>NC_090943.1:169593477-172455192 GCF_040807025.1 Struthio camelus | reverse complement strand
CCAGCGCCGCCGGCCGCCCCCTGCCCGCCCCGCACACACCAGCCAGCCCGGCTCGGCACCTGCCTTTATTGGGGTGGTCGGGGTGGCCCCATGGCGGCCCGAGGGTGCTGGTGGGCCCCGAGCGGGCACCCAGCCCGCGGGCACGGCGACGGCTGCGAGGGTGCCGGGGATGTTGCATGGGTGCAAGGGGGTGACGGGGTGGTGACCGTGGGGGTGCGGGGGGCGACAGGGACAACTGCGTGGGTGCAAGGGGGGGTAACAGGGACGCATGTGCGGGCGCTTTGGGTGACGGGGACATCTGGTGTGGGTGCAAGCGGGGCTGGCAGGGACGTCTGCATGGGCGCGAGGGGATGCTGGGGACATCTGTGCAAGTACAAGGAGGTGCTGGGGACATCTCCGAGGGTTCAAATGGGTGCCGAGGACATCTGATGTGGGTGCAACTGGGACACAGATGTCTGCACGGGTGCAAGGGGTTCTAGGGACATCTGTGCGGGTGCAAGGGGATGTCGGGGACGTCTGCATGGGTGCAAGGGGGTGCTGAAGACATCTACGCGGGTGCAAGGGGTGCTAGGGACATCTGCATGGGTGCAAGGGGTGCTAGGGACATCTATGTGGGTGCAAGGGACATCTGCATGGGTGCAAGGGGTGCTAGGGACATCTATGTGGGTGCAAGGGGTGCTAGGGACATCTGCATGGGTGCAAGGGGTGCCAGGGACATCTATGTGGGTGCAAGGGGAGCTAGGGACATCTGTGCAGGTACAAGGGGTGCTAGGAACATCTATGTGGGTGCAAAGAGATACCAGGGACGTCTGTGTGGGTGCAAGGGGTGCTAGGGACGTCTATGTGGGTGCAAAGGGTACCGGGGATGTCTGTGTGGGTGCAAGGGGTGCTAGGGACGTCTATGTGGGTGCAAAGGGTACCGGGGACATCTGTGTGGGTGCAAGGGGATGCCAGGGACATCTGTGCGGGTGCAAGGGGTACCAGGACGGTCCGGCCCAGGTGACAGGCAGGGCCACCGCGGGTGCACGGGCTGCCTGACCCGGGTGCAGACAGCCGCCCGGGTGCTGCGGGGAGCTAGGGTGGGGGGTCCGGAGGTGGGGAGGGGGGAGGCATCTTCCCGGGGGGGGAGAGGGGCTGCGGTGGCCGGCCACCGGCTAGCCGTAGAGCGCGGGGTGCCCCGTGTCGCCGGGGTGGCTCAGCCACACGTCGTAGACGCTCTTGTTGGGCGGCATGTCGAGGTCGGCGGCGGGGCCGGCGGGCGGCAGCGGCGGGCGGCGGGGGCCGGCGGGCCCCAGCGCCCAGCACGGGGGGCTGCCGGGCCGGCGGGCGCAGCAGGGCAGGGCCAGCAGCGGGGGGCCGCCGGCCGGCGCCACCACGTTGGGGGCCACGGCGGTGCTGTACGAGGTGGGCAGCTGCCCCCAACCCGCCGGCGCCCCGCAGCCCCCCGGCCGGCCGGCCCGCGGCGCCCCCATCTCCCGCTCGCCCGAGCCCGCCGGGGGGGCGGCGAGCGGCAGCGTGGGCACGGGGCCCCAGAGGCCGGCCGGGGTCGCCGGGGGGGCCGGGGGGGGCGACTCGCTCGCCAGCCCCACGTCCTGCAAGTCCCGGAGCAGCGAGGCGATGGAGAAGCCGGAGCTGCGCCGGGGAGCCCGGGCCGGGGCGGCGCTGCTGACGCCGGGCTCGGGGCTGGCGCTGGGGCTGGGGGCCGGGGGGGCCGGCGGCGGCCGCGACGACCCCCCGGCCCCGCAGCCGTAGGGCCAGCCCCGCAGCACGAAGGGGGCCAGGTCGCGGGCGAAGGCGGCCGCCTCCTGCCGCGCCACGGCCGTGTTCTGCAGCTTGAGGGCGTCCGGCGGGATGCGGCTCACGTCCACCGTCCAGTAGTTGCCCTTGGCCTTGGGCTTGGCCGGGTCCTTCAGCACCTGGGCGCGGGCAGGGGGTCGCGCCGGCCCCGCTGCGCCCCCCTCGGCCCGACCCCACTGCCCCCGGCCCCCCCGAGCGGGACCCTGGGGTGCTGCACTGGGAACAGCACCCCAACCCCCTGAGCGGGACCCCGAGGATGCTGCACCCGCAAATAGGAGCCACGAGCCCCCCCTGAGTGGGACCCTGGGGTGCTGTACCAGGAACAGGGCCCCAACCCCCCAAGTGGGACCCTGGCCCCCAAGTGGGACCCTGAGGATGCTGCACCGGGAAGGGGACCCTGATCCCCAAGTGGGACCCCGGGGATGCTGCACCCAGGAACAGGACCCCGACCCCCCGAGTGGGACCCCCAGGATGCTGCACCCAGGAAGGGGACCCCGACCCCCTGAGTGGGACCCCGAGGATGCTGCACCTGGGAAGGGGACTCTGACCCCCCGAGTGGGACCCCCAGGATGCTGCACCCGGGAAGGGGGCCCCGACCCCCCGAGTGAGACCCCGAGGAGGCTGCACCCGGGAACAGGACCCCAATCCCTGAGTGGACTCCAACCCCTGAGCGAGACCCTGACCCCCAAGTGGGACCCCAGGGACTCTGCCCATGGGAACGGGGTCCCGACCTCCCGAGTGGGACCCTGGGGATGCTGCACCCGAGAACGGGGGCCCTGACCCCCCAAGTGGGACCCCGGGGATGCTGCACCGGGAACGGGACGCCGACCCCCAAGCAGGACCCGGACCCCCAGCGGGACCCCGACCCCCGGAGCGGGGCGGGAGGCGGCACCTTGGCGAAGCAGGCGTTGGAGGAGAGGTTGTGGCGCACGGAGTCCTTCCAGCCCTGGTAGCCCTCGGCGAAGAAGGGGAAGAGGCTGCTGATCTCCTTGATGATCTGCGGCAGGACCCGGCCTCAGCCTGGCGCCCCCCGGACCCCCAGCCCCGAGCGCCCGGATGCTCCCTTTGCTCCCCAACCTCCCCGGGCCGGCCGTGAGCGGGACGCCTGGGCCCCTCTTCCCCCGGGACGCCTGGGCCCCCAGCCCGCCGCCCCCCCCCCGCTTGGCTGCAGGGGGAGGGGAGCCCGGGCCCGGCAGCCGGACCCCGACGGAGCCCGCGGCGCCCGGGCGGCCCCTGCTCCTGCCCCCCCGCCGGGGGCATTTGCATGCGATGCGCCGACGGCGCCCGGCCGGCTCGGCTGCCGGCGCTGCCCCGGGCAGGATGCGGCCCCGCCGCCCGCGCCGCCCAGCTAGGCGCTTTGCAAACACCGCGCCCGGCCCCGCGCCCCGCTGCACGTCCCCGTTGAGCCCCCCTCTGCCCCCCCAGCGCCCCCCTGCACACCGCACCCCCCCCAAATACCCCCCACCAAACACACCCCCCCCCACTCACCCGCCACCTCCCCGCCCCCAGCCCTGCGCTGCCCCCGCCGGTGCGCGGTTCCCCGACGGGGCGCACGGCGCTGCCCGGCGCGCTGGGGCCGGGGGTGCCGGGGGGTGCCCAGGGGTGCCGGGGGTCCCGGTACCTGGGAGAGCTTGAGGCGGCGGCCGGGGGCGGCGCGGATGACGAGGGCGATGAGGGCCAGGTAGGAGTAGGGCGGCTTCGGGTGCCGCCGGTAGCGCTGCGGGCGGCCCCGGGCGCGGCCGCGGGAGCCCGGTGCGGAGCCCGGTGCGGAGCTGGGTGCGGAGCCCGGCGGGGAGCCCGGTGCCGTGCCCGGTGCGGAGCCCGGTGCGGAGCTGGGTGCGGAGCCGGGTGCCGTGCCCGGTGCAGAGCCCGGTGCCGTGCCCGGTGCGGAGCCCGGTGCGGAGCCCGGTGCGGAGCTGGGTGCGGAGCCGGGTGCCGTGCCCGGTGCAGAGCCCGGTGCCGTGCCCGGTGCGGAGCCCGGTGCGGAGCCCGGTGCGGAGCCCGGTGCCGTGCCCGGTGCGCAGCCCGGTGCGGAGCCCGGCGGCACCCGCGCCATGGCCGCGGCTGCGGGACCGGCCCGGCCCGGCCTTTATCAGGGAGCGACCCCGGGGGAGGCCCGGGGAGGGGCGGCACCGGCGTGGGGATGGGGGGTGGGAAGGGCATGGGCTGGGCTGGGATGTGCTGGGATGGACTGGGATGGGGTTGGGGCTGGGGTGGGGCTGGGGCTGGGGATGGAGATGGGGATGGGGATGGGGATGGAGATGGAGATGGGGATGGGGATGGGGCTGGGGCTGGGGATGGGGATGGGGATGGGGCTGGGGATGGGATGGGGATGTGGATGGGATGGGGATGGGGATGGGGATGGGATGGGGATGGGGATGGGGATGGGGATGGGGATGGGGCTGGGGCTGGGGATGGGATGGGGATGGGGATGGGGCTGGGGATGGGATGGGGATGGGGATGGGGATGGGGATGGGGATGGGGATGGGGATCGGATGGGGATGGGGATGGGGATGGGGATGGGATGGGGATGGGGATGGGGATGGGGATGGGGATGGGGATGGAGATGGGGATGGGGATGGGGATGGGGATGGGATGGGGATGGGGATGGGGATGGGGATGGGATGGGGATGGGGATGGGGATGGGGATGGGATGGGGATGGGATGGGGATGGGGATGGGGATGGGGATGGGGATGGGATGGGGATGGGGATGGGGATGGGGATGGGGATGGGGATGGGGATGGGGATGGGGATGGAGATGGGATGGGATGGGGATGGGGATGGGGATGGGGATGGGGATGGGGCTGGGGATGGGATGGGGATGGGGATGGAGATGGGATGGGATGGGGATGGGGATGAGGATGGGGATGGGGCTGGGGCTGGGGCTGGGGCTGGGATGGGGCTGGGGCTGGGGCTGGGGATGGGGATGGGATGGGGATGGGGATAGGATGGGGCTGGGGATGGGGATGGGGCTGGGATGGGGCTGGGGATGGGGCTGGGGATGGGATGGGGCTGGGGATCGGATGGGGATGGGGATGGGGATGGGGATGGAGATGGGATGGGATGGGGATGGGGATGAGGATGGGGATGGGGCTGGGGATGGGGCTGGGATGGGGCTGGGGATGGGGCTGGGATGGGGCTGGGATGGGGCTGGGATGGGGATGGGGCTGGGGCTGGGGATGGGGATGGGGATGGGGATGGGGCTGGGGATGGGGATGGGGATGGGATGGGGATGGGGCTGGGGCTGGGGATGGGGCTGGGGATGGGGCTGGGGATGGGGATGGGATGGGGATGGGGCTGGGGATGGGGATGGGGCTGGGGATGGGATGGGGCTGGGGATGGGGCTGGGGATGGGGATGGGATGGGGATGGGGCTGGGGATGGGGATGGGGATGGGGATGGGGCTGGGGATGGGGCTGGGAATGGGGATGGGGATGGGGATGGGGATGGGGATGGGGATCGGATGGGGATGGGGATGGGGATGGGGATGGGGATGGGGATGGGGATGGGATGGGGATGAGGATGGGATGGGGATGGGGATGGGGATGGAGATGAGATGGGGCTGGGGATGGGATGGGGATGGGGATGGGGATGGGATGGGGATGGGGATGGGGATTGGGCTGGGGCTGGGATGGGGATGGGCTGGGGCTGGGGATGGGGATGGGATGGGGATGGGCTGGGGCTGGGGATGGGGCTGGGGATGGGGATGGGATGGGGATGGGGATGGGGCTGGGGATGGGGATGGGGCTGGGGATGGGGATGGGATGGGGATGGGATGGGGATGGGGATGGGGCTGGGGCTGGGGATGGGATGGGGCTGGGATGGGGATGGGGCTGGGGCTGGGGCTGGGGATGGGGCTGGGGATGGGGATGGGATGGGGATGGGGATGGGGCTGGGGCTGGGGATGGGATGGGGATGGGATGGGGATGGGGATGGGGATGGGGCTGGGGATGGGGCTGGGGATGGGGATGGGATGGGGCTGGGGATGGGGATGGGGCTGGGATGGGGATGGGGCTGGGGATGGGGATGGGCTGGGGCTGGGATGGGGCTGGGGATGGGGCTGGGGCTGGGATGGGGATGGGGATGGGATGGGGATGGGGATGAGGATGGGGATGGGGATGGGATGGGGATGGGGATGGGGATGGGATGGGGATGGGGATGGGGATGGGGCTGGGGATGGGATGGGGCTGGGATGGGGATGGGGCTGGGGCTGGGGCTGGGGATGGGGATGGGATGGGGCTGGGGATGGGGATGGGGATGGGATGGGGCTGGGGATGGGGATGGGGCTGGGATGGGGATGGGGATGGGATGGGGCTGGGGCTGGGGCTGGGGCTGGGGCTGGGATGGGGATGGGGCTGGGGATGGGGATGGGCTGGGGCTGGGATGGGGCTGGGGATGGGGCTGGGGATGGGATGGGGATGGGGATGGGATGGGGATGGGGATGAGGATGGGGATGGGGATGGGATGGGGATGGGGATGGGGATGGGGCTGGGGATGAGATGGGGATGGGGATGGGGATGGGGATGGGGATGGGATGGGGCTGGGGATGGGCTGGGGATGGGATGGGGATGGGGATGGGATGGGGCTGGGGATGAGATGGGGATGGGGATGGGGATGGGGATGGGATGGGATGGGATGGGATGGGATGGGATGGGGATGGGGGTGGGGGTGGGGATGGGATGGGGATGGGGATGGGGATGGGGACGGGGATGGGGATGGGGATGGGGATGAGGATGGGGCTGGGGATGGGGATGGGATGGGATGGGGCTGGGATGGGGCTGGGGCTGGGGATGGGGCTGGGGCTGGGGATGGGATGGGGCTGGGATGGGATGGGGCTGGGGCTGGGGATGGGATGGGGATGGGGCTGGGGATGGGGATGGGATGGGGCTGGGGATGGGGATGGGATGGGGCTGGGGCTGGGGCTGGGATGGGGATGGGGATGGGATGGGGCTGGGGATGGGATGGGGCTGGGGCTGGGATGGGGATGGGGATGGGATGGGGCTGGGGCTGGGGATGGGGATGGGGCTGGGATGGGGATGGGGATGGGGCTGGGGATGGGGATGGGGATGGGGCTGGGGATGGGGATGGGGATGGGGACGGGGATGGGGATGGGATGGGGCTGGGGATGGGGATGGGATGGGGATGGGGATGGGGATGGGGATGGGGACGGGGATGGGGATGGGATGGGGACGGGAATGGGGCTGGGGATGGGGCTGGGGCTGGGGCTGGGGATGGGGATGGGATGGGGCTGGGATGGGGATGGGGCTGGGGCTGGGGCTGGGGATGGGGATGGGGATGGGGATGGGATGGGGCTGGGGATGGGGATGGGGCTGGGATGGGGATGGGGATGGGGATGGGGATGGGGATGGGGATGGGGCTGGGATGGGGATGGGGATGGGATGGGATGGGGCTGGGCTGGGGCTGGGGCTGGGGCTGGGGCTGGGCTGGGGATGGGGCTGGGGATGGGGATGGGATGGGGCTGGGGATGGGGATGGGATGGGGATGGGATGGGGCTGGGGCTGGGGCTGGGGCTAGGGCTGGGATGGGGATGGGGCTGGGGATGGGGATGGGGCTGGGGCTGGGATGGGGCTGGGGATGGGGCTGGGGAAGGAAGGGGCTGGAGCTGGACGGGGCGGCCCGGCTGTGGCAGGGTGGGATCGAGCCCTGCACGGGGGGCCCTCACCGGCATGCTGTGCGGGGGCTGCACCCACAGGCACCCAGTGGGACCCATGGCAGGGACTGGGAGCCACTGGGAGCACTGGGACCCACGGCCATGACTGGGACCCACTGGGAGCCACTGGGACCCGCAGCCAAGGCTGGGACTCACTGGGAGCACTGGGACCCACGCTGGGGGCTGGGACCCACTGGGAGCACCCGCTGTGACCCCCTGGGTCCCCCCGGGACCCCAGAGCTCTGCAAGGGGTGCCGACCTCCACCGACCCCAGAGCGAAGGGGACTGTGACCCCTGACCCCAGGGTGGGGGGTCGTGACCTCCTGGGACCTCATGACCCCAGGGTGGGGCAGTGACCCCACATGACCCTGTGACCCCAGGGCCAGAGGCTGTGATCCCCCCATGACCCCAGGGCAGGGGCCCCCATGACCCTGGGACCCTTTGACCCCAGGGTGGGGCCATGATCCCTGGGCCCCCATGAGCCCTGGTGACCCCAGGGCAGGGGGCCGTGACCCCATGACCCCAGGGTGGGGCCATGACCCCTGTGACCCCAGGACAGTGGGCAGTGACCTCATGACCTCAAGGTGGGGATGTGACCCCAGGGCAGGGGGCCGTGACCCCATGACCCCAGGGGGGCTATGACCCCCATGACCTGAGGGCAGTGGGCAGTGACCCCATGACCCCGGGGGGGCCATGACCCCTGTGACCCCATGGCAGGGGGCCGTGACCCCATGACCCCAGGGCAGTGGGTCATGACACCCATGACCCCAGGGCAGGGGGCTGTGACCCCATGACCCCTAGTTTGGGCTGTGACCCCAGGGCAGGCGGCGGTGACCCCGTGACCCCAGGGCAGAGGGTCGTGCCCCCCCCCGCCGGCCAGCAGGGGGCGCTCGCTCCGCGGCGGCCTCTCCCTCGCTCGCTCCCAGCATGCCCCGGGCTCCCCTCTCGTTCCCTTCCCGTCGCCATGTTGAGTGTGGCAGCTCGCTCCGCCTGGCGGGGTGGCGCCCAGCCACGCTCCGCATGGCGGCTCAGCGGGGGGGGGGGGGCGCCCCCTCCCTTCCCGCCGGAGCCCCGCCCCTTCCGGCCTGGACCGGAAGTGTGGCCGGTTGCCATGGCGAGCGGCGGCGGCGCGCGCGGGCCCCGCCCCGAGCAGGGAACGACACCGGGCAGGGCGGCGGCGGCGGCGGCGGCGGCAGGTAGGGCCGCGGCGGGGGGGGGGGCAGCCCCCGGGCTGGGCCAGGGACGGGGAGGGGGGACCGGGGCCGCCTCCGTGGGGCGTCTAGGGGCGGCCCTGGGCTTGGGGGGGGGCTCCCTTCCCCCCCCCATCCGTGGGGCGTTTGGGCCCTCACAGGGTGTGGGGGTCCCCCCCTCCCCCGGCTGTGGGATGCTCCCTCCCCAGGGGGTGTGGGGGGGGCTTTCCCCCGGGTAGTGGGGGGGATCCCCTCATCTGTGGGGCGTTTGGGCCCTCACAGGGTGTGGGGGTCTCCCCCCTCCCCCGGCTGTGGGGGACATTCCCTGCCCCCTGTGCTGCATTTGGGGACAAGGGATGTGGGGGGAGGGTGCTGAGGTGTTTGGGGGGGCCTTTCTGCTGGGCTCTGGGGGGGGATCCCCCCCCAGGGGGCATTTGGTGCCCCCCCCCCGGCATATGGGGCTTGGCTCCTGCGGGATATGGGGCGGATATGGGCGGGATCTCCCCATGGGGCATTTGGTGGCCCCCCTGGGATGTCGGGGTTGACCCCCCCAGGATGCAGGGGGATTCCCCTCATAGGGCCTTCGGTGGTCCCCCCCCCCCGGGATGTGGGGATCCTCCTCCTCGGGATGTGGGGGGTCCCCCCCCATGGGGCAGCCCACATGAGCTGTGGAGGGCCCCCCTCCCTCCCTCGGGGTGTATTTTGGGACATCCCTGGTGCGATGGCCTGGGGGCTCCCAGGGAGGGCTGAATCCCCCATGGGGGTGCGTGGCGAGTGGGGCAGGATCACCGGGAGGGTGATGTGGATGAGCCCCCAAGCCCGTGGCGGGGGGCTGAGTCCCTCCGTGGGGCAGGGGGAAGCCTTCGGGGCCGGGCGGGCTGTGCTGTGTGCCGGGGGAGCCTGGGGGCTCTCCTGGCCGCTGGCTGTGGGGCGGCCAGTGGTTCCTTAGGGGGCCTTTGGGGGTGTCAGAGCAGTTGGGGGCTGCCTAAATCTCCGTGGAGCCGCTCGGAGCACTCGTGGGTTGGGTATTCCTCCGGGAGAGGAGCTCGGAGGGACTTGAGCTGGGCGAGAAAACACTTGGAAACAGCGGGGAAGGTGGTCTTCCCCGACCCGCCTCCTGGAGCCGGGCGTTAGGTGCCGCTTCGGGCTGGTGTCCGGGTGGGACGGAGAGCCGCTGCGTGAAGCCACTGGCCGGCGCGGCCTTGCCCCCGCCAGCCGGCCGCGCAGGAGGCGCGCGGGCGGGCTGGATGCCTCGGCAGGTATTTAAAAAACCTGTAAGAACCTGTTTTCCTAGAGCCTCCCTGGGCGTGAGCTGCCAGCGCAGGGGCCTCGCCTGCCCTAGGTGAGGACGAGGACGCCTGAGACCGGCTTCCCCTGCCCATCCCACGCCACCCGCCTTTCCCCGCCGAGCCTCGCTTTTAAGGTAGTTGCCTTAGGTCGCTTGAGCCCTGGCTGGCCTCGGCTGGGGGCCCTCCGTCCTCGCGCGGGCAGCGCTGCTCCCGCGGGACGCTCGGGGCGGCCGCTGCGGCGAAACACCGAGCTCATCGGTCCGGGTCAGCGCGTTGCTCCGTTTCTACCCCTGGGGAATCGATGCTGGTTATGTGAAGAGCAATAAATAAAAGATGAGCGCTTTTTTTCTTAAAAGCGTACACGGTCGGAAAGAAATTTGAAAGTGTAATGTCCGGCGTTACCGCCTGCGTTTGCTGGTGTCCATTAACGCCGTTTAGCGAGGAAGCTGCTCTGTGCATGTGAGCCATCCACCCATTTTAATGAGCGTGAGGATGCTGCTCCTTCGGTTGTCTCCAGAATAGGAAATGGCGGGGAATCTTTAACTTCTTCAGGCCTGTCCCTTTGTGCTTCGGCTAGTTTCAAATGTCAAACTCTTTGTGCTTTAGCTAGTTTCAAATGTCAAATTTTTTGATGATTTACTTTTCTTGTATGCCTAGTTCGTTTTGGCAGTTCTGTTTTGCATAATTCATTCTCTTGGGTTCTTTTTGTGCGTTTTAACTTCCAGCTAAACGTAGCTTGATGTGAATAAAAAATATCATTCCCTGTTTAAACGATTAAAAATCAGAAGCGTCTGAAAAGAGCGTATGTTAAGCCCTGTGATACGACATAGGTAATGGGCAGCACTGATACGAACCAGCGCTGAAAGGGCCGTGTTAAAACTTGGTGGTTAACCCATAGTAGTACCGTAGATTTAACTCGGATTTCGGCTGGGGCTCCCCGTAGCCGGTATCGTGGAGCTGCTGCGGCTGCCTCCCAGGAAGCGTCCGAAAAGCTCTAAGTAAGCAAATGTGGGATAATCTGCACCCTTTGAAGGTCTCGTCCTAATCTCTGCAGCCAGAGATTAGTTTGAACCTTGAAGCTGGCGGTTTCGTGTCCTGCCGTTAACTGCTGCCGCGCTGGACGCCGGCGGGAGCGAAGGCTGCCCAGCTCCTGGCGTCCCGCTGGCTGCGGGGCCCCTCCTCGGGGAGGGCGCGCCGCGGCCGGCCGCGGAGCCCGGCGGGCGCTTTTAATCGGTTTGCGTTCGCTGCTGGCTGCTCTGAAGGTCCCCTTCCGGCGCGAGGAGCCGGAGCGAGCTGGAGCTTCTCGTTTCGGGGGGCCGAGGAGGGGGATTGCCTTCCTCCCGCTTGCAGGCAGGCGGGAGCTCTGGCTGGCCGCTGCCCCGCTCTGCCTCCGGCTCCGGAGTTGCCCTCACCTCTCCGTGTACCGCGGTTTGTGCTCCTGCCGTTCGCAGCTGGGCTCCGACTCCTCTTACTGATCCCATTAATTGGTTAATGTCTGGAAAGCGCATTTGAAGGTGGAAAGTACAATGTAAGTGCTAAGCACTGCTAAGTATTACGATGCTAATGGGATTCGTGCGCGCCTACGGAGGAGTCTGGCGGCCCGGTGAAACCAATCGCTCTAAAGAAATGCGTTAAAGATCAGCGTGGCGGCCTGCCGCCTTCGGGAAACCACTCGTGTTTCTCGAGCGAGGCCTCAGCCACGCGAGGGCTGGCGGTGGAGCGGAGCGCTCCCCGTGCCGGCAGCGCCCGTGGCGGTGCCGCTCGGTCGGCTCCGGAGCGGCGCCGCTTTCCAGCGCGCGTGCTGCCGTGGCCGAGAGCCTTGCGGCGAGTGCTCCTTCTCCGAGGAATCGCTGAACCAGATCTGCTCCGTCTTTGACGAGCTGCGTTTGCTGCCGGGGAGGATTACGTGCTGGCCCGCGGCTCTGTCGGCGGGCGGCGAGCCGGCCGGTGCGCTGGGAGGCAGCAGCCACCCCGCTAACTGGGTGACCCCGCTCTTAAATTCCACAGAGACTTTGGGGAGGATTTAACCACTAGAGTTGCCCCCTGCCTTGACGTTTCCAGCTCGCCGCCGGAGTTCCTGAGAGATTTATGTCGGGATTAATTCGCTGGAATTTCTGCTTTTGGACTTTGCCCTGTTAAAGCCTGGCTTGCGCAGCCTGTGCCTGTCCCTTTTGCGTGCCGTCGGAGCGCGGTTTGGGGGCGCGGAGCCCGGCTGGGCTCGCTCTGCCTGCGGGTGCGCTTGGGCAGCTCTGTCCGCTCGTGCCTGTCCCTTCGGCAGAGCAGGGTGATTCCTCGCCGTCTGCAGGAACGCGATGGGGGATGTCGGGCTTGGGGTACGCGGTGCTGAGGCTCTGGCGGACCAGGATGGCCTGGAAACCCGCTCCCCGGCCTCATGCACCGCGGCATGTTTTTGGCCCACGCTTTTCAGGGAAGCAGGCGTGAAAAGGATGAGAGAAAGGCACGTGTGTGTTTAAAGAGCTGTGGGGAAGGCTTCCCGCGTAGCCCGCTGTCGGGGTGGCGGTAGCCGCCGCGTGCTGCCTGCGCGGTCGCTGAGACGGGCTCCCCTCTAAGCGCCGCGCTGCCCTCGGCGAGGCGGCGGTTCTTGATGCCGCTCTGCGATGGACGAAGCCTGTGCCAGCTGCCTCTCCTTGCTCTTTAGCTACCCTTCCTTGGGCTCCCCGGCATCAGTCCTGCTCCTTGATGTCTCCAAACTTTTGTTTGCTACAAAATGTCGCCTTAAATAGTTTATAAGGCAGGAGAGTAGCGGTGGGAATTATAGGCACGGATGTTTGCTAAAGCCTCCCAGTTCCCTTTTTCTGTTCCAGCATGGATCTCGAATGACCAGGGGTGTTGGCTGCCTGCGTCCTGCTGAGGCCGACAGCGCGCGTTTCCACAGTCCCAAGCGTCCGTCCTGTGCGTGGCTCAGCTTTCCAGATCCGGAGTTTGCGATCCAGAAGTGTCCAGGGGGAGCTGAGACAAGCAGGGGGTAACCTGGTAGTCGGGGATGGTGTTTCTCATCCCTTCCCTTCAGAGCCTGGAGCTGTGTCAGCCTGTTGAGGTCCCGGGGCTGGAGCATCAGCTAGCGGCAGCGAGCTCAGACTGCTCATAGTGGATCCTGGAAGAGTTTTTTGCGCCGAACGTGTGACGGGTTCGGGTGCTGCCACCCGGCCAGGAGGGGCTGGCTGCTGTCCGCTGCCGGCCCGCAGCGCTTTTACGCTGTTTGGTTTCATCCTTGCGGGCTGTTAGTCCCGAGATTAGCCGTGAGGTGGGCGAGGGGTTAGTCTGACGCCCCGAGGCAGGCGATCTTTCCGCTCAGCCAGGGAACGCGTCGGCCCCTGGGAGCCGGACGCAGATAAGGGAGCGTGAGCTTGGGCCGCTGGTTTGCTAATGGAGGGGGGGGAGCGGGCCGCGGTGCCGGGTATTGTCTGTGCTACCTGCATTGTCCTTTGCCTTAAAGTTTAACTGCCGAACGGGAGATATTCTAGCCGGCGTTTCCAGGTGGCTATCCCTGCCCGGTGAATGGCGTAGTTCCCGGATCCTGTTCTTGGGACAGACTTAACCCTTAGGTGCACGAGAGATGAGCGTAGAAGTCCTTGTAACCTCCTGCTGCCCCGAGAGCTCGGGAGGGGACGGCATGTCGGCGGAAGCGCCTAGCAGTCGGCGAGCAATTGGCCCGTATAGATGTGAAAATTCGCGTGGAAACGCTTCTTGCTGGGTTCTGTACCTGACGCCCGGGGACGCTTGCGCCTGGCTGAAAGAAGCATGCCGCAATCCCCAGAAAAGCAGGTCAGTTTTCTCCAAAAGCTGTCCAAAGTCTCGGCTGCCTCGTAGTGCAGCGGAGGCCCCTCCGGGCCTGGCTTCACGCTCGCGCGGCGCTGCCCGCCCGCCCGCTGCGTCCCTGCTGCTGCCCCGGCCTCGCGCGCGGGGCGCGGGCTGCCACCGTGCTTTCGGCCGGCTGCGGCGAGGCTTTGCCTCCTCTTTGGAAGTCAACGCAAAAAGGCCTTCGGCTTTGTTGCCGCTGCCTTGTAGGAGCGAGCAGGGCTCGTGGCGGTTCCCTGGGCCAGGCACAAGGAGCTTTGGTGCCCAGGGAGCGAGGAGAGAGACGCAGGAGCTGGCAGATCCAGAGAAACCTCTGGCGCTTTTAGTGCAAAACATGGAATTTGTGAGCTGGCTTTTACTTCTTCCTCCTCCTCTCCCCCAGCCTTGGTGCTGAGTGCCCAAAGCTCCCGCTGCTGTTGTGAAATCCTCGCTGGCTCGCAGCCGGCAGGGAGTTTGCGGAGGTTGTCACCGTGATAGAGCAGCTATTCTGGCATCCGCGTTTGCTAGCTGGAGCCAGAGCGATCGGGAATCTCTCAGACGCGCCGTAGCTCCTTGGAAATCCCACCCACGACTCAAGGGCACGGCAAGTCGTCTCGGCGCCGTCTCTAATCTTAAAACGCGTCCGCGGCGTATCTCGCCTCCAGATCTCAAACCGCTTCGCGGAGGCGGGTCGTCGTCTCGTTCCCTGCTCGCGGGGAAATGGGGCCGCGGGGAGCGGGAGACAGCCCCGCTCTGAAACCCGGCACCCGAGGCAGCGCTGACCTTGCAGCGCGCGCGCGCGCTCAGCTATACGGACACTTTATTCTCAACCTCTTCCCCAGTGGATGTTGACACACGTCGTGAAACCACCGCATAAATTGTACGATAAACGGCTGATCTGGAGCGTAAGGCCTGGCGTCGCCCTCTGCTCCGGTGGCTCGCTGGAGTTTTTGACTGTCTTCTTCCTCCTCCAGAGACGGAGAGGAAGCAAAGGTTAACGTTACGCGCTCGCCCTCTTCTGCGCGTAACGTACGGGTTGCGCGGGGCTGACCAGCCTCGTAGGGGTTAAAGAAAACCACCACCACCAACAAAGGAATTCCAAAAATCCCCTGCTTTCTCGCGGCAGGTGCGTGCGGCGGTCGTGCGCCCCTCCGCCGGCGGAGGGGCCGGGGCTGAGGCACGCCGCAGCGCGAGGTCCGGCGGCGCTTTGAGTCAGACGCGCGCCTCCCGCACGGGGACCGGGCGCTTTATTCCTCGGGAGCGCCGCGGCGGCTGCGTGGGACGCTGGCCGGCGACGTGCCGCCCGCCCGCCCGGGAAGTTTGCGCCGCTTACGTGCAGGCAAGCCCAAGAGCCGGCAGCGTGGAGCGAGGGCGGCACGGATCCAGAGCGTCTCAGGGCAAGGCCTGTAAGTCAAGGGGTGCTTAACTTGCTACTTAAATTAGACGTAGGAAACCCCAAATCCTACTTTGCAAAGACCGGTTGCCTACTGGTTTCTCCCGGTCTCGCTCTGCGGGGCTTCATCTTCAGGCTCCTCGCTCTCCCTGGCGACTCCGGCGTCCGGCGAGGGGGGTTCGCGCCGGGGCACCCCGGGAAGCGGAGCCTGCGGGAGGCGATGGCTGCGCGTTGCCTTCTCGGGGGCTCTGCCCGCGCCACGGGTTTCGAGGAAACCGAGGGACGTTTTACTGCAGTTCAGGGCTGTGGTGAAACTCTCCATCCATCCTCCTCCCTGCCCCACGCTTAATCCGAGCCTGAAGGACAAACTAAGCACATTCCTGTGTGTTTTCCCTCGGTGGTTTTGGCTCTGAAGGGGATTGGGGCCGTGGCAGGAACTGCCGCTTGTCGCGCTGCGTGTGCCGCTGCGGCTGAGCCGGTTTCGGTTAGCTCCCCTGGGTTTTCGGGGGAGCCCCGGTTTGTCGCTCGGAGGGGAGATGCGTGTCCGCGCGCGTGGCTCGCCGCGGGGCGGCAGCTGAGCCTTTCCTCCCAAAAGCCCCGTGCCCGCGGGATTTCTGACCGTCCCCGCTGCTGGGCGGCGACGTTCGAGAGCTTCTGCCTTCGCCTGTCAGCCAAACCGTGGCCCGCGCAGCTCCTGCGGGGTGCTGCGAGCCGGGGCCAGCTGCTCTTGCTCCCTCTCCGGTCCCGCGCCGTCCCTTGGAGCGCTTCAGAGAGGGTAAGGAGCATAATCTGGGCCCAGCGAAGAGAGGCTGCAAAGGGAGGGCTCGTCCTGCTTGGACAGGACGGGAGTCTGTACGTCAGCCCGCGGCCACGAGAAGGTGGCTTGCGTTAGGACCGAGAGCAGAAGATCACAAGACCGCGGGGCTCTGCGGTGGGGTGACCGGGGAGTGGCGAGAGGTCCTTTCCCGAACAATGGGATCAGTGTTGGACTTGTTGCCTCAGGAGTTTGCTGAAGCTGCGAGTTCAGCAAGATTTGAAGAAAAAAAGGATTGTGCGCTTGGTGTTCGGAGCGGTCGTGACAGCCGTGTTTCGGAAGGAAAGCGTCGAATCCTTGCGAGAGGAGCCTGCTAATCCGCCCTCTGCTCCAGGTTCGTAGCAGTTAAAGGCTGCCCCGTTTAGCCCGTTGTCGGACGCGCCCGAGGCTGTCGGAGGTGGGCTGCTGGCCCGGCAGGCCCTTGGCTTTCCTCTGGAGACGGAGAGGTCTGGCACCGCCACGGGGCCGTGGTTCGCGCTGGGCGGGGGTGGCCTGGCTCCTGGGGAAGAGCGGAAAGGTGGGGAAAGAAAAGCCGGAGGAGCGGGAACGCTGAGGGTCTGACCTTGGACTTGGGAGCGTGAGAGCAGGTCCTGCTGGTTGAGTAGCCTCAGGCAAAGGCCGGTAACGGGCACGCGGGGAGGTGTGCGTAGGGAGGCGTAGGAAACCCCGGCTGTTCCCTCCTGGCAGCCTGCGGCCCAGGGCTTCCCCGGCCCGACGCTGCCCCGGGTCGCCGCGGTCGGCTGCTTAGCTGGACCTTCTCCCCGGCTTCCTCGTGGCCTTTTTTTGGTCCGTTTGCGCTTCTTGGCCTCAGCGAATACCGGTGCCGGGCAGTTCGGCTGCCCGCGTTACGCGAGAGGTGCTCGCTTCTGTTGGCTCTGGACCTGCTGCTGGGTGACTTTGCGGAGCGCTCTGCTTGCGTTGTGAAGGCCACAAGCGCGTCCCTTGGGCGCCTTCCTCGTGCCAGGCCCCTCTCGCCCTCCCGGTCCATCCGTTCCCGCGCAGGCAGGCTCTCGTGGAAGCCGGCCCGCACCTCTCGCCACCCTTACCGCTGTCAAGTGCCGAGGCGAAGGTCTCCCAGAAGCGGCCGCCGCGTCGCTTGGATCTCCTGCCAGGCCGTGGTGGATACCGTAGCGATGGCCGCTGAGGTGGTTTTTCTCCCCGTAGGCGTTACGCGTTCGCTGGTGCCAGTCGTGCGAGAGCCCCTGGGGCTTCTGGCAGTCGGCTGCCGGCCTCTTTCCGGGTCGTTTGGGATCGTGCTGGCCGGTGCGGTTCCCTGTGGCGTTGCGCTGGGAGCCCTCCTCCGTCGGCCGGGTCACCCTTATCTTCTCCTCGGGAGAAGTCGAAGGTCGCAGAGGAGGGTCGCTTCTCTGCGGCAGTCCTCCCGACTCTTCCCCTTTGCATCGTATCGGTCCGCGCGTCGCTGATCCCGCTAGCTAGTGCAGCTTTAGCCCGTCTCTCGGAGGCTCTGGGCGCCCGTCTGTAACGCGGGGCCGGCGTTGCGGCAGGAGCCGGCAGCCTGAGCGAGGGGGCCGCCTGGAAGAGCAGAGCGCGGGGGGCTGTTCCTGGACGGGTTATAAAGGCGCCGAGGAGCGTGCGGAAGGGAATAGCCTCGCGTCGCCGCCCAGGGTAGAAATAATACAGCCTGAGATAAGTCTCTTCCCTTATCACTTAACTGAGAGACCTGTCAGTTCTGGGCGTTTCGTTTTGTTAGGTAAGTAAATAACCTGCGCCCGGCTGGCAGTGACCCTTCAAGGTTAGGGAAGGGCGGCTTGGAGCCCGCTGGGCCGCTGCGCGGGAGCGCCGGGGACGGTGCCGCGCTCGCGCGCGCGGCCCTCCTGCCCGCGGTTTTCCTGCCGCGGGTCGATAGCGCCCCGATAACCGGCGCGCGCCCTTTCCCCGAAGGCCGCGGGTCGAGGCGTCCCGGGCAGCTCGATGCTGCGGGACGGGCGCTGGGGAGGTCGTGCGCGCCTGGCCCCCGCGAAAGGGCGTTGGAGAGGGTGGCTGGCGCGGGGAGGCTGTCTGTCGCCTTTGGCAAAGCCCTGGGTAATTTGCTTAAACTCTGATTGTGGGTTAATCCCGGATTAAGAGATGGCAAAACCGGCAGTGGGTTGGGCGCAGAGAGGGCTCGGGCTCGCGCTGGGAGAGCCGGTCTCTGCGCTGAACCTCTCCCCAGTCCTTCCCCTTTGATTTGTTTTCTTTTCTTCCCTTCGTCCTTAGGACTCGGGGCCGCTCTCCCAGGTGTGCGCTTGGCTGCTGACCGTGGGAAGCTCGGCCCGCCCTGGAAGCGCCGCCGGGACCGACTGCGGGGAAGGAGGAGCCGCCAGCGAGTCCCGCAAAGCCGCCCTCGCCCCGACCCGTTGCGAGCTGCGGCGCTCGCCCGCTCCGTCTCGCGCGCCGGACGCGGAAGGGAAGCGACGCACGCGCCTTCCTCCCGGCCGGCTTTGACGCGGCTCCGAGCGCAGCGCGCTCCGCCGTGAGCCCGGGCAGCTCGAGCGAGGGATTCGACGAGGATCTGCCTTCTCCGTTCGCGGGGCACCTGGAAGAAAGCGAGCGGCGGCGAAGGGAGGCGGCGAGCCGGCGCGGTTAAGGAAGAGGAACGCAAAGGGTGTTTGCCCTGAGGCTGCCGAGACGAAATAACTGCGAGTGACAGATTGAACGGGCTGCGGATCCAGCAGTGAGAGACGGGGCGTGTGGATCGTCTCCTCCTCTTTCTGCTGCGTGATATTTGATCCCCCCGCGTTCCTGCAGGGGCGGCTGGGCTGCTCATGGGTTCTGCGTGCTCCTGCCTTTCCCTCGCTTCCTCTGGGCAGCTTTAAGGAGTTTCTGAGGAGGACCAGGCAGCCATGGACAACTTTCTGAGCCGACCTGTTGGCTTCCTATGCTGGGAGGAGCGTGGTGGTGAGCTCGCGGCCTGGAATGGGGGCAGCTGCTAAATGACCACAAAAAGCTTCTTGACCACAGGAAGGAAAAGGCTTCTCCGGATAACTAGTTTGACGACGGGGATTCAGGAGCGGACTTACAAAAGTTCTCGCTGTGCCTCAGAGTACGTCTTACTTCTTTGTGCCTTCAGAAAGGCCTGGACGGGAGCTGGAAACCGGACGTGCTGTCCTGCACCGGTGTGTGGGCTGCAGGCCATGCCATCGATGCTGCTCTGGGGAGAGGCGGATTCGCAAAGCAGCCCTCCTGCTCCCTCCTAAATAACGGCGTGGCCGTGTCGCTGATTTACTTGAGCTCAGAGGGTTGGTGAGGCTGCCCGGGCGGTTTTACCTCCAGAGCGTTAATGTCATTTTCTTGACTTTTTCCTGAAAGCAGAGCAAGCCGGAGAGCTCAGGGACAGAGGGCTCTCCAAGCTGCTGGGCGCAAAGAGACTGCGAAGTGTTGGCTCTCGCTGGATGAAAGCGGTGGGACTGCTGCTCCCCGTTGTCCCTCTCTGGGCACTTTCTGGGCTAGCGGTCGGAGAGCAGGAGCCTCTGCCGCAGAGAGCGCGCTGTGCTGCGCTTCCTTAGCTAGTTTGCACAGGGTCTCTGGAGAGACTCTTCGCTTTCCCACTGTTTGCAGCTTTGGGTTATGAAAGACTAAGAGGGGAGGCAGCGTCCGAGTCGGTTATGAAGCTCAGATTCGTGTCTCCAGAGGGCATGGCAAAGCCCCGAGAAAGCACCGCGATACGGGCATAAGACAAACTTGCGCCCCTGCATCCAGCTGCCTGTGTGGGTGGCCGGCCGCCTGCCCCTCGGAGGGGGTGTGGGTGATGTTCCCCGGAGGCCGGGGTCCTCGTGCCGCCCTCCCTCGCACAGCCGGGCTTTATTCCCCGCGCCGGGGGGGACCTTTGCCTTGGGCAGAGCTCTGAGCCCGTTTGCCTGCCCGAAGCAGCCATGGCTGAGCACCTGGAGCTGCTGGCAGAAATGCCGGCGGTTGGCAGGATGAGCACGCAGGAGCGCCTGAAACACGCCCAGAAGCGCCGGACGCAGCAGCTGAAGAAATGGGCACAGTTTGAGAAGGAGGCGCAGGGCAAGAAAGCCAGGGCGGAAAAGAGGAGGAAGAGCAGCAGCAGCAGCAAGGAGAAGCGAGTGATGTTCCCGGCCAGCGTCCAGCTGCTGGAGGCGGCCGCTCGGAACGACATTGAGGAAGGTACGTGCGGGCCAGGGTGTGCGATGGGGGGGATCACAGGGCATCAGGGCTTCCGGAGGATTTGGGACAACTCCTGTTAAAGCTAGCGTGGAGCTTGGGCCTCCCTGAGTGTTTTGGGACCTGCTGAGGCAGAACTGGGAGGGTTGCAAGGAGCGGTATCGCCGTTTCTGCAACAACCCCGACTGCAGGCTGCCAATACTGGCTCTTGCGTTTCCCTGCAGTAAGAAGAATTTGACCAGGGCATCATCTTCTGAAACAAAAGTAGACGTTGGAGGGGTTTGAACAAAACGGGATCTGAAAGCTCGCTCCTTCTCTGGAGCGTGCCGATGTGCCGATGGTCAGGCTGGACGCCGTGCCGTGGAAAGGCGGCGGTGCAGGGCTCAGCTCCGGCCTGGTGCCCCCCCCGAGCACGCGCGAACGGGGCTGCGACAGCCCCTCGGCTCGGGCTGCCGTGCCGATAGCGCGGTCCAGCGGCCCTGCACGTGCTGCCTTTGGACTGGGCATCTCCCATCTTCCTGGCCCGGCGCCGGGAGCAGGCACGGTGCAAGCGGCTGCAGGGACTGCGCCCGCTGTCGTCGTTCCTGCCTCGCCGTGACGCGCCGCGGCGGAGGCGGGAGCCGGTGGAGAGCGACCAAAGGGCAGGCTGGATGGAGGGAGGGAAGCCGGCAGCGGCGACCCCGGCTTTCGAGCCGCGCTGGCCTCGCCGCGTCCCCCCGCGGCGCCCACGGAGGACCGTTCCCCGGCACGGCCGCCGAGCGGGATGCGCCGAGCGCCTTCGGGGCCCAGAAGCAGCGAGCCGGTCGTCGTGGCTCTGGCAGGCAGGCGGGCGGCGAAGGGGTGGCGGTACTGAGCGTCCGGCTGAAGGCCTGGAGAGGGAGCAGTCAGGCAAAATTAGGAGAAAAAAGGTTAAGGAGATGGGCAGGTCGTGTTTGGGAGGATCCCTTCAAAGCCACGAGAGCTAGAAACGCAAAACCCGTGGCTTAGCTACCTCGCTGCGCTTGCCGGGGACGTTTCCTATTTGTGTCTGGCAGCCGAAAGGTTTTGGTCAGGTCAGATGGTTTTAACTGATGGGAATTCAGCATTAAATGGCTTTGTTTTAACAATACGACGCTTGCGTAGCTGAAATTGCATCTTTGCTTACAAAACATCACCTGGAAGGAGGTAGGGTTTGCCCGCCCTGGAGCCACGTCGGCTGCACCGGCAGCTCCGTACCCGGCTTTGCAGGCGGCTCCGCGGGGTTGGCGAGAGCCCAACTGCTCCGGGACGGCGGCGGGACGCCTCCGGCTTCTCTCCCGCCTAAAAAGGCCGGAGGAAATGGCGCGCGGGGTGCGCAGGACGCGCGCGCCAGGAGGCCGACCCCGCGCCCGGCCGCCTCTCGCCGGCAGGGCTCAGCGTGCGCCGGCGCGTCCCGCTCCGGCTCCGCGGTCCTCGGCTTCCCCGCGCCGCGCGCTCTGCGACGCTCCGACCCTGCCTCGTCTCCCCGGAGGGCCGGACTCTGTCATTATCTCAATTGAAAAAAGCGGACGCTGGTTTAAAAATAGAAATAATGGCAACCAGCTGAGTCTCTCGGGGAGCGAGCCCGGGACAGAGAGGAAGAGGGCTGCTCCGTGGCCGGGAGCCGCTGGCTCGGCCGCTGCGGGAGCCGGCGCGCCGCGGTGCACGGCATCTGCCGCCTCCCGGCCTGCTCGCCGGGGCCGAGCCGGCGGGAGCTGCCCCCTTGTCCGGGCGCCCTCGGGCGAGGGCTGGGCGGCGCGGGCAGCGATGGGCGCCGAAGTCCCCTCGGGTACCGCTGAGCCGGCGGTCGATTCCAAGCTCTCTGTTTTCCTTGGCAGGCTGGCAGCGCCGGTATAGTAAATCGAGATGCCTGTCCGCGGTGATGCCGCCCAGCGCAGGGCAGGGTCGCAGCTGCTTTTCGGAGTTTCCCCGCCCCGCGCATCCCGCCGGGGCCCTGGGGGTTTGTGGCTCCCTGCGGCAGGGCCGGCTGCCCCGCGTCGGAGCGAGAGCTCCCTCTTCCGCAGCCTGGCTCGGCCTGAAAAACCTCCTGCCCTTTGGCTCCCGCTTGGTTCCCGCCGGCTCTCGGGGGCTCGTCCGGGTGAGCTTGACTTCCCCCTTCTCCCGTGCCACTTCGCAAAGCGGTTTTGGTTGCCAAGCGGGCCGGAGCATCGCGACCTCCATCCGCCGGGGAGGGTGCAGGGGCGCTCGGAGCGCGGACTCTGTAGAGCCGGCGCGGGGCCTGCGCGCCAGGCGCCTGCCCCGCGAGCCGGCGACCCCAGGCCTGGCCCTGCCTGATAAGCGCCGGCGTGTGAAGGAGCAGGAAACCGGGGGCCGCAGATAAACCTGGCTGAGCCGAGGGGCAGCGACCCGCCACGAGCTGCGGCTCAGCCCTTAACTCCCGGCTCCCCTCCGCCGCCCGCGGTTTGTCCGCGCAAATTTTTAGCAAAGGCGTCCTTGCTCTGCTGGTCAGGGCCACCGACGGGGCTTTGCGCAGCAGCCCGGCGGCTTTAGACCCTGGCTTAGAGCACGTGTTCGGGTTCCCTCTTTTCCGGGGGGAAGAGGTGCTCGCGCCTGCGAGCGAGGGCTTTTTGATATTCGGAGGGCGCAGGCGGCTTTATCTCTTGGACGTCCGGGCTGGTTCGCCACCGAGCGTGAACCGGGAGCTCCTGAAGCCAAACGCGCGGCGCCGACCCACGTTCGGAGGAGACTTTGCTCTGCGGCGGAAAGATCGCTTCGGAAGTCCTCGAACGACGAACCCGGCGGCCCCGCTCGCCTGCGATCTTCCCGGAGGCCGGAGCTCGGGCGCCTCTGGCTCGGCCGCACGTTGGTTCCTTTTCGGGCCAGCAACGTGCTTCGGGGCCAGGCCGGGCTGTCGGGGCAAGCGGCTCGGTCCCTCCCGCTCGCCGCTGCCCTGCCCGCCGAAGCCGGGGATCCGGCACGGGCGCCTGCGGGGATCCTCGTAACCTGGAAATCCTTCGGCACCGTCGGCGTATCCTGGGATGTTTTTGTTTCGCCCTAAGCCGACATCGGGAACTCTTGGCTTTGACAATTGTGTTTTGATGGATTTCTTTTTTGTTTTTTCCATAAATAAATTAGGAAGAATGAGGTTTGGCTTATTGCCCAGAGGGGGGAAAAAAGAAGGGGGGGAAAAAAGCCAACTTCCCGTGGCCCCGTCCATGCACAGGGGCCGCGCTGTCGTCGCCGGTGACGTGGGGTTACAACAGACGTATCCAGCCTCCCAGGAGAAAGCGGCCGCGCTCCCGCTCGCCAGCGTGGTGGGCTGCTGAGCGCGCGTGGTCTTTCCGTTGCCGCCCCGACAGAGCATCTGCTACGGCAGAAATAGTTGCTTGCCCGGGACCAGCAGGTTCCCGGGAACGGAGGTGATCGGTGCGCTCGGTGACTCACCGCCGTCGACAGATGCCGGTTATTCTTCTGCCTGGCGCAAAGTCCACGGTTTCGCTCCGACGGCGTAGCGTGAAACGTGGCCTTTGAGCTCGGCCGGGGCAGAGCGCTGCTATGGTTTATGATGCACAGCGAAAGGCTCCGGTCTCTGTTCTGCAAAGCCCAGGCACCGGGGCCGGGGAAGGACCAAAGCCCCACGTGAAGTGTCCACGGAAGAGCCGTCCTCCTTCCACGCCGCTCCGAGCAGCCACGATAGCCCCGTTTAAGCCTCCGCTCGGCTACGCTCCGGAGAAGCCTGAGGATCACACTCGGATTTCGCGCTTTAGCCTCACCATTGCTGTAGCATTTCCTGGGGAAATGGGTCTTCCTTCAGGAAAAGGAAGCCTCCTCTCCCCAAATCAGGAGCAGGCCCTGCACCTGGTGGTGACTCTTCACCCCCACCCCCCCACCCCAAGAGAGCTGCAGGGCTTTCTGGTGCCTTTTCTGGAGTCTCCTTCTCTGGAGATATTCAAGACCCGCCTGGACGCGATCCTGGGCAACGTGCTCTAGGTGACCGTGCTTGAGCAGGGGGGTTGGACTAGACGATCTCCAGAGGTTCCTGCCAACCTCAACCCTTCTGCGATTCTGTGGTCTTTAACCATCGCCCCTCATTGCCCCCAAAAGCCTTCACCAGGCCTGGGAGAAGATGGAGGTGGCTGTTGCCCAACGGAGAATAAAATGCACCTGTACTGGTCATGAAAATATCCCTTCTTTGCTTAGCAAGGCTTGTAGGATGGGCCTTGCCTGGTCTGGCCTGCCGCGACGCGGCTGGGACGGCTCGGTGGGGAAACGCGAAGGTTTGGGTTTGCCTCCTTCGGCGGAAATCCTGCTTCTTCGAAGGGGATTCTTCAAAATCTGTCATGAGGGAGCAGAGCGGAGTCCCCTGGCAGGGGATGCTGTCGCGGCTGGGGGCTGGCTCCTGGGGCAGCCAGGCTAAGCGGGTTTCTCGCTCTGTGACGCTGGTTTTGGGTGAGCGGGTGGCCCCGTGCTTTTGTAACGCGCGTGGAAGGAGCAGTGCAAGAGGGAGCTGCCGTGCCAGGGCAAACCTGCCCTTTCCCGCGGAGCGCCCGCTGCCCGAGTGCTTGGGGCCGAGACGTGAGTGAGGAGATGTCGCTCCCGCGGCAGGGACGACCGAAGTCACGCCGAAAATCTGGCTGACCCGGGAATTGCCCCGCTTCCCTCCTGCCCTCTTGGCTTTGCTCTTTGAGCTGGGTAAGGCAGGGTGAGAGTAGGTTTAGTAGCAACGGGGAGAGGAGGTGGCAACGGGGTGATTTTTCCGGTTGACCAGTTGATCCAGTTCAGTGATGCTGCTGCAGGAACTCCGGGTGTTTGCAAAACAGATCACACACAGAAATCCCGTCGTGGGTCTGTAATCCCGGGGGGTGCTGGCAGGCTGCAGCGGGCAGAGGGTGGCAGCTCTGCTGGCGGGGACGGCACGGCCCCTCTGCCCTACGGACGGGCCGCGGGAGGGATTTCTCACCCAAGACGTGGCCACCAGGGAGGGGGGCTTTCTGCTGTTCTCGCATCTGATTTCCACGATGGTTTGGTTGAACCTCTTGTCATCGCTTCTGTGGGTCCGTGGTCTCATGTATCACCACGAGAGAACATCCTGAGCAGCGTCCGCACGGTCTCCAAGCTGCCGTGGTGGCTCTCTCCTCCCGTGTCCCCGTACGGCACGTCCAGGCTTCGGGCAGGCTGAGCTCCTGGCAGCCCTGCCCACCGTCCCCAAGGGAAACTTGAGCTGCTTGTTGGCAGCATCTGAGCTTTCTCCACCCCTCGGGAGGCTTTGATTGCTGGCTACAGGATTTCCGTGGTAAACAGGTTTGTCTTTGACCTTACGGTTTGATCTTCCTCTGCCCATTGCTGACATTTACTTTCTCAGTCCTGACTTCACCCAGTCTCTACAGGTTTTTCTTGGGCTGAGGACTACGGCAGGGACTCAGCTTAAGCTATGACCAGGATAAATGTTTGCTTAGACCATGGCAGCCCCAACACAGCTTCAGTGGTCCAAAATTGTGCTATAGTTGGGATCTTAGCTATGTCCTTGTCAGTGAGGTGGGAGCCTTGGTCTGCTCATGGTTTTAACTGGAACACAAGGGTGCGGCTAAAGCTTTAATGCCAAAATATCTGATCTTTCTGCTCCTTTATCAGTTGTACGATAGGTAGGACCTCGCAGTTCTCCAGGGCTCCTTCCAGACCGAAAGGGAGCGGTCCCGTGCGTAGCCCATGCAGCGCCAGCGGCGAACCTGGGCCATCCTTCCCTGCCCCGTAGGTGGCTGGCAGAGGTCTCCAGGTAAAGCCATGAAAACCTGTAAGACGAGGCTGGTGGCAGGAGGTCCTGTGTGACCTCCCAGTGTCTTCTGTCCTGCGAGAGGGCAGAAGCAAACTTCATCTCCAGTCGCTCTTGGCCTATAACAGGTCCGTACGTCGGCGGCCGCCTTTGAAATCGGGCGTCAGCATCCAGCTGTTCCCGCAGGCGGTGTGCGTACTGCTCGCTGGCCTGCTTCGTGGTGCACGTGAGGTAGCGTCCTTGGCTGTGAAACATCTTTTTAGCTTCTCGGTCGTAAGCGGAGGCGAGAAGTAGGACGGGCTGGCCGGTTGTCACGATGCCTTTCCAAACAGCTTGGGCAAGGTGCTCTTTCCCGGCCTCACGACAGCGCCGTCTGCCTTCTCTTCCTGTGCCGACGTGCCCTATAGGTTCCTCATCTCCCTCCTTTCTTCCTCGGGGGCTTTTCCGCCTCTTTGCGGTCTCCTCTGCGGGGAGGCCACCGACGCCGAGTCCTCTTTGGATGCAGGGGTCTTTCCCTGGTGTGAACGGATCCTGTCTTAGAGAGCAAACGCTCCTCCCAGACCGTCCGGGAGCTAAGGCGAGAACTGCTCTCATAACGCGGTGCTTCAGCCGGGCGTCAGCGACCGCAGTGGGGGCTCGCTCACCCCCTGCTTTGCGTCTGCAGGGTGACGTTCCCGGGCTCCAATGGCAGAGGGGCGTCTCTCTCCCGACCGGAGCCCGCGGCCATCAGGCGTCCGCCCGCCTGTCCTTGGGCTCTCCCAGCCTTTCTTCTCCACCCGCTGGGAGCCAGAGCCGAGCAGCCTGCCCGGCGCATCCCGCCCGCGAGCCTGCAGGTGAGCGTGCCGAGAGCCCTTGCTAAAAGCTCTTTGTTTTTGCAGTTCGCCAGTTCCTCCGCAACGGCATCAGCCCCAATCTGTACAACGAGGACGGCCTCACCGCGCTGCACCAGGTAAGCAGCCTTCCAGCGCGCCGCTCCTCAGCCCCGGCCAGCGGAGAGCCTTCGCTGCCGCCGCTCGCGGAGCCCCCTCGCTCCTGCTGCCCAGGCTGCTCGTCCCGCGCCCGCTCGCCTGCGCTGCTGCCTGGCGCCGAGGCCCTCGTCTCTCCTTCCGTTCGTTCTTTCTTGCCCGCGCAGTTTCGTTAACCCTCGCCCTCTGCCAGCTCGTTCTTCTTACTTCCGTCCCCGCGCTCGGCCGCCTGCCCGCGCTGTCTTTCCAGCGCTGGCGTTGCGAGAGGGAAGGGCTGCGTTGCGGTGGGCAACGTCCCCTTTGGTGCCCCGCTTTGGTGGGGGAGATGCCGATCTGCGGCCTGAGCCTGCCCAGGGGTGATGGATCGCCCTTCCCTTCTTGTTCCTCGCTCTCTCTTGTCTTGCTTCCTGCAAACGTGGTGACTTGTGGGCCACCGAGTCCGACTCCTTGCTGCTGGAGCCACCTCGGCGGATAGCCCGGTTGGCATCTGGTGTCGCTGGCTGCTCCAGCACCCGACGTCTTGCAGCAAAACCCCTGTGCTTTCCAGCCTAGATGAATCTGGGGCTGCTTTTCGACTTGTCCTTTTGGTCGTCACGTGCAGCGTTGTCTCTTGCTGTAGCGGAGGACTCTTCTAGCGCCTTGGGACTGGGAGTCTTAAAATACCAAAGACGTGAAAAGGAGCCCACGGAAATCTTTGGTCCTGCACTGCTAAACTGCTGCGAGGGGCTCCTCCTCCTGCTGGGAGTCAAACGACGCTTAGCAGCAGCAGGCATAAGCAGGAATTGAAATGCTTGGAAGGGGTTTGCCCCCGACGCGCGCTCCCGGCGCTGCCTCCGCGGCGCCTGCGCCCGGGGTTCGTCCGAGGCGGGATGCTGCCGTCCGGCCGGGCCGGGCGCAGCAGCTCCTTCCGCAGCTTCCCTGCTCTCCGCCGCCTCTTTTTTCCGGTGAAAACCCTGCACGAGGTGCACGCACTCGAGGGCCGTCCTGGCAGCTTTCCCCGGAAGCGATGCCCAACCGGTCGCTGCCTCCCGCACTTGGTACCCGATGCGCGTGACGGCGGTCCCGGCATGAAACGGCGCGCGGCGGTTCGAGCGCTGCTGCCGCTGTGCCCGCAGCCGGAGGGGAGCGGCGGGCGGCCGGGCGGAGGGAGCCCTGCGGGCTGCTGGAAATGCCGGCCGGCGTTTCACTCTCCTTGCTGCCCCGGCTCTTGCGGCCTTTCTGCGGGACGCGGCGCGGGGCTCCGCCGGCGGGACGGGGCCGCGGCCGGGGGGCTGCTGCCCAGCCCCTTGGCCGCCAAGGTCCCAAACGCTCGTGTTTGGCTTCTGCCGTTGCTGTTTGAAGGCGGATCTGATAACCAAAATAAAAAGGCAGGAGCTGCTCTGCCGGCTCGGCGTGCCGCTCCTGCCCCATCCCCTCCGCTGGGCATCCTACCCGGGCTGGGCATGGCTGGCTCGCGCCCCACCGCTGCGAGGGGGCCCTGGGCGGCCGGCGGATGCGTCGAGCGCTCCTGGTTTCAGCCCCGGTGCCAGGGTCGGCCGCACCTCGCGGCGGTTTCCCCTTGCAGGCGGCTTGCCCCGAAGGGCCGAGGGCTGAGCGAGTCGGGCTCCGTCTCCGGGACGGTTCGGGGAGCTGCAGAGAGAGGGGCGGCGGGGAAAGCGGAGCCGGCGGCCCCGTCCCGCAGCTCTCCGCAGCCGCCTGCCCTCTCTCCCCTTGCAGTGCTGCATCGACGACTACGGGGACGTCGTGAAGCTGCTGCTGGAGGCTGGCGCCGACGTCAACGCCTGCGACAGCGAGCTCTGGACCCCGCTGCACGCCGCGGCCACCTGCGGCCACCTGCACCTCGTGGAGCTGCTCATCAAACAGTACGTGGGTGCTGGCCCTGCCCCGGGGCCGGGGGGCTCTGCGGGGCGACCGGGAAGAGGGGGGGACTGACGGGTGCGAGAGGGCCTGGGGCTGGGGACTGGCAGCTTGGATGGGCCTGGGGACCCGCGCTCGGGATCCTCACGGCGCTCTTCTTCCCCGGGCAGCGGTGCCAACCTCCTCGCGGTCAACTCGGACGGGAACATGCCCTACGACCTGTGCGAGGACGAGGTGACCCTGGACTGCATCGAGACGGCCATGGCCGAGCAGGGTGAGTCTCCTTGGCCGGGGCTCGCCTCCCTGGAGGCCTGTCCCGTAGCTCAGGGTCACGCTGCTCCAGGGCCCATCCCTCCTTTGCCCCCGCAGCAGATTTTCTGGTTGGTAGGTGAAAACTTGGCCCAGGGACCGTGGGCTGTGGCCGCTGATAGATCCCACGTCCTGGGCAGCTCCTGGCGGAGCAGCCCTCTGTCCGGGGGCCACGCTTGGCTCAGCAGAGCCCACGCACATGGGCAGAGGCTGGAAGCAAGGAAAACGCAAAGCCTTTAACCTGGGTTTAACCTGGGTTAGCACCGAGCTTGGGTACGGCAGAGGGGAGGGGAGGTAACCAGACACCCCCACTGCAGGGCCCGGCGCCAAGGCTGCGGGCGCGAGAGCAGACGGGGGACGGTCCCAAACGGAGGGGCAGGGGTGGCACGCGGGTGCAGCGGGTCGCTCCGCAGGGGGCAGCTCCCGCCTCTGCTCTCCGGGGCAGGAGCCCGGGGTCTCTCCTCGGGGGGCCAAACGCAGATCCCGAGCACCCGGGGGGGCCCCGCGGCAGCTCCTGCGGCCCTGACCGCTCGCCCCCTCGCAGGTATCACCCAGGAGAAGATCGAGGAGGCCCGGGCCGCCACGGAGCGCAGCATGGTGGAGGACATCCGGCAGCTGGTCCAGGCGGGCGCCGACCTCAACGCGCCGCTGGAGCACAGCGCCACGCTGGTAGGACGGGCAGGGTTTCTGCTTCGTGCTGGGCGGGCTGCGCGGGCGAGCGGCCGCTTCCGGCACGCGGACCCCCGCGCTGGACCCCCCCAGCGCCTGTGCCCTGAAGCAGCTTCACCGCGGAGCGCTGGGTGCCGAGAGCCGCGGGCCAGCGCTGCCCCTGCCCGACCGCGCGGTGCAGAGCCCGTCGCGCCCGCGCCGGGGCGCAGAGCAGCCGGTTCGCTGCGCCTGGCGTGCGGCCCTTCACTCCCGGGGCGCGGCGGCCGGCCGCCTCGCTCCGCAGGCCCCTCTTCCTCCTTCGGGAGCAGCGCTGCGAGCGGGGTGGAGGGTGCTGCACCATTTTCACCTAAAAGGGAGCAGCCAGCGCTGCCCTGCGTGGCCTGAGTCCGGCTGCGGCCAGGGCTCCGCCGGCTCCGTGCCGGGAGGGCGCAGGCTGCTGGAGCTCGCGCCCAAAGCTCTGCTTTAGCGAGAGCAAAGCGTGGAAGCCCGTGGCACGGGCACCAGGGCGATGCCTGCCAGGGAGCAGGGCTCTCCCCGGCCAGGCACGTCCCCCTCGCAGCGGGGCTCAGCGCCGTCCCCGCCATGTCCCCCCGCAGCTGCACATCGCGTCAGCCAACGGCTACCTGGAGGCTGCCGAGCTGCTGCTGGAGCACAGGGCCAGCATGAGCGCCAAGGACGAGGACGGCTGGGAGCCCCTCCACGCCGCGGCGTGCTGGGGGCAGGTGGGTGCCGCTCGCCGGGGCCGGGCTGGGGGAACGGGGTCCCCGTGACAGCGTGCGGGGCGCCTGTGAGCCCCCGGCGGGAAGATGCTGTCGCAGATGGAGCACGCGTGCGGGCCGCGCCTGGGAGCGGCGTGGGGCACAGAGGACGTGTCTGGTGCCCCGGCAGCAGGAGCGGGGACCGCCGTACCTGGGGCAGTCTCCGGGAGCAGCGGGGTCGGCCCCCCTGTCGCCGAAGCTGCTGCCCCCGCGCTCGGTCGAGGGGGCCTGGCTTGCCGCGTTTAACCCTTCTCGTCTCCGTTGCCCCGGCAGATCCCGCTGGTGGAGCTGCTGGTGGCTCACGGCGCTGACCTCAACGGCAAGTCTGTGCTGGACGAGACGCCGCTGGGTGAGCGCGGCCTCGGGGGGGCTGGCGCGGGGCGGGCGAACGGGCGAGGGACGCAGGGCTGCCGGGACCCGCGTGGGGCTGGGCCGCGACAGCCGGGACGTCCCTGCCAGCTCGCCCGTGTCCCTCTGGGACCTCGTCGGGCCTCCCCAGCAGCTTCATCGGCTCGGGGCCGTGTCCGCTGCGGGCTGCTCGGCCACCCTGGGGACTGAGCCCTTGGGGGTCCCCAGGCTGGTGGGGGCCAGGCCTCGAGGGGCTCCCGCTGGCCGAGCAGCCTCGACGTCTTCCCTCGTCTCGTCGCAGATGTGTGCGGGGACGAGGAGGTGAGGGCCAAGCTCCTGGAGCTGAAGCACAAGCACGATGCCATCATGAAGTCCCACGACAAGCACAAGTCGCTGCTGCAGCGCCGCACCTCCAGCGCCGGCAGTCGCGGGTAAGGCCCGGAGGCCGGCCCGTCCTCCGCGGCGGGTCCTGGGCCTTCCTCCGAGATCCCGGCTAGCTGGGGGCTCCGGACGGCGCGGGGCGGCAGCCCGAGCCGGCGACCCTCTGGCCCGACCGGCGGCCCCGACGGTCTCACCCCGCGTCCCCCCCCAGGAAGGTGGTGCGGCGGGTGAGCGTGACGGAGCGCACCAACCTCTACCGCAAGGAGCACGAGCGGGAGGCCATCGTGTGGCAGCGGGCCGAGCAGCGGGAGAGCGAGGGCGAGGACGAGGACCGGCAGACGGACGCCGAGCTCCGCCTGCGCCTTGCCGTGAGTTGCGCCGCCCCGCGCGAGGGCCGAGGGCGGAAAGGAGGAGCGGCCGAGGGTCCCCCGCTTCCGACGCGGCGTCCGTCAGCGCCCGCCGTCCCCGCGGGGCTGGGGCGTCCCGCGGCGGAGCCGACCCCTCGGCGCCCGCGCGGACCCCACCTCGCATCCCTCTGTCCCGCCAGGGCCCCGAGGCGGAGGCGACGGCTGCGGGAGAGACGCCGGCGCCGGGCGAGCCGACCCAGCGCAACGGCACGGCCGGCCCCGCTGCCCCTAAGCACCTCTACTCCAAGAAGCCGGACCGCGGTGCGGCGCACCAGCCGCCCGCGCAGCCCGAGCCACCGGCCGACCTGAGCCGCGACAAGGCCCACCACACGCTCGCCGACCTCAAGCGGCAACGGGCGGCCGCCAAACTGCAGCGCCCGCCCCCGGAGGAGTACCCGTTCGGCGCCAGCCCGGTCCCCGCCGAACCCGAACCGGCCGCCGAGCCCGACTCCGTGTACTACACGGCCGCCAGCGGCGACCCGCCGCTCCTCAAGCTGACGGCCCCCGCCGAGGACGCGCCGGCCGAGAAGCAGCGCTGCTGTAAGGTGATGTGAGGAGGCGCCCGAGGGGCTCCGGCCCGGCGCCGCCGTCAGCACCGGGCCCGGCGCGGCGCCCGCTCCCTCGCCTCCGCCTTGGCCGCGAGCCGGCGCCGTCGGACGAGCGGCGCGGCGGCCGGAGCCCGGCGCCCGCCCTGCTCCGCCGGCGCCGTGTCCTGCTGCAGCTGCCTCGCCGCGCTCGCGCCACCCTCGTCCTTCGGGGCGAAGAAGGGCGGCGGGCGTCGTTCCGCTCCCCGGCCGGTGCCGGCGGCGTCGGCCACTGCGGGTGACTCTCGTCTCCTTTTTAACTCCCTTCTGCCTCGACATCAGGCTCCTCCGCAGGAATCGAAGCGTCCCTGTTGCGCCGTCCGCCGTCTCTACCCGCGCCGCCCTTTCCCTGCCGCGCGGCTCGGCTCGGCTGCCGGCCACGCGGCTCCCGGGGTTGCGCCAAGGCGGACGAGTCCCCGCGCCGGTCACCCGGCGGGTGGCAGCGGCCGCCAACGCGTTCCCCGACCCGGGAGCTGGCACCGAGCGCCGCTGGCAGCGAAGCCGGGGTGCAAGGTCACCTCGCCAAGGGCCGGTAAAAATAGCCGCCCGCTCGCTCGCCCGCCCAAGCCCGCCCGCCGAGGCGGCCGCCCCCGCCGGCGCGGACCCCCCGCTTCGCCCGCCCAAGCCCGCCCTGGCGTCCCTTGTCCCCGGCCGCCGGGCACGGCCATGCGGCCGCCCTGCTGCCTGCCCCGCGGCACGCCTTGGGGAGACTGAGGGCGGAGGGGAAACTGAGGCACGGCTCGGCGCCCCCCCCCCCGCACCGCCGCCCGCCCCCCCCCCCCCCGGTTTATATTTAGCGAGTGGCGGGGCCCGACCGGGCGGCAGCTGCTCGCAAAGGTCAGGCGGCGGCGGTGGCAGCGGTGACGGTGACACCCTGGGGCCCTCCCTCGGCCGGGCGCAGTGGCCCCGGCGGTGCCGCGCGGCGCGGGCGGCAGCGAGGCCTCGGCGGCGGGTGCCGCCCCGGACGCAGGTGAGCGGCGCCGGCCGGGCGCCGGGCTGGGGGCTGCGGCTGGGGGGGCTCCCGTCCCTGTCCCCCCCCGCCGGCAGCACCCTGCTCCCCCCCTGCCCCCCCCCCCCGGCCCCGCCACCCCGGCCGCCCCACTGCGCAGGGTGATAAGAGCCGGCACCGCCCCGGCCAGGGTGGGGGCGGCCGGGGTGTGGGGCTGCGGGGGGGGCGCCCCGCGGGGAGGGGGCTGGCTATGGGGCACCCAAAGGTGAGAGGGGCTGGCTATGGAGCACCCCACAAGCGAGGGGGCTGGCTATGGGGCTCCAAAAGGCAAGGAGGGCTGGCTATGGGGCACCCCGTGGGTGAGGCGGCTGGCTGTGGGGCACCTGAACGCAAGGGGAGTCTCGCTATGGGGCACCCAAAGGAGAGGGTGGCTGGCTATGGGGCACCCCACAGCCAAGAGGACTAGCTATGGGGCACCCACAGGCATGGGGGGGCTGGCTATGAGGCACCCCACAGGCACAGGGGGCTGGCTATGGGGCACCCCACAGCCAAGAGGACTAGCTATGGGGCACCCACAGGCATGGGGGGGCTGGCTATGAGGCACCCCACAGGCACAGGGGGCTGGCTATGGGGCACCCTACAGCTAAGAGGACTAGCTATGGGGCACCCACAGGCATGGGGGGGCTGGCTAGGGGGCACCCCACAGGCACAGGGGGCTGGCTATGGGGCACCCTACAGCTAAGAGGACTAGCTATGGGGCACCCACAGGCATGGGGGGGCTGGCTAGGGGGCACCCCACAGGCACAGGGGGCTGGCTATGGGGCTGCCCACAGGCACAGGGGACCAGCTATGGGGCACCCCACAGCTAAGAGGACTGGCTACGGTGCACCCACAGGCATGGGGGGGCTGACTATGGGGCACCCCACAGGCGAGGGAGCAGGCGATGGGGCACCCGTGGGTGAGGGGACTGTCTGTGGGGCACCCCACAGGCGAGGGGGCTGTCCGTGGGGCACCCACGGGTGAGGGGCTGTCCGTGGGGCACGCTGCAGCGAGGGGGCAGCGCCCCCTGGCCACGGACCCGACCGGTGGAGGCGGCAGCCAATCACCTCGGGAGGGCGGGGCTGGGGGCGATGGAGCAAGGCCCTGATTGGTTAGAAGAGAGGGTGGGGTCAGGGCGGGTCGGCAGTTCAAGGAGCTGGGGGCAGCGGGGGGTCAGTGTGGGGCAGTGCAGGGGTCAGTGTGGGGCAGTGAGGGGTCAGTGTGGGGCAGCGGGGGGGCAGTGTGGGGCAGTGCAGGGGGTCAGTGTGGGGCAGTGAGGGGTCAGTGTGGGGCAGCGGGGGGGCAGTGTGGGGCAGTGCAGGGGTCAGAGTGGGGCAGTGAGGGGTCAGTGTGGGGCAGTGAGGGGGCAGTGTGGGGCAGTGCAGGGGTCAGTGTGGGGCAGCGAGGGGTCAGTGTGGGGCAGTGAGGGGTGAGTGTGGGGCAGTGCAGGGGTCAATGTGGGGCAGTGCAGGGGTGAGTGTGGGGCAGTGAGGGGTCAGTGTGGGGCAGCGAGGGGTGAGTGTGGGGCAGTGCAGGGGTCAGAGTGGGGCAGCGAGGGGTCAGTGTGGGGCAGTGCAGGGGTCAGTGTGGGTCAGTGAGGGGTGAGTGTGGGGCAGCGGGGGGTCAGTGTGGGTCAGTGCAGGGGTCAGTGTGGGTCAGTGCAGGGGTGAGTGTGGGGCAGCGAGGGGTCAGTGTGGGGCAGTGCAGGGGGTCAGAGTGGGGCAGCGCAGGGGTCAGAGTGGGGCAGCGAGGGGTCAGTGTGGGGCAGTGCAGGGGTCAGTGTGGGGCAGTGCAGGGGTGAGTGTGGGGCAGTGAGGGGTCAGTGTGGGTCAGTGCAGGGGGTCAGAGTGGGGCAGCGCAGGGGTCAGAGTGGGGCAGCGAGGGGTCAGTGTGGGGCAGTGCAGGGGTCAGTGTGGGGCAGTGCAGGGGTGAGTGTGGGGCAGTGAGGGGTCAGTGTGGGTCAGTGCAGGGGGTCAGAGTGGGGCAGCGCAGGGGTCAGAGTGGGGCAGCGAGGGGTCAGTGTGGGGCAGTGCAGGGGGTCAGAGTGGGGCAGCGCAGGGGTCAGAGTGGGGCAGTGCAGGGGTCAGTGTGGGGCAGTGCAGGGGTGAGTGTGGGGCAGTGCAGGGGTCAGTGTGGGGCAGTGCAGGGGTGAGTGTGGGGCAGTGAGGGGTCAGTGTGGGTCAGTGCAGGGGGTCAGAGTGGGGCAGCGCAGGGGTCAGAGTGGGGCAGCGAGGGGTCAGTGTGGGGCAGTGCAGGGGTCAGTGTGGGGCAGTGAGGGGTCAGAGTGGGGCAGTGCAGGGGTGAGTGTGGGGCAGTGAGGGGTCAGTGTGGGGCAGTGCAGGGGTCAGTGTGGGGCAGTGAGGGGTCAGTGTGGGGCAGCGGGGGGTGAGTGTGGGGCAGTGCAGGGGTCAGTGTGGGGCAGCGAGGGGTCAGTGTGGGGCAGTGCAGGGGTCAGTGTGGGGCAGCGGGGGGTCAATGTGGGTCAGTGCAGGGGTCAGTGTGGGTCAGTGCAGGGGTCAGTGTGGGGCAGTGCAGGGGTCAGAGTGGGGCAGCGAGGGGTCAGTGTGGGTCAGTGCAGGGGTCAGTGTGGGTCAGTGCAGGGGTCAGTGTGGGGCAGCGAGGGGTCAGTGTGGGGCAGTGTAGGGGTGAGTGTGGGTCAGTCCAGGGGTCAGAGTGGGGCAGTGCAGGGGTCAGTGTGGGGCAGTGCAGGGGGTCAGTGTGGGGCAGTGAGGGGTGAGTGTGGGGCAGCGAGGGGTCAGTGTGGGGCAGTGCAGGGGTCAGTGTGGGGCAGCGGGGGGTCAGTGTGGGGCAGTGCAGGGGTCAGTGTGGGGCAGCGGGGGGTCAGTGTGGGGCAGTGAGGGGTCAGTGTGGGGCAGTGAGGGGTGAGTGTGGGGCAGTGCAGGGGTCAATGTGGGGCAGTGCAGGGGTCAGTGTGGGGCAGTGAGGGGTCAGTGTGGGGCAGTGCAGGGGTCAGTGTGGGGCAGCGGGGGGTCAGTGTGGGGCAGTGCAGGGGTCAGTGTGGGGCAGTGAGGGGTCAGTGTGGGGCAGTGCCGGGGTCAGTGTGGGGCAGTGCAGGGGTCAATGTGGGGCAGTGAGGGGTGAGTGTGGGGCAGTGAGGGGTGAGTGTGGGGCAGTGCAGGGGTCAGTGTGGGGCAGTGAGGGGTCAGTGTGGGGCAGTGCCGGGGTCAGTGTGGGGCAGTGCAGGGGTCAATGTGGGGCAGTGAGGGGTGAGTGTGGGGCAGTGAGGGGTGAGTGTGGGGCAGTGCAGGGGTCAGTGTGGGGCAGCGCAGGGGTCAGAGTGGGGCAGCGAGGGGTCAGTGTGGGGCAGTGCAGGGGTCAGTGTGGGGCAGTGAGGGGTCAGAGTGGGGCAGTGCAGGGGTGAGTGTGGGGCAGTGAGGGGTCAGTGTGGGGCAGTGCAGGGGTCAGTGTGGGGCAGTGAGGGGTCAGAGTGGGGCAGTGCAGGGGTGAGTGTGGGGCAGTGAGGGGTCAGTGTGGGGCAGTGCAGGGGTCAGTGTGGGGCAGCGGGGGGTGAGTGTGGGGCAGTGCAGGGGTCAGTGTGGGGCAGCGAGGGGTCAGTGTGGGGCAGTGCAGGGGTCAGTGTGGGGCAGCGGGGGGTCAATGTGGGTCAGTGCAGGGGTCAGTGTGGGTCAGTGCAGGGGTCAGTGTGGGGCAGTGCAGGGGTCAGAGTGGGGCAGCGAGGGGTCAGTGTGGGTCAGTGCAGGGGTCAGTGTGGGTCAGTGCAGGGGTCAGTGTGGGGCAGCGAGGGGTCAGTGTGGGGCAGTGTAGGGGTGAGTGTGGGTCAGTCCAGGGGTCAGAGTGGGGCAGTGCAGGGGTCAGTGTGGGGCAGTGCAGGGGGTCAGTGTGGGGCAGTGAGGGGTGAGTGTGGGGCAGCGAGGGGTCAGTGTGGGGCAGTGCAGGGGTCAGTGTGGGGCAGCGGGGGGTCAGTGTGGGGCAGTGCAGGGGTCAGTGTGGGGCAGCGGGGGGTCAGTGTGGGGCAGTGAGGGGTCAGTGTGGGGCAGTGAGGGGTGAGTGTGGGGCAGTGCAGGGGTCAATGTGGGGCAGTGCAGGGGTCAGTGTGGGGCAGTGAGGGGTCAGTGTGGGGCAGTGCAGGGGTCAGTGTGGGGCAGCGGGGGGTCAGTGTGGGGCAGTGCAGGGGTCAGTGTGGGGCAGTGAGGGGTCAGTGTGGGGCAGTGCCGGGGTCAGTGTGGGGCAGTGCAGGGGTCAATGTGGGGCAGTGAGGGGTGAGTGTGGGGCAGTGAGGGGTGAGTGTGGGGCAGTGCAGGGGTCAGTGTGGGGCAGTGAGGGGTGAGTGTGGGGCAGTGCAGGGGTCAGAGTGGGGCAGTGAGGGGTCAGTGTGGGGCAGTGTAGGGGTCAATGTGGGGCAGTGAGGGGTCAATGTGGGTCAGTGCAGGGGTCAGAGTGGGGCAGCGAGGGGTCAATGTGGGGCAGTGCAGGGGTCAGAGTGGGGCAGTGAGGGGTCAATGTGGGTCAGTGTAGGGGTGAGTGTGGGTCAGTGCAGGGGTCAGAGTGGGGCAGTGCAGGGGTCAGTGTGGGGCAGTGAGGGGTCAGTGTGGGGCAGTGCAGGGGTCAGTGTGGGTCAGTGTAGGGGTCAGTGTGGGGCAGTGCAGGGGTCAGTGTGGGGCAGTGCAGGGGGTCAGTGTGGGGCAGTGCAGGGGTCAGTGTGGGTCAGTGCAGGGGTCAGAGTGGGGCAGTGCAGGGGTCAGTGTGGGGCAGTGAGGGGTCAGTGTGGGGCAGTGCAGGGGTCAGTGTGGGTCAGTCCAGGGGTCAGAGTGGGGCAGTGCAGGGGTCAGTGTGGGGCAGTGCAGGGGGTCAGTGTGGGGCAGTGCAGGGGTCAGTGTGGGGCAGCGGGGGGTCAGTGTGGGGCAGTGAGGGGTGAGTGTGGGGCAGTGAGGGGTGAGTGTGGGGCAGTGCAGGGGTCAGTGTGGGGCAGTGAGGGGTGAGTGTGGGGCAGTGCAGGGGTCAGTGTGGGGCAGCGAGGGGTCAGTGTGGGTCAGTGCAGGGGTCAGTGTGGGGCAGCGAGGGGTCAGTGTGGGGCAGTGCAGGGGTCAGTGTGGGGCAGTGAGGGGTCAGTGTGGGGCAGTGCAGGGGTCAGTGTGGGGCAGCGGGGGGTCAGTGTGGGGCAGTGCAGGGGTCAGTGTGGGGCAGTGCAGGGGTGAGTGTGGGGCAGCGAGGGGTCAGTGTGGGGCAGTGCAGGGGTCAGTGTGGGGCAGCGAGGGGTCAGTGTGGGGCAGTGCAGGGGTCAGTGTGGGGCAGTGCAGGGGTGAGTGTGGGGCAGTGAGGGGTCAGTGTGGGTCAGTGCAGGGGGTCAGAGTGGGGCAGCGCAGGGGTCAGAGTGGGGCAGCGAGGGGTCAGTGTGGGGCAGTGCAGGGGTCAGTGTGGGGCAGTGAGGGGTCAGAGTGGGGCAGTGCAGGGGTGAGTGTGGGGCAGTGAGGGGTGAGTGTGGGGCAGTGCAGGGGTCAGTGTGGGGCAGTGAGGGGTCAGTGTGGGGCAGCGGGGGGTGAGTGTGGGGCAGTGCAGGGGTCAGTGTGGGGCAGCGAGGGGTCAGTGTGGGGCAGTGAGGGGTCAGTGTGGGGCAGCGGGGGGTCAATGTGGGTCAGTGCAGGGGTCAGTGTGGGTCAGTGCAGGGGTCAGTGTGGGGCAGTGCAGGGGTCAGAGTGGGGCAGCGAGGGGTCAGTGTGGGTCAGTGCAGGGGTCAGTGTGGGGCAGTGCAGGGGTCAGTGTGGGGCAGCGAGGGGTCAGTGTGGGGCAGTGAGGGGTCAGTGTGGGTCAGTGTAGGGGTGAGTGTGGGTCAGTCCAGGGGTCAGAGTGGGGCAGTGCAGGGGTCAGTGTGGGGCAGTGCAGGGGGTCAGTGTGGGGCAGTGCAGGGGTCAGTGTGGGGCAGCGGGGGGTCAGTGTGGGGCAGTGAGGGGTCAGTGTGGGGCAGTGAGGGGTGAGTGTGGGGCAGTGCAGGGGTCAGTGTGGGGCAGTGAGGGGTCAGTGTGGGTCAGTGCAGGGGGTCAGAGTGGGGCAGTGAGGGGTCAGTGTGGGTCAGTGCAGGGGTCAGTGTGGGGCAGTGCAGGGGTGAGAGTGGGGCAGTGCCGGGGTCAGTGTGGGGCAGTGCAGGGGTCAATGTGGGGCAGTGAGGGGTGAGTGTGGGGCAGTGCAGGGGTCAGTGTGGGGCAGTGAGGGGTGAGTGTGGGGCAGTGCAGGGGTCAGAGTGGGGCAGTGAGGGGTCAGTGTGGGTCAGTGCAGGGGTGAGAGTGGGGCAGTGCCGGGGTCAGTGTGGGGCAGTGTAGGGGTCAATGTGGGGCAGTGAGGGGTCAGTTTGGGGCAGTGCAGGGGTCAGTGTGGGGCAGTGAGGGGTCAATGTGGGTCAGTGCAGGGGTCAGAGTGGGGCAGCGAGGGGTCAATGTGGGGCAGTGCAGGGGTCAGAGTGGGGCAGTGCAAGGGTCAATGTGGGGCAGTGAGGGGTCAATGTGGGTCAGTGTAGGGGTGAGTGTGGGTCAGTGCAGGGGTCAGAGTGGGGCAGTGCAGGGGTCAGTGTGGGGCAGTGAGGGGTCAGTGTGGGGCAGTGCAGGGGTCAGTGTGGGGCAGTGCAGGGGTCAGTGTGGGGCAGCGGGGGGTCAGTGTGGGGCAGTGAGGGGTCAGTGTGGGGCAGTGAGGGGTGAGTGTGGGGCAGTGCAGGGGTCAATGTGGGGCAGTGCAGGGGTCAGTGTGGGGCAGTGAGGGGTCAGTGTGGGGCAGTGAGGGGTCAGAGTGGGTCAGTGCAGGGGTCAGTGTGGGGCAGTGAGGGGTCAGTGTGGGGCAGCGGGGGGTCAGTGTGGGGCAGTGCAGGGGGGGTGAGTGTGGGGCAGTGCAGGGGGTCAGTGGGGCAGTGCAGGGTGAGTGTGGGGCAGTGCAGGGGGGGTGAGTGTGGGGCAGTGCAGGGGGTCAGTGGGGCAGTGCAGGGGTCAGTGTGGGGCAGTGCAGGGGGGGTGAGTGTGGGGCAGTGCTGGGGGTCAGTGGGGCAGTGCAGGGTCAGTGTGGGGCAGTGCAGGGGCAGTGCAGGGTGAGTGTGGGGCAGTGCAGGGGGGGTGAGTGTGGGGCAGTGTTGGGGGTCAGTGGGGCAGTGCAGGGTCAGTGTGGGGCAGTGCAGGGGCAGTGCAGGGTGAGTGTGGGGCAGTGCGGAGGTCTTAGTGGGGCAGAGCAGTGTGGGGCAGTGCAGGGGGTGAGTGTGGGGCAGTGCGGAGGTCTTAGTGGGGCAGAGCAGTGTGGGGCAGTGCAGGGGGTGAGTGTGGGGCAGTGGAGGGGGTCACTGAGTGTGGGTCAGTCCAGGGGGTCAGTGTGGGGCAGTGCAGGGGGATCGATGTGGGTCAGTGCAGTGGGCCAGTGTGGGACAGTGCAGGGGGTGAGTGTGGGGCAGTGCAGAGGTCAGTGTGGGGCAGTGCAGAGGTCAGTGTGGGGCAGTGCAGGGACAGTGTGGGGCAGTGCACGGGGATCGATGTGGGGCAGGGCAGGGGGTCAGTGTGGGACAGTGCAGAGGTCAGTGTGGGTCAGTGCAGGGGGTCAGTGTGGGTCAGTGCAGGGGGTCAATGTGGGTCAGTGCAGTGGGCCAGTGTGGGTCAGTGCAGGGGGTCAGTGTGGGTCAGTGCAGGGGGTCAATGTGGGTCAGTGCAGGGGTCAGTGTGGGTCAGTGCAGGGGGTCAGTGTGGGTCAGTGCAGGGGTCAGTGTGGGTCAGTGCAGGGGGCCAGTGTGGGTCAGTGCAGGGGTCAGTGTGGGGCAGTGCAGGGGTCAGTGTGGGGCAGTGCAGGGTGAGTGTGGGGCAGCGCAGGGACACGCTGTGGGTGCCCCACGGTGCAGTTTGTGGGATGCAGAAGGTGCGGTGGGGACCTGCGTGCTGCCTGTTGCAGCGTGCGTGCGCGCGTGTGCACGTGTGTGTTGCCGTGTGCGTTTGTGCACCTGCGCGCGTGTTGCGGTGCGCGCGTGTTGCGGTGTGCGCGTGTTGCGGTGCGTGTGTGTGTAGGCGCGTCCCTGTGTTGCGCTGCACGGGTGCACGTTTGCGTGTGTGTTGCAGTGTGAATGTGTCGCTTTGCCAACCTGTTCTGCCGTGTGCGTGTGTTGCAGTGCGCGTCTTGCAGTGAACACGTGTGTGCGTGGTGCAGTGCACCTATGTGCGTGGGCAGATGTGTGTGCATGTTTCAGTGCACACGTGTTTTGCAGTACACGCGTTTCACAGTGTGCGCGTGTTTCGGTGTGCCTGTTGCAGTGCGCCCTTCTGCACGCGTGCTGTGGTGTTCACGTGTATAGCCATGCCCGTGTTGCAATGTGCGTGTGTTTTGCAGTGTGAGAGCGTGTTGCAGTTCACGTGTTGCAGTTTGTGCATGTTTTCCAGCATACCCGTTGCAGTGCCCCCGTGTGTTGCAGTGTGCATGTGCTACAGTGTGCATGTTGCAGTATGCATGTGTGTGCCTGTATTGCAGGGCGCATGTTGCAGTGTGCACACGTGTCGCAGTGCACACGTGCATGCATTGCAGTGTGTGTATTGCAGTGCACGCATATATTGCAGTGAGCGTGTGCGTTGCAGTGTGTACATGTGCGTGTGTGTTGCAGTGTACATGTTGCAGTGTGCACATGTGTTGCAGTGCATATGTGTGCGTGTGTATTGCAGTGTATGTGCTGCAATGCAGATGTGTTTTGCGGTGCCCGTGTGCTGCAGTGCACATGGGCGTTGCAGTGCCTGTGTCGCAGTGCGTGCCTGTGTCGCAGTGCGCACGTGTGTGCATGTGTTGCAGTGCGCATGCGTGTTGCAGTGCGCACGTGCGTGCGTGCATGGCAGTGCACGTGTGTGTTGCAATGTGCACGTGTGTTGCAGTGCGTATGTGTGTGCGTGCATCGCAGTGAACGTGTCGCAGTGCGCACATGCATCGCAGTGTGCACGTGCGTCGCCATGCGTGTGTGTTGCAGCCTGCACGTATGTGGCAGTGTGCCGTGCACCTGTGTGTTGAAGTGCGTCTCAGTGCACACGTGTGTGCGTGCATTGCAGTGGACATGCTGCGGTGCCCACGCGGGTTGCGGTGCCCACGCGCGGTGCAGTGCCCGCGAGTACTGCCGTGCGCGCACGTGCCTTGCAGCGCGTGTTGCAGCGGCGGCGGGGGGGGGGGGGCGGCTGCCGCTGGGGGCCGGTGCCCGGCGGGCGGGGCGGGCCGGGAGGGCGGCGCCGGTGCCCGGTGCCCGGCGGTGCCCGGCGGTGCCCGGCGGCGGCGGCCAATGCGGGCGCTGAGGGCGCTGCGGCCCCGCAGGCTCCCGGCCATGGCGGCGGCGGCGGCGGCGGCGGCGGCGGCGGGGGGGGGTCCGGCCGCGGCCCCGGCCCCGGCCCCGGCCCCGCGGCGGGCGCCGGTGCTGAGCGCCGCCAGCATGAACCCGGCGCTGCGGCGGGTGGAGTACGCGGTGCGCGGGCCCATCGTCAGCCGCGCCCTGCAGCTGGAGCGCGACCTGCGCCAGGTACGGGCACCCCCCCCCCGGCACCCCCCCACCCGGGGCACCCACCCCCCGGGGCACCCATTCCCCGGGGCACCCATCCCCCGGGACACCCATCCCCCGGGGCACCCCCCCCCCGGGACATCCCCCGCCGGGGCACCCCCCCACCCGGGGCACCCATTCCCCCGGGGCACCCCCCCCGGGACATCCCCCCCCGGGACACCCATGCCCCCGGGGCACCCCCCCCCCCGGGACACCCACCCCGCCGGGGCACCCACCCCGCCGGGGTACCCATCCCCCCGGGACACCCCCCCCGGGACACCCATTCCCTGGGGCACCCCTGCCCCGGGACATCCCCCCTCCCGGACACCCCACCCCCCCGGGGCACCCACCCCCCCGGGGCACCCACCCCCCCGGGCACCCCCCCCCCGGGGCACCCCCCCCCCGGGGCACCCACCCCCCGGGGCACCCACCCCGCCGGGGCACCCCCCCCCCGGGGCACCCACCCCCCGGGACATCCCCCCCCGGGGCACCCACCCCGCCGGGGCACCCATTCCCCGGGGCACCCCCCCCCCGGGACATCCCCCCCCCGGGGCACCCCACCCCCCGGGGCACCCATCCCCCTGGGACACCCCCGCCCCGGGGCACTCACCCCCCGGGGCACCCATCCCGCCGGGGCACCCATTCCCCAGGGCACCCATCCCCCCGGGGCACCCACCCCCCGGGGCACCCACCCCCCGGGGCACCCACCCCCCGGGGCACCCACCCCCCGGGGCACCCATTCCCCGGGGCACCCATCCCCCGGGGCACCCCCCCCCGGGACATCCCCCGCCGGGGCACCCCCCCACCCGGGGCACCCATCCCCCCGGGGCACCCACCCCCCGGGGCACCCACCCCCCGGGGCACCCATTCCCCGGGGCACCCATCCCCCGGGACACCCATCCCCCGGGGCACCCCCCCCGGGACATCCCCCGCCGGGGCACCCACCCCGCCGGGGCACCCATTCCCCGGGGCACCCCCGCCCCGGGACACCCATTCCCTGGGGCACCCCTGCCCCAGGGCATCCCCCCTCCCGGACACCCCACCCCCCCGGGCACCCATTCCCCGGGGCACCCACCCTGCCGGGGCACCCATTCCCCGGGGCACCCCACCCCGCTGGGGCACCCACTCCCCCAGGGGCACCCACCCCCCCGGGGCACCCCTCCCAGGGTATCCCCCTGGGGCATCCCCCCCCGGGGCACACCACCCCCTGGGACACCCACCCCTCCGGGACACCCATTCCCCGGGGCCCCCCCCCTCAGGGCACCCATCCCCCCGGGATCCCCCCCTCAGGGAGCTCACCCCCCTCGGGGCACCCACCCTCCCAGGGCACCCACCCCCGGGGCACCCACCCCCTGGGACACCCACCTGCGTGCACCCCCCCAGCACCCCAAACCCCAGGACACCCACCCCCAGACACCCCCTGTCCCGGGACACTCACCTGTGTGCACCCCCTGGGCCCCCCAAACCCTGGGACACCCACCCCCAGACACCCCCTGTCCCGGGACACTCACCTGTGTGCACCCCCTGGGCACCCCAAACCCTGGGACACCCACCCCCGGGCACCCCCAGGCACCCTCAGCCCGAGCACCCTGCACCCCAAACCCCAGCACAGCCCCACCCATGGGACACCCCACGTTGGGACACCCACGACTCCCCCTTCCCACCACCCCGGAGCACCCCCAGCCCTGGGGCACCCCGAACTGGGGCACCCCCCAGCCCGGGACGCGCAGCCGCCGGCACCGCCAGCCGCCGGCACCTTGTGCTAGGACACCGCGCCCGGGGCACCTTCGTCCCCTGGGCACCCTGCCGCGGTCACCGTCACCCCCAGGCACCGTGCCCGCCGCCGAATCCCAGGGCGGCAGCGAGGGCGTCGCCGGTGCCCGCGGGTGCTCCTGGCCGCTGGCTGCCGTGCCCATCCCCGTGGCGTCCTGCCTGGCCGGGGCGGGGGGGGGGGGTCGGGCCGTGCCCGGTGCACCCAGGAAATGCCCCCGCGCCGCAGGCGGTGCCGGACCCGGGGGGACAGAGTCCAGCGCTGGCGCGGAGCCGTCCAAAGTCCGGGGGCTGGAGCGAGGCGGCGGGTGGCGGCGGGACACCGTCCTGGCGGCGGGACGGCTGTCCCCGCGTGCGGCTGTCCCCAGGGTCGCCATCCCCGCCGCCCCGCGTCCCGGCTGTCCCCGTGTCCCGGCTGTCCCCCACTATGTCCCCGTGCCCCAGCCGCCTCCGGGTCACCGTCCCCATGTCCCCACGCCCCAGCTGTCCCCCTGCATCCCCGTGCCCCAGCCGCCTCCGGGTCACCGTCCCCATGTCCCCACGCCCCAGCTGTCCCCCTGCATCCCCGTGCCCCAGCCGCCTCCGGGTCACCGTCCCCATGCTCTGGCCATCCCCTGCGTCCCTGTGTCCCAGCCGCCTCGGGGTCCCCATCCCCCTGTGTCCCTGTGCCCCAGCCACCTCTGAGTCACTGTCCCCATGTCCCCATGCGCTGCCTGTCCCCCTTGTCCTCGTGTCTCAGGTGCCTCTGGGTCACCGTCCCCAAGTCCCTGTGCCCCCACTGTCCCCCCCATCCCCATGCCCCAGCCACCTCCAGGTCACTGTCCCCATGTCCCAGCTGTCCCCCTGCATCCTGCACCCCAGCCGCCCCCCCCCCCCCCACGTCTCCGTGCCCCAGCTGCCTCCAGGTCACTGTCCCTGTGCCCCCACCGTCCCCCCCATCGCCGTGTCCCAGCTGCCTCCAGGTCACCGTCCCCACGTCCCCATGCCCTGGCCGTCCCCCCCACATCCCCGTGCCCCAGCCACCTCTGGGTCACCGTCCCCATGCCCTGGCTGTCCCCTGCGTTCCTGTGCCCCAGCCACCTCCAGGTCACCATCCCTGTGTCCCCATGCCCTGGCTGTCACCCACATCCCCGTGCCCCAGCCACCTCCGGGTCCCCGTCCCCGTCCTCACCCCCACGCTGTCCCCGCAGGGCGTCCCCAAGCCCTTCACGGAGGTGATTAAAGCCAACATCGGCGATGCCCACGCCATGGGGCAGAAACCCATCACCTTCCTCCGCCAGGTAGGGGTGGCAGTGGGGGGGGGGGCGGGGAGGAGGGGACACGCCGGCGGCGACGGGCCCCGGCGTCCGGGCTGAGCCGGCCGGTGCCACCGGTGCCGCGGCAGGTGAGCGCCCTGTGCCTGCACCCCGAGCTGCTGAGCGAGCCCTCCATCCCCGAGGACGCCAAGGAGCGCGCGCGGCGGCTGCTGGCGGCCTGCGCGGGTCACAGCGCCGGTGAGTGCCGCGGCGGCGGCGGGGACGGGCACGCTCGGGGCCCCGGCGTCCGGGGCCGCCCGCCACCCCCCTCCGGCTACCCTACCCCGCCAGGCGCCTACAGCGTCAGCCCCGGCATCGAGCTGGTTCGCCAGGACGTGGCGCGCTTCATCGAGCGGCGCGACGGCGTGCCCGCCAAGCCCGAGGACGTCTTCCTCTCCACGGGGGCCAGCGATGCCATCGTGGTAGGGTGGCACGTTTCCCCCCCCCCCCCCCCAACCTGCTTCCAACCCGCTCCATCCCGCCGGGCCCCGTGCCACCGCCCGGGCCCCGTGCCACCGGCCGGCTTTCCCACGCCGCCCCCGGCCGGGCCGGAGCCGGAGCCTACAAAGGACCTTTGTGCAGCGCCTGGCACCGGCCGTGGGACGGGCAGAGCGGAGCCGGGGGGCGGCCGGGCTGGGGGCGCCCACCCCTCCCTGCGCCAGCCCACGCGGCAAGCGGGGCCCTCCATGTCCTCCCATCTCTGTGTCCACTCCGTCCCCGTGTCCATGCCGTCCCCGTGCCCACAGTGTCCCCGTGTCCCCCCGTCCCTGTGCCCACCCCGTCCCCATGCACACGTTGTCCAAGTGTCCAACCCCTCCTGTGCCCAGTGTCCCCATGCCCACACCACCCCTCTGCCTACCCTGTCCCCATGCCCACAGTGTCCCCATGTCCAACCCGTCCCTGTGCCCACCCCGACCCCATGCCCAAGGTGTCCCCATGTCCAACCCATCCCTGTGCGCACTCTGTCCCTGTGCTCACTGCATCCCCGTGCCCAAGGTGTCCCTATGCCCGAAGTGTCCCCATGTCCAACCCATCCCTGTGCCCACCCTGTCCCCATGCCCGAAGTGTCCCCATGTCCAACCCATCCCTGTGCCCACCCCATCCCCGTGCCCACAGTGTCCCCATGTCCAACCCATCCCTGTGTCCACCCCATCCCCATGCCCAAGGTGTCCCCATGTCTCCAACCCATCCCTGTGCCCACTCTGCCCCCATGCCCAAGGTGTCCCCATGTCCAACCCGTCCCTGTTACCACCCCGTCCCCATGCACACGTTGTCCAAATGTCCAACCCATCCTGTGCCCAGTGTCCCCATGCCCACACCACCCCTCTGCCTACCCTGTCCCCATGCCCAAGGTGTCCCCATGTCCAACCCGTCCCTGTGCCCATCCTGTCCCCATGCCCGAAGTGTCCCCATGTCCAACCAATCCCTGTGCCCACCCTGTCCCCATGCCCGAAGTGTCCCCATGTCCAACCCATCCCTGTGCCCACCCTGTCCCCATGCCCGAAGTGTCCCCATGTCCAACCCATCCCTGTGTCCACCCCGTCCCTATGCCCAAGGTGTCCCCATGCCCGAAGTGTCCCCATGTCCAACCCATCCCTGTGTCCACCCCGTCCCTATGCCCAAGGTGTCCCCATGTCCAACCCATCCCTGTGTCCACCCCGTCCCTATGGCCAAGGTGTCCCCATGTCCAGTCCATCCCTGTGCCCACTCAGTCCCTGTGCCCATCCCTGTCCCCATGCCCAAGGTGTCTCCATGTTCCCTCATCCCTGTGTCCAACCCGTCCCTGTGCCCACCCCGACCCCATGCCCAAGATGTCCCCATGTCCAACCCATCCCTGTGCCCACCCCGACCCCATGCCCAAGGCCTCCCCATGCCCACGCTATCTCTCTACCCATGCTATTCCTGGGCCTACCCTGTCCCCATCCCCATGCCATCCCTGTGCCCATGCCACCCCCCTGCCCATACTGTCCCCATGCCCTTGGCCTCCCCATGCCCACACGGTGCCCATGCCCACGTGACTCCTCTCCCATAGACCATCCTGAAGCTGCTGGTGTCTGGGGAGGGCGCGTCACGGACGGGCGTGATGATCCCCATCCCGCAGTACCCGCTCTACTCGGCTGCCATCACCGAGCTCAGCGCTGTGCAGATCAACTACTACCTGGACGAGGAGCACTGCTGGGCGCTGGACGTGGGCGAGCTGCGGCGGGCGCTGGCCCAGGCCCGCCAGCACTGCACCCCCCGCGTCCTCTGCATCATCAACCCCGGCAACCCCACCGGTACCGGCCTGGGCATGGGCGGACGGGGCCGGGGCAGCGCTGGGAGCCCAAGACCGAGGCTGGGACGCTCGGTGCCGTGCAGTGCCGTGGTAGCCCCTGACACACGGGTGCCTCCAGGGCAGGTGCAGAGCTGGCAATGCATCGAGGACGTCATCAAGTTTGCGTTTGAGGAGCAGCTCTTCCTCATGGCGGACGAGGTGAGCGGGGCCCGTGGGGCGGCCCCTGCCACCTGCCTGGGGGAGCCCGGCGTCCGGGCTGATGCCACGCTTCCCCCTGCAGGTGTACCAGGACAACATCTACGCTGAGGGCTCGACTTTCCACTCCTTCAAGAAGGTGCTGTTTGAGCTGGGGCCACCATACTCGGACGTGGTGGAGCTGGCCTCCTTCCACTCCATCTCTAAGGGCTTCATGGGCGAGTGAGTGCCCCACGAGACGCCCCGGCAGCGCTCACCCCCAGCCCCACAGGCCCTGCGCCAGGGCTGTGGGTGGCCATGGCCCCATGGGTCGAAGCAAGGGGATGGTGGTGCCATGATCCATGGATCCTGGGGTGGGGATGGTGGTGCCGTGGCCCCATGGGTTCCGGGGTGGAGATGGTGGTGTCACAGCCCTATAAGTCCCAGGGTGGGGATGGTGGTGCCATGGCCCCATAGGTCCTGGAGTGGGGATGGTGGTGCTGTGTCTCTGTGGATCCCGGGGTGGGGGCAGTGCTACAGCCCCATGGGTGCAGGGTTGGGGGTGGGATGGTGATTTCCTGGACCCATAGGTGCTGGGGTGGGGAGGCTGGTGCCACAGCTCCATACGTCCCAGGGTGGGGATGGTGGTTTCCTGGCTGGGGTGAGGATGGTGGTGCACTAGCTTCATGGGTCCCAGGGTGGGGATGATGGTGCCCCTGTGGGTCCCTGTTGGGTGTTGTGGATCACCATCTACTGATCCTTGTCTGTGGGTCCCTTTCCGTAGGGCCCTGTCTGTGGGTCCCCGTCCATGGCTTCCTTTTCCGTGACTCCCTCTCGGTGGGGCCCTGCCCATATGTCCCTATGCATGGGTCCCTGTTTGGGGGGGTCCCCACCTATGGGGTCCCTGCCTGTGGGTCCCTTCCATGGGTCTCCATCCTTGAGCGCCTCCCCCCCCCCCCCCCATCCATGCATCCCTGTCCTGGTCCACGGATCCCCTCCCTGTCCGTGGAGCCCCCTCCCCGGATCCCTGACCATGGTCCCCGTGCGCTTGTGCCCGGTGGTGCCACCACGGGCCGTGCCGCGGCCAGGTGTGGGTTTCGCAGCGGCTACGCAGAGGTGGTGAACATGGACCCCGAGGTGCGGCAGCAGCTGTTCAAGGTGTTGTCAGTACGCCTGTGCCCTCCCGTGCCCGGGCAGATCGTCCTGGACGCCATGGTGGCCCCGCCGCAGCCTGGGGACCCCTCCTACGAGCGCTTCATGGCCGTGAGTGCGGGCACGGGGACAGGGATGGGGACACGAGCACAACGATGGGGAGGGGCATGGCCATGGGCATAGGGATGGGCATGAGCATGGGGGATGGCCATAGGCATAGGGATGGGTATGGCCATGGGCATGGACATGGTCACAGCCATGGGCATGAGGATGGGGATGAGGATGGCCATGGGCATAGGGATGGGGATGGCCATGGGCATGGCCATGGGCATGAGGATGGCCATGGCCATGGGCATAGGGAGGGGTGTGGATGGGGATGGCCATAGCCGTGGGCATGGGCATAGGGCTAGGCATGAGGATGAGGATGGCCATGGGCATAGGGATGGGCATGAGGATGACCAAGGCCATGGCCATTGGGCATAGGGATGGAGAGCAGCGCGGGGACGAGCACAGGCCAGGGGGAGCCCCAGCACCCCGGGCGCAGGCTCAGCGCCAGGCTCTCCCACCGGCAGGAGAAGCAGGCGGTGCTCAGTGCCCTGGCACACAAGGCCCGGCTCACCCAGGAGATCTTCAACCAGGCGCCTGGCATCCACTGCAACCCCGTGCAGGGCGCCATGTACTCCTTCCCCAGGATCGAGCTGCCGCCCCGCGCCCTGCAGGAGGCCAAGGTACCGGAGGAGAGCCGGGCCATGACCGAGGCCTTTCCTGGTGCCCCACACCCCTGCTGCGGGCAGCGTGGGGCTGCAGCTTGCCCATGCGTGGGTCCTGGTGGCCCGTGCAGGGCTGACCTGTGCCTGGTCCCATAGGCGCAGGGCCAGGCCCCAGACATGTTCTTCTGCCTGAAGCTGCTGGAGGAGACGGGCATCTGCGTGGTGCCAGGCAGCGGGTTTGGGCAGCGAGAAGGCACCTACCACTTCCGGTGGGTGCCCGTGGCTGTGCCCCGGGGTGCAGGGTTCAGAGGGCAGGGTGCAAGGAAGCGGGGTGCAGGGATGGAGGGTGCCAGATGCATGGTGCTGGGTGCAGGTAGGGCCGTGCACAGTGCTGGGTGCATGGGGAGAAGTGCAGGGTGCTGGGTTCAGGCTATGGGGGAGGTTGTTGGGTGCAGTGGGGCGGGTGCGGGGGGGGGGGGGCTGGATGCAGGCAGAGATGGGCACGGTGCAGGGTGCAGGGGGTGGTGGGTGTCCCAGCACCGGCACCAGCACCCGCTGTGCTCCAGGATGACCATCCTGCCGCCCACGGAGAAGCTCCAGGTGCTGCTGCAGAAGCTCAGCCAGTTCCACGCCAAGTTCACCAAGGAGTACTCCTAACGGCGGCCCCGCACCCCGTCCGGCATGCTGCCACCCGTGCACCAGCGCCGCGGGGCATCCGGCTCGCCCGTCCCCCGTTCCCACCCCTCCTCCATCCACCCCGCCCCGGGCGGTCGGACGGGTGCCAGGCTCTGTACGTCTCCAAGTGCCTTCAGTCCCCAAGTGCCTCCTCGGGGGGGGGGGGGGGGACACGAGGGTGCCCTCCGCCCCCGCCATGTCCCGGGGCTGGTCCTCCCCGGCTCCCCGTGCCCCCCCCCGGGGCTTGGCACCGCTGCCCGGGCACGGCGGGTAGGGCTGGCTCTCCCCTCGAAACCCACGAATAAAAGGGTAGTGAACAGCCACGTGGGGGGGCCGTGCACCACCAGGATGAGCCGTGGCCAGGCCGGGGTCACCCATGGGTGCACCCTCTCCACCCCCGTGGGCTGCTGGCCCACAGCCACCCAGGTCTGTGCCCCTTCCCCTCCACCCCTTGCTGAGCGCGTCTCCATGAAATGCAATCAGGCGATGCTTTAATTGGGCTGCGCGATTAGCCCAGCCGCAGCCGGCCCGGGGAGGGTGGCCTCAGGAGAAGTCCCGCACGAAGGCGGCGTGGTACTCGGCCACGGTGCTCAGCACCTTCCGCAGCTGCTCGTCGGGCAGCAGCAGCGACAGCCTGGGGAGCGCCGCCGTGGGTGGCCGTGCCCCACCACCCCAGCTCACCACCAACCCCACACGGCCCCTGGCACCTCCCTCCGCCCGACCCTGTCTGCCCCCCTCCACCCAAAACCGCCCATCATCCAACCCCAACCCCTTGGCCCCCAGCACTCATCACTGAACCCAGCCCAAGCCCAACCAGCCCCACCACCCAACCCAACCTCTCAGCTCCAACCACCCCCCCTCAACCACCCACTCTAACCAGCCCTCCACCACCCACCCACACCATCACCCCTCCATACCAATCAGCCTCTCCCAACACCCACCACCCAAACCCAACCAGCCCACCACCCAATTCATCCTCTCAGCCACAACCAGCCCCCCCATCACCCATCCCAAGCAGTTCCCCCCAACATCCATCACCCAAATCCAATCCAACCAGCCCCCACCATCCAACCCAGCCTCTCAACCTGAACCACCCACCCACTCCAAACAGCCCTCCATCACCTACTCACACCAACAATCCACCCACACTAACCAGCCCCCCCCCCAACATCCATCACCCAAACCCAGTCCCACCAGCACCACTATCCAACCCCAGTCTCTCAGCCCGAAGCACCCATCCACTCCAGCACCGCCCCCCCGCAACATCCATCACCCAAACCCAAGCAGCCCCACCACCCAACTCAACCTCTCAGCCACAACCAGCCATCCTCCCCCCAACATCCATCACTCAAACCCAATCCAGCCAGTGCCACCACCCTACCTTCCAACCTGAACCACCCACCCACTTCAAACAGCCCTTCATCACCTCCCCACACCAACAACCCACCCATACCAATCAGCCTCCCCCAACCACCCATCTGAACCAGCCCCCCCCAACACCAACCCCTTACCAACAAGCCCCCCCCCAACATCCATCACCCAAATCCAACCGGCCTCATCACCCAACCCAACCTCTCACCCACAACCAACCCCCCCCAATCACCCATCTCTACCAGCCCTCCACCACACATCCCCCCCCAATACCCATCACCGAAGTCCAACCAGGCCACCACCCACCTACTCCAATGAACTCCCCCCGTCAACCCCAACCACATCCCCATTCAGAGCCCTCCCGCCCTTTCCCACCACCCAACCCCAATCTCTCAGCCCCAGCCAGACCCCTAGCCACCAACACCCACCAAGCAACTCCAAAACCCACCCCATCCAGCCCTCCAACAACCCCCCCCCATACCCATTGCCCAAACTCAATCCAGGCCCACCATCCACCCCCAGCCTCTCAGGTCCCCCACCCAACCCTACCAGCCCCAACCCACCAGCTCCCAAGACCTGCCCTCACCCACGCAGGCCTGAAGAAACCCTCCACACCTTCCACCCTCCCACCCCAGTCCCTTCACAGCCACCCCTCCTCGCTGCAGGGGGTTCCTCTGCACCCTGCCTTGGGTACCCAAAGTGGTAGGTTCCCTCCCGCTGCCCAAACACGCTCCCCGGGGCCAGCACGATCCCCGTCGCATCCAGCAGCTTCTGGCAGAAGAAAAAATCAGGCTCCAGGCCCTGCGCCTGCGGGGAGAAGGGCAGCGATGGTCACCATGCACCTTGGGGTGCTCTGTGTTCATGGGGTGGCCCACATCCCTGGGTGCCCCCCTGTCCCCAGGGGTCCCCTATGCCATGGGTTGTCCTGCATCCCTAGGGTGCCCCCTGTCTCCAGGAACCTCCATGTCACGGGGCATCCTGCATCCATGGGTGCCATGTGTTTCTGGGATCCCCCATGTCCCAAGAGCATCCTGTACCCCTGGGTGCCCCCTGTCCCCAAGATCCCCCATGTCCCCAGGGCATCCTGCATCCCCAGGATGCCACGTGTTTCTGGGATCCTCCATGTCCCCGGGGTGTCCTGCATCCATGGGTGCCCCCTGTCCCCAGGATCCCCCATGTCACAGGGTGTCCTGCATCCCCCGGGTGCCCCAGGCCGTAGGGTGCCCCGCGGCCCCTCACCTGGGCCTCCCGCACGGCGTGGGGCGGGAGCTGGATGCGGGGGAAGGCACGCACGCCGCCCTGCACGGGCTGGCAGCGGATGCCGGGCGCCCGGGCGAGCACGTCCTGCAGCAGGCGGGCCTTGCGGGCCAGGTCCCTCCGCAGCGCCTGCTCCTCCTGCGGCGGGAGCCACAGCCTGAGCCCTGCCGCCCGCTGTGCAGCGGGACCCAGGCGTCCGGGCTGCCCTGGGGAACCTACAGCGGCGAAGGCCGGGTAGCAGGGCCCGGTGGGCTCTGGGGGCTCCATGAACGTGTCCAGCAGGACCTGGCCCAGGATGGGGGGGTACACGGAGCGCCCCCACGTGTAGAAGCACTTCAGGATGCCGGGGTCGATGTTCACCAGCTCGAAGAAGCCGGCTCGGAAACCAGCCCTGGGGGTGCGGAGTTTGGGGGGGAGGGGGTTTGCACCCACCAGGACCCCACTAGGTGAGTGGGGAGGGAGGAGGAAGAGGAGGAGGCGAGCGCTCACTCGCCAGCGATGCCCTTGGACAGGGAGTAGAAGGCGACGAGCTGGACGGTGGTGGCCAGCGGGTCGCCCATCTCGTGCAGCACCCTCTTGAAGGAGAGGAAGGGGCGCCCGGGGGTGGCCACGCTGTCCTGGTGCACCTGCGGCAGGGACGGGGCTCAGGTTGGCGGTGCTGGGGGGGCTGCCGGACCCCCCCCCCCAAAACCCATCCTGCCGTGCACCCACCTCATCCGCCAGCAGCAGCAGGTTCTCCTCGTCCACCAGCCGGATGATGGCCTCCATGCTGCTCCGGCTCAGCACGTGGCCTGGGCGGTGGGCAAGGAGGTGGTGGGGCTGGGGCTCAGCAGGATGGGTGCCAAAGGCAGCGGTGGGGAAAGGTGCAGCGCCGTGCACGGCGCTCAGCACCCGCTTCCCCTCTCACCCGTGGGGTCGCCGGGGTTGACGACGCAGAGCACTTTGGGGCGGCCGCGCGCCCGGGCCGCACTCAGCGCCCGCCGCACCTCCCCGACGTCCACGTCCCAGCCCCGCTCCTCGGCCAGCAGGTAGGGCACGGCCGCGGCCCCCGCCAGCCCCGCCGCCTGCGCGTGCAGCGGCGGCCCCGGCACTGGGTGCAGCACGGCCACCTGCCCCGCTTCCCCGGCGTCCACCACCAGTGACAGCACATCCTGCCGGGTGCAGCAGTGCAACCAGCACGGTGGCATGTTGCATCATCCCAGGACCAGGACCGGAACCCCCCCCTCCAACCCCGAACCTCCCACCCCGGCGTCCACCACCAGCAACTGCACGTCCCACTGGGTGCAGCGGTGCAACTGGCATGGTGGGATGTTGCATTGCCCCAGGACCCCTGTCCAACCCTGAACCTCCCGCCCCCAGCATCCACCACCAGCGACAGCATGGCCTGCTGGGTGCAGCGGTGCAACTGGCACAGTGGCATGTTGCATCGCCCCAGGACCAAGACTGGGACCGGAACCCCCACCTCCAACCCTGAACCTCCCACCCCGGCGTCCACCACCGGCAACTGCATGTCCTGCCGGGTGCAGCGGTGCAAATGGCACGGCGGCATGTTGCATCTCCCCAGGACCAGGACCGGGACCCCTCTGTCCAACCCCGAACCTCCCACCCCAGCGTCCACCACCAGCGACAGCACGTCCTACTGGGTGCAGCGGTGCAACCAGCACGGCGGCATGTTGCATCGCCCCCGGGACCCCCGTCCAACCCCGAACCTCCCGCCGCGGCTCCCGCTCACCACCACGGCCGCCGCCGTGCCGCCGCAGGGCACGATGCTCTGGGGCTGGCGGGGGACCCCCGCGTCGCGCCGCTCCAGGAAGCGGGCCGCCGTCCGGGCCACGGCGCCGGTGACGTACTCCAGGTTGTAAGCGCCTGGGGGACAAGGGGCCAAGCTGGCGGCGGGGAGGGCGCCAACCCCCCCCGACCCCGACCCCGGTTTCGCCGTGCCGGTACCTGGGCTGCCGCCGTGCAGGTGCTGCAGGACGCGGCGCGCTCGCTGCTTGGCCTCGGCCGGCACGGCGGCGGTGGCCAGCAGCTCGGGGTAGGCGCAGGCGGCGGCCACCTGCGGGCGCCTGGCGCCCTCAGAGCCCCCCCCGGTGCGCCTGACACCCCGGGGTGCTGCTCGGCACCCTCCCCTCGTCCCCCCTCCCCAGCCCGGGAATGCTGCTGGCTGCAGCAGGGCCGCAGGGAGATGGAGGGTGTGGGGGGGCGCGGGGGGGGCGGGGGGATCTGGGGGGTTTGGGGGGTGCAGAGGGTTTGGGGGGGATGCTGGGGGTTTGAGGGGATCCGAGGGTTTGGGGGGGTGCAGAGGGTTTGGGGGATCTGAAGGGTTCGGAGAGATGTGGAGGATTTGGGGGGGGTTGCTGAGGATTTTGGGGCATGCAGGGGGTTTGGGGGGGATGCTGGGGGTTTGGGGGGTGCTGAGGATTCGGAGGGTGCAGCGGGTCTGAGGGGGATACAGAGGGTTTGGAGGGATGCTGAGGATTCAGGGGGATGCTGGGGGTTTGGGGGAATATAGAGGGTTTGGGGCAATGCTGGGGGTTTGGGGGGTGCTGAGGATTTTCGGGGGGTGTGGAGGTTTCGGGGGGTGCTGGGGGTTCGGGGGGATGTGAAGAGTTTGAGGAGGATACCGGGGGCTTGGGGACACAGCGGGTTTGGGGGATGAGGAGGGTTTGGGGGGTGCAGAAGGTTTTTGGGGGATCTGGGGAGTTTAGGGGGGTGCTGAGGATTTCAAGGGATGCGCATGGTTTGGGAGGATATGGAGGGTTTGGGGGGATCTGGGGGGTTTGGGGGGATATGGAGGGTTTGGGAGGGATGTGAAGGGTTTGACGGGGGTTTGGGGGGATGCTGGGGGTTTGGAGGACTGAGGAGGGTTTGGGGGGATGTTGAAGATTTGGGGTGATGCTGAGGATTTGTGGGGATGCTGGGGGCTTGGGGGGGTGTGTGGAGAGTTTTAGGGTGATGCTGAGTGAAGACACCGGGGGTTCGTGGGGGCGCCGGGGGCCGGCGGGAGGCCGAGCCAGAGAGCGGAGGCCGAGGTTTTCCGGGGAGGCTGGGGGTTCCCGGGGAGGGTAAGAGCTCCCCGGCCTGGCGACGGGGAGGGGGACGGGGACGGGGACGGGGAGGGGGACGGGGACGGACCTTTGCTCCTGCCGCTTGTTTTGTGCCACCCTGATTAATGATGAACGGCGGCGAGCGCCCGAGCGCTGGGGGGGCAAAGGGCCCTGGGGTGGCCTGGGGACGTGGGGCCCGGGGAGGGGGGGACACGGGGACGCGCGGGGGGGCAGCCGGGTCCCCGTTACCTGCCGCAGGAGGGTGAGGGGCTGGCGGCCGGCGGCGGCCGGGTCTCCCGAATGGCACCACACGACCTCCGCGAAGGGCTTCTCCTTGCCCTGGGGACGGCGGCCACCCCCCGGGTGTCACCCGTGTCCCCTCCTCCAAACCAGGGGGACAGCGCCGTGCGCTGGGCCAGCGGGGAGGGGGGAACCCCAGGGTGTCCCAGTGACGGTGGGAGAGGGGCCCCAGGGCAGCACCCATCGCGGGGTGGGGGGGGGTGACACCCACCTGCAGGGACAAGGGGACCCGTGGGGACGTGGGACCTGTGTGGCCTTGGGGACCTGGGGGGGGGGCAGGGGGACCTGCAGGACCATGGGGACCTGGGGGGGCCGTGGGGACTTGGGGAGGGGGGGCAGCGGGGATGGTGGTGGCTCTGGGGATTGGGGGGGGGGGAATAAGGGTGGCCATAGGGGACACTGGTGACCGTGGGGCTTCGGGGACCATAGTGGCCATGGAGATTTGGGGGGGGGGCGGCTATAGGACTCTTAGTAGCTGTGGGGCTGGGGATGTCCGTGGGGTCCTGCGTGTCCGTGGGTGGCTGCCGGGTCGCGCGTGTCCGCGGGGGGGGTCTCACCTGAGCCAGCTCCTGCCGGAGGGTCTCGGCGCGCTGGAGCAGGGGCTGCAGCGGGGGCGGCGGGGCGGCCCGGACGCCGGGGCCCGCCGGGGGGCCGGGGGGCTCCGCGGCTGCCATGGGCGAGCGGGGCCGGGGGGGGGGGTTGGGGGGGGGCAGGACCGGCCGCGGAGCTGCCCCAACCCGCCCCCGCCCCTCCCCGCCCCGGCCGGGCGTCCGGCCCCCGACGGCTCCTCCCGGACCGGCCCCGGCCGCGGGCACCCAGTGCCGTGGGGCGCCCAGCACCAGCCCATGGGGCGCCCAGCTGCATGGGGTGCACAGCGCCAGCCCCATAGGGTGCCCAGCACCAGCCCATGGGGCACCCAGCTGCATGGGGTGCACAGCACCAGCCCCATAGGGTGCCCAGCACCAGCCCATGGGGCACCCAGCTGCATGGGGTGCACAGCGCCAGCCCCATAGGGTGCCCAGCACCAGCCCATGGGGTGCCCAGCTGCATGGGGTGCACAGCGCCAGCCCCATAGGGTGCCCAGCACCAGCCCATGGGGCACCCAGCTGCATGGGGTGCACAGCGCCAGCCCCATAGGGTGCCCAGCACCAGCCCATGGGGCACCCAGCTGCATGGGGTGCACAGCACCAGCCCCATAGGGTGCCCAGCGCCAGCCCATGGGGCACCCAGCTGCGTGGGGTGCCCAGCACCAGCCCCATAGGGTGCCCAGCACCAGCCCATGGGGCACCTAGCTGCGTGGGGTGCACAGCGCCAGCCCCATAGGGTGCCCAGCACCAGCCCATGGGGCACCCAGCTGCGTGGGGTGCACAGCGCCAGCCCCATAGGGTGCCCAGCACCAGCCCATGGGGCACCTAGCTGCATGGGGGGCACAGCGCCAGCCCATGGGGCACCCAGCTGCATGGGGTGCACAGCGCCAGCCCATGGGGCACCCAGCTGCATGGGGCACCTAGCGCCAGCCCCAGAGGGTGTCCCGCACCACCAGCCCATAGGGCACCCAGCTGCATGGGGTGCACAGCACCAGCCCCATAGGGTGCCCACCACCAGCCCATAGGGCACCCAGCTGCATGGGGTGCCCAGCACCAGCCCCATAGGGTGCCCAGCGCCAGCCCATGGGGCACCCAGCTGCATGGGGTGCACAGCGCCAGCCCCATAGGGTGCCCAGCGCCAGCCCATGGGGCACCCAGCTGCATGGGGTGCACAGCGCCAGCCCCATAGGGTGCCCAGTGCCAGCCCATGGGGCACCCAGCTGCATGGGGTGCCCAGCGCCAGCCCCACAGGGTGCCCAGCACCAGCCCATGGGGCACCTAGCTGCATGGGGTGCACAGCGCCAGCCCATAGGGCACCCAGCTGCATGGGGCACCTAGCGCCAGCCCCAGAGGGTGTCCAGCACCACCAGCCCATAGGGCACCCAGCTGCATGGGGTGCACAGCACCAGGCACACATGATGCCCAGGACCATCCCATGGGACACTCAGCTCCATGCAGTGCACAGTACCAGGCCCATAGGGTGCCCAGCACCAGCCCATGGGGCACCCAGCCCCATGGGGTGCTCCGCACCATCCCATGGGGTGTCACTGCCGTGGGACCCCATCGCAGGACCCCGCACGGACAGGGAGCCCCAGCCCCCGCAAGTGCAGTTTCCGTGCCGGGTTCCTGGAGCTGCTGGACGTGGAGCCCAGCGTCACCCAGCAGCTCCATCCGGTGCAGTCCATCACCTGCCCTGCGTCCTGGGCCGCATCGGGCTCCATCTCCTTGCAGACCCGGGTGGCCTGGTGCCGCAGGTCCTGGAGGAGGTGGGTACTGGCTAGATGCTCCCCGTCCTTGTCTCCGTCTCCATCTCGAACCCATCCTCATCCCCATCTTCATACCCGTCCCCATCTCCATCTCCATCCTCATCCCCATCTTCACAGCCGTCCCCATCTCCGTCCCCAGCCCCAACCCCAGCTCTCCTGGGGCCTGGCCCTGCTCACGGCCTCGCGCTCCCGCCGCAGGAGGAGCAGGCGCTGCGGAGGGACCTGGCCCGCAAGGCCCGCCTGCTGCAGGACGTGCTCGCCCTGGCGCCCGGCATCCGCTGCCAGCCCGTGCAGGGCGGCGTGCGCGCCTTCCCCCGCATCCAGCTCCCGCCCCGCGCCGTGCGGGAGGCCCAGGTGAGGGGCCGCGGGGCACCCTACGGCCTGGGGCACCCGGGGGATGCAGGACACCCTGTGACATGGGGGATCCTGGGGACAGGGGGCACCCACGGGTGCAGGACACCCCGGGGACATGGGGGGATCCCAGGAACATGTGGCACCCTGGGGATGCAGGATGCTGTGGGGATGCAGGACACCTTGTGACATAGGGGGATCCTGGGGACATGGGGCACCATGTGGATGCAGGATGCTCTGCGGATGCAGGACTCCCTGTGACATGGGGGGATCCTGGGGACAGGGGGCACCCTGGGGATGCAGGATGCCCTGTGACATGGGGGATCCTGGGGACAGGGGGCACCCTGGGGATGCAGGATGCCCTGTGACATGCCAGGGGGCTGCGTGCGGGGCCAGCGGTGCAAAGAGCCGCTCTTCGCCTGCCCAGCGCGGGCCGAGGGGATGGGCGCAGGTGGCCTGGGGCCAGCTCCTGCTCCGCCGTCGGCCCCGGTCCACCGGCTGCCAGGGCTCCGGCTCCTCCGGTGCGCGGGCGCAGGTGCCCCGTCGCTGGCCAGCGAGAAAACACCCTCGGCTTTTCCCGCAGGTTGCACCACCAGCCGGGACCGGCCGAGGAAGGACACGAGCCGCCGCCACCGCCTGGCCCCCAGGCACCTGCCGCCAGCCAAAGCCGCGTCCCACCGGCATCCGCTGGCACAGAGACCTCGCCGGCCACCTCCGGCCCGCGCCGGCGCCGCTGAGCCCCCATGTGCACCGCATCACGGCCCTGAATGGCAGCGCGGCCATGGTCCTGGCCAAGATGGTCACGGCTGACTTCTGGGAGTCCCACCAGCGTGGCCGCTGAAGAAGGGGCTCGATGTCCTCCCTGAGCCGGGGCTGGCCACCGAGGGGCCATGGGGAAGACGACGAAGACGACGAAGACGACGAAGACGACGAAGACGACGAAGACGACGAAGACGACGAAGACGACGAAGACGACGAAGACGACGAAGACGACGAAGACGACGAAGACGACGAAGACGACGAAGACGACGACCTCGCGCGGGGCCACTGGAGCTCCTAGCCGCGTGTTGGAAGCGGAGCCCGGCCAGAGGCTGCTCACCGGAGCGCCACCAGCACGCCGCGTCCCAGCCGGGCAGGAGGCCAGAGCCTCCAGGCGGGCGCCCCAGCAAACGACCCGGATGCCTGATGAGATAACTGGGAGCCCAAAGTGCCAAAAAAGAGAGCCCAAAAGAGCCCAAAGAGAATTAGAGGAGACCAGGGAGCCTCCGACCACCCGAGAACAACGCTGGAGAAAACAACGAAGCGTCCCGGGACTTTTGCCGAAAGCAGAGAGACGCGGCCGCGGCCAAAGCCCTGGCGGAGAGAGGACCCAAGTGACCTCAACGCCCCTGTTGGAAACGACTCAGCTGTCACGAGACACGAAACAACCCAAAAGACCCAACGCAGGGCGGGAACGCTCGAAGAGGCCGCGGCCCAGAGCCCGGGTGGAGGCGCGAACGCAGACGGGACGCCAGGCGGCGGCGGCGGCAGGACGCGGAGGAAGGAGCTCGGAGCCCCCTGCGGGCGCCCGCAGGGGTTGGAGGAGCCGGGGCAGGAGCAGGGCGCCGGCCGGGCCGAGGGGCAGCCCGGCGCCGCGCAGCCGCAGCAGCCCCGTCTGCGGCCCCTGCACGGAGTAGAGGGGGGCCGAGGCCGTCAGCCCGGCGCCGATGCTGCCGCCGCCGCCTGTAGGACACCAGGGCACAGGCGGAGCTCGCGGGGTGACGCCTCCTGGACCCCATTTCCCACAGCGCCGTGGCAACGGGCCCCCCTGGCCTGTCAGCACGGTGATGGAGCCACTGTGTTGCCGTAGCAGCAGCATCGCCATGGCGACTGCTCCCCCCACGCTGCCATAGTGATAGACCGCTCTGCATCACCATGGTGACAACCCCCATTACCATAGCGACAGACCTCCCCCGTTGTGTCAACAGATCTGCATCACCATAGCGACCACCCCCACGTTGCCATAGCAACCAACCCTCCCTCCATTGCTATAGTGACAGACCCCATCACCATGGCAACAGCCCCATCACCATAGTGACCAAACCCTCAGCCTCACCATAGCAACAGACCCTTCTGCATCACCATGGCAGCGACCCTCCCCTTGCTGCTACAGTGACAGACCCCCCGCATCACCATGGCAATATAACCCCCATCATCATAGTGGCCGCCCCCCCACATCACCATGGCAACAACTCCCATCATCATAGTGACCGTCCCCCCACATCACCATGGCAACAGGCCCTCTGGCCCCAGTAATGCCTTCTGCCCCCCATCACTGTAGCAAAGACACTCCTGTCACCATGGCAACAGACCACCCCACCTCACTGTAACAGGGCCCCTGCATCACCATGGCGACGGGCCCACCTACATTGCCATGGCAACAGCCCCCTCTGTCCTTGGGAATAACTGCCCCCTGCATCGCCATGGTGACAGACCCCTCCCCCTTGCCATGGGGACCCCAGCCTCCCCCCATGGCGTCCAGCCCCACGGTCGCCCTCCCACAGCACCTGCCCCATGGCCACCCCTCAAGCCCCCAGCGGGGGCAGAACGCCGGCAGGGCGAGAGGCCATTTGCCTTTTATTCGTTAAAACGCAGTGGTGGTGGCCCCGGCACGGCGCGGCCACCCCAGCTCGTAACGTGGCCGAGGCGCAAAAACCCCGGCAGCCGACCCTTCCCGAGCTGCAGGGCAGGAGGGAAAGGGGTCCAGGAGGCCGCAGCGGGCCGCTCGCGCCCATCAGACAAGGGTGGGAGTGAGCCCGGCTGCCGCCGGCACCGTTCCTCCTCCCCTTTTCTTCGTGGAGGAGCAAAGAGGTGGTGGCCACCGCTGAAGATCAACGGCGTCCGGGCTGCGGCTCCAGGGCGGCCGTCCTGCGGCACGGGGAGAGGAGGGGGTGGCTCCGGGGCTCCGGCAGCGAGACGTGGTCCCGTGGGCTTCACCTGCTCCCGAGGATCTCCTCCGTGGCCAGGCGCATGAGCTTATGGAAGTCGAAATGGAGATATTTCCTCCAGAAGCGGCGGTCTCGCCCGTACACCTGCGCCGGGTAACAGGGGCTGCCTGCGTGGAGAGAAGCCCCCGCTCAGCACCCGGGACCCTCCGCCGGGGAGGGTTGCGCCAAGCGGCAGCTCGCAGCGGCCCCCGCGCCATGACACAGGTTGGCGCGAGAGGGAGGTGCGGCCCCACGCGGTCCTGCCTGGCCGCAGAGGATGCTCGGACACCTCCGGGAAAGCACAGGAGAGGGGGAGCGGAGCCCCCCCTGGTGCCAAACCCCTGCGCGCTGGAGCGGGCAGAAGAAACCCGCTTCTACACCTGATTCCTTACCAATGCCGTGAAATATCCTGGCGATGGCTCTGCCCGAGAACTTCTCGTCCTGGCGGATGGAGAGGAAGTGCCGGACGTCCGAACGGATCTGGCTCTCCCAGTCACGGAGCTGCAAAGGCAACGGCCCGGGGTTTGTCCTTTCCCTCTCCTCCTTACCCAAAGCCGTAAAGGGTCGCACTCAGGCAAGAACGACCGCTGCGGTCTGCGCGCCAGGCGCTGCCTAGCCGGCCCCAGCAAGGTAAGAGGCCCCCCACGGCAGAGCTGCTCTTCGGCAGCATCGTGGGTGCGGAGATTAAAAGCCCCATCGGTCAAGCGGTGAGGAGTGCCGCGGAGGGGGTCCGGCTGCGAACCTTCCTGCCCTCCCTTTTCCTGGCGAACAGGAACAAGCCCTCTCACCGCCTGCGCTTGCCAAGCCCTGGGCAGCACCCGTTTGCCTGTCGTGGCGCAAGTGGGTCGCTTGGAAAGGGCCTTAATCATCCAAAATTGGAAAACATGCATTCGACAACGCAAGGAGAGCTGGACTGAGCAGGGAAGGGGAGAAATTGAGGTGCTGGGGGAGGGAAAATGCTCTTCTTCAGCTCAAAACCACCTCCGTAATTGTCTGTGCACCACAGAGCCCACTGACAGCCTTCTGCAGAACAATACGCAGAGCTGCCAAGCCAGTGCTTCCTCCCCTTCTCTTTCAGCCCTTGACACAGTGCGGGCAATTCCTTGCCCTGGCAGCACTGCTAAAAACAGCAGCCTCAGGTTCTCTGCAAAAGCCCGAGTGCAAATTAAACGCTTTCCGATTTTAATGCACGCACGCAGAGCACGTCGAGGTAAAGATGTGATGTGCCTCGACCACCGCTTGGTGGGGCCTCTGAGATGAGTTGCATTTGCAGAGGATTTCAAGTGCAGCCCAGTGCATCCCAGTTTCCCCAGATCCATCCGTGATCCACACAAAGGCCAAACCAGCTCCCGACAAGAGAGGGAATTGGCTCACCTTGGCACCGCTGAGGGTCTCTTCCTCCTCCTCGCTCTCGTGTCCAGGTTCAGCCTGCTCTCCAGAAGGTTTCTTCTCAAAGTAGTCCCTGAGCAAGGCCTTCAGGCGGGAGCTCCTCTCCTGCTCTGCGTGTGCGGGGTGGGGGTCGCAGGTCCCAAAAGCCACGCTGCTCCGCAAGACAAGCATCAGCCGCGCCGCAGCTCCCTCCCGCCTCGGAGGGCGCAACCGGCTGCGAGCTCCAAAACGGGCCCGGGGAAGGGAGGCTGGGCAGCCGCGGGGTGGAGGGCAAGGCCAGCTGTGCCACGGAGTAGCCCCCCTTCCCTTCGGGGTGTGCAGCGGGGAGCGGGGCCGCTGCCAGCCCACGGGGTTGGATTCCCTCCCCTCTGCCCGCACGCACCTCTGGAAGGCCTGGAAGCAGGCGTGGAGCTGGCCGAGAGCCATCTTCTCCCGGGCCACCACCCTTTGGTGGAGGAAGTCGCACATGGAGTCCAGCTCCTGGTCTGCGAGGTCACCGTAGGCACGCAGGTGGAAGGAGGGGTCTCCGAACTCCACCAGGACGCCGCTCTTCCCAGTGCCGTGGCCGCCTGAACACACAGAGCTCGGTTGAGCCTTCACAGCAGCACCTAACGGCCTCTCCAGAAGTGCAGGAGGGATTTGTACCCCGCTCTGGTGCTGCTCCATCACCCACGCGGCGCCCAGGGAGGCCGTGCCTGGGCGGCAGGTACCTTGCTGCAGCCGCGGGTCCCACTGGAGCTGGCGCAGGGCCCGTTTCACGAGCACCACTTCCCAGCCCATGGAGTCGCTCAGCGAGACCACGTCGAACTCCACGGAGCTGGCACGACTGTGATCCCTCCCTGCCAGGCGCTCCCGGGCCAGGAACACAGCGATGGGGGGAGAGCTGAGGGCAGGAGAGAGCAGAAACCTGCTAGCGCTTTGCTGGAAGCCGAGAAGCGAGGTCACCCCCAGCTAACGGCGCCCGGCGCTGGGGCCGCGCTGGACTCGCCAACCCAACGCTCCTCAGCTGCTCCGTCCCGTGGCCCAGGGCAGTCCCAGGGCCGCGGGCAGGGCTGGGTGAGGGCGATTTCTTCCTCCAGCAAAGCCCATCACCAGCACTGCTGGGCAAGCTCCCCGCACCTCCACCAGGCAGAGAACGTGGCAGCCCACGCTGTGGGGAGAGAGGTCCACCCCCCGGCGCGGAGGTCACACCAGGACCATCCCCGGGGAGCGCCGAGGCCCGGTCTCCGTGAGGGAGCAGGGTAACGTCACCCCAGGTGCTGTCCTCACGCCAGGGCCCAGCTCTAACCTCCTCGCCGCGGCCCTGAGCTGCTTGGGGCCCCCGTAGCACAGCACCCGGCAGGAAGAGTAGGTGGGGGGCAGCAGTTCGAGCCAGCGCTGCGGGTGCAGCTCCAGATAGCACAGCAGGGTCTCAATACCTGCGAGAGAGGAGAGGAGAGCTGAGCTGGGGGGCTGCGGAGGCGTCTGGCACGGCTGCTGATCCCTCTCACTCTGCCACCACCTCGCTCAGGACTTTGGCCAGCCTCGCTCAGGGCCGGGCCCCCCGAGCAGCTCCCGCTTGTCGGACCGGAGCCGCATCCCACAACCTCCACCCTTTCCACTGCCCTCCCACTACAGGCAGGGACCAATCCTCCTTCCTGCTGCAGGGTCTCCCGACACCCCCTACCTCACGACCCCTGGGCATGCGCCGACGCCCACCTCACCTTCCTCCCGGATGTCCAGAGACTCCACGGTTTGTTGGATGGGGATGGCCCGCTCGTGCTTGTAACACACCCGCTGCTGCTGCGCGCTCGGCCCCGCGGCCTGCGGGGCCGCACCGTCGTCCTGCTCCTCCAAGAGCTCGGCCATTTCGGCATCTTCCACCTCCCCGCCCTGCGAGGAAACGCAGCAGTTCATCACAGCTTGTGGCAACGGGTTCGTCACGCACAGCGCCTGGGTTCACCGTGCATGGCAGTGACGGAGGGAACGGGTCGGATCCTGCTCTCCTCTGGCAGAGCACGCACAGCCCCTTTGCACAGCCCTTTATGGCTGGCCCGGCTGGTTTCCTGCCTGTTCCCGAGCAGGTCTGCCTGACTGCAGATGCGGGGGACAGCTCTGGGAGCCGCGGTGAGCTGATGACATGGCTCAGCATCTCTGGGGGTGCGGAGAGGACAGGGTCGTGCTGCCCTTCTCCTCCTCCTCCTCCCTTCACTGCCAGCTGCGTGGCACCACCGCTCACCTCGCACCAGGTCTGGTGCTCACAAGACTTCCCTGAATCAGTTTGACTCAGCGTGGCAAAAGGCAAAACCAACCTTCCTCAAAAATCACAGCATTTTCTGCCATTTTAGCCCATTAAATGAGCTGACAGAAGGGACAATCAAGAGGCTCCCCGAGGGCAGGCAGCCAGGCCACAGGAGCAGGGCCAGCAACGCGAAAGGCCCCTTCCTCACCTTGGCGATGTCCTGGTGTTTCTGATGAAGCTCCAGGCACTTGCAGCGAGAGAAGACTTTCTGCACGAGCTTCTTGATGGTAAAAAAATCCACAGTGTCGCCGTAGATGTGTCGCCTCAGTTCATGGAGATCCCTGCCCTGGGGAGGAAAGGGGGACAGCAGAGACGGCGGTGAGCCCGGCCGCCGGGAGCCTCCAGGTCCCGTGTGGGCGAGCGAGGTCCGTGACCCCCATGCACTGTGACGGAGGGTCTCCGTGGCCCGGACCCCCGGGAGCATGACGCACTGTGCCATTTCTCAGGGGGCCCAGCTGTCCCCAGCGTGTCGGAGGGGGGTGCCTAGGAAAGATGCCTTGTCCTGGCTTTGCGTCCAGCTCAGAGAGGGCAGGATAAAGGCACATCGCTGTCTCGTCGATGGAAGGACTTCTGTCCTTCCCCGTGCTCAGCGCTGGGCCGAGCCCACAGACCCCATCAGCGCAGGACGCTTGTGCTTTATGCCGCAAGCCTTATAGATCCCTTTGCTCCCAAACAAGCTGTAGAGCTCCCTGGGTCACCTCGGGAGAGAGCAGCAGCCTGAGCGGGTGCATCCAAAGGGACTGGGGTTTCAAGGCTTTGCAAGGGCCAGATCTAGTGGAGACCCCAGCTCTTAGGGGAAACCTCGCGCTCTGCTGACAGGCATTACCTCCGGGTCCAAGAAGAGATGGCAGTGAGCTGGCTCGCCATCCCGACCAGCCCGGCCGATCTCCTGCACGTAGCTCTCAAAGTTCTTGGGCATGTTGTAGTGCACGATGCCGCGCACGTCTGACTTGTCCAGCCCCATGCCGAAGGCCACCGTGGCCACCACCACTCGGAGCTGGCCGCACATGAAGTTGTTCTGGACGCGGCGGCGCTCGGCAGCCGACAAGCCAGCGTGATAGGCGTCGGCAACCCACTTCAGAGGGCGTCGGATGCTCTTCTTTGCTGCGCCCGTGGAGATAAAGCAGGAGAGAAGCTTTAATGGCACTTCATTACCATCGGCAACACCACACTTTTGATCATCAAAAGCACCCCACAAACAGCTACTAATTAAATCAGGGATGGAAATGAACAGCAAACACCAGGAAAGAGACACCCTCACCCCGAGCCTCTCTGGGCAGAAATTAGCTGTTGGCAGGGCACGTTGCTGGGCAGGAGCAGGGCACCCTCGCTCCAGAGTAAAGGAATGTGGGTGGAAACTGTGCCCACAAAGGGAATAATTCCAGCATTATTTTAATAAGCAGAGATAGTTCCCGAGGAGCCTAAGCAAGGCAGCAGGTAGGGATGGTCCAAGATCCCCAGGCTGCTGTTTTTCGCCCCTGACCACCACTGAGAGAGGGCTCCTGTCCCGCTGCCAGGGCAAGGAGCACAACACCCTGCTGCCTGTGCTGACCCCGAGGCGTACAAAACACATGCGTTGTCTCAAGCCGCTCTCGTTGGGTCATAAAGAAGTGCATTTTACCTGGTGCCTGCTGCTGTCTCAGTTGCACAGTAATTTGTTAGTTTGAACCCATAGCTGAGATGCACTGTGCACCTGGGGGAAAAGGGTGCAGCAGGATCCCTAGGGCCAAAACTACCAACACCTGAGAAGGCAGAGCTTGGCCAAGATGACAGAACTGGTAGATTCAGAGCACAAGAATAAAGGCTCCAAGCCTCAGACATTAGGTTTCGAAAGAAAGCCCTAGAGAGCAGCACAACTAAGGCTCCCTGCATACAAAAAGCAAACATAAAGCCTGGTGCAAATGACAGCTAATAATCATCCGTCATTACAGGCTGTCATCAGAAAAATCAAAGCCCAGCTCTAAAAATCTCTGACACAGCCAGGAAGAAGATAAATGTTTTCCTGATCCTGCTGTCAAGAGCAGCGCTCTGCGCCTGGGGTGAAGGAGCAGCCGGGAGCTGGGTTTGAAGCACCAGGTGGCTGATGGAGTCACTGCTGGTTTTCAGGGGCCAGCAGCCCCCACACAGCGAGGACACGGGCGCTCTGCATTGCCAGATCTGCCTCCCACGCCAGGTTCCCCAGGTTTCTCTGTGGATTCACTGCAGGAAATGGTCAGGACTAGTAGGAGGAGAGGGGACTGGGGTTGTGCTCTTCTCTCCGCAGCCACCGAGAGCGAGGATGGTGCTTCCTACCCTTTGCTTTCTTCCTTTCTGCAGCGCTGTCATCCTGCCCCGGCTCCCCGGCTGCCGCGGACTCCCTGAGCACCACTCCTTGGAGGCACGTCCGGATGAGCGCCGCGATGCGAGCTGTCTCCTCCCGGCGCGTGCAGTACACAATTATGGAGTCCAGGCACCCAAACCGCTCCCCTTGCAACAAGGAGATCAGGGCCTGCAAACACACAGAAGAGGATGAGTGTCTTTGCATGCCGTGGGGCTCGCTATTTGCGAAAGCCCTATTTAAAAAAAAAAAAAAAAAAAAGTCTGGGACTCTCTTCCTCTTCCTTTCTCAGGAATAACTCACTGCCCTGCCCCAAAACCAGGGCAGCCCAGCAGCAAACTTGAATTTTACTTTAAAGTCCCAGGGTACGAGCAGTGGGAGCTAGCTTCAAGCACGCATGGGGGTATGGGGTACCTCCCTGGCTGTGCCGTCCCAACTCGCAGAAGCACAGGGTCAGAGAGGACTCCAGCAGGCAAAGCGGGAGACTGGATAGCCCAGCCGAGCTGAGCCAGCAGAGAGCCTCTGTTTCCTCAATAAACGCACAATCTGCAGCCAAGCCGGGGCAGGGCGGGGGAAGCAACCGGCAGAGACCTGTTCTTGCTGCTACCTGATCTCTATCCCTGTCCGTCGAGACAGAGAGATGCAGGTTCGGAGGCACAGCCGCAGAGCGCACGGCTATTCCTTCCCCCTCCTGGATCCCGAGGTGCTGAGCCACGTCCTGTGCTGTGCCCAGCGTGGCAGTAGCTGTGAGACCCAGGAAGCAGCGCACACCCAGGCGATCCCGGAGAACCTGCAAGGAAGAAGAGGCAAGGTCCATCTGCAAGGCCAGCGGCTGGGATCTTTACCTGCGCTGCTAGAGCTTCCCGCAGAGCGGAAGCCCCCTTCTACCAGCACCCAGGAGAGCAGCTCATTTCCTCCCAGGTGAGACGTGGCTACGTTACAAACCCCGTGGCTCAGCGCAGGCACGGGGAAGGATGCCTCTGAGAGCGCAGGGAACGTTAAGCCCAGCCACTGGGGATTTTGCTTCTCATCTTTGGGTCCCTGAGGACAAGCTGCTCGAGCTTGTGCTGCTACCCCCTCTCCCAAAAAGCACTGCCCTTCCCCGTGGGGCACAAGTGCTGTAAGCCTGCTCCTGCTACGCAAACGGGCAACTGCGGGAGTCTCCGGTGTCCCCCCCCACCACGATCTCCCAGCCCCTGCGCTGGGACCCCCCCTCCTCGCACCTTGCAGAGCCGCAGGTAGCACGGGCGGAAGTTGTGGGACCACTCGGAGACGCAGTGAACTTCGTCGATGCAGGCGAAGGCCACGGCGGGGAGCTGGTCGGCAGGGGGCAAGCAGCTAGATCCCGAGCCGCCTCCGCCAACCAGCGCTTCGGGGGACAGCAGCAGCACGTGCACCTTGCCCTTCCTCACCTGCGGGAGGTACAGTGCAGGGAGCGCCGGGTCAGGGAGGAGAGTTGCCCCAGGAGTGTTTTACCTGCTCCCGCTGCCCAGGAGAACGGCACGATCCCAGCCGCGGCCGCTCAGCCGTACCAGGCTGCCCGGCGAGAGAGCGGCGCCTCGATGGCCACTGCCGCGGTCTGCGCCACTGCCCTCGTGGGGGCACAGAAACGCATTGGCCTCTGCCAGCTGTCCTCAGCCCACCGGCAGCACGCGACAGCAAGGAGTTCACATGAGGACCCTTCCGGCTTGTCTGCTCCGCAAAGTTATTCCCAAATAAACTAGCAGAAGGCAGCCCGACAGCGCAGCGCTGTACAGACCCAGCTGTCCAAGAACCACTTGGGCCCCAGGGAAAACGTCACTAAGACAGCTCCCAAGGAACACCCTTTTCCTGCTAGCACCAAGGCCTGGCTCTGCTGGTGAACTCGTGCAGGAGCAGCGTTCAGCGTGGAAGAGGTGAGGCTTGACACGTCTCCCGTGGCACAGGCTAGCTACGGCCCCAGCATAATCTTGCCAGGGAGGAAAACAGACCCTGAGCAAACATAGTCCTTCCCCGAAAGGTCTGAGCCGAAATCACTCACCTTCTCCACAGCTGCCTCCCGCTGCGCCTTGCTCATGTTGGAATGGATGCAGACAGCCTTCAGGCGCGGGGGCAGCCCCGAAACCTGGAAGTAAAGCCCGTTACCCACAGGTGTGCAGCCACGCAGGCCTGCCCGCAGCCCAGCACGCAAGGGCTCTGCTCTAACCCGTGTCAGGGATTGCCAAGGGCACCGGTCAGAAAGGAAACAGCCAGTAACCGGGACGGGGGAAACCCCTTGGTCATCCACCTCCGTGTTTAGGTGTACACAGCTTCTGGAGAGGAGCTTTTAAGGTCAGGCCACCCTCAGCCTGGGGACATGCAGCTAGGAGAGGCTAACCCAAGGACTGAGCTGGCCCCACTCTCGCACAAAGCTCCGACAACACCAGGGCAACGTGCACGGAGCCCCTTACAGGAGCTAGGGCAAAGGAGAGTGCCGAGGAGCGGCCAAGGCTTGGACTCTTCCCGGAGTCAAAGCCAAGTCCCGGTACCTGGTCATCCATCAGCGACACCAGCGGGGAGACGACCAAGGTGATGCACTTGGAGCGCTTGTGGTACAGGTACGCAGGGAGCTGGTAGCACAGGGACTTCCCCATCCCAGTCGACAGCACGACCAGCGTGGACAGGCCTGGCTCAGACGGGCAGAACGAGATGCTGGGATCTTACCGGCGGAGGTGGCGCAACGGGGACAAACTGGGCACGTCCCAGCCACCCCCAACCCACCACCCCATGCACCGTGCAGGGGAGAGGATTGCGGGATCCCAAACCACACGACAGCTTGAATGAAGAACGGCCAAGGGGAAGCAAACACACCTGAGAGGATCCTCATGACAGCCACCTCCTGGCCTGGGCGGAAAGAGCTGTACCCCAGCTCCGACAGAGCCTGAAACACCTCCTCAGGGGTCTCTGCACAGGGGGAAACCCACAGTTAGACAGACACCAGGCTCTCAGGAACCAGAAGAGCACCAGGGCTCGTGGAGGGAGCTGCCAGCCCCTCCAGCAAGGGCTCAGGAGTTGTAGCGGGGACTCTGGGAGTGAAGAGTGGCCAACTGCCTAGTAACGGCAGATTTTATTCCCTGCACTAGCAACCTGTTCTCCCTGGGGAAGCGAGGCTGCGAGCAAATTGAGAGCAAGTCCTTGTAGCAGCACAGCCTGTATTCCTACCCCAGCACAGAGCTGTAAATCCCCGGAGGACCTGCTGGGGCTGGGGCTCGCAAAGCAGCAGGCTCCGTGCAGCGCGCAAACCAAACAGGGCTGATGACAGCTCTGCGGGTGGCACCCTTCCGAGCGCTGATGGCTCGGGAGCAAAGGCGAGCGCACCCCGGGGAGGCAGGAGCAGCCACGAGCGTGGCTCGCTCGCCATCAGAAACGCAGGGACCTTACCTCTCACCTTCCCGTCTGGCCCCAGGCCATAAAGGGGCTCCATGGGGGCCGGGGGAGTGGGTGGCTCATACACCGGCCTCTGCACATCCAGGTAAGGTGCCTCCGCCGAGACCTCCTCGTGTCCCTCCTGGCTGCTGCTCCTGCTCTCTGCTGGGGATCAAGTTGAAAAGTCACGTGCCACATAGCCCGCAGGCAGCTCTTCCTGCCACACTCGGATGGGAGAGGCCCCCACCCACCCTTGACACCCACAGCAGCAAGCCGGGTCAGTGGGTCTGTAACATCCCAGATGCAAACCTGGCACCCCAGCGCAGCACAAGGCCCCATCCTGGCTGCTGCAGCCCTTTCCAGCCAGAAAAGCTGGCGCGCAATGCTCTGGCCTTGCGGCTACCTCCAAAACTGCTGTGTCTTCTCCCTCCCCAGTTTATCAGCACAGGTCTGGGGCAGTGACAGCAACTGAGGATGACAGGCAGCCACCCCCAGAGAGCACGAGCAAGCTGATCTCAACTGGGCTGCGGAGCTGTGTTTACTCCAGCCTGGCCTTTGGGAGGTTGTAGGTTTGACGTCGCACCAAGGGCCAAAGACCAAGAGAGCCCAGCGCGCTAAGAGTCCCCAACCTGCCCTGCAGCGGGGCAGGGGCTGTGCTCCCTCCCCAGCACCAAGCACCCTAGACACCCGAGTATTTGTGGGCCACCCCTGCAGAGGGCTCACAGCATTCAGAACTAGCCACAGGAACCATCGCTTTGGGTGGATGCTGCCTACCAACGTCTTTGGGAACATCACTGGCTACAATAGAAGGAGAAGTAAGGAAGAGGAGGAGTCTGGAGACATATTTTAGGCTGCTTTGGACCCAGGGAAGGCCTGCCAGCCAGACCGGGCCAGCCACAGGGCTGGTGTTCCCAGAGGGGTTGTCTCTCACAACAAGCACGAACCTCGACGGCTGAGACAACCTTCTGGTTCCAGGCAAACCCTCGAACATCCCACACAAACAAACAACTCCCAGCTCTTCCCACAGGGAAAAGAAAGGACACAGTTCGGCGGCCTGCAGACGTTCATCCCAGGCAGCACTGCTACTCCAGAGCCAGCTGCGGTGTGTCACTGGAGAGCAAGGCAGGCCAGAAGCTCAGCAAGCAAAGCTGCTGCCCGCACTGTCCCCACGGAGCGGCTGGTGGGGACAGAGCCCTGACAGCTCGGGGTCTCACCGGAGAGCTCTCGGTACGCGGTGTTGGTCATGCGGGCCACTTCTTCCAGCGTGGGCAAGGGAGCCTCCTCTTCGGCCGCGTGGCTGTTCTCCTCGGGCGGCGGGCTAGCAGCAGCTGGGCCTGTTGGCGAGGGGCAGTCAGGCTCGGTCAGCCACGGACCCAAACGCGCCGTGAAACAGGGCTCTCCTGGGCTTGGAAAGCGCTGCCTCTGCCCTGCCAAATGAGCTCCTGCAGATTTCAGTCACTTGGAGGCAGAGAGGGTCCCAGTGCCCTTCTCCGTCCAGTTCCAAGGTAATAGTTCCATTCACACCTCATCTTCCTCACCCTCTCTTCCTACAAGCTATTTTCCCTGAGGTCCTTAAGTTACCAGCGGAGAGAAGCCACAGGGACACAGGAAATCGAGACCCTCGTTCAGAGACGACAAGCAGCTTTGTCAGCGCTGGTGAGAAATGCTGCGAGCCCAGCTCCGCGCTCCCAGACCCCGTCCTCCAGCCTGCCACACGTGCTCGCTGCACGCACAGCTCACGTGTCTCTCCTGCTGCAGCTGAGTTTTCTCTGGGTTTGGCAGACACTGCAAATAGGACTGCACTACAGGCACAAAGGGCCACAGACTGAGGGACCTACTCCTGAACATCCCAACGGGTTCTCTGCACCCACCTAACGCTCCTCAAACGCTCTCAACACCAAAGAGAGCGATCAACGCTCCCCAGCGGCTCCCTACCCCACTGCCAGATCTGACCCCCGACCTACAGCTCAGTCAGGCAAACGGAGGGCTAAAGCCTTACCTCTGCCCCTGCACGCTGACGCCCAGTGCCCCGTCCCGCCGCATCTGAAGCAGACGTCGGCGCTTCTATCAATGGACCTGCTGCCGCCTCCAAACTGCTCTCCTTTCTTCTGCCACTTCTGCTTCCACACCTGTGGAGCGAGCATGACCGCTAGCATTAATACACCAGCACGGAGCAACACCGCAGGCAGCCGCGAAGCAAGGAGCCCTGGACCCGTTCGCCGGCAGAGGATGGAGAGGCAGAAGCTACCTGAGCAGAAGCTGCGTTTTGATAGCTCACGTGAGCGCCAGGAGAGGTACTCGCTGTCCCCTTCCTAGGTCTGCAGGCAGAGAAGAAAATCCCATTGAGGGCTACGGAGTACCACGACCTTACCTCGGGGCCAAAATCCAAAAGATTCGGAGCCTGAGCAAGTTTACTGGGGAACTGTAACTACTTGCTTGCTCTCCTCTTTCCTGGATCTCCTCTGGCCGCTCTCAAAGACCAGGTACAGGTTCACTTTCATAACATGAAGGAAGAGTCAAGGCGAGTCACGGCCTCAGAGCAGGCTCAAGCAGAAGTGTTGGAGAACCACTGCCCAGGGCTAAACAACATCGCGAGCCGTCAGGGGAGGGATTTCACCTCTCGCTATGCATTTGCGCAGCATCCAGCACCGCTGAGCACCAACGGCTCACGCACAACCCCCGGCAAGGCGAATCCCCAAGCGAGAGCGGCCAAGCCCAGGCGAACGTTTAGCACGCCTGAGCTGCAAGGCAGCGGGAACGAGAAGCGAAGCGGCACCGCTACGCGGCAGGGAACCGCGTGCGAACAGAGCTGCGGCACGCACCAGCTGGGCCACAGGCCCTTCGGGCTGCGGCAACCGGCAGATTTGTACACGACTCGCAGTAACGTGACAGCGAGCGGGAGGCAGGCCGCAAGCTGCGGGGCAAAAGAAGTCTCCGTGAGAACGCGGAGGTGTCCCAAAGCACCACGTCCGTCTCCTGCCGCAGTGCTCGGCCAAAGGCCGGGCCCGTCAGTCTCTACAAACTGTCCTGAGAAGTTGCCCGAGTTGTTTTTGTACTTCTTGCTCCCTTTGCCCTGGCATCAAGCTTTTGCAGAAACACTGCACAAACATGCCGAGCTTTAAAAATAAAGGCAATTTTCTTCCAGCTCGCGTTCCCTTCTCCCAGCTCCCTCTGGACAGGTTTTCCTCTCTCGCGCGTGCGTCACGCACGCGCACACAGCAGTCCCAGCAACAGCTCAGCGCTTCTTCCCCAGAAAGAAGATTTATATATCCAGTATCTCCTGCCAGAGACGACCTCAAAGGATTTCACCCCAAAACATAAATTAAAGAGGAGGGGGGGGGGGAAAAGAAAAAAAAGAAAGAAAACCTACACTTTTGCAGCAGAGCAGGGAAGCGATGTGCCTCTGCCTTCGCCGTGCAGAAGCTGCAAGAACAGGCAAAACCAGAAAGCAGCAGCCCTTTGGGCACGCGCCTGTTTAGCTCGAGACCCAGGCGAGGCTCTGACCTAGCACCTCGCTGGCGAGCAGAAGCCCTGTGCAGCAAGAGGGTGAGCTGAGATAAAGAAAAAGCCTCCTAAAGCAGCACTGGCAGCTTTTCCAAATCTCTGTACTCTCAGGCTCTCTGTTCAAGTGACGGCACAGCCACAAGCCCTCCTGGAGGCCCTGGGCAAGCGCCCATGCACCATACCTGCCCCTTGTAGGGCGCTTGTGCTTCCACAGGACGTGGCATTTAAATTAATCATGGGTTGAGGCTATATGCAGAGACGCGCCCTGCAACAGCACGACTGAATTGCCGGTCCGGAGAGGGTGCCAGCAGAAGGATCTGCGCTCCAAAGAACGAAGGCAGCGCCTCAGGTTTGCTGATGGGAGACCCATCTTCTGGATGCCTGAATCCTGTCAACCTCTGGAGCCCAAACAATCCAGTCAAGGCTCAACGAGCTGTTCGTCCAGATGCCATAATGCAGAACGGGGAGCGGGCTCGAGGCTTTTCAAAGAAAAGCTTCAGCTCCTTCCCTGTCACACACACTCCTTCCAAGAACAGTTCAAGGAGGTTCACTTGAACGTAGGAAGTAGTCACCTTTGGACAGAGATCAGAAATGCCATCTCCTACTCTAAAGCACAACCCACTTAGAGAAGCGTATGAAATGCATCTTGATAATGGTCACGCTCGCAACCTACACGCGTGCCGATACTGAGCTCTTTCTGCTTGCGCAGCTATCTTGGGGGCAAAAATGCGGCAGCTGCTCAATACAGTAGAGCTACGTGATTTAGGATGGAAAGGGAAACCAAGTGTATCCAATTAGAGCTGCACAACCCATGGGGGAAAGGGAATCGGAGTCGGCGCGTGGCTGCTGCAAGCACTTAGCTGGAGCCGTGCGGTTCAGGGCACCTTTCGGGGGAGACGCACCTGCCCCAGAGACCGTGCCCGTGGTCACAAGCACTATTGCTCCGTTGCCGCACGTGGGCAGAGCCCTGTACCCCGTATGGTCTCTATGTAGGCAAAGGGGGTCTCCTCGAGGCCCCTTCCTGCTCCCAGGGAGGGGAGATGATGCTCTCGTTTGCTTGCTGGAGGCAGCTGGCAGCACCTTCTGTATAGCTGCTGCTGCTGGATCCCTTGGGTCCTCTCTGCTCTCTCCTCCCTGCGCAGCTCTGCTGCACAGCAACACAGCCGAGGACAACTCAAAAATAACATGAAATTTAACTAAAATACGTAAATCCAAACCTCCCAGCAAAAAGGGTCTGAAAACAAGAGCGAGATCCGAACAAGATTTAAATTCTTCCTTAAGAGTGGACTGGAGAGTCCCACGGCGAGTAAGAGAGCGTCAGTACGAGACAGGCGATCTGGAGCACCACGGCTGTTTAAAACATCGCCCTTCCCCGCGGTCACCTCGTGTCCCTGACAGCTGCACTGCAGCAGAGCCCCAGCCAGACACCACCGAGCTGGGCCGTCACGTCTGGGGCGATTCCACAGCGGGTTTCGGTCGGGACTGCCCTGGGCCTGACTTTTTCCGGATTTGGCGCTGACGCCTGAGCAGTCACCTTGCACAGGCCACTCGGGGAGCTGGTCTAGCCCCTGCAGACACCCTCAGACTGCAACGCCCAACACGGGGTTATGCTGAGACACCGGAGTGGCCAAGGCTCTGCCACGCACTTCGTTTTGCGAGAACAGCTGAAGTAGGGCAGGTATCTGGGGCATTAACATCTTAAGAAACTGCAGTTAGATGTCCTTGCTGTCACGGGCCTCAGATATCCGACAGGGCCATTGAGACGATTTGGGAGAGGCCAACAGCACGGAAACACCTGCCAAGGCACCAGCACTTTACCTGTTTGCGAAGGCGATTTCCTTTCAACACGTAACCTCTAACGTGAGATTTCTTCTTGAGGTTAAGCTTGACGAAGTTGCCCTCTTTCCGCAGTGGTGCCCTGCAAAGAGCAAACCTTTGTTATGAGGAAACTCCAGACATCCAACTCCCAGGCTATCCAAAGGCAGGGCCAGACGCCGCCACGCCGGCTCCCAGCACAGCACCGTCACCCAGCGTCGCCCCGCTGCACAGCGGCATCCAGGACAGGAAAACGGGGAAGACGCCAGCCCAGCTTCAGAGCCGTTAAAAGCGGTAACTGAAGAACCTGTTGCGCGGTCGGCAGCACAAGAGGAAAATCCTAAATACACACACACAGCTCTCTCCCACTTGCTATTTCACTAAAAAAAAAAAAATACGGGGAAAAGGCATCTCTCAGCCCCAGCCTGTGCTTGGCAGCACACCCCGCTGCCCTTACCCCGCCTGCCGCAGCCCCCTGCCCTGCCCTCGGCTCCCACCCGCACCCACCGCCAGCAGGACCCCGAGCACCCTGTCCTCAGATGATTTTTTTTTTTTTTTCCTTTTTTGACCTGTGCAGGAAGGTAACGCTATATATCTTCTGTTCCTTAAGCATGACTGAGGTGAGCCAAGAGATGTGCATGTTCTGGGAGAGGGGGAAAAAAGGCAGGCAGAGAGCATAACTGTGTAAGAAAAAAATCAGGCGGAAGAAAACCCACAGAATTTACTTATTTCAAAAAAAAGGGGGGGGGGCAGTTTCTGACTTACTACAAAGAAGGAGAAAACTAAGGCAAGAGCAGCTCATGATTTACAGAAATCAATAGGAAAAAAACCAAGCATTCTCAGCATCCTTTTCAGAACATGTTTCAGGGCTTTCAAGGACAAGGAGGTTTCGCCACAGCTTGTACTTTGTTTAATTGCTGGGCAGGTTTCCAGGAATTTCAGAAGCGGTGGCTGCACGGCTCCCGCACGGGCAGCACCGGAGCGCTTTGCCCCCCGTCGCTCGAACGGGCCGGGAGAAGGGCGAGGGGACAATTACGCTAAGGACAGCGAACTCGTCCGCTCTCCGGCCCAAGGGCCTGCCCCCTGCCCGCCACCTCCCCGCTGCACGCTCGCCTCTGCCCAGGCCCTGCCTGCTCTCCGGCTCGCGCTCCCCTCCGTGAACGCAGACGCGGAGCTTCGTGCATGCTGCAGAGCGCCCGGCGGCTCCGGCGGAGCAGCTGGCACGCTGCGCCTCGCCGGGAAGGCGAGGACAGGCGATACCTACCTGGCAGTGACAGGTCTCCTGGTGAATCTGGGCTTGCCCTCCTCTTCAATCTCTCCCAAGATGTTTTCAGAGAGTGCTGACGCCTCCTTCCCCTTCTCCTTCAGGGCTGCCACGTGTTCTTCGTCCTTTTCTTCCCAGTCGTATTCGCTCTCCTTCGGCCTGCTGATGGCGCCGCTCGCTCTCCGAGCTGAGCCCTGGCGGCCCGTCACCGATCGAGCCGTCCGCCGGAGCTTCGCAGGAGCTGCGCTGTCCCCTGGACCAGCAGCCTCGCCGTCTTCTCCAGCGTCTCGTTGCCTCTTCTTCCTGCAGCCTCTGACCTTCTTGGACAGAGCAGGTCCATCCTCCGTTTCGTCAACGGCCCCTTCCTGCTCCAGGAGACCCCTGCCAACCTCTTCCCGCTCTCCCTGCTGAGTGACGACTTCAGAGAGGCTCTCCGATTTACCCTCGCACCTTTTGATCACCAATCCCAGGTCACCCTCAAGCGCTGAGTTCAGGCCATCGCTCTTCCCTTTTCCAGCCTGCTTGCCCTCCCCTCCTGCTGGGCGCTCACCTCCCCCAGGGTCAGAGGGCTCACCCCCCTCCAGCACTGCGTCACGACGTTTTCCACCCTTCGAGGGCTCATGCCTTTTCTGCTGTTTCCGGCTCTCTGGCAAAAAGTTCTTCACGGGGGGATTATTCTCCCCCTCCGGGCACCGAGCTTCAGCGCCACTGTCTGGGTCGAGAGAAGGGATGTGCAAGTGCTGGCAAGCCTGCTGCGAGGCAGGGCCTGGTTTTCTCTGCTCTCGGTCCTTGCCGTTCGTGGTAGAGGGGCTCTCTTCTCCCAGCGTTGCCTCTTCGCGACCGGGCATCCCCTGGCACCTCTGCAGCCAGCCGGGATCCAGGGAGCCCAATCTCTGGGCCACCGTCTGCTTCAGCTGCTGAAATTTATTCACCTGTGGACTGGGCTTCAGCCCTGCAGAGAGGACGACAGGGGCCAGCCCCGATATAGAGGGAGGAAGGAGGAGATCTTCCAGTTCACCTCGATCAGCACCACCTCCTGCGTCGCTCTCCAAAGCCTCCCCAGCTGCCACGTTTGGAGATGGACCCTTGTCACCGCTCTCCAAACTCTTCTCCGGTTTGGGCACAGCTGGTTTCCTCCTCGGAGTCAGGGTCCTCCTCAGGGCTGGAGGCCTCTCCTGTGGTTGGAGGTAAACGACAGGTGGTTTTCAGTCATCTCTCCCAGAATAGGCCCTACACTGCTCCCGCCCACGTGGAGATGGCACCAACAGCCTCTGAAACAGCTTCAGCAGCTCTCCACCCCACCCCAGACATTGCCCACCTTCGAGTCAAACTGGACGAGATTTCCGTACTGCGGAAATCCCACTGCGTGGGAACGACCTTCAGCAGCAGCCCCAGGTTTGCTCCTTTTGGGGTCCCCTGGAGAGCTCACCAGCAGAGCCAGCTCTATTGCCAGGGCTGGCTGCATTTTTCAGGCTGCAGGATATCAGCAGCACGTAAAGCCCCAAAGCTGTGAAACCTTATAAACCCCCCAACAGCCTTGCCCACCCTGCTATGCCATGAGGACGGCATCTCTTTAGCACGCAGAACAGCTTGAATTTGTGGGCGTTTCCTACTCCCAGCTCCCGGCCTGCGCTAACAGAGAGGCAAGGACAGCTGTGGCAGGAGGGACCGTGACTCAGAGCATCTTCTGGCCAGAGGTCTCACCACGCTCTTCAAAAAAGCGGCCTGGGCCACCTGCCTGCATCCCGTAGAGATCCTTCCAGCAAACGCTGACTGCAGCCCATTCTGAGGAAGAGCATGTAGCCCTCCTACCGGGATTGCCCATAAGAGCTAGATCTAGTCTAGCATCGACGGTGGCACGACGCAGTAGGTGGACAAACCAAAGCGCAGCCCTGATCGCTCCAGGGCTGCTGCCACCTCCATAGGTCTGAGGTTCTCCTGAAACCTGTTAAGGATTCACCTCCCTGGGTTTCCCCTACAAAGCAGCTGGTATGCTACATTTGAGGAAAAAGGGTCACAAACAGGTTCAGGAGCTTCTCTCCACTGCGTGCCACCGACTCCTACAGATGCTTCCCCAGCACGAGAAGTTTCCCTGAGAGCAAGAGCAGCAACTGCTGTTTTTTTAAGGTGGAGGCCACGATGACTTGCAACTTGCTTAGAGCCAAAACACCACCTTGACCCAACTGCAGCTCACGCGGGCTGTCGCATCCCCAAGAGCCCCGTCCGCGTTCCCTTTTGCAAGCCCGTGGCACCTCTGCGCTGTCAGACCTGCACCGCCGTCGCCCCAGCGCCGGTCCCTGTGAGCCCAGACCTTTATGGCTGCGCCGAGGTTAGATTTCAGCTTCATCCCGAAGTACTGCGCAGAGGCTTTCAGCACGTCCTGATCATGGGAGCTCAGTCTGGGGGCCTTCGGCTGCCGGTTCAGATGTGCACCCCAACAACCGGAGTCCGGCACCTGAAATAACGCAACAAACAGCTAAATCCAAGCAGGAGCCTTTCTGTGAGCACAAGCCAGTTGCAGGGAGACGTGCCCAGTTATTTCTGAGAGGGGAAAGGGGCTGCAGAGCTAGAGAATAAGCTGCTGTATGGTAATATATTGCACTGTGCTATCCGCCAGCCAAACGTAGTGCTTTGGGGTGAAAAATGGCAGCCCTTGAAGTATATATCACCTTGCAGCCCTCCAAGAGCTTGCAGCCCGGGACATGAATCCTCCCCAAGCGCAGGGGTTTCCCTGATCGTTGGCCTGTTAAGACCTCACCACACCGCAAACTGCAGCTGTTAATCTGCCTGGGCTGCACGAGAAGAGAAGAGCAGCGTACTGAGCCCGATAAAAATGGGACTGTCCAGCAGACTAGATGCCTAGGACTATAAAATGCATAATAGACTGTGGCCATTAGGCTTTCCACCTTTATAATACAGCATCCTTATGTTCTCAGTGGGCTCCGCTTCTAGTCTCTTGTTCTTCTGCTAAATCAAATATAGGCATCATACAACGCTAATAAGACACTTTTCCCTTCAAAGGTCAAGTAAACCACCTTGCGAAGAGGCAGAAGCGACGGAGTTTTGTCCGCAGGGTAATAAGCGGCAACGGCAGCTTAAGAGGGACGTGGCAGAAAAGCCTCCTATTCCCCACCAGCTTTCACATCACGGCTTTAGAAAAGAGAGATCCGTGCAAAAATAGCAAAAACTAGCCAGGATGCTGCTCACTGTGGGGAAGAGCAGGAGGGCAGTGTCCTGGCAGAGAAAGGGCTTCCTGAAACATCCGTGTTGGCTTAGGCAGACTTCGGGCCCAATCCTGCAACCTCCCCAGGCCTCAAAGCACTACTGCCAAAGCAAGTTCTGCAGGTTTGAGCCCGTCAGGGCTCCCAGAGACGAACCCCACCAAGGGGTGGCTAAAGCACGGTACCTGCTCCGCGGTTGGGGTTTCTTTAGCTGGTGGCTGGCAGAGCAGGTTGGATTGGGGGAGATCCGATGGCTCTCTGTGTTGCTTCAGCATTTTATATTCTTTGTAGAGCTCTGCGCATCAAAACACAGATTATCAAGGCTGATTTTCAGCAGACTGCTGGAATACACGGCACTGGCTGGAAAACCCAAGCAGCAATTCCCGCATTGGGGACATCAGCAAGTATCCTAAAGGACTTCCTCCAACTTTCATTCAAACCCTTGCTGTTATTTTTATGAGCTGCTGATGCTGAAATCAGCGTGAGCGATTCCCACCCACGCGACGAAACGTCCACGGCTCCGGCCGAGCGCACCAGCTGCCCGCGGCGGCGACAGCGGGAGCCCGGCCCCGGGACGCGCCTCTCGCGAGCTCCTCCACGCTGGCAGCTCTTCACCCCCGATCCAACGTATCCCATTTGCAAGCTTCGTGCACGAGCCCTGGGATTTCTCGCTCCCTGTCACACTTGTCAGGTGGCGGGGGAAGAGCCCCGACTCGCTGCACTTTGCAATCCTTTCCACGCTGTCCCGGACTCCAAAGACTTCAACCTCTCCAAACAGAAGGTATCGTTCCCCACTTTCTAAAAGAGATCTTGCCTGTACACACCCAGCGGTACACTGTCACTATAAATACCGTGTTTGCCCAGGTAACAGCTGTGGGCTACCTCTCCGCACACGTTTTGCCCTAAAAAACCAGGCTGCAGCGCACGTCCCTGCAGAGCTGCAGACGGCCTGTGGCACGTGAATGGCTGCGGGGCACAATTAGCACGTACACGCAGTAATTAGGACTGCAAACCCCACACTTGCGCCCCAGGAGTCAAAGGGGAGCTCTTTCCCAGCTGCAACCCCTACAACCGCCGTCAAGGTCTGCGGTGGCGACGGGGCTTTCCCTCCCACGACGAGCGAACGCTCTCGCAGGGCGGGCAGGCTGCGCGCCGGCGGGGCTCGCACTTACTTCTCGTGTCCTCCGGAGCTTCCTCGATGTCAGTCTGCAAGAGAAAGGGAGAAGTTAAAACGTAAGGTATAGATCCTGCCAACACTTATACGCGTAGCTCTCCTGAAGCACAGGATTGCCCTGGTGAAGCTAACGGACTTGCACAAAAAAGCACTGATGTTATTCGCTGCGTTTCGGTGGGGCTCAGATGCACGCGGCGGTGATGCCCGGTTCGGCACGGTGCAGACGCAACCTGTCACCTGCACCACCGGGGAGCGAGCCGAGCCCGTCGACCCCCTCGCCTCGCGTTCAGCGTTAGCAATGCGACAAGAGCCGCGTGCAGCCCGTAGCTCGGTCCCCGCCAGCCCCGGGGACGGCACCACCCCGGCACGGGCCGTGCCGCCCTGCCGAGCCACGAGGGTGAGAGCTGCAGGTCGTCTCATGGCAAACCGAGATCTGCCACCAGGTTTTCTCCTTTCCCCGCCCCGTTTCTCTCCCTCTCCCCAGGTTTCACCGCAGGACAGATTGCTGCTCCGCCAGCTTTGGAAGAAGCTAAGCCACGGCTTGCCACGTCACGACTCGCGGAGCGTGTTTCTTCGCAGCTGACGCAGCAGAGCGGCGTCCCTTCTTGCAAAGGCTCCCGGCCCCGCCGGGCTGGGGAGACAGCAGCCAAAGGGACAAAGAGACGTTTGTCACTGCTGCCTGCTGACGGGCATTTATATGTTCTTGGAAAAGCCGCAGTTAGGCCAGAAGCAGAACGTTTGTTCTCAGCCCCCGGACGTTTGTTCTAGTATAATTCCTTCAGCATCACGTGTAAGATTTAATCTTTTAGAAACAAAATAAGGCTCTAGCAGGGGAGCTTCTCTTGGCTTTACCATGTCAAGAGAAAACTTTGCAGTGGTTTCATGACCGCCAGTTGCGGGAGGATTGAGAAAAAAAAACTCTTCCCGACAACCTCCCCGTGCACCTCAAGCTCCCGTTTCTTGACTCATCCGCTGCGTCTAAAACCCGGCAGCTCTCTGGAGGGCAGACATCAAGGTGACTCCCAGAGAAAGGCCTCTCCTTCTACTGAACCTCAGCTCCTAGCTGAGCAATATTTAATAGCCAGGAAGGAAAGACGGAAGAAGAAAGACTTCCTTGATATCTCTCTTTTGAGAGCCCACTAGTCCTAGTTGCTTGACCTTCCCAGACAGAAAGCTGTGAAGCACTTGCTGCTTGCTCTAATATTAGAGAAACCAACACCCGCTGTCCTAAGGAGAATCGCACAGGTCTCTCTTTTCTCTTTTCCTCCCTATTTTGGCAGGTCAGCATTGTCACAGCCTCGCGCCTGGCGCCCGCCTGCCAAGTTGCTCGCGGGGACGATCTCCTCCAAACCCCGCTGCGGCGACGAGCCTGCAGATGAAACCATCCGCCTCGCCCCATCCCCAGCCCTTCGAACGCCACCTCGTTCGCTTCGGCCCCGGCGGCTCCCCGCCTCAGACGCGTGCGTTTACGCACGGCCTCGCAGCCCACGGGTTTCGAGGCTTCTGCGCGTCCCCCCGCTCCCGCCAGCTACCTTGGTTGGTTTCCTGCGATGCTCCTGCAGGAACGCCACCTCCCACTGCTTCAGCAGGACCTTGACCTCCCGGCGCCGCTCCATGACTCCGGCAGAGCGCCTCGACGGGCTCCGCACCTGCGGGTTGCCCGAACCGCCCCGTTAACCGGGAACGGGTTAATTTTTGCTGGGGGGGAGCAGCTCCCGCACCTCAGTCCGCAGGGGGGTTCGGGGCACAGCCCGGGGTCGGCTCCGTTAGCGGGGACCCCGGCGTCCGGGAGTCCTGGCACTTGGGGAACCCCTCCCCCGTTAAGAGCTATGAGGGACCCAGGCGTCCGGGACCCACCGGGCCTACAGAGACCCTCCCCTATCAACAGTCAAAAGGGACCCAGGCGTCCGGGCGCCCCCGGAGCCGAGGGAACCCCTCCCCCACCCGAGGGGGGGGCCCAGGCGTCCGGGCGCCCCCAGAGCCGACGGAACCCCTCCCCCACCCGAGGGGGGCCCAGGCATCCGGGCGCCCCCAGAGCCGACGGAACCCCTCCCCCACCCGAGGGGGGCCCAGGCGTCCGGGCGCCCCCGGAGCCGAGGAAACCCCTCCCCCACCCGAGGGGGGCCCAGGCGTCCGGGCGCCCCCGGAGCCGAGGGAAGCCCTCCCCCACCCGAGGGGGGCCCAGGCGTCCGGGCGCCCCCGGAGCCGAGGGAAGCCCTCCCCCACCCGAGGGGGGGCCCAGGCGTCCGGGCGCCCCCGGAGCCGAGGGAACCCCTCCCCCACCCGAGGGGGGGGCCCAGGCGTCCGGGCGTCCCCAGAGCCGACGGAACCCCTCCCCCACCCAAGGGGGGCCCAGGCGTCCGGGCGCCCCCGGAGCCGACGGAACCCCTCCCTCACCCAAGGGGGGGCCCAGGCGTCCGAGCGAGCGACGCGACCCCCCGCACTCACCACCGAAGGCCGCCGCAAACCTCCCGCTCCCCCGGCTCCCGACCAATGGGAAAGGCGGAACCGTGACGGGCAGCCGGGAGAGCCAATGGCCGCCCGGGAAGCCTCGGCCCCGCCCCCGCGCCGGCTCCGATTGGCGGCGCGCGGCGACCTGCGTCATCGCGCTCACCCGGAAGCGCGGCGGGTGCCGAGAGCCGCGGCCGGGCCGGGCGGGAGCCGGGGGGCGCCGGGAGCAACGGTGAGGGGCGGGGGGGGGGTTGGGGGGATCCGTGGGGTGAGTGGGGGGGGGGACCGTGGGGTGACCTTGGGGGGGGTCGGGTTGGGGGGGGACCGTGGGGTGAAAGGGGGGTGGGGGTTAGGGGGATCCGTGGGGTGACCGTGGGGGGGACCGTGGGGTGACCTTGGGGGGGGTGGGGATTAGGGGGATCCGTGGGGTGACCTTGGGGGGGGTCGGGTTGGGGGGGGACCGTGGGGTGAAAGGGGGGTGGGGGTTAGGGGGATCCGTGGGGTGACCTTGGGGGGGGTCGGGTTGGGGGGGGGACCGTGGGGTGAAAGGGGGGTGGGGGTTAGGGGGATCCGTGGGGTGACCTTGGGGGGGGTCGGGTTGGGGGCAGCCGTGGGGTGGCCGGGGGGGCTGGGTTGAGGGGAGCCGTGGGGTGAGTGGGGGGGGGTCGGGTTGGGGGGGGACCGTGGGGTGAAAGGGGGGGCTGGGTTGAGGGGTGCCGTGGGGTGAGTGGGGGGGGGGACCGTGGGGTGACCTTGGGGGGGGTCGGGTTGGGGGGGGGACCGTGGGGTGAAAGGGGGGTGGGGGTTAGGGGGATCCGTGGGGTGAGTGGGGGGGGGACCGTGGGGTGACCTTGGGGGGGGTCGGGTTGGGGGGGGGGACTGTGGGGTGAAAGGGGGATGGGGGTCGGGTTGGGGGCAGCCGTGGGGTGACCGGGGGGGCTGGGTTGAGGGGAGCTGTGGGGTGAGTGGGGGGGGGGACCGTGGGGTGACCTTGGGGGGGGTCGGGTTGGGGGGGGGACCGTGGGGTGAAAGGGGGATGGGGGTCGCGTTGGGGGCAGCCGTGGGGTGACCGGGGGGGTGGGGATTAGGGGGATCCGTGGGGTGACCTTGGGGGGGGTTGGGTTGGGGGCAGCCGTGGGGTGACCGGGGGGGCTGGGTTGAGGGGTGCCGTGGGGTGAGCGGGGGGGGGTCAGGTTGGGGGGGAGTCGTGGGGTGACCTTGGGGGGGGGTTGGTTAGGAGGAGGGCCTTGGGGGTGACTGGGGGGGTCGGGGTTGGATTGGGGGGTGCCGTGGGGTGACCGGGGGGGGGGGTTAGGGGCAGCCGCAGAGTGACCTTGGCGGGGGGGCCTTGGGGTGACTGGGGGGGTTAGGGGGAGCTGCAGGGTGACGGGGGGGGTCGGGTTGGGGGGGTTGTGAAGGGGTGACTGGAGGGGTCAGATTGGGGGCAGCCATGGGGTGACCAGGGGGGTTGGGTTAGGGGGAGCTGTGGGGTGAGCGGGGGGGGATTGGGTTAGGGGGAGCCGTGGGGTGACTGGGGGGGGCGGGGTTGGATTGGGGGGTGCCGTGGGTTGACCGGGGAGGGTTAGGGGGAGCCATGGGGTGACTGGGGGGGTCGGGGTTGGATTGGGGGGTGCCGTGGGGTGACCGGGGGGGGTTAGGGGGAGCCGTGGGGTGACTGGGGGGGTCGGGGTTGGATTGGGGGGTGCCGTGGGGTGACCGGGGAGGGTTAGGGGGAGCCGTGGGGTGACTGGGGGGGTCGGGGTTGGATTGGGGGGTGCCGTGGGGTGACGGGGGGGGTTAGGGGGAGCCACGGGGTGACTGGGGGGGTCGGGGTTGGATTGGGGGGTGCCGTGGGGTGACGGGGGGGGTTAGGGGGAGCCACGGGGTGACTGGGGGGGTCGGGGTTGGATTGGGGGGTGCCGTGGGTTGACCGGGGAGGGTTAGGGGGAGCCATGGGGTGACTGGGGGGGTCGGGGTTGGATTGGGGGGTGCCGTGGGGTGACCGGGGGGGGTTAGGGGGAGCCGTGGGGTGACTGGGGGGGTCGGGGTTGGATTGGGGGGTGCCGTGGGGTGACGGGGGGGCTTAGGGGGAGCCACGGGGTGACCCGGGAGGGGGTGCCGGGTTAGGGGGTACCATAGAGACCGCCTAGGGGGCTGCTGTGGGCTGAGCCCCTCTTCCCTGGGTGCGGGTGCCCCCCCCCCCCAGCCAGGCGCCCCCCTCACCCGCCCGCTCTCCCGCCCTCGCAGCCGGCGCCATGCGCTCCCTCGTCTTCCTCTGCGCCCAGCAGCTGGCGAGCCACCACGCCGCCGCCCGCGGCACCCTGCCCTTCCTCCCCAAGGAGCTCTACCCCGTCCTCTTCAAGGCGGCCTTCGCCGACCAGAGGACGCTGGTGCTGCAGGACCTGGTGCGCGCGTGGCCCTTCCCCGTCCTCAGCTTCGGGAAGCTGCTGCGCCGCTGCCGCCACTGCGACCGCGCGCTCCTCCAGGAGAAGCCCAGCAAGCTGTGCGTGCAGACCGTCATCCTGGGCGTCGTGGCCTACCTCAACGACGCGCTGGAGGACCGCCACCGCCGCCCCAGGTGCGGGGCTCGACGGGGCGCGGAGCGGGGGGACCTGGGGACGGGAGCGAGTTACTTCCCTCTCCCGGAGACGGAAGCGGTGACGCTCCTCCTGGCGGGGTTCGCAGAGGGACGCTTAGGCTCAGCAAAGGGCTCAGGCAGCAGTCGAGTCTCCGGGCCACCGCCGGTGCGCGCCAGGTTGCCCGCCGTAGCTGTTATCCTGCCTCGGGGCCAGAGCAAGTCCCTTCCAGTCGCAGCCGTCCCCCGGGGTGCTGGTTCCCGGCCCGGTGCTCAGCGGGAGCCAGCTGCACGGTGTCACTCGATGTCACTTGGATCCCTGGTTTCTCTGGTTACACGTTCATTTGTTTCTTGTGTTGGCCCAGCGAGAGGCAGTGCCTGCAGGTGCTGGACATGACGGGCCTTCAGGACGACGGCACAGACTACGGCCCGGAGAGCATGAGCCTGTGGTCCAGGACCGTGACGCTGGCCAAAGCCTGCATCGACGTCTCCAAGCGCCAGAGCGAGCGCGTCAAGCGCGCCTCCAAGCGGAGGAAGGGGCCTTACAGCAGCTCGGTGACCCTGCCGCCCCCGCGGCCCGTTTCCGTGGAGGTCCGCGTGGATCTCTTCGTGAACAGCACGTCCTACGGGGTCCTGAAGGACGCCCTGCAGAGCAACGCCCACAGCGCCCTGCGGCTCAAGTGCCGGGACTTCCGGGCCGAGGAGCTCTCCATCGCCAGCACCGTGGGCTTGCTGGAGTTCCTGGACCCTGCCAGCGTGCGGCAGGTGGACCTGCGCTTCAACAACCTGGGGCTCTCGGGCCTCAGGGTGGTTCTCCCGCACATGGCCAAGTTCACCAACCTCGTCAGCCTGAAGCTGCCCTACAGCAACATCGACGTGCGGCGGCTCTCGGCGGGCACGGAGGGAAGCCTCCATTACTTTGCCGCTCAGCTCGGTAGGCTGTCGCGCCTGAAGGAGCTGAATTTGGGTTCCTCCAGGCTTTCGGGAAAACTAAGGCAACTTCTCGGGTAAGTTCCTGGTGCGGCAGAGGCGGGCGGCCAAGGGCTTTTTCGGCTCTGAACGCATCGCAGCTTGCTCTTTTTGGGCGCCTGGGGAATTTTACGTGTCTCAGTTCGCATGCTAGGATCTGCTGCGACCTGCTCGCATGCGAACTCGGCCATCGTGCTGCCGTTCCCTAGCGCAGGTCTACGTGCACGCAGGCTTTTGGTAACTACAGGAATGGTCCTCACCTAACCAGTCAAAGCTTTAATGCAAGTGTTAGTTTGGCCGGAGCCCCCTGCTAGCTTGGATTTTTCAACCCGTGTGAGTTCTAGCTCCTGCCTGCGGCTGTCACGGCTTCTAGGAGTTCATGGTTGTAACGTTTCTCTCCCACAGCGATTTGCAGGGTCCCCTGGAAAGCCTCGAGCTCGCCTTCTGCTACCTTCTCCCCAACGACCTCTGCTACCTGTCCCAAAGCCTCCACGCCCCGGCGCTGAAGAAGCTGGACCTGAGCGGCAACAACCTCTCCGACTCCCTCCTTCAACCCTTCCAGCACCTTCTGGGAGAGGCCTCGTCCTCGCTGCTCCACCTGGACATCATGGAGTGCCGCCTGACGGACGCGCACCTGGAAGCGCTGCTGCCTGCCCTGTGCCGCTGCTCCCGCCTCCGCTACCTGGGGCTCTTTGGCAACCCCCTCTCCACGCAGGGGCTCAAGAACTTGCTGCAGAGGACGGTGGCCCTGCCGGACTTGCGGCTGGTCATTTACCCCTACCCCGTGGACTGCTACAGCGAGGACTTGCCCTGGCCTCCCTCCTCCTCCAGCCTCTTGAACGGCTCCGTGGACAAGGAGAAGTTCTCCAGGGTGAGCGCGGAGCTGCAGCAGATGCTGCTGAGCTCCAGCAGGGCCGACGCCGTCTGGACGACGAACCTTTGCAGGCACAGCACCCTGGACTATTTCAACTTGTAGCTCACCCCAAACTGTGAACGGAGGGGGAAATGCATTCTGCTCGGGCGGGCCGGTTGTTTCTTGGGTCCTGCCTTCTGCTGTTTGGCGCCTGCAGCAATAATACATTTGTATGCGTTTTTTTAACGGTATTTAGTGCACAGCGTACAGAGGACGCTCTCATTCCCCCTTTTCCGCCTTGGCTGCGGACGATTCAGGCAGCCGGATGAAGGCTTTCCGGCCATGGTTTTCCGCTGCCCTGTGTCATCTCTCCTTGCCTTCCAGGGCTCTCAGCTGTCTTCTCTAGTCACCGGCACGGCTCTGCAGACTCCGCGCGAGCACAGCTAAACCTCAGCACCCTTCGCGGCAGCCAGCCCTGCTGCTGAGGAGCCGGTTAGGGGATTTTCTCTACGAGTGCGAGCCCATCTCTGTTCTTTGAGCGGCTGGCTGCTGCGCGGCGAGTTTGTGCAGCTCTGCTCCGTCCTCTGCGCCGTGCCTGTGAGCAGCAGCGCGAGGCCAACGCCAGCGTTGCCCGCGGCTGCAGCCCTGCGCTGTCCCCGGGCTCTGCGGCCACAGGGTGAGAGCGGCGGTGCTCTTCTGGACTTCCAGCTGGAGCGGAGCTCACATCTCGGCTCCTTTTCGCCTGCAGTCCGCCCCTCGCGTTACGCTTAGCTCCTGCCTGGTATTGCTGTTGCAGCTAAGGCCGAAGGGGTGAAACGTCTCCTGCGCCCCAGGACTTGTCACTCTGCCGGCAACGGCTGCTCGAGGAGCAGCTCTGCTCTCCCTCTTCCCTCTCCGAGCACGGGTCCCTTTGCGCGTCCGTCCTCCCCAGGCCACGGTGAACCGCAGCGGCATCCTCTGCCCCGTGTGCCCTCTCCTCTCCGGCACAGATACTGCCCCCATTTCTTTTCGCGCTCCCTCGGCCCAGCCGTTCCTCCTGCCCCTCGGCGACGCTCGCCCGCTTGTCCTCCGGCAGCGCGCCTCTCAGCAGCGTCCCTGACCCCGTCCCCGTCCCTTGTTGGTTCGACCCCTTTCTTCCCAAAGTTTGGGGCTTTTTTTTTTTCTTGTCTCTGTGCTTTTCCATTCCCTTCCAGCCGAACCTGCTGGCTACAGCTCACCTTTCCATCCCTGGGCCGCGGGAGTACCCGAGAGCCTTTCATGCCCCCCGGGAGCGTCCCAGCACGTTCGGCTTCCCCTGGCTTTGTTCTGGCTGAATGCTGCACCCGTCCCGGGCAGCTCCCTTTGCTGCTGTCACCGTGTCGCTGGCCCTGGCCACAGCCTCGGCGTGCCGTGGCAGAGCGGTGACGCCAAACACTGGGTGTACATAAACGTAATAAAACCTGACACCGCTTTTCTTTTTTGTTGTTGTTTGGTCAGGCGGCCGGTCTGTTGGGTGTGAGTAGCTCAGTGATCAGGCCCCGCTTAGCATGTTAATTAACGTTGTTGGACGCGCGAATAAATTGCTGCCACTTGCAGCTCTCGAGGCGGCAGCGTTGCAAGCACCAGCGAAGGGTGCTGACACGAGGGGCAACCAGAGCAGCGGTGGAGGTGGAGAGTAAAACAGCGTTGGCTGTAAAACGCAGAAAAAGTCCATGCTAATTCACTGCCATCTTTTGCGTCTAAGATCTGACTTTCTCCTGGACAAGAGGCCTCTGTCTAGCTTAGCCGCCTCGTTCCCTTCTTGCTGCTTCCTTCTGCCCACGGAGCGGGGTCGCCGCTCCATCCCACACGCGCCGAGGCCGCAGAGCTCCCCGATCGCCTCCCGCTCCGGCCACCGCGGCCAGGCCGTCGCAGCCACGCGACTCTAAACCACGAGCCGCCTCTCTCCCACCTCGGCTCCTCAGGCGGCCCGTCTCCCGCGCTGGCCCAGGAACGCAGCGGGCAGAGAGCTCCCCGCCAGAGAAGCAGCCCCGCGGCCTGGGCTCGCTTCCCGGCTCCGTCCCCGTCTCGGGCAGGGGCGTTTGCTGCTGCGAGCAACGGCGTTTCTGTAAACGGGGGCTGCCCGCGACCCGTCTCGCTCGCCCTCGGGAGATGCAGCTGGCTCCTGGATGCGTACGGCGCGTCTCAGCGCAGCGTCGGTCAGCCGGGGCCGCGGGGGGGTCGGAAACGCTCCCCGCTCCTCCTCGACACCTCTCAACGCGCGTCAGCCGTTTGAAGTCTCGCGGCGCTCCTGGTCTCCCCTCCGAGGAGAGGGACGCGATGGCTCCCGCCACCAGCCGCAGGGCCGCCTCCGCTCCCTCTCCGGCGTTACAAGCGCGGCGGGTCCGCAGCACTCCCCAAGCGATCCACAGCGTCAGCCTGTCCCACCAAGGGGGCAGCGGGAGCGGCCGAATCGCTTCGAGCTTCGTTCTCTGAACCGCTCTGCTCGGGCGCTCTGCAAGGGTTCAGGGCGCGCCGCGACCGTGTGTCTGTTACCGAGGGGGTTAAGGGGTTTAATCGTTTCCAGAGGCTGGTGGGGTGACGAGGCGGATTTGTTTTGGCGTTATTTGCTATCAGCTCCCATAGCTTTCCTCCAGGCAGCCTCCGGCCACACAGCCCCCCCCCCCGCCGAAACCCACCACAGCAGGAACGGTATTAAGGTGGGATAAACAGCACTAACTGCCGTATCGGCGCTGCCCCAACAGCACCAGTTTAAAACCCACGCGATGAACGTGTTCAGCGATGAACGCTGCGTGTAGCAGCGGGGTCCTAATCTGAGGTCCTTCCCCAAATGGGCCCCCTTCTCGTCCCTGAACAGGGGAGATGCCAGTGCACCCCCTCCGCGTCCTGGGGGACACACGGGCACGGGAGCCGCGGAGCCCAGCAGGTCCCTCCCAGGACCGGTCACAGCTCCCATGCCGGAAAAGGGGCCCGTATCATGCTGTCCCCGAACGCCAGCCCCCCATCCGCGCGGCCCGTCCCGAGCGGGATCCCGATCCCCCCTCGGGAACGCCCGTGTGAGCCCAGCGCTGCTCAAAGGAGGTGCCGGGCCAGGGCCGCGGGGACCTGAGCCCGGCCGTGCCCAGCCCCGCACCATGTCCTGTTGCGCGTGCGGCGCCCCGGAGCGCTGGCTCCCGCGCCGGGGAGCACAGGCAGAGGCTGAACCGCGTGGTGCAAAACCACTTTACTCCACGCCAGCAGCAAAGGAGCCTCGTCACCTCCCTCCAGCCACACCGACGGCGTCCCCAGCACCGCGGGGCTGCGGCACAGCCTGCCCCACGTCGACGAGAGCCAGCCCGGGTGCGACAGTGCCAGCAGCCGGCCCGGCTCCCGGCCACGTCCGTCCGTCCGTCTACAGCAGCCACGTGTCCGAGTGTTGGGTGCAGTAGCAGGACTGGAGCAGCAGCGCGTCCAGCTCCTTGTACGGCTGCTCCCGCCAGTGGGGCAGCAGCGCCTGGTTGTTGAAGACGCAGAGGTTGGGGGTGCCGGCACGGAGCAGGCTGTAGAGGCAGGCCCAGCGGCTCTGCAGCGCCAGCCGCGTCCTCCGGTTCAGGATAATGCCCCGAACCGTCTTCTTGACCCGCAAGGCACGCAGGGCGGGCAGGTCGAGGCGGCAGAACACCAGCCCCCGGCTCTGCGACACGTCCAGGTACTCCAGGGAGCGGGACTCGAGGGCGTAGGACATGCCCAGGTCCTTGACGGGCACCAGCACGTGGAGGACGAGCGTCTTGAGGCGAGGCAGCGCCCGGGTGAGCTCCCGCATGATCTCGGGACAGATGCCCTTGAAGCTCCAGAAGTACTTGAGCTCGAGGGTGTGGAGGTGCTGGAAGCGGGTGAGCGTGGCGACGGAGCGCGCCGACCAGTCGAAGGGCAGCTTGGCCCGCGCCAGCCCCGGCGCCTTCCCCAGCAGCTTCTCCAGCAGCGCCTGGAAGCGGCTCACCTGGTCCATCTTGGCCAGGCTCACCTGGGCCATGCTGCAGGCGCCGGGCGGGTGGACGTCGGGCGGCTCCAGGTGGGTGAGCGTCCAGTTGAGCTCGAGCTCGCGCAGCTCCCCGCAGTGCACGCTGTCCAGGAAGCTCGAGAGGAACTCGGCCCACTTGGCCTCGTGGTCGCCCAGGTCGAAGCTGGCGCGCAGGAGGCGGGGGCTGGCGCGCCGGGAGGCCAGGTGGAAGGCGTAGCGGTGCACCCAGGCTTTCCAGCGCTCAAACTCGCCGGCGGACACCAGCACCACGTCCACGCCCGGCTGCGCAGCCCCGAGCCTCATGAAGTCGGCCACCCTCCAGAGCCGGGCCGTGCGGATCAGGCGGCTCCAGGCGCCGCACACCAGCGCCGCCGTGCACTTCTCCACCTCCGAGAGGAAGGAGAAGACGTGGAGCTGGCAGTCTTCGGGCAGGCGGCTGAAGGGGAAGTGGGCCGGGGCTCTGGCTCGGCGGCGCGGGCGGACGCGGGCCGAGCGTTGCGAGCCGGCCCCGGCGCGGCGCGGCGGCGGAGCGGGGAGGTCTCGCTGGCTGCGCTTCCGCTTCCGAGGCATCGCGGTGGCGCCTCGCTGGGCCCCAGCGGTCAGGGGCGCTCGGCTGGGCGCCCGGGGCGGCGGGCACCTGCGGGCAGACGCGACCCCCTCGCTCATCGTCGCCCGGGAACCGACGCAGGGTTCCCGGGTTTTATCACGGGAGGCGGCCGCGCTCCAGCCCCGCAGCCAGGCGGCTTGGCCCCCAGCGAACGCTCACGACCCCCCCTCTTCGGGGCTGCCCGGCCCCTTCTCCCCCCCTGCTGCTCCCCGCTGCTAACCACCCCTAAAACCCTTCCTTGTGTCCCCCCCCACCAAAAACTGCCCCTGCCGGTGACACCATCTCAGCCCGGCTGCTCCAGCCCCCGCCCCAAACCAGCCCCGAGCCCCGGCAGACCCCAGTGTCAGGGGGCTGCTGCCCCAAAGGAGAACCTTGACCCCCCTCCTCGTCTCCTACGGACGGGGCACCCCCCCACTCCCCCCAAAGGAGGACCCCAACCCCCTCCTCATCTCCTACGGACGGGGCGCCCACCGCTCCTCCCCCAAAGGGGGACCCCGAACCCCTCCTCCTCTCCTACGGATGGGGCGGCCCCCCCGCTCCCCCCTCGAGGGGGTCCCCGACCCCCTCCTCGTCCCCTACGGATGGGGCGCCCCCTCCAAAGGGGGATCCCGACCCCCTCCTCGTCTCCTACGGATGGGGCGGCCCCCCCGCTCCCCCCTCGAGGGGGTCCCCGACCGCCTCCTCCTCTCCTACGGACGGGGCGGCCCCCCTACTCCCCCCCAAAGGAGGACCCCAACCCCCCCCTCGTCTCCTACGGATGGGGCACCCCCCGCTCCTCCCCCAAAGGGGGACCCCGACCCCCTCCTCGTCTCCTACGGACGGGGCGCCCCCCGCTCCCCCCCCAAAGGAGGACCCCGACCCCCCCCCTTGACTCCTACGGACGGGGCACCCCCCTGCTCCCCCCTCGAGGGGGTCCCCGACCCCCTCCTCGACCCCTACGGATGGGGCGCCCCCCCCAAAGGGGGATCCCGACCCCCTCCTCGTCTCCTACGGACGGGGCGCCCCCCCACTCCCCCCCCAAAGGAGACCCTCGACCTCCCCTCCTCGTCTCCTACGGACGGGGCGCCCACCGCTCCTCCCCCAAAGGGGGTCCCCGAACCCCTCCTCGTCCCCTACGGACGGGGCGGCCCCCCCGCTCCCCCCTCGAGGGGGTCCCCGACCCCCTCCTCGTCCCCTACGGATGGGGCGGCCCCCCTACTCCCCCCCAAAGGAGGACCCCAACCCCCCCCTCGTCTCCTACGGATGGGGCACCCCCCGCTCCTCCCCCAAAGGGGGTCCCCGAACCCCTCCTCGTCTCCTACGGACGGGGCGACCCCCCCCGCTCCCCCCTCGAGGGGGTCCCCGACCCCCTCCTCGACCCCTACGGATGGGGCGCCCCCCCCAAAGGGGGATCCCGACCCCCTCCTCGTCTCCTACGGACGGGGCGCCCCCCGCTCCCCCCCCAAAGGAGACCCTCGACCTCCCCTCCTCGTCTCCTACGGACGGGGCGCCCACCGCTCCTCCCCCAAAGGGGGACCCCGACCGCCTCCTCGTCCCCTACGGACGGGGCGGCCCCCCCGCTCCCCCCTCGAGGGGGTCCCCGACCCCCTCCTCGTCCCCTACGGATGGGGCGGCCCCCCTACTCCCCCCCAAAGGAGGACCCCAACCCCCCCCTCGTCTCCTACGGATGGGGCACCCCCCGCTCCTCCCCCAAAGGGGGTCCCCGAACCCCTCCTCGTCTCCTACGGACGGGGCGACCCCCCCCGCTCCCCCCTCGAGGGGGTCCCCGACCCCCTCCTCGACCCCTACGGATGGGGCGCCCCCCCCAAAGGGGGATCCCGACCCCCTCCTCGTCTCCTACGGACGGGGCGCCCCTCGCTCCCCCCCCAAAGGAGACCCTCGACCTCCCCTCCTCGTCTCCTACGGACGGGGCGCCCACCGCTCCTCCCCCAAAGGGGGTCCCCGAACCCCTCCTCGTCCCCTACGGACGGGGCGGCCCCCCCGCTCCCCCCTCGAGGGGGTCCCCGACCCCCTCCTCGTCCCCTACGGATGGGGCGCCCCCCCCAAAGGGGGACCCCGACCCCCTCCTCGTCTCCTACGGACGGGGCGGCCCCCCCGCTCCCCCCTCGAGGGGGTCCCCGACGCCCTCTCCCTCCTGTTCCCCCCCGAGGGGGCCCTCGCCCACCTCCTCTCGCCCAGGGACGGGTTTTGCCCCCCACCCCCGGTCTCTCATGGCGGCGCGGGGGGGGGCGGGACCCTTCCCCTTCCCCCACGCCTTGTCGCCGCCTCCCTCGGCCCTGCCCGGGGGTCCGGCCGACCCCGACCCCAGCCCCAGCCCCGGTCCCGGCGCCCCCGGCCAGGCCCGAGGCCCCGCCGTCCCCATGGCAACCGCGGCGGTACCTGCCGGGGCGCCGCCCGCCGCCATCCTGCCGCCGCTTCCGGGAGCCGAGCGGCGCCCGCCAGTGACGTCACGGAGCGCGCCGGCCGCCGAGCCAGGGGCGGGGCCTGGCTAGAGCGTCGCCAGGCGACGAGGGCGCCGCCGCGGGCAGGCGGGGGCGCTGCAGGGCCCGGGCCGGGCAGAGCGGGGTCACGGGGGACCCCAACCCCGGGGGACGGGGGGGACCCCAAACGGGGGGGTCTCAGGGGACCCCAAACCTGGGGGACATGCGGGACCCCAAACGGGGGGGTCTCGGGGGACCCCAACCCCGGAGGATGGGGGGGACCCCAAACCTGGGGATCACGGGGACCCCAAACCGGGGGGGTCTCAGGGAACCCCAACCCCGAGGGACATGGGGGACCCCAAACCGGGGGACATGGGGGACCCCAAAGTGGGGGTCACGGGGGACCTCAACCCCGGGGGATGGGGGAGACCTCAAACCCGGGGGACATGGGGGACCCCAAAGTGGGGGTCTTGGGGGACCCCAACCCTGGGTCTCAGGGGACCCCCAAACCCGGGGTTCATGCGGGACCCCAAACCCCAGCTCTCAGGGGACCCCAAACCCGGAGGACGTGGGTTACCCCAAACCCGGAGGTCATGGGAGACCCCAAAACTGGAGGTCACGGGGGACCCCAAACCGGGGGGTCATGAGGGACCCCAACCTCGGGGGACATGGGGGACCCCAAACCGGGGGGTCTCGGGGGTCCCCCAACCCCGGGGGATGGGGGGGACCTCAAACCTGGGGGTCATGAGGGATCCCAAACCCGAGAGGAATGGGGGACCCCGAAACAAGGGATCATGGGGGACCCTAAATCCCAGGGACATAGGTTACCCCAAACGCGAGGTTCACAGGGGACGCCAAACCTGGGGAACATAGGGGACCCCAAACGCGAGGAGAACGTGGGGAACCCAAACCTGCTGTCATGGAGAACTCCAAACCTGGAGGTCATGGAGGACCCCAAAGCTGGGGACATGGGGAACCCAAACCCAGGGGAACATTGGGGACCCCAAACCCACTGTCATGGGGGACTCCCAAACCTGGGGACACGGGGGTTCCAAGCCCCAGGGAAATTGGGGGGGGGGACCCCATACCCAGGAGGGAATGTGGGGGTCCCCAAACCTGGGGACACAGGGAGACACTGTACTTGGGGAGAGATATGGGTGTCCCAAGCTGGGAGGAGGCTTATGGAGGTCCTCAAACCTGGGGGAGACACGGAGAGACCCCGTACCCAGGGAGGACAGATGAGGTCCCCAAACCTGGTGGCTCACGGCCGTCCTGACCCCAGGCAGGACCCGACTGTCCCCGAAATCAGTGCGAGCCGGTCGCCCCGAGCTTTATTACCCGCTTTCAGCGGCGGCACCCGGCGCGAGGGCCGGCAGGATGCACGCCAGGCCGCTGGGCGCCACGGCCGGCAGCCCCCCGCTCGGCGGCGGAGCAGCAGGAGGAGGAGGAGGAGGAGGAAGCAGCCCACCAGTCCCCCCGCTCGCAGCCAGGCCTGCAGCCAGCGCAGTCGCAGTCCCCCCCAGCCTGCGGGGATGGGTCTCAGCGACCCCTGAAACAGCCCCCCCCTGCCCTGATCCCCCCCAGCCTTAGCACTGCCGAAAACACCCAGCCCCGATCCCCCTGGCCTCGGCACCCCCAACCCCCCCCCAGTCTTCATCCCCCCCAGCCTTAGCACCCCCGAAAACACCCAGTCCTGATCCCCCCCAGCTCTGATACCCCCGAACCCCCCCAGCCTCGATCCCCCACGGCCTCAGCACCTCCAAAATCCCCCCCAGCCCTGATTCCCCCCCAGCCTTGGCACCCCCGAAAAGCCCCCGGCCCCAATCTCCCTCTCCCAACTCCCCCCACCCCCATCTCCCCTGGCCTTGGCACCCCAAAAACCCCCAGCTTTGATTCCTCCTGTCCCCCCGTCCCTGGCCCCAAATATCCCCTGGCCCTGATCACTCTGGCTTCGGATACCCCCCACCCTGATCCCCCCCAGCTGGGGTGCTGGGTGCAGGGTGCTGGCTGTGGGGTGCTGGGTGCAGGATGCAGCACACTGGCTGTCCAGCACCAGTGGGGGGGGGCAGGTGCTGGGTGCAGGATGCAGGGTGCAGGGTACCAGAAGAGGGATGCAGGATGCAGGCTGTGGGATGCAGGGTGCAGGACGCAGGGTACTGGGCATGAGATGCAGGGTGCTGGGTGCGGGATGCAGGGTGCAGCACGCTGGGTGTCCGGCACCAGTAGTGGGGGGCAGGTGCTGGGTGCAGGGGGCAGGGTGCCAGAAGAGGGATGCAGGGTGCTGGGTGCGGGATGCAGGGGGCAGGATGCAGGGTGCCAGAAGAGGGATGCAGGCTGTAGGGTGCGAGGTGCAGGGTGCTGGGTGCAGGTAGGGGTGAGGCGCAGCCCCTGGAGGCTGAGCAGGGGCTGGGGGGCGGCACGGGCCAGGGCGCGCAGCCGGCTGTGGCTGAGGTCGAGCAGGGCGCGGGACGCAAGCCCGGCCAGCGCCGGTCTCCTGCAGCCGCTGCGGGCGCATCCCCGCTCAGGCCACGCCGCCGCAGACCCACGCCACCCGGCCCCGGGCCACCCGGGCCGCCGCGGAGCGGTGCCGCCGGCCACCCCTGGCACCGGCCACCCCTGCCACCGGGGATCACGTGCTGCTCGGGTGCACGATACCAGGGTGCCTGTGCACGCACACACACACACATGCACACACAGGTGCATGTGCGCGTGCACACACGCACACGCATGCACGCACACACACGTGCACGCACGCACACACACACAGGCATACGTGCATGCACACGCATGCGCACAGGCATATGTCCAGGCACACGCAGGCACACACACGTGCACGCACACACACGTGCATGCACAGGCAGATGTGCACGCACAGGCAGATGTGCACGCACGCACACACGTGCATGCACAGGCGTACCTGCGTGCGCGCACAGGCATACGTGCAGGCACGCACATGCACGCACAGGCATACACGCATGCACACACGTGTGCACGCACAGGCAGAAGTGCACGCACACACACACGCCTGCCTAGACATAGGTGTACACACGTGCGTGCACACGCACACACATGCATATACACACACGTGCACGCACAGGCATACGTGTGCACACCCCCCCCCCCCCCGCACAGTGGGCACGGCCTTTCCCCCAAGCCCCGCAGCCCCCACCTGAGCATCCCACACCAGTGGGGCCCGGTGGGCGCGTGTGCACGGCGCTGTACGTCCCCCCCCGCGCCGCACCCTCCTCCTGCCCCCGGGGAGGGTCTCCGTCACCCCGCTCTCACCTGCAGGTGTTCGAAGGTGAAGTCAAGGAGCCGACTGACCCGGTTGCCAGGCAGGTAGAGCACCCGCAGGTGCCCGAGACCCTCGAAGGTGCCGCCGGCCAGCAGCCGGGCACCCAACCTGGGGACGTGGGAGACCAACCTGGGCATGTGGGCGCCCAACCTGGGCACCCAACCTGGGGACGTGGGCGACGAATCTGGGCACGTGAGCAACCAACCTGGGGACGTGGGTGCCCAACCTGGGGACGTGGGTGCCCAACCTGCAGATGTAGGCACCGAACCTGTGGATGTGGGAACCTAACCTGGGGACGTGGGCACCCAACCTGTGTATGTGGGCGCCCAACCTGGGGACATGGGCACCCAGCCTGGGGATGTGAGCACCCAACCTGCGGACATGGGCACCCAACCTGGGGATGTAAGCACCCAACGTGCGGACGTGGGTGCCCAACCTAGGGACGTGAGTGACCAACCTGTGGAAGTGGGCGCCCAACCTGGGGACGTGGGCGCCCAACCTGAGCACCCAACCTGGGGACATCGGCGCCCAACCTGGGGACGTGAGCACCCAACCTGCAGACGTGGGCGCCCGACCTGGGCACATGGGCGCCCAACCGGAGCACCCAACCTGAGGACAGGGGCGCCCAACCTGTGCATGTGGGCACCCAACCTGGGGACGTGGGCACCCAACCTGGGGACGTGAGCGCCCAACCTGGGGACTCCGCCGTGGTGCCGTAGCAGCAGTGGGTGGTGGCAGAGCACCCCCGGGTGCCCAGCACCAGCAGGCCTGGGAGCAGGATGGGCACCAGCGTGGGGGCGAGAGGGGCCAGCTCAGCGCAGGGGCTGCAGGGGTGAGACCAGAGAGGCGAGGGGGCTGTACCCCGAAACACCCCAGGAAGGGGTGCTGGGGCCCAGGGACCCCGAGCTGCCCCGAGGACCCCATGTGCCGTGGGACACCCCTGCCCAGGGTGCGAGTTCGCGGCGGCTGCATCCGGCCCCGGTTTCATGGCCTATTCCGAAAGCCGCAGCATTTCCAAGCGGCTTAGCAGGGATTTGGGGCTCGGCGCTCGCGGGGGATTGGGTGCCAGGCGGGGGCTGCCAGGGCTGGGGGGGGGGGGGGCGTCTGCGGGGGTGCAGTGCTGTGCACCCGCACGCATCCAGCCACGGCACCCGCAGCCGGTGCTGCACGGGCACCCGCACGCATCCAGCCACGGCACCCGCAGCCGGTGCTGCACGGGCACCCGCACGCATCCAGCCACGGCTCAGCACTCATCGCAAACGCCGCTGTGCGATACACGCCGCTGGGCAGTGCGCGCCGCCGGGCCATGCACGGTGCTGCGCGATACGCGCCGCCGGGCTGTGCGCCCGGGGGGCTCGAGCGCGGGGTCGCTCTCCGGGACCCGGCCGAGGCAGCCGGCGCTGCTCTAATCGCAGCCTGCGCCTCACTAACCGCTCTCCCCAGCGGCGGCGGAGCCGGGGGCGCAGCGGGAGGCTCGGCACGGGCCGCGGGGAAGCAGGTCGGCGGCAGCGCGGTTACGGAACGGCACGGAGCTGCGGGAAACAGTTTCGGCAGTTTAAACTCGCGGGTCACAGACTTAAAGGCGGCACCGGCCCGAGCCGCCTGGTCTCTGGGACGCGCACAGCTGGCATCCGTCAGCGGAGGCTCGGCTCGTCCCGCCGGCGCGACCGGGCGCGGGGGTACGGCTCAGCCGCCGGCGCGCATGAGGGGCACCAGTTCGTTGGTGAGGTCGTAGCGTCGGCCGCGCCAGGTGAAGTGGGTGGGCGGCCGCGCGGCGCCCTGGCGGTACTCGAAGCAGGGGCTCCACTCGAAGGCCAGCGCCGACTTCACCAGCCCCACGCCGCCCGCCTTGGCCGGCGCCGGGTGGTAGAGGCGCCCGTTCTCGGGCAGCACGGCCAGCCGGGACGGCTCGAAGGGCACGACGAGGTGGTCGCCCCCGCCGCAGTAGGACAGCACGTCGGCGTCATCCGGGCCGGGCAGCAGCTGGGTGAAGACGATGGGTCGGTCGTCGCAGCGGACGAAGTTGCGCTCGCGGCCGCAGGGCGAGATGTAGGGGAAGTCGGCCTCGTAGCGCCCGCTGCGGTTCGGCTGCAGCTGCTTGAAGAAGAAGGCGAGGAACTTCACGTCTGCGGAGAGGAGAGAGAGGGCCGTCGGCGCGCGCCGGCTCCCGCTCCCCGAGGGCTCACGGCCGCTCTGCACCGCGAGGGCGGGAGGGCAGAGCTGCTCCAGCTGCGGAAAACCACTAATTAGGTGGGACCCCGGCCCCACCATCTCCCTTAACGACCGCCGCTGGTGGCCTCGACCTCCGCTGGTGGCCTCGGGCGACCCAGATTTGCCTCTCCGGCACGAGACGCGGGCTCCGGGCTCCCCGAGGGATGCTCGCATCCCCCCCCCCAGCCTGCCACTACGAAGGAAGCCAGCCACGAAGGGACACCAGCCCCGCTCCAGAGCCCGCCCGGGCCCCATCCCTGGCGAGATGAAACCCGCTAAGAGGGGTTTTGCCGCAGGCTCTGCCCATGGAGCGCAGGGAGCGCTCAGGGATTACTGCCCAAATCCTGTTTTGCAGCTAACGGCGGAAATATCACTGCATCTTAAAGCCCCTAAAGGCCCCGTTCAGAACTTAGCGGGGGCTTTGCTGCAGCCTCTGACTGCTGGGGCCGATAACCGACGGACAGCAGATGAAGAGACACCGCCAGGGCAGACGGGCTGAGCTTTACCCGCCGATCCCACCGCCGCCTGCGCCACGCGCCCGGCTCCAGGCCTGCTCGCGAAGGAGGAGTTTCCCCACAGCCAGCCCCGGCTCGCCCCAGAGATCAGCCCACCGGGGTTTTAAGACCCCGATTAAGGATTAGAGCTGCAGGCGCAGGCTTTTAAAAGCTGCGTATGAAACGGGGATGAGCGTGGCTCTGGCGGAAGACAAAAGTCCCAAAGATGGGCAGAGCCAAGCCGTCCCCCTCGGGCAGGGAACAGAGAAAACGCTTTCGGGGCGCTTCAGGAGCAAACCGCAAACGGCAAAGCTGCGGCGCCGACGGGGCCGGTAGGCCCCAGGGCCGACCCACACGCAGGAGGGACAACAGGGTGCCCGGCGACACCGGGGCTCGCCTGCCCTCTCCTTCAGGTCCCCCACAGCCCTGGCAAGCGCTTTGTGCGCGGCATCGCGACGACCAGACCCTCTTTGCACCACTGGACAGGGATGGGAGACGCAAGCGAGGTTTAGCGTTTCCCAACTACGTGCCCGTCTGCTGGCCGCGGAGCAGCCGGCCGGGGCCCGCAGGCAGAGCAGAGGGGACGTTACCTTTGAAGCAGGTGATGAAGTTCTTCACTTTGGCATCATCCAGGAAAAGCTGCAAAGCAAAGAGAGCGCCGCGTCAAGACACAGGCGGGAGAGGGCTCCGAGCCGGGCAGCTCGGGGACGGGGCGGGGGGTCTCCTGGCTGGTCCTCCCCGTCCCCGCAAACGGCGGCGCCCTCCCTGCGAACCCGCCGGGACGCCGGCTCCCCCGTCGGTACCAGCCCCCCGCGCCGTCGCGTCGACTCTCCGACGGCGAGACGCCGTGCCGGCCTCCAATTCCCCGAGACCGTTAACGCGCAGGGCAGGCCGATGCATCTAGGCGGCCGCCAACTCCTGCTTCAGCGCTAATTACGACGCCCAGTTTTTTTTTTTTTGTTTGTTTCGATTAATTCATTATTACTTCGATTCACGGCTAAATTAAAGCGGGGGGGGGAGGGGGGGAAACAAACCCAACAGGAGTTCACGCTAGCGGAGCAGAGACCCCCGAGAGAGGGAAGGGGGGACGGGACCAGGCGGCGCTCTGCAGCCCCAGGCGCAGCGCGCTCCTCGGCGAGCCGCGCGGCAGGATCTCCTCTCCCAAGACGCTTAATTAATGCTCCATGCTGGACACTGGCCTGGCTGCAGAGATTTGGGGGGGGGGGGCCTGCATCCCCACTCCGGCTCCTGGCGATGCCAGGGAAGGGGCCGCTATTTGCCTGGTTTTGGGGGTCGCTATTTGCCTGGTTTGGGGGGTTGCTATTTGCCTGGTTTGGGGGGGGCCACTACTTGCCTGGTTTTGGGGCACTACTTGCCCGGTTTGGGGATCACTTTTTGCCTGGTTTTGAGGGGCTGCTATTTGCCCAGTTTGGGGGGCCGCTATTCGCCCGGTTTGGGGGGGGACCACTACTTGCCCAGTTTTGGGCCACTACCTGCCTGGTTTGGGGATCACTTTTTGCCCGGTTTTGAGGGGCTGCTATTTGCCCGCTTTGGGGGGGGGGGCGCTATTTGTCCGGTTTGAGGGGCCGCTATTTGCCCGCTTTGGGGCCATTATTTGCCCGCTTTGGGGGGGGGGGGGCTGCTATTTGCCCGGTTTGAGGGGCCATTATTTGCCCGCTTTGGGGGGGGGGCCGCTATTTGCCCGGTTTTGAGGGGCCACTTTTTGCCCAGTTTTGAGGAGCCGCTATTTGCCCGGTTTGAGGGGCTGCTATTAGCCTGCTTTGCGGGGGGGGGCGCTATTTGCCTGGTTTTGAGGGGCCGCTATTTGTCTGGTTTGGGGGGCCGCTATTTGCCCGCTTTGGGGCCGCTATTTGCCCGGTTTTGAGGGGCTGCTATTTGCCCGGTTTGGGGGGGGGCCCGCTATTTGCCCGCTTTGCGGGGGGGGGGGCGCTATTTGCCCGCTTTGGGGCCATTATTTGCCCGGTTTGGGGGAGCCGCTATTTGCCCGGTTTTGAGGGGCCGCTATTTGCCTGGTTTGGGGGGGGGGCCCGCTATTTGCCCGCTTTGCGGGGGGGGGGCGCTATTTGCCCGGTTTTGAGGGGCCACTTTCTGCCCGGTTTTGAGGGGCTGCTATTTGCCCGGTTTGGGGGGGGGCCCGCTATTTGCCTGCTTTGCGGGGGGGGGCGCTATTTGCCCGCTTTGGGGCCATTATTTGCCCGCTTTGGGGGGGGGGGCTGCTATTTGCCCGGTTTTGAGGGGCCGCTATTTGCCCGGTTTGGGGCCACCGTTTGCCCGGTTGGGGGGAGCCCGGGCAGGCAGGTCCCGAAGGCGGCAGGCGCCTGCAGGCCGCCCAGGGCAGGAGGAGGCGGCGGGCGCTCGCCGCGATCGCTCCTCGCCGGTACCGACGGGCAGCCACGACCTCGGCATGACCGTGTCCGGTGCGTCCGCCGGGCGACGCCGCCCTGGGGCCGCCCCGCTCCGTCAGCGGCGGCAACGAACCCGGACGGGGGGGGGGGGGGCGCTGCCGGCCCGGTTCAACCCCCCCCAACCCCAACCCCAACCCCAAACCGGTTGTGGCGGCGGCACCTGGCCCTGGTGGTCGATGTAGTAGAAGTACTCGCGGGTGCGCGGCGCCGGGCTCTGCCCCTGCCGGTAGCCGGGCGCGGGCCCCGCCGCCCCGCAGCAGCCGCCGCCGCCGCCGGCCGGCAGCCGCAGCCGCAGCGCCCCCGCCAGCCGCATCGTCACCGCGGCGGAAGTGGAAGAGGGCTGAACCGGAAGTGGAAGAGGGCCGCACCGGAAGTGGAAGAGGGCCGCGCCGGAAGTGGAAGAGGGCCGCACCGGAAGTGGAAGAGGGCCGCGGCGGAAGTGGAAGAGGGCTGAACCGGAAGTGGAAGAGGGCCGCGCCGGAAGTGGAAGAGGGCCGCGCCGGAAGTGGAAGAGGGCCGCACCGGAAGTGGAAGAGGGCCGCGCCGGAAGTGGAAGAGGGTCACGCCGGAAGTGGAAGAGGGCCGCGGCGGAAGTGGAAGAGGGCTGAACCGGAAGTGGAAGAGGGCCGCGCCGGAAGTGGAAGAGGGCTGAACCGGAAGTGGAAGAGGGCCGCGCCGGAAGTGGAAGAGGGCCGCGCCGGAAGTGGAAGAGGGCTGAACCGGAAGTGGAAGAGGGCCGCACCGGAAGTGGAAGAGGGCCGCGGCGGAAGTGGAAGAGGGCCGCACCGGAAGTGGAAGAGGGCCGCGGCGGAAGTGGAAGAGGGTCGCGCCGGAAGTGAAAGAGGGTCGCGCCGGAAGTGGAAGAGGGCTGCGGCGGAAGTGGAAGAGGGCCGCACCGGAAATGGAAGAGGGCCGCGGCGGAAGTGGATGAGGGCCGCGCCGGAAGTGAAAGAGGGTCACGCCGGAAGTGGAAGAGGGCCGCGCCGGAAGTGGAAGAGGGCCGCGGCGGAAGTGGAAGAGGGCCGCGGCGGAAGTGGAAGAGGGTCGCGCCGGAAGTGGAAGAGGGCCGCACCGGAAGTGGAAGAGGGCCGCGCCAGAAGTGGAAGAGGGCGGCGGCGGAAGTGGAAGAGGGCCGCGCCAGAAGTGGAAGAGGGCCGCGCCGGAAGTGGAAGAGGGCCGCGCCAGAAGTGGAAGAGGGTCGCGCCGGAAGTGGAAGAGGGCCGCGGCGGAAGTGGAAGAGGGCCGCGCCAGAAGTGGAAGAGGGCCGCGGCGGAAGTGGAAGAGGGCCGCACCGGAAGTGGAAGAGGGCCGCGCCAGAAGTGGAAGAGGGCGGCGGCGGAAGTGGAAGAGGGCCGCGCCAGAAGTGGAAGAGGGCCGCGCCGGAAGTGGAAGAGGGCCGCGCCGGAAGTGGAAGAGGGTCGCGCCGGAAGTGGAAGAGGGCCGCGGCGGAAGTGGAAGAGGGCCGCACCGGAAGTGGAAGAGGGCCGCGGCGGAAGTGGAAGAGGGCCGCACCGGAAGTGGAAGAGGGCCGCACCGGAAGTGGAAGAGGGCCACACCGGAAGTGGAAGAGGGCCGCGGCGGAAGTGGAAGAGGGCTGAACCGGAAGTGGAAGAGGGCCGCACCGGAAGTGGAAGAGGGCCGCGGCGGAAGTGGAAGAGGGCCGCGGCGGAAGTGGAAGAGGGCCGCGGCGGAAGTGGATGAGGGCCGCGCCGGAAGTGGAAGAGGGCCGCGGCGGAAGTGGAAGAGGGCCGCGCCGGAAGTGGAAGAGGGCCGCGCCGGAAGTGGATGAGGGCCGCGGCGGAAGTGGATGAGGGCCGCACCGGAAGTGGAAGAGGGCTGAACCGGAAGTGGAAGAGGGCCGCGCCGGAAGTGGAAGAGGGCCGCGCCGGAAGTGGAAGAGGGCCGCGGCGGAAGTGGAAGAGGGCCGCGGCGGAAGTGGAAGAGGGCCGCGGCGGAAGCGGAAGCGGGCCACACCGGAAGCGGAACCGACCCGACACGGGGGAGGCCGGGGGCAGGGGGAAGGTCCCTGAACGCCCCCGGACAACCCTATACCTCCCCTATAGACCCCCGTGCACCCCAAACACCGCCTGTGCATCCCCCATAGACCCCACTGCACCCCCTTAGCCTCCATATGCATCCCCTATAGACACCTATACATCCCTCAACACCCCTATACGTCCCCTATAGACCCCAGCGCACGCCCATAGACCCCATATACACCCCTTATAGACCCCAGTGCTTCCCCAACACCCCTATGCGTCCTCTGAAGACCTCCTGTGAAACCCCAAACACCCCCATACGTCCCCTATAGACCCCAATGTACCCCCTCAGCCTCCCTATGCATCCCCCATAGACCCCAGTGTACCCCAAACACCTCCTATGCATCCCCTATAGACTCCACTGCACCTCACCCTCTACACAACCCCTATAGACCCCATTTCATCACCATAGGCCCCCTATGCATCCTCCATAGATCCCAGTGCACCCCCCCGACCCCCATACATTCCCCAACAGAACCCAGTACACTCCCATAGACCTCCTATACACCCATCATAGACCCGCTGTGTTCCCCAAACACCCCAAACACCATATATATATCCCCTACAGACTCCAGTGCACCCTAGACACCCCCTATACATCCCCTATAGACCTCAGTGCACCCCTATGCACCCCTCCCAGACACCGGTGCACTGCCATGTACCTACAGACCACCGATATACCCCCTATAGACTGCAGAGCACCTCCATAGATGCCCTATAGACCCCGCTGCAGCCCTAAACATCCCTGATGCACCCATAGACCCCAGAGCACCTCATTTGCCCTGTGCACCTGTTGTAGACCACCTGTGTACCCCTATACATCCCATATTAACCCTAGTGTACCCCTATACACCCGACATTCCTCCATACACCCCCTGTGCACCTGCACCCCCATATATCCCCTACAGACCTGTGCAGCCCTACACATCTGATCCACCCCTAGAGACCCCTTGTGTACCCCTGTGTACCCCCTATAGACTCCAGTGCACCCCCTACCCCTCTTCTAAAACCTCTGTGCAACTGCATACAGCTCCTATAGACCCCCTATAAACTCCCCACAGATCTCCCCTTTGGCCCCCCCGCCCACCTGGGGTGTGTGTGGGGGGTAGAGGCGCACCCCATACATCCTGGCACGCACAGACTGCCCCAGGCACCCTGCGCTGTTGGGGGGGGTATACACCCCCATACAGCTTACATGGCCAGGGGGACTGTATACATACTCCTGTGCACCCTAGAGAGCCTGCACAGTATTGGGGGGGGGCATATACCGGCCCCCATACAGTCCTTTACACCTTTCATATTTTGAGGGGACCATATACATGTCCCTATACAGCTTGGATAGCTGGAAAGACCCTATAGACACCCCTCAATGGCCCTATATAGCCTGCATGGGCTTGGGGGGGGACCATACAGACACTCCTACATGGACCTACATAGCTAGCCCAGGCTTGGAGGGACCATATATACGCCATTACACAGCCCTATACAGCCTGTGCAGTACAGCTCGGCCCACGTGACCAGCCCTACGGTCCCTATACAGCCTGCACAGCATAGACCCCAAGGCACCCCTACAGACCCCTATACACTCCCGACGCACCCCTACAGGCCCCCGACGCACGCTCGATGCACCCCTGCGGGAAGGGTCGAGGCTGGAACGGCAGCCCCCCTCCGTGCCGGGACCACGATCCGCTCCAGGGTGAACGGCCCATGTGGCACAGAGACACCAGGCGGGGGGCAGTGGCCATATGTAGCTTTATTCACACAACATGGAGTCGCCTCTACATGTCCATGCGTCGTAATTACAGAGTTCGTCGGGCGACGGCGCCCGCCCGCGGAGGCCCCGGGGAGGGCGGCGGGGGCAGCGCTGCCGAGCCCCGCGCCAGGACCCTCCGCGGCCCCGGCCCTGGCCGCGTTTCGGGGCCTTCGGCCTCGCTGCAGCGCAGGGTGCGCCCGGCCCCGGGGGGCTCCTGGCCCATGCGGAGGCAGCGGCCGGCAGAGTCCAGCGCCCCTGTTTAGTGGTTTGGGTCGTTTGTTGTTGTTGTTTTTTAAATTGTTTTAATAATAAATAAAAACTCAATCCTAAAAAAAAAAACCAATATATAAAACCCAGGGTGGAGGGGGGAGGATTTGACTTTACGACGATGAGAATGCAGTCCGGACACCCGAAACGTGCGGCGCGGAGGAACCCGGGCTGCGGGGTGACGGAAACCGGCAGCGAGCCAAGCGGCTCCGGTGGGACATTAAAAACAACAAAAAAACAAAAAAAACAAAAAAACCCAAAAAACAAACAAGAAAAAGGAAAAAAAACAAATCTCTGTACAACTTCTGTGGCAACTCGAGGGAGGTGGGAGCCCCGGCTCTGCAGCGAGCCTGCCCCTTCCCACCCGACCCTGGCTCTGGCTCCGGGGAGCTTTGGGCGGCGGGAGCTCCAGTGGCTCCCGCTTCCCGCGCGGTTAAGCCGCTTGGCAGTGAGCACAGCTGGGATTCGGGGCTGAGGCCGCCGCAACGCCCCCCGCCGGCCCCCGAGCGATGCAAGGCCGACAGCTCTCGAGATCAAATAGCCTCTGGATTTAAAACGATGCCGTTAGCCAACGACCCTACGTAACCTCGCTCTCTGTCTAGCTCTATATTGCCCCCGGCGCGCGCCCCGTCCCCGCCGCGCCTCCTCGTGGCAGCGCCCCAGCCGGCGGGACACGCAAGGGTGGACGATCCCGTCCGGACGTCCGCCGTGCAGGCCCCTCGGGTACGGATGGAGCCGAAGGCACTTGCTCATCGACGCAGAGCCCGACAGTGTGGTATGGCCTGCGTGCAGGCTTCGCCCCCTGCTCTCCCTGGCAGCCCGGCCATGGCTGGGAGCTCAGGGGGAGTTTTCCGAGGCGAGACTAATCCTTCGGGTCCGGCGGTGATGATGGGCGCTGAGATGGTTCTGGTGGGGCCAGGAGGCGATGATGGGCACCATGATGGGTCCAGCAGGGCCAAGCAGAGATGATGGGAGCCAAGATGGGTCCAGCAGGGCCAAGCGGAGATGATGGGAGCCAAGATGGGTCCAGCAGGGCCAAGCGGAGGTGACGGGAGCTGAGACAGGTCCAGCAGGGCCAAGCAGAGGTGACGGGAGCTGAGACGGGTCCAGCAGGGCCAAGCAGAGGTGACAGGTGCTGAGATGGGTCCAGCAGGGCCAAGTGGAGATGACGGGAACCGAGACGGGTCCATTAGAGCCAAGCAGAGGGGAACGGGTGCCATGACAGGTCTGGAAGTGCCAGGCAGAGTTGATGGGTGCCGAGACGGGTCCAGCAGGGCCAAGCGGAGATGATGGGTGCTGTGATAGGTCCAGCAGCACCAGGTAGAGATAACAAGCACTGTGATGGGTCCGATAGGGCCAGGTAGAGTTGATGAGTGCCGAGATGGGTCCAGCAGGGCCACGTGGAGATGATGGGCTCCAAGATGGGCCTGGCATGGCCAGGCGGAGATGATGGGTGCTGTGACAGGTCTAGCGGGGCCAGGTGATGACGGGCACCAAGAAAGGTCTGGCAGGGCCAAGCAGAGATGATGGCTGCCACATTGGGTCTAGCAGGTCCCAGTGGAAATGATGGGTGTCAAGATGGATCTGGCAGGGCCAGACAGGGCTGATGAGACGGGTCCAGAGTGGCCCAGCGGCCCTACCAGGGCCCAGATGCAGGTAACGTCATCTCTGTGTGTGGAGACTCTGGCCCAGCTGGGAGAGGACGGTGGTGTGAGAACACGGGGCTGGCACCGGGTGGTGGAGGGGTGCCGGGACCTTATCCCAGTGCTCACTACTGAGGCTGCCAAGGAGCGCAAATCCCAGTGGGAACTGGCAACCACTGGTGGAACGCAGGTTGGAGAGAGCGCAAGAGCAGGCAAGGGGCAGAGGACAATCAGCGTGGAGGAATGCAGTGGGACGCGGGGCCCGTGCCTGAGCTCCACAGCCCCAGCTAGCTCTCCTGGGGGAGCCCCCAGCGACTGGGAGGCAACCGCTCGCTCCGGTCCTCCACACGGCACTGCCCCGTGCTCCGGGTGCTCGTCCTCTGCCGCAGCGCTGGATGGATGCTCCCGGGGCCGGCAGCGGTTCCCGCCCTGCAGCTGCACCACGGGCCCTGCTTTGCTCTTCCCGGCCAGGCCACATGGCGGTGTGGGGGCTGATGCAGCGATGGCAGTGGGAGGCTTTGCCCGCCGGCCGCCTTGCTCATGGGTTATTGCTGGTTCGGGGCTCTCGCCTTGCGGGCACGCTGGGCCTGGTCCTAGATCGTGGCTCCCGGTGCCTCGTGCTGTTTCTCTGGCTTTGCTCGAATTTCAGCCCTGGAGGCTTGGCTGGGCAGTGTCCCCGTGCTGGCCAGGATGACCCTGGGCTGGGGGAGCTCGTGGACCCGTGGGAAACAGCCCTAAGCACATGGAGACCCAGGAAAGCAGGAGATGCAGGGCCCTGTGCAGGAGCCCGTCGCGCTTAGGTTGGAAATCCTAAATTCGGGACTGGAAGAGCCCTTGGGAGGAGGCGCTGTCCTGAGGGGCTAAGCACCGCCGGGGCCCAGAGGCTGCCCGCGCCCTCCCGGCCCCAGCAGGAGATGCCGAGCCCCCGACGGCTCGCCGGGACACCCCACTGCTGCCTTCACTCGCCGGTGCGGCTGCAATGCCCGGGCTTGAAATGCCGCCCTGGAAAGCCAAGGACCGGGGCTCCCGGGGCACCCCTGAGCCAGCCGACCGCTCCGGCCGGCGGGGAGGAGGGCGGCGAGACAGCCCGAGGGCCGGGCGCGGGGACCGGAGAGGACGGACTGCCCTGTGCCCGGCGCTGTCCTGCTGCGGGGTCCGGCTGGCGGTCCTCGGCCGGGTCGGGTCGGGAGGGGGGTCGCGGAGGTGGGGTTCGGCTGCGGCTTTGCCCCCGCGCGCTGCTATAGGATGCCCTCCATGAAGCTGGTGTCGAGGTGCTGGATGAGCACCCGAATGAAGGACATCTCCTTGCGGGTGTTCTCGAAGATGATGCGTGGGTCGTCCGACTGGCAGCGCAGGCAGTTGGGGGCCATCACCATGGCCAGGTTATTGACGTCCATCTTGGTGACGGCCACGTTGGCCGGCTGCACGAACACCTGGGGAGAGGAGCGCGGTGGTGATGGGGTGGTGACGAAGCAGAGCCCCGCAGCCCCTTGCCTGGGGTCCCCCGCACCCCCGCGGAGGCAGCCGGCCTGGGACGGATGCCCCAGGGCGTCCTGGCCTCACCTGTAGGAAGCGGATGAGGTAGCACAGCACCATTTTGTTGATCCTGGGCAGAGAGTGGACGACAGCGATGGCTGCCTCGGGGTTCTCGTAGTGGGTGATGCACTGCTCGTAAAACTCGTGGGGGATTAGCGGCTCCTCCAGCTCCCGGTACCATAGCTTCAGCAGGGAGGCTGTGGAGGCAGAACGGGGCTGTGAGCTGCGTAGCACAGGAATACCAGAAATACCCAGCATGCAGTACGAGCTCCCCCAGCCTAGTCGATGGCCAGCACCCCCCGCAAGGCCTAGAGGCAGCAGAGAAAACCTGCAGGCACGACACGGGCAAGACGCGGCACTTCGCATGGTGGGGAGGTGACCCGAGCACCTGCAGGACGTGGGGACACCAAAACATACGTGGGTCCATGGGCCAACGGGACACGCTCATGGAAGAGAGATCCATGGGGGGCTCTCAGAGATGCAGCCGTCACCTTGGGAAATTCCAGAATCACCAATGGTGACTGAGCTCCATCCTGCTCTGCCTCCTTCCTCTGTCCTGCCCCGCGGCGGACAGGCCCCCGCCGGCCATCCCGGCCCATGTCGGGTCCTCACCAGGAACGTGAGGGTCCTCCAAGCCCGTGGGGATCTTCCACTGATCCACCTGCAGCTTGAGGGCGTTGACTTCATCGATGTCCCCAGGTACTCTGCGCAGGAGAGATGCTCTGTCAGGGGTGCGGACGCCACTGGCCGGGGTCCCTTTGATGCAGCCATGAGCCCCGCCGTCCCCACCACAAGGCCGAGAGCCCCCGCTCAGGAGACCCTGGGGCCACCCACCTGGTACCCCCAGGATTTTGGGACCCTGGGGTGCGTGAGGTGCTCAGGAAGAGCTGAGCACAGATGTCAGCTGTGGATGGGGCAGTGTTAGGGACCAGTCGCAAAAACACAATGCCGTGGGGACGCGGCATCCCACTGTGACCGAGGTACGGGGATGGGGCAGAGCCTGAGCCCTTGATGTGACATGTAGAGCAGAGGCCGTCATGGGCACCACGGGAAAGGGCTCGCTCCAGCCACATGAGCTGATCCTGCTGTGGAGAAACCTTGGGCCTTGGGGCCAGGAGAAGGCATAGGGGGCTGCTGTTGGCTTCGAGAAGGAACAGGGATGCCTACGGAGACATGGCAGAGCAGCCGGCCCGGGGCACGACAGGACCCGTGGCTCGGCATGGAGACACCGGCAGCGTGGCCACCATTGCCCACCTGCAGGTGTTTGTCCAGAAACAGAGCCCTGCGGCGAAGGGAGTGCTTGCAGAGCTGAGGTGACCCATGGCCCCAGCTTGGTCTCAGTTTTCCCGTGCCACCAGGGAACCCGTAGTGCCCTCCCAGGGAGCCAGTGTGTCCCAGGAGGATGCTCTGGCTGTGCCTGCGCGCCTACCTGAAGATGCCCTCAGTCTGGTCGCCGTTGAGCGCCAGCACCTCCTCGGACAGGCGGGTCTGCACCCAGGGCAGCTGCCGGTCTGGGTATCGCTCCTTCTGCATGTTGATGATGTCCTGCAGGGAGCTGCCGAACATGGAGGGGTTGAACACGGCGTTCTTCGCGTGCCGGATCTCCTCGATGTTCGGCTTCTTCAGGCCCTGCGGAAGACAGAAGGGGCACTGCGGCGGAAGTGCGTGGCCCTGGGGCTGCCCGGCTCGCGGCTCGCCACCGGCATGCTTAGAGCTACCCCCAGCATCCCTGCCTGTGGCGCTTGGCCAGGGGCACCGTGCCAAAGCCCTACGACATGGGGAAGGCAACAGGGCCAGTTTTCTGCCCGCCATTTCGATTCGACACAGCCGCCGTTTCAGCTGAACGTACTGGGGGCGAGCCATGCCTGAGCTCAGCCCATGCGCAGGGAATGGGGCTCTCCCCCAGCACTGGACTGGCCGAGCCACGCGGGACCCCGAGCTCTGCCTCCGAGACCGTCTGCCCATGCGTTGTGAGCCGCTCGGGGCCAATGCGAACTGCCGCGCCGCGATGCATCCTGCATGGGAAGCAACAGTGCTGCGGGGGAATTGGCATGTTTTATCCAGCAGCTGTTGCATGCCTGCTTAGAGCTGGTTTGTTGGGGCCAGTGAGGGACCCCGTGCACTTCACGGTGCTGGAAATACCAGGGCTCCCTTTCCAGCTGGATTGGCGGTTTGGTCACAGGAGGGCACTGCTGCCCTTCCTGCCGCGCAGGGGATACGCGCTGCAGATGTGTGCTGATGGGATGCACAAGAGGTGCAGGCAGTGGCGGCGCGCACGGCCGGATGTGCAAGAGGAGGTGCGCGCCGCGGCCACGTGCGTGGCGGGATGCGTAAGAGGAGATGTGCGCAGCAGCCATGCGTGTGGCAGGATGTGCAAGAGGAGGTGTGCGCCGTGGCCACGTGCGTGGCGGGGTGCGCAAGAGATGTATGCCGTGGCTGCAGCGGGATGCGCAAAAGGAGATGCGTGCTCCAGCCACATGCATGGTGGGATGCTCAAGAGGAGGTGTGCGCTGTGGCCACATGCGCGGTGGGATGCACAAGAGGAGGTGCGCGCTGCAGCTCACACCAACCGATGAGCACGTGGTGCTGAGATGTCCTTCCAGACTCCTACCCTGGCCCTGCCGGCAATTCCTCCCTGGGAATTGCCATCAGCAGCAACACCACAAACGAGCGGGAGCCAAAACGGCTGTGGCACGTGCACAGGTGAGCCTGTGCGAAACCTGAGTGCTGGTGCACGGGAGGACACCGAGATCGGCCGCGGCTCGGCCTGGCAGCAGCCTGGGGACACTTCATTGCCCCTCTCCATCTTTTTTATAGCACGACAAATAAGCAAGCTGATGGGCAAGTTATCCAAAACAGGGAGTAGGAGAAATGCAGCAGGCACGGGGCCGGCATGCGGCAGAGCGTAGCCAGGGAGGCTGCTCGCAGCGCTGCCCAATGGCTCCTCAGAGTCTCCCATGCTCAGACCTGAAAAATTTACCCCCTTCCACTATTAATGGGGAAACCACAAGATCCCCGACAAGTCAAAGGATGGTGTCTTTCAGCCGCTTGGGAACAGGGAGCAGCCATAGAGGTTTGGGGGATGCAGCTTAGGGTTTTCACCATGGTCCTTCAAGGGGGAGATTGCTACCGAGCCAGTCACGGCACAGGACATCCTGCCTGCGAGAAACCCAAGGGTTGGGGAGTGGGGAAGACATGTCCTTTAACTGTCTGCATATTAATCCTAGCAATCTGCAAGGACAGTTGGAGATACTCGCGTATGAGATGGCGGCTGCTGGAGCGATGGAGCCCAGAGGCAGGGCTTGATCTTTAAGGAGGGAACAGCAAAGAAGAGGGGAAAGAGCACGTCAGTGACCACCTGACGCCACAGATAACCCCAGGGCCACGCGTGCTCACACGGTTCAGTTCAGCCTTGCAAACTCCAGTGAGGCTAGCGAAGGGCGCTGCTTACAGATCCCCGAATTTCCCCAAGCCGAGGTGCCCCAACGCCCGGGGAGCTCTCCCGGTTCCCATACAGAGCAAAACCTTCCCCCAAGCCGGGACCTCCGGAGCCGGAGGCTGTTTGTCCATCCTTGCGTTTAACAGCAGTGAAGAGACCTTCCTCCCGGCCAGCATCGTCGTCCGCAGCACCCTTGGCGCATAGCCAGCCCAGGAGGTCTCCATCCTGCTGCGAGAGCAAGGGGCCACCTTTCCGCTTATTTGATGACTTCCTGCTGTTTGCCCAGATTCTTCCAGCAGCGGTTTCCCGCCCTGGGAGAAAGGACGGGCCGCAGGGCGCATGCAGAGCTCAGCTGCCCCAGGACGCCTCTAAATTTCATTTACGCAGAGCATGCAACGACCCTCACGACAGCGAAGCAGCCCTTCCTCCCTTCAACCAGAGCAGCCCCCGGGCTCCCAGTTCAGGGCATAATAAATATTGAGCGCAGGAAATTAATCCGCCATCTAGGCTGTTTCATTTAATAACAAGTTAGCAGCAGCCCTGAAGCCAGCGATGGCCCCGGCGCTCCTGCCAGCTCTCTTCCCGTTTGGGCAACGGCTGGTCTGGAGGGGATTTGATGAGTTGCAATTTAATTAAGCCAACTGCTGAGTGATTCTTGCGAGGCACGAGTGAACCTGCCTGGCGGGCAGAAGGCAGCCGGGGCGGAGGAGCGTCCTCGCCGCTGCGCCTTTCCTCGGCAGCAGGAGCAGCAGCGAGCCAGGAGGAGCCAGTGGAGGCGAGACCTCGGCCATTGCTCCCGGCTGCCCCGGCTGCTTCCTGCACCGTGGGACGCCCAGCATCGCACAGGGGTTCCCTGCGTCCGGACTCGCACGTCAAACCGGCCCTTGGACACGCAGGTCCTGGGGAAGCGGAGCGTGCCGTGCACTTTCCTGCGCTTCTTCAAAAAAGCTGCAAGACAATGGAAAAGAAACAAGGCCGCGCGAGGCCGGACGATACCTTCTTCGCTCCCGTCAAGGCTGCTTTCTGGAGCTTGTTGTAACAGTACTTGGCGTAAGTGCTTATTGCCACCCCTGTGAGAGAAAACAGAGAGCAGAGTCAGTGCCGGGGCAGCACGGAGGTCGGTACCCACCCAGCACGTGCGGCCGAAAACTAGAGCCGCGTCCTGCCCTCTCCTTCTCCCTGGCTTGTCCTTGCTCGCTCTGGCAAAGAGCTGCTGGGGCCTGTTTTTCCACCCGCTGCAATCCTTTCGGACCCCTTCGCCCAGGGCTGCCGGCAGCTGTCCCCTTCTGCGGCCGTCGCTTCCCCTGAACCAGGTTAGTTCCACCCAAACCAGCTGGGGACATCCCAGGATCCTGGCAACAGCTCGAGGGACGTTTTATTTTTATTAGCGTCCATCACGTTTACCGTGGGATGCAGCCAACGGTGCCACCACGCAACGGTGCCCCATTACAGTTTTTTCCACCATTTTTTTCCCCGGGTGCCAGCCAGGCTTGCTCACGCTGTACTGACACAACCTTACACGTTGGTTTTGTCTTTTTCTTTCACGCTTTATTTCGTCCCCGTTTCCCTGGTGGGACACCCAGAGCCAGCAACTGCACAAGGAGCTGCTGAGAGGCCGGGGAGCCAACGATTCCCGGTATCCAATCTCCAGGGCCATCCCCATCGAGGGAAGGATGGCCACGACGGGTAAGAGGACACCAGGAGAAGACCTCCCCGTCCCGCAGGAGATGCCACCCTCACCGAGATGCCCGGCACCCTCCCAGGTGCCGGCTCCACTGGCCACACCAGGGTCCCTACTGGGACCCATCGGCCCCTCTGCTGCCAAATCCCTGTTAAAGGGTAAAGACATTTTCATCTAATGGAAATTGGATGCCTTGACAGCTTGATGACATCTCCTGGTAGCTGCGGAGTGGAGGGAGATGCTCCAGCTGCTCTGGGGGATCCCATGGCTCCCCAAGTGCCAGAGGCCGGAAGCAATGGCGGGTCCCAGCAGGTCCCCACTGGGCTTTTAGGACCTCCCAGGAGGTGTCGGCACCCAGGGCAGCCCATTAAATTCTTGCAGGAGCCTGAAAAAAAAGTAAAAAAGGTGTTCCCAGCTCTCCGTCTGCTGCAGCTCGTGATGGAGAGTGCTTGCGCGAGCCTGGCCAGCAGCCTGCGATCAGACCTTTAATCTCACTGAAAGGTGGATTCCTGGCACTGGGTCCTCCAGGAAAAGCAGCTCTTTTTAGCTGGACTGGCACCCGGAGAGCCAAAGTCAGGGTAAAGCGCAGTGGGGATTTCTCTCTTGCATGGCTGCTTATTATAGCACCGGCTGGGAATGGCCCCCAGCTGCTGGAGGGCAGGACAAAACCCAGCTTAGATGGTCAGGCCAAGGCGTGAGAAAGCAGGATCGACTTCTCAGGGGTGAGAGTCTTTAATCCAGGCTGGGACCCTCTCTGCTCATGCAGGCTTCGAACCACAGCACCAGACGGACAAGGAACAGCCTTGGCTTTGTTTCGACGCCACAACCTTCACATCCAGCCTGTCTTGGGGAGGGAAATGAGAGTCGCGCCCGAGCAAGCGCTCATGAACCATTAACAGAGACCATGCCCACGTCCGGCAGGTAAGCCCAATTTCTCTGACTCTCACACCAGGATAATCTACAGCAATCCACTCTTGGGGACTTAATTCGGATTTAATTTAACCTGGAAGCGTTGCAGATGCACCTTGTCGGTGCCTGATCAGCGTGGAGGAGGAGAGCTAAAAGTAGCAGGGAGGAACTGAGACTGCGCCTCCCTGGAGAGCACACGGGTGGGAGGTACCAAATGCACCCGCTCTGCCGAGCACGGCAGGTTTTTTTTTTGCTTGGAAACATCAATAACAAGGAGCAGCAAAGCGATGTACTGGCCTCTCTTCATTTCCTCACTCTTTGCAAAATCCTTGGGGCCAGGCTAGAAATGGAGTTTTTCGATTTCGTTTCGTATTTGTACAAGGAAGGAGGGAAAAAAAGTGCTTTTTTGGGAGGAGTCAGAGCGGCGTCGCTGCCTCGACAGCAGCACTGGCAGGGGCGCAGGCTCCTCCGGCGACTCGCCTGCCTGGTGATGAGCATCCCAACGTCCTGAATAAGTGCTTTTAACGTTAACATTGATTAAAACCATGCTTGGGGAACATGTGCGGTCATTTGCCTTTCCCTCCATCCCCAGTGCTATCATCTGCACGCGGAGAGGAAGATTTCTTTTATATCTTCTGCGCACGGGGCAAACCAGCCAGGGACGCAGGCTCCAGAGGCTGTCCGAGGGAGGATGGTCTAGGGGCCGGGTGATCCTGAACCTGGTCTCCCAATTTTGCACATAGGGGGAGTGCTGCGGGAGTCCAGCAACCCATCTTGCATGCAAAGCACGGGACAGACATCTGATGCGCCGCAAACGTCGTCTCAGCACACCGATCGTCAGCACTAGAGCGGTTGTGCCCTTGCTGACCACAGACGTCCTCTTGCCCCAGCGCTGAGGGCAAGCCTGGCTCCGGGTGGCTGCTCGGGCAAGGGTGAGCCAGAAGGCACCAGCTTTCCCCACCTGTACACGGGGCTGAGCTCTCCGGCCTGCAGCATCGCCGTATTTGCTCCTTGCTGCTGCGGCCCTGGCGTTGAAGGGCTATGGCCATCCCGGCTCATCCTGTTGCCGGGCTGAGCCCAAAATCCCTATCAGGCGCAGTGATTTTGTTGAAGCAGCCCTTCTGTTTTCAGAGCCCAGGGACTGGCAACTCATTACACATGTGGCTCAGTGCTCCACCTGGGGCTGTTGGGTCACTGAGTTCAGCCGCACTCTGGCCAGCCTCACAGGAAGCCAGGTCCAGGAGCTTCACGGGCTCATTTCTTCAAAATGCAATTACCCGCCTGGTCTGCAAGAGCACATGAACATGAGCCAGGAGGAAGAGCAAATCCGGGAGGAAGAGCATGGACAACACTCCATGGTGTTGCTTTGCAGCCCAAGCTGGGAGGTCCTCTGCCTGGCCCAGTTCAACCCAGGATGGTCAAGTGGTTTCACCTGGGACGCTCTGCCCTTATCAACTTCACCTTCTGCACTTCCCAGCACCCTTCTGGGCCCCTTTCCCACCTCCACCAGGTTTTTCCTTTAAGATAGACTCTGGTCTACGTGTTTCCAGCTTTGGGGAGTAAAACCCCCCCAAAGTGGAGACCGCAAAGGGAAAGGGGTATCTGCTGTGTGCCCTCCCGCCCCCCGCCTGCCCCTGAGGGGTCACAGGCTCCCCTTCCCCTCCCGGTCACAGTGCCGGGGACACTCGGGCCCCGATCGGGTTAATCTACCAGCACGCGGCAAGGAAAAACATAAGCAGCTTCTGTTCCTCTAAGTGGCTCCAGTTAATTAAATTCCTGCCTTCCCCCTCTCGCTAATTAGTACGTTGAATTAAATCTTTCTCAAGCAGGTGCAAAATACAGACCCCCAGAAACATTCGCACCGCGAAAACGTGCGAGCGATTTCCCGCTGACCGGGCTGTGCGCGAGCGGACTCGGCTCCCAGGCTCCCCGCTGGAAGCGGCTGGCCGCGCGGCAGCCTTCGCCCGGCCGCGCGGCAGCCTTCGCCCGGCGGCGGGCGGTTCTCGCTGCCCCAGGTGCGCGCGGGGGCATTCACGCCGTTCCCATCGCCGCCGCCGCCTCCCGCGCGCAGGAACGGAGCGGGCGCCGGGAGCGCTCGCGGCAGAGCCGATCCGGGCGCGACACCCGGCGCCGGCCGTGCTGCCTCGGAAAGCCCCGTCCTCCCCGCTCCCCCTTGCCCGGCGAAGCGAAGCCCGTTGAAGCATTCGGGGAGCGAACAGAGCTGAAGTGGAGCTGGGGGTAGGGAGGGATGAAAGGCCGAAAAGAAGCGGGTTTGCTACTAGGGCTAAGAGAGCGAGGCACCGAGCGAGCGGTGGCACGGCCCCTACCATCATGCTCTTCGATATAGGGCTTGGGTTTCTTTCTCAATTTGGACTTCTTCTTACTGTTCCTTTCCAGGACCTCTTTAATGTGCTGAGTCACTGGGAAATAAAAAAGCGAGGAAGACAACAGGATGGAACAAAAGAGAAAATGGCTCAGGGTAGGGACGGGGAGCCCTGCTTCCGGACCGCCCGGCCCCGCTCCGCCGCCGGATCCGGAAACACCGCTCCCGCCGACACAAAACGTCGGGAGAGAAGCCGAACGCCGGAGCGGCGCGGAAGGGCGGCATGGGCTCGGCCTTGCCTGCCGGGCCGAGGCGAACCGGGGCGGCTGTTAGAGCCGGGCTTTCGCCGGTGGCGCACCAAATCCAGCACTGACCGCTGCTGCCGAAATCGAGCTGAGCTTTGCGCATCTCCTGCGGGAGCTTTGAGCACCCCTGCGGGGCAGGCTAGGGGAGCGGGCGAGCGTCGCGGCACCCTGGCTGCAGGAAACGTCGCCCGTCGACGTGCGGCCCGGCTACGTTTGATGTCCCCTGGCCGATTCCAGCCCTCCGTAACCCGCCACAACCCGGCCGTCACGAGCCCCGAGGAATAAGGCATCCTAGCCCGTCTAAACCCAAGGCAGCACCCAGGGACCAGCACCACGAATCCCTCGGCTTTCCCACCCCTGCGTTTTCCCCATCGCTCTTCCCCATTTTCCGCAATCCCGGGGTTTGCCCGGACTCATCCGGAGATCTCCTCACCTGCCTGGCCGTGACATAGCTGAGGCAGCGTTTGCAGTCGCTGCTGCTTTACGTTTTCCTTGGTCCTGGCGAAACATGGCCGGTTTTGCTTTCGGCTGCCGGCCGAGCAAAACCAGCACCGTTCCTTTTGCAGGAAGGCCCGTTTCACCTGCTTCTTTTTAACCGGGGAAACTTTCGCCAACGACTGAACAAGGGGTGTTTGGCTAGCGAAGAACGACAGTGCACAAAACCTCGCCCCTGCCCCTGCTTTTCTAGCTGCTTTCCTCCTCTGTTCGCCCCTGCCTCGGGCTGCTGTCGGCCGCGGCGCCCGGCAAAGCCCCGAGTGCGCTGCCAGACCTGTACCTGCTCCGCGCCGAACCGACCGGCCGCGGCCCCCGGGGCAGCCGCAGAGCTGCAACGGCCCCGGCTCCTGGCTGCAGAGCAAGGCCGCGCCTCACAGGGGCCTCGGCTATTTTATTCCCCAATTTTTTGCAGCCTGGGGACTGGGATGGGGGGCGGCAGCCAAAGACTTGGACCTGGGGGTCTCGCTGGATGGGGATCCCCCCACGCCAGGGGGTTCCCCAGCCTGCCTTCCTCCCTGGGACAGCAACCGACGTTTGCCGCGTGGCACCGTTCGCGGTGTGGCACGGCGGCAAGACCCTTTGGATGCAAAAACGCCGAGGACAGAGGAGAGCGAGCCCCAGCCCCGGTGAGCGTCGGTACCTACCCTGCTCCTCCGTGCGCCGGGCCTCGGCCCGTCATCCGCTGTGCCCGCTCAGACCCGGGGATGTGACGCCAAGCCCCGCGGCGGCCACGGGAGCGACCCGGGAACAAGTGTCCCTCTGTTTCCTGCCCGCGCGGGGCGGGCGCTGCGGGGGCCGGCTCCGGGTGGACAAGAGAAGGGCTTTGTCCCCGCTGCAGGGAGCCGTGGCGGTGTGAGCCGTCGGGCGCCGGGGCGGGGGGACGTTCCCCGCCGCGGGGACGCCTCGGTGCTTGCCTCGAGCGCCCGGCGCCGTGCCCTGACCCAGCTTGCAGACTGTGGAGGCACGTTCTGCCTTCGGGTCTCGGCACGTGCGGCCGTTACGTGGCTGCTTCCAGCAGCCGAAGCGTTTGCACAACCTGCCGCCCTCCTTGAACTGTCCTGCAGCCTAGAGGGCATGGGCCGAGCACTTGCTGGCGAAGAGGCTCGGAGGCAATGGCAATAGGAGGCTGCCTTGCCTGGGCGCTCACGTGCCTGAGTTACAGGTCAGGGCTGCAAGGGTTTGGAGCCGGACAGGCAGCGAAGCCATTGCATGGGCTGCAGAGGCACGGCGACAGCAAGCCACCGGCTCCACAAAACCACGCACAGTCAGGGGAGATGCTGAGGGTGCCCGACCGTGGCCCAAAAAAGGGACCTTCCATCAGCTGACTGCTCGAGGGCTGCAGTTTGCACCTACGCCACTGAGCAGACAGCGAATATCCTTCATTAAAGACCTTAAAGGCGGAAATATCAATATAGGCTAAGGTACTGTCCTTGGCAGCTGGCACCAGCACCCGCAGGACCTACTCTGTGGGCCCTGCTCGGCTCAAGCTGGACTATGACAGCCCATGGGGCACTGCTCAGAGGCTTGTCCACAGGCTGGGCAAATCCACTTGCTCCATCCAGCTGGAGCCCACCGCTCCACACGATGCCGGTGCTCACCAGACATCCCCTCCAGGGAGCTGAAGGGCACCTGGACGTGCCCCAGGGTCATTCAAGCTCCATCTCTCAGACTGAATCACAACATGCTTGAGGTTGACAGGCATCTCTGCAGATCATCTCATCCAACCTCCACCCTTGCTTAAGCAGGGTCACCTAGAGCAGGCTGCCTAGGACTGGGTCCAGGCGGCTTTTGAGCATCTCCAAAGATGGAGACACCACCAAAGGTTGTCTGGACAAGGGCACTTGCACCTGCAAACCCCTCGAGCCCTATGACCCAGGAGTCCCATCCTCCTCTGGGCCATCTACCACCCATGGAGAGATAGGATACTCCAGCTGTGCCTGTACTCTCATCGCTCTGCCCTAGCTCAGAGCAGCATCTAGGCAGGGCAGCTGGTCCAAAGAGGAGAAAAATCTCAAGAATCTCTGCAGCCTCCTCCCTTCTCCTGAGCATCTCCCTGCAGATGCCGCCAGCGCGTGCAGCACGGGACCTGCAGGTCTGCCAGCATCTTGCTGGGGGCCACCAGGCTGTGGCAGTGTGGATGACCCTAACTGTGAAACCATCACCCTGGGGGAGAGACTCCAATAGCAAGATTTTGGGCAGAAAGAGCTTTTATGACCGTCTTATCTCATCTTCTGCCTCACTTGCTGAGACTCTGTCCCCATCACCTTTACTGGGGCCTTTTTTGGGGAAGAAATTCAAATTCAGTTCAGTGGGGAACCACCCTCGCCATCAGATCGCCCACCACACCTCCTGGCCGAACGTGCCCCCTTTACCCGCTCCGCCCCATCTGCAGGGACGCCGTGCCTCTCCCCACGTGCATGCTCGCATCAGGCTGTGCGAGGCCGAGCGTCCCAGGAACACACTGTGGATTTTGCCTTCACCTGGCAGACAGGCTACAACCCCCCCACACTGAGGGACATAACTCTTCCTGCATTTCGCTTTCCCCGGCTCACTCCTTTGCATCCACAACACGCTCCCACTCCCCCATGCACCATATACCGCAAACCCACCTGCTCTCCTGCAGGCAAAGCAAGCCACTGCTCCTGCTATATCTATTTTTAAATACTTGCAAGCAGTGGGAGTAAGACAAGGAGGGATGAGACAGATCTGATGGACCCTTAATTCACACGTGCAGTCCATGCCTGCAGTCCACGCAGACCACTGTGCGGTGCACGGTGAAGCTGGATGCGCGGCATCTATTCGGGAGCTAGCTGAAACCTGGAGAGGGGACTGTCCTCCCCACCAAGACGGACCAAAGCAGTGGTCGCCGGAGCCTGGCAGCTGCCAGGCCACGCATCCTTGTTGCTCACCCCTGAAACCGCCCTTGGCCTCGCTGCCTTTGGGTCCTCCTGATGGGCCCTGTCACAGCCACATGCTCCCTGCAATTACGTGATCCTGCTGTATCGCAGACTCCCATCAAGTTATTAGTGGGAAGAGGAAAGGGAACAACTCACTGCTGTTTTACATCTCGTTGGAAAACCCATTTTCTCTGGAATCGCTGTCAGGTGGAGACCGTCTACAGGGACGGCCTCAGCCACGAGTTCATACGTGCTTAACAGTCTAAAATAAAAGCGTGACGCTAACAGCGTCTAGAGTAAGCAATTGCAGGCTGTAGCTGTGGAGCTGGACAGCGTGGAGGCAGAGGGGGGATGACTCACGCATTGCCATACCGCACATGACGTTTATAGGGAAATGTCATGTTTTCTGGGTCAGAACTGAAGCACAATGGGGCGGGGCGGGGGGTGTTTAAAGACACCTGCGCCCAGGATGGCAAGTGGGGAGAGCTGGGACCTGCCAGCTCCTGCCCATCGTCTCTTCTTCAGTCCCTTTGCCCCTGAACGAAAGCACAGGGATGTCACCGCTGGCCATGTTTGCTCCCGGACGGAGTAGCCCGGTTACGCCTCCCCTTCCCACTTGGCCCGTTTCGAAGGCCAGGGCTCTTCCAGGCTCTCTGCCTACCCAGATGCGGACCCAGCTCCTCCAGGAGCCCTGCGTGCCTCCTCTTAGCTCCTCACCTCCGGCACTGCCTCTGAATCCCAGGGCAAGCCAGTCTGCCTGCGGGATCCCTGCCCCGGGGAGCCGCGAGCATGCAGGACGGAGCTGCGCAGGAGCTAGCTCTGCAGCAGCTGCTGCGGCCACAGCGGGACGTGGTGCTGCTCGCCGTGCCGGTGGCAGGCCAGTTCCCCCAAGACACGCAGAGCCTAGGCAGTGTGGAGCTTTCTTGCGCTACCGCCGGGTGCAGAGGACATTCTGCTCTTTCTGCACCAGCCGAGCTAAGCCAAGCTGAGAGCCCACTGCCCACCAACGCCTCAGCCAGCCTCAAAGAACAAGCAATGGTGGGAGAAGTGGGGCGTAGGCCCGTAGGGAAGACCCAACTGCCTGTCACCGAAGGACACCCACAGAATCACAGAATCACAGAATCGTTTAGGTTGGAAGGGACCTCTGGAGATCATCTAGTCCAACCTCCCTGTTCAAGCAGTGTCACCTAGAGCATATTGCCCAGGATCACATCCAGACGGCTTTTGAATATCTCCAGCGAAGGAGACTCCACCACCCGGATCGCTTCAACTCTCTTAATCCGGTCCTCTGCGCGTTAATTTAGTGATAGTCAGCACTCCTCCTGGGAACTGTGGCATGCTAGCAAGGGAAGCCCGACCACCCTGAACAGGGCTCCTCCAAACTGTCATCCATGTGTGAGAACAGAGTCCGCCCCACCCAGCAAAGCCGCAGGCAATGAACACCACTGGAGGTGAGTGAAATGTAGAGCTCTGCTCACTTGCAAGCCTCCCTAGGAGGGATGGGTGCTCAGGAGCATGCCGGTGCCACGGAAGCGCTCAGCTGGGATTAGCAGTGCTCTTGCTTGTATATGCTGCTGCACTGCCACCAGGCCTACTGCAAGGGTGTCAAAGCTCATTTTATGGTGGGTCTCATGCTGGATTTCTGTGCGCCAGAGAGGAAAGGCCAGTGCTAAAGCCAAGATCACATTCACTAAGCCCCCGGGCAGGTTATTCACAAGGCTTTTGCCCATGTCTCACCAAGGACACAATGTACATGAATGCAAAAGGGAGGGAAATATAACAAAAAAAAAAAAACAAAGAGGTTGCAATGTCAGCAGGGGCAAAAGCCATTGGCAGTGGTTTCTCTCTTACCTTTTGTGTCATTCACCGGATCCATGTGCCTGTAAATATATCCTTCTAGATAGGAATGGAATTTGGGAGTGGGTGGGAAAAAGGCCAGACAAATGGCCATGAGCTCCCAGCCCCGGGCCAGGCTCTCGTAACGGAAGTTCTCGGTGGTCTGCCGGCACAGCTGGATGTAGAGCTCATCTCGCAGGCCCTGCATGCTCCAGCCTTTGGTGGCAATCTCCAAGGCCACGTTGAGTTGGTCCGTCTTGGCCCGCCGATCCCCCATGTACATCTGAATCAGTTTAAATATCTCACACGCCTCCTTCTTGACGTTGCGGTCATTGGTCATGATCATGGGTTTCTTGATGGACTCGCTGCTCCAGGCCAGCATGTTGGCGATGGACACCTTCCGCCGGAAGAGCCCTTGGGTGTGCTTGTTGAAGTGCTTGGAAGCCCAATTCTCAATGTCCGTCTCCGAAGAGGGCTTGCGCAGGTTGAAAGTGGGGAAGACACAGCTGGCGCTAGGCATCATGTTCCTGTTCTGTCTGCTGCTCTCGAACTGGGCACAGGCACCGAGATCCTCCGACTAAGAAACAACAGCCAGACAAGTCATTGTTACAAACGGCATAGTCCAGCCAGAATCCTTACATATCACGAACGAATCTACTGTCACAGCGTTAAAAGGTCACCCAACACTCGCACCAAGAACTGCATCCTCTTGAGAGAGCTGCTCATAAATCGCACCACAGGCAAACAACGCTGCAGTGGAGAACCACAGGTTGCGAGCAGAGTGCTCCAGCAGCCCCACGCCACCAGCCGAGGAGGTGCACGGCACCAATTAGCACCAGGAGGGAGTGAATCGGGGGAATGAGCAAAACCACCCAGAAGCCAATGTCTCAGACTCCACTCACGCCCAGCACTCTGGTCATTCACGCTTTGTAACTATGGACAAAAGAAGCTAGTAACTATTAACAGCTGCAGTAACACAGAGTTTTCCTCCATGTGGGCGGCAAACGAAAGGGAATTTGCATGAAACCACCTTTGGGCTCCCCGAGTCACAGGGATACATGCTGCAGGGCACCATTTGCAGCTGTGTCCGGCTATCTGCCTCAGGTGCTCAACTGCAAGGGGAGACACCTATCTGTACCAGACCCCCTAGACAACCCCCTCTCCATGGAGCCACATCCAAGCACGGTCTTCCAGCATCCACATGCCCAGGAAGAAGGCCTGTGTGGCCTGTTTGACTCTGAGTACAAATGAGTCTGAGCCCGGGACTGCCCTCTCCTCCCTTTGGAAGCTGGCTACCACGCTGGCCCAGGGTGGCCACATCCAGCAGGAGCAGGCTGGACACACAGACACCTTTTTGCCCAGTGAAACATGAGCAGAAAAGGTTTTGCTTCTTTACAGCCCCAGCGCAGAGGGACGTGAACCGCTTGGGATTTAGCCCACCCTGCACAACACCCAGCTAGGACGGACCTATGTGGAGCCAAGGGGGTGCTGACTCGGGCATTCCACATCCCAGCAGACATCAGAGTGCATCTTCTGCTGCTGAAGCCAGGATGGCTTATGGACACCCCTACGCATCGGTCTATAGCCAAGACAGTGAGATGGCTGTAAGTCAGCCGGCCAACGTAGGTCAACTTGCACGAACTCTGAGTGCTACAGCTGGATGCCCTGGAAACCCCCAGAGCAGCAGTGGCAACAACCCACTGGCATCAGCAGTCTGGGTACGGAGAAGCAAATTAGGGTTTTTTTCCTGTTCCTTTTGCTGCAATAAGTGGGCCCGTTTAAAAAGTAGGGCCACGTCAGTACATTTTGGAAGTTAGCTGCAATCTAGTAAGCATGACGCAAGGGTAACACTGAAGAGGATGAACTTCAAAATTTGATGCAGGCTCTAGCAGGGTTTTGGGATTCCAGGAGGTGGAGGGATCCTCCAATAGCTGATGCCCAGCATGGAGAAAGGTGACCAAGGAGGTCGACATGGCGCTTGGGTCAACTGCTCCCAGGTGCTACGGGGCTGGCATCACCCGGGCGTGGGGGGAAGCCTGGGGACACCAGCAGCTCCCTGGGCCCCAGTGCTGGGACGGCTGCGAGAGGAGGTCTATGGGTAGGCCATGGGTATTTAACATACGGCGTATGAAAAACAAGCAGGGCGCAGGGCAAGCACCCAGGGGAAGGTGCGGGGGAATGGCCTCTCCTGCCACCCCACACTGTATCTATTAGCTGACGCTCTCCTTCCTAGTGCCTGTTTGCAGGATTGCCAGGGCTTAGCAAGCATGAGGTTCAGTGGCTGAGCATGGAAGGAGGCTTCAAGGATGCTGAGGGCTTTCGTTTCCCATCTTGCCATGGGCTGACGGGACAGGACAAGTCACTGCAGGCAGAGCTGTGCCAGAAAGAATTGAGAAATGCGGAGAAAAAGGGATATCAGCTCTTGGGGATCAATGGGGTGACTGCAGAGAGTGGTGTGACTCACCTGCCCCAAGCACAGGGGAGCCTTTGGGTCATGCGGGCAGATGAGGATCAGCCTCAGGCGACCAAGGCTCAGAGGGACATGCCCAGAAAGCGCTGCAGGAGGCCGGACTCCTGGGTCCCTTCCCTCTGCTCTGCTACTAACTTGTCGGAGCAACAGAGAGCACAGCACAGCCACCTTTTCCCTTTGATTTTGAAGACCAAGTGTTTCTCTTCTCACTGAGAAGAGAAGGATATTTCTCTATATCCAGCGCCCCAGAAACCCAAGTGGTATTTGCTCAGCCGGCTGCACGTACTGGCCCGGCTCAGACCCTTGGCACCGTTAATGCACCAGGTTAACGACCCATCTACCTCTGAGCCCTGCAGATCCATCTGACAATGCGTGACCAGCCCTGCTCCTCTCCGAGTCAGAGCAGCCCTGGGCGCTGCTCCGCTCTCGGCGACAGGTATTCACTGACAAGATGCCGACCATGCTGTGGGCAGGCTTCCCGCTGCTTCCCGGACACACAGCCGGCATGCGGAAGCAATCATGGCCACCAACTCATGCAGAAGTGGTTTACCTCGGGGTAACCCTCCTCCCAGGCACTGCTGGCCTTGCAGAGGCCTGCCAGGATGCACGGCTGCGTCAAGCTGCATTCGGCGAGTCTTGGGAGTTATGGCTTTTCTGACATGATGGGCTGTCAGGTTGAAGCTCCAGGTTGGGACTTGAAGAGGCTCTCACAAATTACTGTTGTTTTCCCATCCAAGAAACAGCTTCTCTCATTAATGTATTTCGCATCTGAGCCCCCACGCTCTGGCAGCAGGACAGTCAGGACTAGACGGGAAAACCCTGGCATGCTGCCACTCTTGAGGGTTACAGTGGGTCAGACACCTATGATCCTCCTCTGAATGAACCCCCAGCCAAGGTGCTCAACACGCAGAGAGCCAGGAGGGACCTCTGCAAATCCCTGGGAGCAGTGTCCACAGAGGACCGGAGCGGAGCGGCAGCCCGACAGCGGCAGAGCAACTGCAGGTGATGCAGGGGAAGAAGCCAAACATGCGGTTCCAAAACCTGATCTGCACTTGAACGTTCTTGAGATCCATGAACTCCACACGCAATGAGAGGTTTCCAGCAGGAGGTTTTCTAGCAGTAGTTGTGCAGCGATATGTGTCCCTTCAGCTTCACTGCGTGCAAGCATGCCACTACTGTAGCAGGAGGCCCAGCAGTAGCTGCTGTTCCTGGTTTCGGAGATCCCAGTGCCCATCTTCTGCTGTTTAGTAGTTCTGCTAGACATCAGGGCTGCTCCAGAGTGAGATGAAGAAAGACAGTGTTGCTCTGCTGTTTCTGAGGCGGGAGCAGGGAGCTGTGCACACGGTGAGCTCAGCGGTCCCAAGGCCTCGTGGCCGCACTTCATACAAGGAAGAAAAGAAGAAAAGCAGAGGGAAGCGGATGCAAGATGGAAAGGGAAAGAGTTGGGGCAACTGAGAAGCACCTGAGGGCTGGCAGGTGCAGGACGGGCCAATGGAGCCTCCCAAAGCTCTGTCCCTCGTGGCAGGGTGGTTCTGAGACGACGAAGCCACTGCTTGTTTGAACAAGTCTGTGTTTCTTGTCTCCCTGCATACATTGGCCCTTAAAACCAGCTGTTAGTGCTACAGCAGGTCCCAGGGCTGAGAGGAACGAGAACAGCGAGGACCAGAGAAGGCCACCACCTCCTTGGCAGCATCCCCTCTTGATGTCAAGGTTTCCTCTCTCCTCCAAGACTGCGTGTGGGCAGACGGCCCCCTCTGCAGACCCCTGGGCCGGGAGTGTCGTGGCACCTGGGCATGGAGACACGAGAAGTTTATCCCCTCTGAGGAATCCAGCCCCATAGTTTCTCTGGAGGCCACGTCACCTGAAGGCCCTTCTGTTTACTCCAACCCTCTGGCTCATGGATGTAGAAACACCTTCACAGCTGAAGGGACTTGGGGCTTTCAGATGGGGGGGAGGAGAAGCAGCATTTGCACTGAGGTTTCTGCTGCTCTGACGTCCTGTTATTCCTCTGCAGCAATTGACAGAGGACCCTGCTACTGGGGCTCATCCAAAAGCTGGTTGCTGAACTGTGATCTTGCCAGCTGAGCAGTGTGTCAGCAGAAAAAACCAGGTTGTGGCCAAGCTATTGGTCCGAGGCACCCAGGTTTTACCAAGCCAAGACTACCACTGCAGCAAGCCCCAGCCTGTTTGCCAACAGCACAACACACAGAAGGTCCTTGCAAAAGCATCTAGAGGCACATCTTGTGCCTAGACCGGAGCAGAAGCCCGAGCGGTTCACAAGTGCAGATAGCGTGCTGGGCCAGGCTTCCCCCAGGCCCACACTCCCCTATCACAGGATGGATAACAGCAAACCATGCTGCTGCAGACTCCTGTCCGAGCCCAGCAGGCCACACAGCCATGCCTGCGCGCAGGGAATGGAGCAGAGCCCTCCATGAGATGTTGCTGGCCCTCAGGGGAGCACGGTAGTGCTGGGTGAAGCACGAAGCCGACCAGACTGCGCTGCAAGTGAGGAGGCTGCGTCTCCCGCAGCTCTCGCGGTGAGCCAGTCCAAGCAAAACGCAGCCGGGTAGGCTGGGGCCAGCTGCCTGGGGAGCGGCGCTGCAGAAAGGTCCCCAGGGTCATGGGGACGATCAGGTGGCCAGGAGTCAGCTGGGTGCCCCGCAGTGGTGACACCAACCAGGTCCTGGGCTGCACCAGTCAGGGCGCAGCTGGCAGGATGAGGGATAGGATCTTTCCCTCTATTCAGCACTTGGGAGACCCATCTGGGCCCTGGGTCCTGTTTGTAGCTCCCTGATACAACAGACAGGACTGAACCCAGTGAAGGCCACCAAGATTTTTGGGGCTGAAGCACGAGAGGCCGAGTTCATTCAGCCGGGAGACGTGAAGGTGAAGGGGCATCCCGCTGCCGTCTCCATGTGACTGAGGGGGTGCACATTCCCACTAGATGCCAGGAAAATGCTTTTCACCCTGAGGGCGGTCAAGCCCTGGAAGAGAAGCCCAGGGAGGTTGCGGGATCTCCATCCTTGGGGATATTCAAACTCAACTAATCTTGGCCCTGAGCAACCAGATCTAATGCTGGACCAGAGATTTCCAGGAAGCCCCTGCAGCCTGAATTACTCTGGGACGCTGAGGCGAACGGGTGTGTGCATGGGGAAGGCAGCGGTGACCGTGAGGCAGGAGCGAGCTCCGCCAGCGAGGCGGGCTGGGGCAGAGCAGCCTCCCCTGTGCCCGCGGGGCTGCATTTCCCCACGTGCTGCCTTCAGTGAGCTGCCTCCGTCCCCTGCCTTCCAGATAACCCGGGAAGAGGAGGAATTTTTCTGGGGAGTTGCATAGGCAGGAAAACATGATTGGTCCTTTGCTGTTAGTGCCAATAACGCAATTAGCTTCAGCCCTAATTAACAAAGTCCTAAATGAACTTGGGGAGAGTGAGAGCCTGGAGCTAAAACGCGGGGAGAAACAATCAAGCGTTAACGCCAGTTTGCCATGACCTCCCAGCGAGGCCTTGCTGTCTGCCGCCGAGCCCGAAGCAGGGCACTCATTTCAGGCCAGCAACAGGGAAACGTTCAAACCTGTCCCCCAAAAGCCAATGTTTGCAAGTCAGGCGCGAGCGCAGCGCTGGCTAAATTGTCACTGAGCTGTAGGGGGAAGACGATAGGCACCGTGAGGACTATTTTGCTCCAGTTTTCTTCTCTATTTCTGCTGTATCTTGCTATTGCTGGCAGGACAACGACCATCTCTTCTTCTCTCGGCACAAAACAAGTATCTAGGGCTGGCTGGAGGTTTGCCGCTCTCTGCAAACAGCCTGAAAGGCAGGCTCACGTTTGAACCAATATTTACATTACTCCAACTGATCGAGGGGGGTGGGAAACCAAATTAAGGCCACGCAACAAGTTCTCACCATGATAAGCATCAAAAATAAAAGATGAGATTAAGCCACTTCCAAACATGGACAAATCCCTGGCCACTGACATCTCTAGTAGCTGTGCATTAGCTCTGAGCCCAGCCAGGGCACTCCGTAGGTCCTGGGTGAATCTACAGTTAAACATATATTGTATAAATAAACATGCTCCAACGCACGAGGGGGACTCCCGAGTTGCGAGTTACCAAGCCCGTGAATCTGGCCCTTGGAAAATGTAAAATGAGGGATAAATGCAGGGGGGATGAAGAGAGGAGCGACGGCTGGGGGCAGAGAAGAGGGACGCGTCCCAGCCTCCTTATAGCGGTGAGATGTGAGTTTTCCAGAACAAGAGGCGTCACCTCGCTCCATCCTCATTTTTCTCCCTCCGACCTTGCTCTCTGCCGTCCACCCTCATCCTCCCACGGTCTCTGCCTGGAGCCGGCTGCCCAGCGCGGTGAGGAAAAGAGGACCCAGCTAGCGTTAGGGCTCTCAACGTCAGTGAGTTTGATTGCAGATCCACTGGAGCAGCCAAAGTGGGTTTGGAGCTTGCTCAATTTTTGCTTTTAACAACCTTCTGCAGCACTGAGTGCTTGGGGACACTCAAGGAAAAAAGGTGTTTCTTCCACTGCCTTTGGATACGATGCCCTTCTGGTTTCACTAAATCCCCCACAGGCAGAAAACATTTTCCAGATTATTCGTGATTTCAAAGCTACGTCTGTGGTCTCTGCCCTCCTTTCAGATAACAGGCTCCGTCTTTTAAGCAGCTTTCCAGGTCTGATCGCTCTCATCAGGATAACTGTCTCTGTGCACTGCATCATCCATTTTTAAAAAGCTATTATACCTTTTCTCCTTTCACAGCATCCTTAAATCAATATCGCAGGCATCCAAAAGCCTTGCTTACTGGTTTGGCTCGAGCTGCACTTGTGGAGAGGTTCCTCTCGGCTGCTTTTTGCGATGCTTCCGCCCTCGCTTGCGCTGGGTTAATTTAGCTCCCTGCAGGCTGCGGTCGCAGCTCTTCTCCGCGTACTCCTGTCCTGCCTCCCATGTGCATTTACAGTGATAAATCCAATGCTGAATCGTGTTTGTACATGTCGCCCCTTTTGAGCAGACTGAAGTTTCAGTGCTCTCCGGACCGCGCTCCCTTAAATTGCTCAGCGACATCGGCACGTTTCTCTCCCTCGTTGCTCAAACCCCTTCGCTGCCACAAAAGGAGCCAGTTTGCCCTGCTCTGCGCTGCCTGCCTGACAGCAGGCTTGCCATGCGTGACAGTATTTTGCTTCTCACCCTGTGACTATTTAACTTCTCCCACATCCTCTATTGCAGGATCTCCCTGGAGCCTGATGAAGCCCCATCCCCTGCTCCTCCCCGTGCTGCTCTCGCGCGCGGTGTAGCTGAGGTCTGGCGGACAAGTCCATCCCTGCAGGTTTCTGCGCGTCCTGCAGCGTGCTTACAACTCTGCATTTCACGGTCACTTCATGGCACAGGAGATTAAGCGCACTGTGGATATATATTTGCATCCAAGGGATTGGCTTTTTGGAGCCTGCTGGCACTCATCTGTGGCCGTGCTGCCTTCTGCTTCCCCTGCAGCATGATGGCCTGCGTCGTCTGGGAGAGGGGCTCTGTTAGTGCCCGCTGAAGTCCCGAGCTGCGGAAGCAGCGAGGACAGGCTCTGCCCTATCCCACGCCAGATGCCCAGCCATGGCCACGCTGCCGAGGGGGAGCCGAGCTCTGTAAGGAGGCAGCAATTTATGTGCTAAATCAGAAGGGCACAGTGCAATCTAATTATCGCGCTGGCAAATGCTTCCTGCGTGGCTGAGGGACAGGTTGTCAGAGCGGGAAGGTTTCTAGGCAATTTTGGTAGCAGCTACCCCCACCGCAACCTCCCTGCTGGGACAAATAGGGCTTTCCAGACCCAATCGCCGGATGCCGCTGAATGGCCAGAGGCGTGATGACAGATGCTAAACAACAGCAGGCTGCAATGTTCAGCAAGTCCCAGGGTTAATCAGCCCTCTGCACACCGACGTATCTGCTGCCTCGATGCATGCTTCATGAAGAGAATTCTTTTTTTCTATGTTTAGCAGAGAGTTTATTTTTATTACTTAGCAAACCAAGTGGCCGGTGGTTTACTCAATACACAGCTCGGATTTAGCTGTCTCCAGCTTTCCCCAGGGACAGGGGGTGGCTGGGGCCCTCCAGCTTTAGTCCGGTGGCATCCAGAGCCCAGAGCTTGCTGCAGTCATGGCTGCAGCTTTCTCACCCGTTGCATTTGGCAAGCACCAGACAGCAGCTTGATAACTCCTGGACTGTGGCAGCTCTCCCCTGCCCAGGGGAGCAGACGGTTGCAAGCTCTTCAGACACCATCAGCAGCACAGCGGGATGACGTGCGCCTCTGTACAAGAAGTGGGACAAGAGCCTTGTTAGGCTACTTGGCACTTCTCGTCCCGGCTTCCTCCTCCTCTGTAGCCCATCGTGGGGCTCCTCCAGCCTCGCAGATGGGAACAGTGGTAGTATCTGCACATGCAGCAACTACCCCTTGCCCAGAATGGGGCATGGCAGGTTGGAGAGGCTCCAGAAAGCAGAAGCCTGTTTAGATGCAACTCCGGTCCAGCATTCAGGACAGACTCAGGGCCCTCCGACTCCTCTCTCCTTCCCGGTGAGCCGGACCTGCCAGAGCCTGGTGGGGTGCAGAGCTGCTCCGGCTCGCAACAGGTGCTGGAAGGGGTTTGGAAAGCCACCTCGAGCAGTCTGGTCTCTCCATGCAACCGGCCCAACCACTCTGCCCATCAGGAGCTTTCGTTTGCATGGGTGGCTCTTTCTTGAGTCCTCTCCATTCTGAGCTTGACGTCGCCTGCTAAGATTAAGCAGTTCTTTGGGCGACAGTAGGAGAACCAGGGGCACCAAGACCACCTCGATACACTGAGTAAATACAGGTGGCAGCACTGGCACCTTGGCTGGTCCTGAGCAGGAGGACATGGGACTTCACCCTCCAGTGGTGCAGCCCTGGGAAATACAAGTGTCCACAAGCCTGAGCTCCTGTAGGTTATTACAAGAAACCTTAAGAAATGTAGAGAGAAAAAAAAACCGTGCTGATTCTTGAAATTCAGTCATGAGATTTATGAGTGCAGAGCGGGGGCTTGGGGAATGACAGGGAGCTAGGAAACTGGTAAGAAAGTCAGAGCCACAGGAAGGGGCAGGCGAGGAGGAGAGAGAAAGGCCGGCAAGCATCCTGGGCTTGCCTGGCCAGGTCTTGGGACCCCACTCACCTGGCAGACCAGCAAGGGATTTCGACACTGTTTTTTTTGCTAGAATTATCTAAACCTTTTGTTTAGTGAAGAAGGAAACGGAAGCTCATTTATTGAACTATAGGAGATTCAGGTCTGCCCAGGGCAAGCAGGAGGCGGACTGTGCTGGATCGATGCCACCTGCGAGTGCAGGTCTGCTGCAAGGACGAAGCTAAGAGAAAAAACAGGAGGAAATACTGAAGGGAAAGGGAAAGAGCAATGAATGAGGCGAGTGCTCTGCAGAAGGGAACGCAGCAGCACAAAACAGTGAAGCCTCAAGCAGCCGGCAGCCATGCCTAAAGGGGGACCAGCTGCCCTTTTCTTTGCAGAGATGCTCCATAATTAAGTGCTTGCTCCCCACAACCATGTACCCGGCAGCTCTGTGCCCCTGCCCAGGTGTGCGGATGGGTAGGGAGGAAGAGGCTCTCCAGGCAGGAGGAATAACTCATTGTAAAACATCTTCACCGAGACTCACAGTCACGCTGTGCCCACCGAGGTGGGCAATAAGTGTCTGCACGGGCGCACTCAGCTCCAGCGCACACAGAAACCCAACCGTGGCGACTTCAAGGGAAAAGGGCTAAGCCATGTCGAACTTGAATGTTCCAGAGGTTGAGAGCATGCAGATGGACAGTTAGAGCAGCTCAAACAATGCAAAAACAGCTTTATCGGGGTACTTGACTGAAGCTGGCATGCTTGCTGCAGGGCTCGGATGGAGATCAGCCGCCAGCGCTCAGTATTTTCACGGGTTCGATTGTCTGGGAGCAGAGACGCTGGGATCAATAGCATATAGGGTTATCCGGGTTCACAGCAGAAGCTCCACAGCCACAAGGGACTGGAGTCAGAGCGACAACGCCTTCCATTCAGCTGCGTACGCAGCCTCCGCGACCAAAGTATGTGATGACTGCTAAATCGAAGGGTCAGCAGTGGGTTTTAAGTGGTCCAATATCTCAAACCACTACGGCTATGAACTACATATGAGAAAATCCGCATTTCTGGTAGACGAGCTCTGAGGCTGAGAAACAAGAAAGGGGTTGTTTGTTCTTAATGTCCTTTACATATCCAGGTATGAGACTGCAGGAAAACTGGCTGTGCCATGGCATTTGGGGGCCCTGGGTAGGAAGATGGTCCGGGAGAGGAGAGGAGGATTTATTCCCTTCTTTAGGACATCTGCGGGCTTGCACCAGAGCTGCCAGAGTTTTTAACCATGCTCTTCCACGCTAGGCAGTTTGTCAATACTGTTTTTTCTGGAGATCTCCGAGGCCCAGGAGCAAAACCTGCCTCGTGACATTTGAGGCTATCTTGGAAGCACTACGGAGCAGCCCGGGTGTTTATCCCTGGGCTCCCAGAACACTGCGGTTGTGCAGAGTGTGCGCCGGCACGGTGGCTCCACCTACCTCCGCTTCCCAACTGTGACGTGGAAAAACTGAAGCTCCTGAAAAAGCCCTTTCAGTCCCTCCTTCCCACAGCACGGGGAAGAGGTGCAACCGCAGCCTCCTCCTCCAGAGCTGCCCTTGAGGAGAATGCCCTTGGCCTAGGGCAACGGGAGGTCTCTTGGCTTCAGGACTTTCTCCTAAAACACTGCAAGCTCCTGCAGGGCCGCTGCTCAGGGCGGATGGGGAGGAGAAGGGCCATCGGCAGAGCTCCCACGAGGATGAAAATGGGATCCCAACTTCCCCGTCTCGGGCCAGAGAACGCAAGAAACAGGCCTAGAAATAATCCTGAATGCAAACCTTTTTTCTGAGCCTGCCCATATTTTCCCTACTCCTGTGAAAGAGGCAGTGGATGGGAGCGTAGCAAATGACCCTTGTGAATTCAGCAGTTGTTTCACTGGGGTCTTCCCCTTTGGCTGGCGCTGGAGGAGTAGGTCATCGGTCTTAGAGATGGGAACGCCCATGGGAACAGGGCTCAGAGCCAAACCATCTTTCCTCTCAAACCTCATGCTTTAGGGCATTTTTACCAAGCAGGATGACACGCTACAGGGTGCTCTTGCCAGCCAGACCCACTGTATCCCTCCAACTGCATGTCCAGCCAGGGAAAAACCGCTTCTTCACCCACAGACACAGGGACATCCAATGGAAAGTTAAAAACAACATTTAAGACGGATGCAAGGCTCCACTGCAATCGTGCAAAGTAAATACATGCTGTCTTCAACTGGGTCTGACTGGCAGAGGCCAAAAACTTCAGAGTAATTGAAAGAAAATTTGGATGTTTCTGTGCACAGCATGGTTAAAGCAAAAACATTTTGGCAGGGACAGAGGTGTGACGCTCTGGGGCTGGGACAGCCTCAAGGCGCTGCCTCTAAAGATGGCCCTAGCTCAAGAGCAGAGAAATTGCATCCATCCATGGCAGGAGTTCCCATCCCTCCTGCTGCCACGTTCGGCACTGCTGACGGGGTGCTGCACCAGGAGGAGCCTGTTGTCAACCGTCCGGCAGAGCCCAACAGGATTTTGTGGGAGACCAAGAGGGAGAGTGTCCTGCTGTGTGCCCCCTTCCCAGCTAAACGTGGGCATTAATCACTACCCACGGCTGCCAGTACTGCCTGGCAAGATGCATTGGGCAGACCTTTCCTGGCCTGTGAGGAGGTGACCAGCACCCCTGGTTGGAAGACCAGTCCTGCAGTAGCTGGTGCCAAGTGCCAGCTCGAGGGGGGAATCTGATGGCGGCCTCCGATATTTCTAAGCAGCCATCCCACTCTGCCCACCCTTGGATTCCTTAGGGATGTCTTCTGCTTTCCCTCTGCTCCGGCTGCCGAGGACGCTTGCCCTTGGCTGAGCAGTGCCGTGGGACCACTCCATTCCTACTGATGAACTGCCTGCTGCAGTTGCCATCCCCTGCTGATGGAGTTTCTTCAGGAACACAAGAAAATACTAAATTGAGGCAAAGCACGAGGCCTCGCCTGACAGCGGCCCGTGCGCGCGCTGGGAACACCGAGCGTGGCAAGGGATGCGTGCGCAGATGGTTGCACTGCGCAGAGAGTGCATGAACCCAGGGGGCTCAGGCGCTCTCCCCCATCTGCTCGTCTCGCCACGGAGAAGCGGCCAGGTGGAGAGGACAAGTGTGTACAGTGAGGGGCACGCAGGGAATTCCCCAATGCTGGGGACACCCTGGAGCCAATGCCGCGGCGCCGTGTGTTACCTGGGACGGGTGCAGGTAGGGCTCAGGGGAGGCCAGGTTGGTCTGCACGGACACGCTCTTCTCCAGCAGGATCTGGGGGAAGCCCAGCTTCTCGAAGGTGTTCCTCTTCCAGTGCTTGCTGTCCTGCTGCGCCAGGGCCTCGTCCTCGCTGAAGGCTCGCACCACGGGGCCCGGCATGGGTAAGGGGAGGGCGCCGTCACTCTCGTAGCCCGAGCCGTCCTTCTGGGAGTCCCAGCTGCTACGCTGCTTCATGTGGTAGTGAGCCTGCTGGGCCTCCCAGGCCAGGCGGGCCTGCGCCAGGAAGGGCTCGGGGAAGCTGCGTGCTGCCTCCGCCTCCGCTGCTTTGCTCTCCGTGCGGTTCAGCTGAGGCCGGGCGCCCCCAGGCGTGGCCCTCTCCTCGCCCAGCAGCTGCTCGCCCAGCACCTCGCGGTCCCCCGAGCCGTCCGTGGAGGAGGTGTTGGGGTCATGGGACAGGGAGGGCTTCCGGCTCTTCCTCTTCCTGGTGCTGGGCGAGTAGCCCGTCGAAGACATGGTGTCCTGCTGGCTGGACCATGACATGGAGTCCTCGCCTTGGGCGAGCGGGCCGGCCGGCTGACCGTGGCAGAAGTCGGGCCCTTCCATGCTGCTGTAGTCTCCCGACTTGATCTCCAGGCGCTGGTCACGGATGAGGCAGGGGCTGTGCTGCAGCGAGTAGGAGCCGCCGATGGGGTTGGGCGAGTACTTGTGCCGCAGCCCCGTCTTCATCTTGGGGCTGGAGCCTGACTGCTCCACGTAGACCAGCTGCCGCACGTACTCCTTGCCGGCTGGACTGTACTCGAGGCTCATGAACCTGTCGGGACACTTCTGCTTGGTGAGCACCAGCTGCTGGTAGGGTGAGTTGGAGCCCTGCTTGGGTGACTGCAGGAAGGGATGAGGCTTGCGGATAGGTGACTTCTGCGGGGAGCCAGCCTTGTAGCTGCTGCTGGCTTCGTACTGCATGTCCACGGGAGGCTCGTCATAGATGGGGGCCTGGTACTCCATGGGGGGCTCCTCGTAGAGGGGTGGCTCGTAGGCGTAGCGGGGCGAGGAGGGCTGCGACTCGCTCGAGTGCTTGCGGTGCTGGGCCTGGAGCGGCGAGCAGAAGGGGTCACCCCGTCCCAGCAGCGGCGAGCAGCTGCCCACGTGCTCTGCTCTCTTCAGGAAGGGCGATTGCTTGCGCTCGGGGAAGAAGACGGAGTTGTCGGCCTCGGGGGCGAAGGTCTGCAGGTTGGGCGACTGCTGGCCGCCCGAGGGCCGCCGCGAGCGGCTCCCCGGCTGGCTGTCGGCCGCGTAGCCGTTGCCTTGGTGCATGAGGAAGCTGGGCTCGCGGTCGGTCACCTTGATGAGCATGCGCTCCTTGGTGCCGGCGTTCCAGCGCAGTGACGACGTCCTGCAGGCACAAACACAACGCTGCCGTCAGGGAGCGATGCCGGCCCTGCGCGCCCCACGGCCTGCTGGCCAGCGCAAAGAGACACCTTCCCGCCCTCCCTGCCAGCAGCCGCGCGCCTTTGCCTTCCCGCGGAGCCCCTGCCCAAGGCGAACCTCCACCTAGCTGCCCCGGGATGGCTCCTGACGGAGCTGCCTTCAGCATTGAGCTTCCTCCCTTGCAGGCTCGCTCCTTCCACTTCCCCACCCAAGACAGGACAAGCTAGGGAGCTCCAGGGCTGGGTGTGCTTGCTGAGCACCAACATAGGTGCTGACACCCAACACTTCAGCCAGCCCAGCCAATAGGTGCGTGACGCTGATCACTGGTAACACATCTCAGAGCTGCAGGTCCAGGACAGACGTAACCCAAGCATCCAAAACACAAGAGCTACTAGGTGTAGAGCACGTTGGTGCTGGGGAGAGCAGGACATGGCCACCGTCCCAATGGCAGTTGCCCCATGGACCCTGGGCTCCCGTGGACCCTGGGCTCCCACAACCCTCAGTAACCCCCCCCCCCCCCCGGGTGCACCAGCTACGCATGAAGGACACGGAGGCTGCAAAGTCAAACTCTGAAAAGCAGTGACGTATCCTTTGGAGCACGTGTCTAGGGATAGCCCTTAACTACCCCTCGCTGCTTGCAGCTGGCTACGTGACGCCGTTGGTGGAGGCTGAGCGCATCTTGCCTCAGTTGCTGCGCCCGCTGGAAAGCTCAGTGTAGACCAGGCGGCACGGCACACCGAGAAGGGAGTCTCACAGTGATGGCCCCAGGGGTCTGTGTTGCAGCTCGTTTTCTTCCAAAGCATCTACACGTCACCAGGGTGGCTTTTCAGAGTGAGATGCCCCAGTTGGCTTTTGCTAACTGCACGTTCTTTGTTTTGGAGGCACCCAACCGAGATGCAGGGTCCCAGCTGCAGCACGCAGCCTCACCAGCAATGAGTGGAAGGGTTCTGTGACTGTTCACAGCCCCACAGAGCATCAAGCACACGGGGGAAAGCACCGTTCCTCGGCACTTCACGCCAAATTAGAGATCGGCCTTCGACGCTGCTCCCCGGCTTGCACCTATCTCAAAGGGCTACACTTTTGCAAATTAGAGAAATTAGGTATTGGTGGCATTCACACACACCCAAAAAAAAGCCGATGAGGAAATCAATTGTACATTCCAAACCAGGTCTGCAGCTGAGCTGTAAGGAAACACAGAACAGCAAATATTGCTGCTCATTAAAAAAGCACCAGCCAAATGGCTCGTCGAGTGAGCCGGGGTCCTGCAGGAGGATGGTAAACCTGCACGAGGATATCGTTACAGGCTGCAGGAAAATGCATCCACACAGAGGGCAGCGCTGGGGCACATCGCTCTCCTTTACTTGCCAGTGCCGGACTTTGCACCCTAACAAGGTCATAATAAATAGCTTTGTCAACAGATATTTGCTGTCTGCATGGGGAAGGGAGCACGGTGCTCCCATCCAGGTGTCGGAAGGAGGGTTCTCCCATGGGTATTGACCCAATTTTCTGCTTAGCTCCTGGCCCCTTGCCTGGGCAGCAGCACCCTCCTCTGGGTGCCATTCCCTTCTGCGTCTCCAGCCTGCACACAAGACTCCAGCCTCATTCTTCGTTACCCACTGAACGATTTTGACCACAACTTTTTGAAAACAGATTAGTCTGAAGGAGGCATTTAGCATGGAAAAGCCTCAGGCGGAAAGATACCACCTCCCTAGACTTCAGGGGGTTTCTAAAGGGGAAGCTCCCCAGGCAGGGACTGCCGGGGCCCAAAACTTCCGTTTCTACACCCAGGAGAGCATCGGCAGTGCTGCTCCTGGGCGAGGCACTGGGGAAAATCGGGTAAGCTTTGCCTCTTGGGGGACGATCCTGCTGCTCTCCCAGGGCTCCCGCTTCCCTGGGAAGGATCCTGCGATATTTGGCACGTGCTTTTCTCGCCAGGGCCCAGAGCCTGCAGCTGGGTTACGTTAAAAAAAAGAACTCCCAAACAACATCTGAAAATAAGCTGAGGGCAAAATCCCAACAGGAGACTTTTCCCTCATCGCAGAGCGAGCCAGCGGCGCAGGGCTGGGAGGATGAGCCGAGGCAACTCGGCTGCTTTTTAAAACACACTTTGCAATCGCCCACCACTGCTGCCCCATTCGGGAAAAGGCAAACATTTAGCACCGAGCGCCTTATTTAGTGCAACAATCACTATTTATGGACCCCCAAAATGCAACTCGACACACAGATATCCATTGCAGAGCTGTTAAATCCCTTCCCCTCCATGGAGAAACGTGGCCTCTGACTCGCGCTGGCGGCTCCCACGGTGCTGGGCTCCGGCAGCAGGCAGGAGACCGTCACCTGTGTCCAAGCGGCAGGGAGGGAAGGAGGAGTTTAGCCACCGTCCGCAAAGAAAAGCAATCAGGCGAGAAAAGTCAGCTGGCAGACCAGCAAACTGCCTAAACCCGTCCGATACGGCAGACAGCCCAGGCTCGAAAGGAACAGAGCACGAGCACTTTCCATCTTCGCCGTAGGAGGTCACATCACTGGCAGCGGCGCTTGGTCCCTTTCATCACACGCAAAAAAATCCCGCCGGCCCTAGCTGAGCGTTGGATCGCAGCTGCAGGGCTGCAAACACGAGGCTGGATGAAGCCGCCTGTTCGCTCCAATGTGCGCGGGGGGTGATGGAGGGCGAGCGCTGGGGCGGCAGGTGCCGTCGCTCCCTCTTCCCGACGCTGACGGCCGCTGTCCTCAGCGGCTCTGCGTCACATCCAACACCTCGCGAGCCTTTTACTCCAGGTCCTTCAAGAGGCTGCCCCCTGTGGCATTAGTACAGCCAATATGTAAGGGCTGGTACCGAGCACGCTGACCTCCAAGGACCAAACCGCTGAGCCTCAAATACAGCACCATCTCCTCAGGCCACCTCTGCTGCCGGCTGATTTGCAGACTTCCACAGCCTTTATACGTTACATGGGATTAACTCCAAAGGCTCATATCAGAAGCAGCTACGAGACGGAAAAAGCAGTTTCTGCCTATTTCTGTCACCTTTTAGGTGAACGGTTCCTCAGACGCTTCCATGGGTTTTGGTTCAAAGCGCAGTTCGTGAGCCTGGCTATACCTGTACCCGCGGCGCAGTGCTGCAGCCCGACTCCCCCAAGCAAGGGAAGGGACTTGCTCCCTTCGACCACAGCGAGCTGCGTGACACCAGCTGACGCCGTGTCCCCACACCCCCTCTATCAAGGTGGCCAGTGACAGGCAAAGACCTTTGGACTCACTGCGCTGCTGCTCTAGACAGAGGTGCTCTAGACCTGTTTCTAGGTGCTCTAGACCTGTTTCCCCAGGGAGCTGCCCGCGAGCCGCTGGCTGGCTGCTCTTGGAGCCTCCCCCAGGTCACTCATTTACCCCAACTTATGAAATTCAGTGGGGATAGATAAGGAGAGAGCAAGCAAGAATAACAGCTATGGAAACTGTGATTAGGCAGACTCAAGAAAGCGGGAGCATATTTTTCAAGAGCAAATAATAAAATATAAAGTCACAAAACATCAGCAGTGGGAGGGCCTTCAAGAGAGCACCAGTTCTAACCTTTTACCCCTCCTGGGCAGAGCATTTGTCAAAAATGTTATTAAAAAACATCATACTTGGGGATTTCACATCCTGCTCCAGGAACCTATTCTGGGCTCAGCCAGTCTTGCTGTCAGAAAGGTCTCTCCTAATGTTTAAATCTTCCTTATTGCAATTTAAACCCATTTATCCTTGTCCTGCTCTCAGTGGACACAGAATAAATTTATCTTCATCCTTTCTGCAGCAGCTTTTCACATTTCCAAAAGCCAAGGATGACTCCTGCAGCACTGCCCATGCTAGCTCTGTTTTGTATTTATATGTGCACGATGCATGCGTGAGCAAGTGCCAACAGGGACTCTTTTCTTAATTATGAGATGGAAATAATTATCTCAAAAATTTGGGGTAGGGAGCATGCAAGGCTTTACTAGAGCAGGTTTCTTCATTTTTTTCTCCTGAACAAAAGTCACAGCTGCAAGACAGCTAAATGGCTGAATTTGGGAGCATATTTAGGGTCGGGATCTCTACCTGCACAGTCTTGCTCTCTGGCAAAGGAGCTGGAAGATGCCAGGAGCTACCTTCTCTGGCAGCAGCACATGTTGCTCCTGCTCCCGTTGTCTGGCAAAGGGACTATAGCACTGCTTCTGCAGTTACACCTGGGCAAGGCAGGGGAGAGGGGAAACTCGCGGTGGCATAAAACACACACAAGCCCTGGGAGGAAAGGGGGGTTTTTGTGAAATCGCTGTCCAAAATGGATCAGGTCTGGACATGAGGTCGCAGGGGCTCCCCTCGGACCCTGCGCCCTTGCGAAGCTCCATGCCCAAGCTGCAGAGACCTCACTTTTGCAGAGTGTAAACTCACCAGTAAAAACGGATTTATCCACAAGTACAAAGTCTGCGGCCTCCAACCCAACCCAGGAGGAGACCTCTTCACCTATACCTTGAGTCTCGTCTTCCTGTTAAGCCATTTGATATTCATGGTAGGTAGCATTTTCTCCGAATAATGAACCATTCCGCGAAGCTGCGCCGACGTGCAGCTGGATCCCCCGTCATTTACATTCTAGCGGCACCTCCTCCAGTTCTGCATTTCAACTCTAATTGGAATTTCCAATGAAATGAGCAGTTTTTTTCCTCATTATTAATAATTCACAGACAGAAATAATTATAATCTTGGTATAATCCTGGCCCTGCAAGATTAACTCTTGGGGACCACACTGTGGGGAGCTGTACAGCCTGGGCTTGTCTCTCTGGGCTCCAGCTGAGCTGATCAAACCTCCTCCAAGGGAACACTGAATGTCTCAAGATCAGCAAGAAAGCGCAAGGAGAAGGGAGCTACGGCCTTCTCAAACCTCACGGACAGGCATGAGTTCCCCTCTGCTGGGGCAGCTTTGAGCTAGCAGATTGTTTGCAATGGAAAAAATCCCTACAGTAGAGTTAGAATCAAGTTTTGGACCAACTCATTACCTCAAGTTACCACAGCTCTTAAAGGCTAAACTCAGCAAACAGCCAAGCTTGGCTTCAGCGCTGATGTAAAATGTCCCGTCTGCATTTTGCCCGACACACACTACTTGCCGTCCCCCACGGTCCCAGCGAGTGGTGGCAGAAGACCTCGAGAGCCGGAGGCAGGACACACTGGTGAGTGGTAATCACTGCTGCCCAGCAGCACCTCTCAACGCTCAAACACGTGTGCTTTGCTAAGTGCTTGTTCCTGCCCCATGCAAGGAACCATAGGGAAGCCTTTCATTTTGATATCGAGGAAGTCTGGGGTATCCTGCACACCTTTAATTACACAGATAGAATGAGATTTCCTTATGATCGCATTAAATAAGAATTAAACCTTCTCCACAGCTTCCAGTAAAGCATGGCTACAGCAAGATCTCCCGCAACGTGTCTTGAAGGTTCAGTAGGGCTCCTCGTCCCTGCAAGAGGTGGCAGAGCCATGGAGATCTCCAGTCATCTGCTCCAGCCAGGCCACCACCCAGGATGGGTTTTCTCGCTTCCAAGTGCTTAAAACCAGTCTCCGATCTTCCTCTTTGCAACCCCTGTTGCTCTCCAGTTGTTTCCACCTTGTCGAGCAGATATCCTGCCCTGGTCCTGCAGGCTCTCCTGCCCCTCTTGGCCCTGCCCAGCCAGGCAGAGCAGGGTGGCCTGCAGACCGCCCCAGCTAGCCCGTTCATTCACCAGACTCACGTGTATTCAGTCCAGCTGTTGGAAAAGGTTCTCAATACGTCTGCCCCACGTTGAGCGATCTGTGTGGCACAGGGGCACTGGGGAGGAAGAGCAGAGGCAGTTTTTAAAGAAGGGCAAGAAGAATTTGCCAGCCTCAAAGGAGGGATCCGAGCTTGGATCTGCTACTGTCTGCAAAGGGCCCTGGGCTCCTTGAGCGGAAAGCACCAGGGAAGCACATCACGTTATTAATTCTTTGCCAAGTCCCATGCTGGCACAGAAGATACTGGAGGCAGCGCCTGCAATACGTCTGGGAACATGCACGCTGGTCTCCTACCTCATTTCCCGCTCAGTTTCTCACTTATTTTTTCTCAGCCACTTGTCCTTTCTGTCCTTCAGAAAAAAGGTGGAGTGAGTCCAATTAAGGATTTTTCCAGAAAAATGCCCACAAAGAATCATATATAAATATCTCCCCACATGAGGCTTTTGTGCACAGCACTCATTGACACACAAATTAGGAATCGTGCTTTGCTTCAGGACTTTGAAAACGCTGCGAGAGAGCAGGAGCCCTCATTTGCGGGGCAGCACCGGCTGCACAGCAGCGTCCGCAGGAGCAGAGGCAGCAGCGGGGGCCGGCATGCCGAGAGCACCCGCGTGTGCTGTCCTTACACAGCCATTTTTGTGCCACGGGATGCCGTTGAGTTTTAATAGCAGTTTTAGAGACAAAAAAGGCTTACTTTCCTTTCGCTGCTACATACAATAGACACACAGGATAATATCATCCTATGAATGCTGCCTGGGAAGGGTGTAAGAGCAGGTTCTTGCACCCACATGGTAATACAGGGCTCCTCAAACAAACCTGCTACGCACGGTCACGCAGGCAGCACATGGTGGCATAAGGGTCTGGGACGATCCTACAAGTCAGCAAGACTGGAGATCACAGTAACCAGGGCCAGGAGGCACCTTGGAGACCTGCTCATTGCCCTGCCCAGTGGCAAAACCCACCCGGCTGCGGCTGCTCCTGGCACGCACGGATCTGACCTCTTCCTAGAAATCCTCTAGGAAAGGAGATTCCAGCCTATCTATTCCAGCGCTTCAATGTCCATGTCCTTTGGGTCCTCCCTCTCCCTGCATCTCCCTGGGCGCTTGCCCACGGCTCTTCATCCCAGCTCCAGGGTACGTGGACAACAATTTATTCCTTTCCTCTCTACAGTAGCCTTTTATGCTTCTGAGGACTTCAGCCTCCTCCCAGCTTCTTGCCGTTGAAGAACTGCAAGTGTCCTGGTCCCTCCTCACTCACGGAGCCCTTCCAGATTCCCGTAATTCCACCCACAACCTTAGGAGCAGGCCCTAAACAGCACAGGCTCTTGGGGTGGGGAGACAGGGAGAAAAGCCTTGCTAGGCCAGAGACCGAATCGCCTGTCCCAAGTAACCCCAGACTCCTATCTGAGGGTTTCTGCCCCAAAAATCTGCACTGCAGAGCACCTGCAGGACACACACCAGGGACCTGAGCTTTCGGGGGAAGCAGAACAAATCCCCGAGCTCAGCTGGCTGGGAAAGCCCAACTCCCCTGGCGCGCAGGCACGTGCCTCCATCCTGCTTCGGGGGGAAGGAACAGAGATTTTCTCCTGCTCTTTCCCCCTGGCCAAGGCCGGGGCTGCAGAACATCTCGCTGTGCTTGTGCAGCAGGTAATGCAGCAGCGGAGAGGGGGCACTCATGTGTTACGCCTGTGGCCAGCTGGTCCAAGAAAGCCGGACAAATCAGCACTTCCTCAAACAGCTCCTGGAGGTTGATTTCCTCTCGGGGGCTTGGCAGGTTTCAAAAGGCCAGGAAAGCCTTGGCTGCAGTCTCCTCGCACCTATCTGCAGATGGGGAGCGTGGAGAGGACACGCGGTGCCCGAAGGAGCAGGGCCGCCCCGTGTGGCTGAGGCGGGGGCAGAGGTGGGAAGTGGGCACTGAGCAGGAAGCAAAGCAACCCCTGGCCTGCTCTGTCCCCACGACTCGCACGCCTGAGATGATCGAAAGGCGGTGCAGACGCGGCGGTGGGCCTGGTGGAGCCCACAGCTGCTGACCGGTCGTGCTGCTGGGAACGCCGTATCCCAGCGCGTGCCATCAGCCAGCTGAAACAATGAGTGGGATGAGAAAGCAGCCCTGCTGCTGCGAGTGCCAAGGACCGATTTCATCCTGCTCCTACTCTGTCATTAGCGGGCAGGTTTCTTATCGGTGCCCAATGAAGTGGGGGGGTTAGGGTGGAGGGGCGGCAAGTTCGGTGACAGCGGCGAGGGAGAAGGGACTGCGATCCCACCATGCTCAAATGAAAGCCCTGCTCGCAGGAATCCCAGTTCTTCCCGCAGATGGCCCTTTAATCTGCTGCAGGCATCTCCACTCCAGCCTCGGTGCTCAGCCCTGCTTAGTCATTCGGACTGGTAAATAAGTTCATCAGATTAATTATATGCCCTCAGCAGCTGCAATAGCAATCCCCCCGCGTGATTAGTGCGTCCCTATGTAACATTACGGGATCACTTGAAGCTGAAGGCTCCTTGGCCAGCAAAACCCAGACCCCTCCGTTGGAGCTACCTGCCACCTAAATGAGGCTCTGGGGCTACGCAAGCACGAATCCGTCTAGAGGCAGCAAGTGCCCTCCGGGAAACCAGAAAGGGTATTTACCAGCAAAGATGCCGAACGCGGAAATCTGTGCAGAGCCACTAACACGTACTTCACATCCACATTCAGGGGCCACGAGCGCTCTTGGGAAGCAGGCAAGATCCGTTAACCCCATCTTTAAGGATGGCTCAATATTTTGCAGCCAACTGCTTGGCTTCATGGTCGCCAGCTACCCGAACTCCTAGGGCCAGCAGTGAGGCTCGGGATCGCTGAATATTGGTGTTATTGGTGTTTCAGGTCAGAACAACGCGGAAGCATGCAGCTGATACCCCTTTCACTCGCCTGAAGTAACCAGCAGATGCAGGCTCCAACACCAGTGCAACAGCTTCCCCGCTTTATCCCAGGGAGAACGAAGCCATGCTGAATTATAAAGCCGAATTATGGCTGAATCACTGAATTACGGGTCGAGACGGGCTGCAGCTCCTGGCGGTTTGGGGCGCAGGCAGCCCCCGCCGCGGCGCCCGGCCTCCCCCTGCGCCAGCCCCTTGGAGAACACCAGCGATGAATCACCTTCCCGCTGCCGCACAGACATTAACCAAGGGCTCCTCTTACTTAATCAATTATCCTACCACGAAGAACATTCATTTATTTTCACCATGGTTACTAACTGCAATAATTACATGCCAGGGAGCCGGACTGCCCTTAATATTCTCCAGCCGATATTGCTGGCTGCAGGCCACTGCATGGATAGCATCCTCATGCCACCAGCACGTTAGCAAGCTCCAGGTCCCGTTGCAGGTCTGGAAGCCTGAGGCGCACTTGCAAAGACGGAGCCGGTGCTTGTGCAAATCCCCGCAGCACTTGGCGCGTACACCTCTGGTGTACACTGCCAGCTGTGGGAGCCGCAAGGACGGACGGGTACTTGGATTTTGGAGACGAGGAACTGGAAGAAGGGCTGGCAAATGGGGCCGAGGCCCAGCAGATCTAGGGGAAATCAACCCTGGATTTCTAGCCAACTTCCACGGCAAGTGGCCTCTTCTGCTGCTACTGCACATGCTGCTGCTCGGGAAGGGGCTCTGCTCCCGGGGAGGCTGGCAGGCGTGGGGACACGGGCGCACTCCTGTCTGCAAGGAGCCCTGCACCAGGGAAAAGAAGCAAGCTGTACTTTGCATCCAGAAACATAGCCTCAAACACACCAATTAATAATCTGGGGCCTGTGGTAAAAAAGTCTTCTTAGCATTAATGAAAATTCCCCCATTACACAACATTCAGAGTCACAGCACTCACCGCTGCTAATGTTAAAAGAAAAAAACGTGCTCTCTTCTTTGCCACAAGCAGCTCTGGAGTCCCTGTGTGTCTGAACACCTTTCATGCTGAAACCTCTATTAAAGATGCAACTCAAAGCAGAGAACCCTGCTTTTTAAGCAGCTGTGTAACATATCCAAAGACGAACACAGTGGATGGCCACAGCCCCGGACAACGCAGCAACGGTTTGCGGGAGCTCTGGCGTGCTCCGTGCGGGGGGATCCTCTACAGTCGCTCTCTCCGCCAGCGGTGAGACTGCAGAGCTGGGTAACTCACGGAATGGCTGTGGGCAGAAAGACGGACACGAGTACTGGAGCAGCACTAGTGACTGGCCGCCGCATGGCAAACCTCAGCGGCTGGAGACAAGCTCTCCGCAAGACACGGGAGAAGGTACGGCTGGGAGGAGCACTTTTCGTCTTTATTGTATAAGTTCTGCAAAAAACTTAGGCCAAGGAAAGCAATGATGCTCGCTGAACTTGAGGAGGATACAGCCCAGGAGCACTAAGGGACGCCCCCATGATCGTGCAGGGAACCTGCAGCAAGGGCATGCTTTAAACGCTGCTCTAGACCAAGGCTGCGAGCCTTGGATGTGCCTTCTTCTCCCCACCCTTTGTTCAGAGGCCCCTGTGCTGCTCCCAAAAGGCCACCGCAGGGAGAGAGGCACAGAAAAATCCCCGTCGGCATTAAAAAGGAGGTGACCCTGAAAAGGAGGGAGCTCACGGGAGCAGAAAGCCACGATCAGGGCCCGAGTGCTGCAAAAACACAGCAGAAAGCCGTTCCTGCCCCGAAACGCAGGCACGTGGGCAGGAGGCAGGGCGAAGCACAAGCAAACGGGCAGACGCCGAGCAGCACAGCGGCGCCGGCATGGGGTTCACCTTCAAGCACGAACTCGCCAGACAGAAAGGACGGAAACCCGAGGAGACAGCAGGACCTGGAGCGACTGAAGGAGGGCACGTTGTCCGCATGTGATCTTCACTCTCAGCAGTCACGCCAACCTCAGAGCACCTAACAGGGCAGACGTTGGCTTCATGCTCCACAGGAGCAAACAGAAAAAAAACCTCCCTCCGCTCCAGTCTGGGGGTACAGGAAACTCCCTGGCTTGTTTCTGACATTTAAAATGGCTGAGACGCCTTTTTTTGAGATTGTGAAAGCAAACCTCTGTGGGTATAGACGGTGCAACACTGCCAGCTCCCCGAGCAGCTTCCCTTCGAGGGATGCAGCCCGCTCCCGCGAGCCCTCAGTTGTCCCCGTCCTCCTTCTGCCCAACCAAAGGTCCTAACTATTCTCCATTCACACGCTGCTTTTAAAATAGAGACCCAAAATTTCCTAAGACAAGGGAGAAGAAACCGGGAGAGCCAGCAACTGCTGTGCTCATGGACACCGATGGCGGGAGCGGGGCAGGGTAATTCGGCAGAGCTGGAAACCAGTGTGTCCCACCACGGACGCTTGCTGCTGGGCTTCTGCTGGGAGCAGCGCCAGCATCCCACCGCCTGGATCTCGCTTCGCCACCCACCAGCTCACATACACGGCAGCTGCATTTGAGCTGGGCTTGTGGCCCTTAGAGCAGAGGGCTCTATCACGCTGTCCATACGCACAGCTCTGAACGTTTTGCAAACCCAGAGCAAATTTCACAGCTCGTGCCTGCATTTTCTATGGGCTTCCAACAGCAAGATGTGTTACGCGACAGAACGGCAAGCGATATTACAGCAGTTGCAGTGGAGTGAGGCCCACTAAACCATGGTCGCTGTAGATCACCCCTTCTCTGCAGAGGGTAAGGAAACTGGCTGTAGTCTCGAGCGCCCACAAACACCGGGCACCAGCGCCAACCTCCCGCAGTCGGTCAGAATTAGACTTCCTAAGTAAACGAGAACCCTTTAACCTGGGATGAGAACATACCAGCTTGCTGCTGATATGCAGCACGTCATAGAAACGGAGCAAGGGGAGGCTCCAGCACCTCCTTCCTGCTGGAGCTACCCCCAGACCTCACAAGCTGAATGATTCGGAGCAAAGGCAGTCAACGTCTACTCCAGGCCGAGACCGGCCGGGTGTCCACGTCCCTGCTGTCTCTCTCATGTCTGACATTCACCTTCCCCAGTCTGTCACTTGCTCATGGAGTGTTTTTTGACTGATCAAAATTGTTTGCTGCCAAGACTAACGCAGAGCCAGTCCCCGATATCTGTAATTAGCAAGCAATTCCCTATGAGTTTGCAGTCGTGGAGAAGACGACTACTGTCACGTACAAAAGGCTGAGTTCACCTCTTTGGTATTTTACATTCATTTTGCCCATTGGTAACAAGAGTTCGCCATCACACACGCACTCAAGGCATTTAAACTCCAGGCATGTCCAGGGGTACTCTTAAAAGCAAAGGACGATGGAATATTAAACACTTCCCTATCGCTCAGCGCTGTGTAAACAGAGCTACAGCACTGGGAATTATTCCTTTAAAATATCTCAGGGTTTAGAAAGACCCCAGCGCAAAAATAAAGAGCAAGAAACCACCCTGGTCTCCGACGGATAGCAGGTGACACCGAGGACCAGCGCCACAGGAGCTTATCTTCCACATCCGTTTGCTTTAGAGGTGGGGAAGAAAAGAGATATGAGTTCGAAGCTCTAGGTTGTTTCTAAATATGAACTCAGAGCTAGGCAGAAAGAGTCATAAAAGGCTACAGTGCCAAAGAAATGATCAACAGCCATTGCTGTAAAGATATCAGAGATCCTGGAAGTCAAACATGGAAGGTCTCCACAATACTCGGCCCCCACAATACTCGGCAAATCTATCTCGTCAGCGTGGCACAGGTTTATTATCTTTCCAACATCTGTAGTGTCATCAGGCTCATTTTTGAGAGGAGGCAACGACAGCCCCGGGTGAACGTGCTGGCTGCTGGGCAGGGCAGGCTTAAATGCACCCACTTCGCTTACAGCCATATCCCGGATTTCTTTTCTTAGCACTCCCAGATTTCTGTTTTAGCATTAATGAGTTATTTCAAAGTTCATGAGCTAAAAAAAAAAAAAAAAAGACAATCCAGGCTAAAAATAAAAGGCTTTTACTCCCTAGAAAAATGAGTATCCTATGGAAGAACACGGTCAAAATGGTTGCTGGGCTCTCAGTATAGCAGGACCTTCTTGGCATGGAGAGAGACAACAGCCTGTTTCAGGCCTTGGCTTTGCACCATCTCTTCCTCTTTCTGTGGGCAGAATCCAAAATTACTTTGCTGCTGCTAAAAATAGCAGCATGCTGCCATAATACGGGAGGTGTATCCCAAAAGTCGCCTACGTGCACCCGATTCTGCACATTCAGCACAGAGGGAGATGACACGAACGGGAACGCGGAAAGCCAGCGGACGGCTGGGGCACGCAGCCATTCTCCTCCTCAGAGAAAGCTGTTTAGGAAAAGAGCGAGGCATCTCCAAATTTGTACAAAGCTGCAACGCTTCAGCACGACGGTGCAGAGCCTCTGCTCAGGCAAAGTGGGTCATCGCGGGCCAGCCCCGGACGGGGGGCGAGCACGTGCCCGAGTAAGGAGGCAAAGCCAAAAAAACCCTGCGGGGACACCTTCCCCTAGACACCCAGAAGCGTTTGCCTTCCCCTGTCACCATCCTTCTCCGCTTTTGGGCTATTTTATTTAAGTGTAGCGCATCAGACCTCTATGCCTTTGCGATCAGGCAGCCCGGCAGGAAGCCGATGAGTGCTAACTAGGAGCGTTTTAACGACACCGCCTTTTGTTTCTCGACAGAAACCTCGAGCTCAATTCCTGCAGGAGCCGGCCAAGCAAACGCTAGCTTTTCCCCGCGCCGGGGCCGTGGCTTGCAGCCGTATCACCCGGCTCGTAGCCAGGCAGCGCACGCCGCATCCACCCTAGACGCAGGCCAGGCATTTTAACTCGAGCCAGGTGAAAGCATCTCTCATTCCTGGATTTGCGGCCGGTATTAACGTTTCAGGCAGCCGTATGCATCTGGCAACAGCGCATAGGAATAAAAAGCCCTGTGGACCAGTCTGCAGAGCTGCACATCAAATAATCTGGCTAAGGTAGAGCTTTAAATCAGAATATTAAGCAACATCAACCAATAAACCTGAAAGCTCCATCATACTGTCCCAGGTTATTGCTAAACATTAGAAAGTATCGCTACGGACTAAATTTAATTTTCTGCCTGTAAAAGGAACATCATGAAAGGCCTTTTTGTGGCTAAATCTCCGCAGCCACCGTGCCCGAGAGCGGCTCAGTTACTCCAATAAGTGAAAACGATTCTGCTACACGGACGAACGAGCTGCACCGAGGGCCAAGCCCTGCTCGAAGCAAGATGCGGCAGTTTTCTGCAAAGGGCGCAGAACTGGGCAGCCACTGAGCAACGGAGGAGACGGTGCCCCGGGGCACAGCTTTTCCGAGCGTTCGTAAAGCCGGGACTCTAGCAACGGCTTTAAACGTGAGGCACGTAACTCCTGAAGCCACCTGGAAACACCGACAGGTGCCAACCAGCATCGTCTTTCTCAATCCTCCAGGTCCCAAAGCTCAGACGCTGCCACGGGACGTCCGGAAAACCCCATTACCCATCATTTCAGGGGCTGCCCCGAGCCGAAATTCGGCAGCACCGTACCCCAAGGGGATCCCAAAGTATTTTTGTTACCTCTGGCTTGATAACGTGTTCTCCTTTCTATTTCTCCCTTGCGAGTGAGGCAGCAGGACGACTGTAGTTAAGACGGCGCGCAAATCCCCATTACAGACTCCTTCCCAAATCCCTCTAATCTTCTATCAGCGAAATCAATTTTATTTGCAAATTTGCATGATTTACACGGGCTGAAACACTCCGTTTATTTAAGAGTGGGACTGGTTTCAAAAGCCACTCGAGGTGCCTTCAGCTCTCAACCCCCCCCTGCCTGTTTAAGCACCCGCTCCCCGATCTTCTCGCAGGCTTTGGGGGGGTTAATGCCCGACGCGAGAGAGTCAGACGGTTCGGGCTCTGCGACAGCTCTCGCGCCACCCGCCTCAGGTCTGCGCGCTCTCACGGCAGCCCCGACTGCACAGAAAGCAGCTTGTTTCTCTCAATTACCTTTTCTCAAGAAAGACACCAAAGAGTCATCGCCCTGGGCCCGATCTCCGCTGCGGCGGGGGCAAGGCGTATACGGTCTCAGACATTTACATATAGCCATTTTGATGCCGGCGAGAATAAAGACCACCCGTCCGTAGCGCTGGTCACCTTAAAAGCACTGACGAAAAAACACTCGCGAAAAATCAAAATTCTTTCACGCGTTTACGGTTTCTACCGCTAACGCCTTTAACGGAGTCTGCTGACGGTTGCATTAAATCATATATTGGGCCAGTTTAAAAACAAACAAACAAACAAACAAACGCAGATCTGCTAGATCTCACACGATGGCTTAAATGAAGCTATTTTCACGGCGGCGCTCTCGCTTTCCGATAAAGAGGGCTGCGGCGCTTCCCCGCGGAAGCGGCGCCGGTAAGCCCGTTACTGGGAAATAAAGCAACGCCGCCGATCTTCTCAAAGTCTGTTCAAAAGCGTTCAAGCAACCACTGGTCCGGAGGCAAATCTGCCCTTCAGATATCAGCACCGACGGCGCTTTTCATAAATTCTGACCTGAGTAGGAACATAACATTTAACAATATACAAAAGCTGTGAAATTTATGTCCTGGAACAGACACTTATAAGCAGCTACTTCGAAGTAAGAGTTTTCACTACCACAAAATCTGCCTAAATAAACATAGTTCTTAAAGACACATTTGCTTGTCTTAGCGCTATTCAGTCTTTGCCAGACGAAGGCTATAACTTAGCTCGAGAAGGAAGTGGCTTCTCGCCGCTCAGGGAGAAATCCCTTGAATTGGAACGGTTAATTCAGAGAACAGCAGTTTCCAGCATCCTTCGAATGCATCAGCGTCCACGTCCACCGTGGACGAGCCCTCCGCGCCCCGGCCGGCCCCGTGCTCTGCCGCGCTCTTCCTCACCTTCCTCCCCCGGCAGCGGCGCCGGAGCGCGTTTCCTCCGCGCCGCTTCTCACAACGGCGCTGACCTTAACGTCTCCAAGATCCCTGCCCGACTTGGCCCCGTCCCCGGGGCAGGGACGGGACGGCGCAGCGCCGCACCGGTTGGCTCGGTCTCCTGCGGGCTCGGAGCCGCTACCGCGGCCGCAGGGAAAGCCCGCTGCGGGCGGCGGGGAGGACGCCCCGCTGCGGAGCCCCGGCTGCGCGCCCGGCATCCTCCCTCGCTAGGTCACGGATGAGTTCGCTCCAGAAAAACCCCGCGGCTTCATGCACCTGGCAAACGGCCCGATCTCGTTCCAGGAACATGCGCTAATACGGGCTTAGAAGAGCAAGCAAAGGTGGGCAGCTGACAAGAAGCAGCCTGCTTTCTACGAACGGCCCTCAACAACGCCGCTCCCAGAGGCGGGCTGGGTTGCAGCCCGAAGCCTCCCCAAAGTTTCCAGCTAGGAAACTATCTGTCTGCGTGACGGATACGTAACTGAAGACGTTCGACCCTTTATGGTCACGCAAAAGCCACCAGAAAACTGAGCGCTTTACAAAATCGGTAACTGAACGAAAGAAGAGGAAAACGGGCTAAAATCCCCTGGGCTTAAGCCTTTGTTGGTCTTTATCCGCAATACTGCCGTTCCCACGAGTTTGTAAATGCAGAATTGTATGCTTACAGCCGCTATAAATAGCCCCGGCGCTTAGCTCATACCTGAAATTTCAAATTCCGGCTCGAGCACGGCGCTCGCCGCTAAGGAAAACGAGAAGCAGCGATTAGGGGCGCCGGCTCACGTACTGACGTTTTAACGAGGCCGCGGCCGCCCCGCACAATTCTTCGAACCTGGCAAGAGCTCGGAAAACCCGGGAGGCTGAAAGCGCCAGCGGGCTGCGCGACGAGGCCCCGGCGGCGGCGGCGATCGGCCCCGCGTGACCGTGCACCGGGCTACAGCGACAAGGAGTGAAAGGACTCAGTGTCTACAGAGGGCGAACTTAAGGAACGTAAGCAACATTTGTTCTCCCGAATACTGAAGATAAGGACCCCCCCCACCCCGTGTAAGCCAGGTTACCCTCAGCCTTGGAGCTGCTCCTTGCTCTTTTGCAGTCTTCTTGCCTCTCCCCAGGACGATGCTGCTGCAACCCTGGGTCCGGTCCACCCGTCCGGCTGCACCTTTCCTTCCTCCGTCTGTATGAGACCCAGGCTCCCCGCGGGCACTAGCACAGCCCTGCTCCTCTCGGGTCACATCTGCTGCTGCTGCTTGTGCTCAGCACATCCTTAACGCCACGGCGGTCTCTCCCACCCTTCCCGTACGCTCCGGATCTCGGTGCCCATCTTTAACTACGTGCCTGGAAATCCCTTGCGCTCCTTCGACTTCATTTCTGGAACCTGCCGGCACGATCAAAAACGATTCCTACAGAAATCAGTGCAGGCGTGAAGAGGAAGTCTGCATCGATTGGCAATAAGATGAGAAGAATCATATTCGGAGAGAAGCGGGAACGCTGCGCTTGACCTTCCCAGTCCCTGCATCAGCTGTTTGCCTGGAAAGACCTCCGCGACGCTAAGCGGCTTCAGCCTGGTGGAGGAGAGGCGCTGTGGACAAATCCAGCCTGGCTCATGCACCAGCAACGGGCCGGCCAAGCAGCCCGGCGGGAACTGCCAAGTCCGCCTGCGAAGCCTGGGAGGAATGCAGAGGTGGCCCATGCTGCGCTCAGGCTGCGACCGGTATCCGAGGCGTAAAACCAGTGTGGAAACCCAGCAGCACCCCTGCCAAGACGCGGGACACGACCCCTCCTCCTAACATCACCCACTCGCAGCACCCCGAAGCCAAAACTCACCCGGGAGCCTTGGTCCTCCCTGGTAGAGGCACCCTGGGCGCTCCCGGGAACCGGGGCTCTCGAGGAGCGTGTTTGGCTCGTACACCCCTCCCTCCAGGCTGTGTTTGTGTTTTGTCACACATCTCTGAGCCTTTCCTTTCACTCCTCCTCGCCTGCAATCAGTGCGCTCCCTCTCTCCTCTCTGCGTTCGGTGAGCAGAGGTGCAACGTGAGTGGGTTTAATTAGTCTGGATAGAGCTATGGTGCAGCAGCCCAACTCCATGACCCAAACAGCCTCTTCTCTGTGAGGGTGACAGAGCACTGGCACAGGTTGCCCAGAGAGGTGGTGGAGTCTCCTTCCCTGGAGATATTCAAAACCCGACTGGACGCGATCCTGGGCAATATGCTCTAGGTGACCCTGCTGGGGCAGGGAGGCTGGACTAGATGATCTCCAGAGGTCCCTTCCAACCTAAACAATTCTGTGATGGAGGTTGGACTAGATGATCTCCGGAGGTCCCTTCTAACCTAAATGATTCTGTGGTTCTGTGATTCCCAGGCTGCATCCGTGTGACTTGCATCCGGCAAAGATCGCCTGGCTGAAGAAGAAACACGCTTGGAAGGTGCAACGGGCCTGGGAATCTGGTGGCATCACTGCTGCCTTCTGTTTTCTGTTTCCCCCTAAATATCAGCACTTAGATTACAAGAATTGTTTGTTCGACGCAACGCTGGAGACAAGGTTTAGTGGAAACTAAGTCTCGTTGGGGGGAAAGGCACTGCTACGACAAGGTTGAAGCCCCATCTTCGGCCCATCTCCATTGACTGCAAAGTTTGGTTTCAAAGGTATCTGAGGTCTCACAAGGGTTCTCTGCATAGGATAATTTCATGTTCTCCACCAAAAACACTGCTGAAGTGTTGACACAGAGCAAAAACCTCACTGTCAAAAAAGCGGGGGGAAGAATCACTGGAGTGAAACTAAAACAAGCCTAAGTGAAAGTTGGCCTTGAGCTAAATAGAAAATCCAGATGAGTCTTTTTTTTTTTTTTCATGAAAGGAAAAGGCTAACTTCTGGGATTATCAAATTCCCCTTTTCTGTTGATGATGGTATCAGACCCCTTTAAGCTTCAAAACTGCAATATCAGAAGTCTATTTGAAATATTTCCCCTGTTCACTGCTGAAACACTGCTAACTTTTCCTATCTCGGGAAAGCTGCTCCCATGACATCCACTCTAATTAGCAGGAGCAGAAACTGAAGCCAGTCAAGAGGGAGATAAGTCTTCCCGTTCCCCCAGCCTGGTCACAGCGCAGAGTTTTTCAGCCCCCCTGTTGCTGCAGCGATGAGGGCAGCAAGGAGCACTGCCAGCTCCGGCCGACTGCCGAGACAACAAAAACTCATTTTCTTGCAAAATGGGCAGCACTTTCTGAACACTACGCTGAGCAGGAGCACGGTGTGCCGGACAGGTCGGGAGCCCCCATGCTCACCCTACGCCAGAGGCCCAGGACCCAAAGGCAAAGGGACTTTGCAGGCTCCAGACAACAAGCAAACGCTGAGACGAGCTCAGACGGCTGTTGCTGACGAGCAGCAGCTCGCAACTAATTGCTTGCAAAGTAGAAAGGCTGCTGAAGGACAGAGGTAACCTTGCTGAGGGTCCACATTAACTGCGGTTACCTGCTACACATGGCCCACAGCACCCATCACGTCCTGTCAGTTTGGGATCCAGCGAGCTTTCCCAGGATTAGTCTTATTAGGAACCAAACACAAAGTCTGCCAATGGCAAAACCCATCCCGACAGCCAAGGAGAGCGCGCGGCGCCTTGCGCGGAGGCCAGGCTGCCTCCCAGGGAGCCGAACCCCCAGGAGGCCATCAGGGCTGCTCTCCCCTTCTCAGACGCATGGTTAAACCAATCACCTCAAGCAGCCAGTCTTTTTGAAACATAAATGCCACAGAAGCGAGACAAGATTTTTTTCCAGAAGGAGGAGGGAGCATGGAGAAGGTAGCAAAGAAAAGTGGAGTAACTCCACCATTAAGTGGAGTTAGCTGCAAATACAAAGTGATCAGAGGTGAAACTGTGTTTAATAGCAGATCAATAGTGGAGCTGCTTTATTTGCCTTGGTAAGCATGACACCAGTTCCCACGACAGTGGTTTTTAGCTCTTGCCTATCCCGAGCAGGTTTCACGTGACCCAGGGCCCAGCTGGAGCACAGCCCTCACCGCGCACTGGCACGCTAAGCTGAAGCCTTGATCCTCTTGGTATTTCCAACCTGAATCAGTTATCCCTGCTACGAGCTCTCACAGAGCCTCCAGGCTGGGGCTGCAGCCGGGCGCAACCTCCGCAAAGCTCTCCCCAGGCAATACCCCTCTTCTGGCAACAGTGCGACTGCTCCAGCCTCAGGAGTATCTGGCCAGGCCCTGCAAAGCGAGCAGCCAACTAAGGACCACGATGAGGCCAATCACCACCTTCTCCCATGAGCCCGGATGTGTGACGTGCCAGACTGTTGCTCCTGCTGGGTCACCTCCACCCATGGGGTCTAAGCCATGGAGATGGGTGAGTCGGAGGCTGCCGACTGCTACTGAGCTGCAGCAAGGCTGAGTCAGGAGCTCTAAGAGGAGAGCTTTGGACTAAGGAGCCCGGCTAGACCTGCCGCCCCAGTTTGTGCGTGAGCAGCCCAATGCTGCTCTCAGTGGCGTGTTTGCTCTGAAGAACAGGTCCTGGAAGCCGGAGCTCGGCTGGTTTGCCAGCAGTCTTTCAGCTTTTCAGCAGGAGCAGCTGGGTATCTGGGTTCCTCTCAGCTCGGATCTCCGCTTCAGCTCAGAGGGATACCACATCATGTCACCTGGGCACGAGATATCCATATTCAAAACGAGTTAGCTAGCTCACACAGAGAATGAGGGTGGCAATTTATTTTTCAAAGCAAGATTACAAGTCAGTGTTTGACTGAGTGCGAGTCACGCACATGGAAAAAGCATAAGGCTGTGTGGCACAACAGTTCAGAGGAAGCTGCTCCCAGCTCCCTTGTCAGGGCTTCAATTTACCTTTGGGAATGAAGTGCCAGCTCCTCAAAAGCAAGAATGTAAGAGAGCCAGACTTTTCATTTTAGCTGCTTGGTGACAAGAGCCTGCAATCCCCTTGGAGGCTTTTACTGCAGAGTGAGGTAAGTCTTAAGATGGCTACGGAGCCACGCAGGCTGAGTGCTGCTTTATCCAGCTCCTGCTGTAAAGGGCTTGGAGCAGAGCTCCCGCCCTAGGATGCTCTTCCACAGCAGGACGCCCCGAGACCGGCAGTGACAAGCTCAGTGAGCTACTCTTCACTTCTGCTGTAATACCCAGGTTTCCAATCTTGTGGCAAGGCTCTCCAAGGAATCACTGGTATTAGGTCTGAGCCTGTTCATTACTTCTAAAGACACCAGGCAGCAGATTTACCTTTAAATATCAGGAATGAACACATTTATTTACAGAAAAGTCTTAAGCTGTGGTCTTAATTCACAGTCCTAAGTGTTGAAGCCTGAGCACGATGAGGAGACAGATAAACCAGACAGCTGGTAACAGCAAGGCACGTGGTCCTGGATTGTGCTGCATGCAAGACAGCTGGGGTAGCCATCACGACCCTGCTCCAGGCAGGTGCATCCTCAGCCATCTGCAGGTCAGCAAATGCTCAAGACGGGTGCGTCTTTGTCATAGTTTTAAGAGGAATGTGGTCTCACAGCCGCCTTTGCTCAAAGACCGCAGCTCTGCTGAGCCCCGGGTGAAGGGCTGGCTCGTGTCCACGCAGCACGGGCAGCCCCTTGGAAAGCTCCGAGGAATTCAGAGAGTGGCAAACCATTGCCCAAGGCCTGGAGGGCAGGAGAGAGGGGGCTGAAAAACTTCTCTCTGGCACTATGGCCATTTTTGTTAGTACAACTCAGTGTGCAGTCAGCTGGCAGGAACAGGGCTCCAACTCTCTTACGGTGCCTCCTTAACTCTGGCCTAGGCTTCTTCCAAGCTGCAACAAGTCTTCTCCCAAAGATGGTTACCTGGCTTCGCACACCTGCTTGCCAGTAGGCTCCCAATGGAAATTAAACCTATTCCCAGCATCCATGTGAAGGCACTACTGAGCTAAGTAGCCACTCCTGTGGCCAGAGAACGAATCTAGAAACATCTGGAGAACACAACCAGTGTGACAACCAAGAGACAAAGATAGCTATAAGAAGACGGCAAACTGCAGCCATGTCTCGCCACAGAATTTTCCCAGTAGACATACAACCAAATCCTAGACCTCAGGTGCCTGGCAGACCACATGAAGCTCTGTGGAGCTAACAGAGAGGAAATGGTGCCAGGTCTCTTGGGAGCCACCCCTGATTCTTTCCTCACTTCCATATTTGCTTTTCTAGCCAGTCAGCTATGAAGTGACTCCTCTTGACCATGAGATATTGAAAGACCTCCTCAAGCTCTCCTGGCAGAGAAGGTCTAGGATGAGTTGTAGAAGGCCATCCCAAGAGCACTACAAGGATCCCAGGCAGATGCAGCTTTTACTGTTCCCTTCTCCCAACATGTCCCCAGCAGGAACAGGACTCTCTGCTCCCTGCCCACACAGAAGCGCTGTGATGGTTGGACATCCAATCTCTTTACTAAACCATTACAAAGCCAAGGTGAGCGGGAGGGCAGAGTTGCAGGGAGGGATGGACATCACCTGGCACAGACACTGGCTCCATACCTGGCCACAAATTCTCCACCTCCAAAGCACAATATTGGCGGTTTTACCCCGGCTTTGAAGCATGGGAGTCGCTAGCACTATGGAAGGGAGCAGAAAGCAGGGGTGAATGACGCAGGGGCTAACAAGGCAGCAGTGAGCCCAGGCCTCTGAGGAGCTATTCCAGCTGTTCTGTAGGGCCTGCTGAAGGACAGTCAACTTACCACTTCTGCGTGCACTTCTTACCTGAGAGTTACAGATCACTAACGGAGTAGCCAGGCCAAAGTGGAGGCGTCCCTAAGAGCCTGACATTGTCTATACTCAAGTAAACAGATCTCCCAGTTTCTCCCCAGAGCGGAGGTGCTTACAAGAGGCAGCGAGGGCACGTTTTTAAGATCAAGCTCTTCTGCTCTCAGGAAGTGCCCATGAAATGCATCTCCAGCTTCCCAGGGTGCAGAATGAAAGAACAGGGTCATTAACATTTTGCTGTCATGCTCCATGTCCGACATGCTGTGTTTCCCTCTGCCAGGAAGCTTCAGTGTCTTCCTGACGGCCATAAAGCCCCAAGCGTGTGCACGCAGTACACGGCAGCTGTGACAAACGTACCCGACTGATCGGCAGTAAGAGACAAAGAGGGTCACAGGAGCAGAGCAGCTGCTTGCTGAGAGAGGAGACAAATTCAGTGGAGTAAGCTGAAAGTCTCTGATCTAAAGATCAGTTCTAGCAGCCTTGGGCCCTCCACCCCAAGCAGCCGTTGACTGGCATCATATTCAACCAACAGAGCCAAGAATTACCTCCAGTCGACATGCTGGCAGGGGTCGGGACAATGGCAGGGGCCTGGGATTTGTCAGACATAGGAAACACTTCTTGACAAAAACCACTGCCTAGATTAGCAAAGAGTCCAACTCTCTCAGCAGAGCCATAGGAGGAGAAATGAGGCCATTAAGCAACTAGGCTCCAGGGACCACAAACGAAAAGGAATAAAGAGGAAAGGGTTAAGTACAGTTATTGTAATTGCCTTTCTTGATGGGATTTGGATGCAGGGCTTCTCTACAAACGCCTTCTAGACAGACGGAGCAAGACGTCATCCTCTTAATGACACCCACTAATCTTCATTATATTAGAAAATCTCTCATAGCAATTGTTGGCTAGGAGCACTGACCCAGTGCCGTCAAGGAGGTGGAAAATCCCTGCCAGCTCCTGAGCATCTTACTGCAGAGCCTGGGGCAACCCAGGAAGCTGAACCCCAGAGGTGCACCACAGCAAAGACAATGTCAAGCAGGAGCTGCCATGAGAGCGGTCTCCCAAGCAGCCACACAGGACCTCTCTCTGCATAGCCCCCCGTACAGGACGGCAACGAGCCCCTCTGTTCCTGTGGCCCTTCCAGCCATGCTAGTTCCTGCAAGCTGAAGGATGCTTCTGGGCAAAGGCTGTGTTCAGGCAGGGAACATCTCTGGAGCGTGAAGGGAGGCATGCTGATATCTGAAGCTGTCTTTGGACCCAAACCTAGCGCTGGCACTGCAGAACATGCTGTTTATTGCCCCAGAGAGATCACAAGGCAAGAGGAATAGATGCACACAACAGCCGAGTGCTGAGAGGGGCAATCTCCAGACATTTGACTCCCCAGCACCCAAAGGGAATGGACAGAAAGCGGTCCTTCCAGCCACCCTTCCTTCTGCTACGCATCATCTTCCTGAAGGCTGCAGCATCTGCAGAACCACCTGGCTCAGCCTACGTGGTGAAAGCCAGGAGACCTCTGCGGAGCCTGTGAACATTCTTGACCCCGCTCACATTTCTTCATCAGCTGCCTCCTGTATCTCTATTCGCCTGTACCTGGCCACGATGCTGCTCATTTCCTCACGCTTGCCTTCAGGCCTTCACTCAAGGCCTGCTGTCCCCTCACAAATCACCCTGCTCGCACACTTTGTCCAACCATCTGCAACTCCTACAGCTTCCTCCTTTCCCAGTCAGAGGGCAGGGGACAGAAACACAAGTGGACACACACCCAGACGGGAGCAAGCGACAGACACTCTCACCAAGCTTCCTCAGCCATTGCAGAGACCTACAGCCCTGTTATATAACTTAATTTTCCATTCCTCTGCCTAGTTTGCTGTCCGCCCATGTCTTATCTTGTCCTTCAAAGGAGACATCTTGCACTTACCAAGGCTTTGGGACTAATGCAAGGTTTGGAGAAGAGGAGAAGTCTGAAAGGACAAGAGAAGACTGTTCTGTCAGAGCCCTGACCTCCCACCTGACTGAGAAGCCTTCAGGATCATTGCACGAATGGCATTTGGAAGCTACTGAATACCATGGCTGGATCTGAAGGACCTGGGGGAGCCCAGCCCTGGGGGAAGTGCAGGCATTAAGCGCCTAAGGCCTTAAGCCGTGGAAGGGAATCCTGCCAGCTAGCCTGGGACGTGCACCATGCTCAGGAAAAGTTTCCAGCCAAGCCCTGCGGAAGCTGAAACCAAGCTACTTTTACGCAGGGTGATTTTCAGAACATGTCATGCACCCTTCTCCTTAGCACTGGCCCCATTAACGTTAAGCCTAGGTAGGTTAACGTTAAAACTAGGTAGGATCGGTAAGTTACGTCTTCATTTTTCACCACCAGAGCCAGAGCGGCTTACACAGAAGAGGGCCCCGGGGAGGCACGGTTGTCACACGTGTGTGTGTGTGTGTGTGTGTGTGTGTGTGTGTGTGTGTGGCGCTCAAACAGTTAAAAAAAAACCCCTAGGCTGTAACAGCTCCTCTCTTCATCTCACTTGGCAGCCCACAGACAGAGGGCACTTGAGACTGGTTCCTCCAGAAGGAAGTCCACTCTCAGCTAATTAAGCAAAGCCGTTAATTAGCATCCTGGCTGGAACTGATTGGGGGGAGGGCAGAAGGGGCTGTCTGTGGGTTTTTGTAGACAGCAAAGCTGGGGTAGGAACGATGGAGGCATCTCCTGTAGCAAAACACGTGTTGATGCAAACAGGTCATTTGTGCTAACCGCATTGAAATTTAATCTTTTAATTGCCTGGTTACTGGAAAAGGCCTCTTTCAAAAAGGGAGAGAAAGCGCAGGCAGCTGCTGCACGAGGGGCTGCTGGCTTGCGTCCGGCGCAGCGCCCTGCCCGCTTCCAGAGGCAGCTGCGCGCGCGGGGCCGGCGGCCGGGGGCTTCAGGCGGCTCGCGGGTGGCTCTGCTGGCACCAAGACCCACAGCTTCGCTTGTATCTTATCGTGGCTCGTATTCAGTGCAACAGCCCAGCTGGCAGCGGGTCAGAACCGATCAGTGCCGAACCACTGCCTTGTTGGCTCGGTGCTGTTTGTGGCCGCGGACTGGCGAGTCTCTATAACCCCTCCACCTTGCTTAGCTCTGCTCAGCTGCTCCCCTGGATGCAGCCTCCCTTCCCACTGCCAGCTCCAAATTAAACAAGTTTGATGCCTACCAGCAAAACAGAGGAGCAGGAGGCACCTGCAAAATCCAATTCCAAACCAAACAACGGATCCGGACCTGTCAAATCACTTCCCTTCACTGTTCCTGCCTGCAAAAAGGGTATTAAATTCATCCAGCGCACAGAGGGGAAGCCTAGGAGAAACACTGTCAACAGGCAGTTTTCTCCAAGCTCGTGTTGCCTGCCTGGAGAGAATTCTGTAGGAGAGGAGAAATGCCAAATGCTATTATCCTACGGGGATGCTTCCCAGAGACCCTACCGAAACACTAGCTTTTTTGTGGGTGTTTAGTGTGCTGGTGTCCGCGTGTGCGTTACTGACTTAGGGCTACATCAGAACTCTCAACACCACCTGCATTTGATCCTTCTCTGAGAAAGCTTGTTCTTCACCCCCTAGTTTAAGTGGCAGTTAATTCTGAGAGTCCAAACAGTCAGACCGGTTCCTTGGGAGGCCACCGTGGAAGGAGCTAAATTACAGGGCAGTCAGAGCAGGCATGGGGAAGCAGATGCTTGCAACAGGTGATGGGCCACCAGCACAAGCTGCCCTCCGCCGACTTTTAATCCACCTCTCCCAATGTCTGCAATGCTGCCTGCCAAGAGTACCTCACCCCACCACTAAGCTTCAAATCAAGGGTTTTGTCCAGACAGGGGATGAATCGCTAGCAGGATGGCACACGGCCAACGCCTTTGGGTGACTTTACGCAGGACACTTGCGTTTGTCTTGAACCGAGACTGCAATTGCCGCATACCAGGCTGACGCAGACTGCCTCATCAGCCCCTCCTGTCTCATCCGTCGCATTACGGAGCTCGGGGCGAGCTTTTGCTGTGTTTGTGCGCGATGGGAATCTTGGCCCCTGAGCAGGGCTCTGGGCACCAGCATGATGTAAATAAGAACAAACCATACCGAGTGCCACCCTCTCTGCGCTGCTGCACAGACCCGGCCTGAAACGCGCTGCCGGGCTCAGGCCTGGCCGCAGACAAAATCTTTAATCTGAAAACAGAAAGAGAGCCAGTTCAGCCTACAAAAATGTTATAGCGTGAACGCTGCTGCGTGCATCACGTACCACCTCCCAGGCAACCCTTCCACGCTGTCCTGAAGACTCAAAATGCCAAACATTTGGCAGGAAGCGAGCGTACTCCATGAACTTCGCGTCACCCGGCAGGAGGCCTTCTGCGGCGCCTGGAGAGCTTTAAGGCTCCAAAAGTAAACAGATCGGAGAAGGGAATGCAAAGCAAATTGTGTTTCCAATCCTAACTCCCAGCAAAGACACGGAAAGCAGAGCAATAGCTGGGAGTGCCCTGAACTCTCCAGCATTTCCACTGTTTCACTCAGAAGCAGGAAAACTGTGGGCATTTGTCACAGCTCTGCTGTTTCAAAGCAGATCTGCTATCTTACAGATAGGAACTGGGATAAATATGGTGTAACAGAGGAAGGCTTCAGGGTTGATACCACAGTGTCTCAGTGCTCAGCCATGCAAAGAAGGTGCCCAATGTCTCCTTAGCAGGTCTGCATTGGTAAAACCCCTGGATTAGGAGGAGTCCAGCACAGGGGATTTATTCCTGTTCCCACCTGGTTTAATTTGGATGCTGCCAGCAGGTAAGAGGATACAATGCTCCATGCATTGGGAGCGTGCATGGTTGGGAGAGCTCATGCAAGGCCAGGTCTGTCTGGGCCTGCAGGGAAGTCACACCTGGCCCCTGCTGAAATGCCTTGAGTTTGCACAGCCTCAACATCACCTCCGTCCTTGCAGGCAGCATCTGAATTGGGCATCTCTCAAACGCCCCGAGGCAGAATGAGGCAGTTCAGCTACCACGCATCCTTTGGCCACTGAGAAAGGGCTGCCAAGGAGCCATCTGGGCCGCAACAAGAGCAAACTCTCAGACACCCTAAATTCAGCCCAGCTCACAGCACCCTGGGTTTGGGGGGCAAAAAGCTTGTTTCAAAAGCAGTGAGCTGGCACTGAGCCACCCTCCAGGAGTTCCAGCACAGCGGCCTTTAGCTCTAATGATCGATGCAGACATACTCCGCTCTTGATTTTCGCCAGTGTAGACCCACTTGAGTGCTACCACCAGCCAGTTCCTTCCAAGGTGTTAACCTACAACAGCGCTAGTGAAAAGCTCACAGCATCTGTAAATTTGAACCGCTTCTCTTTGCCCACTCTGCGAGGGGAGTTTAGAAATGTAACAAAGACAAGCGAGACATCACAGCTTCTAGCAACATAAATCCATGAGAGCTGGAGATGGCAGCTTGCTTAGCACAGAGTACCTGAAAAGTAGGTTCCAGGAAGAGAAAGCTCATATCTGTCTTACAAATAGAGTCTGCAAAGCAGCTGGACCCCCAGGGCTGGAAGAGATTACTTCATTTCTCAGGAGGCCTTCCCATCTCCAGGCTGGCCTCTCCTGGGGCTCTAAGGAGACTATGCAGAATCAGCCAGGCTTGCTGCAGCGATGCATTGAATGGATACCTGCGCCCCCAAAAAGAGCCATCAGCCACCAAAGACATGCAAAAACCTCTGGGACAAGAAGCCACTACACTTTCAGGTGTGCTTTGGTACCAGTTCACTAGCCACAAACACAAACCATCATGGAATAGAAAGTCAGGGCTTTTACAGATAGTCCAATCGTGCTCTTAGCAAACCTGTTTTCAGTCAATACAAAAATCCTAGGAGAGAGCCTAGAAGCTGGTTGTGGGGTGGAAAGCCATTCCAAGCCATAGCCCCAGCATGGCACACACTGGGGCTGGATCAGCAGCACTCGGAGGCGACAGGTCCAATAATGGGCAGCTGGAGCACAGCTGAGACAAGTCCTGCTTGGACCCATGTGGTGTCTTCTAGGACACCACATGCAGCAAGTGGACCCACAGACCAGATGATTTCTCCTTTCCAATTTTTAATAGCTTTCTCATTAATGACAAATAAAAACAAATATTGGAAAATTGTTATGTTAAATTCCTACATAAACAGCTATGCAGTGATGAGACAGCAGCACAGGTGGCATTGTATCAACAGGCAGCTTTCTGCCTGAAACCCAATTTTTATAGCCCCTGTAACGTACCCAGAGCAATCACTCCTGCAACTGAATATCTGCTACAATCTCAAGTCATCGTTGCTCAGACAAAAAAAAAAAAAAAAGCTTTGAAGCCACCGCTCACGCCGGAGGGTGAATGAAACCCCATGGACTGGGAGCTCGGATACCTGAGCTGTGACCCCATCACTAAACAGCCCTGACCCAGGGGCTCCTTCTCCCCTGCTGCAGTTTCTGTTATTTGGCATCATGCAAATTGGGACCACTGCTTAAAGGCAATGACGGTCCCTGCTCCAAATAACCAGCAAAACATATCTTGAGGTTTATTTAAGGGTGGTAGCACAGCTACAAACCACATTATGAGGGGGGAGGGGGAGAGGGAAGAATCAGAAGAGTGCGAAGCAAATCTGTGTGTCATCCCCTGCCCCTTCCCCACAGGCCTGCCCATAGCACGCGGGCTGTCCCAAACCCACATGCCACTGCAGAGGCCACGTTTCAGACCCACAGCCCCAGTCCCGGAGGTAAATTTCGGCTACCTGTAGTGGAGGAGTTGACCTTCTGCATTGTAATCCCGATAAATGTCATATTCTTTCTCAAACACTCCAGAAGGCGAGGAACTGCAATACAGTAATGGTGAATAAGGTTACCAGCAGTGAGCGCGACTCGCAAATGCCACTATTAAAGCCTCCTTCAGCTTATGATCAACAAAGATTCATTGGCAGAGCTGAGCTCTTAGTCCCCCTGGGCCTGGGCTCTGTGCTCAGCACCTACTCTCATCTCTTGGGTAGTGGCAAGTTTTGAGCCATTAATCAGCTGTTTAACAGATTATCCCTCCTTCATGGTTGTGGTCTCCAGCTTCATTTCAAACCTTGGAAACATCATCTTCTTCCTTAAATACACGTTATTTGTGAAGCACGGCCATGGACATGCCTGGACAGATCCTAAATATCTCATGGTTTTGTCCCACCCTTGTCCAAGCGTGTCCCTTCCCCACGCCTTGTTGCCTCACTCTTCGCCAATGCCAGTCTTGTCATTGTGTATTTTAGACCCCTGCAGTGCTTTAGGGCAGGGTTGGGATTACCTCGTATATAACACCCAGTTGGCACTTGGCGTGTTCGCCTGCCCAGCATGTTTTGAATTCTGCCAGGCCCAGGATGTTTAGTTTATCTGCACAAAGGAGATGCTCTTTGGGTTATTCAGGCCATCTACATGCAGAAAAATGCATTCTAGAAAGGGCCCTTGACTATTCAGGCAGATTTGTCCCCCTCCTCAACCCAACTTTCCCAAGCATTTGCTCTAGGATCACGGAGAAGAACACCTGGGGATACGTGATGGCAGTTACGCAGTGCCTTCTCGCCTAACACCAGACCCGTGGCAACGCTCAGGGTCGCTTGCTGGTCCCAAGGTGCTTCAACTTCACGTCTCCCCAGCAGTCTCACACGCGTGCCCTCCATGCCTTCTCAAGAGGTGTGCATTTAGTTATTAGTCTTTGTCTAAGGGTAATACTTTCAGATATTGTTCATACATCTCCAGTGTTTGCTTAATGTGCACAGGAAAGGTCTTTTTGCCTTAACAGTCCTCCTCTGTGGGAAGTGCAAATAATCACACTCATTCATAAAACACACAGCGATTCATGCACTCGACAAGTTACTAGACATTTGATCCACATAAGAACTTAACAGTAACAGCAAACATCTGGAGAAATAACTTCCTTTTGAGCAGCTAAGATGCAGCATTAAAAAACCCTACGTACACATTAAGACGCTCGCATTAATAAAACTCAGATCAGATGCTGGCTTCAGAAGAAGAAAAAGGAAAAGAAACAGATCTTCCTAATAGGATAGACCTCAAAAATTTTATTCAAGCAAGTGGCCACAAAATTAAGCTTCTGTCAAAGCTAATTTTAATGAGACTTCTGAGCCCTGAAATTATGACTTGAACTGTGGTGAATCGCTTAATCCTTTTTCCTTCTCCAACGCACGCGAATAAGTGCACCTCTCTTCCGTGATAGCCAGTCTCTTCTAAAGAGCAAGGTAGCAGCTCTCACCCCGGTGTGGAACCCAGATCCAAGGTTACGGGATCTCCTCTGCATTGGGCGATGCCTTGGCAGAATTTTATGGAAGGGAATTAATGCCCAGGAAGCTTCCTGAAGAAAGGCCCTGCTGCTACAGACAGGCCTACCTTAAAACTTACTTAAAAGAGAAAGGACGGTGGGAAAAGACCTCACGGAAGGACTCCTTCAGGCAAGCTTTTGAAAGAATGACCTGGAAGTCATAAGGCTGAGCAAGGGAAAGACCCTCCATCGCAGCAGAGAGATTCTTCTCCTGGCAGCGATACCCTCCCAGGACTGCGTCACCGAGGCAGTTCCCAGGGCTGTGGGAGCCCGAGGGAGAGCAGCACCTTCACCTCACCTTTTCTGAAGGTTTCCTCAGGAACCAAAGACTTCAGGACTGCCTTAGCTCCCACAGGCAAAACTGTTCAGTTTACAGACACCCCTGCATACACAGTGTCAGCGTTCAGACAACAGCCCTACTCACTGGGCTTCATGGATCCTTTGGAAAAATCTGGAAGAAATACCCTCCTGGGTCAGAGCAACAGCATCTCCAGCCCAGCACTCTGCCTCAAACAGTGCCGATAAGAGATGTTATTTGGGGAGAGCTCATGACTCTGGCCACCACCTGTGACCCAGCCCATTCCCGTTGCACTCCCCGAACAGAATCACAGAATGATTGAGGTTGGAAGGGCCCCCTCGAGATCATCTAGTCCAACCTCCCTGCTCAAGCAGGGTCACCTACAGCACGTTACCCAAGATTGTGTCCAAATGGTTTTTGAGTATCTCCAAGGATGGAGGCTCCACAACCTCTCTGGCCAACCTGTTGCAGTGCTCAGGCACCCTCCCCAGCTGCAGTGCCTGCATCAGGGTGACAGGCAGGATGTGTCCTCTAGGACATCCTCTTTGGAAACATTTACGGTCCAGCTATCATAAAAGGGTTAATTCCTTTTTGAAAACGCAGTAGTCTCCCCAGCTTCTCAGGGCAATTCCAGAAGCTCACTACCCACTTGCTCACTTCTTATCCCCCCTGCTCAAAAATTTCATCTAATCATGAGTCGTTCCTTCTGGCCTCGTATTTTTCAAACTTGCAAGCAAGGGCACCGAACGCATCTCCTTGCATCTCAGGGCAAACCTTCTGTGCTCGAGGCGACACAAACCTGGGGCAAGAGAGGATGAAATCTCATCTGGGCCCCAGCTCCCGCACCTCCGCCTCGTCTCATGCTCACCTGACGGAAAGGGCTGAGGAACGCACATCAGTGTCAAAAGCATCTGGCCAGCAAGTCACCAGAAAACGAGCGGATTGTAAATTCCCAGGAACTACGCCTGCCGCTTTTCGTCCAACATGTGGAATTTCAGAGGATTTCCAGTAAGTTTGTGCAAGGGCTCTTCCAAATACAGCAAAGGCTATTGAAACAACCACAGGGTTTTGCGGCTTTTAATACTTTTGGTCTTGCCAGCTGGACGCACAAGGTGAGGTATGTGTGAGCTCATGCGTGAATGCAGTGTATTCACATCTGGATTCAAAAACGGGATGAAATGTCCAAGTCTGAAGAGAGAGAGAGAGATTCAGAGGCAGCGCCGACTCTGCTCTCAATTCTGTATTTCATGCAGGAGCTAACACCTAAAGCACACGGTACAGTACACCCCTTGTCTTTTGGATACCTACAAAATCAGGACGTACCAGAGCAAACCCAACCATTTCTGCATGTACTGTCCAAGTACGGATTTGAAACTGCAGCCCCAAAATATGACTGGGAGGAGGAACAGCCCATGAGGCTAGCAGGATGAAACACAGTTTAGTATGCTTTGCTCTCAAACATACATGTTCACTTGGCATACATTAGTACCTTGTAATCTTTAAAGAAAGTTTTCTTAGGCTGCCATCTCCTCCTGTCAAGATAAAATGATTAAAATACCAGATTATAAACTGGGCCTCACTGACATGCAATCAATGCTGTAAGCTACTACATGATCCAGAAATCCCAGGCAAAGAGGTAAGATCAAGATCAGCTAGAGAGCTTCAAATCCACCCCACCAGTAGAGCCAGATCTTGAGCAAAATGTCTGCCAGCACCCTGTGGGTGGCAGCGCTCCTCGTTCAGGTACTGATGAGTCAGACTGGATTCATTATCGCTGCAGTCAGCTCCTACTACAGAAGCACAAGGCTGCGGATGAGACTGATGGTAACTATCGCGTCCCCCATCTGCAACGTTACAAGTTTCAAGGTCATGGCCAATACGGCAGTGTAACATCTGTGACGCTCCCTCAGCTCTTATGCATTTCACCGGAGCTGAAAATTCACCCCTCTGCAGCTGTCGCTAAGGTCACACTTGTTATCTTTGAGTTGATTTTAGAAAGTTCTGAACAAAAAAATGCCAAGAAGTCACAGCAAGTGTACTGCCAAGACCAGAAAAGGGCAACATGCTAACTGACCTGCGCCCCTAACACCGGGGGCTTGCTTGCGTTGGGAATAAATATTATGCCACAAGCAGGAAACACTTAGGGAACTTCCAAGAGCAAGCACTTCTGACTTGCAACAGGCCTACACAAGTCAGATAACCAATTCTGGAGGACAAAGGTACGAACAGACACGCAGGAGGGAGGCTAAAGTTCATCATTGTCAAACTGTGAAGCTTTATTTCATCTCTGATAACTGGAACAGATTCCACTGATCCACATTTGGTTCTGGAGCTCAAGGTTACTAACGCTTAAAATTTAGAGATCTGCTCCAGCTCACTTTGAAGCTGTGGTTCGGATGGAGCAGGCGTCTTCACACTTCTTGCGTTAAACAAAGTAGACGCTCAGGTCCCTTCACCTTCAAAGGAAAGTGGGAGGAGGCATTTAAAGAAAGCTGCACCAGAACAAAAAGCAGTCTCGAGGGTGTTAAAGCATGCACCACCTTAGTCATTCCCAAGATGGGGAAGTGAGATGGTGGATGCGTGTGGTGCCCAGACCAGGCTGGGCTTGGACACATGACAGCTCTGCTTGAAGAAGGCCTGGAAGCTGATAACATAAGACTGAACACAAAGGCTATTCTGCATTAACAATGGAAATGATGGAGCATCAAAGCGATGCTTCCATCAAGCTGCACAGGAACGAAGACGACAGGCTGTGAGTGACACGAGCATGTCATTTTACATTTGCTAAAGGTATGTCTCCCTTAAGGTGTGCCACCTCGAGGGAGACGAGGGTTAAGGACACCAGCTCTGCCCACGAAGGATGCCCACCACCACTTTCCCTGCTGCCTGGCAATAGGTAAGGGAGGAGACCCCTTCTGCAGGTGAGGGTCTGCGTACCCCAGGAGCTGGAAAAGGCAGAGATCATGGAGCAGCTCCTCATCCTGGTTGAACCTAACAAACTGAGCCTCAGCTGGCAGAGCCAAGATTCAAACCTTCATCCTGCAGTGTCAAAATAAAACTGGCCTCCTGTTGCAACAGCAAACTTGCCTGCTTGTTTTCCTGAAGCCTGGGGCCCAGTACGGAGGAAGACCTCCACAAGAAGCTGAAAGTGCTTCCTGGCCTCCCTGGAGCATGGCTGGAGTGCTGTCACACCCAGCCTGGCCTGCAAGCCCAAAAGGAGCTCAAGACTTGCTCTGCTCCAAGGCTAGGCCGGGGTGGGCTAGCTGGGGGGCTGGCTCAGACTTGGAAAATGGCTCAGCTACAGGCAGCAAACCCCTCCGGACGGGCAAGTGCTTTTGTCCAAACTGAGGACTCAATGCACAAATATTTCCAGTGCATGAATGTGGGTACTTAAAAAACCTTGTCAAACCAGGCTGAATTTGCACCTGGTTTCAGAATGGAGCAATCCTGGGGGCCTAAACCTTGCAGCCTGCAAAAGCAGCACCACTGCTATGGTGCCTCTGCAGACACCGGTTATCCTCACAACTGAGCCTCCAATGTGTGATCTGGTGTCATGAGAAAGCTCCGAGCTCCTGCCCAGGTATCATGATACGCTGCATAAAGAACTGCACAAAGCAAAGGGGCAGCACAGTGACAAAAACCAGAGTGATGCCCTATCTTCCCAACACAAGGAAGGCACCATCCTTGCCATCGTAAATGCCAAAGCAGCAGCCAAGCATTTTCATGAAACTGTCCTGCTACTGTGTGAAGAGTTCCCACTGAAGGTTCCCATCCGCAGTGCTCTAGAACGACTCCGACCTACGTCAATCCAGTGCTCTTGGTCAGAGGACAATGAAGTTTTCTTACAGTTTTTGACTCTCTCCTTTGGCCTTGGGACAACAAGTGCACAGATCCCCTGCTCTGCCCCAGGGTCCAAGGAAAAAGGCTTTATTTCCTAGTGCCTCACTAAGACTGGAGCAGGGCAGGAAGGGAAGGAGAACTGGAGCTCCCATCCAGCTCAGGTCCAGAGTGCAGGCACAGAGCTGGGCACAGGCAGATGGATGCACACGGGAGAGAAGAAGCTATTATTTCCTTTGTCACTATCGCACAGGATGTTTGATTGTCCTCACAAACTTCTGCAAGACCAAAAGCAAAAGCCTTCCTATGCCTGCTGCCCCCACACGCCAAACTGTAGTCAAGCACAGGTCAGATTTGTGACAGTCTGCAAAGCCCCGTCAGCAAAATCCTTTTATTGCTTCGTTCACGCAACAGCGACGGGACACTGCATGCAAGAGCACAAGTGAGCTCTGCTCCACTATCTCTATTTAGCTAACTGGCCTGAAATTTAGCAGCCCAAAATCATGGGGCGAAGAGAGGTACGGCAGAAAGCACCTTAATCCAGTGCATGTGCTAGTTGGCCTGACCTTCGGAAAAGCACAATTCATAAGGTGCTAGCTTAGAAACTTTGAAAAATAGCCTGCTTACCAGGCAGCAGGTAAAGGGCACAGGACAAGCCCTCCATGACATTGCCACCCACGGGAAGCCAGGCGAGGAGGAACCTATCAATGCTGCTGCTTAAATATTAAATAGCTGACAAGCCTGCCTCCTGCCCTCCGGCAAGATGCGCGCCTGTTGCTTTCATCTGCTAATCACCTAGGCTGAATCTGAGTGAGCGAGTTTGGTTTTTGTGCCCCTCCAAAACCCTGCTCGTCTTTGAGGAGCGAGTGTGGCATGTCGAGCGTGCTTGAGGGAGCCTAGGTCGGGGAGGGTGTGATGCCGGTGGCCAGCTTGGCCACCCGTGCTGTTTATCCAACGCCAGTCCCATCCTCCCTGCCGACATCTGCAGAGAGCTCCCGCTCGCCCAGCGAGCCCGGCTGCCACCACGCTGCTTCTGGGCGTCTGAAATGGCGCCAGACCCACTCCTTTCTTTGCTTTCACAGAACATCAATGGGAGTTTAGCAAGACGAATTAGCTCAAGTGTCGACTCTGTCTGCACAGGAAGCCTTGGGAAAGACAGGCCAGGGCAAGAGCCTGCACAAGACCTGCTGAAGGGTGCCCATTAATGGTAACTGAGGGCACCAGGCGCTTGCAAGGGAGCCAGAACCACTGCTTCTTCCAGGCACTACATGTGCTTCACGGAGATAATTACCGCTGATTGGAAATAAAGCCCATTTGATTAATTAAGACACCAGGTTACTAAACGAAAGTTCAACAGAAGAGGCAACCGCTCTTCTTCCCAGCTGTGTTTACCTCCCTCCTGTGAGCCTACTGGGTGCTGACCAAGCTTTTGGCGCTCGGGACTCGTCACACTGAAGAGATGAGGATGTCTTATCCCAGCACCTGCTGTTCCCATGGCAGAGAGGAAACAAACTGATCCGCTGCCCATCTGCCCTACCCATGGAAAAAATCTGGAGAGGAAGGGTGAAGGAAAGAGCCTCGCAGGAACCTGCGAGCGCGACAGCGGGAAGGGCCCTCTGCCTGAATACTCGAGGCGCCCTGGCTGCCAAAGACTTGCAATATCTGTGAAAGCACAGCTATTCTGCATCAACCCATTAACACTCAAGCACACTAAAGTGACATCTTTAAACAAGTCAATTCATCATGTCTAAAACTGGGCTGAGATCAGCATTAACAACTAATGGCCTGAAATGCAGAGGCCTGAAACTCACAACTTTTGTCTTTTAGCAGTGGAGAAAGTCTGATCAGAAAGTTATCTCAACAGTCTGAGGGCTCTCCTGGGCAGCTGGCTACTGAGACACAGCCATGCCGGTGAGAGGTTTGTGGCCGAGAGCCTACAGCACTTTCAGGACAGCTGATAATGACGTATCCCATTGCCAGTGAAGGAGGCAAAACAAGAACCAAGAAAATCCAGAAGCATCACCGAGGTTAAAATACCTTTGCTCTAGCAAGGGGTCTTCCTGACACCTGACTGACCTCTGCTCTCCATCTCTGCTGAAAGCCAGCATCTTTCTGCAGGGCAGGCGTGCAGCGGGCATAGGCAAACAGCACTGACTTCAGAAAAAAATTGGAAAATAAAGCCTTCCAAGTCTTGGCGTTAAGCCTGCCTTGAGAAACAAGGCTCTGTAAGGCCGGACACGAACCTGGGCAGTCTGTGCTACCTGCTAAGCTAAAGCTGGTCCTTCAAATTCTTCTACTCGCAGCGGTGTCCAAGCACGAGGAAGCACGGGAGGAAACGAGGCAAGAGCTCTGCCTCAAGCATACTCCAAGCTATGCGGCCAGCCAAGGGGACAACCCACCACGGTTGCAGCCGCTCTCCCACGACACAGAGCTATCACACCAATCTCGGGCGAGGGCAACTCCGACCACGAGTGGCACAGACGCTGCCACTTTGGGAACCCACAACGCGCAGGCGCAACGCTCCGAGCAGAGCCTCCCTCTCCAGTCTGCGGTGTGCATCACAGCTCCGGCATCCTGCCCTCGCCGAACACCAACGGCACTGGCTGGAGACCTGCTCCTGCCACTGGGGGAAGACAAGAAGCAGCCTGAAATAGTGCAAGGGAGGATAAATGCCACGTTTGGAAAAGTGGCTCAAAAAGCACTTAGAAGAACATGCAGGGAAATAATGAGACATGCTACTGCTGTAAATAGCCTTCTCCAGCAGGGCTGAACGCATGAGACCGGAGGCTTTGCACTGGCAAGGCTAACACCTAGTTATTGCTTCCCCGGCTCCCGGGGCTCTGAGCGGAGCTCAATACGGCATCAGGAGCCAACGGGAGGCTGCTTTTGCCAGGATCCCTGTAGCAACAGCTCAATGAGCTGCAGCGACAAACTGAGCGCGGGTGCCTTGATCGGGAACCGCCTGTGCCCTTGCTGCTGAGGGGAACAACGGCGCCCGCATACCCCTCTCCGCTCACAGGATCTCGGCACGGCGCGGGCGCTTGGCCAAAACCGCCCATCCTCAGAGGCTGCAAAACTAATCCAACGCCCAGGACCAAGAGGAACCTTTTGAAAAGGGCAGAGGGATCTTGATCCCAGTACTGGGAACAAAGCGCGCCAGCAGGCAGCATCGCAGCCCGATGCTTTCGGCTTCTCTAGCACCCGAGGGGACTAACCGGGCACCTGGGGGATGGTGCAGAAGCAGGTGCGACTTCAGGAGCCTCTTCACAGCATGCGGTGGGGAGAGCCGCTGCAGAAGGCAGGGGCTGGCGAGCTTGGACGGGCTCATGTGCACCCCTCGCTTCCTCCCTCCTACGCTCAGGAGCAACACGGACGTCCAGACAGTTTCTGGAGGTCCTTTATGCCCAAGCACACCCATGCTGATGTGGCAAGTTTGAGTCCTCTCCTATCTAAGCAATTACACCTACTCGCCCTGAATGAGGTGGCTGGAAGCTGTCCGACATCCCTAATGCCAGCAGCCAAAACCAAAGCCACGCGGAAACTGGAAACCAGCACCCAGACAGCCCTAGGAGCCCGGGGACAGCCAGTTTCATGTATAGCGATGCAGTTTCACAACAAACCTTTGGCAAGAACAACGTAGCGCTCTGAGAAGTGTGTTCATCATTGGAGGATACCTGCTCTCTCCCAGAGATACTGAGACAGCAGGGGATGAGTGCACCTGACACCGCTTGGAAATGCTGCTGCTATCAGCAAGGTCAGCTGGAGAAGACATTTTTTTCCTGTCACATCCACATCCCCCCAAACCCTGGCATGGGCTTGGTATCTGCATGCATGCATTTACTCCAGGGGAGCTCAATTCACTCGAACCCTGGACAGAGTTGTACGGCAGAAACACTCTTCTGCTCGCAGCAGCTGAAGTCCTCTGACCACTCAGGCAGGGTCCAACAGAAGCGTGCAGAATTACCTTCATATGCATGCCTGGCCCGGTAAGACTCCGGTACATATCCATATCTATGTTATGCACCCCGATTCAGTGCTTGCACCCTTGTGACTGTTTCCTTCCATCTGAAACAGCACCAGGCTTTTACCAGCAGCAAACAGGGCAGGAGAGGTTCAGCGGCTGCCTATGCCCCAGCCAGGACCAAGCAGGAGGTTGCTAATGGTCAAGGCTGTCTTCCCCTTTCACTGCTGAGGCAGTCGCACAGACTTCTCGTTCTTGCCAAGCGCGTTCCTCCGAGCATACCTGGCTTTGCTAGTTTTAAAGTTATAACCATGGTTGCAGAGGCTATTGCACAAACTCTTGAAACGTTAGCCCTTGAATAAACCTACTGAGCACAGGAATATACTCCATACCAAGAAAGAAATCGTGAGATTAAGGAATTTCCTTCCTTTCACTTCTGTCCACATTTTTGCCATCCCCATACCCAGAGCGGGTGTAGAGATACCCTCTGCTTGAGAAGTCAAGCATATGCAGAATGCATTAAGGACCCAGATTTTAGCCGTCTGGAAGTGCTAGACAGGCAACAGGTCCCACGCTTGCGTCTCAACAGCAGCTTACTCTGACGATTTCGGCTGCATCCAGTTCACACCGAACAGGCCAAAGACCTCACGGTAATTTTGTTCAGTTTTGGCTTTCAAGGAGCTGACCCACTGCTGTCTATACTCTTTGCAGTCCAACCTCCTCTAGAAAAAGAAAATTGGAATTGTAGGAGCCTGTTTGTGTCGAGGGGACCTCTGCAGATAAGCAAATGATCCTATTAGTAACACGTTACAGTTGCCTTCCTTTACAGTGTGCATAAGGCCTCCCCTCGCTGAAAAAGGATTCACTGCTCACACTGCGATATAAGGTCAAGTGTAGATTTGCCTTCAGGAAACCGTGTGATCCTCAAAAAATCACAGCAGCCCCTGCCGCAGGACGCAAACAGGGTTTTTCACAGCTGCCTGTATTATATTGTTATGTGACTGATGTCTCCACAAAGGTTAAGTCCCCCTTTAATGTCTGCAGGCAGGAACATATGGCTGGTGGCTTCACTCCCGTTCCTGCGGAGCAAGGCTGGGAAGGGAAGGGAGGGCGAGGAGGGAAGCGCTCTTCCTCCACGGCCGAACCAGTCCACTCGTAAACCACCCACAGGCTGACTGAAGCCCAAGTAGCGCTGGCACATGCGTCGTGGTACATTTTAAAACACAGGCACTGCCTGCTGCATCAGGAGCCACGCCACTGGGAAGAGAGGCTCCTACCAACACCGACTTCGCCTGCACTGTCTCCGTTAAACACCACCCCCTGGGTTAGGTGGGTTTACAGGACTGACATTTCCTTTTTTCTTTCATTTCCCTCTGACGGATTTCAGCTGGTACAAAAAAATAAGCATTGTGCTGCGGGAGACAGCACAGAAATGCCTGCTCCATTTTTAACGGTGGTCATAGGCCTGGAGTTTCCCAAGGAGCTAAAGTCCTCTCCCCTGTTTAGAGCGCTCACAGTCCTGGAGAACAGCCTCCTCTGTAGCGGAAGGATGTGAGACATGTATGACAGCATCCCTAGACAAGCTCTGGTAGGAACATAGGTGCTTCCCCATGGCGACTGGGCCAGAGCCAGCTTGCTGCCCAAACAGGACCGTCACACCTCACAGGTGAAGGCTGAATCCCTTACAGCACTGCATCATGGACAAGCAGCTTTTTCCACCAGTGAGGCCTACAGGCCTTGAGAAGTTACGGCCCCCCTCTTCCAGGGACTAGATTTTCAGGTTTCCAGATTTCACAGATACGGAGCACTTTCAGCTCTGCTTGGTTCTCTGGGACTTTGGGTGACAGCACCGACGTGCATTGGGCCCCAAACTCAGGCTGGGCAGCCAGATGCTGTGGCTGCTGCCAGAGCATCAGTTACAGACCTGGACTGCACACAGCACAGCTGGGAAAGGGTCTCCAGCCCTCCAGAGATTTTCTATGGCTGATATCCACTGAACAATCCACAGCCGGTTACTTATTAGGTGAGAAGAAGATACTGCTTAGGAGATGCTTTGTTGGCCACGGTAGGGTAGAAAGTAATTGATAGAAGAGAGGGAGTATATTTGAAGACATAGCCTGAAGATGCCAGGAAAAAGCTTCAGGAAAAGCTATTGCACAACCCCACTCCAGGGCTGAGGTGCTACACTGGGTCAAGCCACCCATCTCTCCTCCCATCCGACGGGATGCCAGTGCAGGCATGGCATCCACTGCCAAGCAGCATCAGGCTTCAAAAATACTCCATGCACTTCAGTCTCCCTGTGGCGCAGACGTAGCCCCAAATGGTTGTTGCAAGGAATTCAAACTCCCTGAAGTGCATATCATCTGGGATCTTGGCACGCCTGATGTTAAAGCCACCGACGGGACAGCCAGTTGTACCTACCGGCTTTACTCACGTTCCAGGAGGGCGACGCTCTCTTCCAACATGTTTAACAAGACGGTAAAATCACGTCCCCTGCGCTCGCCGAGCCCCAGCCGGGCACACGCTTTCACGTGCTGGCAGACTGCTGAGATCGGCTGTGCAACGCTGGCAGCGGCACAACCAGCCACCCTCGTTCCCAGGCGCATTCCCGCCCTTGTTCCAGTATCTTTTAGAGATAATAATTTGGGGAACTGGACAGTCGGAGGCTGGTACATCACCCAGCAGGGAAAAAGAAAAGGGCCCGTGCTTAAGATTTTATCATCTAGATTTATATGCGATGCCAGCAGCAAGGGAGGGAAGTGACCGTAATGAAATTGCTGTGTTACCTGCTTAAGCCCCAGATATCTTGACAGCTGTGGAAAAAGCCGCTGCAATGAAGGACAAGCTACAGCAAAATAAACCGTCACACAACTGGCTGCGCTGACAGCACCTCCCGCTGCTGGATGCTCAGACACTAACGCAGCAGGAGCCACCTCCTTTCCCCTAGCAGGAAAACAGGAAGCAGGAAAAAAAAAAAGATTCATTGCTGATACCCTGCTGTCAAGACGTAAACCTTGTCTCCCGAATCCAAGCCTCACAGTCCCAGAAGATGCCTGCTGAAGCCTCTCAAGGCCATGCTGCATGCCTCACCTCAGAGAGCAGAGAAGAGCAGAGGTTTTGCCACCTCAGCAGAGGTGCGAAGAGGGCTGTCCCCTCCGTAGGGCACCATGCTGCCCATCTCAGCCTTGCCGTGGCCGAGACCAGCCCCAACGCGCCGTGCTCACGCTGAGCTCAGCCTAGCCTCCTCGCTGGGCAGCAGCACTACCTGGCGCAAGAGGCTTGCAACCGATTCAGAGCAGTACCAAAGGCCTGATGCACGCTCTTATTCTATTTTAAAGAAGGGCTTATTATGGATTAGCCTAAATCAATGAGCAATCAGTCTGAGCGAAAACCGAAGTAAGCCACTGCAAGAAAAATCCACATTCGCAGTTAGGTTTCCTGTGCCGTTCCCGGCGGACTTCACCAGGGTGGGCTGAGGGCTCTCTGCCTCTGCCTTCGGCCAAAGGCTGCTCCTCTCCCCCCAAAAAAGGGCAAAGCAGCAGAAGGGAACATGCACGTGTTCCTCAGCAGCCCCTGCTACAGGTCCAGACACGGCTTGCTCTCACCAGCCCTTTAAGTCAGGGATCACCAAGCTGCAGATGGAGGTGCAAGTATGAGTTCTCCTGCACTGCCCCAGCTGCAGAGAGTGGGTAAGTACTAAGACACAACTATGGATTTTCTGTGAACATCTGGAGAAGTGGTGCTACATAGCAGCAGCTTAAACAGCTCCTGAACTCCTGAACTCTCCCCATTGCATGTATGGGGATACTCTGGGAAGTTCAACCCCAACTAGTATCTGAAAGGGATGAGGGAAACGGCTTTAAAGGCTTGCCCGGACACTGATCTACAGGGGCTGCACTGCATCTCAGATGTCCCGATGTGTAAAATCACACCCAGAAATTCACAGAAAGCTGATCACAGAAAGCAAAATCTGCTTTAACGAAAGGGCCAACTGATCCTGCTACAGCAGTGCTGCAAACGTGCTGGAAAAGAACATGCTTTTTCGGTGTTGGAAGAATGCTCTGAGGTCTCCTCCAAAACCTTCTCTTCTCCAGGCTAAGCCAGCCCAGTTCCCTCATCCGCTCCTCTTACGTCATGTGCTCCAGGCCCTAGCCATCTTGGTGGTTCTCCACTAGACTTACTCAAGTTCATCAAGTTCTTTTTTGTACTGTGGAGCCCAAAACTGCATGCAGTAGTCCACTGCAGTCTTCCCTTGATCTACTGGCTATATGCCTGTTGATACAGCCAAGGATGCTATTAGACTTGCTACCAAGGCACACCACTCACTTGTGTTCAGCATAGTGTCCCCCAGGACCCTTGGGTCCTGTTCAGCAGGGCTGTTACCCAGCCAGCCTGGCTCTACCTTGGAGGAGATTAGTCCGTCCAAGGCGCAGGATGCTGCGTTTGTCCTTGCTGAATTTTGTGAAGTTCTTGTCAGCCCATTCTTTCAGCCTGTCTAGGCCCCCTGAACGGCAGCCCTGCTCTCAGACAGGGTGACTTCTCTGCAGGCTTGATGAGGGCACCTGCTATCCCCTCCTCAGGTTATTGATGAGGACATGATACAGGACAGGTCCCAGTATAGATCCCTGAGAAACTTCCTTTGTAGCCAACCTCTAGGTAGAGTACGAATCATTCACCACCACCCTCTGAGCCTGACGATCCAGCCAGGTTTCTATCCATCTTGTACTTTCCCCATCTGCACTCTGATGTCCCAATTTGGGCACAAGGACGCTATGGGATAATGTGTCAGGCTCACTCCAGCCTCAGGCAAGTGCACCATGAAGAGCTTGACAGACCAAGGGCCAGTGCAACCTCCACCCTCGCCATGTATGTAAAGAGTTTGAGGGTGCTCAGAGCCTGACAGTTAGTCCTGAGACCTACACTGCCCTACCAGGGAAATTATAACAGCTTAGCAAGGGGAAAAAATAAACACGTTCAAATGCTTCGAGGTGAGCGCACCCTCTGGCTCCTGTTGCCCTGCGCCCACCCCACCCACAGACACAGTTCAGGCCCAGTTCCCTGAACGCTGGGCTAATCTCCTATTTGACTAATGGGATCCTGTATGGGACTAATTATGCCGGAGCCAGATTCCCAAACCAATTGCCAAATGTCTTTCATGACAATCATTAAAACTGATGCCTCGGTGAGGTCTTCAATGGGCTACTGAAATCCAGCAGATGCTGCTAACTGCTCCCCACCCAGCATTTGCTGTTCAGTGCTACCAGCGTGAGGTGGACTGCTTTACCTCCATGCATGCACAGAACCCACGCGCAGCAAGCTCCCTCCGCCCGAGGACTCACCACACCTGCAGAGCCGCAGCACAGGGCTAGCATAGCCCTCAGCAGGCCCAGGAAGGAGTAGCGAATCTCAAGAGCTGCAGAGAGCAGAAGGAACAGCAACAACAGCAGACACGGCGCGTGGTGTAGTTCCAGGAAAGGAAGAAACGTCAATAGCCACATCTGTACGGTAAGAGAAGCAACACATCTGGAGGATCGGCACATCTGGAGACATGCTTTGCCTCTCACCTCACTCAGCCAACTGTGCTGGCAAAGCGCAGCTCTGCAGGTCCCCCAGTGGGACCCCTCTCCGGGATCGGACCTTCAGCTTGCTCAGGCGGTGGTCGCTTTGAAGGTGATTTTCCACTAATACCCTGGACTGTGCATTGTGCTGGCTGAAACGTAGATGCAAGTCTGCTGCTGCCAGTTTTCACATGGGAGCCTTTGACAAAACAGCACAACAGACACGTGGTGGCAGTGACTTCCTCGAAAAGCACATCACTGCAGCTGAGCCACGGCCGCAGTGCAACAGCCTCAGTGATGCCTGGAGAGCAGAGGCCAACTGCACCTTCCTTCCCTGGCCGGCAAAGGCAACCAGGAGGCCTGCCAGGCCTACGGGATACTCCACCACGCACCACTTTCCTGGGAGCAGTGTCGCACCTGTCACAAGCGCAAGTTGAGCCCTTGCCACGTATCTCCAGCAAGGTATTTACCTACCAGTATTTCCTTATTTGCTTTTCCAAGAGATTCGCAGAGCACTTAACTAATGTTGGTCTAGGCTTACAGCTCAGTCTCAATGAAATTACCAGCCTAATGCATTGAAGCAGCTCAGCAAAAGTGCAACAATTGTCCATGTACGGCTTGGCCTGCAGCAATGGCAGGGACCTTGTGGGATTTGCTGCACCTAATACAGGTGGCTGCAATCACGGTGCCTCCCTCTGAGCAAGCTCCTTTTGGCTTTGTTCATGGCCAGTGGATACGCAACCATGAGAACGTGAGCACGGTCGCCCTAAGGAAGGCACCTGTGTGACAGCGACGCAAACCACCCCCGGACTCTGCGTCCGGCAGCTGAAGGGAGACCAGGGCGACTTGCTCAGATGCAGATACGTACTCCAGATACATCCTTTTTTAGTGCATGAGGGACTCTGCAGGCTGAACAGTGCGCGCTGCATTAATTTGCATCTGCCATGGTGAAAAAAAGCACCTGCACAGGCAGTCACCCCAGCTCCGTAACTCAGTCATGAGACTGAGTACAAACCAGAGAAATTGTCACTGGCTTAAAATTCATATAGCTAATCCATGGTAAACTCCTCCGGATCGGCACTCGAATCAGATCAATACTTGCTGGTCTACTTTGGGTTTTTAACTTGCTGAATAAAACTATTCAGCCTTGCACTGAAAGCATCAATAAGAGGGGACTGCACGCCTAAGAAATGTGTTAAAAAATTTAGGCATGTTTTTTTTTTCCCCTAAAATAGGAAGCGTCACCATTTCACAACGGCTCCAAGAGAACTGTATTGCTTTTATTTTTAAAATAAGGGAAAGTGGCTTGACTGAAATAGCAGAGCTCAATGGCAAAGCCAGGAATAGAAGTGAAATCCCAAGGTCTAATCCTCTGTTCTAATCACCGGACTGCAAGCCTTCATACTCTTAATTACAGCCGTTGCTTCTAATAAAAGTTTAACGATGGTTTTCTTTGCAGTTATGTAAACTGTATTTTGGGTCTGACAATCTACGTAAGCGCTTTGCTGCATTAGACAAACATCCATCTAATCCTGCATCCGGTCTTTGCATGGGCAGCAGAGAATTCAAGGAAAGAATATTAAAAATAAATAGGTCATGGACAGAGCATTTCTTCCCCTCATTCCTCTTCCACCCAGGCTCAGAGCTCATGGGGAAGAAGTGCCAGATACAAACGTCTTTCCCCAAAGTATTTGGGAAAGGTGTGAGGAGGAAGGGTTAAGAGATGCTCTTAGCTCTACAACGGAAATGTACGTCCCTCTTACTGCCATCTCCAAATATCCATGTAGGTTTTTAAACAGTTCATCACTCAAAAGTGCTGCTCACAATTATAATTTGCCTGCAGTTGACAACGCCCAGGGCTGGAGCACAGAGAGAGAACGAAGTCAACAAATCCGCTTGTCACACCAACCCAGTCTAGGAGACTGGTTTCCGACCAGTTCTACTTTACATTTCTCATTGCCGCAGAGCACACCTGACCCCGTCGGGCAGGCACAGGACAGCCGGCCTGGGAGCACCCGAGGCAATCGCAACGAGGAAAGAAAACTGAAGCCAAAAGAAGCCAACTGAGATAGTCTTCTGTTCTGTGAGTGCGCAGGAATCAAACCCCTGTAGTAGTCAAAAGAATGACAAAGTGGGGCTGCCGTGAATTAGCCAGGAGAAGGGGGATGCCTGGCAAACGGCAGCATCATCTCCCAGCACCAGCTGGAGGAATGAAGCTGAGTTTCAGTGAGGTGCAAAGGAACATGCTGAGCTGCAAGCGACAGCTGCTGGTCATCCTACACAATTGCCCTCCTCATGAAACCCTGATCCAAGGATATCGTAGGATGAAACAGAAGAAAATGGCTTCAAGGACCCTTTCCAGACCCCGCTGGGGACGAGTGCTGTCTCACAAAGCCATGGCATTTAACTCCCATGGCATGACAGGCTCAACTCTCATTGGAGGCCGTGAATGACCCGAGGCAGGAGAAGCTCAACCTGAAAGCCTGCACCTCCTTCTTGAACCATGCGCTTTCCCCAACCTCTTACAGCACTGCTGCTCCACATGTCTCCCCAGACCAAGCAGGACTCCTTGCAAACACATCCGTTGTGTCAGGCTGCCAACGTGGTCATGGCTGCTCTTCACCAGGCTGAGCCTGGCTGCTTCTCCAGATACTGCCTTGAGGAACCAACCCCAGTGAGGAAACCCATCCAGAGGTGATTTGGTACCTGAGTCTCCATTCATGAGGTCAGCAGAAGCATTTGCACAACCATTAAATCTTCTCTCAATATCTGAGAGAAGAAGGCAGTTGTTGACAACCTACCAAAGGTGACTGCAAGCAGTTGCAAAGAAATGCAGGTTAACCCAATTTATTGTCACGATCCTTTTTAAACTGCAACCCTTATCACAGCTTCCCAGGCCACACAACAGCGGGGAGTGACCCCCCTGCTCATTGGCACAACAACTGCACAGACCTTCCTCTGCTGCCCAAGAAACTGCTCTCGCTTGGCTTTTATTACATGCCTCCAAATAAGAGGTTCAGGACTCATAAAAGGTTTTTTTCAACACATGCTCATCATTTTTTGTGGTCCCTTTATATGAAAAGCCATCTGGAAAGTGATGGCTAGAAAAGACAACTGATTGCCACACTGTTCTCTCCGTAAAAATCCCTGCTTGGCATCCGACCGTCTTTCACCAAACAGGAAAACATTTGTCAGTTGTGCTCCCCCCTTGCAGGCCTGCAGAGAACAAGAGTGTGCAAGGCTGCACACAGACAGGAGGAGTGACAAAGATGGTCCAGTGTCAGATCTTACTGCGTTAAAAAAAAATGCATTAGTAAGGTCCATGGTAGATTTCAGGGAGCTGGTCCTTTATTTTAAGATCAGACTTGTGCTTGGGGTAGCAAGTAGGATAAATGCATTTTTTTAGTTATTACTAATATAGCAGTTGTGGTTCTGAAAACTGGAAGTCCTAAATGCCTCAGAACAAGATGAAAGAAAAGGATTCTGAGCTAAAGGAAATAATCTGACAGTTCTGAGAGTTCTTAAGATTTATAATCATCACTCAGTACCCAGCAGTTTCTCCTTTGCTATGCCCATCCTGATCTTTAAAGCAAAGACACTGCCAAGACTTGGAGCAGAGGACAAATTGAAGCAGATTATTGTCTAATAAACAGACTGCACGAGGAGAGAAAGTTGTACCATTTGGCTCCATCTCCTCACCCCACAAATCTCCATGGACGGCAGGAGCGCGCCTTTCTGCACCCACATTGGGAAGCCAAGAGCCAAAGCAAATCAAGCTTTGCCTAGCAATTATCCTGGAAAAGTAACTGATGGACAGTTCAGTGTCCAAGGCTTCAGGAGGACCGAACACGATCCCTTCCCGGGAGGCTGGCACACTGCAATCCTCTTTTCAGGACACATCTACAAGTGCTGGTTCCTAGCAGCCCAGCTTCTGGGCTGCAAAAGCTCCCACCATCACTGACAGTTTGAGCATCCGGGATCGCAAAGCAAAATGGAAGTTGAAGGTGACCTTGATCGTTCGACCATGCTCTTTGGGACAAATCCTACAAGGCCGGCACAGGACACAACAGCTCTGGAAAATCGTTGCTGTAGACAGATCTGCAGTGCCAGAGAAGCTGAACTGCCGTCCTCTGGCAGGAAGGAGCCTCTCGGTTCCAGAGCCTTATGCAGAGTTAAGAGCTTGCACTCTGTGTTTTGTGCATCTCTGAGGGCTGAGGAACTACCTACAGGGGCTGTGAGAAAGGTAAATAAAGGCATGAGTTGCACAGATGGCTTCATACAGCCACACATGCACCATTCTGAAGAGATCTCCATCTGGAAAGTCTCAGTCCGAATATACTGGTGATCAAAAAGACACTTTGCGGAACAGAAAATGTGGTCCATGGCATAATTCTAGAGTTACTGCTTCCCACCAGTTGTTTCCAGTAATGCAAAGTAGGTGATGGTGGCCATGAAACCAGGCGGTTCTGAACACAACATCTCAGAAACCAAGCTGTTGCTTCGATATGGAGAACTAGTACCACCAGCTAAAAGGCTCTAGAGGTTTTTCCCCTTCGACCATCTACGCTCATTAGGATAAATTCATGACTATGCCAAGCATCTGCACATGAAAGTCCCACTCTCCTACGGAGGGAGCAAGATTGCCTGAGCAAAGCGAGAAGGAGTCTCACTTTTGTCATGATATGGGTGGGAATGATCCCATCCCAGTTAAGTCCATAGCACAGGACGAACCAAGACAAAAGACTTCGGGAGACAGTTAATTTGGGAGCTGTTCTTGGGAGCTCTGCTTTGTGGGCAAGCTCCATGGAACATGCAATCTGCTTGCAGCGTGTGACAGCGATGGGGAAAAACATGCGACCTGGAAAATGATTTCACGCAGAGAGCGCTCAGCTTTAATTACAGTTTGAAAGCCCGTTCCCACCCTGCCACCGAGGCGCCCAGATGAAGCTGGCTACCTTTCCTCCCACCCAAGAGCACTCGCTGGCTCCAATTAGCCTCCTGCTCAGAATTACGCCTGATGAGGTTTTTGAGGGTCACTTCACAGTACATTTAGGAGCACTAGGTAGGAGCTCACGGAACCAAGAGAGGAATATGAAGCTGAGGGGTAACATGGTAATTGCTTAATAGGGAATCTTAGAAACAGCTCAGCTGTGACGGATTCAGCTGCTTTGAAATGGGCTGCCTTGAGGCTGTTTGGCTGCCTTGGAGGAGCAGGTGGAAGAGGAGTTTGAGCTACAGCTCTGCTCACCTGGCTGTCTTTGTGGGACTATCCTATGTCCCAAGGACATGAATCATTTTATTAGGCAAGTCGAGCACGTCCAACAGAAAGTGAAAAACAGAAAGAGAGGGGACAAAGCAAAATAAGGCATGTCATTCTTCACTCCACAAATGCCCTGGGCAAACACTAGATTAGGAGCAGCCCTGGGAGGCAATCGGATGAAAGAGGGAACACCAGGGACAACACAATCGGCTGAGGCAGATCTCAGAGAAGCTAGCAGCACAGGTAGGAAAAGAGTTCAAGCACTGAGCTCCAAAGCCTATCCTTGCATCACAGCCTACACACTGCTTTTAGTAGCCTAGAAACCTGAAGGAACAGGAACTAAAGCAAACATGCGCTGCACTGATTAGCAAACCTGTGTCTACCTTCTTTCTGCACGTTTGTCATGGGTGCTCCTCGACCCAGGGATGCATGCTACCTGGGCCCCTGCTGCTCCCCGGCCCTTCTGCTGAGGCTGGAGCAGTGGCAAAGCTTCAGCAATACCTACAATTATCTCAAACACTCCCCTTCCCAAGTTGGCAGCATTCCTGCAATGGGAGCGACTCCTGTGAACCTGCTCCAAGAGGCACCAGCCCTAACGTCTGCCTTCATGGACATCAAAACACAAGGGAGTTTGGTGCACCCTGACCTCCTGTTTTGCCCATGGGCTATACTCACAAATGCTCTCTCTCAGGAGACCTCCTAGATAAAATACCAGAAAGAAAAGAATTTAAAGTGATACGTTATGATGGCACTTAATCCCAGCTGCGCTGCTGACCCGCCAGGCAGCCAGGTCCTGGACCTCGCTCTTCTGCTTTCAGCAATGGGAGGGAAGATGCAGCTATTTAGGTTGATCCGGATCAGTCTAACACCGATTGAACAATGCAGTGACAGCAGCTGGGAGCTGACTCCAAGCTTCAGGAAGTGTCTCCAAATTTTTTGTTTCTGTAGCAGAGCAGGGATTTCGCCCAGGAGGTCCTGCCTCCGGGTCTTTACCTCACGATGCAGCCAGGAACACATTTTAGAGAGGAGCGAGTCAATACGGGCATCAGGTGAATGACGATCTAGCAGGTCCCGTGGTAAACTCTTCCCACAGCTAGTTATCTCAGCATTAAATATTTACCCATTTCAGCTTCAGCTTCTAGACTCTGATATTGCTGCCTGCAAGTTAAAGAGCCTCCCTGCCTCCTCCTCAGTAGTGCATATGGGTGAGCACCTCTCATGCCAAGCAGCGACTGTCTCAAGACTGCAGTTTAAACACTTAAGGGATTTAACCCATAACATTTTTTTTGTTTTAGCTGCAGGGGGCTGCTGTTCCAGCTTTCAGATACTGGCCGTACAAGGGACACCCGCTTTTAGACACGCCACAAGGACAGCAAATGCGCTGTTTCAGAACAAGTCCATCCACAGCAGACATTTAGAGGAGAGGGCTGAATTTACAGAGGTCACCTTGGCTGTTTGCAGAGGATCTTCTAGGCGTAGGTACCACCAGAGGGAGAAGGCAACAAGATACAGAGCTTTTCTTTTTTTCTCTTTTTGTGCTACTCTCAAAAACACCAAAGCAGCATTCCTGGTGTGACGTGTGTTTTGTGGTGCCCTCCGCACCTTTGCTCGGAGGGAAGCCCCCAGCACGTGGGTCTGTCAGCGGGAGCAGGGCGAATGAATGCCGGAGCTGATCCGGCTGCGCTCCTCTCTGCAGGCTCATTGCCCGCGGTATCGCGCGCAGAGTCTGCAGGAGAAAAGCTCTGAAAGGCCAGGGCAAAGACCAAGCGCTCAGAGGGAAAGGGAGAGGCACCACCCTCGCAAACCGACCTGCCACCAAACGTGGAGCTGTCATCCAGCCAGGAAGATCAAAGCCCTACGTGGCATCCATAGTGACAGTCCTTCAACTAATCAGCCAGTTGTAAATACCATGACACACATTTTCAGGACAGCCGTAACAACTCTCTGCACAGCCGACTTCCTTTGCACTGGTCAAAAGAAGAAAGCTGAACCCTGAATTTCATGCATTAAACTACTGTTGGAGGCAAGATGCTGGGCAGGAAGACCTTTGAGACCGGCTCATTGCTGCAGGCCTGCTGCATGACCTGCTGAAGTGACCCAGCACTCTCCCTCGGTTCTTCTTCAAAGCATGGGCTCGTTTCTGCGGAGGACTGAGAATCTCTGCAGAGACCTGGAAAATCCCTGCGCAGCAGATGCTGCAGAGACACTTATGTCATCGACCCACCTGTGCTCCAAGCCTGGCATGGCAGGTCTTCACAATGCCTTCAGAAAAGAATATAAATGGAGAGAACGGGGAACAAAATTGTTGTTGTTTTTTTTTCCCATTCACTTGAGGCACAGAGAAACATCTTCCCCAGACAAGCAAAACATGCATTTTCTAGGTTTAAGCCACCTTTCAGATCTCAGAGTTGCCTTTTGGGGCTCTGCAGGAAGGAAATGGCTGCTGTCTGCATGAGGGAGAAGAGTTTGTTTTGCAAAGCGGCACGGTTCAGCCGCGGAGCCGTGCCCTGCTCTACCCGAGACACCTGACAGAGCCCATTAGCATCACGGCCCGGCCCCAGACAGCTCAGAAGCGTCTCAGGAATTGGTTTGTAAGGGAATACCCCTCAGCTATTTCAGCTCAGCTACACTTAATCCAGTAAGATTTAAGTGCTGTGTTTTATCTTCTCCAGTATCACGCCAGACTTCACAACTTGGGAAAGACCCGCAAGAAAAGCGCGAGTCTTCAGAAGCAACTTGAGCACGATTTCCCAGCAGACGGCCCTTCAGTGAAAGATGCCCCATTCAAGAGTCACACCTGGTGGTCCAAGGAAAGTTCTCCTGATGGGTCAGAGAAGGTGCCCTGCCTGTCGGTCGAGCGTGGGCTTGTCCCTTGTCCCCGGTGAAGTGAGAGCAGCGATGCTGCCTGCTCAAAGCTCAGCTGAATCCTCTTTGGGAGCTGCACGAGCTCCTCAGAGCAACAATCCTCTCTTCCCCCTGCAGAAGCCTTCTCCAAGCGTTTAGAGTGACCTGACAGAGAAGTGCTCGGTCATGACAGGAAGACTCGGCAAGGACCAGTAACCACAGACACTTTCAGATAGCATACAAAGGTGGTAAAAATTCCCCGGACGCAAGGGCCCAGGGCGCTCCTGAGTCCTGTGCTCCTCTTGCTGGGCTGTTGGCCCCACTGCCCTTGCAGCCCTTCCCCAGGCACCTAGAGCCTCCTGCCCTCTGCCCCACCACGGCCATCAGTCCCTGGGCTTGGCAAGGCAAGGACGCGAGGGGTTCTGCTCCGCTTCGCCTGTGAAGGGAATCACCACAAGCCACTGCCCACTGCTGCCCAGGGTGCTTGAGAAACGAGCTCACACCAGGCGTCTCCACCTCCTCCCCAACCGGGTGCCCTGCTTCCGCCACCTCCGAGTTCAGTTGTCTGAGACTTGCCCTCTTCCCCTGAACTTGCTTTTAAGCCTGGACAAGTTGAAGAGGTAGAGAGCCAGCAACCTCGTTGAAATGATTATGAGACTTAAAGTTATGAAGCTTGGAGCAGGAGGCTGGACCAGATGACCTCCAGAGCTCCCTTCCAGCCTTGGTCACTCTACGAGAAGCCAAATGAAGTACTGGAAAAATATCTTTTTAAGTTCTTCTACCAAGGAGACTTTAACCATGTCCCAGCCATTAGAGTGGCTCATTCAACCTGCCCTGCACAAACTCACTTCCTAGATCTACCCCCTCCCAAATACCCCCCCCCCCCCCCCCCCCCCCCCCCCGTTAAACCTTTCTAATGTAAATGAAGTGTTGGCAGTCATTATCTCCAATGCAGGAAGTGATGCTCAGCACACAGACATCTCCTTCGTGTCTCAGGGTCATTAGCGCTACAGCTCCATTCCCCTTTGCTTTGCAATCCTGACGCTGACACTGATGGGCTCAACAGCATCACACTTATGATCACCTCACTGGTCCCATAAGGCAGCAATGCAGAAGACGAGCTTATCAAAGAGGCGTTGCAGCTGGTGCCCCCACACCCGCTGCTGGTCCTTTGCACTCATTCCCTCCTCCCTGCCCATGTTTGCCATGTGCGGGCGGCTGCAAGGTGCGCTTGTAGTCACAGCCGGCCGGGCGGCTGCACCGCGTGCCCCTCCGCTCGCGGCCTCCAGCGCGGGCACCCTGCAGCGCTGCTTGGCGCACGGGCACACTGCTCTACGCCTGCTCTCAGCAAAATCCTACGCTTGGCACTGTTCCTCGGCGGAGCTGAAAAAGGTCAGCCGTGCTGAGACCTGCTCCGAGCGCTTCATTGCTTGCTCTCCACCAGGCACAAAGGGCCGCCCCAGAGCGCAACTTGCATGCGGGTTAGTCTGCTAAGGTCACTCCTACAGCAAGGGGACAACCGACACACTTCAGTGAGGAAGATTAAAACAGAGCAAGAAGTGGAAAGGGCAGTGTGGCCTTCACCTCACCTCCCGTGACCATCAGCCTTGGGGCTGGCGTTTATAAGCCCACCCGCTCAAAGGTACCACTGAGGTGGGCGGCCAGCCACACGCCGCCAAATCAGAGCAGTCACCGAAAGCAGGGCTGAAGGTGCCTTGAGGGCTCACGCAAGGTCACACTCTTGCCCACAGTCAGTAGACTCTACACCTCGGCCCACCTTGGGGCAGCAGGAGTATGTTCATGGCAGCACGGACTTTAACGCTTGCAAGCAAAACCTGAGGCTGTAGATTAAAATAAAGAAAAAAAGGTCGCTAACAAGTCAAAGAATATTTAAGCCCATAAATGGAATCCCATGATAAGCTTGACCTAAATATTTAGATATCTGCATAACTAAAGATCATTATACTCAAAACCATCTTTGAATAACGCAGCCAAATTTTAACTATTTACACTTTGAAGGAAAGCTTCACTGCAGAAATCCCGCGCAACGCTTCCTAACCCACCTCTAGCTCTGCAGACACCCACCGCTCAGAACAGTCGCCCCACGTGCCAGGCGGCACGCACGGGCTTTTATTCTCCGGGGGTTAGCTTAGCCTATAGGTCACTGAGAACCAGAAACTCCTCTGTCTGACCTCTGCCGAGCTGCTTCCTATTTATGCCTCAGGTAGAAACAGGCACAGTAGTTACTGCCTCCTTCAGCGGAAGTTTTCATGTCTGCAGATATTTCTAAGCGCCCACAACCAATGCATGGTTTATCCGTTCTGTACTGTTTTATGTCTGAAGCAGCCTCGCTACGTTTCAAGACTCAGATAGCAACAGAACAAGCATGTTGTACATAAATGCATATTTTCTCACCTCGTTCCTCTAAGTTGCTAGTGGTCAGAAACCAACAATAAAAAGCAGAGATATCCTCAACGCTGAGAAGCTGAGGAGCTCGAGGCACAAACGCCTGAACTAGCTCTGCCCTTTTGCAGCCGCTATCACCGCAATCAAAAAACAATTTTTAATTTGCACAGCTCATGTATAGCTGCGCTGGGCCCAAGAGCATCAGCCACTTCTACAGATGAAATCTCTGCATCACTGGAAGCTTTCTCACAGATGAGCGTAGTAAGCCCTCCCTCCTCCTCTGCTCTTCACTATAGAAACCGGTCATCCAAGCTCCGCCACAGCCCCGGCCCTGCAGGAGCTTCCTCCAGCCTCTCCAGCCATGGCTTTCGTCAGCTCCAAGCAGCACCCTGCCGCTGTGCTGAGTGTGGATGACACTACTACAAAGCCCTCGCGCTGTCACATCCCAGATGGGCCCCAGCGCTCGTTGCTCGGAAATCTGAGTTTCCGATGCAGAAGCACTCTCTGCTGCACCCCCACTTCCATGATGCCTCAGATGGAGCGGTCAGCAATCCCCGAAGCGATACCCGGCTGCTGGAGCAGATACCCCGGTACAGCACATCCAACAGCTGGAGGCAGCAGTGTGGAGCACCTAAAAACCTCAGCCCGACTCTGTGTGCTCTGCACTTTCAAACGCCTCTTCTCCCAGCCACTGAAGTGGTGCCGAGAGTATTTAACCATTTTGCTGTTGATTCCTGCCTGCGTTACACTTGTGTGTGCGCTACAACAATGTTCCTGTATCTTCACATCCCCCCAAATCCTCCTAGAAATGCTGCATCTGCCAGGTTCAATCCACAGCACCTGAGTCAGCGGCAGCGACAACTACACAAGTTCTGGTGGAAACAAGGCAGCTCCTCCACCAGAGCTCCCTGGTGCCACAGCAGGAGCTGGGGAGATGTGCGGCAGCAGGAGCAAACCGTGTTCTCCACCATCGCACCACGGTAGGTAGCATCCTTGCCCTCTCACAGGGTTACCTCTGGTTCAGGAAATCTGTCCCTTAACAGTTCCCAGTGACGCCTGAGGTTCCAGCAAAGTTTTTCAGCATGCCCAGTGTACTTCCTCAGGAGGGGAGGTCGGCAAGGGAATGCGTTTTCCAGACAAGTGGCATTAGTGCACTTCTGCCAGGGTGGCGTGTTGACATGGCTTTTGCTGAGCTGAAGGGACAGGACGAGTTTCTTGTGTCACCTCCAAGGAGGCAGGTGGAAATTGTCCACTGAACAAGAATATTTGCTCCCTCTAGTGGCATCTGGGGTTTGGGGTTTTTTTTTTGTAAGCTAGCAGGTAAGTCCTGGCCACATCACGGCATGCCACGGCCCTGCTCCCACACATCTGTTATCCCATGGCTCATCCGCAGTTGTCCCAGCACTGTATGAAAATGTAGCCTTGAAGCATGGGCTCTATTAACAGGCCACCAGGATTTTACTGAAAAAGAAAATTAGGGGAGAAGCCTCCTTGCTGTGACCTTGGAGAAGTTGAAGGACCCGGCTAGGCCAGTGACCCAAACATCTCGGAAGCAGACACAGCAGCTTGGGGTGCTGTCAGCGAGAACCCTGCTCATGCTCCCTAGGCAGGACACCCTCAAGTTCCCATCATAGTGATGGGCAGAGCAGTTCCCCATCTCACAGGTAACCTCTTAGGGGCAACTTAGTTCCCATCCTGCCCTTCCAAGCTAGAACACTGGGGTTTCTTCAACTGAGTAATTGGTACAGGTGTACAACCACGGGAGCTCTTACCTACAGCACAATGGCTCTCTTCAATGCCGGATGGCGTAGCAGCTTCACACTGTCTCCCAACGAGGCAAAGACTAATTGCCACAGGCGGAAAGGACATGCAGCCTTCCAGCCCTACAAAGCCCAGCAGAGCTCCCGTGAATCCAGAGGACATAGTAATGCTTACAGCCCATCTTCAGCCATTTGGTCAAGAGCACCAAGACTTCTATAGCGAGGGGGATGCACTGAAAACCCAGCAATCACGGGCCTCTATTCCAGAGCCCTGATCAGTTCACATACCCAAGGAATGTCACCCTCCAAGTCCCACAGCCTTGAGAGGACGCTGCAGGGATGAAGACAGACCACCTAGCCATAGCTCTGGAGCCTGGGTGTGTGTGTGCTGTGGAGAGCACTCCAGCTGCTGGGAACATTCCCAAACGTGTCACGAATGGTGGCAGGCAGCCAGGAGCGAACCCACCCCACAGTTTGCTTGTTCTCATCTGTCAGCAAAGCCAGCATAAGATTTCTACAGGTTAAGCCTTTCTATGTGGGAGTCACGGTGTGGTCCTCACTCCTCACACCCCTCCCAGAAGCTTTGTGTCCCGTAACACATCTGGATATCCAAAGCACTGAAAAAGGAAAGAGAACGTGTGGGTGAAGGACAAAGGGTTAGCGAAATGCAATGTCCAAGCTAGCTTCTGCAGCCCAAAAGATTTCTGGCAGAAAATCCAAAGAGAGAAGGGGCAAATCCTGGGTACTAAAGCTAAAATAGAAAATGGATCTTCCCTCTTCTTCCAGGAAGCCACTGAGCACGCACATGTTCTTGCAGCAAAGCACAGCACCATCTGCATGAAGATCAAAACCCATCCATTCAGTCCTAGTTAACCCTTGAGGCTCCTGCAGGAACCAGCTCCCACTTCACCCAAAGCTTTGCAGGAGCTGCAATTACACAGCCAGGAAAGGAACTAGGCACAATTTCATGGAAAAAGCAGCCTGGGTGGAGCAGGACTGAGCTGCATGGAGCTCCAGAGCAGGTGTAGCGGGGCATCCTCGGTGCTACCAGCCACGTGGGCAGCAAGGACTACTCTTTCACCGACATCGGGCTTCCTCACGAAGCTGCTGTGAGACCCAGAGGAGACTTAGTGATGGGAAGTTAAAAAAAGAGAGAGAGAGTGAGAGAGAGAAAACAATGTTCCCATGGTTAATTGGGAACACTCCAGTTCAAGGGCTGGGAACCAGGCCTCTCCGCTCCAATGTGCCAAACAGCTTGCTTGCTCTGTTTCTATTTGCCAGCTGTGAGATGAGTTATCAGCCCTCCTCAACAGAGCGAGGTGGAAAGCACCTCCTCGGCGCTCGTAGCAGCAAAAATGGTAGCTGCAGGAGAAAACACTTGTGAGAGAAACAGAGTCCCTGAGCCCGGCCAGCCAGCTGAAAGACTGAGCGCTCTCCCGGGGGAGATATGTCATGGAACAGCAACTGCGATATCAGGAACAAACCCCAGCAACTGCAGTCCACGCCCCAAACTCCAGGCACCAGCAGCAGTGGCTCCCATTCCCTATGCCCTGGACAACTTTCCCTGCTGATCCAAATTCAAGCACCAGGAGATGGGACTCACTCTCCCACAGCTCCGAGGAGAACGAGCACAAGGAACAGCCGAAGGGCACCGTATAGGCAGCACTTCATTTTTTTGGCACCATCCACACACCTAGCAAGAAGGACACGGGCCAGGTCACGGCACATGGAGTAAGGCTGCAAACGGCAAAGGCTGAGAGGGAAGCAAGAATATATCAGAAGGCAATAAAATGCTCACAGCTCAGCAATGCTTGGCTGGACAGAAGAATAAGGAATTGGGCAATTATCTGGATGAGCTGGAGAGGTCTAGGGCAGTGAAGTGCCATTACGGATCCGCACAGGGAAAGTATTTGGTACAGGGAGGAGAGGAGAGGGACAGGAGATCTCGGCTCACATACAGGGCATACGGGCAAGCCAGAGTGGCCAAAGGGCCACTCCAGAGAGGACAAGCAGTTTGAGTGTGATGAAAAGGAAGCAGGCAAATATTGACTGGACAACCCAAAACCCAGCAGCTACACTCTGTATGATCTGAGTTTGGAGTCCACTGGGTCTTAATACTGAAACTCTTCAAGAAAGGGATTCTTCTGCCATATCTGTGCAGTGCCCAGCACAAAGCAGGAGGGAAAAACATATTCTTGTTCTCGGTTATAATTAAAAGAAACAAGTGCAGAGTGGGGGAAGAATTATGGCTATTCTGGAAGTTGGCAGTTTAGTTTGAAAAAATGTTCTCATTCAGGAGGCAATCTGTATATTCCCCAGAGAAACAGCAGTCGAGAATTTATGGGTTGCCAGATGCAGCCTGCACAAGTGGTCTCCAGTGGATGATGTTACTTGAGGCCACAAGCGAGAGGGAAGGGTGACAGGCAGGGAAGGGTAGGCTCGGCGCTGTTGGGGATGGGCAAGCAAAGACGGGGCCCCCTGTGCAATAGCCGGCAGCACACGCTGAACAGATCCCCCCTGGATCCGACCCCTGCGGGTAGTGGGGTCTGTCTGCTGTGGAAGACTGACAGCAACCCCAGGCCGCTCACCCAGCATCTGTCTGGTTGAACATCAAAACCAGCTGCCTCTCCAAACAGCGCCTGCCTTGCAAGGAAGTACGCTGTCCACACACTCAGCGTTTTGATCAGAGGATCTCCAAGAACTCTACTATCAGATTAAGCCTACCCTCATTGCACAGATGGGATAAACACGCACACAGGCACAGATCTGTCTGAGGGCCCACATGAAAGCACTCGCTGAGCTGGGTGTTCCTGTTCCCTGTCCTGCATGGCAATGAGATCACACAGCCGCAGTTTCTGTATGGGAGCTGCCGGGAAGCAGAGCTAGTCACAAGCAGAAATTTATCTGCTGATCATTTGCAAGCCACACTGTTCAGAACGATGCACAGAAAAAAGGTTTATAAACATTTTAAGAAGTATTGTTTAAGAAAATAAAAATATATTAAGTAATGAACCACCTGATTTGCAGCTTGCAAGCCATAACAGCATGAAACGAAGTCCACAGAGCAGCAACGCAGATGTATTAGTACATCGTTCGCATCCCTATACAACTGGAGCTGAGAAACTGGGCACTGACTCACTGTTCAGTTTGAAGCTTGTCCTAGAAGCTCCACAGACCAATGGAACAACCCTTGGTTGCGGTAGGAATCCTTCTGCCTTGTTAGGGAGATTCAAGGAGGAATTTCATCCAAGGAAATTATTTAAAACTGTGCCACTTTCTTAAAAAAAAAAAAAGGTATTTTCAGAGGCCAAGAAATTACTTGTCCCATGTATCTTTTCGGAAAGCATCTAAGTTGCCCCTAACAAGGAGGAACACCTTTCAAAGGTGCTTATACTTCTTCCTCCTGTTGGTGATTGCTTTACAGATAAGCAATCCCACTCTCTCTGACCTCGTGCAGAGACCCCATTCATAATCTAGCTAGAGGAGCCATCCCTAAAATAGCTTGTCTTGACAAAGATAAAGAGCTGCAGAACAAGAGCTCCAGTTTCTGCTCTTCCATAATAGTGGAAGTGCACTAGAGCATCTGCACTCGCATTGTGCAATTTATTGCAGCTACTCCATCAGTGAGCTTAGTTGCATGTGGCCACGCCTGTGATGTGCTGGCAGAGCCAGCTCTGCTTTTACCTTTCTGTTTCTTCTTTCACCACCGCGTACTGAGCTGACTGACGGCTCAACCTTGTCTGGTCCTGCGCCTTCTCGCTGCCCTCCAGCTCCTGCTCCAAGGAGGAGCTGGTGCTGCCCTCCCTGCTGACATTACTGCTCCTCCCGGGGCTGTTCTCCGTGGAGGCTCGCGGCGACTCCGTGTTCTGCTTCAGGGTCTGCAGCTTGGCCAGAGGAATGATGTCGCAGTTCTGCGGCCGGTGCCACACCGTCCGCTGCGTGGTGGCATTGTAGTAGTAGAAGCGGGAGGTGTTGGGGTCGAAGAGCTCCCACCACTGGTTCTCGTTGGTGCGCTTGATCCGGACCCCAGCAGGTGGGTCCCACACGCACTCCCCCGTGATGAGGTTGGCGTACATGCGCTCCCGCGTTCGAGGCTCTATGATTTCCACCCATTCCAGCCTGAGGGAGAACAAAGAGAGGGAGACTTAAGCGCTTGCAGTGAGCACACACATCATCTAGGAAGGCAGGATGGAGAAGACAGGGGACTCGGGAGGGGACAGACAACACGCGCTTCCTCCCCCATGCATGCTTGCACACTATGAGCCCCACAGCACTATTTACACTAAATGTGTATTTGCAAAGGTCTGCAAACCAGTCCCCACTTTTTAGCTTCCAGGAGAATTCAGCTGATCTGCAAGCCAGCTAAAATACCTTCCTGAGTTACAGTTCACAGCATTTGCACCAGCTCACCGCTTCCGACCGCAAGCCCACCGCGTTTCATAACCTGAGCTCTCCAGGGCACAGACCCGCCTGCAGCTCATTCAGCATCACGTCAGTACTTAAAATAAGTAGTGAAGGGTAGCGTGGAGGCAAGAAACCAGATGGAGAGAAACCAGCCAGAGGCATCAACGTGGAGATGAACTTACTTTCTGTGCAACACAACGCTGCAGCCCTGCGCCGGGGCCCAGACAACCAGGCCTGGCAGCATTTGCTCGTTCAAGAGTTGCAGGTGATGGTTTCAACCCCCCTTCCACCTTCCAGGACACAACTACCAGCCTGCGTGCTCACGAGGCGAGCCGAACGGGGGACAGCCGTCCTCCTTGCAGGTCTAGCCCAGCTCAGGGTGGAGGCACTGGGCTCCCCATGTTGCTCTGACAACACCCCTTGCCTCAGTCTCGATTTCAACACCCATTGCTGAGCAAGCTTGGAGATCTCCGGCGTGCACATCCCACCCCTGGTGCACGCTGGCCAGCTACCACCTTCCCCAAACCGCTCTTCCGGACACACCTCAGTGCGTGGCGACCGGCTCGCGGCAGCACGGAAACCACAGCGTGCATCGACGCCGAAACCCAGCTGGGTCTTGCCATGCTCAGCTGGGCCCTCCTCTGGCTCCGTAGCAAGAGCAGAAGGACCGGCACGCTGCTCCGTGTCCCATGCTTTTACTAAGCGAGGAGTCAGCCTCATGTTGGTCTCTGCACAGGAAATTTAGCTCCCCTCCACAGTTTGGAGCAGAAAAGATGGGTTACCCTGCCATTTCCCCGTTCCCAGGGGAGAGGGTGAGGGAAGGGTGGGCTACCATGAGCCAAACTCACTGGCACAGCTCGGCAGAAGGCAGCGCCATAGAAACACCGCAAAGGGGGATATTTCAATCATAAAGCGGGAAACTGATTTTAGAAATGCAAAAGAGGATTTAAGTAAGTCATAATCCTGACAAACGCTGCAGACAATAGGAGTTAACCCACGTTTCGGATTACCCCAAACAAAGCAGGTGTTACCTTTCGCTAATCCAGACTGTGCTCAAGACTTAAGACAGCTGAACTGCCAATCGCATTTCATTCAAATTCTTAATTTTTGTGAGGGCATATGTGGAAAGATACAAGAGATACTCCTATTAACTAAATATCTCTTGAAATTTGTCCTCGGCTGCATTTACAAGTCAGAATGCTTTTAAAAAAGGTTCAGAAATAGATACAGGAAAAAAGCCTTCAGTGTGCTGCCTAAGCGAAGCTTATCAGACTATGTGGCATTTAAAATTGACATGTTAAGTTTAGTCAGAAAACTGACCGATCATATCTAACCGCCTTTTACTCCGAACGAGTCTCCTGCGGGATTTTCAGAAATGCCTAACTTGCTCAAGTGCTTTTAAAGAAAAGTCCTAGGGGGGCACTTATCTGCCTCAAGGCTGCTGAATACCTCTGAAGGGCTGGCACTATGCCCTTCAGGGCTTCTGGATTGGTAGATCTTGTCTTCCAGCTTGATTCAAATCTCTGAATTGAAAGAAAAGCAACAAGCTTTTCAAGTGCCAAAGGTTACCAGCTTTGGGCAAACAAATCTAAATTAAGAAAACGTATCTCTCTGCTTGACATATAGAAAAAAAGCTGTAGTTAAGGCCTTTCTGCAAAATATAGACTAAAAGAACTGGCACTGGAGGAATAAACCCCAGGCCCCAGGACAGGCTGGGGGCTGACCTGCTGGAAAGTAGCTGTGCCGAGAAGGACCTGGGTGTGCTGGTGGATAACAAGTTAATTGTGAGCCAGCAATGTGCCCCTGTGGCCAAGAAGGCCAAAGGGATCGTGGGCTGCATTAGGCAGAGTGTTGCCAGCAGGTGGAGGGAGGTGATCCTCGGCCTCTCCTCAGCCCTGCGGAGGCCTGCCCTGGAGTACTGTGTCCACTTCTGGGCTCCCCACGACAAGAGAGACATGGCGCTGCTGGAGAGAGTGCAGCGGAGGCCTACAAAGATGGTGAGGGGACTGGAGCATCTCTGCTCTGAAGAGAGGCGGAGAGAGCGGGGCCTCTTTAGCCTGCAGAAGAGAAGCCTGGCAGGCGATCTCCTCCATGTGTACAAGTATCGGAAGGGAGGGTGTCAAGAGCACGGGGCCAGACTCTTCTCCGTGGTGCCCAGCGACAGGACAAGAGGCAACGGGCACAAACGGGAACACAGGAAGCTCCATGGAGAGATGAGGAAAAGCTTCTTGACTGTGAGGGTGCCTGAGCGCTGCAGCAGGTTGCCCAGAGAGCTTGTGGAGTCTCCATCCTTGGAGATGGTCAAAAGCCATCTGGACATAATCCTGGGCAACGTGCTCTAGAGGCACCTGCTTGAGCAGGGGGGTTGGACTAGATGATCCCCAGAGGTCCCTTCCAACCTCAACCATTCTGTGATTCAGAAAAGCGTAAATACATTGCCATACCTTGTCTCATTAGGCAAGACTAAAAGCTAACAAGCATTCTTAATGCAGCATGACAGGGAAGCTGGAGGCCAATTCAAGCTTTGCAGAGTTAAATATTTTCTCTTACATTTCCATAGACTATTGAATGCTTTAATTCCTGTTCAAAGGTGGCCCTCTGATACAGCCATTTTAATTTAAATCAGTTCGGCTCGAGATCAACATCAGTCTTCAGCTTCCAGTTTTAACACTTATCTTTGACCACCTCGGTATAAAATAACCTTCACAGGATAAAGGCAGTAGTTTTAGCAGAGCACCGTATCTACTTACCAGGAAGATACCGTGCCCTCTGTGTCAAAGGAGGAATAAAAATCTTCTATGTGCCCAGTCCAGCAGAGCCCAGAGATACCAGCCACCCCTTTCCCAAGACACAGGGACTCAGCCCAGATCCTTCAAAATTTCCAATCTCAGATCGGAAATTTCTGCCCTACACAGCCCTGCAGCACCTGGACAACCCGTGCATACAGCCGAAAGAGAGCTGGAAGGACACTGGGGTCAGCCCAGGTCCCCTCTATGGTGAAATGAAAGCACGAGAGCTCCACAGCTATCCCAGAGAAGCAAAAATAGTCCCTCGTGGCTTGAAAAAGATGAAGGTCTATTTTGACCCTGCAGAACGAGATCATCATTAAAGTAGCTGGACTAACACCAGACAAGATAAAAGCTTGCAGCACGTTAAGGGAAAAAGTTAGCACGTTAAGAAAATATAAGACCTTTTGTCGTAGAGCCCTTAATCTCCTCTTGGTCTTCACTGTGAATTATCAGGCTAATAACGCTGGCAAGTGTCTGTGCTACAGGTTCTCTCCCTCAACATCATTATTTTCCCTGCCTTTGGAGAAGAAGGATTTTAGCTTTAACAGTTCTCCTTTCTCCCCAGTCTTTTAATTTACTGGGGCTATTAATCAACTTATACAGCTCAATACATCGCATCTTTGTGAAACAACAGATCAATAGCCGAGGGCCACCTCCCGCAGCCATTCGCTTTAGTAGGATTGGCCATGGGCAGCAGAAAGGGCGATGAGCAAAAGACCTCCAAGGAAGGCAGAGATCTGAAAGCAATGACTGCAACACAACTGTATGGTCGGCCTGAAAGTCTGCCAAAACGCACATGTCCCGAGGGGCTGCCTAGGGCCAATTTCTTTTCCTGGGACCAGTCTTGCCTTCTACAAAGCATGAGCTACCTTTCAGTTTTGAATCTCTCTGAAAAGTTGAAAGCTGCTTGGTAACAAAATGCTCCTCTTCCTCCTTCTCCCACAGATGTTTCTCATTTGCCCTTTACTGACTAAAAGCTACACCTTGATCTTATTACTTCTTTTTGCTGAAACAAAAAGCTACCGTAACCATTGCCTGTCCCGAATGGGCTTGCTCTGCTGCATCTCACACCTTTCCGAGTTGGGAAGTATTCCTGTAACCTTTATCATCTATTCCCACTCTTGCTCCTAGTCTTGTGCAAAAACCAGTAAACTTGACCGTGAACTGATACTCATAGCAGAACAGAGAATATGGAGAGCCAGCTCCCGAGGTGACGGGAACCCCCTCCTGCTGCCCAGCAAGCTCAATGCCCACAGCAAAAACGTACCTGCAGCTCTCCTAAATTCCTCCCTGCCGCTGTGAGTCACCCTGGTGGGGCTGTCTCGTTCCAGCCACCGTCTTGAGCTTTCGAAAAAACATCAGTGTTTCATTTTTTCCCCAGAGGCAATGCAAGTGCAAACCTCAGGGCTCGAATTCTGCTTTCTTGAGTATTCGAGCGTTGCTCAGGTGCCTAAAAGGGGGGACACGCACAGCGCTGTCTAGGTGCTCAAACACCTTAGTGGTGAACGCAAGATGACAGCAGGGAGGATTGCAGGTACGTGCGCAACGTGCTGCTGCCAGATGGCAAACGTAGCAGAGCTAGTGTGCAGGCCGAGAGCCGTCTTGGCCCAGGGCTACCGTGATTATTTACTGTATTAGCCAAAAACCACTTCGCTGTATAGCAGGGAAACGGGCTCCAATACCAGACTCAGACCTATCACACCAAAGCAACGTACAGTGCAGTAACCTATATTTCAGTAGGTGCTTGAGCACAGTCCCTGAGACGGTGCACACCTTACCGCTGCTCGGTTAAAGGTATTTATAATTGTCGTATCGCAGCGAAGGGTCCTCCGGGACGCTCAGGTTCGCAGTGTTGCCCGACGAGCCTCCCGCTCGTCCTGAAGGAGAGGTCCCCAGGGCGCCCTCCTTCCCTCCCCACCGCCCAGGAGAGGAGCCCGACTGGTGCTCAGACTGGACATCGGCCTTTTGAGAAGTCCAAAGCCAGCTGAGACGAGCCCAGCCCGCGCGGGCCCGTCTTAACTTGACGGCATTTGTCGAAAGGCCGCAGCGAGCAACCGAACTTCAAGTCTGATTTTTCTTTTTAAGGAGAGCGTCCGCGCTCTGAGCTTTCATAGGAGCGATTCGGCCTCGCAGCAGTGACGCTGCCCGTCCTCTCCTCCGCTGAAGAGGAGTGAGTACGGGATCAGAGACGTGCGGAGGAAGCCGGAAGAGGACAAACGCCCGCGTTGCCTCGTTGCTGTAGAAACACGGCCGCCGGCGAGCTGCAAGGACGTCTTGCTGGTCGGGTCCTCAGGCCTCCCGTTCCAGCTATTTTCGACACGCGCTCTATCGGGTTACTCGTCGGGGCCCCAGCGGCTGCATATTCAGCGCACGACAGTGCCATCTCCTAGGAAACGCCGTTTTGGTCACAGCAACGTCAGGAGACACCGAAGCAACGCGCAGCGATGCTCGCGGGGCCGCGCTGGAGGGCTCTCGGGCGCTGCCCCGCTGCCCGAGCCCCCGGGGCCGTCGCAGGGCCCCGCAGAGCGGCGTTCGCCCGGCGGGACCCTCCTTGCCCCTGCGAAGCTCGGGCTGCGGCGTTCGGCGGCGGGGCGTAGAAATGACCCCAAGGTGTGGAGACCGCCAAGCGCTGCACTGCCACTAGCGCCGGACGCTCACGCGGCGTGATATAAACTGGGTTTCAGAGAGCCAAGGATTCACACTGGTGGGTTAACGCGGCCTGAGAGAGCGAGGAATCAACTCGGGTTTTGCTTGCTAACGGACCCACCGCTCGATACTGCTCGTGCCTTGTCCAGACGTTATTTCAGAAAGCTTTTTTCCCTATCCCTCCTGACACTGCAGCAATTATGCATCGAGCCAATCCAATTACTGGAAGCTTACATTTCAAAGTATTTTACACGTAAAATGACTTGAAATGTATTGATAACTACGGTTACAAGGGGAAAAAATAGCAACGCAAGCATCTTTCCCTATCAGAGAGTAATGGGGTCAGGAGTCTCCATTGATTCTACGTGCACATGTCTCGTTGGGAAGGAAATGGCCCGCAGCAACAGCCTTAACGTTTAACTCAAGGGTAAAGAAGCTAGTTTCTGTTTTGAACAGGTCAATTTTTTGAGCAGACTCCATTTACAAGTACCATTTCCCCCCAGCAGACCGTCACATGTTCGTCTGTCACCCAACAGACCGCTCACCACTCCTCCAACAACACCACCCCTCCGACCAGGAGTAGCTACACTCGGAAGGATTAAGCGGTGTCAGCTTCACCCAGCATCGGAGACTAAGACGATGCCCATACCAATCTCATTCCCATCCTTGGACTTGAAAAAAAAATAATAAAAAAACCCCCCTCATACTATGTTGGTTCAATTCTCAAACACTGATTCTGAGCGGGACAATTTGGTTTATTATGCACATGTTATTTTACAGGAATGTTTTATTAAAAAAAAAAAAATGGTTTTAGCTGCCGGAAAAATGTGGTCCCTGGGTGTCAAACCCTAGAAAGCACAAGCTAATGAATACGGGAAAGGAACAGATATAGAATTGCTGAGCATCAGCAGGAAAACAGTATTAACTTTGGGCAGAGAACAGCTAGCAGAATATCAAAGTGTTTGGGAGCTAGGGCTTGTTTCTGCACTAGTAATTTCAGTGCCAACGAGCATCTTTACAAAAATACATCATTAAACTGAAAGGTATAATAGTTCTTCACTAACTGCCCTGACAGATGCACGGAGCTTAAAAAATCAGCGTAGGCTACCAAAGGCACAGACAGAGCTTTTCACCAGGGTAGCTGGAGCTGGCGAAAAAGCTTCGAGTAGGATGGAGCTCCCAGAAAACTCCAGTCTTTCCCAGCAAGCGGGAGTTACCTGCTTACAACGCAGCCACGGGCGCGTGTTAAGTGGGAGCGTATTACCTGGGGCGGCAGCACACCTTGGCAGCCACGCCAATGGATGAGTCCCCAGAAGGGACACGTTCCCCCCGAAACAACCACGGTGTAGCTTGACTCTAGGCACCTGGTATCCGTCCCACCACAGCAACGCTCCTTGGGCAAGGCTGCTCTGTGACAGTCGCAAAATAATTCGAGTGCCCCCCACTCTTGCAGGGGACCACGCTAAACCACATGCCTGTGCATATGCAGGGGGTTAAAAGAGCAGTTACCGTAGCTCCGCTGACAGGTAGTAATTTAAGCGTGTCTAAGCCCAGAATGCACAGCTCTTGGGAAGTGACCAAATTTTCGGTGCTGTGAAATCAGCCATCAGTTGCTCAAGAAACCACTGCTAAGGGTACCTCTGTACCATGTGAAAGGGGGAGCTCTAATCGAGGTCTTTCAAACTCAATTAACTATTTCCCCTGCTTTTTTTTTAAAAAAAAAAACTTACTAAGCCTGTCAAAGTAGCAACTTCCATCCTTTGAGTTTCTCCCAGCTTCACTTCCCCCAACAATCTTTCATCTTTTTGCTAGGTTCTTGTTGCATCCTCAATAGGTTTCTCTTCTGGGCTCTTTTCCTCACAACTGCTTCTCCCTTTCTTTATTCCATGCAGGCTTGCTGCAGACCACTGCACGCACATCAGAGGTGAGAATCACAGTTTTGCAAGATCTAGAAGATCTCTGGATGATCTACCTTTGCTAGAAGTCAGAAACACACCAGAAAACGTCATAATTTCCTCATTCTACAAAGGCAGATAGGAAACTCACTACTTTCTTTGCTGTTAGTATTAAAAACAAGGAATACGGACCCTTGTAACCCTTCAGCTTACCTCAATGCATCCTACACTTTCGACTCAGACATTCAGAGAGACGCAAATCTACCCTAGGACAGAGAGGCCTGAGTATCAAACACAGAATAGTGCTTTCTTTTCTAAACCGTTGAGTTTAAGACAGCAACTGCCCCAGCACCTCTAACGAGAGCAGGCGCTAACATGATAGGCCATAGGATCTAAGAGAAAAGCGTGGCCTCCAACAGCACCGCTCTTTCATGTGAGCAAGATGCAGGAGCCGTAAGCGATGCCAGCACAGAGTCTAACCTCTGCCCATCTCCAGGAACCATTTGCCCACCAGCGAGATCTAGGTGGATCCACGCTCTGCGGGTCTCAGTGCACAGACACCAGCCTGTGACCCTAGGAAAACTTACGGCTGTTTAGAGAGTCCACAAAACTATCACCCGATGCTCCTGCTCGCTCGGTTGCTTGCACCTTCCCCTCTGCACAAGCTTGTGCGCAGCCGTGCAGAGGAGTGAACCAGGGAGGATGGGCTGGATCTGCTCCCCTACTCCCTGGTCAAGTATTGACGGGATCCAGCACTCGCTGCACGTGGGACATAAAGCTTCATTGTAAGGTCGTGCAATGAAAGGGCTCAAAAGACACCTGTTTGCTCCCCTGTCCCCATTCCCCAGGATCACCCCGTCACTCCTCAGGCCTCTATCAACTGCTAAGTGCAATGCAGTCTCTGGATCACTCTAAACACCAGCCTTTAAAACTGCTAAGCAGCACAGGGAGAAAACTCTCTGAAAAAACATCCAGAGAAGTGCTTTGTGTTTGCTTGGCCTTAGGAGCATCTTCTCTTCACAAATAAGCTGCTTCTGTTAACGATGCTTTTGCAGTTTTTGGAAAAACAATACCAACTGGCCACGGCCTGTGTAAAAAATAGGGTTCTTGTTGCTTTTTCATGCTAATAAGTTCACTGAAGTCTTATCATCCCCGGAAATCATGAACGCATTAGCCAGCAGGAGAGCCTCACAGCTAACATCGCTGCTGTGTTTGCCTGCCAATTCCTACCAAATGGAAGTTTTGCTTCTCTGTTTTGAGCCGTAAGGTCCAGGATCCCACTCGCCTTGGAACGCAGTCCCTGCCTCATCGCGACGGAGCCTGCAGTGCAAGCAGACCACCCGCTGCCCGCAAAAACAATGCTTATTAACTTCTCCTGACAGCCTCATAATATGCGCCATGCCGTAATACTATTCCTGGTGACTGGCACTGCGAGAGTTATATAACGTCTAATCTTCACAGCATAAGCCTGGTAACCTTCCCCTGACATTGCAACGGAAGTCAAATCCCTTTCCCGTCAAAGGAACACAGCATTAACGCACGCAGTGGATGGCTCCTGCCTGCTCTAGCAGGCTTTTGCTTGTTGGTTTTTATTTGAAAGAGATGAGCAAAGACTCAGGCCAATATACAACAGATTCGCTTTGATATACAAGTTTAGTATTTCCTAAGGTGGCTTTAGAGTTCAATCTCTGCCTTGTCAGCACTCTCGCCCTTGCTGAAATTGCTGCAGATACCGACATGTCAGAACAGAGCAGAGGTCTTTGTCTTCTCCCACTGTCCCGAAATAGCTATTGCCTAGCAGGGGATGCAGTGCTGCTGGCAGTCACGTGCTAGATTTCTTTCCAGATCTTTATGAGTCAAGTTTTAGGGGATTTATGTAGATACACGTAGTTACAGATCAAGGCCAGGAGCAGCCAGAGTATCAGGTTGGGTGTTGAGTTCTGATCCGGTCTGGCATTTCCCCGCCGTCTCCCCCACGTGCTTACGGGGAGGTCGCTATTGCAACTGCAGAGCAGCTCTCTCGTTTATAAAGAAGTACGAGGCTTGTACACAGCTCTGAGAACATTACCAATGCCAAAAGAGCATTCTGATCTTAGCATTACGCTTGCTATTTTGTTACGCATTACCCACAGCTATGCCCGGAGCAGGGAGCACGGACACGAAGCTCTGCAGGTCCCTCAGCTCCTGTAACGGGTCCTGGGAGAACCGAACCCACCGACTGTTTTGGCTCTGCTTCAGGAGAGGCAGGGTTCTGGCCGGAGCGTTTCCTCTTGAGTCCTTCCCTGTCTAAGGCTACCCACTGAGCTACAGCAGCCTGAAATATCTTCAAGCTATGTGTCAGCACTGACACAGATTTAAAAAAAAAATACAGGAGATATGCAACTAACCATTTGCTAGGAAACCCAAGAGGTATGCCAGTTCATTGGCATCCTAACATGTGGCCTAGTTCAGGGGTAGACTAAGCCTGACCCTCGACATCCAGAGATTTCGCCTAGTCCAAAAGGCAGCAGCGTAACCTACATGGTAAAGTTCGAAGTGATGCAGAAACGGTTGATAAGTACAGCTAAAGATGACTGTTCTCACCTTATCTGCTTTAGGCATGTAACAAGATCAAGAATGCTGTACTGTTTGCTTCACGGAATCAAAACGCTGTTTTGGATGACTGATCTTTGTTTAAAAAAGAATCAATTACACAGAAACTGTTTCCTAAAGTTATAGCTTTGGTACCTCAGAGGCGGCTTTCAGAAAGGAAGTGAGTTTTCCAGGAGATCAGTCCTCACAATATAATCAGTAAAGCTCAAAATGTCAAACTTTTTGCATGCAGCCAGGCCCTTGAGCGTTTACTGACTGCTCATAGCATTTCCTGGTTAAAGTCATATTCTTTTGCATAAAAAAAAACATTTCCAGCTAATCTGAGTAGGCGGGACACAAAGGAACCATGGAAAAGATTATAAAAGCAAAGCACTGAAAATTCCAAGCTAATGTATGAAACCCGGAAAAGCAGGCAAGGACTGAGACCAAATGTAAGGCTCTGATTGAGGTGCAGGGCTCACTGCTGGCTGCTACGGTGTGTTGAAGTCTATCACAAGGACTCAGGAGCTCCTATGGGAGGGGGCTCCTGTAATCTCAGGCTAACTGTATCACTGACAGTTGTGACCAGACAACATGGTCCCAGTCACAGCATCACTGCTCTATCGCCAGTGGTACCCCAGTTTGTAGGACAAAGACTGGTGGCAACTCTTCTCCTTTAGACTTCCCTGGGGGAAGTCTCTCCTAGCCTCCCAGCAGATCACTGGAAGCAGGACACCCAGCAACTAAGGAAAGACCCTCACTAGAAATCAAGTCACCTTGCCCAATAGCATTAGTTTAACTAAGTCTTCTCATCATGGGTTTGCAGCTGGTGATATTTAGGAATATTTTCTCCATAGTCTTCCTGTACCACTCTGACTAACCATGTGTATGTCCTTACACAAGAATGAGGACCCAAACCAGAGTCTCCTCTGAGGCTTTATACCACTTGCCAAGAGAGTATTTGCCCATTCAGCTCTTGCCAGCGCATTTCAAACATCCCTTGTCCATCATCTCATTGTGTCACCAGTCACCACCATTACTGAAGTCAATTGAGTTAAAGCCCCGGGTAGTCACAGTTTGAGGGACGTTTGAGGGATGCCACCTCTCGCATTAAAAAAATTAAATAACAAGAAGGGGTACAAACACACATGGTATTTGATAATGCTCTTCCCTACCACTTATTTACCATAATCTTTTAGATTAGATTACGAGCTTCAGGGGGAAACATTAAGGAAGTCTTCTGTACAAGCGTCAGATCCTATTGTACTCAAAGGATCCCCAGACATTTTGTATTTATTAGACTGGAAGGCAGCTTGCTTTTAATTTTTTTAGAGTCAGATTTGAGCTACACTGAGCATGCAGATCTGCCCCCAAGATAACAGAGTATTTCATTACTATGTTCCCGGATAACTTTTGGCTCTTCAGGGGCCTTTCTGCTGTAATCGTCATATTCGGTCTCCTAGACACCTGGGCAGAACGGCTCCAAATTACTTCTTGCCTTTTGGAGAGTGCCAGAAGGTACATCCAGAAGTCTGGAGACTCACTGAGAAGCACCCCACCTTCCATCACAAACACACCCACACACCCATCCACACACTCACCCTTCAGCTTTGGAGGAAGCTTTAAGCGATTAGTGCCACGAGGGAGGCTCAGCTATAAGGAGCGCTCTGAGCCACCCCGAGCTTCCAGCAATTTAGCGTCCTGCTTTGGCTTCCCAGCCCAGCGCTGTTCTTCCTCCTCCTCCTCTCACACTACCTGTGCTTTCAGCTCTAGTGACAAATAGTCCCTGTGACCAGATGAGTACGGCTGAATCATGCTGCAGAAGCAACTCCTAAGGAAATTAATCTTCCCACTGAGGGTGACACGGTGAGTCCCGGTTGGAGAGGCTCTCCAGCCCTCTCCCTGCAGAGCTGTGGGGCTGCAGGTATGAGGAGGAGAGCTCGGGGTGCTCCTCAAGCAGAGGGACGCGATGGATTATACCTGTTCATGCTCCCACCGCCACAAACCCTAGGTCCCTCAAACCTCCAGCAAGCTACACGCTATTGCTGGAGAATTACTGCCCTAGAAGATGCTTCTGGGTCCCAAAATAGAGCGATCAATGTCTGAGAAAGATGTGAAAGAGACAGGATGAAACTCTTGCCCCCAGGCTCATAAGTCTAACTTGGTACCTACAGCTTTCGCTTCTAGTAGGAAACTGAACAAAATGATGTTTCAGAAAGAAATGTAACTTCAGTTCTCCACCCACAGATGCGCTGGAGGAAGAGAGCACACTGCAAGATAGGGCCACAGTACAAAAATGTATAAATAACTTTTTAGAGTTGCACAACAACCACCTACTCTGTTCGGAAATTAAAACAAAAAACAAAATCATACTCCGTCTCTGGCAGGGCGGTTCAAGCCATGGCAACTTGCACTAGAAAAGCGACCAGGAAAACAAGCCCAAATAAGTGCTCCTCAGTGAGCCCAGACTTCAACTTAAACTGGCGCTTTCAAAGGAGAAAGGCAAGTGCCCCCAGGACTGCAGCCTCTCCAATGTTAAGACGACTGATAAGGGAGCAGTGTGATAAAAGTGCAGAATTCTGGGCTCTCGGTTGGCAGCAACATCCACGCACTAACGTTATCTTTGTATGAAACCGCACTGCCAGGACAACGAGACGCGCTGTGCTAGAGACCTCCCGACCGACGGCTCCCACCGCAGCCCTAAGACCCGCGTTGCAGCAAGGAAATGGCACGCGAGAGGCGTTGTCCGACTGTGCGGGATGTGTACGGCTGCCTCGCACGAATGGGAGGCAGCAGCTCTCAGGCTGGGACCTAGAACGGGTCCAGGAAGGGGAGCAGGACATGAAAAGCTCTGGGTGATATCCTATGCGAACAGGCTGCTGTATCATACCAGCCATCTCCCTTGCCATTCATGGGCAGAACAGCCTGGTGACAGCTACAGCATTTGCATGAAAAACTGTGGGGTATTTCAGTTGTGTTAAGGGAATTTGGCAGCTGAAAACAAGAGGCAGGATCACGTGGATTGCTTGGCTCTCTGCAAATCGCCAGCAAGTCAGATTGGGAAGATGCTGTTTCAGACACCCCTGCTCACACAGCTGCTCTGGAAGAGGTAGGCGCAAGCAGGGTGGTACAGCAGAGCCTACAGTGTCTGCACTACACTTCCTTTAAGTCAATGGCTATGCTTCATTTTCTGTAGATCCCAACACGGGATTTGCAACTCCAGAGTCACTTGCAAGCTAAATTACATACACTAAGTAATTCCTGGCCCTGGATAAACTGGGGCAACTTGCTGCTGGCAGTTCCCTTGTAATGCTTTCTGAGAAAGCTCCCAAGCCACTTGCTCCTAACGAGACCATCTCTTCTTCAGCACTTCCAGAAGCCAAGCCATGGGACAGTAATTTTGCATAGGATCAAGCCTCCCAGCCCTCCCTGCCAGTTTGATACTGGTAACTGCAGCTGTTGGCAGCTCCTTCATTTTCTAACAGGCTGCAGAAAGAGATATCCGGATAACCTGAAACACCACTTTTAAATATTAATATTACAATCACTATGGGAACTGCAGAGTTCCTGCGTACGGCTTTGCCTCTTTGCTCAAGCAACGGAGGACCAGGACGAAAGAAATTAGTCTTCCCTCATCATGGGCCAGCGCTGAGAAAAAGCTTATAAAACACACAGAATCCAATGCAAGGAACAAACCTAAGTTTTGCCATTTATTCAAGATTTACTGCTAATGCTGCACATCTGCTTCATGGGCAGAGGCTGCCCTGCCCATCACCAGCAGAGGAGGGAACATGTATATCCCTCGGATCAAGTATTGTGGTAGTTGATCCCACCAGTGACTCTCTGCAGCTGAGGCCAAAGAAAGAGCTCTGACGTTTTCCAGTTTCTGATGAACCAAACACCATCTCAAAATTCCCAAACTAGAAGAAAAAAAAAAAGGCCTGCTGGAATGTCCCAGCTCCACTGGGAATCAAAGGCACTAAGATTTGGGCCAAGATTCAGCATAGGAGACCTCAGGCTTAGCAACAAGGAACTAAAAAAGGCAGTCCCTAAAAAAGGCAGCAGGCTGCCCCACAAGTATTTCTGCTTAGAGACACTCCCCCAGAGGTTTCCCAGGCTCTTTGCTTTTGAGTCTAGATAAAGCAGTATATAATATCATCTTGTTTTATCCCACTGACTGATCTAACCTCACCGCTCGCTCCAACCAGTGCTAACACAACTTTGCTAGATGAATCCAAGCTGTCTCCTGAACCTTGGTCTCTCTTTCAGACCAAATACTTTGCTATATATACAACAAACATGTCCTGTTAGCAAGATAAGAGTAGGAAGTTTCCATTTCTATCTTCTCGCTGTTCCCATAGAAACTAAACTAAACTAAATGGAGACAGTAAAAGAAAATTAAAGCTTCAGCAAAGGAATTCCACTAGGAATTGGTGTGTGAGCGGGTGTGTGTTGGACGTGGGGGAAAAAGAAACAGCCAAAGATAAGGCCATAGTAGAAAGACTAAATTCAGATATGAGGGATGCGCCCACATTAAAGTCTGTCTTTATTGGGAATAATACTGAATTTATAAGCTATGCCAAACAGATGTCAGAAAAAAAAGCTTTAAAACTTCATAGATGAAATGAATAGCAATAAACCGATATCCAGTTGTGAGTTTATGTTCCCCATACTACAGTGGTAACGAGGTGCTCAGAGTCAGCGCAGATTCCTGAAGTGCTGCCCTGTTGCCACCTTTCCTATCTCAAGTGCTAGGAATTACTGGAAAGGAGTAACAGGACAGAAGCCATGTCACTGTGCAAGTCCGTTGAGTGCTCACATCTTGAATGCTTGTGCCACTGTAGTCATCTCACTTAAAAATACATGCTAGACCTAGGAAAAGCTACAGAGAAGGGCGTCCAGGACAGTCGGGAATGCGGAAGTCCCGAAGGAGAGTAAAGTATAGCTCAAGACTTTTCCAGATTGGCAAAGACTGCTGAAAGTACAGTTTCCCATCACACCTAATTTGGAGTAACTCTGGGTATCACTCCTCTGGCCCCAAATTCCCACCACTTTCCTTGCATCGGATGGACATATCTGCAGCAGAGTACCGAGCTGATCTAACGCCATGCAGCACCCAACACGCTCAAAGAGGAGTTCTCCCCTCAGATCAACAGCCCTACAAACGGATTCACTCCGCAGCCACAATCAGCAGATTTAACGCAAAGAGGGGAAGGTGTACGCAGCCAGGGCCAGCCTGGCTCTCCCGTCAGCACTGCTTTAGCTGCCCTGACAGACTGCACTCGGAAAGCAGAAAAAGAGTAATGCAAAGACGGGGAATAGGAAACAATTATTCATTTTCTCAGGATGCATTTTATTGGTTGCTCTGTAGTTATCAGGCAGTAGGTTTAAAGGACAACTAAAGGAAATTACTTTTCATAGCACATAATTAAACTGCGGAATTTTTTCAGCAATGAAGCCAAGAAACATAAATAGGTCCAAAAAAGAAGTAGACAAGTTCAAGGAGGACAAGCCCACTGGTAGCTATTAAATAGCCTATTCCAGATGTAGCCTCCAAGGTTAGGAAATCCCCAAGCTGCTGAGTGCCAGAAGCAGCAAGGTACTCGGGGAAAGAGTCATTCTGCTTTGCCCTTGACATTTGGCTTGTGTGTCTTTTGGTGCTATTGCCACAGCAGGACACCAGGATATGGAGGAAGGCGTGGTTTTGCCACGCAGTTACGTTGATGGTAGGCGGTAAGGGAGAGACGGAGGCAAGATGGGTTAGGGCTGCCAGCTTAATCCATTTCAGAGGGAGAGGAACCACTTACATTGGACAGGTGGGGGAAATTACTAGGGCAGAGTCTTGTGGAAGACCGAGAAGCAGCCCAAGTCTCATTTGGGATCCTGAAGGACCAGTTCTCCTTCCTGGGATTTCCAAAGAGAGCTTGGCCCATTCGGGAGAGGCAGCTGGCAAGCGGCACAGGTGCTTGCCCTGCTCCAAGGGAGCACGGCAGGGACTCACTGACTCGTTCAGGTGCTTTGAGACTCTCATGATATCCTGACGTTCAACATGAACACCCTTATGGGCCAGAAAAGAAGCCCCCAGCACGAAACCCATCACACTTGGACCATTTCTGCTCTCGCCGGTGAGGATTTCGGGCCAAAGTGTTTCTCTTCATAGCTCACACCTCAGAATTAACATTAATACCTTTTTAGTTGCACCCTATATTTTTTCCAGCAGCTGAGAGCTTTCTGGACTACCTCCAGAGGAGGAACTTGGGAGTGGTGCCGCCAACGGGGATGACCAGCAGCATCCCTTCCTGGGGTAGACTTTGCAGGACAGGAGCCTTCCCAGCAGCACTGAAGCAGGATGGAGCTCTCCTCCCTTCCCACCATCCAGCGGCCCGTTTTACATCGATGACTTTGGACTCATTAACATTGCTTCTAGCCTGGAGGACACAGGGATAAGACACCAGCTCGCACGCAAAAACCCCACAGCTTCAAAGGACAGCTTCAGAGAAAGGATAGGATGCATCCGATTTCCTTCCCTCTTATCAGAGCCAGTTTGGCCGCCTTCTGGCGAGTCCCGATGCTCCCAATCCAAACTTCACAGCCCGAGCGTTAGCTATGCATTATCTCCTTTAAACTCCAAAAAGTCTAGAAAGCTGCCAGAAAGCAGATAACACAAATAGACAGAGATGAATCAAGTATCTGCATGAAAGCAGCAAATTTGCAGGGCTGACCTCAGGCTTCTCAAAGCAGCTCAGAATTTTAGCCCAAGGCTTATGGGATCCTATATCTGTCAACACACCAGCTAATAACTTTCTAGCCTGTTGGCCTGTTTCAACCAAATTTGAGAGGTCAAGTTCGTGAAGATAGCAATTTTTAACACGTTGTGTTGAAAGACAGCAGAGAGTGGATGAGTGCAGAAGGACCCAAACGATCGCCTTGCTGAGAACTGGAGAGCTCAGCCCAAGTCTCAAACGAGTCATTCACCAAGCCATTTGCTGCCAATGCCCATTCGTGGACTCAAGTGGCAGAGAGAGCTGAAAGGCACCACGGGACGAGCTGGAGAGGCAAGGAGCAGGTGGCGCTACCCAGAGAAGGTGGTGGAGAGGAACAAGAGGGGCTGGGGGGACACGGGATATGCATGGCGAGAAGCTTCTGCTTCTGCCCCCTGCAATTCGGCAGAAATGCCAGCATGGAGAGCAACCAGGTACGCAGCAAGCATGTCCTCCAGAGGCAGCTAAGATCACTTCCCAAAAGTGATCAAGTGTTACTTTGTAAAAATTTTTTATTTAACGAAGGGAGCCTGCATTTCCATTCATTGCTAAGCCTTCACTGAGTATCCGCGAGATACCAGCCTAGGACAACAGCTTTATTGTGAAGTATCCAACATGCATTTTTTTAAAAATATCTCTAAGACCACATGTGCTTCCAGCCAAACTGGATCCTTGTCCAATCAGCAATCCATGTTACGATGACTTTTCTTAATACCCGCTCTAGTCATCCAGCAATAGGCCACAGCGCTTGGGCAGAGCTGGTTTTGCATGGCGGCTCTCACCAAGTGGCAGAGGTGAGCCCAGGGGGCTGCAGCTTGGAGCTGCATGTTCTGGCACCATCGGAACAGATGGTTCCCACCTTGAAGACGGATCGTTTCGGATGGTGCCTTCATCTGTGCTGGCACTGTTAGAACATGCCATATGTGTCTCCCCAAATCAGGCCTAGACATCAGTACAACTTTAATGTCAGTGTTGTATTCACAAACCCAAATTTTCAGTACTGAAGTTTCTAAAAATTAAACTGACTGAAGATTAACTGAACGCTGGGACTTGCCAACACTGATTCTAATGCTTCTTAAAAAAAAAAAATCTTATTTTGCTTTTCCAGTCAAAATCTTCTGAAGAAAGATGATTAGCATGTTATTAATAGCAATAATCTCTTTGCAATATTGGAAGTGTGAAATATTGAGTGGAATGCTTTAAACCTTGAGCTATTCACCAGAAGCCTATGAGCAGGCAACAACCTGCAACAATTCAAGAAAAATCAGAAGTGATCAGAATTGAAGGAAGAAACTTACTGCACAGACAAAAACATTTCCACCCGAAAGGAATCCTGCAAACCTCAAGAGCCAACGTTTAATTTCTGAGATCTTGAAAACAAGTACCTCGGAGGCCATACATCAGATACCACCAAGCTGAGCTCCCAGCCAGTAAAGTCTATAAAAATATTGGCAGGCATTTTATTTTTTCCCAAATTCCCCGTGGCTGGGCGCCCACTGCACTGTTTCCCTTGCAGAAAGCTGAACACAGGCAGAACACAAGTATGTTAAATTCAACGTATGGCCGCAGCTGCGCGCTGCCGTTTCGGGGACAGGCCCCAGGGCGCAGAGGAGCCGACCCTCACGCCCTGCACGATCCACAGCGGCAGCAGAGGGGAGAGCTGCGTGTCTTGATTTGTGGCCAGATCTTCTCTTTGGAAGCATCACGGCGCTGCTGTATTCGCCTCGACCACATTACCCCAGTTCAGGTCAGCTGAGTCTTTTCTTCCTGCCCATTTGCATTGTGTACTCCAATACTGTGTTTTCTAAAAAAAATGTTAAGCCTCAATCCTGAAGCACATACTTTAAAGCTCTAACACCCCTAGTTGCAAGTTGTTCTTTTTACGGGGGAGAAAAGCCCTGCTTCAAAGCCAAATAGGGACAAGCTCCAAGATGGGCAGGACAACGTGGATTGGGTCCCGCCACCCTTAAACTCCGACAGGAGACAGGCAGGAGGCAGCTCTGGGAATGGCAGGGTCCACTTCCCTAAAGGGGGAAAGAACGTATTTTGGAAAAACAGCATTACGGGGAGTGGAAGAGCTCTTGCCTTGGCAGCGGGCCACGAACCGGCGGCAGCGAAGGGAGAGGAGCAGACGAGGATTCCCGCACGCCAGCTCACGGCTGCCAACTTCTGACCCTAGTAACCAAGCCGGTCCAGCCTGCTGCGAAGGCACCAGGCAGTACTTGAAGTACTTTTTAAGTTGTTCACAAGAAAAACTTGCCTCCGTGCAGTTGTAATTTCAATTTGCCCTAATCCTGAAGCTCCAAGGCTTAATTTACTGCTTCTAAAATGAAACAAGGCAAAACATATACGGAAAAAGGCCCAAGTGTGGAGGGGAATAGGGAGTAACTGCTATTCCATCGTCAAGAAAGGCAGCGAGTCATACTACAGAAGACAGACAGGCCACAAGGACAGTGTGACAGACCTTAACTGAGCAGGAACAGTTATCGACTAACTTCAACATATGCCTAAACTGCCCAGTATGCTGTACGGCATAGCACAGCAAAGCTAGCACAGTGCAAAGAGCAAGCGGCCCAAAGTTATCCGGCTTGGGAACGAGCAGCAAGGGGACAAAAGTTCCATCAAAACAGTGAAACTTCCCACCCCGCTGAGTCACTTTCTCTTTGCTAATTCAAGCAATACTCAGAGCAAAAAGTTAATACCATTACCATTTTTCAGCTTTCACTTTGAGAAGTTAGAGCAGACCGCAGCACACAGCTGCAAGCTAATAAATACACACCCTCAAACGTTTTACTTGCAGCTGTGATACATCAGGTTTGCCCCATGCGCTAAGCTTGTCCTTTCACAAGCGTGCCCATGGCAAATCCCACTGGGAGGCGAAGGGGAACATTTGATAACGCTGGAGACCAAGGAAGAGTTCACAATAAATGGCACTTACCCATTTCATCTTTAGCCCTAATTAGCGCTGCATGGTCCAACTCCAGTTTGTTTGGAAAAGGTTGCTTTAGCAGAACTGCTAAGTGTTAATACAAATTGCAGAAAGCAAGTCTAAAAGCACACACTGTGCTTCTGAATCCCGAAATATTTAAGAAACTGAAGGTCTGAGAAAGACCGACTTGTGAGAACTATGAACAACAAATCTGACACATGGAGAAAAATATGCCTCCCTCCTGCGGGCATGCCAAGAGGAAGATTAAACATTGGCACAGCTCAGCTAGGGTCAAGTGCCTGCCTTGATCATACCACGACTACGGACTGACCTCTGCGCAGATACCAGGAGTTGCATCAGGGTGGTATCAGGGGCATTTTTGTTTAGGGCAGGTCCGAAAGACATTGCCCTCGCTTGTGCATGAGCCTCTGCAGTCCCAGGCCAGGGCTGAAAACTGCAGCTGCTCAAAGCAGGTGATTCTCCCCGTTTTGAGGCTGCTTGTCAGGCTCCTGATATCATTTGATTTCCCATCGCGGCTGGGCTTGGGATAACGGGAAGAACCTGCTTCGAGGCGTGCCAGTGACTTGAGACGATTCACGGGGAACTGCACGCTGCAGAGGATAGGGAAGCTGCTAAAGCACCCCGAGATGAAAACAAGTAGCACTTGCTCAATCAGCGTGGATCAGCGAGGATGGAATAGCTCAATTTAACTGTTTCAGGCGCCGCATCCTGTAGACACACAGTTCAACCCTAAAAATCACTGTGATGATTCAAGCAATTAGAGCCTGTAAGACAAGATGACCTTTCTCTACAGTGCAGAGATATTAAGAGGCAGAGCCTGCTCCCCCTTAAATATCAGATAACCTCTTGGTCCTACTCTGATAGGAAGAAAACATTAGGAAGCAACGCTCCCCCTCTTCCTGACAGTGATGTGATGATATTTATAGGACTAGGAGATAATGCTGTAAAACATGAAGTACTCAGCACTTCAAAGCCCCAAGAAGGTAGCCCTAGACAGCAATCTCATTTAGCAAAGAAAAGCTCAGAAGAGCAGCGGCAAGCCTGCCGCACGCAGGCTGCCACAACGCAAAATACCGCCGTCTTTTCCACAAGTGCAGGAAGAACTTTACAGCTGCACGCTGGATCGACGGGACACTCAGAAGAGGTTTCTGCTCCTCATCACCCACCTGCCCAACTCTTTTCGCCTCCGTTTTGCTACCAGAAGCAGTAGAAAAACAACAAGAGCGAATTGTTCCTCCAAACACAAGTGTGTGCAAAAAGCAGACCCAAACTACGGGGAAACGCCTGCTACCCACACTGAACCTGGCCATATGTTCCACTATTATAAATCACTTCGATAGCCTGCCTGGTGCCCAGGCGCAGAATCCCATAGCTCGGCACAGTTGGTGTGAAATCTGTCATTCAATCTGCCAGCATGATTTAAAAGTGAGTTAGGAGAGCAGGTTCCCCCCCATACATCCCCCCGCCAGCCCCAAAGCAGCAGCACGACGGGCCCACACCTTCCCATCCGAGCCCCGAGCATCCAGCCGTCATTCCTCACGTTATCTCTTCCCAGCCCTTCCCCCAGGACCATTCCTGCTCCGGAGGGGATGCAAATGCCTCGCGTTTCTAGTGTTGGGTTTAAAATTCTCCTGTTGACTGCAAACCCTTTATGGACGCTTGCAACAGACACGCTATCAGATCAGGGTCTCTTCTGTGCCATCATTATGCCAGTTAGGATTAACACAGCAGAAAGGTACCCAGCAAACAAGCGCTTCCCTGATAGTCAAGTCAGAAAGGCCCAGACAGCAAGAAGAAACTCCCCTCTGATGGTCACCAAGACTCAGGCTCAGAGAAGAAGACAGCAAAGCAAGTGTGCTCCTGCTAAATCAGCAGCCCAGAGACCTCCCAAGCCAAGGTCTGCAGCCAGAGCATCATGGTCGATAGCCACTGATGGATCTATCCTTCATGAATGCATGTGGCCTTTTGAGGCAGTTTCCCGTAGAAATGACCCTGTTCTGTGATTTTCTATGCATCTGGTGAAAGTACCAGCTTTTGAAGCCCAAGGGTTCATATAGGTACTAATGACAGTAGGGAGAGGTCCCTGAAGTACCTGGTTCATGTGGTGGGAGCTTCTGATTTTACACATGACACAAACTTGCCTGAAGGTGCTCACAGGCATGGCCAAATCTGCCTTGGATACTTATCTCCAAGGCTCTGGTGGGTGAACGTATTTCTTCCAAAAATAGCCTTCTTCCAAGCCTTCTTAAAGGCTGCTCAAACACACTTAATCCCCAACTAGAATAGTTTATTATCTAAAAACACAATGCACTGCATGCATAAGAGAGGAGAGGCAAAGGCATCAGGAAGAGTCAAGGTAACCATGTGTTCCTGTCAGCATTTAGTCTGAAAAACAAATTTGTTATTTCTTACATGAAGAACGCACACAGGAAAAGCAGTCCAACTCAGAACATGGTTAACCTGCTAGGAAGAAATATAGTATTAAAAAGTCCTGGATTCCTACCTCCAGTGCACGTGCCTTCTCATGCTGCATCGTAAAGCCCCTGGGCGAGCAAATAACTAAGTACAGCACAGGGAAACTGCATTTTATGCAACGAGCTAGAAAGCAAAGATATCCTTCTGCACCATGTTTTCCAAGCTTCTCCCTGTTCTTTGTCAGCCTCGCAATAAATTATTATGCTGTTATATAAAGGTAAACTACCAAAAAAGTGTCAGAGCAAAGCAGAACAGTCATTCTCAGAGACTCTCCGAGAGCGCTCTTGGACGAGATGACAAAGGCAATTTTTATAAAGTGTGCACAACAACGCCTGTGAGCGAAATTGCATTCTCCTTTATCTCTCTGAGGGGAAAAACAGCTGACCTTAAGGATAAACTGAACAATTGCAAGACAAGCCTAAATAACCTTGAAACTTTAAAAACAGAAGACTAGAAATAAAAGTGATTTTTTTTTTTTTTTTTGCCAGTCTGTGGACTATAACTTGGACATTTTAATTTGAGAAAGAAACCCGGGATATCAATGAACAATACTTTACCTAAAAGGGCTGTTTTTATCCACAAATCACATTAATTTAATGTGACGATGAAATGAAATGCTCTCATACTTTGCCAGTCCTCAGAACAAACTTGCTAAAAGGAAACCGGTGCAAAGAGCAAAAAAAGCCACAACCAAATCTGATGACCTACCAGCAAAGAACAACGTGGCGGGTGTGAGAGCATTTGCTGTTTCCAGGGACTCCTCCGGCAGAAGCAGCAGATTCCTCAGGCTCCCTGGTCACACCCTTTGCCAGTCAAATGTGACAATTACAAGACAGTCCTCAAAACTCAGCCTGGACGGTTGGTTAGGGGCTTCCTGTTACTCAAGTAGCTTCCCAAAGATGCCAGACGGTAGAAGATCCCTGCATGCAAAAGGAGACCTCTACATCCCAGCTAGAGCAAGACAGGGCAGAAAAGCAGGAGGACAAGAACGCAGCAGGCTTGCTGCAGCAAGGGATACTGCAATCATCGTGTGCATCTTCAAAAAAAAAAAAAAAAAACCCACTTAAAAACCCCTCTTACTCTGGATAGGGGGTAGAAAGCTTCCAGCACTGCAGTTACAATCACAACTTATAAGCCACGTTTCCTGATTTTGTCATAAATTAAGCTGGAAAAGACCTCAGGAAGTCACCTGGGCCAACCCCTGCCCTTCAAAGCACAGGCAGCTTGGAAGCCAGATAAGCCTGCTCAGGGCCTTTTGCAGTCCAATTCTGAAATGTCCAAGGATGGAGATCTCACAGCCTCCCCAGATGACCTTTTGGACCACTGTTAGGTGAAAAATACCTTTCCTTATAAACGACTAAATTCAGAATCTCCCTTGCTTCAGCTTGTGCCTGTTGCCTCTCCTCCTTTCATTGCATGCCCCTGAGAAGAGCTTGGCTCTGTCCTCACTATAACCCGACTAGGTAGGTAAAGATGGCAATTAGATCCACTCTTTGCCTTCTCCTCCACAGGCTGAAGGAACACAGCTCTCATTAAGTGTTCATATTAACACGATGCCCTCTAAGAACATGCAGCAGACCCATCTGCTCCTCAGCAAGGAAGTGGCTCTCCCCCACACCAATTAGTCAATGGTTGGGACTAGATTCCTTGAATTATCAGGCTGCAGCACCATCTGTTCAGCTACACTGCTACAGTGGGACTGTCTGGTGCAAGGGTAAAGCTTTGCCTGTGTATGGCAGCATTTTCCAGGGACCAGCCTGATACTCCCTGCAGAAGCCAGGAGATCTCAAAGATCTCACTGCTTCTCTGTTCCAAGCACTGCAGGCACCTCTCCGTGCTATATTCGTTAAGAATCAGCAGTACAGCATAGGCTTCTGCTATCCAAAGCAGTCCATATGTAGTTACGCCGTCCCAGCCCACTCCAACAGAGAGAAAAGGAAGAGAAACCAGCAGCAGCATCACCTAAGAGTGCCTTGGAAAGCACCCAGGTTGTACGACACACGATGCAGCCCAGGAAGCTTGACAGAACATGCAAACAGCTCCCGCCTGCTTCACGCTCCCCGTTTCAGGCCTCAGCCTTCCTTGCCATTTCACCAAGCACCTTGCTGGCACCTTGAAAATGGCAAGCACCCGTTTTCAAGACTGGAGTTCTCTGCTGCTGTTTGCACTGCAGATACAAACCTGAGGTTTTTTCTTTGCTCCTCCAGTACTTAAGATGGTATCTGGCCAGCTGGCTGCAGAGAGCCGAGTGGAGACGACTTGCCACGGGCACTGCCTCCAGGGGCTGCATACAGGGTAGCATGAGCCCAGCTGAGTTATTACAAAGGAGGAGAGGAAAAGCTACTACAGCGGCAGCCAAAAGGACTCTCTCCCACCTATCCCTCCTGCCTTGTTCTAAATGGGGTGGGGAAAGCTGCAATCTTGTTCTGGTCAAGGAAGAAGTCTCCAGCCTCTCTAGCTATGCAGAGGGAAAGGATGAAACTTTCCTCTCCAAGAGGTGCTCTGTAGCCTCTGGAGCAAGACGTGAGAGGAGAAGCTAACGTATGTCAGTTCTGACTACCTAAAAACTTGCACGTTCATCAAGCGTCGAAACACAAGGTGGCTGCAGCTTCCTCGAGGGAACGCAGAAGTTGGTGTTTCATAAGGCCAGCGCCCTTAAAACCTATCTGTTTGCTTGTGGGGGAAAGTAGACCTGAGTTATTTATGGAGGTCACGCGTTCATCTTATTCAAAAGAGTGGCCTGCATTGACAAGGCATATAAAACGTTTAGTGCTTGACAGCTCTAAGGATCAGAATTTTTCTGAGGACTCCCTGCATTATTTCCAACCAAGGAAAAATGCACAAACTTGCCATTAAATCCTGTTCTCTGGGGTCTGAAGGTGGGCTGTGCAATTACCACAACTACATGGGTATTTGTCAACAGCCACACACTGGTTTCAAAATGATAGATCGCTAGTGCTTTGGTTTTGTTCCTCCTCCTCCCCCAAAAGCTACAAGAGCTACAGCCACGCACAGAAATAAGAGTGCTTTTTGCTAATTTGGTGCTAAAACAAAGGCAAAAAACCCAGAGGCCTCAAACCTCACAGCTTTTTCACTCAGCTCAAGCTATTCAAGGCTTTTAGTACACTGCCAACTGTGCCTGCTGCTGGGCACCCTTGTAGTTCAGAGAAAAGCACTCCCCATATGCTACCGAGCAAAGCCGGTGCTTCATTGTGGTCCTGCAAACCAGAGCTGCAGATCCCCATACACAGAGCGGCAGCATATCCTCCCCAGCATCACATCTCCCATGGTAACTCATGCTCCCGCTGGGGCTGCCTTGCCTGCACGAGAACTGCTCTTGGTTTTCTTTTCATGCCACGGATGGTATATCTGCAAAGCGCTGCCTTCCTCCAAGAGGGGATCAGCAGCACTCAGCGAATAGCATTGACCCTATACTGCTACAGCATTAAAAGCACATGCTTCTGAAATATAAAACTCGGGCTTTGACCCTACTGCTGCGCTAAAGGGCTAAAGAAAACCTACGTCACACTGCCTATACAACGATAATCGTCGTCTTTGGTGGGCCCAGATTTGTTACAGTGAGGTCACAGATAAGAAGGGCCCCGTGGCAGGGCACGCTACCATGTAAGCTATTAATGATAACCACGTTTAATTACTTTAATCCATTTAATAATACATTTTACTAAAATTAGCCAGATAAATTGCTCCGATAGCACTGTTTGTGCTGAATCGTGCTCTGATTCCTGCGATTTAACCTACTTCACTGTAGCTGTATTCATCTGAATACAAAGCATAGCTGTTCAGGGTGGGAACTTGGAGGAATTCTGATGCTGTGGCATCTGTGGATCTGCTAGGATCTCTCTTCTGGGTTGCAGTCTAATCTCCCAAAAATGGTTCCAAACATTCCCCAGTCCCTAACAACTGGGTTTGTTCTTTGGAAAGACAAAACGAGAAAGTAACTCGATGCCAAGTTTTATTTGCTGTGACTAGGAGCAAAACAAGCACTGATGAAGTGCCACACAACAACAGTTCCTGCTTTTGTTTATACAGCACATACTGGCCAGTCCACAGTAATACTTGGAGCGTCTGCTCTTGGTTTCCAGCGGGAACAGATTGGTCTGGAAAACACTTCAGAACTGGGCTTTCATTAGCCAGTGAAGGATCCTGAAGCACATGGCGTGGAGGTTAGCCAGCTCCCCCAGACAGACGACTTGGGCAGCTTCCAAAGCGTCACTCAACACCCCATCACTGGTATGCTAGCTTTTCCCAGGTCATTCCCTAAACACTACTCTTCACCTAGTTGAGCTCACTTTGCAGTTTCACCAAGGTGACATCCAAAGAGACCATAGCACTTACATGCACGTGGAGGTCTGCAGCAAGATGAAGAAAATCACGTCCACTTTTCCTTTACTGCTGTGCAGATGTGGCGTGATGAAAACCACCCAGGAGACCTAGCTAAAGATGCGGAAATTTCATGAAACTGTAGAGATTTGTCAGGATAAGCTTGGGTCCTAGCAGTAAGGAATTGGCCATGTCAGAGACTCTGATTTCACTGCCAGGAAGATGGACCAAAGAGGGCATTCATCTCTTAGACAGGCCTTCTCACACCGCTGCAGTTTTATTTTCTTGACCATAAGGCAAAGAATTAAGGATGTTAACACCTCTAAGCAAGTCAGCAGCCTAGACGATGATCAGCCAGCGTGACGAGATCTGGCTGAGCACCTGCTCTCAGCCACTAAGATCACTGTGCGAAGAGACAAAACTGCCGAACCCCCAGATGTTTTCAGCCTCCAGAGCTATTCAAATGCAGGCACAGCTCCTGGCTTGAACTCAGCCCATGCCCAGCAGGCAGATAGTCCAAAGAGCTGAAACACACTGTCCCGTTCCCAGCAGTTTGTACTGACTTGTAAGGCTTCCCCCACAATTTATGCATGCTCTTTGCCATAATCTCAAAGTCACAGTCTTCCCATTTACATTTAACTCTTCAGGAGTCATGTGATGGAATGTCTAAACTGGCATACAGATATATCGCTTAACTTTAAAACTCAAAATTTACAGGCCGTTTTCCGTGGACTTCTCATTTGGAAGCACCAAGCCCCATACCCCCAACTCACCCTTCCCTGAGGCATCTTTTGCAGACAGCCCACAGACAGACGCCTCAGCTTTGACAAAGGTCCTGCAAGGAAGGCAGTCTTCCCTGCTCCTATCGACTTCTTTCCCCATACCCAGTGGTTGTTTTACTGAATCTTTTAGCCAGCAACGCTGTGTTTACTGTGCGTTTGAAGCTTTCCTGCCCTAGCCCTACAGCAGAAGACACGAGTATGCAGTCAGGTAGTAAAGTCCAAATTAACACATCCCCGAATCTAACCTGAAAAAAAATAGAAGCAACTCTTATGTGCATGTAGTGACAAAACTCTTATGTGCATGTGGCAAAACTCTTATGTGCATGTAGTGACATTTATTCATATTGACATTATCAGGATTCTAGCATCCTATCATCAAAACTCATATGCTGTACAGAAACGGCCACCAAATCAGGGAAGTCGTGCCTAGCAACAATGCCAGTACCCAAAAAGCACAAGTGGAATTACTAGAGAACAGAAGGGGGGAATAAGCTGTCCACTCATCCACATCCTACCAGGAGGCTGAGCTGGACAGGACTGACGTAACTACAGCAGATTTTAAACATTTTTCTTAAAGGACATCAGAATTCTAACTCAGAGAGAAAACAACCAGGGACACGAAAAAAAGGAAAGGAAAGCAGCATCAGGAGCTGAAGATATCTTACTTTACTTTCTGTTACAAAAAAAACCTATACCCAACCACCATCTCCTACCAGTGATTGCCTCCTCATAGGACAAGAATGTAGAAGATGGGGAATGAGTGGTTTATTTATACACTGAAAAACCATCTCTTGCATAGAAATGTGAACTGATACAAACCTTGAGTCTTTCCCATTTAATATGAAGAGCCATTTCTCCCTGTCAGACTGCGAATGGAAAGTAGCTTCCTATTTCACAAGGAAAAATTCTTTCGCCATGAGGACAGTTGAGCATTGGAACGGGGGCCCAGCAAGGTTGCAGGATCTGTCCTTGGAGGTTTCTAACACCCAACTGCACAAAACCCTGAACAACCCAGTCTGAATTCAGCACTGACCCTGCTATGAGGAGCTTGGACTACGACCTCCTAAGGTCTTGTCCAACCTGAGCAATTCCATGAGCCTGTGACACACAGCCAGTCTTCGTAAGGGGAAATGAGGCACCACTGAGGATAACAAGAGAGTGCAGCAGCTGTGGGTGAAGCATCATATACAAGCATCAAGTGTATTGAGGTTAAGGGACTATAGAAAGCATGACTTGTCTCTGGGAAGGAGCCTCAGAACTGGCAGTGTTGAGTGCTACCACGTGTCAGAAAGCAAGAGCTTTCATTACTATAACTACTATTTCCCGAACAATTTCTGGAGCACTTGGATCATGGAAGCTCTCACATCCTAGTAAACTTCCAGCTCTCTCAGTGTTCCAATCCCTGATCTCCTGCAGCTTCACCATGCAACACGCTTCTCAGTTTCCCTCTGCCTGTTGTGGTTTAGCCATTCCAGAAAAAGGTAGGAGATGTACTGAAGACCTGACCAGGCTCATGCCCCTGGTGTCTATCAAGCTAGGTGGCCACGGAAAACCCATTTTACATCTGTCCAAACCCAGGCATAAAATACATCTTCTAATTCCAGATGCCTGTGGGCCTATGCTTAAGACAGCCCTACGTCTTCAAGATGCATACACGTTTATTATAACAAACTGTTGAGTTCCTTTTAGTTGATGTCAGTTGGAAGCAAACGTCTGAAATATTTAGAAGTTAGAGAAAGACTGGGTGTGCTCATCACTCCAGTTTATGTGCTGCTGTTTTTCCGTGGCTACAACGGGGGTGCAAAAGCACCAGCTTGGACACAGCCTTTCATACAAGAGGAGGCTGAAGTCCACAATGAGTGTTTTAACCATGGCTTTCTGTCAGGAAAGCAAACACGTATAGCCAGAGTGCTTCCCATGATGGTCCTTCAGCTAAGCACATTCAAACAGCCAAGCCAGGGAGTCTCACCTCGGAAAAAAAAAAAGGTATCTCATGAGGTACAACAGCTTACCACAGAACAGCATTTCTATGGAGACACAGCTGTGGTAGCAGTAATCAGGCACATGAGAACAAACAAGTCTCCAAGCAGTAGCAAGCTTTTCAAATAGTTTGGGGTTTTTTTTTGTTTTTTTAAAAGGTTACACATCACACAAGCTGCATGTTCTGGATGGGCACCACATGTGTAAGAGGACACACCTGAACAAGTAGGTTCTGGAGAAGCTGACAGTACAGTACAGACATAAGCGAAGGTTGGCCAAGTGTTTGTTGTTTACTCCTGTGATCCCAGTGTTGGGACCAGAGGTGGAGGCAGAACAAAGAAGCAGTTATAGGGAACATTTGCAGAGCCCTGGCTGCAACGTGGAGCAATCAGTTCCTGTTCTAGCTTCCTCCTGCTGTTAGTGGGCCAATGTCCATTAGCACCACACTAAGTACTTCAGAACACACCTATAAGGGGATATCAAAACGTCTTAAGGCAGTACAAGGAAAAAGAACACCTCTTCCCATCCCCACTGTAGCTTTCCTGCCATGTTTAATTCTGTTTAATACTGGTTCCTACAGCGCTATAAATTCTCAGAGCACTTTGGCCCACCCACGCAAGGCTAAATTTGCCCTGAAGCACTTCAGAAGTCAGTCTAGCCTAGTAGAAGGAGAACCCTAGTGTCTAGGTTTCCCTCCAGCTTTGCTGGGTCACTTAAGGCGTATCAACCCTCGTGGTACCTGCTCTGTCTTGCCTAGTAGACTACAGCCACGATATTTGTACATCACCAAGCACAACAGTGTTCTGGTCTCAAGTTGTAGATCCCAGATACCATCAAGTAGGAATTGTCACAGCCAAATTTAGATCTACCACAGGAGCCAGCAGGCAAAGAAGCGACACAGTAGTAGCACCAGGTGTCTCATCTCTCACACACTGGGCTTGTTGCTTGATTCCTTCTCCACAGCGACCCATCTTCCCTCACTCGTCCTGTAACGAAGCCACAATGCTGCACGTCGCAATGACATCCCTGGTACCAGACGGAAGCCTTAACTCCATCGCTATTGACGCTGCAGGAGAAGAAACTAGGTTAACCAGATCTCAAAGGAAAATAAGCTTGCAGCTGCCGATGAAATGAATATTTAAAAAAAAATGATCTCATGTGCTATAAAATAAGACTTAGAACATGCTTCTTAGTCTAACCTTTTGTATAACTTAGGCCCTTGGACTTCCCTGAACTGGTTTCAGCTTCAAACAGAACAGGGCTTTTCTTAGGAAAAGATTTCTTGTATTTTATAACTTGACAACTGAAAGCTTGAAGGAGAAAGTTGACCTCCATCCCAAAATTTGAGCCCAACTGCTAGTTCAAATTTGTCCAGTCTCAATATTTGGATCCTACTGTCCATCAGACCAGCTGAGTAGAGAGTCTTCTTGATTTAAATACCTACTCAGGGGACAAACTCAAATGAAGAATGCACTAAAGGAGTGACTTGACTAAGAATAGAGCCCTCAAATTATTCACCATAAAACGCTTTCGCTTCCTCAAGCATTCACATGCCTCTTCTCCGAACTGCAATACTGCAGACATGGATGCTGGACATCTGCTGCCTGCAGGTGTCTCAATCCCAGAAAGGAGCAAATCCTGATTTGTAGCACATAGCACAAAATCATGAGAAACAGTCCACAGCACAGAAACTCCTTCACTAGGTCCCAAAGTCCTGCCTTTTGTTGCAGCGTGTGGAGCACAAGGCCCCACACCTAGGAACACACCAACACCGGGCAGTTCACCAAGTAAACGAGGTCCGGTCTGTCCCCTCGATTATCCACCACTCACCTTCAACCACTGGTTTGCAACTGTACGTGGCCAGCACTTTTAAAGTTTTTCCAGGCTGATGGAAAAAGTACACCTAAGATAACACAGTCTCTTTGGGAATTCCCTCCAAAATGAACACACTGAATATTTACCCACTGCTACCTAGAGACTTCTCAAGGTTTTGACCAATTTTATATCGACCGCGTTTGCTTTGTCCCATCATACTTCACTTCACCGGCACCAGGAGAAACACTTCACAGAATTCGAACGATAATCAGATCGACTTTCCCTGTATCTGCCAGAATTGCAGGGGCCGACAACACGCATCTCCCGTAATCTCATGTTAATGGGCCCTACAGTACTGTTAATTCTTTATTAATGAAGAATTTTCTAACAGTCAATACATGATCTTCCCCCAAACGTCAGGTTGGCAGGACAGCGGTCACCCGGATCTTCCTGTTTGTTCTTTTAATACATTGGCACAGTATTAGCTTTTAGCTAGACGCTGTAGTTTCCTCAGTTTCAAAGCCTCACTGAAATGTAATGATCTGAAGAGCTACTCCTATAGTTCTTCGCCATAAACTAGCGTTTTAAAAGTATCTAGACCTTACCTTCTTTTTCTGTTTTCAAAACAACACTAGAGAACGTTATATCATACTCAGTATATTTCTGATCTGTCCTTAGAAGGAAGCGGAACTCTTCTGCGTTTTCTGCATTACCAACAAGTATATCCTTTGCAGCAAATAATAAGCCCATACTGCTAAGAACAGCTTTTACCTGCTTCAGCTAGGCGCTAAGCTAGCTTCTAGTCACTAACATCTCTCTCTGCCATTTTCATCTCCTTAGTCAGTCTTTAGTTGATAGTTCTGTGCTATTGTTTTCCCCTTTCTCCCTGACCATCACATTTACTAACGGAATTGCTGTGTCTTTTTCCCTTCCATGAGAGTTTTTTTTAATTTGTATTTTTAATTAAAAATTGTTGCAGCCACCTTTGCGAAGGAGGCATCCAGTTAAGAGGTTAAAAACACTTTCCTGTTCAAACCGTCCCAGTCATCTGATTGAAAAACCAACCAGCTCCAGGAGCGGGTGCGAGCACTGCGCGTTGGGGCCCTTCACGAAAAGCTGCTCCGGATCAGTCGCATCTAAGCGGAGCCTGCTTGGCTCCCCACCGCTTGCCATCTCCCATGCTTAGCTCAGCAGACAGCTCCAGCTCTCGCCACCCAGAGACGCCCACTGGGGAACAGGGGTGGAGGCAGCATTTTGCTGGCTCTCCAGCCTCACCCATGGGGCAAATTAATATTCTTTAAGCACCACACCCCTCATTACAATAGACTAGAGTGAATGCAAAAGTGCTTCGGTCTCAAGGTTTGACTTGTATTATTCGGTAAATTTACATTCCGCAGCATACCCACTAAGTTCATGCTTTTAATTACAGCATCAAAACCTCTTGATTAGAGTACAAAAACATTGACGCTGAAATTAGAGCACCAAAAAAAAAAAAAAAAAAAGCTCATTCCTCGAGTTCTGCAGTGGGGCAGCTCAGCAAGGCGACGTCTCGATCACGAGCAAAGGACGCCACGTCCCAGAGAGCGACACACGCTCAAGAGCCGAAGCTCAGGGCTCGGATGCGAGATGAAAGTTTGTCCTGATACGATAAATTAGGATGCAGCAGATGTAGTAATGCTAGGGAGGAGCCGGAGCTGTACAGGCCTTTTCAAAGCATGGCTGATGGCATCTGGGCCCCCCCGGACCGTCCCGGGCCCCTTGCGCCGGCCCACGCCGCGGCCCCGTGCTGCGTCACCGCCGTCTACGCGGACGCGCGGTGGGAACAGAGATGGCAGTGTTCCCCAAGCCCCTTCACTTCGCTGCCATCACAGCAAGTGAGGAGGGAAAAGACCACTTAAGAGCAAGCCTGTCCCCCTGCCAGGGATGCCGGCTCTGAACAGCGCTGGGGCGCGTCGTACAGCTCGCCCTTGGAGCCTACAACAACCGCAGAGGACCGAGTTCGGCACGTGGAGCACGGCGGAGCATTTGACATTCTGTTACTTCAACTTAAGGATAAAAAACAAACTGTGAAACTAATCAAAATAACGAAAAAGCCCTGAGAAGCCAGCTAATCAGCAACAGCGGGCAACTTTTGCTCTACAACAGTTGTGAGCAAGGCACTTCAGCTCAGCCCAGAAACCCATCCGCTTCCGCTGTCAAAACTGCTGACAGATCTCCATCTGCCCAGAAAAAAAAAAAAAAAAAAAATTCTGGCCTTCCCCTCCCTTACTCGTCTCCCCTGCGCCGATGGTGTTGCCGGCTCAGTGGCTGACAGTTTTAAGCAGGGAAGCCCAGGAGTTATACCCTTGCCCTGCCATTGCAACGAGGAGCACGGCGGCTGCACCTGGTTGCGTGCTCAGCTTGTTGGGCAGCACAAAAACAAGAGGAGGCAGGTTGCAGCAGGGTATTTTCTTATTTAAGTTTTCACATGCAGAAGCTTAACTGAGCCCAGCAAAGGAAAAACGTCACACTCACGAGACACTTTCATTTCAGACCAGCTATTACTGTCATTCTCTGCCCAGCAAAGCAATACCGTTGCATTTGCAAGCCTGATGCCCACCTTCTTCCACCGAGAAGTCCTGCCACCACCACACCTGCCATCTCATGGCATCCGTTAGGGTCCGGCTCCAAGGCACAGCTCAGGAGACAAGTCTTCAGGGCTACCTCTCCTTGCTTTCGGTTGACAACACATCCACCTTAAGGGTCTACTTTGGGGTGCTTTACAGACGCACCGTGAAGCCAAAAAACAAGTTCTTCCATGCCTCCCTAAACGAAACCAGTGGGAAGGCTATCTACCTCCAGCAGGGCTGTCCCCTCCCAGGGGTGGTAGTGGCACTGCCCTCTGAGTCCAGCCTCCCCCGCTGTTTTGCAACAGAAAGCACCAAAGAGCAGCTGTTTGCTGTTTCAGACTTTTTTTTTTTTTTTTGGCAGTCTACCTACTTCAGAGCCCGTTCGCAGTATGTCTGGTATAAGAACCTGAACAGAGTAATTATAAACAGAAGGAGACCATATAGCAGCCCCGTGAGTTACTTCCCATAGTACTTAACAGAGCTCTAACCCTGATATTACAGGACCTGTCTCAAATCGGTCTTATTTCATGTAAAAGGAAAATCTGACCTTACCATATATTAGTTGTGACCTCACAGCTGCAACAGATGGCTTGCAAAGGGGATGAGAAAATAGGTTCTGCTTACAGGAGGAAGGGAAAAGAGAACCGACTTGTGAAGAGGTCCTTCCGCCAGTCAAAGGCCTAACGGACGAGGCAAAACCCATTTTGTCCAAGTGCTAGCAATTTAGAGAAGACCTGGACAGCCTCAGCGCCACGGCGTAACCAATGCAAGATCCAAGCTTTAAATCCTACATAATATCTATCTTAGGCAAGTAGTCAAGGAATGACACTGTATAATGCATTTTTAATGCCCATATTCTTCTCCCTGATGTCACCTTCTGCCTAAAAAAAGTTTCCTGCGTAACAATTTATCCTGAGTAATTTAATATTAAAGTAAGATTACAATAAAGGAGGGATTCTGAATGTAACGATTCTCCCAGCTAGAAGCGTCCATTTCATATATGAATTATTTTCCACTGATTAATTTAGGACTGCTGAAACAGGCTCTTTAAGTCTATTACATTTTTAGTCTTTCAAGTGAGAGGGTATCAGGATTAGCCTGCGTTCACCACCATGGCCTGGTTCCTACTCTTTAATAGCCACTGCTTTTTCCTGCAGTCACCTCCTACGCTCCTACACACACCAGGAAAATTCCTCCACCCCACCTTACCCTCCTCTGTCCCTATTAGCCTGCAAGGTGACCAGGCACGCCGCTAACCTACTATCAGTCAAATCAACCTCCTCCTCCTCTCTAAAATCAACCCATTTTGAATCATTATCCACACACCACGATCCCATAGGCTAAGTGGGTAAAGGGCAGCTTATTTGCAGCCAACACCTCTGAGCACAAAGTTTGATAACACACAGACCCCATGGTGATACTCACGTGCTGCTGTTTTTACATTGTAATCAAATAAAACCACCCAGTGGTGGCACAGCCACTGCAGCATTCCTGCTTACTTCCTCCTGCCAGAAGTATCACGTAGCATTTTCAATAGCTTAACACACACAAAGGGATGAATTTGTCTCCTTTTATGCAGCACCTATTGCTCACTCCTTCCTACTTATGGCTCATTTCTCATATACTGCAACTTCTCCTATTCTGCAGAGTTTAGGAATGTGCCATTTACTTTGCATCTATCAGTTTTGCCAAGACTCATTTTAATTGCATTTTGATTGGGCCAAATGACTTCCCGTCACCTGAAGACTAGTCTTGAAGCAAACCTTGAGACCGCTATTATACTTCAAGTTCTGCCTTCAACTCACCAAGCAACTTGGAGAAAGTCACTCTGAATAATGTCTCCGTTTCCCGAACTGTACAACTGGGAAAATACTGACCTACTTGGCAGGAGCATGGAGAGCCTGTGTTCCTTTCTTCTTTTTAATGATTTAAGACAACCCAAATGTGAGGCACTAGAGAAATGGGAATTCCACGAAGTCATTAGCAGAAGACCAGAGGGACAGCTTGAAAGCCAGCTATCAGTACTTTTCCTGTAATCCAAAATCCCTGTATCAATTTGCCAAAAAACCTAATCAAACTACATCATGCTTTGAAAGCTGCCAAACTGAAGTCTGCAGGCAAGGCGAGGGCTCCTAATGAAACGGTCTAGTGCAACCAGGAGCAAGGGGGCAGGGCGAACACTTACTAGCCAACATGGCACAAACCGTAGAGGCAAGTGGCTGTCTTTTTAGCTACAGGTCACAGATTCTGAACTTAATTAGGCTGAGAAATGCGGATCGAGCCTCAGATGCCTCTTCTCTCATTATGAGCTTCCACAATTCAAACCAGCCAAAGCTTCCAGACACCTTCAAGGCTGCTTCAAGCAGAGTACGAGAAATACAGGCTCTGTACTTTTATGCAGCTACCACAAAAAGTGCAGAAACACAGCTGACTGCCCCAGGGTAAGAAAAAAGTCAGACCTGCAGGCTGTTGCTTTTGGGTCCTTCCTAAGCCACTGAGGGGAAGGTGGGCGGGAATCACTGCTAAAAGGAAGAGGAAGTGAATTTGTGCAAAATGAAGACAGACCACTCCTACCACAAAGGAGCCTGATTTCATGAGGGTCTGCTGCTCTTTTGCCAAAAGTAGAGCTAAACTTGCCACTGGGCAGACAGCTAGTTTCATATCCATCTCATCTGCCACCGAGTGCATTACCCAAGGCTCACAGCATGCTGTTTTCTACCTCTGCCCCTTGTCCCACACACTGAACACTTCAGCCCTCCGCCTGCCACATGAAAAGGCTTCTCTGCTGGCAAAAAAAGGGCCGTTTGTTCCCACATCGCAATGGCATTCGGCTTCAGGGCTGGGCCTTCCCGCATGGGCTCGGTCGGACAAAGGCTCATCTAGGAGCCTGGCTCGTCACTGGTGCCCACGTAGTGACATTAAAGACTGACCTTGTTCTAAAGAACTGCAGCGAGTTTATGGTCTTGTATAATGGACAGGGACACTGACGTTCCTTTGGAGAGAGCTCTACTCTCAGCTCTGCAATGGGAAGAGGCTCTCCATTCGTTTGCCACAATTTATTCATCTGTAAAATAACAATATCCCCTATGGCACAGGAGTCTGGGAGGCAGAGCCATAAAATCCTTTCTAGGTTAAGGTCAGAAAAACTGTTGAGAGCGCTGAAGACTGTCCATGGGTAAGACACCAAGTTGTGAATTAATCATTAATGAGCTAAGACACAGGTACCCCTTCCCTCCTGAAAACCAATGTGTGCACAATTGTTTCAAGCAAGTGTTTGCTGAATATTTTTCAAAAGCCTGTAAATAGCATGTACACACAGGCGGCTGGCTTTCAGGCTTGCGCTCCCAAATCAGCTCTGGAAGAGACTTTCAGATTGCATCCATCTAGCGCGCATACAAGTGACATCCTTTCTGTTCTGCTGCTCCAGCACCATCATCTCTGGGCTGGGCAACTCAGCACATGTGACACAATGAAAAAGGCTTTGCATTTAAGGTAAGAGCGGAGAAGAGGCTGAGCAGTGCTCAGCACTAGCTCCAGCTGTTTGGCAAACCCACAATGACCCCAGAAACAGCTATGAACATTGATTGGGTTGGAAAGGTCTTGGAGTTTATCAGCTCTTAGCTGTGTTAGTCAGATGTCGCCTGGACCTTGCACGGGGCTTCTCATCCCTCTTCCACCACGGGGGATTCAATAGCCTGCAAGGGAGGTAGAGCACTTCCATCCACCTTCTCAGGGCCTGGCACGGGTCTCAAAGCAGCCACACGTGTGTCGGTAGAGTTGGAGAGCTGAAGGATGGGTAATAATACTGCCCTTTCACAGATGGAAGCAGGCCAGGAACCTGGCTAATGACTTGCTTGTGCAGTCTTGGCAAAGGCCAGGTGCGTGCTGCCTTCCAACTGCTTGACCCATTTCTACATGTAGACTGCTGCTGCCTTACTTACCTTTTACTTTTCCCTCTTCACCTTATAGCACGGACACCAGAACAATATAGCATGAGCCAGAAGCCCAGAAAACCCACAAATAAGCATACTGTTCTTTGAGGGAACTTTTTTCTTGATAGGGACCTTTTACAAGTAATATCCTACAATCTTAAATTCAGCTGACAAATTCAGAATTCCCTGACATCTCTGTAATTAGCTGCAGACAGCTGACTTACAATTTGACAAACAGTGCTATATTTGCTCTGAATGACTGTGTGTTCTGCATTGCTATTTAGCGTTATTCATTTTGAAGTACTGTCCTTCACCCCCAAGGCTCAAGCCACGCAGACACCAAAAAGACTTTGCAGCGTGCAGGATGGGGTCCGCACTTTGCAATTTCCTGATGTTTTATTTCAGCTCTCTGAGCACATGCAAGCATGAGACAGCAAGATCCAAATTATACCTCCCTAACCGTTTACCATTCTCGAGCCAAGAATTGTGTTGCATGACTAGTTTACCGGAGGAAACCAGTTTCCCCGTAGGCATTTGATTAGCACAAGCCAGATTCTCCAGGGAGCACAGCAGACTGTTGTTTAAGCACTTCTGTTCATCCCCACGCACAATGCATCCCCATTCACAAGGCACCGGTACACTGAACGCCCCCTCCCTTCCCATTCACAATTAAGAGGTACTGAATCATTTATATGACCTATTTGTATGCTAAAGCCGTAACTCAGTTTTATAGCTTTCCACCATTAGTAACCGGCCCTGAACTCATTTTTACAGATAACCAGGACAGGGTCACTCCTCTTCCCCCCCCCACGATGTGAATGTCAGTGTGAGGAAAACAAGAGATTTTGCTGGATGCACTGCAGTGCAGTAGCCGCAAAGTTATTTCAAGGCAGTAAAGATTTCAGTTGGATTCTTATGTTAAGAGCACACATGGACCTCACAGCCAATAAAGAGGTTATTAGAGTGAAGGACCGCACTCAGACTTAGTCACCGTGACCCGCAAAGGTCAGCTGTGGTCTCATGGCAGAGACCAAAACAGGCTCTCAAAGCAGGCTATGGCCATGCTTGCCAGCACCAGGCAGCTTCTAGCTCCTCTGGATAACGTGGGAACACCGACACCTCCAGCGATTCCAGTTATAACTAGTGAATCAGAGAATTACCCTTCATCTGGGGGCATCTCCAGTGTCCTAACTGCGGTTTCAGATATTGTGAGAGTAGGGAGTAGAGTAGCAAAAATATTTCCAGTGGAAGAGCAGCTGCTATTAGTGAATGCCGTCCGCACATCCTCCTTGCTTTACTCTTATATGTTAAGTCACATTCAAGCATGCTGGAGAACATCTGTAGGCCTCCTCTTTGTTAACTAGAACTTAACAGTCTTCAGCTGTAACAATATATGCCACGCTATACTTTCTTTTTACATGGTCAGAGGGGAAAAAAATAATAATTAAAAAAAAAAATCCCCAAACAAATAGTGAACGCTGTTACAGGCAAGAGCCCCTGCTGTGGTCAGCTCACTAGGCAACAGTTTAGCCCTGCTTAGAGTCCTAGATGTTCACGAAGCAAGCGGCTATCTCCATAACCAGACCTCTCGATAACATACCTTGCCATAATCGCCATTCCTCAGCCTTCTGTAGATCACAACAGTCCCATTACAACCGGGCAAACATGCATATGTGTTTTTAAATTTACATGTTTCGTTACTGTGTAAGAGGGAGAACCACATCTTGTCATCATTCAGATTACAACGTAAGGAAACTAACGTTTCGCCATTGCTTTTTAAGAGGCTTAACCCCATTGCTTTATAAGAGGCTTAACGTTTATGATGTTTATATTGTTAAACAAGTGGAATGAACACTTGAAATCAACTCCAGAGTGCAGGTAGCTTGCACATCACAGGGATTTACAGATATTCATGAACTCCAACCTCTCCAGTTGGCTATAGGAAGATGAAGCTTGGATTAATATGTATCAGAAGGAAGCAAAGGCTAAAAGTCAAATACCGTCACCTCCATAAAGAGCTTCCATTAACCAAGACTTGCCTAACAGCCCAAGCAGGATTTGAGTCAGTCTGCCCCATGACCTAGCGTAGGTGTGCAGGTGCCCAGCTATTTCTACCAACCACAAGTCTAATGTCATTCCAGAACAGCATCCTTTGGCATCAGAGGGATGAAGAGTCTGGATGAAAACATTCAAATGGCCCTAAGTTCATTGAGATATCACAGCATCTGCACAAGCCTAGAAAGAGAGGACTCTCTTCTGAACTCGCAGGAGCTCGACTTCTGCCAGTCCACTCATCACCCCTGGTACACGCTCGGTGCTGTTAAACATATAAAATAAATCTGAGAAGCAAGAGCGTGCACAGAAGTCCATAGATGACACGGAGCATGAGGGTCACTTTGGACCAAAATTCAAAGCAGAGCTCAGAGAGGGGATGTGCCCTCAGACAAACGTTGCCATGCTATCACAAAAATAAATACCTTCACTCTGTGTCTCAGGTTGCTAGCGTAAATAGACAGCACTACAAAGCAGTCTTGCCAATAGGAACATATAGTTTAAAAAAATCCAGGGGCAGTAGAGTTTAGTAGATACATAGCGCGTTTCACTTCACGTCCTTGCAGAGCAGCTCTGGGTCAAACAAGCTTGCTGACAAGATTCAGAACTCTTAATTTGCAATCCATAATGCAAATTTGGTGCAAGTCTTTGAGCAGGCTACTACAGAGCATAAGTTTTTTCCTGATTCAGCCCTCTCTGCTACCGCAGGGAAACTGGTGCTGACAAACAGACAAATGATGGCAAAAGAAAGGAATGCTCTACCCTACCACCTGGGTGATAACAGATAATTGAATAAGATATAGACGGACCTCCAACTACTCTAATGAATCACAGCTTGGAAATCTCAGCGCTTGGTATTACTTGTAGCAACGACACGAGACCAAGAACAGCAATAAATCAAAGGTCTACTGTTTTATTTCTATCAATACTTACAGACTAAGTATTCAGGGTCACAGTGCCAATCCATTTAACTGGGGACTAAAATATTTAAGCACAGCTGAGTCTGCACCTGAATCCTCATGACCTTCCCCCTCCCACCCCTTCTGCCATCCATTTAGATCACTTCAGAGTATTTCATATTTCTGCTTCATTCCCAGAGAAGGTATTTGCTGCATAACCTATGCCTTCAAATCCAAACCACTGACTTCAGATTTAGGCCAGAGATATGCCAGACCTCCCTCAACTCTCCAGGTATAGCCATTACCCGTCTGGCTACCAGCAGCTGGAGTAAGTTGCATTTCCTTTCCGTATGCAAATACTACTACTGGAAAAGTTCACCAGACATCAAAGGTTAGTAGAAAGAAAAGCGGAACTTACCACTCAGAACTGAAGTGACATGTCTGTTGGCTGGTTGGTGAAAACCAGGAAAAACAGACAAACTTTTTGATGAAAGAGACACTGGGTATCAAACAGCAGAGATATTCCTCCACTTGCAAAATAGTAACTGCTATAGATTTGACTTGCTGATGGCACAAATTTTCCCCAGTTCAACTACGCGGCGCAGCTTTACTGAATCAAAGGAAGGGTAAGAATTTTTTTCAAATCTTTCATAGGACTCTGAAGATAGCAATAAAGATTCCCAAGAGTACTCAAAGATCCAATCCATCGCAAGAACATCAGAATTTATTTTTTTAAGAAGCCTGAGCATACTCTCTAGCAATAGAGTTCATGAGTTTATCTGATATATTCAGCACGCTTAAAGCAACATACATTAATAGGATTTTGTTGTTGAACTAGCTTCTGCCCTTGGTGTGGCATATTTGAACTCAAAAAACCCCCAAACAGTGCGAGCCGTTCTTAACAGCTTTCTGCCTCTTACGTAATATTTACAACTTAGCTTATTTTGACTTTTCCCACTTTCAATCCTGAATGGAAATTTTATTCATGTCCTTTATACGATGTACGCCAGGCTCTCGTAGTTGCACAGTATCTTTCTCTGCAGAACTTTTTAGAAAAAAAAAAAATCACAGATGGTAGAGCCCCTGAGGAAAACAATCTTTTATTAACATCCGTAACAGTGTCACTGTTATCTTTCGAGTTCCATTATGCAGAACCACATCAGACTCTTATGCCACATGGGTTAGGTTCTCCATTGCCAAGCTTACCACTTCCATAATTTTACTTCCAATTTAGCAACAGGAATTAAACTCGCACTAAGCTGAGCGTGTAGAATCAGTAGGAGGAAGCAAGGTTGGAAGAAGTCAGCTTTCAGAGGAACAGCAATCCAAACAGCAACTAAGCATGAGGTCTGAGGATCGCAGAGCTGCTTCTGCAAGTGAGCATGACCTTTCTGCAACAAAGCGAACCCAGCTCAGCAACCACCAACCGAACTATCGGGTTATAGCGATGCCCTGTTCTCCACACCGTGCAGTGAATACACACGCAGCTTTTTTCTAGATTTGCTATTTCTAGATCCTAAAGAAACCACAGCTTCATTGGATTGTACCACGGCGGAAGAAACAGCACCAACCACTTCCGGCACAGAGCCTACGCACTCCATTTTATTAATGGCATGTAACAGCTTCTTTTGTAGAATAACTATGCTGACATTAGGTTTAACATAGAGGTGAGCCAGCGGCCCCTTTGGATTAACAAAACTGGCAAGCAGCTCAGACACCTGCACTAGCCAAACGGGCAACTGAGGATTTCCTGGAGTTGTCCTCAGCACCCAAGAGACAAACTGCGAGATCTGGCTTGACTTCAGCATTCAAAGAAAGCAGCCAACAAACAAGGCGTTGCCTTGTTTAGGGCTGGAAAGTCTTCTTAGCGGCAGTTCCCACAACGCACCTCCAGTCACAAGTAGCAGCTCCCCCTGCTATTTCAGCAAGTCTTGATGTTATCAGGATTCAAATAGATACAGAGGGTCTGTGTTATCCCAATTTCTTTCTCTGGCTTTGGTCTGGCAGGCCAATTACAGGCATCTTGCAAATACCTAATCCTTAAGTGAACTCGAGTCCGGTTTTAGTTTCCCACAGAGCCTGGTGGGCGCCTATCAAGCAGCACGCCCTGCTATGCCAATCAGCAGATGAGCCAGTTGTATCACATTGTGCCAGCAATTTGGAGATGTTGACAAGTGTTCAGTGGAAAAAGCTGATGCCATCAAGCTATCAACTGCTCAACAAGATTTGAAGCCAGGAATACAAAATGGAAAAGTGTCAGCGCACTATCTTACACCCCTCTAACAGACAGGTGATTATCCACTTCCAAACAAAAAGCTGCCAGACAGGAACCAGGTCCTGATTCCAGAGTTAACTAAGAGGCAAAGAGGGATAATGCAATCCCATACCATTTTCTAGTGGCTCAGCAGGTCATTACTAGTCCAAGTACAGAAGCGTGGCAGTTTGGGTACTGCAGTAAGCTGCAGACTTGTTTTGATGTGATAAATCCCTTGAAAAAAAGAAAAGACAACTTTGGCTGGGAACTAATCTTCTTTGATAAGAATCAGCGTGGGAACTGGAAATTCTAGTAAAAACTAGTCAAAGTCTATTTATACAAGACATCCACGCCAGAACTCCACAGGAGAAAGCAGAGAAGTGATATTTGAATGTATGCATAGAGAAAATCTCCACTAACAAACTCATTTCAGCAAAGAAAGATTTGGAAAATAAAGTTTCAGTGGTTTTAGGGTAGTATTTTTGTGTGCAAACCTCCATCTAGAAACCATTATCACAGACCACATTTTTATCACTGAGCTATGGCTTTCAGATTGCAACACACACTAGTGAGGGAGAGACTAACAACCAGCTGTTTATCAACAGCATGAGGTTTTCAGCCATGGGCAGGTCTTGGACTGGGCTTCCATCCAGGCTTTACCACAGGCTCAGGTGAACTCTGGGCAGTCAGTATTGCCATGTTTACTTTACGGATGTGGAAATGATGACCTCCACCTCCTCTCCAATACCCTTCAGACCTGGGTTCAGGTTGGAAACACAACCGAACAGGCCTTTCTGATAAAAAATGACAGAGAGGGGCAAAATATGAATTAGCAGCAGCTGGAAGTCAGAACCCTTATAGCAGGCTCATTTAGAGGGATAGAGAACAGGCAAGGAAGAACACAGGCATCTCTGACTCGGTCAAGAAGAGTCACAGCTTTGTAGATTGACCACTGTAAAGGAAAAGCAGTGCTACGTTCAAGTTTCTATGCGAAGGAGTAGGGAGCTCTCTTCCAAAACTTGATTTTTGCTGTGATCATGGAACTGGGGCAATCCCCAAACCACTTTTCCAACCAGCACTTACTTCACAAACTTTCTAGCTTCAAGGGCCATGCCCCTGCATGTTCTCCAACTCTAATCGAGGCTTTATGCTCTCGCCTCTTTAATCCCTCGGGGACCACCATTGTTACCAGCACACATCATCTCCAGCAACATGCAGCAGTACTTGCCCTTGCTGCTGTCACACATGCTATCACAGAGCCATACGAAACGAGAAAAGCCACCCAGAACCTCCAGCTAGTTGGACCAGCCACAAGGACCATCTTAACAGTCTTTCCTTGGGCTTCAGAGAACTGCATGCTGCTTTCACTGGGCTTCCTCTGCCCACTGATCCCTTTCTCCCTAATCATTTCTCCTCCCTTCAGGTAGTAGATTTACCCAGTCAAGAGTCCCAGAGAGCACAAGAGTTGCCACCATTGTGCTATTCATTTTGCCTGGTCTAGCTATACTTTCGGGACCCTCTCCGTTTAAGTCATAAGCTCTTCAGAGCAGGAGCCATCCATCCACTGCTGTACTGTCAGTCTCAGATGTGCTACGCTTACTCCACACCCAAATTCATAGCTGACACAATTAAGAGCAACTACCTTCCGCTGCCGCTCCTTGAAAGAGATGAGTAATATTTCAGACAATTTCTGGAGCAAATAATATTCTTGCTCTACCTGTTGCAGCTCCACATCATGCTTTATTAGAAGGTAATTGGCTCAGAGGCAGGTGATGCTTTGAGCTACTATTATCCGCATTAGCATCATATTCCCCTTTTGAACTGAGCACACTTCAAGAGACTGCTCAAATTCAACTGGGTTCTTCAGTGGCAGTTCTTCCCTTGTAGAAGCAGATCACCTCAAATTAAGATACTGGACCTAAAGAGACAACCAGATCATCCACTCAGGTGATCCTTGGTATTTGGAGTCTTCCGAATCTGTGGAGTTCAGCACCAACTTTCAAGTACTGTTCACTGAGACTGCCAGGCAGGTCTGGAAATGGATTTCCGTTCACTCCGATTTCTGTTGCATTGTATAGGACAACATTTTGTGCAGTTACTCACAGAGCCTAAAAGGCCGAGTGAAACAATCGGTCAATGGCTGCTAGCAGGCTGCAGAAGGCAGCGATTCCCACAACAGACCATGCTTTCCAGAAACGCTGACGTACCCAAGTGGAAGTTAAGACAACCCCATACTTTGGGGAACAAACATTCATTTTGAACCTCTCTTCTGTTAGGGTACAACAGCAGCCCAGCTTACAGAGATACTAACTGTAGAGGGCTTTCAATCTTGACACCACAGCTGAGCTTTCATAGCAACTACACCAGTTTGTGACTACTGCAAAGGAGAAGCCATTGGAGAAAGCCTCTTTCAGAAAAGAGAACATACTTCTATAATTTGCAAAGAATATGCTTAACAACTGCAGTAAAGCTATTGTTTCAGAACACCTTTTATCATCAAATTTGGACAGAAGAATTGCCTTTTATGACACACAGGCATACTGGGTCCACTTCCTCAGTTTTAAAAGTGACTGATCTCCATCTGAATTATATATTTTTGACAAAAGCTCCATACTGTAATAAATCAATTCCAGCTGCTAATGATCCCTCTTGCTATCTAGTAGCTACACCTTTGATGTTTTGTTTTTCCCCTCATACGCCTCACCGTCTTGTTCTGAGGATCTGTATTTTTTGATCAACCAATATATCAGAGGTGAAATCACATGCTTCTGGGCACAGAAGCCCCTCTTCAGATCTCAGATCTAAAATAAAAGTAGTATCTTTAAAGCCAAATATATGCGGAAAGTCCTAGATAATGTCAAGAGTCTCCAGTATCAGACGGCTGTTGAAAGAAGCACTTTGGCTTGCTACTTTGCATTTAGGCATTTGAAATGAAGTCAGACTTTAGGCATATTTTGCTTTGCTATTTTGGCCAGGGATGAGAAGAGAGAAGAACGAGACAATCAAGCCGGCATCCTGATCCCATCCAGAGCAGTGCACGTCACCTAAGACTCACATAACCAGGTCTGAGTCAAGTTGCTTATAGCAGCTCTTCTGGGTCTCTCAATAAATCACTGTCCCAAGCTTTGAGATCCAGGTTCCTCTGCACACACTACATGCTGTATTCATAATTCTCCTGTGTAAAGCTGGATTGAACAGCTCTGCAGTATAACTTAACACAGAAATAAACAGCAGTGTATGAATCCATAAATACTTCTCCCATTTCACACCGATGCCATGAATGGCAAGAGAACTCCAAGGGATTAACAGGAAATGGGGTTTGGGTTTAGTGGCAAAACTCAAATAAAATACGGCTTATGTACCATCATTTACAGTGAACTTAAAGTTACCATAGACATTCCTGAGCAATTGCTATTTGAATGTCTTCCATGCTGCAGAATTTTCTTCCTTGCAACACACAAATAAGCATTCCCTCTGCAGTGCTACACTTTCACCCGGTTTATTAAATGCTTCCTCTCCCCTACCTCTTTCCACAGGTGCTTACAGTTATATTTAGGACAATCAATTCTCTGTATATATTTGGCACTGAATGAGGACCTCAAATCTCTCAATAAAGCCAATTAGATGGTATCCAGGGACTCTAAACAGGAAAAAAGTTAAAGTGACTGTGTCAAAATACAATAAAAACCCATATTTAGTGTTTTTTTTAAAGGAGGTTTTGTTCTTTTTCTTGTTTTGGGCAGTTTTTTTTTTAAAAACTATAGAATAATTAAGTAGGATGAAAAGGTAAAGCTACTGTGAAATTCTGTTACTAAATCCATTCTCCTACAACCAAAAATTGAAGAAATGTAAAGTGATTATAAATATAGCTAGATCCAATGACCCTGTTCACGTTTTTCAACAGGTAAACAGAGCATAAATAATTTTCTTATTTTAAAGCTAACTTCATTTTTACCAGTAGCCTTTTCTACAATTAATTATTTTTACTTGACAGCTTCCAATTTTATCAGACATTAGCTGTTGAGATCAGAAGCCATTTAATCTCACAAATAGCCACAAGAAGTTATGCAATACTTCCAGGAGAGCATAACAAAATTATGCATCCAGTTTAAAGGCACAGCCTATTTTGCATGGTGAATAGTGTACTCGCATTTCCACTACAGTGGGTATTCAGCAACTACATCTCTCGTAAACAAGGACAGCACCATCCAGAAAGTGAAAGCATAAAGAAAGCAAATAGCACTGAAGAGTGCATCAGTTGGACATGTACCATGCATATGCTGCTGTGGTCCTCAGACTATTTTGTAGGAGTCACCGGAGGGGAAAAAAAAACTGACACCCAATAATCAATCAGGAAGACAACACCACAGGACAAGCTTAAACAGCATCAACCTACATTTTAATGAAATGCTTAATAAGGAGAAGGAAAGGATAAATCACTCAAAAATAAAAATCCTGTCTCATCTCACAGTAAGGAACTTTAGCATAAGAAATGGACCCTCTGAGCACCTTAGCACAGAGGAGCAGCAATCAAAGCCCTCGGACACATATATACCAACTGCTGCACTGAATATTTTTTTAATCCAAGTGATGTGAGCATCTTTCTGGCTTACACCAATTCGTAGAGTGTCCCTGCTGGCTCTCAGTGTATTCTGCAAACCATTAACGCAAGTACTCACACGGCCTCTCAGAAAGGTGCTCACATAACGTCCCAGGACAGGAGCACTTCAGAGACAAACGGATACAAGAAACAAAATTGAATTAAGAAGTGAAAGAGAGCAATTTGAGCAGCCAAACTGGGCGCTGGTCAGACCTGGCATATCCAGAGTACTGATGTTATTAGCATATCAGCGCTGATATAGCCTGCCAGGCCAGATCAATGGTCCTGTACTTCTCCAACAGGAGAGGCTCTTTAAGGAGAACACATGGCCTGGCCGTCATCCCTGTCCCCTTGTGCTCCCGTCATTGCATTAGGGAGGTTACAGCAGACAACACTGCTGTTTCCATTGTCTATAAATTTGTCTAGACCTTTCTGAATATCCTGATACTATCAGTCTCCACAATGTCCTGTGGCAACAAAGGTCTTGAAATTCGCTACCTACTCTGTAAGAAATGTCCCCTCATCCATGCCAGACATGTCTCCTAGCAGCTTCTAAAAGGTTCTCCTGATTTTAGCGCTGTGGGACTCGTGGGACTCGGTGAGTAGTTCTGCATTCACTTTACCATCCTCCTGAGTTTGTAAACATCATACTCTACCCCTCTCCCAGCTTTTCCCTGGGCAGAGGAGCCCTAGCCCGTTCAATGCCTCTTAAGGCAGCATTAAGATCCAGTACTTAAACGTATCCATCTTTTTTTAAAAAGTTCTTTATTTCAACTAGAAATTGGATGTCAAAATATCAAACTCTGCCCATTGTGTTAAAAAAATAAACAAAGAAACAAAAAACCCAAGAAACCCACACAATTCCAGATTATTCCTTTCACTGGCTTAGGATGCACCCATAATACACCCAGCACTTTCCAAAATTCAGAAAAGGATAGCTCCTGCCCAGGCAAGATCAGTCTGAAGAGCTGATGCACCCAAAAGCAGAGTTCTGCACCCTGGAGAGCCTCTCTACAGAATCACAGAACAGCTGACACTAGCACAGACCTCTGAAGATTATCTGGCCCATCCACCCTGCTCAAAGAGGGAGCAGCTAGAGCAGGTTTCTCTGGGCCGTGTCCAGTCAGGTTTTGAATATCTCCAAGGATGGAGACCCCACAGCCTGTCCAGGCAACCTGTTCTAGTACTTCTAGGATAAGGTACCCAACCAAGGAATTTCTGTGCAAGAGGCTGGTGCCAAAGTGAAAGATAATATCGGTTCATTATGTCTTATGCAATAAAACGTTTGTGCTATTATTCCTGAGAAACACGATACAGCATCTGAGCACGGCTTTGCTCCTTCAGCCCCTAAACAGCATGGATGATTTGGGAACACCTTCCATGGTTTCTCCACTGATCGGTAACACAGAGATGGACTATATGACTTCATACCTGAGACCTTCAGCTCCACAGCATCCACATAGCTTCATAGATAGACTTTCAAGACAAGTTATTTAGGTTTGTTGAAAGGAGGGACTTGCTGTACTATGTGACACACCTTTAACAGGTATAGAACAGCAGAAGCTGGAGGAAACCCATGAAAATCCAAGACGGGACTTGGTACAAAACAAATACTTGATAAAAATACTGTTTAAGGGCCTCAAAAATCCAATGCACGTAACATTTCTCTCCAAGTCTCAAAGATAAATGTGAAGCTATAATTAGGTTTCCCTTCCTCCAGCTTGCACCTTGCACTCCCAGCAGATTCGGGATACTTACACCATTTTACAGAACGCTCAACCTCCAAATGCCATCCTGTTATCCTGTTCTGGGATACTGACTGCACTCCACGGACTAGACTCCTACCACATGCTGCAGCTATGTCTGCTGCTGCTAACTTCCCTCATCGCAGAGTTGTGCTGGACTTCAATAGGATCTTGGGCACAGGAAATGAAAGGGCTATTGTCAAAGTCCCCGAAAACATCTGGCTGAGCACCCACTCTTTCAATGATCCTCTTGTTTTAAGCCACCACATCATGCTTTGCAGTCCAGCAAGGCCGCATTACAAGCCATTCCAACAGAGTGAGGCAATATCTTAGAGGTTCAGAAGTTTCTGCTTCTGTGCCCTTCAGCTCTGCTGCTTTCTTGCCTCTAATCTGAGGAAGACTCCTAAGCTTTCGTTTTGTGAACCAAGCCTCAAAATATATTTTGAGACAGTTATTCAAGTGAGAACAAATCTAACATTTGAGTTGCAGATTTTAACCTTTCTATAGTGTCTCCCGGAGTGTCTCAAAAGGCACTCAAGTAATGTAGCACCCTCAGTCAGTCTCCACTTAACTGTTTTTGATCTCCACTTAATTTTTTGGTTATAATGACTTAAACGTTTGGAGGATGAGGAATCAAATATTCAAGGAGTACCTTTTGTTTCTTCACTCCCATCACTGATCACTGCTACCATTAATCATCATGACACCAGTAAACATTTAAAGTAATCATCATGATCCTGTCCATCTGTCAGCTGGGGAATACCAATTACATAAAAGGTTAGTGACACCTTAGGCATACTGAGACTAGTTACTGCTGTTGCCTGACATGTCTTTATTTTTAAATAAATTAATTCAGATCCTTGTTTAACGATATTATGCACAGAGAGGAATTAAAGCAGCACAGTGCTCTCCCATTTCATCCACCTCCACTGACAGTAAGAACATGCCTCTGGTTAGCTGGCGCTTCCAGATCCTTTCTGCATTGCTCTTGTGTTTTGCTCTCCTGAAGATACTGAACAAAGCATCCTCTAGCAAGTGCCGTCCGTTGTGACCTGTTCTTACGTTGGTTAAAATACAAAGTGACTCTTCAAAGAAACATCGTGTGACCTTGGAACCAAACCTGACTGCTTTGTGTCAAAGTTCCATATTTCAATCAGAAGTCTACTCCTCCATAAAGACATCCACGTCCTTTGGTCTGCCAGTAGCCTTTTCACCCCTTTAGATCAATACTGCCATATGTGAATGCTGGAAGGTAAAGCCAGCTGAAGCCAGTCCAATGCCAGTGATTAACTGAAGAGGAGATTCCACATGAATTCTCAGGCTGAATTTGATGTAGGTGCATGCAGATTCACAACATATCATACTGATGACCTAAGCTTGGCACAGGTTTGGGTAACAGAGTCTTCAGATCCAGTAGACAGAGCTCAGCAGCAGGGACTAATTATCACCTGCCTGCTCCTACCTCTAAAGTTCAGAGGCACCACACAGCATCTAGAACCTCCAGCTAGATGCTGGGTCATTAAGTTGGGAATCTATTCCGTTCTTTTGGACTATTACTATACCTAGAGTGCTACGGAAGAGGTAAACTGAAAACCATGCTGTAGGTACCTCAGAGCAGGGCTAATCATCAAAACCAAGGTTAGCCTGCATCATGTGTGCAAGCTATCGAGTTCTCCCCTACCTGTACTTGGGGCTTGGATCTGTAGCAGAAGAGCCTAGTGATGTCGAGGCTAGTCACCCTTTTAGAGGTCTGCCTGGTCTCACCACAGGCTAGCACGGGTTAAAAGAAGATAACCCAGGGGTTTCCACAGCAAAGAGGGGGAGAAAGCCAAGGACTCCCTCTTCATATGGGAATGTCGCTTCTCCTGTGCTAGCTTTGTTGCTTCAGACTGATGCATCAGCAGCTTTCCTCCACAGAAAGGCACCCTGTGCGTTCACCTTTCCTCCATGCCAAACAAGAATAGGTTCCTTTCCTCCAACGCATTGCTTCTCAAAGTCCCTGGTGTCAGCTTTGTATGCTTCTGCTGGTACAAGAGGAGCAACTGAAATAATCCTTAGAGCTGAAAAGCTCTTCCAGAAAGTGAGCAGGGTAAATTCACAGCATTATGGATTATATCTAGTTTTTTCTGTGGCCCAGGGATGCCTTTACTCCATTGGATTGTCTGTGCAGCGGGAAATACACTGTGCAAAAAGAATGAAGAACAGAAAGTATCCTCCCCCAAAAACTGCAGAGCGTTTGGAAAATACTTAGTAGTGGCCTACCCCTTGCGTATATTTGTGACCATAAAGCAATTCTCCATCCTGAAGAGCTCATCACAGAATAGCAGGTCATGGGAACCATGACACTTTGCAGATGACAATTCCTTTTTCAAATGTGTTCCTTCAGCTGAACCCACTTGGCTCCGTGTAAAACTGCAATGCCAACAACAAGAATTTAACTATGTTAATACTGCACACAGGAAAGCATGCTCATATTTTTAGAAAGCACACATGGATGCCAACACTTCTTTTTTAAACTACAGTTCACCCAACTGGAGGCACAGCTAAGAGATGCTACTCTCTAGAAGTTTATATGCACACAGTATGGCATGGGTGGGTTGTGAAAGCATTTTTGCAGGCACCACAGATTTGCAGCATTACTCAAAGGACAGAGACCCAAGTGATTCATGCTCATCTTTCTGGAAAAGCAGCTTAAGTTCCTTTCCCATCCTTATATGTCTAGGACAACATGTTCATGAAGATCTTATTGCTTAACTCTTCTCACTGTGCTCGTCATAAAGCTTGTCCTTCTCTCCAAGATGTTGGACTCTTTCTGGCAGGACATGAGAGTTCCTCAAACTAAGAAGCAGTCTCAAAAAAAAAAAAAAAAAGAAAGAAAAGACCCCCCCCCCACACACAGATGCTCCTATGCGACTGAAAAATAGGTCAGTCATATTAGAAGAGCAGCCTGGTACTACTGATCTCCTTCAAAACAATTGCCCTCATCTTTATTTTGCAAGGAGCCAACTTCTTACTTAATCACCAACACCCTAGTGCTGAAAAGAGGGGTGCTGATGGGTTTCCAGCACTGTGAGTCTTCCCATTAAGACACCCACCTTAGTTCCAGTCTTCACAGCATTTGTTTGTTATCCTGCGGTATTTGAGCTTCTCGGATACCATACTGTGGGACATACGTCACAGAGAATAAAAGGAAGCATGATAAAGGGAATATTCATCTCGGAAGGTTGATGGGGCAGGAAACCCACTTGTCCAATTAGTTCTGGGAAAGCGTAGGATGGCAGTGAAAATGTTAAAGTTTACATTCATGAATTTCATGTTCCGAGCTGTTCTTTCTACAACAATGATATCTTATCATGTTGCTTTTTAAAATTCATTGACCACTTCCCAGACAAGACTGCATTAAAATTACCACCTTCTCCCAGAAGGATTTGGTAAAGGCAGTTCACTTCACCTACACTAAATATGCAGCAACTTAAAAACAAACAAACAAACAAAAAAACCCCACACAAACACCTACCACTCAAACCAAAACATTTGACGAATGTTAACTTAGAAATCCACAGAAGATGACTCCTTCACACTCAGAACCAGCCCTTTTCTGTCATCTTCTGGAAGGGACAGATTTGTAAGTAAACTCTTAGTCAGGAGGAGACAGAAGTGCTTCAACAAACAGTACTATAAAAGTCATATGACAAAACCTCTGGAGGGAGGCAAGTAAGGCCCAAAGCACAGGCAGGAAGAATATCGTGACTCCATTCTGAGAGTTAGAGATTATTGTAAACCCTTCTTAATTAGCGCTTTAATCTGTTAATTCTATTTAATAAAAATAGATTTTACATTTGGTTTTATACCTCATAAAAAGAGTACTGGGACAAGTTCTCTCCATCCGCAGAAGGTCAGAATGGAGACACAATTTCCAGACTTAAGAAATGAGAGCACGCTAGCTATCTGGGTGTGTGCTTTGCATAAAACAGACTTCAGTGTTTGGGATTTTCCTTAAAGAAATCAATGAATACTCCTCAGAATCCAGAAGTCCGTGAAAAAGCCTTCTGCCATTGTCAGAAGAATCAGCGCAGGTGTCTTCAGTCACTACTTCAGTATCATCAGAAGAGGCTTCATCCAGTTTCCAAGTCTATAATTTCCCAGAGTCACTCCAAGCCAATAGATGCAGACTGCCAGAAGGTCTCATGCTCATCTTCCTTCCTCCCCGTATTCTCTTCATGACCAGGAGCCCTTCCTTATCCTGTCAGACTGGAGGACTAACAGGTTTGTCTCGTGACTTTTCAGCTGAATCAGGCCCCCAACTGTTTTTACTCCTTCCCACGCAGACACTAGCAACAGCACAAGGGATGGCTCTTTTTGGCTGTAACCTCTGTAGGTCAGCCTAAAGGCATCTTGAGGCCACGGCTTTTGGAAAAAACGAGTCAAGGAAATCAGCGTTTCCAGCATGCCAAGCTTATTTCACTAGTAGCATCATATATGTATATAAAATATATATTATTAAATATATACATATTTAATAAAACTGTTTTGTAGCCTCTGAGGACTGTAGTCAAGTGCAAGCATCTCAAACTGACCCAAAGTGTTTAGTATCTGCCTTCTTTCCACTATCCTTAAACCAGAAAATTAACTCCCAAACTCCCATGGCCTCTCATGCAACACCCCTAGCTGGTGGAGAAGACAGCTGCACCATCCCTCCCAGCTCTACCAGCAGTGTCGGCCATTAGTGAGGCAAAGAAGTTGAGAAAAACGAGGGTCTCTAGGGGGATCAACTAGAGATCCCGTGCGACTATTACTGGCTGTTTTCATTTAAGCCTGACTTAAGAATTCCTTGCTAGTGTGGCTGCGCTGCTCTAGCGCTACATGAAGCGTCACGATTCAGGAAGCTTTCACACCCAGGTTGCGAGAGACACATGGAGGCAAAGGTGCCCAGTCCACAGGCAGACAGGAGGCCTCGTTCTACCAACTCTCTACTGCTTATAACACAGCTGCCATGTCTCAAGCAGCAAATAAATGCAAGGGGTGATTACAAGCTGCTGAAGAGTAATTTTAATTATCTCCTAGTAACCTATTAGCATTACATTCGGATAGTTGAACAGCCTCCTTTCCTTTCAGGGCCACCTGGACTCCTGCCGGTTCAAGTCAAACACAGACAACCAAGACTAGACTTCTTGTCCCAAGCCTCAACCAAATACAGTTTTCTGCTTTAGGCAAACAAGTATCATCTGTCCACCTTAAATATAAGCTAGAAGATAAGCTGTCATGGCAACTCTAAAGGTCAGCAATGTATTAAGAGTTACTTCATATGCCAGAAAAGGGATAGTTGCTAGAAATAGTTTAATATCATCAATAAGTCAGATGCCTATTGCAATTCTTCCACTTTGCTTGGAACATGAGCTTGTTCTCGCATGACAAGCTGCCTTGGCCATCTACTGCATTTTAAATACAGGAAGTGGAGCACAGTGGTTCAGATACACGAAGACTTTTAGGATGGCCTTGTGGATAACCTCAGAGGGCTAGTATTTCAGTGCTCCTGACCTTGCACCTTGCAGAGGGAAGATATTCAGCAAGAACTGCAGTACTTTGATTATGATACAGTTTGGCTTCATTATGTCCAATATGAGACATCATCTAGCTTGCCAAGTCACAATGCCAAGTCCCTCTTTCCCCTCCATTGGGATTAACTCGCCCGAAAAGGCATTCTTGAGTTCTTGAGTTCAACAGGAACCCTCAGTAAAATGCTGCTGTTGCAATTTAAAAGCAGCTTTTACTCAAATCACAACTTGCACAGAAAACATGAGTTCTTGAGCAGGAAGCAATTCTTCATGAAGCGTCTTTCACTTCAAGGCTGCATCTTCAGAAGCACATTACTGCTGAGGGACTTCATCTCAGAGAGATGAAGTAGAAAAGCCATGGTTCCTCCATGCACGAGCCTCAACAGAAACAGCAGCAAGTTGCATGCCTATGCCTAATTCTATCTCTGGTCACAAGAATTCACCTTTTTAAGGGGAAAAAGACTGTCAAAACTAAGACACTAGGGTACCAATTCCAGATCACAGCCTTTTAACCTTGACAGAATGACTTTTAAAAAGAAAGTTGCATAAGTTTCTTCTGTGCCTCATTTTTCCCAACTGTACAAAGTAAGATTCTGTGTGTGTGTGTGCACGCGCGCGTGTGTTTTTTCTTTTTAAAAAGAATTCTGGCAAATACTGTTGAAGACTGCTTAAGAAGCTGAGTTGAGTACCAGTGGAGAGCTTAAGTACATGCTCTCAATGGTATTAATGATCTTTTAATTTCCTTAAGTCAGTATTACACAAGATGACTTTTTGAATAGTGGCTGAACTCCTACAGTTACTGCTTACATATGGAAAAACAATATTACACAATTTCAGTTAGACAGGGTCACCTTTTCAAGAAGCTGTGCAAACATGAATTATGACATTATGTGCCGTTAGAGCCTTAGTCACCCTTCCGGGTAACATTACGTGAGCCAATAAAACACAGCTTTACTGATACAGAAGAATTCATCCCCAAAAAGCGGCTGAGGAGCTGCTATCCAAGTCACAATTAGTTTGTTCTATCTCCATTCTTTAAGGCCAGATTCACAACAAGCTAAAAGGAATGAAGAAGGAGCAGCATGCCAAATGGCAACATTGGAAGAGAAGCACTCAAAAATTTGGACCGTGGAGACACAGTTGTCCATTGGAATCTTAGGGATTTTTTTTTTAAATACATAGCATGTGTAACAAACAGGAAGAAAGCATACCACCGCATAAAAGGCTACAGCAGAGCAAACAATTCAGACTGCATTAGAAGACACAAGGCAGGGTTGCCATCTCCAACCTGCCAGATTATAGCTGCCTATTCCCGAGTTGAGGGTGGTGGTGGTGAGGCTGCACTTTGCTTCATTTACCGGGTCCTACAGCCCAGCTCCTTTGCAGGTCACCTTTGGGCCCGACCGCTCCAGGTTTCCCTTACATTCAGTCGGCAAGTAGAACATGTGTGATGCCCGACAATAGCAGTTAGTCTTTTTAGATAGTTAAGGCTACCCAGCAGAACACTATTTCAATAAAAGGTGATATATGGAAGGTAAATGCTGAAAAGAAAGAATGAAGTTACTGTAACACAGTGCAGCCCTGGCATCTAATCAGGCAGACAGATGAAGGCAGCAATCTGTCTCCTTAAGATATGCAAATTTTATTTTTTTTATTGCTGCATAACAGTATTTGAAGATGCTCATAAAATGGCTGCAGTATGAGGGGGCTGCACCAGGAATGCCTCTCTGCAATCACAAGGGAAGCAATGAAAAAATTTCATTATTAGTAGTGTTTAATTGCCAGTAGCCAGAACACACTGTAACATCCGTTATTAACTTTCTAACATACCTACAGCCCAGGATCATAAACCAGGTTTTGCTTCAGAGCTTAAAATCCTGCTGCAGCTGCCAGTGAGGGGAAGTTCAGTAAGTCATCTCACAACTTCCATATTATAGCATAGGCTCATTACTTATAGACCTGCCACTGTGAATGGTTCACGTGCTCCCCAAAACACAGTTCACTGTGCATGAGCTTGTTTTACTCCAGGATAAGTCCACCCCCAGAAGTCCTTCAGGTGACCTTTTGCACCAGAGCTGAACAACTCCTTTCCTCTCGGCTCCTGGTTGCACGAGAGCCTCTCCAAAAATAAGTTAGGTATAAGATCAGTAACGCAACAAAACAGTGCTGCCCATCAACATGCAGAAGCAAACAGGTAACTTGTCTTAAGATTCAGTTTAAGAATCAGGTTTAAATTCTTCCCATCTTCAAGGCTCAAAGTAACCCCACAGCAGCCTACACCAGTATTTGTTTCTTGCCACATCAAAATCTGTCTCCTCCTACTCCATCCTATTTATCTTGGCTTCCCAGCTAGCCCATCAGCTACCATGCACACAAAACCTTCCCGTCTCCACTGCGCTGAGCCCTACCTTCCCCATTTTAATACTTATCCTAGATACCAATATGATGAGGAACTGAACAGCGTACGTCTACTCCAACCTACCCCTTCCCTCAAATCTCTCTCTTAAGGGGTAAGTTCCTCCTGGGAGGGATTACAGTAGTACTTTGCCTAAGCGCAAGTAGAATGGACACCCACGAACAGGAGCCACTTTTAATTATTTTCGATCACACTAGTAGTTCAGAGAAATAGATATTTATTCAGCAGCTGTTTTTGCATGTATGACACTGACAAAAGCTAATCATGGCTCTGACACTAGCTGAGCAACAATAAAATGCTCATGTTTTTAACACAGAGAAAACTCCAGCTTCCAGCCAGGTGCATGCATAAGCTCAGCTGTGAGCGCCCTCAAAATCCTCGCTCCAGTGGTGCTTAACCCAGCAGGAACAGCACCTGAGACTGCCCTCCCGAGAGGTACAGCTGGCCACAAGAGGCTCCGCACTGTGTTACTTTCAAGTGAGCAAGCTTACAGCAGTCCGTGATTTTTTCTTCCCCCCATTTAATCACATTTGACACAACTGAGAGCCATTTTACTGCGGCTCAAATACAGATCAGAGGACGTTCTTAGGCTAGCTTATATACTCTCACCCTGTTTTCCAGAAACCCACATCCTGCTTCTTCATTGCAGCCTCTTGCTAATGCATACTCACAGCTCATGTTGGTCAAGCAACTCCCTCCACTCACAAAATAGCCAGAAGTGAACGTCATTTTTACAAGCTGCTAGCAACAGTCTGAGTGTGATGGTTAATTCCCATGAGGATACAGCAGAGCTATATCAACTGTATGCCATCTGAAAGATGCGACAAGGTACCAGCAGTACAGAGATGTAAATAAGTTTGCATATGCCTGCATCAAAGATTCAAGGAGATTCTGAAGTGCAAAAACATCTTTCCCCTACCAGATACAGAAGGAACAGTAGCAGTGAGACCAAAGCGGTGGGAGGACAGGAGAAGGAAAAGAAAAAAAAAAGGACAAAATTGTGACTGTAGCAGGAGCAGAAGCTCAACAGTTGGAGTAAAACCAAGCTAAAACAGTAGAAAGAGCAATGTGGGCAATAAGGACCGAACTCATACATGGAGCATCAGGATGAGCTAGGAAAATAAACTCAGGCACCTGCAGTGAGATGTACTCTCGGCACGAGCAGAGAACAACCAAATTTTGTTTTGCGAGGAGAAGCAAAAGCACAAGGCTGTTCTCAGAGGAGCAGGACGCAGGCCCTAGTACTACAAACCGAGATAAAGCTTCCTTAAGCCCCTCCTCCGCAGGCTGAGTTAACATGCCTCTGCAGTGTCACCGGACTTCGGACTTCGGCAGCGGCAGGATGAGCAGCCAGCAGCTTTGAGTTTCTGCAGCTTTCTGCCACAATGCCAAGTCCCTCTTTCCCAGGGCAGAAGGAAGTTCAGTGGCTTTTGTGAGAGTTGAGAAGGAAGAAGAAAAAGGTGTGAAAAACAAGAGAGTAGAAACGGAGCAGAAGAAAAATGAGAAATCAGAAGCTGAAGGGAGAGGTCTAGGGAGGGTTTCTGGCAAATCCTCCAAGACTGTCCACTACCTTCTGCAGGCCTCCAAAGCCCATCACGGCTAACTAAAGGAACAGTCCAGCAAGTCTTGACTTTGCAGCTGCATATACAACAGACAGGAGCAGAAAAGAAATTTCAGTAGACTGTTGTATTTTAAAACATCCTGAGAAGGATAAAGTGAAGCAGAAACAAAGTACTCCAGAGCAGGGCAAAGCAAGTCTTTCAGCAAGAAGCAGCCCAGCAGTTGTAACAAGTTTAAGAAAACTCCATCATTGGTGGTGTTTCTAATGTCTGCCCCTGGAGCATGGCGGAGCCAATTACCTAGAGAACTATATATCCCTAGGAGTTATGGGAGCGTAAACGTGCAGAGCAGCCAGATACGACAGCCCATTCATTGGGGGGTTTTCCACATAACACTGACATTCAGGAACGGCGTCCTGCTCCACAGCACTAGAGGTAGCTAAAACATGTCATGGCAGATTTGTTAACGTAGCTGATGATTAAGGGTAAGACTCAAAAACACTCCAAGAAAAGAGGATATCAAGAGCTGGCATGGTACTCAATCTGCTGGGCACTTTACAGACTTAACTTGAAGAACTTATAACCCTAACAGCTTTGCTACACTTGATCGTGTCAAGACGCAATAACCAAGCTGTGGGCAGGTTAATGGATTGAGAAGAGGAACAGAGGGAGAACCCTGCAGATATGTACTAGCTATGAAGGAACCTACAGCTCAATCAGAAGATGTTAAAGCTTCTCAGCTTAGTAGAGACTGTGTGGATGGAAAAAAGGGTCAAAGGAGTTTTAGCCCCTCTCCCAGTTGGAAACATATGCCTTGCTCCAGCAAGGCAGTCCAATAGCTGATCACTTTTCAACATGCTGATCTACTGATCACATGTACTGCCTACATATTAGGCAACTAAAATGTGCCAGAGACAGAGCAAACCTCCAGCCTTACAAATGTGCAACAGATGAGGCACACACATGCAAACACTTCTAGATGTGTCCAGGAAATCCCAAGACCTAAAGACATAGCTGAACTGTCATGGGACACAGGAATGCATCTACATCAAGGCTGTATCTACTCCTAGGCACAAGAAAAAAAGATTGCCTGTACTGTAACCTCATAACAATTTCTGAGATATTTAAGATTGGCAGCATTTAAAAAACCCACCCCTTTTCCCCAGGAGTCCAATCTTCCTCTGAACTTGATGTTATGTTAAATCACAAGAGCATCAGTACTGGCCTGGCCAGAAGCCTATCCTGCTACCCTACTCCCCAAAAGCACATGTCTACACGCTAGTAAGACTAAAGCGAGTATATAGCAATATGTATTGGTACTAAGGCTAATGCAGCAGAATGGACGTGACAAAAGTTGATAGCACAGGATCAGTAAAGGAAAGGAGGAGGAAGAACAGCTGACTGGTCACAGTAGACATGGTAAAATAACTTTGTTTTTATACCATTTATTAGTAGGTGTCCTGGGAGTCATCTCAGAGATGTCAGCATGATTAATCACCATTTATTCAGTGCCAGAGCAGGTACCGATTGCTGAGGTGGCAAGTGGGAAAGCCAAGCAAAAACGAGTTGGGAAGGGGAGGGGAATAATTTGGGGCCAGCAGCGAAGGAGCTGACTCAGAAGTTTAGGATTTGTGGTTAGAGTTGTAGACTTGAAGCTAGAGCACAAGAGACACTGCTGTGGGATAACCAAGCTGTAAAGCCAGGTTAGTCATTGAAATACTTGCAGTACCAGTCAAGTCAGGAACTTCATTTTGCATGAGGCATATTTAAACAGTTTCAAGTCTTTAGAGCTCAAAGTAGATTTTTTAAGCTAGGCTACTACACTATTTTGACATGGCTCATCACAGCAGAAAATTAAAGTCGGACCAGCAGATAGCAAGTTCATTCCCATATCAACAGTGTCAGGTAACTCGGTTCTTTGAGGGAAGAACATGTGGACACAGAAGTCAGAGTGGTCTCAGGTGCTCATAAAGATCCGTTAGATAAAATATTTTTAGTAACTTGGGTATTGTGAGCTACTCCACAGCAAAGTAATCAACTTTCTAGCATAAAGTCGACTTTCCTCCCCTACCCAAAGCCAGTAGCTTGACTCCAAGGTGCAGTCATTCCTGCCTCATTTTCCAAGGTTTTCCATAATTCCAGTGTCCTGAAACAAACACTCAAGGATGCAGAAGACCAAGCTCCAACACTCTGAAGGAAAAGAAAACATGGGAGAGAGAAGCCACCACTTGGCTGGAAAAGTTTCAGTTACCTATTGCTCACATTTCAGTGAGGACTGGGAACTCTGGACTACAGAAACAGGGAAGTTAATGTTATAAAAATTATGAATTTTCTATACTGTCATTCTGGAAAACCTGTTAGAGCAATTTCAGTACAATATGGCCAAGGACTGTTAGCAAGTAGGATGTGTCTTTATTACATAGGACTGATAAGTGACCCACATCCCAGCTCCCACATGTTATATGCGGTGAGAAAGAAGGGACTACAGGCTACCGAATCCTACTTCTGAGCCTGCCACCTTTCTATTCAAAGCCTCCTAATTCTTTGTAAGAGCCCTCAGCAACTCACGGCAGCATCCTCTTCCAAGTGAGGAGAGCTTCCTACGACAAAGAACCGGAAAGGCTTGATTATATGAAAGATGTTTTACGTGAGTAAATCAGACTTCTGTCCCTATGGGAGGGTAAGATTTTCTTTTCTATCCACGTCATCCCTGCAATGGAGAAGGCCAGGGAAAAACGGGGCAGAGCAAATGATGGAATTCCTTTTATGGGCCACAGAAAACTAGGTAACCAGGTTAAAAGGACACCATATAATGCAAGTTTTCAGAATGACAGAACGTGGACAGCATGTCTATATTTAACTTGATTATCAGTGCAGTAGGGATTCAGGCAACACGTTAGCGTGCAGCAGCCGAGTTACAGGAATGCTCGATGGAAAGGCTCTGAGCCTGCTGCACCACTGGGGCAGTTCAGAGAACCTAACAAGCTTCCTGTGGCTAAACAAAGTCGCAGTCCTCTGCTCACAGAAAGCCTGCGTACGCACTGCCACAGCACAGGAACTAGTTAACGCAGCAGCAATTTTGTGTGCCCAAGCCTGAAGTCAAGCCTTTAATTCAGTAACACTGCTCCAAAAAGTTTGGGAGCCTACTTTAAAATTACAAAGGCAAGCAAGTACCTTGAACCCCGACAGGAAGTCGGTAAGATGATGCATGGTCTGCAGAATCAGTCAGACCTACAATTCACTCGCTGATTAGGTACCCTGAACAAAACACCACAGGAGTAAAATCAGTCAAATCATCACATAAATATTAGCCACCTGAAGGAAACTGCGGCAGTTTGCCTTTCAGGATAAGTGAGCTTACCACAACTTTTTATGGAGCTTGAGGGATGACAGTTGTTATTTAGGTAGTAAGATGTCTTCAGAACTTGCTTTGCCTGTCTTGCACAGTACAAGTTCCAGGCAATGCTCACAACTCACAGCATCAAAGTGTTCTTTGCATACATCTCTCACTTCAACAGAAACAGGAAGCATTTTCCATCAGAAACGCATGAACTGTTCCGGACATTCTCATAGTAAGAAGAGCAAGTTTATATAAATGTCCATAGAGAAAGCCTAAAGTCAACTGGCCCTGGCTACACAAAGGCCACAGTTTTGGTTCTAAGATCTTCAGGAGGACGTTTATCTAATGCAGAGGCAATCAAAGAATATACTGCTTAGAGAAACAATAGAATGAAAAATAGGTGCTGCCAGCCAAGAATGAAATGATAAGTGAATAACTCCGTAGATCTAAAAGCCTATTCTGGAAAAAAATCCAACAAAACCCTTTTTGAAGTCATGATGCAGTCAAAAGCATCTACTGCTCTTCTTTACTTTCAGTAAAGTCTTGTGCCACCTGGGCCTCCAGATCAGATCCTCCATTCGTTTTATAGACTTATTTCCCAAGACACCTAGAAGAACAGATCACCACAAATGGAAGTTAAAAAAATAAAATAAAAATAAAAAAACCAAAAAACCCAAAAAATCAACTATTCAGTTTGCAGTAAAGCTAGTTTTCTGCCTTCCTCTATGCAGCGGAAGTCGTCTGCATCAGTGTCAATAGTCTGAATAAGTCACTCTGCAGAACTTCTCGAAAAGTGGCAGCAGTAAGAGATAAACATCTGCAGAAATAGAACTTGACCATAAAGTTATATGCCCACGAGACCCAAAGTTGGCAAGGAGCCAGAAGCAGAAGTATTAACACCTCGGAAGAGAGATTTAGTCTTCACACAGCAGCATTGCTGCCCAAGACAGATCAATGTTAGTCAACAAAGAGTTTTTTTCCTTTTGGTTTAGGGGACTGGTTTTCTGTTATATGGTATGACTTGCCTTTTGGACACCAGGTAGGATGCCTCTCAGATTACAGTCCCAGAGGGATGCACTTGTTACAGGTCACCCTCTAAGAGGCATCCTCCAAAAGCAAACTGCCACCAGTTGATGCGTACTTCTGCCTGCTTACAAGGAGATGGATCTCCTGGCCCGATTTAGGTGAGGAAGACCCCTTGAAGATGCATTCACGCAGGCAGATTGCGGATGCAGTGAACTGGCTCCATCGACCCTCTGATAAAGGCATAAGAGGGTATTTTCCTTCTCTGCAGTCTGCCCTAAATGGAGCTTCAGCGCCAACCCAGCACTGCTCAACACCGAGGCATGCACTGAAAGAAGAAACAACATTTTATCTGTAATCCCAGAAGGCGAGGTAATGAGAGCTTCCTGTACCAGGCATTAATAAGCTACCATGCAGAATCAGCTGCATTGGTATTTGGACACCAGGCACTCAGGTCCCATGCCTTTACTAGGAACAACACGGGCTGTTGTATTGCTTTTCTACAAGTACAATGCTGTGAACATCTCTGGCTGTGCAATCTACCCTATAGCAGGTATGGACTTTTCCAATATGGTCCAATGTTTTGCGAGAAAGGAAAACCAGTACAAACCTGCAGCACCATCACAATTGAGATGCCATAAAACCAATCACGTGGGCTGAAAAGAGTCAAAAGTGGGCAAGAAACATGCAAGTCTCCATTCACAGGTTCAGACTAAGATTTCTGGATGGTGTAGACTCCACGCAGACAGAAGAGCCCTGCTCAAAGGCAAATACTTGGGCAGCCCTGCCTCAACTGAGCATGCAATCTTCAGGCCAGAGAACAGACTATTTCAGTTGGCTGGGGCAACAAATTTTGAATGATTAATGAGAAATGCCAGACACAAACAGAAGCAGAGAGCACTTTCTACATAGCTCCAACCAATACCTTCACCACACTCTGCCAGTGATCACTTCATCCAACGTGCCCACTCAGCTCCCTTCCAGCCCTTCTGGACACTAATAGCTCAGGGCTGCCTCAGTAAGAGCCAGCAGGCTGGAATGGAGTCTGCCTGCCAGTCTCAAAGTCAACAACCCAGGTTCTTAAAACCCATGGTCACATGGCTGAAATTATAGCTGAAGTGAGACAAGATGACGAGTGGAGAAGGGGGAAGGAAATTTCTTTAACATCAAGGTTTTTTTTAGCACATTTATAATTTACTGCTACTTAGGCTGATAAATGGTGCTGGTACCAAGCGCCATAACCAGAGGCAAGCGTGCAACATACATTTAGTATCAAACGTGCTCGTTCCTGGTAATCAGACATGGTTAGAATTTGAAGGGGAGAGACAGGTAAACGTGCAGTGAGATGCATCTTAAAGCAGAGGCCGAAAAGAGTTCCTGCCACTTCCCCATTTTTCTTCTTACACTTGAAAGATGAAAAATTAAGGCCCACGGTGGCTTTAAATAGAAATAAAATTTACACACCATTAACATCAGCCAAAGCACAACGTGAGGACCGATAAGCGGCTCCGCTATTGCCCAGCCATTATTCCAAGTGCACTCTGTATGTCCTCACAAATTTATTTATAAAGCATTTGCTTTTTCCCCTTGTACAATGGACACAGAGCATGACAGTTTTTAATGACAAATCAATAGAGAGCTCTAAAAAAACAATCACATTACAGCAGCATTAGAAATTTTCTTGGGACCATGGCTCATGAAATATTGAATATTTTCAATTACTCTTCTTTTTCAATCTCCAACTGACATGAGAGTTGAGTTGCAAGTAAAAATCCGTTCCAAACATTTCCACCCTATAAAGCAGTCTGAGGCTTTTCTTACGCCCTCCTTTTAATAGATATAAATCCGAATTTGTGAACAGTAAGTGCATCTAGAAGACTGGGGGCAGTAAGTGAATCACACAAAACTAGCAGATCAGGTTGGAAGATTTGGCATTTAACAACATCTATACTCAGTTTATCTCAGGGAATGTGGAGAAAATGCATCCCCTAGATATACACTTAAATACAATGGATTAAAGCGTTAGAAGCTAGCACAATAGTACAGCTAAACTAGCGATCCCTCCTCTAACTTGAGCTGACCTGAGCTTAGGGAAGAGACAGTTTCTTCATATCATGAAGTAGCATGGCTCAGGAAATCAAACTCAGGTCCACCTTCCAAGGAGCCATAAAAACACCGGTCAGAGGATGCAGTTCAGCCTCCACTGACTAAGCAATTCAAGCTGCTGCAGGGAAGGGAACGATACGTCACGATGCTGCTGTCTCCACTCGTTTCACCCCCATCTCACGTTAGCGCAGTCACCTCAGCAAGCTGGACACCCACACGCACGTCTTTCCTCTCCCAGGAAATCTAATAAATTTATAAGTTTTTGGCTGTGAAAGGTATGAGAAGAGATTTCAAAGTACTAAGATACTGGATTTTTCTTTCTTTGTGCAGGCTCTTTGGAATTCTTCCCATCCCTTTTCCTCATTTAAGGGACTTACTTCAAGCTGCCCTACCATCTTATATCCCAGCTCCTACAACAAAAGGATTGCTTGGCAGAAAACGCCTAGCAGATGAGATCCCACGCACTTTGTCATTTCTATTTCTGTGTCCTGTCACACTTGGATTTTAACTCGAGTTCTTTGCATCTTTTGATCTCCCCGTATCAAATGGATTGCTGCATTAAGACTTCATTATCTTTCATAGCCAAAAATATCCCGAGTATCTCAACAGCTTCACTCTGAAAGGCAGCATTTAGTCTGTATAAAAGGCTGGAGAACACGTTCATAGAAAGGAAGTAGCGTACAGCTTCAGTTACAAGCAACATCAGGAGAGCTTTATTTTAATCTTCCTCCCCTGATATTGATGATCACCTATAACCAAAGTGCAAAGCCCAGCACATAACAAATTCTACTTTGTAGGTTTAAGTTTTATCCATTTTGCCTGTGCAATAGTGTAACCACTATAGATTCAGTTGGATGGATTTTCTAAAGCAACAAAGACACTTAACCTTCAAATAATTCCATTCACTTTACAGCCCGCTATTTTTCCCTCCTCGTTCACTCTGGCAAACCCTTTAGTCGAGACTGAAAAAAAAAATGAACTGATGCACAGCAGCACCAATTAAAGTGTTCATTACACACAGGTTGCTTAATATTATCTTTAAAAAACAAACAAACCAACCTGCCATCTTCAGATAGCATCTGACTTCTACCTATGAACCCTTTTTTTGCATTTTTTGTGGGAGCTGGATACTATTACTTTAAGGTCTCTCTCTCTCTCATTTGCTGCTTTCTACTATCTCATCTTTCAGCTTTGAATGCATATAAAACATTTAAAGGCAAGTGTTTGTCTACTAAACTGTTCATCAGGAAGGTTAGATCAGGGATATCTGCCTCTGTTCTGTGTCATCCTCAGACTACCTTTCTGTTCTTCAGGACGATCGGCCTCTCTTCCCTCGGCAGCTTGCCAGTTAACACATAGCTTGCTTTTTTCTCAGTTATTTCAGATTAATGACGATACCTCTTCCCAACCTGAAGTTTTTCCCTTTGAGTTTTTGGTTATATGAAGCAGACAGAACAGCAGTAGCCACAAGGTCTTCAAATGGCAATGCCAACTGTATCACTAATAGCAGTTCAGAAAAAAGGGCAAGAGAAGCGCCTAGAGTACAGCTAGTTCTAGCTAAATGCCAGCCACGCGACAGTGAAGAGGAGCACAAGGAGACTAACCCTAGACATGTCTCCTAGCGAAATGGAGTAGAGCTGGCCATGTTGCTTGCACTCCCCCAAGAAGAAACTTTCAGCTGCCCAGAAGAAAGCAGGCAGTGGTGTAAACTTTTCAACGTGTGCTGCACCCTGCTCGGACAGCTTTTCTTGATATGCAAAGTATGGGAACTTTCTAGTATTTAGCTGAAGTCTTCTACAATCTTAGTGTTTGCTTAGAAAGCAATTGCCTTTCGCATTATTTCCAAGCTACGTAAGTAAACAGTGCAGTATCCTTTATACTAAGATTGATTGCAAGATGGATGAGTTAGCATGTTTATCCAACTATTTAAAAGACACTTTGTGCAAGTCAGATTATTCTGAGTTGCAATTAATTCTAACCGTTCAGCTACCCATGCCAACCTTCAGCTGAAGTTGGCCTGCAGGCTTCAGGGGCACAGCAACAGAAGAGCACACTGCAACACAGCACCATTCCCCTCCTTGGTGCTACTCCCTTCAGACTCTCCAATGGCTGCATACGCTAACTGTCGAAGCAGTACGTTGAATAAGCTGATCTTCAATAATTTCCTCACACGCACTACTCATTCACCCTTCTAGTCTTGTCAGTATTGGAACTGATATATATCCTGTTCTTGCTCCCTGCAGTCTCTGCAGTACCTCTTAGTGATTCAACAGAGGTATTACATATTTACATTTCTGTTACTACGTCCAGTATTTGCCACTACTCCATAAGACCCATTCAAGACTCTTGCCTATAAAAGGTGTCTAGTCCAGTCTAGATCCTACCACTTAAGGCAAATCTCCAGGGGAGCACTTCTTACAATTGTGATTTGTGTACTGTCTAATTCAATATCTTAGAAGACATTCTTAATTGCATGACTTCCCAGGACAAGTACAGCTAAAAATGGAAGACGCATTAACTCTCCCTATACTTCCCTTGAATGAACTAAGTTTTGCTGAAATACCGTTACATTCCCTGTTTTCACCATCGCACTCAAATTACTTTGTCCAGAGTTTCATTAAACAGGTAAAGGCAACGCATTAAATACAAACGCCATTTAGGAACCCAACAGTCACTTAACAACTAACGTGCTGTCAGTGCCCTCCCTGTAACCACTTAAAACTTCCTTCTGCCCCTTCGCTGACTCCAGAGCCTGTACTCCACTTCATTCCTTATCATTATCAAAAGGCCTCTGTGCCCCTCTCACAGCACGCGAATTTGATGTGTAGCCTAGAGCATCTTCTCCTTCCTTCACATCCATTTTCCTCTTGCTAGTTTATGCCTTTCTCTCTTAACATTCCAGTTATGCCCTTTTCCTCCACCACATTTCTACGTTGCCAGTTAGACTCATCTTCCTGGTATACCATATTATCCTACTACTTAAGTGCCTATACACAAATGATAGAGCTTAAGGCATTTATTGCTCATTTCTTTCCTCTCTTCCACTTGCTGTCGCCTGTTCTTTACTTGATCTTTGCGGTTTACATAGCGCCCTCCCACCACCACCACTTTGGTAATAAAAAGGCACAAATGCCCAGTCTAAATCCCTCCCAGGGAGATATTAGGAGAATGTAATTACATGATCCTAAAGCAGATAGGTCACTCATCTCAGCAAGGAACGCCGCTAGAGTCAAGATAGGTTCAAAACTTCACGCAGCCTTAGTTCTTACGTTAACACCAGTTAAAACTTGCCACCAGAACACTAGCTCAAACAGCGATGTTTTTAGCTTTTAAGAGACTATGGACAGATATTCTTGGAATTTCATAGTCCAGGAGTACGGTTATTAATCGATTGTCCTTGATCACTGCAGTTAATTGGATTTTTTTCTTAGAGTAGCCAATTCCTCCCCTTCCTGGGGAGGAGGCTTATTTCTTACTATGGGCTGGGATACGTAACAGTATTAGACATACTCTGTGCATATACCTTTGAATGCTATGCACCAAGTTATTATGTCCATAAATTCATTATACCTGCTAGCTTGGGTCCACACTAGGAAGGGAAGGGAGCCTTCTCTCTCCTGGAGGGAGCTGTGCCTTTGCCTCCCACAAAGGCAGCCTTTAAAAGACAGGAGATAACCAGCCTTCACATAGCTCCAGGATAAAGATCTTCCAGGAGTTTGTACTCGCAGAAGAGCACGGCAATTATATTTCAGCAAAATGTAGGATTAAGATAGCACTCAGGGAATGGGAAAATAACGGCTACTTAGCAATATTTAAGATACTTCTGTGCACAGATTTGCAGCCTTCCCCACTATCCTCTGTATGCCCCATTTACGAACTTGCAAGGTCTCCAGAACGGAACAAAACCACACAGCTCCAGGACATCTGTGCTCTCATCATGGCACCAGCATATTAAATACACTTGCTATATATTTCATAGCCCTTCCCTTTCACTCCTCAATTTTCCCCATTTTGGTATTCTACTTCTTTCATCTCTGTGCAAGTGAACAACCAAGGGAATCAAAACTGAAGTACTGGCAGCGGGATCTGAATCAGAGAGGGACTTCTCTTAAGTTAAGGCTATTTAGCTGTGAAACTAACTTGTAGCATCTAACCCCAGAGTGCCAAAATGAAATGTTCTTGTTTCAGGTTTGACTGTCCAGGCAGCTATGCATATGTTTGCAGTTCTCCATACTAATGCAAAGTAAATATGTTCCCATTCTGAAGTTTCACCTTGCCATCAACTACTGGCAGGGTGCTTTGAAGTATGCAGTTACACTATGAGATACAAGACCTATAAAGCAAGTCTACTCAACCACTAGAAATATGTAGGTGTTCCTGCTAAACTGCACCCCCAAAGGTTGCTTTCTCCCTAGCTAAAAGGATTAAAGGAAGATACTTGCACTCCATACGGACAAAATTTATACAGTATAACCTGCAAGCACACTTTCAGATGCGTTATCCCTGTGTTCTAGGTGTAGACAGAGAGATATATGCCAGGAGTATCACAGAATCACAGCATCGTTTAGGTTGGAAGGGACCTCTGGAGATCATCTAGTCAACCTCCCTGCTCAAGCAGGGTCACCTAGAACACATTGCCCAGGACCACATCCAGGCAGGTTTTGAACATCTCCAGGGAAGGAGACTCCACTACCTCTCTGGGCAACCTCTTCCAGTGCTCTGTCACCCTCACAGTCAAGAAGCTTTTCCTCATCTCTCCATGGAACTTCCTGTGTTCCCGTTTGTGCCCGTTGCCTCTTGTCCTGTCGCTGGGCACCACGGAGAAGAGTCTGGCCCCGTGCTCTTGACACCCTCCCTTCCGATACTTGTACACATGGAGGAGATCGCCTGCCAGGCTTCTCTTCTGCAGGCTAAAGAGGCCCCGCTCTCTCCGCCTCTCTTCAGAGCAGAGATGCTCCAGTCCCCTCACCATCTTTGTAGGCCTCCGCTGCACTCTCTCCAGCAGCGCCATGTCTCTCTTGTCGTGGGGAGCCCAGAAGCGGACACAGTACTCCAGGGGAGGCCTCCGCAGGGCTGAGGAGAGGCCGAGGATCACCTCCCTCCACCTGCTGGCAACACTCTTCCTAATGTAGCCCACGATCCCTTTGGCCTTCTTGGCCACAGGGGCACATTGCTGGCTCACAATTAACTTGTTATCCACCAGCACACCCAGGTCCTTCTCGGCACAGCTACTTTCCAGCAGGTCAACCCCCAGGTACGCCAAAAGTATCTACAGTTTTTTATATTTTCCCTATTACTAAAAGGCTAGGGATCTCAGTATTCAGATGGCCTACAGACTTTCTCCATTTGCTTATAAGATGCTTTGATTTACTACAGAAACATGCTCAAGAAACAGAGACAAATAATGCCTGCAGTGCTGCATGGGCGAAAGCTGAAAAGCTCATCCGTATTCTGGTAGGCTCAAGCAAGACTACTCACAAAAGCACTGCAGCCAAAATGGATAGCCCCTGCCCATAAACTGTAGCCACACATTCCTTCGTGTTTTGGAGAACCACCCCTAACCGTCTTTGATTTTGACACTCGAAAACATGCTTATCAGCATCAGCCAGGGGAAATAAGGCAGCCACAGTGAGACTAATATAACCCATGGCTTACAGATCTGGATCAGATGCTTCCTACACAAAGAACCACCACACAACAGAGGGTGCTGCTGCCAAACCTGTTCCTCCTGCACACCAAGCTTGGTTTTAACTAAGTGTTTGCATTAGTCTCCTGTTCTTTACTGAAGACAAACTGGATGGTGGGGATAGAGACAACAAAGCCATCCTGGTTTCCCCCACTACATTATCCTACGTTCCTTCTGTAGGATTCCTTCTCCACACAAGCGTTCTTCAACCTCATCCTGTGCTCTACTTTAAGTAACAGTCAACAGTCAACCTCATTCCCAGGCCTGACTTTTCATCCTCCACTATAAGAACCTATTTCTTGATACTGTTGAGCCAATTAAAGGAGAGCTGCTCTTGTTCGGACGCTTACCTCAGCTTGGAAACCAATCGCACAGTATGAGATAAGAAAATGGGGAAGGGGGCGTGTGGGTGGAGAACAAAAGACTTCTTCGGTTACAGTAGCTACCTAGTCCTGCTTCTGATCATTGTTCATCAAGAGAGCCACCATCACTAGAAGCAGAAGCAATGCAGATATGCAGGGGTCTACCAAGAAGCAGTTTGTTCTTAAGAAAAGCTGTAACGACCAAGTCGTTGAATCTCTAGAACAGATTTTAAGGCAGGCGTTGGCTTTAAAGCCCTATTCAATACATTCAGAACAAGTCTTCTCTTCCTACAGAACCTATTTCTGCCTCTATTTGTAATAAAAAGCCCTGTCCACACACCTTTCTCCCATCCAGCTCATGAAGAAAGGTGCATTGTTTAGGCAAGCTCAAGTCTGACAGAAAAATAATTACTGCAGAGGCGCTTGTCATGATTTGAAGTTCTATGCACACTGTTTACCTTGAACAGTTACCTTCCTTCTAACAAAAGTCTAAGACAGAAAACATGCAAAGTTGTTATTTAAACCACAGAGTTTTGGGGGGCAGGTGGGGGCAAGGATATACTTTTCAAACACATGCGCCACCCTACTTTCATACAGCAGACAACGCTGAACAGTCACACTACAATGTGGATTACTAAGGTGACGTTAAGGAGATGTTAGATATGCAGAACTAGAAGGAAAAAAAAAGGGCTTCTAAATGAAAGCAGTGTTGATGTATTCATTTGCAATTTTTCCTTACAGCCTTACAGCAGTGCTATTGGGAGCTTTGACAGCTTCAACAGCACCTCTTCAAAATGGCACAGAAGGTGAAAGAAGGGATCTGCAAGCTCTCTGCAGTAGGGAGGGAGGGTAAGGGGGCGAGGGAGAAAGCCAGTTTCATCTGAAACAGAAGAAATTAAGAGATTCCCGTACGCTCCTCCTGCCCCACTGCTCAATTTTACCAAGCCACACTCAATTAGGACCATGCTCATCATGACGTAAGCTACTCTATCCTCACGTCATCTGCATGGGATATTGTAAGTCAGCATGAGAGAACCTTGCCCAAACTGAGCCCGCTACAAACCAGAAAGCGGCAGTAGCATCTTGGCCACCCGAGGCAGAGCCTGAGTCAATCAGCTTCGCTGAGGGCCAGCACCTCCCTTTCGGTGTTGCACATCTCCACCAGAGCTAGATTGCAAGCAAGCCGGCCTGGGGCATATGCAGAGCAAACATGCCTGCCTGCAGTCTTCTGCAGACATACACCCTTGGGGCCCTTTGCTCAGTCAGTCCCAATGCCTAACCTTAGAAAGCCTTCTAAATGGCAAATCCTGCCCAGTGCAAGAAACCAAAGCAGCACCTTCCCTGGTCTCCCCAGATCCTGGCAGAGAAAGAACTAAGTCCTTACACAACAATTCCAGTGCTTTGATTTTAATCCTGGACGCAGAACGTAAAATAAGAGCAGTCACTCCAGAGCAGGCTTTACATAGAGGTCAACAAGTTAAAGGGAAGGGTACTTAGCAACTTGAGAGGCAAAGAAAGTATTGCCTTTCAGAACAAGCATCAGGATATATTGCCACAAAGGAGAAGGACAACAAACTCGCTGGGAATGTTGCAGAGCGGATGGGATTCACATCTCTCATGTCTCAGTCTCCTTCCCATCTTGGAAAGGAAGGTTACATTAAAAACAGAGCTTGCTACGTGAACCATTCCTTTAGGTGTTCAGCTGCCAATGCTGTGGATATGCTTTGGGAGATGATTATCAGAAGTACTAGGTAGCTACTGTGACCTAGGAAACCTCTTGGCTCCCACCCACACACTGTTTTGCAACAGCCAGAGCGGTGCAGGCTTTCAGGGACAGTAGGAAATAACCTTCTCCTCGCCCCTCAGACTCAGCCTGTCTCCGCATAGCAACGGGATTTAACTCCAGCGAGTGCTGAAACATGATCTCAGCTCAAAAACCCCAAGCAGCAAGTAGCAGAGGTCATGCTTAGTCAAGTAGATGCAAAGCAAGGAATCAGAGTCCAGCAGTCTCCGCAAACAATCCTGTGTGCTTGTTTCACCCAAATCCCACTGCTTTTCTGGGAAGTGGAAGGAAACCACATGTGTCTCTAGGAGCCTGCTGATTTGGTCAGATGCATATATCCAGTGTGTGCACCCAAATCCCTCAACTGCTCTGTTCCAAACGTTGATTTTCTGCCTGCTGTTTTTTGTAATTCTTCCCAAATGTTCCTAACCACCTTAAGCGTTGCCAGAACAAGATGTATTTGTGTTTTGTTTTATTTTTTTAAGCCCTGAGTGGTTGCAGTGCACTGAGAACATGGAAAAGGCTCTACAGAGTTTTCCTGCTCCCACCTTTGAGGGGATATGGATTCACGAATACACACGTTAAAGGCAGCAAAGAGGCTAACAAAGCAGAACTCTATAACATGCAGAAAGTCAGCTTCAGAATGTCAACAGGATTCAGAAAGCACTTAAGAGATAGCTTAATTACTAATAATATTGATGAAACATCCATGTATCATCCAAAGTCCTGTGTGTACACTCTGCACTCTGCTTGACCAGCTTGTGATACGTTCCTCAACATGAGTAATTTAATAGATGGATGCTGGATGTCAACAAACCTCAGCATATCGAAAGCAGGCAAGACGGACTACTCAAGCAGCATTTTCCCTTTTGAGTCCATGTGTAACTCAGCATCTTTGCAAGCTGCCAGGGACAACGTGTAGCTGTTTCAGAGACCACAAGCCATATGTAGTCTTTAAAGGATTTCGACTCCTTAAAAGAGACTCTTTGTCCAAACACCATGTGGGTAGCATCCAGTAGCCCAAATTCCACTGCTTATCCAAATATACCCTTTTGCCCATCCTTTTCTTCCACAGTGGAACCTGTCATATTCCAGTCAATAAGTGATTGCACTTCTGTTTAATGCAATGATCCCTACCAACTGTGTGTGAAGTGCTCTGAGGCCTGCAAGAAGTGTTACAGAAAGATCAATACAGTCATAACACTATATCTTCAATTCACAGAGTAAGTAACATTTCTAGATGGCAAAGAGCTTGGATTTCCAAACACGTTGCCTGTGGAAGTCATTTACATTCAAGCAGAGCACAGAGCAGAGAGGGAGATCAATAAAAACGCAATGAGGCAGGCAGAGAAATGTCATCACCTCAGGAAGAGGCAGGCCAGAAGCTGCGCATCTGACAAGAGCAAAAATGGACCAAACATATGTTTGTTTTCTATAAGGGTTACACCAGAAGGAGTGTACCTATCTTGAATGTAGTCATTCCCTATACTCCTTCAGGTACAAAGGCAGCAAAGATGACTGCATGGTCAAAACCAGTCATGGTCCAGAGAGCTAAGATCCCAGTCACCAGTACTAAATAGCACCACCTTTAACACGTCAAGGCCCTTGTCTCCTCCTATCCATAAGATGGGGAACGGTGTTCAAGTATGAAGGATGACAAGCTGACATTCACATCCGTGCAGGGTTCACGTTCAAGAAGGGGCAAAGCAGCAGTATTAACAAGAATAACTGCGGGACAGGTGTGTTATTAGGAAAAAGTAATACTGACACTGCACAAAGCATGAGAATTCACATTGCACCTCATCAAGAACTGCGTTGGAAAAATGGGTGGAGATGAGGGAGGCTGCAGAGCATACCCAGCCTCAAGCACAACACGGGGACAGAAATCCAAAGTTCCCAGTATGCAATGTCACATCTTTATCCAATGTTTGCTGAGGATTTTGCTCTATTTTACAGCCCCCCAGTGCACAGCACTACCATAAGACAAAGGCAGCCTGCAAACCATCCTTAGGTTCTAGGTTAGGTATCAAGCACCACAACCCATCACCAGCCATAGCACTGGAAATCTCCCAGTCATCTGTCCTTCTACACCACATTCAAACCCAGATACCACTATCCCCCTCGCTCCTCACGCTGCCCCTTTCCTTGAAAGCCCTCAGAAAGGGCTTTCTTTCCAGTCAAATTGTATTTGGAAGTCAGCACTGATGACCAAACTTTAACATCAACCAGAAGTCAAATAGCTCTGCTGTATATATACCAGAAACATAACTTCCAATCAACGTTCAGTTCAGGAATAAAACCTTCTAGGATCCCACTGTCTGTAAAATACAATAAGCAAAGGCTTCTCACTCTGACAGTCTATTTCAGGCCTCATTTGCTGCAAGTTTTATGAGATGTTAATCAACAATCAAAAAATACCACATCTTTCACTGCAGGAGTAGTTGTTTCTGCTCTCTAAATTACACGACTGGGTTACGACACGTCACAGTTAATGAGCCCACTCTTCCTGTTTGCATCTCCTTCGCATTTATTGCTTAAAAATATTTTAACAATTTGAAAACATTGTTTTTCCTACCTTTCCATTCTTCATTTGAGAGCACAGAGATGAGGAGATCCATTTGCCTGCCAATCAGCCGGGATAACACCGAAAGTCAGGGCAATGTATTTGGCTCCCTAAAAAAGGGGCATCTGTGGGAAGTGCCTCTTAAAGAGCGGTTTGCGAGAACATTTAAGGGTCAGGAGCCCCTGAACAACATGAGAAAAATAAGTGCAATCACCAGATCTATTAAGGCCAGGGAGACAGGGAGGGATGCAGGGATTTGAGAAACAAGGCACCTCCCATCATAAGAGCACAATGTGGTTCTTGCATTGCCAGCCAGAAGCTGGTAAACTGAGAAAGGCCAGCTTTGGGTGTTTCTACAAGCACTTCAAGGAGTAACATCTGATTTAAAGGGTGCGGTACAGAGGCTGTCTAAAAAATGCTCTAGTGCTTCCCCTTCACACCTGGAGTAGATTTATCCCTCACTTGCTTCTTGGCAGCTGGAATTAAAAATAGCCAGCCTGGACTAGCTGCAAAGTGGAGAGAAGGGAAGAAAAAAAAAGGGGGGGGAAAGGTATTACAGAAGAGAGAAGAGAAAGAGAATGAAGAGGAGAGGTCTAGGTTCAATGAGTTATCTAGAGCATGTAAGGAAATAATCACTGAAGCAAAAATGCAGAAGGCTGCTGAAGAGAGGAACAATAAATTATTTTTTAAACACACTGGAGGGAAGAGGTCATCGTAACATTTTTAATGATCTTAAGCAGGAGCCAAAATGAACTTCCCGCTGGTATTTACTGTCTGGGGCAAACACGTCCAAATAAGCATACCATGAAAATGCACGGGTTGAATGCTGCTATGCACTGACAGCGGCTACAGTCAAGCCTAAAAGTCTTATACCTAATGATTTACCATCCATCGCCCTAGAGCCAGTCCCCTGAACAGCTCTACCACACTGTCAAGGAAGTTGCAGTCCTACTAGCTCATACATAAATTTTACTTCTGGAATCAGCCCAGTCACTAGAGACTTTTCCGTTGTATTTAGTGGTTTCGTTTTGGTTTGTGGGTTTTTGTTTAAAGGTTGTTAGGGGTTTTTGTTTTTAATTAAATAATGTCCATTCACAAGTTACTAGAGGTGAGCTTCTAAAACTCACATCTCTTGCAAGAGGAAAAAAACATCACAAGTCTTCGGACTTGATATGAAGAACAGCTTGATGGAATGGCTTGAGAAATGCACGTTACCCGAACCTGTCGCCTCGCATAATGAGACTGGCCAAACCAAGATACCTACTCTTGAGGTGTAGGTATGTCTGCTGTCTAGATAATAGTTTCTCTGTACCTAACATTAACCCAGAAAGATTTGCCCTCAATCTTTGGCTTGACTAGCCTTCATACAGATAGAGAAGTCAGAGCAGAAACTAGCTATGTTGACTGATCATAGATAATGGTCAATTCAGTTGAGCTGAACTGCAGAAGGCATACCAGGACACCACTGGGACTATCTAAAGCAACTACTTTGCAGGAAGGTTGTTTACACCAACGTGCTATATGTTTCTAGTGCTCAAGACTTGAAATTCCACAAACACTTAACCAGATCGCAGTCCCCAGCTGGTGGCAGGAACCAACAGCATGCAGCTTAAGGGACTTGTTCAAGATCAACGTAGGACACCTTCAGATCCAGGTACAGATCACTAGATTCACTTAAGCCTCCAAGATAGCACCTCATACAGCTTTCAAACAAGCATGAAGTTGAGAACAACTCCTTGCCTAGAGCTCCATCTTATCCTCAGAAAGACTTCAAGATCATTAGGCTCACCCATTAAAGAGGAGCTACATGATGCAAAAGACCTGCTCCATCTACCTACCAAAGAAGGGTCAAGTTGGCCCAGATGACACATTTTTGATACCTTATCCAATCTAAGTTGAAATATTTCAGCAAGCAAGGCTCTACCATTTCTCTAGGGAACAATAACATTCAGTCCAGCAGGAAGTGCCCAACACACAGCCTGGATTTCCCTTACCTTGCTAGGACCAGCTTAAGGATTTTGGGGACTGAGTCTGAATTGGAGGGTGGGGGAGGAAGATATTACAACCGCAGGGAATGAGGCAAGCTTTCAACTGATGAAAGCCACAGTTCTAAAGACAGAGATATGCACAGACAGGTTGTTGGGACTGCCCCAGATTTCACCAGTTTTTAATATTGAAGAGGTGGAAGAGCAGCTCTGTGAAGAGTTAAGTAAGACAAAATGCATCAGGTCCACAAGAGTTGCATCACATTCACTGCATGTGCAGCAGAGCTGCACTATGCTTGCACAGAGAAATTTGGCAACATATGCTCAGCAGGTCTGATGTCAAACTGACTGCATGCACATAGCTGTTACTTTTCCATTTTTCAGAAGTCAGGCATCTGGAAAAGCAGGCAGTTGACACAGACCATACCTGGGATTCGACCATATTATCTAAAGCATCTGAAAAACCTATAACTAGCTGGTAGGTTGGAGAGGCTTGTTCAGCCATCAGGTCTAGGCCCTGTACTCCTGATGATGCTATCTTACTACTCACACAATTGTATCTTACAATCGCAGGCCAATATAGTCTGGGACGAACAAGCCAGAACGGATATATTTTTAAATTAGAGTAGAAAACCTGCCTTGTTATCAATACAACCTGCAGCATCTCACTATTCTTATGTTGCCAGGTTTGTAGCTTATGTAAACGCATCTTTATCAATCTTCATAAAGTTGGTTGAGATTACTCCCAGCATCACTGTTAAACCTCACAATTGCAGCAGCTGTTCAGGGCTAACCATAAAAACCACTTAATGGTTGCAACCAGTACGGAAAGTGGCTCCTGTGCCAACAGGACACAAGCAAGTCACACATGCTCACTGCCACTGGCATCTGTAAAACTTCTTCAGGAAATGAAGCATCAGTCGTTATTCAGACAACCTTCAGCAGTCCAGGCCCTGAGCAGGCTTCCTCTCCTTCTCTGACCCCTCCTTGCTCTCACCAGCAACACACAGCATGCCAGCAGCAAGTCCCAAGTACTCAAAAGCAGGGCGCTCTCAGAGAAGAGAGAGCCGGTACCCAAACAATATACATTTAACCTACCCTGCTGTACCTCTTCACCCTACCTTTTATTCAGTTGTAAGCTATGAAGCTCTGGGCTCCTGGCCAACCAGCTGCAACCTCTTTCTCTCTCTCAGCGCTGCAGGTTACAGGAGACTATGGCATTTCTGCTGCTCTTATTAGGATAGTTAACGACCTAGTTTAAGCTATGTAGAGTATACCCAGGAATTACAGTCACAGGCACCTCAAGTGAAGTTAACAATAAATCACATGAATTCAGCTGCAAGCATTTCTCAGGCACTCTTATTTCAGCAACACTAATTCTACCCGAAGGACAGCAAGTTTGTTCCCTCCCCTCTTTTTAACCCACTGACTAGACTTGATGTCTTGCTAGCAGCCTTCTTTGAAAAGCTCCTTTGAATCCATCTCTGGCTTCTTTGGAAGAGAGCTGCATGAAGACACATGGCTCACAGACAGGCTAAACCTGGGCTTGTCTTGATCTGCAGCAAGAAGAATACAGTAACCAAAGATTTCAGTGGGAAGTACCCTGTCAGCAGCTCCTTAAGCATCAGACCAAAGATTTCACTAGGCATCCAGGGCCTCAACACATGCCTTTCTTCCCAAAGGAAGGGTACTGAAATTGTCTGTCCCATGGGTATTAGCATAACTCAAGTCATTGAGATTAACATTAGACAGTGATTCAGACTTGAGAGCCATCCCAGGTACTGACGGAATTAGGTATTCTGCCATAAGTGATTCAAACTCTAGCACGGAGTTAGGCTAATCCAGATTTCAGGCAGAGAAGACTGCTCCTGATCAGCTGAGCGCACGCGCTGGCCAAGACAGGCAGAAAAGCAGTCTCTGCCTCCTGGTGCCGATGGACAAGGATCTGTGAAATCCCCATTGGCACGGGAGGTGTCTCTGCTTCCCCTCGAGTGGAAGACGGGCAGCACCACCAGACACCGTGAGCCTTCCCTCTCGCACCCATCTGAAGGCACGGGGAAGAAATAAGTAGCTTCTCACTTAGAAAACAAAATAAAGCGCCAGCCGTGGAACAATACTCGACAACAGAGCTGCAAGAGGCATTTATCCGCCAACGTAAGATCAGATCCCGCAGGCGTGAGCCCAGCTAGAGCCAACATCTCGCATCCACAGAACAATTCACGTCCATGAGCACCAAATGCAAAGCACTGTCAATCCCCCCCACCCTCCCCAAAGTCAGCAGCTAGACAGTTTTCAGAAGCCAGCTGATTGAATCTTGAGGGTGTCGGTTCCCCCTAGCACCAAAGAAATTAGCTCTCAACATCACTGCAAATGAAGGCAACAGATTTTTCAGCAAGGTGCAATCACACTGTTTTAATGATCATGTGGTATATTAACACTCAGCCGCAGCTACTGCCTGGGCACACGCTTCACGGAGGAGATCAGTCAACGACCCGTGGAAAGCAGCAGAAACGACACCACCACGTATAATGGCCGGACGCGCCGAAACACGGCACCACACCTTATTTACTACTGGTCCAGACACATACACAGTCAGAGGCACACCCTGCTCAAGCCACCTGCTGCTCTCACGTACCCGAGAGCTCACACAACAAAGCTCTCCAAATTTTATTCATTTATTTTATTTTATTTTTTAAAGCCCACCCAGCTGCCTGTGCCAGGTGAGGTCCTGGAGCACAGCAGCTGTGGGTTTTATCTGTAGAGGTCATCCAAGGGTTGATTAAATTGCTATCGCAAAGGAAAGGAGGGGGGAAAAAAAAAAATCCCCATCCTGCAGCTTTTGCAGCCCAAGAATGCAGGTCTCAGAAAGCAGCAGAGCAGCGCGCAGCGGAGAGAAAAAAAACAACCAGCGGCACACAATCCACCGCACACGTGAAATAAATAAAACCCGATCCAGCACAAACACCACAACTCGGCCCTTTCCCGCACACACGCACCCCCCCCACCGCTGCCGCGCGCCCTGCTGCAGCCCCGCAGCCCACCCCCCCCCCAGCCCCCCGAGCCTTGCCCGTGCCCTTCCCCACCAGCACATCCCGGCATCCACACCCCCCCGAACACCACCCCGTCCCCCCTCCCCTGCCGCCACGCACCCTTCACCCTGCCACACCTTACACCTCCGTAAAAATACCTCCCTGCTGCATCCCGCGGGGAGCAGGGTGTGTTGGGGGGGGGGGGAAACCAGCCCATCCAAAACCTCGCAGTGCCCCTAGGAGGGGCAGGGTGGTGGTGGCAGGGGTCCAGCCAGCCCCTAAAACCTCCCAGTGATGCCGTGGGGAGGAGGGTGGGGATCCAGGCCCCTCCATAGACCCGCGACGCACCCACGGGGAGCAGGGTGGGGAGATCCAGCCCCTCCAAAACCCACCAAGCGCACCCACGGGGAGTGGGGTGGGGATCCGGCCCCTCCAAAACCCCCCCAGCGCACCCACGGGGAGCGGGGTGGGGATCCAGCCCCTCCAAAACCCCCCAGCACACCCACGGGGAGCAGGGTGGGGAGATCCAGCCCCTCCAAAACCCCCCAGCGCACCCACGGGGAGCAGGGGTGGGGGGGGATCCAGCCCCTCCAAAACCTCCCCAGCACACCCACAGGGGGGGGGGGGGCAGGGGTGGGATCCAGCCCCTCCAAAACCCCCCAGCACACCCACGGGGGGGGGGGGCAGGGGTGGGATCCAGCCCCTCCAAAACCCCCCAGCACACCCACAGGGGGGGGGGGCAGGGGTGGGATCCAGCCCCTCCAAAACCCCCCAGCACAACCACGGGGGGGGGGGGCAGGGGTGGGATCCAGCCCCTCCAAAACCCCCCAGCACACCCACGGGGGGGGGGGGCAGGGGTGGGATCCAGCCCCTCCAAAACCCCCCAGCACACCCACGGGGGGGGGGGGCAGGGGTGGGATCCAGCCCCTCCAAAACCCCCCAGCACAACCACGGGGGGGGGGGGGGCAGGGGTGGGATCCAGCCCCTCCAAAACCCCCCAGCACACCCACGGGGGGGGGGGCAGGGGTGGGATCCAGCCCCTCCAAAACCCCCCAGCACACCCACGGGGGGGGGGGGCAGGGGTGGGATCCAGCCCCTCCAAAACCCCCCAGCACACCCACGGGGGGGGGGGGCAGGGGTGGGATCCAGCCCCTCCAAAACCCCCCAGCACACCCACGGGGGGGGGGGGGGCAGGGGTGGGATCCAGCCCCTCCAAAACCCCCCAGCACACCCACGGGGGGGGGGGGCAGGGGTGGGATCCAGCCCCTCCAAAACCCCCCAGCACACCCACGGGGGGGGGGGGCAGGGGTGGGATCCAGCCCCTCCAAAACCCCCCAGCACACCCACGGGGGGGGGGGCAGGGGGGAGGTGAGGCGAGGTAGGGGGTGATCCATCCTCACAGCACACCCACGGGGAGCAGGGACGGGGGATCCAGCCCCTCCGTAACCCCCCCACCGACACCCTCAAAGGGAGCGGGGTGGGGTGGGGATCCAGCCCTCCCAACGCACCTCTGCGCCCACCAGGGTGGGGTTTGGAGCCAGCCCCCCCCCGTCCCTCATTTCAACACCCCCACAGGGAGCCGGGTGGGTGGATGCAGCCCCCCCCCCCAGGGGGGGCAGAGTAGGGTTGAGAACCAGCCCCCCCCCCACACCCAGTCCGGGGTGGGGGGAGGCGACCCAGCCCCACGGGGGGATCGCAGGGGGTCCAACCCCCCCCCCAAACACCCCGGTGTATATCAAGGCGGGGTTGACACCCCTCCCTCCCCAGCAGCACCAGCACCCCCCACCCTGCACCCCACGCACCTGGGGGGGGGGGGGGAACCAGGGAAGGGCAAAGAGGAGAAAACAACCCTTCACCCCCCCCAACCCTCCCACAGCCCCAGGGGCGCAAACACCCTACCAAAAGCCACCACGGCGGGGGGGGGGGGGGGGACACACACACACGACATCGCTCCCAGCCCTCGGGGCTCCCCACCCCCAGGGATATAAACGCCCTCCAGAAGGGCGCAAAGGGGCCCCTTCGACACCCCCCCCTTTCCTCACCGCCCCACAGCGGCGGGAATGGGCCTGTGGGGAGGGGGGGGGGCGCTGAGGGGGTGTGTGGGCTGCTTGGGGGGGGGCCGACCCCCACCCTCATCCCCCCCCGCCCCGCTGCCGCCGCCCCCCCCCCCGGGCTCTCACCTCTCCGCCATGTTCCCGGCGGCCCTACCGCTCGGCGGCGGCCCCGGCGCGGCCGCCCATGGCCCCCGGCGCGCCCCCCCCCCCGGCCCCCGCGCGGCTCCCCGCCGCCGCTGACTGAGACTGAGGCCGCCGCTCGCGCCGCGGCCCCGCCGCGTCCCGCCGTCACCAGCGACAACGGCGGCGCCGCCAATGGCCGGCGGCGCCGGGGGCGGGGTTCGCGCCGAGGCCCCGCCCCCTGCCCCATCCGCCCCGCCCCCTCCGCCAGGCGCCGCGTGGCCTCACGGGAGTGGTAGTTCCCAGCCCCGGGCGGGCAGCGCGCATGTATGTGGTCGGGTGGGGGGGGCACTGCGCATGCGTATGCGGGCAGGGAGTGGGGGGGGGAGGTGGAGCGAGGCGCGCGCGTGCGCAGTGTGCTGCTCCGCCACACGTGGGGGCGGGGAGCGTGCGCGTCTATACGGTGCGCTGGGGTGTGCGCGGCACCTATGGGCGTAGTGCACGCGCGCGTGTGCATATATATGTGTATATATACACACACACACACGCGCTTTGCATGCACGCATGTGCACAGTGTCCGTGCATGCACATATGCTCACGGTGTGCATGCCTGTGCACGCATGCACGCGTACACCCAGCGCACAGGTGTGCAGGCACACATGCAATGCACATGTGTGCGTACGCGTGCACGAAATGCATGTGCGTCTGCACAGAGGGGGCACTGATATACGCGTGTCGTGCATGCTTGGGCACCTGCACTGTGCACATGTACGCAGTGCACATGCACGTGCGCACACGCACAGTGCACGCGCATGTACACATATATGCAGTGTACACACGTGCACATGCCTGTGCACATACACAGTACCGATGCATTTGCACGTACACTCCACACACGTGCACATAACACACACCGCACACCATGCACGTGCACGTACCCATACACGTAATGCATGCACAAAGACTGCACACACACGCACTCCATGCCCATACATGTACACAAACACCAATTTGCATATAGACACAGCACACACACGGACATAGACACAGGCACTGCACACTGTGCATGTGCATGTACACACATACACAAAAAGTGCACACACATATATACACTGCAAACATACGTGCACACATATACACAGTGTGCACACACACTGTAGGCACACAAAGAAAGAGTCATTGCACATACGTGCCCATATACACCCTGCACATCCAGGTACGCATGCAAACACAGCGCACACATGCACTTATAAAAACACTGCGTGTCCTGTGCATGTGCGGAGCCATACACGTCCTCTGCAGATGTATGCGCACACTGACTGCACAGCACACGCACAGATGGCACGCACGTTAACACACACACGCGTGCTCTGCATGCACACGTAGAGACTGCGCGCACACCGGGCGCTCACATGCACATAAGCACGCATGCACGCAGATGCACGCAGTACACACACATCGCGCACATAAACACATGGCCACGCGCTGCACAACCACATACATGTGCACACACACTGTGCAAAAACACACACGTGTGCATGCACACACACACGCACACACGCCCCCCCCCCCCCCCCGGCATACCCAGCTCTCACCGGCCCCAAGGGACGGGGACATCAGGGAACTGGTGCCCCCTCCATATCCCCTGCGTTCCCCTGCACCCCTCAGCGCCCCCGGCGCCCCCCCGGCTGCCTGCGCCCCGTCATACCCCTGCACCCCACAGTCCCCCTGTGCTCGAGTGCCCCCTGCATGGCCACTGTGCCCCCCCTCCCTGCACCCCAGAATACCCCTTTTTGCCCCATGCCAAAATAGTTGGGGACTGAGTTAATGAAGGAAACGCTGAACTGGGAAAAGCAGCTCATTTGTTGCAAGTTGTTCTGAGGGGACAAGCCTAGTCGTGGGACGAAAGGGGAATTTGGGAACCGGCGACACCTCCTGGTCATGACGCTGGACCCAAGAGGGTTGCTGCCGTTGGAAGGGAGGCTTTTTGGAGCAGAGAGAGCCAAGAACGACACGTTTGGACCCCGACCCTCATCCTCCTGTAAGCGCCTTTGCAACGTCTTATTGCAAAACGGGACCCATTGCTCTTCCAAAAGCAGGGGACCCCGTAACCCGCAGCAAGCCTAAGGACCAGGAATAATCGCGGCTCTTCCCCAAGCGTCCCTGGGCTTGTCCACACGGCCTCTGCTCCCGGCGAGGGCACGCGGGGATGGCGAGGCGCTCTGCAGCCCCCGTGCTGCCCAGCTGCTTTCTCCTGCCGCTTCAGATTTACCTTGCTCCTTTTTTTTTTTTTATTCTTTTTGCACAGACATCTAGTTTTGGGCTGCTATTGTTATTATTCATGTTTTCAATGTAGTTAGATTTATGCAGAATAAAAGAGTGCTCACCCAGTCCCTCAAGACACCCTGATACAATAAAAATCATTGCCTTCATCTTCATTTATGCCTGGTCTCTCTGCACCACTTTTGGTGGACATGAATTACTGCCAGGCCAGTGTAAGAAGGCCATAACATAAACGGGAAGCGAGCCCGCTTTCCTTGGGAAGAAATTTGCTCACCAGGTGCGAGAACTATTAACCGTGCCTTTTGCACAGCTCCGGCTTCCATCTTAAGGCAGGGGCAGAAATTTTGCCGGCAAACTGCAGGAGGAGAGAGGCGATCCTTCGCAAGAGCTGTTGGAAATCAAGGCGATTCAGTCCACACGCTCTTGGCAGCAACCTCAAAAGAGATCTGGGAAAGGACCGAGATTAAAAGCAGCTCAGAGGCCCCGGCGCTGTGCAGCTCCAAAGTCCGTGCTTCAGCCCGGCTGAGCCCCCAAGAGCACGGGGATGTGGGCGTGATGTGAGCCGCTTCCCAAAGAGGGACATTTCCCTGTCCTGGGGCACAGCAGAGCCTCTGTAACGGGTGCTTTCCAGGGACATACTGCCTCTAGCAGGTTATTTTATTACAGGAGATGGATAAGCTGGGAGCATCCATGAGGCATGAGACAAATGGAAGCAGAGGAAGATGTCTGTTATCTAATTGTTGCCAGAGAAAGGTCCGGGGAGGTGAAAGTTGCCCAAAGCAACGTGAGGAGGACATGTCTGCTAGGCTGGGGAGAGTCCATGCTCCCTCCTGGCCTGAGGATGACACAAGTGGTGGGTCACGGTGGCAGCTGCCCACCTGCAGAACTGGCTGGTGAACGCTGTCCCCATGGGGACATGTCAGCAGCTGAATTCAGGTTGACATCTGGGGACAACGTGACACTTCTAAGGGTAGGTGTGGGACCCACCTTATACCACTGGCTGGTCGCACCAGGAACTTCATATCTGCTCTTTCCTCCAGTGCTATTTGGCCCTGAGCCCAGATGCAAAATCAACCAGAACAGCAACTGAGGTTTTGCTGGTTGTCTCCAAGTGTAATTGTTTGCAACATGCAGTGTTCACGTTGGAGGAAGAGCTGGTGGTCAGAGACATCCCAGGCCCCGACTGGCTGGAAAACGAACCCCAAGCTGTCACAGCCAGCAGGAGCCCTGCTCTCCAGCCGAGCCGGCTCTACTTTCTGGAAACGCTTTGCTTGCTTTGGGTGTGCCCAGAAAACTCTGTGGCGTTTCCCAACAAGCCTGAGACCAGCAGGCTCTGGATCAGGCCAGGGACACCTTGGCACCACAGAGACTAGCACCTGGGTGCTGGTCAGGGGATCAGCCACAAGAGGGAAGCTCCCACACACCACCTCCCTGCAGAGACCACGCCACAACGGCCGCTCTGGGGTGGCCACAGGCTCTTGGCGGGCAGGTTGCTCCTTGGCCAGCAATTCAAGGAAGACGACATGAGGCATGACAGAAACCTCTCCTGGTGATGACTAGCACCTGTTTTGGGGTATTTGCTAGCCTTGTTGGGAGATACAGTTGAAAACGGGTGCTTGGAACAGCTTTGCCACCAAAAATGGCTCAGCCAGTGCCCCCACCTTGCCTGGCTCGGTTCAAGGTCCCCCATGATGTCCTTGTTCCTGGAACGTGTCTCAGCAAGGCTGTTCTGCTGCAGATTGGTGGCTTGGAGCACCCAAAAATCATAACTTGACAGCTGCTAGGTACTAGGTGCCTGGAGGGTTGGGTGTGGACTTAGCAGATCCTTCCAAGCAGTAACTGCTCCTGCAAAGCCCAGAACGCAGTGAGGCCAGAGGGCTGCACCCGATACTTTGTCCTGCACTGCGAGCACAACATGTGCCCAGGAAGGAGGCACTCTCGTGTCCGAGGGCAGCTTTGCTAAGCATCAGACACTGAGTATTGGACACACGTTTGTCTTCCTTAGTGTTCCCGCACACCCAGGATCACTCATGGTTGTAAGGGAGTGCTGGGGTGTCTCTTCCTCTCCATATCCCCGTGTGCCAGCCCTGTATGCAATCTGCTGACCAGCTAGGACTTGCCACGGAGCAGAGGCAATTTTGTGGTACAGCTGACACATGGGCTAAAAATGATGAGCATTGCTAGATGTTACTGTCCCCTGCCTCCACCTGCTGCCTTGTGACTTAGTGCTCCAGCAGCTCATCTGTTCCCCAACACTGCTCTCAGGGAAGTCCTCATCACATAGTCTCCTGCATGGGCTGTCCGGTGGGTAAGACTCAAGATGTCTACAAGGGGCTTTACCCAGCTGGGTGCCTCCCTGCTTCTCCTGCAACACTCAACGCCTGCATCCAAACCTGAGGAATCGCCCCTGGCTCATGGGGGCCAGGGCTCCAGCCTCCTCTGCCAGTGCTTCTGCAGTACGGTGGGGTTCAGGGACTGACGCACAGGCTTACCCCAGCAGTGACTGTGTCAGCCCCAGTTACCCCAGGCTCTGCCCCACTAACCACCAGCCTGCAGGGAGAGAGAAGTGTGCTGCTGTTTCCTCGAGGAGCTGATAAACACACACCTGGTAGCTCATGCAAGGAAAAGAACAATGGATGTTTAGCTGAATATTAGCATTTAGCTAACACAGAGCCCCTCCACACCCTAAATCCTTCCTCCCATTCATGGGCCACAAAGTTGACCAGGACCTTTGTCCCTAACCCTTTGGAGCAGAGGATTGGAATCAGCCCCCTGACACCCACCCAAGACCTCGAGACAGCAGAGCAGAGCCGCAGGCAGGCAGGGATGCCATCTGCTCTGACTGGCTGCCATGTCCAGCCATGCATTAGCTGCATCATTTCAACAGCCCTACAGAGAAATGCATTGATGATGTGAAGGCATATGTCCCTGACTAACCCCAGTGGTTCCGACCCACTTGTCCCAGCCCTGTGCTCTGGAGGTAACAGGGGCTCACAGCAGGCACAAGTCTGTTAGCCATGCCAGTGATGGATCTGCTGTTCTCTGCATTCCTGTTTGCATCCTGCAGAAGGATAATGACACCATGATGTGTGTCATGAGCACACCTGCATACCTCTCATCATCCTCACGAGGCTGTGGACTTCCCCTGGGAGAGCCCAGTCCTGAAGGGGAGCATAGTGCACAACCCACCTGGACTTTGTTTGGTCTTTACAGCCACGCCTCGTTAAAAAAGAGGGCAGAGAAGGTAAATGATTTGCAGAGACAGAATTATGTGACCATGCCACTGCTAACGACACCCATTACTCTAGGGACCAGCTCCAACCTCTCATTGCTGTTGGAAGCAAGATGGACACAAATTGAGCCAGGCAGCCTCCTGGAGGCCACCTCTACCCCTCTGATTTCTAGCAAGCTTTCCTGCCTATAATGGCTCATCAGATCCATCCCATGTCAGGTCTCACAAAGAACATAATTTCTCCTTCAACTGTACGCTTATCACCAACCACTGCAGAGTCCGTCTCACTCTGTCCCATGGGTCTTGCAGACAGCTTCCCCATAGCTGCTACATGAGGCAAGAATCTGTGGGACTGTCAGAAATTTCCCTTTCAGCTCTTCTCCCTTTCACAGGCCACTTCTCCTCTCCTCCCACCTACATCAAGCTGGGAGAGGGGACCTCTGTGTCCCATAGCCAAGCATGAGTGATTTGACAGTGGCAAGAGGGAGTAGCCACAACTGGAGACAGGATGAAAAGCCACTCTGGGAACCTGCCATGGTCCCAGCAGCCACCTGCTAGGAACAGGACCAGCCTCCAGCACAGTTGAGGTCATTCTGCACATCAATGCTGCGGTGGCTCCAGAAGGCCACATTTCCTGAGCTGGCGCAAGCCCTGAGCCACACCTTGTGGCTAGTCCTGTGTCCGCCCGGCAGGGCTTGGCTTGCTGTGCATTTGCAGAGCAACTGTGCATGGCTGGACCCTGTCAGCACAGCATCCTGGCAGGGAAGGGGCAGCGCTGGGAGTCGGCTTCTGCTAATGCCAGGAGAGGCTACCCCGTCCACAGTCCATGTCCAACCTGTTCCTGCGAAAGACAGTCCTCAAGAGCAGGCTGGATGTCCCTTGGGGGATGGCACACTGAGAAAAGACCATATGACACATCACTGATCCAACCTGGAGTCAATACAGTGGACAGCAAAGTGGAACCGACACACACACACACACACACACACACACACACACACACAGAGCCCAGACACACTCGCTCACCTCAGTCCGTTAAGATATGAAAGAGGTTTCTAAATAAAGGTGTCTGAATATGAAGCAGAAGGACTGAACGTGGACAGTCATCAGATATTTATCCTCTCTTCTTCAAACACTGGGAATTCAACTAAAAAGTATGACTCATTTTTACAAGTCTTCTGGTTTTGATCATGGAGGAACAGGGGGATCCTTTAGCCATACTTGCAACTTTTTATCTGTCTTTGCATCTGTGAACTGAAATTAGGGTATGTCATTGTTTCCCATGACTGGATGCTGGAGCTTTCAGTGCAGCAGAGAACAAGAGGCTTGGGACAGTCACAAGTGTCAGCAGTGCTCTGAAAGACACAGGTGACCTGCAATTTTTAATGCAATGGAAATGGGACTACCTGGACACATTTTAAATAGTGCAAACTGTCGAATTTTAATGCTCTCCCTGTAATTGATTAAACAATATATCTTCACTCCCTACGGTGTCACTAAAACACAGTTTAGGTGCCCAGGGAAGGAAATGACAGTTCTTAGAATCTTTCTTACAAAAAAGTCTGTTCGTTTTCCATAAAAAGTTGTTTCAAAGAGTAAGAACAGATGCATCAATGCATCCCTGGGGCTTGCCAGCAAAGCTAAGAGCTCTGAAAAGCACAAGGGTGCTGCACGGGGTACGGCAGACAAGTCATCTAGCTGAGGATGCAGAAATCAGATGCATTTGAGATGGGAAGCTCTCGGGAGCTGTCATAGTAGGACCCTTAATAGATTGAAAGTTATGTTTTAAATCTGCTAAAAAGGTTTTATTTGTAATTTGTGTGTTCCGTCAATCATACTGTCCTTTGTGTGCCCCATAGTTAGTTAACCCTTGTGTCCCACCCTCATCTTATCAAATCATTGGTGGGGAGTGATTGTCAATCAAGGGGAACATTCTAGAAAGGGAACAGGCCCAGGCGCTAGTCAGCGAGCAGGTCCACGTGCTAATGAAGGATCCAAAACTCACCAACAGGAACACGGATCCGAACAAAGCATGGCCAATGCTGGTGTCTTAATGCCTGTGGTCACAGCGTGGTCCATCTATAAAGAGCCATGCGCCTTTCCACTGAGGGGGGGCTTTTCCTTGTGGGTGACCCAGGAGAAAGAAGATGAGCTGAAATCACGAAGAATGGCATTGGGGAGGAAGAAACCTGGGCGGTCTTTCTCAAGACCTGAAGAAGCCAAGGGCGTATTCACCGACTGAAGATGGTGCTGCCGAAGGCTGCAGGACAGCCAGCAGAGGAGGTCCACCACCAACACTGGGCTTCAGGGACTTGCCACACTCCCCACCACCCCGACCTGGGACACCAGGTCAGGGCTTCAGGATCCTGATCTACCCGTGGACACATGAGTTAACCCTGTAAGGGTGAAGCGACACATCCTCTCTGGTGTGGCCAGCTTGATCGTAGGTCCTCTGGCCACGAGGTGGCACACTTCCTCCCCCCCATTAGGGCTATGGCCTGCTTAGAGATGAAGAGCTTCATGCTGCATGGTGGCACCCTCTGTGGAGGGTGGCCTGCTTAGAGATGAAGAGCTTCATGCTGCATGGTGGCACCCTCTGTGGAGGGTGGCCTGCTTAGAGATGAAGAGCTTCATGCTGCATGGTGGCACCCTCTGTGGAGGGTGGCCTGCTTAGACTACAGGTCCCTGGACCTGGAAACGGTGCTCCCCTCTCTGGGTGCAGCCTGCTTAACCCTTTCCCCCTCCCCACCACCTTACCATTTTCATGCGTATTCGTTGATTGTCTTCTAAACTCAAACCTCTGTGTGTGTATGTGTATGTATAAATATATAATCATTTTTGTTTATTTTTAGACTGAAGCTTCAGGTGTACTGTTGCAAATAAGTTAATACCTTGGGCTTATTGTACAGAATCACAGAATCGTTTAGGTTGGAAGGGACCTCTGGAGATCATCTAGTCCAACCTCCCTGCTCAAGCAGGGTCACCTACAGCACATTGCCCAGGACCACATCCAGGCAGGTTTTGAACATCTCCAGTGAGGGAGACTCCACTACCTCTCTGGGCAACCTGTTCCAGTGCTCTGTCACCCTCACAGTCAAGAGGTTTTTTTCTCAGGTTTAGGTGGAACTTCCTGCGGTTCAGTTTGTGCCCGTTGCCTCTTGTCCTGTTGCTGGGCACCACAGAGAAGAGTCTGGCCTCATCCTCTTGACACTCCCCCTTCAGATACTTGTACACGTTGATCAGATCACCTCTCAGTCTTCTCTTTTCCAGACTGAACAGGCCCAGCTCTTGCAGTCTTTCTTCACGTTAACAACATGAATATTGATAACAACGTATGTTGTTATCAATATTATTACAGTTGTTATCGTTACCATTCATCAATTCATTAAATTTTGTTACTTACTTGTTAACTACTACTATTATAAAGTCATTCATAAGGAGCAGGGACACCTCTACAGCCACCCGAACCTGCTTACTGTACGGAGCCTGCTGAATTACCTTACCAGGGCAAAATGCCTATCAACTGGTTCGGTCATTCTGTGGAGGCCTCCCGGCACAGGAGCTGTCAGTTCAGACTGGGTCTATTGCACTCAGCACACCAGTGGCATGGAGAAACAGTGCCCAGGATTTGCTCGTTACCTGCAGCAAAAAGACTTTTAAACCCCAGAACTCGGTGCTGATGAGCCCAGGAAGATGCACAGTGCTGATGAGCTGTGGGTACTGTGGAGGGGAATGAGCTGCCTGGGAGCAGCACGGAGCAGAGGGCTAGAAAAATGTACAGTATCTGAGAAACTAGGCCACATCTGGAGAGATGGGCTTACAGTCCTTCTTACACATCCAGCCCCATGCTCAGACGACTGGGTTCTGGTGGAGAGACATATGGGACAGTGCCTCCGGCATCACTCCAGCCTCCCAGAGCAGTGGGTCCTACGGGAGAGGTACCAGCCCAGCCTAGAGAAGGAAGCAAGGCAGCACCGAGAGGGAGGAGGGTGATGGAGCTAGGGACGTTACATGCTGATCCCCCAGTGAGGTCCTGCTCTAGAAGGCTTGGCAACCCAAAAGAGTTTGTCACAGGCTCTCTGGAGGCTGGGCGTTGCCTTGTTTCTGTATCTCTTTGGGTTTCATTTTACTGCAAAGGGAGATGACGGCACCTTTTTACCAGGTCCGGTGGATGGAGCATCAGAGATGTGTTTAGAAGATCTGAGTCCCGCAGCAGGCTCTGATACCACCTTTTCACCAGTTCTTGATCTAAGACACCATTTCAGTTGCTTCTCCTGTTCCCAGGCAAACAGCAGAGATCACAGAGCTTTGCCACCACAACTCGGCTCTTGGAGATGGCATATATGAAAGCTCTTGGTGACACTGTGGGAAAACGAGGCCTTGATTCCCCAGACACCCAATGATGTCTGGAAGCAGCAATTAACGCTCCTGAGGCAGCATGAGGTTGTCACTAGAAGGGGTTAATAGCAGAAGGACTCCAGGGAGCCCAAGGGTTTGCTCTAGAGCTGGAAAAAAGCCATGACTGAGTCTGTCTTATGGGCTGAAGGAGTCTGCTCCAGCCTCTGGGAAGGTTCAGTTCCCATAAGAGTAAAGAGAACCCTACAAGTTGGTACCTGCCTTGCCAGCAACGAGGGACAGCCCTAATTCGGTTGGCTCCATCAGCATCAGAGTTGTCAGGTATGTCTTACTGCGAGTGACATGCTCGGCTTGTTTTATTTGGGGCTGTGTCAGTCAGGTGGACTGCTTTCACCTCAAGCGAGCCTTGTGCAGGCGCTTCCTGCGGAGAGTAGGCAAAGAGGGGAGATGAAGTTTTTGTGGTATTTGGAAGCCCTTCTACAGCTCTGGACACTTGGTGATCAAATAAACTTGGGAGCTCATGTTTTTTAATTGAAGGATAACTCATAGGGATGCTGACAGCCTCGAGCTGCTCTCATAAATCACGCAGATGTGTTCCAGCTTTGTGAAGAGCGACTGACATGTGTTATAGATAATCATGCTTTGTCCTTTACTTAAGATGCCTCCACAGGGGAAATCTCCAAACCCTTAATTAAGAAGGAATTGAAGCCAGCCTGCAGTCACCACACAGCCTGCTGGAACATGGCTTGCCAGATCCCACTGTTAAACAAGTTGCACAAGCTGTAGTGAGAGGTGGCCAAGTCCTTGGCAGCCAAAGCTCATGCAACCCGTACCTCCATGCTCCTCGTGTCCAGGGCTGCATGGCTGTGGCACATCTGCATGGGTCCAGGACCACTTTGGAGACCAGCTTTCCCAGGAGAGGGGAAAAAGTAACTGCAGCGACCTGGCTGCCCCCTTGTAGCCCCAATGCTATGCACAGCCCTTTCTGCGAAGAACTGCAGAGCTGTGCCCTCAGTCTTGAGATGGTCTCTTGATTTTCCAAGGAGAACAGACAGGGTGGAGAATAGACAACTCAACTCCTTCCCCAGGGTGTGTGGAAGAGGGATCTGGATGATCTGCCAGCCACAGCGCTCCCTGCCAAGTGATGAACGGAAGATAGAGGGTCACCTCGCTCCTCCAGGCCTGGGCTGTGTGGACAGCAGGAGAGGAGGGCTTCAGTTACCCTCTGCACCATGGAGGGGCTTCCCCTGAGGCAAACTGCCTCACTGAGCAGCAAGCAGCAGACTGAGCAGGGAAAGGATTTGCCTTCTCTTCTTTTCTTATTCTAGGCCATTAGGAGAGCCTGGACCCCAAGGTGTAGACACTGCTGCCCAGTGCAGGTCCCCTTTGCCCAGGGAGCTACAACCCACAGCCCCAACTCCCAACTCCCCTGCTCCAGCTCTGCAGTGCACAGGCAGGGCAGGTCCTTCTGCCTTCATCCAGCTGGACCCACTGCCCTGCCAACCCTCCAGCTCTGGCCAGGATCTGTAGGCATGGGGAGGAATACCCGTGGCAGCTCAGCCTTCACTTTGCAGACCAACTCCAGGGCTCTCTGTGGCCCTTCATGCTCCACTGTGGATCTGGATTCAGGAGTCTCATTCTCCTTCCATCTCTGGGAAGGTGAGGAGATGGCATGGGCTGAAATGATACAAGAGTGTGCATGATGCAGTTCTGCCATCCTTCACACACAGCAGAGATCATCCCCAGCTCAGTGCAGGTGGGACCAGCCACCCATCTCCGAGGTGAGAGCCAGCTGCCTACTGTGCTTGCAGCTGACACTGGGTACTGGCGTGAGCCACATGCATAGCAGCTGCTGCACAGATGGACTCAGAGCTGCAGCCATGACCTACTACCAAAGCAGAGGAGATGCAAGCAAGAGGGGGGACTCACCACCCCCAGTCCTAACACAGGACTTGATCAACATCCATCTCCTTTGCCTACACAACACCTGTCCTGCAGCTGGGCATCCCCTGGGTGACATCCTTCCTGCTGCACGTGAATGGCCCTGCCAGACCTACATCACTCCAGGATGCCACCAAGTATCCAGGGCCGGGACAGGAAGGTTTGCTGGCAGCCTGGACATGCCCAGCTGCCTGTGAAAGTGACAGGAGCTGGTTACGTACTGCACAGCCCCATGCCCATATGGATGCTAGTCCCACTTTGCAGAGGAAGGGGTACGGCAATGCTGTGCACAGGATGCAGTGGGAGCTCCCAGGTGATAACCCAGCTATACCTGGCTTCCACTAGTGCCCAGGCCATCAGCCACAGCCACCTCCCTGGGCAGGAGAGATGGAAACCAGAAGTCTAGCTCCCTGCAAGAGGAAGATCACCCCAGGTACAAGCTGTGTGGATCCCCACTGAATTCACAGCTCTAGCCTGGGGCCGAGGAATGGCTGCACCCATCCCTAACAGGCCATGGTCTTCCTTCTCTCTGGGTGTTGCTTTCTGGGAACCCTGAAGCAAATTGCTCTGTCTTTAAGCCTTGTCAAGAATGAAAGATGCCAGCATCTCAGGCCCATGGATACCCGTTGTCTCTGTTGCCATGGAAACTGAAGACTATTATGTTTTAATTTTTTAAAGCTATATAAAGACTTGGAACATCTCACAGTCTCCCCAGTGATTAAAAGGAATAGCAATGAAAAAAAAAAATGCATCCTTCGATAAAGGTGCGTTTGTAGAAGCCACAGCAGCATCAACCTCCCTGACCAACCCCAGCGTCCCCACTCCACCCAATTCAATTTATCCCCATCTCCTTCTCAAATACAATGTCAAAATGTCATCTGCTGGCAGAGGAAGGCTCTGGGATCAGGGCCAGGGGCTGCAAGGACCTGGGTGTGAAATGTGGGCACGCAGACATGGGCATGTTGCTGCAGACAAGCGCAGGAACAGCTTTCTCCACGTAGGCAGTAGGTAGGCTGTTCCCTGCCAATGAAGGTTCAGAAGGAGCAACCTCATGGCTACCTGCCATCCAGATCTACCCTGCTGCAGCTAACATTAGCTCAATGGAATCAGTTCACATCTGAGTGCCCCTGCGTCCAGTTCCTGCCTTTATTGTAATGGACTTTTACTTCTTTCTGCCTCCAGCTTGTTTGCGCCAAGGCCAAACTAAGGTGGAATGCAAACAGTAAACAGATATGCCCATAATGGGACAAGGGAGAGACGTGGAGGACAAGGGAGAGAGGCTGAGGAGGTGCCATGTGTCCTGCCTTCCATGCAACCCATCTACAGGTCTCAAAGCACCACACTGATGTCAAAGAACTGCCCCTTGCAGGGCATTAGGGAGGCTGGGCTATCTAAAGAAAAGCACAATCCCCATCCCTTGTGGATCACTGCTGGTGCCACTGTCACTGAAACTGGCACACAAGCCACACTGCAAGCAGTTCCTGACCCACACAGCATCGAAGCCTGTGCCCGGCGTTGTCTGAGAGAGAGGGGCTTGAATGGACCACGGCCATGCTGGGGAGCATGCTCCTGTTGGGACATGATGGGTAATTATTAGAAAATGATAAAAATGAAACTGGTTCACCTGATTTCACAGAAGCACTAGTCCAAACAAGAGAGCCCTGAGCAGAGCCTTTTGTGCCTCCTGTCTAGGAGCAATGAAGACAGAACTCTTTCCACAGAAAATATAGTCCAAAGACCTGGTCACTGATAGTGGGTGGACAGCCATGAGGTAATAAGGGAACCAAAAAGAACATAAAAGCTAAGGGACAAAGGAACTTGGAAATAAGCATGGTAACACAACTACAGCACTAAAGTGATGATCCACTCCAAAGGGTGTTTAACAAAAAACCATGGATAGGGAAGAGAAGACTCCTTTCTCCCATAAGAAACCTTACATGCAACACAGTCGGAAAACAAGCAACACAGCCTAGTGAACCTGAGAAGAGAGGCAGTAACTGAAGACAGGCTTAGAGAGCTGGGACGAAGGGAGGGTGCCCGGGGGGAAGGTGATGGAAGTCGCAGAGCCTCATGTGCACAAGCTGTCTCTGCAGGGGCTTGGGCCCCCACCTCCTCTACCTGACCCTGCTTCAATACAGCCCTTGCACTACACCATCTCTACAGCTCCCTTCCAACCTCTACTGCCCTGTAAGTCCATCATTCGGGGAACACACAACAAGCTCTCCTGTGGCCACGCTGCCTGCACAAAATCCCATAGCCTGGGCATTCCAGCCCTCCACCCAAGACCATGACACCCTTCACCAAGACCCTCCCTACCTGCCACTCCATGCAGCACCAACAAGCCTTATCTCGCCACTGCCCAGGCACAGCCACCACCAAGCTCATGCACTGAAAAGGGCAACACAGGCCCCACCACGAACCACCCAGCTCACATTGCAACAACTCTTCCACACCACCTTCCACCACAATATAACCTCTTCCCTCCCCTCCTATAAGCCACCCACACAAAACACTTCCAGCCACCAGTGCACTACCACATTCCTCACCCATGCCTCTTGACTCACACCGACTCCCTCCACTATCCATACAAAACCAAGCCCCCTTTCCCCCTGCCTACCTTGCTTTACCTGCCTCACAAACAACCACTGCTTGCTTGGCTGAACAAACTTGACCAGCACTCACCAGAGCCCAACTTGCACAGCCCTTCCCCTCCCTCAGCCCTTCTGCCTCAGTACCTTCCACTTGCATACAGCCAGGGGAGACAGCATGGCACATGGTTATGGAGGATCCTCTTGCACCTCTCCTAAGGAGCTTGCATGCTCAATTGCTGATGGTACTTGCTGCTAGCAGGAAGGGAAAGCTAGGCAAGGACCACTGCAGGGGACCTTGACTTAACTTCTCCTGGGAAGTTCTAGCTAGGTGTGGCTGCTGCTAACAAGCTCTCCGAGCTGGCCTGGTCAGAGGGAGTTGGGGCTTTTGATTCAGGTGGCTCTTGATTGGGTGGGTCAAGCACCCTGTGAGTCACTGCTAGGCAGAGGCCTATATAAGAGCCAGGCCTAGAGTGCAGCAAACAGAGGCAGTGAACAGATGCAGTAGTTTGTGTAGTAGGGTGCCAGAAGGCACCTTCATTTTCCATAGTGGTGTGTCCTTCCCCAGGCATGGTCATGACACGCCGCAGAGCATGTTCCCCAGTGGCTGTTGGAGTTGCTGCATCAGCTGTGTCTGAGGCTTCAACCCAACCAGAGCCTGTGACAGCAGATGCAGCTCTACGGGTGTCAGGCTGCAGGGAGTGCCTGGGGCCTCTCCGTGGGGCCTGGGCTGACACTCAGCTCTCCTGTGTGAGGAGTGCTGTGGTTGACCAGTTGTATTGCCAGATAAAGGAATTGCGGGAGGAAGTTAGTAGGCTGTGTAGCATCCAAGAGGATGAGCAGGAGACTGACAGGGTATTCTCGGAGACTGTGCACCTCCAGGAGTCCCCTGCCCCCACTGCAGTGGAGTTGTCGGAGGGCTCTGTACTGTGTGTAATGGTACATCATAACACTGTTGAAGAAGGCTGGAAACTGGCGACCTCTCATAGAAGGAGAAAGGCTCTTGCTCCTCCTCAAGATTTGCCTTTGAAGAAGAAGTTTAGCACCCTCCAAGCTGAGGAGGAGCTGGGCATGGCTTCAAGGGAGGCAACTGGCCTGGCAGACCCTGTGCTGTGCAGGAACAGCCGGAAGAAGCGGCGAGTGATTGTTGTGGGTGACTCCCTGCTGCAGGAGACAGAGGCACCTATCTGCCGACCTGACCTCTTGTCCAGAGAGGTTTGCTGCCTGCCAGGGGCTCGAATAAGAGATGTCGTGGAAAGACTGCCAAGGCTTGTCCATGCATCAGACTACTACCCTCTGCTGCTCTTCCATGTGGGCACTAATGACACGAAAGGCAAATTGGAAACCATCAAACGGGACTTCAGAGCTCTGGGAATGGTGGTCAAGGGTCTGGGAGCCCAGGTCATTTTCTCCTCAATCTTGCCTGTGAGGGGAAAGGGCAGGAGGAGGAGTAGATGAGTTTTCCAAGTTAACAGCTGGCTGCGCCGCTGGTGTTGGCAACAGGGCTTTGGTTTCTATGACCATGGGACCCTGTTTGAAGATCAGCAGCTGATGGGGAGCGATGGGATCGACCTTACCAAGCGGGGCATGTGTGTCTCTGCCAACAGGTTGGCCAGCCTGGTAAGGAGGTTTTTAAACTAGGCAAGATGGGGGAAGGGGAATGGTACAGTGACATGGTACTCAGTAAAACAGCACTCAAGTCAGGATGCCTCCAGCGGGTGCATGCAGCCAGGGGAGATAGCATGGGACATGGCTATGGAGGATCCTCTTGCACCTCTCCTGAGAACCTTACATACTCGACTGGCTCTCTGAAATGTCTGTATACCAATGCACGCAGCATGGGGAAAAAACAGGAAGAGTTAGAGATCTGTGTGCGGTCACAGTACCATGATCTCATTGCAGTTACACAGACATGGTGGGAGAGCTCACATGACTGGAATGCTGTCATGGATGGCTCTGTGCTTTTTCGGAAAGACAGGCCAGGAAGACGAGGTGGTGGAGTTGCCCTTTATGTGAGGGAGCAACTAGAATGTGTGGAGCTCTGCCTTGGGGTGAATGAAGAGCACGTTCAGAGCTGATGGGTCAGGATTAAAGGGCAGGCTAACATGGGTGACACTGTTGTGGGGGTTTACTACAGGCCACCTGATCAGGAAGAGGAAGTGGATGAGGCCTTCTACAGACAGCTGGAAGTAGCCTCTCGATCACAGGCTCTGGTTCACATGGGGGACTTCAACCACCCTGACATCTGCTAGGAAGACAGCACAGCTAAGCACAAACAGTCGAGGAGGTTGCTGGAGAGCATGGATGATAACTTCTTGACCCAGGTGGTGGAGACGCCAACAAGGAGAGGTGTGCTGCTAGACCTTATACTAACAAACAAAGAAGGTTTAGTTGGAGATGTGAAGGTTGTGGGCAGCCTTGGCTGCAGTGACCATGAGATGGTGGAGTTCAGGATCCTACGAGGAGGGAGCAGGGCAATGAGTAGGATTGCAACGCTGGACTTCAGGAGAGCTAACTTTGGCCTCTTCAGGGACCTACTTAGGGGAATCCCCCTAAAAGGAAGGGGCGTCCAGGAGAGCTGGTTAATTTTAAAGCATCACTTTCTCCAGCCTCAAGAAGGGTACATGCCTTTGAGTAAGAAGTCCAGCAAAGCAGGCAGGAGACCTGCATGGATGAGCAAGGAACTCCTGGCAAAACTCCAAGAGAAGAAGGAAGTCTACAGAATGTGGCAAAGGGGACAGGCCACTTCCGAGGAACATAGGGATATTGTCAGAGTATGCAGGGATGCGTCAAGGAAGGCTAAGGCCCATTTGGAATTAAATCTGGCAAGGGATGTCAAGGACAACAAGAAGGGCTGCTTCAAATACACCAATAGCAAAAGGAAGACTAGGGAAAACATTGGCCCGCTGCTGAACGGAGCGGGTGCCCTGGTAAGGAAGGATACAGAGAAGGCAGAGTTATTGAATGCCTTCTTTGCTTAAGTCTTCACTGCTTAGGCCAGCCCTGAGAAATTTCAGACACTGGAGACAAGACAGAAAGTCTGGAGAAAGGAAGACTCTCCATTGGTCGAGCAGTATTGGGTTAGAGATCATTTTTCCAAACCTGACACCCACAGGCCCTGATGGGATGCACCCACGAGGGAGCATCCTGAGGGAGCTGGCGGATGTGAGTGCTAGGCCACTCTCCATCATCCTGGAAAGGTCCTGGAGAACAGGGGAGGTGCCTGAGCACTGGAAGAAAGCCAGTGTCACTCCAGTCTCGCCAAAGGGCAAGAAGGAGGAGCCAGGAAGCTACAGGCCTGTCCGCCTCCCCTCCATCCCGCGAAAGCTGATGGAACAGCTCAGGCTGGAGGTCAGCACTAAGCGTACGGAGGACAAGAAGGTGATCAGGAGTAGTCAGCACGGAGGCACCAAAGGGAACCCCTGCTTGAGCAATCGGATAGCCTTCTCTGAGGGAAGGACTGCCTGGGTAGAGGAGGGCAGAGCAGTGCATGTTGTCTGCCTGGGCTGCAGCAAGGCTTCTGACACTGTCTCCCATGCCATCCTCATAGGTAAACTCGGGAAGCGTGGGTTGTGTGAGTGGCCAGTGAGGTGGATTGAGGAGTGGCTGGATGGCAGAGCTCAGAGGGTTGTGGTCAGTGGCGCAGAGTGGAGTTGGAGGCGTGGAGCTAGCGGTGTCCCCCAGGGGGCAGTCGTGGCTCCAGTCTTGTTCAAGGCATCCAGCGATGACCTGGAGGAAGGCCCAGAGGGCGCTCTCGGCAAGTCGGCTGAGGATACTGAACTGGGGGGAGTGGCTGACACACCAGAAGGCTGTGGTGCCACGCAGAGGGACCTGGGCAGGCTGGAGAGTGGGGCCGAGAGGAACGTCGGGAAGTTCAACAAAGGCAAGCGCAGGGTGCTGCACCTGGGCAGGAATAACCCCAGGCCCCAGGACAGGCTGGGGGCTGACCTGCTGGAAAGTAGCTGTGCCGAGAAGGACCTGGGTGTGCTGGGGGACAACAAGTTAATTGTGAGCCAGCAATGTGCCCCTGTGGCCAAGAAGGCCAAAGGGATCGTGGGCTGCATTAGGAAGAGTGTTGCCAGCAGGTGGAGGGAGGTGATCCTCGGCCTCTCCTCAGCCCTGCGGAGGCCTGCCCTGGAGTACTGTGTCCACTTCTGGGCTCCCCACGACAAGAGAGACATGGCGCTGCTGGAGAGAGTGCAGCGGAGGCCTACAAAGATGGTGAGGGGACTGGAGCATCTCTGCTCTGAAGAGAGGCGGAGAGAGCGGGGCCTCTTTAGCCTGCAGAAGAGAAGCCTGGCAGGCGATCTCCTCCATGTGTACAAGTATCGGAAGGGAGGGTGTCAAGAGCACGGGGCCAGACTCTTCTCCGTGGTGCCCAGCGACAGGACAAGAGGCAACGGGCACAAACGGGAACACAGGAAGCTCCATGGAGAGATGAGGAAAAGCTTCTTGACTGTGAGGGTGCCTGAGCGCTGCAGCAGGTTGCCCAGAGAGCTTGTGGAGTCTCCTTCCCTGCACATCTTCCCAACCCGCCTGGACGCGCTCCTGGGCAACGTGCTCTAGAGGCACCTGCTTGAGCAGGGGGGGGTTGGGACCAGATGATCTCCAGAGGTGCCTTGCAACCTCAGCCGTTGTGTGATTCTGGGAGTCTGGGATTCTGCACGCGCACATGGCCAGCACGGTCTCAGCCCTGTGCCCCACGCACGCCTGCACTTCCCCAACGCAATGCCCACCCTCACTCCTGCCCCAGCCCACAGCGCTCACAGCACTGCCCTCACCCCTTGGCACTCGCTCCCACGCCAGACCCCTAACGCCTTGCCTCGCCTGACACACTCTCCCTGCCTCACGCTCCCACCCCACCTCTGCCTCTCCCAACACTCCCGCCACCTTGCAAGGGGCCCCGCAACAAGGACTGCCTCCACCCAAACACCAAGACGGGAACCTCCTCCCGGGAGCAAAGACCACCACCACCCACTGGCCAGCACCACCCTCTCGCGACAAGCACGTGCCTCCCCACAGCCTAGGCCTTCCTAACTCACATCCAGGCCTCGCAGGACAACAGCCTCCCCTGCAAAACACCCCTCCGCCCATCCTTCCAAGGCCACCCCCACGCACGGCCCCACAAGGCAAAGCACGCACCCTCCTTTCTCACCACGCACACCTGACACCCCACACAGTCGGCAACCCACCAGCGCACACAACCTCACTACTCGCGCCGTGACTAAACACAGCCTGCTCACGGGCACCTCACAGGAACGCAGACAACGGCACCAAAGCGCCACCGCCTCATGACCAACACTCCTGCCAAGGCCACCAAAGCTTCCCTCCGCGGCGACACTATGGCGGCCCCTCCTCCCAACGCGGCCCCAAACCACAGCACGCAACTGGCACACCCTGACCTCACTGCCGACACCAGGCCTCTCCTACGCTTGGGCAACGTCCTCCACCCGCCCGCCCGCTCTGACATGCCCCTGCCACCAAAAGCCTCTCGCCTTCAGAGGCTCACTTGAAAGCTACCGCTGGGCCATAATGGCCACCTCCAAAAGAGCAGGAAAGGAAAAGGCAGCGGTGCGCAAAGGAAACCCAACCCACGCTTCATTACTTGCCAGCCTTTGGCGGTCAACAGCAGCTGGCTGCACAAGCCTCTCAGCCGCAGAGGGCCTCTCGGGGCCTCGGGCCCTCGGCGACCAGCATAAAAGCCCCACCAACGCAGCGCTCCCTCACACACTTCTCCGGACGCCTTCTCCTCCTCCGACAACCAGGTGAGTGAGTGAGAACCTTCTTCGCCCAAAGCCTTCCTCCCCTCACACCCACTGCCTGGCCCATCCTCGCTCCTCCTGCCTCCTCTCCCGCACTCGCCTCCTTCTCCCACAAGGCCCAAGCTCCAGAGAGCTCTCGCAGCGAGACAGCCTGGCCTTTCCCTCACTTTGCTCGCGGGCGACGCGCTTGCCCACTAGCTTCCCTCTGCCTCTGCCAGGCCCCCTGCCTCACTGCCTCCTTCCGCTTGCACACCCTCGGCCTCTGCCCATAACCAACCACAGCAGACGAGCGGTCGCACTACTGCGCACAGCCCCTCCCAAACCTGCCCTGCGCCTCAACCACCCACACCTCGACCCTCTCTCCGGCCACCCTCCCCATGCACCTTCAGCACCTCCTCCGCCTCCCTACATCCCTGCTCCCCACTCCACGAGCAGAGGCTCCCCTCTCCTTTGGCCTCCTCACACATGCCTCCTCTCAGCGTCACTCAGCACCGCAACAGGCTGCCCAGAGAGCTTGGGGACTCTCCTTCCCTGCACAGCTTCCCAACCCGCCTGCATGCGAGCCTCTGCAATGTGCTCTCCATGACCCTGCTTGAGCAGCGCGGGTCCACTAGATGATCTCCAGACGTCCCTTCCATCCTGGCCCATTCCGTGAGTCTCTGATTCCTCACCCTTGCTCAACACTCGCTCTTCCAGGGCCCCCGACACCACACACACATGGCCTGCTACGACCTCTGCCGCCCCTGCGGACCCACCCCGCTGGCTAACAGCTGCAACGAGCCCTGTGTCAGGCAGTGCGAGGACTCCCGCATTCTCATCCAGCCTGCCACTCTTTTCGTCACCCTGCCCGGACCCATCCTCACCTCCTTCCCCCAGAACACCGCCCTCGGATCCTCCGCCTCAGCCGCCGTGGGTGACATTCTAGGTGCTCAGGGAGTCCCCATCTCCTCCGGCGCATTCAACTCCGGAGGCCTTGGCTGCTTCCCCCGCGGCAGAGCCTGCTTCCCCTGCTAAGGCCCCTCGCCACGGCCCCTGGCAACAACCACCTACACCCTGCAAGCCACGTGAGCCACTCACAACGCACCTCCGGGACAGCGGCTCCACAGGCGATCACCCTCCACGCCCCTGCCTCCCAGCAAAGGCAGCAAGCCACCAAGCGACCAAGGCGGCCAGCCTCACCTCTTGGAAGCAGCAACAATCTTTCTCCTCCTCTTCTCCCACTTCCTTCTTTCCATCGCCCCCTTCTTCGCCTGACACTGCTCTCCCGTGACGCCACCTGCTCACAAGCCTAAGCTCAGGAGCCACCTCTGAGCACCGACTTCCCCCCACGCGCCACAAACACCTCTGTGCTCGGGCAACATCCACACTTCCACCCGAGACCAACGCCCTCCCACTTTCCCAACCTTCCGCTCCCTCTTCTCCCTCATTAAAGGTCCTGCTGCATCCCACACTGAAATGCCTCCGCTGCCTTTCTTCTCACAAGCCTCTCCCAACCGCCTCTCCAGGCACGGAGCCAGCCCTCTCCACGCCAGCGCGGTGGCTGCCTGGGTGCGTGGGAGACAAGGGGCCCGTGCTCAGCCCCCTTCAAGCCTCACACACCAAGCCCGCCCCAACACAAACACACCCAGGGGCACACACAGCCTCCCAGGGGGCACCGCACGGGGGCCCCACCAGCACCAACACCTCTCCCAAGCAAGAAATCAACCACCACCACAAATCCATGGGCCCCCGATGGCACGCACCCACGAGGGAGCATCCTGAGGGAGCTGGCGGATGTGAGTGCTAGGCCACTCTCCATCATCCTGGAAAGGTCCTGGAGAACAGGGGAGGTGCCTGAGCACTGGAAGAAAGCCAGTGTCACTCCAGTCTCGCCAAAGGGCAAGAAGGAGGAGCCAGGAAGCTACAGGCCTGTCCGCCTCCCCTCCATCCCGCGAAAGCTGATGGAACAGCTCAGGCTGGAGGTCAGCACTAAGCGTACGGAGGACAAGAAGGTGATCAGGAGTAGTCAGCACGGAGGCACCAAAGGGAACCCCTGCTTGAGCAATCGGATAGCCTTCTCTGCGGGAAGGACTGCCTGGGTAGAGGAGGGCAGAGCAGTGCATGTTGTCTGCCTGGGCTGCAGCAAGGCTTCTGACACTGTCTCCCATGCCATCCTCATAGGTAAACTCGGGAAGCGTGGGTTGTGTGAGTGGCCAGTGAGGTGGATTGAGGAGTGGCTGGATGGCAGAGCTCAGAGGGTTGTGGTCAGTGGCGCAGAGTGGAGTTGGAGGCGTGGAGCTAGCGGTGTCCCCCAGGGGGCAGTCGTGGCTCCAGTCTTGTTCAAGGCATCCAGCGATGACCTGGAGGAAGGCCCAGAGGGCGCTCTCGGCAAGTCGGCTGAGGATACTGAACTGGGGGGAGTGGCTGACACACCAGAAGGCTGTGGTGCCACGCAGAGGGACCTGGGCAGGCTGGAGAGTGGGGCCGAGAGGAACGTCGGGAAGTTCAACAAAGGCAAGCGCAGGGTGCTGCACCTGGGCAGGAATAACCCCAGGCCCCAGGACAGGCTGGGGGCTGACCTGCTGGAAAGTAGCTGTGCCGAGAAGGACCTGGGTGTGCTGGGGGACAACAAGTTAATTGTGAGCCAGCAATGTGCCCCTGTGGCCAAGAAGGCCAAAGGGATCGTGGGCTGCATTAGGAAGAGTGTTGCCAGCAGGTGGAGGGAGGTGATCCTCGGCCTCTCCTCAGCCCTGCGGAGGCCTGCCCTGGAGTACTGTGTCCACTTCTGGGCTCCCCACGACAAGAGAGACATGGCGCTGCTGGAGAGAGTGCAGCGGAGGCCTACAAAGATGGTGAGGGGACTGGAGCATCTCTGCTCTGAAGAGAGGCGGAGAGAGCGGGGCCTCTTTAGCCTGCAGAAGAGAAGCCTGGCAGGCGATCTCCTCCATGTGTACAAGTATCGGAAGGGAGGGTGTCAAGAGCACGGGGCCAGACTCTTCTCCGTGGTGCCCAGCGACAGGACAAGAGGCAACGGGCACAAACGGGAACACAGGAAGTTCCATGGAGAGATGAGGAAAAGCTTCTTGACTGTGAGGGTGCCTGAGCGCTGCAGCAGGTTGCCCAGAGAGCTTGTGGAGTCTCCTTCCCTGCACATCTTCCCAACCCGCCTGGACGCGCTCCTGGGCAACGTGCTCTAGAGGCACCTGCTTGAGCAGGGGGGGGTTGGGACCAGATGATCTCCAGAGGTGCCTTGCAACCTCAGCCGTTGTGTGATTCTGGGAGTCTGGGATTCTGCACGCGCACATGGCCAGCACGGTCTCAGCCCTGTGCCCCACGCACGCCTGCACTTCCCCAACGCAATGCCCACCCTCACTCCTGCCCCAGCCCACAGCGCTCACAGCACTGCCCTCACCCCTTGGCACTCGCTCCCACGCCAGACCCCTAACGCCTTGCCTCGCCTGACACACTCTCCCTGCCTCACGCTCCCACCCCACCTCTGCCTCTCCCAACACTCCCGCCACCTTGCAAGGGGCCCCGCAACAAGGACTGCCTCCACCCAAACACCAAGACGGGAACCTCCTCCCGGGAGCAAAGACCACCACCACCCACTGGCCAGCACCACCCTCTCGCGACAAGCACGTGCCTCCCCACAGCCTAGGCCTTCCTAACTCACATCCAGGCCTCGCAGGACAACAGCCTCCCCTGCAAAACACCCCTCCGCCCATCCTTCCAAGGCCACCCCCACGCACGGCCCCACAAGGCAAAGCACGCACCCTCCTTTCTCACCACGCACACCTGACACCCCACACAGTCGGCAACCCACCAGCGCACACAACCTCACTACTCGCGCCGTGACTAAACACAGCCTGCTCACGGGCACCTCACAGGAACGCAGACAACGGCACCAAAGCGCCACCGCCTCATGACCAACACTCCTGCCAAGGCCACCAAAGCTTCCCTCCGCGGCGACACTATGGCGGCCCCTCCTCCCAACGCGGCCCCAAACCACAGCACGCAACTGGCACACCCTGACCTCACTGCCGACACCAGGCCTCTCCTACGCTTGGGCAACGTCCTCCACCCGCCCGCCCGCTCTGACATGCCCCTGCCACCAAAAGCCTCTCGCCTTCAGAGGCTCACTTGAAAGCTACCGCTGGGCCATAATGGCCACCTCCAAAAGAGCAGGAAAGGAAAAGGCAGCGGTGCGCAAAGGAAACCCAACCCACGCTTCATTACTTGCCAGCCTTTGGCGGTCAACAGCAGCTGGCTGCACAAGCCTCTCAGCCGCAGAGGGCCTCTCGGGGCCTCGGGCCCTCGGCGACCAGCATAAAAGCCCCACCAACGCAGCGCTCCCTCACACACTTCTCCGGACGCCTTCTCCTCCTCCGACAACCAGGTGAGTGAGTGAGAACCTTCTTCATCCAAAGCCTTCCTCCCCTCACACCCACTGCCTGGCCCATCCTCGCTCCTCCTGCCTCCTCTCCCGCACTCGCCTCCTTCTCCCACAAGGCCCAAGCTCCAGAGAGCTCTCGCAGCGAGACAGCCTGGCCTTTCCCTCACTTTGCTCGCGGGCGACGCGCTTGCCCACTAGCTTCCCTCTGCCTCTGCCAGGCCCCCTGCCTCACTGCCTCCTTCCGCTTGCACACCCTCGGCCTCTGCCCATAACCAACCACAGCAGACGAGCGGTCGCACTACTGCGCACAGCCCCTCCCAAACCTGCCCTGCGCCTCAACCACCCACACCTCGACCCTCTCTCCGGCCACCCTCCCCATGCACCTTCAGCACCTCCTCCGCCTCCCTACATCCCTGCTCCCCACTCCACGAGCAGAGGCTCCCCTCTCCTTTGGCCTCCTCACACATGCCTCCTCTCAGCGTCACTCAGCACCGCAACAGGCTGCCCAGAGAGCTTGGGGACTCTCCTTCCCTGCACAGCTTCCCAACCCGCCTGCATGCGAGCCTCTGCAATGTGCTCTCCATGACCCTGCTTGAGCAGCGCGGGTCCACTAGATGATCTCCAGACGTCCCTTCCATCCTGGCCCATTCCGTGAGTCTCTGATTCCTCACCCTTGCTCAACACTCGCTCTTCCAGGGCCCCCGACACCACACACACATGGCCTGCTACGACCTCTGCCGCCCCTGCGGACCCACCCCGCTGGCTAACAGCTGCAACGAGCCCTGTGTCAGGCAGTGCGAGGACTCCCGCATTCTCATCCAGCCTGCCACTCTTTTCGTCACCCTGCCCGGACCCATCCTCACCTCCTTCCCCCAGAACACCGCCCTCGGATCCTCCGCCTCAGCCGCCGTGGGTGACATTCTAGGTGCTCAGGGAGTCCCCATCTCCTCCGGCGCATTCAACTTCGGAGGCCTTGGCTGCTTCCCCCGCGGCAGAGCCTGCTTCCCCTGCTAAGGCCCCTCACCACGGCCCCTGGCAACAACCACCTACACCCTGCAAGCCACGTGAGCCACTCACAACGCACCTCCGGGACAGCGGCTCCACAGGCGATCACCCTCCACGCCCCTGCCTCCCAGCAAAGGCAGCAAGCCACCAAGCGACCAAGGCGGCCAGCCTCACCTCTTGGAAGCAGCAACAATCTTTCTCCTCCTCTTCTCCCACTTCCTTCTTTCCATCGCCCCCTTCTTCGCCTGACACTGCTCTCCCGTGACGCCACCTGCTCACAAGCCTAAGCTCAGGAGCCACCTCTGAGCACCGACTTCCCCCCACGCGCCACAAACACCTCTGTGCTCGGGCAACATCCACACTTCCACCCGAGACCAACGCCCTCCCACTTTCCCAACCTTCCGCTCCCTCTTCTCCCTCATTAAAGGTCCTGCTGCATCCCACACTGAAACGCCTCCGCTGCCTTTCTTCTCACAAGCCTCTCCCAACCGCCTCTCCAGGCACGGAGCCAGCCCTCTCCACGCCAGCGCGGTGGCTGCCTGGGTGCGTGGGAGACAAGGGGCCCGTGCTCAGCCCCCTTCAAGCCTCACACACCAAGCCCGCCCCAACACAAACACACCCAGGGGCACACACAGCCTCCCAGGGGGCACCGCACGGGGGCCCCACCAGCACCAACACCTCTCCCAAGCAAGAAATCAACCACCACCACAAATCCATGGGCCCCCGATGGCACGCACCCACGAGGGAGCATCCTGAGGGAGCTGGCGGATGTGAGTGCTAGGCCACTCTCCATCATCCTGGAAAGGTCCTGGAGAACAGGGGAGGTGCCTGAGCACTGGAAGAAAGCCAGTGTCACTCCAGTCTCGCCAAAGGGCAAGAAGGAGGAGCCAGGAAGCTACAGGCCTGTCCGCCTCCCCTCCATCCCGCGAAAGCTGATGGAACAGCTCAGGCTGGAGGTCAGCACTAAGCGTACGGAGGACAAGAAGGTGATCAGGAGTAGTCAGCACGGAGGCACCAAAGGGAACCCCTGCTTGAGCAATCGGATAGCCTTCTCTGCGGGAAGGACTGCCTGGGTAGAGGAGGGCAGAGCAGTGCATGTTGTCTGCCTGGGCTGCAGCAAGGCTTCTGACACTGTCTCCCATGCCATCCTCATAGGTAAACTCGGGAAGCGTGGGTTGTGTGAGTGGCCAGTGAGGTGGATTGAGGAGTGGCTGGATGGCAGAGCTCAGAGGGTTGTGGTCAGTGGCGCAGAGTGGAGTTGGAGGCGTGGAGCTAGCGGTGTCCCCCAGGGGGCAGTCGTGGCTCCAGTCTTGTTCAAGGCATCCAGCGATGACCTGGAGGAAGGCCCAGAGGGCGCTCTCGGCAAGTCGGCTGAGGATACTGAACTGGGGGGAGTGGCTGACACACCAGAAGGCTGTGGTGCCACGCAGAGGGACCTGGGCAGGCTGGAGAGTGGGGCCGAGAGGAACGTCGGGAAGTTCAACAAAGGCAAGCGCAGGGTGCTGCACCTGGGCAGGAATAACCCCAGGCCCCAGGACAGGCTGGGGGCTGACCTGCTGGAAAGTAGCTGTGCCGAGAAGGACCTGGGTGTGCTGGGGGACAACAAGTTAATTGTGAGCCAGCAATGTGCCCCTGTGGCCAAGAAGGCCAAAGGGATCGTGGGCTGCATTAGGAAGAGTGTTGCCAGCAGGTGGAGGGAGGTGATCCTCGGCCTCTCCTCAGCCCTGCGGAGGCCTGCCCTGGAGTACTGTGTCCACTTCTGGGCTCCCCACGACAAGAGAGACATGGCGCTGCTGGAGAGAGTGCAGCGGAGGCCTACAAAGATGGTGAGGGGACTGGAGCATCTCTGCTCTGAAGAGAGGCGGAGAGAGCGGGGCCTCTTTAGCCTGCAGAAGAGAAGCCTGGCAGGCGATCTCCTCCATGTGTACAAGTATCGGAAGGGAGGGTGTCAAGAGCACGGGGCCAGACTCTTCTCCGTGGTGCCCAGCGACAGGACAAGAGGCAACGGGCACAAACGGGAACACAGGAAGCTCCATGGAGAGATGAGGAAAAGCTTCTTGACTGTGAGGGTGCCTGAGCGCTGCAGCAGGTTGCCCAGAGAGCTTGTGGAGTCTCCTTCCCTGCACATCTTCCCAACCCGCCTGGACGCGCTCCTGGGCAACGTGCTCTAGAGGCACCTGCTTGAGCAGGGGGGGGTTGGGACCAGATGATCTCCAGAGGTGCCTTGCAACCTCAGCCGTTGTGTGATTCTGGGAGTCTGGGATTCTGCACGCGCACATGGCCAGCACGGTCTCAGCCCTGTGCCCCACGCACGCCTGCACTTCCCCAACGCAATGCCCACCCTCACTCCTGCCCCAGCCCACAGCGCTCACAGCACTGCCCTCACCCCTTGGCACTCGCTCCCACGCCAGACCCCTAACGCCTTGCCTCGCCTGACACACTCTCCCTGCCTCACGCTCCCACCCCACCTCTGCCTCTCCCAACACTCCCGCCACCTTGCAAGGGGCCCCGCAACAAGGACTGCCTCCACCCAAACACCAAGACGGGAACCTCCTCCCGGGAGCAAAGACCACCACCACCCACTGGCCAGCACCACCCTCTCGCGACAAGCACGTGCCTCCCCACAGCCTAGGCCTTCCTAACTCACATCCAGGCCTCGCAGGACAACAGCCTCCCCTGCAAAACACCCCTCCGCCCATCCTTCCAAGGCCACCCCCACGCACGGCCCCACAAGGCAAAGCACGCACCCTCCTTTCTCACCACGCACACCTGACACCCCACACAGTCGGCAACCCACCAGCGCACACAACCTCACTACTCGCGCCGTGACTAAACACAGCCTGCTCACGGGCACCTCACAGGAACGCAGACAACGGCACCAAAGCGCCACCGCCTCATGACCAACACTCCTGCCAAGGCCACCAAAGCTTCCCTCCGCGGCGACACTATGGCGGCCCCTCCTCCCAACGCGGCCCCAAACCACAGCACGCAACTGGCACACCCTGACCTCACTGCCGACACCAGGCCTCTCCTACGCTTGGGCAACGTCCTCCACCCGCCCGCCCGCTCTGACATGCCCCTGCCACCAAAAGCCTCTCGCCTTCAGAGGCTCACTTGAAAGCTACCGCTGGGCCATAATGGCCACCTCCAAAAGAGCAGGAAAGGAAAAGGCAGCGGTGCGCAAAGGAAACCCAACCCACGCTTCATTACTTGCCAGCCTTTGGCGGTCAACAGCAGCTGGCTGCACAAGCCTCTCAGCCGCAGAGGGCCTCTCGGGGCCTCGGGCCCTCGGCGACCAGCATAAAAGCCCCACCAACGCAGCACTCCCTCACACACTTCTCCGGACGCCTTCTCCTCCTCCGACAACCAGGTGAGTGAGTGAGAACCTTCTTCATCCAAAGCCTTCCTCCCCTCACACCCACTGCCTGGCCCATCCTCGCTCCTCCTGCCTCCTCTCCCGCACTCGCCTCCTTCTCCCACAAGGCCCAAGCTCCAGAGAGCTCTCGCAGCGAGACAGCCTGGCCTTTCCCTCACTTTGCTCGCGGGCGACGCGCTTGCCCACTAGCTTCCCTCTGCCTCTGCCAGGCCCCCTGCCTCACTGCCTCCTTCCGCTTGCACACCCTCGGCCTCTGCCCATAACCAACCACAGCAGACGAGCGGTCGCACTACTGCGCACAGCCCCTCCCAAACCTGCCCTGCGCCTCAACCACCCACACCTCGACCCTCTCTCCGGCCACCCTCCCCATGCACCTTCAGCACCTCCTCCGCCTCCCTACATCCCTGCTCCCCACTCCACGAGCAGAGGCTCCCCTCTCCTTTGGCCTCCTCACACATGCCTCCTCTCAGCGTCACTCAGCACCGCAACAGGCTGCCCAGAGAGCTTGGGGACTCTCCTTCCCTGCACAGCTTCCCAACCCGCCTGCATGCGAGCCTCTGCAATGTGCTCTCCATGACCCTGCTTGAGCAGCGCGGGTCCACTAGATGATCTCCAGACGTCCCTTCCATCCTGGCCCATTCCGTGAGTCTCTGATTCCTCACCCTTGCTCAACACTCGCTCTTCCAGGGCCCCCGACACCACACACACATGGCCTGCTACGACCTCTGCCGCCCCTGCGGACCCACCCCGCTGGCTAACAGCTGCAACGAGCCCTGTGTCAGGCAGTGCGAGGACTCCCGCATTCTCATCCAGCCTGCCACTCTTTTCGTCACCCTGCCCGGACCCATCCTCACCTCCTTCCCCCAGAACACCGCCCTCGGATCCTCCGCCTCAGCCGCCGTGGGTGACATTCTAGGTGCTCAGGGAGTCCCCATCTCCTCCGGCGCATTCAACTTCGGAGGCCTTGGCTGCTTCCCCCGCGGCAGAGCCTGCTTCCCCTGCTAAGGCCCCTCACCACGGCCCCTGGCAACAACCACCTACACCCTGCAAGCCACGTGAGCCACTCACAACGCACCTCCGGGACAGCGGCTCCACAGGCGATCACCCTCCACGCCCCTGCCTCCCAGCAAAGGCAGCAAGCCACCAAGCGACCAAGGCGGCCAGCCTCACCTCTTGGAAGCAGCAACAATCTTTCTCCTCCTCTTCTCCCACTTCCTTCTTTCCATCGCCCCCTTCTTCGCCTGACACTGCTCTCCCGTGACGCCACCTGCTCACAAGCCTAAGCTCAGGAGCCACCTCTGAGCACCGACTTCCCCCCACGCGCCACAAACACCTCTGTGCTCGGGCAACATCCACACTTCCACCCGAGACCAACGCCCTCCCACTTTCCCAACCTTCCGCTCCCTCTTCTCCCTCATTAAAGGTCCTGCTGCATCCCACACTGAAACGCCTCCGCTGCCTTTCTTCTCACAAGCCTCTCCCAACCGCCTCTCCAGGCACGGAGCCAGCCCTCTCCACGCCAGCGCGGTGGCTGCCTGGGTGCGTGGGAGACAAGGGGCCCGTGCTCAGCCCCCTTCAAGCCTCACACACCAAGCCCGCCCCAACACAAACACACCCAGGGGCACACACAGCCTCCCAGGGGGCACCGCACGGGGGCCCCACCAGCACCAACACCTCTCCCAAGCAAGAAATCAACCACCACCACAAATCCATGGGCCCCCGATGGCACGCACCCACGAGGGAGCATCCTGAGGGAGCTGGCGGATGTGAGTGCTAGGCCACTCTCCATCATCCTGGAAAGGTCCTGGAGAACAGGGGAGGTGCCTGAGCACTGGAAGAAAGCCAGTGTCACTCCAGTCTCGCCAAAGGGCAAGAAGGAGGAGCCAGGAAGCTACAGGCCTGTCCGCCTCCCCTCCATCCCGCGAAAGCTGATGGAACAGCTCAGGCTGGAGGTCAGCACTAAGCGTACGGAGGACAAGAAGGTGATCAGGAGTAGTCAGCACGGAGGCACCAAAGGGAACCCCTGCTTGAGCAATCGGATAGCCTTCTCTGCGGGAAGGACTGCCTGGGTAGAGGAGGGCAGAGCAGTGCATGTTGTCTGCCTGGGCTGCAGCAAGGCTTCTGACACTGTCTCCCATGCCATCCTCATAGGTAAACTCGGGAAGCGTGGGTTGTGTGAGTGGCCAGTGAGGTGGATTGAGGAGTGGCTGGATGGCAGAGCTCAGAGGGTTGTGGTCAGTGGCGCAGAGTGGAGTTGGAGGCGTGGAGCTAGCGGTGTCCCCCAGGGGGCAGTCGTGGCTCCAGTCTTGTTCAAGGCATCCAGCGATGACCTGGAGGAAGGCCCAGAGGGCGCTCTCGGCAAGTCGGCTGAGGATACTGAACTGGGGGGAGTGGCTGACACACCAGAAGGCTGTGGTGCCACGCAGAGGGACCTGGGCAGGCTGGAGAGTGGGGCCGAGAGGAACGTCGGGAAGTTCAACAAAGGCAAGCGCAGGGTGCTGCACCTGGGCAGGAATAACCCCAGGCCCCAGGACAGGCTGGGGGCTGACCTGCTGGAAAGTAGCTGTGCCGAGAAGGACCTGGGTGTGCTGGGGGACAACAAGTTAATTGTGAGCCAGCAATGTGCCCCTGTGGCCAAGAAGGCCAAAGGGATCGTGGGCTGCATTAGGAAGAGTGTTGCCAGCAGGTGGAGGGAGGTGATCCTCGGCCTCTCCTCAGCCCTGCGGAGGCCTGCCCTGGAGTACTGTGTCCACTTCTGGGCTCCCCACGACAAGAGAGACATGGCGCTGCTGGAGAGAGTGCAGCGGAGGCCTACAAAGATGGTGAGGGGACTGGAGCATCTCTGCTCTGAAGAGAGGCGGAGAGAGCGGGGCCTCTTTAGCCTGCAGAAGAGAAGCCTGGCAGGCGATCTCCTCCATGTGTACAAGTATCGGAAGGGAGGGTGTCAAGAGCACGGGGCCAGACTCTTCTCCGTGGTGCCCAGCGACAGGACAAGAGGCAACGGGCACAAACGGGAACACAGGAAGCTCCATGGAGAGATGAGGAAAAGCTTCTTGACTGTGAGGGTGCCTGAGCGCTGCAGCAGGTTGCCCAGAGAGCTTGTGGAGTCTCCTTCCCTGCACATCTTCCCAACCCGCCTGGACGCGCTCCTGGGCAACGTGCTCTAGAGGCACCTGCTTGAGCAGGGGGGGGTTGGGACCAGATGATCTCCAGAGGTGCCTTGCAACCTCAGCCGTTGTGTGATTCTGGGAGTCTGGGATTCTGCACGCGCACATGGCCAGCACGGTCTCAGCCCTGTGCCCCACGCACGCCTGCACTTCCCCAACGCAATGCCCACCCTCACTCCTGCCCCAGCCCACAGCGCTCACAGCACTGCCCTCACCCCTTGGCACTCGCTCCCACGCCAGACCCCTAACGCCTTGCCTCGCCTGACACACTCTCCCTGCCTCACGCTCCCACCCCACCTCTGCCTCTCCCAACACTCCCGCCACCTTGCAAGGGGCCCCGCAACAAGGACTGCCTCCACCCAAACACCAAGACGGGAACCTCCTCCCGGGAGCAAAGACCACCACCACCCACTGGCCAGCACCACCCTCTTGCGACAAGCACGTGCCTCCCCACAGCCTAGGCCTTCCTAACTCACATCCAGGCCTCGCAGGACAACAGCCTCCCCTGCAAAACACCCCTCCGCCCATCCTTCCAAGGCCACCCCCACGCACGGCCCCACAAGGCAAAGCACGCACCCTCCTTTCTCACCACGCACACCTGACACCCCACACAGTCGGCAACCCACCAGCGCACACAACCTCACTACTCGCGCCGTGACTAAACACAGCCTGCTCACGGGCACCTCACAGGAACGCAGACAACGGCACCAAAGCGCCACCGCCTCATGACCAACACTCCTGCCAAGGCCACCAAAGCTTCCCTCCGCGGCGACACTATGGCGGCCCCTCCTCCCAACGCGGCCCCAAACCACAGCACGCAACTGGCACACCCTGACCTCACTGCCGACACCAGGCCTCTCCTACGCTTGGGCAACGTCCTCCACCCGCCCGCCCGCTCTGACATGCCCCTGCCACCAAAAGCCTCTCGCCTTCAGAGGCTCACTTGAAAGCTACCGCTGGGCCATAATGGCCACCTCCAAAAGAGCAGGAAAGGAAAAGGCAGCGGTGCGCAAAGGAAACCCAACCCACGCTTCATTACTTGCCAGCCTTTGGTGGTCAACAGCAGCTGGCTGCACAAGCCTCTCAGCCGCAGAGGGCCTCTCGGGGCCTCGGGCCCTCGGCGACCAGCATAAAAGCCCCACCAACGCAGCGCTCCCTCACACACTTCTCCGGACGCCTTCTCCTCCTCCGACAACCAGGTGAGTGAGTGAGAACCTTCTTCATCCAAAGCCTTCCTCCCCTCACACCCACTGCCTGGCCCATCCTCGCTCCTCCTGCCTCCTCTCCCGCACTCGCCTCCTTCTCCCACAAGGCCCAAGCTCCAGAGAGCTCTCGCAGCGAGACAGCCTGGCCTTTCCCTCACTTTGCTCGCGGGCGACGCGCTTGCCCACTAGCTTCCCTCTGCCTCTGCCAGGCCCCCTGCCTCACTGCCTCCTTCCGCTTGCACACCCTCGGCCTCTGCCCATAACCAACCACAGCAGACGAGCGGTCGCACTACTGCGCACAGCCCCTCCCAAACCTGCCCTGCGCCTCAACCACCCACACCTCGACCCTCTCTCCGGCCACCCTCCCCATGCACCTTCAGCACCTCCTCCGCCTCCCTACATCCCTGCTCCCCACTCCACGAGCAGAGGCTCCCCTCTCCTTTGGCCTCCTCACACATGCCTCCTCTCAGCGTCACTCAGCACCGCAACAGGCTGCCCAGAGAGCTTGGGGACTCTCCTTCCCTGCACAGCTTCCCAACCCGCCTGCATGCGAGCCTCTGCAATGTGCTCTCCATGACCCTGCTTGAGCAGCGCGGGTCCACTAGATGATCTCCAGACGTCCCTTCCATCCTGGCCCATTCCGTGAGTCTCTGATTCCTCACCCTTGCTCAACACTCGCTCTTCCAGGGCCCCCGACACCACACACACATGGCCTGCTACGACCTCTGCCGCCCCTGCGGACCCACCCCGCTGGCTAACAGCTGCAACGAGCCCTGTGTCAGGCAGTGCGAGGACTCCCGCATTCTCATCCAGCCTGCCACTCTTTTCGTCACCCTGCCCGGACCCATCCTCACCTCCTTCCCCCAGAACACCGCCCTCGGATCCTCCGCCTCAGCCGCCGTGGGTGACATTCTAGGTGCTCAGGGAGTCCCCATCTCCTCCGGCGCATTCAACTTCGGAGGCCTTGGCTGCTTCCCCCGCGGCAGAGCCTGCTTCCCCTGCTAAGGCCCCTCACCACGGCCCCTGGCAACAACCACCTACACCCTGCAAGCCACGTGAGCCACTCACAACGCACCTCCGGGACAGCGGCTCCACAGGCGATCACCCTCCACGCCCCTGCCTCCCAGCAAAGGCAGCAAGCCACCAAGCGACCAAGGCGGCCAGCCTCACCTCTTGGAAGCAGCAACAATCTTTCTCCTCCTCTTCTCCCACTTCCTTCTTTCCATCGCCCCCTTCTTCGCCTGACACTGCTCTCCCGTGACGCCACCTGCTCACAAGCCTAAGCTCAGGAGCCACCTCTGAGCACCGACTTCCCCCCACGCGCCACAAACACCTCTGTGCTCGGGCAACATCCACACTTCCACCCGAGACCAACGCCCTCCCACTTTCCCAACCTTCCGCTCCCTCTTCTCCCTCATTAAAGGTCCTGCTGCATCCCACACTGAAACGCCTCCGCTGCCTTTCTTCTCACAAGCCTCTCCCAACCGCCTCTCCAGGCACGGAGCCAGCCCTCTCCACGCCAGCGCGGTGGCTGCCTGGGTGCGTGGGAGACAAGGGGCCCGTGCTCAGCCCCCTTCAAGCCTCACACACCAAGCCCGCCCCAACACAAACACACCCAGGGGCACACACAGCCTCCCAGGGGGCACCGCACGGGGGCCCCACCAGCACCAACACCTCTCCCAAGCAAGAAATCAACCACCACCACAAATCCATGGGCCCCCGATGGCACGCACCCACGAGGGAGCATCCTGAGGGAGCTGGCGGATGTGAGTGCTAGGCCACTCTCCATCATCCTGGAAAGGTCCTGGAGAACAGGGGAGGTGCCTGAGCACTGGAAGAAAGCCAGTGTCACTCCAGTCTCGCCAAAGGGCAAGAAGGAGGAGCCAGGAAGCTACAGGCCTGTCCGCCTCCCCTCCATCCCGCGAAAGCTGATGGAACAGCTCAGGCTGGAGGTCAGCACTAAGCGTACGGAGGACAAGAAGGTGATCAGGAGTAGTCAGCACGGAGGCACCAAAGGGAACCCCTGCTTGAGCAATCGGATAGCCTTCTCTGCGGGAAGGACTGCCTGGGTAGAGGAGGGCAGAGCAGTGCATGTTGTCTGCCTGGGCTGCAGCAAGGCTTCTGACACTGTCTCCCATGCCATCCTCATAGGTAAACTCGGGAAGCGTGGGTTGTGTGAGTGGCCAGTGAGGTGGATTGAGGAGTGGCTGGATGGCAGAGCTCAGAGGGTTGTGGTCAGTGGCGCAGAGTGGAGTTGGAGGCGTGGAGCTAGCGGTGTCCCCCAGGGGGCAGTCGTGGCTCCAGTCTTGTTCAAGGCATCCAGCGATGACCTGGAGGAAGGCCCAGAGGGCGCTCTCGGCAAGTCGGCTGAGGATACTGAACTGGGGGGAGTGGCTGACACACCAGAAGGCTGTGGTGCCACGCAGAGGGACCTGGGCAGGCTGGAGAGTGGGGCCGAGAGGAACGTCGGGAAGTTCAACAAAGGCAAGCGCAGGGTGCTGCACCTGGGCAGGAATAACCCCAGGCCCCAGGACAGGCTGGGGGCTGACCTGCTGGAAAGTAGCTGTGCCGAGAAGGACCTGGGTGTGCTGGGGGACAACAAGTTAATTGTGAGCCAGCAATGTGCCCCTGTGGCCAAGAAGGCCAAAGGGATCGTGGGCTGCATTAGGAAGAGTGTTGCCAGCAGGTGGAGGGAGGTGATCCTCGGCCTCTCCTCAGCCCTGCGGAGGCCTGCCCTGGAGTACTGTGTCCACTTCTGGGCTCCCCACGACAAGAGAGACATGGCGCTGCTGGAGAGAGTGCAGCGGAGGCCTACAAAGATGGTGAGGGGACTGGAGCATCTCTGCTCTGAAGAGAGGCGGAGAGAGCGGGGCCTCTTTAGCCTGCAGAAGAGAAGCCTGGCAGGCGATCTCCTCCATGTGTACAAGTATCGGAAGGGAGGGTGTCAAGAGCACGGGGCCAGACTCTTCTCCGTGGTGCCCAGCGACAGGACAAGAGGCAACGGGCACAAACGGGAACACAGGAAGCTCCATGGAGAGATGAGGAAAAGCTTCTTGACTGTGAGGGTGCCTGAGCGCTGCAGCAGGTTGCCCAGAGAGCTTGTGGAGTCTCCTTCCCTGCACATCTTCCCAACCCGCCTGGACGCGCTCCTGGGCAACGTGCTCTAGAGGCACCTGCTTGAGCAGGGGGGGGTTGGGACCAGATGATCTCCAGAGGTGCCTTGCAACCTCAGCCGTTGTGTGATTCTGGGAGTCTGGGATTCTGCACGCGCACATGGCCAGCACGGTCTCAGCCCTGTGCCCCACGCACGCCTGCACTTCCCCAACGCAATGCCCACCCTCACTCCTGCCCCAGCCCACAGCGCTCACAGCACTGCCCTCACCCCTTGGCACTCGCTCCCACGCCAGACCCCTAACGCCTTGCCTCGCCTGACACACTCTCCCTGCCTCACGCTCCCACCCCACCTCTGCCTCTCCCAACACTCCCGCCACCTTGCAAGGGGCCCCGCAACAAGGACTGCCTCCACCCAAACACCAAGACGGGAACCTCCTCCCGGGAGCAAAGACCACCACCACCCACTGGCCAGCACCACCCTCTCGCGACAAGCACGTGCCTCCCCACAGCCTAGGCCTTCCTAACTCACATCCAGGCCTCGCAGGACAACAGCCTCCCCTGCAAAACACCCCTCCGCCCATCCTTCCAAGGCCACCCCCACGCACGGCCCCACAAGGCAAAGCACGCACCCTCCTTTCTCACCACGCACACCTGACACCCCACACAGTCGGCAACCCACCAGCGCACACAACCTCACTACTCGCGCCGTGACTAAACACAGCCTGCTCACGGGCACCTCACAGGAACGCAGACAACGGCACCAAAGCGCCACCGCCTCATGACCAACACTCCTGCCAAGGCCACCAAAGCTTCCCTCCGCGGCGACACTATGGCGGCCCCTCCTCCCAACGCGGCCCCAAACCACAGCACGCAACTGGCACACCCTGACCTCACTGCCGACACCAGGCCTCTCCTACGCTTGGGCAACGTCCTCCACCCGCCCGCCCGCTCTGACATGCCCCTGCCACCAAAAGCCTCTCGCCTTCAGAGGCTCACTTGAAAGCTACCGCTGGGCCATAATGGCCACCTCCAAAAGAGCAGGAAAGGAAAAGGCAGCGGTGCGCAAAGGAAACCCAACCCACGCTTCATTACTTGCCAGCCTTTGGCGGTCAACAGCAGCTGGCTGCACAAGCCTCTCAGCCGCAGAGGGCCTCTCGGGGCCTCGGGCCCTCGGCGACCAGCATAAAAGCCCCACCAACGCAGCGCTCCCTCACACACTTCTCCGGACGCCTTCTCCTCCTCCGACAACCAGGTGAGTGAGTGAGAACCTTCTTCATCCAAAGCCTTCCTCCCCTCACACCCACTGCCTGGCCCATCCTCGCTCCTCCTGCCTCCTCTCCCGCACTCGCCTCCTTCTCCCACAAGGCCCAAGCTCCAGAGAGCTCTCGCAGCGAGACAGCCTGGCCTTTCCCTCACTTTGCTCGCGGGCGACGCGCTTGCCCACTAGCTTCCCTCTGCCTCTGCCAGGCCCCCTGCCTCACTGCCTCCTTCCGCTTGCACACCCTCGGCCTCTGCCCATAACCAACCACAGCAGACGAGCGGTCGCACTACTGCGCACAGCCCCTCCCAAACCTGCCCTGCGCCTCAACCACCCACACCTCGACCCTCTCTCCGGCCACCCTCCCCATGCACCTTCAGCACCTCCTCCGCCTCCCTACATCCCTGCTCCCCACTCCACGAGCAGAGGCTCCCCTCTCCTTTGGCCTCCTCACACATGCCTCCTCTCAGCGTCACTCAGCACCGCAACAGGCTGCCCAGAGAGCTTGGGGACTCTCCTTCCCTGCACAGCTTCCCAACCCGCCTGCATGCGAGCCTCTGCAATGTGCTCTCCATGACCCTGCTTGAGCAGCGCGGGTCCACTAGATGATCTCCAGACGTCCCTTCCATCCTGGCCCATTCCGTGAGTCTCTGATTCCTCACCCTTGCTCAACACTCGCTCTTCCAGGGCCCCCGACACCACACACACATGGCCTGCTACGACCTCTGCCGCCCCTGCGGACCCACCCCGCTGGCTAACAGCTGCAACGAGCCCTGTGTCAGGCAGTGCGAGGACTCCCGCATTCTCATCCAGCCTGCCACTCTTTTCGTCACCCTGCCCGGACCCATCCTCACCTCCTTCCCCCAGAACACCGCCCTCGGATCCTCCGCCTCAGCCGCCGTGGGTGACATTCTAGGTGCTCAGGGAGTCCCCATCTCCTCCGGCGCATTCAACTTCGGAGGCCTTGGCTGCTTCCCCCGCGGCAGAGCCTGCTTCCCCTGCTAAGGCCCCTCACCACGGCCCCTGGCAACAACCACCTACACCCTGCAAGCCACGTGAGCCACTCACAACGCACCTCCGGGACAGCAGCTCCACAGGCGATCACCCTCCACGCCCCTGCCTCCCAGCAAAGGCAGCAAGCCACCAAGCGACCAAGGCGGCCAGCCTCACCTCTTGGAAGCAGCAACAATCTTTCTCCTCCTCTTCTCCCACTTCCTTCTTTCCATCGCCCCCTTCTTCGCCTGACACTGCTCTCCCGTGACGCCACCTGCTCACAAGCCTAAGCTCAGGAGCCACCTCTGAGCACCGACTTCCCCCCACGCGCCACAAACACCTCTGTGCTCGGGCAACATCCACACTTCCACCCGAGACCAACGCCCTCCCACTTTCCCAACCTTCCGCTCCCTCTTCTCCCTCATTAAAGGTCCTGCTGCATCCCACACTGAAACGCCTCCGCTGCCTTTCTTCTCACAAGCCTCTCCCAACCGCCTCTCCAGGCACGGAGCCAGCCCTCTCCACGCCAGCGCGGTGGCTGCCTGGGTGCGTGGGAGACAAGGGGCCCGTGCTCAGCCCCCTTCAAGCCTCACACACCAAGCCCGCCCCAACACAAACACACCCAGGGGCACACACAGCCTCCCAGGGGGCACCGCACGGGGGCCCCACCAGCACCAACACCTCTCCCAAGCAAGAAATCAACCACCACCACAAATCCATGGGCCCCCGATGGCACGCACCCACGAGGGAGCATCCTGAGGGAGCTGGCGGATGTGAGTGCTAGGCCACTCTCCATCATCCTGGAAAGGTCCTGGAGAACAGGGGAGGTGCCTGAGCACTGGAAGAAAGCCAGTGTCACTCCAGTCTCGCCAAAGGGCAAGAAGGAGGAGCCAGGAAGCTACAGGCCTGTCCGCCTCCCCTCCATCCCGCGAAAGCTGATGGAACAGCTCAGGCTGGAGGTCAGCACTAAGCGTACGGAGGACAAGAAGGTGATCAGGAGTAGTCAGCACGGAGGCACCAAAGGGAACCCCTGCTTGAGCAATCGGATAGCCTTCTCTGCGGGAAGGACTGCCTGGGTAGAGGAGGGCAGAGCAGTGCATGTTGTCTGCCTGGGCTGCAGCAAGGCTTCTGACACTGTCTCCCATGCCATCCTCATAGGTAAACTCGGGAAGCGTGGGTTGTGTGAGTGGCCAGTGAGGTGGATTGAGGAGTGGCTGGATGGCAGAGCTCAGAGGGTTGTGGTCAGTGGCGCAGAGTGGAGTTGGAGGCGTGGAGCTAGCGGTGTCCCCCAGGGGGCAGTCGTGGCTCCAGTCTTGTTCAAGGCATCCAGCGATGACCTGGAGGAAGGCCCAGAGGGCGCTCTCGGCAAGTCGGCTGAGGATACTGAACTGGGGGGAGTGGCTGACACACCAGAAGGCTGTGGTGCCACGCAGAGGGACCTGGGCAGGCTGGAGAGTGGGGCCGAGAGGAACGTCGGGAAGTTCAACAAAGGCAAGCGCAGGGTGCTGCACCTGGGCAGGAATAACCCCAGGCCCCAGGACAGGCTGGGGGCTGACCTGCTGGAAAGTAGCTGTGCCGAGAAGGACCTGGGTGTGCTGGGGGACAACAAGTTAATTGTGAGCCAGCAATGTGCCCCTGTGGCCAAGAAGGCCAAAGGGATCGTGGGCTGCATTAGGAAGAGTGTTGCCAGCAGGTGGAGGGAGGTGATCCTCGGCCTCTCCTCAGCCCTGCGGAGGCCTGCCCTGGAGTACTGTGTCCACTTCTGGGCTCCCCACGACAAGAGAGACATGGCGCTGCTGGAGAGAGTGCAGCGGAGGCCTACAAAGATGGTGAGGGGACTGGAGCATCTCTGCTCTGAAGAGAGGCGGAGAGAGCGGGGCCTCTTTAGCCTGCAGAAGAGAAGCCTGGCAGGCGATCTCCTCCATGTGTACAAGTATCGGAAGGGAGGGTGTCAAGAGCACGGGGCCAGACTCTTCTCCGTGGTGCCCAGCGACAGGACAAGAGGCAACGGGCACAAACGGGAACACAGGAAGCTCCATGGAGAGATGAGGAAAAGCTTCTTGACTGTGAGGGTGCCTGAGCGCTGCAGCAGGTTGCCCAGAGAGCTTGTGGAGTCTCCTTCCCTGCACATCTTCCCAACCCGCCTGGACGCGCTCCTGGGCAACGTGCTCTAGAGGCACCTGCTTGAGCAGGGGGGGGTTGGGACCAGATGATCTCCAGAGGTGCCTTGCAACCTCAGCCGTTGTGTGATTCTGGGAGTCTGGGATTCTGCACGCGCACATGGCCAGCACGGTCTCAGCCCTGTGCCCCACGCACGCCTGCACTTCCCCAACGCAATGCCCACCCTCACTCCTGCCCCAGCCCACAGCGCTCACAGCACTGCCCTCACCCCTTGGCACTCGCTCCCACGCCAGACCCCTAACGCCTTGCCTCGCCTGACACACTCTCCCTGCCTCACGCTCCCACCCCACCTCTGCCTCTCCCAACACTCCCGCCACCTTGCAAGGGGCCCCGCAACAAGGACTGCCTCCACCCAAACACCAAGACGGGAACCTCCTCCCGGGAGCAAAGACCACCACCACCCACTGGCCAGCACCACCCTCTCGCGACAAGCACGTGCCTCCCCACAGCCTAGGCCTTCCTAACTCACATCCAGGCCTCGCAGGACAACAGCCTCCCCTGCAAAACACCCCTCCGCCCATCCTTCCAAGGCCACCCCCACGCACGGCCCCACAAGGCAAAGCACGCACCCTCCTTTCTCACCACGCACACCTGACACCCCACACAGTCGGCAACCCACCAGCGCACACAACCTCACTACTCGCGCCGTGACTAAACACAGCCTGCTCACGGGCACCTCACAGGAACGCAGACAACGGCACCAAAGCGCCACCGCCTCATGACCAACACTCCTGCCAAGGCCACCAAAGCTTCCCTCCGCGGCGACACTATGGCGGCCCCTCCTCCCAACGCGGCCCCAAACCACAGCACGCAACTGGCACACCCTGACCTCACTGCCGACACCAGGCCTCTCCTACGCTTGGGCAACGTCCTCCACCCGCCCGCCCGCTCTGACATGCCCCTGCCACCAAAAGCCTCTCGCCTTCAGAGGCTCACTTGAAAGCTACCGCTGGGCCATAATGGCCACCTCCAAAAGAGCAGGAAAGGAAAAGGCAGCGGTGCGCAAAGGAAACCCAACCCACGCTTCATTACTTGCCAGCCTTTGGCGGTCAACAGCAGCTGGCTGCACAAGCCTCTCAGCCGCAGAGGGCCTCTCGGGGCCTCGGGCCCTCGGCGACCAGCATAAAAGCCCCACCAACGCAGCGCTCCCTCACACACTTCTCCGGACGCCTTCTCCTCCTCCGACAACCAGGTGAGTGAGTGAGAACCTTCTTCATCCAAAGCCTTCCTCCCCTCACACCCACTGCCTGGCCCATCCTCGCTCCTCCTGCCTCCTCTCCCGCACTCGCCTCCTTCTCCCACAAGGCCCAAGCTCCAGAGAGCTCTCGCAGCGAGACAGCCTGGCCTTTCCCTCACTTTGCTCGCGGGCGACGCGCTTGCCCACTAGCTTCCCTCTGCCTCTGCCAGGCCCCCTGCCTCACTGCCTCCTTCCGCTTGCACACCCTCGGCCTCTGCCCATAACCAACCACAGCAGACGAGCGGTCGCACTACTGCGCACAGCCCCTCCCAAACCTGCCCTGCGCCTCAACCACCCACACCTCGACCCTCTCTCCGGCCACCCTCCCCATGCACCTTCAGCACCTCCTCCGCCTCCCTACATCCCTGCTCCCCACTCCACGAGCAGAGGCTCCCCTCTCCTTTGGCCTCCTCACACATGCCTCCTCTCAGCGTCACTCAGCACCGCAACAGGCTGCCCAGAGAGCTTGGGGACTCTCCTTCCCTGCACAGCTTCCCAACCCGCCTGCATGCGAGCCTCTGCAATGTGCTCTCCATGACCCTGCTTGAGCAGCGCGGGTCCACTAGATGATCTCCAGACGTCCCTTCCATCCTGGCCCATTCCGTGAGTCTCTGATTCCTCACCCTTGCTCAACACTCGCTCTTCCAGGGCCCCCGACACCACACACACATGGCCTGCTACGACCTCTGCCGCCCCTGCGGACCCACCCCGCTGGCTAACAGCTGCAACGAGCCCTGTGTCAGGCAGTGCGAGGACTCCCGCATTCTCATCCAGCCTGCCACTCTTTTCGTCACCCTGCCCGGACCCATCCTCACCTCCTTCCCCCAGAACACCGCCCTCGGATCCTCCGCCTCAGCCGCCGTGGGTGACATTCTAGGTGCTCAGGGAGTCCCCATCTCCTCCGGCGCATTCAACTTCGGAGGCCTTGGCTGCTTCCCCCGCGGCAGAGCCTGCTTCCCCTGCTAAGGCCCCTCACCACGGCCCCTGGCAACAACCACCTACACCCTGCAAGCCACGTGAGCCACTCACAACGCACCTCCGGGACAGCGGCTCCACAGGCGATCACCCTCCACGCCCCTGCCTCCCAGCAAAGGCAGCAAGCCACCAAGCGACCAAGGCGGCCAGCCTCACCTCTTGGAAGCAGCAACAATCTTTCTCCTCCTCTTCTCCCACTTCCTTCTTTCCATCGCCCCCTTCTTCGCCTGACACTGCTCTCCCGTGACGCCACCTGCTCACAAGCCTAAGCTCAGGAGCCACCTCTGAGCACCGACTTCCCCCCACGCGCCACAAACACCTCTGTGCTCGGGCAACATCCACACTTCCACCCGAGACCAACGCCCTCCCACTTTCCCAACCTTCCGCTCCCTCTTCTCCCTCATTAAAGGTCCTGCTGCATCCCACACTGAAACGCCTCCGCTGCCTTTCTTCTCACAAGCCTCTCCCAACCGCCTCTCCAGGCACGGAGCCAGCCCTCTCCACGCCAGCGCGGTGGCTGCCTGGGTGCGTGGGAGACAAGGGGCCCGTGCTCAGCCCCCTTCAAGCCTCACACACCAAGCCCGCCCCAACACAAACACACCCAGGGGCACACACAGCCTCCCAGGGGGCACCGCACGGGGGCCCCACCAGCACCAACACCTCTCCCAAGCAAGAAATCAACCACCACCACAAATCCATGGGCCCCCGATGGCACGCACCCACGAGGGAGCATCCTGAGGGAGCTGGCGGATGTGAGTGCTAGGCCACTCTCCATCATCCTGGAAAGGTCCTGGAGAACAGGGGAGGTGCCTGAGCACTGGAAGAAAGCCAGTGTCACTCCAGTCTCGCCAAAGGGCAAGAAGGAGGAGCCAGGAAGCTACAGGCCTGTCCGCCTCCCCTCCATCCCGCGAAAGCTGATGGAACAGCTCAGGCTGGAGGTCAGCACTAAGCGTACGGAGGACAAGAAGGTGATCAGGAGTAGTCAGCACGGAGGCACCAAAGGGAACCCCTGCTTGAGCAATCGGATAGCCTTCTCTGCGGGAAGGACTGCCTGGGTAGAGGAGGGCAGAGCAGTGCATGTTGTCTGCCTGGGCTGCAGCAAGGCTTCTGACACTGTCTCCCATGCCATCCTCATAGGTAAACTCGGGAAGCGTGGGTTGTGTGAGTGGCCAGTGAGGTGGATTGAGGAGTGGCTGGATGGCAGAGCTCAGAGGGTTGTGGTCAGTGGCGCAGAGTGGAGTTGGAGGCGTGGAGCTAGCGGTGTCCCCCAGGGGGCAGTCGTGGCTCCAGTCTTGTTCAAGGCATCCAGCGATGACCTGGAGGAAGGCCCAGAGGGCGCTCTCGGCAAGTCGGCTGAGGATACTGAACTGGGGGGAGTGGCTGACACACCAGAAGGCTGTGGTGCCACGCAGAGGGACCTGGGCAGGCTGGAGAGTGGGGCCGAGAGGAACGTCGGGAAGTTCAACAAAGGCAAGCGCAGGGTGCTGCACCTGGGCAGGAATAACCCCAGGCCCCAGGACAGGCTGGGGGCTGACCTGCTGGAAAGTAGCTGTGCCGAGAAGGACCTGGGTGTGCTGGGGGACAACAAGTTAATTGTGAGCCAGCAATGTGCCCCTGTGGCCAAGAAGGCCAAAGGGATCGTGGGCTGCATTAGGAAGAGTGTTGCCAGCAGGTGGAGGGAGGTGATCCTCGGCCTCTCCTCAGCCCTGCGGAGGCCTGCCCTGGAGTACTGTGTCCACTTCTGGGCTCCCCACGACAAGAGAGACATGGCGCTGCTGGAGAGAGTGCAGCGGAGGCCTACAAAGATGGTGAGGGGACTGGAGCATCTCTGCTCTGAAGAGAGGCGGAGAGAGCGGGGCCTCTTTAGCCTGCAGAAGAGAAGCCTGGCAGGCGATCTCCTCCATGTGTACAAGTATCGGAAGGGAGGGTGTCAAGAGCACGGGGCCAGACTCTTCTCCGTGGTGCCCAGCGACAGGACAAGAGGCAACGGGCACAAACGGGAACACAGGAAGCTCCATGGAGAGATGAGGAAAAGCTTCTTGACTGTGAGGGTGCCTGAGCGCTGCAGCAGGTTGCCCAGAGAGCTTGTGGAGTCTCCTTCCCTGCACATCTTCCCAACCCGCCTGGACGCGCTCCTGGGCAACGTGCTCTAGAGGCACCTGCTTGAGCAGGGGGGGGTTGGGACCAGATGATCTCCAGAGGTGCCTTGCAACCTCAGCCGTTGTGTGATTCTGGGAGTCTGGGATTCTGCACGCGCACATGGCCAGCACGGTCTCAGCCCTGTGCCCCACGCACGCCTGCACTTCCCCAACGCAATGCCCACCCTCACTCCTGCCCCAGCCCACAGCGCTCACAGCACTGCCCTCACCCCTTGGCACTCGCTCCCACGCCAGACCCCTAACGCCTTGCCTCGCCTGACACACTCTCCCTGCCTCACGCTCCCACCCCACCTCTGCCTCTCCCAACACTCCCGCCACCTTGCAAGGGGCCCCGCAACAAGGACTGCCTCCACCCAAACACCAAGACGGGAACCTCCTCCCGGGAGCAAAGACCACCACCACCCACTGGCCAGCACCACCCTCTCGCGACAAGCACGTGCCTCCCCACAGCCTAGGCCTTCCTAACTCACATCCAGGCCTCGCAGGACAACAGCCTCCCCTGCAAAACACCCCTCCGCCCATCCTTCCAAGGCCACCCCCACGCACGGCCCCACAAGGCAAAGCACGCACCCTCCTTTCTCACCACGCACACCTGACACCCCACACAGTCGGCAACCCACCAGCGCACACAACCTCACTACTCGCGCCGTGACTAAACACAGCCTGCTCACGGGCACCTCACAGGAACGCAGACAACGGCACCAAAGCGCCACCGCCTCATGACCAACACTCCTGCCAAGGCCACCAAAGCTTCCCTCCGCGGCGACACTATGGCGGCCCCTCCTCCCAACGCGGCCCCAAACCACAGCACGCAACTGGCACACCCTGACCTCACTGCCGACACCAGGCCTCTCCTACGCTTGGGCAACGTCCTCCACCCGCCCGCCCGCTCTGACATGCCCCTGCCACCAAAAGCCTCTCGCCTTCAGAGGCTCACTTGAAAGCTACCGCTGGGCCATAATGGCCACCTCCAAAAGAGCAGGAAAGGAAAAGGCAGCGGTGCGCAAAGGAAACCCAACCCACGCTTCATTACTTGCCAGCCTTTGGCGGTCAACAGCAGCTGGCTGCACAAGCCTCTCAGCCGCAGAGGGCCTCTCGGGGCCTCGGGCCCTCGGCGACCAGCATAAAAGCCCCACCAACGCAGCGCTCCCTCACACACTTCTCCGGACGCCTTCTCCTCCTCCGACAACCAGGTGAGTGAGTGAGAACCTTCTTCATCCAAAGCCTTCCTCCCCTCACACCCACTGCCTGGCCCATCCTCGCTCCTCCTGCCTCCTCTCCCGCACTCGCCTCCTTCTCCCACAAGGCCCAAGCTCCAGAGAGCTCTCGCAGCGAGACAGCCTGGCCTTTCCCTCACTTTGCTCGCGGGCGACGCGCTTGCCCACTAGCTTCCCTCTGCCTCTGCCAGGCCCCCTGCCTCACTGCCTCCTTCCGCTTGCACACCCTCGGCCTCTGCCCATAACCAACCACAGCAGACGAGCGGTCGCACTACTGCGCACAGCCCCTCCCAAACCTGCCCTGCGCCTCAACCACCCACACCTCGACCCTCTCTCCGGCCACCCTCCCCATGCACCTTCAGCACCTCCTCCGCCTCCCTACATCCCTGCTCCCCACTCCACGAGCAGAGGCTCCCCTCTCCTTTGGCCTCCTCACACATGCCTCCTCTCAGCGTCACTCAGCACCGCAACAGGCTGCCCAGAGAGCTTGGGGACTCTCCTTCCCTGCACAGCTTCCCAACCCGCCTGCATGCGAGCCTCTGCAATGTGCTCTCCATGACCCTGCTTGAGCAGCGCGGGTCCACTAGATGATCTCCAGACGTCCCTTCCATCCTGGCCCATTCCGTGAGTCTCTGATTCCTCACCCTTGCTCAACACTCGCTCTTCCAGGGCCCCCGACACCACACACACATGGCCTGCTACGACCTCTGCCGCCCCTGCGGACCCACCCCGCTGGCTAACAGCTGCAACGAGCCCTGTGTCAGGCAGTGCGAGGACTCCCGCATTCTCATCCAGCCTGCCACTCTTTTCGTCACCCTGCCCGGACCCATCCTCACCTCCTTCCCCCAGAACACCGCCCTCGGATCCTCCGCCTCAGCCGCCGTGGGTGACATTCTAGGTGCTCAGGGAGTCCCCATCTCCTCCGGCGCATTCAACTTCGGAGGCCTTGGCTGCTTCCCCCGCGGCAGAGCCTGCTTCCCCTGCTAAGGCCCCTCACCACGGCCCCTGGCAACAACCACCTACACCCTGCAAGCCACGTGAGCCACTCACAACGCACCTCCGGGACAGCGGCTCCACAGGCGATCACCCTCCACGCCCCTGCCTCCCAGCAAAGGCAGCAAGCCACCAAGCGACCAAGGCGGCCAGCCTCACCTCTTGGAAGCAGCAACAATCTTTCTCCTCCTCTTCTCCCACTTCCTTCTTTCCATCGCCCCCTTCTTCGCCTGACACTGCTCTCCCGTGACGCCACCTGCTCACAAGCCTAAGCTCAGGAGCCACCTCTGAGCACCGACTTCCCCCCACGCGCCACAAACACCTCTGTGCTCGGGCAACATCCACACTTCCACCCGAGACCAACGCCCTCCCACTTTCCCAACCTTCCGCTCCCTCTTCTCCCTCATTAAAGGTCCTGCTGCATCCCACACTGAAACGCCTCCGCTGCCTTTCTTCTCACAAGCCTCTCCCAACCGCCTCTCCAGGCACGGAGCCAGCCCTCTCCACGCCAGCGCGGTGGCTGCCTGGGTGCGTGGGAGACAAGGGGCCCGTGCTCAGCCCCCTTCAAGCCTCACACACCAAGCCCGCCCCAACACAAACACACCCAGGGGCACACACAGCCTCCCAGGGGGCACCGCACGGGGGCCCCACCAGCACCAACACCTCTCCCAAGCAAGAAATCAACAACCACCACAAATCCATGGGCCCCCGATGGCACGCACCCACGAGGGAGCATCCTGAGGGAGCTGGCGGATGTGAGTGCTAGGCCACTCTCCATCATCCTGGAAAGGTCCTGGAGAACAGGGGAGGTGCCTGAGCACTGGAAGAAAGCCAGTGTCACTCCAGTCTCGCCAAAGGGCAAGAAGGAGGAGCCAGGAAGCTACAGGCCTGTCCGCCTCCCCTCCATCCCGCGAAAGCTGATGGAACAGCTCAGGCTGGAGGTCAGCACTAAGCGTACGGAGGACAAGAAGGTGATCAGGAGTAGTCAGCACGGAGGCACCAAAGGGAACCCCTGCTTGAGCAATCGGATAGCCTTCTCTGCGGGAAGGACTGCCTGGGTAGAGGAGGGCAGAGCAGTGCATGTTGTCTGCCTGGGCTGCAGCAAGGCTTCTGACACTGTCTCCCATGCCATCCTCATAGGTAAACTCGGGAAGCGTGGGTTGTGTGAGTGGCCAGTGAGGTGGATTGAGGAGTGGCTGGATGGCAGAGCTCAGAGGGTTGTGGTCAGTGGCGCAGAGTGGAGTTGGAGGCGTGGAGCTAGCGGTGTCCCCCAGGGGGCAGTCGTGGCTCCAGTCTTGTTCAAGGCATCCAGCGATGACCTGGAGGAAGGCCCAGAGGGCGCTCTCGGCAAGTCGGCTGAGGATACTGAACTGGGGGGAGTGGCTGACACACCAGAAGGCTGTGGTGCCACGCAGAGGGACCTGGGCAGGCTGGAGAGTGGGGCCGAGAGGAACGTCGGGAAGTTCAACAAAGGCAAGCGCAGGGTGCTGCACCTGGGCAGGAATAACCCCAGGCCCCAGGACAGGCTGGGGGCTGACCTGCTGGAAAGTAGCTGTGCCGAGAAGGACCTGGGTGTGCTGGGGGACAACAAGTTAATTGTGAGCCAGCAATGTGCCCCTGTGGCCAAGAAGGCCAAAGGGATCGTGGGCTGCATTAGGAAGAGTGTTGCCAGCAGGTGGAGGGAGGTGATCCTCGGCCTCTCCTCAGCCCTGCGGAGGCCTGCCCTGGAGTACTGTGTCCACTTCTGGGCTCCCCACGACAAGAGAGACATGGCGCTGCTGGAGAGAGTGCAGCGGAGGCCTACAAAGATGGTGAGGGGACTGGAGCATCTCTGCTCTGAAGAGAGGCGGAGAGAGCGGGGCCTCTTTAGCCTGCAGAAGAGAAGCCTGGCAGGCGATCTCCTCCATGTGTACAAGTATCGGAAGGGAGGGTGTCAAGAGCACGGGGCCAGACTCTTCTCCGTGGTGCCCAGCGACAGGACAAGAGGCAACGGGCACAAACGGGAACACAGGAAGTTCCATGGAGAGATGAGGAAAAGCTTCTTGACTGTGAGGGTGCCTGAGCGCTGCAGCAGGTTGCCCAGAGAGCTTGTGGAGTCTCCTTCCCTGCACATCTTCCCAACCCGCCTGGACGCGCTCCTGGGCAACGTGCTCTAGAGGCACCTGCTTGAGCAGGGGGGGGTTGGGACCAGATGATCTCCAGAGGTGCCTTGCAACCTCAGCCGTTGTGTGATTCTGGGAGTCTGGGATTCTGCACGCGCACATGGCCAGCACGGTCTCAGCCCTGTGCCCCACGCACGCCTGCACTTCCCTCCCTCACTCCTGCCCACCCTCACTCCTGCCCCAGCCCACAGCGCTCACAGCACTGCCCTCACCCCTTGGCACTCGCTCCCACGCCAGACCCCTAACGCCTTGCCTCGCCTGACACACTCTCCCTGCCTCACGCTCCCACCCCACCTCTGCCTCTCCCAACACTCCCGCCACCTTGCAAGGGGCCCCGCAACAAGGACTGCCTCCACCCAAACACCAAGACGGGAACCTCCTCCCGGGAGCAAAGACCACCACCACCCACTGGCCAGCACCACCCTCTTGCGACAAGCACGTGCCTCCCCACAGCCTAGGCCTTCCTAACTCACATCCAGGCCTCGCAGGACAACAGCCTCCCCTGCAAAACACCCCTCCGCCCATCCTTCCAAGGCCACCCCCACGCACGGCCCCACAAGGCAAAGCACGCACCCTCCTTTCTCACCACGCACACCTGACACCCCACACAGTCGGCAACCCACCAGCGCACACAACCTCACTACTCGCGCCGTGACTAAACACAGCCTGCTCACGGGCACCTCACAGGAACGCAGACAACGGCACCAAAGCGCCACCGCCTCATGACCAACACTCCTGCCAAGGCCACCAAAGCTTCCCTCCGCGGCGACACTATGGCGGCCCCTCCTCCCAACGCGGCCCCAAACCACAGCACGCAACTGGCACACCCTGACCTCACTGCTGACACCAGGCCTCTCCTACGCTTGGGCAACGTCCTCCACCCGCCCGCCCGCTCTGACATGCCCCTGCCACCAAAAGCCTCTCGCCTTCAGAGGCTCACTTGAAAGCTACCGCTGGGCCATAATGGCCACCTCCAAAAGAGCAGGAAAGGAAAAGGCAGCGGTGCGCAAAGGAAACCCAACCCACGCTTCATTACTTGCCAGCCTTTGGCGGTCAACAGCAGCTGGCTGCACAAGCCTCTCAGCCGCAGAGGGCCTCTCGGGGCCTCGGGCCCTCGGCGACCAGCATAAAAGCCCCACCAACGCAGCGCTCCCTCACACACTTCTCCAGACGCCTTCTCCTCCTCCGACAACGAGGTGAGTGAGTGGGACCCTTCTTCGCCCAAAGCCTTCCTCCCCTCACACCCACTGCCTGGCCCATCCTCGCTCCTCCTGCCTCCTCTCCCGCGCTCGCCTCCTTCTCCCACAAGGCCCAAGCTCCAGAGAGCTCTCGCAGCGAGACAGCCTGGCCTTTCCCTCACTTTGCTCGCGGGCGACGCGCTTGCCCACTAGCTTCCCTCTGCCTCTGCCAGGCCCCCTGCCTCACTGCCTCCTTCCGCTTGCACACCCTCGGCCTCTGCCCATAACCAACCACAGCAGACGAGCGGTCGCACTACTGCGCACAGCCCCTCCCAAACCTGCCCTGCGCCTCAACCACCCACACCTCGACCCTCTCTCCGGCCACCCTCCCCATGCACCTTCAGCACCTCCTCCGCCTCCCTACATCCCTGCTCCCCACTCCACGAGCAGAGGCTCCCCTCTCCTTTGGCCTCCTCACACATGCCTCCTCTCAGCGTCACTCAGCACCGCAACAGGCTGCCCAGAGAGCTTGGGGACTCTCCTTCCCTGCACAGCTTCCCAACCCGCCTGCATGCGAGCCTCTGCAATGTGCTCTCCATGACCCTGCTTGAGCAGCGCGGGTCCACTAGATGATCTCCAGACGTCCCTTCCATCCTGGCCCATTCCGTGAGTCTCTGATTCCTCACCCTTGCTCAACACTCGCTCTTCCAGGGCCCCCGACACCACACACACATGGCCTGCTACGACCTCTGCCGCCCCTGCGGACCCACCCCGCTGGCTAACAGCTGCAACGAGCCCTGTGTCAGGCAGTGCGAGGACTCCCGCATTCTCATCCAGCCTGCCACTCTTTTCGTCACCCTGCCCGGACCCATCCTCACCTCCTTCCCCCAGAACACCGCCCTCGGATCCTCCGCCTCAGCCGCCGTGGGTGACATTCTAGGTGCTCAGGGAGTCCCCATCTCCTCCGGCGCATTCAACTTCGGAGGCCTTGGCTGCTTCCCCCGCGGCAGAGCCTGCTTCCCCTGCTAAGGCCCCTCACCACGGCCCCTGGCAACAACCACCTACACCCTGCAAGCCACGTGAGCCACTCACAACGCACCTCCGGGACAGCGGCTCCACAGGCGATCATCCTCCACGCCCCTGCCTCCCAGCAAAGGCAGCAAGCCACCAAGCGACCAAGGCGGCCAGCCTCACCTCTTGGAAGCAGCAACAATCTTTCTCCTCCTCTTCTCCCACTTCCTTCTTTCCATCGCCCCCTTCTTCGCCTGACACTGCTCTCCCGTGACGCCACCTGCTCACAAGCCTAAGCTCAGGAGCCACCTCTGAGCACCGACTTCCCCCCACGCGCCACAAACACCTCTGTGCTCGGGCAACATCCACACTTCCACCCGAGACCAACGCCCTCCCACTTTCCCAACCTTCCGCTCCCTCTTCTCCCTCATTAAAGGTCCTGCTGCATCCCACACTGAAACGCCTCCGCTGCCTTTCTTCTCACAAGCCTCTCCCAACCGCCTCTCCAGGCACGGAGCCAGCCCTCTCCACGCCAGCGCGGTGGCTGCCTGGGTGCGTGGGAGACAAGGGGCCCGTGCTCAGCCCCCTTCAAGCCTCACACACCAAGCCCGCCCCAACACAAACACACCCAGGGGCACACACAGCCTCCCAGGGGGCACCGCACGGGGGCCCCACCAGCACCAACACCTCTCCCAAGCAAGAAATCAACCACCACCACAAATCCATGGGCCCCCGATGGCACGCACCCACGAGGGAGCATCCTGAGGGAGCTGGCGGATGTGAGTGCTAGGCCACTCTCCATCATCCTGGAAAGGTCCTGGAGAACAGGGGAGGTGCCTGAGCACTGGAAGAAAGCCAGTGTCACTCCAGTCTCGCCAAAGGGCAAGAAGGAGGAGCCAGGAAGCTACAGGCCTGTCCGCCTCCCCTCCATCCCGCGAAAGCTGATGGAACAGCTCAGGCTGGAGGTCAGCACTAAGCGTACGGAGGACAAGAAGGTGATCAGGAGTAGTCAGCACGGAGGCACCAAAGGGAACCCCTGCTTGAGCAATCGGATAGCCTTCTCTGCGGGAAGGACTGCCTGGGTAGAGGAGGGCAGAGCAGTGCATGTTGTCTGCCTGGGCTGCAGCAAGGCTTCTGACACTGTCTCCCATGCCATCCTCATAGGTAAACTCGGGAAGCGTGGGTTGTGTGAGTGGCCAGTGAGGTGGATTGAGGAGTGGCTGGATGGCAGAGCTCAGAGGGTTGTGGTCAGTGGCGCAGAGTGGAGTTGGAGGCGTGGAGCTAGCGGTGTCCCCCAGGGGGCAGTCGTGGCTCCAGTCTTGTTCAAGGCATCCAGCGATGACCTGGAGGAAGGCCCAGAGGGCGCTCTCGGCAAGTCGGCTGAGGATACTGAACTGGGGGGAGTGGCTGACACACCAGAAGGCTGTGGTGCCACGCAGAGGGACCTGGGCAGGCTGGAGAGTGGGGCCGAGAGGAACGTCGGGAAGTTCAACAAAGGCAAGCGCAGGGTGCTGCACCTGGGCAGGAATAACCCCAGGCCCCAGGACAGGCTGGGGGCTGACCTGCTGGAAAGTAGCTGTGCCGAGAAGGACCTGGGTGTGCTGGGGGACAACAAGTTAATTGTGAGCCAGCAATGTGCCCCTGTGGCCAAGAAGGCCAAAGGGATCGTGGGCTGCATTAGGAAGAGTGTTGCCAGCAGGTGGAGGGAGGTGATCCTCGGCCTCTCCTCAGCCCTGCGGAGGCCTGCCCTGGAGTACTGTGTCCACTTCTGGGCTCCCCACGACAAGAGAGACATGGCGCTGCTGGAGAGAGTGCAGCGGAGGCCTACAAAGATGGTGAGGGGACTGGAGCATCTCTGCTCTGAAGAGAGGCGGAGAGAGCGGGGCCTCTTTAGCCTGCAGAAGAGAAGCCTGGCAGGCGATCTCCTCCATGTGTACAAGTATCGGAAGGGAGGGTGTCAAGAGCACGGGGCCAGACTCTTCTCCGTGGTGCCCAGCGACAGGACAAGAGGCAACGGGCACAAACGGGAACACAGGAAGCTCCATGGAGAGATGAGGAAAAGCTTCTTGACTGTGAGGGTGCCTGAGCGCTGCAGCAGGTTGCCCAGAGAGCTTGTGGAGTCTCCTTCCCTGCACATCTTCCCAACCCGCCTGGACGCGCTCCTGGGCAACGTGCTCTAGAGGCACCTGCTTGAGCAGGGGGGGGTTGGGACCAGATGATCTCCAGAGGTGCCTTGCAACCTCAGCCGTTGTGTGATTCTGGGAGTCTGGGATTCTGCACGCGCACATGGCCAGCACGGTCTCAGCCCTGTGCCCCACGCACGCCTGCACTTCCCCAACGCAATGCCCACCCTCACTCCTGCCCCAGCCCACAGCGCTCACAGCACTGCCCTCACCCCTTGGCACTCGCTCCCACGCCAGACCCCTAACGCCTTGCCTCGCCTGACACACTCTCCCTGCCTCACGCTCCCACCCCACCTCTGCCTCTCCCAACACTCCCGCCACCTTGCAAGGGGCCCCGCAACAAGGACTGCCTCCACCCAAACACCAAGACGGGAACCTCCTCCCGGGAGCAAAGACCACCACCACCCACTGGCCAGCACCACCCTCTCGCGACAAGCACGTGCCTCCCCACAGCCTAGGCCTTCCTAACTCACATCCAGGCCTCGCAGGACAACAGCCTCCCCTGCAAAACACCCCTCCGCCCATCCTTCCAAGGCCACCCCCACGCACGGCCCCACAAGGCAAAGCACGCACCCTCCTTTCTCACCACGCACACCTGACACCCCACACAGTCGGCAACCCACCAGCGCACACAACCTCACTACTCGCGCCGTGACTAAACACAGCCTGCTCACGGGCACCTCACAGGAACGCAGACAACGGCACCAAAGCGCCACCGCCTCATGACCAACACTCCTGCCAAGGCCACCAAAGCTTCCCTCCGCGGCGACACTATGGCGGCCCCTCCTCCCAACGCGGCCCCAAACCACAGCACGCAACTGGCACACCCTGACCTCACTGCCGACACCAGGCCTCTCCTACGCTTGGGCAACGTCCTCCACCCGCCCGCCCGCTCTGACATGCCCCTGCCACCAAAAGCCTCTCGCCTTCAGAGGCTCACTTGAAAGCTACCGCTGGGCCATAATGGCCACCTCCAAAAGAGCAGGAAAGGAAAAGGCAGCGGTGCGCAAAGGAAACCCAACCCACGCTTCATTACTTGCCAGCCTTTGGCGGTCAACAGCAGCTGGCTGCACAAGCCTCTCAGCCGCAGAGGGCCTCTCGGGGCCTCGGGCCCTCGGCGACCAGCATAAAAGCCCCACCAACGCAGCGCTCCCTCACACACTTCTCCAGACGCCTTCTCCTCCTCCGACAACGAGGTGAGTGAGTGGGACCCTTCTTCGCCCAAAGCCTTCCTCCCCTCACACCCACTGCCTGGCCCATCCTCGCTCCTCCTGCCTCCTCTCCCGCGCTCGCCTCCTTCTCCCACAAGGCCCAAGCTCCAGAGAGCTCTCGCAGCGAGACAGCCTGGCCTTTCCCTCACTTTGCTCGCGGGCGACGCGCTTGCCCACTAGCTTCCCTCTGCCTCTGCCAGGCCCCCTGCCTCACTGCCTCCTTCCGCTTGCACACCCTCGGCCTCTGCCCATAACCAACCACAGCAGACGAGCGGTCGCACTACTGCGCACAGCCCCTCCCAAACCTGCCCTGCGCCTCAACCACCCACACCTCGACCCTCTCTCCGGCCACCCTCCCCATGCACCTTCAGCACCTCCTCCGCCTCCCTACATCCCTGCTCCCCACTCCACGAGCAGAGGCTCCCCTCTCCTTTGGCCTCCTCACACATGCCTCCTCTCAGCGTCACTCAGCACCGCAACAGGCTGCCCAGAGAGCTTGGGGACTCTCCTTCCCTGCACAGCTTCCCAACCCGCCTGCATGCGAGCCTCTGCAATGTGCTCTCCATGACCCTGCTTGAGCAGCGCGGGTCCACTAGATGATCTCCAGACGTCCCTTCCATCCTGGCCCATTCCGTGAGTCTCTGATTCCTCACCCTTGCTCAACACTCGCTCTTCCAGGGCCCCCGACACCACACACACATGGCCTGCTACGACCTCTGCCGCCCCTGCGGACCCACCCCGCTGGCTAACAGCTGCAACGAGCCCTGTGTCAGGCAGTGCGAGGACTCCCGCATTCTCATCCAGCCTGCCACTCTTTTCGTCACCCTGCCCGGACCCATCCTCACCTCCTTCCCCCAGAACACCGCCCTCGGATCCTCCGCCTCAGCCGCCGTGGGTGACATTCTAGGTGCTCAGGGAGTCCCCATCTCCTCCGGCGCATTCAACTTCGGAGGCCTTGGCTGCTTCCCCCGCGGCAGAGCCTGCTTCCCCTGCTAAGGCCCCTCACCACGGCCCCTGGCAACAACCACCTACACCCTGCAAGCCACGTGAGCCACTCACAACGCACCTCCGGGACAGCGGCTCCACAGGCGATCATCCTCCACGCCCCTGCCTCCCAGCAAAGGCAGCAAGCCACCAAGCGACCAAGGCGGCCAGCCTCACCTCTTGGAAGCAGCAACAATCTTTCTCCTCCTCTTCTCCCACTTCCTTCTTTCCATCGCCCCCTTCTTCGCCTGACACTGCTCTCCCGTGACGCCACCTGCTCACAAGCCTAAGCTCAGGAGCCACCTCTGAGCACCGACTTCCCCCCACGCGCCACAAACACCTCTGTGCTCGGGCAACATCCACACTTCCACCCGAGACCAACGCCCTCCCACTTTCCCAACCTTCCGCTCCCTCTTCTCCCTCATTAAAGGTCCTGCTGCATCCCACACTGAAACGCCTCCGCTGCCTTTCTTCTCACAAGCCTCTCCCAACCGCCTCTCCAGGCACGGAGCCAGCCCTCTCCACGCCAGCGCGGTGGCTGCCTGGGTGCGTGGGAGACAAGGGGCCCGTGCTCAGCCCCCTTCAAGCCTCACACACCAAGCCCGCCCCAACACAAACACACCCAGGGGCACACACAGCCTCCCAGGGGGCACCGCACGGGGGCCCCACCAGCACCAACACCTCTCCCAAGCAAGAAATCAACAACCACCACAAATCCATGGGCCCCCGATGGCACGCACCCACGAGGGAGCATCCTGAGGGAGCTGGCGGATGTGAGTGCTAGGCCACTCTCCATCATCCTGGAAAGGTCCTGGAGAACAGGGGAGGTGCCTGAGCACTGGAAGAAAGCCAGTGTCACTCCAGTCTCGCCAAAGGGCAAGAAGGAGGAGCCAGGAAGCTACAGGCCTGTCCGCCTCCCCTCCATCCCGCGAAAGCTGATGGAACAGCTCAGGCTGGAGGTCAGCACTAAGCGTACGGAGGACAAGAAGGTGATCAGGAGTAGTCAGCACGGAGGCACCAAAGGGAACCCCTGCTTGAGCAATCGGATAGCCTTCTCTGCGGGAAGGACTGCCTGGGTAGAGGAGGGCAGAGCAGTGCATGTTGTCTGCCTGGGCTGCAGCAAGGCTTCTGACACTGTCTCCCATGCCATCCTCATAGGTAAACTCGGGAAGCGTGGGTTGTGTGAGTGGCCAGTGAGGTGGATTGAGGAGTGGCTGGATGGCAGAGCTCAGAGGGTTGTGGTCAGTGGCGCAGAGTGGAGTTGGAGGCGTGGAGCTAGCGGTGTCCCCCAGGGGGCAGTCGTGGCTCCAGTCTTGTTCAAGGCATCCAGCGATGACCTGGAGGAAGGCCCAGAGGGCGCTCTCGGCAAGTCGGCTGAGGATACTGAACTGGGGGGAGTGGCTGACACACCAGAAGGCTGTGGTGCCACGCAGAGGGACCTGGGCAGGCTGGAGAGTGGGGCCGAGAGGAACGTCGGGAAGTTCAACAAAGGCAAGCGCAGGGTGCTGCACCTGGGCAGGAATAACCCCAGGCCCCAGGACAGGCTGGGGGCTGACCTGCTGGAAAGTAGCTGTGCCGAGAAGGACCTGGGTGTGCTGGGGGACAACAAGTTAATTGTGAGCCAGCAATGTGCCCCTGTGGCCAAGAAGGCCAAAGGGATCGTGGGCTGCATTAGGAAGAGTGTTGCCAGCAGGTGGAGGGAGGTGATCCTCGGCCTCTCCTCAGCCCTGCGGAGGCCTGCCCTGGAGTACTGTGTCCACTTCTGGGCTCCCCACGACAAGAGAGACATGGCGCTGCTGGAGAGAGTGCAGCGGAGGCCTACAAAGATGGTGAGGGGACTGGAGCATCTCTGCTCTGAAGAGAGGCGGAGAGAGCGGGGCCTCTTTAGCCTGCAGAAGAGAAGCCTGGCAGGCGATCTCCTCCATGTGTACAAGTATCGGAAGGGAGGGTGTCAAGAGCACGGGGCCAGACTCTTCTCCGTGGTGCCCAGCGACAGGACAAGAGGCAACGGGCACAAACGGGAACACAGGAAGCTCCATGGAGAGATGAGGAAAAGCTTCTTGACTGTGAGGGTGCCTGAGCGCTGCAGCAGGTTGCCCAGAGAGCTTGTGGAGTCTCCTTCCCTGCACATCTTCCCAACCCGCCTGGACGCGCTCCTGGGCAACGTGCTCTAGAGGCACCTGCTTGAGCAGGGGGGGGTTGGGACCAGATGATCTCCAGAGGTGCCTTGCAACCTCAGCCGTTGTGTGATTCTGGGAGTCTGGGATTCTGCACGCGCACATGGCCAGCACGGTCTCAGCCCTGTGCCCCACGCACGCCTGCACTTCCCCAACGCAATGCCCACCCTCACTCCTGCCCCAGCCCACAGCGCTCACAGCACTGCCCTCACCCCTTGGCACTCGCTCCCACGCCAGACCCCTAACGCCTTGCCTCGCCTGACACACTCTCCCTGCCTCACGCTCCCACCCCACCTCTGCCTCTCCCAACACTCCCGCCACCTTGCAAGGGGCCCCGCAACAAGGACTGCCTCCACCCAAACACCAAGACGGGAACCTCCTCCCGGGAGCAAAGACCACCACCACCCACTGGCCAGCACCACCCTCTTGCGACAAGCACGTGCCTCCCCACAGCCTAGGCCTTCCTAACTCACATCCAGGCCTCGCAGGACAACAGCCTCCCCTGCAAAACACCCCTCCGCCCATCCTTCCAAGGCCACCCCCACGCACGGCCCCACAAGGCAAAGCACGCACCCTCCTTTCTCACCACGCACACCTGACACCCCACACAGTCGGCAACCCACCAGCGCACACAACCTCACTACTCGCGCCGTGACTAAACACAGCCTGCTCACGGGCACCTCACAGGAACGCAGACAACGGCACCAAAGCGCCACCGCCTCATGACCAACACTCCTGCCAAGGCCACCAAAGCTTCCCTCCGCGGCGACACTATGGCGGCCCCTCCTCCCAACGCGGCCCCAAACCACAGCACGCAACTGGCACACCCTGACCTCACTGCCGACACCAGGCCTCTCCTACGCTTGGGCAACGTCCTCCACCCGCCCGCCCGCTCTGACATGCCCCTGCCACCAAAAGCCTCTCGCCTTCAGAGGCTCACTTGAAAGCTACCGCTGGGCCATAATGGCCACCTCCAAAAGAGCAGGAAAGGAAAAGGCAGCGGTGCGCAAAGGAAACCCAACCCACGCTTCATTACTTGCCAGCCTTTGGCGGTCAACAGCAGCTGGCTGCACAAGCCTCTCAGCCGCAGAGGGCCTCTCGGGGCCTCGGGCCCTCGGCGACCAGCATAAAAGCCCCACCAACGCAGCGCTCCCTCACACACTTCTCCAGACGCCTTCTCCTCCTCCGACAACCAGGTGAGTGAGTGGGACCCTTCTTCGCCCAAAGCCTTCCTCCCCTCACACCCACTGCCTGGCCCATCCTCGCTCCTCCTGCCTCCTCTCCCGCACTCGCCTCCTTCTCCCACAAGGCCCAAGCTCCAGAGAGCTCTCGCAGCGAGACAGCCTGGCCTTTCCCTCACTTTGCTCGCGGGCGACGCGCTTGCCCACTAGCTTCCCTCTGCCTCTGCCAGGCCCCCTGCCTCACTGCCTCCTTCCGCTTGCACACCCTCGGCCTCTGCCCATAACCAACCACAGCAGACGAGCGGTCGCACTACTGCGCACAGCCCCTCCCAAACCTGCCCTGCGCCTCAACCACCCACACCTCGACCCTCTCTCCGGCCACCCTCCCCATGCACCTTCAGCACCTCCTCCGCCTCCCTACATCCCTGCTCCCCACTCCACGAGCAGAGGCTCCCCTCTCCTTTGGCCTCCTCACACATGCCTCCTCTCAGCGTCACTCAGCACCGCAACAGGCTGCCCAGAGAGCTTGGGGACTCTCCTTCCCTGCACAGCTTCCCAACCCGCCTGCATGCGAGCCTCTGCAATGTGCTCTCCATGACCCTGCTTGAGCAGCGCGGGTCCACTAGATGATCTCCAGACGTCCCTTCCATCCTGGCCCATTCCGTGAGTCTCTGATTCCTCACCCTTGCTCAACACTCGCTCTTCCAGGGCCCCCGACACCACACACACATGGCCTGCTACGACCTCTGCCGCCCCTGCGGACCCACCCCGCTGGCTAACAGCTGCAACGAGCCCTGTGTCAGGCAGTGCGAGGACTCCCGCATTCTCATCCAGCCTGCCACTCTTTTCGTCACCCTGCCCGGACCCATCCTCACCTCCTTCCCCCAGAACACCGCCCTCGGATCCTCCGCCTCAGCCGCCGTGGGTGACATTCTAGGTGCTCAGGGAGTCCCCATCTCCTCCGGCGCATTCAACTTCGGAGGCCTTGGCTGCTTCCCCCGCGGCAGAGCCTGCTTCCCCTGCTAAGGCCCCTCACCACGGCCCCTGGCAACAACCACCTACACCCTGCAAGCCACGTGAGCCACTCACAACGCACCTCCGGGACAGCGGCTCCACAGGCGATCACCCTCCACGCCCCTGCCTCCCAGCAAAGGCAGCAAGCCACCAAGCGACCAAGGCGGCCAGCCTCACCTCTTGGAAGCAGCAACAATCTTTCTCCTCCTCTTCTCCCACTTCCTTCTTTCCATCGCCCCCTTCTTCGCCTGACACTGCTCTCCCGTGACGCCACCTGCTCACAAGCCTAAGCTCAGGAGCCACCTCTGAGCACCGACTTCCCCCCACGCGCCACAAACACCTCTGTGCTCGGGCAACATCCACACTTCCACCCGAGACCAACGCCCTCCCACTTTCCCAACCTTCCGCTCCCTCTTCTCCCTCATTAAAGGTCCTGCTGCATCCCACACTGAAACGCCTCCGCTGCCTTTCTTCTCACAAGCCTCTCCCAACCGCCTCTCCAGGCACGGAGCCAGCCCTCTCCACGCCAGCGCGGTGGCTGCCTGGGTGCGTGGGAGACAAGGGGCCCGTGCTCAGCCCCCTTCAAGCCTCACACACCAAGCCCGCCCCAACACAAACACACCCAGGGGCACACACAGCCTCCCAGGGGGCACCGCACGGGGGCCCCACCAGCACCAACACCTCTCCCAAGCAAGAAATCAACAACCACCACAAATCCATGGGCCCCCGATGGCACGCACCCACGAGGGAGCATCCTGAGGGAGCTGGCGGATGTGAGTGCTAGGCCACTCTCCATCATCCTGGAAAGGTCCTGGAGAACAGGGGAGGTGCCTGAGCACTGGAAGAAAGCCAGTGTCACTCCAGTCTCGCCAAAGGGCAAGAAGGAGGAGCCAGGAAGCTACAGGCCTGTCCGCCTCCCCTCCATCCCGCGAAAGCTGATGGAACAGCTCAGGCTGGAGGTCAGCACTAAGCGTACGGAGGACAAGAAGGTGATCAGGAGTAGTCAGCACGGAGGCACCAAAGGGAACCCCTGCTTGAGCAATCGGATAGCCTTCTCTGCGGGAAGGACTGCCTGGGTAGAGGAGGGCAGAGCAGTGCATGTTGTCTGCCTGGGCTGCAGCAAGGCTTCTGACACTGTCTCCCATGCCATCCTCATAGGTAAACTCGGGAAGCGTGGGTTGTGTGAGTGGCCAGTGAGGTGGATTGAGGAGTGGCTGGATGGCAGAGCTCAGAGGGTTGTGGTCAGTGGCGCAGAGTGGAGTTGGAGGCGTGGAGCTAGCGGTGTCCCCCAGGGGGCAGTCGTGGCTCCAGTCTTGTTCAAGGCATCCAGCGATGACCTGGAGGAAGGCCCAGAGGGCGCTCTCGGCAAGTCGGCTGAGGATACTGAACTGGGGGGAGTGGCTGACACACCAGAAGGCTGTGGTGCCACGCAGAGGGACCTGGGCAGGCTGGAGAGTGGGGCCGAGAGGAACGTCGGGAAGTTCAACAAAGGCAAGCGCAGGGTGCTGCACCTGGGCAGGAATAACCCCAGGCCCCAGGACAGGCTGGGGGCTGACCTGCTGGAAAGTAGCTGTGCCGAGAAGGACCTGGGTGTGCTGGGGGACAACAAGTTAATTGTGAGCCAGCAATGTGCCCCTGTGGCCAAGAAGGCCAAAGGGATCGTGGGCTGCATTAGGAAGAGTGTTGCCAGCAGGTGGAGGGAGGTGATCCTCGGCCTCTCCTCAGCCCTGCGGAGGCCTGCCCTGGAGTACTGTGTCCACTTCTGGGCTCCCCACGACAAGAGAGACATGGCGCTGCTGGAGAGAGTGCAGCGGAGGCCTACAAAGATGGTGAGGGGACTGGAGCATCTCTGCTCTGAAGAGAGGCGGAGAGAGCGGGGCCTCTTTAGCCTGCAGAAGAGAAGCCTGGCAGGCGATCTCCTCCATGTGTACAAGTATCGGAAGGGAGGGTGTCAAGAGCACGGGGCCAGACTCTTCTCCGTGGTGCCCAGCGACAGGACAAGAGGCAACGGGCACAAACGGGAACACAGGAAGCTCCATGGAGAGATGAGGAAAAGCTTCTTGACTGTGAGGGTGCCTGAGCGCTGCAGCAGGTTGCCCAGAGAGCTTGTGGAGTCTCCTTCCCTGCACATCTTCCCAACCCGCCTGGACGCGCTCCTGGGCAACGTGCTCTAGAGGCACCTGCTTGAGCAGGGGGGGGTTGGGACCAGATGATCTCCAGAGGTGCCTTGCAACCTCAGCCGTTGTGTGATTCTGGGAGTCTGGGATTCTGCACGCGCACATGGCCAGCACGGTCTCAGCCCTGTGCCCCACGCACGCCTGCACTTCCCTCCCTCACTCCTGCCCACCCTCACTCCTGCCCCAGCCCACAGCGCTCACAGCACTGCCCTCACCCCTTGGCACTCGCTCCCACGCCAGACCCCTAACGCCTTGCCTCGCCTGACACACTCTCCCTGCCTCACGCTCCCACCCCACCTCTGCCTCTCCCAACACTCCCGCCACCTTGCAAGGGGCCCCGCAACAAGGACTGCCTCCACCCAAACACCAAGACGGGAACCTCCTCCCGGGAGCAAAGACCACCACCACCCACTGGCCAGCACCACCCTCTTGCGACAAGCACGTGCCTCCCCACAGCCTAGGCCTTCCTAACTCACATCCAGGCCTCGCAGGACAACAGCCTCCCCTGCAAAACACCCCTCCGCCCATCCTTCCAAGGCCACCCCCACGCACGGCCCCACAAGGCAAAGCACGCACCCTCCTTTCTCACCACGCACACCTGACACCCCACACAGTCGGCAACCCACCAGCGCACACAACCTCACTACTCGCGCCGTGACTAAACACAGCCTGCTCACGGGCACCTCACAGGAACGCAGACAACGGCACCAAAGCGCCACCGCCTCATGACCAACACTCCTGCCAAGGCCACCAAAGCTTCCCTCCGCGGCGACACTATGGCGGCCCCTCCTCCCAACGCGGCCCCAAACCACAGCACGCAACTGGCACACCCTGACCTCACTGCTGACACCAGGCCTCTCCTACGCTTGGGCAACGTCCTCCACCCGCCCGCCCGCTCTGACATGCCCCTGCCACCAAAAGCCTCTCGCCTTCAGAGGCTCACTTGAAAGCTACCGCTGGGCCATAATGGCCACCTCCAAAAGAGCAGGAAAGGAAAAGGCAGCGGTGCGCAAAGGAAACCCAACCCACGCTTCATTACTTGCCAGCCTTTGGCGGTCAACAGCAGCTGGCTGCACAAGCCTCTCAGCCGCAGAGGGCCTCTCGGGGCCTCGGGCCCTCGGCGACCAGCATAAAAGCCCCACCAACGCAGCGCTCCCTCACACACTTCTCCAGACGCCTTCTCCTCCTCCGACAACGAGGTGAGTGAGTGGGACCCTTCTTCGCCCAAAGCCTTCCTCCCCTCACACCCACTGCCTGGCCCATCCTCGCTCCTCCTGCCTCCTCTCCCGCGCTCGCCTCCTTCTCCCACAAGGCCCAAGCTCCAGAGAGCTCTCGCAGCGAGACAGCCTGGCCTTTCCCTCACTTTGCTCGCGGGCGACGCGCTTGCCCACTAGCTTCCCTCTGCCTCTGCCAGGCCCCCTGCCTCACTGCCTCCTTCCGCTTGCACACCCTCGGCCTCTGCCCATAACCAACCACAGCAGACGAGCGGTCGCACTACTGCGCACAGCCCCTCCCAAACCTGCCCTGCGCCTCAACCACCCACACCTCGACCCTCTCTCCGGCCACCCTCCCCATGCACCTTCAGCACCTCCTCCGCCTCCCTACATCCCTGCTCCCCACTCCACGAGCAGAGGCTCCCCTCTCCTTTGGCCTCCTCACACATGCCTCCTCTCAGCGTCACTCAGCACCGCAACAGGCTGCCCAGAGAGCTTGGGGACTCTCCTTCCCTGCACAGCTTCCCAACCCGCCTGCATGCGAGCCTCTGCAATGTGCTCTCCATGACCCTGCTTGAGCAGCGCGGGTCCACTAGATGATCTCCAGACGTCCCTTCCATCCTGGCCCATTCCGTGAGTCTCTGATTCCTCACCCTTGCTCAACACTCGCTCTTCCAGGGCCCCCGACACCACACACACATGGCCTGCTACGACCTCTGCCGCCCCTGCGGACCCACCCCGCTGGCTAACAGCTGCAACGAGCCCTGTGTCAGGCAGTGCGAGGACTCCCGCATTCTCATCCAGCCTGCCACTCTTTTCGTCACCCTGCCCGGACCCATCCTCACCTCCTTCCCCCAGAACACCGCCCTCGGATCCTCCGCCTCAGCCGCCGTGGGTGACATTCTAGGTGCTCAGGGAGTCCCCATCTCCTCCGGCGCATTCAACTTCGGAGGCCTTGGCTGCTTCCCCCGCGGCAGAGCCTGCTTCCCCTGCTAAGGCCCCTCACCACGGCCCCTGGCAACAACCACCTACACCCTGCAAGCCACGTGAGCCACTCACAACGCACCTCCGGGACAGCGGCTCCACAGGCGATCATCCTCCACGCCCCTGCCTCCCAGCAAAGGCAGCAAGCCACCAAGCGACCAAGGCGGCCAGCCTCACCTCTTGGAAGCAGCAACAATCTTTCTCCTCCTCTTCTCCCACTTCCTTCTTTCCATCGCCCCCTTCTTCGCCTGACACTGCTCTCCCGTGACGCCACCTGCTCACAAGCCTAAGCTCAGGAGCCACCTCTGAGCACCGACTTCCCCCCACGCGCCACAAACACCTCTGTGCTCGGGCAACATCCACACTTCCACCCGAGACCAACGCCCTCCCACTTTCCCAACCTTCCGCTCCCTCTTCTCCCTCATTAAAGGTCCTGCTGCATCCCACACTGAAACGCCTCCGCTGCCTTTCTTCTCACAAGCCTCTCCCAACCGCCTCTCCAGGCACGGAGCCAGCCCTCTCCACGCCAGCGCGGTGGCTGCCTGGGTGCGTGGGAGACAAGGGGCCCGTGCTCAGCCCCCTTCAAGCCTCACACACCAAGCCCGCCCCAACACAAACACACCCAGGGGCACACACAGCCTCCCAGGGGGCACCGCACGGGGGCCCCACCAGCACCAACACCTCTCCCAAGCAAGAAATCAACCACCACCACAAATCCATGGGCCCCCGATGGCACGCACCCACGAGGGAGCATCCTGAGGGAGCTGGCGGATGTGAGTGCTAGGCCACTCTCCATCATCCTGGAAAGGTCCTGGAGAACAGGGGAGGTGCCTGAGCACTGGAAGAAAGCCAGTGTCACTCCAGTCTCGCCAAAGGGCAAGAAGGAGGAGCCAGGAAGCTACAGGCCTGTCCGCCTCCCCTCCATCCCGCGAAAGCTGATGGAACAGCTCAGGCTGGAGGTCAGCACTAAGCGTACGGAGGACAAGAAGGTGATCAGGAGTAGTCAGCACGGAGGCACCAAAGGGAACCCCTGCTTGAGCAATCGGATAGCCTTCTCTGCGGGAAGGACTGCCTGGGTAGAGGAGGGCAGAGCAGTGCATGTTGTCTGCCTGGGCTGCAGCAAGGCTTCTGACACTGTCTCCCATGCCATCCTCATAGGTAAACTCGGGAAGCGTGGGTTGTGTGAGTGGCCAGTGAGGTGGATTGAGGAGTGGCTGGATGGCAGAGCTCAGAGGGTTGTGGTCAGTGGCGCAGAGTGGAGTTGGAGGCGTGGAGCTAGCGGTGTCCCCCAGGGGGCAGTCGTGGCTCCAGTCTTGTTCAAGGCATCCAGCGATGACCTGGAGGAAGGCCCAGAGGGCGCTCTCGGCAAGTCGGCTGAGGATACTGAACTGGGGGGAGTGGCTGACACACCAGAAGGCTGTGGTGCCACGCAGAGGGACCTGGGCAGGCTGGAGAGTGGGGCCGAGAGGAACGTCGGGAAGTTCAACAAAGGCAAGCGCAGGGTGCTGCACCTGGGCAGGAATAACCCCAGGCCCCAGGACAGGCTGGGGGCTGACCTGCTGGAAAGTAGCTGTGCCGAGAAGGACCTGGGTGTGCTGGGGGACAACAAGTTAATTGTGAGCCAGCAATGTGCCCCTGTGGCCAAGAAGGCCAAAGGGATCGTGGGCTGCATTAGGAAGAGTGTTGCCAGCAGGTGGAGGGAGGTGATCCTCGGCCTCTCCTCAGCCCTGCGGAGGCCTGCCCTGGAGTACTGTGTCCACTTCTGGGCTCCCCACGACAAGAGAGACATGGCGCTGCTGGAGAGAGTGCAGCGGAGGCCTACAAAGATGGTGAGGGGACTGGAGCATCTCTGCTCTGAAGAGAGGCGGAGAGAGCGGGGCCTCTTTAGCCTGCAGAAGAGAAGCCTGGCAGGCGATCTCCTCCATGTGTACAAGTATCGGAAGGGAGGGTGTCAAGAGCACGGGGCCAGACTCTTCTCCGTGGTGCCCAGCGACAGGACAAGAGGCAACGGGCACAAACGGGAACACAGGAAGCTCCATGGAGAGATGAGGAAAAGCTTCTTGACTGTGAGGGTGCCTGAGCGCTGCAGCAGGTTGCCCAGAGAGCTTGTGGAGTCTCCTTCCCTGCACATCTTCCCAACCCGCCTGGACGCGCTCCTGGGCAACGTGCTCTAGAGGCACCTGCTTGAGCAGGGGGGGGTTGGGACCAGATGATCTCCAGAGGTGCCTTGCAACCTCAGCCGTTGTGTGATTCTGGGAGTCTGGGATTCTGCACGCGCACATGGCCAGCACGGTCTCAGCCCTGTGCCCCACGCACGCCTGCACTTCCCCAACGCAATGCCCACCCTCACTCCTGCCCCAGCCCACAGCGCTCACAGCACTGCCCTCACCCCTTGGCACTCGCTCCCACGCCAGACCCCTAACGCCTTGCCTCGCCTGACACACTCTCCCTGCCTCACGCTCCCACCCCACCTCTGCCTCTCCCAACACTCCCGCCACCTTGCAAGGGGCCCCGCAACAAGGACTGCCTCCACCCAAACACCAAGACGGGAACCTCCTCCCGGGAGCAAAGACCACCACCACCCACTGGCCAGCACCACCCTCTTGCGACAAGCACGTGCCTCCCCACAGCCTAGGCCTTCCTAACTCACATCCAGGCCTCGCAGGACAACAGCCTCCCCTGCAAAACACCCCTCCGCCCATCCTTCCAAGGCCACCCCCACGCACGGCCCCACAAGGCAAAGCACGCACCCTCCTTTCTCACCACGCACACCTGACACCCCACACAGTCGGCAACCCACCAGCGCACACAACCTCACTACTCGCGCCGTGACTAAACACAGCCTGCTCACGGGCACCTCACAGGAACGCAGACAACGGCACCAAAGCGCCACCGCCTCATGACCAACACTCCTGCCAAGGCCACCAAAGCTTCCCTCCGCGGCGACACTATGGCGGCCCCTCCTCCCAACGCGGCCCCAAACCACAGCACGCAACTGGCACACCCTGACCTCACTGCCGACACCAGGCCTCTCCTACGCTTGGGCAACGTCCTCCACCCGCCCGCCCGCTCTGACATGCCCCTGCCACCAAAAGCCTCTCGCCTTCAGAGGCTCACTTGAAAGCTACCGCTGGGCCATAATGGCCACCTCCAAAAGAGCAGGAAAGGAAAAGGCAGCGGTGCGCAAAGGAAACCCAACCCACGCTTCATTACTTGCCAGCCTTTGGCGGTCAACAGCAGCTGGCTGCACAAGCCTCTCAGCCGCAGAGGGCCTCTCGGGGCCTCGGGCCCTCGGCGACCAGCATAAAAGCCCCACCAACGCAGCGCTCCCTCACACACTTCTCCAGACGCCTTCTCCTCCTCCGACAACGAGGTGAGTGAGTGGGACCCTTCTTCGCCCAAAGCCTTCCTCCCCTCACACCCACTGCCTGGCCCATCCTCGCTCCTCCTGCCTCCTCTCCCGCGCTCGCCTCCTTCTCCCACAAGGCCCAAGCTCCAGAGAGCTCTCGCAGCAAGACAGCCTGGCCTTTCCCTCACTTTGCTCGCGGGCGACGCGCTTGCCCACTAGCTTCCCTCTGCCTCTGCCAGGCCCCCTGCCTCACTGCCTCCTTCCGCTTGCACACCCTCGGCCTCTGCCCATAACCAACCACAGCAGACGAGCGGTCGCACTACTGCGCACAGCCCCTCCCAAACCTGCCCTGCGCCTCAACCACCCACACCTCGACCCTCTCTCCGGCCACCCTCCCCATGCACCTTCAGCACCTCCTCCGCCTCCCTACATCCCTGCTCCCCACTCCACGAGCAGAGGCTCCCCTCTCCTTTGGCCTCCTCACACATGCCTCCTCTCAGCGTCACTCAGCACCGCAACAGGCTGCCCAGAGAGCTTGGGGACTCTCCTTCCCTGCACAGCTTCCCAACCCGCCTGCATGCGAGCCTCTGCAATGTGCTCTCCATGACCCTGCTTGAGCAGCGCGGGTCCACTAGATGATCTCCAGACGTCCCTTCCATCCTGGCCCATTCCGTGAGTCTCTGATTCCTCACCCTTGCTCAACACTCGCTCTTCCAGGGCCCCCGACACCACACACACATGGCCTGCTACGACCTCTGCCGCCCCTGCGGACCCACCCCGCTGGCTAACAGCTGCAACGAGCCCTGTGTCAGGCAGTGCGAGGACTCCCGCATTCTCATCCAGCCTGCCACTCTTTTCGTCACCCTGCCCGGACCCATCCTCACCTCCTTCCCCCAGAACACCGCCCTCGGATCCTCCGCCTCAGCCGCCGTGGGTGACATTCTAGGTGCTCAGGGAGTCCCCATCTCCTCCGGCGCATTCAACTTCGGAGGCCTTGGCTGCTTCCCCCGCGGCAGAGCCTGCTTCCCCTGCTAAGGCCCCTCGCCACGGCCCCTGGCAACAACCACCTACACCCTGCAAGCCACGTGAGCCACTCACAACGCACCTCCGGGACAGCGGCTCCACAGGCGATCACCCTCCACGCCCCTGCCTCCCAGCAAAGGCAGCAAGCCACCAAGCGACCAAGGCGGCCAGCCTCACCTCTTGGAAGCAGCAACAATCTTTCTCCTCCTCTTCTCCCACTTCCTTCTTTCCATCGCCCCCTTCTTCGCCTGACACTGCTCTCCCGTGACGCCACCTGCTCACAAGCCTAAGCTCAGGAGCCACCTCTGAGCACCGACTTCCCCCCACGCGCCACAAACACCTCTGTGCTCGGGCAACATCCACACTTCCACCCGAGACCAACGCCCTCCCACTTTCCCAACCTTCCGCTCCCTCTTCTCCCTCATTAAAGGTCCTGCTGCATCCCACACTGAAATGCCTCCGCTGCCTTTCTTCTCACAAGCCTCTCCCAACCGCCTCTCCAGGCACGGAGCCAGCCCTCTCCACGCCAGCGCGGTGGCTGCCTGGGTGCGTGGGAGACAAGGGGCCCGTGCTCAGCCCCCTTCAAGCCTCACACACCAAGCCCGCCCCAACACAAACACACCCAGGGGCACACACAGCCTCCCAGGGGGCACCGCACGGGGGCCCCACCAGCACCAACACCTCTCCCAAGCAAGAAATCAACAACCACCACAAATCCATGGGCCCCCGATGGCACGCACCCACGAGGGAGCATCCTGAGGGAGCTGGCGGATGTGAGTGCTAGGCCACTCTCCATCATCCTGGAAAGGTCCTGGAGAACAGGGGAGGTGCCTGAGCACTGGAAGAAAGCCAGTGTCACTCCAGTCTCGCCAAAGGGCAAGAAGGAGGAGCCAGGAAGCTACAGGCCTGTCCGCCTCCCCTCCATCCCGCGAAAGCTGATGGAACAGCTCAGGCTGGAGGTCAGCACTAAGCGTACGGAGGACAAGAAGGTGATCAGGAGTAGTCAGCACGGAGGCACCAAAGGGAACCCCTGCTTGAGCAATCGGATAGCCTTCTCTGCGGGAAGGACTGCCTGGGTAGAGGAGGGCAGAGCAGTGCATGTTGTCTGCCTGGGCTGCAGCAAGGCTTCTGACACTGTCTCCCATGCCATCCTCATAGGTAAACTCGGGAAGCGTGGGTTGTGTGAGTGGCCAGTGAGGTGGATTGAGGAGTGGCTGGATGGCAGAGCTCAGAGGGTTGTGGTCAGTGGCGCAGAGTGGAGTTGGAGGCGTGGAGCTAGCGGTGTCCCCCAGGGGGCAGTCGTGGCTCCAGTCTTGTTCAAGGCATCCAGCGATGACCTGGAGGAAGGCCCAGAGGGCGCTCTCGGCAAGTCGGCTGAGGATACTGAACTGGGGGGAGTGGCTGACACACCAGAAGGCTGTGGTGCCACGCAGAGGGACCTGGGCAGGCTGGAGAGTGGGGCCGAGAGGAACGTCGGGAAGTTCAACAAAGGCAAGCGCAGGGTGCTGCACCTGGGCAGGAATAACCCCAGGCCCCAGGACAGGCTGGGGGCTGACCTGCTGGAAAGTAGCTGTGCCGAGAAGGACCTGGGTGTGCTGGGGGACAACAAGTTAATTGTGAGCCAGCAATGTGCCCCTGTGGCCAAGAAGGCCAAAGGGATCGTGGGCTGCATTAGGAAGAGTGTTGCCAGCAGGTGGAGGGAGGTGATCCTCGGCCTCTCCTCAGCCCTGCGGAGGCCTGCCCTGGAGTACTGTGTCCACTTCTGGGCTCCCCACGACAAGAGAGACATGGCGCTGCTGGAGAGAGTGCAGCGGAGGCCTACAAAGATGGTGAGGGGACTGGAGCATCTCTGCTCTGAAGAGAGGCGGAGAGAGCGGGGCCTCTTTAGCCTGCAGAAGAGAAGCCTGGCAGGCGATCTCCTCCATGTGTACAAGTATCGGAAGGGAGGGTGTCAAGAGCACGGGGCCAGACTCTTCTCCGTGGTGCCCAGCGACAGGACAAGAGGCAACGGGCACAAACGGGAACACAGGAAGCTCCATGGAGAGATGAGGAAAAGCTTCTTGACTGTGAGGGTGCCTGAGCGCTGCAGCAGGTTGCCCAGAGAGCTTGTGGAGTCTCCTTCCCTGCACATCTTCCCAACCCGCCTGGACGCGCTCCTGGGCAACGTGCTCTAGAGGCACCTGCTTGAGCAGGGGGGGGTTGGGACCAGATGATCTCCAGAGGTGCCTTGCAACCTCAGCCGTTGTGTGATTCTGGGAGTCTGGGATTCTGCACGCGCACATGGCCAGCACGGTCTCAGCCCTGTGCCCCACGCACGCCTGCACTTCCCCAACGCAATGCCCACCCTCACTCCTGCCCCAGCCCACAGCGCTCACAGCACTGCCCTCACCCCTTGGCACTCGCTCCCACGCCAGACCCCTAACGCCTTGCCTCGCCTGACACACTCTCCCTGCCTCACGCTCCCACCCCACCTCTGCCTCTCCCAACACTCCCGCCACCTTGCAAGGGGCCCCGCAACAAGGACTGCCTCCACCCAAACACCAAGACGGGAACCTCCTCCCGGGAGCAAAGACCACCACCACCCACTGGCCAGCACCACCCTCTTGCGACAAGCACGTGCCTCCCCACAGCCTAGGCCTTCCTAACTCACATCCAGGCCTCGCAGGACAACAGCCTCCCCTGCAAAACACCCCTCCGCCCATCCTTCCAAGGCCACCCCCACGCACGGCCCCACAAGGCAAAGCACGCACCCTCCTTTCTCACCACGCACACCTGACACCCCACACAGTCGGCAACCCACCAGCGCACACAACCTCACTACTCGCGCCGTGACTAAACACAGCCTGCTCACGGGCACCTCACAGGAACGCAGACAACGGCACCAAAGCGCCACCGCCTCATGACCAACACTCCTGCCAAGGCCACCAAAGCTTCCCTCCGCGGCGACACTATGGCGGCCCCTCCTCCCAACGCGGCCCCAAACCACAGCACGCAACTGGCACACCCTGACCTCACTGCTGACACCCGGCCTCTCCTACGCTTGGGCAACGTCCTCCACCCGCCCGCCCGCTCTGACATGCCCCTGCCACCAAAAGCCTCTCGCCTTCAGAGGCTCACTTGAAAGCTACCGCTGGGCCATAATGGCCACCTCCAAAAGAGCAGGAAAGGAAAAGGCAGCGGTGCGCAAAGGAAACCCAACCCACGCTTCATTACTTGCCAGCCTTTGGCGGTCAACAGCAGCTGGCTGCACAAGCCTCTCAGCCGCAGAGGGCCTCTCGGGGCCTCGGGCCCTCGGCGACCAGCATAAAAGCCCCACCAACGCAGCGCTCCCTCACACACTTCTCCGGACGCCTTCTCCTCCTCCGACAACCAGGTGAGTGAGTGAGAACCTTCTTCATCCAAAGCCTTCCTCCCCTCACACCCACTGCCTGGCCCATCCTCGCTCCTCCTGCCTCCTCTCCCGCACTCGCCTCCTTCTCCCACAAGGCCCAAGCTCCAGAGAGCTCTCGCAGCGAGACAGCCTGGCCTTTCCCTCACTTTGCTCGCGGGCGACGCGCTTGCCCACTAGCTTCCCTCTGCCTCTGCCAGGCCCCCTGCCTCACTGCCTCCTTCCGCTTGCACACCCTCGGCCTCTGCCCATAACCAACCACAGCAGACAAGCGGTCGCACTACTGCGCACAGCCCCTCCCAAACCTGCCCTGCGCCTCAACCACCCACACCTCGACCCTCTCTCCGGCCACCCTCCCCATGCACCTTCAGCACCTCCTCCGCCTCCCTACATCCCTGCTCCCCACTCCACGAGCAGAGGCTCCCCTCTCCTTTGGCCTCCTCACACATGCCTCCTCTCAGCGTCACTCAGCACCGCAACAGGCTGCCCAGAGAGCTTGGGGACTCTCCTTCCCTGCACAGCTTCCCAACCCGCCTGCATGCGAGCCTCTGCAATGTGCTCTCCATGACCCTGCTTGAGCAGCGCGGGTCCACTAGATGATCTCCAGACGTCCCTTCCATCCTGGCCCATTCCGTGAGTCTCTGATTCCTCACCCTTGCTCAACACTCGCTCTTCCAGGGCCCCCGACACCACACACACATGGCCTGCTACGACCTCTGCCGCCCCTGCGGACCCACCCCGCTGGCTAACAGCTGCAACGAGCCCTGTGTCAGGCAGTGCGAGGACTCCCGCATTCTCATCCAGCCTGCCACTCTTTTCGTCACCCTGCCCGGACCCATCCTCACCTCCTTCCCCCAGAACACCGCCCTCGGATCCTCCGCCTCAGCCGCCGTGGGTGACATTCTAGGTGCTCAGGGAGTCCCCATCTCCTCCGGCGCATTCAACTCCGGAGGCCTTGGCTGCTTCCCCCGCGGCAGAGCCTGCTTCCCCTGCTAAGGCCCCTCGCCACGGCCCCTGGCAACAACCACCTACACCCTGCAAGCCACGTGAGCCACTCACAACGCACCTCCGGGACAGCGGCTCCACAGGCGATCACCCTCCACGCCCCTGCCTCCCAGCAAAGGCAGCAAGCCACCAAGCGACCAAGGCGGCCAGCCTCACCTCTTGGAAGCAGCAACAATCTTTCTCCTCCTCTTCTCCCACTTCCTTCTTTCCATCGCCCCCTTCTTCGCCTGACACTGCTCTCCCGTGACGCCACCTGCTCACAAGCCTAAGCTCAGGAGCCACCTCTGAGCACCGACTTCCCCCCACGCGCCACAAACACCTCTGTGCTCGGGCAACATCCACACTTCCACCCGAGACCAACGCCCTCCCACTTTCCCAACCTTCCGCTCCCTCTTCTCCCTCATTAAAGGTCCTGCTGCATCCCACACTGAAATGCCTCCGCTGCCTTTCTTCTCACAAGCCTCTCCCAACCGCCTCTCCAGGCACGGAGCCAGCCCTCTCCACGCCAGCGCGGTGGCTGCCTGGGTGCGTGGGAGACAAGGGGCCCGTGCTCAGCCCCCTTCAAGCCTCACACACCAAGCCCGCCCCAACACAAACACACCCAGGGGCACACACAGCCTCCCAGGGGGCACCGCACGGGGGCCCCACCAGCACCAACACCTCTCCCAAGCAAGAAATCAACCACCACCACAAATCCATGGGCCCCCGATGGCACGCACCCACAAGGGAGCATCCTGAGGGAGCTGGCAGATGTGAGTGCTAGGCCACTCTCCATCATCCTGGAAAGGTCCTGGAGAACAGGGGAGGTGCCTGAGCACTGGAAGAAAGCCAGTGTCACTCCAGTCTCGCCAAAGGGCAAGAAGGAGGAGCCAGGAAGCTACAGGCCTGTCCGCCTCCCCTCCATCCCGCGAAAGCTGATGGAACAGCTCAGGCTGGAGGTCAGCACTAAGCGTACGGAGGACAAGAAGGTGATCAGGAGTAGTCAGCACGGAGGCACCAAAGGGAACCCCTGCTTGAGCAATCGGATAGCCTTCTCTGCGGGAAGGACTGCCTGGGTAGAGGAGGGCAGAGCAGTGCATGTTGTCTGCCTGGGCTGCAGCAAGGCTTCTGACACTGTCTCCCATGCCATCCTCATAGGTAAACTCGGGAAGCGTGGGTTGTGTGAGTGGCCAGTGAGGTGGATTGAGGAGTGGCTGGATGGCAGAGCTCAGAGGGTTGTGGTCAGTGGCGCAGAGTGGAGTTGGAGGCGTGGAGCTAGCGGTGTCCCCCAGGGGGCAGTCGTGGCTCCAGTCTTGTTCAAGGCATCCAGCGATGACCTGGAGGAAGGCCCAGAGGGCGCTCTCGGCAAGTCGGCTGAGGATACTGAACTGGGGGGAGTGGCTGACACACCAGAAGGCTGTGGTGCCACGCAGAGGGACCTGGGCAGGCTGGAGAGTGGGGCCGAGAGGAACGTCGGGAAGTTCAACAAAGGCAAGCGCAGGGTGCTGCACCTGGGCAGGAATAACCCCAGGCCCCAGGACAGGCTGGGGGCTGACCTGCTGGAAAGTAGCTGTGCCGAGAAGGACCTGGGTGTGCTGGGGGACAACAAGTTAATTGTGAGCCAGCAATGTGCCCCTGTGGCCAAGAAGGCCAAAGGGATCGTGGGCTGCATTAGGAAGAGTGTTGCCAGCAGGTGGAGGGAGGTGATCCTCGGCCTCTCCTCAGCCCTGCGGAGGCCTGCCCTGGAGTACTGTGTCCACTTCTGGGCTCCCCACGACAAGAGAGACATGGCGCTGCTGGAGAGAGTGCAGCGGAGGCCTACAAAGATGGTGAGGGGACTGGAGCATCTCTGCTCTGAAGAGAGGCGGAGAGAGCGGGGCCTCTTTAGCCTGCAGAAGAGAAGCCTGGCAGGCGATCTCCTCCATGTGTACAAGTATCGGAAGGGAGGGTGTCAAGAGCACGGGGCCAGACTCTTCTCCGTGGTGCCCAGCGACAGGACAAGAGGCAACGGGCACAAACGGGAACACAGGAAGCTCCATGGAGAGATGAGGAAAAGCTTCTTGACTGTGAGGGTGCCTGAGCGCTGCAGCAGGTTGCCCAGAGAGCTTGTGGAGTCTCCTTCCCTGCACATCTTCCCAACCCGCCTGGACGCGCTCCTGGGCAACGTGCTCTAGAGGCACCTGCTTGAGCAGGGGGGGGTTGGGACCAGATGATCTCCAGAGGTGCCTTGCAACCTCAGCCGTTGTGTGATTCTGGGAGTCTGGGATTCTGCACGCGCACATGGCCAGCACGGTCTCAGCCCTGTGCCCCACGCACGCCTGCACTTCCCCAACGCAATGCCCACCCTCACTCCTGCCCCAGCCCACAGCGCTCACAGCACTGCCCTCACCCCTTGGCACTCGCTCCCACGCCAGACCCCTAACGCCTTGCCTCGCCTGACACACTCTCCCTGCCTCACGCTCCCACCCCACCTCTGCCTCTCCCAACACTCCCGCCACCTTGCAAGGGGCCCCGCAACAAGGACTGCCTCCACCCAAACACCAAGACGGGAACCTCCTCCCGGGAGCAAAGACCACCACCACCCACTGGCCAGCACCACCCTCTTGCGACAAGCACGTGCCTCCCCACAGCCTAGGCCTTCCTAACTCACATCCAGGCCTCGCAGGACAACAGCCTCCCCTGCAAAACACCCCTCCGCCCATCCTTCCAAGGCCACCCCCACGCACGGCCCCACAAGGCAAAGCACGCACCCTCCTTTCTCACCACGCACACCTGACACCCCACACAGTCGGCAACCCACCAGCGCACACAACCTCACTACTCGCGCCGTGACTAAACACAGCCTGCTCACGGGCACCTCACAGGAACGCAGACAACGGCACCAAAGCGCCACCGCCTCATGACCAACACTCCTGCCAAGGCCACCAAAGCTTCCCTCCGCGGCGACACTATGGCGGCCCCTCCTCCCAACGCGGCCCCAAACCACAGCACGCAACTGGCACACCCTGACCTCACTGCCGACACCAGGCCTCTCCTACGCTTGGGCAACGTCCTCCACCCGCCCGCCCGCTCTGACATGCCCCTGCCACCAAAAGCCTCTCGCCTTCAGAGGCTCACTTGAAAGCTACCGCTGGGCCATAATGGCCACCTCCAAAAGAGCAGGAAAGGAAAAGGCAGCGGTGCGCAAAGGAAACCCAACCCACGCTTCATTACTTGCCAGCCTTTGGCGGTCAACAGCAGCTGGCTGCACAAGCCTCTCAGCCGCAGAGGGCCTCTCGGGGCCTCGGGCCCTCGGCGACCAGCATAAAAGCCCCACCAACGCAGCGCTCCCTCACACACTTCTCCAGACGCCTTCTCCTCCTCCGACAACGAGGTGAGTGAGTGGGACCCTTCTTCGCCCAAAGCCTTCCTCCCCTCACACCCACTGCCTGGCCCATCCTCGCTCCTCCTGCCTCCTCTCCCGCGCTCGCCTCCTTCTCCCACAAGGCCCAAGCTCCAGAGAGCTCTCGCAGCGAGACAGCCTGGCCTTTCCCTCACTTTGCTCGCGGGCGACGCGCTTGCCCACTAGCTTCCCTCTGCCTCTGCCAGGCCCCCTGCCTCACTGCCTCCTTCCGCTTGCACACCCTCGGCCTCTGCCCATAACCAACCACAGCAGACGAGCGGTCGCACTACTGCGCACAGCCCCTCCCAAACCTGCCCTGCGCCTCAACCACCCACACCTCGACCCTCTCTCCGGCCACCCTCCCCATGCACCTTCAGCACCTCCTCCGCCTCCCTACATCCCTGCTCCCCACTCCACGAGCAGAGGCTCCCCTCTCCTTTGGCCTCCTCACACATGCCTCCTCTCAGCGTCACTCAGCACCGCAACAGGCTGCCCAGAGAGCTTGGGGACTCTCCTTCCCTGCACAGCTTCCCAACCCGCCTGCATGCGAGCCTCTGCAATGTGCTCTCCATGACCCTGCTTGAGCAGCGCGGGTCCACTAGATGATCTCCAGACGTCCCTTCCATCCTGGCCCATTCCGTGAGTCTCTGATTCCTCACCCTTGCTCAACACTCGCTCTTCCAGGGCCCCCGACACCACACACACATGGCCTGCTACGACCTCTGCCGCCCCTGCGGACCCACCCCGCTGGCTAACAGCTGCAACGAGCCCTGTGTCAGGCAGTGCGAGGACTCCCGCATTCTCATCCAGCCTGCCACTCTTTTCGTCACCCTGCCCGGACCCATCCTCACCTCCTTCCCCCAGAACACCGCCCTCGGATCCTCCGCCTCAGCCGCCGTGGGTGACATTCTAGGTGCTCAGGGAGTCCCCATCTCCTCCGGCGCATTCAACTTCGGAGGCCTTGGCTGCTTCCCCCGCGGCAGAGCCTGCTTCCCCTGCTAAGGCCCCTCACCACGGCCCCTGGCAACAACCACCTACACCCTGCAAGCCACGTGAGCCACTCACAACGCACCTCCGGGACAGCGGCTCCACAGGCGATCATCCTCCACGCCCCTGCCTCCCAGCAAAGGCAGCAAGCCACCAAGCGACCAAGGCGGCCAGCCTCACCTCTTGGAAGCAGCAACAATCTTTCTCCTCCTCTTCTCCCACTTCCTTCTTTCCATCGCCCCCTTCTTCGCCTGACACTGCTCTCCCGTGACGCCACCTGCTCACAAGCCTAAGCTCAGGAGCCACCTCTGAGCACCGACTTCCCCCCACGCGCCACAAACACCTCTGTGCTCGGGCAACATCCACACTTCCACCCGAGACCAACGCCCTCCCACTTTCCCAACCTTCCGCTCCCTCTTCTCCCTCATTAAAGGTCCTGCTGCATCCCACACTGAAACGCCTCCGCTGCCTTTCTTCTCACAAGCCTCTCCCAACCGCCTCTCCAGGCACGGAGCCAGCCCTCTCCACGCCAGCGCGGTGGCTGCCTGGGTGCGTGGGAGACAAGGGGCCCGTGCTCAGCCCCCTTCAAGCCTCACACACCAAGCCCGCCCCAACACAAACACACCCAGGGGCACACACAGCCTCCCAGGGGGCACCGCACGGGGGCCCCACCAGCACCAACACCTCTCCCAAGCAAGAAATCAACAACCACCACAAATCCATGGGCCCCCGATGGCACGCACCCACGAGGGAGCATCCTGAGGGAGCTGGCGGATGTGAGTGCTAGGCCACTCTCCATCATCCTGGAAAGGTCCTGGAGAACAGGGGAGGTGCCTGAGCACTGGAAGAAAGCCAGTGTCACTCCAGTCTCGCCAAAGGGCAAGAAGGAGGAGCCAGGAAGCTACAGGCCTGTCCGCCTCCCCTCCATCCCGCGAAAGCTGATGGAACAGCTCAGGCTGGAGGTCAGCACTAAGCGTACGGAGGACAAGAAGGTGATCAGGAGTAGTCAGCACGGAGGCACCAAAGGGAACCCCTGCTTGAGCAATCGGATAGCCTTCTCTGCGGGAAGGACTGCCTGGGTAGAGGAGGGCAGAGCAGTGCATGTTGTCTGCCTGGGCTGCAGCAAGGCTTCTGACACTGTCTCCCATGCCATCCTCATAGGTAAACTCGGGAAGCGTGGGTTGTGTGAGTGGCCAGTGAGGTGGATTGAGGAGTGGCTGGATGGCAGAGCTCAGAGGGTTGTGGTCAGTGGCGCAGAGTGGAGTTGGAGGCGTGGAGCTAGCGGTGTCCCCCAGGGGGCAGTCGTGGCTCCAGTCTTGTTCAAGGCATCCAGCGATGACCTGGAGGAAGGCCCAGAGGGCGCTCTCGGCAAGTCGGCTGAGGATACTGAACTGGGGGGAGTGGCTGACACACCAGAAGGCTGTGGTGCCACGCAGAGGGACCTGGGCAGGCTGGAGAGTGGGGCCGAGAGGAACGTCGGGAAGTTCAACAAAGGCAAGCGCAGGGTGCTGCACCTGGGCAGGAATAACCCCAGGCCCCAGGACAGGCTGGGGGCTGACCTGCTGGAAAGTAGCTGTGCCGAGAAGGACCTGGGTGTGCTGGGGGACAACAAGTTAATTGTGAGCCAGCAATGTGCCCCTGTGGCCAAGAAGGCCAAAGGGATCGTGGGCTGCATTAGGAAGAGTGTTGCCAGCAGGTGGAGGGAGGTGATCCTCGGCCTCTCCTCAGCCCTGCGGAGGCCTGCCCTGGAGTACTGTGTCCACTTCTGGGCTCCCCACGACAAGAGAGACATGGCGCTGCTGGAGAGAGTGCAGCGGAGGCCTACAAAGATGGTGAGGGGACTGGAGCATCTCTGCTCTGAAGAGAGGCGGAGAGAGCGGGGCCTCTTTAGCCTGCAGAAGAGAAGCCTGGCAGGCGATCTCCTCCATGTGTACAAGTATCGGAAGGGAGGGTGTCAAGAGCACGGGGCCAGACTCTTCTCCGTGGTGCCCAGCGACAGGACAAGAGGCAACGGGCACAAACGGGAACACAGGAAGCTCCATGGAGAGATGAGGAAAAGCTTCTTGACTGTGAGGGTGCCTGAGCGCTGCAGCAGGTTGCCCAGAGAGCTTGTGGAGTCTCCTTCCCTGCACATCTTCCCAACCCGCCTGGACGCGCTCCTGGGCAACGTGCTCTAGAGGCACCTGCTTGAGCAGGGGGGGGTTGGGACCAGATGATCTCCAGAGGTGCCTTGCAACCTCAGCCGTTGTGTGATTCTGGGAGTCTGGGATTCTGCACGCGCACATGGCCAGCACGGTCTCAGCCCTGTGCCCCACGCACGCCTGCACTTCCCCAACGCAATGCCCACCCTCACTCCTGCCCCAGCCCACAGCGCTCACAGCACTGCCCTCACCCCTTGGCACTCGCTCCCACGCCAGACCCCTAACGCCTTGCCTCGCCTGACACACTCTCCCTGCCTCACGCTCCCACCCCACCTCTGCCTCTCCCAACACTCCCGCCACCTTGCAAGGGGCCCCGCAACAAGGACTGCCTCCACCCAAACACCAAGACGGGAACCTCCTCCCGGGAGCAAAGACCACCACCACCCACTGGCCAGCACCACCCTCTTGCGACAAGCACGTGCCTCCCCACAGCCTAGGCCTTCCTAACTCACATCCAGGCCTCGCAGGACAACAGCCTCCCCTGCAAAACACCCCTCCGCCCATCCTTCCAAGGCCACCCCCACGCACGGCCCCACAAGGCAAAGCACGCACCCTCCTTTCTCACCACGCACACCTGACACCCCACACAGTCGGCAACCCACCAGCGCACACAACCTCACTACTCGCGCCGTGACTAAACACAGCCTGCTCACGGGCACCTCACAGGAACGCAGACAACGGCACCAAAGCGCCACCGCCTCATGACCAACACTCCTGCCAAGGCCACCAAAGCTTCCCTCCGCGGCGACACTATGGCGGCCCCTCCTCCCAACGCGGCCCCAAACCACAGCACGCAACTGGCACACCCTGACCTCACTGCCGACACCAGGCCTCTCCTACGCTTGGGCAACGTCCTCCACCCGCCCGCCCGCTCTGACATGCCCCTGCCACCAAAAGCCTCTCGCCTTCAGAGGCTCACTTGAAAGCTACCGCTGGGCCATAATGGCCACCTCCAAAAGAGCAGGAAAGGAAAAGGCAGCGGTGCGCAAAGGAAACCCAACCCACGCTTCATTACTTGCCAGCCTTTGGCGGTCAACAGCAGCTGGCTGCACAAGCCTCTCAGCCGCAGAGGGCCTCTCGGGGCCTCGGGCCCTCGGCGACCAGCATAAAAGCCCCACCAACGCAGCGCTCCCTCACACACTTCTCCAGACGCCTTCTCCTCCTCCGACAACGAGGTGAGTGAGTGGGACCCTTCTTCGCCCAAAGCCTTCCTCCCCTCACACCCACTGCCTGGCCCATCCTCGCTCCTCCTGCCTCCTCTCCCGCGCTCGCCTCCTTCTCCCACAAGGCCCAAGCTCCAGAGAGCTCTCGCAGCGAGACAGCCTGGCCTTTCCCTCACTTTGCTCGCGGGCGACGCGCTTGCCCACTAGCTTCCCTCTGCCTCTGCCAGGCCCCCTGCCTCACTGCCTCCTTCCGCTTGCACACCCTCGGCCTCTGCCCATAACCAACCACAGCAGACGAGCGGTCGCACTACTGCGCACAGCCCCTCCCAAACCTGCCCTGCGCCTCAACCACCCACACCTCGACCCTCTCTCCGGCCACCCTCCCCATGCACCTTCAGCACCTCCTCCGCCTCCCTACATCCCTGCTCCCCACTCCACGAGCAGAGGCTCCCCTCTCCTTTGGCCTCCTCACACATGCCTCCTCTCAGCGTCACTCAGCACCGCAACAGGCTGCCCAGAGAGCTTGGGGACTCTCCTTCCCTGCACAGCTTCCCAACCCGCCTGCATGCGAGCCTCTGCAATGTGCTCTCCATGACCCTGCTTGAGCAGCGCGGGTCCACTAGATGATCTCCAGACGTCCCTTCCATCCTGGCCCATTCCGTGAGTCTCTGATTCCTCACCCTTGCTCAACACTCGCTCTTCCAGGGCCCCCGACACCACACACACATGGCCTGCTACGACCTCTGCCGCCCCTGCGGACCCACCCCGCTGGCTAACAGCTGCAACGAGCCCTGTGTCAGGCAGTGCGAGGACTCCCGCATTCTCATCCAGCCTGCCACTCTTTTCGTCACCCTGCCCGGACCCATCCTCACCTCCTTCCCCCAGAACACCGCCCTCGGATCCTCCGCCTCAGCCGCCGTGGGTGACATTCTAGGTGCTCAGGGAGTCCCCATCTCCTCCGGCGCATTCAACTTCGGAGGCCTTGGCTGCTTCCCCCGCGGCAGAGCCTGCTTCCCCTGCTAAGGCCCCTCGCCACGGCCCCTGGCAACAACCACCTACACCCTGCAAGCCACGTGAGCCACTCACAACGCACCTCCGGGACAGCGGCTCCACAGGCGATCACCCTCCACGCCCCTGCCTCCCAGCAAAGGCAGCAAGCCACCAAGCGACCAAGGCGGCCAGCCTCACCTCTTGGAAGCAGCAACAATCTTTCTCCTCCTCTTCTCCCACTTCCTTCTTTCCATCGCCCCCTTCTTCGCCTGACACTGCTCTCCCGTGACGCCACCTGCTCACAAGCCTAAGCTCAGGAGCCACCTCTGAGCACCGACTTCCCCCCACGCGCCACAAACACCTCTGTGCTCGGGCAACATCCACACTTCCACCCGAGACCAACGCCCTCCCACTTTCCCAACCTTCCGCTCCCTCTTCTCCCTCATTAAAGGTCCTGCTGCATCCCACACTGAAATGCCTCCGCTGCCTTTCTTCTCACAAGCCTCTCCCAACCGCCTCTCCAGGCACGGAGCCAGCCCTCTCCACGCCAGCGCGGTGGCTGCCTGGGTGCGTGGGAGACAAGGGGCCCGTGCTCAGCCCCCTTCAAGCCTCACACACCAAGCCCGCCCCAACACAAACACACCCAGGGGCACACACAGCCTCCCAGGGGGCACCGCACGGGGGCCCCACCAGCACCAACACCTCTCCCAAGCAAGAAATCAACAACCACCACAAATCCATGGGCCCCCGATGGCACGCACCCACGAGGGAGCATCCTGAGGGAGCTGGCGGATGTGAGTGCTAGGCCACTCTCCATCATCCTGGAAAGGTCCTGGAGAACAGGGGAGGTGCCTGAGCACTGGAAGAAAGCCAGTGTCACTCCAGTCTCGCCAAAGGGCAAGAAGGAGGAGCCAGGAAGCTACAGGCCTGTCCGCCTCCCCTCCATCCCGCGAAAGCTGATGGAACAGCTCAGGCTGGAGGTCAGCACTAAGCGTACGGAGGACAAGAAGGTGATCAGGAGTAGTCAGCACGGAGGCACCAAAGGGAACCCCTGCTTGAGCAATCGGATAGCCTTCTCTGCGGGAAGGACTGCCTGGGTAGAGGAGGGCAGAGCAGTGCATGTTGTCTGCCTGGGCTGCAGCAAGGCTTCTGACACTGTCTCCCATGCCATCCTCATAGGTAAACTCGGGAAGCGTGGGTTGTGTGAGTGGCCAGTGAGGTGGATTGAGGAGTGGCTGGATGGCAGAGCTCAGAGGGTTGTGGTCAGTGGCGCAGAGTGGAGTTGGAGGCGTGGAGCTAGCGGTGTCCCCCAGGGGGCAGTCGTGGCTCCAGTCTTGTTCAAGGCATCCAGCGATGACCTGGAGGAAGGCCCAGAGGGCGCTCTCGGCAAGTCGGCTGAGGATACTGAACTGGGGGGAGTGGCTGACACACCAGAAGGCTGTGGTGCCACGCAGAGGGACCTGGGCAGGCTGGAGAGTGGGGCCGAGAGGAACGTCGGGAAGTTCAACAAAGGCAAGCGCAGGGTGCTGCACCTGGGCAGGAATAACCCCAGGCCCCAGGACAGGCTGGGGGCTGACCTGCTGGAAAGTAGCTGTGCCGAGAAGGACCTGGGTGTGCTGGGGGACAACAAGTTAATTGTGAGCCAGCAATGTGCCCCTGTGGCCAAGAAGGCCAAAGGGATCGTGGGCTGCATTAGGAAGAGTGTTGCCAGCAGGTGGAGGGAGGTGATCCTCGGCCTCTCCTCAGCCCTGCGGAGGCCTGCCCTGGAGTACTGTGTCCACTTCTGGGCTCCCCACGACAAGAGAGACATGGCGCTGCTGGAGAGAGTGCAGCGGAGGCCTACAAAGATGGTGAGGGGACTGGAGCATCTCTGCTCTGAAGAGAGGCGGAGAGAGCGGGGCCTCTTTAGCCTGCAGAAGAGAAGCCTGGCAGGCGATCTCCTCCATGTGTACAAGTATCGGAAGGGAGGGTGTCAAGAGCACGGGGCCAGACTCTTCTCCGTGGTGCCCAGCGACAGGACAAGAGGCAACGGGCACAAACGGGAACACAGGAAGCTCCATGGAGAGATGAGGAAAAGCTTCTTGACTGTGAGGGTGCCTGAGCGCTGCAGCAGGTTGCCCAGAGAGCTTGTGGAGTCTCCTTCCCTGCACATCTTCCCAACCCGCCTGGACGCGCTCCTGGGCAACGTGCTCTAGAGGCACCTGCTTGAGCAGGGGGGGGTTGGGACCAGATGATCTCCAGAGGTGCCTTGCAACCTCAGCCGTTGTGTGATTCTGGGAGTCTGGGATTCTGCACGCGCACATGGCCAGCACGGTCTCAGCCCTGTGCCCCACGCACGCCTGCACTTCCCCAACGCAATGCCCACCCTCACTCCTGCCCCAGCCCACAGCGCTCACAGCACTGCCCTCACCCCTTGGCACTCGCTCCCACGCCAGACCCCTAACGCCTTGCCTCGCCTGACACACTCTCCCTGCCTCACGCTCCCACCCCACCTCTGCCTCTCCCAACACTCCCGCCACCTTGCAAGGGGCCCCGCAACAAGGACTGCCTCCACCCAAACACCAAGACGGGAACCTCCTCCCGGGAGCAAAGACCACCACCACCCACTGGCCAGCACCACCCTCTTGCGACAAGCACGTGCCTCCCCACAGCCTAGGCCTTCCTAACTCACATCCAGGCCTCGCAGGACAACAGCCTCCCCTGCAAAACACCCCTCCGCCCATCCTTCCAAGGCCACCCCCACGCACGGCCCCACAAGGCAAAGCACGCACCCTCCTTTCTCACCACGCACACCTGACACCCCACACAGTCGGCAACCCACCAGCGCACACAACCTCACTACTCGCGCCGTGACTAAACACAGCCTGCTCACGGGCACCTCACAGGAACGCAGACAACGGCACCAAAGCGCCACCGCCTCATGACCAACACTCCTGCCAAGGCCACCAAAGCTTCCCTCCGCGGCGACACTATGGCGGCCCCTCCTCCCAACGCGGCCCCAAACCACAGCACGCAACTGGCACACCCTGACCTCACTGCCGACACCAGGCCTCTCCTACGCTTGGGCAACGTCCTCCACCCGCCCGCCCGCTCTGACATGCCCCTGCCACCAAAAGCCTCTCGCCTTCAGAGGCTCACTTGAAAGCTACCGCTGGGCCATAATGGCCACCTCCAAAAGAGCAGGAAAGGAAAAGGCAGCGGTGCGCAAAGGAAACCCAACCCACGCTTCATTACTTGCCAGCCTTTGGCGGTCAACAGCAGCTGGCTGCACAAGCCTCTCAGCCGCAGAGGGCCTCTCGGGGCCTCGGGCCCTCGGCGACCAGCATAAAAGCCCCACCAACGCAGCGCTCCCTCACACACTTCTCCAGACGCCTTCTCCTCCTCCGACAACGAGGTGAGTGAGTGGGACCCTTCTTCGCCCAAAGCCTTCCTCCCCTCACACCCACTGCCTGGCCCATCCTCGCTCCTCCTGCCTCCTCTCCCGCGCTCGCCTCCTTCTCCCACAAGGCCCAAGCTCCAGAGAGCTCTCGCAGCGAGACAGCCTGGCCTTTCCCTCACTTTGCTCGCGGGCGACGCGCTTGCCCACTAGCTTCCCTCTGCCTCTGCCAGGCCCCCTGCCTCACTGCCTCCTTCCGCTTGCACACCCTCGGCCTCTGCCCATAACCAACCACAGCAGACGAGCGGTCGCACTACTGCGCACAGCCCCTCCCAAACCTGCCCTGCGCCTCAACCACCCACACCTCGACCCTCTCTCCGGCCACCCTCCCCATGCACCTTCAGCACCTCCTCCGCCTCCCTACATCCCTGCTCCCCACTCCACGAGCAGAGGCTCCCCTCTCCTTTGGCCTCCTCACACATGCCTCCTCTCAGCGTCACTCAGCACCGCAACAGGCTGCCCAGAGAGCTTGGGGACTCTCCTTCCCTGCACAGCTTCCCAACCCGCCTGCATGCGAGCCTCTGCAATGTGCTCTCCATGACCCTGCTTGAGCAGCGCGGGTCCACTAGATGATCTCCAGACGTCCCTTCCATCCTGGCCCATTCCGTGAGTCTCTGATTCCTCACCCTTGCTCAACACTCGCTCTTCCAGGGCCCCCGACACCACACACACATGGCCTGCTACGACCTCTGCCGCCCCTGCGGACCCACCCCGCTGGCTAACAGCTGCAACGAGCCCTGTGTCAGGCAGTGCGAGGACTCCCGCATTCTCATCCAGCCTGCCACTCTTTTCGTCACCCTGCCCGGACCCATCCTCACCTCCTTCCCCCAGAACACCGCCCTCGGATCCTCCGCCTCAGCCGCCGTGGGTGACATTCTAGGTGCTCAGGGAGTCCCCATCTCCTCCGGCGCATTCAACTTCGGAGGCCTTGGCTGCTTCCCCCGCGGCAGAGCCTGCTTCCCCTGCTAAGGCCCCTCGCCACGGCCCCTGGCAACAACCACCTACACCCTGCAAGCCACGTGAGCCACTCACAACGCACCTCCGGGACAGCGGCTCCACAGGCGATCACCCTCCACGCCCCTGCCTCCCAGCAAAGGCAGCAAGCCACCAAGCGACCAAGGCGGCCAGCCTCACCTCTTGGAAGCAGCAACAATCTTTCTCCTCCTCTTCTCCCACTTCCTTCTTTCCATCGCCCCCTTCTTCGCCTGACACTGCTCTCCCGTGACGCCACCTGCTCACAAGCCTAAGCTCAGGAGCCACCTCTGAGCACCGACTTCCCCCCACGCGCCACAAACACCTCTGTGCTCGGGCAACATCCACACTTCCACCCGAGACCAACGCCCTCCCACTTTCCCAACCTTCCGCTCCCTCTTCTCCCTCATTAAAGGTCCTGCTGCATCCCACACTGAAATGCCTCCGCTGCCTTTCTTCTCACAAGCCTCTCCCAACCGCCTCTCCAGGCACGGAGCCAGCCCTCTCCACGCCAGCGCGGTGGCTGCCTGGGTGCGTGGGAGACAAGGGGCCCGTGCTCAGCCCCCTTCAAGCCTCACACACCAAGCCCGCCCCAACACAAACACACCCAGGGGCACACACAGCCTCCCAGGGGGCACCGCACGGGGGCCCCACCAGCACCAACACCTCTCCCAAGCAAGAAATCAACAACCACCACAAATCCATGGGCCCCCGATGGCACGCACCCACGAGGGAGCATCCTGAGGGAGCTGGCGGATGTGAGTGCTAGGCCACTCTCCATCATCCTGGAAAGGTCCTGGAGAACAGGGGAGGTGCCTGAGCACTGGAAGAAAGCCAGTGTCACTCCAGTCTCGCCAAAGGGCAAGAAGGAGGAGCCAGGAAGCTACAGGCCTGTCCGCCTCCCCTCCATCCCGCGAAAGCTGATGGAACAGCTCAGGCTGGAGGTCAGCACTAAGCGTACGGAGGACAAGAAGGTGATCAGGAGTAGTCAGCACGGAGGCACCAAAGGGAACCCCTGCTTGAGCAATCGGATAGCCTTCTCTGCGGGAAGGACTGCCTGGGTAGAGGAGGGCAGAGCAGTGCATGTTGTCTGCCTGGGCTGCAGCAAGGCTTCTGACACTGTCTCCCATGCCATCCTCATAGGTAAACTCGGGAAGCGTGGGTTGTGTGAGTGGCCAGTGAGGTGGATTGAGGAGTGGCTGGATGGCAGAGCTCAGAGGGTTGTGGTCAGTGGCGCAGAGTGGAGTTGGAGGCGTGGAGCTAGCGGTGTCCCCCAGGGGGCAGTCGTGGCTCCAGTCTTGTTCAAGGCATCCAGCGATGACCTGGAGGAAGGCCCAGAGGGCGCTCTCGGCAAGTCGGCTGAGGATACTGAACTGGGGGGAGTGGCTGACACACCAGAAGGCTGTGGTGCCACGCAGAGGGACCTGGGCAGGCTGGAGAGTGGGGCCGAGAGGAACGTCGGGAAGTTCAACAAAGGCAAGCGCAGGGTGCTGCACCTGGGCAGGAATAACCCCAGGCCCCAGGACAGGCTGGGGGCTGACCTGCTGGAAAGTAGCTGTGCCGAGAAGGACCTGGGTGTGCTGGGGGACAACAAGTTAATTGTGAGCCAGCAATGTGCCCCTGTGGCCAAGAAGGCCAAAGGGATCGTGGGCTGCATTAGGAAGAGTGTTGCCAGCAGGTGGAGGGAGGTGATCCTCGGCCTCTCCTCAGCCCTGCGGAGGCCTGCCCTGGAGTACTGTGTCCACTTCTGGGCTCCCCACGACAAGAGAGACATGGCGCTGCTGGAGAGAGTGCAGCGGAGGCCTACAAAGATGGTGAGGGGACTGGAGCATCTCTGCTCTGAAGAGAGGCGGAGAGAGCGGGGCCTCTTTAGCCTGCAGAAGAGAAGCCTGGCAGGCGATCTCCTCCATGTGTACAAGTATCGGAAGGGAGGGTGTCAAGAGCACGGGGCCAGACTCTTCTCCGTGGTGCCCAGCGACAGGACAAGAGGCAACGGGCACAAACGGGAACACAGGAAGCTCCATGGAGAGATGAGGAAAAGCTTCTTGACTGTGAGGGTGCCTGAGCGCTGCAGCAGGTTGCCCAGAGAGCTTGTGGAGTCTCCTTCCCTGCACATCTTCCCAACCCGCCTGGACGCGCTCCTGGGCAACGTGCTCTAGAGGCACCTGCTTGAGCAGGGGGGGGTTGGGACCAGATGATCTCCAGAGGTGCCTTGCAACCTCAGCCGTTGTGTGATTCTGGGAGTCTGGGATTCTGCACGCGCACATGGCCAGCACGGTCTCAGCCCTGTGCCCCACGCACGCCTGCACTTCCCCAACGCAATGCCCACCCTCACTCCTGCCCCAGCCCACAGCGCTCACAGCACTGCCCTCACCCCTTGGCACTCGCTCCCACGCCAGACCCCTAACGCCTTGCCTCGCCTGACACACTCTCCCTGCCTCACGCTCCCACCCCACCTCTGCCTCTCCCAACACTCCCGCCACCTTGCAAGGGGCCCCGCAACAAGGACTGCCTCCACCCAAACACCAAGACGGGAACCTCCTCCCGGGAGCAAAGACCACCACCACCCACTGGCCAGCACCACCCTCTTGCGACAAGCACGTGCCTCCCCACAGCCTAGGCCTTCCTAACTCACATCCAGGCCTCGCAGGACAACAGCCTCCCCTGCAAAACACCCCTCCGCCCATCCTTCCAAGGCCACCCCCACGCACGGCCCCACAAGGCAAAGCACGCACCCTCCTTTCTCACCACGCACACCTGACACCCCACACAGTCGGCAACCCACCAGCGCACACAACCTCACTACTCGCGCCGTGACTAAACACAGCCTGCTCACGGGCACCTCACAGGAACGCAGACAACGGCACCAAAGCGCCACCGCCTCATGACCAACACTCCTGCCAAGGCCACCAAAGCTTCCCTCCGCGGCGACACTATGGCGGCCCCTCCTCCCAACGCGGCCCCAAACCACAGCACGCAACTGGCACACCCTGACCTCACTGCCGACACCAGGCCTCTCCTACGCTTGGGCAACGTCCTCCACCCGCCCGCCCGCTCTGACATGCCCCTGCCACCAAAAGCCTCTCGCCTTCAGAGGCTCACTTGAAAGCTACCGCTGGGCCATAATGGCCACCTCCAAAAGAGCAGGAAAGGAAAAGGCAGCGGTGCGCAAAGGAAACCCAACCCACGCTTCATTACTTGCCAGCCTTTGGCGGTCAACAGCAGCTGGCTGCACAAGCCTCTCAGCCGCAGAGGGCCTCTCGGGGCCTCGGGCCCTCGGCGACCAGCATAAAAGCCCCACCAACGCAGCGCTCCCTCACACACTTCTCCAGACGCCTTCTCCTCCTCCGACAACGAGGTGAGTGAGTGGGACCCTTCTTCGCCCAAAGCCTTCCTCCCCTCACACCCACTGCCTGGCCCATCCTCGCTCCTCCTGCCTCCTCTCCCGCGCTCGCCTCCTTCTCCCACAAGGCCCAAGCTCCAGAGAGCTCTCGCAGCGAGACAGCCTGGCCTTTCCCTCACTTTGCTCGCGGGCGACGCGCTTGCCCACTAGCTTCCCTCTGCCTCTGCCAGGCCCCCTGCCTCACTGCCTCCTTCCGCTTGCACACCCTCGGCCTCTGCCCATAACCAACCACAGCAGACGAGCGGTCGCACTACTGCGCACAGCCCCTCCCAAACCTGCCCTGCGCCTCAACCACCCACACCTCGACCCTCTCTCCGGCCACCCTCCCCATGCACCTTCAGCACCTCCTCCGCCTCCCTACATCCCTGCTCCCCACTCCACGAGCAGAGGCTCCCCTCTCCTTTGGCCTCCTCACACATGCCTCCTCTCAGCGTCACTCAGCACCGCAACAGGCTGCCCAGAGAGCTTGGGGACTCTCCTTCCCTGCACAGCTTCCCAACCCGCCTGCATGCGAGCCTCTGCAATGTGCTCTCCATGACCCTGCTTGAGCAGCGCGGGTCCACTAGATGATCTCCAGACGTCCCTTCCATCCTGGCCCATTCCGTGAGTCTCTGATTCCTCACCCTTGCTCAACACTCGCTCTTCCAGGGCCCCCGACACCACACACACATGGCCTGCTATGACCTCTGCCGCCCCTGCGGACCCACCCCGCTGGCTAACAGCTGCAACGAGCCCTGTGTCAGGCAGTGCGAGGACTCCCGCATTCTCATCCAGCCTGCCACTCTTTTCGTCACCCTGCCCGGACCCATCCTCACCTCCTTCCCCCAGAACACCGCCCTCGGATCCTCCGCCTCAGCCGCCGTGGGTGACATTCTAGGTGCTCAGGGAGTCCCCATCTCCTCCGGCGCATTCAACTTCGGAGGCCTTGGCTGCTTCCCCCGCGGCAGAGCCTGCTTCCCCTGCTAAGGCCCCTCGCCACGGCCCCTGGCAACAACCACCTACACCCTGCAAGCCACGTGAGCCACTCACAACGCACCTCCGGGACAGCGGCTCCACAGGCGATCACCCTCCACGCCCCTGCCTCCCAGCAAAGGCAGCAAGCCACCAAGCGACCAAGGCGGCCAGCCTCACCTCTTGGAAGCAGCAACAATCTTTCTCCTCCTCTTCTCCCACTTCCTTCTTTCCATCGCCCCCTTCTTCGCCTGACACTGCTCTCCCGTGACGCCACCTGCTCACAAGCCTAAGCTCAGGAGCCACCTCTGAGCACCGACTTCCCCCCACGCGCCACAAACACCTCTGTGCTCGGGCAACATCCACACTTCCACCCGAGACCAACGCCCTCCCACTTTCCCAACCTTCCGCTCCCTCTTCTCCCTCATTAAAGGTCCTGCTGCATCCCACACTGAAATGCCTCCGCTGCCTTTCTTCTCACAAGCCTCTCCCAACCGCCTCTCCAGGCACGGAGCCAGCCCTCTCCACGCCAGCGCGGTGGCTGCCTGGGTGCGTGGGAGACAAGGGGCCCGTGCTCAGCCCCCTTCAAGCCTCACACACCAAGCCCGCCCCAACACAAACACACCCAGGGGCACACACAGCCTCCCAGGGGGCACCGCACGGGGGCCCCACCAGCACCAACACCTCTCCCAAGCAAGAAATCAACAACCACCACAAATCCATGGGCCCCCGATGGCACGCACCCACGAGGGAGCATCCTGAGGGAGCTGGCGGATGTGAGTGCTAGGCCACTCTCCATCATCCTGGAAAGGTCCTGGAGAACAGGGGAGGTGCCTGAGCACTGGAAGAAAGCCAGTGTCACTCCAGTCTCGCCAAAGGGCAAGAAGGAGGAGCCAGGAAGCTACAGGCCTGTCCGCCTCCCCTCCATCCCGCGAAAGCTGATGGAACAGCTCAGGCTGGAGGTCAGCACTAAGCGTACGGAGGACAAGAAGGTGATCAGGAGTAGTCAGCACGGAGGCACCAAAGGGAACCCCTGCTTGAGCAATCGGATAGCCTTCTCTGCGGGAAGGACTGCCTGGGTAGAGGAGGGCAGAGCAGTGCATGTTGTCTGCCTGGGCTGCAGCAAGGCTTCTGACACTGTCTCCCATGCCATCCTCATAGGTAAACTCGGGAAGCGTGGGTTGTGTGAGTGGCCAGTGAGGTGGATTGAGGAGTGGCTGGATGGCAGAGCTCAGAGGGTTGTGGTCAGTGGCGCAGAGTGGAGTTGGAGGCGTGGAGCTAGCGGTGTCCCCCAGGGGGCAGTCGTGGCTCCAGTCTTGTTCAAGGCATCCAGCGATGACCTGGAGGAAGGCCCAGAGGGCGCTCTCGGCAAGTCGGCTGAGGATACTGAACTGGGGGGAGTGGCTGACACACCAGAAGGCTGTGGTGCCACGCAGAGGGACCTGGGCAGGCTGGAGAGTGGGGCCGAGAGGAACGTCGGGAAGTTCAACAAAGGCAAGCGCAGGGTGCTGCACCTGGGCAGGAATAACCCCAGGCCCCAGGACAGGCTGGGGGCTGACCTGCTGGAAAGTAGCTGTGCCGAGAAGGACCTGGGTGTGCTGGGGGACAACAAGTTAATTGTGAGCCAGCAATGTGCCCCTGTGGCCAAGAAGGCCAAAGGGATCGTGGGCTGCATTAGGAAGAGTGTTGCCAGCAGGTGGAGGGAGGTGATCCTCGGCCTCTCCTCAGCCCTGCGGAGGCCTGCCCTGGAGTACTGTGTCCACTTCTGGGCTCCCCACGACAAGAGAGACATGGCGCTGCTGGAGAGAGTGCAGCGGAGGCCTACAAAGATGGTGAGGGGACTGGAGCATCTCTGCTCTGAAGAGAGGCGGAGAGAGCGGGGCCTCTTTAGCCTGCAGAAGAGAAGCCTGGCAGGCGATCTCCTCCATGTGTACAAGTATCGGAAGGGAGGGTGTCAAGAGCACGGGGCCAGACTCTTCTCCGTGGTGCCCAGCGACAGGACAAGAGGCAACGGGCACAAACGGGAACACAGGAAGCTCCATGGAGAGATGAGGAAAAGCTTCTTGACTGTGAGGGTGCCTGAGCGCTGCAGCAGGTTGCCCAGAGAGCTTGTGGAGTCTCCTTCCCTGCACATCTTCCCAACCCGCCTGGACGCGCTCCTGGGCAACGTGCTCTAGAGGCACCTGCTTGAGCAGGGGGGGGTTGGGACCAGATGATCTCCAGAGGTGCCTTGCAACCTCAGCCGTTGTGTGATTCTGGGAGTCTGGGATTCTGCACGCGCACATGGCCAGCACGGTCTCAGCCCTGTGCCCCACGCACGCCTGCACTTCCCCAACGCAATGCCCACCCTCACTCCTGCCCCAGCCCACAGCGCTCACAGCACTGCCCTCACCCCTTGGCACTCGCTCCCACGCCAGACCCCTAACGCCTTGCCTCGCCTGACACACTCTCCCTGCCTCACGCTCCCACCCCACCTCTGCCTCTCCCAACACTCCCGCCACCTTGCAAGGGGCCCCGCAACAAGGACTGCCTCCACCCAAACACCAAGACGGGAACCTCCTCCCGGGAGCAAAGACCACCACCACCCACTGGCCAGCACCACCCTCTTGCGACAAGCACGTGCCTCCCCACAGCCTAGGCCTTCCTAACTCACATCCAGGCCTCGCAGGACAACAGCCTCCCCTGCAAAACACCCCTCCGCCCATCCTTCCAAGGCCACCCCCACGCACGGCCCCACAAGGCAAAGCACGCACCCTCCTTTCTCACCACGCACACCTGACACCCCACACAGTCGGCAACCCACCAGCGCACACAACCTCACTACTCGCGCCGTGACTAAACACAGCCTGCTCACGGGCACCTCACAGGAACGCAGACAACGGCACCAAAGCGCCACCGCCTCATGACCAACACTCCTGCCAAGGCCACCAAAGCTTCCCTCCGCGGCGACACTATGGCGGCCCCTCCTCCCAACGCGGCCCCAAACCACAGCACGCAACTGGCACACCCTGACCTCACTGCTGACACCCGGCCTCTCCTACGCTTGGGCAACGTCCTCCACCCGCCCGCCCGCTCTGACATGCCCCTGCCACCAAAAGCCTCTCGCCTTCAGAGGCTCACTTGAAAGCTACCGCTGGGCCATAATGGCCACCTCCAAAAGAGCAGGAAAGGAAAAGGCAGCGGTGCGCAAAGGAAACCCAACCCACGCTTCATTACTTGCCAGCCTTTGGCGGTCAACAGCAGCTGGCTGCACAAGCCTCTCAGCCGCAGAGGGCCTCTCGGGGCCTCGGGCCCTCGGCGACCAGCATAAAAGCCCCACCAACGCAGCGCTCCCTCACACACTTCTCCGGACGCCTTCTCCTCCTCCGACAACCAGGTGAGTGAGTGAGAACCTTCTTCATCCAAAGCCTTCCTCCCCTCACACCCACTGCCTGGCCCATCCTCGCTCCTCCTGCCTCCTCTCCCGCACTCGCCTCCTTCTCCCACAAGGCCCAAGCTCCAGAGAGCTCTCGCAGCGAGACAGCCTGGCCTTTCCCTCACTTTGCTCGCGGGCGACGCGCTTGCCCACTAGCTTCCCTCTGCCTCTGCCAGGCCCCCTGCCTCACTGCCTCCTTCCGCTTGCACACCCTCGGCCTCTGCCCATAACCAACCACAGCAGACGAGCGGTCGCACTACTGCGCACAGCCCCTCCCAAACCTGCCCTGCGCCTCAACCACCCACACCTCGACCCTCTCTCCGGCCACCCTCCCCATGCACCTTCAGCACCTCCTCCGCCTCCCTACATCCCTGCTCCCCACTCCACGAGCAGAGGCTCCCCTCTCCTTTGGCCTCCTCACACATGCCTCCTCTCAGCGTCACTCAGCACCGCAACAGGCTGCCCAGAGAGCTTGGGGACTCTCCTTCCCTGCACAGCTTCCCAACCCGCCTGCATGCGAGCCTCTGCAATGTGCTCTCCATGACCCTGCTTGAGCAGCGCGGGTCCACTAGATGATCTCCAGACGTCCCTTCCATCCTGGCCCATTCCGTGAGTCTCTGATTCCTCACCCTTGCTCAACACTCGCTCTTCCAGGGCCCCCGACACCACACACACATGGCCTGCTACGACCTCTGCCGCCCCTGCGGACCCACCCCGCTGGCTAACAGCTGCAACGAGCCCTGTGTCAGGCAGTGCGAGGACTCCCGCATTCTCATCCAGCCTGCCACTCTTTTCGTCACCCTGCCCGGACCCATCCTCACCTCCTTCCCCCAGAACACCGCCCTCGGATCCTCCGCCTCAGCCGCCGTGGGTGACATTCTAGGTGCTCAGGGAGTCCCCATCTCCTCCGGCGCATTCAACTTCGGAGGCCTTGGCTGCTTCCCCCGCGGCAGAGCCTGCTTCCCCTGCTAAGGCCCCTCGCCACGGCCCCTGGCAACAACCACCTACACCCTGCAAGCCACGTGAGCCACTCACAACGCACCTCCGGGACAGCGGCTCCACAGGCGATCACCCTCCACGCCCCTGCCTCCCAGCAAAGGCAGCAAGCCACCAAGCGACCAAGGCGGCCAGCCTCACCTCTTGGAAGCAGCAACAATCTTTCTCCTCCTCTTCTCCCACTTCCTTCTTTCCATCGCCCCCTTCTTCGCCTGACACTGCTCTCCCGTGACGCCACCTGCTCACAAGCCTAAGCTCAGGAGCCACCTCTGAGCACCGACTTCCCCCCACGCGCCACAAACACCTCTGTGCTCGGGCAACATCCACACTTCCACCCGAGACCAACGCCCTCCCACTTTCCCAACCTTCCGCTCCCTCTTCTCCCTCATTAAAGGTCCTGCTGCATCCCACACTGAAATGCCTCCGCTGCCTTTCTTCTCACAAGCCTCTCCCAACCGCCTCTCCAGGCACGGAGCCAGCCCTCTCCACGCCAGCGCGGTGGCTGCCTGGGTGCGTGGGAGACAAGGGGCCCGTGCTCAGCCCCCTTCAAGCCTCACACACCAAGCCCGCCCCAACACAAACACACCCAGGGGCACACACAGCCTCCCAGGGGGCACCGCACGGGGGCCCCACCAGCACCAACACCTCTCCCAAGCAAGAAATCAACCACCACCACAAATCCATGGGCCCCCGATGGCACGCACCCACAAGGGAGCATCCTGAGGGAGCTGGCAGATGTGAGTGCTAGGCCACTCTCCATCATCCTGGAAAGGTCCTGGAGAACAGGGGAGGTGCCTGAGCACTGGAAGAAAGCCAGTGTCACTCCAGTCTCGCCAAAGGGCAAGAAGGAGGAGCCAGGAAGCTACAGGCCTGTCCGCCTCCCCTCCATCCCGCGAAAGCTGATGGAACAGCTCAGGCTGGAGGTCAGCACTAAGCGTACGGAGGACAAGAAGGTGATCAGGAGTAGTCAGCACGGAGGCACCAAAGGGAACCCCTGCTTGAGCAATCGGATAGCCTTCTCTGCGGGAAGGACTGCCTGGGTAGAGGAGGGCAGAGCAGTGCATGTTGTCTGCCTGGGCTGCAGCAAGGCTTCTGACACTGTCTCCCATGCCATCCTCATAGGTAAACTCGGGAAGCGTGGGTTGTGTGAGTGGCCAGTGAGGTGGATTGAGGAGTGGCTGGATGGCAGAGCTCAGAGGGTTGTGGTCAGTGGCGCAGAGTGGAGTTGGAGGCGTGGAGCTAGCGGTGTCCCCCAGGGGGCAGTCGTGGCTCCAGTCTTGTTCAAGGCATCCAGCGATGACCTGGAGGAAGGCCCAGAGGGCGCTCTCGGCAAGTCGGCTGAGGATACTGAACTGGGGGGAGTGGCTGACACACCAGAAGGCTGTGGTGCCACGCAGAGGGACCTGGGCAGGCTGGAGAGTGGGGCCGAGAGGAACGTCGGGAAGTTCAACAAAGGCAAGCGCAGGGTGCTGCACCTGGGCAGGAATAACCCCAGGCCCCAGGACAGGCTGGGGGCTGACCTGCTGGAAAGTAGCTGTGCCGAGAAGGACCTGGGTGTGCTGGGGGACAACAAGTTAATTGTGAGCCAGCAATGTGCCCCTGTGGCCAAGAAGGCCAAAGGGATCGTGGGCTGCATTAGGAAGAGTGTTGCCAGCAGGTGGAGGGAGGTGATCCTCGGCCTCTCCTCAGCCCTGCGGAGGCCTGCCCTGGAGTACTGTGTCCACTTCTGGGCTCCCCACGACAAGAGAGACATGGCGCTGCTGGAGAGAGTGCAGCGGAGGCCTACAAAGATGGTGAGGGGACTGGAGCATCTCTGCTCTGAAGAGAGGCGGAGAGAGCGGGGCCTCTTTAGCCTGCAGAAGAGAAGCCTGGCAGGCGATCTCCTCCATGTGTACAAGTATCGGAAGGGAGGGTGTCAAGAGCACGGGGCCAGACTCTTCTCCGTGGTGCCCAGCGACAGGACAAGAGGCAACGGGCACAAACGGGAACACAGGAAGCTCCATGGAGAGATGAGGAAAAGCTTCTTGACTGTGAGGGTGCCTGAGCGCTGCAGCAGGTTGCCCAGAGAGCTTGTGGAGTCTCCTTCCCTGCACATCTTCCCAACCCGCCTGGACGCGCTCCTGGGCAACGTGCTCTAGAGGCACCTGCTTGAGCAGGGGGGGGTTGGGACCAGATGATCTCCAGAGGTGCCTTGCAACCTCAGCCGTTGTGTGATTCTGGGAGTCTGGGATTCTGCACGCGCACATGGCCAGCACGGTCTCAGCCCTGTGCCCCACGCACGCCTGCACTTCCCCAACGCAATGCCCACCCTCACTCCTGCCCCAGCCCACAGCGCTCACAGCACTGCCCTCACCCCTTGGCACTCGCTCCCACGCCAGACCCCTAACGCCTTGCCTCGCCTGACACACTCTCCCTGCCTCACGCTCCCACCCCACCTCTGCCTCTCCCAACACTCCCGCCACCTTGCAAGGGGCCCCGCAACAAGGACTGCCTCCACCCAAACACCAAGACGGGAACCTCCTCCCGGGAGCAAAGACCACCACCACCCACTGGCCAGCACCACCCTCTTGCGACAAGCACGTGCCTCCCCACAGCCTAGGCCTTCCTAACTCACATCCAGGCCTCGCAGGACAACAGCCTCCCCTGCAAAACACCCCTCCGCCCATCCTTCCAAGGCCACCCCCACGCACGGCCCCACAAGGCAAAGCACGCACCCTCCTTTCTCACCACGCACACCTGACACCCCACACAGTCGGCAACCCACCAGCGCACACAACCTCACTACTCGCGCCGTGACTAAACACAGCCTGCTCACGGGCACCTCACAGGAACGCAGACAACGGCACCAAAGCGCCACCGCCTCATGACCAACACTCCTGCCAAGGCCACCAAAGCTTCCCTCCGCGGCGACACTATGGCGGCCCCTCCTCCCAACGCGGCCCCAAACCACAGCACGCAACTGGCACACCCTGACCTCACTGCTGACACCAGGCCTCTCCTACGCTTGGGCAACGTCCTCCACCCACCCGCCCGCTCTGACATGCCCCTGCCACCAAAAGCCTCTCGCCTTCAGAGGCTCACTTGAAAGCTACCGCTGGGCCATAATGGCCACCTCCAAAAGAGCAGGAAAGGAAAAGGCAGCGGTGCGCAAAGGAAACCCAACCCACGCTTCATTACTTGCCAGCCTTTGGCGGTCAACAGCAGCTGGCTGCACAAGCCTCTCAGCCGCAGAGGGCCTCTCGGGGCCTCGGGCCCTCGGCGACCAGCATAAAAGCCCCACCAACGCAGCGCTCCCTCACACACTTCTCCAGACGCCTTCTCCTCCTCCGACAACGAGGTGAGTGAGTGGGACCCTTCTTCGCCCAAAGCCTTCCTCCCCTCACACCCACTGCCTGGCCCATCCTCGCTCCTCCTGCCTCCTCTCCCGCGCTCGCCTCCTTCTCCCACAAGGCCCAAGCTCCAGAGAGCTCTCGCAGCGAGACAGCCTGGCCTTTCCCTCACTTTGCTCGCGGGCGACGCGCTTGCCCACTAGCTTCCCTCTGCCTCTGCCAGGCCCCCTGCCTCACTGCCTCCTTCCGCTTGCACACCCTCGGCCTCTGCCCATAACCAACCACAGCAGACGAGCGGTCGCACTACTGCGCACAGCCCCTCCCAAACCTGCCCTGCGCCTCAACCACCCACACCTCGACCCTCTCTCCGGCCACCCTCCCCATGCACCTTCAGCACCTCCTCCGCCTCCCTACATCCCTGCTCCCCACTCCACGAGCAGAGGCTCCCCTCTCCTTTGGCCTCCTCACACATGCCTCCTCTCAGCGTCACTCAGCACCGCAACAGGCTGCCCAGAGAGCTTGGGGACTCTCCTTCCCTGCACAGCTTCCCAACCCGCCTGCATGCGAGCCTCTGCAATGTGCTCTCCATGACCCTGCTTGAGCAGCGCGGGTCCACTAGATGATCTCCAGACGTCCCTTCCATCCTGGCCCATTCCGTGAGTCTCTGATTCCTCACCCTTGCTCAACACTCGCTCTTCCAGGGCCCCCGACACCACACACACATGGCCTGCTACGACCTCTGCCGCCCCTGCGGACCCACCCCGCTGGCTAACAGCTGCAACGAGCCCTGTGTCAGGCAGTGCGAGGACTCCCGCATTCTCATCCAGCCTGCCACTCTTTTCGTCACCCTGCCCGGACCCATCCTCACCTCCTTCCCCCAGAACACCGCCCTCGGATCCTCCGCCTCAGCCGCCGTGGGTGACATTCTAGGTGCTCAGGGAGTCCCCATCTCCTCCGGCGCATTCAACTTCGGAGGCCTTGGCTGCTTCCCCCGCGGCAGAGCCTGCTTCCCCTGCTAAGGCCCCTCGCCACGGCCCCTGGCAACAACCACCTACACCCTGCAAGCCACGTGAGCCACTCACAACGCACCTCCGGGACAGCGGCTCCACAGGCGATCACCCTCCACGCCCCTGCCTCCCAGCAAAGGCAGCAAGCCACCAAGCGACCAAGGCGGCCAGCCTCACCTCTTGGAAGCAGCAACAATCTTTCTCCTCCTCTTCTCCCACTTCCTTCTTTCCATCGCCCCCTTCTTCGCCTGACACTGCTCTCCCGTGACGCCACCTGCTCACAAGCCTAAGCTCAGGAGCCACCTCTGAGCACCGACTTCCCCCCACGCGCCACAAACACCTCTGTGCTCGGGCAACATCCACACTTCCACCCGAGACCAACGCCCTCCCACTTTCCCAACCTTCCGCTCCCTCTTCTCCCTCATTAAAGGTCCTGCTGCATCCCACACTGAAATGCCTCCGCTGCCTTTCTTCTCACAAGCCTCTCCCAACCGCCTCTCCAGGCACGGAGCCAGCCCTCTCCACGCCAGCGCGGTGGCTGCCTGGGTGCGTGGGAGACAAGGGGCCCGTGCTCAGCCCCCTTCAAGCCTCACACACCAAGCCCGCCCCAACACAAACACACCCAGGGGCACACACAGCCTCCCAGGGGGCACCGCACGGGGGCCCCACCAGCACCAACACCTCTCCCAAGCAAGAAATCAACAACCACCACAAATCCATGGGCCCCCGATGGCACGCACCCACGAGGGAGCATCCTGAGGGAGCTGGCGGATGTGAGTGCTAGGCCACTCTCCATCATCCTGGAAAGGTCCTGGAGAACAGGGGAGGTGCCTGAGCACTGGAAGAAAGCCAGTGTCACTCCAGTCTCGCCAAAGGGCAAGAAGGAGGAGCCAGGAAGCTACAGGCCTGTCCGCCTCCCCTCCATCCCGCGAAAGCTGATGGAACAGCTCAGGCTGGAGGTCAGCACTAAGCGTACGGAGGACAAGAAGGTGATCAGGAGTAGTCAGCACGGAGGCACCAAAGGGAACCCCTGCTTGAGCAATCGGATAGCCTTCTCTGCGGGAAGGACTGCCTGGGTAGAGGAGGGCAGAGCAGTGCATGTTGTCTGCCTGGGCTGCAGCAAGGCTTCTGACACTGTCTCCCATGCCATCCTCATAGGTAAACTCGGGAAGCGTGGGTTGTGTGAGTGGCCAGTGAGGTGGATTGAGGAGTGGCTGGATGGCAGAGCTCAGAGGGTTGTGGTCAGTGGCGCAGAGTGGAGTTGGAGGCGTGGAGCTAGCGGTGTCCCCCAGGGGGCAGTCGTGGCTCCAGTCTTGTTCAAGGCATCCAGCGATGACCTGGAGGAAGGCCCAGAGGGCGCTCTCGGCAAGTCGGCTGAGGATACTGAACTGGGGGGAGTGGCTGACACACCAGAAGGCTGTGGTGCCACGCAGAGGGACCTGGGCAGGCTGGAGAGTGGGGCCGAGAGGAACGTCGGGAAGTTCAACAAAGGCAAGCGCAGGGTGCTGCACCTGGGCAGGAATAACCCCAGGCCCCAGGACAGGCTGGGGGCTGACCTGCTGGAAAGTAGCTGTGCCGAGAAGGACCTGGGTGTGCTGGGGGACAACAAGTTAATTGTGAGCCAGCAATGTGCCCCTGTGGCCAAGAAGGCCAAAGGGATCGTGGGCTGCATTAGGAAGAGTGTTGCCAGCAGGTGGAGGGAGGTGATCCTCGGCCTCTCCTCAGCCCTGCGGAGGCCTCCCCTGGAGTACTGTGTCCACTTCTGGGCTCCCCACGACAAGAGAGACATGGCGCTGCTGGAGAGAGTGCAGCGGAGGCCTACAAAGATGGTGAGGGGACTGGAGCATCTCTGCTCTGAAGAGAGGCGGAGAGAGCGGGGCCTCTTTAGCCTGCAGAAGAGAAGCCTGGCAGGCGATCTCCTCCATGTGTACAAGTATCGGAAGGGAGGGTGTCAAGAGCACGGGGCCAGACTCTTCTCCGTGGTGCCCAGCGACAGGACAAGAGGCAACGGGCACAAACGGGAACACAGGAAGCTCCTTGGAGTGATGAGGAAAAGCTTCTTGACTGTGAGGGTGCCTGAGCGCTGCAGCAGGTTGCCCAGAGAGCTTGTGGAGTCTCCTTCCCTGCACATCTTCCCAACCCGCCTGGACGCGCTCCTGGGCAACGTGCTCTAGAGGCACCTGCTTGAGCAGGGGGGGGTTGGGACCAGATGATCTCCAGAGGTGCCTTGCAACCTCAGCCGTTGTGTGATTCTGGGAGTCTGGGATTCTGCACGCGCACATGGCCAGCACGGTCTCAGCCCTGTGCCCCACGCACGCCTGCACTTCCCCAACGCAATGCCCACCCTCACTCCTGCCCCAGCCCACAGCGCTCACAGCACTGCCCTCACCCCTTGGCACTCGCTCCCACGCCAGACCCCTAACGCCTTGCCTCGCCTGACACACTCTCCCTGCCTCACGCTCCCACCCCACCTCTGCCTCTCCCAACACTCCCGCCACCTTGCAAGGGGCCCCGCAACAAGGACTGCCTCCACCCAAACACCAAGACGGGAACCTCCTCCCGGGAGCAAAGACCACCACCACCCACTGGCCAGCACCACTCTCTCGCGACAAGCACGTGCCTCCCCACAGCCTAGGCCTTCCTAACTCACATCCAGGCCTCGCAGGACAACAGCCTCCCCTGCAAAACACCCCTCCGCCCATCCTTCCAAGGCCACCCCCACGCACGGCCCCACAAGGCAAAGCACGCACCCTCCTTTCTCACCACGCACACCTGACACCCCACACAGTCGGCAACCCACCAGCGCACACAACCTCACTACTCGCGCCGTGACTAAACACAGCCTGCTCACAGGCACCTCACAGGAACGCAGACAACGGCACCAAAGCGCCACCGCCTCATGACCAACACTCCTGCCAAGGCCACCAGAGCTTCCCTCCGCGGCGACACTATGGCGGCCCCTCCTCCCAACGCGGCCCCAAACCACAGCACGCAACTGGCACACCCTGACCTCACTGCTGACACCCGGCCTCTCCTACGCTTGGGCAACGTCCTCCACCCGCCCGCCCACTCTGACATGCCCCTGCCACCAAAAGTCTCTCGCCTTCAGAGGCTCACTTGAAAGCTACCGCTGGGCCATAATGGCCACCTCCAAAAGAGCAGGAAAGGAAAAGGCAGCGGTGCGCAAAGGAAACCCAACCCACGCTTCATTACTTGCCAGCCTTTGGCGGTCAACAGCAGCTGGCTGCACAAGCCTCTCAGCCGCAGAGGGCCTCTTGGGGCCTCGGGCCCTCGGCGACCAGCATAAAAGCCCCACCAACGCAGCGCTCCCTCACACACTTCTCCAGACGCCTTCTCCTCCTCCGACAACCAGGTGAGTGAGTGGGACCCTTCTTCGCCCAAAGCCTTCCTCCCCTCACACCCACTGCCTGGCCCATCCTCGCTCCTCCTGCCTCCTCTCCCGCACTCGCCTCCTTCTCCCACAAGGCCCAAGCTCCAGAGAGCTCTCGCAGCGAGACAGCCTGGCCTTTCCCTCACTTTGCTCGCGGGCGACGCGCTTGCCCACTAGCTTCCCTCTGCCTCTGCCAGGCCCCCTGCCTCACTGCCTCCTTCCGCTTGCACACCCTCGGCCTCTGCCCATAACCAACCACAGCAGACGAGCGGTCGCACTACTGCGCACAGCCCCTCCCAAACCTGCCCTGCGCCTCAACCACCCACACCTCCACCCTCTCTCCGGCCACCCTCCCCATGCACCTTCAGCACCTCCTCTGCCTCCCTACATCCCTGCTCCCCACTCCACGAGCAGAGGCTCCCCTCTCCTTTGGCCTCCTCACACATGCCTCCTCTCAGCGTCACTCAGCACCGCAACAGGCTGCCCAGAGAGCTTGGGGACTCTCCTTCCCTGCACAGCTTCCCAACCCGCCTGCATGCGAGCCTCTGCAATGTGCTCTCCATGACCCTGCTTGAGCAGCGCGGGTCCACTAGATGATCTCCAGACGTCCCTTCCATCCTGGCCCATTCCGTGAGTCTCTGATTCCTCACCCTTGCTCAACACTCGCTCTTCCAGGGCCCCCGACACCACACACACATGGCCTGCTACGACCTCTGCCGCCCCTGCGGACCCACCCCGCTGGCTAACAGCTGCAACGAGCCCTGTGTCAGGCAGTGCGAGGACTCCCGCATTCTCATCCAGCCTGCCACTCTTTTCGTCACCCTGCCCGGACCCATCCTCACCTCCTTCCCCCAGAACACCGCCCTCGGATCCTCCGCCTCAGCCGCCGTGGGTGACATTCTAGGTGCTCAGGGAGTCCCCATCTCCTCCGGCGCATTCAACTCCGGAGGCCTTGGCTGCTTCCCCCGCGGCAGAGCCTGCTTCCCCTGCTAAGGCCCCTCGCCACGGCCCCTGGCAACAACCACCTACACCCTGCAAGCCACGTGAGCCACTCACAACGCACCTCCGGGACAGCGGCTCCACAGGCGATCACCCTCCACGCCCCTGCCTCCCAGCAAAGGCAGCAAGCCACCAAGCGACCAAGGCGGCCAGCCTCACCTCTTGGAAGCAGCAACAATCTTTCTCCTCCTCTTCTCCCACTTCCTTCTTTCCATCGCCCCCTTCTTCGCCTGACACTGCTCTCCCGTGACTCCACCTGCTCACAAGCCTAAGCTCAGGAGCCACCTCTGAGCACCGACTTCCCCCCACGCGCCACAAACACCTCTGCGCTCGGGCAACATCCACACTTCCACCCGAGACCAACGCCCTCCCACTTTCCCAACCTTCCGCTCCCTCTTCTCCCTCATTAAAGGTCCTGCTGCATCCCACACTGAAATGCCTCTGCTGCCTTTCTTCTCACAAGCCTCTCCCAACCGCCTCTCCAGGCACGGAGCCAGCCCTCTCCACGCCAGCGCGGTGGCTGCCTGGGTGCGTGGGAGACAAGGGGCCCGTGCTCAGCCCCCTTCAAGCCTCACACACCAAGCCCGCCCCAACACAAACACACCCAGGGGCACACACAGCCTCCCAGGGGGCACCACACGGGGGCCCCACCAGCACCAACACCTCTCCCAAGCAAGAAATCAACAACCACCACAAATCCATGGGCCCCCGATGGCACGCACCCACGAGGGAGCATCCTGAGGGAGCTGGCGGATGTGAGTGCTAGGCCACTCTCCATCATCTTGGAAAGGTCCTGGAGAACAGGGGAGGTGCCTGAGCACTGGAAGAAAGCCAGTGTCACTCCAGTCTCGCCAAAGGGCAAGAAGGAGGAGCCAGGAAGCTACAGGCCTGTCCGCCTCCCCTCCATCCCGCGAAAGCTGATGGAACAGCTCAGGCTGGAGGTCAGCACTAAGCGTACGGAGGACAAGAAGGTGATCAGGAGTAGTCAGCACGGAGGCACCAAAGGGAACCCCTGCTTGAGCAATCGGATAGCCTTCTCTGAGGGAAGGACTGCCTGGGTAGAGGAGGGCAGAGCAGTGCATGTTGTCTGCCTGGGCTGCAGCAAGGCTTCTGACACTGTCTCCCATGCCATCCTCATAGGTAAACTCGGGAAGCGTGGGTTGTGTGAGTGGCCAGTGAGGTGGATTGAGGAGTGGCTGGATGGCAGAGCTCAGAGGGTTGTGGTCAGTGGCGCAGAGTGGAGTTGGAGGCGTGGAGCTAGCGGTGTCCCCCAGGGGGCAGTCGTGGCTCCAGTCTTGTTCAAGGCATCCAGCGATGACCTGGAGGAAGGCCCAGAGGGCGCTCTCGGCAAGTCGGCTGAGGATACTGAACTGGGGGGAGTGGCTGACACACCAGAAGGCTGTGGTGCCACGCAGAGGGACCTGGGCAGGCTGGAGAGTGGGGCCGAGAGGAACGTCGGGAAGTTCAACAAAGGCAAGCGCAGGGTGCTGCACCTGGGCAGGAATAACCCCAGGCCCCAGGACAGGCTGGGGGCTGACCTGCTGGAAAGTAGCTGTGCCGAGAAGGACCTGGGTGTGCTGGGGGACAACAAGTTAATTGTGAGCCAGCAATGTGCCCCTGTGGCCAAGAAGGCCAAAGGGATCGTGGGCTGCATTAGGAAGAGTGTTGCCAGCAGGTGGAGGGAGGTGATCCTCGGCCTCTCCTCAGCCCTGCGGAGGCCTCCCCTGGAGTACTGTGTCCACTTCTGGGCTCCCCACGACAAGAGAGACATGGCGCTGCTGGAGAGAGTGCAGCGGAGGCCTACAAAGATGGTGAGGGGACTGGAGCATCTCTGCTCTGAAGAGAGGCGGAGAGAGTGGGGCCTCTTTAGCCTGCAGAAGAGAAGCCTGGCAGGCGATCTCCTCCATGTGTACAAGTATCGGAAGGGAGGGTGTCAAGAGCACGGGGCCAGACTCTTCTCCGTGGTGCCCAGCGACAGGACAAGAGGCAACGGGCACAAACGGGAACACAGGAAGCTCCATGGAGAGATGAGGAAAAGCTTCTTGACTGTGAGGGTGCCTGAGCGCTGCAGCAGGTTGCCCAGAGAGCTTGTGGAGTCTCCTTCCCTGCACATCTTCCCAACCCGCCTGGACGCGCTCCTGGGCAACGTGCTCTAGAGGCACCTGCTTGAGCAGGGGGCGGTTGGGACCAGATGATCTCCAGAGGTGCCTTGCAACCTCAGCCGTTGTGTGATTCTGGGAGTCTGGGATTCTGCACGCGCACATGGCCAGCACGGTCTCAGCCCTGTGCCCCACGCACGCCTGCACTTCCCCAACGCAATGCCCACCCTCACTCCTGCCCCAGCCCACAGCGCTCACAGCACTGCCCTCACCCCTTGGCACTCGCTCCCACGCCAGACCCCTAACGCCTTGCCTCGCCTGACACACTCTCCCTGCCTCACGCTCCCACCCCACCTCTGCCTCTCCCAACACTCCCGCCACCTTGCAAGGGGCCCCGCAACAAGGACTGCCTCCACCCAAACACCAAGACGGGAACCTCCTCCCGGGAGCAAAGACCACCACCACCCACTGGCCAGCACCACTCTCTCGCGACAAGCACGTGCCTCCCCACAGCCTAGGCCTTCCTAACTCACATCCAGGCCTCGCAGGACAACAGCCTCCCCTGCAAAACACCCCTCCGCCCATCCTTCCAAGGCCACCCCCACGCACGGCCCCACAAGGCAAAGCACGCACCCTCCTTTCTCACCACGCACACCTGACACCCCACACAGTCGGCAACCCACCAGCGCACACAACCTCACTACTCGCGCCGTGACTAAACACAGCCTGCTCACAGGCACCTCACAGGAACGCAGACAACGGCACCAAAGCGCCACCGCCTCATGACCAACACTCCTGCCAAGGCCACCAAAGCTTCCCTCCGCGGCGACACTATGGCGGCCCCTCCTCCCAACGCGGCCCCAAACCACAGCACGCAACTGGCACACCCTGACCTCACTGCTGACACCCGGCCTCTCCTACGCTTGGGCAACGTCCTCCACCCGCCCGCCCACTCTGACATGCCCCTGCCACCAAAAGTCTCTCGCCTTCAGAGGCTCACTTGAAAGCTACCGCTGGGCCATAATGGCCACCTCCAAAAGAGCAGGAAAGGAAAAGGCAGCGGTGCGCAAAGGAAACCCAACCCACGCTTCATTACTTGCCAGCCTTTGGTGGTCAACAGCAGCTGGCTGCACAAGCCTCTCAGCCGCAGAGGCCCTCTCGGGGCCTCGGGCCCTCGGCGACCAGCATAAAAGCCCCACCAACGCAGCGCTCCCTCACACACTTCTCCAGACGCCTTCTCCTCCTCCGACAAGCAGGTGAGTGAGTGGGACCCTTCTTCGCCCAAAGCCTTCCTCCCCTCACACCCACTGCCTGGCCCATCCTCGCTCCTCCTGCCTCCTCTCCCGCACTCGCCTCCTTCTCCCACAAGGCCCAAGCTCCAGAGAGCTCTCGCAGCGAGACAGCCTGGCCTTTCCCTCACTTTGCTCGCGGGCGACGCGCTTGCCCACTAGCTTCCCTCTGCCTCTGCCAGGCCCCCTGCCTCACTGCCTCCTTCTGCTTGCACACCCTCGGCCTCTGCCCATAACCAACCACAGCAGACGAGCGGTCGCACTACTGCGCACAGCCCCTCCCAAACCTGCCCTGCGCCTCAACCACCCACACCTCCACCCTCTCTCCGGCCACCCTCCCCATGCACCTTCAGCACCTCCTCCGCCTCCCTACATCCCTGCTCCCCACTCCACGAGCAGAGGCTCCCCTCTCCTTTGGCCTCCTCACACATGCCTCCTCTCAGCGTCACTCAGCACCGCAACAGGCTGCCCAGAGAGCTTGGGGACTCTCCTTCCCTGCACAGCTTCCCAACCCGCCTGCATGCGAGCCTCTGCAATGTGCTCTCCATGACCCTGCTTGAGCAGCGCGGGTCCACTAGATGATCTCCAGACGTCCCTTCCATCCTGGCCCATTCCGTGAGTCTCTGATTCCTCACCCTTGCTCAACACTCGCTCTTCCAGGGCCCCCGACACCACACACACATGGCCTGCTACGACCTCTGCCGCCCCTGCGGACCCACCCCGCTGGCTAACAGCTGCAACGAGCCCTGTGTCAGGCAGTGCGAGGACTCCCGCATTCTCATCCAGCCTGCCACTCTTTTCGTCACCCTGCCCGGACCCATCCTCACCTCCTTCCCCCAGAACACCGCCCTCGGATCCTCCGCCTCAGCCGCCGTGGGTGACATTCTAGGTGCTCAGGGAGTCCCCATCTCCTCCGGCGCATTCAACTCCGGAGGCCTTGGCTGCTTCCCCCGCGGCAGAGCCTGCTTCCCCTGCTAAGGCCCCTCACCACGGCCCCTGGCAACAACCACCTACACCCTGCAAGCCACGTGAGCCACTCACAACGCACCTCCGGGACAGCGGCTCCACAGGCGATCACCCTCCACGCCCCTGCCTCCCAGCAAAGGCAGCAAGCCACCAAGCGACCAAGGCGGCCAGCCTCACCTCTTGGAAGCAGCAACAATCTTTCTCCTCCTCTTCTCCCACTTCCTTCTTTCCATCGCCCCCTTCTTCGCCTGACACTGCTCTCCCGTGACTCCACCTGCTCACAAGCCTAAGCTCAGGAGCCACCTCTGAGCACCGACTTCCCCCCACGCACCACAAACACCTCTGCGCTCGGGCAACATCCACACTTCCACCCGAGACCAACGCCCTCCCACTTTCCCAACCTTCCGCTCCCTCTTCTCCCTCATTAAAGGTCCTGCTGCATCCCACACTGAAATGCCTCCGCTGCCTTTCTTCTCACAAGCCTCTCCCAACCGCCTCTCCAGGCACGGAGCCAGCCCTCTCCACGCCAGCGCGGTGGCTGCCTGGGTGCGTGGGAGACAAGGGGCCCGTGCTCAGCCCCCTTCAAGCCTCACACACCAAGCCCGCCCCAACACAAACACACCCTGGGGCACACACAGCCTCCCAGGGGGCACCGCACGGGGGCCCCACCAGCACCAACACCTCTCCCAAGCAAGAAATCAACAACCACCACAAATCCATGGGCCCCCGATGGCACGCACCCACGAGGGAGCATCCTGAGGGAGCTGGCGGATGTGAGTGCTAGGCCACTCTCCACCATCTTGGAAAGGTCCTGGAGAACAGGGGAGGTGCCTGAGCACTGGAAGAAAGCCAGTGTCACTCCAGTCTCGCCAAAGGGCAAGAAGGAGGAGCCAGGAAGCTACAGGCATGTCCGCCTCCCCTCCATCCCGCGAAAGCTGATGGAACAGCTCAGGCTGGAGGTCAGCACTAAGCGTATGGAGGACAAGAAGGTGATCAGGAGTAGTCAGCACGGAGGCACCAAAGGGAACCCCTGCTTGAGCAATCGGATAGCCTTCTCTGAGGGAAGGACTGCCTGGGTAGAGGAGGGCAGAGCAGTGCATGTTGTCTGCCTGGGCTGCAGCAAGGCTTCTGACACTGTCTCCCATGCCATCCTCATAGGTAAACTCGGGAAGCGTGGGTTGTGTGAGTGGCCAGTGAGGTGGATTGAGGAGTGGCTGGATGGCAGAGCTCAGAGGGTTGTGGTCAGTGGCGCAGAGTGGAGTTGGAGGCGTGGAGCTAGCGGTGTCCCCCAGGGGGCAGTCGTGGCTCCAGTCTTGTTCAAGGCATCCAGCGATGACCTGGAGGAAGGCCCAGAGGGCGCTCTCGGCAAGTCGGCTGAGGATACTGAACTGGGGGGAGTGGCTGACACACCAGAAGGCTGTGGTGCCACGCAGAGGGACCTGGGCAGGCTGGAGAGTGGGGCCGAGAGGAACGTCGGGAAGTTCAACAAAGGCAAGCGCAGGGTGCTGCACCTGGGCAGGAATAACCCCAGGCCCCAGGACAGGCTGGGGGCTGACCTGCTGGAAAGTAGCTGTGCCGAGAAGGACCTGGGTGTGCTGGGGGACAACAAGTTAATTGTGAGCCAGCAATGTGCCCCTGTGGCCAAGAAGGCCAAAGGGATCGTGGGCTGCATTAGGAAGAGTGTTGCCAGCAGGTGGAGGGAGGTGATCCTCGGCCTCTCCTCAGCCCTGCGGAGGCCTGCCCTGGAGTACTGTGTCCACTTCTGGGCTCCCCACGACAAGAGAGACATGGCGCTGCTGGAGAGAGTGCAGCGGAGGCCTACAAAGATGGTGAGGGGACTGGAGCATCTCTGCTCTGAAGAGAGGCGGAGAGAGCGGGGCCTCTTTAGCCTGCAGAAGAGAAGCCTGGCAGGCGATCTCCTCCATGTGTACAAGTATCGGAAGGGAGGGTGTCAAGAGCACGGGGCCAGACTCTTCTCCGTGGTGCCCAGCGACAGGACAAGAGGCAACGGGCACAAACGGGAACACAGGAAGCTCCATGGAGAGATGAGGAAAAGCTTCTTGACTGTGAGGGTGCCTGAGCGCTGCAGCAGGTTGCCCAGAGAGCTTGTGGAGTCTCCTTCCCTGCACATCTTCCCAACCCGCCTGGACGCGCTCCTGGGCAACGTGCTCTAGAGGCACCTGCTTGAGCAGGGGGGGGTTGGGACCAGATGATCTCCAGAGGTGCCTTGCAACCTCAGCCGTTGTGTGATTCTGGGAGTCTGGGATTCTGCACGCGCACATGGCCAGCACGGTCTCAGCCCTGTGCCCCACGCACGCCTGCACTTCCCCAACGCAATGCCCACCCTCACTCCTGCCCCAGCCCACAGCGCTCACAGCACTGCCCTCACCCCTTGGCACTCGCTCCCACGCCAGACCCCTAACGCCTTGCCTCGCCTGACACACTCTCCCTGCCTCACGCTCCCACCCCACCTCTGCCTCTCCCAACACTCCCGCCACCTTGCAAGGGGCCCCGCAACAAGGACTGCCTCCACCCAAACACCAAGACGGGAACCTCCTCCCGGGAGCAAAGACCACCACCACCCACTGGCCAGCACCACCCTCTTGCGACAAGCACGTGCCTCCCCACAGCCTAGGCCTTCCTAACTCACATCCAGGCCTCGCAGGACAACAGCCTCCCCTGCAAAACACCCCTCCGCCCATCCTTCCAAGGCCACCCCCACGCACGGCCCCACAAGGCAAAGCACGCACCCTCCTTTCTCACCACGCACACCTGACACCCCACACAGTCGGCAACCCACCAGCGCACACAACCTCACTACTCGCGCCGTGACTAAACACAGCCTGCTCACAGGCACCTCACAGGAACGCAGACAACGGCACCAAAGCGCCACCGCCTCATGACCAACACTCCTGCCAAGGCCACCAAAGCTTCCCTCCGCGGCGACACTATGGCGGCCCCTCCTCCCAACGCGGCCCCAAACCACAGCACGCAACTGGCACACCCTGACCTCACTGCCGACACCCGGCCTCTCCTACGCTTGGGCAACGTCCTCCACCCGCCCGCCCGCTCTGACATGCCCCTGCCACCAAAAGTCTCTCGTCTTCAGAGGCTCACTTGAAAGCTACCGCTGGGCCATAATGGCCACCTCCAAAAGAGCAGGAAAGGAAAAGGCAGCGGTGCGCAAAGGAAACCCAACCCACGCTTCATTACTTGCCAGCCTTTGGCGGTCAACAGCAGCTGGCTGCACAAGCCTCTCAGCCGCAGAGGGCCTCTCGGGGCCTCGGGCCCTCGGCGACCAGCATAAAAGCCCCACCAACGCAGCGCTCCCTCACACACTTCTCCAGACGCCTTCTCCTCCTCCGACAACCAGGTGAGTGAGTGGGACCCTTCTTCGCCCAAAGCCTTCCTCCCCTCACACCCACTGCCTGGCCCATCCTCGCTCCCCCTGCCTCCTCTCCCGCACTCGCCTCCTTCTCCCACAAGGCCCAAGCTCCAGAGAGCTCTCGCAGCGAGACAGCCTGGCCTTTCCCTCACTTTGCTCGCGGGCGACGCGCTTGCCCACTAGCTTCCCTCTGCCTCTGCCAGGCCCCCTGCCTCACTGCCTCCTTCCGCTTGCACACCCTCGGCCTCTGCCCATAACCAACCACAGCAGACGAGCGGTCGCACTACTGCGCACAGCCCCTCCCAAACCTGCCCTGCGCCTCAACCACCCACACCTCCACCCTCTCTCCGGCCACCCTCCCCATGCACCTTCAGCACCTCCTCTGCCTCCCTACATCCCTGCTCCCCACTCCACGAGCAGAGGCTCCCCTCTCCTTTGGCCTCCTCACACATGCCTCCTCTCAGCGTCACTCAGCACCGCAACAGGCTGCCCAGAGAGCTTGGGGACTCTCCTTCCCTGCACAGCTTCCCAACCCGCCTGCATGCGAGCCTCTGCAATGTGCTCTCCATGACCCTGCTTGAGCAGCGCGGGTCCACTAGATGATCTCCAGACGTCCCTTCCATCCTGGCCCATTCCGTGAGTCTCTGATTCCTCACCCTTGCTCAACACTCGCTCTTCCAGGGCCCCCGACACCACACACACATGGCCTGCTACGACCTCTGCCGCCCCTGCGGACCCACCCCGCTGGCTAACAGCTGCAACGAGCCCTGTGTCAGGCAGTGCGAGGACTCCCGCATTCTCATCCAGCCTCCCGCTCTTCTCGTCACCCTGCCCGGACCCATCCTCACCTCCTTCCCCCAGAACACCGCCCTCGGATCCTCCGCCTCAGCCGCCGTGGGTGACATTCTAGGTGCTCAGGGAGTCCCCATCTCCTCCGGCGCATTCAACTCCGGAGGCCTTGGCTGCTTCCCCCGCGGCAGAGCCTGCTTCCCCTGCTAAGGCCCCTCGCCACGGCCCCTGGCAACAACCACCTACACCCTGCAAGCCACGTGAGCCACTCACAACGCACCTCCGGGACAGCGGCTCCACAGGCGATCACCCTCCACGCCCCTGCCTCCCAGCAAAGGCAGCAAGCCACCAAGCGACCAAGGCGGCCAGCCTCACCTCTTGGAAGCAGCAACAATCTTTCTCCTCCTCTTCTCCCACTTCCTTCTTTCCATCGCCCCCTTCTTCGCCTGACACTGCTCTCCCGTGACTCCACCTGCTCACAAGCCTAAGCTCAGGAGCCACCTCTGAGCACCGACTTCCCCCCACGCGCCACAAACACCTCTGCGCTCGGGCAACATCCACACTTCCACCCGAGACCAACGCCCTCCCACTTTCCCAACCTTCCGCTCCCTCTTCTCCCTCATTAAAGGTCCTGCTGCATCCCACACTGAAATGCCTCCGCTGCCTTTCTTCTCACAAGCCTCTCCCAACCGCCTCTCCAGGCACGGAGCCAGCCCTCTCCACGCCAGCGCGGTGGCTGCCTGGGTGCCTGGGAGACAAGGGGCCCGTGCTCAGCCCCCTTCAAGCCTCACACACCAAGCCCGCCCCAACACAAACACACCCTGGGGCACACACAGCCTCCCAGGGGGCCCCACACGGGGGCCCCACCAGCACCAACACCTCTCCCAAGCAAGAAATCAACAACCACCACAAATCCATGGGCCCCCGATGGCACGCACCCACGAGGGAGCATCCTGAGGGAGCTGGCGGATGTGAGTGCTAGGCCACTCTCCATCATCCTGGAAAGGTCCTGGAGAACAGGGGAGGTGCCTGAGCACTGGAAGAAAGCCAGTGTCACTCCAGTCTCGCCAAAGGGCAAGAAGGAGGAGCCAGGAAGCTACAGGCCTGTCCGCCTCCCCTCCATCCCGCGAAAGCTGATGGAACAGCTCAGGCTGGAGGTCAGCACTAAGCGTACGGAGGACAAGAAGGTGATCAGGAGTAGTCAGCACGGAGGCACCAAAGGGAACCCCTGCTTGAGCAATCGGATAGCCTTCTCTGCGGGAAGGACTGCCTGGGTAGAGGAGGGCAGAGCAGTGCATGTTGTCTGCCTGGGCTGCAGCAAGGCTTCTGACACTGTCTCCCATGCCATCCTCATAGGTAAACTCGGGAAGCGTGGGTTGTGTGAGTGGCCAGTGAGGTGGATTGAGGAGTGGCTGGATGGCAGAGCTCAGAGGGTTGTGGTCAGTGGCGCAGAGTGGAGTTGGAGGCGTGGAGCTAGCGGTGTCCCCCAGGGGGCAGTCGTGGCTCCAGTCTTGTTCAAGGCATCCAGCGATGACCTGGAGGAAGGCCCAGAGGGCGCTCTCGGCAAGTCGGCTGAGGATACTGAACTGGGGGGAGTGGCTGACACACCAGAAGGCTGTGGTGCCACGCAGAGGGACCTGGGCAGGCTGGAGAGTGGGGCCGAGAGGAACGTCGGGAAGTTCAACAAAGGCAAGCGCAGGGTGCTGCACCTGGGCAGGAATAACCCCAGGCCCCAGGACAGGCTGGGGGCTGACCTGCTGGAAAGTAGCTGTGCCGAGAAGGACCTGGGTGTGCTGGGGGACAACAAGTTAATTGTGAGCCAGCAATGTGCCCCTGTGGCCAAGAAGGCCAAAGGGATCGTGGGCTGCATTAGGAAGAGTGTTGCCAGCAGGTGGAGGGAGGTGATCCTCGGCCTCTCCTCAGCCCTGCGGAGGCCTCCCCTGGAGTACTGTGTCCACTTCTGGGCTCCCCACGACAAGAGAGACATGGCGCTGCTGGAGAGAGTGCAGCGGAGGCCTACAAAGATGGTGAGGGGACTGGAGCATCTCTGCTCTGAAGAGAGGCGGAGAGAGCGGGGCCTCTTTAGCCTGCAGAAGAGAAGCCTGGCAGGCGATCTCCTCCATGTGTACAAGTATCGGAAGGGAGGGTGTCAAGAGCACGGGGCCAGACTCTTCTCCGTGGTGCCCAGCGACAGGACAAGAGGCAACGGGCACAAACGGGAACACAGGAAGCTCCATGGAGAGATGAGGAAAAGCTTCTTGACTGTGAGGGTGCCTGAGCGCTGCAGCAGGTTGCCCAGAGAGCTTGTGGAGTCTCCTTCCCTGCACATCTTCCCAACCCGCCTGGACGCGCTCCTGGGCAACGTGCTCTAGAGGCACCTGCTTGAGCAGGGGGGGGTTGGGACCAGATGATCTCCAGAGGTGCCTTGCAACCTCAGCCGTTGTGTGATTCTGGGAGTCTGGGATTCTGCACGCGCACATGGCCAGCACGGTCTCAGCCCTGTGCCCCACGCACGCCTGCACTTCCCCAACGCAATGCCCACCCTCACTCCTGCCCCAGCCCACAGCGCTCACAGCACTGCCCTCACCCCTTGGCACTCGCTCCCACGCCAGACCCCTAACGCCTTGCCTCGCCTGACACACTCTCCCTGCCTCACGCTCCCACCCCACCTCTGCCTCTCCCAACACTCCCGCCACCTTGCAAGGGGCCCCGCAACAAGGACTGCCTCCACCCAAACACCAAGACGGGAACCTCCTCCCGGGAGCAAAGACCACCACCACCCACTGGCCAGCACCACTCTCTCGCGACAAGCACGTGCCTCCCCACAGCCTAGGCCTTCCTAACTCACATCCAGGCCTCGCAGGACAACAGCCTCCCCTGCAAAACACCCCTCCGCCCATCCTTCCAAGGCCACCCCCACGCACGGCCCCACAAGGCAAAGCACGCACCCTCCTTTCTCACCACGCACACCTGACACCCCACACAGTCGGCAACCCACCAGCGCACACAACCTCACTACTCGCGCCGTGACTAAACACAGCCTGCTCACAGGCACCTCACAGGAACGCAGACAACAGCACCAAAGCGCCACCGCCTCATGACCAACACTCCTGCCAAGGCCACCAAAGCTTCCCTCCGCGGCGACACTATGGCGGCCCCTCCTCCCAACGCGGCCCCAAACCACAGCACGCAACTGGCACACCCTGACCTCACTGCTGACACCCGGCCTCTCCTACGCTTGGGCAACGTCCTCCACCCGCCCGCCCACTCTGACATGCCCCTGCCACCAAAAGTCTCTCGCCTTCAGAGGCTCACTTGAAAGCTACCGCTGGGCCATAATGGCCACCTCCAAAAGAGCAGGAAAGGAAAAGGCAGCGGTGCGCAAAGGAAACCCAACCCACGCTTCATTACTTGCCAGCCTTTGGCGGTCAACAGCAGCTGGCTGCACAAGCCTCTCAGCCGCAGAGGGCCTCTCGGGGCCTCGGGCCCTCGGCGACCAGCATAAAAGCCCCACCAACGCAGCGCTCCCTCACACACTTCTCCAGACGCCTTCTCCTCCTCCGACAACCAGGTGAGTGAGTGGGACCCTTCTTCGCCCAAAGCCTTCCTCCCCTCACACCCACTGCCTGGCCCATCCTCGCTCCTCCTGCCTCCTCTCCCGCACTCGCCTCCTTCTCCCACAAGGCCCAAGCTCCAGAGAGCTCTCGCAGCGAGACAGCCTGGCCTTTCCCTCACTTTGCTCGCGGGCGACGCGCTTGCCCACTAGCTTCCCTCTGCCTCTGCCAGGCCCCCTGCCTCACTGCCTCCTTCCGCTTGCACACCCTCGGCCTCTGCCCATAACCAACCACAGCAGACGAGCGGTCGCACTACTGCGCACAGCCCCTCCCAAACCTGCCCTGCGCCTCAACCACCCACACCTCCACCCTCTCTCCGGCCACCCTCCCCATGCACCTTCAGCACCTCCTCCGCCTCCCTACATCCCTGCTCCCCACTCCACGAGCAGAGGCTCCCCTCTCCTTTGGCCTCCTCACACATGCCTCCTCTCAGCATCACTCAGCACCGCAACAGGCTGCCCAGAGAGCTTGGGGACTCTCCTTCCCTGCACAGCTTCCCAACCCGCCTGCATGCGAGCCTCTGCAATGTGCTCTCCATGACCCTGCTTGAGCAGCGCGGGTCCACTAGATGATCTCCAGACGTCCCTTCCATCCTGGCCCATTCCGTGAGTCTCTGATTCCTCACCCTTGCTCAACACTCGCTCTTCCAGGGCCCCCGACACCACACACACATGGCCTGCTACGACCTCTGCCGCCCCTGCGGACCCACCCCGCTGGCTAACAGCTGCAACGAGCCCTGTGTCAGGCAGTGCGAGGACTCCCGCATTCTCATCCAGCCTGCCACTCTTTTCGTCACCCTGCCCGGACCCATCCTCACCTCCTTCCCCCAGAACACCGCCCTCGGATCCTCCGCCTCAGCCGCCGTGGGTGACATTCTAGGTGCTCAGGGAGTCCCCATCTCCTCCGGCGCATTCAACTCCGGAGGCCTTGGCTGCTTCCCCCACGGCAGAGCCTGCTTCCCCTGCTAAGGCCCCTCGCCACGGCCCCTGGCAACAACCACCTACACCCTGCAAGCCACGTGAGCCACTCACAACGCACCTCCGGGACAGCGGCTCCACAGGCGATCACCCTCCACGCCCCTGCCTCCCAGCAAAGGCAGCAAGCCACCAAGCGACCAAGGCGGCCAGCCTCACCTCTTGGAAGCAGCAACAATCTTTCTCCTCCTCTTCTCCCACTTCCTTCTTTCCATCGCCCCCTTCTTCGCCTGACACTGCTCTCCCGTGACTCCACCTGCTCACAAGCCTAAGCTCAGGAGCCACCTCTGAGCACCGACTTCCCCCCACGCGCCACAAACACCTCTGCGCTCGGGCAACATCCACACTTCCACCCGAGACCAACGCCCTCCCACTTTCCCAACCTTCCGCTCCCTCTTCTCCCTCATTAAAGGTCCTGCTGCATCCCACACTGAAATGCCTCCGCTGCCTTTCTTCTCACAAGCCTCTCCCAACCGCCTCTCCAGGCACGGAGCCAGCCCTCTCCACGCCAGCGCGGTGGCTGCCTGGGTGCCTGGGAGACAAGGGGCCCGTGCTCAGCCCCCTTCAAGCCTCACACACCAAGCCCGCCCCAACACAAACACACCCAGGGGCACACACAGCCTCCCAGGGGGCACCGCACGGGGGCCCCACCAGCACCAACACCTCTCCCAAGCAAGAAATCAACAACCACCACAAATCCATGGGCCCCCGATGGCACGCACCCACGAGGGAGCATCCTGAGGGAGCTGGCGGATGTGAGTGCTAGGCCACTCTCCACCATCTTGGAAAGGTCCTGGAGAACAGGGGAGGTGCCTGAGCACTGGAAGAAAGCCAGTGTCACTCCAGTCTCGCCAAAGGGCAAGAAGGAGGAGCCAGGAAGCTACAGGCATGTCCGCCTCCCCTCCATCCCGCGAAAGCTGATGGAACAGCTCAGGCTGGAGGTCAGCACTAAGCGTATGGAGGACAAGAAGGTGATCAGGAGTAGTCAGCACGGAGGCACCAAAGGGAACCCCTGCTTGAGCAATCGGATAGCCTTCTCTGCGGGAAGGACTGCCTGGGTAGAGGAGGGCAGAGCAGTGCATGTTGTCTGCCTGGGCTGCAGCAAGGCTTCTGACACTGTCTCCCATGCCATCCTCATAGGTAAACTCGGGAAGCGTGGGTTGTGTGAGTGGCCAGTGAGGTGGATTGAGGAGTGGCTGGATGGCAGAGCTCAGAGGGTTGTGGTCAGTGGCGCAGAGTGGAGTTGGAGGCGTGGAGCTAGCGGTGTCCCCCAGGGGGCAGTCGTGGCTCCAGTCTTGTTCAAGGCATCCAGCGATGACCTGGAGGAAGGCCCAGAGGGCGCTCTCGGCAAGTCGGCTGAGGATACTGAACTGGGGGGAGTGGCTGACACACCAGAAGGCTGTGGTGCCACGCAGAGGGACCTGGGCAGGCTGGAGAGTGGGGCCGAGAGGAACGTCGGGAAGTTCAACAAAGGCAAGCGCAGGGTGCTGCACCTGGGCAGGAATAACCCCAGGCCCCAGGACAGGCTGGGGGCTGACCTGCTGGAAAGTAGCTGTGCCGAGAAGGACCTGGGTGTGCTGGGGGACAACAAGTTAATTGTGAGCCAGCAATGTGCCCCTGTGGCCAAGAAGGCCAAAGGGATCGTGGGCTGCATTAGGAAGAGTGTTGCCAGCAGGTGGAGGGAGGTGATCCTCGGCCTCTCCTCAGCCCTGCGGAGGCCTCCCCTGGAGTACTGTGTCCACTTCTGGGCTCCCCACGACAAGAGAGACATGGCGCTGCTGGAGAGAGTGCAGCGGAGGCCTACAAAGATGGTGAGGGGACTGGAGCATCTCTGCTCTGAAGAGAGGCGGAGAGAGCGGGGCCTCTTTAGCCTGCAGAAGAGAAGCCTGGCAGGCGATCTCCTCCATGTGTACAAGTATCGGAAGGGAGGGTGTCAAGAGCACGGGGCCAGACTCTTCTCCGTGGTGCCCAGCGACAGGACAAGAGGCAACGGGCACAAACGGGAACACAGGAAGCTCCATGGAGAGATGAGGAAAAGCTTCTTGACTGTGAGGGTGCCTGAGCGCTGCAGCAGGTTGCCCAGAGAGCTTGTGGAGTCTCCTTCCCTGCACATCTTCCCAACCCGCCTGGACGCGCTCCTGGGCAACGTGCTCTAGAGGCACCTGCTTGAGCAGGGGGGGGTTGGGACCAGATGATCTCCAGAGGTGCCTTGCAACCTCAGCCGTTGTGTGATTCTGGGAGTCTGGGATTCTGCACGCGCACATGGCCAGCACGGTCTCAGCCCTGTGCCCCACGCACGCCTGCACTTCCCCAACGCAATGCCCACCCTCACTCCTGCCCCAGCCCACAGCGCTCACAGCACTGCCCTCACCCCTTGGCACTCGCTCCCACGCCAGACCCCTAACGCCTTGCCTCGCCTGACACACTCTCCCTGCCTCACGCTCCCACCCCACCTCTGCCTCTCCCAACACTCCCGCCACCTTGCAAGGGGCCCCGCAACAAGGACTGCCTCCACCCAAACACCAAGACGGGAACCTCCTCCCGGGAGCAAAGACCACCACCACCCACTGGCCAGCACCACCCTCTTGCGACAAGCACGTGCCTCCCCACAGCCTAGGCCTTCCTAACTCACATCCAGGCCTCGCAGGACAACAGCCTCCCCTGCAAAACACCCCTCCGCCCATCCTTCCAAGGCCACCCCCACGCACGGCCCCACAAGGCAAAGCACGCACCCTCCTTTCTCACCACGCACACCTGACACCCCACACAGTCGGCAACCCACCAGCGCACACAACCTCACTACTCGCGCCGTGACTAAACACAGCCTGCTCACAGGCACCTCACAGGAACGCAGACAACGGCACCAAAGCGCCACCGCCTCATGACCAACACTCCTGCCAAGGCCACCAAAGCTTCCCTCCGCGGCGACACTATGGCGGCCCCTCCTCCCAACGCGGCCCCAAACCACAGCACGCAACTGGCACACCCTGACCTCACTGCCGACACCAGGCCTCTCCTACGCTTGGGCAACGTCCTCCACCCGCCCGCCCGCTCTGACATGCCCCTGCCACCAAAAGTCTCTCGTCTTCAGAGGCTCACTTGAAAGCTACCGCTGGGCCATAATGGCCACCTCCAAAAGAGCAGGAAAGGAAAAGGCAGCGGTGCGCAAAGGAAACCCAACCCACGCTTCATTACTTGCCAGCCTTTGGCGGTCAACAGCAGCTGGCTGCACAAGCCTCTCAGCCGCAGAGGGCCTCTCGGGGCCTCGGGCCCTCGGCGACCAGCATAAAAGCCCCACCAACGCAGCGCTCCCTCACACACTTCTCCAGACGCCTTCTCCTCCTCCGACAACCAGGTGAGTGAGTGGGACCCTTCTTCGCCCAAAGCCTTCCTCCCCTCACACCCACTGCCTGGCCCATCCTCGCTCCCCCTGCCTCCTCTCCCGCACTCGCCTCCTTCTCCCACAAGGCCCAAGCTCCAGAGAGCTCTCGCAGCGAGACAGCCTGGCCTTTCCCTCACTTTGCTCGCGGGCGACGCGCTTGCCCACTAGCTTCCCTCTGCCTCTGCCAGGCCCCCTGCCTCACTGCCTCCTTCCGCTTGCACACCCTCGGCCTCTGCCCATAACCAACCACAGCAGACGAGCGGTCGCACTACTGCGCACAGCCCCTCCCAAACCTGCCCTGCGCCTCAACCACCCACACCTCCACCCTCTCTCCGGCCACCCTCCCCATGCACCTTCAGCACCTCCTCTGCCTCCCTACATCCCTGCTCCCCACTCCACGAGCAGAGGCTCCCCTCTCCTTTGGCCTCCTCACACATGCCTCCTCTCAGCGTCACTCAGCACCGCAACAGGCTGCCCAGAGAGCTTGGGGACTCTCCTTCCCTGCACAGCTTCCCAACCCGCCTGCATGCGAGCCTCTGCAATGTGCTCTCCATGACCCTGCTTGAGCAGCGCGGGTCCACTAGATGATCTCCAGACGTCCCTTCCATCCTGGCCCATTCCGTGAGTCTCTGATTCCTCACCCTTGCTCAACACTCGCTCTTCCAGGGCCCCCGACACCACACACACATGGCCTGCTACGACCTCTGCCGCCCCTGCGGACCCACCCCGCTGGCTAACAGCTGCAACGAGCCCTGTGTCAGGCAGTGCGAGGACTCCCGCATTCTCATCCAGCCTCCCGCTCTTCTCGTCACCCTGCCCGGACCCATCCTCACCTCCTTCCCCCAGAACACCGCCCTCGGATCCTCCGCCTCAGCCGCCGTGGGTGACATTCTAGGTGCTCAGGGAGTCCCCATCTCCTCCGGCGCATTCAACTCCGGAGGCCTTGGCTGCTTCCCCCGCGGCAGAGCCTGCTTCCCCTGCTAAGGCCCCTCGCCACGGCCCCTGGCAACAACCACCTACACCCTGCAAGCCACGTGAACCACTCACAACGCACCTCCGGGACAGCGGCTCCACAGGCGATCACCCTCCACGCCCCTGCCTCCCAGCAAAGGCAGCAAGCCACCAAGCGACCAAGGCGGCCAGCCTCACCTCTTGGAAGCAGCAACAATCTTTCTCCTCCTCTTCTCCCACTTCCTTCTTTCCATCGCCCCCTTCTTCGCCTGACACTGCTCTCCCGTGACTCCACCTGCTCACAAGCCTAAGCTCAGGAGCCACCTCTGAGCACCGACTTCCCCCCACGCGCCACAAACACCTCTGCGCTCGGGCAACATCCACACTTCCACCCGAGACCAACGCCCTCCCACTTTCCCAACCTTCCGCTCCCTCTTCTCCCTCATTAAAGGTCCTGCTGCATCCCACACTGAAATGCCTCCGCTGCCTTTCTTCTCACAAGCCTCTCCCAACCGCCTCTCCAGGCACGGAGCCAGCCCTCTCCACGCCAGCGCGGTGGCTGCCTGGGTGCCTGGGAGACAAGGGGCCCGTGCTCAGCCCCCTTCAAGCCTCACACACCAAGCCCGCCCCAACACAAACACACCCTGGGGCACACACAGCCTCCCAGGGGGCCCCACACGGGGGCCCCACCAGCACCAACACCTCTCCCAAGCAAGAAATCAACAACCACCACAAATCCATGGGCCCCCGATGGCACGCACCCACGAGGGAGCATCCTGAGGGAGCTGGCGGATGTGAGTGCTAGGCCACTCTCCATCATCCTGGAAAGGTCCTGGAGAACAGGGGAGGTGCCTGAGCACTGGAAGAAAGCCAGTGTCACTCCAGTCTCGCCAAAGGGCAAGAAGGAGGAGCCAGGAAGCTACAGGCCTGTCCGCCTCCCCTCCATCCCGCGAAAGCTGATGGAACAGCTCAGGCTGGAGGTCAGCACTAAGCGTACGGAGGACAAGAAGGTGATCAGGAGTAGTCAGCACGGAGGCACCAAAGGGAACCCCTGCTTGAGCAATCGGATAGCCTTCTCTGAGGGAAGGACTGCCTGGGTAGAGGAGGGCAGAGCAGTGCATGTTGTCTGCCTGGGCTGCAGCAAGGCTTCTGACACTGTCTCCCATGCCATCCTCATAGGTAAACTCGGGAAGCGTGGGTTGTGTGAGTGGCCAGTGAGGTGGATTGAGGAGTGGCTGGATGGCAGAGCTCAGAGGGTTGTGGTCAGTGGCGCAGAGTGGAGTTGGAGGCGTGGAGCTAGCGGTGTCCCCCAGGGGGCAGTCGTGGCTCCAGTCTTGTTCAAGGCATCCAGCGATGACCTGGAGGAAGGCCCAGAGGGCGCTCTCGGCAAGTCGGCTGAGGATACTGAACTGGGGGGAGTGGCTGACACACCAGAAGGCTGTGGTGCCACGCAGAGGGACCTGGGCAGGCTGGAGAGTGGGGCCGAGAGGAACGTCGGGAAGTTCAACAAAGGCAAGCGCAGGGTGCTGCACCTGGGCAGGAATAACCCCAGGCCCCAGGACAGGCTGGGGGCTGACCTGCTGGAAAGTAGCTGTGCCGAGAAGGACCTGGGTGTGCTGGGGGACAACAAGTTAATTGTGAGCCAGCAATGTGCCCCTGTGGCCAAGAAGGCCAAAGGGATCGTGGGCTGCATTAGGAAGAGTGTTGCCAGCAGGTGGAGGGAGGTGATCCTCGGCCTCTCCTCAGCCCTGCGGAGGCCTCCCCTGGAGTACTGTGTCCACTTCTGGGCTCCCCACGACAAGAGAGACATGGCGCTGCTGGAGAGAGTGCAGCGGAGGCCTACAAAGATGGTGAGGGGACTGGAGCATCTCTGCTCTGAAGAGAGGCGGAGAGAGCGGGGCCTCTTTAGCCTGCAGAAGAGAAGCCTGGCAGGCGATCTCCTCCATGTGTACAAGTATCGGAAGGGAGGGTGTCAAGAGCACGGGGCCAGACTCTTCTCCGTGGTGCCCAGCGACAGGACAAGAGGCAACGGGCACAAACGGGAACACAGGAAGCTCCATGGAGAGATGAGGAAAAGCTTCTTGACTGTGAGGGTGCCTGAGCGCTGCAGCAGGTTGCCCAGAGAGCTTGTGGAGTCTCCTTCCCTGCACATCTTCCCAACCCGCCTGGACGCGCTCCTGGGCAACGTGCTCTAGAGGCACCTGCTTGAGCAGGGGGGGGTTGGGACCAGATGATCTCCAGAGGTGCCTTGCAACCTCAGCCGTTGTGTGATTCTGGGAGTCTGGGATTCTGCACGCGCACATGGCCAGCACGGTCTCAGCCCTGTGCCCCACGCACGCCTGCACTTCCCCAACGCAATGCCCACCCTCACTCCTGCCCCAGCCCACAGCGCTCACAGCACTGCCCTCACCCCTTGGCACTCGCTCCCACGCCAGACCCCTAACGCCTTGCCTCGCCTGACACACTCTCCCTGCCTCACGCTCCCACCCCACCTCTGCCTCTCCCAACACTCCCGCCACCTTGCAAGGGGCCCCGCAACAAGGACTGCCTCCACCCAAACACCAAGACGGGAACCTCCTCCCGGGAGCAAAGACCACCACCACCCACTGGCCAGCACCACCCTCTTGCGACAAGCACGTGCCTCCCCACAGCCTAGGCCTTCCTAACTCACATCCAGGCCTCGCAGGACAACAGCCTCCCCTGCAAAACACCCCTCCGCCCATCCTTCCAAGGCCACCCCCACGCACGGCCCCACAAGGCAAAGCACGCACCCTCCTTTCTCACCACGCACACCTGACACCCCACACAGTCGGCAACCCACCAGCGCACACAACCTCACTACTCGCGCCGTGACTAAACACAGCCTGCTCACAGGCACCTCACAGGAACGCAGACAACGGCACCAAAGCGCCACCGCCTCATGACCAACACTCCTGCCAAGGCCACCAAAGCTTCCCTCCGCGGCGACACTATGGCGGCCCCTCCTCCCAACGCGGCCCCAAACCACAGCACGCAACTGGCACACCCTGACCTCACTGCCGACACCAGGCCTCTCCTACGCTTGGGCAACGTCCTCCACCCGCCCGCCCGCTCTGACATGCCCCTGCCACCAAAAGTCTCTCGTCTTCAGAGGCTCACTTGAAAGCTACCGCTGGGCCATAATGGCCACCTCCAAAAGAGCAGGAAAGGAAAAGGCAGCGGTGCGCAAAGGAAACCCAACCCACGCTTCATTACTTGCCAGCCTTTGGCGGTCAACAGCAGCTGGCTGCACAAGCCTCTCAGCCGCAGAGGGCCTCTCGGGGCCTCGGGCCCTCGGCGACCAGCATAAAAGCCCCACCAACGCAGCGCTCCCTCACACACTTCTCCAGACGCCTTCTCCTCCTCCGACAACCAGGTGAGTGAGTGGGACCCTTCTTCGCCCAAAGCCTTCCTCCCCTCACACCCACTGCCTGGCCCATCCTCGCTCCCCCTGCCTCCTCTCCCGCACTCGCCTCCTTCTCCCACAAGGCCCAAGCTCCAGAGAGCTCTCGCAGCGAGACAGCCTGGCCTTTCCCTCACTTTGCTCGCGGGCGACGCGCTTGCCCACTAGCTTCCCTCTGCCTCTGCCAGGCCCCCTGCCTCACTGCCTCCTTCCGCTTGCACACCCTCGGCCTCTGCCCATAACCAACCACAGCAGACGAGCGGTCGCACTACTGCGCACAGCCCCTCCCAAACCTGCCCTGCGCCTCAACCACCCACACCTCCACCCTCTCTCCGGCCACCCTCCCCATGCACCTTCAGCACCTCCTCTGCCTCCCTACATCCCTGCTCCCCACTCCACGAGCAGAGGCTCCCCTCTCCTTTGGCCTCCTCACACATGCCTCCTCTCAGCGTCACTCAGCACTGCAACAGGCTGCCCAGAGAGCTTGGGGACTCTCCTTCCCTGCACAGCTTCCCAACCCGCCTGCATGCGAGCCTCTGCAATGTGCTCTCCATGACCCTGCTTGAGCAGCGCGGGTCCACTAGATGATCTCCAGACGTCCCTTCCATCCTGGCCCATTCCGTGAGTCTCTGATTCCTCACCCTTGCTCAACACTCGCTCTTCCAGGGCCCCCGACACCACACACACATGGCCTGCTACGACCTCTGCCGCCCCTGCGGACCCACCCCGCTGGCTAACAGCTGCAACGAGCCCTGTGTCAGGCAGTGCGAGGACTCCCGCATTCTCATCCAGCCTCCCGCTCTTCTCGTCACCCTGCCCGGACCCATCCTCACCTCCTTCCCCCAGAACACCGCCCTCGGATCCTCCGCCTCAGCCGCCGTGGGTGACATTCTAGGTGCTCAGGGAGTCCCCATCTCCTCCGGCGCATTCAACTCCGGAGGCCTTGGCTGCTTCCCCCGCGGCAGAGCCTGCTTCCCCTGCTAAGGCCCCTCGCCACGGCCCCTGGCAACAACCACCTACACCCTGCAAGCCACGTGAACCACTCACAACGCACCTCCGGGACAGCGGCTCCACAGGCGATCACCCTCCACGCCCCTGCCTCCCAGCAAAGGCAGCAAGCCACCAAGCGACCAAGGCGGCCAGCCTCACCTCTTGGAAGCAGCAACAATCTTTCTCCTCCTCTTCTCCCACTTCCTTCTTTCCATCGCCCCCTTCTTCGCCTGACACTGCTCTCCCGTGACTCCACCTGCTCACAAGCCTAAGCTCAGGAGCCACCTCTGAGCACCGACTTCCCCCCACGCGCCACAAACACCTCTGCGCTCGGGCAACATCCACACTTCCACCCGAGACCAACGCCCTCCCACTTTCCCAACCTTCCGCTCCCTCTTCTCCCTCATTAAAGGTCCTGCTGCATCCCACACTGAAATGCCTCCGCTGCCTTTCTTCTCACAAGCCTCTCCCAACCGCCTCTCCAGGCACGGAGCCAGCCCTCTCCACGCCAGCGCGGTGGCTGCCTGGGTGCCTGGGAGACAAGGGGCCCGTGCTCAGCCCCCTTCAAGCCTCACACACCAAGCCCGCCCCAACACAAACACACCCTGGGGCACACACAGCCTCCCAGGGGGCCCCACACGGGGGCCCCACCAGCACCAACACCTCTCCCAAGCAAGAAATCAACAACCACCACAAATCCATGGGCCCCCGATGGCACGCACCCACGAGGGAGCATCCTGAGGGAGCTGGCGGATGTGAGTGCTAGGCCACTCTCCATCATCCTGGAAAGGTCCTGGAGAACAGGGGAGGTGCCTGAGCACTGGAAGAAAGCCAGTGTCACTCCAGTCTCGCCAAAGGGCAAGAAGGAGGAGCCAGGAAGCTACAGGCCTGTCCGCCTCCCCTCCATCCCGCGAAAGCTGATGGAACAGCTCAGGCTGGAGGTCAGCACTAAGCGTACGGAGGACAAGAAGGTGATCAGGAGTAGTCAGCACGGAGGCACCAAAGGGAACCCCTGCTTGAGCAATCGGATAGCCTTCTCTGAGGGAAGGACTGCCTGGGTAGAGGAGGGCAGAGCAGTGCATGTTGTCTGCCTGGGCTGCAGCAAGGCTTCTGACACTGTCTCCCATGCCATCCTCATAGGTAAACTCGGGAAGCGTGGGTTGTGTGAGTGGCCAGTGAGGTGGATTGAGGAGTGGCTGGATGGCAGAGCTCAGAGGGTTGTGGTCAGTGGCGCAGAGTGGAGTTGGAGGCGTGGAGCTAGCGGTGTCCCCCAGGGGGCAGTCGTGGCTCCAGTCTTGTTCAAGGCATCCAGCGATGACCTGGAGGAAGGCCCAGAGGGCGCTCTCGGCAAGTCGGCTGAGGATACTGAACTGGGGGGAGTGGCTGACACACCAGAAGGCTGTGGTGCCACGCAGAGGGACCTGGGCAGGCTGGAGAGTGGGGCCGAGAGGAACGTCGGGAAGTTCAACAAAGGCAAGCGCAGGGTGCTGCACCTGGGCAGGAATAACCCCAGGCCCCAGGACAGGCTGGGGGCTGACCTGCTGGAAAGTAGCTGTGCCGAGAAGGACCTGGGTGTGCTGGGGGACAACAAGTTAATTGTGAGCCAGCAATGTGCCCCTGTGGCCAAGAAGGCCAAAGGGATCGTGGGCTGCATTAGGAAGAGTGTTGCCAGCAGGTGGAGGGAGGTGATCCTCGGCCTCTCCTCAGCCCTGCGGAGGCCTCCCCTGGAGTACTGTGTCCACTTCTGGGCTCCCCACGACAAGAGAGACATGGCGCTGCTGGAGAGAGTGCAGCGGAGGCCTACAAAGATGGTGAGGGGACTGGAGCATCTCTGCTCTGAAGAGAGGCGGAGAGAGCGGGGCCTCTTTAGCCTGCAGAAGAGAAGCCTGGCAGGCGATCTCCTCCATGTGTACAAGTATCGGAAGGGAGGGTGTCAAGAGCACGGGGCCAGACTCTTCTCCGTGGTGCCCAGCGACAGGACAAGAGGCAACGGGCACAAACGGGAACACAGGAAGCTCCATGGAGAGATGAGGAAAAGCTTCTTGACTGTGAGGGTGCCTGAGCGCTGCAGCAGGTTGCCCAGAGAGCTTGTGGAGTCTCCTTCCCTGCACATCTTCCCAACCCGCCTGGACGCGCTCCTGGGCAACGTGCTCTAGAGGCACCTGCTTGAGCAGGGGGGGGTTGGGACCAGATGATCTCCAGAGGTGCCTTGCAACCTCAGCCGTTGTGTGATTCTGGGAGTCTGGGATTCTGCACGCGCACATGGCCAGCACGGTCTCAGCCCTGTGCCCCACGCACGCCTGCACTTCCCCAACGCAATGCCCACCCTCACTCCTGCCCCAGCCCACAGCGCTCACAGCACTGCCCTCACCCCTTGGCACTCGCTCCCACGCCAGACCCCTAACGCCTTGCCTCGCCTGACACACTCTCCCTGCCTCACGCTCCCACCCCACCTCTGCCTCTCCCAACACTCCCGCCACCTTGCAAGGGGCCCCGCAACAAGGACTGCCTCCACCCAAACACCAAGACGGGAACCTCCTCCCGGGAGCAAAGACCACCACCACCCACTGGCCAGCACCACCCTCTTGCGACAAGCACGTGCCTCCCCACAGCCTAGGCCTTCCTAACTCACATCCAGGCCTCGCAGGACAACAGCCTCCCCTGCAAAACACCCCTCCGCCCATCCTTCCAAGGCCACCCCCACGCACGGCCCCACAAGGCAAAGCACGCACCCTCCTTTCTCACCACGCACACCTGACACCCCACACAGTCGGCAACCCACCAGCGCACACAACCTCACTACTCGCGCCGTGACTAAACACAGCCTGCTCACAGGCACCTCACAGGAACGCAGACAACGGCACCAAAGCGCCACCGCCTCATGACCAACACTCCTGCCAAGGCCACCAAAGCTTCCCTCCGCGGCGACACTATGGCGGCCCCTCCTCCCAACGCGGCCCCAAACCACAGCACGCAACTGGCACACCCTGACCTCACTGCTGACACCCGGCCTCTCCTACGCTTGGGCAACGTCCTCCACCCGCCCGCCCGCTCTGACATGCCCCTGCCACCAAAAGTCTCTCGCCTTCAGAGGCTCACTTGAAAGCTACCGCTGGGCCATAATGGCCACCTCCAAAAGAGCAGGAAAGGAAAAGGCAGCGGTGCGCAAAGGAAACCCAACCCACGCTTCATTACTTGCCAGCCTTTGGCGGTCAACAGCAGCTGGCTGCACAAGCCTCTCAGCCGCAGAGGGCCTCTCGGGGCCTCGGGCCCTCGGCGACCAGCATAAAAGCCCCACCAACGCAGCGCTCCCTCACACACTTCTCCAGACGCCTTCTCCTCCTCCGACAACCAGGTGAGTGAGTGGGACCCTTCTTCGCCCAAAGCCTTCCTCCCCTCACACCCACTGCCTGGCCCATCCTCGCTCCTCCTGCCTCCTCTCCCGCACTCGCCTCCTTCTCCCACAAGGCCCAAGCTCCAGAGAGCTCTCGCAGCGAGACAGCCTGGCCTTTCCCTCACTTTGCTCGCGGGCGACGCGCTTGCCCACTAGCTTCCCTCTGCCTCTGCCAGGCCCCCTGCCTCACTGCCTCCTTCCGCTTGCACACCCTCGGCCTCTGCCCATAACCAACCACAGCAGACGAGCGGTCGCACTACTGCGCACAGCCCCTCCCAAACCTGCCCTGCGCCTCAACCACCCACACCTCCACCCTCTCTCCGGCCACCCTCCCCATGCACCTTCAGCACCTCCTCTGCCTCCCTACATCCCTGCTCCCCACTCCACGAGCAGAGGCTCCCCTCTCCTTTGGCCTCCTCACACATGCCTCCTCTCAGTGTCACTCAGCACCGCAACAGGCTGCCCAGAGAGCTTGGGGACTCTCCTTCCCTGCACAGCTTCCCAACCCGCCTGCATGCGAGCCTCTGCAATGTGCTCTCCATGACCCTGCTTGAGCAGCGCGGGTCCACTAGATGATCTCCAGACGTCCCTTCCATCCTGGCCCATTCCGTGAGTCTCTGATTCCTCACCCTTGCTCAACACTCGCTCTTCCAGGGCCCCCGACACCACACACACATGGCCTGCTACGACCTCTGCCGCCCCTGCGGACCCACCCCGCTGGCTAACAGCTGCAACGAGCCCTGTGTCAGGCAGTGCGAGGACTCCCGCATTCTCATCCAGCCTCCCGCTCTTCTCGTCACCCTGCCCGGACCCATCCTCACCTCCTTCCCCCAGAACACCGCCCTCGGATCCTCCGCCTCAGCCGCCGTGGGTGACATTCTAGGTGCTCAGGGAGTCCCCATCTCCTCCGGCGCATTCAACTCCGGAGGCCTTGGCTGCTTCCCCCGCGGCAGAGCCTGCTTCCCCTGCTAAGGCCCCTCGCCACGGCCCCTGGCAACAACCACCTACACCCTGCAAGCCACGTGAGCCACTCACAACGCACCTCCGGGACAGCGGCTCCACAGGCGATCACCCTCCACGCCCCTGCCTCCCAGCAAAGGCAGCAAGCCACCAAGCGACCAAGGCGGCCAGCCTCACCTCTTGGAAGCAGCAACAATCTTTCTCCTCCTCTTCTCCCACTTCCTTCTTTCCATCGCCCCCTTCTTCGCCTGACACTGCTCTCCCGTGACTCCACCTGCTCACAAGCCTAAGCTCAGGAGCCACCTCTGAGCACCGACTTCCCCCCACGCGCCACAAACACCTCTGCGCTCGGGCAACATCCACACTTCCACCCGAGACCAACGCCCTCCCACTTTCCCAACCTTCCGCTCCCTCTTCTCCCTCATTAAAGGTCCTGCTGCATCCCACACTGAAATGCCTCTGCTGCCTTTCTTCTCACAAGCCTCTCCCAACCGCCTCTCCAGGCACGGAGCCAGCCCTCTCCACGCCAGCGCGGTGGCTGCCTGGGTGCCTGGGAGACAAGGGGCCCGTGCTCAGCCCCCTTCAAGCCTCACACACCAAGCCCGCCCCAACACAAACACACCCTGGGGCACACACAGCCTCCCAGGGGGCCCCACACGGGGGCCCCACCAGCACCAACACCTCTCCCAAGCAAGAAATCAACAACCACCACAAATCCATGGGCCCCCGATGGCACGCACCCACGAGGGAGCATCCTGAGGGAGCTGGCGGATGTGAGTGCTAGGCCACTCTCCATCATCCTGGAAAGGTCCTGGAGAACAGGGGAGGTGCCTGAGCACTGGAAGAAAGCCAGTGTCACTCCAGTCTCGCCAAAGGGCAAGAAGGAGGAGCCAGGAAGCTACAGGCCTGTCCGCCTCCCCTCCATCCCGCGAAAGCTGATGGAACAGCTCAGGCTGGAGGTCAGCACTAAGCGTACGGAGGACAAGAAGGTGATCAGGAGTAGTCAGCACGGAGGCACCAAAGGGAACCCCTGCTTGAGCAATCGGATAGCCTTCTCTGAGGGAAGGACTGCCTGGGTAGAGGAGGGCAGAGCAGTGCATGTTGTCTGCCTGGGCTGCAGCAAGGCTTCTGACACTGTCTCCCATGCCATCCTCATAGGTAAACTCGGGAAGCGTGGGTTGTGTGAGTGGCCAGTGAGGTGGATTGAGGAGTGGCTGGATGGCAGAGCTCAGAGGGTTGTGGTCAGTGGCGCAGAGTGGAGTTGGAGGCGTGGAGCTAGCGGTGTCCCCCAGGGGGCAGTCGTGGCTCCAGTCTTGTTCAAGGCATCCAGCGATGACCTGGAGGAAGGCCCAGAGGGCGCTCTCGGCAAGTCGGCTGAGGATACTGAACTGGGGGGAGTGGCTGACACACCAGAAGGCTGTGGTGCCACGCAGAGGGACCTGGGCAGGCTGGAGAGTGGGGCCGAGAGGAACGTCGGGAAGTTCAACAAAGGCAAGCGCAGGGTGCTGCACCTGGGCAGGAATAACCCCAGGCCCCAGGACAGGCTGGGGGCTGACCTGCTGGAAAGTAGCTGTGCCGAGAAGGACCTGGGTGTGCTGGGGGACAACAAGTTAATTGTGAGCCAGCAATGTGCCCCTGTGGCCAAGAAGGCCAAAGGGATCGTGGGCTGCATTAGGAAGAGTGTTGCCAGCAGGTGGAGGGAGGTGATCCTCGGCCTCTCCTCAGCCCTGCGGAGGCCTCCCCTGGAGTACTGTGTCCACTTCTGGGCTCCCCACGACAAGAGAGACATGGCGCTGCTGGAGAGAGTGCAGCGGAGGCCTACAAAGATGGTGAGGGGACTGGAGCATCTCTGCTCTGAAGAGAGGCGGAGAGAGCGGGGCCTCTTTAGCCTGCAGAAGAGAAGCCTGGCAGGCGATCTCCTCCATGTGTACAAGTATCGGAAGGGAGGGTGTCAAGAGCACGGGGCCAGACTCTTCTCCGTGGTGCCCAGCGACAGGACAAGAGGCAACGGGCACAAACGGGAACACAGGAAGCTCCTTGGAGTGATGAGGAAAAGCTTCTTGACTGTGAGGGTGCCTGAGCGCTGCAGCAGGTTGCCCAGAGAGCTTGTGGAGTCTCCTTCCCTGCACATCTTCCCAACCCGCCTGGACGCGCTCCTGGGCAACGTGCTCTAGAGGCACCTGCTTGAGCAGGGGGGGGTTGGGACCAGATGATCTCCAGAGGTGCCTTGCAACCTCAGCCGTTGTGTGATTCTGGGAGTCTGGGATTCTGCACGCGCACATGGCCAGCACGGTCTCAGCCCTGTGCCCCACGCACGCCTGCACTTCCCCAACGCAATGCCCACCCTCACTCCTGCCCCAGCCCACAGCGCTCACAGCACTGCCCTCACCCCTTGGCACTCGCTCCCACGCCAGACCCCTAACGCCTTGCCTCGCCTGACACACTCTCCCTGCCTCACGCTCCCACCCCACCTCTGCCTCTCCCAACACTCCCGCCACCTTGCAAGGGGCCCCGCAACAAGGACTGCCTCCACCCAAACACCAAGACGGGAACCTCCTCCCGGGAGCAAAGACCACCACCACCCACTGGCCAGCACCACCCTCTCGCGACAAGCACGTGCCTCCCCACAGCCTAGGCCTTCCTAACTCACATCCAGGCCTCGCAGGACAACAGCCTCCCCTGCAAAACACCCCTCCGCCCATCCTTCCAAGGCCACCCCCACGCACGGCCCCACAAGGCAAAGCACGCACCCTCCTTTCTCACCACGCACACCTGACACCCCACACAGTCGGCAACCCACCAGCGCACACAACCTCACTACTCGCGCCGTGACTAAACACAGCCTGCTCACAGGCACCTCACAGGAACGCAGACAACGGCACCAAAGCGCCACCGCCTCATGACCAACACTCCTGCCAAGGCCACCAAAGCTTCCCTCCGCGGCGACACTATGGCGGCCCCTCCTCCCAATGCGGCCCCAAACCACAGCACGCAACTGGCACACCCTGACCTCACTGCTGACACCCGGCCTCTCCTACGCTTGGGCAACGTCCTCCACCCGCCCGCCCGCTCTGACATGCCCCTGCCACCAAAAGTCTCTCGCCTTCAGAGGCTCACTTGAAAGCTACCGCTGGGCCATAATGGCCACCTCCAAAAGAGCAGGAAAGGAAAAGGCAGCGGTGCGCAAAGGAAACCCAACCCACGCTTCATTACTTGCCAGCCTTTGGCGGTCAACAGCAGCTGGCTGCACAAGCCTCTCAGCCGCAGAGGGCCTCTCGGGGCCTCGGGCCCTCGGCGACCAGCATAAAAGCCCCACCAACGCAGCGCTCCCTCACACACTTCTCCAGACGCCTTCTCCTCCTCCGACAACCAGGTGAGTGAGTGGGACCCTTCTTCGCCCAAAGCCTTCCTCCCCTCACACCCACTGCCTGGCCCATCCTCGCTCCTCCTGCCTCCTCTCCCGCACTCGCCTCCTTCTCCCACAAGGCCCAAGCTCCAGAGAGCTCTCGCAGCGAGACAGCCTGGCCTTTCCCTCACTTTGCTCGCGGGCGACGCGCTTGCCCACTAGCTTCCCTCTGCCTCTGCCAGGCCCCCTGCCTCACTGCCTCCTTCCGCTTGCACACCCTCGGCCTCTGCCCATAACCAACCACAGCAGACGAGCGGTCGCACTACTGCGCACAGCCCCTCCCAAACCTGCCCTGCGCCTCAACCACCCACACCTCGACCCTCTCTCCGGCCACCCTCCCCATGCACCTTCAGCACCTCCTCCGCCTCCCTACATCCCTGCTCCCCACTCCACGAGCAGAGGCTCCCCTCTCCTTTGACCTCCTCACACATGCCTCCTCTCAGTGTCACTCAGCACCGCAACAGGCTGCCCAGAGAGCTTGGGGACTCTCCTTCCCTGCACAGCTTCCCAACCCGCCTGCATGCGAGCCTCTGCAATGTGCTCTCCATGACCCTGCTTGAGCAGCGCGGGTCCACTAGATGATCTCCAGACGTCCCTTCCATCCTGGCCCATTCCGTGAGTCTCTGATTCCTCACCCTTGCTCAACACTCGCTCTTCCAGGGCCCCTGACACCACACACACATGGCCTGCTACGACCTCTGCCGCCCCTGCGGACCCACCCCGCTGGCTAACAGCTGCAACGAGCCCTGTGTCAGGCAGTGCGAGGACTCCCGCATTCTCATCCAGCCTCCCGCTCTTCTCGTCACCCTGCCCGGACCCATCCTCACCTCCTTCCCCCAGAACACCGCCCTCGGATCCTCCGCCTCAGCCGCCGTGGGTGACATTCTAGGTGCTCAGGGAGTCCCCATCTCCTCCGGCGCATTCAACTCCGGAGGCCTTGGCTGCTTCCCCCGCGGCAGAGCCTGCTTCCCCTGCTAAGGCCCCTCGCCACGGCCCCTGGCAACAACCACCTACACCCTGCAAGCCACGTGAGCCACTCACAACGCACCTCCGGGACAGCGGCTCCACAGGCGATCACCCTCCACGCCCCTGCCTCCCAGCAAAGGCAGCAAGCCACCAAGCGACCAAGGCGGCCAGCCTCACCTCTTGGAAGCAGCAACAATCTTTCTCCTCCTCTTCTCCCACTTCCTTCTTTCCATCGCCCCCTTCTTCGCCTGACACTGCTCTCCCGTGACTCCACCTGCTCACAAGCCTAAGCTCAGGAGCCACCTCTGAGCACCGACTTCCCCCCACGCGCCACAAACACCTCTGCGCTCGGGCAACATCCACACTTCCACCCGAGACCAACGCCCTCCCACTTTCCCAACCTTCCGCTCCCTCTTCTCCCTCATTAAAGGTCCTGCTGCATCCCACACTGAAATGCCTCTGCTGCCTTTCTTCTCACAAGCCTCTCCCAACCGCCTCTCCAGGCACGGAGCCAGCCCTCTCCACGCCAGCGCGGTGGCTGCCTGGGTGCGTGGGAGACAAGGGGCCCGTGCTCAGCCCCCTTCAAGCCTCACACACCAAGCCCGCCCCAACACAAACACACCCAGGGGCACACACAGCCTCCCAGGGGGCCCCACACGGGGGCCCCACCAGCACCAACACCTCTCCCAAGCAAGAAATCAACAACCACCACAAATCCATGGGCCCCCGATGGCACGCACCCACGAGGGAGCATCCTGAGGGAGCTGGCGGATGTGAGTGCTAGGCCACTCTCCATCATCCTGGAAAGGTCCTGGAGAACAGGGGAGGTGCCTGAGCACTGGAAGAAAGCCAGTGTCACGCCAGTCTTGCCAAAGGGCAAGAAGGAGGAGCCAGGAAGCTACAGGCCTGTCCGCCTCCCCTCCATCCCGCGAAAGCTGATGGAACAGCTCAGGCTGGAGGTCAGCACTAAGCGTACGGAGGACAAGAAGGTGATCAGGAGTAGTCAGCACGGAGGCACCAAAGGGAACCCCTGCTTGAGCAATCGGATAGCCTTCTCTGCGGGAAGGACTGCCTGGCTAGAGGAGGGCAGAGCAGTGCATGGTGTCTGCCTGGGCTGCAGCAAGGCTTCTGACACTGTCTCCCATGCCATCCTCATAGGTAAACTCGGGAAGCGTGGGTTGTGTGAGTGGCCAGTGAGGTGGATTGAGGAGTGGCTGGATGGCAGAGCTCAGAGGGTTGTGGTCAGTGGCGCAGAGTGGAGTTGGAGGCGTGGAGCTAGCGGTGTCCCCCAGGGGGCAGTCGTGGCTCCAGTCTTGTTCAAGGCATCCAGCGATGACCTGGAGGAAGGCCCAGAGGGCGCTCTCGGCAAGTCGGCTGAGGATACTGAACTGGGGGGAGTGGCTGACACACCAGAAGGCTGTGGTGCCACGCAGAGGGACCTGGGCAGGCTGGAGAGTGGGGCCGAGAGGAACGTCGGGAAGTTCAACAAAGGCAAGCGCAGGGTGCTGCACCTGGGCAGGAATAACCCCAGGCCCCAGGACAGGCTGGGGGCTGACCTGCTGGAAAGTAGCTGTGCCGAGAAGGACCTGGGTGTGCTGGGGGACAACAAGTTAATTGTGAGCCAGCAATGTGCCCCTGTGGCCAAGAAGGCCAAAGGGATCGTGGGCTGCATTAGGAAGAGTGTTGCCAGCAGGTGGAGGGAGGTGATCCTCGGCCTCTCCTCAGCCCTGCGGAGGCCTGCCCTGGAGTACTGTGTCCACTTCTGGGCTCCCCACGACAAGAGAGACATGGCGCTGCTGGAGAGAGTGCAGCGGAGGCCTACAAAGATGGTGAGGGGACTGGAGCATCTCTGCTCTGAAGAGAGGCGGAGAGAGCGGGGCCTCTTTAGCCTGCAGAAGAGAAGCCTGGCAGGCGATCTCCTCCATGTGTACAAGTATCGGAAGGGAGGGTGTCAAGAGCACGGGGCCAGACTCTTCTCCGTGGTGCCCAGCGACAGGACAAGAGGCAACGGGCACAAACGGGAACACAGGAAGCTCCATGGAGAGATGAGGAAAAGCTTCTTGACTGTGAGGGTGCCTGAGCGCTGCAGCAGGTTGCCCAGAGAGCTTGTGGAGTCTCCTTCCCTGCACATCTTCCCAACCCGCCTGGACGCGCTCCTGGGCAACGTGCTCTAGAGGCACCTGCTTGAGCAGGGGGGGGTTGGGACCAGATGATCTCCAGAGGTGCCTTGCAACCTCAGCCGTTGTGTGATTCTGGGAGTCTGGGATTCTGCACGCGCACATGGCCAGCACGGTCTCAGCCCTGTGCCCCACGCACGCCTGCACTTCCCCAACGCAATGCCCACCCTCACTCCTGCCCCAGCCCACAGCGCTCACAGCACTGCCCTCACCCCTTGGCACTCGCTCCCACGCCAGACCCCTAACGCCTTGCCTCGCCTGACACACTCTCCCTGCCTCACGCTCCCACCCCACCTCTGCCTCTCCCAACACTCCCGCCACCTTGCAAGGGGCCCCGCAACAAGGACTGCCTCCACCCAAACACCAAGACGGGAACCTCCTCCCGGGAGCAAAGACCACCACCACCCACTGGCCAGCACCACCCTCTTGCGACAAGCACGTGCCTCCCCACAGCCTAGGCCTTCCTAACTCACATCCAGGCCTCGCAGGACAACAGCCTCCCCTGCAAAACACCCCTCCGCCCATCCTTCCAAGGCCACCCCCACGCACGGCCCCACAAGGCAAAGCACGCACCCTCCTTTCTCACCACGCACACCTGACACCCCACACAGTCGGCAACCCACCAGCGCACACAACCTCACTACTCGCGCCGTGACTAAACACAGCCTGCTCACAGGCACCTCACAGGAACGCAGACAACGGCACCAAAGCGCCACCGCCTCATGACCAACACTCCTGCCAAGGCCACCAAAGCTTCCCTCCGCGGCGACACTATGGCGGCCCCTCCTCCCAACGCGGCCCCAAACCACAGCACGCAACTGGCACACCCTGACCTCACTGCCGACACCCGGCCTCTCCTACGCTTGGGCAACGTCCTCCACCCGCCCGCCCGCTCTGACATGCCCCTGCCACCAAAAGTCTCTCGTCTTCAGAGGCTCACTTGAAAGCTACCGCTGGGCCATAATGGCCACCTCCAAAAGAGCAGGAAAGGAAAAGGCAGCGGTGCGCAAAGGAAACCCAACCCACGCTTCATTACTTGCCAGCCTTTGGCGGTCAACAGCAGCTGGCTGCACAAGCCTCTCAGCCGCAGAGGGCCTCTCGGGGCCTCGGGCCCTCGGCGACCAGCATAAAAGCCCCACCAACGCAGCGCTCCCTCACACACTTCTCCAGACGCCTTCTCCTCCTCCGACAACCAGGTGAGTGAGTGGGACCCTTCTTCGCCCAAAGCCTTCCTCCCCTCACACCCACTGCCTGGCCCATCCTCGCTCCCCCTGCCTCCTCTCCCGCACTCGCCTCCTTCTCCCACAAGGCCCAAGCTCCAGAGAGCTCTCGCAGCGAGACAGCCTGGCCTTTCCCTCACTTTGCTCGCGGGCGACGCGCTTGCCCACTAGCTTCCCTCTGCCTCTGCCAGGCCCCCTGCCTCACTGCCTCCTTCCGCTTGCACACCCTCGGCCTCTGCCCATAACCAACCACAGCAGACGAGCGGTCGCACTACTGCGCACAGCCCCTCCCAAACCTGCCCTGCGCCTCAACCACCCACACCTCCACCCTCTCTCCGGCCACCCTCCCCATGCACCTTCAGCACCTCCTCTGCCTCCCTACATCCCTGCTCCCCACTCCACGAGCAGAGGCTCCCCTCTCCTTTGGCCTCCTCACACATGCCTCCTCTCAGCGTCACTCAGCACCGCAACAGGCTGCCCAGAGAGCTTGGGGACTCTCCTTCCCTGCACAGCTTCCCAACCCGCCTGCATGCGAGCCTCTGCAATGTGCTCTCCATGACCCTGCTTGAGCAGCGCGGGTCCACTAGATGATCTCCAGACGTCCCTTCCATCCTGGCCCATTCCGTGAGTCTCTGATTCCTCACCCTTGCTCAACACTCGCTCTTCCAGGGCCCCCGACACCACACACACATGGCCTGCTACGACCTCTGCCGCCCCTGCGGACCCACCCCGCTGGCTAACAGCTGCAACGAGCCCTGTGTCAGGCAGTGCGAGGACTCCCGCATTCTCATCCAGCCTCCCGCTCTTCTCGTCACCCTGCCCGGACCCATCCTCACCTCCTTCCCCCAGAACACCGCCCTCGGATCCTCCGCCTCAGCCGCCGTGGGTGACATTCTAGGTGCTCAGGGAGTCCCCATCTCCTCCGGCGCATTCAACTCCGGAGGCCTTGGCTGCTTCCCCCGCGGCAGAGCCTGCTTCCCCTGCTAAGGCCCCTCGCCACGGCCCCTGGCAACAACCACCTACACCCTGCAAGCCACGTGAGCCACTCACAACGCACCTCCGGGACAGCGGCTCCACAGGCGATCACCCTCCACGCCCCTGCCTCCCAGCAAAGGCAGCAAGCCACCAAGCGACCAAGGCGGCCAGCCTCACCTCTTGGAAGCAGCAACAATCTTTCTCCTCCTCTTCTCCCACTTCCTTCTTTCCATCGCCCCCTTCTTCGCCTGACACTGCTCTCCCGTGACTCCACCTGCTCACAAGCCTAAGCTCAGGAGCCACCTCTGAGCACCGACTTCCCCCCACGCGCCACAAACACCTCTGCGCTCGGGCAACATCCACACTTCCACCCGAGACCAACGCCCTCCCACTTTCCCAACCTTCCGCTCCCTCTTCTCCCTCATTAAAGGTCCTGCTGCATCCCACACTGAAATGCCTCCGCTGCCTTTCTTCTCACAAGCCTCTCCCAACCGCCTCTCCAGGCACGGAGCCAGCCCTCTCCACGCCAGCGCGGTGGCTGCCTGGGTGCCTGGGAGACAAGGGGCCCGTGCTCAGCCCCCTTCAAGCCTCACACACCAAGCCCGCCCCAACACAAACACACCCTGGGGCACACACAGCCTCCCAGGGGGCCCCACACGGGGGCCCCACCAGCACCAACACCTCTCCCAAGCAAGAAATCAACAACCACCACAAATCCATGGGCCCCCGATGGCACGCACCCACGAGGGAGCATCCTGAGGGAGCTGGCGGATGTGAGTGCTAGGCCACTCTCCATCATCCTGGAAAGGTCCTGGAGAACAGGGGAGGTGCCTGAGCACTGGAAGAAAGCCAGTGTCACTCCAGTCTCGCCAAAGGGCAAGAAGGAGGAGCCAGGAAGCTACAGGCCTGTCCGCCTCCCCTCCATCCCGCGAAAGCTGATGGAACAGCTCAGGCTGGAGGTCAGCACTAAGCGTACGGAGGACAAGAAGGTGATCAGGAGTAGTCAGCACGGAGGCACCAAAGGGAACCCCTGCTTGAGCAATCGGATAGCCTTCTCTGAGGGAAGGACTGCCTGGGTAGAGGAGGGCAGAGCAGTGCATGTTGTCTGCCTGGGCTGCAGCAAGGCTTCTGACACTGTCTCCCATGCCATCCTCATAGGTAAACTCGGGAAGCGTGGGTTGTGTGAGTGGCCAGTGAGGTGGATTGAGGAGTGGCTGGATGGCAGAGCTCAGAGGGTTGTGGTCAGTGGCGCAGAGTGGAGTTGGAGGCGTGGAGCTAGCGGTGTCCCCCAGGGGGCAGTCGTGGCTCCAGTCTTGTTCAAGGCATCCAGCGATGACCTGGAGGAAGGCCCAGAGGGCGCTCTCGGCAAGTCGGCTGAGGATACTGAACTGGGGGGAGTGGCTGACACACCAGAAGGCTGTGGTGCCACGCAGAGGGACCTGGGCAGGCTGGAGAGTGGGGCCGAGAGGAACGTCGGGAAGTTCAACAAAGGCAAGCGCAGGGTGCTGCACCTGGGCAGGAATAACCCCAGGCCCCAGGACAGGCTGGGGGCTGACCTGCTGGAAAGTAGCTGTGCCGAGAAGGACCTGGGTGTGCTGGGGGACAACAAGTTAATTGTGAGCCAGCAATGTGCCCCTGTGGCCAAGAAGGCCAAAGGGATCGTGGGCTGCATTAGGAAGAGTGTTGCCAGCAGGTGGAGGGAGGTGATCCTCGGCCTCTCCTCAGCCCTGCGGAGGCCTCCCCTGGAGTACTGTGTCCACTTCTGGGCTCCCCACGACAAGAGAGACATGGCGCTGCTGGAGAGAGTGCAGCGGAGGCCTACAAAGATGGTGAGGGGACTGGAGCATCTCTGCTCTGAAGAGAGGCGGAGAGAGCGGGGCCTCTTTAGCCTGCAGAAGAGAAGCCTGGCAGGCGATCTCCTCCATGTGTACAAGTATCGGAAGGGAGGGTGTCAAGAGCACGGGGCCAGACTCTTCTCCGTGGTGCCCAGCGACAGGACAAGAGGCAACGGGCACAAACGGGAACACAGGAAGCTCCATGGAGAGATGAGGAAAAGCTTCTTGACTGTGAGGGTGCCTGAGCGCTGCAGCAGGTTGCCCAGAGAGCTTGTGGAGTCTCCTTCCCTGCACATCTTCCCAACCCGCCTGGACGCGCTCCTGGGCAACGTGCTCTAGAGGCACCTGCTTGAGCAGGGGGGGGTTGGGACCAGATGATCTCCAGAGGTGCCTTGCAACCTCAGCCGTTGTGTGATTCTGGGAGTCTGGGATTCTGCACGCGCACATGGCCAGCACGGTCTCAGCCCTGTGCCCCACGCACGCCTGCACTTCCCCAACGCAATGCCCACCCTCACTCCTGCCCCAGCCCACAGCGCTCACAGCACTGCCCTCACCCCTTGGCACTCGCTCCCACGCCAGACCCCTAACGCCTTGCCTCGCCTGACACACTCTCCCTGCCTCACGCTCCCACCCCACCTCTGCCTCTCCCAACACTCCCGCCACCTTGCAAGGGGCCCCGCAACAAGGACTGCCTCCACCCAAACACCAAGACGGGAACCTCCTCCCGGGAGCAAAGACCACCACCACCCACTGGCCAGCACCACCCTCTTGCGACAAGCACGTGCCTCCCCACAGCCTAGGCCTTCCTAACTCACATCCAGGCCTCGCAGGACAACAGCCTCCCCTGCAAAACACCCCTCCGCCCATCCTTCCAAGGCCACCCCCACGCACGGCCCCACAAGGCAAAGCACGCACCCTCCTTTCTCACCACGCACACCTGACACCCCACACAGTCGGCAACCCACCAGCGCACACAACCTCACTACTCGCGCCGTGACTAAACACAGCCTGCTCACAGGCACCTCACAGGAACGCAGACAACGGCACCAAAGCGCCACCGCCTCATGACCAACACTCCTGCCAAGGCCACCAAAGCTTCCCTCCGCGGCGACACTATGGCGGCCCCTCCTCCCAACGCGGCCCCAAACCACAGCACGCAACTGGCACACCCTGACCTCACTGCCGACACCAGGCCTCTCCTACGCTTGGGCAACGTCCTCCACCCGCCCGCCCGCTCTGACATGCCCCTGCCACCAAAAGTCTCTCGTCTTCAGAGGCTCACTTGAAAGCTACCGCTGGGCCATAATGGCCACCTCCAAAAGAGCAGGAAAGGAAAAGGCAGCGGTGCGCAAAGGAAACCCAACCCACGCTTCATTACTTGCCAGCCTTTGGCGGTCAACAGCAGCTGGCTGCACAAGCCTCTCAGCCGCAGAGGGCCTCTCGGGGCCTCGGGCCCTCGGCGACCAGCATAAAAGCCCCACCAACGCAGCGCTCCCTCACACACTTCTCCAGACGCCTTCTCCTCCTCCGACAACCAGGTGAGTGAGTGGGACCCTTCTTCGCCCAAAGCCTTCCTCCCCTCACACCCACTGCCTGGCCCATCCTCGCTCCCCCTGCCTCCTCTCCCGCACTCGCCTCCTTCTCCCACAAGGCCCAAGCTCCAGAGAGCTCTCGCAGCGAGACAGCCTGGCCTTTCCCTCACTTTGCTCGCGGGCGACGCGCTTGCCCACTAGCTTCCCTCTGCCTCTGCCAGGCCCCCTGCCTCACTGCCTCCTTCCGCTTGCACACCCTCGGCCTCTGCCCATAACCAACCACAGCAGACGAGCGGTCGCACTACTGCGCACAGCCCCTCCCAAACCTGCCCTGCGCCTCAACCACCCACACCTCCACCCTCTCTCCGGCCACCCTCCCCATGCACCTTCAGCACCTCCTCTGCCTCCCTACATCCCTGCTCCCCACTCCACGAGCAGAGGCTCCCCTCTCCTTTGGCCTCCTCACACATGCCTCCTCTCAGCGTCACTCAGCACCGCAACAGGCTGCCCAGAGAGCTTGGGGACTCTCCTTCCCTGCACAGCTTCCCAACCCGCCTGCATGCGAGCCTCTGCAATGTGCTCTCCATGACCCTGCTTGAGCAGCGCGGGTCCACTAGATGATCTCCAGACGTCCCTTCCATCCTGGCCCATTCCGTGAGTCTCTGATTCCTCACCCTTGCTCAACACTCGCTCTTCCAGGGCCCCCGACACCACACACACATGGCCTGCTACGACCTCTGCCGCCCCTGCGGACCCACCCCGCTGGCTAACAGCTGCAACGAGCCCTGTGTCAGGCAGTGCGAGGACTCCCGCATTCTCATCCAGCCTCCCGCTCTTCTCGTCACCCTGCCCGGACCCATCCTCACCTCCTTCCCCCAGAACACCGCCCTCGGATCCTCCGCCTCAGCCGCCGTGGGTGACATTCTAGGTGCTCAGGGAGTCCCCATCTCCTCCGGCGCATTCAACTCCGGAGGCCTTGGCTGCTTCCCCCGCGGCAGAGCCTGCTTCCCCTGCTAAGGCCCCTCGCCACGGCCCCTGGCAACAACCACCTACACCCTGCAAGCCACGTGAACCACTCACAACGCACCTCCGGGACAGCGGCTCCACAGGCGATCACCCTCCACGCCCCTGCCTCCCAGCAAAGGCAGCAAGCCACCAAGCGACCAAGGCGGCCAGCCTCACCTCTTGGAAGCAGCAACAATCTTTCTCCTCCTCTTCTCCCACTTCCTTCTTTCCATCGCCCCCTTCTTCGCCTGACACTGCTCTCCCGTGACTCCACCTGCTCACAAGCCTAAGCTCAGGAGCCACCTCTGAGCACCGACTTCCCCCCACGCGCCACAAACACCTCTGCGCTCGGGCAACATCCACACTTCCACCCGAGACCAACGCCCTCCCACTTTCCCAACCTTCCGCTCCCTCTTCTCCCTCATTAAAGGTCCTGCTGCATCCCACACTGAAATGCCTCCGCTGCCTTTCTTCTCACAAGCCTCTCCCAACCGCCTCTCCAGGCACGGAGCCAGCCCTCTCCACGCCAGCGCGGTGGCTGCCTGGGTGCCTGGGAGACAAGGGGCCCGTGCTCAGCCCCCTTCAAGCCTCACACACCAAGCCCGCCCCAACACAAACACACCCTGGGGCACACACAGCCTCCCAGGGGGCCCCACACGGGGGCCCCACCAGCACCAACACCTCTCCCAAGCAAGAAATCAACAACCACCACAAATCCATGGGCCCCCGATGGCACGCACCCACGAGGGAGCATCCTGAGGGAGCTGGCGGATGTGAGTGCTAGGCCACTCTCCATCATCCTGGAAAGGTCCTGGAGAACAGGGGAGGTGCCTGAGCACTGGAAGAAAGCCAGTGTCACTCCAGTCTCGCCAAAGGGCAAGAAGGAGGAGCCAGGAAGCTACAGGCCTGTCCGCCTCCCCTCCATCCCGCGAAAGCTGATGGAACAGCTCAGGCTGGAGGTCAGCACTAAGCGTACGGAGGACAAGAAGGTGATCAGGAGTAGTCAGCACGGAGGCACCAAAGGGAACCCCTGCTTGAGCAATCGGATAGCCTTCTCTGAGGGAAGGACTGCCTGGGTAGAGGAGGGCAGAGCAGTGCATGTTGTCTGCCTGGGCTGCAGCAAGGCTTCTGACACTGTCTCCCATGCCATCCTCATAGGTAAACTCGGGAAGCGTGGGTTGTGTGAGTGGCCAGTGAGGTGGATTGAGGAGTGGCTGGATGGCAGAGCTCAGAGGGTTGTGGTCAGTGGCGCAGAGTGGAGTTGGAGGCGTGGAGCTAGCGGTGTCCCCCAGGGGGCAGTCGTGGCTCCAGTCTTGTTCAAGGCATCCAGCGATGACCTGGAGGAAGGCCCAGAGGGCGCTCTCGGCAAGTCGGCTGAGGATACTGAACTGGGGGGAGTGGCTGACACACCAGAAGGCTGTGGTGCCACGCAGAGGGACCTGGGCAGGCTGGAGAGTGGGGCCGAGAGGAACGTCGGGAAGTTCAACAAAGGCAAGCGCAGGGTGCTGCACCTGGGCAGGAATAACCCCAGGCCCCAGGACAGGCTGGGGGCTGACCTGCTGGAAAGTAGCTGTGCCGAGAAGGACCTGGGTGTGCTGGGGGACAACAAGTTAATTGTGAGCCAGCAATGTGCCCCTGTGGCCAAGAAGGCCAAAGGGATCGTGGGCTGCATTAGGAAGAGTGTTGCCAGCAGGTGGAGGGAGGTGATCCTCGGCCTCTCCTCAGCCCTGCGGAGGCCTCCCCTGGAGTACTGTGTCCACTTCTGGGCTCCCCACGACAAGAGAGACATGGCGCTGCTGGAGAGAGTGCAGCGGAGGCCTACAAAGATGGTGAGGGGACTGGAGCATCTCTGCTCTGAAGAGAGGCGGAGAGAGCGGGGCCTCTTTAGCCTGCAGAAGAGAAGCCTGGCAGGCGATCTCCTCCATGTGTACAAGTATCGGAAGGGAGGGTGTCAAGAGCACGGGGCCAGACTCTTCTCCGTGGTGCCCAGCGACAGGACAAGAGGCAACGGGCACAAACGGGAACACAGGAAGCTCCATGGAGAGATGAGGAAAAGCTTCTTGACTGTGAGGGTGCCTGAGCGCTGCAGCAGGTTGCCCAGAGAGCTTGTGGAGTCTCCTTCCCTGCACATCTTCCCAACCCGCCTGGACGCGCTCCTGGGCAACGTGCTCTAGAGGCACCTGCTTGAGCAGGGGGGGGTTGGGACCAGATGATCTCCAGAGGTGCCTTGCAACCTCAGCCGTTGTGTGATTCTGGGAGTCTGGGATTCTGCACGCGCACATGGCCAGCACGGTCTCAGCCCTGTGCCCCACGCACGCCTGCACTTCCCCAACGCAATGCCCACCCTCACTCCTGCCCCAGCCCACAGCGCTCACAGCACTGCCCTCACCCCTTGGCACTCGCTCCCACGCCAGACCCCTAACGCCTTGCCTCGCCTGACACACTCTCCCTGCCTCACGCTCCCACCCCACCTCTGCCTCTCCCAACACTCCCGCCACCTTGCAAGGGGCCCCGCAACAAGGACTGCCTCCACCCAAACACCAAGACGGGAACCTCCTCCCGGGAGCAAAGACCACCACCACCCACTGGCCAGCACCACCCTCTTGCGACAAGCACGTGCCTCCCCACAGCCTAGGCCTTCCTAACTCACATCCAGGCCTCGCAGGACAACAGCCTCCCCTGCAAAACACCCCTCCGCCCATCCTTCCAAGGCCACCCCCACGCACGGCCCCACAAGGCAAAGCACGCACCCTCCTTTCTCACCACGCACACCTGACACCCCACACAGTCGGCAACCCACCAGCGCACACAACCTCACTACTCGCGCCGTGACTAAACACAGCCTGCTCACAGGCACCTCACAGGAACGCAGACAACGGCACCAAAGCGCCACCGCCTCATGACCAACACTCCTGCCAAGGCCACCAAAGCTTCCCTCCGCGGCGACACTATGGCGGCCCCTCCTCCCAACGCGGCCCCAAACCACAGCACGCAACTGGCACACCCTGACCTCACTGCTGACACCCGGCCTCTCCTACGCTTGGGCAACGTCCTCCACCCGCCCGCCCGCTCTGACATGCCCCTGCCACCAAAAGTCTCTCGCCTTCAGAGGCTCACTTGAAAGCTACCGCTGGGCCATAATGGCCACCTCCAAAAGAGCAGGAAAGGAAAAGGCAGCGGTGCGCAAAGGAAACCCAACCCACGCTTCATTACTTGCCAGCCTTTGGCGGTCAACAGCAGCTGGCTGCACAAGCCTCTCAGCCGCAGAGGGCCTCTCGGGGCCTCGGGCCCTCGGCGACCAGCATAAAAGCCCCACCAACGCAGCGCTCCCTCACACACTTCTCCAGACGCCTTCTCCTCCTCCGACAACCAGGTGAGTGAGTGGGACCCTTCTTCGCCCAAAGCCTTCCTCCCCTCACACCCACTGCCTGGCCCATCCTCGCTCCCCCTGCCTCCTCTCCCGCACTCGCCTCCTTCTCCCACAAGGCCCAAGCTCCAGAGAGCTCTCGCAGCGAGACAGCCTGGCCTTTCCCTCACTTTGCTCGCGGGCGACGCGCTTGCCCACTAGCTTCCCTCTGCCTCTGCCAGGCCCCCTGCCTCACTGCCTCCTTCCGCTTGCACACCCTCGGCCTCTGCCCATAACCAACCACAGCAGACGAGCGGTCGCACTACTGCGCACAGCCCCTCCCAAACCTGCCCTGCGCCTCAACCACCCACACCTCCACCCTCTCTCCGGCCACCCTCCCCATGCACCTTCAGCACCTCCTCTGCCTCCCTACATCCCTGCTCCCCACTCCACGAGCAGAGGCTCCCCTCTCCTTTGGCCTCCTCACACATGCCTCCTCTCAGTGTCACTCAGCACCGCAACAGGCTGCCCAGAGAGCTTGGGGACTCTCCTTCCCTGCACAGCTTCCCAACCCGCCTGCATGCGAGCCTCTGCAATGTGCTCTCCATGACCCTGCTTGAGCAGCGCGGGTCCACTAGATGATCTCCAGACGTCCCTTCCATCCTGGCCCATTCCGTGAGTCTCTGATTCCTCACCCTTGCTCAACACTCGCTCTTCCAGGGCCCCCGACACCACACACACATGGCCTGCTACGACCTCTGCCGCCCCTGCGGACCCACCCCGCTGGCTAACAGCTGCAACGAGCCCTGTGTCAGGCAGTGCGAGGACTCCCGCATTCTCATCCAGCCTCCCGCTCTTCTCGTCACCCTGCCCGGACCCATCCTCACCTCCTTCCCCCAGAACACCGCCCTCGGATCCTCCGCCTCAGCCGCCGTGGGTGACATTCTAGGTGCTCAGGGAGTCCCCATCTCCTCCGGCGCATTCAACTCCGGAGGCCTTGGCTGCTTCCCCCGCGGCAGAGCCTGCTTCCCCTGCTAAGGCCCCTCGCCACGGCCCCTGGCAACAACCACCTACACCCTGCAAGCCACGTGAGCCACTCACAACGCACCTCCGGGACAGCGGCTCCACAGGCGATCACCCTCCACGCCCCTGCCTCCCAGCAAAGGCAGCAAGCCACCAAGCGACCAAGGCGGCCAGCCTCACCTCTTGGAAGCAGCAACAATCTTTCTCCTCCTCTTCTCCCACTTCCTTCTTTCCATCGCCCCCTTCTTCGCCTGACACTGCTCTCCCGTGACTCCACCTGCTCACAAGCCTAAGCTCAGGAGCCACCTCTGAGCACCGACTTCCCCCCACGCGCCACAAACACCTCTGCGCTCGGGCAACATCCACACTTCCACCCGAGACCAACGCCCTCCCACTTTCCCAACCTTCCGCTCCCTCTTCTCCCTCATTAAAGGTCCTGCTGCATCCCACACTGAAATGCCTCTGCTGCCTTTCTTCTCACAAGCCTCTCCCAACCGCCTCTCCAGGCACGGAGCCAGCCCTCTCCACGCCAGCGCGGTGGCTGCCTGGGTGCCTGGGAGACAAGGGGCCCGTGCTCAGCCCCCTTCAAGCCTCACACACCAAGCCCGCCCCAACACAAACACACCCTGGGGCACACACAGCCTCCCAGGGGGCCCCACACGGGGGCCCCACCAGCACCAACACCTCTCCCAAGCAAGAAATCAACAACCACCACAAATCCATGGGCCCCCGATGGCACGCACCCACGAGGGAGCATCCTGAGGGAGCTGGCGGATGTGAGTGCTAGGCCACTCTCCATCATCCTGGAAAGGTCCTGGAGAACAGGGGAGGTGCCTGAGCACTGGAAGAAAGCCAGTGTCACTCCAGTCTCGCCAAAGGGCAAGAAGGAGGAGCCAGGAAGCTACAGGCCTGTCCGCCTCCCCTCCATCCCGCGAAAGCTGATGGAACAGCTCAGGCTGGAGGTCAGCACTAAGCGTACGGAGGACAAGAAGGTGATCAGGAGTAGTCAGCACGGAGGCACCAAAGGGAACCCCTGCTTGAGCAATCGGATAGCCTTCTCTGAGGGAAGGACTGCCTGGGTAGAGGAGGGCAGAGCAGTGCATGTTGTCTGCCTGGGCTGCAGCAAGGCTTCTGACACTGTCTCCCATGCCATCCTCATAGGTAAACTCGGGAAGCGTGGGTTGTGTGAGTGGCCAGTGAGGTGGATTGAGGAGTGGCTGGATGGCAGAGCTCAGAGGGTTGTGGTCAGTGGCGCAGAGTGGAGTTGGAGGCGTGGAGCTAGCGGTGTCCCCCAGGGGGCAGTCGTGGCTCCAGTCTTGTTCAAGGCATCCAGCGATGACCTGGAGGAAGGCCCAGAGGGCGCTCTCGGCAAGTCGGCTGAGGATACTGAACTGGGGGGAGTGGCTGACACACCAGAAGGCTGTGGTGCCACGCAGAGGGACCTGGGCAGGCTGGAGAGTGGGGCCGAGAGGAACGTCGGGAAGTTCAACAAAGGCAAGCGCAGGGTGCTGCACCTGGGCAGGAATAACCCCAGGCCCCAGGACAGGCTGGGGGCTGACCTGCTGGAAAGTAGCTGTGCCGAGAAGGACCTGGGTGTGCTGGGGGACAACAAGTTAATTGTGAGCCAGCAATGTGCCCCTGTGGCCAAGAAGGCCAAAGGGATCGTGGGCTGCATTAGGAAGAGTGTTGCCAGCAGGTGGAGGGAGGTGATCCTCGGCCTCTCCTCAGCCCTGCGGAGGCCTCCCCTGGAGTACTGTGTCCACTTCTGGGCTCCCCACGACAAGAGAGACATGGCGCTGCTGGAGAGAGTGCAGCGGAGGCCTACAAAGATGGTGAGGGGACTGGAGCATCTCTGCTCTGAAGAGAGGCGGAGAGAGCGGGGCCTCTTTAGCCTGCAGAAGAGAAGCCTGGCAGGCGATCTCCTCCATGTGTACAAGTATCGGAAGGGAGGGTGTCAAGAGCACGGGGCCAGACTCTTCTCCGTGGTGCCCAGCGACAGGACAAGAGGCAACGGGCACAAACGGGAACACAGGAAGCTCCTTGGAGTGATGAGGAAAAGCTTCTTGACTGTGAGGGTGCCTGAGCGCTGCAGCAGGTTGCCCAGAGAGCTTGTGGAGTCTCCTTCCCTGCACATCTTCCCAACCCGCCTGGACGCGCTCCTGGGCAACGTGCTCTAGAGGCACCTGCTTGAGCAGGGGGGGGTTGGGACCAGATGATCTCCAGAGGTGCCTTGCAACCTCAGCCGTTGTGTGATTCTGGGAGTCTGGGATTCTGCACGCGCACATGGCCAGCACGGTCTCAGCCCTGTGCCCCACGCACGCCTGCACTTCCCCAACGCAATGCCCACCCTCACTCCTGCCCCAGCCCACAGCGCTCACAGCACTGCCCTCACCCCTTGGCACTCGCTCCCACGCCAGACCCCTAACGCCTTGCCTCGCCTGACACACTCTCCCTGCCTCACGCTCCCACCCCACCTCTGCCTCTCCCAACACTCCCGCCACCTTGCAAGGGGCCCCGCAACAAGGACTGCCTCCACCCAAACACCAAGACGGGAACCTCCTCCCGGGAGCAAAGACCACCACCACCCACTGGCCAGCACCACCCTCTCGCGACAAGCACGTGCCTCCCCACAGCCTAGGCCTTCCTAACTCACATCCAGGCCTCGCAGGACAACAGCCTCCCCTGCAAAACACCCCTCCGCCCATCCTTCCAAGGCCACCCCCACGCACGGCCCCACAAGGCAAAGCACGCACCCTCCTTTCTCACCACGCACACCTGACACCCCACACAGTCGGCAACCCACCAGCGCACACAACCTCACTACTCGCGCCGTGACTAAACACAGCCTGCTCACAGGCACCTCACAGGAACGCAGACAACGGCACCAAAGCGCCACCGCCTCATGACCAACACTCCTGCCAAGGCCACCAAAGCTTCCCTCCGCGGCGACACTATGGCGGCCCCTCCTCCCAATGCGGCCCCAAACCACAGCACGCAACTGGCACACCCTGACCTCACTGCTGACACCCGGCCTCTCCTACGCTTGGGCAACGTCCTCCACCCGCCCGCCCGCTCTGACATGCCCCTGCCACCAAAAGTCTCTCGCCTTCAGAGGCTCACTTGAAAGCTACCGCTGGGCCATAATGGCCACCTCCAAAAGAGCAGGAAAGGAAAAGGCAGCGGTGCGCAAAGGAAACCCAACCCATGCTTCATTACTTGCCAGCCTTTGGCGGTCAACAGCAGCTGGCTGCACAAGCCTCTCAGCCGCAGAGGGCCTCTCGGGGCCTCGGGCCCTCGGCGACCAGCATAAAAGCCCCACCAACGCAGCGCTCCCTCACACACTTCTCCAGACGCCTTCTCCTCCTCCGACAACCAGGTGAGTGAGTGGGACCCTTCTTCGCCCAAAGCCTTCCTCCCCTCACACCCACTGCCTGGCCCATCCTCGCTCCTCCTGCCTCCTCTCCCGCACTCGCCTCCTTCTCCCACAAGGCCCAAGCTCCAGAGAGCTCTCGCAGCGAGACAGCCTGGCCTTTCCCTCACTTTGCTCGCGGGCGACGCGCTTGCCCACTAGCTTCCCTCTGCCTCTGCCAGGCCCCCTGCCTCACTGCCTCCTTCCGCTTGCACACCCTCGGCCTCTGCCCATAACCAACCACAGCAGACGAGCGGTCGCACTACTGCGCACAGCCCCTCCCAAACCTGCCCTGCGCCTCAACCACCCACACCTCGACCCTCTCTCCGGCCACCCTCCCCATGCACCTTCAGCACCTCCTCCGCCTCCCTACATCCCTGCTCCCCACTCCACGAGCAGAGGCTCCCCTCTCCTTTGACCTCCTCACACATGCCTCCTCTCAGTGTCACTCAGCACCGCAACAGGCTGCCCAGAGAGCTTGGGGACTCTCCTTCCCTGCACAGCTTCCCAACCCGCCTGCATGCGAGCCTCTGCAATGTGCTCTCCATGACCCTGCTTGAGCAGCGCGGGTCCACTAGATGATCTCCAGACGTCCCTTCCATCCTGGCCCATTCCGTGAGTCTCTGATTCCTCACCCTTGCTCAACACTCGCTCTTCCAGGGCCCCTGACACCACACACACATGGCCTGCTACGACCTCTGCCGCCCCTGCGGACCCACCCCGCTGGCTAACAGCTGCAACGAGCCCTGTGTCAGGCAGTGCGAGGACTCCCGCATTCTCATCCAGCCTCCCGCTCTTCTCGTCACCCTGCCCGGACCCATCCTCACCTCCTTCCCCCAGAACACCGCCCTCGGATCCTCCGCCTCAGCCGCCGTGGGTGACATTCTAGGTGCTCAGGGAGTCCCCATCTCCTCCGGCGCATTCAACTCCGGAGGCCTTGGCTGCTTCCCCCGCGGCAGAGCCTGCTTCCCCTGCTAAGGCCCCTCGCCACGGCCCCTGGCAACAACCACCTACACCCTGCAAGCCACGTGAGCCACTCACAACGCACCTCCGGGACAGCGGCTCCACAGGCGATCACCCTCCACGCCCCTGCCTCCCAGCAAAGGCAGCAAGCCACCAAGCGACCAAGGCGGCCAGCCTCACCTCTTGGAAGCAGCAACAATCTTTCTCCTCCTCTTCTCCCACTTCCTTCTTTCCATCGCCCCCTTCTTCGCCTGACACTGCTCTCCCGTGACTCCACCTGCTCACAAGCCTAAGCTCAGGAGCCACCTCTGAGCACCGACTTCCCCCCACGCGCCACAAACACCTCTGCGCTCGGGCAACATCCACACTTCCACCCGAGACCAACGCCCTCCCACTTTCCCAACCTTCCGCTCCCTCTTCTCCCTCATTAAAGGTCCTGCTGCATCCCACACTGAAATGCCTCTGCTGCCTTTCTTCTCACAAGCCTCTCCCAACCGCCTCTCCAGGCACGGAGCCAGCCCTCTCCACGCCAGCGCGGTGGCTGCCTGGGTGCCTGGGAGACAAGGGGCCCGTGCTCAGCCCCCTTCAAGCCTCACACACCAAGCCCGCCCCAACACAAACACACCCAGGGGCACACACAGCCTCCCAGGGGGCCCCACACGGGGGCCCCACCAGCACCAACACCTCTCCCAAGCAAGAAATCAACAACCACCACAAATCCATGGGCCCCCGATGGCACGCACCCACGAGGGAGCATCCTGAGGGAGCTGGCGGATGTGAGTGCTAGGCCACTCTCCATCATCCTGGAAAGGTCCTGGAGAACAGGGGAGGTGCCTGAGCACTGGAAGAAAGCCAGTGTCACGCCAGTCTTGCCAAAGGGCAAGAAGGAGGAGCCAGGAAGCTACAGGCCTGTCCGCCTCCCCTCCATCCCGCGAAAGCTGATGGAACAGCTCAGGCTGGAGGTCAGCACTAAGCGTACGGAGGACAAGAAGGTGATCAGGAGTAGTCAGCACGGAGGCACCAAAGGGAACCCCTGCTTGAGCAATCGGATAGCCTTCTCTGCGGGAAGGACTGCCTGGCTAGAGGAGGGCAGAGCAGTGCATGGTGTCTGCCTGGGCTGCAGCAAGGCTTCTGACACTGTCTCCCATGCCATCCTCATAGGTAAACTCGGGAAGCGTGGGTTGTGTGAGTGGCCAGTGAGGTGGATTGAGGAGTGGCTGGATGGCAGAGCTCAGAGGGTTGTGGTCAGTGGCGCAGAGTGGAGTTGGAGGCGTGGAGCTAGCGGTGTCCCCCAGGGGGCAGTCGTGGCTCCAGTCTTGTTCAAGGCATCCAGCGATGACCTGGAGGAAGGCCCAGAGGGCGCTCTCGGCAAGTCGGCTGAGGATACTGAACTGGGGGGAGTGGCTGACACACCAGAAGGCTGTGGTGCCACGCAGAGGGACCTGGGCAGGCTGGAGAGTGGGGCCGAGAGGAACGTCGGGAAGTTCAACAAAGGCAAGCGCAGGGTGCTGCACCTGGGCAGGAATAACCCCAGGCCCCAGGACAGGCTGGGGGCTGACCTGCTGGAAAGTAGCTGTGCCGAGAAGGACCTGGGTGTGCTGGGGGACAACAAGTTAATTGTGAGCCAGCAATGTGCCCCTGTGGCCAAGAAGGCCAAAGGGATCGTGGGCTGCATTAGGAAGAGTGTTGCCAGCAGGTGGAGGGAGGTGATCCTCGGCCTCTCCTCAGCCCTGCGGAGGCCTCCCCTGGAGTACTGTGTCCACTTCTGGGCTCCCCACGACAAGAGAGACATGGCGCTGCTGGAGAGAGTGCAGCGGAGGCCTACAAAGATGGTGAGGGGACTGGAGCATCTCTGCTCTGAAGAGAGGCGGAGAGAGCGGGGCCTCTTTAGCCTGCAGAAGAGAAGCCTGGCAGGCGATCTCCTCCATGTGTACAAGTATCGGAAGGGAGGGTGTCAAGAGCACGGGGCCAGACTCTTCTCCGTGGTGCCCAGCGACAGGACAAGAGGCAACGGGCACAAACGGGAACACAGGAAGCTCCATGGAGAGATGAGGAAAAGCTTCTTGACTGTGAGGGTGCCTGAGCGCTGCAGCAGGTTGCCCAGAGAGCTTGTGGAGTCTCCTTCCCTGCACATCTTCCCAACCCGCCTGGACGCGCTCCTGGGCAACGTGCTCTAGAGGCACCTGCTTGAGCAGGGGGCGGTTGGGACCAGATGATCTCCAGAGGTGCCTTGCAACCTCAGCCGTTGTGTGATTCTGGGAGTCTGGGATTCTGCACGCGCACATGGCCAGCACGGTCTCAGCCCTGTGCCCCACGCACGCCTGCACTTCCCCAACGCAATGCCCACCCTCACTCCTGCCCCAGCCCACAGCGCTCACAGCACTGCCCTCACCCCTTGGCACTCGCTCCCACGCCAGACCCCTAACGCCTTGCCTCGCCTGACACACTCTCCCTGCCTCACGCTCCCACCCCACCTCTGCCTCTCCCAACACTCCCGCCACCTTGCAAGGGGCCCCGCAACAAGGACTGCCTCCACCCAAACACCAAGACGGGAACCTCCTCCCGGGAGCAAAGACCACCACCACCCACTGGCCAGCACCACCCTCTCGCGACAAGCACGTGCCTCCCCACAGCCTAGGCCTTCCTAACTCACATCCAGGCCTCGCAGGACAACAGCCTCCCCTGCAAAACACCCCTCCGCCCATCCTTCCAAGGCCACCCCCACGCACGGCCCCACAAGGCAAAGCACGCACCCTCCTTTCTCACCACGCACACCTGACACCCCACACAGTCGGCAACCCACCAGCGCACACAACCTCACTACTCGCGCCGTGACTAAACACAGCCTGCTCACAGGCACCTCACAGGAACGCAGACAACGGCACCAAAGCGCCACCGCCTCATGACCAACACTCCTGCCAAGGCCACCAAAGCTTCCCTCCGCGGCGACACTATGGCGGCCCCTCCTCCCAACGCGGCCCCAAACCACAGCACGCAACTGGCACACCCTGACCTCACTGCCGACACCCGGCCTCTCCTACGCTTGGGCAACGTCCTCCACCCGCCCGCCCGCTCTGACATGCCCCTGCCACCAAAAGCCTCTCGCCTTCAGAGGCTCACTTGAAAGCTACCGCTGGGCCATAATGGCCACCTCCAAAAGAGCAGGAAAGGAAAAGGCAGTGGTGCGCAAAGGAAACCCAACCCACGTTTCATTACTTGCCAGCCTTTGGCGGTCAACAGCAGCTGGCTGCACAAGCCTCTCAGCCGCAGAGGGCCTCTCGGGGCCTCGGGCCCTCGGCGACCAGCATAAAAGCCCCACCAACGCAGCGCTCCCTCACACACTTCTCCAGACGCCTTCTCCTCCTCCGACAACCAGGTGAGTGAGTGGGACCCTTCTTCGCCCAAAGCCTTCCTCCCCTCACACCCACTGCCTGGCCCATCCTCGCTCCTCCTGCCTCCTCTCCCGCACTCGCCTCCTTCTCCCACAAGGCCCAAGCTCCAGAGAGCTCTCGCAGCGAGACAGCCTGGCCTTTCCCTCACTTTGCTCACGGGCGACGCGCTTGCCCACTAGCTTCCCTCTGCCTCTGCCAGGCCCCCGGCCTCACTGCCTCCTTCCGCTTGCACACCCTCGGCCTCTGCCCATAACCAACCACAGCAGACGAGCGGTCGCACTACTGCGCACAGCCCCTCCCAAACCTGCCCTGCGCCTCAACCACCCACACCTCGACCCTCTCTCCAGCCACCCTCCCCATGCACCTTCAGCACCTCCTCCGCCTCCCTACATCCCTGCTCCCCACTCCACGAGCAGAGGCTCCCCTCTCCTTTGACCTCCTCACACATGCCTCCTCTCAGCATCACTCAGCACCGCAACAGGCTGCCCAGAGAGCTTGGGGACTCTCCTTCCCTGCACAGCTTCCCAACCCGCCTGCATGCGAGCCTCTGCAATGTGCTCTCCATGACCCTGCTTGAGCAGCGCGGGTCCACTAGATGATCTCCAGACGTCCCTTCCATCCTGGCCCATTCCGTGAGTCTCTGATTCCTCACCCTTGCTCAACACTCGCTCTTCCAGGGCCCCCGACACCACACACACATGGCCTGCTACGACCTCTGCCGCCCCTGCGGACCCACCCCGCTGGCTAACAGCTGCAACGAGCCCTGTGTCAGGCAGTGCGAGGACTCCCGCATTCTCATCCAGCCTCCCACTCTTCTTGTCACCCTGCCCGGACCCATCCTCACCTCCTTCCCCCAGAACACCGCCCTCGGATCCTCCGCCTCAGCCGCCGTGGGTGACATTCTAGGTGCTCAGGGAGTCCCCATCTCCTCCGGCGCATTCAACTCCGGAGGCCTTGGCTGCTTCCCCCGCGGCAGAGCCTGCTTCCCCTGCTAAGGCCCCTCGCCACGGCCCCTGGCAACAACCACCTACACCCTGCAAGCCACGTGAGCCACTCACAACGCACCTCCGGGACAGCGTCTCCACAGGCAATCACCCTCCACGCCCCTGCCTCCCAGCAAAGGCAGCAAGCCACCAAGCGACCAAGGCGGCCAGCCTCACCTCTTGGAAGCAGCAACAATCTTTCTCCTCCTCTTCTCCCACTTCCTTCTTTCCATCGCCCCCTTCTTCGCCTGACACTGCTCTCCCGTGACTCCACCTGCTCACAAGCCTAAGCTCAGGAGCCACCTCTGAGCACCGACTTCCCCCCACGCACCACAAACACCTCTGCGCTCGGGCAACATCCACACTTCCACCCGAGACCAACGCCCTCCCACTTTCCCAACCTTCCGCTCCCTCTTCTCCCTCATTAAAGGTCCTGCTGCATCCCACACTGAAATGCCTCCGCTGCCTTTCTTCTCACAAGCCTCTCCCAACCGCCTCTCCAGGCACGGAGCCAGCCCTCTCCACGCCAGCGCGGTGGCTGCCTGGGTGCCTGGGAGACAAGGGGCCCGTGCTCAGCCCCCTTCAAGCCTCACACACCAAGCCCGCCCCAACACAAACACACCCTGGGGCACACACAGCCTCCCAGGGGGCACCGCACGGGGGCCCCACCAGCACCAACACCTCTCCCAAGCAAGAAATCAACAACCACCACAAATCCATGGGCCCCCGATGGCACGCACCCACGAGGGAGCATCCTGAGGGAGCTGGCGGATGTGAGTGCTAGGCCACTCTCCATCATCCTGGAAAGGTCCTGGAGAACAGGGGAGGTGCCTGAGCACTGGAAGAAAGCCAGTGTCACTCCAGTCTCGCCAAAGGGCAAGAAGGAGGAGCCAGGAAGCTACAGGCCTGTCCGCCTCCCCTCCATCCCGCGAAAGCTGATGGAACAGCTCAGGCTGGAGGTCAGCACTAAGCGTACGGAGGACAAGAAGGTGATCAGGAGTAGTCAGCACGGAGGCACCAAAGGGAACCCCTGCTTGAGCAATCGGATAGCCTTCTCTGTGGGAAGGACTGCCTGGCTAGAGGAGGGCAGAGCAGTGCATGTTGTCTGCCTGGGCTGCAGCAAGGCTTCTGACACTGTCTCCCATGCCATCCTCATAGGTAAACTCAGGAAGCGTGGGTTGTGTGAGTGGCCAGTGAGGTGGATTGAGGAGTGGCTGGATGGCAGAGCTCAGAGGGTTGTGGTCAGTGGCGCAGAGTGGAGTTGGAGGCGTGGAGCTAGCGGTGTCCCCCAGGGGGCAGTCGTGGCTCCAGTCTTGTTCAAGGCATCCAGCGATGACCTGGAGGAAGGCCCAGAGGGCGCTCTCGGCAAGTCGGCTGAGGATACTGAACTGGGGGGAGTGGCTGACACACCAGAAGGCTGTGGTGCCATGCAGAGGGACCTGGGCAGGCTGGAGAGTGGGGCCGAGAGGAACGTCGGGAAGTTCAACAAAGGCAAGCGCAGGGTGCTGCACCTGGGCAGGAATAACCCCAGGCCCCAGGACAGGCTGGGGGCTGACCTGCTGGAAAGTAGCTGTGCCGAGAAGGACCTGGGTGTGCTGGGGGACAACAAGTTAATTGTGAGCCAGCAATGTGCCCCTGTGGCCAAGAAGGCCAAAGGGATCGTGGGCTGCATTAGGAAGAGTGTTGCCAGCAGGTGGAGGGAGGTGATCCTCGGCCTCTCCTCAGCCCTGCGGAGGCCTCCCCTGGAGTACTGTGTCCACTTCTGGGCTCCCCACGACAAGAGAGACATGGCGCTGCTGGAGAGAGTGCAGCGGAGGCCTACAAAGATGGTGAGGGGACTGGAGCATCTCTGCTCTGAAGAGAGGCGGAGAGAGCGGGGCCTCTTTAGCCTGCAGAAGAGAAGCCTGGCAGGCGATCTCCTCCATGTGTACAAGTATCGGAAGGGAGGGTGTCAAGAGCACGGGGCCAGACTCTTCTCCGTGGTGCCCAGCGACAGGACAAGAGGCAACGGGCACAAACGGGAACACAGGAAGCTCCATGGAGAGATGAGGAAAAGCTTCTTGACTGTGAGGGTGCCTGAGCGCTGCAGCAGGTTGCCCAGAGAGCTTGTGGAGTCTCCTTCCCTGCACATCTTCCCAACCCGCCTGGACGCGCTCCTGGGCAACGTGCTCTAGAGGCACCTGCTTGAGCAGGGGGGGGTTGGGACCAGATGATCTCCAGAGGTGCCTTGCAACCTCAGCCGTTGTGTGATTCTGGGAGTCTGGGATTCTGCACGCGCACATGGCCAGCACGGTCTCAGCCCTGTGCCCCACGCACGCCTGCACTTCCCCAACGCAATGCCCACCCTCACTCCTGCCCCAGCCCACAGCGCTCACAGCACTGCCCTCACCCCTTGGCACTCGCTCCCACGCCAGACCCCTAACGCCTTGCCTCGCCTGACACACTCTCCCTGCCTCACGCTCCCACCCCACCTCTGCCTCTCCCAACACTCCCGCCACCTTGCAAGGGGCCCCGCAACAAGGACTGCCTCCACCCAAACACCAAGACGGGAACCTCCTCCCGGGAGCAAAGACCACCACCACCCACTGGCCAGCACCACCCTCTCGCGACAAGCACGTGCCTCCCCACAGCCTAGGCCTTCCTAACTCACATCCAGGCCTCGCAGGACAACAGCCTCCCCTGCAAAACACCCCTCCGCCCATCCTTCCAAGGCCACCCCCACGCACGGCCCCACAAGGCAAAGCACGCACCCTCCTTTCTCACCACGCACACCTGACACCCCACACAGTCGGCAACCCACCAGCGCACACAACCTCACTACTCGCGCCGTGACTAAACACAGCCTGCTCACAGGCACCTCACAGGAACGCAGACAACGGCACCAAAGCGCCACCGCCTCATGACCAACACTCCTGCCAAGGCCACCAAAGCTTCCCTCCGCGGCGACACTATGGCGGCCCCTCCTCCCAACGCGGCCCCAAACCACAGCACGCAACTGGCACACCCTGACCTCACTGCCGACACCCGGCCTCTCCTACGCTTGGGCAACGTCCTCCACCCGCCCGCCCGCTCTGACATGCCCCTGCCACCAAAAGCCTCTCGCCTTCAGAGGCTCACTTGAAAGCTACCGCTGGGCCATAATGGCCACCTCCAAAAGAGCAGGAAAGGAAAAGGCAGTGGTGCGCAAAGGAAACCCAACCCACGTTTCATTACTTGCCAGCCTTTGGCGGTCAACAGCAGCTGGCTGCACAAGCCTCTCAGCCGCAGAGGGCCTCTCGGGGCCTCGGGCCCTCGGCGACCAGCATAAAAGCCCCACCAACGCAGCGCTCCCTCACACACTTCTCCAGACGCCTTCTCCTCCTCCGACAACCAGGTGAGTGAGTGGGACCCTTCTTCGCCCAAAGCCTTCCTCCCCTCACACCCACTGCCTGGCCCATCCTCGCTCCTCCTGCCTCCTCTCCCGCACTCGCCTCCTTCTCCCACAAGGCCCAAGCTCCAGAGAGCTCTCGCAGCGAGACAGCCTGGCCTTTCCCTCACTTTGCTCGCGGGCGACGCGCTTGCCCACTAGCTTCCCTCTGCCTCTGCCAGGCCCCCGGCCTCACTGCCTCCTTCCGCTTGCACACCCTCGGCCTCTGCCCATAACCAACCACAGCAGACGAGCGGTCGCACTACTGCGCACAGCCCCTCCCAAACCTGCCCTGCGCCTCAACCACCCACACCTCGACCCTCTCTCCAGCCACCCTCCCCATGCACCTTCAGCACCTCCTCCGCCTCCCTACATCCCTGCTCCCCACTCCACGAGCAGAGGCTCCCCTCTCCTTTGACCTCCTCACACATGCCTCCTCTCAGCATCACTCAGCACCGCAACAGGCTGCCCAGAGAGCTTGGGGACTCTCCTTCCCTGCACAGCTTCCCAACCCGCCTGCATGCGAGCCTCTGCAATGTGCTCTCCATGACCCTGCTTGAGCAGCGCGGGTCCACTAGATGATCTCCAGACGTCCCTTCCATCCTGGCCCATTCCGTGAGTCTCTGATTCCTCACCCTTGCTCAACACTCGCTCTTCCAGGGCCCCCGACACCACACACACATGGCCTGCTACGACCTCTGCCGCCCCTGCGGACCCACCCCGCTGGCTAACAGCTGCAACGAGCCCTGTGTCAGGCAGTGCGAGGACTCCCGCATTCTCATCCAGCCTCCCACTCTTCTTGTCACCCTGCCCGGACCCATCCTCACCTCCTTCCCCCAGAACACCGCCCTCGGATCCTCCGCCTCAGCCGCCGTGGGTGACATTCTAGGTGCTCAGGGAGTCCCCATCTCCTCCGGCGCATTCAACTCCGGAGGCCTTGGCTGCTTCCCCCGCGGCAGAGCCTGCTTCCCCTGCTAAGGCCCCTCGCCACGGCCCCTGGCAACAACCACCTACACCCTGCAAGCCACGTGAGCCACTCACAACGCACCTCCGGGACAGCGTCTCCACAGGCAATCACCCTCCACGCCCCTGCCTCCCAGCAAAGGCAGCAAGCCACCAAGCGACCAAGGCGGCCAGCCTCACCTCTTGGAAGCAGCAACAATCTTTCTCCTCCTCTTCTCCCACTTCCTTCTTTCCATCGCCCCCTTCTTCGCCTGACACTGCTCTCCCGTGACTCCACCTGCTCACAAGCCTAAGCTCAGGAGCCACCTCTGAGCACCGACTTCCCCCCACGCACCACAAACACCTCTGCGCTCGGGCAACATCCACACTTCCACCCGAGACCAACGCCCTCCCACTTTCCCAACCTTCCGCTCCCTCTTCTCCCTCATTAAAGGTCCTGCTGCATCCCACACTGAAATGCCTCCGCTGCCTTTCTTCTCACAAGCCTCTCCCAACCGCCTCTCCAGGCACGGAGCCAGCCCTCTCCACGCCAGCGCGGTGGCTGCCTGGGTGCGTGGGAGACAAGGGGCCCGTGCTCAGCCCCCTTCAAGCCTCACACACCAAGCCCGCCCCAACACAAACACACCCTGGGGCACACACAGCCTCCCAGGGGGCACCGCACGGGGGCCCCACCAGCACCAACACCTCTCCCAAGCAAGAAATCAACAACCACCACAAATCCATGGGCCCCCGATGGCACGCACCCACGAGGGAGCATCCTGAGGGAGCTGGCGGATGTGAGTGCTAGGCCACTCTCCATCATCCTGGAAAGGTCCTGGAGAACAGGGGAGGTGCCTGAGCACTGGAAGAAAGCCAGTGTCACTCCAGTCTCGCCAAAGGGCAAGAAGGAGGAGCCAGGAAGCTACAGGCCTGTCCGCCTCCCCTCCATCCCGCGAAAGCTGATGGAACAGCTCAGGCTGGAGGTCAGCACTAAGCGTACGGAGGACAAGAAGGTGATCAGGAGTAGTCAGCACGGAGGCACCAAAGGGAACCCCTGCTTGAGCAATCGGATAGCCTTCTCTGTGGGAAGGACTGCCTGGCTAGAGGAGGGCAGAGCAGTGCATGTTGTCTGCCTGGGCTGCAGCAAGGCTTCTGACACTGTCTCCCATGCCATCCTCATAGGTAAACTCAGGAAGCGTGGGTTGTGTGAGTGGCCAGTGAGGTGGATTGAGGAGTGGCTGGATGGCAGAGCTCAGAGGGTTGTGGTCAGTGGCGCAGAGTGGAGTTGGAGGCGTGGAGCTAGCGGTGTCCCCCAGGGGGCAGTCGTGGCTCCAGTCTTGTTCAAGGCATCCAGCGATGACCTGGAGGAAGGCCCAGAGGGCGCTCTCGGCAAGTCGGCTGAGGATACTGAACTGGGGGGAGTGGCTGACACACCAGAAGGCTGTGGTGCCATGCAGAGGGACCTGGGCAGGCTGGAGAGTGGGGCCGAGAGGAACGTCGGGAAGTTCAACAAAGGCAAGCGCAGGGTGCTGCACCTGGGCAGGAATAACCCCAGGCCCCAGGACAGGCTGGGGGCTGACCTGCTGGAAAGTAGCTGTGCCGAGAAGGACCTGGGTGTGCTGGGGGACAACAAGTTAATTGTGAGCCAGCAATGTGCCCCTGTGGCCAAGAAGGCCAAAGGGATCGTGGGCTGCATTAGGAAGAGTGTTGCCAGCAGGTGGAGGGAGGTGATCCTCGGCCTCTCCTCAGCCCTGCGGAGGCCTGCCCTGGAGTACTGTGTCCACTTCTGGGCTCCCCACGACAAGAGAGACATGGCGCTGCTGGAGAGAGTGCAGCGGAGGCCTACAAAGATGGTGAGGGGACTGGAGCATCTCTGCTCTGAAGAGAGGCGGAGAGAGCGGGGCCTCTTTAGCCTGCAGAAGAGAAGCCTGGCAGGCGATCTCCTCCATGTGTACAAGTATCGGAAGGGAGGGTGTCAAGAGCACGGGGCCAGACTCTTCTCCGTGGTGCCCAGCGACAGGACAAGAGGCAACGGGCACAAACGGGAACACAGGAAGCTCCATGGAGAGATGAGGAAAAGCTTCTTGACTGTGAGGGTGCCTGAGCGCTGCAGCAGGTTGCCCAGAGAGCTTGTGGAGTCTCCTTCCCTGCACATCTTCCCAACCCGCCTGGACGCGCTCCTGGGCAACGTGCTCTAGAGGCACCTGCTTGAGCAGGGGGGGGTTGGGACCAGATGATCTCCAGAGGTGCCTTGCAACCTCAGCCGTTGTGTGATTCTGGGAGTCTGGGATTCTGCACGCGCACATGGCCAGCACGGTCTCAGCCCTGTGCCCCACGCACGCCTGCACTTCCCCAACGCAATGCCCACCCTCACTCCTGCCCCAGCCCACAGCGCTCACAGCACTGCCCTCACCCCTTGGCACTCGCTCCCACGCCAGACCCCTAACGCCTTGCCTCGCCTGACACACTCTCCCTGCCTCACGCTCCCACCCCACCTCTGCCTCTCCCAACACTCCCGCCACCTTGCAAGGGGCCCCGCAACAAGGACTGCCTCCACCCAAACACCAAGACGGGAACCTCCTCCCGGGAGCAAAGACCACCACCACCCACTGGCCAGCACCACCCTCTCGCGACAAGCACGTGCCTCCCCACAGCCTAGGCCTTCCTAACTCACATCCAGGCCTCGCAGGACAACAGCCTCCCCTGCAAAACACCCCTCCGCCCATCCTTCCAAGGCCACCCCCACGCACGGCCCCACAAGGCAAAGCACGCACCCTCCTTTCTCACCACGCACACCTGACACCCCACACAGTCGGCAACCCACCAGCGCACACAACCTCACTACTCGCGCCGTGACTAAACACAGCCTGCTCACAGGCACCTCACAGGAACGCAGACAACGGCACCAAAGCGCCACCGCCTCATGACCAACACTCCTGCCAAGGCCACCAAAGCTTCCCTCCGCGGCGACACTATGGCGGCCCCTCCTCCCAACGCGGCCCCAAACCACAGCACGCAACTGGCACACCCTGACCTCACTGCCGACACCCGGCCTCTCCTACGCTTGGGCAACGTCCTCCACCCGCCCGCCCGCTCTGACATGCCCCTGCCACCAAAAGCCTCTCGCCTTCAGAGGCTCACTTGAAAGCTACCGCTGGGCCATAATGGCCACCTCCAAAAGAGCAGGAAAGGAAAAGGCAGTGGTGCGCAAAGGAAACCCAACCCACGTTTCATTACTTGCCAGCCTTTGGCGGTCAACAGCAGCTGGCTGCACAAGCCTCTCAGCCGCAGAGGGCCTCTCGGGGCCTCGGGCCCTCGGCGACCAGCATAAAAGCCCCACCAACGCAGCGCTCCCTCACACACTTCTCCAGACGCCTTCTCCTCCTCCGACAACCAGGTGAGTGAGTGGGACCCTTCTTCGCCCAAAGCCTTCCTCCCCTCACACCCACTGCCTGGCCCATCCTCGCTCCTCCTGCCTCCTCTCCCGCACTCGCCTCCTTCTCCCACAAGGCCCAAGCTCCAGAGAGCTCTCGCAGCGAGACAGCCTGGCCTTTCCCTCACTTTGCTCGCGGGCGACGCGCTTGCCCACTAGCTTCCCTCTGCCTCTGCCAGGCCCCCGGCCTCACTGCCTCCTTCCGCTTGCACACCCTCGGCCTCTGCCCATAACCAACCACAGCAGACGAGCGGTCGCACTACTGCGCACAGCCCCTCCCAAACCTGCCCTGCGCCTCAACCACCCACACCTCGACCCTCTCTCCAGCCACCCTCCCCATGCACCTTCAGCACCTCCTCCGCCTCCCTACATCCCTGCTCCCCACTCCACGAGCAGAGGCTCCCCTCTCCTTTGACCTCCTCACACATGCCTCCTCTCAGCATCACTCAGCACCGCAACAGGCTGCCCAGAGAGCTTGGGGACTCTCCTTCCCTGCACAGCTTCCCAACCCGCCTGCATGCGAGCCTCTGCAATGTGCTCTCCATGACCCTGCTTGAGCAGCGCGGGTCCACTAGATGATCTCCAGACGTCCCTTCCATCCTGGCCCATTCCGTGAGTCTCTGATTCCTCACCCTTGCTCAACACTCGCTCTTCCAGGGCCCCCGACACCACACACACATGGCCTGCTACGACCTCTGCCGCCCCTGCGGACCCACCCCGCTGGCTAACAGCTGCAACGAGCCCTGTGTCAGGCAGTGCGAGGACTCCCGCATTCTCATCCAGCCTCCCACTCTTCTTGTCACCCTGCCCGGACCCATCCTCACCTCCTTCCCCCAGAACACCGCCCTCGGATCCTCCGCCTCAGCCGCCGTGGGTGACATTCTAGGTGCTCAGGGAGTCCCCATCTCCTCCGGCGCATTCAACTCCGGAGGCCTTGGCTGCTTCCCCCGCGGCAGAGCCTGCTTCCCCTGCTAAGGCCCCTCGCCACGGCCCCTGGCAACAACCACCTACACCCTGCAAGCCACGTGAGCCACTCACAACGCACCTCCGGGACAGCGTCTCCACAGGCAATCACCCTCCACGCCCCTGCCTCCCAGCAAAGGCAGCAAGCCACCAAGCGACCAAGGCGGCCAGCCTCACCTCTTGGAAGCAGCAACAATCTTTCTCCTCCTCTTCTCCCACTTCCTTCTTTCCATCGCCCCCTTCTTCGCCTGACACTGCTCTCCCGTGACTCCACCTGCTCACAAGCCTAAGCTCAGGAGCCACCTCTGAGCACCGACTTCCCCCCACGCGCCACAAACACCTCTGCGCTCGGGCAACATCCACACTTCCACCCGAGACCAACGCCCTCCCACTTTCCCAACCTTCCGCTCCCTCTTCTCCCTCATTAAAGGTCCTGCTGCATCCCACACTGAAATGCCTCCGCTGCCTTTCTTCTCACAAGCCTCTCCCAACCGCCTCTCCAGGCACGGAGCCAGCCCTCTCCACGCCAGCGCGGTGGCTGCCTGGGTGCGTGGGAGACAAGGGGCCCGTGCTCAGCCCCCTTCAAGCCTCACACACCAAGCCCGCCCCAACACAAACACACCCTGGGGCACACACAGCCTCCCAGGGGGCACCGCACGGGGGCCCCACCAGCACCAACACCTCTCCCAAGCAAGAAATCAACAACCACCACAAATCCATGGGCCCCCGATGGCACGCACCCACGAGGGAGCATCCTGAGGGAGCTGGCGGATGTGAGTGCTAGGCCACTCTCCATCATCCTGGAAAGGTCCTGGAGAACAGGGGAGGTGCCTGAGCACTGGAAGAAAGCCAGTGTCACTCCAGTCTCGCCAAAGGGCAAGAAGGAGGAGCCAGGAAGCTACAGGCCTGTCCGCCTCCCCTCCATCCCGCGAAAGCTGATGGAACAGCTCAGGCTGGAGGTCAGCACTAAGCGTACGGAGGACAAGAAGGTGATCAGGAGTAGTCAGCACGGAGGCACCAAAGGGAACCCCTGCTTGAGCAATCGGATAGCCTTCTCTGTGGGAAGGACTGCCTGGGTAGAGGAGGGCAGAGCAGTGCATGTTGTCTGCCTGGGCTGCAGCAAGGCTTCTGACACTGTCTCCCATGCCATCCTCATAGGTAAACTCAGGAAGCGTGGGTTGTGTGAGTGGCCAGTGAGGTGGATTGAGGAGTGGCTGGATGGCAGAGCTCAGAGGGTTGTGGTCAGTGGCGCAGAGTGGAGTTGGAGGCGTGGAGCTAGCGGTGTCCCCCAGGGGGCAGTCGTGGCTCCAGTCTTGTTCAAGGCATCCAGCGATGACCTGGAGGAAGGCCCAGAGGGCGCTCTCGGCAAGTCGGCTGAGGATACTGAACTGGGGGGAGTGGCTGACACACCAGAAGGCTGTGGTGCCATGCAGAGGGACCTGGGCAGGCTGGAGAGTGGGGCCGAGAGGAACGTCGGGAAGTTCAACAAAGGCAAGCGCAGGGTGCTGCACCTGGGCAGGAATAACCCCAGGCCCCAGGACAGGCTGGGGGCTGACCTGCTGGAAAGTAGCTGTGCCGAGAAGGACCTGGGTGTGCTGGGGGACAACAAGTTAATTGTGAGCCAGCAATGTGCCCCTGTGGCCAAGAAGGCCAAAGGGATCGTGGGCTGCATTAGGAAGAGTGTTGCCAGCAGGTGGAGGGAGGTGATCCTCGGCCTCTCCTCAGCCCTGCGGAGGCCTCCCCTGGAGTACTGTGTCCACTTCTGGGCTCCCCACGACAAGAGAGACATGGCGCTGCTGGAGAGAGTGCAGCGGAGGCCTACAAAGATGGTGAGGGGACTGGAGCATCTCTGCTCTGAAGAGAGGCGGAGAGAGCGGGGCCTCTTTAGCCTGCAGAAGAGAAGCCTGGCAGGCGATCTCCTCCATGTGTACAAGTATCGGAAGGGAGGGTGTCAAGAGCACGGGGCCAGACTCTTCTCCGTGGTGCCCAGCGACAGGACAAGAGGCAACGGGCACAAACGGGAACACAGGAAGCTCCTTGGAGTGATGAGGAAAAGCTTCTTGACTGTGAGGGTGCCTGAGCGCTGCAGCAGGTTGCCCAGAGAGCTTGTGGAGTCTCCTTCCCTGCACATCTTCCCAACCCGCCTGGACGCGCTCCTGGGCAACGTGCTCTAGAGGCACCTGCTTGAGCAGGGGGGGGTTGGGACCAGATGATCTCCAGAGGTGCCTTGCAACCTCAGCCGTTGTGTGATTCTGGGAGTCTGGGATTCTGCACGCGCACATGGCCAGCACGGTCTCAGCCCTGTGCCCCACGCACGCCTGCACTTCCCCAACGCAATGCCCACCCTCACTCCTGCCCCAGCCCACAGCGCTCACAGCACTGCCCTCACCCCTTGGCACTCGCTCCCACGCCAGACCCCTAACGCCTTGCCTCGCCTGACACACTCTCCCTGCCTCACGCTCCCACCCCACCTCTGCCTCTCCCAACACTCCCGCCACCTTGCAAGGGGCCCCGCAACAAGGACTGCCTCCACCCAAACACCAAGACGGGAACCTCCTCCCGGGAGCAAAGACCACCACCACCCACTGGCCAGCACCACCCTCTCGCGACAAGCACGTGCCTCCCCACAGCCTAGGCCTTCCTAACTCACATCCAGGCCTCGCAGGACAACAGCCTCCCCTGCAAAACACCCCTCCGCCCATCCTTCCAAGGCCACCCCCACGCACGGCCCCACAAGGCAAAGCACGCACCCTCCTTTCTCACCACGCACACCTGACACCCCACACAGTCGGCAACCCACCAGCGCACACAACCTCACTACTCGCGCCGTGACTAAACACAGCCTGCTCACAGGCACCTCACAGGAACGCAGACAACGGCACCAAAGCGCCACCGCCTCATGACCAACACTCCTGCCAAGGCCACCAGAGCTTCCCTCCGCGGCGACACTATGGCGGCCCCTCCTCCCAACGCGGCCCCAAACCACAGCACGCAACTGGCACACCCTGACCTCACTGCCGACACCCGGCCTCTCCTACGCTTGGGCAACGTCCTCCACCCGCCCGCCCGCTCTGACATGCCCCTGCCACCAAAAGCCTCTCGCCTTCAGAGGCTCACTTGAAAGCTACCGCTGGGCCATAATGGCCACCTCCAAAAGAGCAGGAAAGGAAAAGGCAGCGGTGCGCAAAGGAAACCCAACCCACGCTTCATTACTTGCCAGCCTTTGGCGGTCAACAGCAGCTGGCTGCACAAGCCTCTCAGCCGCAGAGGGCCTCTCGGGGCCTCGGGCCCTCGGCGACCAGCATAAAAGCCCCACCAACGCAGCGCTCCCTCACACACTTCTCCAGACGCCTTCTCCTCCTCCGACAACCAGGTGAGTGAGTGGGACCCTTCTTCGCCCAAAGCCTTCCTCCCCTCACACCCACTGCCTGGCCCATCCTCGCTCCTCCTGCCTCCTCTCCCGCACTCGCCTCCTTCTCCCACAAGGCCCAAGCTCCAGAGAGCTCTCGCAGCGAGACAGCCTGGCCTTTCCCTCACTTTGCTCGCGGGCGACGCGCTTGCCCACTAGCTTCCCTCTGCCTCTGCCAGGCCCCCGGCCTCACTGCCTCCTTCCGCTTGCACACCCTCGGCCTCTGCCCATAACCAACCACAGCAGACGAGCGGTCGCACTACTGCGCACAGCCCCTCCCAAACCTGCCCTGCGCCTCAACCACCCACACCTCGACCCTCTCTCCAGCCACCCTCCCCATGCACCTTCAGCACCTCCTCCGCCTCCCTACATCCCTGCTCCCCACTCCACGAGCAGAGGCTCCCCTCTCCTTTGACTTCCTCACACATGCCTCCTCTCAGCATCACTCAGCACCGCAACAGGCTGCCCAGAGAGCTTGGGGACTCTCCTTCCCTGCACAGCTTCCCAACCCGCCTGCATGCGAGCCTCTGCAATGTGCTCTCCATGACCCTGCTTGAGCAGCGCGGGTCCACTAGATGATCTCCAGACGTCCCTTCCATCCTGGCCCATTCCGTGAGTCTCTGATTCCTCACCCTTGCTCAACACTCGCTCTTCCAGGGCCCCCGACACCACACACACATGGCCTGCTACGACCTCTGCCGCCCCTGCAGACCCACCCCGCTGGCTAACAGCTGCAACGAGCCCTGTGTCAGGCAGTGCGAGGACTCCCGCATTCTCATCCAGCCTCCCACTCTTCTCGTCACCCTGCCCGGACCCATCCTCACCTCCTTCCCCCAGAACACTGCCCTCGGATCCTCCGCCTCAGCCGCCGTGGGTGACATTCTAGGTGCTCAGGGAGTCCCCATCTCCTCCGGCGCATTCAACTCCGGAGGCCTTGGCTGCTTCCCCCGCGGCAGAGCCTGCTTCCCCTGCTAAGGCCCCTCGCCACGGCCCCTGGCAACAACCACCTACACCCTGCAAGCCACGTGAGCCACTCACAACGCACCTCCGGGACAGCGGCTCCACAGGCGATCACCCTCCACGCCCCTGCCTCCCAGCAAAGGCAGCAAGCCACCAAGCGACCAAGGCGGCCAGCCTCACCTCTTGGAAGCAGCAACAATCTTTCTCCTCCTCTTCTCCCACTTCCTTCTTTCCATCGCCCCCTTCTTCGCCTGACACTGCTCTCCCGTGACTCCACCTGCTCACAAGCCTAAGCTCAGGAGCCACCTCTGAGCACCGACTTCCCCCCACGCGCCACAAACACCTCTGCGCTCGGGCAACATCCACACTTCCACCCGAGACCAACGCCCTCCCACTTTCCCAACCTTCCGCTCCCTCTTCTCCCTCATTAAAGGTCCTGCTGCATCCCACACTGAAATGCCTCCGCTGCCTTTCTTCTCACAAGCCTCTCCCAACCGCCTCTCCAGGCACGGAGCCAGCCCTCTCCACGCCAGCGCGGTGGCTGCCTGGGTGCGTGGGAGACAAGGGGCCCGTGCTCAGCCCCCTTCAAGCCTCACACACCAAGCCCGCCCCAACACAAACACACCCTGGGGCACACACAGCCTCCCAGGGGGCACCGCACGGGGGCCCCACCAGCACCAACACCTCTCCCAAGCAAGAAATCAACAACCACCACAAATCCATGGGCCCCCGATGGCACGCACCCACGAGGGAGCATCCTGAGGGAGCTGGCGGATGTGAGTGCTAGGCCACTCTCCATCATCCTGGAAAGGTCCTGGAGAACAGGGGAGGTGCCTGAGCACTGGAAGAAAGCCAGTGTCACTCCAGTCTCGCCAAAGGGCAAGAAGGAGGAGCCAGGAAGCTACAGGCCTGTCCGCCTCCCCTCCATCCCGCGAAAGCTGATGGAACAGCTCAGGCTGGAGGTCAGCACTAAGCGTACGGAGGACAAGAAGGTGATCAGGAGTAGTCAGCACGGAGGCACCAAAGGGAACCCCTGCTTGAGCAATCGGATAGCCTTCTCTGCGGGAAGGACTGCCTGGGTAGAGGAGGGCAGAGCAGTGCATGTTGTCTGCCTGGGCTGCAGCAAGGCTTCTGACACTGTCTCCCATGCCATCCTCATAGGTAAACTCAGGAAGCGTGGGTTGTGTGAGTGGCCAGTGAGGTGGATTGAGGAGTGGCTGGATGGCAGAGCTCAGAGGGTTGTGGTCAGTGGCGCAGAGTGGAGTTGGAGGCGTGGAGCTAGCGGTGTCCCCCAGGGGGCAGTCGTGGCTCCAGTCTTGTTCAAGGCATCCAGCGATGACCTGGAGGAAGGCCCAGAGGGCGCTCTCGGCAAGTCGGCTGAGGATACTGAACTGGGGGGAGTGGCTGACACACCAGAAGGCTGTGGTGCCACGCAGAGGGACCTGGGCAGGCTGGAGAGTGGGGCCGAGAGGAACGTCGGGAAGTTCAACAAAGGCAAGCGCAGGGTGCTGCACCTGGGCAGGAATAACCCCAGGCCCCAGGACAGGCTGGGGGCTGACCTGCTGGAAAGTAGCTGTGCCGAGAAGGACCTGGGTGTGCTGGGGGACAACAAGTTAATTGTGAGCCAGCAATGTGCCCCTGTGGCCAAGAAGGCCAAAGGGATCGTGGGCTGCATTAGGAAGAGTGTTGCCAGCAGGTGGAGGGAGGTGATCCTCGGCCTCTCCTCAGCCCTGCGGAGGCCTGCCCTGGAGTACTGTGTCCACTTCTGGGCTCCCCACGACAAGAGAGACATGGCGCTGCTGGAGAGAGTGCAGCGGAGGCCTACAAAGATGGTGAGGGGACTGGAGCATCTCTGCTCTGAAGAGAGGCGGAGAGAGCGGGGCCTCTTTAGCCTGCAGAAGAGAAGCCTGGCAGGCGATCTCCTCCATGTGTACAAGTATCGGAAGGGAGGGTGTCAAGAGCACGGGGCCAGACTCTTCTCCGTGGTGCCCAGCGACAGGACAAGAGGCAACGGGCACAAACGGGAACACAGGAAGCTCCATGGAGAGATGAGGAAAAGCTTCTTGACTGTGAGGGTGCCTGAGCGCTGCAGCAGGTTGCCCAGAGAGCTTGTGGAGTCTCCTTCCCTGCACATCTTCCCAACCCGCCTGGACGCGCTCCTGGGCAACGTGCTCTAGAGGCACCTGCTTGAGCAGGGGGGGTTGGGACCAGATGATCTCCAGAGGTGCCTTGCAACCTCAGCCGTTGTGTGATTCTGGGAGTCTGGGATTCTGCACGCGCACATGGCCAGCACGGTCTCAGCCCTGTGCCCCACGCACGCCTGCACTTCCCCAACGCAATGCCCACCCTCACTCCTGCCCCAGCCCACAGCGCTCACAGCACTGCCCTCACCCCTTGGCACTCGCTCCCACGCCAGACCCCTAACGCCTTGCCTCGCCTGACACACTCTCCCTGCCTCACGCTCCCACCCCACCTCTGCCTCTCCCAACACTCCCGCCACCTTGCAAGGGGCCCCGCAACAAGGACTGCCTCCACCCAAACACCAAGACGGGAACCTCCTCCCGGGAGCAAAGACCACCACCACCCACTGGCCAGCACCACCCTCTCGCGACAAGCACGTGCCTCCCCACAGCCTAGGCCTTCCTAACTCACATCCAGGCCTCGCAGGACAACAGCCTCCCCTGCAAAACACCCCTCCGCCCATCCTTCCAAGGCCACCCCCACGCACGGCCCCACAAGGCAAAGCACGCACCCTCCTTTCTCACCACGCACACCTGACACCCCACACAGTCGGCAACCCACCAGCGCACACAACCTCACTACTCGCGCCGTGACTAAACACAGCCTGCTCACAGGCACCTCACAGGAACGCAGACAACGGCACCAAAGCGCCACCGCCTCATGACCAACACTCCTGCCAAGGCCACCAAAGCTTCCCTCCGCGGCGACACTATGGCGGCCCCTCCTCCCAACGCGGCCCCAAACCACAGCACGCAACTGGCACACCCTGACCTCACTGCTGACACCCGGCCTCTCCTACGCTTGGGCAACGTCCTCCACCCGCCCGCCCGCTCTGACATGCCCCTGCCACCAAAAGCCTCTCGCCTTCAGAGGCTCACTTGAAAGCTACCGCTGGGCCATAATGGCCACCTCCAAAAGAGCAGGAAAGGAAAAGGCAGCGGTGCGCAAAGGAAACCCAACCCACGCTTCATTACTTGCCAGCCTTTGGCGGTCAACAGCAGCTGGCTGCACAAGCCTCTCAGCCGCAGAGGGCCTCTCGGGGCCTCGGGCCCTCGGCGACCAGCATAAAAGCCCCACCAACGCAGCGCTCCCTCACACACTTCTCCAGACGCCTTCTCCTCCTCCGACAACCAGGTGAGTGAGTGGGACCCTTCTTCGCCCAAAGCCTTCCTCCCCTCACACCCACTGCCTGGCCCATCCTCGCTCCTCCTGCCTCCTCTCCCGCACTCGCCTCCTTCTCCCACAAGGCCCAAGCTCCAGAGAGCTCTCGCAGCGAGACAGCCTGGCCTTTCCCTCACTTTGCTCGCGGGCGACGCGCTTGCCCACTAGCTTCCCTCTGCCTCTGCCAGGCCCCCTGCCTCACTGCCTCCTTCCGCTTGCACACCCTCGGCCTCTGCCCATAACCAACCACAGCAGACGAGCGGTCGCACTACTGCGCACAGCCCCTCCCAAACCTGCCCTGCGCCTCAACCACCCACACCTCGACCCTCTCTCCGGCCACCCTCCCCATGCACCTTCAGCACCTCCTCCGCCTCCCTACATCCCTGCTCCCCACTCCACGAGCAGAGGCTCCCCTCTCCTTTGACCTCCTCACACATGCCTCCTCTCAGCGTCACTCAGCACCGCAACAGGCTGCCCAGAGAGCTTGGGGACTCTCCTTCCCTGCACAGCTTCCCAACCCGCCTGCATGCGAGCCTCTGCAATGTGCTCTCCATGACCCTGCTTGAGCAGCGCGGGTCCACTAGATGATCTCCAGACGTCCCTTCCATCCTGGCCCATTCCGTGAGTCTCTGATTCCTCACCCTTGCTCAACACTCGCTCTTCCAGGGCCCCCGACACCACACACACATGGCCTGCTACGACCTCTGCCGCCCCTGCAGACCCACCCCGCTGGCTAACAGCTGCAACGAGCCCTGTGTCAGGCAGTGCGAGGACTCCCGCATTCTCATCCAGCCTCCCACTCTTCTCGTCACCCTGCCCGGACCCATCCTCACCTCCTTCCCCCAGAACACCGCCCTCGGATCCTCCGCCTCAGCCGCCGTGGGTGACATTCTAGGTGCTCAGGGAGTCCCCATCTCCTCCGGCACATTCAACTCCGGAGGCCTTGGCTGCTTCCCCCGCGGCAGAGCCTGCTTCCCCTGCTAAGGCCCCTCGCCACGGCCCCTGGCAACAACCACCTACACCCTGCAAGCCACGTGAGCCACTCACAACGCACCTCCGGGACAGCGGCTCCACAGGCGATCACCCTCCACGCCCCTGCCTCCCAGCAAAGGCAGCAAGCCACCAAGCGACCAAGGCGGCCAGCCTCACCTCTTGGAAGCAGCAACAATCTTTCTCCTCCTCTTCTCCCACTTCCTTCTTTCCATCGCCCCCTTCTTCGCCTGACACTGCTCTCCCGTGACTCCACCTGCTCACAAGCCTAAGCTCAGGAGCCACCTCTGAGCACCGACTTCCCCCCACGCGCCACAAACACCTCTGCGCTCGGGCAACATCCACACTTCCACCCGAGACCAACGCCCTCCCACTTTCCCAACCTTCCGCTCCCTCTTCTCCCTCATTAAAGGTCCTGCTGCATCCCACACTGAAATGCCTCCGCTGCCTTTCTTCTCACAAGCCTCTCCCAACCGCCTCTCCAGGCACGGAGCCAGCCCTCTCCACGCCAGCGCGGTGGCTGCCTGGGTGCCTGGGAGACAAGGGGCCCGTGCTCAGCCCCCTTCAAGCCTCACACACCAAGCCCGCCCCAACACAAACACACCCAGGGGCACACACAGCCTCCCAGGGGGCACCGCACGGGGGCCCCACCAGCACCAACACCTCTCCCAAGCAAGACATCAACAACCACCACAAATCCATGGGCCCCCGATGGCACGCACCCACGAGGGAGCATCCTGAGGGAGCTGGCGGATGTGAGTGCTAGGCCACTCTCCATCATCCTGGAAAGGTCCTGGAGAACAGGGGAGGTGCCTGAGCACTGGAAGAAAGCCAGTGTCACTCCAGTCTCGCCAAAGGGCAAGAAGGAGGAGCCAGGAAGCTACAGGCCTGTCCGCCTCCCCTCCATCCCGCGAAAGCTGATGGAACAGCTCAGGCTGGAGGTCAGCACTAAGCGTACGGAGGACAAGAAGGTGATCAGGAGTAGTCAGCACGGAGGCACCAAAGGGAACCCCTGCTTGAGCAATCGGATAGCCTTCTCTGCGGGAAGGACTGCCTGGGTAGAGGAGGGCAGAGCAGTGCATGTTGTCTGCCTGGGCTGCAGCAAGGCTTCTGACACTGTCTCCCATGCCATCCTCATAGGTAAACTCGGGAAGCGTGGGTTGTGTGAGTGGCCAGTGAGGTGGATTGAGGAGTGGCTGGATGGCAGAGCTCAGAGGGTTGTGGTCAGTGGCGCAGAGTGGAGTTGGAGGCGTGGAGCTAGCGGTGTCCCCCAGGGGGCAGTCGTGGCTCCAGTCTTGTTCAAGGCATCCAGCGATGACCTGGAGGAAGGCCCAGAGGGCGCTCTCGGCAAGTCGGCTGAGGATACTGAACTGGGGGGAGTGGCTGACACACCAGAAGGCTGTGGTGCCACGCAGAGGGACCTGGGCAGGCTGGAGAGTGGGGCCGAGAGGAACGTCGGGAAGTTCAACAAAGGCAAGCGCAGGGTGCTGCACCTGGGCAGGAATAACCCCAGGCCCCAGGACAGGCTGGGGGCTGACCTGCTGGAAAGTAGCTGTGCCGAGAAGGACCTGGGTGTGCTGGGGGACAACAAGTTAATTGTGAGCCAGCAATGTGCCCCTGTGGCCAAGAAGGCCAAAGGGATCGTGGGCTGCATTAGGAAGAGTGTTGCCAGCAGGTGGAGGGAGGTGATCCTCGGCCTCTCCTCAGCCCTGCGGAGGCCTGCCCTGGAGTACTGTGTCCACTTCTGGGCTCCCCACGACAAGAGAGACATGGCGCTGCTGGAGAGAGTGCAGCGGAGGCCTACAAAGATGGTGAGGGGACTGGAGCATCTCTGCTCTGAAGAGAGGCGGAGAGAGCGGGGCCTCTTTAGCCTGCAGAAGAGAAGCCTGGCAGGCGATCTCCTCCATGTGTACAAGTATCGGAAGGGAGGGTGTCAAGAGCACGGGGCCAGACTCTTCTCCGTGGTGCCCAGCGACAGGACAAGAGGCAACGGGCACAAACGGGAACACAGGAAGCTCCATGGAGAGATGAGGAAAAGCTTCTTGACTGTGAGGGTGCCTGAGCGCTGCAGCAGGTTGCCCAGAGAGCTTGTGGAGTCTCCTTCCCTGCACATCTTCCCAACCCGCCTGGACGCGCTCCTGGGCAACGTGCTCTAGAGGCACCTGCTTGAGCAGGGGGGGGTTGGGACCAGATGATCTCCAGAGGTGCCTTGCAACCTCAGCCGTTGTGTGATTCTGGGAGTCTGGGATTCTGCACGCGCACATGGCCAGCACGGTCTCAGCCCTGTGCCCCACGCACGCCTGCACTTCCCCAACGCAATGCCCACCCTCACTCCTGCCCCAGCCCACAGCGCTCACAGCACTGCCCTCACCCCTTGGCACTCGCTCCCACGCCAGACCCCTAACGCCTTGCCTCGCCTGACACACTCTCCCTGCCTCACGCTCCCACCCCACCTCTGCCTCTCCCAACACTCCCGCCACCTTGCAAGGGGCCCCGCAACAAGGACTGCCTCCACCCAAACACCAAGACGGGAACCTCCTCCCGGGAGCAAAGACCACCACCACCCACTGGCCAGCACCACCCTCTCGCGACAAGCACGTGCCTCCCCACAGCCTAGGCCTTCCTAACTCACATCCAGGCCTCGCAGGACAACAGCCTCCCCTGCAAAACACCCCTCCGCCCATCCTTCCAAGGCCACCCCCACGCACGGCCCCACAAGGCAAAGCACGCACCCTCCTTTCTCACCACGCACACCTGACACCCCACACAGTCGGCAACCCACCAGCGCACACAACCTCACTACTCGCGCCGTGACTAAACACAGCCTGCTCACAGGCACCTCACAGGAACGCAGACAACGGCACCAAAGCGCCACCGCCTCATGACCAACACTCCTGCCAAGGCCACCAAAGCTTCCCTCCGCGGCGACACTATGGCGGCCCCTCCTCCCAACGCGGCCCCAAACCACAGCACGCAACTGGCACACCCTGACCTCACTGCTGACACCCGGCCTCTCCTACGCTTGGGCAACGTCCTCCACCCGCCCGCCCGCTCTGACATGCCCCTGCCACCAAAAGCCTCTCGCCTTCAGAGGCTCACTTGAAAGCTACCGCTGGGCCATAATGGCCACCTCCAAAAGAGCAGGAAAGGAAAAGGCAGCGGTGCGCAAAGGAAACCCAACCCACGCTTCATTACTTGCCAGCCTTTGGCGGTCAACAGCAGCTGGCTGCACAAGCCTCTCAGCCGCAGAGGGCCTCTCGGGGCCTCGGGCCCTCGGCGACCAGCATAAAAGCCCCACCAACGCAGCGCTCCCTCACACACTTCTCCAGACGCCTTCTCCTCCTCCGACAACCAGGTGAGTGAGTGGGACCCTTCTTCGCCCAAAGCCTTCCTCCCCTCACACCCACTGCCTGGCCCATCCTCGCTCCTCCTGCCTCCTCTCCCGCACTCGCCTCCTTCTCCCACAAGGCCCAAGCTCCAGAGAGCTCTCGCAGCGAGACAGCCTGGCCTTTCCCTCACTTTGCTCGCGGGCGACGCGCTTGCCCACTAGCTTCCCTCTGCCTCTGCCAGGCCCCCTGCCTCACTGCCTCCTTCCGCTTGCACACCCTCGGCCTCTGCCCATAACCAACCACAGCAGACGAGCGGTCGCACTACTGCGCACAGCCCCTCCCAAACCTGCCCTGCGCCTCAACCACCCACACCTCGACCCTCTCTCCGGCCACCCTCCCCATGCACCTTCAGCACCTCCTCCGCCTCCCTACATCCCTGCTCCCCACTCCACGAGCAGAGGCTCCCCTCTCCTTTGACCTCCTCACACATGCCTCCTCTCAGCGTCACTCAGCACCGCAACAGGCTGCCCAGAGAGCTTGGGGACTCTCCTTCCCTGCACAGCTTCCCAACCCGCCTGCATGCGAGCCTCTGCAATGTGCTCTCCATGACCCTGCTTGAGCAGCGCGGGTCCACTAGATGATCTCCAGACGTCCCTTCCATCCTGGCCCATTCCGTGAGTCTCTGATTCCTCACCCTTGCTCAACACTCGCTCTTCCAGGGCCCCCGACACCACACACACATGGCCTGCTACGACCTCTGCCGCCCCTGCAGACCCACCCCGCTGGCTAACAGCTGCAACGAGCCCTGTGTCAGGCAGTGCGAGGACTCCCGCATTCTCATCCAGCCTCCCACTCTTCTCGTCACCCTGCCCGGACCCATCCTCACCTCCTTCCCCCAGAACACCGCCCTCGGATCCTCCGCCTCAGCCGCCGTGGGTGACATTCTAGGTGCTCAGGGAGTCCCCATCTCCTCCGGCACATTCAACTCCGGAGGCCTTGGCTGCTTCCCCCGCGGCAGAGCCTGCTTCCCCTGCTAAGGCCCCTCGCCACGGCCCCTGGCAACAACCACCTACACCCTGCAAGCCACGTGAGCCACTCACAACGCACCTCCGGGACAGCGGCTCCACAGGCGATCACCCTCCACGCCCCTGCCTCCCAGCAAAGGCAGCAAGCCACCAAGCGACCAAGGCGGCCAGCCTCACCTCTTGGAAGCAGCAACAATCTTTCTCCTCCTCTTCTCCCACTTCCTTCTTTCCATCGCCCCCTTCTTCGCCTGACACTGCTCTCCCGTGACTCCACCTGCTCACAAGCCTAAGCTCAGGAGCCACCTCTGAGCACCGACTTCCCCCCACGCGCCACAAACACCTCTGCGCTCGGGCAACATCCACACTTCCACCCGAGACCAACGCCCTCCCACTTTCCCAACCTTCCGCTCCCTCTTCTCCCTCATTAAAGGTCCTGCTGCATCCCACACTGAAATGCCTCCGCTGCCTTTCTTCTCACAAGCCTCTCCCAACCGCCTCTCCAGGCACGGAGCCAGCCCTCTCCACGCCAGCGCGGTGGCTGCCTGGGTGCGTGGGAGACAAGGGGCCCGTGCTCAGCCCCCTTCAAGCCTCACACACCAAGCCCGCCCCAACACAAACACACCCAGGGGCACACACAGCCTCCCAGGGGGCACCGCACGGGGGCCCCACCAGCACCAACACCTCTCCCAAGCAAGAAATCAACCACCACCACAAATCCATGGGCCCCCGATGGCACGCACCCACGAGGGAGCATCCTGAGGGAGCTGGCGGATGTGAGTGCTAGGCCACTCTCCATCATCCTGGAAAGGTCCTGGAGAACAGGGGAGGTGCCTGAGCACTGGAAGAAAGCCAGTGTCACTCCAGTCTCGCCAAAGGGCAAGAAGGAGGAGCCAGGAAGCTACAGGCCTGTCCGCCTCCCCTCCATCCCGCGAAAGCTGATGGAACAGCTCAGGCTGGAGGTCAGCACTAAGCGTACGGAGGACAAGAAGGTGATCAGGAGTAGTCAGCACGGAGGCACCAAAGGGAACCCCTGCTTGAGCAATCGGATAGCCTTCTCTGCGGGAAGGACTGCCTGGGTAGAGGAGGGCAGAGCAGTGCATGTTGTCTGCCTGGGCTGCAGCAAGGCTTCTGACACTGTCTCCCATGCCATCCTCATAGGTAAACTCGGGAAGCGTGGGTTGTGTGAGTGGCCAGTGAGGTGGATTGAGGAGTGGCTGGATGGCAGAGCTCAGAGGGTTGTGGTCAGTGGCGCAGAGTGGAGTTGGAGGCGTGGAGCTAGCGGTGTCCCCCAGGGGGCAGTCGTGGCTCCAGTCTTGTTCAAGGCATCCAGCGATGACCTGGAGGAAGGCCCAGAGGGCGCTCTCGGCAAGTCGGCTGAGGATACTGAACTGGGGGGAGTGGCTGACACACCAGAAGGCTGTGGTGCCACGCAGAGGGACCTGGGCAGGCTGGAGAGTGGGGCCGAGAGGAACGTCGGGAAGTTCAACAAAGGCAAGCGCAGGGTGCTGCACCTGGGCAGGAATAACCCCAGGCCCCAGGACAGGCTGGGGGCTGACCTGCTGGAAAGTAGCTGTGCCGAGAAGGACCTGGGTGTGCTGGGGGACAACAAGTTAATTGTGAGCCAGCAATGTGCCCCTGTGGCCAAGAAGGCCAAAGGGATCGTGGGCTGCATTAGGAAGAGTGTTGCCAGCAGGTGGAGGGAGGTGATCCTCGGCCTCTCCTCAGCCCTGCGGAGGCCTGCCCTGGAGTACTGTGTCCACTTCTGGGCTCCCCACGACAAGAGAGACATGGCGCTGCTGGAGAGAGTGCAGCGGAGGCCTACAAAGATGGTGAGGGGACTGGAGCATCTCTGCTCTGAAGAGAGGCGGAGAGAGCGGGGCCTCTTTAGCCTGCAGAAGAGAAGCCTGGCAGGCGATCTCCTCCATGTGTACAAGTATCGGAAGGGAGGGTGTCAAGAGCACGGGGCCAGACTCTTCTCCGTGGTGCCCAGCGACAGGACAAGAGGCAACGGGCACAAACGGGAACACAGGAAGCTCCATGGAGAGATGAGGAAAAGCTTCTTGACTGTGAGGGTGCCTGAGCGCTGCAGCAGGTTGCCCAGAGAGCTTGTGGAGTCTCCTTCCCTGCACATCTTCCCAACCCGCCTGGACGCGCTCCTGGGCAACGTGCTCTAGAGGCACCTGCTTGAGCAGGGGGGGGTTGGGACCAGATGATCTCCAGAGGTGCCTTGCAACCTCAGCCGTTGTGTGATTCTGGGAGTCTGGGATTCTGCACGCGCACATGGCCAGCACGGTCTCAGCCCTGTGCCCCACGCACGCCTGCACTTCCCCAACGCAATGCCCACCCTCACTCCTGCCCCAGCCCACAGCGCTCACAGCACTGCCCTCACCCCTTGGCACTCGCTCCCACGCCAGACCCCTAACGCCTTGCCTCGCCTGACACACTCTCCCTGCCTCACGCTCCCACCCCACCTCTGCCTCTCCCAACACTCCCGCCACCTTGCAAGGGGCCCCGCAACAAGGACTGCCTCCACCCAAACACCAAGACGGGAACCTCCTCCCGGGAGCAAAGACCACCACCACCCACTGGCCAGCACCACCCTCTCGCGACAAGCACGTGCCTCCCCACAGCCTAGGCCTTCCTAACTCACATCCAGGCCTCGCAGGACAACAGCCTCCCCTGCAAAACACCCCTCCGCCCATCCTTCCAAGGCCACCCCCACGCACGGCCCCACAAGGCAAAGCACGCACCCTCCTTTCTCACCACGCACACCTGACACCCCACACAGTCGGCAACCCACCAGCGCACACAACCTCACTACTCGCGCCGTGACTAAACACAGCCTGCTCACAGGCACCTCACAGGAACGCAGACAACGGCACCAAAGCGCCACCGCCTCATGACCAACACTCCTGCCAAGGCCACCAAAGCTTCCCTCCGCGGCGACACTATGGCGGCCCCTCCTCCCAACGCGGCCCCAAACCACAGCACGCAACTGGCACACCCTGACCTCACTGCTGACACCCGGCCTCTCCTACGCTTGGGCAACGTCCTCCACCCGCCCGCCCGCTCTGACATGCCCCTGCCACCAAAAGCCTCTCGCCTTCAGAGGCTCACTTGAAAGCTACCGCTGGGCCATAATGGCCACCTCCAAAAGAGCAGGAAAGGAAAAGGCAGCGGTGCGCAAAGGAAACCCAACCCACGCTTCATTACTTGCCAGCCTTTGGCGGTCAACAGCAGCTGGCTGCACAAGCCTCTCAGCCGCAGAGGGCCTCTCGGGGCCTCGGGCCCTCGGCGACCAGCATAAAAGCCCCACCAACGCAGCGCTCCCTCACACACTTCTCCAGACGCCTTCTCCTCCTCCGACAACCAGGTGAGTGAGTGGGACCCTTCTTCGCCCAAAGCCTTCCTCCCCTCACACCCACTGCCTGGCCCATCCTCGCTCCTCCTGCCTCCTCTCCCGCACTCGCCTCCTTCTCCCACAAGGCCCAAGCTCCAGAGAGCTCTCGCAGCGAGACAGCCTGGCCTTTCCCTCACTTTGCTCGCGGGCGACGCGCTTGCCCACTAGCTTCCCTCTGCCTCTGCCAGGCCCCCTGCCTCACTGCCTCCTTCCGCTTGCACACCCTCGGCCTCTGCCCATAACCAACCACAGCAGACGAGCGGTCGCACTACTGCGCACAGCCCCTCCCAAACCTGCCCTGCGCCTCAACCACCCACACCTCGACCCTCTCTCCGGCCACCCTCCCCATGCACCTTCAGCACCTCCTCCGCCTCCCTACATCCCTGCTCCCCACTCCACGAGCAGAGGCTCCCCTCTCCTTTGACCTCCTCACACATGCCTCCTCTCAGCGTCACTCAGCACCGCAACAGGCTGCCCAGAGAGCTTGGGGACTCTCCTTCCCTGCACAGCTTCCCAACCCGCCTGCATGCGAGCCTCTGCAATGTGCTCTCCATGACCCTGCTTGAGCAGCGCGGGTCCACTAGATGATCTCCAGACGTCCCTTCCATCCTGGCCCATTCCGTGAGTCTCTGATTCCTCACCCTTGCTCAACACTCGCTCTTCCAGGGCCCCCGACACCACACACACATGGCCTGCTACGACCTCTGCCGCCCCTGCAGACCCACCCCGCTGGCTAACAGCTGCAACGAGCCCTGTGTCAGGCAGTGCGAGGACTCCCGCATTCTCATCCAGCCTCCCACTCTTCTCGTCACCCTGCCCGGACCCATCCTCACCTCCTTCCCCCAGAACACCGCCCTCGGATCCTCCGCCTCAGCCGCCGTGGGTGACATTCTAGGTGCTCAGGGAGTCCCCATCTCCTCCGGCACATTCAACTCCGGAGGCCTTGGCTGCTTCCCCCGCGGCAGAGCCTGCTTCCCCTGCTAAGGCCCCTCGCCACGGCCCCTGGCAACAACCACCTACACCCTGCAAGCCACGTGAGCCACTCACAACGCACCTCCGGGACAGCGGCTCCACAGGCGATCACCCTCCACGCCCCTGCCTCCCAGCAAAGGCAGCAAGCCACCAAGCGACCAAGGCGGCCAGCCTCACCTCTTGGAAGCAGCAACAATCTTTCTCCTCCTCTTCTCCCACTTCCTTCTTTCCATCGCCCCCTTCTTCGCCTGACACTGCTCTCCCGTGACTCCACCTGCTCACAAGCCTAAGCTCAGGAGCCACCTCTGAGCACCGACTTCCCCCCACGCGCCACAAACACCTCTGCGCTCGGGCAACATCCACACTTCCACCCGAGACCAACGCCCTCCCACTTTCCCAACCTTCCGCTCCCTCTTCTCCCTCATTAAAGGTCCTGCTGCATCCCACACTGAAATGCCTCCGCTGCCTTTCTTCTCACAAGCCTCTCCCAACCGCCTCTCCAGGCACGGAGCCAGCCCTCTCCACGCCAGCGCGGTGGCTGCCTGGGTGCGTGGGAGACAAGGGGCCCGTGCTCAGCCCCCTTCAAGCCTCACACACCAAGCCCGCCCCAACACAAACACACCCAGGGGCACACACAGCCTCCCAGGGGGCACCGCACGGGGGCCCCACCAGCACCAACACCTCTCCCAAGCAAGACATCAACAACCACCACAAATCCATGGGCCCCCGATGGCACGCACCCACGAGGGAGCATCCTGAGGGAGCTGGCGGATGTGAGTGCTAGGCCACTCTCCATCATCTTGGAAAGGTCCTGGAGAACAGGGGAGGTGCCTGAGCACTGGAAGAAAGCCAGTGTCACTCCAGTCTCGCCAAAGGGCAAGAAGGAGGAGCCAGGAAGCTACAGGCCTGTCCGCCTCCCCTCCATCCCGCGAAAGCTGATGGAACAGCTCAGGCTGGAGGTCAGCACTAAGCGTACGGAGGACAAGAAGGTGATCAGGAGTAGTCAGCACGGAGGCACCAAAGGGAACCCCTGCTTGAGCAATCGGATAGCCTTCTCTGCGGGAAGGACTGCCTGGCTAGAGGAGGGCAGAGCAGTGCATGTTGTCTGCCTGGGCTGCAGCAAGGCTTCTGACACTGTCTCCCATGCCATCCTCATAGGTAAACTCGGGAAGCGTGGGTTGTGTGAGTGGCCAGTGAGGTGGATTGAGGAGTGGCTGGATGGCAGAGCTCAGAGGGTTGTGGTCAGTGGCGCAGAGTGGAGTTGGAGGCGTGGAGCTAGCGGTGTCCCCCAGGGGGCAGTCGTGGCTCCAGTCTTGTTCAAGGCATCCAGCGATGACCTGGAGGAAGGCCCAGAGGGCGCTCTCGGCAAGTCGGCTGAGGATACTGAACTGGGGGGAGTGGCTGACACACCAGAAGGCTGTGGTGCCACGCAGAGGGACCTGGGCAGGCTGGAGAGTGGGGCCGAGAGGAACGTCGGGAAGTTCAACAAAGGCAAGCGCAGGGTGCTGCACCTGGGCAGGAATAACCCCAGGCCCCAGGACAGGCTGGGGGCTGACCTGCTGGAAAGTAGCTGTGCCGAGAAGGACCTGGGTGTGCTGGGGGACAACAAGTTAATTGTGAGCCAGCAATGTGCCCCTGTGGCCAAGAAGGCCAAAGGGATCGTGGGCTGCATTAGGAAGAGTGTTGCCAGCAGGTGGAGGGAGGTGATCCTCGGCCTCTCCTCAGCCCTGCGGAGGCCTCCCCTGGAGTACTGTGTCCACTTCTGGGCTCCCCACGACAAGAGAGACATGGCGCTGCTGGAGAGAGTGCAGCGGAGGCCTACAAAGATGGTGAGGGGACTGGAGCATCTCTGCTCTGAAGAGAGGCGGAGAGAGCGGGGCCTCTTTAGCCTGCAGAAGAGAAGCCTGGCAGGCGATCTCCTCCATGTGTACAAGTATCGGAAGGGAGGGTGTCAAGAGCACGGGGCCAGACTCTTCTCCGTGGTGCCCAGCGACAGGACAAGAGGCAACGGGCACAAACGGGAACACAGGAAGCTCCATGGAGAGATGAGGAAAAGCTTCTTGACTGTGAGGGTGCCTGAGCGCTGCAGCAGGTTGCCCAGAGAGCTTGTGGAGTCTCCTTCCCTGCACATCTTCCCAACCCGCCTGGACGCGCTCCTGGGCAACGTGCTCTAGAGGCACCTGCTTGAGCAGGGGGGGGTTGGGACCAGATGATCTCCAGAGGTGCCTTGCAACCTCAGCCGTTGTGTGATTCTGGGAGTCTGGGATTCTGCACGCGCACATGGCCAGCACGGTCTCAGCCCTGTGCCCCACGCACGCCTGCACTTCCCCAACGCAATGCCCACCCTCACTCCTGCCCCAGCCCACAGCGCTCACAGCACTGCCCTCACCCCTTGGCACTCGCTCCCACGCCAGACCCCTAACGCCTTGCCTCGCCTGACACACTCTCCCTGCCTCACGCTCCCACCCCACCTCTGCCTCTCCCAACACTCCCGCCACCTTGCAAGGGGCCCCGCAACAAGGACTGCCTCCACCCAAACACCAAGACGGGAACCTCCTCCCGGGAGCAAAGACCACCACCACCCACTGGCCAGCACCACTCTCTCGCGACAAGCACGTGCCTCCCCACAGCCTGGGCCTTCCTAACTCACATCCAGGCCTCGCAGGACAACAGCCTCCCCTGCAAAACACCCCTCCGCCCATCCTTCCAAGGCCACCCCCACGCACGGCCCCACAAGGCAAAGCACGCACCCTCCTTTCTCACCACGCACACCTCACACCCCACACAGTCGGCAACCCACCAGCGCACACAACCTCACTACTCGCGCCGTGACTAAACACAGCCTGCTCACAGGCACCTCACAGGAACGCAGACAACGGCACCAAAGCGCCACCGCCTCATGACCAACACTCCTGCCAAGGCCACCAAAGCTTCCCTCCGCGGCGACACTATGGCGGCCCCTCCTCCCAACGCGGCCCCAAACCACAGCACGCAACTGGCACACCCTGACCTCACTGCCGACACCCGGCCTCTCCTACGCTTGGGCAACGTCCTCCACCCGCCCGCCCGCTCTGACATGCCCCTGCCACCAAAAGCCTCTCGCCTTCAGAGGCTCACTTGAAAGCTACCGCTGGGCCATAATGGCCACCTCCAAAAGAGCAGGAAAGGAAAAGGCAGCGGTGCGCAAAGGAAACCCAACCCACGCTTCATTACTTGCCAGCCTTTGGTGGTCAACAGCAGCTGGCTGCACAAGCCTCTCAGCCGCAGAGGGCCTCTCGGGGCCTCGGGCCCTCGGCGACCAGCATAAAAGCCCCACCAACGCAGCGCTCCCTCACACACTTCTCCAGACGCCTTCTCCTCCTCCGACAACCAGGTGAGTGAGTGGGACCCTTCTTCGCCCAAAGCCTTCCTCCCCTCACACCCACTGCCTGGCCCATCCTCGCTCCTCCTGCCTCCTCTCCCGCACTCGCCTCCTTCTCCCACAAGGCCCAAGCTCCAGAGAGCTCTCGCAGCGAGACAGCCTGGCCTTTCCCTCACTTTGCTCGCGGGCGACGCGCTTGCCCACTAGCTTCCCTCTGCCTCTGCCAGGCCCCCTGCCTCACTGCCTCCTTCCGCTTGCACACCCTCGGCCTCTGCCCATAACCAACCACAGCAGACGAGCGGTCGCACTACTGCGCACAGCCCCTCCCAAACCTGCCCTGCGCCTCAACCACCCACACCTCGACCCTCTCTCCGGCCACCCTCCCCATGCACCTTCAGCACCTCCTCTGCCTCCCTACATCCCTGCTCCCCACTCCACGAGCAGAGGCTCCCCTCTCCTTTGGCCTCCTCACACATGCCTCCTCTCAGCGTCACTCAGCACCGCAACAGGCTGCCCAGAGAGCTTGGGGACTCTCCTTCCCTGCACAGCTTCCCAACCCGCCTGCATGCGAGCCTCTGCAATGTGCTCTCCATGACCCTGCTTGAGCAGCGCGGGTCCACTAGATGATCTCCAGACGTCCCTTCCATCCTGGCCCATTCCGTGAGTCTCTGATTCCTCACCCTTGCTCAACACTCGCTCTTCCAGGGCCCCCGACACCACACACACATGGCCTGCTACGACCTCTGCCGCCCCTGCGGACCCACCCCGCTGGCTAACAGCTGCAACGAGCCCTGTGTCAGGCAGTGCGAGGACTCCCGCATTCTCATCCAGCCTCCCGCTCTTCTCGTCACCCTGCCCGGACCCATCCTCACCTCCTTCCCCCAGAACACCGCCCTCGGATCCTCCGCCTCAGCCGCCGTGGGTGACATTCTAGGTGCTCAGGGAGTCCCCATCTCCTCCGGCGCATTCAACTCCGGAGGCCTTGGCTGCTTCCCCCGCGGCAGAGCCTGCTTCCCCTGCTAAGGCCCCTCGCCACGGCCCCTGGCAACAACCACCTACACCCTGCAAGCCACGTGAGCCACTCACAACGCACCTCCGGGACAGCGGCTCCACAGGCGATCACCCTCCACGCCCCTGCCTCCCAGCAAAGGCAGCAAGCCACCAAGCGACCAAGGCGGCCAGCCTCACCTCTTGGAAGCAGCAACAATCTTTCTCCTCCTCTTCTCCCACTTCCTTCTTTCCATCGCCCCCTTCTTCGCCTGACACTGCTCTCCCGTGACTCCACCTGCTCACAAGCCTAAGCTCAGGAGCCACCTCTGAGCACCGACTTCCCCCCACGCGCCACAAACACCTCTGCACTCGGGCAACATCCACACTTCCACCCGAGACCAACGCCCTCCCACTTTCCCAACCTTCCGCTCCCTCTTCTCCCTCATTAAAGGTCCTGCTGCATCCCACACTGAAATGCCTCTGCTGCCTTTCTTCTCACAAGCCTCTCCCAACCGCCTCTCCAGGCACGGAGCCAGCCCTCTCCACGCCAGCGCGGTGGCTGCCTGGGTGCGTGGGAGACAAGGGGCCCGTGCTCAGCCCCCTTCAAGCCTCACACACCAAGCCCGCCCCAACACAAACACACCCTGGGGCACACACAGCCTCCCAGGGGGCACCGCACGGGGGCCCCACCAGCACCAACACCTCTCCCAAGCAAGACATCAACAACCACCACAAATCCATGGGCCCCCGATGGCACGCACCCACGAGGGAGCATCCTGAGGGAGCTGGCGGATGTGAGTGCTAGGCCACTCTCCATCATCTTGGAAAGGTCCTGGAGAACAGGGGAGGTGCCTGAGCACTGGAAGAAAGCCAGTGTCACTCCAGTCTCGCCAAAGGGCAAGAAGGAGGAGCCAGGAAGCTACAGGCCTGTCCGCCTCCCCTCCATCCCGCGAAAGCTGATGGAACAGCTCAGGCTGGAGGTCAGCACTAAGCGTACGGAGGACAAGAAGGTGATCAGGAGTAGTCAGCACGGAGGCACCAAAGGGAACCCCTGCTTGAGCAATCGGATAGCCTTCTCTGAGGGAAGGACTGCCTGGGTAGAGGAGGGCAGAGCAGTGCATGTTGTCTGCCTGGGCTGCAGCAAGGCTTCTGACACTGTCTCCCATGCCATCCTCATAGGTAAACTCGGGAAGCGTGGGTTGTGTGAGTGGCCAGTGAGGTGGATTGAGGAGTGGCTGGATGGCAGAGCTCAGAGGGTTGTGGTCAGTGGCGCAGAGTGGAGTTGGAGGCGTGGAGCTAGCGGTGTCCCCCAGGGGGCAGTCGTGGCTCCAGTCTTGTTCAAGGCATCCAGCGATGACCTGGAGGAAGGCCCAGAGGGCGCTCTCGGCAAGTCGGCTGAGGATACTGAACTGGGGGGAGTGGCTGACACACCAGAAGGCTGTGGTGCCACGCAGAGGGACCTGGGCAGGCTGGAGAGTGGGGCCGAGAGGAACGTCGGGAAGTTCAACAAAGGCAAGCGCAGGGTGCTGCACCTGGGCAGGAATAACCCCAGGCCCCAGGACAGGCTGGGGGCTGACCTGCTGGAAAGTAGCTGTGCCGAGAAGGACCTGGGTGTGCTGGGGGACAACAAGTTAATTGTGAGCCAGCAATGTGCCCCTGTGGCCAAGAAGGCCAAAGGGATCGTGGGCTGCATTAGGAAGAGTGTTGCCAGCAGGTGGAGGGAGGTGATCCTCGGCCTCTCCTCAGCCCTGCGGAGGCCTCCCCTGGAGTACTGTGTCCACTTCTGGGCTCCCCACGACAAGAGAGACATGGCGCTGCTGGAGAGAGTGCAGCGGAGGCCTACAAAGATGGTGAGGGGACTGGAGCATCTCTGCTCTGAAGAGAGGCGGAGAGAGCGGGGCCTCTTTAGCCTGCAGAAGAGAAGCCTGGCAGGCGATCTCCTCCATGTGTACAAGTATCGGAAGGGAGGGTGTCAAGAGCACGGGGCCAGACTCTTCTCCGTGGTGCCCAGCGACAGGACAAGAGGCAACGGGCACAAACGGGAACACAGGAAGTTCCATGGAGAGATGAGGAAAAGCTTCTTGACTGTGAGGGTGCCTGAGCGCTGCAGCAGGTTGCCCAGAGAGCTTGTGGAGTCTCCTTCCCTGCACATCTTCCCAACCCGCCTGGACGCGCTCCTGGGCAACGTGCTCTAGAGGCACCTGCTTGAGCAGGGGGGGGTTGGGACCAGATGATCTCCAGAGGTGCCTTGCAACCTCAGCCGTTGTGTGATTCTGGGAGTCTGGGATTCTGCACGCGCACATGGCCAGCACGGTCTCAGCCCTGTGCCCCACGCACGCCTGCACTTCCCCAACGCAATGCCCACCCTCACTCCTGCCCCAGCCCACAGCGCTCACAGCACTGCCCTCACCCCTTGGCACTCGCTCCCACCCCAGACCCCTATCGCCTTGCCTCGCCTGACACACTCTCCCTGCCTCACGCTCCCACCCCACCTCTGCCTCTCCCAACACTCCCGCCACCTTGCAAGGGGCCCCGCAACAAGGACTGCCTCCACCCAAACACCAAGACGGGAACCTCCTCCCGGGAGCAAAGACCACCACCACCCACTGGCCAGCACCACCCTCTTGCGACAAGCACGTGCCTCCCCACAGCCTAGGCCTTCCTAACTCACATCCAGGCCTCGCAGGACAACAGCCTCCCCTGCAAAACACCCCTCCGCCCATCCTTCCAAGGCCACCCCCACGCACGGCCCCACAAGGCAAAGCACGCACCCTCCTTTCTCACCACGCACACCTCACACCCCACACAGTCGGCAACCCACCAGCGCACACAACCTCACTACTCGCGCCGTGACTAAACACAGCCTGCTCACAGGCACCTCACAGGAACGCAGACAATGGCACCAAAGCGCCACCGCCTCATGACCAACACTCCTGCCAAGGCCACCAGAGCTTCCCTCCGCGGCGACACTATGGCGGCCCCTCCTCCCAACGCGGCCCCAAACCACAGCACGCAACTGGCACACCCTGACCTCACTGCCGACACCCGGCCTCTCCTACGCTTGGGCAACGTCCTCCACCCGCCCGCCCACTCTGACATGCCCCTGCCACCAAAAGCCTCTCGCCTTCAGAGGCTCACTTGAAAGCTACCGCTGGGCCATAATGGCCACCTCCAAAAGAGCAGGAAAGGAAAAGGCAGCGGTGCGCAAAGGAAACCCAACCCACGCTTCATTACTTGCCAGCCTTTGGCGGTCAACAGCAGCTGGCTGCACAAGCCTCTCAGCCGCAGAGGGCCTCTCGGGGCCTCGGGCCCTCGGCGACCAGCATAAAAGCCCCACCAACGCAGCGCTCCCTCACACACTTCTCCAGACGCCTTCTCCTCCTCCGACAACCAGGTGAGTGAGTGGGACCCTTCTTCGCCCAAAGCCTTCCTCCCCTCACACCCACTGCCTGGCCCATCCTCGCTCCTCCTGCCTCCTCTCCCGCACTCGCCTCCTTCTCCCACAAGGCCCAAGCTCCAGAGAGCTCTCGCAGCGAGACAGCCTGGCCTTTCCCTCACTTTGCTCGCGGGCGACGCGCTTGCCCACTAGCTTCCCTCTGCCTCTGCCAGGCCCCCTGCCTCACTGCCTCCTTCCGCTTGCACACCCTCGGCCTCTGCCCATAACCAACCACAGCAGACGAGCGGTCGCACTACTGCGCACAGCCCCTCCCAAACCTGCCCTGCGCCTCAACCACCCACACCTCGACCCTCTCTCCGGCCACCCTCCCCATGCACCTTCAGCACCTCCTCCGCCTCCCTACATCCCTGCTCCCCACTCCACGAGCAGAGGCTCCCCTCTCCTTTGGCCTCCTCACACATGCCTCCTCTCAGCGTCACTCAGCACCGCAACAGGCTGCCCAGAGAGCTTGGGGACTCTCCTTCCCTGCACAGCTTCCCAACCCGCCTGCATGCGAGCCTCTGCAATGTGCTCTCCATGACCCTGCTTGAGCAGCGCGGGTCCACTAGATGATCTCCAGACGTCCCTTCCATCCTGGCCCATTCCGTGAGTCTCTGATTCCTCACCCTTGCTCAACACTCGCTCTTCCAGGGCCCCCGACACCACACACACATGGCCTGCTACGACCTCTGCCGCCCCTGCGGACCCACCCCGCTGGCTAACAGCTGCAACGAGCCCTGTGTCAGGCAGTGCAAGGACTCCCGCATTCTCATCCAGCCTCCCGCTCTTCTCGTCACCCTGCCCGGACCCATCCTCACCTCCTTCCCCCAGAACACCGCCCTCGGATCCTCCGCCTCAGCCGCCGTGGGTGACATTCTAGGTGCTCAGGGAGTCCCCATCTCCTCCGGTGCATTCAACTCCGGAGGCCTTGGCTGCTTCCCCCGCGGCAGAGCCTGCTTCCCCTGCTAAGGCCCCTCGCCACGGCCCCTGGCAACAACCACCTACACCCTGCAAGCCACGTGAGCCACTCACAACGCACCTCCGGGACAGCGGCTCCACAGGCGATCACCCTCCACGCCCCTGCCTCCCAGCAAAGGCAGCAAGCCACCAAGCGACCAAGGCGGCCAGCCTCACCTCTTGGAAGCAGCAACAATCTTTCTCCTCCTCTTCTCCCACTTCCTTCTTTCCATCGCCCCCTTCTTCGCCTGACACTGCTCTCCCGTGACTCCACCTGCTCACAAGCCTAAGCCCAGGAGCCACCTCTGAGCACCGACTTCCCCCCACGCGCCACAAACACCTCTGCGCTCGGGCAACATCCACACTTCCACCCGAGACCAACGCCCTCCCACTTTCCCAACCTTCCGCTCCCTCTTCTCCCTCATTAAAGGTCCTGCTGCATCCCACACCAAAACGCCTCCGCTGCCTTTCTTCTCACAAGCCTCTCCCAACCGCCTCTCCAGGCACGGAGCCAGCCCTCTCCACGCCAGCGCGGTGGCTGCCTGGGTGCCTGGGAGACAAGGGGCCCGTGCTCAGCCCCCTTCAAGCCTCACACACCAAGCCCGCCCCAACACAAACACACCCTGGGGCACACACAGCCTCCCAGGGGGCACCGCACGGGGGCCCCACCAGCACCAACACCTCTCCCAAGCAAGAAATCAACCACCACCACAAATCCATGGGCCCCGATGGCACGCACCCATGAGGGAGCATCCTGAGGGAGCTGGCGGATGTGAGTGCTAGGCCACTCTCCATCATCCTGGAAAGGTCCTGGAGAACAGGGGAGGTGCCTGAGCACTGGAAGAAAGCCAGTGTCACTCCAGTCTCGCCAAAGGGCAAGAAGGAGGAGCCAGGAAGCTACAGGCCTGTCCGCCTCCCCTCCATCCCGCGAAAGCTGATGGAACAGCTCAGGCTGGAGGTCAGCACTAAGCGTATGGAGGACAAGAAGGTGATCAGGAGTAGTCAGCACGGAGGCACCAAAGGGAACCCCTGCTTGAGCAATCGGATAGCCTTCTCTGAGGGAAGGACTGCCTGGCTAGAGGAGGGCAGAGCAGTGCATGGTGTCTGCCTGGGCTGCAGCAAGGCTTCTGACACTGTCTCCCATGCCATCCTCATAGGTAAACTCGGGAAGCGTGGGTTGTGTGAGTGGCCAGTGAGGTGGATTGAGGAGTGGCTGGATGGCAGAGCTCAGAGGGTTGTGGTCAGTGGCGCAGAGTGGAGTTGGAGGCGTGGAGCTAGCGGTGTCCCCCAGGGGGCAGTCGTGGCTCCAGTCTTGTTCAAGGCATCCAGCGATGACCTGGAGGAAGGCCCAGAGGGCGCTCTCGGCAAGTCGGCTGAGGATACTGAACTGGGGGGAGTGGCTGACACACCAGAAGGCTGTGGTGCCACGCAGAGGGACCTGGGCAGGCTGGAGAGTGGGGCCGAGAGGAACGTCGGGAAGTTCAACAAAGGCAAGCGCAGGGTGCTGCACCTGGGCAGGAATAACCCCAGGCCCCAGGACAGGCTGGGGGCTGACCTGCTGGAAAGTAGCTGTGCCGAGAAGGACCTGGGTGTGCTGGGGGACAACAAGTTAATTGTGAGCCAGCAATGTGCCCCTGTGGCCAAGAAGGCCAAAGGGATCGTGGGCTGCATTAGGAAGAGTGTTGCCAGCAGGTGGAGGGAGGTGATCCTCGGCCTCTCCTCAGCCCTGCGGAGGCCTGCCCTGGAGTACTGTGTCCACTTCTGGGCTCCCCACGACAAGAGAGACATGGCGCTGCTGGAGAGAGTGCAGCGGAGGCCTACAAAGATGGTGAGGGGACTGGAGCATCTCTGCTCTGAAGAGAGGCGGAGAGAGCGGGGCCTCTTTAGCCTGCAGAAGAGAAGCCTGGCAGGCGATCTCCTCCATGTGTACAAGTATCGGAAGGGAGGGTGTCAAGAGCACGGGGCCAGACTCTTCTCCGTGGTGCCCAGCGACAGGACAAGAGGCAACGGGCACAAACGGGAACACAGGAAGCTCCATGGAGAGATGAGGAAAAGCTTCTTGACTGTGAGGGTGCCTGAGCGCTGCAGCAGGTTGCCCAGAGAGCTTGTGGAGTCTCCTTCCCTGCACATCTTCCCAACCCGCCCGGATGCGCTCCTGGGCAACGTGCTCTAGAGGCACCTGCTTGAGCAGGGGGCGGTTGGGACCAGATGATCTCCGGAGGTGCCTTGCAACCTCAGCCGTTGTGTGATTCTGGGAGTCTGGGATTCTGCACGCGCACATGGCCAGCACGGTCTCAGCCCTGTGCCCCACGCACGCCTGCACTTCCCCAACGCAATGCCCACCCTCACTCCTGCCCCAGCCCACAGCGCTCACAGCACTGCCCTCACCCCTTGGCACTCGCTCCCACGCCAGACCCCTAACGCCTTGCCTCGCCTGACACACTCTCCCTGCCTCACGCTCCCACCCCACCTCTGCCTCTCCCAACACTCCCGCCACCTTGCAAGGGGCCCCGCAACAAGGACTGCCTCCACCCAAACACCAAGACGGGAACCTCCTCCCGGGAGCAAAGACCACCACCACCCACTGGCCAGCACCACCCTCTCGCGACAAGCACGTGCCTCCCCACAGCCTAGGCCTTCCTAACTCACATCCAGGCCTCGCAGGACAACAGCCTCCCCTGCAAAACACCCCTCCGCCCATCCTTCCAAGGCCACCCCCACGCACGGCCCCACAAGGCAAAGCACGCACCCTCCTTTCTCACCACGCACACCTGACACCCCACACAGTCGGCAACCCACCAGCGCACACAACCTCACTACTCGCGCCGTGACTAAACACAGCCTGCTCACAGGCACCTCACAGGAACGCAGACAACGGCACCAAAGCGCCACCGCCTCATGACCAACACTCCTGCCAAGGCCACCAAAGCTTCCCTTCGCGGCGACACTATGGCGGCCCCTCCTCCCAACGCGGCCCCAAACCACAGCACGCAACTGGCACACCCTGACCTCACTGCCGACACCCGGCCTCTCCTACGCTTGGGCAACGTCCTCCACCCGCCCGCCCGCTCTGACATGCCCCTGCCACCAAAAGCCTCTCGCCTTCAGAGGCTCACTTGAAAGCTACCGCTGGGCCATAATGGCCACCTCCAAAAGAGCAGGAAAGGAAAAGGCAGCGGTGCGCAAAGGAAACCCAACCCACGCTTCATTACTTGCCAGCCTTTGGCGGTCAACAGCAGCTGGCTGCACAAGCCTCTCAGCCGCAGAGGGCCTCTCGGGGCCTCGGGCCCTCGGCGACCAGCATAAAAGCCCCACCAACGCAGCGCTCCCTCACACACTTCTCCAGACGCCTTCTCCTCCTCCGACAACCAGGTGAGTGAGTGGGACCCTTCTTCGCCCAAAGCCTTCCTCCCCTCACACCCACTGCCTGGCCCATCCTCGCTCCTCCTGCCTCCTCTCCCGCACTCGCCTCCTTCTCCCACAAGGCCCAAGCTCCAGAGAGCTCTCGCAGCAAGACAGCCTGGCCTTTCCCTCACTTTGCTCACGGGCGACGCGCTTGCCCACTAGCTTCCCTCTGCCTCTGCCAGGCCCCCTGCCTCACTGCCTCCTTCCGCTTGCACACCCTCGGCCTCTGCCCATAACCAACCACAGCAGACGAGCGGTCGCACTACTGCGCACAGCCCCTCCCAAACCTGCCCTGCGCCTCAACCACCCACACCTCGACCCTCTCTCCGGCCACCCTCCCCATGCACCTTCAGCACCTCCTCCGCCTCCCTACATCCCTGCTCCCCACTCCACGAGCAGAGGCTCCCCTCTCCTTTGGCCTCCTCACACATGCCTCCTCTCAGCGTCACTCAGCACCGCAACAGGCTGCCCAGAGAGCTTGGGGACTCTCCTTCCCTGCACAGCTTCCCAACCCGCCTGCATGCGAGCCTCTGCAATGTGCTCTCCATGACCCTGCTTGAGCAGCGCGGGTCCACTAGATGATCTCCAGACGTCCCTTCCATCCTGGCCCATTCCGTGAGTCTCTGATTCCTCACCCTTGCTCAACACTCGCTCTTCCAGGGCCCCCGACACCACACACACATGGCCTGCTACGACCTCTGCCGCCCCTGCGGACCCACCCCACTGGCTAACAGCTGCAACGAGCCCTGTGTCAGGCAGTGCGAGGACTCCCGCATTCTCATCCAGCCTCCCGCTCTTCTCGTCACCCTGCCCGGACCCATCCTCACCTCCTTCCCCCAGAACACCGCCCTCGGATCCTCCGCCTCAGCCGCCGTGGGTGACATTCTAGGTGCTCAGGGAGTCCCCATCTCCTCCGGCGCATTCAACTCCGGAGGCCTTGGCTGCTTCCCCCGCGGCAGAGCCTGCTTCCCCTGCTAAGGCCCCTCGCCACGGCCCCTGGCAACAACCACCTACACCCTGCAAGCCACGTGAGCCACTCACAACGCACCTCCGGGACAGCGGCTCCACAGGCGATCACCCTCCACGCCCCTGCCTCCCAGCAAAGGCAGCAAGCCACCAAGCGACCAAGGCGGCCAGCCTCACCTCTTGGAAGCAGCAACAATCTTTCTCCTCCTCTTCTCCCACTTCCTTCTTTCCATCGCCCCCTTCTTCGCCTGACACTGCTCTCCCGTGACTCCACCTGCTCACAAGCCTAAGCCCAGGAGCCACCTCTGAGCACCGACTTCCCCCCACGCGCCACAAACACCTCTGCGCTCGGGCAACATCCACACTTCCACCCGAGACCAACGCCCTCCCACTTTCCCAACCTTCCGCTCCCTCTTCTCCCTCATTAAAGGTCCTGCTGCATCCCACACTGAAATGCCTCCGCTGCCTTTCTTCTCACAAGCCTCTCCCAACCGCCTCTCCAGGCACGGAGCCAGCCCTCTCCACGCCAGCGCGGTGGCTGCCTGGGTGCGTGGGAGACAAGGGGCCCGTGCTCAGCCCCCTTCAAGCCTCACACACCAAGCCCGCCCCAACACAAACACACCCAGGGGCACACACAGCCTCCCAGAGGGCACCGCACGGGGGCCCCACCAGCACCAACACCTCTCCCAAGCAAGACATCAACAACCACCACAAATCCATGGGCCCCGATGGCACGCACCCACGAGGGAGCATCCTGAGGGAGCTGGCGGATGTGAGTGCTAGGCCACTCTCCATCATCCTGGAAAGGTCCTGGAGAACAGGGGAGGTGCCTGAGCACTGGAAGAAAGCCAGTGTCACTCCAGTCTCGCCAAAGGGCAAGAAGGAGGAGCCAGGAAGCTACAGGCCTGTCCGCCTCCCCTCCATCCCGCGAAAGCTGATGGAACAGCTCAGGCTGGAGGTCAGCACTAAGCGTACGGAGGACAAGAAGGTGATCAGGAGTAGTCAGCACGGAGGCACCAAAGGGAACCCCTGCTTGAGCAATCGGATAGCCTTCTCTGAGGGAAGGACTGCCTGGCTAGAGGAGGGCAGAGCAGTGCATGTTGTCTGCCTGGGCTGCAGCAAGGCTTCTGACACTGTCTCCCATGCCATCCTCATAGGTAAACTCGGGAAGCGTGGGTTGTGTGAGTGGCCAGTGAGGTGGATTGAGGAGTGGCTGGATGGCAGAGCTCAGAGGGTTGTGGTCAGTGGCGCAGAGTGGAGTTGGAGGCGTGGAGCTAGCGGTGTCCCCCAGGGGGCAGTCGTGGCTCCAGTCTTGTTCAAGGCATCCAGCGATGACCTGGAGGAAGGCCCAGAGGGCGCTCTCGGCAAGTCGGCTGAGGATACTGAACTGGGGGGAGTGGCTGACACACCAGAAGGCTGTGGTGCCACGCAGAGGGACCTGGGCAGGCTGGAGAGTGGGGCCGAGAGGAACGTCGGGAAGTTCAACAAAGGCAAGCGCAGGGTGCTGCACCTGGGCAGGAATAACCCCAGGCCCCAGGACAGGCTGGGGGCTGACCTGCTGGAAAGTAGCTGTGCCGAGAAGGACCTGGGTGTGCTGGGGGACAACAAGTTAATTGTGAGCCAGCAATGTGCCCCTGTGGCCAAGAAGGCCAAAGGGATCGTGGGCTGCATTAGGAAGAGTGTTGCCAGCAGGTGGAGGGAGGTGATCCTCGGCCTCTCCTCAGCCCTGCGGAGGCCTGCCCTGGAGTACTGTGTCCACTTCTGGGCTCCCCACGACAAGAGAGACATGGCGCTGCTGGAGAGAGTGCAGCGGAGGCCTACAAAGATGGTGAGGGGACTGGAGCATCTCTGCTCTGAAGAGAGGCGGAGAGAGCGGGGCCTCTTTAGCCTGCAGAAGAGAAGCCTGGCAGGCGATCTCCTCCATGTGTACAAGTATCGGAAGGGAGGGTGTCAAGAGCACGGGGCCAGACTCTTCTCCGTGGTGCCCAGCGACAGGACAAGAGGCAACGGGCACAAACGGGAACACAGGAAGCTCCATGGAGAGATGAGGAAAAGCTTCTTGACTGTGAGGGTGCCTGAGCGCTGCAGCAGGTTGCCCAGAGAGCTTGTGGAGTCTCCTTCCCTGCACATCTTCCCAACCCGCCCGGATGCGCTCCTGGGCAACGTGCTCTAGAGGCACCTGCTTGAGCAGGGGGCGGTTGGGACCAGATGATCTCCGGAGGTGCCTTGCAACCTCAGCCGTTGTGTGATTCTGGGAGTCTGGGATTCTGCACGCGCACATGGCCAGCACGGTCTCAGCCCTGTGCCCCACGCACGCCTGCACTTCCCCAACGCAATGCCCACCCTCACTCCTGCCCCAGCCCACAGCGCTCACAGCACTGCCCTCACCCCTTGGCACTCGCTCCCACGCCAGACCCCTAACGCCTTGCCTCGCCTGACACACTCTCCCTGCCTCACGCTCCCACCCCACCTCTGCCTCTCCCAACACTCCCGCCACCTTGCAAGGGGCCCCGCAACAAGGACTGCCTCCACCCAAACACCAAGACGGGAACCTCCTCCCGGGAGCAAAGACCACCACCACCCACTGGCCAGCACCACCCTCTCGCGACAAGCACGTGCCTCCCCACAGCCTAGGCCTTCCTAACTCACATCCAGGCCTCGCAGGACAACAGCCTCCCCTGCAAAACACCCCTCCGCCCATCCTTCCAAGGCCACCCCCACGCACGGCCCCACAAGGCAAAGCACGCACCCTCCTTTCTCACCACGCACACCTGACACCCCACACAGTCGGCAACCCACCAGCGCACACAACCTCACTACTCGCGCCGTGACTAAACACAGCCTGCTCACAGGCACCTCACAGGAACGCAGACAACGGCACCAAAGCGCCACCGCCTCATGACCAACACTCCTGCCAAGGCCACCAAAGCTTCCCTTCGCGGCGACACTATGGCGGCCCCTCCTCCCAACGCGGCCCCAAACCACAGCACGCAACTGGCACACCCTGACCTCACTGCCGACACCCGGCCTCTCCTACGCTTGGGCAACGTCCTCCACCCGCCCGCCCGCTCTGACATGCCCCTGCCACCAAAAGCCTCTCGCCTTCAGAGGCTCACTTGAAAGCTACCGCTGGGCCATAATGGCCACCTCCAAAAGAGCAGGAAAGGAAAAGGCAGCGGTGCGCAAAGGAAACCCAACCCACGCTTCATTACTTGCCAGCCTTTGGCGGTCAACAGCAGCTGGCTGCACAAGCCTCTCAGCCGCAGAGGGCCTCTCGGGGCCTCGGGCCCTCGGCGACCAGCATAAAAGCCCCACCAACGCAGCGCTCCCTCACACACTTCTCCAGACGCCTTCTCCTCCTCCGACAACCAGGTGAGTGAGTGGGACCCTTCTTCGCCCAAAGCCTTCCTCCCCTCACACCCACTGCCTGGCCCATCCTCGCTCCTCCTGCCTCCTCTCCCGCACTCGCCTCCTTCTCCCACAAGGCCCAAGCTCCAGAGAGCTCTCGCAGCAAGACAGCCTGGCCTTTCCCTCACTTTGCTCACGGGCGACGCGCTTGCCCACTAGCTTCCCTCTGCCTCTGCCAGGCCCCCTGCCTCACTGCCTCCTTCCGCTTGCACACCCTCGGCCTCTGCCCATAACCAACCACAGCAGACGAGCGGTCGCACTACTGCGCACAGCCCCTCCCAAACCTGCCCTGCGCCTCAACCACCCACACCTCGACCCTCTCTCCGGCCACCCTCCCCATGCACCTTCAGCACCTCCTCCGCCTCCCTACATCCCTGCTCCCCACTCCACGAGCAGAGGCTCCCCTCTCCTTTGGCCTCCTCACACATGCCTCCTCTCAGCGTCACTCAGCACCGCAACAGGCTGCCCAGAGAGCTTGGGGACTCTCCTTCCCTGCACAGCTTCCCAACCCGCCTGCATGCGAGCCTCTGCAATGTGCTCTCCATGACCCTGCTTGAGCAGCGCGGGTCCACTAGATGATCTCCAGACGTCCCTTCCATCCTGGCCCATTCCGTGAGTCTCTGATTCCTCACCCTTGCTCAACACTCGCTCTTCCAGGGCCCCCGACACCACACACACATGGCCTGCTACGACCTCTGCCGCCCCTGCGGACCCACCCCGCTGGCTAACAGCTGCAACGAGCCCTGTGTCAGGCAGTGCAAGGACTCCCGCATTCTCATCCAGCCTCCCGCTCTTCTCGTCACCCTGCCCGGACCCATCCTCACCTCCTTCCCCCAGAACACCGCCCTCGGATCCTCCGCCTCAGCCGCCGTGGGTGACATTCTAGGTGCTCAGGGAGTCCCCATCTCCTCCGGCGCATTCAACTCCGGAGGCCTTGGCTGCTTCCCCCGCGGCAGAGCCTGCTTCCCCTGCTAAGGCCCCTCGCCACGGCCCCTGGCAACAACCACCTACACCCTGCAAGCCACGTGAGCCACTCACAACGCACCTCCGGGACAGCGGCTCCACAGGCGATCACCCTCCACGCCCCTGCCTCCCAGCAAAGGCAGCAAGCCACCAAGCGACCAAGGCGGCCAGCCTCACCTCTTGGAAGCAGCAACAATCTTTCTCCTCCTCTTCTCCCACTTCCTTCTTTCCATCGCCCCCTTCTTCGCCTGACACTGCTCTCCCGTGACTCCACCTGCTCACAAGCCTAAGCCCAGGAGCCACCTCTGAGCACCGACTTCCCCCCACGCGCCACAAACACCTCTGCGCTCGGGCAACATCCACACTTCCACCCGAGACCAACGCCCTCCCACTTTCCCAACCTTCCGCTCCCTCTTCTCCCTCATTAAAGGTCCTGCTGCATCCCACACTGAAATGCCTCCGCTGCCTTTCTTCTCACAAGCCTCTCCCAACCGCCTCTCCAGGCACGGAGCCAGCCCTCTCCACGCCAGCGCGGTGGCTGCCTGGGTGCGTGGGAGACAAGGGGCCCGTGCTCAGCCCCCTTCAAGCCTCACACACCAAGCCCGCCCCAACACAAACACACCCAGGGGCACACACAGCCTCCCAGGGGGCACCGCACGGGGGCCCCACCAGCACCAACACCTCTCCCAAGCAAGACATCAACAACCACCACAAATCCATGGGCCCCGATGGCACGCACCCACGAGGGAGCATCCTGAGGGAGCTGGCGGATGTGAGTGCTAGGCCACTCTCCATCATCCTGGAAAGGTCCTGGAGAACAGGGGAGGTGCCTGAGCACTGGAAGAAAGCCAGTGTCACTCCAGTCTCGCCAAAGGGCAAGAAGGAGGAGCCAGGAAGCTACAGGCCTGTCCGCCTCCCCTCCATCCCGCGAAAGCTGATGGAACAGCTCAGGCTGGAGGTCAGCACTAAGCGTACGGAGGACAAGAAGGTGATCAGGAGTAGTCAGCACGGAGGCACCAAAGGGAACCCCTGCTTGAGCAATCGGATAGCCTTCTCTGAGGGAAGGACTGCCTGGCTAGAGGAGGGCAGAGCAGTGCATGTTGTCTGCCTGGGCTGCAGCAAGGCTTCTGACACTGTCTCCCATGCCATCCTCATAGGTAAACTCGGGAAGCGTGGGTTGTGTGAGTGGCCAGTGAGGTGGATTGAGGAGTGGCTGGATGGCAGAGCTCAGAGGGTTGTGGTCAGTGGCGCAGAGTGGAGTTGGAGGCGTGGAGCTAGCGGTGTCCCCCAGGGGGCAGTCGTGGCTCCAGTCTTGTTCAAGGCATCCAGCGATGACCTGGAGGAAGGCCCAGAGGGCGCTCTCGGCAAGTCGGCTGAGGATACTGAACTGGGGGGAGTGGCTGACACACCAGAAGGCTGTGGTGCCACGCAGAGGGACCTGGGCAGGCTGGAGAGTGGGGCCGAGAGGAACGTCGGGAAGTTCAACAAAGGCAAGCGCAGGGTGCTGCACCTGGGCAGGAATAACCCCAGGCCCCAGGACAGGCTGGGGGCTGACCTGCTGGAAAGTAGCTGTGCCGAGAAGGACCTGGGTGTGCTGGGGGACAACAAGTTAATTGTGAGCCAGCAATGTGCCCCTGTGGCCAAGAAGGCCAAAGGGATCGTGGGCTGCATTAGGAAGAGTGTTGCCAGCAGGTGGAGGGAGGTGATCCTCGGCCTCTCCTCAGCCCTGCGGAGGCCTCCCCTGGAGTACTGTGTCCGCTTCTGGGCTCCCCACGACAAGAGAGACATGGCGCTGCTGGAGAGAGTGCAGCGGAGGCCTACAAAGATGGTGAGGGGACTGGAGCATCTCTGCTCTGAAGAGAGGCGGAGAGAGCGGGGCCTCTTTAGCCTGCAGAAGAGAAGCCTGGCAGGCGATCTCCTCCATGTGTACAAGTATCGGAAGGGAGGGTGTCAAGAGCACGGGGCCAGACTCTTCTCCGTGGTGCCCAGCGACAGGACAAGAGGCAACGGGCACAAACGGGAACACAGGAAGTTCCATGGAGAGATGAGGAAAAGCTTCTTGACTGTGAGGGTGCCTGAGCGCTGCAGCAGGTTGCCCAGAGAGCTTGTGGAGTCTCCTTCCCTGCACATCTTCCCAACCCGCCTGGACGCGCTCCTGGGCAACGTGCTCTAGAGGCACCTGCTTGAGCGGGGGGGGGTTGGGACCAGATGATCTCCAGAGGTGCCTTGCAACCTCAGCCGTTGTGTGATTCTGGGAGTCTGGGATTCTGCACGCGCACATGGCCAGCACGGTCTCAGCCCTGTGCCCCACGCACGCCTGCACTTCCCCAACGCAATGCCCACCCTCACTCCTGCCCCAGCCCACAGCGCTCACAGCACTGCCCTCACCCCTTGGCACTCGCTCCCACGCCAGACCCCTAACGCCTTGCCTCGCCTGACACACTCTCCCTGCCTCACGCTCCCACCCCACCTCTGCCTCTCCCAACACTCCCGCCACCTTGCAAGGGGCCCCGCAACAAGGACTGCCTCCACCCAAACACCAAGACGGGAACCTCCTCCCGGGAGCAAAGACCACCACCACCCACTGGCCAGCACCACTCTCTCGCGACAAGCACGTGCCTCCCCACAGCCTAGGCCTTCCTAACTCACATCCAGGCCTCGCAGGACAACAGCCTCCCCTGCAAAACACCCCTCCGCCCATCCTTCCAAGGCCACCCCCACGCACGGCCCCACAAGGCAAAGCACGCACCCTCCTTTCTCACCACGCACACCTGACACCCCACACAGTCGGCAACCCACCAGCGCACACAACCTCACTACTCGCGCCGTGACTAAACACAGCCTGCTCACAGGCACCTCACAGGAACGCAGACAACGGCACCAAAGCGCCACCGCCTCATGACCAACACTCCTGCCAAGGCCACCAAAGCTTCCCTCCGCGGCGACACTATGGCGGCCCCTCCTCCCAACGCGGCCCCAAACCACAGCACGCAACTGGCACACCCTGACCTCACTGCCGACACCCGGCCTCTCCTACGCTTGGGCAACGTCCTCCACCCGCCCGCCCGCTCTGACATGCCCCTGCCACCAAAAGCCTCTCGCCTTCAGAGGCTCACTTGAAAGCTACCGCTGGGCCATAATGGCCACCTCCAAAAGAGCAGGAAAGGAAAAGGCAGTGGTGCGCAAAGGAAACCCAACCCACGTTTCATTACTTGCCAGCCTTTGGCGGTCAACAGCAGCTGGCTGCACAAGCCTCTCAGCCGCAGAGGGCCTCTCGGGGCCTCGGGCCCTCGGCGACCAGCATAAAAGCCCCACCAACGCAGCGCTCCCTCACACACTTCTCCAGACGCCTTCTCCTCCTCCGACAACCAGGTGAGTGAGTGAGAACCTTCTTCGCCCAAAGCCTTCCTCCCCTCACACCCACTGCCTGGCCCATCCTCGCTCCTCCTGCCTCCTCTCCCGCACTCGCCTCCTTCTCCCACAAGGCCCAAGCTCCAGAGAGCTCTCGCAGCGAGACAGCCTGGCCTTTCCCTCACTTTGCTCGCGGGCGACGCGCTTGCCCACTAGCTTCCCTCTGCCTCTGCCAGGCCCCCTGCCTCACTGCCTCCTTCCGCTTGCACACCCTCGGCCTCTGCCCATAACCAACCACAGCAGACGAGCGGTCGCACTACTGCGCACAGCCCCTCCCAAACCTGCCCTGCGCCTCAACCACCCACACCTCCACCCTCTCTCCGGCCACCCTCCCCATGCACCTTCAGCACCTCCTCCGCCTCCCTACATCCCTGCTCCCCACTCCACGAGCAGAGGCTCCCCTCTCCTTTGGCCTCCTCACACATGCCTCCTCTCAGCGTCACTCAGCACCGCAACAGGCTGCCCAGAGAGCTTGGGGACTCTCCTTCCCTGCACAGCTTCCCAACCCGCCTGCATGCGAGCCTCTGCAATGTGCTCTCCATGACCCTGCTTGAGCAGCGCGGGTCCACTAGATGATCTCCAGACGTCCCTTCCATCCTGGCCCATTCCGTGAGTCTCTGATTCCTCACCCTTGCTCAACACTCGCTCTTCCAGGGCCCCCGACACCACACACACATGGCCTGCTACGACCTCTGCCGCCCCTGCGGACCCACCCCACTGGCTAACAGCTGCAACGAGCCCTGTGTCAGGCAGTGTGAGGACTCCCGCATTCTCATCCAGCCTCCCGCTCTTCTCGTCACCCTGCCCGGACCCATCCTCACCTCCTTCCCCCAGAACACCGCCCTCGGATCCTCCGCCTCAGCCGCCGTGGGTGACATTCTAGGTGCTCAGGGAGTCCCCATCTCCTCCGGCGCATTCAACTCCGGAGGCCTTGGCTGCTTCCCCCGCGGCAGAGCCTGCTTCCCCTGCTAAGGCCCCTCGCCACGGCCCCTGGCAACAACCACCTACACCCTGCAAGCCACGTGAGCCACTCACAACGCACCTCCGGGACAGCGGCTCCACAGGCGATCACCCTCCACGCCCCTGCCTCCCAGCAAAGGCAGCAAGCCACCAAACGACCAAGGCGGCCAGCCTCACCTCTTGGAAGCAGCAACAATCTTTCTCCTCCTCTTCTCCCACTTCCTTCTTTCCATCGCCCCCTTCTTCGCCTGACACTGCTCTCCCGTGACTCCACCTGCTCACAAGCCTAAGCCCAGGAGCCACCTCTGAGCACCGACTTCCCCCCACGCGCCACAAACACCTCTGCGCTTGGGCAACATCCACACTTCCACCCGAGACCAACGCCCTCCCACTTTCCCAACCTTCCGCTCCCTCTTCTCCCTCATTAAAGGTCCTGCTGCATCCCACACTGAAATGCCTCCGCTGCCTTTCTTCTCACAAGCCTCTCCCAACCGCCTCTCCAGGCACGGAGCCAGCCCTCTCCACGCCAGCGCGGTGGCTGCCTGGGTGCCTGGGAGACAAGGGGCCCGTGCTCAGCCCCCTTCAAGCCTCACACACCAAGCCCGCCCCAACACAAACACACCCAGGGGCACACACAGCCTCCCAGGGGGCACCGCACGGGGGCCCCACCAGCACCAACACCTCTCCCAAGCAAGACATCAACAACCACCTCAAATCCATGGGCCCCCGATGGCACGCACCCACGAGGGAGCATCCTGAGGGAGCTGGCGGATGTGAGTGCTAGGCCACTCTCCATCATCTTGGAAAGGTCCTGGAGAACAGGGGAGGTGCCTGAGCACTGGAAGAAAGCCAGTGTCACGCCAGTCTCGCCAAAGGGCAAGAAGGAGGAGCCAGGAAGCTACAGGCCTGTCCGCCTCCCCTCCATCCCGCGAAAGCTGATGGAACAGCTCAGGCTGGAGGTCAGCACTAAGCGTACGGAGGACAAGAAGGTGATCAGGAGTAGTCAGCACGGAGGCACCAAAGGGAACCCCTGCTTGAGCAATCGGATAGCCTTCTCTGCGGGAAGGACTGCCTGGCTAGAGGAGGGCAGAGCAGTGCATGTTGTCTGCCTGGGCTGCAGCAAGGCTTCTGACACTGTCTCCCATGCCATCCTCATAGGTAAACTCGGGAAGCGTGGGTTGTGTGAGTGGCCAGTGAGGTGGATTGAGGAGTGGCTGGATGGCAGAGCTCAGAGGGTTGTGGTCAGTGGCGCAGAGTGGAGTTGGAGGCGTGGAGCTAGCGGTGTCCCCCAGGGGGCAGTCGTGGCTCCAGTCTTGTTCAAGGCATCCAGCGATGACCTGGAGGAAGGCCCAGAGGGCGCTCTCGGCAAGTCGGCTGAGGATACTGAACTGGGGGGAGTGGCTGACACACCAGAAGGCTGTGGTGCCACGCAGAGGGACCTGGGCAGGCTGGAGAGTGGGGCCGAGAGGAACGTCGGGAAGTTCAACAAAGGCAAGCGCAGGGTGCTGCACCTGGGCAGGAATAACCCCAGGCCCCAGGACAGGCTGGGGGCTGACCTGCTGGAAAGTAGCTGTGCCGAGAAGGACCTGGGTGTGCTGGGGGACAACAAGTTAATTGTGAGCCAGCAATGTGCCCCTGTGGCCAAGAAGGCCAAAGGGATCGTGGGCTGCATTAGGAAGAGTGTTGCCAGCAGGTGGAGGGAGGTGATCCTCGGCCTCTCCTCAGCCCTGCGGAGGCCTGCCCTGGAGTACTGTGTCCACTTCTGGGCTCCCCACGACAAGAGAGACATGGCGCTGCTGGAGAGAGTGCAGCGGAGGCCTACAAAGATGGTGAGGGGACTGGAGCATCTCTGCTCTGAAGAGAGGCGGAGAGAGCGGGGCCTCTTTAGCCTGCAGAAGAGAAGCCTGGCAGGCGATCTCCTCCATGTGTACAAGTATCGGAAGGGAGGGTGTCAAGAGCACGGGGCCAGACTCTTCTCCGTGGTGCCCAGCGACAGGACAAGAGGCAACGGGCACAAACGGGAACACAGGAAGCTCCATGGAGAGATGAGGAAAAGCTTCTTGACTGTGAGGGTGCCTGAGCGCTGCAGCAGGTTGCCCAGAGAGCTTGTGGAGTCTCCTTCCCTGCACATCTTCCCAACCCGCCTGGACGCGCTCCTGGGCAACGTGCTCTAGAGGCACCTGCTTGAGCGGGGGGGGGTTGGGACCAGATGATCTCCAGAGGTGCCTTGCAACCTCAGCCGTTGTGTGATTCTGGGAGTCTGGGATTCTGCACGCGCACATGGCCAGCACGGTCTCAGCCCTGTGCCCCACGCACGCCTGCACTTCCCCAACGCAATGCCCACCCTCACTCCTGCCCCAGCCCACAGCGCTCACAGCACTGCCCTCACCCCTTGGCACTCGCTCCCACGCCAGACCCCTAACGCCTTGCCTCGCCTGACACACTCTCCCTGCCTCACGCTCCCACCCCACCTCTGCCTCTCCCAACACTCCCGCCACCTTGCAAGGGGCCCCGCAACAAGGACTGCCTCCACCCAAACACCAAGACGGGAACCTCCTCCCGGGAGCAAAGACCACCACCACCCACTGGCCAGCACCACTCTCTCGCGACAAGCACGTGCCTCCCCACAGCCTAGGCCTTCCTAACTCACATCCAGGCCTCGCAGGACAACAGCCTCCCCTGCAAAACACCCCTCCGCCCATCCTTCCAAGGCCACCCCCACGCACGGCCCCACAAGGCAAAGCACGCACCCTCCTTTCTCACCACGCACACCTGACACCCCACACAGTCGGCAACCCACCAGCGCACACAACCTCACTACTCGCGCCGTGACTAAACACAGCCTGCTCACAGGCACCTCACAGGAACGCAGACAACGGCACCAAAGCGCCACCGCCTCATGACCAACACTCCTGCCAAGGCCACCAAAGCTTCCCTCCGCGGCGACACTATGGCGGCCCCTCCTCCCAACGCGGCCCCAAACCACAGCACGCAACTGGCACACCCTGACCTCACTGCCGACACCCGGCCTCTCCTACGCTTGGGCAACGTCCTCCACCCGCCCGCCCGCTCTGACATGCCCCTGCCACCAAAAGCCTCTCGCCTTCAGAGGCTCACTTGAAAGCTACCGCTGGGCCATAATGGCCACCTCCAAAAGAGCAGGAAAGGAAAAGGCAGTGGTGCGCAAAGGAAACCCAACCCACGTTTCATTACTTGCCAGCCTTTGGCGGTCAACAGCAGCTGGCTGCACAAGCCTCTCAGCCGCAGAGGGCCTCTCGGGGCCTCGGGCCCTCGGCGACCAGCATAAAAGCCCCACCAACGCAGCGCTCCCTCACACACTTCTCCAGACGCCTTCTCCTCCTCCGACAACCAGGTGAGTGAGTGAGAACCTTCTTCGCCCAAAGCCTTCCTCCCCTCACACCCACTGCCTGGCCCATCCTCGCTCCTCCTGCCTCCTCTCCCGCACTCGCCTCCTTCTCCCACAAGGCCCAAGCTCCAGAGAGCTCTCGCAGCGAGACAGCCTGGCCTTTCCCTCACTTTGCTCGCGGGCGACGCGCTTGCCCACTAGCTTCCCTCTGCCTCTGCCAGGCCCCCTGCCTCACTGCCTCCTTCCGCTTGCACACCCTCGGCCTCTGCCCATAACCAACCACAGCAGACGAGCGGTCGCACTACTGCGCACAGCCCCTCCCAAACCTGCCCTGCGCCTCAACCACCCACACCTCCACCCTCTCTCCGGCCACCCTCCCCATGCACCTTCAGCACCTCCTCCGCCTCCCTACATCCCTGCTCCCCACTCCACGAGCAGAGGCTCCCCTCTCCTTTGGCCTCCTCACACATGCCTCCTCTCAGCGTCACTCAGCACCGCAACAGGCTGCCCAGAGAGCTTGGGGACTCTCCTTCCCTGCACAGCTTCCCAACCCGCCTGCATGCGAGCCTCTGCAATGTGCTCTCCATGACCCTGCTTGAGCAGCGCGGGTCCACTAGATGATCTCCAGACGTCCCTTCCATCCTGGCCCATTCCGTGAGTCTCTGATTCCTCACCCTTGCTCAACACTCGCTCTTCCAGGGCCCCCGACACCACACACACATGGCCTGCTACGACCTCTGCCGCCCCTGCGGACCCACCCCGCTGGCTAACAGCTGCAACGAGCCCTGCGTCAGGCAGTGCGAGGACTCCCGCATTCTCATCCAGCCTCCCACTCTTCGCGTCACCCTGCCCGGACCCATCCTCACCTCCTTCCCCCAGAACACCGCCCTCGGATCCTCCGCCTCAGCCGCCGTGGGTGACATTCTAGGTGCTCAGGGAGTCCCCATCTCCTCCGGCGCATTCAACTCCGGAGGCCTTGGCTGCTTCCCCCGCGGCAGAGCCTGCTTCCCCTGCTAAGGCCCCTCGCCACGGCCCCTGGCAACAACCACCTACACCCTGCAAGCCACGTGAGCCACTCACAACGCACCTCCGGGACAGCGGCTCCACAGGCGATCACCCTCCACGCCCCTGCCTCCCAGCAAAGGCAGCAAGCCACCAAACGACCAAGGCGGCCAGCCTCACCTCTTGGAAGCAGCAACAATCTTTCTCCTCCTCTTCTCCCACTTCCTTCTTTCCATCGCCCCCTTCTTCGCCTGACACTGCTCTCCCGTGACTCCACCTGCTCACAAGCCTAAGCCCAGGAGCCACCTCTGAGCACCGACTTCCCCCCACGCGCCACAAACACCTCTGCGCTTGGGCAACATCCACACTTCCACCCGAGACCAACGCCCTCCCACTTTCCCAACCTTCCGCTCCCTCTTCTCCCTCATTAAAGGTCCTGCTGCATCCCACACTGAAATGCCTCCGCTGCCTTTCTTCTCACAAGCCTCTCCCAACCGCCTCTCCAGGCACGGAGCCAGCCCTCTCCACGCCAGCGCGGTGGCTGCCTGGGTGCGTGGGAGACAAGGGGCCCGTGCTCAGCCCCCTTCAAGCCTCACACACCAAGCCCGCCCCAACACAAACACACCCAGGGGCACACACAGCCTCCCAGGGGGCACCGCACGGGGGCCCCACCAGCACCAACACCTCTCCCAAGCAAGACATCAACAACCACCTCAAATCCATGGGCCCCCGATGGCACGCACCCACGAGGGAGCATCCTGAGGGAGCTGGCGGATGTGAGTGCTAGGCCACTCTCCATCATCTTGGAAAGGTCCTGGAGAACAGGGGAGGTGCCTGAGCACTGGAAGAAAGCCAGTGTCACGCCAGTCTCGCCAAAGGGCAAGAAGGAGGAGCCAGGAAGCTACAGGCCTGTCCGCCTCCCCTCCATCCCGCGAAAGCTGATGGAACAGCTCAGGCTGGAGGTCAGCACTAAGCGTACGGAGGACAAGAAGGTGATCAGGAGTAGTCAGCACGGAGGCACCAAAGGGAACCCCTGCTTGAGCAATCGGATAGCCTTCTCTGCGGGAAGGACTGCCTGGCTAGAGGAGGGCAGAGCAGTGCATGTTGTCTGCCTGGGCTGCAGCAAGGCTTCTGACACTGTCTCCCATGCCATCCTCATAGGTAAACTCGGGAAGCGTGGGTTGTGTGAGTGGCCAGTGAGGTGGATTGAGGAGTGGCTGGATGGCAGAGCTCAGAGGGTTGTGGTCAGTGGCGCAGAGTGGAGTTGGAGGCGTGGAGCTAGCGGTGTCCCCCAGGGGGCAGTCGTGGCTCCAGTCTTGTTCAAGGCATCCAGCGATGACCTGGAGGAAGGCCCAGAGGGCGCTCTCGGCAAGTCGGCTGAGGATACTGAACTGGGGGGAGTGGCTGACACACCAGAAGGCTGTGGTGCCACGCAGAGGGACCTGGGCAGGCTGGAGAGTGGGGCCGAGAGGAACGTCGGGAAGTTCAACAAAGGCAAGCGCAGGGTGCTGCACCTGGGCAGGAATAACCCCAGGCCCCAGGACAGGCTGGGGGCTGACCTGCTGGAAAGTAGCTGTGCCGAGAAGGACCTGGGTGTGCTGGGGGACAACAAGTTAATTGTGAGCCAGCAATGTGCCCCTGTGGCCAAGAAGGCCAAAGGGATCGTGGGCTGCATTAGGAAGAGTGTTGCCAGCAGGTGGAGGGAGGTGATCCTCGGCCTCTCCTCAGCCCTGCGGAGGCCTCCCCTGGAGTACTGTGTCCACTTCTGGGCTCCCCACGACAAGAGAGACATGGCGCTGCTGGAGAGAGTGCAGCGGAGGCCTACAAAGATGGTGAGGGGACTGGAGCATCTCTGCTCTGAAGAGAGGCGGAGAGAGCGGGGCCTCTTTAGCCTGCAGAAGAGAAGCCTGGCAGGCGATCTCCTCCATGTGTACAAGTATCGGAAGGGAGGGTGTCAAGAGCACGGGGCCAGACTCTTCTCCGTGGTGCCCAGCGACAGGACAAGAGGCAACGGGCACAAACGGGAACACAGGAAGCTCCATGGAGAGATGAGGAAAAGCTTCTTGACTGTGAGGGTGCCTGAGCGCTGCAGCAGGTTGCCCAGAGAGCTTGTGGAGTCTCCTTCCCTGCACATCTTCCCAACCCGCCTGGACGCGCTCCTGGGCAACGTGCTCTAGAGGCACCTGCTTGAGCGGGGGGGGGTTGGGACCAGATGATCTCCAGAGGTGCCTTGCAACCTCAGCCGTTGTGTGATTCTGGGAGTCTGGGATTCTGCACGCGCACATGGCCAGCACGGTCTCAGCCCTGTGCCCCACGCACGCCTGCACTTCCCCAACGCAATGCCCACCCTCACTCCTGCCCCAGCCCACAGCGCTCACAGCACTGCCCTCACCCCTTGGCACTCGCTCCCACGCCAGACCCCTAACGCCTTGCCTCGCCTGACACACTCTCCCTGCCTCACGCTCCCACCCCACCTCTGCCTCTCCCAACACTCCCGCCACCTTGCAAGGGGCCCCGCAACAAGGACTGCCTCCACCCAAACACCAAGACGGGAACCTCCTCCCGGGAGCAAAGACCACCACCACCCACTGGCCAGCACCACTCTCTCGCGACAAGCACGTGCCTCCCCACAGCCTAGGCCTTCCTAACTCACATCCAGGCCTCGCAGGACAACAGCCTCCCCTGCAAAACACCCCTCCGCCCATCCTTCCAAGGCCACCCCCACGCACGGCCCCACAAGGCAAAGCACGCACCCTCCTTTCTCACCACGCACACCTCACACCCCACACAGTCGGCAACCCACCAGCGCACACAACCTCACTACTCGCGCCGTGACTAAACACAGCCTGCTCACAGGCACCTCACAGGAACGCAGACAACGGCACCAAAGCGCCACCGCCTCATGACCAACACTCCTGCCAAGGCCACCAAAGCTTCCCTCCGCGGCGACACTATGGCGGCCCCTCCTCCCAACGCGGCCCCAAACCACAGCACGCAACTGGCACACCCTGACCTCACTGCTGACACCCGGCCTCTCCTACGCTTGGGCAACGTCCTCCACCCGCCCGCCCGCTCTGACATGCCCCTGCCACCAAAAGTCTCTCGCCTTCAGAGGCTCACTTGAAAGCTACCGCTGGGCCATAATGGCCACCTCCAAAAGAGCAGGAAAGGAAAAGGCAGCGGTGCGCAAAGGAAACCCAACCCACGCTTCATTACTTGCCAGCCTTTGGCGGTCAACAGCAGCTGGCTGCACAAGCCTCTCAGCCGCAGAGGGCCTCTCGGGGCCTCGGGCCCTCGGCGACCAGCATAAAAGCCCCACCAACGCAGCGCTCCCTCACACACTTCTCCAGACGCCTTCTCCTCCTCCGACAACCAGGTGAGTGAGTGGGACCCTTCTTCGCCCAAAGCCTTCCTCCCCTCACACCCACTGCCTGGCCCATCCTCGCTCCTCCTGCCTCCTCTCCCGCACTCGCCTCCTTCTCCCACAAGGCCCAAGCTCCAGAGAGCTCTCGCAGCGAGACAGCCTGGCCTTTCCCTCACTTTGCTCGCGGGCGACGCGCTTGCCCACTAGCTTCCCTCTGCCTCTGCCAGGCCCCCGGCCTCACTGCCTCCTTCCGCTTGCACACCCTCGGCCTCTGCCCATAACCAACCACAGCAGACGAGCGGTCGCACTACTGCGCACAGCCCCTCCCAAACCTGCCCTGCGCCTCAACCACCCACACCTCCACCCTCTCTCCGGCCACCCTCCCCATGCACCTTCAGCACCTCCTCCGCCTCCCTACATCCCTGCTCCCCACTCCACGAGCAGAGGCTCCCCTCTCCTTTGGCCTCCTCACACATGCCTCCTCTCAGCGTCACTCAGCACCGCAACAGGCTGCCCAGAGAGCTTGGGGACTCTCCTTCCCTGCACAGCTTCCCAACCCGCCTGCATGCGAGCCTCTGCAATGTGCTCTCCATGACCCTGCTTGAGCAGTGCGGGTCCACTAGATGATCTCCAGACGTCCCTTCCATCCTGGCCCATTCCGTGAGTCTCTGATTCCTCACCCTTGCTCAACACTCGCTCTTCCAGGGCCCCCGACACCACACACACATGGCCTGCTACGACCTCTGCCGCCCCTGCGGACCCACCCCGCTGGCTAACAGCTGCAACGAGCCCTGTGTCAGGCAGTGCGAGGACTCCCGCATTCTCATCCAGCCTCCCGCTCTTCTCGTCACCCTGCCCGGACCCATCCTCACCTCCTTCCCCCAGAACACCGCCCTCGGATCCTCCGCCTCAGCCGCCGTGGGTGACATTCTAGGTGCTCAGGGAGTCCCCATCTCCTCCGGCGCATTCAACTTCGGAGGCCTTGGCTGCTTCCCCCGTGGCAGAGCCTGCTTCCCCTGCTAAGGCTCCTCGCCATGGCCCCTGGCAACAACCACCTACACCCTGCAAGCCACGTGAGCCACTCACAACGCACCTCCGGGACAGCGGCTCCACAGGCGATCACCCTCCACGCCCCTGCCTCCCAGCAAAGGCAGCAAGCCACCAAGCGACCAAGGCGGCCAGCCTCACCTCTTGGAAGCAGCAACAATCTTTCTCCTCCTCTTCTCCCACTTCCTTCTTTCCATCGCCCCCTTCTTCGCCTGACACTGCTCTCCCGTGACTCCACCTGCTCACAAGCCTAAGCCCAGGAGCCACCTCTGAGCACCGACTTCCCCCCACGCGCCACAAACACCTCTGCGCTCGGGCAACATCCACACTTCCACCCGAGACCAACGCCCTCCCACTTTCCCAACCTTCCGCTCCCTCTTCTCCCTCATTAAAGGTCCTGCTGCATTCCACACTGAAATGCCTCTGCTGCCTTTCTTCTCACAAGCCTCTCCCAACCGCCTCTCCAGGCACGGAGCCAGCCCTCTCCACGCCAGCGCGGTGGCTGCCTGGGTGCCTGGGAGACAAGGGGCCTGTGCTCAGCCCCCTTCAAGCCTCACACACCAAGCCCGCCCCAACACAAACACACCCTGGGGCACACACAGCCTCCCAGGGGGCACCGCACGGGGGCCCCACCAGCACCAACACCTCTCCCAAGCAAGAAATCAACAACCACCACAAATCCATGGGCCCCCGATGGCACGCACCCACGAGGGAGCATCCTGAGGGAGCTGGCGGATGTGAGTGCTAGGCCACTCTCCACCATCTTGGAAAGGTCCTGGAGAACAGGGGAGGTGCCTGAGCACTGGAAGAAAGCCAGTGTCACTCCAGTCTCGCCAAAGGGCAAGAAGGAGGAGCCAGGAAGCTACAGGCCTGTCCGCCTCCCCTCCATCCCGCGAAAGCTGATGGAACAGCTCAGGCTGGAGGTCAGCACTAAGCGTACGGAGGACAAGAAGGTGATCAGGAGTAGTCAGCACGGAGGCACCAAAGGGAACCCCTGCTTGAGCAATCGGATAGCCTTCTCTGAGGGAAGGACTGCCTGGGTAGAGGAGGGCAGAGCAGTGCATGTTGTCTGCCTGGGCTGCAGCAAGGCTTCTGACACTGTCTCCCATGCCATCCTCATAGGTAAACTCGGGAAGCGTGGGTTGTGTGAGTGGCCAGTGAGGTGGATTGAGGAGTGGCTGGATGGCAGAGCTCAGAGGGTTGTGGTCAGTGGCGCAGAGTGGAGTTGGAGGCGTGGAGCTAGCGGTGTCCCCCAGGGGGCAGTCGTGGCTCCAGTCTTGTTCAAGGCATCCAGCGATGACCTGGAGGAAGGCCCAGAGGGCGCTCTCGGCAAGTCGGCTGAGGATACTGAACTGGGGGGAGTGGCTGACACACCAGAAGGCTGTGGTGCCACGCAGAGGGACCTGGGCAGGCTGGAGAGTGGGGCCGAGAGGAACGTCGGGAAGTTCAACAAAGGCAAGCGCAGGGTGCTGCACCTGGGCAGGAATAACCCCAGGCCCCAGGACAGGCTGGGGGCTGACCTGCTGGAAAGTAGCTGTGCCGAGAAGGACCTGGGTGTGCTGGGGGACAACAAGTTAATTGTGAGCCAGCAATGTGCCCCTGTGGCCAAGAAGGCCAAAGGGATCGTGGGCTGCATTAGGAAGAGTGTTGCCAGCAGGTGGAGGGAGGTGATCCTCGGCCTCTCCTCAGCCCTGCGGAGGCCTCCCCTGGAGTACTGTGTCCACTTCTGGGCTCCCCACGACAAGAGAGACATGGCGCTGCTGGAGAGAGTGCAGCGGAGGCCTACAAAGATGGTGAGGGGACTGGAGCATCTCTGCTCTGAAGAGAGGCGGAGAGAGCGGGGCCTCTTTAGCCTGCAGAAGAGAAGCCTGGCAGGCGATCTCCTCCATGTGTACAAGTATCGGAAGGGAGGGTGTCAAGAGCACGGGGCCAGACTCTTCTCCGTGGTGCCCAGCGACAGGACAAGAGGCAACGGGCACAAACGGGAACACAGGAAGCTCCATGGAGAGATGAGGAAAAGCTTCTTGACTGTGAGGGTGCCTGAGCGCTGCAGCAGGTTGCCCAGAGAGCTTGTGGAGTCTCCTTCCCTGCACATCTTCCCAACCCGCCTGGACGCGCTCCTGGGCAACGTGCTCTAGAGGCACCTGCTTGAGCAGGGGGGGGTTGGGACCAGATGATCTCCAGAGGTGCCTTGCAACCTCAGCCGTTGTGTGATTCTGGGAGTCTGGGATTCTGCACGCGCACATGGCCAGCACGGTCTCAGCCCTGTGCCCCACGCACGCCTGCACTTCCCCAACGCAATGCCCACCCTCACTCCTGCCCCAGCCCACAGCGCTCACAGCACTGCCCTCACCCCTTGGCACTCGCTCCCACGCCAGACCCCTAACGCCTTGCCTCGCCTGACACACTCTCCCTGCCTCACGCTCCCACCCCACCTCTGCCTCTCCCAACACTCCCGCCACCTTGCAAGGGGCCCCGCAACAAGGACTGCCTCCACCCAAACACCAAGACGGGAACCTCCTCCCGGGAGCAAAGACCACCACCACCCACTGGCCAGCACCACTCTCTCGCGACAAGCACGTGCCTCCCCACAGCCTAGGCCTTCCTAACTCACATCCAGGCCTCGCAGGACAACAGCCTCCCCTGCAAAACACCCCTCCGCCCATCCTTCCAAGGCCACCCCCACGCACGGCCCCACAAGGCAAAGCACGCTCCCTCCTTTCTCACCACGCACACCTCACACCCCACACAGTCGGCAACCCACCAGCGCACACAACCTCACTACTCGCGCCGTGACTAAACACAGCCTGCTCACAGGCACCTCACAGGAACGCAGACAACGGCACCAAAGCGCCACCGCCTCATGACCAACACTCCTGCCAAGGCCACCAAAGCTTCCCTCCGCGGCGACACTATGGCGGCCCCTCCTCCCAACGCGGCCCCAAACCACAGCACGCAACTGGCACACCCTGACCTCACTGCCGACACCCGGCCTCTCCTACGCTTGGGCAACGTCCTCCACCCGCCCGCCCGCTCTGACATGCCCCTGCCACCAAAAGCCTCTCGCCTTCAGAGGCTCACTTGAAAGCTACCGCTGGGCCATAATGACCACCTCCAAAAGAGCAGGAAAGGAAAAGGCAGTGGTGCGCAAAGGAAACCCAACCCACGCTTCATTACTTGCCAGCCTTTGGCGGTCAACAGCAGCTGGCTGCACAAGCCTCTCAGCCGCAGAGGGCCTCTCGGGGCCTCGGGCCCTCGGCGACCAGCATAAAAGCCCCACCAACGCAGCGCTCCCTCACACACTTCTCCGGACGCCTTCTCCTCCTCCGACAACCAGGTGAGTGAGTGAGAACCTTCTTCGCCCAAAGCCTTCCTCCCCTCACACCCACTGCCTGGCCCATCCTCGCTCCTCCTGCCTCCTCTCCCGCACTCGCCTCCTTCTCCCGCAAGGCCCAAGCTCCAGAGAGCTCTCGCAGCAAGACAGCCTGGCCTTTCCCTCACTTTGCTCACGGGCGACGCGCTTGCCCACTAGCTTCCCTCTGCCTCTGCCAGGCCCCCGGCCTCACTGCCTCCTTCCGCTTGCACACCCTCGGCCTCTGCTCATAACCAACCACAGCAGACGAGCGGTCGCACTACTGCGCACAGCCCCTCCCAAACCACACCTCGACCCTCTCTCCGGCCACCCTCCCCATGCACCTTCAGCACCTCCTCCGCCTCCCTACATCCCTGCTCCCCACTCCACAAGCAGAGGCCCCCCCTCTCCTTTGGCCTCCTCACACATGCCTCCTCTCAGCGTCACTCAGCACCGCAACAGGCTGCCCAGAGAGCTTGGGGACTCTCCTTCCCTGCACAGCTTCCCAACCCGCCTGCATGCGAGCCTCTGCAATGTGCCCTCCATAACCCTGCTTGAGCAGCGCGGGTCCTCTAGATGATCTCCAGACGTCCCTTCCATCCTGGCCCATTCCGTGAGTCTCTGATTCCTCACCCTTGCTCAACACTCGCTCTTCCAGGGCCCCCGACACCACACACACATGGCCTGCTACGACCTCTGCCGCCCCTGCGGACCCACCCCGCTGGCTAACAGCTGCAACGAGCCCTGCGTCAGGCAGTGCGAGGACTCCCGCATTCTCATCCAGCCTCCCACTCTTCTCGTCACCCTGCCCGGACCCATCCTCACCTCCTTCCCCCAGAACACCGCCCTCGGATCCTCTGCCTCAGCCGCCGTGGGTGACATTCTAGGTGCTCAGGGAGTCCCCATCTCCTCCGGCGCATTCAACTCCGGAGGCCTTGGCTGCTTCCCCCGCGGCAGAGCCTGCTTCCCCTGCTAAGGCCCCTCGCCACGGCCCCTGGCAACAACCACCTACACCCTGCAAGCCACGTGAGCCACTCACAACGCACCTCCGGGACAGCGGCTCCACAGGCGATCACCCTCCACGCCCCTGCCTCCCAGCAAAGGCAGCAAGCCACCAAACGACCAAGGCGGCCAGCCTCACCTCTTGGAAGCAGCAACAATCTTTCTCCTCCTCTTCTCCCACTTCCTTCTTTCCATCGCCCCCTTCTTCGCCTGACACTGCTCTCCCGTGACTCCACCTGCTCACAAGCCTAAGCCCAGGAGCCACCTCTGAGCACCGACTTCCCCCACGCGCCACAAACACCTCTGCGCTCGGGCAACTTCCACACTTCCACCCGAGACCAACGCCCTCCCACTTTCCCAACCTTCCGCTCCCTCTTCTCCCTCATTAAAGGTCCTGCTGCATCCCACACCAAAACGCCTCCGCTGCCTTTCTTCTCACAAGCCTCTCCCAACCGCCTCTCCAGGCACGGAGCCAGCCCTCTCCACGCCAGCGCGGTGGCTGCCTGGGTGCCTGGGAGACAAGGGGCCCGTGCTCAGCCCCCTTCAAGCCTCACACACCAAGCCCGCCCCAACACAAACACACCCAGGGGCACACACAGCCTCCCAGAGGGCACCGCACGGGGGCCCCACCAGCACCAACACCTCTCCCAAGCAAGAAATCAACCACCACCACAAATCCATGGGCCCCGATGGCACGCACCCATGAGGGAGCACCCTGAGGGAGCTGGCGGATGTGAGTGCTAGGCCACTCTCCATCATCCTGGAAAGGTCCTGGAGAACAGGGGAGGTGGCTGAGCACTGGAAGAAAGCCAGGGGAGACAATATGGGACATGGCTATGGAGGATCCTCTTGCACCTCTCCTGGGAAGCCTGCGTGCTTGACTGGCTCTCTGAAATGCCTGTATACCAATGCACCCAGCATGGGAGAATAAGCAGGAAGAGTTAGAGATCTCTGTGCAGTCGCAGGGCCATGATGTCATTGCAGTGACAGAGACATGGTGGGATAATTCACATGACTGGGATGCTGTCATGGATGGCTATGTGCTTTTTAGGAAAGAAAGGCCAGGAAGGCGAGGTGGTGGAGTTGCTCTTTATGTGAGGGAGCAACTAGAATGTATGAAGCTGTTCCTCAGGGTGGATGAAGAGCAAGTTGAGAGCCTATGGGTAAGGATTAAAGGGCAGGGTAACATGGGTGACACTGTTGTGGGGGTCTACTACAGGCCACCTGACCAGGAGGAAGTCATCGATGAGACCTTCTACAGACAGCTGGAAGAAGCCTCACGATCACAGGCCCTGGTTCTCATGGGAGACTTCAACCACCCTGACATCTGTTGGCAAGACAGCACAGCTAGGCACAAACAGTCAAAGAGGTTCCTGCAAAGCATTGATGATAATTTCTTGACCCAGGTGGGGGAGACGCCAACGAGGAGAGGTGCAATGCTAGACCTTGTACTAATGAACAAAGAAGGTCTAGTTGGAGATGTGAAGGTTGGAGGCAGCCTTGGCTGCAGTGACCATGAGATGGTGGAGTTCAGGATCCTACGAGGAGGGAGCAGGGCAATGAGTAGGATTGCAACGCTGGACTTCAGGAGAGCTGACTTTGGCCTCTTCAGGAACCTACGTAGGGGAATCTCCTGGGGTAGGCCCTAGAAGGAAGAGGGGTCCAAGAAAGCTGGTTAATATTCAAGCTTCACTTCCTCCAGGCTCAGGATCAGTGCATCCCTCTGAGGAAGAAGTCCAGCAAAGCGGGCAGGAGACCTGCATGGATGAGCAAGGAACTCCTGGCAAAACTCCAGCAGAAGAAGGAAGTGTACAGAATGTGGAAAAGGGGACAGGCCACTTGGGAGGAATACAGGGACGTTGTCAGAGTGTGCAGGGATGCGACAAGGAAGGCTAAGGCCCAGTTGGAATTAAATCTGGCAAGGGATGTCAAGGACAACAAGAAGGCCTTCTTCAAATACATCAATAGCAAAAGGAAGACTAGGGAAAACGTGGGCCCACTGCTGGATGGGGCAGGTGCCCTGGTGACAAAGGATACAGAGAAGGCAGAGTTATTGAATGCCTTCTTTGCTTCCGTCTTCACTGCTAAGGCCAGTCCTGAGGAATTCCAGACCTTGGAGACAAGAGAGGAAGGCTGGAGAAAGGAAGACTCTCCCTTGGTGGAGGAGGATCAGGTTAGAGATCTTTTGTCCAAACTTGACATCCATAAATCCATGGGCCCCGATGGGATGCACCCACGAGTGCTGAGGGAGCTGGCGGATGTTATCGCTAGGCCACTCTCCATCATCTTGGAAAGGTCCTGGAGATCAGGAGAGGTGGCTGAGCACTGGAAGAAAGCCAATGTCACGCCAGTCTTCAAAAAGGGCAAGAAGGAGGAGCCAGGAAACTACAGGCCTGTCAGCCTCACCTCCATCCCTGGAAAGGTGATGGAACAGCTCCTCCTGAAGGTCATCACTAAGCATCTGGAGGACAAGAAGGTGATCAGGAGTAGTCAGCATGGATTCACCAAAGGGAAATCATGCTTGACCAATCTGATAGCCTTCTATGACAGAATGACTGGCTGGGTAGATGAGGGCAGAGCAGTGGATGTTGTCTTTCTGGACTTCAGCAAGGCTTTGGACACTGTCTCCCATCACATCTTCCTAGGTAAGCTCAGGAAGTGTGGGTTAGATGAGTGGACGGTGAGGTGGCTTGAGAACTGGCTGGATGGCCGAGCTCAGAGGGTTGTGGTGAATGGCGCAGAGTCAAGTTGGAGGCCTGTGGCTAGTGGTGTCCCCCAGGGCTCAGTCCTGGGTCCAGTCTTGTTCAATATATTCATCAATGACCTGGAGGAAGGGACAGAGTGCACCCTCAGCAAGTTTGCTGATGATACTAAACTGGGGGGAGAGGCTAACACACCAGAAGACTGTGCTGCCATTCAGAGGGACCTGGACAGGCTGGAGAGGTGGGCGGAGAGGAACCTCATGAAGTTCAACAAAGGCAAGTGCAAGGTCCTACACCTAGGCAGGAATAATCCCATGCACCAATACAGGCTGGGGGTTGACCTGCTGGAAAGTAGCTCTGCCGAGAAGGACCTGGGAGTGCTGGGGGACAACAAGTTAAGCATGAGGCAGCAGGGTGCCCTTGTGGCCTAGAAGGCCAATGGTCTCCTGGGGTGCATTAGGCAGAGTGTTGCCAGCAGGTTGAGGGAGGTGATCCTGCCCCTCTACTCAGCCCTGGTGAGGCCTCACCTGGAGTCCTGTGTCCAGTTCTGGGCTCCCCAGTACAAGAGAGACATGGCACTCCTGGAGAGAGTCCAGCGGAGGGCTACCAAGAGGATTAGAGGGCTGGAGCATCTCTCCTATGAAGAAAGACTGCAAGAGCTGGGCCTGTTCAGCCTGGAGAAGAGAAGATTGAGAGGGGATCTCATCAACGTGTACAAGTATCTGAAGGGGGAGTGTCAAGAGGATGAGGCCAGTCTCTTCTCCGTGGTGCCCAGCAACAGGACAAGAGGCAAGGGGCAGAAACTGACCAACAGGAACTTCCATCTGAACCTGAGAAAAAACTTCTTCACTGTGAGGGTGACAGAGCATTGGAACAGGTTGCCCAGAGAGGTGGTGGAGTCTCCTTCGCTGGAGATATTCAAAAGCTGTCTGGATGTGATCCTGGGCAATATGCTCTAGGTGACCCTGCTTGAGCAGGAAGGTTGGACTAGATGATCTCCAGAGGTCCCTACCAACCTAAACGATTCTGTGATTCTGTGAAGCCAGTGTCACTCCAGTCTCGCCAAAGGGCAAGAAGGAGGAGCCAGGAAGCTACAGGCCTGTCCGCCTCCCCTCCATCCCGCGAAAGCTGATGGAACAGCTCAGGCTGGAGGTCAGCACTAAGCGTACGGAGGACAAGAAGGTGATCAGGAGTAGTCAGCACGGAGGCACCAAAGGGAACCCCTGCTTGAGCAATCGGATAGCCTTCTCTGCGGGAAGGACTGCCTGGGTAGAGGAGGGCAGAGCAGTGCATGGTGTCTGCCTGGGCTGCAGCAAGGCTTCTGACACTGTCTCCCATGCCATCCTCATAGGTAAACTCGGGAAGCGTGGGTTGTGTGAGTGGCCAGTGAGGTGGATTGAGGAGTGGCTGGATGGCAGAGCTCAGAGGGTTGTGGTCAGTGGCGCAGAGTGGAGTTGGAGGCGTGGAGCTAGCGGTGTCCCCCAGGGGGCAGTCGTGGCTCCAGTCTTGTTCAAGGCATCCAGCGATGACCTGGAGGAAGGCCCAGAGGGCGCTCTCGGCAAGTCGGCTGAGGATACTGAACTGGGGGGAGTGGCTGACACACCAGAAGGCTGTGGTGCCACGCAGAGGGACCTGGGCAGGCTGGAGAGTGGGGCCGAGAGGAACGTCGGGAAGTTCAACAAAGGCAAGCGCAGGGTGCTGCACCTGGGCAGGAATAACCCCAGGCCCCAGGACAGGCTGGGGGCTGACCTGCTGGAAAGTAGCTGTGCCGAGAAGGACCTGGGTGTGCTGGGGGACAACAAGTTAATTGTGAGCCAGCAATGTGCCCCTGTGGCCAAGAAGGCCAAAGGGATCGTGGGCTGCATTAGGAAGAGTGTTGCCAGCAGGTGGAGGGAGGTGATCCTCGGCCTCTCCTCAGCCCTGCGGAGGCCTGCCCTGGAGTACTGTGTCCACTTCTGGGCTCCCCACGACAAGAGAGACATGGCGCTGCTGGAGAGAGTGCAGCGGAGGCCTACAAAGATGGTGAGGGGACTGGAGCATCTCTGCTCTGAAGAGAGGCGGAGAGAGCGGGGCCTCTTTAGCCTGCAGAAGAGAAGCCTGGCAGGCGATCTCCTCCATGTGTACAAGTATCGGAAGGGAGGGTGTCAAGAGCACGGGGCCAGACTCTTCTCCGTGGTGCCCAGCGACAGGACAAGAGGCAACGGGCACAAACGGGAACACAGGAAGCTCCATGGAGAGATGAGGAAAAGCTTCTTGACTGTGAGGGTGCCTGAGCGCTGCAGCAGGTTGCCCAGAGAGCTTGTGGAGTCTCCTTCCCTGCACATCTTCCCAACCCACCTGGACGCGCTCCTGGGCAACGTGCTCTAGAGGCACCTGCTTGAGCAGGGGGGGGTTGGGACCAGATGATCTCCAGAGGTGCCTTGCAACCTCAGCCGTTGTGTGATTCTGGGAGTCTGGGATTCTGCACGCGCACATGGCCAGCACGGTCTCAGCCCTGTGCCCCACGCACGCCTGCACTTCCCCAACGCAATGCCCACCCTCACTCCTGCCCCAGCCCACAGCGCTCACAGCACTGCCCTCACCCCTTGGCACTCGCTCCCACGCCAGACCCCTAACGCCTTGCCTCGCCTGACACACTCTCCCTGCCTCACGCTCCCACCCCACCTCTGCCTCTCCCAACACTCCCGCCACCTTGCAAGGGGCCCCGCAACAAGGACTGCCTCCACCCAAACACCAAGACGGGAACCTCCTCCCGGGAGCAAAGACCACCACCACCCACTGGCCAGCACCACTCTCTCGCGACAAGCACGTGCCTCCCCACAGCCTAGGCCTTCCTAACTCACATCCAGGCCTCGCAGGACAACAGCCTCCCCTGCAAAACACCCCTCCGCCCATCCTTCCAAGGCCACCCCCACGCATGGCCCCACAAGGCAAAGCACGCTCCCTCCTTTCTCACCACGCACACCTGACACCCCACACAGTCGGCAACCCACCAGCGCACACAACCTTACTACTCGCGCCGTGACTAAACACAGCCTGCTCACAGGCACCTCACAGGAACGCAGACAACGGCACCAAAGCGCCACCGCCTCATGACCAACACTCCTGCCAAGGCCACCAGAGCTTCCCTCCGCGGCGACACTATGGCGGCCCCTCCTCCCAACGCGGCCCCAAACCACAGCACGCAACTGGCACACCCTGACCTCACTGCCGACACCCGGCCTCTCCTACGCTTGGGCAACGTCCTCCACCCGCCCGCCCGCTCTGACATGCCCCTGCCACCAAAAGCCTCTCGCCTTCAGAGGCTCACTTGAAAGCTACCGCTGGGCCATAATGGCCACCTCCAAAAGAGCAGGAAAGGAAAAGGCAGCGGTGCGCAAAGGAAACCCAACCCACGCTTCATTACTTGCCAGCCTTTGGCGGTCAACAGCAGCTGGCTGCACAAGCCTCTCAGCCGCAGAGGGCCTCTCGGGGCCTCGGGCCCTCGGCGACCAGCATAAAAGCCCCACCAACGCAGCGCTCCCTCACACACTTCTCCAGACGCCTTCTCCTCCTCCGACAACCAGGTGAGTGAGTGAGAACCTTCTTCGCCCAAAGCCTTCCTCCCCTCACACCCACTGCCTGGCCCATCCTCGCTCCTCCTGCCTCCTCTCCCGCACTCGCCTCCTTCTCCCACAAGGCCCAAGCTCCAGAGAGCTCTCGCAGCAAGACAGCCTGGCCTTTCCCTCACTTTGCTCACGGGCGACGCGCTTGCCCACTAGCTTCCCTCTGCCTCTGCCAGGCCCCCGGCCTCACTGCCTCCTTCCGCTTGCACACCCTCGGCCTCTGCTCATAACCAAACACAGCAGACGAGCGGTCGCACTACTGCGCACAGCCCCTCCCAAACCACACCTCGACCCTCTCTCCGGCCACCCTCCCCATGCACCTTCAGCACCTCCTCCGCCTCCCTACATCCCTGCTCCCCACTCCACAAGCAGAGGCCCCCCCTCTCCTTTGGCCTCCTCACACATGCCTCCTCTCAGCGTCACTCAGCACCGCAACAGGCTGCCCAGAGAGCTTGGGGACTCTCCTTCCCTGCACAGCTTCCCAACCCGCCTGCATGCGAGCCTCTGCAATGTGCCCTCCATAACCCTGCTTGAGCAGCGCGGGTCCTCTAGATGATCTCCAGACGTCCCTTCCATCCTGGCCCATTCCGTGAGTCTCTGATTCCTCACCCTTGCTCAACACTCGCTCTTCCAGGGCCCCCGACACCACACACACATGGCCTGCTACGACCTCTGCCGCCCCTGCGGACCCACCCCGCTGGCTAACAGCTGCAACGAGCCCTGTGTCAGGCAGTGCGAGGACTCCCGCATTCTCATCCAGCCTCCCACTCTTCTCGTCACCCTGCCCGGACCCATCCTCACCTCCTTCCCCCAGAACACCGCCCTCGGATCCTCTGCCTCAGCCGCCGTGGGTGACATTCTAGGTGCTCAGGGAGTCCCCATCTCCTCCGGCGCATTCAACTCCGGAGGCCTTGGCTGCTTCCCCCGCGGCAGAGCCTGCTTCCCCTGCTAAGGCCCCTCGCCACGGCCCCTGGCAACAACCACCTACACCCTGCAAGCCACGTGAGCCACTCACAATGCACCTCCGGGACAGCGGCTCCACAGGCGATCACCCTCCACGCCCCTGCCTCCCAGCAAAGGCAGCAAGCCACCAAACGACCAAGGCGGCCAGCCTCACCTCTTGGAAGCAGCAACAATCTTTCTCCTCCTCTTCTCCCACTTCCTTCTTTCCATCGCCCCCTTCTTCGCCTGACACTGCTCTCCCGTGACTCCACCTGCTCACAAGCCTAAGCCCAGGAGCCACCTCTGAGCACCGACTTCCCCCACGCGCCACAAACACCTCTGCGCTCGGGCAACTTCCACACTTCCACCCGAGACCAACGCCCTCCCACTTTCCCAACCTTCCGCTCCCTCTTCTCCCTCATTAAAGGTCCTGCTGCATCCCACACCAAAACGCCTCCGCTGCCTTTCTTCTCACAAGCCTTTCCCAGCCGCCTCTCCAGGCACGGAGCCAGCCCTCTCCATGCCAGCGCGGTGGCTGCCTGGGTGCCTGGGAGACAAGGGGCCCGTGCTCAGCCCCCTTCAAGCCTCACACACCAAGCCCGCCCCAACACAAACACACCCAGGGGCACACACAGCCTCCCAGAGGGCACCGCACGGGGGCCCCACCAGCACCAACACCTCTCCCAAGCAAGAAATCAACCACCACCACAAATCCATGGGCCCCGATGGCACGCACCCATGAGGGAGCACCCTGAGGGAGCTGGCGGATGTGAGTGCTAGGCCACTCTCCATCATCCTGGAAAGGTCCTGGAGAACAGGGGAGGTGGCTGAGCACTGGAAGAAAGCCAGGGGAGACAATATGGGACATGGCTATGGAGGATCCTCTGGATCCTCTTGCACCTCTCCTGGGAAGCCTGCGTGCTTGACTGGCTCTCTGAAATGCCTGTATACCAATGCACCCAGCATGGGAGAATAAGCAGGAAGAGTTAGAGATCTCTGTGCAGTCGCAGGGCCATGATGTCATTGCAGTGACAGAGACATGGTGGGATAATTCACATGACTGGGATGCTGTCATGGATGGCTATGTGCTTTTTAGGAAAGAAAGGCCAGGAAGGCGAGGTGGTGGAGTTGCTCTTTATGTGAGGGAGCAACTAGAATGTATGAAGCTGTTCCTCAGGGTGGATGAAGAGCAAGTTGAGAGCCTATGGGTAAGGATTAAAGGGCAGGGTAACATGGGTGACACTGTTGTGGGGGTCTACTACAGGCCACCTGACCAGGAGGAAGTCATCGATGAGACCTTCTACAGACAGCTGGAAGAAGCCTCACGATCACAGGCCCTGGTTCTCATGGGAGACTTCAACCACCCTGACATCTGTTGGCAAGACAGCACAGCTAGGCACAAACAGTCAAAGAGGTTCCTGCAAAGCATTGATGATAATTTCTTGACCCAGGTGGGGGAGACGCCAACGAGGAGAGGTGCAATGCTAGACCTTGTACTAATGAACAAAGAAGGTCTAGTTGGAGATGTGAAGGTTGGAGGCAGCCTTGGCTGCAGTGACCATGAGATGGTGGAGTTCAGGATCCTACGAGGAGGGAGCAGGGCAATGAGTAGGATTGCAACGCTGGACTTCAGGAGAGCTGACTTTGGCCTCTTCAGGAACCTACGTAGGGGAATCTCCTGGGGTAGGCCCTAGAAGGAAGAGGGGTCCAAGAAAGCTGGTTAATATTCAAGCTTCACTTCCTCCAGGCTCAGGATCAGTGCATCCCTCTGAGGAAGAAGTCCAGCAAAGCGGGCAGGAGACCTGCATGGATGAGCAAGGAACTCCTGGCAAAACTCCAGCAGAAGAAGGAAGTGTACAGAATGTGGAAAAGGGGACAGGCCACTTGGGAGGAATACAGGGACGTTGTCAGAGTGTGCAGGGATGCGACAAGGAAGGCTAAGGCCCAGTTGGAATTAAATCTGGCAAGGGATGTCAAGGACAACAAGAAGGCCTTCTTCAAATACATCAATAGCAAAAGGAAGACTAGGGAAAACGTGGGCCCACTGCTGGATGGGGCAGGTGCCCTGGTGACAAAGGATACAGAGAAGGCAGAGTTATTGAATGCCTTCTTTGCTTCCGTCTTCACTGCTAAGGCCAGTCCTGAGGAATTCCAGACCTTGGAGACAAGAGAGGAAGGCTGGAGAAAGGAAGACTCTCCCTTGGTGGAGGAGGATCAGGTTAGAGATCTTTTGTCCAAACTTGACATCCATAAATCCATGGGCCCCGATGGGATGCACCCACGAGTGCTGAGGGAGCTGGCGGATGTTATCGCTAGGCCACTCTCCATCATCTTGGAAAGGTCCTGGAGATCAGGAGAGGTGGCTGAGCACTGGAAGAAAGCCAATGTCACGCCAGTCTTCAAAAAGGGCAAGAAGGAGGAGCCAGGAAACTACAGGCCTGTCAGCCTCACCTCCATCCCTGGAAAGGTGATGGAACAGCTCCTCCTGAAGGTCATCACTAAGCATCTGGAGGACAAGAAGGTGATCAGGAGTAGTCAGCATGGATTCACCAAAGGGAAATCATGCTTGACCAATCTGATAGCCTTCTATGACAGAATGACTGGCTGGGTAGATGAGGGCAGAGCAGTGGATGTTGTCTTTCTGGACTTCAGCAAGGCTTTGGACACTGTCTCCCATCACATCTTCCTAGGTAAGCTCAGGAAGTGTGGGTTAGATGAGTGGACGGTGAGGTGGCTTGAGAACTGGCTGGATGGCCGAGCTCAGAGGGTTGTGGTGAATGGCGCAGAGTCAAGTTGGAGGCCTGTGGCTAGTGGTGTCCCCCAGGGCTCAGTCCTGGGTCCAGTCTTGTTCAATATATTCATCAATGACCTGGAGGAAGGGACAGAGTGCACCCTCAGCAAGTTTGCTGATGATACTAAACTGGGGGGAGAGGCTAACACACCAGAAGACTGTGCTGCTATTCAGAGGGACCTGGACAGGCTGGAGAGGTGGGCGGAGAGGAACCTCATGAAGTTCAACAAAGGCAAGTGCAAGGTCCTACACCTAGGCAGGAATAATCCCATGCACCAATACAGGCTGGGGGTTGACCTGCTGGAAAGTAGCTCTGCCGAGAAGGACCTGGGAGTGCTGGGGGACAACAAGTTAAGCATGAGGCAGCAGGGTGCCCTTGTGGCCTAGAAGGCCAATGGTCTCCTGGGGTGCATTAGGCAGAGTGTTGCCAGCAGGTTGAGGGAGGTGATCCTGCCCCTCTACTCAGCCCTGGTGAGGCCTCACCTGGAGTCCTGTGTCCAGTTCTGGGCTCCCCAGTACAAGAGAGACATGGCACTCCTGGAGAGAGTCCAGCGGAGGGCTACCAAGAGGATTAGAGGGCTGGAGCATCTCTCCTATGAAGAAAGACTGCAAGAGCTGGGCCTGTTCAGCCTGGAGAAGAGAAGATTGAGAGGGGATCTCATCAACGTGTACAAGTATCTGAAGGGGGAGTGTCAAGAGGATGAGGCCAGTCTCTTCTCCGTGGTGCCCAGCAACAGGACAAGAGGCAAGGGGCAGAAACTGACCAACAGGAACTTCCATCTGAACCTGAGAAAAAACTTCTTCACTGTGAGGGTGACAGAGCATTGGAACAGGTTGCCCAGAGAGGTGGTGGAGTCTCCTTCGCTGGAGATATTCAAAAGCTGTCTGGATGTGATCCTGGGCAATATGCTCTAGGTGACCCTGCTTGAGCAGGAAGGTTGGACTAGATGATCTCCAGAGGTCCCTACCAACCTAAACGATTCTGTGATTCTGTGAAGCCAGTGTCACTCCAGTCTCGCCAAAGGGCAAGAAGGAGGAGCCAGGAAGCTACAGGCCTGTCCGCCTCCCCTCCATCCCGCGAAAGCTGATGGAACAGCTCAGGCTGGAGGTCAGCACTAAGCGTACGGAGGACAAGAAGGTGATCAGGAGTAGTCAGCACGGAGGCACCAAAGGGAACCCCTGCTTGAGCAATCGGATAGCCTTCTCTGCGGGAAGGACTGCCTGGGTAGAGGAGGGCAGAGCAGTGCATGGTGTCTGCCTGGGCTGCAGCAAGGCTTCTGACACTGTCTCCCATGCCATCCTCATAGGTAAACTCGGGAAGCGTGGGTTGTGTGAGTGGCCAGTGAGGTGGATTGAGGAGTGGCTGGATGGCAGAGCTCAGAGGGTTGTGGTCAGTGGCGCAGAGTGGAGTTGGAGGCGTGGAGCTAGCGGTGTCCCCCAGGGGGCAGTCGTGGCTCCAGTCTTGTTCAAGGCATCCAGCGATGACCTGGAGGAAGGCCCAGAGGGCGCTCTCGGCAAGTCGGCTGAGGATACTGAACTGGGGGGAGTGGCTGACACACCAGAAGGCTGTGGTGCCACGCAGAGGGACCTGGGCAGGCTGGAGAGTGGGGCCGAGAGGAACGTCGGGAAGTTCAACAAAGGCAAGCGCAGGGTGCTGCACCTGGGCAGGAATAACCCCAGGCCCCAGGACAGGCTGGGGGCTGACCTGCTGGAAAGTAGCTGTGCCGAGAAGGACCTGGGTGTGCTGGGGGACAACAAGTTAATTGTGAGCCAGCAATGTGCCCCTGTGGCCAAGAAGGCCAAAGGGATCGTGGGCTGCATTAGGAAGAGTGTTGCCAGCAGGTGGAGGGAGGTGATCCTCGGCCTCTCCTCAGCCCTGCGGAGGCCTGCCCTGGAGTACTGTGTCCACTTCTGGGCTCCCCACGACAAGAGAGACATGGCGCTGCTGGAGAGAGTGCAGCGGAGGCCTACAAAGATGGTGAGGGGACTGGAGCATCTCTGCTCTGAAGAGAGGCGGAGAGAGCGGGGCCTCTTTAGCCTGCAGAAGAGAAGCCTGGCAGGCGATCTCCTCCATGTGTACAAGTATCGGAAGGGAGGGTGTCAAGAGCACGGGGCCAGACTCTTCTCCGTGGTGCCCAGCGACAGGACAAGAGGCAACGGGCACAAACGGGAACACAGGAAGCTCCATGGAGAGATGAGGAAAAGCTTCTTGACTGTGAGGGTGCCTGAGCGCTGCAGCAGGTTGCCCAGAGAGCTTGTGGAGTCTCCTTCCCTGCACATCTTCCCAACCCGCCTGGACGCGCTCCTGGGCAACGTGCTCTAGAGGCACCTGCTTGAGCAGGGGGGGGTTGGGACCAGATGATCTCCAGAGGTGCCTTGCAACCTCAGCCGTTGTGTGATTCTGGGAGTCTGGGATTCTGCACGCGCACATGGCCAGCACGGTCTCAGCCCTGTGCCCCACGCACGCCTGCACTTCCCCAACGCAATGCCCACCCTCACTCCTGCCCCAGCCCACAGCGCTCACAGCACTGCCCTCACCCCTTGGCACTCGCTCCCACGCCAGACCCCTAACGCCTTGCCTCGCCTGACACACTCTCCCTGCCTCACGCTCCCACCCCACCTCTGCCTCTCCCAACACTCCCGCCACCTTGCAAGGGGCCCCGCAACAAGGACTGCCTCCACCCAAACACCAAGACGGGAACCTCCTCCCGGGAGCAAAGACCACCACCACCCACTGGCCAGCACCACTCTCTCGCGACAAGCACGTGCCTCCCCACAGCCTAGGCCTTCCTAACTCACATCCAGGCCTCGCAGGACAACAGCCTCCCCTGCAAAACACCCCTCCGCCCATCCTTCCAAGGCCACCCCCACGCATGGCCCCACAAGGCAAAGCACGCTCCCTCCTTTCTCACCACGCACACCTGACACCCCACACAGTCGGCAACCCACCAGCGCACACAACCTCACTACTCGCGCCGTGACTAAACACAGCCTGCTCACAGGCACCTCACAGGAACGCAGACAACGGCACCAAAGCGCCACCGCCTCATGACCAACACTCCTGCCAAGGCCACCAGAGCTTCCCTCCGCGGCGACACTATGGCGGCCCCTCCTCCCAACGCGGCCCCAAACCACAGCACGCAACTGGCACACCCTGACCTCACTGCCGACACCCGGCCTCTCCTACGCTTGGGCAACGTCCTCCACCCGCCCGCCCGCTCTGACATGCCCCTGCCACCAAAAGCCTCTCGCCTTCAGAGGCTCACTTGAAAGCTACCGCTGGGCCATAATGGCCACCTCCAAAAGAGCAGGAAAGGAAAAGGCAGCGGTGCGCAAAGGAAACCCAACCCACGCTTCATTACTTGCCAGCCTTTGGCGGTCAACAGCAGCTGGCTGCACAAGCCTCTCAGCTGCAGAGGGCCTCTCGGGGCCTCGGGCCCTCGGCGACCAGCATAAAAGCCCCACCAACGCAGCGCTCCCTCACACACTTCTCCAGACGCCTTCTCCTCCTCCGACAACCAGGTGAGTGAGTGAGAACCTTCTTCGCCCAAAGCCTTCCTCCCCTCACACCCACTGCCTGGCCCATCCTCGCTCCTCCTGCCTCCTCTCCCGCACTCGCCTCCTTCTCCCACAAGGCCCAAGCTCCAGAGAGCTCTCGCAGCAAGACAGCCTGGCCTTTCCCTCACTTTGCTCACGGGCGACGCGCTTGCCCACTAGCTTCCCTCTGCCTCTGCCAGGCCCCCGGCCTCACTGCCTCCTTCCGCTTGCACACCCTCGGCCTCTGCTCATAACCAAACACAGCAGACGAGCGGTCGCACTACTGCGCACAGCCCCTCCCAAACCACACCTCGACCCTCTCTCCGGCCACCCTCCCCATGCACCTTCAGCACCTCCTCCGCCTCCCTACATCCCTGCTCCCCACTCCACAAGCAGAGGCCCCCCCTCTCCTTTGGCCTCCTCACACATGCCTCCTCTCAGCGTCACTCAGCACCGCAACAGGCTGCCCAGAGAGCTTGGGGACTCTCCTTCCCTGCACAGCTTCCCAACCCGCCTGCATGCGAGCCTCTGCAATGTGCCCTCCATAACCCTGCTTGAGCAGCGCGGGTCCTCTAGATGATCTCCAGACGTCCCTTCCATCCTGGCCCATTCCGTGAGTCTCTGATTCCTCACCCTTGCTCAACACTCGCTCTTCCAGGGCCCCCGACACCACACACACATGGCCTGCTACGACCTCTGCCGCCCCTGCGGACCCACCCCGCTGGCTAACAGCTGCAACGAGCCCTGTGTCAGGCAGTGCGAGGACTCCCGCATTCTCATCCAGCCTCCCACTCTTCTCGTCACCCTGCCCGGACCCATCCTCACCTCCTTCCCCCAGAACACCGCCCTCGGATCCTCTGCCTCAGCCGCCGTGGGTGACATTCTAGGTGCTCAGGGAGTCCCCATCTCCTCCGGCGCATTCAACTCCGGAGGCCTTGGCTGCTTCCCCCGCGGCAGAGCCTGCTTCCCCTGCTAAGGCCCCTCGCCACGGCCCCTGGCAACAACCACCTACACCCTGCAAGCCACGTGAGCCACTCACAACGCACCTCCGGGACAGCGGCTCCACAGGCGATCACCCTCCACGCCCCTGCCTCCCAGCAAAGGCAGCAAGCCACCAAACGACCAAGGCGGCCAGCCTCACCTCTTGGAAGCAGCAACAATCTTTCTCCTCCTCTTCTCCCACTTCCTTCTTTCCATCGCCCCCTTCTTCGCCTGACACTGCTCTCCCGTGACTCCACCTGCTCACAAGCCTAAGCCCAGGAGCCACCTCTGAGCACCGACTTCCCCCACGCGCCACAAACACCTCTGCGCTCGGGCAACTTCCACACTTCCACCCGAGACCAACGCCCTCCCACTTTCCCAACCTTCCGCTCCCTCTTCTCCCTCATTAAAGGTCCTGCTGCATCCCACACCAAAACGCCTCCGCTGCCTTTCTTCTCACAAGCCTTTCCCAGCCGCCTCTCCAGGCACGGAGCCAGCCCTCTCCATGCCAGCGCGGTGGCTGCCTGGGTGCCTGGGAGACAAGGGGCCCGTGCTCAGCCCCCTTCAAGCCTCACACACCAAGCCCGCCCCAACACAAACACACCCAGGGGCACACACAGCCTCCCAGAGGGCACCGCACGGGGGCCCCACCAGCACCAACACCTCTCCCAAGCAAGAAATCAACCACCACCACAAATCCATGGGCCCCGATGGCACGCACCCATGAGGGAGCACCCTGAGGGAGCTGGCGGATGTGAGTGCTAGGCCACTCTCCATCATCCTGGAAAGGTCCTGGAGAACAGGGGAGGTGGCTGAGCACTGGAAGAAAGCCAGGGGAGACAATATGGGACATGGCTATGGAGGATCCTCTGGATCCTCTTGCACCTCTCCTGGGAAGCCTGCGTGCTTGACTGGCTCTCTGAAATGCCTGTATACCAATGCACCCAGCATGGGAGAATAAGCAGGAAGAGTTAGAGATCTCTGTGCAGTCGCAGGGCCATGATGTCATTGCAGTGACAGAGACATGGTGGGATAATTCACATGACTGGGATGCTGTCATGGATGGCTATGTGCTTTTTAGGAAAGAAAGGCCAGGAAGGCGAGGTGGTGGAGTTGCTCTTTATGTGAGGGAGCAACTAGAATGTATGAAGCTGTTCCTCAGGGTGGATGAAGAGCAAGTTGAGAGCCTATGGGTAAGGATTAAAGGGCAGGGTAACATGGGTGACACTGTTGTGGGGGTCTACTACAGGCCACCTGACCAGGAGGAAGTCATCGATGAGACCTTCTACAGACAGCTGGAAGAAGCCTCACGATCACAGGCCCTGGTTCTCATGGGAGACTTCAACCACCCTGACATCTGTTGGCAAGACAGCACAGCTAGGCACAAACAGTCAAAGAGGTTCCTGCAAAGCATTGATGATAATTTCTTGACCCAGGTGGGGGAGACGCCAACGAGGAGAGGTGCAATGCTAGACCTTGTACTAATGAACAAAGAAGGTCTAGTTGGAGATGTGAAGGTTGGAGGCAGCCTTGGCTGCAGTGACCATGAGATGGTGGAGTTCAGGATCCTACGAGGAGGGAGCAGGGCAATGAGTAGGATTGCAACGCTGGACTTCAGGAGAGCTGACTTTGGCCTCTTCAGGAACCTACGTAGGGGAATCTCCTGGGGTAGGCCCTAGAAGGAAGAGGGGTCCAAGAAAGCTGGTTAATATTCAAGCTTCACTTCCTCCAGGCTCAGGATCAGTGCATCCCTCTGAGGAAGAAGTCCAGCAAAGCGGGCAGGAGACCTGCATGGATGAGCAAGGAACTCCTGGCAAAACTCCAGCAGAAGAAGGAAGTGTACAGAATGTGGAAAAGGGGACAGGCCACTTGGGAGGAATACAGGGACGTTGTCAGAGTGTGCAGGGATGCGACAAGGAAGGCTAAGGCCCAGTTGGAATTAAATCTGGCAAGGGATGTCAAGGACAACAAGAAGGCCTTCTTCAAATACATCAATAGCAAAAGGAAGACTAGGGAAAACGTGGGCCCACTGCTGGATGGGGCAGGTGCCCTGGTGACAAAGGATACAGAGAAGGCAGAGTTATTGAATGCCTTCTTTGCTTCCGTCTTCACTGCTAAGGCCAGTCCTGAGGAATTCCAGACCTTGGAGACAAGAGAGGAAGGCTGGAGAAAGGAAGACTCTCCCTTGGTGGAGGAGGATCAGGTTAGAGATCTTTTGTCCAAACTTGACATCCATAAATCCATGGGCCCCGATGGGATGCACCCACGAGTGCTGAGGGAGCTGGCGGATGTTATCGCTAGGCCACTCTCCATCATCTTGGAAAGGTCCTGGAGATCAGGAGAGGTGGCTGAGCACTGGAAGAAAGCCAATGTCACGCCAGTCTTCAAAAAGGGCAAGAAGGAGGAGCCAGGAAACTACAGGCCTGTCAGCCTCACCTCCATCCCTGGAAAGGTGATGGAACAGCTCCTCCTGAAGGTCATCACTAAGCATCTGGAGGACAAGAAGGTGATCAGGAGTAGTCAGCATGGATTCACCAAAGGGAAATCATGCTTGACCAATCTGATAGCCTTCTATGACAGAATGACTGGCTGGGTAGATGAGGGCAGAGCAGTGGATGTTGTCTTTCTGGACTTCAGCAAGGCTTTGGACACTGTCTCCCATCACATCTTCCTAGGTAAGCTCAGGAAGTGTGGGTTAGATGAGTGGACGGTGAGGTGGCTTGAGAACTGGCTGGATGGCCGAGCTCAGAGGGTTGTGGTGAATGGCGCAGAGTCAAGTTGGAGGCCTGTGGCTAGTGGTGTCCCCCAGGGCTCAGTCCTGGGTCCAGTCTTGTTCAATATATTCATCAATGACCTGGAGGAAGGGACAGAGTGCACCCTCAGCAAGTTTGCTGATGATACTAAACTGGGGGGAGAGGCTAACACACCAGAAGACTGTGCTGCCATTCAGAGGGACCTGGACAGGCTGGAGAGGTGGGCGGAGAGGAACCTCATGAAGTTCAACAAAGGCAAGTGCAAGGTCCTACACCTAGGCAGGAATAATCCCATGCACCAATACAGGCTGGGGGTTGACCTGCTGGAAAGTAGCTCTGCCGAGAAGGACCTGGGAGTGCTGAGGGACAACAAGTTAAGCATGAGGCAGCAGGGTGCCCTTGTGGCCTAGAAGGCCAATGGTCTCCTGGGGTGCATTAGGCAGAGTGTTGCCAGCAGGTTGAGGGAGGTGATCCTGCCCCTCTACTCAGCCCTGGTGAGGCCTCACCTGGAGTCCTGTGTCCAGTTCTGGGCTCCCCAGTACAAGAGAGACATGGCACTCCTGGAGAGAGTCCAGCGGAGGGCTACCAAGAGGATTAGAGGGCTGGAGCATCTCTCCTATGAAGAAAGACTGCAAGAGCTGGGCCTGTTCAGCCTGGAGAAGAGAAGATTGAGAGGGGATCTCATCAACGTGTACAAGTATCTGAAGGGGGAGTGTCAAGAGGATGAGGCCAGTCTCTTCTCCGTGGTGCCCAGCAACAGGACAAGAGGCAAGGGGCAGAAACTGACCAACAGGAACTTCCATCTGAACCTGAGAAAAAACTTCTTCACTGTGAGGGTGACAGAGCATTGGAACAGGTTGCCCAGAGAGGTGGTGGAGTCTCCTTCGCTGGAGATATTCAAAAGCTGTCTGGATGTGATCCTGGGCAATATGCTCTAGGTGACCCTGCTTGAGCAGGAAGGTTGGACTAGATGATCTCCAGAGGTCCCTACCAACCTAAACGATTCTGTGATTCTGTGAAGCCAGTGTCACTCCAGTCTCGCCAAAGGGCAAGAAGGAGGAGCCAGGAAGCTACAGGCCTGTCCGCCTCCCCTCCATCCCGCGAAAGCTGATGGAACAGCTCAGGCTGGAGGTCAGCACTAAGCGTACGGAGGACAAGAAGGTGATCAGGAGTAGTCAGCACGGAGGCACCAAAGGGAACCCCTGCTTGAGCAATCGGATAGCCTTCTCTGCGGGAAGGACTGCCTGGCTAGAGGAGGGCAGAGCAGTGCATGTTGTCTGCCTGGGCTGCAGCAAGGCTTCTGACACTGTCTCCCATGCCATCCTCATAGGTAAACTCGGGAAGCGTGGGTTGTGTGAGTGGCCAGTGAGGTGGATTGAGGAGTGGCTGGATGGCAGAGCTCAGAGGGTTGTGGTCAGTGGCGCAGAGTGGAGTTGGAGGCGTGGAGCTAGCGGTGTCCCCCAGGGGGCAGTCGTGGCTCCAGTCTTGTTCAAGGCATCCAGCGATGACCTGGAGGAAGGCCCAGAGGGCGCTCTCGGCAAGTCGGCTGAGGATACTGAACTGGGGGGAGTGGCTGACACACCAGAAGGCTGTGGTGCCACGCAGAGGGACCTGGGCAGGCTGGAGAGTGGGGCCGAGAGGAACGTCGGGAAGTTCAACAAAGGCAAGCGCAGGGTGCTGCACCTGGGCAGGAATAACCCCAGGCCCCAGGACAGGCTGGGGGCTGACCTGCTGGAAAGTAGCTGTGCCGAGAAGGACCTGGGTGTGCTGGGGGACAACAAGTTAATTGTGAGCCAGCAATGTGCCCCTGTGGCCAAGAAGGCCAAAGGGATCGTGGGCTGCATTAGGAAGAGTGTTGCCAGCAGGTGGAGGGAGGTGATCCTCGGCCTCTCCTCAGCCCTGCGGAGGCCTCCCCTGGAGTACTGTGTCCACTTCTGGGCTCCCCACGACAAGAGAGACATGGCGCTGCTGGAGAGAGTGCAGCGGAGGCCTACAAAGATGGTGAGGGGACTGGAGCATCTCTGCTCTGAAGAGAGGCGGAGAGAGCGGGGCCTCTTTAGCCTGCAGAAGAGAAGCCTGGCAGGCGATCTCCTCCATGTGTACAAGTATCGGAAGGGAGGGTGTCAAGAGCACGGGGCCAGACTCTTCTCCGTGGTGCCCAGCGACACGACAAGAGGCAACGGGCACAAACGGGAACACAGGAAGCTCCATGGAGAGATGAGGAAAAGCTTCTTGACTGTGAGGGTGCCTGAGCGCTGCAGCAGCTTGCCCAGAGAGCTTGTGGAGTCTCCTTCCCTGCACATCTTCCCAACCCGCCTGGACGCGCTCCTGGGCAACGTGCTCTAGAGGCACCTGCTTGAGCAGGGGGGGTTGGGACTAGATGATCTCCAGAGGTGCCTTGCAACCTCAGCCGTTGTGTGATTCTGGGAGTCTGGGATTCTGCACGCGCACATGGCCAGCACGGTCTCAGCCCTGTGCCCCACGCACGCCTGCACTTCCCCAACGCAATGCCCACCCTCACTCCTGCCCCAGCCCACAGCGCTCACAGCACTGCCCTCACCCCTTGGCACTCGCTCCCACGCCAGACCCCTAACGCCTTGCCTCGCCTGACACACTCTCCCTGCCTCACGCTCCCACCCCACCTCTGCCTCTCCCAACACTCCCGCCACCTTGCAAGGGGCCCCGCAACAAGGACTGCCTCCACCCAAACACCAAGACGGGAACCTCCTCCCGGGAGCAAAGACCACCACCACCCACTGGCCAGCACCACTCTCTCGCGACAAGCACGTGCCTCCCCACAGCCTAGGCCTTCCTAACTCACATCCAGGCCTCGCAGGACAACAGCCTCCCCTGCAAAACACCCCTCCGCCCATCCTTCCAAGGCCACCCCCACGCATGGCCCCACAAGGCAAAGCACGCTCCCTCCTTTCTCACCACGCACACCTGACACCCCACACAGTCGGCAACCCACCAGCGCACACAACCTCACTACTCGCGCCGTGACTAAACACAGCCTGCTCACAGGCACCTCACAGGAACGCAGACAACGGCACCAAAGCGCCACCGCCTCATGACCAACACTCCTGCCAAGGCCACCAGAGCTTCCCTCCGCGGCGACACTATGGCGGCCCCTCCTCCCAACGCGGCCCCAAACCACAGCACGCAACTGGCACACCCTGACCTCACTGCTGACACCCGGCCTCTCCTACGCTTGGGCAACGTCCTCCACCCGCCCGCCCGCTCTGACATGCCCCTGCCACCAAAAGCCTCTCGCCTTCAGAGGCTCACTTGAAAGCTACCGCTGGGCCATAATGGCCACCTCCAAAAGAGCAGGAAAGGAAAAGGCAGCGGTGCGCAAAGGAAACCCAACCCACGCTTCATTACTTGCCAGCCTTTGGCGGTCAACAGCAGCTGGCTGCACAAGCCTCTCAGCCGCAGAGGGCCTCTCGGGGCCTCGGGCCCTCGGCGACCAGCATAAAAGCCCCACCAACGCAGCGCTCCCTCACACACTTCTCCAGACGCCTTCTCCTCCTCCGACAACCAGGTGAGTGAGTGGGACCCTTCTTCGCCCAAAGCCTTCCTCCCCTCACACCCACTGCCTGGCCCATCCTTGCTCCTCCTGCCTCCTCTCCCGCGCTCGCCTCCTTCTCCCGCAAGGCCCAAGCTCCAGAGAGCTCTCGCAGCAAGACAGCCTGGCCTTTCCCTCACTTTGCTCACGGGCGACGCGCTTGCCCACTAGCTTCCCTCTGCCTCTGCCAGGCCCCCGGCCTCACTGCCTCCTTCCGCTTGCACACCCTCGGCCTCTGCTCATAACCAACCACAGCAGACGAGCGGTCGCACTACTGCGCACAGCCCCTCCCAAACCACACCTCGACCCTCTCTCCGGCCACCCTCCCCATGCACCTTCAGCACCTCCTCCGCCTCCCTACATCCCTGCTCCCCACTCCACAAGCAGAGGCCCCCCCTCTCCTTTGGCCTCCTCACACATGCCTCCTCTCAGCGTCACTCAGCACCGCAACAGGCTGCCCAGAGAGCTTGGGGACTCTCCTTCCCTGCACAGCTTCCCAACCCGCCTGCATGCGAGCCTCTGCAATGTGCCCTCCATAACCCTGCTTGAGCAGCGCGGGTCCACTAGATGATCTCCAGACGTCCCTTCCATCCTGGCCCATTCCGTGAGTCTCTGATTCCTCACCCTTGCTCAACACTCGCTCTTCCAGGGCCCCCGACACCACACACACATGGCCTGCTACGACCTCTGCCGCCCCTGCGGACCCACCCCGCTGGCTAACAGCTGCAACGAGCCCTGCGTCAGGCAGTGCGAGGACTCCCGCATTCTCATCCAGCCTCCCACTCTTCTCGTCACCCTGCCCGGACCCATCCTCACCTCCTTCCCCCAGAACACCGCCCTCGGATCCTCTGCCTCAGCCGCCGTGGGTGACATTCTAGGTGCTCAGGGAGTCCCCATCTCCTCCGGCGCATTCAACTCCGGAGGCCTTGGCTGCTTCCCCCGCGGCAGAGCCTGCTTCCCCTGCTAAGGCCCCTCGCCACGGCCCCTGGCAACAACCACCTACACCCTGCAAGCCACGTGAGCCACTCACAACGCACCTCCAGGACAGCGGCTCCACAGGCGATCACCCTCCACGCCCCTGCCTCCCAGCAAAGGCAGCAAGCCACCAAACGACCAAGGCGGCCAGCCTCACCTCTTGGAAGCAGCAACAATCTTTCTCCTCCTCTTCTCCCACTTCCTTCTTTCCATCGCCCCCTTCTTCGCCTGACACTGCTCTCCCGTGACTCCACCTGCTCACAAGCCTAAGCCCAGGAGCCACCTCTGAGCACCGACTTCCCCCACGCGCCACAAACACCTCTGCGCTCGGGCAACTTCCACACTTCCACCCGAGACCAACGCCCTCCCACTTTCCCAACCTTCCGCTCCCTCTTCTCCCTCATTAAAGGTCCTGCTGCATCCCACACCAAAACGCCTCCGCTGCCTTTCTTCTCACAAGCCTTTCCCAGCCGCCTCTCCAGGCACGGAGCCAGCCCTCTCCACGCCAGCGCGGTGGCTGCCTGGGTGCCTGGGAGACAAGGGGCCCGTGCTCAGCCCCCTTCAAGCCTCACACACCAAGCCCGCCCCAACACAAACACACCCAGGGGCACACACAGCCTCCCAGAGGGCACCGCACGGGGGCCCCACCAGCACCAACACCTCTCCCAAGCAAGAAATCAACCACCACCACAAATCCATGGGCCCCGATGGCACGCACCCATGAGGGAGCACCCTGAGGGAGCTGGCGGATGTGAGTGCTAGGCCACTCTCCATCATCCTGGAAAGGTCCTGGAGAACAGGGGAGGTGGCTGAGCACTGGAAGAAAGCCAGGGGAGACAATATGGGACATGGCTATGGAGGATCCTCTTGCACCTCTCCTGGGAAGCCTGCGTGCTTGACTGGCTCTCTGAAATGCCTGTATACCAATGCACCCAGCATGGGAGAATAAGCAGGAAGAGTTAGAGATCTCTGTGCAGTCGCAGGGCCATGATGTCATTGCAGTGACAGAGACATGGTGGGATAATTCACATGACTGGGATGCTGTGTGGGATGGCTATGTGCTTTTTAGGAAAGAAAGGCCAGGAAGGCGAGGTGGTGGAGTTGCTCTTTATGTGAGGGAGCAACTAGAATGTATGAAGCTGTTCCTCAGGGTGGATGAAGAGCAAGTTGAGAGCCTATGGGTAAGGATTAAAGGGCAGGGTAACATGGGTGACACTGTTGTGGGGGTCTACTACAGGCCACCTGACCAGGAGGAAGTCATCGATGAGACCTTCTACAGACAGCTGGAAGAAGCCTCACGATCACAGGCCCTGGTTCTCATGGGAGACTTCAACCACCCTGACATCTGTTGGCAAGACAGCACAGCTAGGCACAAACAGTCAAAGAGGTTCCTGCAAAGCATTGATGATAATTTCTTGACCCAGGTGGGGGAGACGCCAACGAGGAGAGGTGCAATGCTAGACCTTGTACTAATGAACAAAGAAGGTCTAGTTGGAGATGTGAAGGTTGGAGGCAGCCTTGGCTGCAGTGACCATGAGATGGTGGAGTTCAGGATCCTACGAGGAGGGAGCAGGGCAATGAGTAGGATTGCAACGCTGGACTTCAGGAGAGCTGACTTTGGCCTCTTCAGGAACCTACGTAGGGGAATCTCCTGGGGTAGGCCCTAGAAGGAAGAGGGGTCCAAGAAAGCTGGTTAATATTCAAGCTTCACTTCCTCCAGGCTCAGGATCAGTGCATCCCTCTGAGGAAGAAGTCCAGCAAAGCGGGCAGGAGACCTGCATGGATGAGCAAGGAACTCCTGGCAAAACTCCAGCAGAAGAAGGAAGTGTACAGAATGTGGAAAAGGGGACAGGCCACTTGGGAGGAATACAGGGACGTTGTCAGAGTGTGCAGGGATGCGACAAGGAAGGCTAAGGCCCAGTTGGAATTAAATCTGGCAAGGGATGTCAAGGACAACAAGAAGGCCTTCTTCAAATACATCAATAGCAAAAGGAAGACTAGGGAAAACGTGGGCCCACTGCTGGATGGGGCAGGTGCCCTGGTGACAAAGGATACAGAGAAGGCAGAGTTATTGAATGCCTTCTTTGCTTCCGTCTTCACTGCTAAGGCCAGTCCTGAGGAATTCCAGACCTTGGAGACAAGAGAGGAAGGCTGGAGAAAGGAAGACTCTCCCTTGGTGGAGGAGGATCAGGTTAGAGATCTTTTGTCCAAACTTGACATCCATAAATCCATGGGCCCCGATGGGATGCACCCACGAGTGCTGAGGGAGCTGGCGGATGTTATCGCTAGGCCACTCTCCATCATCTTGGAAAGGTCCTGGAGATCAGGAGAGGTGGCTGAGCACTGGAAGAAAGCCAATGTCACGCCAGTCTTCAAAAAGGGCAAGAAGGAGGAGCCAGGAAACTACAGGCCTGTCAGCCTCACCTCCATCCCTGGAAAGGTGATGGAACAGCTCCTCCTGAAGGTCATCACTAAGCATCTGGAGGACAAGAAGGTGATCAGGAGTAGTCAGCATGGATTCACCAAAGGGAAATCATGCTTGACCAATCTGATAGCCTTCTATGACAGAATGACTGGCTGGGTAGATGAGGGCAGAGCAGTGGATGTTGTCTTTCTGGACTTCAGCAAGGCTTTGGACACTGTCTCCCATCACATCTTCCTAGGTAAGCTCAGGAAGTGTGGGTTAGATGAGTGGACGGTGAGGTGGCTTGAGAACTGGCTGGATGGCCGAGCTCAGAGGGTTGTGGTGAATGGCGCAGAGTCAAGTTGGAGGCCTGTGGCTAGTGGTGTCCCCCAGGGCTCAGTCCTGGGTCCAGTCTTGTTCAATATATTCATCAATGACCTGGAGGAAGGGACAGAGTGCACCCTCAGCAAGTTTGCTGATGATACTAAACTGGGGGGAGAGGCTAACACACCAGAAGACTGTGCTGCCATTCAGAGGGACCTGGACAGGCTGGAGAGGTGGGCGGAGAGGAACCTCATGAAGTTCAACAAAGGCAAGTGCAAGGTCCTACACCTAGGCAGGAATAATCCCATGCACCAATACAGGCTGGGGGTTGACCTGCTGGAAAGTAGCTCTGCCGAGAAGGACCTGGGAGTGCTGGGGGACAACAAGTTAAGCATGAGGCAGCAGGGTGCCCTTGTGGCCTAGAAGGCCAATGGTCTCCTGGGGTGCATTAGGCAGAGTGTTGCCAGCAGGTTGAGGGAGGTGATCCTGCCCCTCTACTCAGCCCTGGTGAGGCCTCACCTGGAGTCCTGTGTCCAGTTCTGGGCTCCCCAGTACAAGAGAGACATGGCACTCCTGGAGAGAGTCCAGCGGAGGGCTACCAAGAGGATTAGAGGGCTGGAGCATCTCTCCTATGAAGAAAGACTGCAAGAGCTGGGCCTGTTCAGCCTGGAGAAGAGAAGATTGAGAGGGGATCTCATCAACGTGTACAAGTATCTGAAGGGGGAGTGTCAAGAGGATGAGGCCAGTCTCTTCTCCGTGGTGCCCAGCAACAGGACAAGAGGCAAGGGGCAGAAACTGACCAACAGGAACTTCCATCTGAACCTGAGAAAAAACTTCTTCACTGTGAGGGTGACAGAGCATTGGAACAGGTTGCCCAGAGAGGTGGTGGAGTCTCCTTCGCTGGAGATATTCAAAAGCTGTCTGGATGTGATCCTGGGCAATATGCTCTAGGTGACCCTGCTTGAGCAGGAAGGTTGGACTAGATGATCTCCAGAGGTCCCTACCAACCTAAACGATTCTGTGATTCTGTGAAGCCAGTGTCACTCCAGTCTCGCCAAAGGGCAAGAAGGAGGAGCCAGGAAGCTACAGGCCTGTCCGCCTCCCCTCCATCCCGCGAAAGCTGATGGAACAGCTCAGGCTGGAGGTCAGCACTAAGCGTACGGAGGACAAGAAGGTGATCAGGAGTAGTCAGCACGGAGGCACCAAAGGGAACCCCTGCTTGAGCAATCGGATAGCCTTCTCTGCGGGAAGGACTGCCTGGCTAGAGGAGGGCAGAGCAGTGCATGGTGTCTGCCTGGGCTGCAGCAAGGCTTCTGACACTGTCTCCCATGCCATCCTCATAGGTAAACTCGGGAAGCGTGGGTTGTGTGAGTGGCCAGTGAGGTGGATTGAGGAGTGGCTGGATGGCAGAGCTCAGAGGGTTGTGGTCAGTGGCGCAGAGTGGAGTTGGAGGCGTGGAGCTAGCAGTGTCCCCCAGGGGGCAGTCGTGGCTCCAGTCTTGTTCAAGGCATCCAGCGATGACCTGGAGGAAGGCCCAGAGGGCGCTCTCGGCAAGTCGGCTGAGGATACTGAACTGGGGGGAGTGGCTGACACACCAGAAGGCTGTGGTGCCACGCAGAGGGACCTGCCTGGGCAGGCTGGAGAGTGGGGCCGAGAGGAACGTCGGGAAGTTCAACAAAGGCAAGCGCAGGGTGCTGCACCTGGGCAGGAATAACCCCAGGCCCCAGGACAGGCTGGGGGCTGACCTGCTGGAAAGTAGCTGTGCCGAGAAGGACCTGGGTGTGCTGGGGGACAACAAGTTAATTGTGAGCCAGCAATGTGCCCCTGTGGCCAAGAAGGCCAAAGGGATCGTGGGCTGCATTAGGAAGAGTGTTGCCAGCAGGTGGAGGGAGGTGATCCTCGGCCTCTCCTCAGCCCTGCGGAGGCCTCCCCTGGAGTACTGTGTCCACTTCTGGGCTCCCCACGACAAGAGAGACATGGCGCTGCTGGAGAGAGTGCAGCGGAGGCCTACAAAGATGGTGAGGGGACTGGAGCATCTCTGCTCTGAAGAGAGGCGGAGAGAGCGGGGCCTCTTTAGCCTGCAGAAGAGAAGCCTGGCAGGCGATCTCCTCCATGTGTACAAGTATCGGAAGGGAGGGTGTCAAGAGCACGGGGCCAGACTCTTCTCCGTGGTGCCCAGCGACAGGACAAGAGGCAACGGGCACAAACGGGAACACAGGAAGCTCCATGGAGAGATGAGGAAAAGCTTCTTGACTGTGAGGGTGCCTGAGCGCTGCAGCAGCTTGCCCAGAGAGCTTGTGGAGTCTCCTTCCCTGCACATCTTCCCAACCCGCCTGGACGCGCTCCTGGGCAACGTGCTCTAGAGGCACCTGCTTGAGCAGGGGGGGGTTGGGACCAGATGATCTCCAGAGGTGCCTTGCAACCTCAGCCGTTGTGTGATTCTGGGAGTCTGGGATTCTGCACGCGCACATGGCCAGCACGGTCTCAGCCCTGTGCCCCACGCACGCCTGCACTTCCCCAACGCAATGCCCACCCTCACTCCTGCCCCAGCCCACAGCGCTCACAGCACTGCCCTCACCCCTTGGCACTCGCTCCCACGCCAGACCCCTAACGCCTTGCCTCGCCTGACACACTCTCCCTGCCTCACGCTCCCACCCCACCTCTGCCTCTCCCAACACTCCCGCCACCTTGCAAGGGGCCCCGCAACAAGGACTGCCTCCACCCAAACACCAAGACGGGAACCTCCTCCCGGGAGCAAAGACCACCACCACCCACTGGCCAGCACCACTCTCTCGCGACAAGCACGTGCCTCCCCACAGCCTAGGCCTTCCTAACTCACATCCAGGCCTCGCAGGACAACAGCCTCCCCTGCAAAACACCCCTCCGCCCATCCTTCCAAGGCCACCCCCACGCACGGCCCCACAAGGCAAAGCACGCTCCCTCCTTTCTCACCACGCACACCTGACACCCCACACAGTCGGCAACCCACCAGCGCACACAACCTTACTACTCGCGCCGTGACTAAACACAGCCTGCTCACAGGCACCTCACAGGAACGCAGACAACGGCACCAAAGCGCCACCGCCTCATGACCAACACTCCTGCCAAGGCCACCAGAGCTTCCCTCCGCGGCGACACTATGGCGGCCCCTCCTCCCAACGCGGCCCCAAACCACAGCACGCAACTGGCACACCCTGACCTCACTGCCGACACCCGGCCTCTCCTACGCTTGGGCAACGTCCTCCACCCGCCTGCCCGCTCTGACATGCCCCTGCCACCAAAAGCCTCTCGCCTTCAGAGGCTCACTTGAAAGCTACCGCTGGGCCATAATGGCCACCTCCAAAAGAGCAGGAAAGGAAAAGGCAGCGGTGCGCAAAGGAAACCCAACCCACGCTTCATTACTTGCCAGCCTTTGGCGGTCAACAGCAGCTGGCTGCACAAGCCTCTCAGCCGCAGAGGGCCTCTCGGGGCCTCGGGCCCTCGGCGACCAGCATAAAAGCCCCACCAACGCAGCGCTCCCTCACACACTTCTCCAGACGCCTTCTCCTCCTCCGACAACCAGGTGAGTGAGTGAGAACCTTCTTCGCCCAAAGCCTTCCTCCCCTCACACCCACTGCCTGGCCCATCCTTGCTCCTCCTGCCTCCTCTCCCGCGCTCGCCTCCCTCTCCCACAAGGCCCAAGCTCCAGAGAGCTCTCGCAGCAAGACAGCCTGGCCTTTCCCTCACTTTGCTCACGGGCGACGCGCTTGCCCACTAGCTTCCCTCTGCCTCTGCCAGGCCCCCGGCCTCACTGCCTCCTTCCGCTTGCACACCCTCGGCCTCTGCTCATAACCAACCACAGCAGACGAGCGGTCGCACTACTGCGCACAGCCCCTCCCAAACCACACCTCGACCCTCTCTCCGGCCACCCTCCCCATGCACCTTCAGCACCTCCTCCGCCTCCCTACATCCCTGCTCCCCACTCCACAAGCAGAGGCCCCCCCTCTCCTTTGGCCTCCTCACACATGCCTCCTCTCAGCGTCACTCAGCACCGCAACAGGCTGCCCAGAGAGCTTGGGGACTCTCCTTCCCTGCACAGCTTCCCAACCCGCCTGCATGCGAGCCTCTGCAATGTGCCCTCCATAACCCTGCTTGAGCAGCGCGGGTCCACTAGATGATCTCCAGACGTCCCTTCCATCCTGGCCCATTCCGTGAGTCTCTGATTCCTCACCCTTGCTCAACACTCGCTCTTCCAGGGCCCCCGACACCACACACACATGGCCTGCTACGACCTCTGCCGCCCCTGCGGACCCACCCCGCTGGCTAACAGCTGCAACGAGCCCTGTGTCAGGCAGTGCGAGGACTCCCGCATTCTCATCCAGCCTCCCACTCTTCTCGTCACCCTGCCCGGACCCATCCTCACCTCCTTCCCCCAGAACACCGCCCTCGGATCCTCTGCCTCAGCCGCCGTGGGTGACATTCTAGGTGCTCAGGGAGTCCCCATCTCCTCCGGCGCATTCAACTCCGGAGGCCTTGGCTGCTTCCCCCGCGGCAGAGCCTGCTTCCCCTGCTAAGGCCCCTCGCCACGGCCCCTGGCAACAACCACCTACACCCTGCAAGCCACGTGAGCCACTCACAACGCACCTCCGGGACAGCGGCTCCACAGGCGATCACCCTCCACGCCCCTGCCTCCCAGCAAAGGCAGCAAGCCACCAAACGACCAAGGCGGCCAGCCTCACCTCTTGGAAGCAGCAACAATCTTTCTCCTCCTCTTCTCCCACTTCCTTCTTTCCATCGCCCCCTTCTTCGCCTGACACTGCTCTCCCGTGACTCCACCTGCTCACAAGCCTAAGCCCAGGAGCCACCTCTGAGCACCGACTTCCCCCACGCGCCACAAACACCTCTGCGCTCGGGCAACTTCCACACTTCCACCCGAGACCAACGCCCTCCCACTTTCCCAACCTTCCGCTCCCTCTTCTCCCTCATTAAAGGTCCTGCTGCATCCCACACCAAAACGCCTCCGCTGCCTTTCTTCTCACAAGCCTCTCCCAACCGCCTCTCCAGGCACGGAGCCAGCCCTCTCCACGCCAGCGCGGTGGCTGCCTGGGTGCCTGGGAGACAAGGGGCCCGTGCTCAGCCCCCTTCAAGCCTCACACACCAAGCCCGCCCCAACACAAACACACCCAGGGGCACACACAGCCTCCCAGAGGGCACCGCACGGGGGCCCCACCAGCACCAACACCTCTCCCAAGCAAGAAATCAACCACCACCACAAATCCATGGGCCCCGATGGCACGCACCCATGAGGGAGCACCCTGAGGGAGCTGGCGGATGTGAGTGCTAGGCCACTCTCCATCATCCTGGAAAGGTCCTGGAGAACAGGGGAGGTGGCTGAGCACTGGAAGAAAGCCAGGGGAGACAATATGGGACATGGCTATGGAGGATCCTCTTGCACCTCTCCTGGGAAGCCTGCGTGCTTGACTGGCTCTCTGAAATGCCTGTATACCAATGCACCCAGCATGGGAGAATAAGCAGGAAGAGTTAGAGATCTCTGTGCAGTCGCAGGGCCATGATGTCATTGCAGTGACAGAGACATGGTGGGATAATTCACATGACTGGGATGCTGTGTGGGATGGCTATGTGCTTTTTAGGAAAGAAAGGCCAGGAAGGCGAGGTGGTGGAGTTGCTCTTTATGTGAGGGAGCAACTAGAATGTATGAAGCTGTTCCTCAGGGTGGATGAAGAGCAAGTTGAGAGCCTATGGGTAAGGATTAAAGGGCAGGGTAACATGGGTGACACTGTTGTGGGGGTCTACTACAGGCCACCTGACCAGGAGGAAGTCATCGATGAGACCTTCTACAGACAGCTGGAAGAAGCCTCACGATCACAGGCCCTGGTTCTCATGGGAGACTTCAACCACCCTGACATCTGTTGGCAAGACAGCACAGCTAGGCACAAACAGTCAAAGAGGTTCCTGCAAAGCATTGATGATAATTTCTTGACCCAGGTGGGGGAGACGCCAACGAGGAGAGGTGCAATGCTAGACCTTGTACTAATGAACAAAGAAGGTCTAGTTGGAGATGTGAAGGTTGGAGGCAGCCTTGGCTGCAGTGACCATGAGATGGTGGAGTTCAGGATCCTACGAGGAGGGAGCAGGGCAATGAGTAGGATTGCAACGCTGGACTTCAGGAGAGCTGACTTTGGCCTCTTCAGGAACCTACGTAGGGGAATCTCCTGGGGTAGGCCCTAGAAGGAAGAGGGGTCCAAGAAAGCTGGTTAATATTCAAGCTTCACTTCCTCCAGGCTCAGGATCAGTGCATCCCTCTGAGGAAGAAGTCCAGCAAAGCGGGCAGGAGACCTGCATGGATGAGCAAGGAACTCCTGGCAAAACTCCAGCAGAAGAAGGAAGTGTACAGAATGTGGAAAAGGGGACAGGCCACTTGGGAGGAATACAGGGACGTTGTCAGAGTGTGCAGGGATGCGACAAGGAAGGCTAAGGCCCAGTTGGAATTAAATCTGGCAAGGGATGTCAAGGACAACAAGAAGGCCTTCTTCAAATACATCAATAGCAAAAGGAAGACTAGGGAAAACGTGGGCCCACTGCTGGATGGGGCAGGTGCCCTGGTGACAAAGGATACAGAGAAGGCAGAGTTATTGAATGCCTTCTTTGCTTCCGTCTTCACTGCTAAGGCCAGTCCTGAGGAATTCCAGACCTTGGAGACAAGAGAGGAAGGCTGGAGAAAGGAAGACTCTCCCTTGGTGGAGGAGGATCAGGTTAGAGATCTTTTGTCCAAACTTGACATCCATAAATCCATGGGCCCCGATGGGATGCACCCACGAGTGCTGAGGGAGCTGGCGGATGTTATCGCTAGGCCACTCTCCATCATCTTGGAAAGGTCCTGGAGATCAGGAGAGGTGGCTGAGCACTGGAAGAAAGCCAATGTCACGCCAGTCTTCAAAAAGGGCAAGAAGGAGGAGCCAGGAAACTACAGGCCTGTCAGCCTCACCTCCATCCCTGGAAAGGTGATGGAACAGCTCCTCCTGAAGGTCATCACTAAGCATCTGGAGGACAAGAAGGTGATCAGGAGTAGTCAGCATGGATTCACCAAAGGGAAATCATGCTTGACCAATCTGATAGCCTTCTATGACAGAATGACTGGCTGGGTAGATGAGGGCAGAGCAGTGGATGTTGTCTTTCTGGACTTCAGCAAGGCTTTGGACACTGTCTCCCATCACATCTTCCTAGGTAAGCTCAGGAAGTGTGGGTTAGATGAGTGGACGGTGAGGTGGCTTGAGAACTGGCTGGATGGCCGAGCTCAGAGGGTTGTGGTGAATGGCGCAGAGTCAAGTTGGAGGCCTGTGGCTAGTGGTGTCCCCCAGGGCTCAGTCCTGGGTCCAGTCTTGTTCAATATATTCATCAATGACCTGGAGGAAGGGACAGAGTGCACCCTCAGCAAGTTTGCTGATGATACTAAACTGGGGGGAGAGGCTAACACACCAGAAGACTGTGCTGCCATTCAGAGGGACCTGGACAGGCTGGAGAGGTGGGCGGAGAGGAACCTCATGAAGTTCAACAAAGGCAAGTGCAAGGTCCTACACCTAGGCAGGAATAATCCCATGCACCAATACAGGCTGGGGGTTGACCTGCTGGAAAGTAGCTCTGCCGAGAAGGACCTGGGAGTGCTGGGGGACAACAAGTTAAGCATGAGGCAGCAGGGTGCCCTTGTGGCCTAGAAGGCCAATGGTCTCCTGGGGTGCATTAGGCAGAGTGTTGCCAGCAGGTTGAGGGAGGTGATCCTGCCCCTCTACTCAGCCCTGGTGAGGCCTCACCTGGAGTCCTGTGTCCAGTTCTGGGCTCCCCAGTACAAGAGAGACATGGCACTCCTGGAGAGAGTCCAGCGGAGGGCTACCAAGAGGATTAGAGGGCTGGAGCATCTCTCCTATGAAGAAAGACTGCAAGAGCTGGGCCTGTTCAGCCTGGAGAAGAGAAGATTGAGAGGGGATCTCATCAACGTGTACAAGTATCTGAAGGGGGAGTGTCAAGAGGATGAGGCCAGTCTCTTCTCCGTGGTGCCCAGCAACAGGACAAGAGGCAAGGGGCAGAAACTGACCAACAGGAACTTCCATCTGAACCTGAGAAAAAACTTCTTCACTGTGAGGGTGACAGAGCATTGGAACAGGTTGCCCAGAGAGGTGGTGGAGTCTCCTTCGCTGGAGATATTCAAAAGCTGTCTGGATGTGATCCTGGGCAATATGCTCTAGGTGACCCTGCTTGAGCAGGAAGGTTGGACTAGATGATCTCCAGAGGTCCCTACCAACCTAAACGATTCTGTGATTCTGTGAAGCCAGTGTCACTCCAGTCTCGCCAAAGGGCAAGAAGGAGGAGCCAGGAAGCTACAGGCCTGTCCGCCTCCCCTCCATCCCGCGAAAGCTGATGGAACAGCTCAGGCTGGAGGTCAGCACTAAGCGTACGGAGGACAAGAAGGTGATCAGGAGTAGTCAGCACGGAGGCACCAAAGGGAACCCCTGCTTGAGCAATCGGATAGCCTTCTCTGCGGGAAGGACTGCCTGGCTAGAGGAGGGCAGAGCAGTGCATGTTGTCTGCCTGGGCTGCAGCAAGGCTTCTGACACTGTCTCCCATGCCATCCTCATAGGTAAACTCGGGAAGCGTGGGTTGTGTGAGTGGCCAGTGAGGTGGATTGAGGAGTGGCTGGATGGCAGAGCTCAGAGGGTTGTGGTCAGTGGCGCAGAGTGGAGTTGGAGGCGTGGAGCTAGCGGTGTCCCCCAGGGGGCAGTCGTGGCTCCAGTCTTGTTCAAGGCATCCAGCGATGACCTGGAGGAAGGCCCAGAGGGCGCTCTCGGCAAGTCGGCTGAGGATACTGAACTGGGGGGAGTGGCTGACACACCAGAAGGCTGTGGTGCCACGCAGAGGGACCTGCCTGGGCAGGCTGGAGAGTGGGGCCGAGAGGAACGTCGGGAAGTTCAACAAAGGCAAGCGCAGGGTGCTGCACCTGGGCAGGAATAACCCCAGGCCCCAGGACAGGCTGGGGGCTGACCTGCTGGAAAGTAGCTGTGCCGAGAAGGACCTGGGTGTGCTGGGGGACAACAAGTTAATTGTGAGCCAGCAATGTGCCCCTGTGGCCAAGAAGGCCAAAGGGATCGTGGGCTGCATTAGGAAGAGTGTTGCCAGCAGGTGGAGGGAGGTGATCCTCGGCCTCTCCTCAGCCCTGCGGAGGCCTCCCCTGGAGTACTGTGTCCACTTCTGGGCTCCCCACGACAAGAGAGACATGGCGCTGCTGGAGAGAGTGCAGCGGAGGCCTACAAAGATGGTGAGGGGACTGGAGCATCTCTGCTCTGAAGAGAGGCGGAGAGAGCGGGGCCTCTTTAGCCTGCAGAAGAGAAGCCTGGCAGGCGATCTCCTCCATGTGTACAAGTATCGGAAGGGAGGGTGTCAAGAGCACGGGGCCAGACTCTTCTCCGTGGTGCCCAGCGACAGGACAAGAGGCAACGGGCACAAACGGGAACACAGGAAGCTCCATGGAGAGATGAGGAAAAGCTTCTTGACTGTGAGGGTGCCTGAGCGCTGCAGCAGCTTGCCCAGAGAGCTTGTGGAGTCTCCTTCCCTGCACATCTTCCCAACCCGCCTGGACGCGCTCCTGGGCAACGTGCTCTAGAGGCACCTGCTTGAGCAGGGGGGGGTTGGGACCAGATGATCTCCAGAGGTGCCTTGCAACCTCAGCCGTTGTGTGATTCTGGGAGTCTGGGATTCTGCACGCGCACATGGCCAGCACGGTCTCAGCCCTGTGCCCCACGCACGCCTGCACTTCCCCAACGCAATGCCCACCCTCACTCCTGCCCCAGCCCACAGCGCTCACAGCACTGCCCTCACCCCTTGGCACTCGCTCCCACGCCAGACCCCTAACGCCTTGCCTCGCCTGACACACTCTCCCTGCCTCACGCTCCCACCCCACCTCTGCCTCTCCCAACACTCCCGCCACCTTGCAAGGGGCCCCGCAACAAGGACTGCCTCCACCCAAACACCAAGACGGGAACCTCCTCCCGGGAGCAAAGACCACCACCACCCACTGGCCAGCACCACTCTCTCGCGACAAGCACGTGCCTCCCCACAGCCTAGGCCTTCCTAACTCACATCCAGGCCTCGCAGGACAACAGCCTCCCCTGCAAAACACCCCTCCGCCCATCCTTCCAAGGCCACCCCCACGCACGGCCCCACAAGGCAAAGCACGCTCCCTCCTTTCTCACCACGCACACCTGACACCCCACACAGTCGGCAACCCACCAGCGCACACAACCTTACTACTCGCGCCGTGACTAAACACAGCCTGCTCACAGGCACCTCACAGGAACGCAGACAACGGCACCAAAGCGCCACCGCCTCATGACCAACACTCCTGCCAAGGCCACCAGAGCTTCCCTCCGCGGCGACACTATGGCGGCCCCTCCTCCCAACGCGGCCCCAAACCACAGCACGCAACTGGCACACCCTGACCTCACTGCCGACACCCGGCCTCTCCTACGCTTGGGCAACGTCCTCCACCCGCCCGCCCGCTCTGACATGCCCCTGCCACCAAAAGCCTCTCGCCTTCAGAGGCTCACTTGAAAGCTACCGCTGGGCCATAATGGCCACCTCCAAAAGAGCAGGAAAGGAAAAGGCAGCGGTGCGCAAAGGAAACCCAACCCACGCTTCATTACTTGCCAGCCTTTGGCGGTCAACAGCAGCTGGCTGCACAAGCCTCTCAGCCGCAGAGGGCCTCTCGGGGCCTCGGGCCCTCGGCGACCAGCATAAAAGCCCCACCAACGCAGCGCTCCCTCACACACTTCTCCAGACGCCTTCTCCTCCTCCGACAACCAGGTGAGTGAGTGAGAACCTTCTTCGCCCAAAGCCTTCCTCCCCTCACACCCACTGCCTGGCCCATCCTTGCTCCTCCTGCCTCCTCTCCCGCGCTCGCCTCCCTCTCCCACAAGGCCCAAGCTCCAGAGAGCTCTCGCAGCAAGACAGCCTGGCCTTTCCCTCACTTTGCTCACGGGCGACGCGCTTGCCCACTAGCTTCCCTCTGCCTCTGCCAGGCCCCCGGCCTCACTGCCTCCTTCCGCTTGCACACCCTCGGCCTCTGCTCATAACCAAACACAGCAGACGAGCGGTCGCACTACTGCGCACAGCCCCTCCCAAACCACACCTCGACCCTCTCTCCGGCCACCCTCCCCATGCACCTTCAGCACCTCCTCCGCCTCCCTACATCCCTGCTCCCCACTCCACAAGCAGAGGCCCCCCCTCTCCTTTGGCCTCCTCACACATGCCTCCTCTCAGCGTCACTCAGCACCGCAACAGGCTGCCCAGAGAGCTTGGGGACTCTCCTTCCCTGCACAGCTTCCCAACCCGCCTGCATGCGAGCCTCTGCAATGTGCCCTCCATAACCCTGCTTGAGCAGCGCGGGTCCACTAGATGATCTCCAGACGTCCCTTCCATCCTGGCCCATTCCGTGAGTCTCTGATTCCTCACCCTTGCTCAACACTCGCTCTTCCAGGGCCCCCGACACCACACACACATGGCCTGCTACGACCTCTGCCGCCCCTGCGGACCCACCCCGCTGGCTAACAGCTGCAACGAGCCCTGCGTCAGGCAGTGCGAGGACTCCCGCATTCTCATCCAGCCTCCCACTCTTCTCGTCACCCTGCCCGGACCCATCCTCACCTCCTTCCCCCAGAACACCGCCCTCGGATCCTCTGCCTCAGCCGCCGTGGGTGACATTCTAGGTGCTCAGGGAGTCCCCATCTCCTCCGGCGCATTCAACTCCGGAGGCCTTGGCTGCTTCCCCCGCGGCAGAGCCTGCTTCCCCTGCTAAGGCCCCTCGCCACGGCCCCTGGCAACAACCACCTACACCCTGCAAGCCACGTGAGCCACTCACAACGCACCTCCGGGACAGCGGCTCCACAGGCGATCACCCTCCACGCCCCTGCCTCCCAGCAAAGGCAGCAAGCCACCAAACGACCAAGGCGGCCAGCCTCACCTCTTGGAAGCAGCAACAATCTTTCTCCTCCTCTTCTCCCACTTCCTTCTTTCCATCGCCCCCTTCTTCGCCTGACACTGCTCTCCCGTGACTCCACCTGCTCACAAGCCTAAGCCCAGGAGCCACCTCTGAGCACCGACTTCCCCCACGCGCCACAAACACCTCTGCGCTCGGGCAACTTCCACACTTCCACCCGAGACCAACGCCCTCCCACTTTCCCAACCTTCCGCTCCCTCTTCTCCCTCATTAAAGGTCCTGCTGCATCCCACACCAAAACGCCTCCGCTGCCTTTCTTCTCACAAGCCTCTCCCAACCGCCTCTCCAGGCACGGAGCCAGCCCTCTCCATGCCAGCGCGGTGGCTGCCTGGGTGCCTGGGAGACAAGGGGCCCGTGCTCAGCCCCCTTCAAGCCTCACACACCAAGCCCGCCCCAACACAAACACACCCAGGGGCACACACAGCCTCCCAGAGGGCACCGCACGGGGGCCCCACCAGCACCAACACCTCTCCCAAGCAAGAAATCAACCACCACCACAAATCCATGGGCCCCGATGGCACGCACCCATGAGGGAGCACCCTGAGGGAGCTGGCGGATGTGAGTGCTAGGCCACTCTCCATCATCCTGGAAAGGTCCTGGAGAACAGGGGAGGTGGCTGAGCACTGGAAGAAAGCCAGGGGAGACAATATGGGACATGGCTATGGAGGATCCTCTTGCACCTCTCCTGGGAAGCCTGCGTGCTTGACTGGCTCTCTGAAATGCCTGTATACCAATGCACCCAGCATGGGAGAATAAGCAGGAAGAGTTAGAGATCTCTGTGCAGTCGCAGGGCCATGATGTCATTGCAGTGACAGAGACATGGTGGGATAATTCACATGACTGGGATGCTGTCATGGATGGCTATGTGCTTTTTAGGAAAGAAAGGCCAGGAAGGCGAGGTGGTGGAGTTGCTCTTTATGTGAGGGAGCAACTAGAATGTATGAAGCTGTTCCTCAGGGTGGATGAAGAGCAAGTTGAGAGCCTATGGGTAAGGATTAAAGGGCAGGGTAACATGGGTGACACTGTTGTGGGGGTCTACTACAGGCCACCTGACCAGGAGGAAGTCATCGATGAGACCTTCTACAGACAGCTGGAAGAAGCCTCACGATCACAGGCCCTGGTTCTCATGGGAGACTTCAACCACCCTGACATCTGTTGGCAAGACAGCACAGCTAGGCACAAACAGTCAAAGAGGTTCCTGCAAAGCATTGATGATAATTTCTTGACCCAGGTGGGGGAGACGCCAACGAGGAGAGGTGCAATGCTAGACCTTGTACTAATGAACAAAGAAGGTCTAGTTGGAGATGTGAAGGTTGGAGGCAGCCTTGGCTGCAGTGACCATGAGATGGTGGAGTTCAGGATCCTACGAGGAGGGAGCAGGGCAATGAGTAGGATTGCAACGCTGGACTTCAGGAGAGCTGACTTTGGCCTCTTCAGGAACCTACGTAGGGGAATCTCCTGGGGTAGGCCCTAGAAGGAAGAGGGGTCCAAGAAAGCTGGTTAATATTCAAGCTTCACTTCCTCCAGGCTCAGGATCAGTGCATCCCTCTGAGGAAGAAGTCCAGCAAAGCGGGCAGGAGACCTGCATGGATGAGCAAGGAACTCCTGGCAAAACTCCAGCAGAAGAAGGAAGTGTACAGAATGTGGAAAAGGGGACAGGCCACTTGGGAGGAATACAGGGACGTTGTCAGAGTGTGCAGGGATGCGACAAGGAAGGCTAAGGCCCAGTTGGAATTAAATCTGGCAAGGGATGTCAAGGACAACAAGAAGGCCTTCTTCAAATACATCAATAGCAAAAGGAAGACTAGGGAAAACGTGGGCCCACTGCTGGATGGGGCAGGTGCCCTGGTGACAAAGGATACAGAGAAGGCAGAGTTATTGAATGCCTTCTTTGCTTCCGTCTTCACTGCTAAGGCCAGTCCTGAGGAATTCCAGACCTTGGAGACAAGAGAGGAAGGCTGGAGAAAGGAAGACTCTCCCTTGGTGGAGGAGGATCAGGTTAGAGATCTTTTGTCCAAACTTGACATCCATAAATCCATGGGCCCCGATGGGATGCACCCACGAGTGCTGAGGGAGCTGGCGGATGTTATCGCTAGGCCACTCTCCATCATCTTGGAAAGGTCCTGGAGATCAGGAGAGGTGGCTGAGCACTGGAAGAAAGCCAATGTCACGCCAGTCTTCAAAAAGGGCAAGAAGGAGGAGCCAGGAAACTACAGGCCTGTCAGCCTCACCTCCATCCCTGGAAAGGTGATGGAACAGCTCCTCCTGAAGGTCATCACTAAGCATCTGGAGGACAAGAAGGTGATCAGGAGTAGTCAGCATGGATTCACCAAAGGGAAATCATGCTTGACCAATCTGATAGCCTTCTATGACAGAATGACTGGCTGGGTAGATGAGGGCAGAGCAGTGGATGTTGTCTTTCTGGACTTCAGCAAGGCTTTGGACACTGTCTCCCATCACATCTTCCTAGGTAAGCTCAGGAAGTGTGGGTTAGATGAGTGGACGGTGAGGTGGCTTGAGAACTGGCTGGATGGCCGAGCTCAGAGGGTTGTGGTGAATGGCGCAGAGTCAAGTTGGAGGCCTGTGGCTAGTGGTGTCCCCCAGGGCTCAGTCCTGGGTCCAGTCTTGTTCAATATATTCATCAATGACCTGGAGGAAGGGACAGAGTGCACCCTCAGCAAGTTTGCTGATGATACTAAACTGGGGGGAGAGGCTAACACACCAGAAGACTGTGCTGCCATTCAGAGGGACCTGGACAGGCTGGAGAGGTGGGCGGAGAGGAACCTCATGAAGTTCAACAAAGGCAAGTGCAAGGTCCTACACCTAGGCAGGAATAATCCCATGCACCAATACAGGCTGGGGGTTGACCTGCTGGAAAGTAGCTCTGCCGAGAAGGACCTGGGAGTGCTGAGGGACAACAAGTTAAGCATGAGGCAGCAGGGTGCCCTTGTGGCCTAGAAGGCCAATGGTCTCCTGGGGTGCATTAGGCAGAGTGTTGCCAGCAGGTTGAGGGAGGTGATCCTGCCCCTCTACTCAGCCCTGGTGAGGCCTCACCTGGAGTCCTGTGTCCAGTTCTGGGCTCCCCAGTACAAGAGAGACATGGCACTCCTGGAGAGAGTCCAGCGGAGGGCTACCAAGAGGATTAGAGGGCTGGAGCATCTCTCCTATGAAGAAAGACTGCAAGAGCTGGGCCTGTTCAGCCTGGAGAAGAGAAGATTGAGAGGGGATCTCATCAACGTGTACAAGTATCTGAAGGGGGAGTGTCAAGAGGATGAGGCCAGTCTCTTCTCCGTGGTGCCCAGCAACAGGACAAGAGGCAAGGGGCAGAAACTGACCAACAGGAACTTCCATCTGAACCTGAGAAAAAACTTCTTCACTGTGAGGGTGACAGAGCATTGGAACAGGTTGCCCAGAGAGGTGGTGGAGTCTCCTTCGCTGGAGATATTCAAAAGCTGTCTGGATGTGATCCTGGGCAATATGCTCTAGGTGACCCTGCTTGAGCAGGAAGGTTGGACTAGATGATCTCCAGAGGTCCCTACCAACCTAAACGATTCTGTGATTCTGTGAAGCCAGTGTCACTCCAGTCTCGCCAAAGGGCAAGAAGGAGGAGCCAGGAAGCTACAGGCCTGTCCGCCTCCCCTCCATCCCGCGAAAGCTGATGGAACAGCTCAGGCTGGAGGTCAGCACTAAGCGTACGGAGGACAAGAAGGTGATCAGGAGTAGTCAGCACGGAGGCACCAAAGGGAACCCCTGCTTGAGCAATCGGATAGCCTTCTCTGCGGGAAGGACTGCCTGGCTAGAGGAGGGCAGAGCAGTGCATGGTGTCTGCCTGGGCTGCAGCAAGGCTTCTGACACTGTCTCCCATGCCATCCTCATAGGTAAACTCGGGAAGCGTGGGTTGTGTGAGTGGCCAGTGAGGTGGATTGAGGAGTGGCTGGATGGCAGAGCTCAGAGGGTTGTGGTCAGTGGCGCAGAGTGGAGTTGGAGGCGTGGAGCTAGCGGTGTCCCCCAGGGGGCAGTCGTGGCTCCAGTCTTGTTCAAGGCATCCAGCGATGACCTGGAGGAAGGCCCAGAGGGCGCTCTCGGCAAGTCGGCTGAGGATACTGAACTGGGGGGAGTGGCTGACACACCAGAAGGCTGTGGTGCCACGCAGAGGGACCTGGGCAGGCTGGAGAGTGGGGCTGAGAGGAACGTCGGGAAGTTCAACAAAGGCAAGCGCAGGGTGCTGCACCTGGGCAGGAATAACCCCAGGCCCCAGGACAGGCTGGGGGCTGACCTGCTGGAAAGTAGCTGTGCCGAGAAGGACCTGGGTGTGCTGGGGGACAACAAGTTAATTGTGAGCCAGCAATGTGCCCCTGTGGCCAAGAAGGCCAAAGGGATCGTGGGCTGCATTAGGAAGAGTGTTGCCAGCAGGTGGAGGGAGGTGATCCTCGGCCTCTCCTCAGCCCTGCGGAGGCCTCCCCTGGAGTACTGTGTCCACTTCTGGGCTCCCCACGACAAGAGAGACATGGCGCTGCTGGAGAGAGTGCAGCGGAGGCCTACAAAGATGGTGAGGGGACTGGAGCATCTCTGCTCTGAAGAGAGGCAGAGAGAGCGGGGCCTCTTTAGCCTGCAGAAGAGAAGCCTGGCAGGCGATCTCCTCCATGTGTACAAGTATCGGAAGGGAGGGTGTCAAGAGCACGGGGCCAGACTCTTCTCCGTGGTGCCCAGCGACAGGACAAGAGGCAACGGGCACAAACGGGAACACAGGAAGCTCCATGGAGAGATGAGGAAAAGCTTCTTGACTGTGAGGGTGCCTGAGCACTGCAGCAGCTTGCCCAGAGAGCTTGTGGAGTCTCCTTCCCTGCACATCTTCCCAACCCGCCTGGACGCGCTCCTGGGCAACGTGCTCTAGAGGCACCTGCTTGAGCAGGGGGGGGTTGGGACCAGATGATCTCCAGAGGTGCCTTGCAACCTCAGCCGTTGTGTGATTCTGGGAGTCTGGGATTCTGCACGCGCACATGGCCAGCACGGTCTCAGCCCTGTGCCCCACGCACGCCTGCACTTCCCCAACGCAATGCCCACCCTCACTCCTGCCCCAGCCCACAGCGCTCACAGCACTGCCCTCACCCCTTGGCACTCGCTCCCACGCCAGACCCCTAACGCCTTGCCTCGCCTGACACACTCTCCCTGCCTCACGCTCCCACCCCACCTCTGCCTCTCCCAACACTCCCGCCACCTTGCAAGGGGCCCCGCAACAAGGACTGCCTCCACCCAAACACCAAGACGGGAACCTCCTCCCGGGAGCAAAGACCACCACCACCCACTGGCCAGCACCACTCTCTCGCGACAAGCACGTGCCTCCCCACAGCCTAGGCCTTCCTAACTCACATCCAGGCCTCGCAGGACAACAGCCTCCCCTGCAAAACACCCCTCCGCCCATCCTTCCAAGGCCACCCCCACGCACGGCCCCACAAGGCAAAGCACGCTCCCTCCTTTCTCACCACGCACACCTGACACCCCACACAGTCGGCAACCCACCAGCGCACACAACCTTACTACTCGCGCCGTGACTAAACACAGCCTGCTCACAGGCACCTCACAGGAACGCAGACAACGGCACCAAAGCGCCACCGCCTCATGACCAACACTCCTGCCAAGGCCACCAGAGCTTCCCTCCGCGGCGACACTATGGCGGCCCCTCCTCCCAACGCGGCCCCAAACCACAGCACGCAACTGGCACACCCTGACCTCACTGCCGACACCCGGCCTCTCCTACGCTTGGGCAACGTCCTCCACCCGCCCGCCCGCTCTGACATGCCCCTGCCACCAAAAGCCTCTCGCCTTCAGAGGCTCACTTGAAAGCTACCGCTGGGCCATAATGGCCACCTCCAAAAGAGCAGGAAAGGAAAAGGCAGCGGTGCGCAAAGGAAACCCAACCCACGCTTCATTACTTGCCAGCCTTTGGCGGTCAACAGCAGCTGGCTGCACAAGCCTCTCAGCCGCAGAGGGCCTCTCGGGGCCTCGGGCCCTCGGCGACCAGCATAAAAGCCCCACCAACGCAGCGCTCCCTCACACACTTCTCCAGACGCCTTCTCCTCCTCCGACAACCAGGTGAGTGAGTGAGAACCTTCTTCGCCCAAAGCCTTCCTCCCCTCACACCCACTGCCTGGCCCATCCTTGCTCCTCCTGCCTCCTCTCCCGCGCTCGCCTCCTTCTCCCGCAAGGCCCAAGCTCCAGAGAGCTCTCGCAGCAAGACAGCCTGGCCTTTCCCTCACTTTGCTCACGGGCGACGCGCTTGCCCACTAGCTTCCCTCTGCCTCTGCCAGGCCCCCGGCCTCACTGCCTCCTTCCGCTTGCACACCCTCGGCCTCTGCTCATAACCAACCACAGCAGACGAGCGGTCGCACTACTGCGCACAGCCCCTCCCAAACCACACCTCGACCCTCTCTCCGGCCACCCTCCCCATGCACCTTCAGCACCTCCTCCGCCTCCCTACATCCCTGCTCCCCACTCCACAAGCAGAGGCCCCCCCTCTCCTTTGGCCTCCTCACACATGCCTCCTCTCAGCGTCACTCAGCACCGCAACAGGCTGCCCAGAGAGCTTGGGGACTCTCCTTCCCTGCACAGCTTCCCAACCCGCCTGCATGCGAGCCTCTGCAATGTGCCCTCCATAACCCTGCTTGAGCAGCGCGGGTCCACTAGATGATCTCCAGACGTCCCTTCCATCCTGGCCCATTCCGTGAGTCTCTGATTCCTCACCCTTGCTCAACACTCGCTCTTCCAGGGCCCCCGACACCACACACACATGGCCTGCTACGACCTCTGCCGCCCCTGCGGACCCACCCCGCTGGCTAACAGCTGCAACGAGCCCTGCGTCAGGCAGTGCGAGGACTCCCGCATTCTCATCCAGCCTCCCACTCTTCTCGTCACCCTGCCCGGACCCATCCTCACCTCCTTCCCCCAGAACACCGCCCTCGGATCCTCTGCCTCAGCCGCCGTGGGTGACATTCTAGGTGCTCAGGGAGTCCCCATCTCCTCCGGCGCATTCAACTCCGGAGGCCTTGGCTGCTTCCCCCGCGGCAGAGCCTGCTTCCCCTGCTAAGGCCCCTCGCCACGGCCCCTGGCAACAACCACCTACACCCTGCAAGCCACGTGAGCCACTCACAACGCACCTCCGGGACAGCGGCTCCACAGGCGATCACCCTCCACGCCCCTGCCTCCCAGCAAAGGCAGCAAGCCACCAAACGACCAAGGCGGCCAGCCTCACCTCTTGGAAGCAGCAACAATCTTTCTCCTCCTCTTCTCCCACTTCCTTCTTTCCATCGCCCCCTTCTTCGCCTGACACTGCTCTCCCGTGACTCCACCTGCTCACAAGCCTAAGCCCAGGAGCCACCTCTGAGCACCGACTTCCCCCACGCGCCACAAACACCTCTGCGCTCGGGCAACTTCCACACTTCCACCCGAGACCAACGCCCTCCCACTTTCCCAACCTTCCGCTCCCTCTTCTCCCTCATTAAAGGTCCTGCTGCATCCCACACCAAAACGCCTCTGCTGCCTTTCTTCTCACAAGCCTTTCCCAGCCGCCTCTCCAGGCACGGAGCCAGCCCTCTCCACGCCAGCGCGGTGGCTGCCTGGGTGCCTGGGAGACAAGGGGCCCGTGCTCAGCCCCCTTCAAGCCTCACACACCAAGCCCGCCCCAACACAAACACACCCAGGGGCACACACAGCCTCCCAGAGGGCACCGCACGGGGGCCCCACCAGCACCAACACCTCTCCCAAGCAAGAAATCAACCACCACCACAAATCCATGGGCCCCGATGGCACGCACCCATGAGGGAGCACCCTGAGGGAGCTGGCGGATGTGAGTGCTAGGCCACTCTCCATCATCCTGGAAAGGTCCTGGAGAACAGGGGAGGTGCCTGAGCACTGGAAGAAAGCCAGGGGAGACAATATGGGACATGGCTATGGAGGATCCTCTTGCACCTCTCCTGGGAAGCCTGCGTGCTTGACTGGCTCTCTGAAATGCCTGTATACCAATGCACCCAGCATGGGAGAATAAGCAGGAAGAGTTAGAGATCTCTGTGCAGTCGCAGGGCCATGATGTCATTGCAGTGACAGAGACATGGTGGGATAATTCACATGACTGGGATGCTGTCATGGATGGCTATGTGCTTTTTAGGAAAGAAAGGCCAGGAAGGCGAGGTGGTGGAGTTGCTCTTTATGTGAGGGAGCAACTAGAATGTATGAAGCTGTTCCTCAGGGTGGATGAAGAGCAAGTTGAGAGCCTATGGGTAAGGATTAAAGGGCAGGGTAACATGGGTGACACTGTTGTGGGGGTCTACTACAGGCCACCTGACCAGGAGGAAGTCATCGATGAGACCTTCTACAGACAGCTGGAAGAAGCCTCACGATCACAGGCCCTGGTTCTCATGGGAGACTTCAACCACCCTGACATCTGTTGGCAAGACAGCACAGCTAGGCACAAACAGTCAAAGAGGTTCCTGCAAAGCATTGATGATAATTTCTTGACCCAGGTGGGGGAGACGCCAACGAGGAGAGGTGCAATGCTAGACCTTGTACTAATGAACAAAGAAGGTCTAGTTGGAGATGTGAAGGTTGGAGGCAGCCTTGGCTGCAGTGACCATGAGATGGTGGAGTTCAGGATCCTACGAGGAGGGAGCAGGGCAATGAGTAGGATTGCAACGCTGGACTTCAGGAGAGCTGACTTTGGCCTCTTCAGGAACCTACGTAGGGGAATCTCCTGGGGTAGGCCCTAGAAGGAAGAGGGGTCCAAGAAAGCTGGTTAATATTCAAGCTTCACTTCCTCCAGGCTCAGGATCAGTGCATCCCTCTGAGGAAGAAGTCCAGCAAAGCGGGCAGGAGACCTGCATGGATGAGCAAGGAACTCCTGGCAAAACTCCAGCAGAAGAAGGAAGTGTACAGAATGTGGAAAAGGGGACAGGCCACTTGGGAGGAATACAGGGACGTTGTCAGAGTGTGCAGGGATGCGACAAGGAAGGCTAAGGCCCAGTTGGAATTAAATCTGGCAAGGGATGTCAAGGACAACAAGAAGGCCTTCTTCAAATACATCAATAGCAAAAGGAAGACTAGGGAAAACGTGGGCCCACTGCTGGATGGGGCAGGTGCCCTGGTGACAAAGGATACAGAGAAGGCAGAGTTATTGAATGCCTTCTTTGCTTCCGTCTTCACTGCTAAGGCCAGTCCTGAGGAATTCCAGACCTTGGAGACAAGAGAGGAAGGCTGGAGAAAGGAAGACTCTCCCTTGGTGGAGGAGGATCAGGTTAGAGATCTTTTGTCCAAACTTGACATCCATAAATCCATGGGCCCCGATGGGATGCACCCACGAGTGCTGAGGGAGCTGGCGGATGTTATCGCTAGGCCACTCTCCATCATCTTGGAAAGGTCCTGGAGATCAGGAGAGGTGGCTGAGCACTGGAAGAAAGCCAATGTCACGCCAGTCTTCAAAAAGGGCAAGAAGGAGGAGCCAGGAAACTACAGGCCTGTCAGCCTCACCTCCATCCCTGGAAAGGTGATGGAACAGCTCCTCCTGAAGGTCATCACTAAGCATCTGGAGGACAAGAAGGTGATCAGGAGTAGTCAGCATGGATTCACCAAAGGGAAATCATGCTTGACCAATCTGATAGCCTTCTATGACAGAATGACTGGCTGGGTAGATGAGGGCAGAGCAGTGGATGTTGTCTTTCTGGACTTCAGCAAGGCTTTGGACACTGTCTCCCATCACATCTTCCTAGGTAAGCTCAGGAAGTGTGGGTTAGATGAGTGGACGGTGAGGTGGCTTGAGAACTGGCTGGATGGCCGAGCTCAGAGGGTTGTGGTGAATGGCGCAGAGTCAAGTTGGAGGCCTGTGGCTAGTGGTGTCCCCCAGGGCTCAGTCCTGGGTCCAGTCTTGTTCAATATATTCATCAATGACCTGGAGGAAGGGACAGAGTGCACCCTCAGCAAGTTTGCTGATGATACTAAACTGGGGGGAGAGGCTAACACACCAGAAGACTGTGCTGCCATTCAGAGGGACCTGGACAGGCTGGAGAGGTGGGCGGAGAGGAACCTCATGAAGTTCAACAAAGGCAAGTGCAAGGTCCTACACCTAGGCAGGAATAATCCCATGCACCAATACAGGCTGGGGGTTGACCTGCTGGAAAGTAGCTCTGCCGAGAAGGACCTGGGAGTGCTGGGGGACAACAAGTTAAGCATGAGGCAGCAGGGTGCCCTTGTGGCCTAGAAGGCCAATGGTCTCCTGGGGTGCATTAGGCAGAGTGTTGCCAGCAGGTTGAGGGAGGTGATCCTGCCCCTCTACTCAGCCCTGGTGAGGCCTCACCTGGAGTCCTGTGTCCAGTTCTGGGCTCCCCAGTACAAGAGAGACATGGCACTCCTGGAGAGAGTCCAGCGGAGGGCTACCAAGAGGATTAGAGGGCTGGAGCATCTCTCCTATGAAGAAAGACTGCAAGAGCTGGGCCTGTTCAGCCTGGAGAAGAGAAGATTGAGAGGGGATCTCATCAACGTGTACAAGTATCTGAAGGGGGAGTGTCAAGAGGATGAGGCCAGTCTCTTCTCCGTGGTGCCCAGCAACAGGACAAGAGGCAAGGGGCAGAAACTGACCAACAGGAACTTCCATCTGAACCTGAGAAAAAACTTCTTCACTGTGAGGGTGACAGAGCATTGGAACAGGTTGCCCAGAGAGGTGGTGGAGTCTCCTTCGCTGGAGATATTCAAAAGCTGTCTGGATGTGATCCTGGGCAATATGCTCTAGGTGACCCTGCTTGAGCAGGAAGGTTGGACTAGATGATCTCCAGAGGTCCCTACCAACCTAAACGATTCTGTGATTCTGTGAAGCCAGTGTCACTCCAGTCTCGCCAAAGGGCAAGAAGGAGGAGCCAGGAAGCTACAGGCCTGTCCGCCTCCCCTCCATCCCGCGAAAGCTGATGGAACAGCTCAGGCTGGAGGTCAGCACTAAGCGTACGGAGGACAAGAAGGTGATCAGGAGTAGTCAGCACGGAGGCACCAAAGGGAACCCCTGCTTGAGCAATCGGATAGCCTTCTCTGCGGGAAGGACTGCCTGGCTAGAGGAGGGCAGAGCAGTGCATGGTGTCTGCCTGGGCTGCAGCAAGGCTTCTGACACTGTCTCCCATGCCATCCTCATAGGTAAACTCGGGAAGCGTGGGTTGTGTGAGTGGCCAGTGAGGTGGATTGAGGAGTGGCTGGATGGCAGAGCTCAGAGGGTTGTGGTCAGTGGCGCAGAGTGGAGTTGGAGGCGTGGAGCTAGCGGTGTCCCCCAGGGGGCAGTCGTGGCTCCAGTCTTGTTCAAGGCATCCAGCGATGACCTGGAGGAAGGCCCAGAGGGCGCTCTCGGCAAGTCGGCTGAGGATACTGAACTGGGGGGAGTGGCTGACACACCAGAAGGCTGTGGTGCCACGCAGAGGGACCTGGGCAGGCTGGAGAGTGGGGCCGAGAGGAACGTCGGGAAGTTCAACAAAGGCAAGCGCAGGGTGCTGCACCTGGGCAGGAATAACCCCAGGCCCCAGGACAGGCTGGGGGCTGACCTGCTGGAAAGTAGCTGTGCCGAGAAGGACCTGGGTGTGCTGGGGGACAACAAGTTAATTGTGAGCCAGCAATGTGCCCCTGTGGCCAAGAAGGCCAAAGGGATCGTGGGCTGCATTAGGAAGAGTGTTGCCAGCAGGTGGAGGGAGGTGATCCTCGGCCTCTCCTCAGCCCTGCGGAGGCCTGCCCTGGAGTACTGTGTCCACTTCTGGGCTCCCCACGACAAGAGAGACATGGCGCTGCTGGAGAGAGTGCAGCGGAGGCCTACAAAGATGGTGAGGGGACTGGAGCATCTCTGCTCTGAAGAGAGGCGGAGAGAGCGGGGCCTCTTTAGCCTGCAGAAGAGAAGCCTGGCAGGCGATCTCCTCCATGTGTACAAGTATCGGAAGGGAGGGTGTCAAGAGCACGGGGCCAGACTCTTCTCCGTGGTGCCCAGCGACACGACAAGAGGCAACGGGCACAAACGGGAACACAGGAAGCTCCATGGAGAGATGAGGAAAAGCTTCTTGACTGTGAGGGTGCCTGAGCGCTGCAGCAGCTTGCCCAGAGAGCTTGTGGAGTCTCCTTCCCTGCACATCTTCCCAACCCGCCTGGACGCGCTCCTGGGCAACGTGCTCTAGAGGCACCTGCTTGAGCAGGGGGGGTTGGGACTAGATGATCTCCAGAGGTGCCTTGCAACCTCAGCCGTTGTGTGATTCTGGGAGTCTGGGATTCTGCACGCGCACATGGCCAGCACGGTCTCAGCCCTGTGCCCCACGCACGCCTGCACTTCCCCAACGCAATGCCCACCCTCACTCCTGCCCCAGCCCACAGCGCTCACAGCACTGCCCTCACCCCTTGGCACTCGCTCCCACGCCAGACCCCTAACGCCTTGCCTCGCCTGACACACTCTCCCTGCCTCACGCTCCCACCCCACCTCTGCCTCTCCCAACACTCCCGCCACCTTGCAAGGGGCCCCGCAACAAGGACTGCCTCCACCCAAACACCAAGACGGGAACCTCCTCCCGGGAGCAAAGACCACCACCACCCACTGGCCAGCACCACTCTCTCGCGACAAGCACGTGCCTCCCCACAGCCTAGGCCTTCCTAACTCACATCCAGGCCTCGCAGGACAACAGCCTCCCCTGCAAAACACCCCTCCGCCCATCCTTCCAAGGCCACCCCCACGCATGGCCCCACAAGGCAAAGCACGCTCCCTCCTTTCTCACCACGCACACCTCACACCCCACACAGTCGGCAACCCACCAGCGCACACAACCTCACTACTCGCGCCGTGACTAAACACAGCCTGCTCACAGGCACCTCACAGGAACGCAGACAACGGCACCAAAGCGCCACCGCCTCATGACCAACACTCCTGCCAAGGCCACCAGAGCTTCCCTCCGCGGCGACACTATGGCGGCCCCTCCTCCCAACGCGGCCCCAAACCACAGCACGCAACTGGCACACCCTGACCTCACTGCCGACACCCGGCCTCTCCTACGCTTGGGCAACGTCCTCCACCCGCCCGCCCGCTCTGACATGCCCCTGCCACCAAAAGCCTCTCGCCTTCAGAGGCTCACTTGAAAGCTACCGCTGGGCCATAATGGCCACCTCCAAAAGAGCAGGAAAGGAAAAGGCAGCGGTGCGCAAAGGAAACCCAACCCACGCTTCATTACTTGCCAGCCTTTGGCGGTCAACAGCAGCTGGCTGCACAAGCCTCTCAGCCGCAGAGGGCCTCTCGGGGCCTCGGGCCCTCGGCGACCAGCATAAAAGCCCCACCAACGCAACGCTCCCTCACACACTTCTCCAGACGCCTTCTCCTCCTCCGACAACCAGGTGAGTGAGTGAGAACCTTCTTCGCCCAAAGCCTTCCTCCCCTCACACCCACTGCCTGGCCCATCCTTGCTCCTCCTGCCTCCTCTCCCGCGCTCGCCTCCTTCTCCCACAAGGCCCAAGCTCCAGAGAGCTCTCGCAGCAAGACAGCCTGGCCTTTCCCTCACTTTGCTCACGGGCGACGCGCTTGCCCACTAGCTTCCCTCTGCCTCTGCCAGGCCCCCGGCCTCACTGCCTCCTTCCGCTTGCACACCCTCGGCCTCTGCTCATAACCAAACACAGCAGACGAGCGGTCGCACTACTGCGCACAGCCCCTCCCAAACCACACCTCGACCCTCTCTCCGGCCACCCTCCCCATGCACCTTCAGCACCTCCTCCGCCTCCCTACATCCCTGCTCCCCACTCCACAAGCAGAGGCCCCCCCTCTCCTTTGGCCTCCTCACACATGCCTCCTCTCAGCGTCACTCAGCACCGCAACAGGCTGCCCAGAGAGCTTGGGGACTCTCCTTCCCTGCACAGCTTCCCAACCCGCCTGCATGCGAGCCTCTGCAATGTGCCCTCCATAACCCTGCTTGAGCAGCGCGGGTCCACTAGATGATCTCCAGACGTCCCTTCCATCCTGGCCCATTCCGTGAGTCTCTGATTCCTCACCCTTGCTCAACACTCGCTCTTCCAGGGCCCCTGACACCACACACACATGGCCTGCTACGACCTCTGCCGCCCCTGCGGACCCACCCCGCTGGCTAACAGCTGCAACGAGCCCTGCGTCAGGCAGTGCGAGGACTCCCGCATTCTCATCCAGCCTCCCACTCTTCTCGTCACCCTGCCCGGACCCATCCTCACCTCCTTCCCCCAGAACACCGCCCTCGGATCCTCTGCCTCAGCCGCCGTGGGTGACATTCTAGGTGCTCAGGGAGTCCCCATCTCCTCCGGCGCATTCAACTCCGGAGGCCTTGGCTGCTTCCCCCGCGGCAGAGCCTGCTTCCCCTGCTAAGGCCCCTCGCCACGGCCCCTGGCAACAACCACCTACACCCTGCAAGCCACGTGAGCCACTCACAACGCACCTCCGGGACAGCGGCTCCACAGGCGATCACCCTCCACGCCCCTGCCTCCCAGCAAAGGCAGCAAGCCACCAAACGACCAAGGCGGCCAGCCTCACCTCTTGGAAGCAGCAACAATCTTTCTCCTCCTCTTCTCCCACTTCCTTCTTTCCATCGCCCCCTTCTTCGCCTGACACTGCTCTCCCGTGACTCCACCTGCTCACAAGCCTAAGCCCAGGAGCCACCTCTGAGCACCGACTTCCCCCACGCGCCACAAACACCTCTGCGCTCGGGCAACTTCCACACTTCCACCCGAGACCAACGCCCTCCCACTTTCCCAACCTTCCGCTCCCTCTTCTCCCTCATTAAAGGTCCTGCTGCATCCCACACCAAAACGCCTCTGCTGCCTTTCTTCTCACAAGCCTTTCCCAGCCGCCTCTCCAGGCACGGAGCCAGCCCTCTCCACGCCAGCGCGGTGGCTGCCTGGGTGCCTGGGAGACAAGGGGCCCGTGCTCAGCCCCCTTCAAGCCTCACACACCAAGCCCGCCCCAACACAAACACACCCAGGGGCACACACAGCCTCCCAGGGGGCACCGCACGGGGGCCCCACCAGCACCAACACCTCTCCCAAGCAAGAAATCAACCACCACCACAAATCCATGGGCCCCGATGGCACGCACCCATGAGGGAGCACCCTGAGGGAGCTGGCGGATGTGAGTGCTAGGCCACTCTCCATCATCCTGGAAAGGTCCTGGAGAACAGGGGAGGTGGCTGAGCACTGGAAGAAAGCCAGGGGAGACAATATGGGACATGGCTATGGAGGATCCTCTTGCACCTCTCCTGGGAAGCCTGCGTGCTTGACTGGCTCTCTGAAATGCCTGTATACCAATGCACCCAGCATGGGAGAATAAGCAGGAAGAGTTAGAGATCTCTGTGCAGTCGCAGGGCCATGATGTCATTGCAGTGACAGAGACATGGTGGGATAATTCACATGACTGGGATGCTGTCATGGATGGCTATGTGCTTTTTAGGAAAGAAAGGCCAGGAAGGCGAGGTGGTGGAGTTGCTCTTTATGTGAGGGAGCAACTAGAATGTATGAAGCTGTTCCTCAGGGTGGATGAAGAGCAAGTTGAGAGCCTATGGGTAAGGATTAAAGGGCAGGGTAACATGGGTGACACTGTTGTGGGGGTCTACTACAGGCCACCTGACCAGGAGGAAGTCATCGATGAGACCTTCTACAGACAGCTGGAAGAAGCCTCACGATCACAGGCCCTGGTTCTCATGGGAGACTTCAACCACCCTGACATCTGTTGGCAAGACAGCACAGCTAGGCACAAACAGTCAAAGAGGTTCCTGCAAAGCATTGATGATAATTTCTTGACCCAGGTGGGGGAGACGCCAACGAGGAGAGGTGCAATGCTAGACCTTGTACTAATGAACAAAGAAGGTCTAGTTGGAGATGTGAAGGTTGGAGGCAGCCTTGGCTGCAGTGACCATGAGATGGTGGAGTTCAGGATCCTACGAGGAGGGAGCAGGGCAATGAGTAGGATTGCAACGCTGGACTTCAGGAGAGCTGACTTTGGCCTCTTCAGGAACCTACGTAGGGGAATCTCCTGGGGTAGGCCCTAGAAGGAAGAGGGGTCCAAGAAAGCTGGTTAATATTCAAGCTTCACTTCCTCCAGGCTCAGGATCAGTGCATCCCTCTGAGGAAGAAGTCCAGCAAAGCGGGCAGGAGACCTGCATGGATGAGCAAGGAACTCCTGGCAAAACTCCAGCAGAAGAAGGAAGTGTACAGAATGTGGAAAAGGGGACAGGCCACTTGGGAGGAATACAGGGACGTTGTCAGAGTGTGCAGGGATGCGACAAGGAAGGCTAAGGCCCAGTTGGAATTAAATCTGGCAAGGGATGTCAAGGACAACAAGAAGGCCTTCTTCAAATACATCAATAGCAAAAGGAAGACTAGGGAAAACGTGGGCCCACTGCTGGATGGGGCAGGTGCCCTGGTGACAAAGGATACAGAGAAGGCAGAGTTATTGAATGCCTTCTTTGCTTCCGTCTTCACTGCTAAGGCCAGTCCTGAGGAATTCCAGACCTTGGAGACAAGAGAGGAAGGCTGGAGAAAGGAAGACTCTCCCTTGGTGGAGGAGGATCAGGTTAGAGATCTTTTGTCCAAACTTGACATCCATAAATCCATGGGCCCCGATGGGATGCACCCACGAGTGCTGAGGGAGCTGGCGGATGTTATCGCTAGGCCACTCTCCATCATCTTGGAAAGGTCCTGGAGATCAGGAGAGGTGGCTGAGCACTGGAAGAAAGCCAATGTCACGCCAGTCTTCAAAAAGGGCAAGAAGGAGGAGCCAGGAAACTACAGGCCTGTCAGCCTCACCTCCATCCCTGGAAAGGTGATGGAACAGCTCCTCCTGAAGGTCATCACTAAGCATCTGGAGGACAAGAAGGTGATCAGGAGTAGTCAGCATGGATTCACCAAAGGGAAATCATGCTTGACCAATCTGATAGCCTTCTATGACAGAATGACTGGCTGGGTAGATGAGGGCAGAGCAGTGGATGTTGTCTTTCTGGACTTCAGCAAGGCTTTGGACACTGTCTCCCATCACATCTTCCTAGGTAAGCTCAGGAAGTGTGGGTTAGATGAGTGGACGGTGAGGTGGCTTGAGAACTGGCTGGATGGCCGAGCTCAGAGGGTTGTGGTGAATGGCGCAGAGTCAAGTTGGAGGCCTGTGGCTAGTGGTGTCCCCCAGGGCTCAGTCCTGGGTCCAGTCTTGTTCAATATATTCATCAATGACCTGGAGGAAGGGACAGAGTGCACCCTCAGCAAGTTTGCTGATGATACTAAACTGGGGGGAGAGGCTAACACACCAGAAGACTGTGCTGCCATTCAGAGGGACCTGGACAGGCTGGAGAGGTGGGCGGAGAGGAACCTCATGAAGTTCAACAAAGGCAAGTGCAAGGTCCTACACCTAGGCAGGAATAATCCCATGCACCAATACAGGCTGGGGGTTGACCTGCTGGAAAGTAGCTCTGCCGAGAAGGACCTGGGAGTGCTGAGGGACAACAAGTTAAGCATGAGGCAGCAGGGTGCCCTTGTGGCCTAGAAGGCCAATGGTCTCCTGGGGTGCATTAGGCAGAGTGTTGCCAGCAGGTTGAGGGAGGTGATCCTGCCCCTCTACTCAGCCCTGGTGAGGCCTCACCTGGAGTCCTGTGTCCAGTTCTGGGCTCCCCAGTACAAGAGAGACATGGCACTCCTGGAGAGAGTCCAGCGGAGGGCTACCAAGAGGATTAGAGGGCTGGAGCATCTCTCCTATGAAGAAAGACTGCAAGAGCTGGGCCTGTTCAGCCTGGAGAAGAGAAGATTGAGAGGGGATCTCATCAACGTGTACAAGTATCTGAAGGGGGAGTGTCAAGAGGATGAGGCCAGTCTCTTCTCCGTGGTGCCCAGCAACAGGACAAGAGGCAAGGGGCAGAAACTGACCAACAGGAACTTCCATCTGAACCTGAGAAAAAACTTCTTCACTGTGAGGGTGACAGAGCATTGGAACAGGTTGCCCAGAGAGGTGGTGGAGTCTCCTTCGCTGGAGATATTCAAAAGCTGTCTGGATGTGATCCTGGGCAATATGCTCTAGGTGACCCTGCTTGAGCAGGAAGGTTGGACTAGATGATCTCCAGAGGTCCCTACCAACCTAAACGATTCTGTGATTCTGTGAAGCCAGTGTCACTCCAGTCTCGCCAAAGGGCAAGAAGGAGGAGCCAGGAAGCTACAGGCCTGTCCGCCTCCCCTCCATCCCGCGAAAGCTGATGGAACAGCTCAGGCTGGAGGTCAGCACTAAGCGTACGGAGGACAAGAAGGTGATCAGGAGTAGTCAGCACGGAGGCACCAAAGGGAACCCCTGCTTGAGCAATCGGATAGCCTTCTCTGCGGGAAGGACTGCCTGGCTAGAGGAGGGCAGAGCAGTGCATGTTGTCTGCCTGGGCTGCAGCAAGGCTTCTGACACTGTCTCCCATGCCATCCTCATAGGTAAACTCGGGAAGCGTGGGTTGTGTGAGTGGCCAGTGAGGTGGATTGAGGAGTGGCTGGATGGCAGAGCTCAGAGGGTTGTGGTCAGTGGCGCAGAGTGGAGTTGGAGGCGTGGAGCTAGCGGTGTCCCCCAGGGGGCAGTCGTGGCTCCAGTCTTGTTCAAGGCATCCAGCGATGACCTGGAGGAAGGCCCAGAGGGCGCTCTCGGCAAGTCGGCTGAGGATACTGAACTGGGGGGAGTGGCTGACACACCAGAAGGCTGTGGTGCCACGCAGAGGGACCTGGGCAGGCTGGAGAGTGGGGCCGAGAGGAACGTCGGGAAGTTCAACAAAGGCAAGCGCAGGGTGCTGCACCTGGGCAGGAATAACCCCAGGCCCCAGGACAGGCTGGGGGCTGACCTGCTGGAAAGTAGCTGTGCCGAGAAGGACCTGGGTGTGCTGGGGGACAACAAGTTAATTGTGAGCCAGCAATGTGCCCCTGTGGCCAAGAAGGCCAAAGGGATCGTGGGCTGCATTAGGAAGAGTGTTGCCAGCAGGTGGAGGGAGGTGATCCTCGGCCTCTCCTCAGCCCTGCGGAGGCCTCCCCTGGAGTACTGTGTCCACTTCTGGGCTCCCCACGACAAGAGAGACATGGCGCTGCTGGAGAGAGTGCAGCGGAGGCCTACAAAGATGGTGAGGGGACTGGAGCATCTCTGCTCTGAAGAGAGGCGGAGAGAGCGGGGCCTCTTTAGCCTGCAGAAGAGAAGCCTGGCAGGCGATCTCCTCCATGTGTACAAGTATCGGAAGGGAGGGTGTCAAGAGCACGGGGCCAGACTCTTCTCCGTGGTGCCCAGCGACAGGACAAGAGGCAACGGGCACAAACGGGAACACAGGAAGCTCCATGGAGAGATGAGGAAAAGCTTCTTGACTGTGAGGGTGCCTGAGCGCTGCAGCAGCTTGCCCAGAGAGCTTGTGGAGTCTCCTTCCCTGCACATCTTCCCAACCCGCCTGGACGCGCTCCTGGGCAACGTGCTCTAGAGGCACCTGCTTGAGCAGGGGGGGGTTGGGACCAGATGATCTCCAGAGGTGCCTTGCAACCTCAGCCGTTGTGTGATTCTGGGAGTCTGGGATTCTGCACGCGCACATGGCCAGCACGGTCTCAGCCCTGTGCCCCACGCACGCCTGCACTTCCCCAACGCAATGCCCACCCTCACTCCTGCCCCAGCCCACAGCGCTCACAGCACTGCCCTCACCCCTTGGCACTCGCTCCCACGCCAGACCCCTAACGCCTTGCCTCGCCTGACACACTCTCCCTGCCTCACGCTCCCACCCCACCTCTGCCTCTCCCAACACTCCCGCCACCTTGCAAGGGGCCCCGCAACAAGGACTGCCTCCACCCAAACACCAAGACGGGAACCTCCTCCCGGGAGCAAAGACCACCACCACCCACTGGCCAGCACCACTCTCTCGCGACAAGCACGTGCCTCCCCACAGCCTAGGCCTTCCTAACTCACATCCAGGCCTCGCAGGACAACAGCCTCCCCTGCAAAACACCCCTCCGCCCATCCTTCCAAGGCCACCCCCACGCATGGCCCCACAAGGCAAAGCACGCTCCCTCCTTTCTCACCACGCACACCTGACACCCCACACAGTCGGCAACCCACCAGCGCACACAACCTCACTACTCGCGCCGTGACTAAACACAGCCTGCTCACAGGCACCTCACAGGAACGCAGACAACGGCACCAAAGCGCCACCGCCTCATGACCAACACTCCTGCCAAGGCCACCAGAGCTTCCCTCCGCGGCGACACTATGGCGGCCCCTCCTCCCAACGCGGCCCCAAACCACAGCACGCAACTGGCACACCCTGACCTCACTGCCGACACCCGGCCTCTCCTACGCTTGGGCAACGTCCTCCACCCGCCCGCCCGCTCTGACATGCCCCTGCCACCAAAAGCCTCTCGCCTTCAGAGGCTCACTTGAAAGCTACCGCTGGGCCATAATGGCCACCTCCAAAAGAGCAGGAAAGGAAAAGGCAGCGGTGCGCAAAGGAAACCCAACCCACGCTTCATTACTTGCCAGCCTTTGGCGGTCAACAGCAGCTGGCTGCACAAGCCTCTCAGCCGCAGAGGGCCTCTCGGGGCCTCGGGCCCTCGGCGACCAGCATAAAAGCCCCACCAACGCAGCGCTCCCTCACACACTTCTCCAGACGCCTTCTCCTCCTCCGACAACCAGGTGAGTGAGTGAGAACCTTCTTCGCCCAAAGCCTTCCTCCCCTCACACCCACTGCCTGGCCCATCCTTGCTCCTCCTGCCTCCTCTCCCGCGCTCGCCTCCTTCTCCCACAAGGCCCAAGCTCCAGAGAGCTCTCGCAGCAAGACAGCCTGGCCTTTCCCTCACTTTGCTCACGGGCGACGCGCTTGCCCACTAGCTTCCCTCTGCCTCTGCCAGGCCCCCGGCCTCACTGCCTCCTTCCGCTTGCACACCCTCGGCCTCTGCTCATAACCAACCACAGCAGACGAGCGGTCGCACTACTGCGCACAGCCCCTCCCAAACCACACCTCGACCCTCTCTCCGGCCACCCTCCCCATGCACCTTCAGCACCTCCTCCGCCTCCCTACATCCCTGCTCCCCACTCCACAAGCAGAGGCCCCCCCTCTCCTTTGGCCTCCTCACACATGCCTCCTCTCAGCGTCACTCAGCACCGCAACAGGCTGCCCAGAGAGCTTGGGGACTCTCCTTCCCTGCACAGCTTCCCAACCCGCCTGCATGCGAGCCTCTGCAATGTGCCCTCCATAACCCTGCTTGAGCAGCGCGGGTCCACTAGATGATCTCCAGACGTCCCTTCCATCCTGGCCCATTCCGTGAGTCTCTGATTCCTCACCCTTGCTCAACACTCGCTCTTCCAGGGCCCCCGACACCACACACACATGGCCTGCTACGACCTCTGCCGCCCCTGCGGACCCACCCCGCTGGCTAACAGCTGCAACGAGCCCTGCGTCAGGCAGTGCGAGGACTCCCGCATTCTCATCCAGCCTGCCACTCTTCTCGTCACCCTGCCCGGACCCATCCTCACCTCCTTCCCCCAGAACACCGCCCTCGGATCCTCTGCCTCAGCCGCCGTGGGTGACATTCTAGGTGCTCAGGGAGTCCCCATCTCCTCCGGCGCATTCAACTCCGGAGGCCTTGGCTGCTTCCCCCGCGGCAGAGCCTGCTTCCCCTGCTAAGGCCCCTCGCCACGGCCCCTGGCAACAACCACCTACACCCTGCAAGCCACGTGAGCCACTCACAACGCACCTCCAGGACAGCGGCTCCACAGGCGATCACCCTCCACGCCCCTGCCTCCCAGCAAAGGCAGCAAGCCACCAAACGACCAAGGCGGCCAGCCTCACCTCTTGGAAGCAGCAACAATCTTTCTCCTCCTCTTCTCCCACTTCCTTCTTTCCATCGCCCCCTTCTTCGCCTGACACTGCTCTCCCGTGACTCCACCTGCTCACAAGCCTAAGCCCAGGAGCCACCTCTGAGCACCGACTTCCCCCACGCGCCACAAACACCTCTGCGCTCGGGCAACTTCCACACTTCCACCCGAGACCAACGCCCTCCCACTTTCCCAACCTTCCGCTCCCTCTTCTCCCTCATTAAAGGTCCTGCTGCATCCCACACCAAAACGCCTCCGCTGCCTTTCTTCTCACAAGCCTTTCCCAGCCGCCTCTCCAGGCACGGAGCCAGCCCTCTCCACGCCAGCGCGGTGGCTGCCTGGGTGCCTGGGAGACAAGGGGCCCGTGCTCAGCCCCCTTCAAGCCTCACACACCAAGCCCGCCCCAACACAAACACACCCAGGGGCACACACAGCCTCCCAGAGGGCACCGCACGGGGGCCCCACCAGCACCAACACCTCTCCCAAGCAAGAAATCAACCACCACCACAAATCCATGGGCCCCGATGGCACGCACCCATGAGGGAGCACCCTGAGGGAGCTGGCGGATGTGAGTGCTAGGCCACTCTCCATCATCCTGGAAAGGTCCTGGAGAACAGGGGAGGTGGCTGAGCACTGGAAGAAAGCCAGGGGAGACAATATGGGACATGGCTATGGAGGATCCTCTTGCACCTCTCCTGGGAAGCCTGCGTGCTTGACTGGCTCTCTGAAATGCCTGTATACCAATGCACCCAGCATGGGAGAATAAGCAGGAAGAGTTAGAGATCTCTGTGCAGTCGCAGGGCCATGATGTCATTGCAGTGACAGAGACATGGTGGGATAATTCACATGACTGGGATGCTGTCATGGATGGCTATGTGCTTTTTAGGAAAGAAAGGCCAGGAAGGCGAGGTGGTGGAGTTGCTCTTTATGTGAGGGAGCAACTAGAATGTATGAAGCTGTTCCTCAGGGTGGATGAAGAGCAAGTTGAGAGCCTATGGGTAAGGATTAAAGGGCAGGGTAACATGGGTGACACTGTTGTGGGGGTCTACTACAGGCCACCTGACCAGGAGGAAGTCATCGATGAGACCTTCTACAGACAGCTGGAAGAAGCCTCACGATCACAGGCCCTGGTTCTCATGGGAGACTTCAACCACCCTGACATCTGTTGGCAAGACAGCACAGCTAGGCACAAACAGTCAAAGAGGTTCCTGCAAAGCATTGATGATAATTTCTTGACCCAGGTGGGGGAGACGCCAACGAGGAGAGGTGCAATGCTAGACCTTGTACTAATGAACAAAGAAGGTCTAGTTGGAGATGTGAAGGTTGGAGGCAGCCTTGGCTGCAGTGACCATGAGATGGTGGAGTTCAGGATCCTACGAGGAGGGAGCAGGGCAATGAGTAGGATTGCAACGCTGGACTTCAGGAGAGCTGACTTTGGCCTCTTCAGGAACCTACGTAGGGGAATCTCCTGGGGTAGGCCCTAGAAGGAAGAGGGGTCCAAGAAAGCTGGTTAATATTCAAGCTTCACTTCCTCCAGGCTCAGGATCAGTGCATCCCTCTGAGGAAGAAGTCCAGCAAAGCGGGCAGGAGACCTGCATGGATGAGCAAGGAACTCCTGGCAAAACTCCAGCAGAAGAAGGAAGTGTACAGAATGTGGAAAAGGGGACAGGCCACTTGGGAGGAATACAGGGACGTTGTCAGAGTGTGCAGGGATGCGACAAGGAAGGCTAAGGCCCAGTTGGAATTAAATCTGGCAAGGGATGTCAAGGACAACAAGAAGGCCTTCTTCAAATACATCAATAGCAAAAGGAAGACTAGGGAAAACGTGGGCCCACTGCTGGATGGGGCAGGTGCCCTGGTGACAAAGGATACAGAGAAGGCAGAGTTATTGAATGCCTTCTTTGCTTCCGTCTTCACTGCTAAGGCCAGTCCTGAGGAATTCCAGACCTTGGAGACAAGAGAGGAAGGCTGGAGAAAGGAAGACTCTCCCTTGGTGGAGGAGGATCAGGTTAGAGATCTTTTGTCCAAACTTGACATCCATAAATCCATGGGCCCCGATGGGATGCACCCACGAGTGCTGAGGGAGCTGGCGGATGTTATCGCTAGGCCACTCTCCATCATCTTGGAAAGGTCCTGGAGATCAGGAGAGGTGGCTGAGCACTGGAAGAAAGCCAATGTCACGCCAGTCTTCAAAAAGGGCAAGAAGGAGGAGCCAGGAAACTACAGGCCTGTCAGCCTCACCTCCATCCCTGGAAAGGTGATGGAACAGCTCCTCCTGAAGGTCATCACTAAGCATCTGGAGGACAAGAAGGTGATCAGGAGTAGTCAGCATGGATTCACCAAAGGGAAATCATGCTTGACCAATCTGATAGCCTTCTATGACAGAATGACTGGCTGGGTAGATGAGGGCAGAGCAGTGGATGTTGTCTTTCTGGACTTCAGCAAGGCTTTGGACACTGTCTCCCATCACATCTTCCTAGGTAAGCTCAGGAAGTGTGGGTTAGATGAGTGGACGGTGAGGTGGCTTGAGAACTGGCTGGATGGCCGAGCTCAGAGGGTTGTGGTGAATGGCGCAGAGTCAAGTTGGAGGCCTGTGGCTAGTGGTGTCCCCCAGGGCTCAGTCCTGGGTCCAGTCTTGTTCAATATATTCATCAATGACCTGGAGGAAGGGACAGAGTGCACCCTCAGCAAGTTTGCTGATGATACTAAACTGGGGGGAGAGGCTAACACACCAGAAGACTGTGCTGCCATTCAGAGGGACCTGGACAGGCTGGAGAGGTGGGCGGAGAGGAACCTCATGAAGTTCAACAAAGGCAAGTGCAAGGTCCTACACCTAGGCAGGAATAATCCCATGCACCAATACAGGCTGGGGGTTGACCTGCTGGAAAGTAGCTCTGCCGAGAAGGACCTGGGAGTGCTGGGGGACAACAAGTTAAGCATGAGGCAGCAGGGTGCCCTTGTGGCCTAGAAGGCCAATGGTCTCCTGGGGTGCATTAGGCAGAGTGTTGCCAGCAGGTTGAGGGAGGTGATCCTGCCCCTCTACTCAGCCCTGGTGAGGCCTCACCTGGAGTCCTGTGTCCAGTTCTGGGCTCCCCAGTACAAGAGAGACATGGCACTCCTGGAGAGAGTCCAGCGGAGGGCTACCAAGAGGATTAGAGGGCTGGAGCATCTCTCCTATGAAGAAAGACTGCAAGAGCTGGGCCTGTTCAGCCTGGAGAAGAGAAGATTGAGAGGGGATCTCATCAACGTGTACAAGTATCTGAAGGGGGAGTGTCAAGAGGATGAGGCCAGTCTCTTCTCCGTGGTGCCCAGCAACAGGACAAGAGGCAAGGGGCAGAAACTGACCAACAGGAACTTCCATCTGAACCTGAGAAAAAACTTCTTCACTGTGAGGGTGACAGAGCATTGGAACAGGTTGCCCAGAGAGGTGGTGGAGTCTCCTTCGCTGGAGATATTCAAAAGCTGTCTGGATGTGATCCTGGGCAATATGCTCTAGGTGACCCTGCTTGAGCAGGAAGGTTGGACTAGATGATCTCCAGAGGTCCCTACCAACCTAAACGATTCTGTGATTCTGTGAAGCCAGTGTCACTCCAGTCTCGCCAAAGGGCAAGAAGGAGGAGCCAGGAAGCTACAGGCCTGTCCGCCTCCCCTCCATCCCGCGAAAGCTGATGGAACAGCTCAGGCTGGAGGTCAGCACTAAGCGTACGGAGGACAAGAAGGTGATCAGGAGTAGTCAGCACGGAGGCACCAAAGGGAACCCCTGCTTGAGCAATCGGATAGCCTTCTCTGCGGGAAGGACTGCCTGGCTAGAGGAGGGCAGAGCAGTGCATGTTGTCTGCCTGGGCTGCAGCAAGGCTTCTGACACTGTCTCCCATGCCATCCTCATAGGTAAACTCGGGAAGCGTGGGTTGTGTGAGTGGCCAGTGAGGTGGATTGAGGAGTGGCTGGATGGCAGAGCTCAGAGGGTTGTGGTCAGTGGCGCAGAGTGGAGTTGGAGGCGTGGAGCTAGCGGTGTCCCCCAGGGGGCAGTCGTGGCTCCAGTCTTGTTCAAGGCATCCAGCGATGACCTGGAGGAAGGCCCAGAGGGCGCTCTCGGCAAGTCGGCTGAGGATACTGAACTGGGGGGAGTGGCTGACACACCAGAAGGCTGTGGTGCCATGCAGAGGGACCTGCCTGGGCAGGCTGGAGAGTGGGGCCGAGAGGAACGTCGGGAAGTTCAACAAAGGCAAGCGCAGGGTGCTGCACCTGGGCAGGAATAACCCCAGGCCCCAGGACAGGCTGGGGGCTGACCTGCTGGAAAGTAGCTGTGCCGAGAAGGACCTGGGTGTGCTGGGGGACAACAAGTTAATTGTGAGCCAGCAATGTGCCCCTGTGGCCAAGAAGGCCAAAGGGATCGTGGGCTGCATTAGGAAGAGTGTTGCCAGCAGGTGGAGGGAGGTGATCCTCGGCCTCTCCTCAGCCCTGCGGAGGCCTCCCCTGGAGTACTGTGTCCACTTCTGGGCTCCCCACGACAAGAGAGACATGGCGCTGCTGGAGAGAGTGCAGCGGAGGCCTACAAAGATGGTGAGGGGACTGGAGCATCTCTGCTCTGAAGAGAGGCGGAGAGAGCGGGGCCTCTTTAGCCTGCAGAAGAGAAGCCTGGCAGGCGATCTCCTCCATGTGTACAAGTATCGGAAGGGAGGGTGTCAAGAGCACGGGGCCAGACTCTTCTCCGTGGTGCCCAGCGACACGACAAGAGGCAACGGGCACAAACGGGAACACAGGAAGCTCCATGGAGAGATGAGGAAAAGCTTCTTGACTGTGAGGGTGCCTGAGCGCTGCAGCAGCTTGCCCAGAGAGCTTGTGGAGTCTCCTTCCCTGCACATCTTCCCAACCCGCCTGGACGCGCTCCTGGGCAACGTGCTCTAGAGGCACCTGCTTGAGCAGGGGGGGGTTGGGACCAGATGATCTCCAGAGGTGCCTTGCAACCTCAGCCGTTGTGTGATTCTGGGAGTCTGGGATTCTGCACGCGCACATGGCCAGCACGGTCTCAGCCCTGTGCCCCACGCACGCCTGCACTTCCCCAACGCAATGCCCACCCTCACTCCTGCCCCAGCCCACAGCGCTCACAGCACTGCCCTCACCCCTTGGCACTCGCTCCCACGCCAGACCCCTAACGCCTTGCCTCGCCTGACACACTCTCCCTGCCTCACGCTCCCACCCCACCTCTGCCTCTCCCAACACTCCCGCCACCTTGCAAGGGGCCCCGCAACAAGGACTGCCTCCACCCAAACACCAAGACGGGAACCTCCTCCCGGGAGCAAAGACCACCACCACCCACTGGCCAGCACCACTCTCTCGCGACAAGCACGTGCCTCCCCACAGCCTAGGCCTTCCTAACTCACATCCAGGCCTCGCAGGACAACAGCCTCCCCTGCAAAACACCCCTCCGCCCATCCTTCCAAGGCCACCCCCACGCACGGCCCCACAAGGCAAAGCACGCTCCCTCCTTTCTCACCACGCACACCTCACACCCCACACAGTCGGCAACCCACCAGCGCACACAACCTTACTACTCGCGCCGTGACTAAACACAGCCTGCTCACAGGCACCTCACAGGAACGCAGACAACGGCACCAAAGCGCCACCGCCTCATGACCAACACTCCTGCCAAGGCCACCAGAGCTTCCCTCCGCGGCGACACTATGGCGGCCCCTCCTCCCAACGCGGCCCCAAACCACAGCACGCAACTGGCACACCCTGACCTCACTGCCGACACCCGGCCTCTCCTACGCTTGGGCAACGTCCTCCACCCGCCCGCCCGCTCTGACATGCCCCTGCCACCAAAAGCCTCTCGCCTTCAGAGGCTCACTTGAAAGCTACCGCTGGGCCATAATGGCCACCTCCAAAAGAGCAGGAAAGGAAAAGGCAGCGGTGCGCAAAGGAAACCCAACCCACGCTTCATTACTTGCCAGCCTTTGGCGGTCAACAGCAGCTGGCTGCACAAGCCTCTCAGCCGCAGAGGGCCTCTCGGGGCCTCGGGCCCTCGGCGACCAGCATAAAAGCCCCACCAACGCAGCGCTCCCTCACACACTTCTCCAGACGCCTTCTCCTCCTCCGACAACCAGGTGAGTGAGTGAGAACCTTCTTCGCCCAAAGCCTTCCTCCCCTCACACCCACTGCCTGGCCCATCCTTGCTCCTCCTGCCTCCTCTCCCGCGCTCGCCTCCCTCTCCCACAAGGCCCAAGCTCCAGAGAGCTCTCGCAGCAAGACAGCCTGGCCTTTCCCTCACTTTGCTCACGGGCGACGCGCTTGCCCACTAGCTTCCCTCTGCCTCTGCCAGGCCCCCGGCCTCACTGCCTCCTTCCGCTTGCACACCCTCGGCCTCTGCTCATAACCAACCACAGCAGACGAGCGGTCGCACTACTGCGCACAGCCCCTCCCAAACCACACCTCGACCCTCTCTCCGGCCACCCTCCCCATGCACCTTCAGCACCTCCTCCGCCTCCCTACATCCCTGCTCCCCACTCCACAAGCAGAGGCCCCCCCTCTCCTTTGGCCTCCTCACACATGCCTCCTCTCAGCGTCACTCAGCACCGCAACAGGCTGCCCAGAGAGCTTGGGGACTCTCCTTCCCTGCACAGCTTCCCAACCCGCCTGCATGCGAGCCTCTGCAATGTGCCCTCCATAACCCTGCTTGAGCAGCGCGGGTCCACTAGATGATCTCCAGACGTCCCTTCCATCCTGGCCCATTCCGTGAGTCTCTGATTCCTCACCCTTGCTCAACACTCGCTCTTCCAGGGCCCCCGACACCACACACACATGGCCTGCTACGACCTCTGCCGCCCCTGCGGACCCACCCCGCTGGCTAACAGCTGCAACGAGCCCTGCGTCAGGCAGTGCGAGGACTCCCGCATTCTCATCCAGCCTCCCACTCTTCTCGTCACCCTGCCCGGACCCATCCTCACCTCCTTCCCCCAGAACACCGCCCTCGGATCCTCTGCCTCAGCCGCCGTGGGTGACATTCTAGGTGCTCAGGGAGTCCCCATCTCCTCCGGCGCATTCAACTCCGGAGGCCTTGGCTGCTTCCCCCGCGGCAGAGCCTGCTTCCCCTGCTAAGGCCCCTCGCCACGGCCCCTGGCAACAACCACCTACACCCTGCAAGCCACGTGAGCCACTCACAACGCACCTCCGGGACAGCGGCTCCACAGGCGATCACCCTCCACGCCCCTGCCTCCCAGCAAAGGCAGCAAGCCACCAAACGACCAAGGCGGCCAGCCTCACCTCTTGGAAGCAGCAACAATCTTTCTCCTCCTCTTCTCCCACTTCCTTCTTTCCATCGCCCCCTTCTTCGCCTGACACTGCTCTCCCGTGACTCCACCTGCTCACAAGCCTAAGCCCAGGAGCCACCTCTGAGCACCGACTTCCCCCACGCGCCACAAACACCTCTGCGCTCGGGCAACTTCCACACTTCCACCCGAGACCAACGCCCTCCCACTTTCCCAACCTTCCGCTCCCTCTTCTCCCTCATTAAAGGTCCTGCTGCATCCCACACTGAAATGCCTCCGCTGCCTTTCTTCTCACAAGCCTCTCCCAACCGCCTCTCCAGGCACGGAGCCAGCCCTCTCCACGCCAGCGCGGTGGCTGCCTGGGTGCGTGGGAGACAAGGGGCCCGTGCTCAGCCCCCTTCAAGCCTCACACACCAAGCCCGCCCCAACACAAACACACCCAGGGGCACACACAGCCTCCCAGAGGGCACCGCACGGGGGCCCCACCAGCACCAACACCTCTCCCAAGCAAGAAATCAACCACCACCACAAATCCATGGGCCCCGATGGCACGCACCCATGAGGGAGCACCCTGAGGGAGCTGGCGGATGTGAGTGCTAGGCCACTCTCCATCATCCTGGAAAGGTCCTGGAGAACAGGGGAGGTGGCTGAGCACTGGAAGAAAGCCAGGGGAGACAATATGGGACATGGCTATGGAGGATCCTCTTGCACCTCTCCTGGGAAGCCTGCGTGCTTGACTGGCTCTCTGAAATGCCTGTATACCAATGCACCCAGCATGGGAGAATAAGCAGGAAGAGTTAGAGATCTCTGTGCAGTCGCAGGGCCATGATGTCATTGCAGTGACAGAGACATGGTGGGATAATTCACATGACTGGGATGCTGTCATGGATGGCTATGTGCTTTTTAGGAAAGAAAGGCCAGGAAGGCGAGGTGGTGGAGTTGCTCTTTATGTGAGGGAGCAACTAGAATGTATGAAGCTGTTCCTCAGGGTGGATGAAGAGCAAGTTGAGAGCCTATGGGTAAGGATTAAAGGGCAGGGTAACATGGGTGACACTGTTGTGGGGGTCTACTACAGGCCACCTGACCAGGAGGAAGTCATCGATGAGACCTTCTACAGACAGCTGGAAGAAGCCTCACGATCACAGGCCCTGGTTCTCATGGGAGACTTCAACCACCCTGACATCTGTTGGCAAGACAGCACAGCTAGGCACAAACAGTCAAAGAGGTTCCTGCAAAGCATTGATGATAATTTCTTGACCCAGGTGGGGGAGACGCCAACGAGGAGAGGTGCAATGCTAGACCTTGTACTAATGAACAAAGAAGGTCTAGTTGGAGATGTGAAGGTTGGAGGCAGCCTTGGCTGCAGTGACCATGAGATGGTGGAGTTCAGGATCCTACGAGGAGGGAGCAGGGCAATGAGTAGGATTGCAACGCTGGACTTCAGGAGAGCTGACTTTGGCCTCTTCAGGAACCTACGTAGGGGAATCTCCTGGGGTAGGCCCTAGAAGGAAGAGGGGTCCAAGAAAGCTGGTTAATATTCAAGCTTCACTTCCTCCAGGCTCAGGATCAGTGCATCCCTCTGAGGAAGAAGTCCAGCAAAGCGGGCAGGAGACCTGCATGGATGAGCAAGGAACTCCTGGCAAAACTCCAGCAGAAGAAGGAAGTGTACAGAATGTGGAAAAGGGGACAGGCCACTTGGGAGGAATACAGGGACGTTGTCAGAGTGTGCAGGGATGCGACAAGGAAGGCTAAGGCCCAGTTGGAATTAAATCTGGCAAGGGATGTCAAGGACAACAAGAAGGCCTTCTTCAAATACATCAATAGCAAAAGGAAGACTAGGGAAAACGTGGGCCCACTGCTGGATGGGGCAGGTGCCCTGGTGACAAAGGATACAGAGAAGGCAGAGTTATTGAATGCCTTCTTTGCTTCCGTCTTCACTGCTAAGGCCAGTCCTGAGGAATTCCAGACCTTGGAGACAAGAGAGGAAGGCTGGAGAAAGGAAGACTCTCCCTTGGTGGAGGAGGATCAGGTTAGAGATCTTTTGTCCAAACTTGACATCCATAAATCCATGGGCCCCGATGGGATGCACCCACGAGTGCTGAGGGAGCTGGCGGATGTTATCGCTAGGCCACTCTCCATCATCTTGGAAAGGTCCTGGAGATCAGGAGAGGTGGCTGAGCACTGGAAGAAAGCCAATGTCACGCCAGTCTTCAAAAAGGGCAAGAAGGAGGAGCCAGGAAACTACAGGCCTGTCAGCCTCACCTCCATCCCTGGAAAGGTGATGGAACAGCTCCTCCTGAAGGTCATCACTAAGCATCTGGAGGACAAGAAGGTGATCAGGAGTAGTCAGCATGGATTCACCAAAGGGAAATCATGCTTGACCAATCTGATAGCCTTCTATGACAGAATGACTGGCTGGGTAGATGAGGGCAGAGCAGTGGATGTTGTCTTTCTGGACTTCAGCAAGGCTTTGGACACTGTCTCCCATCACATCTTCCTAGGTAAGCTCAGGAAGTGTGGGTTAGATGAGTGGACGGTGAGGTGGCTTGAGAACTGGCTGGATGGCCGAGCTCAGAGGGTTGTGGTGAATGGCGCAGAGTCAAGTTGGAGGCCTGTGGCTAGTGGTGTCCCCCAGGGCTCAGTCCTGGGTCCAGTCTTGTTCAATATATTCATCAATGACCTGGAGGAAGGGACAGAGTGCACCCTCAGCAAGTTTGCTGATGATACTAAACTGGGGGGAGAGGCTAACACACCAGAAGACTGTGCTGCCATTCAGAGGGACCTGGACAGGCTGGAGAGGTGGGCGGAGAGGAACCTCATGAAGTTCAACAAAGGCAAGTGCAAGGTCCTACACCTAGGCAGGAATAATCCCATGCACCAATACAGGCTGGGGGTTGACCTGCTGGAAAGTAGCTCTGCCGAGAAGGACCTGGGAGTGCTGAGGGACAACAAGTTAAGCATGAGGCAGCAGGGTGCCCTTGTGGCCTAGAAGGCCAATGGTCTCCTGGGGTGCATTAGGCAGAGTGTTGCCAGCAGGTTGAGGGAGGTGATCCTGCCCCTCTACTCAGCCCTGGTGAGGCCTCACCTGGAGTCCTGTGTCCAGTTCTGGGCTCCCCAGTACAAGAGAGACATGGCACTCCTGGAGAGAGTCCAGCGGAGGGCTACCAAGAGGATTAGAGGGCTGGAGCATCTCTCCTATGAAGAAAGACTGCAAGAGCTGGGCCTGTTCAGCCTGGAGAAGAGAAGATTGAGAGGGGATCTCATCAACGTGTACAAGTATCTGAAGGGGGAGTGTCAAGAGGATGAGGCCAGTCTCTTCTCCGTGGTGCCCAGCAACAGGACAAGAGGCAAGGGGCAGAAACTGACCAACAGGAACTTCCATCTGAACCTGAGAAAAAACTTCTTCACTGTGAGGGTGACAGAGCATTGGAACAGGTTGCCCAGAGAGGTGGTGGAGTCTCCTTCGCTGGAGATATTCAAAAGCTGTCTGGATGTGATCCTGGGCAATATGCTCTAGGTGACCCTGCTTGAGCAGGAAGGTTGGACTAGATGATCTCCAGAGGTCCCTACCAACCTAAACGATTCTGTGATTCTGTGAAGCCAGTGTCACTCCAGTCTCGCCAAAGGGCAAGAAGGAGGAGCCAGGAAGCTACAGGCCTGTCCGCCTCCCCTCCATCCCGCGAAAGCTGATGGAACAGCTCAGGCTGGAGGTCAGCACTAAGCGTACGGAGGACAAGAAGGTGATCAGGAGTAGTCAGCACGGAGGCACCAAAGGGAACCCCTGCTTGAGCAATCGGATAGCCTTCTCTGCGGGAAGGACTGCCTGGCTAGAGGAGGGCAGAGCAGTGCATGGTGTCTGCCTGGGCTGCAGCAAGGCTTCTGACACTGTCTCCCATGCCATCCTCATAGGTAAACTCGGGAAGCGTGGGTTGTGTGAGTGGCCAGTGAGGTGGATTGAGGAGTGGCTGGATGGCAGAGCTCAGAGGGTTGTGGTCAGTGGCGCAGAGTGGAGTTGGAGGCGTGGAGCTAGCGGTGTCCCCCAGGGGGCAGTCGTGGCTCCAGTCTTGTTCAAGGCATCCAGCGATGACCTGGAGGAAGGCCCAGAGGGCGCTCTCGGCAAGTCGGCTGAGGATACTGAACTGGGGGGAGTGGCTGACACACCAGAAGGCTGTGGTGCCACGCAGAGGGACCTGGGCAGGCTGGAGAGTGGGGCCGAGAGGAACGTCGGGAAGTTCAACAAAGGCAAGCGCAGGGTGCTGCACCTGGGCAGGAATAACCCCAGGCCCCAGGACAGGCTGGGGGCTGACCTGCTGGAAAGTAGCTGTGCCGAGAAGGACCTGGGTGTGCTGGGGGACAACAAGTTAATTGTGAGCCAGCAATGTGCCCCTGTGGCCAAGAAGGCCAAAGGGATCGTGGGCTGCATTAGGAAGAGTGTTGCCAGCAGGTGGAGGGAGGTGATCCTCGGCCTCTCCTCAGCCCTGCGGAGGCCTGCCCTGGAGTACTGTGTCCACTTCTGGGCTCCCCACGACAAGAGAGACATGGCGCTGCTGGAGAGAGTGCAGCGGAGGCCTACAAAGATGGTGAGGGGACTGGAGCATCTCTGCTCTGAAGAGAGGCGGAGAGAGCGGGGCCTCTTTAGCCTGCAGAAGAGAAGCCTGGCAGGCGATCTCCTCCATGTGTACAAGTATCGGAAGGGAGGGTGTCAAGAGCACGGGGCCAGACTCTTCTCCGTGGTGCCCAGCGACACGACAAGAGGCAACGGGCACAAACGGGAACACAGGAAGCTCCATGGAGAGATGAGGAAAAGCTTCTTGACTGTGAGGGTGCCTGAGCGCTGCAGCAGCTTGCCCAGAGAGCTTGTGGAGTCTCCTTCCCTGCACATCTTCCCAACCCGCCTGGACGCGCTCCTGGGCAACGTGCTCTAGAGGCACCTGCTTGAGCAGGGGGGGTTGGGACTAGATGATCTCCAGAGGTGCCTTGCAACCTCAGCCGTTGTGTGATTCTGGGAGTCTGGGATTCTGCACGCGCACATGGCCAGCACGGTCTCAGCCCTGTGCCCCACGCACGCCTGCACTTCCCCAACGCAATGCCCACCCTCACTCCTGCCCCAGCCCACAGCGCTCACAGCACTGCCCTCACCCCTTGGCACTCGCTCCCACGCCAGACCCCTAACGCCTTGCCTCGCCTGACACACTCTCCCTGCCTCACGCTCCCACCCCACCTCTGCCTCTCCCAACACTCCCGCCACCTTGCAAGGGGCCCCGCAACAAGGACTGCCTCCACCCAAACACCAAGACGGGAACCTCCTCCCGGGAGCAAAGACCACCACCACCCACTGGCCAGCACCACTCTCTCGCGACAAGCACGTGCCTCCCCACAGCCTAGGCCTTCCTAACTCACATCCAGGCCTCGCAGGACAACAGCCTCCCCTGCAAAACACCCCTCCGCCCATCCTTCCAAGGCCACCCCCACGCATGGCCCCACAAGGCAAAGCACGCTCCCTCCTTTCTCACCACGCACACCTCACACCCCACACAGTCGGCAACCCACCAGCGCACACAACCTCACTACTCGCGCCGTGACTAAACACAGCCTGCTCACAGGCACCTCACAGGAACGCAGACAACGGCACCAAAGCGCCACCGCCTCATGACCAACACTCCTGCCAAGGCCACCAGAGCTTCCCTCCGCGGCGACACTATGGCGGCCCCTCCTCCCAACGCGGCCCCAAACCACAGCACGCAACTGGCACACCCTGACCTCACTGCCGACACCCGGCCTCTCCTACGCTTGGGCAACGTCCTCCACCCGCCCGCCCGCTCTGACATGCCCCTGCCACCAAAAGCCTCTCGCCTTCAGAGGCTCACTTGAAAGCTACCGCTGGGCCATAATGGCCACCTCCAAAAGAGCAGGAAAGGAAAAGGCAGCGGTGCGCAAAGGAAACCCAACCCACGCTTCATTACTTGCCAGCCTTTGGCGGTCAACAGCAGCTGGCTGCACAAGCCTCTCAGCCGCAGAGGGCCTCTCGGGGCCTCGGGCCCTCGGCGACCAGCATAAAAGCCCCACCAACGCAGCGCTCCCTCACACACTTCTCCAGACGCCTTCTCCTCCTCCGACAACCAGGTGAGTGAGTGAGAACCTTCTTCGCCCAAAGCCTTCCTCCCCTCACACCCACTGCCTGGCCCATCCTTGCTCCTCCTGCCTCCTCTCCCGCGCTCGCCTCCTTCTCCCGCAAGGCCCAAGCTCCAGAGAGCTCTCGCAGCAAGACAGCCTGGCCTTTCCCTCACTTTGCTCACGGGCGACGCGCTTGCCCACTAGCTTCCCTCTGCCTCTGCCAGGCCCCCGGCCTCACTGCCTCCTTCCGCTTGCACACCCTCGGCCTCTGCTCATAACCAACCACAGCAGACGAGCGGTTGCACTACTGCGCACAGCCCCTCCCAAACCACACCTCGACCCTCTCTCCGGCCACCCTCCCCATGCACCTTCAGCACCTCCTCCGCCTCCCTACATCCCTGCTCCCCACTCCACAAGCAGAGGCCCCCCCTCTCCTTTGGCCTCCTCACACATGCCTCCTCTCAGCGTCACTCAGCACCGCAACAGGCTGCCCAGAGAGCTTGGGGACTCTCCTTCCCTGCACAGCTTCCCAACCCGCCTGCATGCGAGCCTCTGCAATGTGCCCTCCATGACCCTGCTTGAGCAGCGTGGGTCCACTAGATGATCTCCAGACGTCCCTTCCATCCTGGCCCATTCCGTGAGTCTCTGATTCCTCACCCTTGCTCAACACTCGCTCTTCCAGGGCCCCCGACACCACACACACATGGCCTGCTACGACCTCTGCCGCCCCTGCGGACCCACCCCGCTGGCTAACAGCTGCAACGAGCCCTGCGTCAGGCAGTGCGAGGACTCCCGCATTCTCATCCAGCCTGCCACTCTTCTCGTCACCCTGCCCGGACCCATCCTCACCTCCTTCCCCCAGAACACCGCCCTCGGATCCTCTGCCTCAGCCGCCGTGGGTGACATTCTAGGTGCTCAGGGAGTCCCCATCTCCTCCGGCGCATTCAACTCCGGAGGCCTTGGCTGCTTCCCCCGCGGCAGAGCCTGCTTCCCCTGCTAAGGCCCCTCGCCACGGCCCCTGGCAACAACCACCTACACCCTGCAAGCCACGTGAGCCACTCACAACGCACCTCTGGGACAGCGGCTCCACAGGCGATCACCCTCCACGCCCCTGCCTCCCAGCAAAGGCAGCAAGCCACCAAACGACCAAGGCGGCCAGCCTCACCTCTTGGAAGCAGCAACAATCTTTCTCCTCCTCTTCTCCCACTTCCTTCTTTCCATCGCCCCCTTCTTCGCCTGACACTGCTCTCCCGTGACTCCACCTGCTCACAAGCCTAAGCCCAGGAGCCACCTCTGAGCACCGACTTCCCCCACGCGCCACAAACACCTCTGCGCTCGGGCAACTTCCACACTTCCACCCGAGACCAACGCCCTCCCACTTTCCCAACCTTCCGCTCCCTCTTCTCCCTCATTAAAGGTCCTGCTGCATCCCACACCAAAACGCCTCCGCTGCCTTTCTTCTCACAAGCCTTTCCCAGCCGCCTCTCCAGGCACGGAGCCAGCCCTCTCCACGCCAGCGCGGTGGCTGCCTGGGTGCCTGGGAGACAAGGGGCCCGTGCTCAGCCCCCTTCAAGCCTCACACACCAAGCCCGCCCCAACACAAACACACCCAGGGGCACACACAGCCTCCCAGAGGGCACCGCACGGGGGCCCCACCAGCACCAACACCTCTCCCAAGCAAGAAATCAACCACCACCACAAATCCATGGGCCCCGATGGCACGCACCCATGAGGGAGCACCCTGAGGGAGCTGGCGGATGTGAGTGCTAGGCCACTCTCCATCATCCTGGAAAGGTCCTGGAGAACAGGGGAGGTGCCTGAGCACTGGAAGAAAGCCAGGGGAGACAATATGGGACATGGCTATGGAGGATCCTCTTGCACCTCTCCTGGGAAGCCTGCGTGCTTGACTGGCTCTCTGAAATGCCTGTATACCAATGCACCCAGCATGGGAGAATAAGCAGGAAGAGTTAGAGATCTCTGTGCAGTCGCAGGGCCATGATGTCATTGCAGTGACAGAGACATGGTGGGATAATTCACATGACTGGGATGCTGTCATGGATGGCTATGTGCTTTTTAGGAAAGAAAGGCCAGGAAGGCGAGGTGGTGGAGTTGCTCTTTATGTGAGGGAGCAACTAGAATGTATGAAGCTGTTCCTCAGGGTGGATGAAGAGCAAGTTGAGAGCCTATGGGTAAGGATTAAAGGGCAGGGTAACATGGGTGACACTGTTGTGGGGGTCTACTACAGGCCACCTGACCAGGAGGAAGTCATCGATGAGACCTTCTACAGACAGCTGGAAGAAGCCTCACGATCACAGGCCCTGGTTCTCATGGGAGACTTCAACCACCCTGACATCTGTTGGCAAGACAGCACAGCTAGGCACAAACAGTCAAAGAGGTTCCTGCAAAGCATTGATGATAATTTCTTGACCCAGGTGGGGGAGATGCCAACGAGGAGAGGTGCAATGCTAGACCTTGTACTAATGAACAAAGAAGGTCTAGTTGGAGATGTGAAGGTTGGAGGCAGCCTTGGCTGCAGTGACCATGAGATGGTGGAGTTCAGGATCCTACGAGGAGGGAGCAGGGCAATGAGTAGGATTGCAACGCTGGACTTCAGGAGAGCTGACTTTGGCCTCTTCAGGAACCTACGTAGGGGAATCTCCTGGGGTAGGCCCTAGAAGGAAGAGGGGTCCAAGAAAGCTGGTTAATATTCAAGCTTCACTTCCTCCAGGCTCAGGATCAGTGCATCCCTCTGAGGAAGAAGTCCAGCAAAGCGGGCAGGAGACCTGCATGGATGAGCAAGGAACTCCTGGCAAAACTCCAGCAGAAGAAGGAAGTGTACAGAATGTGGAAAAGGGGACAGGCCACTTGGGAGGAATACAGGGACGTTGTCAGAGTGTGCAGGGATGCGACAAGGAAGGCTAAGGCCCAGTTGGAATTAAATCTGGCAAGGGATGTCAAGGACAACAAGAAGGCCTTCTTCAAATACATCAATAGCAAAAGGAAGACTAGGGAAAACGTGGGCCCACTGCTGGATGGGGCAGGTGCCCTGGTGACAAAGGATACAGAGAAGGCAGAGTTATTGAATGCCTTCTTTGCTTCCGTCTTCACTGCTAAGGCCAGTCCTGAGGAATTCCAGACCTTGGAGACAAGAGAGGAAGGCTGGAGAAAGGAAGACTCTCCCTTGGTGGAGGAGGATCAGGTTAGAGATCTTTTGTCCAAACTTGACATCCATAAATCCATGGGCCCCGATGGGATGCACCCACGAGTGCTGAGGGAGCTGGCGGATGTTATCGCTAGGCCACTCTCCATCATCTTGGAAAGGTCCTGGAGATCAGGAGAGGTGGCTGAGCACTGGAAGAAAGCCAATGTCACGCCAGTCTTCAAAAAGGGCAAGAAGGAGGAGCCAGGAAACTACAGGCCTGTCAGCCTCACCTCCATCCCTGGAAAGGTGATGGAACAGCTCCTCCTGAAGGTCATCACTAAGCATCTGGAGGACAAGAAGGTGATCAGGAGTAGTCAGCATGGATTCACCAAAGGGAAATCATGCTTGACCAATCTGATAGCCTTCTATGACAGAATGACTGGCTGGGTAGATGAGGGCAGAGCAGTGGATGTTGTCTTTCTGGACTTCAGCAAGGCTTTGGACACTGTCTCCCATCACATCTTCCTAGGTAAGCTCAGGAAGTGTGGGTTAGATGAGTGGACGGTGAGGTGGCTTGAGAACTGGCTGGATGGCCGAGCTCAGAGGGTTGTGGTGAATGGCGCAGAGTCAAGTTGGAGGCCTGTGGCTAGTGGTGTCCCCCAGGGCTCAGTCCTGGGTCCAGTCTTGTTCAATATATTCATCAATGACCTGGAGGAAGGGACAGAGTGCACCCTCAGCAAGTTTGCTGATGATACTAAACTGGGGGGAGAGGCTAACACACCAGAAGACTGTGCTGCCATTCAGAGGGACCTGGACAGGCTGGAGAGGTGGGCGGAGAGGAACCTCATGAAGTTCAACAAAGGCAAGTGCAAGGTCCTACACCTAGGCAGGAATAATCCCATGCACCAATACAGGCTGGGGGTTGACCTGCTGGAAAGTAGCTCTGCCGAGAAGGACCTGGGAGTGCTGAGGGACAACAAGTTAAGCATGAGGCAGCAGGGTGCCCTTGTGGCCTAGAAGGCCAATGGTCTCCTGGGGTGCATTAGGCAGAGTGTTGCCAGCAGGTTGAGGGAGGTGATCCTGCCCCTCTACTCAGCCCTGGTGAGGCCTCACCTGGAGTCCTGTGTCCAGTTCTGGGCTCCCCAGTACAAGAGAGACATGGCACTCCTGGAGAGAGTCCAGCGGAGGGCTACCAAGAGGATTAGAGGGCTGGAGCATCTCTCCTATGAAGAAAGACTGCAAGAGCTGGGCCTGTTCAGCCTGGAGAAGAGAAGATTGAGAGGGGATCTCATCAACGTGTACAAGTATCTGAAGGGGGAGTGTCAAGAGGATGAGGCCAGTCTCTTCTCCGTGGTGCCCAGCAACAGGACAAGAGGCAAGGGGCAGAAACTGACCAACAGGAACTTCCATCTGAACCTGAGAAAAAACTTCTTCACTGTGAGGGTGACAGAGCATTGGAACAGGTTGCCCAGAGAGGTGGTGGAGTCTCCTTCGCTGGAGATATTCAAAAGCTGTCTGGATGTGATCCTGGGCAATATGCTCTAGGTGACCCTGCTTGAGCAGGAAGGTTGGACTAGATGATCTCCAGAGGTCCCTACCAACCTAAACGATTCTGTGATTCTGTGAAGCCAGTGTCACTCCAGTCTCGCCAAAGGGCAAGAAGGAGGAGCCAGGAAGCTACAGGCCTGTCCGCCTCCCCTCCATCCCGCGAAAGCTGATGGAACAGCTCAGGCTGGAGGTCAGCACTAAGCGTACGGAGGACAAGAAGGTGATCAGGAGTAGTCAGCACGGAGGCACCAAAGGGAACCCCTGCTTGAGCAATCGGATAGCCTTCTCTGCGGGAAGGACTGCCTGGCTAGAGGAGGGCAGAGCAGTGCATGTTGTCTGCCTGGGCTGCAGCAAGGCTTCTGACACTGTCTCCCATGCCATCCTCATAGGTAAACTCGGGAAGCGTGGGTTGTGTGAGTGGCCAGTGAGGTGGATTGAGGAGTGGCTGGATGGCAGAGCTCAGAGGGTTGTGGTCAGTGGCGCAGAGTGGAGTTGGAGGCGTGGAGCTAGCGGTGTCCCCCAGGGGGCAGTCGTGGCTCCAGTCTTGTTCAAGGCATCCAGCGATGACCTGGAGGAAGGCCCAGAGGGCGCTCTCGGCAAGTCGGCTGAGGATACTGAACTGGGGGGAGTGGCTGACACACCAGAAGGCTGTGGTGCCACGCAGAGGGACCTGGGCAGGCTGGAGAGTGGGGCTGAGAGGAACGTCGGGAAGTTCAACAAAGGCAAGCGCAGGGTGCTGCACCTGGGCAGGAATAACCCCAGGCCCCAGGACAGGCTGGGGGCTGACCTGCTGGAAAGTAGCTGTGCCGAGAAGGACCTGGGTGTGCTGGGGGACAACAAGTTAATTGTGAGCCAGCAATGTGCCCCTGTGGCCAAGAAGGCCAAAGGGATCGTGGGCTGCATTAGGAAGAGTGTTGCCAGCAGGTGGAGGGAGGTGATCCTCGGCCTCTCCTCAGCCCTGCGGAGGCCTCCCCTGGAGTACTGTGTCCACTTCTGGGCTCCCCACGACAAGAGAGACATGGCGCTGCTGGAGAGAGTGCAGCGGAGGCCTACAAAGATGGTGAGGGGACTGGAGCATCTCTGCTCTGAAGAGAGGCGGAGAGAGCGGGGCCTCTTTAGCCTGCAGAAGAGAAGCCTGGCAGGCGATCTCCTCCATGTGTACAAGTATCGGAAGGGAGGGTGTCAAGAGCACGGGGCCAGACTCTTCTCCGTGGTGCCCAGCGACACGACAAGAGGCAACGGGCACAAACGGGAACACAGGAAGCTCCATGGAGAGATGAGGAAAAGCTTCTTGACTGTGAGGGTGCCTGAGCGCTGCAGCAGCTTGCCCAGAGAGCTTGTGGAGTCTCCTTCCCTGCACATCTTCCCAACCCGCCTGGACGCGCTCCTGGGCAACGTGCTCTAGAGGCACCTGCTTGAGCAGGGGGGGTTGGGACTAGATGATCTCCAGAGGTGCCTTGCAACCTCAGCCGTTGTGTGATTCTGGGAGTCTGGGATTCTGCACGCGCACATGGCCAGCACGGTCTCAGCCCTGTGCCCCACGCACGCCTGCACTTCCCCAACGCAATGCCCACCCTCACTCCTGCCCCAGCCCACAGCGCTCACAGCACTGCCCTCACCCCTTGGCACTCGCTCCCACGCCAGACCCCTAACGCCTTGCCTCGCCTGACACACTCTCCCTGCCTCACGCTCCCACCCCACCTCTGCCTCTCCCAACACTCCCGCCACCTTGCAAGGGGCCCCGCAACAAGGACTGCCTCCACCCAAACACCAAGACGGGAACCTCCTCCCGGGAGCAAAGACCACCACCACCCACTGGCCAGCACCACTCTCTCGCGACAAGCACGTGCCTCCCCACAGCCTAGGCCTTCCTAACTCACATCCAGGCCTCGCAGGACAACAGCCTCCCCTGCAAAACACCCCTCCGCCCATCCTTCCAAGGCCACCCCCACGCATGGCCCCACAAGGCAAAGCACGCTCCCTCCTTTCTCACCACGCACACCTCACACCCCACACAGTCGGCAACCCACCAGCGCACACAACCTCACTACTCGCGCCGTGACTAAACACAGCCTGCTCACAGGCACCTCACAGGAACGCAGACAACGGCACCAAAGCGCCACCGCCTCATGACCAACACTCCTGCCAAGGCCACCAGAGCTTCCCTCCGCGGCGACACTATGGCGGCCCCTCCTCCCAACGCGGCCCCAAACCACAGCACGCAACTGGCACACCCTGACCTCACTGCCGACACCCGGCCTCTCCTACGCTTGGGCAACGTCCTCCACCCGCCCGCCCGCTCTGACATGCCCCTGCCACCAAAAGCCTCTCGCCTTCAGAGGCTCACTTGAAAGCTACCGCTGGGCCATAATGGCCACCTCCAAAAGAGCAGGAAAGGAAAAGGCAGCGGTGCGCAAAGGAAACCCAACCCACGCTTCATTACTTGCCAGCCTTTGGCGGTCAACAGCAGCTGGCTGCACAAGCCTCTCAGCCGCAGAGGGCCTCTCGGGGCCTCGGGCCCTCGGCGACCAGCATAAAAGCCCCACCAACGCAGCGCTCCCTCACACACTTCTCCAGACGCCTTCTCCTCCTCCGACAACCAGGTGAGTGAGTGAGAACCTTCTTCGCCCAAAGCCTTCCTCCCCTCACACCCACTGCCTGGCCCATCCTTGCTCCTCCTGCCTCCTCTCCCGCGCTCGCCTCCTTCTCCCGCAAGGCCCAAGCTCCAGAGAGCTCTCGCAGCAAGACAGCCTGGCCTTTCCCTCACTTTGCTCACGGGCGACGCGCTTGCCCACTAGCTTCCCTCTGCCTCTGCCAGGCCCCCTGCCTCACTGCCTCCTTCCGCTTGCACACCCTCGGCCTCTGCTCATAACCAACCACAGCAGACGAGCGGTCGCACTACTGCGCACAGCCCCTCCCAAACCACACCTCGACCCTCTCTCCGGCCACCCTCCCCATGCACCTTCAGCACCTCCTCCGCCTCCCTACATCCCTGCTCCCCACTCCACAAGCAGAGGCCCCCCCTCTCCTTTGGCCTCCTCACACATGCCTCCTCTCAGCGTCACTCAGCACCGCAACAGGCTGCCCAGAGAGCTTGGGGACTCTCCTTCCCTGCACAGCTTCCCAACCCGCCTGCATGCAAGCCTCTGCAATGTGCTCTCCATAACCCTGCTTGAGCAGCGCGGGTCCACTAGATGATCTCCAGACGTCCCTTCCATCCTGGCCCATTCCGTGAGTCTCTGATTCCTCACCCTTGCTCAACACTCGCTCTTCCAGGGCCCCCGACACCACACACACATGGCCTGCTACGACCTCTGCCGCCCCTGCGGACCCACCCCGCTGGCTAACAGCTGCAACGAGCCCTGCGTCAGGCAGTGCGAGGACTCCCGCATTCTCATCCAGCCTCCCACTCTTCTCGTCACCCTGCCCGGACCCATCCTCACCTCCTTCCCCCAGAACACCGCCCTCGGATCCTCTGCCTCAGCCGCCGTGGGTGACATTCTAGGTGCTCAGGGAGTCCCCATCTCCTCCGGCGCATTCAACTCCGGAGGCCTTGGCTGCTTCCCCCGCGGCAGAGCCTGCTTCCCCTGCTAAGGCCCCTCGCCACGGCCCCTGGCAACAACCACCTACACCCTGCAAGCCACGTGAGCCACTCACAACGCACCTCCGGGACAGCGGCTCCACAGGCGATCACCCTCCACGCCCCTGCCTCCCAGCAAAGGCAGCAAGCCACCAAACGACCAAGGCGGCCAGCCTCACCTCTTGGAAGCAGCAACAATCTTTCTCCTCCTCTTCTCCCACTTCCTTCTTTCCATCGCCCCCTTCTTCGCCTGACACTGCTCTCCCGTGACTCCACCTGCTCACAAGCCTAAGCCCAGGAGCCACCTCTGAGCACCGACTTCCCCCACGCGCCACAAACACCTCTGCGCTCGGGCAACTTCCACACTTCCACCCGAGACCAACGCCCTCCCACTTTCCCAACCTTCCGCTCCCTCTTCTCCCTCATTAAAGGTCCTGCTGCATCCCACACTGAAATGCCTCCGCTGCCTTTCTTCTCACAAGCCTCTCCCAGCCGCCTCTCCAGGCACGGAGTCAGCCCTCTCCACGCCAGCGCGGTGGCTGCCTGGGTGCCTGGGAGACAAGGGGCCCGTGCTCAGCCCCCTTCAAGCCTCACACACCAAGCCCGCCCCAACACAAACACACCCAGGGGCACACACAGCCTCCCAGAGGGCACCGCACGGGGGCCCCACCAGCACCAACACCTCTCCCAAGCAAGAAATCAACCACCACCACAAATCCATGGGCCCCGATGGCACGCACCCACGAGGGAGCACCCTGAGGGAGCTGGCGGATGTGAGTGCTAGGCCACTCTCCATCATCCTGGAAAGGTCCTGGAGAACAGGGGAGGTGGCTGAGCACTGGAAGAAAGCCAGGGGAGACAATATGGGACATGGCTATGGAGGATCCTCTTGCACCTCTCCTGGGAAGCCTGCGTGCTTGACTGGCTCTCTGAAATGCCTGTATACCAATGCACCCAGCATGGGAGAATAAGCAGGAAGAGTTAGAGATCTCTGTGCAGTCGCAGGGCCATGATGTCATTGCAGTGACAGAGACATGGTGGGATAATTCACATGACTGGGATGCTGTCATGGATGGCTATGTGCTTTTTAGGAAAGAAAGGCCAGGAAGGCGAGGTGGTGGAGTTGCTCTTTATGTGAGGGAGCAACTAGAATGTATGAAGCTGTTCCTCAGGGTGGATGAAGAGCAAGTTGAGAGCCTATGGGTAAGGATTAAAGGGCAGGGTAACATGGGTGACACTGTTGTGGGGGTCTACTACAGGCCACCTGACCAGGAGGAAGTCATCGATGAGACCTTCTACAGACAGCTGGAAGAAGCCTCACGATCACAGGCCCTGGTTCTCATGGGAGACTTCAACCACCCTGACATCTGTTGGCAAGACAGCACAGCTAGGCACAAACAGTCAAAGAGGTTCCTGCAAAGCATTGATGATAATTTCTTGACCCAGGTGGGGGAGACGCCAACGAGGAGAGGTGCAATGCTAGACCTTGTACTAATGAACAAAGAAGGTCTAGTTGGAGATGTGAAGGTTGGAGGCAGCCTTGGCTGCAGTGACCATGAGATGGTGGAGTTCAGGATCCTACGAGGAGGGAGCAGGGCAATGAGTAGGATTGCAACGCTGGACTTCAGGAGAGCTGACTTTGGCCTCTTCAGGAACCTACGTAGGGGAATCTCCTGGGGTAGGCCCTAGAAGGAAGAGGGGTCCAAGAAAGCTGGTTAATATTCAAGCTTCACTTCCTCCAGGCTCAGGATCAGTGCATCCCTCTGAGGAAGAAGTCCAGCAAAGCGGGCAGGAGACCTGCATGGATGAGCAAGGAACTCCTGGCAAAACTCCAGCAGAAGAAGGAAGTGTACAGAATGTGGAAAAGGGGACAGGCCACTTGGGAGGAATACAGGGACGTTGTCAGAGTGTGCAGGGATGCGACAAGGAAGGCTAAGGCCCAGTTGGAATTAAATCTGGCAAGGGATGTCAAGGACAACAAGAAGGCCTTCTTCAAATACATCAATAGCAAAAGGAAGACTAGGGAAAACGTGGGCCCACTGCTGGATGGGGCAGGTGCCCTGGTGACAAAGGATACAGAGAAGGCAGAGTTATTGAATGCCTTCTTTGCTTCCGTCTTCACTGCTAAGGCCAGTCCTGAGGAATTCCAGACCTTGGAGACAAGAGAGGAAGGCTGGAGAAAGGAAGACTCTCCCTTGGTGGAGGAGGATCAGGTTAGAGATCTTTTGTCCAAACTTGACATCCATAAATCCATGGGCCCCGATGGGATGCACCCACGAGTGCTGAGGGAGCTGGCGGATGTTATCGCTAGGCCACTCTCCATCATCTTGGAAAGGTCCTGGAGATCAGGAGAGGTGGCTGAGCACTGGAAGAAAGCCAATGTCACGCCAGTCTTCAAAAAGGGCAAGAAGGAGGAGCCAGGAAACTACAGGCCTGTCAGCCTCACCTCCATCCCTGGAAAGGTGATGGAACAGCTCCTCCTGAAGGTCATCACTAAGCATCTGGAGGACAAGAAGGTGATCAGGAGTAGTCAGCATGGATTCACCAAAGGGAAATCATGCTTGACCAATCTGATAGCCTTCTATGACAGAATGACTGGCTGGGTAGATGAGGGCAGAGCAGTGGATGTTGTCTTTCTGGACTTCAGCAAGGCTTTGGACACTGTCTCCCATCACATCTTCCTAGGTAAGCTCAGGAAGTGTGGGTTAGATGAGTGGACGGTGAGGTGGCTTGAGAACTGGCTGGATGGCCGAGCTCAGAGGGTTGTGGTGAATGGCGCAGAGTCAAGTTGGAGGCCTGTGGCTAGTGGTGTCCCCCAGGGCTCAGTCCTGGGTCCAGTCTTGTTCAATATATTCATCAATGACCTGGAGGAAGGGACAGAGTGCACCCTCAGCAAGTTTGCTGATGATACTAAACTGGGGGGAGAGGCTAACACACCAGAAGACTGTGCTGCCATTCAGAGGGACCTGGACAGGCTGGAGAGGTGGGCGGAGAGGAACCTCATGAAGTTCAACAAAGGCAAGTGCAAGGTCCTACACCTAGGCAGGAATAATCCCATGCACCAATACAGGCTGGGGGTTGACCTGCTGGAAAGTAGCTCTGCCGAGAAGGACCTGGGAGTGCTGGGGGACAACAAGTTAAGCATGAGGCAGCAGGGTGCCCTTGTGGCCTAGAAGGCCAATGGTCTCCTGGGGTGCATTAGGCAGAGTGTTGCCAGCAGGTTGAGGGAGGTGATCCTGCCCCTCTACTCAGCCCTGGTGAGGCCTCACCTGGAGTCCTGTGTCCAGTTCTGGGCTCCCCAGTACAAGAGAGACATGGCACTCCTGGAGAGAGTCCAGCGGAGGGCTACCAAGATGATTAGAGGGCTGGAGCATCTCTCCTATGAAGAAAGACTGCAAGAGCTGGGCCTGTTCAGCCTGGAGAAGAGAAGATTGAGAGGGGATCTCATCAACGTGTACAAGTATCTGAAGGGGGAGTGTCAAGAGGATGAGGCCAGTCTCTTCTCCGTGGTGCCCAGCAACAGGACAAGAGGCAAGGGGCAGAAACTGACCAACAGGAACTTCCATCTGAACCTGAGAAAAAACTTCTTCACTGTGAGGGTGACAGAGCATTGGAACAGGTTGCCCAGAGAGGTGGTGGAGTCTCCTTCGCTGGAGATATTCAAAAGCTGTCTGGATGTGATCCTGGGCAATATGCTCTAGGTGACCCTGCTTGAGCAGGAAGGTTGGACTAGATGATCTCCAGAGGTCCCTACCAACCTAAACGATTCTGTGATTCTGTGATTCTGTGAAGCCAGTGTCACTCCAGTCTCGCCAAAGGGCAAGAAGGAGGAGCCAGGAAGCTACAGGCCTGTCCGCCTCCCCTCCATCCCGCGAAAGCTGATGGAACAGCTCAGGCTGGAGGTCAGCACTAAGCGTACGGAGGACAAGAAGGTGATCAGGAGTAGTCAGCACGGAGGCACCAAAGGGAACCCCTGCTTGAGCAATCGGATAGCCTTCTCTGCGGGAAGGACTGCCTGGCTAGAGGAGGGCAGAGCAGTGCATGGTGTCTGCCTGGGCTGCAGCAAGGCTTCTGACACTGTCTCCCATGCCATCCTCATAGGTAAACTCGGGAAGCGTGGGTTGTGTGAGTGGCCAGTGAGGTGGATTGAGGAGTGGCTGGATGGCAGAGCTCAGAGGGTTGTGGTCAGTGGCGCAGAGTGGAGTTGGAGGCGTGGAGCTAGCGGTGTCCCCCAGGGGGCAGTCGTGGCTCCAGTCTTGTTCAAGGCATCCAGCGATGACCTGGAGGAAGGCCCAGAGGGCGCTCTCGGCAAGTCGGCTGAGGATACTGAACTGGGGGGAGTGGCTGACACACCAGAAGGCTGTGGTGCCACGCAGAGGGACCTGGGCAGGCTGGAGAGTGGGGCCGAGAGGAACGTCGGGAAGTTCAACAAAGGCAAGCGCAGGGTGCTGCACCTGGGCAGGAATAACCCCAGGCCCCAGGACAGGCTGGGGGCTGACCTGCTGGAAAGTAGCTGTGCCGAGAAGGACCTGGGTGTGCTGGGGGACAACAAGTTAATTGTGAGCCAGCAATGTGCCCCTGTGGCCAAGAAGGCCAAAGGGATCGTGGGCTGCATTAGGAAGAGTGTTGCCAGCAGGTGGAGGGAGGTGATCCTCGGCCTCTCCTCAGCCCTGCGGAGGCCTCCCCTGGAGTACTGTGTCCACTTCTGGGCTCCCCACGACAAGAGAGACATGGCGCTGCTGGAGAGAGTGCAGCGGAGGCCTACAAAGATGGTGAGGGGACTGGAGCATCTCTGCTCTGAAGAGAGGCGGAGAGAGCGGGGCCTCTTTAGCCTGCAGAAGAGAAGCCTGGCAGGCGATCTCCTCCATGTGTACAAGTATCGGAAGGGAGGGTGTCAAGAGCACGGGGCCAGACTCTTCTCCGTGGTGCCCAGCGACAGGACAAGAGGCAACGGGCACAAACGGGAACACAGGAAGCTCCATGGAGAGATGAGGAAAAGCTTCTTGACTGTGAGGGTGCCTGAGCGCTGCAGCAGCTTGCCCAGAGAGCTTGTGGAGTCTCCTTCCCTGCACATCTTCCCAACCCGCCTGGACGCGCTCCTGGGCAACGTGCTCTAGAGGCACCTGCTTGAGCAGGGGGGGTTGGGACTAGATGATCTCCAGAGGTGCCTTGCAACCTCAGCCGTTGTGTGATTCTGGGAGTCTGGGATTCTGCACGCGCACATGGCCAGCACGGTCTCAGCCCTGTGCCCCACGCACGCCTGCACTTCCCCAACGCAATGCCCACCCTCACTCCTGCCCCAGCCCACAGCGCTCACAGCACTGCCCTCACCCCTTGGCACTCGCTCCCACGCCAGACCCCTAACGCCTTGCCTCGCCTGACACACTCTCCCTGCTTCACGCTCCCACCCCACCTCTGCCTCTCCCAACACTCCCGCCACCTTGCAAGGGGCCCCGCAACAAGGACTGCCTCCACCCAAACACCAAGACGGGAACCTCCTCCCGGGAGCAAAGACCACCACCACCCACTGGCCAGCACCACTCTCTCGCGACAAGCACGTGCCTCCCCACAGCCTAGGCCTTCCTAACTCACATCCAGGCCTCGCAGGACAACAGCCTCCCCTGCAAAACACCCCTCCGCCCATCCTTCCAAGGCCACCCCCACGCACGGCCCCACAAGGCAAAGCACGCACCCTCCTTTCTCACCACGCACACCTGACACCCCACACAGTCGGCAACCCACCAGCGCACACAACCTCACTACTCGCGCCGTGACTAAACACAGCCTGCTCACAGGCACCTCACAGGAACGCAGACAACGGCACCAAAGCGCCACCGCCTCATGACCAACACTCCTGCCAAGGCCACCAAAGCTTCCCTCCGCGGCGACACTATGGCGGCCCCTCCTCCCAACGCGGCCCCAAACCACAGCACGCAACTGGCACACCCTGACCTCACTGCCGACACCCGGCCTCTCCTACGCTTGGGCAACGTCCTCCACCCGCCCGCCCGCTCTGACATGCCCCTGCCACCAAAAGCCTCTCGCCTTCAGAGGCTCACTTGAAAGCTACCGCTGGGCCATAATGGCCACCTCCAAAAGAGCAGGAAAGGAAAAGGCAGCGGTGCGCAAAGGAAACCCAACCCACGCTTCATTACTTGCCAGCCTTTGGTGGTCAACAGCAGCTGGCTGCACAAGCCTCTCAGCCGCAGAGGGCCTCTCGGGGCCTCGGGCCCTCGGCGACCAGCATAAAAGCCCCACCAACGCAGCGCTCCCTCACACACTTCTCCAGACGCCTTCTCCTCCTCCGACAACCAGGTGAGTGAGTGGGACCCTTCTTCGCCCAAAGCCTTCCTCCCCTCACACCCACTGCCTGGCCCATCCTTGCTCCTCCTGCCTCCTCTCCCGCGCTCGCCTCCTTCTCCCGCAAGGCCCAAGCTCCAGAGAGCTCTCGCAGCGAGACAGCCTGGCCTTTCCCTCACTTTGCTCACGGGCGACGCGCTTGCCCACTAGCTTCCCTCTGCCTCTGCCAGGCCCCCGGCCTCAATGCCTCCTTCCGCTTGCACACCCTCGGCCTCTGCTCATAACCAACCACAGCAGACGAGCGGTCGCACTACTGCGCACAGCCCCTCCCAAACCACACCTCGACCCTCTCTCCGGCCACCCTCCCCATGCACCTTCAGCACCTCCTCCGCCTCCCTACATCCCTGCTCCCCACTCCACAAGCAGAGGCCCCCCCTCTCCTTTGGCCTCCTCACACATGCCTCCTCTCAGCGTCACTCAGCACCGCAACAGGCTGCCCAGAGAGCTTGGGGACTCTCCTTCCCTGCACAGCTTCCCAACCCGCCTGCATGCAAGCCTCTGCAATGTGCTCTCCATAACCCTGCTTGAGCAGCGCGGTTCCACTAGATGATCTCCAGACGTCCCTTCCATCCTGGCCCATTCCGTGAGTCTCTGATTCCTCACCCTTGCTCAACACTCGCTCTTCCAGGGCCCCCGACACCACACACACATGGCCTGCTACGACCTCTGCCGCCCCTGCGGACCCACCCCGCTGGCTAACAGCTGCAACGAGCCCTGCGTCAGGCAGTGCGAGGACTCCCGCATTCTCATCCAGCCTCCCACTCTTCGCGTCACCCTGCCTGGACCCATCCTCACCTCCTTCCCCCAGAACACCGCCCTCGGATCCTCTGCCTCAGCCGCCGTGGGTGACATTCTAGGTGCTCAGGGAGTCCCCATCTCCTCCGGCGCATTCAACTTCGGAGGCCTTGGCTGCTTCCCCCGCGGCAGAGCCTGCTTCCCCTGCTAAGGCCCCTCGCCACGGCCCCTGGCAACAACCACCTACACCCTGCAAGCCACGTGAGCCACTCACAACGCACCTCCGGGACAGCGGCTCCACAGGCGATCACCCTCCACGCCCCTGCCTCCCAGCAAAGGCAGCAAGCCACCAAGCGACCAAGGCGGCCAGCCTCACCTCTTGGAAGCAGCAACAATCTTTCTCCTCCTCTTCTCCCACTTCCTTCTTTCCATCGCCCCCTTCTTCGCCTGACACTGCTCTCCCGTGACTCCACCTGCTCACAAGCCTAAGCCCAGGAGCCACCTCTGAGCACCGACTTCCCCCCACGCGCCACAAACACCTCTGCGCTCGGGCAACTTCCACACTTCCACCCGAGACCAACGCCCTCCCACTTTCCCAACCTTCCGCTCCCTCTTCTCCCTCATTAAAGGTCCTGCTGCATCCCACACCAAAACGCCTCCGCTGCCTTTCTTCTCACAAGCCTCTCCCAACCACCTCTCCAGGCACGGAGCCAGCCCTCTCCACACCAGCGCGGTGGCTGCCTGGGTGCCTGGGAGACAAGGGGCCCGTGCTCAGCCCCCTTCAAGCCTCACACACCAAGCCCGCCCCAACACAAACACACCCAGGGGCACACACAGCCTCCCAGAGGGCACCGCACGGGGGCCCCACCAGCACCAACACCTCTCCCAAGCAAGAAATCAACCACCACCACAAATCCATGGGCCCCGATGGCACGCACCCACGAGGGAGCACCCTGAGGGAGCTGGCGGATGTGAGTGCTAGGCCACTCTCCATCATCTTGGAAAGGTCCTGGAGAACAGGGGAGGTGCCTGAGCACTGGAAGAAAACCAGTGTCACTCCAGTCTCGCCAAAGGGCAAGAAGGAGGAGCCAGGAAGCTACAGGCCTGTCCGCCTCCCCTCCATCCCGCGAAAGCTGATGGAACAGCTCAGGCTGGAGGTCAGCACTAAGCGTACGGAGGACAAGAAGGTGATCAGGAGTAGTCAGCACGGAGGCACCAAAGGGAACCCCTGCTTGAGCAATCGGATAGCCTTCTCTGCGGGAAGGACTGCCTGGCTAGAGGAGGGCAGAGCAGTGCATGGTGTCTGCCTGGGCTGCAGCAAGGCTTCTGACACTGTCTCCCATGCCATCCTCATAGGTAAACTCGGGAAGCGTGGGTTGTGTGAGTGGCCAGTGAGGTGGATTGAGGAGTGGCTGGATGGCAGAGCTCAGAGGGTTGTGGTCAGTGGCGCAGAGTGGAGTTGGAGGCGTGGAGCTAGCGGTGTCCCCCAGGGGGCAGTCGTGGCTCCAGTCTTGTTCAAGGCATCCAGCGATGACCTGGAGGAAGGCCCAGAGGGCGCTCTCGGCAAGTCGGCTGAGGATACTGAACTGGGGGGAGTGGCTGACACACCAGAAGGCTGTGGTGCCACGCAGAGGGACCTGGGCAGGCTGGAGAGCGGGGCCGAGAGGAACGTCGGGAAGTTCAACAAAGGCAAGCGCAGGGTGCTGCACCTGGGCAGGAATAACCCCAGGCCCCAGGACAGGCTGGGGGCTGACCTGCTGGAAAGTAGCTGTGCCGAGAAGGACCTGGGTGTGCTGGGGGACAACAAGTTAATTGTGAGCCAGCAATGTGCCCCTGTGGCCAAGAAGGCCAAAGGGATCGTGGGCTGCATTAGGAAGAGTGTTGCCAGCAGGTGGAGGGAGGTGATCCTCGGCCTCTCCTCAGCCCTGCGGAGGCCTCCCCTGGAGTACTGTGTCCACTTCTGGGCTCCCCACGACAAGAGAGACATGGCGCTGCTGGAGAGAGTGCAGCGGAGGCCTACAAAGATGGTGAGGGGACTGGAGCATCTCTGCTCTGAAGAGAGGCGGAGAGAGCGGGGCCTCTTTAGCCTGCAGAAGAGAAGCCTGGCAGGCGATCTCCTCCATGTGTACAAGTATCGGAAGGGAGGGTGTCAAGAGCACGGGGCCAGACTCTTCTCCGTGGTGCCCAGCGACAGGACAAGAGGCAACGGGCACAAACGGGAACACAGGAAGTTCCATGGAGAGATGAGGAAAAGCTTCTTGACTGTGAGGGTGCCTGAGCGCTGCAGCAGGTTGCCCAGAGAGCTTGTGGAGTCTCCTTCCCTGCACATCTTCCCAACCCGCCTGGACGCGCTCCTGGGCAACGTGCTCTAGAGGCACCTGCTTGAGCAGGGGGGGTTGGGACCAGATGATCTCCAGAGGTGCCTTGCAACCTCAGCCGTTGTGTGATTCTGGGAGTCTGGGATTCTGCACGCGCACATGGCCAGCACGGTCTCAGCCCTGTGCCCCACGCACGCCTGCACTTCCCCAACGCAATGCCCACCCTCACTCCTGCCCCAGCCCACAGCGCTCACAGCACTGCCCTCACCCCTTGGCACTCGCTCCCACCCCAGACCCCTATCGCCTTGCCTCGCCTGACACACTCTCCCTGCCTCACGCTCCCACCCCACCTCTGCCTCTCCCAACACTCCCGCCACCTTGCAAGGGGCCCCGCAACAAGGACTGCCTCCACCCAAACACCAAGACGGGAACCTCCTCCCGGGAGCAAAGACCACCACCACCCACTGGCCAGCACCACCCTCTCGCGACAAGCACGTGCCTCCCCACAGCCTAGGCCTTCCTAACTCACATCCAGGCCTCGCAGGACAACAGCCTCCCCTGCAAAACACCCCTCCGCCCATCCTTCCAAGGCCACCCCCACGCACGGCCCCACAAGGCAAAGCACGCTCCCTCCTTTCTCACCATGCACACCTGACACCCCACACAGTCGGCAACCCACCAGCGCACACAACCTCACTACTCGCGCCGTGACTAAACACAGCCTGCTCACAGGCACCTCACAGGAACGCAGACAACGGCACCAAAGCGCCACCGCCTCATGACCAACACTCCTGCCAAGGCCACCAAAGCTTCCCTCCGCGGCGACACTATGGCGGCCCCTCCTCCCAACGCGGCCCCAAACCACAGCACGCAACTGGCACACCCTGACCTCACTGCTGACACCCGGCCTCTCCTACGCTTGGGCAACGTCCTCCACCCGCCCGCCCGCTCTGACATGCCCCTGCCACCAAAAGCCTCTCGCCTTCAGAGGCTCACTTGAAAGCTACCGCTGGGCCATAATGGCCACCTCCAAAAGAGCAGGAAAGGAAAAGGCAGCGGTGCGCAAAGGAAACCCAACCCACGCTTCATTACTTGCCAGCCTTTGGCGGTCAACAGCAGCTGGCTGCACAAGCCTCTCAGCCGCAGAGGGCCTCTCGGGGCCTCGGGCCCTCGGCGACCAGCATAAAAGCCCCACCAACGCAGCGCTCCCTCACACACTTCTCCAGACGCCTTCTCCTCCTCCGACAACCAGGTGAGTGAGTGGGACCCTTCTTCGCCCAAAGCCTTCCTCCCCTCACACCCACTGCCTGGCCCATCCTTGCTCCTCCCGCCTCCTCTCCCGTGCTCGCATCCTTCTCCCGCAAGGCCCAAGCTCCAGAGAGCTCTCGCAGCGAGACAGCCTGGCCTTTCCCTCACTTTGCTCGCGGGCGACGCGCTTGCCCACTAGCTTCCCTCTGCCTCTGCCAGGCCCCCGGCCTCACTGCCTCCTTCCGCTTGCACACCCTCGGCCTCTGCTCATAACCAACCACAGCAGACGAGCGGTCGCACTACTGCGCACAGCCCCTCCCAAACCACACCTCGACCCTCTCTCCGGCCACCCTCCCCATGCACCTTCAGCACCTCCTCCGCCTCCCTACATCCCTGCTCCCCACTCCACAAGCAGAGGCCCCCTCTCCTTTGGCCTCCTCACACATGCCTCCTCTCAGCGTCACTCAGCACCGCAACAGGCTGCCCAGAGAGCTTGGGGACTCTCCTTCCCTGCACAGCTTCCCAACCCGCCTGCATGCGAGCCTCTGCAATGTGCCCTCCATGACCCTGCTTGAGCAGCGCGGGTCCACTAGATGATCTCCAGAAGTCCCTTCCATCCTGGCCCATTCCGTGAGTCTCTGATTCCTCACCCTTGCTCAACACTCGCTCTTCCAGGGCCCCCGACACCACACACACATGGCCTGCTACGACCTCTGCCGCCCCTGCGGACCCACCCCGCTGGCTAACAGCTGCAACGAGCCCTGCGTCAGGCAGTGCGAGGACTCCCGCATTCTCATCCAGCCTCCCACTCTTCGCGTCACCCTGCCTGGACCCATCCTCACCTCCTTCCCCCAGAACACCGCCCTCGGATCCTCCGCCTCAGCCGCCGTGGGTGACATTCTAGGTGCTCAGGGAGTCCCCATCTCCTCCGGCGCATTCAACTCCGGAGGCCTTGGCTGCTTCCCCCGCGGCAGAGCCTGCTTCCCCTGCTAAGGCCCCTCGCCACGGCCCCTGGCAACAACCACCTACACCCTGCAAGCCACGTGAGCCACTCACAACGCACCTCCGGGACAGTGGCTCCACAGGCGATCACCCTCCACGCCCCTGCCTCCCAGCAAAGGCAGCAAGCCACCAAGCGACCAAGGCGGCCAGCCTCACCTCTTGGAAGCAGCAACAATCTTTCTCCTCCTCTTCTCCCACTTCCTTCTTTCCATCGCCCCTTCCTCGCCTGACACTGCTCTCCCGTGACTCCACCTGCTCACAAGCCTAAGCCCAGGAGCCACCTCTGAGCACCGACTTCCCCCCACGCGCCACAAACACCTCTGCGCTCGGGCAACTTCCACACTTCCACCCGAGACCAACGCCCTCCCACTTTCCCAACCTTCCGCTCCCTCTTCTCCCTCATTAAAGGTCCTGCTGCATCCCACACCAAAACGCCTCCGCTGCCTTTCTTCTCACAAGCCTCTCCCAGCCGCCTCTCCAGGCACGGAGCCAGCCCTCTCCACGCCAGCGCGGTGGCTGCCTGGGTGCCTGGGAGACAAGGGGCCCGTGCTCAGCCCCCTTCAAGCCTCACACACCAAGCCCGCCCCAACACAAACACACCCAGGGGCACACACAGCCTCCCAGGGGGCACCGCACGGGGGCCCCACCAGCACCAACACCTCTCCCAAGCAAGAAATCAACCACCACCACAAATCCATGGGCCCCGATGGCACGCACCCACGAGGGAGCACCCTGAGGGAGCTGGCGGATGTGAGTGCTAGGCCACTCTCCATCATCTTGGAAAGGTCCTGGAGAACAGGGGAGGTGCCTGAGCACTGGAAGAAAGCCAGTGTCACTCCAGTCTCACCAAAGGGCAAGAAGGAGGAGCCAGGAAGCTACAGGCCTGTCCGCCTCCCCTCCATCCCGCGAAAGCTGATGGAACAGCTCAGGCTGAAGGTCAGCACTAAGCGTACGGAGGACAAGAAGGTGATCAGGAGTAGTCAGCACGGAGGCACCAAAGGGAACCCCTGCTTGAGCAATCGGATAGCCTTCTCTGCGGGAAGGACTGCCTGGCTAGAGGAGGGCAGAGCAGTGCATGTTGTCTGCCTGGGCTGCAGCAAGGCTTCTGACACTGTCTCCCATGCCATCCTCATAGGTAAACTCGGGAAGCGTGGGTTGTGTGAGTGGCCAGTGAGGTGGATTGAGGAGTGGCTGGATGGCAGAGCTCAGAGGGTTGTGGTCAGTGGCGCAGAGTGGAGTTGGAGGCGTGGAGCTAGCGGTGTCCCCCAGGTGGCAGTCGTGGCTCCAGTCTTGTTCAAGGCATCCAGCGATGACCTGGAGGAAGGCCCAGAGGGCGCTCTCGGCAAGTCGGCTGAGGATACTGAACTGGGGGGAGTGGCTGACACACCAGAAGGCTGTGGTGCCACGCAGAGGGACCTGGGCAGGCTGGAGAGTGGGGCCGAGAGGAACGTCGGGAAGTTCAACAAAGGCAAGCGCAGGGTGCTGCACCTGGGCAGGAATAACCCCAGGCCCCAGGACAGGCTGGGGGCTGACCTGCTGGAAAGTAGCTGTGCCGAGAAGGACCTGGGTGTGCTGGGGGACAACAAGTTAATTGTGAGCCAGCAATGTGCCCCTGTGGCCAAGAAGGCCAAAGGGATCGTGGGCTGCATTAGGAAGAGTGTTGCCAGCAGGTGGAGGGAGGTGATCCTCGGCCTCTCCTCAGCCCTGCGGAGGCCTCCCCTGGAGTACTGTGTCCACTTCTGGGCTCCCCACGACAAGAGAGACATGGCGCTGCTGGAGAGAGTGCAGCGGAGGCCTACAAAGATGGTGAGGGGACTGGAGCATCTCTGCTCTGAAGAGAGGCGGAGAGAGCGGGGCCTCTTTAGCCTGCAGAAGAGAAGCCTGGCAGGCGATCTCCTCCATGTGTACAAGTATCGGAAGGGAGGGTGTCAAGAGCACGGGGCCAGACTCTTCTCCGTGGTGCCCAGCGACACGACAAGAGGCAACGGGCACAAACGGGAACACAGGAAGTTCCATGGAGAGATGAGGAAAAGCTTCTTGACTGTGAGGGTGCCTGAGCGCTGCAGCAGCTTGCCCAGAGAGCTTGTGGAGTCTCCTTCCCTGCACATCTTCCCAACCCGCCTGGACGCGCTCCTGGGCAACGTGCTCTAGAGGCACCTGCTTGAGCAGGGGGGGGTTGGGACCAGATGATCTCCAGAGGTGCCTTGCAACCTCAGCCGTTGTGTGATTCTGGGAGTCTGGGATTCTGCACGCGCACATGGCCAGCACGGTCTCAGCCCTGTGCCCCACGCACGCCTGCACTTCCCCAACGCAATGCCCACCCTCACTCCTGCCCCAGCCCACAGCGCTCACAGCACTGCCCTCACCCCTTGGCACTCGCTCCCACGCCAGACCCCTAACGCCTTGCCTCGCCTGACACACTCTCCCTGCCTCACGCTCCCACCCCACCTCTGCCTCTCCCAACACTCCCGCCACCTTGCAAGGGGCCCCGCAACAAGGACTGCCTCCACCCAAACACCAAGACGGGAACCTCCTCCCGGGAGCAAAGACCACCACCACCCACTGGCCAGCACCACCCTCTCGCGACAAGCACGTGCCTCCCCACAGCCTAGGCCTTCCTAACTCACATCCAGGCCTCGCAGGACAACAGCCTCCCCTGCAAAACACCCCTCCGCCCATCCTTCCAAGGCCACCCCCACGCACGGCCCCACAAGGCAAAGCACGCACCCTCCTTTCTCACCACGCACACCTGACACCCCACACAGTCGGCAACCCACCAGCGCACACAACCTCACTACTCGCGCCGTGACTAAACACAGCCTGCTCACAGGCACCTCACAGGAACGCAGACAACGGCACCAAAGCGCCACCGCCTCATGACCAACACTCCTGCCAAGGCCACCAAAGCTTCCCTCCGCGGCGACACTATGGCGGCCCCTCCTCCCAACGCGGCCCCAAACCACAGCACGCAACTGGCACACCCTGACCTCACTGCCGACACCCGGCCTCTCCTACGCTTGGGCAACGTCCTCCACCCGCCCGCCCGCTCTGACATGCCCCTGCCACCAAAAGCCTCTCGCCTTCAGAGGCTCACTTGAAAGCTACCGCTGGGCCATAATGGCCACCTCCAAAAGAGCAGGAAAGGAAAAGGCAGCGGTGCGCAAAGGAAACCCAACCCACGCTTCATTACTTGCCAGCCTTTGGCGGTCAACAGCAGCTGGCTGCACAAGCCTCTCAGCCGCAGAGGGCCTCTCGGGGCCTCGGGCCCTCGGCGACCAGCATAAAAGCCCCACCAACGCAGCGCTCCCTCACACACTTCTCCAGACGCCTTCTCCTCCTCCGACAACCAGGTGAGTGAGTGGGACCCTTCTTCGCCCAAAGCCTTCCTCCCCTCACACCCACTGCCTGGCCCATCCTTGCTCCTCCCGCCTCCTCTCCCGTGCTCGCCTCCTTCTCCCGCAACCCAAGCTCCAGAGAGCTCTCGCAGCGAGACAGCCTGGCCTTTCCCTCACTTTGCTCACGGGCGACGCGCTTGCCCACTAGCTTCCCTCTGCCTCTGCCAGGCCCCCGGCCTCAATGCCTCCTTCCGCTTGCACACCCTCGGCCTCTGCTCATAACCAACCACAGCAGACGAGCGGTCGCACTACTGCGCACAGCCCCTCCCAAACCACACCTCGACCCTCTCTCCGGCCACCCTCCCCATGCACCTTCAGCACCTCCTCCGCCTCCCTACATCCCTGCTCCCCACTCCACAAGCAGAGGCCCCCTCTCCTTTGGCCTCCTCACACATGCCTCCTCTCAGCGTCACTCAGCACCGCAACAGGCTGCCCAGAGAGCTTGGGGACTCTCCTTCCCTGCACAGCTTCCCAACCCGCCTGCATGCGAGCCTCTGCAATGTGCCCTCCATAACCCTGCTTGAGCAGCGCGGGTCCACTAGATGATCTCCAGACGTCCCTTCCATCCTGGCCCATTCCGTGAGTCTCTGATTCCTCACCCTTGCTCAACACTCGCTCTTCCAGGGCCCCCGACACCACACACACATGGCCTGCTACGACCTCTGCCGCCCCTGCGGACCCACCCCGCTGGCTAACAGCTGCAACGAGCCCTGCGTCAGGCAGTGCGAGGACTCCCGCATTCTCATCCAGCCTCCCACTCTTCGCGTCACCCTGCCCGGACCCATCCTCACCTCCTTCCCCCAGAACACCGCCCTCGGATCCTCCGCCTCAGCCGCCGTGGGTGACATTCTTGGTGCTCAGGGAGTCCCCATCTCCTCCGGCGCATTCAACTCCGGAGGCCTTGGCTGCTTCCCCCGCGGCAGAGCCTGCTTCCCCTGCTAAGGCCCCTCGCCACGGCCCCTGGCAACAACCACCTACACCCTGCAAGCCACGTGAGCCACTCACAACGCACCTCCGGGACAGCGGCTCCACAGGCGATCACCCTCCACGCCCCTGCCTCCCAGCAAAGGCAGCAAGCCACCAAGCGACCAAGGCGGCCAGCCTCACCTCTTGGAAGCAGCAACAATCTTTCTCCTCCTCTTCTCCCACTTCCTTCTTTCCATCGCCCCCTTCTTCGCCTGACACTGCTCTCCCGTGACTCCACCTGCTCACAAGCCTAAGCCCAGGAGCCACCTCTGAGCACCGACTTCCCCCACGCGCCACAAACACCTCTGCGCTCGGGCAACTTCCACACTTCCACCCGAGACCAACGCCCTCCCACTTTCCCAACCTTCCGCTCCCTCTTCTCCCTCATTAAAGGTCCTGCTGCATCCCACACCAAAACGCCTCCGCTGCCTTTCTTCTCACAAGCCTCTCCCAACCACCTCTCCAGGCACGGAGCCAGCCCTCTCCACGCCAGCGCGGTGGCTGCCTGGGTGCCTGGGAGACAAGGGGCCCGTGCTCAGCCCCCTTCAAGCCTCACACACCAAGCCCGCCCCAACACAAACACACCCACGGGCACACACAGCCTCCCAGAGGGCACCGCACGGGGGCCCCACCAGCACCAACACCTCTCCCAAGCAAGAAATCAACCACCACCACAAATCCATGGGCCCCGATGGCACGCACCCACGAGGGAGCACCCTGAGGGAGCTGGCGGATGTGAGTGCTAGGCCACTCTCCACCATCTTGGAAAGGTCCTGGAGAACAGGGGAGGTGCCTGAGCACTGGAAGAAAACCAGTGTCACTCCAGTCTCGCCAAAGGGCAAGAAGGAGGAGCCAGGAAGCTACAGGCCTGTCCGCCTCCCCTCCATCCCGCGAAAAATGATGGAACAGCTCAGGCTGGAGGTCAGCACTAAGCGTACGGAGGACAAGAAGGTGATCAGGAGTAGTCAGCACGGAGGCACCAAAGGGAACCCCTGCTTGAGCAATCGGATAGCCTTCTCTGCGGGAAGGACTGCCTGGCTAGAGGAGGGCAGAGCAGTGCATGGTGTCTGCCTGGGCTGCAGCAAGGCTTCTGACACTGTCTCCCATGCCATCCTCATAGGTAAACTCGGGAAGCGTGGGTTGTGTGAGTGGCCAGTGAGGTGGATTGAGGAGTGGCTGGATGGCAGAGCTCAGAGGGTTGTGGTCAGTGGCGCAGAGTGGAGTTGGAGGCGTGGAGCTAGCGGTGTCCCCCAGGGGGCAGTCGTGGCTCCAGTCTTGTTCAAGGCATCCAGCGATGACCTGGAGGAAGGCCCAGAGGGCGCTCTCGGCAAGTCGGCTGAGGATACTGAACTGGGGGGAGTGGCTGACACACCAGAAGGCTGTGGTGCCACGCAGAGGGACCTGGGCAGGCTGGAGAGTGGGGCCGAGAGGAACGTCGGGAAGTTCAACAAAGGCAAGCGCAGGGTGCTGCACCTGGGCAGGAATAACCCCAGGCCCCAGGACAGGCTGGGGGCTGACCTGCTGGAAAGTAGCTGTGCCGAGAAGGACCTGGGTGTGCTGGGGGACAACAAGTTAATTGTGAGCCAGCAATGTGCCCCTGTGGCCAAGAAGGCCAAAGGGATCGTGGGCTGCATTAGGAAGAGTGTTGCCAGCAGGTGGAGGGAGGTGATCCTCGGCCTCTCCTCAGCCCTGCGGAGGCCTCCCCTGGAGTACTGTGTCCACTTCTGGGCTCCCCACGACAAGAGAGACATGGCGCTGCTGGAGAGAGTGCAGCGGAGGCCTACAAAGATGGTGAGGGGACTGGAGCATCTCTGCTCTGAAGAGAGGCGGAGAGAGCGGGGCCTCTTTAGCCTGCAGAAGAGAAGCCTGGCAGGCGATCTCCTCCATGTGTACAAGTATCGGAAGGGAGGGTGTCAAGAGCACGGGGCCAGACTCTTCTCCGTGGTGCCCAGCGACACGACAAGAGGCAACGGGCACAAACGGGAACACAGGAAGTTCCATGGAGAGATGAGGAAAAGCTTCTTGACTGTGAGGGTGCCTGAGCGCTGCAGCAGGTTGCCCAGAGAGCTTGTGGAGTCTCCTTCCCTGCACATCTTCCCAACCCGCCTGGACGCGCTCCTGGGCAACGTGCTCTAGAGGCACCTGCTTGAGCAGGGGGGGGTTGGGACCAGATGATCTCCAGAGGTGCCTTGCAACCTCAGCCGTTGTGTGATTCTGGGAGTCTGGGATTCTGCACGCGCACATGGCCAGCACGGTCTCAGCCCTGTGCCCCACGCACGCCTGCACTTCCCCAACGCAATGCCCACCCTCACTCCTGCCCCAGCCCACAGCGCTCACAGCACTGCCCTCACCCCTTGGCACTCGCTCCCACGCCAGACCCCTAACGCCTTGCCTCGCCTGACACACTCTCCCTGCCTCACGCTCCCACCCCACCTCTGCCTCTCCCAACACTCCCGCCACCTTGCAAGGGGCCCCGCAACAAGGACTGCCTCCACCCAAACACCAAGACGGGAACCTCCTCCCGGGAGCAAAGACCACCACCACCCACTGGCCAGCACCACCCTCTCGCGACAAGCACGTGCCTCCCCACAGCCTAGGCCTTCCTAACTCACATCCAGGCCTCGCAGGACAACAGCCTCCCCTGCAAAACACCCCTCCGCCCATCCTTCCAAGGCCACCCCCACGCACGGCCCCACAAGGCAAAGCACGCACCCTCCTTTCTCACCACGCACACCTGACACCCCACACAGTCGGCAACCCACCAGCGCACACAACCTCACTACTCGCGCCGTGACTAAACACAGCCTGCTCACAGGCACCTCACAGGAACGCAGACAACGGCACCAAAGCGCCACCGCCTCATGACCAACACTCCTGCCAAGGCCACCAGAGCTTCCCTCCGCGGCGACACTATGGCGGCCCCTCCTCCCAACGCGGCCCCAAACCACAGCACACAACTGGCACACCCTGACCTCACTGCCGACACCCGGCCTCTCCTACGCTTGGGCAACGTCCTCCACCCGCCCGCCCGCTCTGACATGCCCCTGCCACCAAAAGCCTCTCGCCTTCAGAGGCTCACTTGAAAGCTACCGCTGGGCCATAATGGCCACCTCCAAAAGAGCAGGAAAGGAAAAGGCAGCGGTGCGCAAAGGAAACCCAACCCACGCTTCATTACTTGCCAGCCTTTGGCGGTCAACAGCAGCTGGCTGCACAAGCCTCTCAGCCGCAGAGGGCCTCTCGGGGCCTCGGGCCCTCGGCGACCAGCATAAAAGCCCCACCAACACAGCGCTCCCTCACACACTTCTCCAGACGCCTTCTCCTCCTCCGACAACCAGGTGAGTGAGTGGGACCCTTCTTCGCCCAAAGCCTTCCTCCCCTCACACCCACTGCCTGGCCCATCCTCACTCCTCCTGCCTCCTCTCCCGCGCTCGCATCCTTCTCCCGCAAGGCCCAAGCTCCAGAGAGCTCTCGCAGCGAGACAGCCTGGCCTTTCCCTCACTTTGCTCACGGGCGATGCGCTTGCCCACTAGCTTCCCTCTGCCTCTGCCAGGCCCCCGGCCTCACTGCCTCCTTCCGCTTGCACACCCTCGGCCTCTGCTCATAACCAACCACAGCAGACGAGCGGTCGCACTACTGCGCACAGCCCCTCCCAAACCACACCTCGACCCTCTCTCCGGCCACCCTCCCCATGCACCTTCAGCACCTCCTCCGCCTCCCTACATCCCTGCTCCCCACTCCACAAGCAGAGGCCCCCTCTCCTTTGGCCTCCTCACACATGCCTCCTCTCAGCGTCACTCAGCACCGCAACAGGCTGCCCAGAGAGCTTGGGGACTCTCCTTCCCTGCACAGCTTCCCAACCCGCCTGCATGCGAGCCTCTGCAATGTGCTCTCCATGACCCTGCTTGAGCAGCGCGGGTCCACTAGATGATTTCCAGACGTCCCTTCCATCCTGGCCCATTCCGTGAGTCTCTGATTCCTCACCCTTGCTCAACACTCGCTCTTCCAGGGCCCCCGACACCACACACACATGGCCTGCTACGACCTCTGCCGCCCTGCGGACCCACCCCGCTGGCTAACAGCTGCAACGAGCCCTGCGTCAGGCAGTGCGAGGACTCCCGCATTCTCATCCAGCCTCCCACTCTTCGCGTCACCCTGCCCGGACCCATCCTCACCTCCTTCCCCCAGAACACCGCCCTCGGATCCTCCGCCTCAGCCGCCGTGGGTGACATTCTTGGTGCTCAGGGAGTCCCCATCTCCTCCGGCGCATTCAACTTCGGAGGCCTTGGCTGCTTCCCCCGTGGCAGAGCCTGCTTCCCCTGCTAAGGCTCCTCGCCACGGCCCCTGGCAACAACCACCTACACCCTGCAAGCCACGTGAGCCACTCACAACGCACCTCCGGGACAGCGGCTCCACAGGCGATCACCCTCCACGCCCCTGCCTCCCAGCAAAGGCAGCAAGCCACCAAGCGACCAAGGCGGCCAGCCTCACCTCTTGGAAGCAGCAACAATCTTTCTCCTCCTCTTCTCCCACTTCCTTCTTTCCATCGCCCCCTTCTTCGCCTGACACTGCTCTCCCGTGACTCCACCTGCTCACAAGCCTAAGCCCAGGAGCCACCTCTGAGCACCGACTTCCCCCCACGCGCCACAAACACCTCTGCGCTCGGGCAACTTCCACACTTCCACCCGAGACCAACGCCCTCCCACTTTCCCAAACTTCCGCTCCCTCTTCTCCCTCATTAAAGGTCCTGCTGCATCCCACACTGAAATGCCTCCGCTGCCTTTCTTCTCACAAGCCTCTCCCAGCCGCCTCTCCAGGCACGGAGCCAGCCCTCTCCACGCCAGCGCGGTGGCTGCCTGGGTGCCTGGGAGACAAGGGGCCCGTGCTCAGCCCCCTTCAAGCCTCACACACCAAGCCCGCCCCAACACAAACACACCCAGGGGCACACACAGCCTCCCAGGGGGCACCGCACGGGGGCCCCACCAGCACCAACACCTCTCCCAAGCAAGAAATCAACAACCACCACAAATCCATGGGCCCCGATGGCACGCACCCACGAGGGAAAACCCTGAGGGAGCTGGCGGATGTGAGTGCTAGGCCACTCTCCATCATCTTGGAAAGGTCCTGGAGAACAGGGGAGGTGCCTGAGCACTGGAAGAAAGCCAGGGGAGACAATATGGGACATGGCTATGGAGGATCCTCTTGCACCTCTCCTGGGAAGCCTGCGTGCTTGACTGGCTCTCTGAAATGCCTGTATACCAATGCACCCAGCATGGGAGAATAAGCAGGAAGAGTTAGAGATCTCTGTGCGGTCGCAGGGCCATGATGTCATTGCAGTGACAGAGACATGGTGAGGGAGCTGGCGGATGTGAGTGCTAGGCCACTCTCCATCATCTTGGAAAGGTCCTGGAGAACAGGGGAGGTGCCTGAGCACTGGAAGAAAGCCAGTGTCACTCCAGTCTCGCCAAAGGGCAAGAAGGAGGAGCCAGGAAGCCTCCGCCTTCCCTCCATCCCGCGAAAGCTGATGGAACAGCTCAGGCTGAAGGTCAGCACTAAGCGTACGGAGGACAAGAAGGTGATCAGGAGTAGTCAGCACGGAGGCACCAAAGGGAACCCCTGCTTGAGCAATCGGATAGCCTTCTCTGCGGGAAGGACTGCCTGGCTAGAGGAGGGCAGAGCAGTGCATGGTGTCTGCCTGGGCTGCAGCAAGGCTTCTGACACTGTCTCCCATGCCATCCTCATAGGTAAACTCGGGAAGCGTGGGTTGTGTGAGTGGCCAGTGAGGTGGATTGAGGAGTGGCTGGATGGCAGAGCTCAGAGGGTTGTGGTCAGTGGCGCAGAGTGGAGTTGGAGGCGTGGAGCTAGCGGTGTCCCCCAGGGGGCAGTCGTGGCTCCAGTCTTGTTCAAGGCATCCAGTGATGACCTGGAGGAAGGCCCAGAGGGCGCTCTCGGCAAGTCGGCTGAGGATACTGAACTGGGGGGAGTGGCTGACACACCAGAAGGCTGTGGTGCCACGCAGAGGGACCTGGGCAGGCTGGAGAGTGGGGCCGAGAGGAACGTCGGGAAGTTCAACAAAGGCAAGCGCAGGGTGCTGCACCTGGGCAGGAATAACCCCAGGCCCCAGGACAGGCTGGGGGCTGACCTGCTGGAAAGTAGCTGTGCCGAGAAGGACCTGGGTGTGCTGGGGGACAACAAGTTAATTGTGAGCCAGCAATGTGCCCCTGTGGCCAAGAAGGCCAAAGGGATCGTGGGCTGCATTAGGAAGAGTGTTGCCAGCAGGTGGAGGGAGGTGATCCTCGGCCTCTCCTCAGCCCTGCGGAGGCCTCCCCTGGAGTACTGTGTCCACTTCTGGGCTCCCCACGACAAGAGAGACATGGCGCTGCTGGAGAGAGTGCAGCGGAGGCCTACAAAGATGGTGAGGGGACTGGAGCATCTCTGCTCTGAAGAGAGGCGGAGAGAGCGGGGCCTCTTTAGCCTGCAGAAGAGAAGCCTGGCAGGCGATCTCCTCCATGTGTACAAGTATCGGAAGGGAGGGTGTCAAGAGCACGGGGCCAGACTCTTCTCCGTGGTGCCCAGCGACACGACAAGAGGCAACGGGCACAAACGGGAACACAGGAAGTTCCATGGAGAGATGAGGAAAAGCTTCTTGACTGTGAGGGTGCCTGAGCGCTGCAGCAGGTTGCCCAGAGAGCTTGTGGAGTCTCCTTCCCTGCACATCTTCCCAACCCGCCTGGACGCGCTCCTGGGCAACGTGCTCTAGAGGCACCTGCTTGAGCAGGGGGGGGTTGGGACCAGATGATCTCCAGAGGTGCCTTGCAACCTCAGCCGTTGTGTGATTCTGGGAGTCTGGGATTCTGCACGCGCACATGGCCAGCACGGTCTCAGCCCTGTGCCCCACGCACGCCTGCACTTCCCCAACGCAATGCCCACCCTCACTCCTGCCCCAGCCCACAGCGCTCACAGCACTGCCCTCACCCCTTGGCACTCGCTCCCACGCCAGACCCCTAACGCCTTGCCTCGCCTGACACACTCTCCCTGCCTCACGCTCCCACCCCACCTCTGCCTCTCCCAACACTCCCGCCACCTTGCAAGGGGCCCCGCAACAAGGACTGCCTCCACCCAAACACCAAGACGGGAACCTCCTCCCGGGAGCAAAGACCACCACCACCCACTGGCCAGCACCACCCTCTCGCGACAAGCACGTGCCTCCCCACAGCCTAGGCCTTCCTAACTCACATCCAGGCCTCGCAGGACAACAGCCTCCCCTGCAAAACACCCCTCCGCCCATCCTTCCAAGGCCACCCCCACGCACGGCCCCACAAGGCAAAGCACGCTCCCTCCTTTCTCACCACGCACACCTGACACCCCACACAGTCGGCAACCCACCAGCGCACACAACCTCACTACTCGCGCCGTGACTAAACACAGCCTGCTCACAGGCACCTCACAGGAACGCAGACAACGGCACCAAAGCGCCACCGCCTCATGACCAACACTCCTGCCAAGGCCACCAAAGCTTCCCTCCGCGGCGACACTATGGCGGCCCCTCCTCCCAACGCGGCCCCAAACCACAGCACGCAACTGGCACACCCTGACCTCACTGCCGACACCCGGCCTCTCCTACGCTTGGGCAACGTCCTCCACCCGCCCGCCCGCTCTGACATGCCCCTGCCACCAAAAGCCTCTCGCCTTCAGAGGCTCACTTGAAAGCTACCGCTGGGCCATAATGGCCACCTCCAAAAGAGCAGGAAAGGAAAAGGCAGCGGTGCGCAAAGGAAACCCAACCCACGCTTCATTACTTGCCAGCCTTTGGCGGTCAACAGCAGCTGGCTGCACAAGCCTCTCAGCCGCAGAGGGCCTCTCGGGGCCTCGGGCCCTCGGCGACCAGCATAAAAGCCCCACCAACACAGCGCTCCCTCACACACTTCTCCAGACGCCTTCTCCTCCTCCGACAACCAGGTGAGTGAGTGGGACTCTTCTTCATCCAAAGCCTTCCTCCCCTCACACCCACTGCCTGGCCCATCCTCACTCCTCCTGCCTCCTCTCCCGCGCTCGCATCCTTCTCCCGCAAGGCCCAAGCTCCAGAGAGCTCTCGCAGCGAGACAGCCTGGCCTTTCCCTCACTTTGCTCACGGGCGATGCGCTTGCCCACTAGCTTCCCTCTGCCTCTGCCAGGCCCCCGGCCTCACTGCCTCCTTCCACTTGCACACCCTCGGCCTCTGCTCATAACCAACCACAGCAGATGAGCGGTCGCACTACTGCGCACAGCCCCTCCCAAACCACACCTCGACCCTCTCTCCGGCCACCCTCCCCATGCACCTTCAGCACCTCCTCCGCCTCCCTACATCCCTGCTCCCCACTCCACAAGCAGAGGCCCCCTCTCCTTTGGCCTCCTCACACATGCCTCCTCTCAGCGTCACTCAGCACCGCAACAGGCTGCCCAGAGAGCTTGGGGACTCTCCTTCCCTGCACAGCTTCCCAACCCGCCTGCATGCGAGCCTCTGCAATGTGCCCTCCATGACCCTGCTTGAGCAGCGCGGGTCCACTAGATGATCTCCAGACGTCCCTTCCATCCTGGCCCATTCCGTGAGTCTCTGATTCCTCACCCTTGCTCAACACTCGCTCTTCCAGGGCCCCCGACACCACACACACATGGCCTGCTACGACCTCTGCCGCCCCTGCGGACCCACCCCGCTGGCTAACAGCTGCAACGAGCCCTGCGTCAGGCAGTGCGAGGACTCCCGCATTCTCATCCAGCCTCCCACTCTTCGCGTCACCCTGCCCGGACCCATCCTCACCTCCTTCCCCCAGAACACCGCCCTCGGATCCTCCGCCTCAGCCGCCGTGGGTGACATTCTAGGTGCTCAGGGAGTCCCCATCTCCTCCGGCGCATTCAACTCCGGAGGCCTTGGCTGCTTCCCCCGCGGCAGAGCCTGCTTCCCCTGCTAAGGCCCCTCGCCACGGCCCCTGGCAACAACCACCTACACCCTGCAAGCCACGTGAGCCACTCACAACGCACCTCCGGGACAGCGGCTCCACAGGCGATCACCCTCCACGCCCCTGCCTCCCAGCAAAGGCAGCAAGCCACCAAGCGACCAAGGCGGCCAGCCTCACCTCTTGGAAGCAGCAACAATCTTTCTCCTCCTCTTCTCCCACTTCCTTCTTTCCATCGCCCCCTTCTTCGCCTGACACTGCTCTCCCGTGACTCCACCTGCTCACAAGCCTAAGCCCAGGAGCCACCTCTGAGCACCGACTTCCCCCCACGCGCCACAAACACCTCTGCGCTCGGGCAACTTCCACACTTCCACCCGAGACCAACGCCCTCCCACTTTCCCAACCTTCCGCTCCCTCTTCTCCCTCATTAAAGGTCCTGCTGCATCCCACACTGAAATGCCTCCGCTGCCTTTCTTCTCACAAGCCTCTCCCAACCGCCTCTCCAGGCACGGAGCCAGCCCTCTCCACGCCAGCGCGGTGGCTGCCTGGGTGCCTGGGAGACAAGGGGCCCGTGCTCAGCCCCCTTCAAGCCTCACACACCAAGCCCGCCCCAACACAAACACACCCAGGGGCACACACAGCCTCCCAGGGGGCACCGCACGGGGGCCCCACCAGCACCAACACCTCTCCCAAGCAAGAAATCAACCACCACCACAAATCCATGGGCCCCGATGGCACGCACCCACGAGGGAACACCCTGAGGGAGCTGGCGGATGTGAGTGCTAGGCCACTCTCCATCATCTTGGAAAGGTCCTGGAGAACAGGGGAGGTGCCTGAGCACTGGAAGAAAGCCAGGGGAGACAATATGGGACATGGCTATGGAGGATCCTCTTGCACCTCTCCTGGGAAGCCTGCGTGCTTGACTGGCTCTCTGAAATGCCTGTATACCAATGCACCCAGCATGGGAGAAAAAGCAGGAAGAGTTAGAGATCTCTGTGCGGTCGCAGGGCCATGATGTCATTGCAGTGACAGAGACATGGTGAGGGAGCTGGCGGATGTGAGTGCTAGGCCACTCTCCATCATCTTGGAAAGGTCCTGGAGAACAGGGGAGGTGCCTGAGCACTGGAAGAAAGCCAGTGTCACTCCAGTCTCGCCAAAGGGCAAGAAGGAGGAGCCAGGAAGCCTCCGCCTTCCCTCCATCCCGCGAAAGCTGATGGAACAGCTCAGGCTGAAGGTCAGCACTAAGCGTACGGAGGACAAGAAGGTGATCAGGAGTAGTCAGCACGGAGGCACCAAAGGGAACCCCTGCTTGAGCAATCGGATAGCCTTCTCTGCGGGAAGGACTGCCTGGCTAGAGGAGGGCAGAGCAGTGCATGGTGTCTGCCTGGGCTGCAGCAAGGCTTCTGACACTGTCTCCCATGCCATCCTCATAGGTAAACTCGGGAAGCGTGGGTTGTGTGAGTGGCCAGTGAGGTGGATTGAGGAGTGGCTGGATGGCAGAGCTCAGAGGGTTGTGGTCAGTGGCGCAGAGTGGAGTTGGAGGCGTGGAGCTAGCGGTGTCCCCCAGGGGGCAGTCGTGGCTCCAGTCTTGTTCAAGGCATCCAGCGATGACCTGGAGGAAGGCCCAGAGGGCGCTCTCGGCAAGTCGGCTGAGGATACTGAACTGGGGGGAGTGGCTGACACACCAGAAGGCTGTGGTGCCACGCAGAGGGACCTGGGCAGGCTGGAGAGTGGGGCCGAGAGGAACGTCGGGAAGTTCAACAAAGGCAAGCGCAGGGTGCTGCACCTGGGCAGGAATAACCCCAGGCCCCAGGACAGGCTGGGGGCTGACCTGCTGGAAAGTAGCTGTGCCGAGAAGGACCTGGGTGTGCTGGGGGACAACAAGTTAATTGTGAGCCAGCAATGTGCCCCTGTGGCCAAGAAGGCCAAAGGGATCGTGGGCTGCATTAGGAAGAGTGTTGCCAGCAGGTGGAGGGAGGTGATCCTCGGCCTCTCCTCAGCCCTGCGGAGGCCTCCCCTGGAGTACTGTGTCCACTTCTGGGCTCCCCACGACAAGAGAGACATGGCGCTGCTGGAGAGAGTGCAGCGGAGGCCTACAAAGATGGTGAGGGGACTGGAGCATCTCTGCTCTGAAGAGAGGCGGAGAGAGCGGGGCCTCTTTAGCCTGCAGAAGAGAAGCCTGGCAGGCGATCTCCTCCATGTGTACAAGTATCGGAAGGGAGGGTGTCAAGAGCACGGGGCCAGACTCTTCTCCGTGGTGCCCAGCGACAGGACAAGAGGCAACGGGCACAAACGGGAACACAGGAAGTTCCATGGAGAGATGAGGAAAAGCTTCTTGACTGTGAGGGTGCCTGAGCGCTGCAGCAGCTTGCCCAGAGAGCTTGTGGAGTCTCCTTCCCTGCACATCTTCCCAACCCGCCTGGACGCGCTCCTGGGCAACGTGCTCTAGAGGCACCTGCTTGAGCAGGGTGGGGTTGGGACCAGATGATCTCCAGAGGTGCCTTGCAACCTCAGCCGTTGTGTGATTCTGGGAGTCTGGGATTCTGCACGCGCACATGGCCAGCACGGTCTCAGCCCTGTGCCCCACGCACGCCTGCACTTCCCCAACGCAATGCCCACCCTCACTCCTGCCCCAGCCCACAGCGCTCACAGCACTGCCCTCACCCCTTGGCACTCGCTCCCACGCCAGACCCCTAACGCCTTGCCTCGCCTGACACACTCTCCCTGCCTCACGCTCCCACCCCACCTCTGCCTCTCCCAACACTCCCGCCACCTTGCAAGGGGCCCCGCAACAAGGACTGCCTCCACCCAAACACCAAGACGGGAACCTCCTCCCGGGAGCAAAGACCACCACCACCCACTGGCCAGCACCACTCTCTCGCGACAAGCACGTGCCTCCCCACAGCCTAGGCCTTCCTAACTCACATCCAGGCCTCGCAGGACAACAGCCTCCCCTGCAAAACACCCCTCCGCCCATCCTTCCAAGGCCACCCCCACGCACGGCCCCACAAGGCAAAGCACGCACCCTCCTTTCTCACCACGCACACCTGACACCCCACACAGTCGGCAACCCACCAGCGCACACAACCTCACTACTCGCGCCGTGACTAAACACAGCCTGCTCACAGGCACCTCACAGGAACGCAGACAACGGCACCAAAGCGCCACCGCCTCATGACCAACACTCCTGCCAAGGCCACCAAAGCTTCCCTCCGCGGCGACACTATGGCGGCCCCTCCTCCCAACGCGGCCCCAAACCACAGCACGCAACTGGCACACCCTGACCTCACTGCCGACACCCGGCCTCTCCTACGCTTGGGCAACGTCCTCCACCCGCCCGCCCGCTCTGACATGCCCCTGCCACCAAAAGCCTCTCGCCTTCAGAGGCTCACTTGAAAGCTACCGCTGGGCCATAATGGCCACCTCCAAAAGAGCAGGAAAGGAAAAGGCAGCGGTGCGCAAAGGAAACCCAACCCACGCTTCATTACTTGCCAGCCTTTGGTGGTCAGCAGCAGCTGGCTGCACAAGCCTCTCAGCCGCAGAGGGCCTCTCGGGGCCTCGGGCCCTCGGCGACCAGCATAAAAGCCCCACCAACACAGCGCTCCCTCACACACTTCTCCAGACGCCTTCTCCTCCTCCGACAACCAGGTGAGTGAGTGGGACTCTTCTTCATCCAAAGCCTTCCTCCCCTCACACCCACTGCCTGGCCCATCCTCACTCCTCCTGCCTCCTCTCCCGCGCTCGCATCCTTCTCCCGCAAGGCCCAAGCTCCAGAGAGCTCTCGCAGCGAGACAGCCTGGCCTTTCCCTCACTTTGCTCACGGGCGATGCGCTTGCCCACTAGCTTCCCTCTGCCTCTGCCAGGCCCCCGGCCTCACTGCCTCCTTCCACTTGCACACCCTCGGCCTCTGCTCATAACCAACCACAGCAGATGAGCGGTCGCACTACTGCGCACAGCCCCTCCCAAACCACACCTCGACCCTCTCTCCGGCCACCCTCCCCATGCACCTTCAGCACCTCCTCCGCCTCCCTACATCCCTGCTCCCCACTCCACAAGCAGAGGCCCCCTCTCCTTTGGCCTCCTCACACATGCCTCCTCTCAGCGTCACTCAGCACCGCAACAGGCTGCCCAGAGAGCTTGGGGACTCTCCTTCCCTGCACAGCTTCCCAACCCGCCTGCATGCGAGCCTCTGCAATGTGCCCTCCATGACCCTGCTTGAGCAGCGCGGGTCCACTAGATGATCTCCAGACGTCCCTTCCATCCTGGCCCATTCCGTGAGTCTCTGATTCCTCACCCTTGCTCAACACTCGCTCTTCCAGGGCCCCCGACACCACACACACATGGCCTGCTACGACCTCTGCCGCCCCTGCGGACCCACCCCGCTGGCTAACAGCTGCAACGAGCCCTGCGTCAGGCAGTGCGAGGACTCCCGCATTCTCATCCAGCCTCCCACTCTTCGCGTCACCCTGCCCGGACCCATCCTCACCTCCTTCCCCCAGAACACCGCCCTCGGATCCTCCGCCTCAGCCGCCGTGGGTGACATTCTAGGTGCTCAGGGAGTCCCCATCTCCTCCGGCGCATTCAACTCCGGAGGCCTTGGCTGCTTCCCCCGCGGCAGAGCCTGCTTCCCCTGCTAAGGCCCCTCGCCACGGCCCCTGGCAACAACCACCTACACCCTGCAAGCCACGTGAGCCACTCACAACGCACCTCCGGGACAGCGGCTCCACAGGCGATCACCCTCCACGCCCCTGCCTCCCAGCAAAGGCAGCAAGCCACCAAGCGACCAAGGCGGCCAGCCTCACCTCTTGGAAGCAGCAACAATCTTTCTCCTCCTCTTCTCCCACTTCCTTCTTTCCATCGCCCCCTTCTTCGCCTGACACTGCTCTCCCGTGACTCCACCTGCTCACAAGCCTAAGCCCAGGAGCCACCTCTGAGCACCGACTTCCCCCCACGCGCCACAAACACCTCTGCGCTCGGGCAACTTCCACACTTCCACCCGAGACCAACGCCCTCCCACTTTCCCAACCTTCCGCTCCCTCTTCTCCCTCATTAAAGGTCCTGCTGCATCCCACACTGAAATGCCTCCGCTGCCTTTCTTCTCACAAGCCTCTCCCAACCGCCTCTCCAGGCACGGAGCCAGCCCTCTCCACGCCAGCGCGGTGGCTGCCTGGGTGCCTGGGAGACAAGGGGCCCGTGCTCAGCCCCCTTCAAGCCTCACACACCAAGCCCGCCCCAACACAAACACACCCACGGGCACACACAGCCTCCCAGGGGGCACCGCACGGGGGCCCCACCAGCACCAACACCTCTCCCAAGCAAGAAATCAACAACCACCACAAATCCATGGGCCCCGATGGCACGCACCCACGAGGGAACACCCTGAGGGAGCTGGCGGATGTGAGTGCTAGGCCACTCTCCATCATCTTGGAAAGGTCCTGGAGAACAGGGGAGGTGCCTGAGCACTGGAAGAAAGCCAGGGGAGACAATATGGGACATGGCTATGGAGGATCCTCTTGCACCTCTCCTGGGAAGCCTGCGTGCTTGACTGGCTCTCTGAAATGCCTGTATACCAATGCACCCAGCATGGGAGAAAAAGCAGGAAGAGTTAGAGATCTCTGTGCGGTCGCAGGGCCATGATGTCATTGCAGTGACAGAGACATGGTGAGGGAGCTGGCGGATGTGAGTGCTAGGCCACTCTCCATCATCTTGGAAAGGTCCTGGAGAACAGGGGAGGTGCCTGAGCACTGGAAGAAAGCCAGTGTCACTCCAGTCTCGCCAAAGGGCAAGAAGGAGGAGCCAGGAAGCCTCCGCCTCCCCTCCATCCCGCGAAAGCTGATGGAACAGCTCAGGCTGAAGGTCAGCACTAAGCGTACGGAGGACAAGAAGGTGATCAGGAGTAGTCAGCACGGAGGCACCAAAGGGAACCCCTGCTTGAGCAATCGGATAGCCTTCTCTGCGGGAAGGACTGCCTGGCTAGAGGAGGGCAGAGCAGTGCATGGTGTCTGCCTGGGCTGCAGCAAGGCTTCTGACACTGTCTCCCATGCCATCCTCATAGGTAAACTCGGGAAGCGTGGGTTGTGTGAGTGGCCAGTGAGGTGGATTGAGGAGTGGCTGGATGGCAGAGCTCAGAGGGTTGTGGTCAGTGGCGCAGAGTGGAGTTGGAGGCGTGGAGCTAGCGGTGTCCCCCAGGTGGCAGTCGTGGCTCCAGTCTTGTTCAAGGCATCCAGCGATGACCTGGAGGAAGGCCCAGAGGGCGCTCTCGGCAAGTCGGCTGAGGATACTGAACTGGGGGGAGTGGCTGACACACCAGAAGGCTGTGGTGCCACGCAGAGGGACCTGGGCAGGCTGGAGAGTGGGGCCGAGAGGAACGTCGGGAAGTTCAACAAAGGCAAGCGCAGGGTGCTGCACCTGGGCAGGAATAACCCCAGGCCCCAGGACAGGCTGGGGGCTGACCTGCTGGAAAGTAGCTGTGCCGAGAAGGACCTGGGTGTGCTGGGGGACAACAAGTTAATTGTGAGCCAGCAATGTGCCCCTGTGGCCAAGAAGGCCAAAGGGATCGTGGGCTGCATTAGGAAGAGTGTTGCCAGCAGGTGGAGGGAGGTGATCCTCGGCCTCTCCTCAGCCCTGCGGAGGCCTCCCCTGGAGTACTGTGTCCACTTCTGGGCTCCCCACGACAAGAGAGACATGGCGCTGCTGGAGAGAGTGCAGCGGAGGCCTACAAAGATGGTGAGGGGACTGGAGCATCTCTGCTCTGAAGAGAGGCGGAGAGAGCGGGGCCTCTTTAGCCTGCAGAAGAGAAGCCTGGCAGGCGATCTCCTCCATGTGTACAAGTATCGGAAGGGAGGGTGTCAAGAGCACGGGGCCAGACTCTTCTCCGTGGTGCCCAGCGACACGACAAGAGGCAACGGGCACAAACGGGAACACAGGAAGCTCCATGGAGAGATGAGGAAAAGCTTCTTGACTGTGAGGGTGCCTGAGCGCTGCAGCAGCTTGCCCAGAGAGCTTGTGGAGTCTCCTTCCCTGCACATCTTCCCAACCCGCCTGGACGCGCTCCTGGGCAACGTGCTCTAGAGGCACCTGCTTGAGCAGGGGGGGGTTGGGACCAGATGATCTCCAGAGGTGCCTTGCAACCTCAGCCGTTGTGTGATTCTGGGAGTCTGGGATTCTGCACGCGCACATGGCCAGCACGGTCTCAGCCCTGTGCCCCACGCACGCCTGCACTTCCCCAACGCAATGCCCACCCTCACTCCTGCCCCAGCCCACAGCGCTCACAGCACTGCCCTCACCCCTTGGCACTCGCTCCCACGCCAGACCCCTAACGCCTTGCCTCGCCTGACACACTCTCCCTGCCTCACGCTCCCACCCCACCTCTGCCTCTCCCAACACTCCCGCCACCTTGCAAGGGGCCCCGCAACAAGGACTGCCTCCACCCAAACACCAAGACGGGAACCTCCTCCCGGGAGCAAAGACCACCACCACCCACTGGCCAGCACCACTCTCTCGCGACAAGCACGTGCCTCCCCACAGCCTAGGCCTTCCTAACTCACATCCAGGCCTCGCAGGACAACAGCCTCCCCTGCAAAACACCCCTCCGCCCATCCTTCCAAGGCCACCCCCACGCACGGCCCCACAAGGCAAAGCACGCACCCTCCTTTCTCACCACGCACACCTGACACCCCACACAGTCGGCAACCCACCAGCGCACACAACCTCACTACTCGCGCCGTGACTAAACACAGCCTGCTCACAGGCACCTCACAGGAACGCAGACAACGGCACCAAAGCGCCACCGCCTCATGACCAACACTCCTGCCAAGGCCACCAAAGCTTCCCTCCGCGGCGACACTATGGCGGCCCCTCCTCCCAACGCGGCCCCAAACCACAGCACGCAACTGGCACACCCTGACCTCACTGCCGACACCCGGCCTCTCCTACGCTTGGGCAACGTCCTCCACCCGCCCGCCCGCTCTGACATGCCCCTGCCACCAAAAGCCTCTCGCCTTCAGAGGCTCACTTGAAAGCTACCGCTGGGCCATAATGGCCACCTCCAAAAGAGCAGGAAAGGAAAAGGCAGCGGTGCGCAAAGGAAACCCAACCCACGCTTCATTACTTGCCAGTCTTTGGCGGTCAGCAGCAGCTGGCTGCACAAGCCTCTCAGCCGCAGAGGGCCTCTCGGGGCCTCGGGCCCTCGGCGACCAGCATAAAAGCCCCACCAACGCAGCGCTCCCTCACACACTTCTCCAGACGCCTTCTCCTCCTCCGACAACCAGGTGAGTGAGTGGGACTCTTCTTCATCCAAAGCCTTCCTCCCCTCACACCCACTGCCTGGCCCATCCTCACTCCTCCTGCCTCCTCTCCCGTGTTCGCATCCTTCTCCCGCAAGGCCCAAGCTCCAGAGAGCTCTCGCAGCGAGACAGCCTGGCCTTTCCCTCACTTTGCTCACGGGCGATGCGCTTGCCCACTAGCTTCCCTCTGCCTCTGCCAGGCCCCCGGCCTCACTGCCTCCTTCCGCTTGCACACCCTCGGCCTCTGCTCATAACCAACCACAGCAGACGAGCGGTCGCACTACTGCGCACAGCCCCTCCCAAACCACACCTCGACCCTCTCTCCGGCCACCCTCCCCATGCACCTTCAGCACCTCCTCCGCCTCCCTACATCCCTGCTCCCCACTCCACAAGCAGAGGCCCCCTCTCCTTTGGCCTCCTCACACATGCCTCCTCTCAGCGTCACTCAGCACCGCAACAGGCTGCCCAGAGAGCTTGGGGACTCTCCTTCCCTGCACAGCTTCCCAACCCGCCTGCATGCGAGCCTCTGCAATGTGCCCTCCATGACCCTGCTTGAGCAGCGCGGGTCCACTAGATGATCTCCAGACGTCCCTTCCATCCTGGCCCATTCCGTGAGTCTCTGATTCCTCACCCTTGCTCAACACTCGCTCTTCCAGGGCCCCCGACACCACACACACATGGCCTGCTACGACCTCTGCCGCCCCTGCGGACCCACCCCGCTGGCTAACAGCTGCAACGAGCCCTGCGTCAGGCAGTGCGAGGACTCCCGCATTCTCATCCAGCCTCCCACTCTTCGCGTCACCCTGCCCGGACCCATCCTCACCTCCTTCCCCCAGAACACCGCCCTCGGATCCTCTGCCTCAGCCGCTCTGGGTGACATTCTAGGTGCTCAGGGAGTCCCCATCTCCTCCGGCGCATTCAACTCCGGAGGCCTTGGCTGCTTCCCCCGCGGCAGAGCCTGCTTCCCCTGCTAAGGCCCCTCGCCACGGCCCCTGGCAACAACCACCTACACCCTGCAAGCCACGTGAGCCACTCACAACGCACCTCCGGGACAGCGGCTCCACAGGCGATCACCCTCCACGCCCCTGCCTCCCAGCAAAGGCAGCAAGCCACCAAACGACCAAGGCGGCCAGCCTCACCTCTTGGAAGCAGCAACAATCTTTCTCCTCCTCTTCTCCCACTTCCTTCTTTCCATCGCCCCTTCTTCGCCTGACACTGCTCTCCCGTGACTCCACCTGCTCACAAGCCTAAGCCCAGGAGCCACCTCTGAGCACCGACTTCCCCCACGCGCCACAAACACCTCTGCGCTCGGGCAACTTCCACACTTCCACCCGAGACCAACGCCCTCCCACTTTCCCAACCTTCCGCTCCCTCTTCTCCCTCATTAAAGGTCCTGCTGCATCCCACACTGAAATGCCTCCGCTGCCTTTCTTCTCACAAGCCTCTCCCAACCGCCTCTCCAGGCACGGAGCCAGCCCTCTCCACGCCAGCGCGGTGGCTGCCTGGGTGCCTGGGAGACAAGGGGCCCGTGCTCAGCCCCCTTCAAGCCTCACACACCAAGCCTGCCCCAACACAAACACACCCAGGGGCACACACAGCCTCCCAGGGGGCACCGCACGGGGGCCCCACCAGCACCAACACCTCTCCCAAGCAAGAAATCAACCACCACCACAAATCCATGGGCCCCCGATGGCACGCACCCACGAGGGAGCACCCTGAGGGAGCTGGCGGATGTGAGTGCTAGGCCACTCTCCATCATCTTGGAAAGGTCCTGGAGAACAGGGGAGGTGCCTGAGCACTGGAAGAAAGCCAGTGTCACTCCAGTCTCGCCAAAGGGCAAGAAGGAGGAGCCAGGAAGCTACAGGCCTGTCCGCCTCCCCTCCATCCCGCGAAAAATGATGGAACAGCTCAGGCTGGAGGTCAGCACTAAGCGTACGGAGGACAAGAAGGTGATCAGGAGTAGTCAGCACGGAGGCACCAAAGGGAACCCCTGCTTGAGCAATCGGATAGCCTTCTCTGCGGGAAGGACTGCCTGGCTAGAGGAGGGCAGAGCAGTGCATGGTGTCTGCCTGGGCTGCAGCAAGGCTTCTGACACTGTCTCCCATGCCATCCTCATAGGTAAACTCGGGAAGCGTGGGTTGTGTGAGTGGCCAGTGAGGTGGATTGAGGAGTGGCTGGATGGCAGAGCTCAGAGGGTTGTGGTCAGTGGCGCAGAGTGGAGTTGGAGGCGTGGAGCTAGCGGTGTCCCCCAGGGGGCAGTCGTGGCTCCAGTCTTGTTCAAGGCATCCAGCGATGACCTGGAGGAAGGCCCAGAGGGCGCTCTCGGCAAGTCGGCTGAGGATACTGAACTGGGGGGAGTGGCTGACACACCAGAAGGCTGTGGTGCCACGCAGAGGGACCTGGGCAGGCTGGAGAGTGGGGCCGAGAGGAACGTCGGGAAGTTCAACAAAGGCAAGCGCAGGGTGCTGCACCTGGGCAGGAATAACCCCAGGCCCCAGGACAGGCTGGGGGCTGACCTGCTGGAAAGTAGCTGTGCCGAGAAGGACCTGGGTGTGCTGGGGGACAACAAGTTAATTGTGAGCCAGCAATGTGCCCCTGTGGCCAAGAAGGCCAAAGGGATCGTGGGCTGCATTAGGAAGAGTGTTGCCAGCAGGTGGAGGGAGGTGATCCTCGGCCTCTCCTCAGCCCTGCGGAGGCCTCCCCTGGAGTACTGTGTCCACTTCTGGGCTCCCCACGACAAGAGAGACATGGCGCTGCTGGAGAGAGTGCAGCGGAGGCCTACAAAGATGGTGAGGGGACTGGAGCATCTCTGCTCTGAAGAGAGGCGGAGAGAGCGGGGCCTCTTTAGCCTGCAGAAGAGAAGCCTGGCAGGCGATCTCCTCCATGTGTACAAGTATCGGAAGGGAGGGTGTCAAGAGCACGGGGCCAGACTCTTCTCCGTGGTGCCCAGCGACACGACAAGAGGCAACGGGCACAAACGGGAACACAGGAAGTTCCATGGAGAGATGAGGAAAAGCTTCTTGACTGTGAGGGTGCCTGAGCACTGCAGCAGGTTGCCCAGAGAGCTTGTGGAGTCTCCTTCCCTGCACATCTTCCCAACCCGCCTGGACGCGCTCCTGGGCAACGTGCTCTAGAGGCACCTGCTTGAGCAGGGGGGGTTGGGACCAGATGATCTCCAGAGGTGCCTTGCAACCTCAGCCGTTGTGTGATTCTGGGAGTCTGGGATTCTGCACGCGCACATGGCCAGCACGGTCTCAGCCCTGTGCCCCACGCACGCCTGCACTTCCCCAACGCAATGCCCACCCTCACTCCTGCCCCAGCCCACAGCGCTCACAGCACTGCCCTCACCCCTTGGCACTCGCTCCCACGCCAGACCCCTAACGCCTTGCCTCGCCTGACACACTCTCCCTGCCTCACGCTCCCACCCCACCTCTGCCTCTCCCAACACTCCCGCCACCTTGCAAGGGGCCCCGCAACAAGGACTGCCTCCACCCAAACACCAAGACGGGAACCTCCTCCCGGGAGCAAAGACCACCACCACCCACTGGCCAGCACCACCCTCTCGCGACAAGCACGTGCCTCCCCACAGCCTAGGCCTTCCTAACTCACATCCAGGCCTCGCAGGACAACAGCCTCCCCTGCAAAACACCCCTCCGCCCATCCTTCCAAGGCCACCCCCACGCACGGCCCCACAAGGCAAAGCACGCTCCCTCCTTTCTCACCACGCACACCTGACACCCCACACAGTCGGCAACCCACCAGCGCACACAACCTCACTACTCGCGCCGTGACTAAACACAGCCTGCTCACAGGCACCTCACAGGAACGCAGACAACGGCACCAAAGCGCCACCGCCTCATGACCAACACTCCTGCCAAGGCCACCAGAGCTTCCCTCTGCGGCGACACTATGGCGGCCCCTCCTCCCAACGCGGCCCCAAACCACAGCACACAACTGGCACACCCTGACCTCACTGCTGACACCCGGCCTCTCCTACGCTTGGGCAACGTCCTCCACCCGCCCGCCCGCTCTGACATGCCCCTGCCACCAAAAGCCTCTCGCCTTCAGAGGCTCACTTGAAAGCTACCGCTGGGCCATAATGGCCACCTCCAAAAGAGCAGGAAAGGAAAAGGCAGCGGTGCGCAAAGGAAACCCAACCCACGCTTCATTACTTGCCAGCCTTTGGCGGTCAACAGCAGCTGGCTGCACAAGCCTCTCAGCCGCAGAGGGCCTCTCGGGGCCTCGGGCCCTCGGCGACCAGCATAAAAGCCCCACCAACGCAGCGCTCCCTCACACACTTCTCCAGACGCCTTCTCCTCCTCCGACAACCAGGTGAGTGAGTGAGAACCTTCTTCGCCCAAAGCCTTCCTCCCCTCACACCCACTGCCTGGCCCATCCTTGCTCCTCCTGCCTCCTCTCCCGTGCTCGCATCCTTCTCCCGCAAGGCCCAAGCTCCAGAGAGCTCTCGCAGCAAGACAGCCTGGCCTTTCCCTCACTTTGCTCACGGGCGACGCGCTTGCCCACTAGCTTCCCTCTGCCTCTGCCAGGCCCCCTGCCTCACTGCCTCCTTCCGCTTGCACACCCTCGGCCTCTGCCCATAACCAACCACAGCAGACGAGCGGTCGCACTACTGCACACAGCCCCTCCCAAACCACACCTCGACCCTCTCTCCGGCCACCCTCCCCATGCACCTTCAGCACCTCCTCCGCCTCCCTACATCCCTGCTCCCCACTCCACGAGCAGAGGCCCCCCCTCTCCTGTGGCCTCCTCACACATGCCTCCTCTCAGCGTCACTCAGCACCGCAACAGGCTGCCCAGAGAGCTTGGGGACTCTCCTTCCCTGCACAGCTTCCCAACCCGCCTGCATGCGAGCCTCTGCAATGTGCCCTCCATGACCCTGCTTGAGCAGCGCGGGTCCACTAGATGATCTCCAGACGTCCCTTCCATCCTGGCCCATTCCGTGAGTCTCTGATTCCTCACCCTTGCTCAACACTCGCTCTTCCAGGGCCCCCGACACCACACACACATGGCCTGCTACGACCTCTGCCGCCCCTGCGGACCCACCCCGCTGGCTAACAGCTGCAACGAGCCCTGCGTCAGGCAGTGCGAGGACTCCCGCATTCTCATCCAGCCTCCCACTCTTCTCGTCACCCTGCCCGGACCCATCCTCACCTCCTTCCCCCAGAACACCGCCCTCGGATCCTCCGCCTCAGCCGCCGTGGGTGACATTCTAGGTGCTCAGGGAGTCCCCATCTCCTCCGGCGCATTCAACTCCGGAGGCCTTGGCTGCTTCCCCCACGGCAGAGCCTGCTTCCCCTGCTAAGGCCCCTCGCCACGGCCCCTGGCAACAACCACCTACACCCTGCAAGCCACGTGAGCCACTCACAACGCACCTCCGGGACAGCGGCTCCACAGGCGATCACCCTCCACGCCCCTGCCTCCCAGCAAAGGCAGCAAGCCACCAAACGACCAAGGCGGCCAGCCTCACCTCTTGGAAGCAGCAACAATCTTTCTCCTCCTCTTCTCCCACTTCCTTCTTTCCATCGCCCCCTTCTTCGCCTGACACTGCTCTCCCGTGACTCCACCTGCTCACAAGCCTAAGCCCAGGAGCCACCTCTGAGCACCGACTTCCCCCACGCGCCACAAACACCTCTGCGCTCGGGCAACTTCCACACTTCCACCCGAGACCAACGCCCTCCCACTTTCCCAACCTTCCGCTCCCTCTTCTCCCTCATTAAAGGTCCTGCTGCATCCCACACCAAAACGCCTCCGCTGCCTTTCTTCTCACAAGCCTCTCCCAGCCGCCTCTCCAGGCACGGAGCCAGCCCTCTCCACACCAGCGCGGTGGCTGCCTGGGTGCCTGGGAGACAAGGGGCCCGTGCTCAGCCCCCTTCAAGCCTCACACACCAAGCCCGCCCCAACACAAACACACCCACGGGCACACACAGCCTCCCAGAGGGCACCGCACGGGGGCCCCACCAGCACCAACACCTCTCCCAAGCAAGAAATCAACAACCACCACAAATCCATGGGCCCCGATGGCACGCACCCATGAGGGAGCACCCTGAGGGAGCTGGCGGATGTGAGTGCTAGGCCACTCTCCATCATCTTGGAAAGGTCCTGGAGAACAGGGGAGGTGCCTGAGCACTGGAAGAAAGCCAGGGGAGACAATATGGGACATGGCTATGGAGGATCCTCTTGCACCTCTCCTGGGAAGCCTGCGTGCTTGACTGGCTCTCTGAAATGCCTGTATACCAATGCACCCAGCATGGGAGAATAAGCAGGAAGAGTTAGAGATCTCTGTGCGGTCGCAGGGCCATGATGTCATTGCAGTGACAGAGACATGGTGGGATAATTCACATGACTGGGATGCTGTCATGGATGGCTATGTGCTTTTTAGGAAAGAAAGGCCAGGAAGGCGAGGTGGTGGAGTTGCTCTTTATGTGAGGGAGCAACTAGAATGTATGAAGCTGTTCCTCAGGGTGGATGAAGAGCAAGTTGAGAGCCTATGGGTAAGGATTAAAGGGCAGGGTAACATGGGTGACACTGTTGTGGGGGTCTACTACAGGCCACCTGACCAGGAGGAAGTCATCGATGAGACCTTCTACAGACAGCTGGAAGAAGCCTCACGATCACAGGCCCTGGTTCTCATGGGAGATTTCAACCACCCTGACATCTGTTGGCAAGACAGCACAGCTAGGCACAAACAGTCAAAGAGGTTCCTGCAAAGCATTGATGATAATTTCTTGACCCAGGTGGGGGAGACGCCAACGAGGAGAGGTGCAATGCTAGACCTTGTACTAATGAACAAAGAAGGTCTAGTTGGAGATGTGAAGGTTGGAGGCAGCCTTGGCTGCAGTGACCATGAGATGGTGGAGTTCAGGATCCTACGAGGAGGGAGCAGGGCAATGAGTAGGATTGCAACGCTGGACTTCAGGAGAGCTGACTTTGGCCTCTTCAGGAACCTACGTAGGGGAATCTCCTGGGGTAGGCCCTAGAAGGAAGAGGGGTCCAAGAAAGCTGGTTAATATTCAAGCTTCACTTCCTCCAGGCTCAGGATCAGTGCATCCCTCTGAGGAAGAAGTCCAGCAAAGCGGGCAGAAGACCTGCATGGATGAGCAAGGAACTCCTGGCAAAACTCCAGCAGAAGAAGGAAGTGTACAGAATGTGGAAAAGGGGACAGGCCACTTGGGAGGAATACAGGGACGTTGTCAGAGTGTGCAGGGATGCGACAAGGAAGGCTAAGGCCCAGTTGGAATTAAATCTGGCAAGGGATGTCAAGGACAACAAGAAGGCCTTCTTCAAATACATCAATAGCAAAAGGAAGACTAGGGAAAACGTGGGCCCACTGCTGGATGGGGCAGGTGCCCTGGTGACAAAGGATACAGAGAAGGCAGAGTTATTGAATGCCTTCTTTGCTTCCGTCTTCACTGCTAAGGCCAGTCCTGAGGAATTCCAGACCTTGGAGACAAGAGAGGAAGGCTGGAGAAAGGAAGACTCTCCCTTGGTGGAGGAGGATCAGGTTAGAGATCTTTTGTCCAAACTTGACATCCATAAATCCATGGGCCCCGATGGGATACACCCACGAGTGCTGAGGGAGCTGGCGGATGTTATCGCTAGGCCACTCTCCATCATCTTGGAAAGGTCCTGGAGATCAGGAGAGGTGGCTGAGCACTGGAAGAAAGCCAATGTCACGCCAGTCTTCAAAAAGGGCAAGAAGGAGGAGCCAGGAAACTACAGGCCTGTCAGCCTCACCTCCATCCCTGGAAAGGTGATGGAACAGCTCCTCCTGAAGGTCATCACTAAGCATCTGGAGGACAAGAAGGTGATCAGGAGTAGTCAGCATGGATTCACCAAAGGGAAATCATGCTTGACCAATCTGATAGCCTTCTATGACAGAATGACTGGCTGGGTAGATGAGGGCAGAGCAGTGGATGTTGTCTTTCTGGACTTCAGCAAGGCTTTGGACACTGTCTCCCATCACATCTTCCTAGGTAAGCTCAGGAAGTGTGGGTTAGATGAGTGGACGGTGAGGTGGCTTGAGAACTGGCTGGATGGCCGAGCTCAGAGGGTTGTGGTGAATGGCGCAGAGTCAAGTTGGAGGCCTGTGGCTAGTGGTGTCCCCCAGGGCTCAGTCCTGGGTCCAGTCTTGTTCAATATATTCATCAATGACCTGGAGGAAGGGACAGAGTGCACCCTCAGCAAGTTTGCTGATGATACTAAACTGGGGGGAGAGGCTAACACACCAGAAGACTGTGCTGCCATTCAGAGGGACCTGGACAGGCTGGAGAGGTGGGCGGAGAGGAACCTCATGAAGTTCAACAAAGGCAAGTGCAAGGTCCTAGGCAGGAATAATCCCATGCACCAATACAGGCTGGGGGTTGACCTGCTGGAAAGTAGCTCTGCCAAGAAGGACCTGGGAGTGCTGGGGGACAACAAGTTAAGCATGAGGCAGCAGGGTGCCCTTGTGGCCTAGAAGGCCAATGGTCTCCTGGGGTGCATTAGGCAGAGTGTTGCCAGCAGGTTGAGGGAGGTGATCCTGCCCCTCTACTCAGCCCTGGTGAGGCCTCACCTGGAGTCCTGTGTCCAGTTCTGGGCTCCCCAGTACAAGAGAGACATGGCACTCCTGGAGAGAGTCCAGCGGAGGGCTACCAAGAGGATTAGAGGGCTGGAGCATCTCTCCTATGAAGAAAGACTGCAAGAGCTGGGCCTGTTCAGCCTGGAGAAGAGAAGATTGAGAGGGGATCTCATCAACGTGTACAAGTATCTGAAGGGGGAGTGTCAAGAGGATGAGGCCAGTCTCTTCTCCGTGGTGCCCAGCAACAGGACAAGAGGCAAGGGGCAGAAACTGACCAACAGGAACTTCCATCTGAACCTGAGAAAAAACTTCTTCACTGTGAGGGTGACAGAGCATTGGAACAGGTTGCCCAGAGAGGTGGTGGAGTCTCCTTTGCTGGAGATATTCAAAAGCTGTCTGGATGTGATCCTGGGCAATATGCTCTAGGTGACCCTGCTTGAGCAGGAAGGTTGGACTAGATGATCTCCAGAGGTCCCTACCAACCTAAACGATTCTGTGATTCTGTGATTCTGTGAAGCCAGTGTCACTCCAGTCTCGCCAAAGGGCAAGAAGGAGGAGCCAGGAAACTACAGGCCTGTCCGCCTCCCCTCCATCCCACGAAAGCTGATGGAACAGCTCAGGCTGGAGGTCAGCACTAAGCGTACGGAGGACAAGAAGGTGATCAGGAGTAGTCAGCACGGAGGCACCAAAGGGAACCCCTGCTTGAGCAATCGGATAGCCTTCTCTGCGGGAAGGACTGCCTGGCTAGAGGAGGGCAGAGCAGTGCATGGTGTCTGCCTGGGCTGCAGCAAGGCTTCTGACACTGTCTCCCATGCCATCCTCATAGGTAAACTCGGGAAGCGTGGGTTGTGTGAGTGGCCAGTGAGGTGGATTGAGGAGTGGCTGGATGGCAGAGCTCAGAGGGTTGTGGTCAGTGGCGCAGAGTGGAGTTGGAGGCGTGGAGCTAGCGGTGTCCCCCAGGGGGCAGTCGTGGCTCCAGTCTTGTTCAAGGCATCCAGCGATGACCTGGAGGAAGGCCCAGAGGGCGCTCTCGGCAAGTCGGCTGAGGATACTGAACTGGGGGGAGTGGCTGACACACCAGAAGGCTGTGGTGCCACGCAGAGGGACCTGGGCAGGCTGGAGAGTGGGGCCGAGAGGAACGTCGGGAAGTTCAACAAAGGCAAGCGCAGGGTGCTGCACCTGGGCAGGAATAACCCCAGGCCCCAGGACAGGCTGGGGGCTGACCTGCTGGAAAGTAGCTGTGCCGAGAAGGACCTGGGTGTGCTGGGGGACAACAAGTTAATTGTGAGCCAGCAATGTGCCCCTGTGGCCAAGAAGGCCAAAGGGATCGTGGGCTGCATTAGGAAGAGTGTTGCCAGCAGGTGGAGGGAGGTGATCCTCGGCCTCTCCTCAGCCCTGCGGAGGCCTGCCCTGGAGTACTGTGTCCACTTCTGGGCTCCCCACGACAAGAGAGACATGGCGCTGCTGGAGAGAGTGCAGCGGAGGCCTACAAAGATGGTGAGGGGACTGGAGCATCTCTGCTCTGAAGAGAGGCGGAGAGAGCGGGGCCTCTTTAGCCTGCAGAAGAGAAGCCTGGCAGGCGATCTCCTCCATGTGTACAAGTATCGGAAGGGAGGGTGTCAAGAGCACGGGGCCAGACTCTTCTCCGTGGTGCCCAGCGACAGGACAAGAGGCAACGGGCACAAACGGGAACACAGGAAGTTCCATGGAGAGATGAGGAAAAGCTTCTTGACTGTGAGGGTGCCTGAGCGCTGCAGCAGGTTGCCCAGAGAGCTTGTGGAGTCTCCTTCCCTGCACATCTTCCCAACCCGCCTGGACGCGCTCCTGGGCAACGTGCTCTAGAGGCACCTGCTTGAGCAGGGGGCGGTTGGGACCAGATGATCTCCAGAGGTGCCTTGCAACCTCAGCCGTTGTGTGATTCTGGGAGTCTGGGATTCTGCACGCGCACATGGCCAGCACGGTCTCAGCCCTGTGCCCCACGCACGCCTGCACTTCCCCAACGCAATGCCCACCCTCACTCCTGCCCCAGCCCACAGCGCTCACAGCACTGCCCTCACCCCTTGGCACTCGCTCCCACGCCAGACCCCTAACGCCTTGCCTCGCCTGACACACTCTCCCTGCCTCACGCTCCCACCCCACCTCTGCCTCTCCCAACACTCCCGCCACCTTGCAAGGGGCCCCGCAACAAGGACTGCCCCCACCCAAACACCAAGACGGGAACCTCCTCCCGGGAGCAAAGACCACCACCACCCACTGGCCAGCACCACCCTCTCGCGACAAGCACGTGCCTCCCCACAGCCTAGGCCTTCCTAACTCACATCCAGGCCTCGCAGGACAACAGCCTCCCCTGCAAAACACCCCTCCGCCCATCCTTCCAAGGCCACCCCCACGCACGGCCCCACAAGGCAAAGCACGCTCCCTCCTTTCTCACCACGCACACCTGACACCCCACACAGTCGGCAACCCACCAGCGCACACAACCTCACTACTCGCGCCGTGACTAAACACAGCCTGCTCACAGGCACCTCACAGGAACGCAGACAACGGCACCAAAGCGCCACCGCCTCATGACCAACACTCCTGCCAAGGCCACCAAAGCTTCCCTCCGCGGCGACACTATGGCGGCCCCTCCTCCCAACGCGGCCCCAAACCACAGCACGCAACTGGCACACCCTGACCTCACTGCCGACACCCGGCCTCTCCTACGCTTGGGCAACGTCCTCCACCCGCCCGCCCGCTCTGACATGCCCCTGCCACCAAAAGCCTCTTGCCTTCAGAGGCTCACTTGAAAGCTACCGCTGGGCCATAATGGCCACCTCCAAAAGAGCAGGAAAGGAAAAGGCAGCGGTGCGCAAAGGAAACCCAACCCACGCTTCATTACTTGCCAGCCTTTGGCGGTCAGCAGCAGCTGGCTGCACAAGCCTCTCAGCCGCAGAGGGCCTCTCGGGGCCTCGGGCCCTCGGCGACCAGCATAAAAGCCCCACCAACGCAGCGCTCCCTCACACACTTCTCCAGACGCCTTCTCCTCCTCCGACAACCAGGTGAGTGAGTGGGACTCTTCTTCACCCAAAGCCTTCCTCCCCTCACACCCACTGCCTGGCCCATCCTTGCTCCTCCCGCCTCCTCTCCCGTGCTCGCCTCCTTCTCCCACAAGGCCCAAGCTCCAGAGAGCTCTCGCAGCGAGACAGCCTGGCCTTTCCCTCACTTTGCTCGCGGGCGACGCGCTTGCCCACTAGCTTCCCTCTGCCTCTGCCAGGCCCCCGGCCTCACTGCCTCCTTCCGCTTGCACACCCTCGGCCTCTGCCCATAACCAACCACAGCAGACGAGCGGTCGCACTACTGCGCACAGCCCCTCCCAAACCTGCCCTGCGCCTCAACCACCCACACCTCGACCCTCTCTCCGGCCACCCTCCCCATGCACCTTCAGCACCTCCTCCGCCTCCCTACATCCCTGCTCCCCACTCCACAAGCAGAGGCCCCCTCTCCTTTGGCCTCCTCACACATGCCTCCTCTCAGCGTCACTCAGCACCGCAACAGGCTGCCCAGAGAGCTTGGGGACTCTCCTTCCCTGCACAGCTTCCCAACCCGCCTGCATGCGAGCCTCTGCAATGTGCTCTCCATAACCCTGCTTGAGCAGCGCGGGTCCACTAGATGATCTCCAGACGTCCCTTCCATCCTGGCCCATTCCGTGAGTCTCTGATTCCTCACCCTTGCTCAACACTCGCTCTTCCAGGGCCCCCGACACCACACACACATGGCCTGCTACGACCTCTGCCGCCCCTGCGGACCCACCCCGCTGGCTAACAGCTGCAACGAGCCCTGCGTCAGGCAGTGCGAGGACTCCCGCATTCTCATCCAGCCTGCCACTCTTCGCGTCACCCTGCCCGGACCCATCCTCACCTCCTTCCCCCAGAACACCGCCCTCGGATCCTCTGCCTCAGCCGCTCTGGGTGACATTCTAGGTGCTCAGGGAGTCCCCATCTCCTCCGGCGCATTCAACTCCGGAGGCCTTGGCTGCTTCCCCCGCGGCAGAGCCTGCTTCCCCTGCTAAGGCCCCTCGCCACGGCCCCTGGCAACAACCACCTACACCCTGCAAGCCACGTGAGCCACTCACAACGCACCTCCGGGACAGCGGCTCCACAGGCGATCACCCTCCACGCCCCTGCCTCCCAGCAAAGGCAGCAAGCCACCAAGCGACCAAGGCGGCCAGCCTCACCTCTTGGAAGCAGCAACAATCTTTCTCCTCCTCTTCTCCCACTTCCTTCTTTCCATCGCCCCCTTCTTTGCCTGACACTGCTCTCCCGTGACTCCACCTGCTCACAAGCCTAAGCCCAGGAGCCACCTCTGAGCACCGACTTCCCCCACGCGCCACAAACACCTCTGCGCTCGGGCAACTTCCACACTTCCACCCGAGACCAACGCCCTCCCACTTTCCCAACCTTCTGCTCCCTCTTCTCCCTCATTAAAGGTCCTGCTGCATCCCACACCAAAACGCCTCCGCTGCCTTTCTTCTCACAAGCCTCTCCCAGCCGCCTCTCCAGGCACGGAGCCAGCCCTCTCCACGCCAGCGCGGTGGCTGCCTGGGTGCCTGGGAGACAAGGGGCCCGTGCTCAGCCCCCTTCAAGCCTCACACACCAAGCCCGCCCCAACACAAACACACCCACGGGCACACACAGCCTCCCAGAGGGCACCGCACGGGGGCCCCACCAGTACCAACACCTCTCCCAAGGCAAAAATCAATAACAACCACCATGCTGGCCTCCACAGGCCCTTCCACTGCATCACACAAGCCCCTCCCTCCCACAAACAATGCCTTCCACACACTAATGCCCATAGGTCCACGCCGATCACCCAACCGCACCAACTGCACCAACTGCACCAACTCACCTCCTCAGCACCACTTTCCAGCCCTCACAGGAAACACTCCAACAGAAGACCAAGGAAAACATCTGCACTCCCAGCTCCTAAGTAACCGAGAAAGACAGAAGCAAGGAGCAAGCACAACTTAGTTCCCCAACACTAGCCGCACCACTTGCCTCAGCTACACAAGGCAAGGGACATGTACCGGTCAGCTATCTGCCCCAGGGCGACCCGCTGGGGCCACGGCACCTCCTCGACATGTCACATGGCAAACGAGGCACTGCCAAAAGCATCTCACCCCTCCAAGCACCTACTCCCTTCCTCCACAAAAACTCTTGTGCTACAGCCTTTCGGCCACCCACCCACGCCTCACGCACACCTGCTGGGGCAGCAGGCACTCAGCGAATCGTTCAGGAGACGGTCCGCCACAAACATCCTACTCAAATCAGAAAGGCACTGCAGCATCTCTCCCATCAGCAAAGGCTGACAGAGCTGCCACTCTTTAGCCTCCAGAAGAGAAGACTGAGAAGGCATCTTAGCAAGGCAGACGAGGAAGGATCTGAAGGGAGCCCGTAAAGATGACGGCAACACTCTTGCTGCAGCCCAGGCATACGACAAGACACAATGGGCACAAACTGAAACACACACTGTGCCCTCTGAACCCCCACAAAACAGTTTCTCCTGGGAAACCTCTCCCTGTCACAACACTCCCCAGCTCTCCCAAACCTCACCTGGCCTTGAAACGGTTCCCACATCAAGGACTGCCTGCAGCCAAAGACCAAGCTCCTCACCTGTGGCTCAGGTGTTTGTTAGTTTACAACAGGGAGTGGGGGAATCTCCATCTGGATGTACACTGAAGAACATCCGATATCACAGGGTTTGCAGCTGTCTAAAGCCACAGTAGCTTTTGACAAGACCCTGACAAAGGGCGTCTGCAGGCAGTAGCAACGGTAAGGCTCAGATACCACAAAATAACCCCTTCCCCCCCTATCCACTAAGGGCCACACTGAAAACACTCCCAACCACTCGCACAGCATGGCATTGTTCCCACAGGTTTCTTGCCGGACAGGGACTCCTTTACCCATCCACACAGTAGCACTGCCTCTTTTTCTACCTCATGTTATTTGCTGACATGTAGTGAGCTGTATTTTCTTCAGTCTGCCCTCTGCAGTCCTGGTGATACAGCCCAGGATGCTATTATCCTTCCTTGCTAACAATGTACACTGCTTACTTGTGTTTGTAATGTCACTCAGCATCCCTGGGTCTTTTTTAGCTGTCCTTTTCAGCTGGTGGCTAGTTTGTACCTTTGTGGCAGGTTAGTTCGAGGCCCATAGCGTTGCATTTGACCTTTCTGAATTTCATGATGCTCTTTTCAGCCCATTTCTCCAGGTTGTTTGTATCCCTCACAATGGCTGCCCTGGCCTCAAGCATGATGAGTTGTCTGCAAACTTGATTAGGTTGCCTTCTGTCTCCTCTTCAGGTAATTGATAAGGGTGTGAAACAGGATATTTGCCAGGATAAGCCCTTGAGAAGCTTCCTTTCCTCCTTCTCAAGAAATCTCTAACCCCATCCTCTTCCATTATTTGAGTTCCTTCCTTCTTTAACCCTATCTTCAGGCACAAGGGTCTGGGAGACCTTGTCAGTGAACAAAAAGGCAAAGAAGGCATCAAATATCTGTCCTATCTGTCACTGTCACAAATCACCCACCTGATTCAGCAACAGGCCCATTTTTTTCCCTTTTTATTCTTCTACTTCTCATGTAGCAATGGAAACTTTTCATGCTGCTCTTCATGTCCCTTGCCAGTTTCAACTCTAGCTGAGTCTTAGCTTTAGTAACACCATCCCTGCATGCTAGTGTTTTATAGTCCTCCTTTGTACCTTGCCAGTTTCCACTGCCTTTCTGCACTGGAGATCAGTCATGAGTTCTCTGTTTGGCCAAGCGTGCTTCCTGCTATGTCTACTCATTTTTCTGTTTATCAGGATGGACAGCTCTTGTACTTGGAGGAGGATGTTCTTGAAGACCTGTTAGCTGTCTTGAGAACCTCTGCCTTTCAGAGCTGCCTACCACAGGATCCCACCTACTAGTTCTCTGAACAAGCCAAAGTCTGTGCTCCTGAAGTCCAGGGTCTGTACTCTGCTACCTGCCTTCCTCACTCTCCTCAGGACTTTGAACTCCACTACCTCATGGTCACTACAACCAAAGTTGCTGCTGATTATCACATCCCCTGACAGCTCTTCCTTGTTTGTTAGTAAGAGATTCAACTGTGTGTGTCATCCTTGTTTGGCCCATCTAGCATCAGTTAAGAAGTTGCTCCCAACACCCTCCAAAAATCTCCTGGATTACTTGTGTCCTGCTGTGTTGTCCTCCCAGCAGATGTCAGGGAGGTTAAAGTTTCCCATAAGAACCAGGGTTGGCAGTCAAATACTGGGTCGGCACCCAGAGAGGCTGTGGCCTCTCCATCCTTGGAGGCAGTCAAAACCCACCTGAACAAGCTCCTGAGCAACCTGCTGCAGCTGGACTTACTTGGAGCGGGAGACTGGATTACAGATCCAGTCAACCCAGTGATGTCATAGTTCTCTTACCTCACACAGAGCTCTCGCTCCTCCTACTTGTTTCCCAGGCTGTGTGTATTTGCATAAAGGCACTTGAGGCAGACCCTCTTCTGACCTGTTTTTGTCCTTCCCTTGATGGGAGCTATCTTGCTCCCATCATCTTAACCCTGCACTTACCACTCTAGCCTCTCTTTCCTCATTTAACTGCTAGCTTGCAAGCTCTTGTTATCATCCCCAACAAGCCTAGCTTAAAGCCTCCCTTACCAGGTTTGTAAGCCTATTGACAAAAACGCACCTACTCCACTATATCAAATATGTCCCAATATGTCAAATGGATCCTGCCTCTCACTGGCAGTCTGCGCTCCTCAAAGAGGCACCCGTGCACATAAAACCCAAAGCGCAGCCTGCAACGCCAGCCGCGCGCCCTTGCTGCAGCTAACCTGCAGGATGCGTCCCCTCCTCCCCAAGCCCCTGAGCCTTTCCCCCATCACCGGCAGGATCAAGGAGAACAGCCCCTGTGACCCGGAGCCCTGTCATCTGGATCTGCTCCAGGCCTCCCTCGGCCATGTCGCTGGTGGATGAGCAAGAAGGGGCCAAAAAGTCTGAGGGGGCCAAACGAGCCAGGACAGTCGCTCTCCAACATCCCGGACGGCCCCGACTGCCGCACACGTCCCTGCCACCCACCGGCAAGGCCATGGCCTCCCCCAGGACCGAGGCCGGCAGCAGAGCACTGTGGCGGCAACCAAGCCAGACCCCCTTCAGCCCCACGGCCGCAATGGCCGCCTCAGCCGCAAGGGCCGCGCCCGCGCCTCACAGCAGCCCAGGGCCAGCCAATCAGGAAGCAGCTAACAGCCGGCCAATCAGCAGGTGGCTGACAGCCCCACCTCCCCCCCCCCGGGGGGGGGTGTGCTCCAGAAGGCCCTAGAAGCTTCCAGAAGCAGCCAGAAGGTGCCAGCGCTGCTCCCCTCCCTCCCCAAAATCAACACCCCGGGTAAAATAAATAAATAAACTTAACAAATCGGAGGGTGGTGGTGGAGGGGGGGGGGGGTGAACGAGGGCATGCATGAATAGAAACGAATAGAATACGAAAATGAAATGAATAGGAACAGCTGGAAAACGAACAAAAAGGCCGCACACAGACATGGAAAAGGGGACAACAACGGGTTAAAAAAAAAAAAAAAAAGGAGGCGGGGTAAGGGAATACCCTAAATAAAAATAAAAGCTGCAATAAATAAATATGTAACAGGTCCCTCAAGCCACCGCTGCGGGAAGGAGAAATGACCTGCCGAAGAAACAAAACCCCCGCTGGCCTTCTCGCTTAAGGAAACGAATAAAACCCCGACAAAAAGAAAAGCCGGCAAGCAAAAAAGCCCCGTAAAGCTAGGGGAGAAGGGAAAAGAGGCTGCCAAAACGAAACAAAAAAAAAAAGAAGAAAACCCACCTCATTAAAAAGGCCTGCCTAAATAAGCTGATAAAATGGACCAAGGAGACCACAAAGAACCTGCCAAAAATGGAGGAGAAAAGGAGAAAGGAAACAATCCAAACATAGGCACGCACACGGAGGGAAAAAAAAAATGGGGAAGGCACCAACTCCCACAACTGCCCCAAAAAAGAGTGGGGGATAGAAAACGCTGCTGAAAAAAAAATTGCCAACAGCCAAAAATACTCCCCAAACTGAACTGCTGTCACGCTGGGTGCGGCCGACCCATCAGCAGGGCCCGTCCAATGTCACCGTCCCCCGTGGTGCAAGGTCCCCAGGCCACCCACGTGGGATCCCCGTGTCGCTGTCCCCCATCACTGCGGGGTCCCTGGGCCGCCCACGTGGGGTCCTGTCACCGTCCCTCCTTGCTGCCAGGTCCTTGGGACACCCATGTGGCGTCCCTGTGTCACTGTCCCCCCTGCTGCAAGGTCCTTGGGCCACTCACATGGAGTCTTGCCGCCGTCCTTCCTCGCTGAGAGGCCCCTGGACCATCCACATGGGTCCTTGTGTCACTGTCATCCCCCTTGCTGTGAGATCCCTGGGTCACCCATGCAGGTCCCTGTGTCACTGTCCCCCCTCATTGTGAGGTCCCTGGGCCATTCACACAGGGGGCTCCTGAGCCATCATCCCTCAGCTACCGAGTCCCTGAGCCACTACGTGGGGCGCTGGGACTCGGTGCAGGAACAGGGCTGGGACCCGGCCCCGCAGAGAGGATGGGGCTGCTATGGGGCATCATGTCCCCTTGTGCCACCCTCCCACCTCTGTGCCAGGGCCCGGGGCGGGGGTCTCCTCGGACGTGTCCCACATGGTACTGTGGCGAGTGGGAAAGCAGCCCCCACGCAGGCTGTGCCACCACACTCCTGCAAGAGAAAGGCCCACCGGTCAGGTGCTCGAACCCAGGTCTCTGGACACTCAGTACAGCCACAGGCCCCCTGAAGTGTCCATTACCCAAGCTGCTGATTCTTTCTTTTCTTTTTCTTTTCCTTTTTTTTTTTTGTATTTTTATCATTTTTTGCTATCTGTAATTCCTGTTATGCAGGAAGGCTTCTGCGAAACAGGTGAGCTCTGGAGCGAGACAGAAGCTTGCAGTCTCCAGGGCTATTGGCAGCACTGAAATATTCATCAAAAGCAGATTAAGAGAACGTCTCCAGAGCAGCTGGAGTCCAGAGTGCCGGAGAGCCCTGCACACAGCCTGAGTCAGGCTCGTTTCATAGACGAAGCTTTTACCTAGGAACAAAGACCTTCCCTGAAATTAAAACCAAACATCACCTGCCTTGGAGCCAGGCCAGGATATGGGGAATGGGTTTGGATTTGTTTGGTCTTTTCATCCAGTGATTCAGTGTAAATATTGCATTCGCCTCCCCCCACCCCACCCCTAGGCACTTTGTTGGCCTCAAGGGGCTTATTTCAGTTCATCTTAAAGTAATGTCTAATCAATATAAGACAAAGCTAAATAATGCCTGAGTTTATGAGAGATAATTGTTCACCCACCTCGGGAATTCAGCCAGTTCAGCTGCTGGACTGAAATGCAGATTTTGCATTTTTGCGATGCAGATGTTACTCTCTGCAGCCCTGTGAAGGCCCGAGCAGTCAGCCCCAGCAGGATGCCTGCCTCACGCTTCAGAGGATGTCTGAGCCCAGACTTGCTCCGGAGCCGCTATCTTTGGACACAGTCAGCTCAGACACCTTCTGGGAGCACTAGACGGGGAGGCTAATACCTCCATCTCCCTCAGCCCAGACCCCTCCACTTCCTTGCTGCATGGATGGACCAGCACATCCCTGCCTTGCCTCCACCTTCTGCCAGCATCCCCTGGGGGAGCCAGGGCCCAGATCCACCTCGTTGTTCCCTGCCCAGCTCACCTTCTCTGCATGTCATCCTTAGGAGATCCCATACCAGGCTTTAGGCTGCGCCCTGGGGATAGGCCCCCACCGCCAGCCTGTGCACATGCAGATGTATCACTCCACAGAGCGGGACGGCAGGTGCTGAAAGCCAAAACTCAAGGCAAATCCTATAACAAGCGGCTTGTCCCAGAGGCAATGGCCCCATGAACGTGACTCCTGGGCCGCAGCCTCTTCCCTCACTGGACACTCATCTTTCTGCTGCCTGCTGGATTTTGCCGACAAACTGCATCTGCTCATGGGGTCAGGGAGCAGGGAGGATTCGGCATTTTGAGCCACAGCGTGCAGTAGAAGGGACCTGCTTGAAGGTACCCCCTCAGAGCTGCAGGTGAAGCAGATGGCACCTCTCCCAGCACTTGACTTCCTGCAACTCACAGCAACCCAGCCAGGACCCTGCTCTCGGAGCCCCCAAACCTGTCGCTGAGAAGTCACAGCTTGCAGCCATGCGTTGCCCATTCCCTTGTCTCCCTCCTTCAAGAGCATTGACTCGGCAGGGCAAATGCAGAGCGATGGCTGCAGGGACGTTGTTGCGTCCGATGAGCTGGGTGTCTGCAAGGAGTCAGATTTATTTCTTTCCCAACCCAAGTCAGAAATTTTGCATTTGAAGTATTACTGGCTCATATTTTATATGCTAGGAAATGTCACACCACTGGCATGAACAAGGGTGTCTGGGAAAAGCCGTGGCCTGTGCTCCTGTTCCTGTGCCAATCGCCCAACCCCGCCAGGAGCTGCACACTGGTGGGGAGCAAACTGTGATCTAATCCCATGGAAACTGGTAGAAGCTGGTCTGGTTGGGATAAAACACACTTCAACCAGCTGAAATTATGCACAGAGAGAGACAAAGGCTGTACTGCATGATAGGACCTGGAAAGGGACTTGCTGCCAATGTGCTCTCTACCTCGGAGGGTATAAAGGTCCGACAAGGAGCCCCAAAACCAAAATGCAAGGAGAGCAACGCTTAGAGCTAGTGTGTCTCACCTGAGCTTGGCTGCAGCCACGCGACATCACTAGCCGGCTTCCACGCTGGAGTGGCCACGTCTGAGCAGCTCATATCCATCCACCCCATTTTCCTGGGAGAAATGGAGAAGGGCAGAGCAAGGACCAGGGCTGGAACTGAAACCAGACCAGTTCCAGAGAGAAATAGGTCACCCACAAAGAAGCTTCATCGTGGAAACAAAACGCCAAACGAAGCGGCAGTTCTCTGTCTTGGGCTGTGTCTGGATCTGGCCAAGCAGCTCTTCTGGGTAGAGCTTTATCCAGCCTGGTTACTAAGCTGAGTGCAAGGCACTGACGAGTACTCTGGTTCGTATTACACAGGAGGTCTGTCTTCTTGAGCTAATGGGTCTACTCCAGGCTTTGATCCTTAACTCAAAAGAAAGATCTTGCTGGAATATATCGAAAGCCTGGATTATATTTCAGTAATGAGAGAGTCCTGCCCCATCCCATACAGTCACTGCAGGTTTACACCTCTCCCTGTGATCTTCCCTCGTGTCCTAATGCTGTTTTGGTAATTGGCTCCAGAATCACCCATATTTAAATGCAGCATTATGGTTATTCAGCTGCTGCCGCACCAGGAAGGCGACAGCCTGCCCAGGCAGCTCTGCAGTCCAGCCCAGGCTGTGATTACAGGGCGCCTGGCTCCAGCTCTGGCTGCATGGTCTCCCAAGTACTTGGCCCAGCAATTCCTCGGTGGAAACCGGACCTACCCACGATTAGTCTCCGAGGCACCCAGGACACAGCAGGAAGCTGTTATCCTGCCACAGACACCTGGAAGATCTCCTTTGGCCTTTTGCATTTCCCTCGTTTGGCCAGCCTGACCCCAGGTCCTCCCTGGCAGCCGACTTCCCGGCCGGCTCAGCTCTACAGTCATTTCAGGTTAAGGGTAGCAGGTTGGATGGGGACGGGTGGCTACGCATTGGGGTTCAGCCAGGGGGGAGGCTTATCCAAGCTGGGGCACAGGCTGCAGTGAGCTGGAAGCCTGGATGCACCTGGAGGTCACAATTCATCCCCCTGCTTGGGGACGGGGCAGGTGGAAGGGGGCACGCAGGAAACATTGAAATGAGATTTCTTCCTGCCATGCCTCGGCGTCTCGTGGAAGAGGGAAGCAGTGCCGCTGCTTGCGGGGAAAACAAGGGATTACCTGGCAGCTTCACTCCTCGATGCTTCATCCCTGGCTGTATGCGTAAAATCAGCCAGTGCATCGTGTGTCAAGGGGAAAACAGCGAGGGGCTAATCCCCAAACCTCCTGCTCTAAAGAGGGACACTGCTGTTCACAGACAGTGCGACCACTTGGAGCTTCTTCCCCTGGAAATCCCTGTTCGCAGAGGACATGGAGCCTCCGTAGCCCCAGGTTCACCAAGGCTGCCCTGTGGGGCTGGGACGCAACCACGGCAGCGTCCGCCTTGAACGGCGGGGCCCCTGGGGCTGCGGCTGTGGGGACATATTGGGACTCACTCAGCAGGTGGAGAGGCCAGGTGCCTCCATGGGATCCAGCCAGCCACACAACGCCCAGCACAAGTTGAAATATCTTCGATATACGGGGCAGAGGGAAATGACCCATTTCTCCTGCATTGCACCTGAGCTGTTTGCAAAGGCCTCTGTGGTCTCTGCTCCATCACTCAGAAATGGCGTTGCTTTTATTTTCACCGTAGGAACGGAAATCTCGAAAGAAATATTTCTTTTCCTTCCAGCTTCCAGTTTCTGCCTCGGCAAGAAGTTTGGTGATGCCGGCGTTTCCCCAGAGCAATCTCTGGTTGCAAGTGCTTCGGCGTGGGCTGCCCATCTTGCACACTCAGCATTTTAATTCTCAGTGCCACCAGAAGCCACTCAGCACTTCAGGGAGCCCTGGATTCAATCCAAGTGGCACCGCTGCTGGGGATATTTGCTGGCGCTGGTGACCTTTCCAAGGCTGGGCCCTCCAGGCAGTGCAAGCCAAGCTCCTCTGTGCCTGATGGAGCAGAGTGCTTCTGGGCTGAGTATTTATGTGCAGCAAGGAGTGGTCAATCCAATTTGCTGCCAAACGTCACTTTGCAGTGAGCAGGAGGGGTTGATGTCCCCTGGACACGGAGTGCTGGACAAACTGCAGAAATGGGGGTGCATTTCAGGGAGGAAACGAGAGGATAGCAAATGGCAGGTGGGAGAGGATAGATGACACCCATTTACAGTCCCATGTGGGACCTTCTGATTCCAGCTCTCCCAAATCAACTGCTAAGACCAGCCAGCACCAATATGGCACTGCACTGGCGCTACACCACATCCTGCCTTACATCATGCTGCACAAGCACCAGCAAGGCCTCAGAGATGTGAAGAATCACAAGAGCATTTATTTGGTCCCAGCTGGGATCCATGTTGCTTCTCCTGCCCCAGTGATGGGATGGGAGATGGTGACAAGCTCCAGGAGGTCAGTCCCTGCACCATGCTGTCTCGCCTGTGCCCACCTCAGTAGGACCCAGCTGGGTTGTTCCAGGGACAGGGCACTGCTGGGGTCCTCCTCATCAACAGGAGACCCCCAAAGGAGGTTTTTCCTGAGGGAGGGCCCTTGGGAAAACTGCTTTTTCTAAGACTTTCCCAAAATAATAGAGCATGTTTCTCTTCCAGGTCTTACCCAGGAGAAAGGAGGAGGGAAAAAAAGAGAGAAAAGCCATAACATCCTATTACTCCTCAACAAGGGGGACACGATGTCTCTTTGGGTGGAGAAGGGGGAATTCCTGGCCAGGCCTCCCTTAATCTCATCCTTTAACATCTTAATTTAGAGCAGCACAAGGCCCTGCCTTTGCTCCCAGAGAAAAGCCAGCGGGTTTCCTCCACCCACCAGAAAGCCCCACTCATTTTTAATCTCCGATTAAGTGCATTAAAGGTCATTAAGCCTTTCCTCAGTGAAATCCTTTTTAAAGAGTGTGGCAGGCGCTTGTGCCCGTGAGGAGGGGATGGAGGCTGGGGGGGGGGGTTGGCTCTGTGCACCTCCTTCCCCCTGGATCAGTGCCTGCTGGAAAGCCTGGGACAAGGAGGGCTCGAAACGTAGGGTGCTGCTCGCTCTCGTCCTCAGCTCGTTCTGCCCGGCCTGGTGCAACGCCGCGCAGCGGTGAGATGAGCCCCGTGCTATGCTCCCAGCTGGCTCCCGGGGCCTCGCTGCAGGCCCTAGGAGTGGGTCCGGACCAGGCAAAGGGGAAGGGCAGGCTGTGACCCTCTTCCAGGAAAACACTGGGACCCTGGAGGAGAGACCTGCTGAGGGTCAGGGTTATCTCCCAAAGCCTTTAAGGGCTGCACAGGGTAGGCTCCGGGGTGTCAGGGCACCCCAGCACCTGCATGGTGGCATCCCGGCACACCCAGCCTGCATGGAGGACACCTCTCCTCCAAAATCGGACGCTCCAGAGTCACGGGTTATTTATGAGCTGGGCCGTTCCCCTCCTTCTCCTCACCTTCATCTCTCAGCTCCGCACGTCGCAGGCAGTAAATCTGCCCGAGCTCCGGCAAGGGCTGCCAAACTGTTTGGCCCATCTGCGGAGCAGGAGCTGGGAGGGAGCCAGGCGTGAGGCGTTTCGGGGTGCAGGGATCCATGTGCGCAGCCCTCTGCCCCGTGTGGGCCTGGCCCCAACTGCCTGGCGCTGGCTCGGCTGGCCCGAGAGCATCCTCGGTTCCGGGAGGGCCGCTGGGCCCCGCTTCGCGCCGGGGTTGCCCGGGCCACCCCGCGCCCGGTGCCACGCGGCATCCCGCAGGCTCCCCCGTCTTAGCGGGGACGCCGGGCTGAGCGCATCCGCCGGCTGCGAGGGTGCGGGCGTCCAACGCACTCCCCCCCCGCTCCTCACACCTGCCGCACATCTGCCCAGCTGTGCACATCTGGAGCTGTGCCCCGGAGGTTCCCCCCCCCCCCGGCCCAAGCCGCACGCTCCCCCTGCCCGGGGAACGGGACCGCCCGGCGGTGCCGGTGTCCCCCCCCCCCCAACCCCGGCCCCGTGGCGGGGCAGGTGCGGGTCCGTCGGGCGGCGGAGGCGCCGCGGACTCCATTTCCCGAGGAGCCGAGCGGCGGCGGCGGCGGCGGGGGCGGCGGGGCCGCAGGAAGCGCCGCCGCCAGCGGCTCCGCACCGACGGCACCGGCGGCAGGTCGGGGCCGCGCCGGCCGGGAGCGGAGCGGGGCTGGGGGGGGGGGGGGGGACACACCGCCCCGTGGGGTAGAGGATTTGGGGGGTGCGGGGGGGGGGAGTGCAGAGATCTGGGATTTGGGGGTGCTGGGGGAGCGGGGGGGGTGCAGACACCTGGAGTTTGGGGGTGCTGGGGGGGGTGCAGACGTCTGGGGTTTGGGGGTCGTGGGGGAGCGGGGGGGTGCAGACGTCTGGGGTTTGGGGGTGCTGAGGGGGGAAGGGGGGTGCAGATGCCTGGGATTTGGGGGTCTTGGGGGGGGTGCAGATGCTTGGGGTTTGCGGGTGCTGGGGAAGCGGGGGGGTGCAGATGCTTGGGGTTTGGGGGTGCTGGGGGGTGCAGATGCTTGGGGTTTGGGGGTGCTGAGGGGACAGGGGAGGTGCAGATGCCTGGGGTTTGGGGGTGCTGGGGGAACAGGAGGGGGGTGCAGACACCTGGAGTTTGGGGGTCCTGAGGGAGTGCGGGGGGTGCAAACACTTGGGATTTAGGGGTCCTGGGGGGGGTGCAGACGCCTGGGGTTTGGGGGTCCTGGGGGAACAGGAGGGGGTGCAGACAGCTGGGATTTGGGGGTGCTGAGGGGGCAGGGGAGGTGCAGATGCCTGGGGTTTGGGGGTGCTGGGGGAACTGGAGGGGGGGGTGCAGATACCTGACGTTTGAGGGTCCTGGGGGGGTGCAGATGCCTGGGGTTTGGGGGTGCTGGGGGAACTGGAGGGGGGGTGCAGATACCTGACGTTTGAGGGTCCTGGGGGGGTGCAGATGCCTGGGGTTTGGGGGTGCTGGGGGAGCAGACACCTGGGATTGAGGGATCCCTGATGGAGCTGTGGGGGTGCAGGCATGGGATTCGGGGTCCAGAGCTGATCCTGCCCCCCGGGCACCCGCTCCTCCGGGGGCTCCCGGGCCGGGGAAGCAAGCGGGGTGAGGAGGAAGAGGAGGATGCTCGGCGAGGAGGGCCAACACGGCGGACCGCTGCACAGCTCCCGGTTCCCTGGCCGGGGAGCCTGCTGCAGCGGGGAGGAGGGGGCAGGCGCGGGGGGGGGGGTTGGTCGTGGGTTTGGCCTCGCCATCCGGCTCCGGTCCCACTTCCGCCTTCGCTCCGGGAAGCACCGGCTGGCGCTGCGTGGCAGGAGGGCAGCGTTTCGCCGCGGCCCCCGGGGCAGCAGGCGCGTTTAATAACGCAATTCGGGGCTGCTCTGGGCCCCTGCCCCGCACCACTTTCATTTTCCGTTTTGCTCTCGCCGGCGGGCAGAAGCAGGTAAAAGCCGGGGAAAATCCTTCCTCCTAAGCTTGCAATTTTGGGGAATCTCTAAATAGTCTTGGCTGACCCAGAAGGGCAGAGCGCAGGTGACACTGGCAGGGACGGGAGCGCTGCTGCCGGCTCGGGGAAGGGGAGGGGGCTCGGAAAAGGGAGATGAAAGGGAGCCCGGCCTCGCTACCGCCCTCGGCGTCGCTTTGCGGATTTAGTTGGTCGTCGCTTTCGAACGTGGTCGGGCTTTTCCTGCCCGGATGATGCTTGTGGGCAGCCGCGGAGGCGCCGGGAGCTGCTGGGCTCCCCGTGTCCGTGCCGGCTGCTGAGCACCCCAAAGCGGCGGCGGCGGTCCGGGGCAGGAGCACCCGCAGGCGCTGGCTTAGCCCTCCGTCCGTCCCGGCTACGCAGGTTTTGCGGTGGCGACGGAGGCAACGGGGGAATGAAGCCCAAGCGCATCCTGGTGACGGGTGGCACCGGCTTGGTGGGCAGAGCCATCGAGAAGGTGGTGGCTGACGGAGAGGGCCGGCCGGACGAGGAGTGGATCTTCACCTCCTCCAAAGACGCCGACTTAACGTGAGTCGGCGTTGCGCGGGCGGTTGCGTTTCGGCTTGGAAAACCGCCCCCCTCGCCCCCGGGGTCTGCTCCTTTCGCTCCTGCTTGAATACGGAGGGAAGTGGGGGGGGGGGGGGAATGCACACCTAGGGTTTCGGCTGCCCCTTTGAGCCGTGTCCCGCCGAGCCCCGTGTCTCTGCTCCCCGCAGGAGCGCTGCGGAGACCAAAGCCCTGTTTGAGAAGCACAAACCCACCCACGTCATCCACCTGGCCGCCATGGTCGGGGGCCTCTTCAAGAACATCCGCTACAACCTGGATTTTTGGGTGAGCAGCCGGTGGACGGGGCAGCGTCCGGGTCCTTCCCGCGGACGTCGGCGTGCCCAGTCCGGGAGCGAGCTTGGCGGAGGGGACGCGGCGGGGATCGGCTTGCCCCACTCCCGGAGCCGCCGGGGTTTCACGAGCAGCCGCGTGGAGTTAATACCCGCCGCTGGGGTTTCGCGGCACCAGCTCTGGTTTTCCCCCGTCGCCGGCAGGTCGCCGCAGCGGCGCTGGCCGGAAAAGCCCAGCGACCCTGCGGAGAAGCTGCCCTGGCAAACCTCTCCCCTCCCTGACAGAGGAGGAACATCCACATCAACGACAACGTCCTGCACTCGGCCTACGAGTGCCGAGCGCAGAAGGTGGTCTCCTGCCTCTCCACCTGCATCTTCCCGGACAAGACGACGTACCCCATCGACGAGACCATGGTGAGCGGCTCCGTCCCCCGGTGCCACCTGGGGCTGTCACTGCCTGGTGCGCAGGGACACAGCCAGGTCCCTCCATAGCGTCTCTGATCGCTGCCCTTTCTTCATCCAGCCTCCTCATGGCTGCGGCGCAAAGCCTGACGCAGCAGCACCTTTGGCCTGTCCAAGCCTTGCAGAGTTAAAAAGGCACCAGGTCCCCGGGTCTGAAACCGCATCCAGTCTCTGCTCCCAGGACGCATGGCCCCCAAATTGCGGTTGCTGCGTTGGGACAATCAACAGCTGGTTAAATTCACGCTCGGTGTCTGTGCTCTCCTGTCTGCAGATTCACAACGGACCACCGCACAGCTCCAACTTCGGGTACTCCTACGCCAAGAGGATGATCGACATCCAGAATAGGTGCGGGAGAGGCCTGGAGCAAGGGACGCGCTGGCGGTGCAACAGGGCTGTGAACAAGCCTGTATCCCACGGGAAATCCTTCTGGGCTCTCTGGGGTCAAGCAGAAGCTGGGGAGATACCCTTGCTCAGCAGCTGGAGATGCTCCCGTCCAGGAGCAAGGTGGCTGTCACGCTGGCTGCACCTTCGCGTGTCTCCCTGCTCTCAGCTGGCCATCGGGCTGGAAACAGCCACCGCCGGCTCGCGCAGGCGTGGGACAGCCCGGGGATCGCTGGGGACGTCACAGGGGTTGCTCTGTGCCAGGCTGGAGCAGCTGCTGCACGTGGCCGCGGCCGCTTTAGGTCGCCGCGGTGCCGGGCGCCTGGCGGGACGTGCCACCCAGCAGGCGTCCCACCCACCCCGTGCTCTTGCCCAGGGCGTACTTCGAGCAGCACGGCTGCCGCTTCACCGCCGTCATCCCGACCAACGTCTTCGGGCCTCACGACAACTTCAACATCGAGGACGGCCACGTCCTGCCGGGGCTCATCCACAAGGCGTACCTGGCCAAGCGTGAGTGGCGCGGCTTCCTTCAACAAGGGCAGAGCCTGGTGGACACGATGGGCTTTTATGGCTTTATTTTTTATTTTTTGGTTTGGAGGGGTGTTTTCTCCCTGTCTGGTTTTTCTCCTTATCTCCCGCTCTGATCCTGTTGCTCCGTTTGCTGCCTCGGGACCCTGTGGGGTAGCTGGGCTTGGGGGGATGCAGCTCTGATGCTCACAGCCACGTTCTCCGTCATCCCACAGAGACCGGCTCCGCTCTGACCGTCTGGGGCACGGGAAAACCCAGGAGACAGTTCATCTACTCCTTGGTACGCGCATCCTCCGGCTGCGACCTGGCGTCTTGAGGCCAGGCTGGAAGAGGGGGAGGACTTGTCTTGTTTCAGGGGGTGGCGTGGGGGTCTGCAGATCGTGATCTCCTGAACCTGTCAGGGAGAGCAGCCAGCCCCCCCACTAGGAGCCATCTACCCCTTTGCAGGACCTGGCCCGGCTCTTCCTTTGGGTCCTCCGGGAGTACGAGGAGGTGGAGCCCATCATTTTGTCAGGTAAGACCGAGCCGCCCCGGGCTCCTTCTGCGAGCCACGGAGGGCTGGTGCTCGGGAGCAATGGCCTCATCTCGTGCCCTCCTCCGCAGTTGGAGAAGAAGACGAAGTCTCAATCAGGGAGGCAGCGGAGACGATCGTGGAAGCCATGGACTTCAAGGGAGAGCTCGTTGTATCCTTTACCACTCGCAAGCGGGGGCTGCTACGGTGTTTTGGGTGATGGTGTCACCCCAGAGGCGTCTGCCCAACGGACGTGGGACCAGGCTGCGCTAGTGACCCGGGCCAAAGCACCACCTCAAGCGTCCCTCTCGCTGTCCCTGCGGGGACCTGGCTGCCTGGCCTCCGTCACATCCCTGGTTTCCCCCTTTCATTTCCCTTAACACCTCCCGTGGCCAGTTTGACGCAACCAAGTCGGATGGGCAGTTCAAGAAGACAGCCAGCAACGGCAAATTGAGGCGCTACCTGCCCGGCTTTCAGTTCACGCCCTTCGGACAAGGTGAGGAGGCGAGCGCGTGGCCCTGCCAGCGCCTCGGGACACCCCAGCAGAGCCCAAGCTGCTCCAGTTGATGGAGCACAACCCCAGGAAATCCTCCGTACCTCCTCAAGGACGTCACTCAGGTCCAGCCTGCGTTGTAGGCTTGGCCATCCCGTCCCTGTCCCCATCCCTGCGGGAAGGACGTGGCGCTGATGACCTCTCCTCTTCCTCCCTAGCCGTGAAGGAGACCTGTGCCTGGTTCAGCGCCAACTACGCCAACGCCAGGAAATGACGGGCGCAGCGCGGCCGGCGCTTGTAGCGGCAGCGCCCGGCGCCCGCATCCTCTTCGACTCAGGGTTGTCCTTTGCTGGGGGCAGAGGACGGGCTTACCGGGATGGTGGTGGTGGTAGCTTGCAGCATTTCCGAAGTGAAAGGGCACTGGGATCCCAGATACACTTCGTAGCGGTTGGGGTGAGCAGGGGACAGGGTGCCCTGCGGTTCCCGCGTGGGTGCAGAGCGCGCCCGGGACAGCAGGGCAGTAGCTGCGACAAATCCTGCTTGGGAGAAAGAAAACAAAAAGCGAAAGAAAAAAAAAAAATCAAGTAGCATCTTATTTAAGAAAAAAAAAAAAAAACCCCACCCGTAAGGAGAACGCCCTGCTCACGTAGCCCCCCGGAGCTGCACAGACTTTGCTACCCGCTGCTGGACGCGGCGCGGGATGCCCAGCGCGTGGGAGATGCGGGATTGCCGTTCTTCCAGCGCCGGAACGGCGGCAGCGTTCGCCGTGGCGTGGGGCGAGCGCCGCCGTGGCCCCGGCGCAGCGCGGAGAAGGGGAGCGCGTCGCTCCCACGGCGGACACCCAAAAGCGGCTCGGGGGACAGGGTAAAACCCCACCTCCTGGGTGGGCAAACACGCTGTGTCCTTTGGGGGCTGGATCGGAGGCAAGAGAGCAGCAGCGACCGCGGCCAGAGCCCGGCTGGGTGGAAGGACCGGGCTGCAGCATCGCGCGCGCGTCCCCAAACATGCTGTCGCCCCCAGCAAACCCACCTCTGCAGACCCTGCCCTCGCACGGGGCTGGGGTAGGCGAGCAACAGGAAGGCTCCGGCTGTAACAACCGCGTTTATTAAAATACATACGAATAGCTTAAAAAAAAAAAAAAAACAAACCTCATGGCTGGACAAGGAGCATCTCTGCAGCAGGGACCGTGCAAGCCCGCAGCCAGGCTGCGCTGTCCCTGCCCTGACCACAGGGCGAGAGGCCACGCGCCAGGACGAGCTGAGCAGAGCCTCGTCCCCAAGCAGTGCGAGGGTCCATCCGGCCCTGGATGGCTTCTGGAGGAACCGGAGCACAACTGCTTGGTTTCCGTATGGGAAAGGATCTGGAAGAGCCACGGAAGGGTTTCAGACTCCTCTGGAGGAGGGTGGGAGTCAGATACGGGTAGACGAACCTGCGGCTCGGCCGCTGTACGATGCTTGCCCAGAGAGGTGGACCCGGCAGACGTCCTGCCCGAGGACAACCTTCTGGTGTTGCCACCAGGCCCTGGTGAGCCCCTGGTGCGGGAGCCGCGGGGACAGCGAGGACCTGGGATGGAGACAACCCGGATGCATCCCCCAGAACGAATGTGCCCCCCCCCCCCAAATGCTCAGTACTCACTCGTCGCTGGCCAGAAACCGGCTCGGGCTGTTGGATTTGGCCTCCCAACGCCGCCCAGCTCCCAGGCCAGGTCCCCAGCGTTGCCTGGCCGGGAAGAGGGGCATCAGCAGGATGCATCTCCATCGCCACGACGCCTCCCCGTGCTGTAGGAGGTGCCCCTTTACCCTCGGAGAGATGTGGGTCCTACATGGGTGGGATGGCTGCTTTGACCTGCAGGATCCACCCCTCCACCCAAGGGATCCCGCCCCCCCCACCAGAAGCCTCAGGCTGGATCCGGCCCCCCAAGACGGGGCCAGCCTCGAGGGGACGGCACGGGGCAGCGTCCCCATCCCTCAAAACTGACGGGGACGCCCCACGGGGCTCAGGCTCGCCCCACGCAGGCTCCTGGAGGCCACGGGGCGGCCCAGCAGGAGCAGCCGCGCTGGGCTTCGTCCTCCAGCTGCTGGGGGCTGCAAGACCAACGCCACTGTCCCCGGGCATGGGACAGGGATGCGTTGGGGTGACGCACCCCTAGTCCTGCAGTCACCCGATATCCAACTCCATGCTAATCCCTGCCCCCAACCAAGTGACAAGAAACCCCAGCTGAAGCCTTCACCCCAGGCTCCCCCGGATGAAGGTCTCCAGGAGCTCCTGGCTGTGCCGAAAGCCTTCCTGCTCTGCCGCGGCCCCTCGGCTTGCTCCTCCCGGCATGAGGAGCCAAAGGGGTTTCACTGGGACGCTCGGCACCCCCTCGGCTTCCTTCCCCTTCTCCCCCCAGACCCCGACCCCACGCACCCTCGTGGCTTGGAGCCGGCCGGCGGCTCGTGACATGGTAGGTGATCCACGCGTTGGGGTCCACGGTGGCCGCGCATCGCCCCAGTGGCTGCCGCCAGCTTCACTGCAGCCCGTACCCTCACCCGCCCCAGCATTGAGCGATGGAAGTGCATGGCAGGGAAAGGGGCCCCCAAAAACCAGTCCTAAAGTGCTGGGGAAGGGCAGAGGCAGAGCGAGCGGCTGAGAGCTTGGGCCGGGTCTATCTGAATTAGGCCTCGGATGCTCAGTCTCCTCGAACATCATCCGACACCTCCTCCGGAAGCGGTGCTGAGGCCCAGCCAGCCGAAAAAGCCCAGCGGTGGGGACGCAGAGGAGCTCAGCAGCCCTGAGGCAGCGTCGTGGGGCACCGAGGGGGTTGGGGACCTGCAAGGAGAGAAGGGAAATGGGGGGGGGCAGCACCCCACCAGCAAGGGGGTGGTGGGCACCCAAAGGCCATGCAGCCCCACGGCAGAGCGAGACCAAGCGGGTGCAAGGAGGAGGCTGCACCAGCCACCCCCCCCCCCAAAGGTACCGGGGTTTGGGGTAGCGCTGCAGCCCCGGAGGGGGCAGAAGCTCTGGGCAGAGCTTGGGGGGGTCCCTGCAGGCGCGGCCCCACGTGCGCCCTTCCCGCGCAGCTGTCCATCACGCCGCCAGGCCCCGCCTCTGACCGCCGCGGCGCGCCCCGCCCAGCCAATGGGGAGGGGTCGGGGTCGGGGTCGGCGTGGCTCCGCCCCCTCCGGCGGCAGCAGCGGCGGCGGCGGCGGGGCGGGGCCGGCGAGTCACGTGAGGCGGCGGGGCGGCGCGCCGGCGCGCCGCGGCGCCACGTGGGTGCGGGCATGGAGGCGGCGGAGCTGCGCGTCGGGTTCGTGGGCGCCGGGCGGATGGCGGGCGGCGTGGCCCGGGGGCTGCTGCTGGCAGGTACGGCCTGGGGTAGCCCGTCCCCCCCCCCCCCCTCCGCGCCCCATAGAGCGGTGTAGGGAGGTACGGGGGTCACCCCATCCTGCTCCCCTTCTCCCGGGTCTCTACGCCATAAAGTACTGTAGGGGCACAGGGACAGCCCCGGCCTACCCCCTCCCCCGGGGGTCCCTGCCCCATAGAGCAGTGTTGGGGGCAGGGGGACAGGCCTTGTTCCTCCCTCCAGGTCCTAGCGCTACAGAGGGACAGCTCCGCCCCCTCCCAGGTCACTCCCCTGTTGAGCACTGGTGGGGGGGCAGCCCCATCCTGCCTTCCCCCCCCCCGGGGATGTCCCTTCCCCATAGAGCAGCAAGGGGATGGCGACAGCCCTGTCCCTACGCAGAAGCCCCAAGCCCCGACGCTTGGGGTGGTAGAGGGGGCCAGCAGCCACCCCCGCAGGGTGCCCACAGACGGCACAAACGCAGGGACTGGCAGGATCCAGCCCCCGGCTCGCCTTTGCTCCGTGTCCCCCAGGCTGATACGACTGGGGTCGGGGGAGAGGAGCGTGACCCTGCTGGGATTGGGGCTCCCGGGCTCTGCTGGAGCGGCCCTGCTCCCCTGGGGCTGCCCGGCAGCTATTCACTCCGAGCTCTGCGTTTTCCAAGGGAAGGTGCCAGCCGGCAACATCCTGGCCAGCGCGCCCTCGGACAGAAACCTGGGCGCCTTCCGGGTGAGTGGGGCTGGCTGAGCTTGCCCGTGGGGGCCACGGCCATGGGGCCACCCAGGCCAGCCCAGCTAGCCGAGGAGGGACCGCTTGCATGGGCCCCGGGGTGACAAACTGCCCCGCTCAGCAGCTGCAGCGGTGGGAGGCACCAGCACCCAGCGGGAGGATGCTGGGGCGGCCCATGCTGCAATTTAGGGGTGCGCTTTCCCCCTCGCCAGGGTTGGGGTCATCCTTGCGGGGGGGGGGGGGGTCTGCGGGATATCTAGGCAAAGCCTTAGGGGCTCTGTGGCTGAAGCAAGTCCCCAGCCTGTGTCCCAGGTGCGCAGCCGGGTCCAGCATGTGGGGAGGGGACGAAGGGGCGAGCGGGGGACGATGCCTCTTCCGAGGGCTGGTTAAATTGTTTTCTGAGGGTGTTGCTAGGCGAGTGAAGGCCGGCCGGCCCCTGCAGCCCATCGCCGGCCTCTGACGCGTTTCCGTGCCGCGGGCAGGAGTCCGGCTGCCGGACGACGCACTGCAACCTGGAGGTGCTGCAGGACAGCACCTTGGTGTTCCTGGCCACCAAGCCCCACGTCCTGCCGGGCGTCCTGCAGGAGATCCGTCCTGCCGTCTGCCCGCACCACATCATCGTCTCGCTGGCAGCTGGCGTCACCCTCCAGACCCTGCAACGGGTGAGTGTGCAGCTCCGCTGCCTCTTCCCCCCTCCGTCTCCCTGTGGGCCAGGTTTGCACCCGGGGCCTGCACCTATCCTGCTGGCTGGGCACCGGCTCGGTGCTCTCCCCCTTCCCTCGACCCCGGAGCTTGTTTTTTTGCCTTTTTTTCCTGATTGATTCCTGCTCTAGTGGGGTTTTTGAGGGTTGCTTGCTAGGGATGTGTGGCTCTGTCCCTGTCCAGGCTGCATCCCTTGTGGTTCGAGTCCTGCACCGTGCTTCTCTAGCAGCCCTGATGGGCGATACCTGCTGCTGCCGTCGGGTGCTGGGGTGCAGCTTGCGACCTCAGCAGTGCCCAGGTGCTTCCCGGAGCCCGCCAGCATCTCTCTCTGACACCCGTCTCTCCCCAGTTGCTCCCTGCTGGGACCAAGGTGCTGCGGCTCATGCCCAACCTGCCGTGCGTGGTGCAGGCAGGGGCGATGGTGTTCTCCCGGGGCGACGGTGCCGGCGAGCAGGAGGCCGCCTTGCTCAAGAGCCTGCTCTCCTCCTGCGGGCTCTGCGAGGAGGTGCCCGAGTCCTACATCAATGTCCACACGGGCCTCAGTGGCAGCGGGGTGGCCTACGTAAGTGTGCCGGCTCCCACGCGCTCCTGCCCGAATCGCCGCCGCCGCAGCCTGCCCTTCGCTGGGTGGGCGCCGGGTTTCTGGCAGGGTCCGGGGCGTTGGCAGAAGTCCATGCGACGGTTGGGCTCACCGCCTGAGGCTCTTCTCCCTCGTGGTTCGGTCCTGTGCCCAGGTGTACCTGTTCGCCGAAGCCCTGGCCGAGGGAGCAGTGAAGATGGGCATGCCGGGCCCCTTAGCCAGCAGGATCGCAGCCCAGACGCTGCTGGTGAGTCGGTGCCTTCGCTCGGGGGACCTGGGGCACCCAGCGGCTCTTCTCCCTCCTGCTCTGCGTCTCTCCGTCATCCCGGGCGTCCCTTCGCCGTCCCCGCTTTTCCTTTGGTTTTGTGGTACCTTGTGCAATCGAGCCCTGAAGGCCACCGGCTCCCCGCTGCCGACCCCAGGGCATGGAGGCGAAGGGTGGAAACGCAGCCTGGCTGGGAGCGGGACGCTGGTAAAGCGGGTTGGTTGGCAGGCAGGTTTGGGTGCCCTGGGGCCAGTGGCGTGTCCTCGTTGCCAGCGAGGGGAAATCGGGACCCCGTTTTTAGCCTGAGCTGCTCCGTTCCCCGGGCACGCAATCGGCTCCCCGGGCTGTGCTGTTTCCCGAGGGGAGTTTGGGGCAGAGCCAGGGAGGTGCCGCTTGTCCCCCTGCCTCAGTTTCCCCTCTGGAAACCAAAGATGAGGCCACGAGGAGACCGCCAGGGCACGTTCACGGGACGGAAGCTGCAGAAGGGGGTAGGAGACGGGAGGGTGTCGCGGTCTGTCCCCAGGCGGAGCGGACCGCGGTTCGGCGGGGCCCCCCGTCGCCTCTGACCCCGTCCCCCGCAGGGCGCGGCGAAGATGATGCTGGAGACGGGGGAGCACCCGGCCAAGCTGCGCGGGGACGTCTGCACGCCCGGGGGCACCACCATCCACGCGCTGCACCAGCTGGAGAAGGGCGCGCTGCGGGCCACCGTCATGAGCGCCGTGGAGGCTGCCACCAACCGGGCCTGCGACATGGGCAAGGACTAGCGGCCCCGCTGGGGCCGTGCCCCTCCGTCGCCCGCGGGGCAGGAGGGGCGGCGGGGACCAGAGCTGTCCATCTCCCTGCCGGGGGTTGTCCTCGTGCCAAGGTGCCACCAGCTCAAACCCCGTTGGGGAGAAGCTGGGGGGACCCGGAGCCCTCCGGGAGACCCCGGCTGGAGGTGGGAGATGTCCACGCGCGCGTCCGCGTTGTATGTTCCCCCTCGGCAGGGCCAGGACCTAATAAACAACGCGGGCAGCAAGGCAGCGGGCTGCGGTCCTGGCTCTTTCTGGTCCCTTTGGCCTCGGGGTGCTGCTTGTCCCCTGCGGAGTGCCTCCGCGGGGAGGTGACGGCGGTGGGGGTCCGGGGCCTCGCTGCGAAACCCTGGGCCAGCGGAGACGCTGGTTGACGCTGCGCTGGGACGGCTCCCGGGCTCGGCTGCATCCCCAGAGCCTTTACGGGATGCCCCGAGGACGCCAGCGTCCCACGCCGGACCGAGCGCGCTGGAGGGCACCGCGAGCCGGGGGACGTGGCGGCGCGCAAGGGGACACGGCGGCAGACGAAGAGCCCTCAGCCCTGGGTGCAGAAGGAGCGCTCGCTCTCCGCTCACGCCTAAGGAAGGGCCGGGCTTAGTCGCGTCTCCGCGCGGGGGCAGCCTGGGGGAGCGCTCAGCAACCTCGCGGGTTGCTCTCAACAGCTACGCGCCGCAGCGAGCGGTTCCCCGGAAAGGAGCCCTGTTTCTCCGCGGGGCCACGGGGGAACCGGGCTTCCCTTCTCGAGGAGCGCCATCGGCCGAGCCCCGCTAAGTCGGACGCGTTCTCCCGGGCGTTTGCTCTCTCTCTCTCTCCCTTCCCTGCTTTCCTTCCTCATCAGCTTGACGATTCAAGCATCGAAACGAGATGGTTGAACCCGTGCTACTTATTAAGGAGGGCGGACAGAGGCGGAGACCTGCGGGCTGTTGGGGAAAAGGCCGTTGCACCGCGGTCCTGCACGCAGGGCTCGACGCGTTGCCTCGTCGGAGAGGCTCTCGAGCGGTTTGCAAGCGCTCGTTAAGCGCCGCTTTCCTCCCGGCGCCCGCACGGATGCGATTAGCGAAGCTTCGTAAAAACGCTCTGAAGACGAAACGCTCTTTGCAGGCAAAACGACGCTGTGGAAACAGCCGCGTACCGAGCCGCCGTCCCCGGGTCACGCGGCTTTGATCCCCTTCCCGGGAGGTCCATGCGACGGCCAGAGGCACCAGGCCAAGAGAGAGACACCCCCAGTGATGCAGCATCGCCGGGTAGCACCGAGACGCCCAAAGCCCAGCGTGCCCTTCATCCGCGGGCAGCGACAGCTCTGCTTCTCAAGTCCCCTCGTTAAATTGGCGTAGCTCCATAAACGCTGGAGAAGGCACTCAAAAGCCTGCCAGTCTCCCCCCTCCTCTCGCCCCAGTCGTTCCCAGAGCTCCCTAGAGGGGAACGGAAAGGACTTTTGGGGTTTTTTTTTTTTTTTTTCCCCGCTTGTGGCTTTGCAAGCGGTGGCGGAGCGGGCCTGAAAGCAGTTAACAAAAAAAAAAAATCACAACTTTTCACTCATCAGCAGAGCTGGTTTCCTCCCAGTTTGATAAGGGACATCCCCCCAGCAAGGCCATCGTCACGCTTGCTTTTTGCGGACCCGTCCTCCCTTCGCCCTTGACGTTTCAACAGCGATCAACCGAGCAACCCGTGCGCTTTCTGCTAGACCCCGACTGCCCTAATTGCAACTCTGACCTTAACGAAAGGCGCTTCGTATCTCCAAATGAGGCCAAAGAAGCAGAGGTTTTTTCAGCCCGTTTCCCTCCTGCTGAGCTTGGTACCGTCCTCCTCTAACGCCAAATAACGCGTTCGACCGGTTCTCAATTGCTAACGCTCAGCGTGAGCTTTAAAAACGTACTTTTGTTTTTTAGGAAAGAAAAAAAAATTACAAAACGAAGTAGAAACGCCGTTTTAAATAATTAAATTCACTCCGTGGAAACGGCTCTTGAATCCAGCCGCCGCAGCTCGCAACACGTAGCGTTGAGAAAGGTAAAGCTGTCTAAGGGAGAAACACGCAAACGCGTTAGACTATACGGCGCGCTGGCTCTGAAGCTGGCATCAGCCGAGCAGCAGAAATTACAGGCTGGTTGGTCGGGGGGGGAAGGGGAAAAAATTAAAAAAGAGTGTTCCAGCAGTAGCCTGAAGTGTCTGTTGACATTGCTTGTCGTGGGATTTCGAGACTGGAAAAGACAGTGTTGTTGCAGCTCCAAACCTGACTTTTTTTTTTGCATTTTTTTTTCCTGCTGCTCCTTAAAAATTCCCTGGCAGTCTCCTTTTTGAGCAAGTTAACTCTACCTGCTGTTAAGAAAGTAAAGTTCCACTTTTTTTTTTTTTTTTAAAAGACACTCTTTTAAGATGTTTAACCCAAACGGAGGAGCAAATGGGTTCGATTTACTCCTGGTCTCAGCCTGCGGGATCCTCCTTGTTGCCTGGGCTCGGAAGCGAAGCCCGAGCGACGGTTCAGCGGCTTTTTTTCGGGAGCAGCCCCGGGCGTTTCAGGCGCCTGCCCGGCCTGGCCAACGTAAACAGGTTTAGGAGAGTCAGGGAACGCGGTGGAGAAAACCCAAAGGCCGGTTTGCCACGTCACGCGGAGAGGACACGGAGGTCTGTCCGGCGCCGCCGCTCGTCCCGCCGGAGGTGGGGTGACTCCGAGTGACCGCTCACAAAAAGACAACCCCGAAGCGGGAATAAAAATCCATTTAATCTCCATAAACTCTGAAGTTATGGGACAAAGACCCAACAGGTAAAAACAGCCACCCCGCCTGCTGACACGGGGTACTTCAGCGCGAATGGTTTTTTTCTTTTTTAGTTCCTCCTTCGAATAATTCGGCTAAACGGACTAAAACTCATCAAAATCTGGCGAAGAGCCTGCTAATTCACGTTTGACGCCTCTAGTGTTTCAAGTCAGCTCTGGGAGCCCTTCCCGCCCCTGTCCCACTCGAGACGCACATCACGCCGCGAGCCGTCTCCCGTGGCGCCGCCAGAAGCGGGACAAATCCTCCAACCTCGGCTGCCCTGCAAACCCTGGAGAGCATCTCAGCCTCCTCTGCCCGGACCGTTCTGCTTCGCAGAGACGCTCGGCTGGAGATACCCGGTCAACAGGTCGCCGTGGGGTCCGGGCGCTCTTGAGCGCGCGGTGGTCACAGACAACGGCGGAGGCGACCCTCGCCGGGGGATCTGTAGCTTGTTGGTAGCAACGCGACCTTGGCCCAAGCGTCCCTGTCCCAATCCAGTGCATGAAAAAAAAGGTGTCTGAAACCAGCCCCAAACCTCCCCAGTTTGACAGGGAACCGGTTTGGCATTGGGAAAGGTATCCCCAGCTCCTTCCAGAGCAGGACGTTTGCTTTCGGTGGTCCACCATCGGCAGCATCCCGGCGGTGGTCCCGCGGTCCACCGAAGACGAGGGGCAGGACACGGGAGGCTGCGCTACCGTGCCCACCAGGCGCCCCGCGCCTGCCTTACCCCTCTGCGGGATGCACCTCCAACCAGCCGCGCTCCCCTTTCCCCGCAGATCCTCTCTGCCAGCTCCGCTCCGGCACGGCGCTTCCGTCCCTCGTCGGCGCTAGGGAACGCGGAAACGTCCCGCCGGGGCGGCCGCCCGGGCACCCGGCTTCGCTCCGAGATGCAGGGGTGGGGGGTTACTTACAGCAGCGGGAACGTCGCTGGCCCCGTCCTCCCGGCGGTGACGCGGAGCCGAGCGGGTCTCTCCCCTGCAGGGTCCGCGTTATCGGGGGACCATCCTGCTCAGTCTCGCCGGATTAAAACCAAATATAGCACCTCCTAAATATACTTAGGGTGAGGCGCAGCCCTCGAATATGCAACATAGGGAGGGTTATTACACAACCCCCCCCCCCCTTCGCCCCCGCCGCCCCATTAGCCCTAAATTTGCACTCCCCTTAGCAATGGGAACCTAAGGGTACTGGGGTCTCCAGAGCCCAGGCTGCCCGGGATGGAGGGGTGAAGGGAGCTGGCACCTCTGCTGCTGGCCCCACGGGAGAGCCAGGTTGCCCCCCCCCCCAAACCCCACGGGGGTCCAGGCTGTGCCCCCCCCCACCCCCACCCCGTCCCAAGCGAGGCGGTAGGTAGCCAAGAGGTTTGCAGGCTGCCCTGGCCCTAGGAACGGGGGCTGCCGCCGCGGTGCAGCCGCTGGGCCATGCTGATGAGGGAGCGGAGCTGCACCAGTTTGAGCGGCCCCACTTGCCGGGGGTCCTGGCTCTCCAGCCAGCGTAGCGCCGTCTCCAGACCTCGGATGGCTTCCCGGGCCGTGGGTAGCAAGGGATGAGCCTCTTCCCCGGCCCCGTCGCCCCCTCGGCCACCCCCGTCGCCGGCCGTCTCCTCCTCTTCCTCCGCCCCGCAACTGCCGGGGCTTTCCTCTTCGACGTCCTCGTCCCCATCGTCCTCCTCCGCGCCCGGGGCCGCATCGTCCAAGTGCAGCCAGTCGGCCACCTCCTCGGGAGCCAAGCGCTTGTAGGCCAGGGCGGCCAGGTGGGTAAGGTCGCTAAAGATTTTGCTGTCCCCGCTGCCTTCCTCCCCGCGCGGCGGGTCTCCTTGGTCTTCCTCGCCGGGCTGGGGCTCGAAGGCAGCGCGTAGTCCCAGCAGCCAGCACTTCTCGATGGAGCCCGGAGGGATGAGGTCCCACGAGAGGCCAGCCAAGTAGAGCATGTCCTTGAGCAGAAAGGACCGTACAAAATCCATGGGGCCGCCCCCGCCGGAGCCGCCGACCCCGGCCGCCCCGGCCCCGCCGGCCGCGCACGACACGGCCAGCCGCAGCAGCTCCCGCTTGTAGAGCTGCTTGAAGGCGGACACCACCCCTTGCTCCAGCGGGGCCGGGATTCGACCTCCTCCTCCGACCGCGCCGCTCCCGGCAGGACCCTTGGAAAGGAAGAGGGCGCGGATGGAGCCGTCGGGCGTCTGCAGCTGGGGCGTCTCGTCGGGGCCGGCCCCGGAGGGCGGCGGGGGCGGTGGGCAGCTGAGCAGCAGCACGGCCTTCTGCTGCAGGCAACTGCGGCGCAGGTACCGCTTGACGGCCGGCACGAAGTCCTCGAAGAACCAGGCGCGGAGGAGGGTCAAGCCCAACCTGGCTTCGGGGCTGTAGCGATAACAAGCGGGGAATTTGTCTTGGTTGTGGTGCCGGAGGCTGGGGGGATCGCGAAGGCCGCCGACCACCAGCGGTTTGAGCTTGTGGGAGCCCGTCAAGTTGGCGGCCAGCAGCACGGTGACCCGCTCGCGGCGGGTCGGCCGCCGGCGCCGAGCCGGTTGACCCGGCAGCAGCTTCCAGTAGAGGCCGGTGACGTTGGCGTTGTAGATCTGCTCGTCGCCGTAGCCGCCGGCGTCGGGCGGCGGGGGCTCGGGGCAGGCGGCGGCGGGGACGCGCTCGGGCTCGGCGGCCAGGCCGCCCTCGCCATAGATGCGTTGGCTGGAGATGCCGTGGCGTTTCTGCCAACGCCAGAACCAGCCGTGGCTGGCCTTGAAGGTACACTCGGGCCCGTAGATCTGGCGGGCGAAAGCCTCGGCTTGGGCTTGGATGAGGGGTCCGGAGAGGGGCACGCCGTGTTGGCGTAGGGCGAGGAACCACGCGTAGACGGCGCGGTCGATCTCCTCCTCGTTGGCCAGGCGCATCTTCTTGCGTTGCGTGCCCACCTCGCCGCCCAGCTGCTCCAGGAACCACCGCAGCTTGGCCTCGTCCTTGAGCCAACCCCGTAACGTGCCGCCCGGCACGCCGAAGGCCCGGCACACCGACGCCTGCCGCTCGCCTTTCTTCACCCGCTCGATGGCCTGCAGCTTGTCCTTGATGGAGTAGGCCCGGCGCAGCGCCATCTTCACCGACACCCCCCCGCTCGCCCCCGTCGCCGAAGAGCCACCGCTGCCACCACCACCACCACCGCCGCCGCTGCTGCTGTTGTTGCTGCTGCTGCTGTTGCTGCTGCTGCAGCCCCGCCGCCCAGCCGCCATACCGGCCCCCACCTCCTCCCCCCCGGGCATGGAGCCACCGCCATGAGCCAGCGCGGTACCGGGAGGGAGGCGCGTTATAACCGGGGAGGTGGTTTTGTGGGGGGGGGGGAGGGGGGGCGCGGCGCCTTTGTCTCCGCTCCGGCCCCGAGCCGGCCGGGAAGGCGGGGCGGTGCGCAGCGCGCATGCGCCGCCTTCCTTCGCTCTCCTCCCCCCCCCCCCCCGCGGGTAGACTAGTCCGCTATGCCGCTTTCCCCCCTTCCCCCCCCCCGTTGGACTCGCCCCCGCCGCTCTGCGGACGCCGCTGGGATGTACCATCCGCCGCGGAAGAGGGGGGGGAGCGCGTTTGAGTTTCGCTACCCTTCTCTCTCCCTCCCCACCTACCACCACCACCCTCTCCGCTTTAGCTCGGGCTGTTCCACACCGCGGTGGAGGGGAGGGGGGCGGCTCGCCTCCCTTAGGCGCCGCGCTGCTCCCTCCTCTCCCCTCGCCCCCCCTCCTCCCCCCGCGAGGCCGCCGCGCTTGGTCCGCGCCGCGCCCCACAACCCCCCGCGCCCCGCCCGCCGCCCTCCCTTTGCCTGGCGGAGGCCGAGCGGAGCGGAGCCGCCTGCGGCCCTGCCCGGCCCTCAGCGCTGCCGGTGAGTGCGGCCGCCCTGCCCTGGCCGTTGGGGGGCAGGCTCCGTCCTCGGCCGGCCGTTGGGGGGCGGCTGCCGTTGTCTGCGGGGCCCCTTCTCCCCTCACAGGCCTCGTGGAAGGGAGGTTGAGGGGCTCCCTCCCCTCGCGGCCCCGGGGAAGGGGGTTGTGGCCCCCCCTCAATATCTCTGGGGTCCCTTCTCCCCTCGCGGCCCCGGGGAAGGGGGTTGTGGCCCCCCCCCTCAATATCTCTGGGGTCCCTTCTCCCCTCGCGGCCCCGGGGAAGGGGGTTGTGGCCCCCCCCTCAATATCTCTGGGGTCCCTTCTCCCCTCACGGCCCCGGGGAAGGGGGTTGTGGCCCCCCCCTCAATATCTCTGGGGTCCCTTCTCCCCTTGCAGCCTCGGGGAAGGGGGTTGTGGCCCCCCCCTCAATATCTCTGGGGTCCCTTCTCCCCTCACGGCCCCGGGGAAGGGGGTTGTGGCCCCCCCCAATATCTCTGGATCCCTTTTCCCCTCATAGCCCCCAGGAAGAGGGCTGTGGGGATCTCATTGTCTGTGGGGTCTCTTTCCCCATCAGAGCCCTGGGGGCAGGGGTGTAGAGCACCTTTTCTTTGTGGGATCCCCTTTCCCTGCTCACAGGCCAAGAGAAGGGTGTTGTGGTGATTTCCCCCCAAAGTCTCTGAGGTCTCTTTCCCCTTACAAGCTCCGAGAAATGGGTTGTGGGACAGCCCCTCTCCAGTTATCTATGGGATCCCTTCCTCCATCCCAGGAAGGGAGATTGTGGGTGGCCCTTGCCATCTGTGAAGACCTTTTCCCCTCCAAGGCCCAAGGAAAGGGGGGTTGTGGGGTGCTTTCCCCCTCAGAGGCCTAAGTTAGTGGTTGCGGGGGCACTCTTTTCGTTACTTGTGGCTTGTCTGCTTTGGCTTTAATGGCTGGTTCCTGCCGCGCTGGGGTGAGCAAACACCAGGAGGTCTCCCTGACCTAAGTGCCTTCCCACAGAGTGCGGGGAGCAGGTTTCCTGGTACTGGGATGCAGGGTTGCCCCTACAAGTCTGGGGGATGCAGTTCCTGCCCTGGTGGGGAAGGGGGGGACTCAGGCCATCCTGCCCCGTCCCCAGCAGCTCTGTGTGCAGTCGCTCTTTTGCGAGTTGCTCACCTTGGCAAGGGTTTCCTGCCCAGTCACCTTCTGCAGTTGGTGCAAGGGAAACCTGAGCCGCTTCTCTGCGCTGAGGCAGAGCAGCTGGCAGCCCTCTGTAACTGAGAAATGGCTTGATCCACCCGTGGCCCAGCTCTCTTAGCTGCTCCAAACTTGGTTGGGAGCCTTGCAGCGTCAAGCCTCTCATACCTTCCTGCCCTTGCTCTGTAGGGTGCCGTTAAGGGATGAAAGTTTAGAAAAGATTTGTGCTCTGTTAGGGCACTATCAGTGCATGTGCTCAAGACTCTGCACCGTTTGTCTGGCTGGCTGTCCCCCCTCCCCACCCAGGGAAATCACTGCTGCCCTGGCCTCCCTCCTGAGCTGGAGGTGCCCTGCTTCACCTTCTGTGTCAGGGGTGGGAGTAGTCCTCTCCTCCCGGCACCGCTTGCATCCTCTCATACCTCCCTGCCCCTCTTCCAGCGCCTGAACTCTGCTTATCCCATGCTGCTCTCTCCGCGTGTTGGCATTCCCACCCCTCCGCAACTCTGGCTGTGCCTTTGGCAGCCCGTCCTGGACCTGCTGCCTTTTTTTTTTTGGTGCATATGTTTCAGTGACAGCTCATTCAGGAAGTTTCTGTTTCAGAACTATGTTTGGGGCCTGGGTAGAGCTAAGGTGGAGTGGTTATGCAGAGGTTGCTAATGTGCTTTTTGCATGTTTGTGGAATTGCAGAGGTAGCTAAAATTGCGAAGGCTGCTGAGGTCTGTCGTTCTTTCCTCCCCTCCCCTCCCAGTGTTCACCAAAATAGTATGGTTTTGTCCTTTCGTGTCTAGATCATTGCTAGGTGTTTTAGAACTGACTATAATCTGATATTCAAAAGCCTGTTGTGTTCAGTATGGAGAGGAAAATACTTTGCTTGGCTGGATAGCTGTAATTCTTTCCTCTCCTTTTCTAGGTGTGCACTCTTTCTTCTCCCTGACTTTGCAGGTATGCCTTTTTTTCTCTTCACCCAAGCTGTTCTGCTTGTTCTCAGCTGCTTTTTCTTTGCCTTGTGAAGGTGACTTATTTCCTGTCTTCCCCTACCACTGAATCCTGTGTCCTTGATTGTCTCTTAGCAGTCAGCAGTGTAGCTACTGGAGCAAATTGTCGGGCTTTCAGATGATCAAGGTTAGGTGCCGGTGTCATTTCCCTGGCTAAAGGCTTAGCGTGCAGCTGCATATTACAGCTAAGGTGATCTCCTGAGAAAGGTGGTCCCTCTCCTGCCTGTGCACTCCTTCGGCTTTGTTTGAGCCACCCCTGTTACTCATCTGATTTGGTGGAGAGCCAAGTTAGGGAATTAAACCAGCAGAAGAGCCAATACTACAAAAAAAAATATGTATATAGTTTTCTTTTGCTTTAGCTGCTTGAATTGGCTCAGTGCCAGAACTGGTGTCAAGGAAGGGATGGACTTGCTCTCTTCAGCCACAAGTAAGCAGCGGATCCACTGATGTCTCAGGTGGAATCAGTCTCAGTGTGTTGAACTTGCTTGTGCTCTGAATCACCAAAAAGAAAAAAGCGAGTGGGTGGGGGAAGCTTGTGTTTGCTGTTTCTCTGCTTTTAGTGCAAGCAGGTACAAGGTGTATGTGACTGGACTACTTAATGCCCAGCTAAAATGACTGTTGCTTTTGTGAAGACTGCAGTACCAGCAACTTTGGAAAGAGGAGGAGAAGCACCTCACTAGGATGGCATGAGCAGTAGAGATGTCTGAGAGTCACAGATCCCAGCTGCCAGTCTCTGGGAGTGGGGAGGAACAGACTGGTGCCAGTGGACCTTGCTTCTATCTTTATTATGTCTCTGACAGCACATGGGTCCAGGTGTGCTGTCACTCTTTCTGGGTTTCCATGTGCTGCCATTTATGTTTCTGGCTGCTGCTGGGATGAGGATTCAGGAGCTCCTGATGGGGAGCGTAATGTGACACACGTGATTTGACAGAAGGACTAAATATATAGTCATTTTGGCCTTGTCTAAATCAGCTGTGCCCAGTCATGTAAACAAATATGCAGAAAGGAGGATTGGGACAGTCTCTGGCAGTGAGAACCCTTCGGTGCTGGACTGGGGGAAGAGGTGCTGCTGTTGGCTTGATCGCTGTACAGACCTGCAGAAATCACTACTTCTGTGCTCCTCCGGTGGGGTTCATCCCTGTGCTACATCTGCAGGGTCTGTGTGGAGTCGAGCCAGGTATCCCACAGCGAGCTGCCCCATCCTCAGTCATCCCATTCTTGCAGTGCCACCTGACACTCATTTTTGGTGTTGTCTTTCGTCCCCAGAGAGTTAAACTGTGACAGTAATCTTGCACTTTTGGTTATGCATTGCATAAAGCAGCTGTGGCTTCTCTCCAGAAATCAGTGAAGGATGAGATGGGCTGCTCTTGCTCAACTGAAGTGACTTTTCAAAGGTTTTGGAGTCCGGAGTAGGAGATGGTGTAAGCTAGGTTGAATTGTTAAATTATTTCCGGGAGAGATGTTTTAAAACCATAGCTCTCTGACTTGCTGCTTCTTGTTGGGATCTGACAGGTCAATCTGACACCCTGCTGAGATTAAAATCACAGTCTAGTTCCAGTGTAAGAAGTGGTATAAGACCCGATACAATTTATATCGGGCGTTTCAGGAGACTGCAACAAATGTTTGCATAATGTGACTCCAAAAAAACCCAGATACATTTATTCTATTAAGTTTCTTTACTGAGGAGAAATGTAACTTTCTTTTGGACAGAAGAGAAAGAGTGGTTTCTATTAAAGGGATAAGTGGCGTTAACTTTTTGGCTGCAGCCTTAGGATAATGTATTGTAGACTTGGTATTTAGCGGTGACTTGAAAAGTAACCAGATTTAAGGGGATAATGCAGCCAAATAACATAAATCCAAAGCTTATTTTGGATTTGCAGAGCAACAATAGAAATAGTTTCATTGCCTATTTTTAACTTTATGCATTTCCCTGCAGCACTGGCACTCGGGCATAGGTTTGTTCTGGCTGAAATCCCCAGGAAGTGGTGACAAGCAAGAACTGAACCCAAAGCTGTTGAGCTAGACATAGGATTAAAAATTGTTCTGTGGGATCTTTTATAAGCTCTCTTTAATGCTTTATAGGAAGCCTAAACATTGACAGTATTTCAGTCCTTGGCATTGAGCAATATTAATAGTAGCATTTGCCTTTCCAGCGGCTTTATGCTTTGCAGAATGCCTGATACATTGTCTGTGCAATCACTAGAATAGCAAAATTGTTGCTTGTCATATTTCATAAGCCACTTCTGTTCAGCAGAGTGGATATACAAAAGCCAGTCGCTGCTGTATTTATTAAGAGCTTTTATTACGCTTTTCTAGTCTGCTCACAGATTTTTATTTAACGCTTTTGTATAGTGCTTGCTGCCACTGTCTCAAAGGAATAATTCGTCTCTAGTATTAAACGCTAGTGGAATGAAAAAGTGCTTTACTTCTGAAAATGTTACCAGGCAGCTGGGGAACCTGGTGAGTGTGTTCCTGACAAATTGGTTTGAGTGAAATACCTGCGGAGCTGCTAGCTTGTTCCTGAGTGTGACAGTAATGATGTGACCTTGCTCTGCTTTTCAGTACAGACTGATTGGTTCCTGGTTTCCTTCTAGCACTGAGGTCTGTTTCTGGGCTCTAATCTTTGCCAGTGGAGAGTGGTCATAAAACAATAGCATGTTCTTTTAATTGTAAAACTTTATGTTCAAGGAGGTGAAATGGGCAGCTGAGAATGCTGTGCGGGAAGCATTGTAATGACTGCTCAGGTTGTGGTTCAGTGAGAGGATAAATCTCAGTTGCCTCAGACCAGATTGCAAGGTGGGTGATCAGATGACGCAAAGTGTTTAAAAAGTCCAAGCTTAAGCAGTTTAAATCTTTTCCAAAACTTCAAGGGGTGAAGTTGTCCCTCCTGACTTTGTCAGATCAGGTATCCTCTTGCCAGCCATTATATTGTATGCTTTGGCAAACTTCTCTAAAGTAAGACTATGAACTCAATTCTGATCTGAAGTAAATTTGTTTGCTGGGAAAACTGGTAGTAGTCAGATCTGGTATCAATGATCTGCAGCTCAGATCTCTCTCATCGGGCTGTCTCCCCCAGCTAAGGTGGTGGTTTGTATAATTAAAATCTTAGTATATGCCTTTTCTCTGATCTCTTTTGGGATAACTTCTGAATGCGGATTAGAAATGGCATATCATTTATTTTTTTCAATTCTTGCTCCTGTTTATAAACTTTAAGTCATTGAAAAGCTGAATCTTTATGTCAGATTTGAACTTGAGGTTTGGTCTATCCTGAAACAAATGGGTGCTGCAAGTGTCTTAGACTTACTTTTGGAAAACGGTACATCACTTGTGATCGATTCCCTTTTGGAAGATTTGCCCAGGTAGTAAACTTAGAAAAAGCAATGCTTAAATTCCTTTGAGCCGAACTCGATGGGGACTGACCAGTCATTTTGGCTTGGAGGGCCATGTTAATTCCTTGCAGAAATGCCAGTTTTACATGTAACATTTAATCGATGATACAAAAAGATACATCTTATCGCACAGAGCAGGTGGCTGTAGCCTCGTAAGTATGGCTCTGCTTAAATTGCAGTGAACTTCTAGTACAATGTTTTGCGTGTTGAATTGATGCTCTTTCTGAAAAAAATAGTAAACTGAGTATTGGCTTTAGCACGTTATTTCCGTCTTATACCTAAATTATTGTACAGATTGCTGATTTCTAGTAGAAATGACTGCAATCATGTGAGTTTATTATTTGGCATTGCAGTTGTTACTTAAAAGAATTCTGCAAACTGTATTTGCTGTTGGTGCTTAGTTACCTCAGGGGGCTCCTGAACTTCCCTCTTGCACCTTCTGAAAGCAGCTGTGAGTAGTTTAAAGTATTTATATGGTTAGAGTATTTATATGGCAGCTTAGGAGACCCTGTAACAGGTTCCCCATCATGATGGATAGATCCTCTTGGATGTCCTCTCTGGCGTTGACTGATAGAGGCAGTAGTTCTGGAGAGTTAACTAGCTGTAAGTTTAATTCAAGGTATTCTTACGTATTTTGGGGGAAGTTAACTATATGATGGTACGTTCTCTGTCTGTGTCCTTGTTGACCAGCTGCTATATCTCTAGATCTTGGAGCTTCCTCTAACTTTATCTTTTCTCTTAATGCTATCATAGGAACTAAAAAAGTAAGTACTTTTGAGTTGTCCTGTGCTTTTTTGCTCTTTCTGGAAAATCGGGCATTATAGCTTTTATGGACACTTCTTATAAACAGGTTATTGCACGTTTTTCTGATACCTACTGGAAGTAAAGTGCACCCTTACAGGTTTATTTACTAACATATTGCTACATCTCACTTTGGTTCAGAACAGTTCTTTGATTTAACTGAGAGCCTCCAGGACAAAGCCTGCAACGCTGAGAGTCCTCGATAGTGCACCCTGCCGTAGAGATCACTGATGTAGTTGCTGCAACTTCAGTACCTCAGGACTTTTTTTAAGGCAGAAATTTTAGGTCTTTTTTTGTCGGGTGGGTGTGCCCTTTCTATATGATATTTTAATGGTGGTGATGGAAATTAAATATTTAAAGGTGCTGCAACTTGAGCTTGAACTTTCTGAAAAAGTTTAAACTGTAACCTTGGAGGGTGCATGCATGTGCATGAGGTTAATGAGCTATTCTTGCTGAAGAATCTCCCTGAAGGCTTTATTCGTTTGCAGTCTGCGTTTTCTCCTCGGGATAACGCAAATTGACGTGAATCTGAAGCCAAACAGAACATGTTAAACAGATGCAATGATCTGATGTTCTGTTTCTGAGTCCTCATTGATCTGAGTAAAATAAAAATTCAAATGTACTATCAAATTCAAAACTCTTTTGTATGTCCTACCTATATGTAGTTTCAGTTGTGCGTTTCGCTTTCCTCGTGGATTTTGTACTTTTAGCGTACTAGATTTAAATGAACATTGTTTTAAATGTGTACATTGCAAAACAATGCCATTTTGAACAGTACTTCCTGCAAAATAAGTTGCATCATTTTTATCTTTTTCCAGTCTTCCAAATTACTGAAATGCAGGTGTCGCTCTAGCAGCAAACGTGGTCCCCTCTTAATGTTACCCTTCAAGAATCCTGTTTAAATAGTATATTTTCTGTCAGATTATTTTTTAAAGAGGTGCTGTTTTTACTTGTTAAGATTATAAAAAATTATCTAAACTATTTGTCCAGCAGCTGAGACTGTTAGGAATATGCGGCTGCCTTGATGTTTCTTTTTTTACAGCCAGACCATAACAGCCAGAAAATAACTTGTGCGGTCTCTTTAGTGGCATTGAAACGTGCTGGTCTTCTGTGGGCATGACTCATATGCGATGTCGTTTTTCGCTGCTTGGTTGTAATGTCATGGAAGCTGTAATAGCAGAGCTCATCCCCATGAGCAAGCCTGAGTTACTGCTTGCTTGTCATGTTACTGATTAAACTCGCAACATGTGTGCTTACAGTTGGGGTGGGTTTGACTTTGACAGTAACAAGAAGGATTGATATTCATTGAAACTACTAGTTGTTTTTTAGTTGTCTGTAGTAAAAAAGTGTTATTGCTACATAGCTGGCATAGGATGCACTGGAAGAGTGTAATGTAAAATGATGACTTGAAGTTATGTTTTAAACCTTTTTAGCTGTATCCCCAGTGTCTTCAGCAGTTGGTGAAGGAGCAGTTTCAGAGCTCCAACAAAGAGCTGCTTTTGCTTTGCCTAGTGTTTTTTTATAAAGCAAATATAGTGTTACATTCCTTTAATATTTTAAACTATGACAATCCTCTAAATAGAGTAAAAAACTTTTAAAAAGGCAAAGGTGTTTACATGGAACAATAGTTTATCCCTTTTTGTCAGTCGAGCCCTGCAATCGAGGCTTGTAAAGTCTTCCAGAAATTGTTGCAACTGTAAGCCACCAATTCAAGTCTAGCTGATATTTCAGCTGCACATAAGGTTTATATGGCAACCTATTGCAGATAAATCTGCAGTTGTGAAACTACAGCTGTTAGTAGCTAAAGGGGGAAGCTGACTTGCAGGTATTTAGTTTCAGACCTTTTTTTTTTTTTTTTTTTGCTTCAGGAGAGTGGATCATGTAGTCATGCTTGGCAGAGTAGTAGTTACCTACTTAGTGGATATTTGAGCAGTATAGTAAATTCTGTACTTGGGAAGATATTTCCTATACCATTTCCAGTAATCTAGACATACTGGAAGCTGTTTAATTTGTTTTTCCCCCCTAGTGAAATATGATTAGGACAGGATAGCACAAAGAGGATGCAATATTTATTTCATTTGAGCAGAAGATATTTTGGTAAGCTAAATTAATCATGAGACCTCTTTCAGCTCTTGGTTGATGCCGTTTGATAGCAACTGGAGTTTTAAACCAGAATCCCGTATTAGTTTTTTAAATCAGCTCCCTCTGCTGGCTTTCTAGTAGCAAAACGCAAATACCTGTACTGTGTAAGCAATGACCTCTAAAGATACTCATGAGTTCGGGCATCTTTCTTTTTTTAGCATGTCTTCCCAAATCAGTGCCTAGTTGAGTGTGCTGAACGGGTAATTCAGAGCTAATCTGCCAACTTGAAAAATATCTTCTATGTGCCGAGGCTTTGAACAAAACCTTAGCGATCTCGTCCTGACAGTTGTCTTCAAAAGTGAAATTGGAAGTGTTTTTAGTAAGTGCCTTTATTTGTAAAGGGTACTATATAATAATGTAGAATGTAATTGTCAGAACAGAGGCGATTGAGGAGGAAGTTGATTTTTGACTTCAGAAATCAGGCATGTTTGCAGACAGTTTAATTTCCTTGAGTTAAAACTTATAGTCAAAAATGGAAATTGAATTAAATGCTTAGGTGGTTTAATGCAAATAATAACGGCATGATGGCTTTTGATACCTTTGTATTACTTAAGAAATTACTGAAGTCTGATGCATGCCCTTGCTTTTAGTTTTGTTGCAACTACATTGTTGTGCTTATCTTTTAATGCTGCCACTCTTTGGAAGATGAAGACAAGGAAGCTTCCCTGCCCAGTAGAAAAAGTATGGGTAGACAAGCACAAATACGATGAAGCAGAGAGACTCCACTATGAAAGAGAAGCTATGCTGGCTGCCGCAGCCCCTGAGGAATGCCAGGAGGTGGAGGCTGTAAATGGAGTCTGCAATGATGACTCTGCTGAAAGTGAATGCAAGGGAGACCTGAGAAAAGGAAAAAATGGAAAGAAACAAAAGAAAAGGAAGCGTTCCCCGAAACCCAAAAATGTGGTCTCCCAAGTAGACTTTATTCTGACTGGCTTATTAGCTGATCATGTGTGGTTTGACAAGCCCTTCTATGATCACGCTGAGAACGTGTACAGGAAAAACCTAGTGGATTGTCAGAGCCAGCAGGCACTTGAGACTGAACTAACTGTTGCTGAGCGGTCCACTTCAGTGTCCAGGTCAGAAGTTGTCCAAGAGGTTTCTAAGCCAAGGATGTTTTCAGCAACCCTGTCCTGCTCCCATGGTAGTCTGACTGCATGTCACCATGTTGTTCAGGATGTCTGGGTCAACAAGGTTGACTTTGATAAGGCCGAGAAGGTGTTCATCGAAAAATCTCAGTTCTTTGTTCCTCCACATGTCTTAACCATTCCATGTGCGTGGACAAATGTTGATAATGTTGGACTGAGAACACCGGATGAAGGTTACGTTACAGCCTTGCCTACTCCTGCCACTCCAAGCTTAGCTCCTGATGTCGTAGCTCATCCAGATGCTTCCTTCATTACCAGTTTGCCTGGCTCTGTACACCAGACGGTAAATGGTAAGCCACAAATTTCAAGCTTGCAGGCCCTCATGTCAGAGGTGTGGCTAGAGAAACCGCTCTATGATGATGCTGAGAAGAGCTTCTATGAGAACATGTTTGATGGGCACCCGCCAGGCAAAGCCAGACTGCAGGACCGTGGCTGCCCTGAAGCCTTGAAGAGGAACCACAGAGACAGGAAGAGTCACAGCCCCGGGCAGCAAACGGACATCAAGCATGTGGAGTTCACGAACTCCCCGCTTCCCAGTGATGCTGAGCAGCCTCCATCTACTTGCTATTTTCTGCACGAGGACAGTGAATCTGTGTGGCTTAACAAGTTGGTGTACGACAGTGCCGAGTCACGATATCGTGCATTGGAGGCTCAGAAAATGTCAAGAACGGGAGCGAGTGTGGAGGTGCCAGAATCCACAGTAGTAAAACCTTCTCAACCAGCTGCTTATGCTTCAAGTGTACCTGCTCTGGAAACTAAGTAGGAGAAATTTATTCTGGGGTAACACTCACACATGCAAAACTGCTGGGTCAGGATGGAGCTGAAAGGATTTGCATGTGTAGAAGACGGGCATCCTTTGTGTCTGCGGGGCCAAATGCGTACATGCTGCTGTAGGGAGAAGGTGCTCTTGAGCCAACGAGCCTGTTTGTGGGTAGGGTAGCTAGGGGGAAACTCCTGTAAGGAGCCCCCTCTCTCCTGATGAATGCTGGTGGCTTAAAGCATCCCAATGAAAAGAGGTAGTCCTTTGACGTGTCACTGGAGAGGCTCAACATTTAAAGTGAGAGCTGGGAGTTGAGCTTTGTTTTGACCCTCCAGACATGGGGGACTTTGGGACAATGCCCTCTTCCATACTGCTGTTAAATACAAAAAGCTGTAAAAGTGAAAAGTTGGAGGGGATAATTATGTGGTTTAAGCAGGCCTACTAGGGTGAGAGAGGATGTCGCGTTTCATCTTTGAATTTGATTACTTAAAATGGTGCTGCTTTGTTGTGTATTTCTATTAAACCTGCCACAGCATTCCTCACAGAAGCAGTTATCCCCGGTTCTCCTGGAGAACTCGGAGCGCAACAGGCTGGCCGTTAAACCCCATGCAAGAGATGACTGTACTTTAGTGTCGCTGCCGGTATCCAGCTTGTTGCAGAGGCTTGGGGATGACAGTGAAAAGGCTATTGAGGCCATCAGTCTGGTAGGAGCAGGTGCTTTGTTTGGGTGGGGGAAGGTTGCCTTCCTAATCTGTTAAACCATTCTATCTGGAAGCTGCTGTTAAATTCGGGACAGGGTGGAAAGGCTAGCTAGATTACCGCTAATTTGATGTGCATATATTGTGGCTGGGTAGAAGAATGCGTTCGAAAGTTGTAGATGACTTTTGTAGTTGTGGCTCTGGCAGTTAGAAATCAGACTAATACCTGCTTAAGGCCAGAAACATCTGAAGGCTTCCTTTTTACGTCTTGGGAAAGGTGCGCTACGAAGCAGCGCTTTCTCTGTTAGATAGGCACTTTTGTGTGCTGCTGGCTGAACCCTGAAGTCCGCTCAGCTGAGGGCTGTAATGCCTCTGGAGCTTGTCTTAAGGCCAGTGCTTAAATATTGTTTTGCAGTGCTAAGGTAGAGGCTGTTACGCCTCCAAAAAGGCTCTTGAAGCATGAGCTCTCACTTTTGACTCTCTTGGTCCTTAAGTTTAAGATTGGTTGGAAAAGGTTATGTCAAATGATGTAGATTGGGGAAGAAGGGGGTTATAGTCAAGCTTTAGAGTGCATGTGCCTTTTGTCGTGTCCTATTTGGAGTAGTTTTCTCTTTGGCAAGAACTAAGTATTTGGTTATGCCTTTCACCCTTCCCCCAGGAAAGTCCATGTGGTGTTATAAAATGTGGCGTACGTTTGTAACTAGGTTTCTCTATTAAACTGGGTGCTTGTATTGGGTGGCAGCTCAAGCAGAGTTTTCTTGTTGGAGAGTTGAGCGCTGGGAATGGCTTGAATTTGGAGGACGTGCATTGTATGGTGGCCTCTGGTCTCCTTTTGCACGAGGTGAGGAAGGTACAGAGGCATGTTCTACTAAGCACTTGTCTGTCAGCTTGCATGGAAATGTTTTACTGGAGAACCGCAAGGCCTGCTGTGTTTTGAGCTGGCAAGGAAAGGGTTTATGAGATGCTGTTAGCTGTTGTCTTCATGTTGCGTGGTAGAGGCTGGCATACGGTGCAGCTTCGTTGCAATGCTCAGTCGCTGCTCTTACCTTCTTCTCAAACTGACTTCTGGTCTGTAGCTGTTCCCTGGCTTAAAATAACGGGCATGTCCTCTGTTACTGTTGCAATATCTCCATCGTTCACCTTCTAGTTGTGAAATTAAGCAACCTTTGGAAGCTGCTGCACTGAAGAAAAATAACTTAGACCTTTCCACAGCAGCATTTGAATGCTTTATGCTGTTCCTTCCTATCATAGTAGTAGGTGTCTGTCTCTTGCAAATGTTGCACGGCTGATGATTTTAATTTCTAAACAATCACAGCAACTTCCAAGAGGGCGTGTATGCAGTTATCTGTGGTGCCATTGTAAATTGTGCATGCATCTGGGTTCAGGAGGCTGATCGCTGTTGGTGCCAGGCAATATGCTATATTGAGCCATTTATTACGGAAGGATTTGGTAGTGCCCGTCGTGAAGCATTGCGTGACCAGGGTAGAGACACATGTACTAGCATTCACTAAGGCAGCCAACAGTTGATGTCAATACAGTTCAGATTCTTGTCCAAGGAAGACTGAAATTGGTTTAAATTTGTGAGCAATAGTGTCCAGAGTTCCCGGTCATGCCCTGAGTGCTCCCTTATTGGCGTGCAATAGTGTGGCACGTGCTGTCTGGGGCTGCGTGTTCTTCAGTCTTTGGTTTCACTTTGCCCAGATGTCTTAAGAATGAAAAACGTTATTTGCTACTTGCTTGTCTCAGGCGCAGGATGTCTTTCTCATTAGCAGACTCAAATGTGTGTCTAATGTGATCTAGAAAATCTGATTCCAGATGGCGTTTTGTGGAAGTAGGTACAGATCAGGTGATGTATGCTGTCCCCACTGGGTACTCTGTCACTAAATGCAGGTCAGGCCAGGCAGATGGGAGGGTGATTAGAGTGCCCTCCTTTCTTAATAGGATCCCATTTATTTAAAGCTTTCCACCAGAGGGGAGACTGCTGAGTGCAGAGTTGCAGGTGTAGCTCTATGGGAGAAGGAAATGCTGTTCTGACAAGCTCATTGCAAGCTGCTAACCCTAACTACGTCCAGGAACTCACTTTGTTTCTCTTCTCTGCAGAAAAATGGCAGTCGACTTCCTTTCGCATGAGAAGATCTGGTTTGAGAAATTCAAGTATGATGATGCTGAGAGAAGATACTATGAGCAGATGAATGGGCCAGTTAGCAGTTCTTCACAGCAACAGGTAATGCTCGTTTCAGGTGTGGCTGGTTTAGCAGTGTGCTGCAGCTTAAAGAGCTAGTACAGAGAGCAGGCAAAAGAAGGACCCTCTCTGCCTGGACCTGTATTTCGGTGGTATTTCCACTTTGGCTGCTGCTTTTTCCAAGTTTGAGAGCCTTCTCCTGGGGCTCTCTAAGCCTACCCCCCTGTTAGGCCATGGTTTGTCTTTTCAATTACCATCTTCTGCGGACCATGAAGAATTTCTCTAGTATAACTGGTGTTCAGTGGAGATCACTGGGAGATCAGGTGCCCTTGTCTGAGATGTGGCAGAGCTGAAGAAATAGAGAAACAGCAGGTGAACTAGCGTATAGTGTACAACAGTTAATTTTTTCAGGCTGCTATGACAGGGTGTGGATGCTGTTTGTGATCTACTGGGGATGTAGCTTCAGCTGCATGCCCTGAGAGCTGCAGTCTTATTGACAGGGGTGGATGGTATGCTAGGCTAAGAATTCAGCTGTACTCGTTCAGACAGGGGAAATGCTGTTTTGCTCTGTTTTTGGAGCGACTAAGCTTTTCTTGGCAAGGGATATACTGGAGATCAAATGCTTGATGTTTGTGTAGGGGTACCACGACTCCAAAGAGACAAGGAATTATGTTCCTCTCTCTGTACCCCCTGCAACATGAAGTGTGCTCCTGTGGAAGATCCTGCATTGGAGTACTGATGAGTGTGCGGGAGCAGGAGGAGGGGAAGCACAGTGCAGTTGTGGCACACCTGAGCTAAAGTAGCTCACGTTTAACTTTCAGCCCCGAATTGTTACTATTTAAAGCACAGAAATACTGTAACTTCTTCCTGAAATGTAAAGAACTGTTAACTGTCTATGCTTTTGATTATGTAGAAAGCTGCTTAGAGTTTTAAATGGCTGTCTTGCAAGCGGCAAGTGTTTAAAGGGAAGCTTGTTGCTTAAGTAACAGCTTCGAGGCATGTTCTGCTCCGTTCCTGCTGCCTATGCTAGTGTAGTGGTAGTACAGCGCCTAGGACGCTTGCATAGAAGTTAGAGGCTGTAGATGAGCACTTGAAGCAGATGCTAAAGAGCAAACGTCTACGGTCTACAATGCTCTTAGAAGAACGGTTAGACTAATTCATGCCACATAAGGAGCTTTCAATGAAGAACAAATTCCGCCTGTGAGAAGCGGTGTGAAGGCTCTGATGGAGGTTCTGCAGGAGTTTATCACCCGCTTCTCTGCTAAGAAAAAAGATCCACACCCTGTAAAACCTGCCTCCAGCCTGGAAGTGGTTATCCACCTGAGTGTATCCAGGTTGTTGCTCTTGGATGGGCTGCATGACATGGACTTTTGGGCTTCTGCTTAATTTCCGGTAGATAGTTCCCTGTCTTGGATCTTGTTCATGGGGTTTCAGTTTGGGAGAGGCAAGGAGTGATTGGAGCATGGACAGTGAATTCGTGCCCTAGGAAGGGAATCTTCCAAGTCCAGGCTAAGGCACAGCAGCAGTGGCCTGGGGGGAAAAATAAAATTTGTGCTGCTATGCCCTGGGTCACACCTCATTTGGCAGAAGACTTCAATTACCAGGGCTGTTGCTTTTTGCCTGATTAAAATTACAGGTAATATTAAGGAAAAATAATAATAAAAAAGGCTGCCTAATGAGATCTCCAAGGATGTGTTGAAATGATTCCAACTCCCTGCCTGGCTGGCAGCTGTCCAAACTGTTCAGGGTAGTAATAAGGAGAATTTAAAAAGCTCTTGACTTGGATGATCTTCTGGACACGTGGTCTGATGTGACCAAGGAGTGCAATCCATGCTACTTGATTTAGAACCATCCTTCTTGCAGCTAATTTTGCGGTACTTGCTGAATCATTGGAAGAAAAAATAATCAAAACCACCCCCAGTCTTCCCCTTTTTTAACTTCCCTGACCAATTTCCCATGTTTCGTATTTTTTTAAAAAAATCTTGGTTCTTTCTGCACTGTTTGCAGGAGAACGGAGCCAGCACGATCCTACGCGACATTGCCAGAGCCAGGGAGAATATCCAGAAATCGCTGGCCGGAGTGAGTACCCAAGCTCTCTCACCAGCTGGCTACCCGCAATCATTTTTAGCTGTGGTGCATCTCCCAGAACTCCACTGTGACCACTTCATAGATTCTGTGGCTTCTTATTTTTAAGTTAGAGGAGATGACCAAGGTGTGCAGTGCTGTGTACCACCAGCATAGTTCCATCTGATCAAGAGCACCATTATTACCAGAGTGCATGCTGCTTACCTGCTTGCCAGACTGTAGTGCCTTCTAAAATAACTGGATTTGGGTTAAAATTTGTCAACTGTGCATTTATTTTTCTCCTGGTGGAATTTGTTCCCATCAATCTTATGTAACAAGTTACTGCTAAAATAACCTTGCTGAGTAGCAAAGTAGTGAGCTGCCAGCATGGGTATGTTTGTCTCTTGGGGTACACTGAGCTGCCACCTTCTCTTTCCTTTTTTGCTTTCAGTTAGGGTATGTGCAAAAAAATATCTGCTGCATCTAGGGAACTCAGCCTGGCTACTAGCTTTAACTCTAGACCATCCCATAAAGGTTCGGTAATGTCCTTTCTAGTGGTATGTTGGTGCTGATACATAACTGATTCACCAGAGAGCACTGTTATCGGTTTGAATTTTTTCAAGAGGAGGCAAGTCTTAAACTAATAAATGGGGTTTTATTGATTTCATGGCTGAGGAAAATCCAGCCGCAGAATGCAGCCCATGTGCCTGGATTTCTTTTTTTACCTCTGTAATGGGCCTAGTACGTTCTTGCACATATCTTCCATCTGAGTATATCTGTCCTTTACCTGTATTGATTTGACCTCACAACCCTCTCCTGGGATAGGTAACACTATGCATTTCTAGATCAGTATACCAGCAGAGAATCCAGCCTTTCTCGATGGGAATATCTCATATTCCGCCTTTCTTAACACAAGGATGCAAATAGCTGGGATGGATACAGTGGAATTAATCTGATTGCTTTTCCTGTGGGGGTCTCACTGTGCTGGCTGAACTTACACAAGCAATTTTTACATCTTTGGAATAACGGCAGCTCCTCATGTGAGTGATCCAAGATAGTCGGTACAGAACTGGAAACTTGGAAACGGATGCAGGAGGAGCAGGGCCAGTTTGAAGAAAAGCTGGAGGGGAAGGATTAGATTTGCTTTGGTTTAGTTTCAGTGGTCCTGAATACAGCTTAAACGCTGGAATCAGTCAAGAGTTTAGAACAGCTTAGTAACATTATTTAAAAAAAAAAAAAAAATCTGTTGAGGAAGTAAATAGGTGGAAGTAAAGTTCAACATTTTCTAATGTTGCCTTCTGATTTCTAGCATCAGTATTTCAGCCAACAGCTTGGGAAAGTTGGGAAAATTTTCCTGAGCTAGCTAGCTTAAGTTCAGATCTTCAATAACCTGTTCGAGCTTCCAGGAGAAATCAACAGCCCTTGTCTAAGACCTGCAGCTTGGATTTAAGGAAGGCAAATATGTGGGGAAATGAGCCACTGTCCCAGACAGATTTTTGAGGGCTGTTTAAGGACTTTGAGGTGAATTTTTCAGAGTGAAATCTAGTATTGGAGCAAAATGTAGCATCAGCTGCTTCCTCCAAGACCTGCCCCCTCCAGGAACAGAGGCTAGAGGTGGTGAGAAGGTGCAGGAAACCTGAGTAGAGATTAGCAGGCAGTGCTGCTGGTCTGCCCTCTGAAGGCATATTCTCATCTTGGTGAACGGTCTGTGGTTTACCAGACCAGGCCCTGTCTGGGGAGCTTCTCGTACTGGCCTGCGTCTCCTGCTGTTCAAAGGCTTTTTTATGTGAGGAACGTGCAAGTTTGGGACAGCCAAATATCGTAACGGAGAAGATTGGGAGGGGGTGTTAGCAGAGCACCAGACTAGCGCCAGAACAGAAATTTGAGACTATAAACTCCTTTGCATCCCTGTGGTGCTTTTCTGGGGGTTAATTTTGTTAGCAGAAATTCTCCTGTTGGGTGTTTATTTCCTGTGAGGAAAGTTCAGTAGGCTTGAGAAATTAAGGTCAGGACTAAGCCAAGGGACCTCAAAATCGGAATAATGTGGGACGTTCCCCAAAGTGGATTTGGACTCTCCGGTGAAGGCTTGAAGGAAGAGCATTATGTACTGCAGTATTGCATTGAGAAAAACATTGTGCACTTTAATCGGCATTGCTGTTAGGGACTCTCTGTAATAACTTAGCCAACCTATAACTGCCGTTCTGTTTGCAAAGTATGCAGTTGCTTGGATAAGCAGAGCACATGGTAACAGCGACCTCTTCCTCCTCCTCCTTACTGTTTTGTGATCCCATGTTACTGTTCTTGCCTTACCCTGACTTACACAGTATCCCGGAGAGCTTACCTTTTCAATTTTTCAGATTGCCACATCTCTGCCATGAAGCAGTAAGTCACAGTAGCATCTTCTGTGTTGATGTGTGGATTAGGAAGACTGAGCTGTTGAGAAACAAGCCTGAAAGGGCAACTTTTGTAGCTTCCATTTCTGAAGGACTGTTAATCTCGGACAGCTGTGACTAAAGGCTTGACTTTAGAACACCTTTAAACTTTGTTTTCATGTCTCAAAGCAAAACTTACCTTGCTGGATCTGCAGAATAATTCTGGAGCGTGTTTTTCTAGTCAGAACGTAGCCTTTCCTTCCACCTAAACCTGCAGAATTGTTGTTAGGAATGATGAAGCTAGTGAAAAGTTGGCTCTTGCGAGATGGGGAGATGGAAGACTAGTGCTTTTTGCTTTCTGTGAAATTCAGCTAAGGTCTGTTTCAGATGTGCTTCAGCTGGGTAGTGTTTCGAAACGTGTGCTGGGGCATTAGAAGGATTGTTGTAGGGATTTGTATCTCCCAAGGGAGAGTACAAAACTCTGATGCCAGAAACATTTGTTTGCACATACCTTCCATCCTGCTTTGCATGGTCATCGCTGCTTTAAACAATCACTCCAGTTTACATCTGCTAGATCACTAATGCTTTCCTACGTATAAAGTTTTTAACTTCTGTAGTACTGCAGCTGGCGGCATTAAGACCACAGAAGGTGAGCGATCTCACAGATGGGGAACGGAGGCATGGAAAGGATCGACTTGCCCGAGATCACAGAGCAAGTCCGACAGAGCTGACGACTGAACTTTTAGTTCCTAAAACCTTGTCCGAGGCTGCAAAAAATGGATGACGTTGGGCAGACCACTAGCGTAGGAGTTTGAAGCTCTGTTCTTCCCAGCTCCCTCTGTTAGAGAGCTTCTGTATTTGTGCATTTCCTCCATGTGAGGATTTCAAATGAGAAGAGCTCCCCAAAAAGCTGTGAAAGCACCTCTGATCCTGCAAAAGGCCATGGAGACCATGTTCAGAAACACATCTGTGTGCAGGTAACGGTCACACGCTCTGCAGGAAACCAGTCAGAATCCATCCTGTTGGTCTCAAGTGGGTGGTGAAAGCCTCCTCTTGTTCTTGAGCATCGTCTCCCTACCCTGCAGGTCATTGAAGCGTACCTGAGCATGGCCAAACCTTCCATGTTTCCACAGCTCAGGTAGACTGACCTGAGGGGAGGAGTGTTGCACCTCTGCATGCGTGAAATGGGGTTAATTTTTGTATGGAGCCATGAGTGCCTTATGAACTTTGTACTGGAGAACGTATGCCTTTTCATATCCCTGCTTGAACTTACGTGCAGTTCTTGGTATGGCTCCAGGCTCATTGGGTGCCTCTGCTGTGCAGAATATTTTGAATGGGTTGCAGTGCCAGTCAGTGTATCGCTGAGGTGGGATCAGCATAAAAACTATGGGTTAAGGTTAAAAAAAACCCAAAGAGGTCTAACCGTAAGACAGTGCAGGAAGTGACTGAAGAAGTGGATCTCCTAACCTTGGGGATTTTGAATTACTGTCTTTGATAAAATTCAGACATTTGTACTGAACTTCCTCTTGGCACCGCTAGGTCTCTTGCACATGGGAAAAAACAGATGTTAGGTTAGGTAACGTGTGGGTTATGCTGGTGACTCTCTCTCTCTCTCTCTCTGAAAGCTTAAAACATCCCGAGGGCTAGCCCTCAGTCCCATAAAGGCCACTTTTCTTTAACAGTGTGGCTTGACCATCTCCCAGAATTGGGAACTGCGGTCAGCATTGTGCCTTGCGCTCTTTCACCTTACTTCAGGGAGGTTACAGGTTCCTAAAGAACAGCTTAGTCCTGTTTGTCAGGACTTTTCACCCTGTTTGCTTCATCTGAGGGCAGGCCACCCTCTTTTCTCCCCAGCAAGCGATGACTACGCTCAGGCTACCCCTGCCCTGGGGTTGCCTGCTCATAGAAATAATCTCTGAATTCCCTTGGGTGTTCATTTAAACATTGCGCTCTGCCATGCCTGCCAGCACCACGAGCCTTCTCCATGGTGCAAACCTCCCTTTTCCACAGACAGGAAAAACAGCACAGAGGAGCAAGCAGATCCTAATTTAATAGTGTAATAAGCAATATGAAACCTCTACTAATGCAGCAACTTAGCATATATGAGGATTGCTGCTCCTGCTGCATCATTTTGTTCCCTTGCACAACAGTGGACTGTTCCCGTGAATTTTGTGTGCGTTCAACCCATAATTGCATCCAGGCTGCGAATCAATCCTGCTGCGCGCGCAGTGGCCACTTGCAGCTGAGAAGTCCTTCTGGAGGTGAAACGACTCCCGGCAGAGCCGCTGAGCTATCTGTACCGCAGGTCCTCCAGCGCTTGTGTTACCTGCCTTATTGCATACTGGTGGGCAGGTGCATGCTTGAATGCTCCGTTGAGAAAGCTGACTCTCTTCTGGGCTCCCTTATCTATATTTGCAACTTCGGTGTTGCCCCACCTAAAGACTTTGGAGAAGGTGGCAAGGGAGTAATTTAGTTGTGCAGCGTAGAGCTCTGCAGCTGCTTTGTGCAATTCCCTGGGTTACAGATGCTGTTTGTACAGTGCCTGATGGTGGTGTACGGTTGGGTTTTTTTTACCTCAGGATTTTATACTACTGAAAAATAGTCTGTAGTAACGCAATACTTTATTTCTATGTCCTTCCTTGTTGAGACTAGCTTCATGCAGAGCAGGGTGTTTCAAAGCCCTCTCCTCTTAATTTCGCAAGGCGCACCTACACCCTTTTCTGGAAGACGTCAGATTCTTTCTCTGCAAGCTTGTCACCTAAATGACACTGCCACACAAGGCTGGTAAGATGATGTTGAGCTAGAGGCGTCCTGCCAAGCTGTGGATGCTCTTGCCGCATGATTGCGGGGAGGAGTAGTGCTGACCTGCTCAGTGTGAGACCCCAGGATGGCAGCTGACAAGCGTAAAGGCAGATGGTGCTATCTCAGCTTGGATTTGTCACCTCTTTGAGGGGTTCGGTTAGTGACTGTGAGGCAGGCAAGACTTTATATGTGTTCTTAAATATTATTGACAGGGAGGAGAGATTTGGAGGTGGGACTGAGTTCTGCAGCAAATGGTTCTGCTAAACCTGTGAGGCAGGGTTTAAAAAGCAGGCTGTTCTGCAGCACTGAATAGGCTTAGCTGTGCTGCAGCATCTTTAACGTCAGCAGCTGTGTGCAGGATAGCCGGAACTGCGAGGGCAAATGCAGAGTCTGTTGAAATGTTTCTGCATTTAGCTTGGAAACGTGACTAGGGCTTCAAACTGCCGGATGCCTGCAGTGCTTGCTGCTTAGCTGAGCCAGCAGGCTGCTTCTAAGAAGAAAAAGGAGGGAAGAAAAAAGCTGTATATCTCTTTTTGTAGGTGTAATAGCTCCTGTGTTTGAGAGGAGAAAAGGTAAAAACTACTCTTTTGGGGGAGGCGGGTGGTGCCTATTGCCAGAATTCAGACTTTTCATTGAATTTGACTTGGATCTTGGCCCTGATGATGTAGCTAGAACAGGAAAAAGTCAGCTAATGAATTTTTTTGAAATTTAACTTAAGTCTGTGGTGTGTAAGACCAGGGATGGCCTGATGCAATGGGCCCACCGTGGCTAGCAGTTTGCCCTTGGTGGTACCTGAGGAGATGTGTGGATGGAAGCCCACCTGTGGTTGTCATCAAGCTGCTCAGTGCAGACTTGTTGCTCTGTTCCTCTCTAGGAGAGATGCCTTAGTGGCAATTGGGGCCTTCTGAAGAGCCTTGGTAGCTTTGCATGTGTTTGTGTCTACAGAGTGAATGTTTTAGGTCTCCACAGGAGACCTAGCTGAGACCCACAGTGTGCGCTACGGTAATGCATGTACCTACTGCATCTCTTACTTTACGGGTGGCAAAATGGCTAAGACCATGCTCTAGACATCTTTGGTTCTACCACCCAGCTGCTTGACCCTTCTGCAAGCACTGAGATGTGCAGCCAAAAGAGGGCAGAGGTCATAGATGACTTTTTACGCAAGCTTTGTTTGGAGTGTAGCTGGTGTGAAGCTGTTTCTCATTGACAGTCTTTCCTGCATGAGGATCTGTTTCCTGTGCTCGACTGCCTCTTTCAGCATGAGTGAAGCACTTTTTTTGTCTTTCACGTTGAACCAAACACATTCCCCCCCAAACCTTTCGCCCTTTCCAGCAGAAGACAGCTCCGCGTAGTAAAGAAGCTCCCTCTGCCCGTCACAAGAGGCAGTCAGGCCGCTCAACTGTAAGTCATCTGCGCACGGATGGAGCTGGTTGTGTTTTCTGAGAGAAAGCTGGAGGGCAGCCCTATATTTCATACTGCGAGAGGAACTTGCCCTTTGGCATATGGTCCTTAGCTCATGCATGTAGGCCTTCGGGTCTCCCAGCATGGGGGATAAATCTGGGGACTGCAGATCTGCACTTGTGTTCCTGAGCCTGTATCCACCCCAAAGGCGGTGTTCTGTGCCCGAGACTGATTTCCTGGTGCTCTTGATGTCTGGCCCCTGCTCCTTTTGGGTAGGTGAAGGAGGGTCTCTTTGACCTTCCCTCCGGAGGCAGCACATGTTGCTTTCCTGTGTCCTGTAAACCCTGCTCTCCCAGGGTTGTCTCTCCCAGATGTGCTTTCCATATGCCCCATGTTCCCCATCTCTTCATCTTAAGTGATTGCCGTGATACGAGGAGCATGTCAAATGCAACCGAGAATCACATTAATTATATGTGGGGTGCGCTTGGAAGAGCATAAATTATCTCTCTTGTTGTATTCAGTTATACTGGCACTTAAAGCTTGAAGGCTTGTATTGTCTTTCCCTTTGCGGAACTGACTTATGGATGAGGGCTTCCTTTAAAAAATGAAAGCACTCTTTGCTGTTAAAAACAAATCCTTTTGAAACTGGATTGGTATAATTGCCCCCGCTCAGCATGTATTAAAGTAGGTTTCAGATTTTTTGAGAGGAGTTAAAGGCTGGAGCAGGGAAGATGGGAGTCAGAAATCCAGGAATCTTTCTAGCTTTCACAGGGACTTGCTGTGTGACGTTAGGCAGGTCATTTCTGTGCTCTGTGCCTCAGTTTGTAAGAAGAGACCAGCTGCCCCGTTGAAGGGGCTTAGTGTGAAACTTTTGACACCTTTTGCATGTTTAGCGATAGCTCATCATCTGCGACTGCAAAGAATGACTTTATCCTGTACTCACCAGTGCCAGCTGAAACTCATGGGATGTGTTTCATGCTTCATTATATAGAGCTAGTATATTCTTTTTCAAGGCTTTAGATGAAATGACCTTGTTCTTAGGTAGCTTTTTAAAATCTCTTCTTCCCCAAAGGCTTGACTCTGCTTCGCTTCACTGAACCATTGAGCTTGGGAATAGGTGAACAGACTTATTTCAGCTCGGTTTTCCTTGTTGCAGAGTGCAAGCACAACCTCTTCTGGGCCTACTGGTGATCAAAATGAACTCATTTCCAGAATTTCTCATCTGGAGGTAGAAAACCAAAACCTTCGCAGTGGTAAGTGGGAGAACCTTGTGGCATGAAAGCAAATTTGGTGGAGTCCTGCTCCCGTGGGGCTTCCACCTTACTGACCTTGTCTGTGGCCAGGTGAGCACATGCCAGTGTGTTTTGATTAGAGCTTTGCAGACTTTCCTCTGGCTGGGACAGCTGGTATTTGCAAACCTACTTTGAGCAAAAGCTCCCCAAGTGCTGACTTGAGAGCTGATGCTGGAGCCTACGAGATAAGGGTTTTTCCCCTGCTTTTTGCAGTTGTGGCAGATCTTCAGATGGCCATCTTCAAGTTGGAAAGCCGCCTGACTACTCTGGAAAAATCATCTACCTCCCATCAGCCCTCATCAGTTCCACCAACCCAGGTGAGCCTCAGCAGAGTGCTGTTCCTGAGTGCTTCATAACAAAGTCCCAGGTTGTTTCACAGGTCTCTTCACTCTGCTGAGGATTGAGATGCTTGTGGTTAGGCTAAGTTTATTAGAGCTTTTTCAGCAGTTTTGGCAGCTGCCTTGTGATCTGTCCCCAAACAGTACATACAAGTCCCCAAACTTAAATATATGTATGTGTAGGCTCAGGATATCCAGAACACAGGAGTCTAAACAGGAGAACAGTCGGGAACCTGTCCTTACACACTTAGCCTTACTATCCTGATATAGGTTATATGTAGAGGGGTGGGTGGGTGTACATATATACGTGTCCCCACACCTATATATAGGTTTGGGGGCACCTATATATTTGTTTGGGACTTGCATTAGTTCCCAAGCGCTGCTCTGATTTAACTTCACATTAATTTTCTTTCCTTTTCCCTTAACGCAAACTTCAATGCATGCCACCCCAATGAAGAAAGTGGAACCATTCAGTGTTCCCTCCAAGAAAGTGGAGCTCCCATCTGCTTCAATTGCAAAGAAAGTTGAGGCAGCTGCTGCAGAGGATGATGAGGATGATGACATTGACCTTTTTGGTAGTGACGATGAAGAGGAAGACCAAGAGGCTGCCAAAGTCCGGGAAGAGAGACTGCGTCAGTACGCAGAGAAGAAAGCCAAGAAACCGGGTCTAATTGCCAAGTCTTCCATCCTTCTGGATGTTAAGCCGGTGAGTAACTCTAAAGTAGGGGTTGTTCCTGAGTGAGGCTATATGTTTCATGCTGCAGGAGGCTGTAAATCATCTCACTTGCAGATCCAAGTTGCCTGGTGAAGCGAATGTGACTTGCAGATTTCCAAACAAGGTTTGGAGGTAGGTGGGATATTGCAGCTGGGATCGGCAGTCTTTTGTGCTGCTGCTGCCTCCCCAAACCATGGCAAGTGCAGGCTGTTATCTGATGGGTCCTGCTGACCAGGAGTAGCCCCCTCCTTTTGAAGAAAGGGCTTTCATCAGTTAAAGCAAAATCACAGGTTAACATGCCCCGAAGAAGGGAATGAACCCGTCTGGGTTAAACGGATTCTCATGGTAGGACAAACTCTGGGCTATGTAGTGCTCTGCACAAGAAAAAGAAATGTCCTTGGTAATGATAAAACTATTTACGTACATTTTAAAGCGAGCGCTCCAAAGTAGATGTGTTGCTGCAGGAAGAATTCCCCTTGCATATGAATGGCCTGTAGATAGAACTGAAATATATATTATATAGCATTGCTGTGAAGTCATATATTTAGTTTGGTTAACCCCGTCAGCTAATTCTGGTGAGAATGGCAGCTAAGAAAAGGCAGCTTGAATTAGCTGGAATGTACTGAGAGGAGGGGCAGTGTTGAATTTTAGCGGCAAGTTGAACTAGGAACACGGGTATGTGTTAAAATATATGAAAGCAGGTTGACTAACTTGGGCTACCCAGTCTGATTTAGGGGTGCACCTTAATCTTTGATGGGGGTATTGTCCACCCCCATTCTGTTGGCTGTATATGTGATTGCGGAGCACCTCTCAGGGCTGATGCCGCTCTCTAGGAAAACACTGACGTTCTTATTTCACGCCTTTGCAGTGGGATGATGAGACCGACATGACAAAGATGGAGGAGTGCGTCCGGTCCATCCATATGGACGGGCTTGTGTGGGGAGCCTCCAAGCTGGTCCCCGTAGGCTATGGCATTAAGAAGCTCCAGATCCAGTGTGTGGTGGAGGATGACAAAGTTGGGACGGACATCCTGGAGGAGGAGATCACCAAGTTTGAAGACTATGTAAGTCTTTGAGCTGTATAATGCTACGTGATGCCTCACCTGAAGGGTCATTTTTGACTAAGATCCACTTGCAGGCTTCGGCATGTTTGGATCTTTAATAGAAAATCACATGGAATTTGTTGCGTCTCTGTGTGCTGAGACACCTGTACGTGTTTTTTTTAAGGTTAGCTAGTACACTTTGTCTTGCAGATATTTTGTAGAGCCATTTAACTGGCTGTGAGCCCTCTTACTGCTCATCCAGCCCATTGGGTTTTATCTGCTGCTTGTATAGTCACAAAAGTCCAAGCAGCTTGTGCACTAAGTAACAGCGCGAACATCTTGTGGAACAAGTTTAAAACTGCTTTAATCTGGATGTTCGTAGGTTGGACTCGCTAAAGATTCATAGAGTAAGTAGCGCTGTGGAGTTTCTTGCTGTGCCTGGGGTTACTGTGGCTTACTAAATAGCAGTCCTAAATAGCACCTAAAAAGCTGCTAAGCCACCCAAAAGATGGCTCTTACTCCAGCTGGGAAGCTGCCCTGAGCAAAGTGGGCTCTGCTTGATCTGTTTGAGCAGATGCACGTGTGCTGTCAAGAAATCCCTGGGGAGGGAGTACTTCCTTGGTGGTTATGAATGTCTGAAAAGTGCTTGGTGATCCCCAGCTGCTGCTCTTGTTCTGTTGCAGGTGCAGAGCGTTGACATTGCTGCTTTCAACAAGATCTAGAAGCAGACCTATATATCCTCTCTGAAAGTGTGATTAATAAAGGTCAAGATTGGGAGTGCGGATTGCAATGATGTCTTTCTTTGCAACATGTAACTCTGCCGGGGAGCGATGCCTTGTGAGACTTGGGGACGTTTCCCCTCCTTGTTCCCTTCATGAAAGGTTGTTCCTGCACTTTGAGACATGGGGTAACTGTTTCTGGCTGGGAGCGGCGTCCTGTTTGAGCAGCGAAAGGGGGGGGGCTGTGTTTCACGCCCCAGCTGCAAGCACTGGGCAGTAACACTGGAGAGTGCAAGGTCCGAGTTGCAAAACGCAAACGCTGAGCAGCGCAAAAGGTGAACGCGGCGAGCGCAGGCCGAAGCCGCTGCAGCAGCGAGGAGCCGAGCGCCCTCTCTGCGCGCTGCCCGTTTCCCTTGCTGCCCCCCGTGCTCCGCGTGCCCCACGCCCGGGGGTGCGCGTGCACGCACGGGGTCCGAATGCAGCGTTTGGAGGTCTGGCATGCGTGCGGCGCTAGGGGTGCGTGGTGTCCCCTGCACCCAGTGCTTGGCGTTGTCCCGCGGTGCCTGTTGCGCCCTTCTTTGGTGCACCCAGCGTCTCCCCCGGGTGCGCTGTGCCCGGGGTGCGGTGCTGCTGCTGCACCGGTCGGGGGGGGGGGGCGGGGCCGGTCTGCGCAGCGCCCTCCTGGACTACAACTCCCAGCGTCCCCCGCGGGCGGCGGCGCGGCCCCATTGGCCGCGGCGGGGTCACGCGGGAAGGGGAGGGCGGCGCGGCGCGGCTGGGCGGCCATGGCGCTGCTGACGGACCTCTACCAGGTCACCATGGCGTACGGGTACTGGCGGGCCGGGCGCCACCGCGCCCCCGCCGCCGCCGAGCTCCTCTTCCGCCGCTGCCCCTTCGGCGGCGCCTTCGCCCTGGGCGCCGGCCTGGCCGAGGGGCTCCGCTTCCTCCGCGCCTTCCGCTTCTCGGCCGCCGGTGCGTGGCCGCCCGCCGCCGCGGGGGTTATGGGGGGTGGGGGCGGGGGGGGGACAAGGAGACCCCTTGGGGGGGACGGGGACATCTCTTAGGGGGCCCGGAGGTCCCACAGGAGGGACAGGGGCATCCCTAAGGGGGACACGGTGGGGGCAACGACAAGGACTTCCCTCAGAGGGACCACGAGACTTCTCGGGGGGACATGGGGGGCAGGGACATCCCTCAGAGGGATGAGGAGACCCCTGAGGGGGATCTGGGGGACAGGAGGGACCCTATGGGGGACCTAGGTGGGACAGGGACATCCCTCAGAGGGATGAGGAGACCCCTGAAGGGGACCTGGGGGACAGGAGGGACCCTATGGGGGACCTAGGTGGGACAGGGACATCCCTCAGAGGGATGAGGAGACCCCTGAAGGGAACCTAGGTGGGACAGGGACATCCCTCAGAGGGTTGAGGAGACCCCTGAGGGGGACCTGGGGGAGAGGAGGGACCCTATGGGGGACGTAGGTGGGACAGGGACATCCCTCAGAGAGTTGAGGAGACCCCTGAGGGGGACCTGGGGGAGAGGAGGGACCCTATGGGGGACCTAGGTGGGACAGGGACATCCCTCAGAGGGATGAGGAGACCCCTGAGGGGGACCTGGGGGACAGGAGGGACCCTATAGGGGACCTAGGTGGGACAGGGACATCCCTCAGAGGGATGAGGCGACCCCTGAAGGGAACCTAGGTGGGACAGGGACATCCCTCAGAGGGTTGAGGAGACCCCTGAGGGGGACCTGGGGGAGAGGAGGGACCCTATGGGGGACCTAGGTGGGACAGGGACATCCCTCAGAGAGTTGAGGAGACCCCTGAGGGGGACCTGGGGGAGAGGAGGGACCCTATGGGGGACCTAGGTGGGACAGGGACATCCCTCAGAGGGATGAGGAGACCCCTGAGGGGACCCTGGGGGAGAGGAGGGACCCTATGGGGGACCTAGGTGGGACAGGGACATCCCTCAGAGGGATGAGGAGACCCCTGAAGGGAACCTAGGTGGGACAGGGACAGGGACATCCCTCAGAGGGATGAGGAGACCCCTGAGGGGGACCTGGGGGAGAGGAGGGACCCTATGGGGGACCTAGGTGGGACAGGGACATCCCTCAGAGGGATGAGGAGACCCCTGAGGGGAACCTGGGGGAGAGGAGGGACCCTATGGGGGACCTAGGTGGGACAGGGACATCCCTCAGAGGGATGAGGAGACCCCTGAAGGGAACCTAGGTGGGACAGGGACAGGGACATCCCTCAGAGGGATGAGGAGACCCCTGAGGGGGACCTGGGGGAGAGGAGGGACCCTATGGGGGACCTAGGTGGGACAGGGACATCCCTCAGAGGGATGAGGAGATCCCTGAGGGGGACCTGGGGGAGAGGAGGGACCCTATGGGGGACCTAGGTGGGACAGGGACATCCCTCAGAGGGATGAGGAGACCCCTGAGGGGACCCTGGGGGACAGGAGGGACCCTATGGGGGACCTAGGTGGGACAGGGACATCCCTCAGAGGGTTGAGGAGACCCCTGAGGGGACCCTGGGGGAGAGGAGGGACCCTATGGGGGACCTAGGTGGGACAGGGACATCCCTCAGAGGGTTGGGGAGACCCCTGAGGGGGAACTGGGGGAGAGGAGGGACCCTATGGGGGACCTAGGTGGGACAGGGACATCCCTCAGAGGGATGGGGAGACCCCTGAGGGAGACAAGAAGGACCGTGGGGGACATGGACATCCCTCAGAGGAGCCTAGGAGACCTGTGAAGAACTGGGGCATCCCCCAGATGGTCCCTTGAGGGGCTGGAGGTCAGGGTGGGTCGGGGGCCTGCCCAGCCCTGGCTGTGGCTCCCTCAGGGGCTGTAGGGTGCTCCCTGCCCAGGAATGGCTGCCGGTCCCCGCCGGCCGGGGGACTCGGTCCATTCGGCTCGACGGCGGCTGGCCGTACCTGTGCCCTGGCTTCCCTGCGGCATGGCGGTCACGTCCCAACGCAACTCTTCCACGGTGAGGGAGGCGTCGCGCCGAGCGCTGCCTTTGGGAGCTCTCGCCCCTGCCCTGCAATCCGGTTTGCCCGTCGAAGGTTGCGGTCTTGGCCCGACGTCCAGCCTTCGTGGCTCGGCCTCCGTCGGGGAAGCTTGCCAGCATCCCCCGCGTAAGCGGCCAGTGCCTGTTGGCGGCGGTACCGGCGCTCCCTGCTCAACGGCTGCTCTCTGTCCCCTGCAGATATCGCCTACCTGCGCTCGGTCCTGCCCAGCACCACGGAAGAAGCCTTCTTCGAGTACCTGTGCACCGTGGACGCCTCGGAGGTGACCGTCTCCTCCGTGCCGGAAGGCTCTGTCGTCTTCTCCAGGGTGAGTGTGAGCTGCGCTGGCCCCGAAGGCAAATCGTCCAGCAACCTCCGAGGGCCTGGGTGGCTCTTTCTTGGGACTGCGCGGGCTAACGGGTGGCACGCGGTGCCAGCACCTTCGAGGGCCAGCATGCTTTGCCTGTCGCTGGCTTGCGGCTGTCCCTTGACAAGCTCTTCCCTTCTGCGCCTCGGTTTCCCCACGTGGGGACGGCGATGTTTGCTCTGTGCTTGGCCGCGGGTAAAGCGATTTGATCTCGGTGTGTGACACATGCTCTGGAGGAGGATGGTGGGTGTCCGTCAAAGGTCCCCCGTGGTGCCCCGCGAAAGTTTGCTTCAGAAGAAGCAGCTCAGCGCAGCTGCCCTCACCCAGGGCTCAGCCTCTCCTTGCCCGGCTGAGCAGCCGCTGCGACTGTTTTCGGGCCTTGCTGGGGGCAGCGGGGCCTGCAAATGGGCTGGCTCGGCGGGTGCTTGGCCGTGCTGCAGGCTTCGGTCCTTGCTCTTGGGTGCTGTCGGCTCCTGCTTGCATCCAGCTTGTCTTCCCTCAGCCCCGATACCTGCGTTTGGGGTGGGAGGTCTCACGGCTGCTCGCCTCGCTCTTCCCGCAGGTCCCGCTGCTGCAGGTGAAGGGCCCGCTGCTGGTGGTGCAGCTGCTGGAGACCACGTTGCTGTGCTTGGTCAGCTACGCCAGGTAGGAGCCGGTCCTGACGTTTTTGGGGTGCTGGGATCCCTCAGCTACATGGTACCAGGAACATGTCCACCCCTGCTGTAGCCAGACCCTCAAAATCCTGCTTGGCCTCTGCCAAGTCCCTTCACCTTGGCTCCGAGTCAGAGTCGAGCTGAGCTCGTCCGGGAGCCCTGCAGCACGTCCGCCTTTGCTGCGCACCACTCCCAGCCCTGGTCCCGGCCCCGATGCCCACTTGGCATGTCTTGCGCCTTCCTCTCTCCTAGCCTGGTGGCCACGAACGCTGCCCGCTTCCGGCTCCTCGCTGGCCCTACCACGAAGCTGATGGAGATGGGGCTGCGTCGTGCTCAGGGTCCAGACGGCGGCCTTTCGGCTTCCAAGTACTCCTACATCGGGGGTGAGTGCAGCCCTGCGAAGCGGCGGCTCCTAACGCTGCGCTGCGCCTCCCGCCTGCGTCCTCAACCCCTTTCCCCTCGTTGCAGGCTTTGATTGCACCAGCAATGTCCTGGCGGGGAAGCTCTACGGCATCCCGGTGCAGGGGACCGTGGCCCACTCGTTCATCATGTCCTTCACGTCGCTGGCAGAGGTGCAGCCCCGGGTGAGTGTCGTCGTGGGTGGGAGAGGTGGGAGGATGAGACGCTCTTTCCGCAGCCGGGCAGGCCGCGTCCCACGTACCTCTGGCCTGTCTGCCCACGTGGTTTGGGGCACGCTGGGCTGTGGGGCACGCGATCGTGGGATGGAGCACGCTAGCTTGAGCGAGCCAAGAGGGAAGGACAGCACCGCGGTCCCATGGACGTGGGGTGTGTGACTGCAACTGAGGGCTGGGTCTCAGGGGATTTCTGATTCTTGTGACGTGAGACACGTGGTTGGGAGGAGAGGGGACATCCCCTGTGTCAGGTAGTTCAGGGAGAAATAGGGAACGTTGTGGGACGTTGAGTCATGGGGTGGGATGTGTGCAGGTCGTGTGAGCGAAGCCCTTCTCCCGCAGCTGGGGCCTGTCCCTCGGGCGCTGGGAGCACCCGTGTCCCTCGTGTGCGGCTGCCTTTTATGGAGCTCGTTTTACCCAGCGAGCGGGACGCTGCCTCTGCCTGGCCTCTCCCCGCTGAGAACCGAGGTGGCGACCTGCAGATCCTCCTACAAAATGGGGAGTTAGGCAGCCGCAGGGACGTCTTTGCCACAGTGTGGCTCTTGTCCCCGGGCAGGTCCTGACCCCCCTCGCCGGAGGAGAGCCGGTGGATCTCCCGTCCCTGGCCGAGTCGTGGCTGCCGCAGGTGTGTGAGCTGCTGCAGGTCTCCCCCGACAAGGCGAACCGCGGGGAGCTGGCCGCCTTCGTGTCCTACGCCATCAGCTTCCCACGCAACTTCCAGGGGCTGCTGGACACGTACTGCGTCATGAGGTGAGGACGCCGGGGCTCTCTGCGGTGCGCTTCGCTCTGTGGGGCTCTCCCACCTCGCTGTGAGCTCATGTCCAAGATGAGATGTTACAAAGATGGGGAGCGCAGCGGGGCAAATGGGGCCAGACAGGTCCCTGCTTCCCGGCGAGTGTGAGATGGAGCTGGGGGACAGGAGAGGAGAGGGCAGCTTTTGAAAAGCCTCTGCTGCCTGGCCACTGTCTTGGGTAGTGTTTTTGCCTTGCCGAAGCCCTGCTGCTTCCCCATTGCCTTAGGTAGGAATTGAACCTGCTGCTAAATCTGCACTGGGTCCCCGTCTCATCACCACTTTGCCCTGATCCTTGCCATCGTGAGCCCAGCGTGGAGAGGGGTTGAGCCCCCCCCATCTCTTCCAGCAGCAAAAAATAGAGGAACAGGTTTGAAACCTGGAAAAGGAGGAGGCTCATCCTGCGACGTGCAGCTGAGCTGGGCAACTCGCCACCTCGGGATGCGGTGGGTGCTCAAGGTTTACGTGGGCTCAGGGGGACACCGGACACATCGAATCCATTGAAACAGATTCTGGCTCAGACTCTTTCTGCACAGCAAATTCCTGGTGCCTGGAAGCAGGCACATTTGCCTGCTTTTATTGCTTTTTCCAGTGCATCCACTGCTGGCCGCAGGTGGAGACATCTAGCAGGGGAGAGGGCCTCGTATCGCGGCCAGGGCCACTGGCTTGTTCCAGCTCTGGGCTCACCACGGCCTCGCTAGACCAACCCTTCTCCTTGCCCTTGTCAGGAGTGGCCTTCCCAACTTCTGTGCCGTGGCCCTGGCCCTAAACCAGCTGGGCTACCGAGCCATCGGGGTGCGCCTGGACAGCGGGGACCTGACCAAGCAGTCCAAGGAGATCCGCCGGGTGTTTCGTGCCTGCAGCGCCCGGTGAGTCCCAGACACCTTCCTGGGTGGGGGACCCTGGGGAGCGCCCACGGGCTGCCACTGAACCTCTGCCTTCCTGCGCTGGGTGCCCAGTACCTCCTCCTGGCCGCTGCACCCACGTCAGGGTTTTCATGGGGCTCTCGCTGCCAGCTGAGCAGTGTGTTGTATGGTCGGCGCTGTGGGGAAAGTGGCTCGGCCTCGTGTGTGAAGAGCGCTCAGGAAAACTGGATGAAGTTGGGAGTGCTTGTGCTTGAGCTGCAGAGCTCCAGCCTGGCTCTCCCCTGGCTTCGCATCTCCTGGCTGGGTCAACTGGGGGGGTGGCAGCAGTCAAATTGCCCTCGCTGCTCTGGCTGGGGTGGTTGCATCTGCTCTCCTGCTCATTCTCTCTGTCCCTCGCTTTTCTCTCCAGCTTCCAAGTCCCCTGGTTCGAGACTATCTCTATCGCCGTGAGCAATGACATCAGCGAACGGACCCTGGAGGAGTTTATCCGAGAGGTGAGGTGGGCACCGCGGAGGCTGGGATATCACCTCTGCCTTCGCCAGAGGCCTCTGAGCTTCAGGGAAGGGTGGGCATGCATGGAGTGAACATGACGGTCACCTCGCCTCTCTCTGCTACTTGGTCTCTCCTTGTGTGAAAGCAGAAACAAAGGGTCTCCAGGCTGGAAAAGATGGTTTTTGAGTGGGCTGGACAGATGGATACTAGGCACCTTTGGGTAGAGCAGCCTCTAAGCTGCCCCGTGGCTCTGGTTTTAGCACAGACTAAAAGCCAGCAGCAGGACCGGGCTGTTGACAGTCAGTGTCTTCTCTGCCGTATCAGGGGAGCGAGATCAACATGATCGGCATCGGGACGAACCTGGTGACATGCCCCCTCCAGCCGTCGCTGGGCTGTGTTTATAAGGTAACGGTGGCTGGGGCTCAGCTGTCTGCCCCGCTCGGCTTGTGCGGCACGGGGATTCCCGGCTCCTGCTTGGGCTCACGCGTCTGGGCTGAATAGCAGAGGGGAGACCAGCTCTGCCGGACACCGCTGCAAGGCAAAAGTCCTGTTTCTTGCAGGTGATGGTCACAGGAAGACTGTAACAAAAAGTTTGTGGTGGGGGGAGTGTTGGGTCAGGAGGGGGCCAGAATTTCCAACTTTGGGGGTGGCCTGGGTGTTTTTATGATTTATTTGGCTGTTTCACATCAGGGTCACATGTAAAGATGGGACAGATTCGCTCCTTTGGGTTTATGCCCAGCAGACCGGGGCTGCAGCGGAGGTGTAGAGAGAGAGGCGTTGGAGCCACTCTGCCTGGCTAAGAGCGGCCAGCGGGCGCTGTGATCTCCGCGTAGTCCCCGCTGCCAGCGTGAGCCAGTGCTTGCTACAGAAATAAGGTGCCCGTCCCCATAACCTCCTCTCTCCTCAGCTGGTGAAAGTGAACGGCTCTCCTTGCCTGAAGCTCACGGAGGACAGGGAGAAGATGACGATCCCCGGGACTAAGACGGTGTATCGGCTCTACGACGCTGCTGGTGAGCGCTGCTGCTCGTGGTGCCCATCGTCTGCCTCCACCGCCTGTCGAGAGGGCCTGGTTAGCCCGCAGGCAGCGTGGCAGTGGATCGGAGTTCCCCACACACAGGGCAGCCTCATGGCTGCACCGCTGGGATGTTTCTCCAAACAGCGGGCTGGTTTGGTGCTGGGCAGAGCGTTGGGAGACTGCCTCCTGCGGTGCTGCCCAGCTGAGCCGCATCCTCCAACCCGCTCCTGTCCCGTACTCCTGCCTCCAGCATTGCGTGCGTCCGCTCATCCCCTAACCCGGCGCCCCTGCAGGTCACCCCTTCATGGACCTCATGGCCCTGGAGGAGGAGCCCTCACCCAGCGCAGGCCAGGAGCTCACTGTCCGCATCCTGGGGAGCGAAAAGGCCAGCAAGGTCAGACCCGCCACCGTGGAGAACCTGCATCGCACATACTTCCAAGACGGACAGGTCAGAGCCAGCTCTACCCTCTCCCCTCCATGGGCTCGACCCTGGTGCACACGGTGCTGGCCAGGGTGCAGCCAGCCCTGCCGTCAGCGTGGTGGGGCAGGAGGTGGGGAGGGGTCCATGCCGCATGCAGAGCACGTTCACCCAAGCGAAGAAGCCAGGGAACGGAGGGGGCACGGGGCGAGGAGACTCCCTCAGCGACGCTGGCAAGGCACAGTCCCTCTGGGGTTGGGACGCGTCCCTGGGAAATCCCATTCCCTTCCGAACGCCTCAAGCTGGATGTAGTTTTTGCCTCGTCCGAGGTGGGTTTCCATGGACTCTCAGCAGAGTCTGCAGGGTCTCGGCCCAGCTGCATGGGAGGTGGAGACGGGGGAGTCCCCCACTGAGCCCTCAAGCGTCTCACGGCTGCTTTCAGCCATGTGGCCGTCACTGCGAAGCCTTGGTTTTGGTCACTGCATTACTAAAACCCAGCCAGGGTTTTCTCAGGTGTAAATTTTATTTTATTTTATTTTTTAAATGAAGTAGCTTTGGTAGGAGCAAAACCTGTGCTCAGAGCTCCGCCAGACCCTGGGTCGTTTGGGACGTGGGCTGGCTCCTCGTACAGATGTGGTCGCGTGCCTCCTTCTCGCAGGTGTGCGAGGCGCTGCCCAGCCTGCCGGAGGTGAAGAGCCACGCGCAAGTGTCCCTCAGCCAGCTCAGCCCTGCGCACCGGAGACTCCACGAGCCAGAGCCTTACCCGGTACGGTAGGAACTTGCTGGGGCCAGGAGGTCGGCCCTCGCTGCAGGAGGTGGGACAAGGGGCTGGTCCTCACGTGCCTGGTGGTGGGGAAACGTTCACTGTGTCCCCCTGTGCTCTTGCACCAGGTGGCCATCACGGAGAAGCTGCACCTCCTCTTTGAAGAGCTGCAACAGGCCAGCCGGTGAGCGCACGGCGCTCGCCCTCCGCGCCGTCCGAACCGGCGCCGGATGCAGCCCTTGGCAGGGGCCAGCTCTTCCTCCGTGCTCTTTCAAGATCTGGCGACTAACTGGTAATTAATGGCTCTCCTAACGTTGTCGCTCTGTGGGTGCTGAGCCGAGGACGGCGCAGGACCTGGACCCTCTCCCCGCCTTCCCAGCAACACGAACTGGACCCAGCGAGGAGGAGGTGGGCAGAGCAGGGCGGCACCAGCCGTGCCTTCTGCGTTGACAGCGCTGCCCAGGCAAAGGGGAGGGGGCCGCCACCGCTGTCACCGCCTCTGGGCCACAGGTCTCTGGGATGCGGCACTTATAGGCCTGGTTAATACAAATACAGCGAAGGCACGGCTGCAGCCCAGAGCGTCCCAGAAACGCCCCTGCTGCCACCACCAAGCCAGCCCGTTGCCACTGCAAAGGTGGCGGACTGCCTGCATGGCGCCAAGCCCCCATCGGGGGTTGTTGGTGTCACTAAAGATGCTGTCTCAAGCGAACAAAAAGGGGCCTGACATGAAATTACTCCCCCTCAATCTTCTTCAGCTTGTGCTTTGCGGGACATCCATGGCAGGATGCACTTTGCCCTTTTGCTCTCAGCTTTGACTCTCTAACCACCTTTTTTATATCTTCCCATTTTTTTTTGTATCAGTCCACGAACAAGTGCTCCAGAGCATGGAGACTAGTTTCATTCCACAGGCGGGAACGTTAACTTGACTGTTATAGCGAGATGCTTTCTATAATCTCTGCGCTTACTTTGTCCCAAGCACAAAATGAAATAAATGCCTTAACCCACTAGCTGCAAACACACCTTGTGGCTGCCCTGGTCCTTCAAACAAAACTCACTTTCTTCAGCTTGAACGTTTAACTCAATGGCCTTCACTTCATGGCATGGTTTAGACTTGAATAAAGGTAACACGAAAAGCAAGCGATTACAGTAAAGGTGCCTGGGTTCTTCCCGGGCAAGTGCTCCACATCCCCCTTTCGTGGCATCCTACAGCCCTAACTCCTGCTCTGGCTCATACGTCTTTGCTAGCGCCTTTTGGGGTACGTCTCAAACATGAGGCACACAGGACAGCTGCGGCAAAGACTAGTCAAAGACTTTATCACAGTAGGATTAACAAAATTTGTCACATGGAATGGAAAAAAAACCCACAACAACAACAAAAAACAGACCAAGTACTCTTCCCTTCTCAGATGAGCATGTTTTTGCTAATCCTGCCTCAATTTGTAAGAGGAAGATAGCAAATCCCCACCCACCCACCCCAAGCTTGCAAAATGTACAGCCAAAGATGCCCAGATCGAGACACACACTAAAACGTGCAGTGATGGAAGGCAACACAGAGCTCTCCAGTGAGATTCGCCCGCTATTCCTCACGGCCGAGACCCAGATCAACACTGGGCTATTCCAGACACCGGACCTGTCGGCAGGAGCCTCGCTTTTCCCCACTGGTGTTCAGCCTTAACATCCACACGCCTGTCTCCAGTGACCACAAGGAAACTTGGCTGGATTTGCACATCCTTCCCAGAACAGTCTAAGTAAGTGAGAGGTATTTGTGGTGGGTTTTTGTTTGTTTGTTTACATCTTTGCAGCATATGTTGATGGGAGGTGGGAAAAAAAACCCACACGCACTGGAAATTAAGAGCGTAGCGTAGCACTGCCTGATGATCTTGTGTTTTTAGAGAAAAAAAAAAAAAACAGGTTAGAAAAATCACTGTTGCAGTGCTACAGCTGGGCCTGTCATGTGTAAGGCACTGTATCATCCTTAGAACTTTAAAAGCAGGGGGGACGACCCTAAACCTCCAGCTAATAGGAAGCTGGTTTTCATTTTAACTTAATAATTTTAGAGCTAAAGTGCCAAAGACACAAAAATCTCAGCCCACAATATACCTGAGTAGAGATTGTCCTGAGTTCTTGCAAGCTACTGAATGAAGAGCAACTTTCAACAGACCCGGACAAGACGGGGAGAGGCCCCAGCAGCAGCAAACCAGTCAGCCCTCGCTCCACGGGCACAGAAGAGAGCAAAGGGAATTAGCCAGCGGAGCTCGGGAAGCCAGTGCACAAGAGAGAGCAGGTAAATCCATCCGCAGGACGATCCTCTGCTAGAGCTGCCGCCACCTCTCCCGCCCGCAGACGGAGAGACAAAAACTCTTCCAACACTGTCACTTTGGCATCAGGAATTCAGCTCACCGGGTGTATCGCGGCTCCAAAGCGGGGGCACAGCCTCACCCGTCGTCGTGCGCTCTCTGCTGCGGCTCTCCGGCAAGCGACGTTCATCTAATGCTTCCGGCGTTATCTTTCGAAACCAAACGCCTTGCGCGTAGGGCTAGTACACGTGCAAGAGGCCAACATAAAAGAGCTAAACCTGCGACAGGCAGGGTCTTTGGAAGGGGAAGTGCTCAGTGATCCAGCGAGGCACAAACGCTCAGAAAGGGCGAGCGCCAACCGCGCGGCCTGCAGGGAACAAAGCCACCAGGGAAATCTCTCGAGCGCACCAGCAGCTTTGAGGTCTCACTGCGTGCCAACCATCCAGGTTTGTTATAGGCCAGCCCATCCTTTGTAGAAACCGCATACAGAAATAGAGGACGTACACGAAAGTTGATAAAGCTATCAAGCTGTCGAGGTCCCTGCTACCAGCCAAAAAAAGGTCCCAATCCCATGTGCATCGCTGCGCGGCCCAAGCTGACAGGCAAAGCTACAGGTTGCAAGCTAACACAGGCTGCAGGAATTATAAAGAGGTAAAAAAAAAGAGAAGGAAGGAGCATGTGCTTAATGGTAGACAACCCCCAATTTGCAAACTTAAATAATTTAACTTAACAGAATACTAGTTTCCCCAGAGACCTCCCCTCCCCCCAACCCTTATTGCAGTTACAGCAGAAAACCCAATCGGGTTCATTTTTATAGTGCTGGATAAGGGAAGCGATGACAACTCTGGGACCATGACAGTTGAAGAGAGGCCCGCACCTTGTGGGGTCACATCCCAAACCCCCTTCCTCACACATCCCTTAACAACACAGATACAGCTCACACCTGGTTTTCCCACTCAGCGAGTCCACATGAGGAAGTGTTACACAGGGCGAGACCACAGTTTTCTTGTGCTCTTTGCACACCTGAGGATAACTGCTCAGCTGATTAGAGGTGCTGGTCCTGACCTTCGGAGGGAAGAGCTGGCAGGGACAAGAGGAAGTTGCAGGAAGACCCTGAGGGCAGAGCTGCAGAGTACCTGAGAAGGGAGGAGAGTGGGAAAGGAAGGTGGGAAAAGCAAATGTATTTGAAGGTAAGTAATTCAGAGTTCAGGTCTGCAGGAAGCACAAACTATCACTTGCTAAGGCCAGACAGGCTCACGTAGATAGTTTGATACCAGGTGCTGGAAGAGGCAAGAAGAGGCAAAAGTGCAAGGTGTCAGTGTACCCGCAGTCCGGCTGCTTTCACTGATTAACAGCTGCAGGTTTGATCCACGCTCACGTTTCTGAAGCCTCGCTGCTCTGTGTGGCAGCGCCAGCCCAAGGAAGCGTCACTTGTAAAGCGCCATCTTCTTACTCTGGTACATATACATGTAGGCATCGCAGAAGAGGCGTTTGGCCACTCCATCCATGTCCCGGGGTTGCTCCAGGGCCAGCGCAGCCACTGGCAAGTCCAGGTATTTGGCAACTTCAGGGCACAGCGTTACCATGGGAATGTTGAAGCCATTTTCATCTCCTATCCCAAAAAGAGGGAGAGAAGTGTGAGTCCCAACCAGGCCCCAAGGGACAAATATCCACAGTTCAAGCAGATACCACAGCAAGGGACAGTAATGTAGTGCCTTAGCTGAGATATCGAGATGCCAAGAACAAACTGGGCCAGGACAGAACTGTCCTTGCCCACAGCGCAGCCAACCCTATCTGGCTCAAGAAGTCCCTCATCTGAAAACGGCCAGAGGATGAGAGCACTAGGAGGAATAATCACATACGCTTGGCCTGGTTGTACTCTTGCGTAGACTTTGCTTAATGGTCACTGTTGGAAGCAGGATCCCGAGAGAGCCTAATTCGGGTATGGGGCTTCAGGGGAAAAGGCTGTCCTTTGTTATATAAAGCTGTTACTCCCCAGTACCCCTCGTTCGCCCCAGAAGCCTGGCGCTCCTTTTAGACACGGCACAGGGTCACTCTGAAGCACTGCTAAAACCGTCCACCACTGTGCCTCGAAGCAAACTGACCAGTGCCTACGCGATGCGCGTTACAGACCCTCATTGACGCCCGCTGCGCGACGCTCACTGCAATCAAAGCTCCGAGCCCGCCGCCCCGTCCTCACCATGCCTGTCGGCCATGCTGTCGAAGAACATCCAGTGTTTGTCCTCGGGGCCGTATTTCACAAAGGAGACGTAATGGCTGGTCTCGATACAGAGCACTGCAAAGAGCTCCATCTTCTCGCGGGGGACCTGCTGGCTGCCTCGGGGGCTCATACTGTGAAACTCTTCGGGGACGCGCAGCCTGGTCGGCTTGTGCGCTTTGCGCCGGTAATGGGAGTGAACCTGAGGAGAGACGGTGGGGTGTACCGCTGAGCGGGCAGGACAAACTTTGTTCTCAATTGATCTACCTTCCACGCAGCTGACTGCCCCGTGTGCCAGGGAACGGCACAACATCCACATCCTGAAAGTCAGAAGTTGAGATGGGAAGCTGCTGCCCTCCAAGAAAGGCTGTAGGAATGCTCTGAGCAAGACAATGCGAAGGGCCCAGCACTCAGTCTGTGCAGGATCGGTGCTTATTTAGGCTCTATGTAAGCAGAGCGCAATGTATGAGAGTTCAGTAACATGTGGCAACTGACGCCGCTAGGGTAGCTCATTCAGTTGGCAGGACTGACAGCTCAGGAAAGGGCCCCTCTGTGCCCGACCTGAAGAGCTGCAGGGACAGCAAGGGAAACGTGGGTATTTCAGAGGTTTTGATCTGTTGTCAGCCACCAGGGCAGATTTTGGAAGCACCTAAAGAAACCGAATACCTGTTTGGAGCAGGAGTTGCAGAATTGCTTCAGGCCTGTAGCTGCGAATATCTTGTCTTTGAAACACTCAGAACACTCCAGGGTGGCGACATCGCCACACAGGCAGCACTCCCTGGGACCTGCAGGGGGTAACAGGACGTGTCCTCCCTAGGTCTCACCAGAAATGCACCTTGTCCTGCCACAACTAGTGTTCAGGGAAGAGGAATCACAGTACGATCCCCCCCTCACATCTTCTGCTCACAACCCAAAGAGTCAAGACCCATCACGTGGTTCCTCACAGACCTATCGGTCAGCTTTACCATTGCGCAACAACTTACTGTCAAGCAGCAGATCGGTTATATCCAGCTCTAAGGAAGGAATGATTTTGCTGAACATTTTATATTCCTTCCCAAAACGTGGCATTTGGATAATGAAACAAGATGGGATCTGGGAAAAGAAAGGCAAATGAGTCACCAAGCCAGAAGAGACAAGTCCCAGAGACTCTTCGCTCCCTATTGCTGCTCAGACTAAAGATTTTCTGCTCAAGTTATCCACAGAACACGACAGCAACAGGGGAAAGCAATATCCCTCTTCCTTCATGTTCAGATTTCCCAAGACTTCTCTCAGGTTGTACCTATGTATCCTACTGCTTTGCTGTGTTAGAGAGAAGACACACACTAAACCCACTGCCAACTAACTAGCACGCACAGGTATGTTGGAGGAAGTGGGAAAAAAAAAAAAAAAGGCAGTAGATAGTGAGGAAGAGAGAAGGTAGCTGGGCTCACCTCCACTAGCTTCAGATCGGAGGACAGGAAGGAGTGTTCCACTAACTGCTGTACATCAGGAACCACCAGATCCTCCTGTTTGTCCATAAATATCTGGTAACAGTAACAGTCCTGCTCCTCCTGGCCTCCAGACCTGCAGGGAGCGGTCACAGGGAGCTTGTCTACTTGGTGCCACGGACATCTGAGCTCTCAGAAGACATACCATTTTTGTCCTGCAATAGCTTCTGGGCACAAGGCACAAAGGGCTGCGTGCTGTAACAGTGAAATGAAGCACACTTCCACCCAGAAATACTAAATGCATGCCATGAGAAGAGGACAGGAGTACCATATTCATTCCATATTCAGTCGCTTTATCCTGCATATCATCACATCCTGCTCCAAAGAGCATAACTCATTTTCCCCTCTTCAGTGTAAAAATTTAAGACGTTTCAGTATTTTTCAATCGACTGCTTCACAGCACAATCAGCAAAATCAGCTCAGATGACAGATCTATTTATAACTGCACATACAAAAGCTGCAAAGCAAAACCCGGTTCCATTCAAAAGGTGAGTTATGTGCAAAAGATGTCGCAGAACCTTTACATCCCTGAGTTAGCGCAGGCAGGATTTCCTTTAGCCAACCCTCTGCAGGGGAGCTGGAGTACAGAGTTGCCTTTGTACTTAGCCGTTCTGAGCAGCTCCATGATCTAAGGCTTGACTGACATCCCAACAAAGGGGCACAGAAATCTAACAATCCCCTTCTATGCTCCTGAACAGCACAGTTAGTTTTGGCTTCCTTCAGACCCTCATCTTCTTTGTCAAGTCCTGAAAAACTGGGACTTACACTCCATGGACTCCCTGCTTGAGAGACTCTAGGATCCGAGCCAGCTTGACAGTCTGGACACATCTTAACTGCATCCAAAGGCCATCAGATAGTGTTGGCTCTGCACTGAAGACGGATACTATGTTTCTCAAACCACTGCTGGCTCTCCCTAAGGATGACACTCTTTTTTCATCATTTTCTGAAGGTGGAACATCCAGGGAGAGTTTAGAAGTCTCTTTTCTTGTGCTGGCCACCTGGGACAGGATCACAAGCTGTACAGACTGTAATTAAAGGACAGCAGAGAGGACCTGTGCACAACTCACTGAGCCTTCAAAGCCTTGATCAAAGTGAAAGTAATACTTGATAATTGCAAGGTGGATAACCGGTGAACCAGGTCCGGGTAAATTACATCATCTAGATACAGAAACTTACTGCAGTTTCAAGAGTGGCTCTATTCCCAGGATCTGATGCATTATCAGATTGAGGAACTCCTCAGGATCTGGAAAGTCAGAGAAAAGCGCAAGTCACATCACACCAGTGACATTCCCTTACCCCACTGCATCCAGAAGGCTAAAACTCTCAGATAAACATGAGCTAGCATTTTTGAACTAGGAATCTCCTCTTTTACTCTAGGTAAGGTGGCATTTGGATTAGGAGCTGAGAGCATTTGGTTAATGCATAAATCCTCAGGTGAGCGTGAAAAAAGTGAGCCGGCCCTCTGAAAAGAGACAGCAGAAGAGGAAATGGCCTTCTCCTAGCTGCTTTTTCAATCTCTTCAAAACAGAATGATTTTTTCAGCTGTATTTGGGAGGAGTCACATGTATGCAGAGTAGATCGTGCACTCTTCCAAGCTGAGCCAACACAGTGACACTCTCAGAGAGCCACCTTAACGGACAGTTACTGTTAGCACCAAGGCATTAACTAAAAGTGAAACGAGGGACAGCTATGGAAGCTCATGAAAGAGCAGCAGCTAAACCATCCCCGGCTAAAATACGTATACCATACCACAAAAAAAAACCCTGCTGTTCACTGACAAGATACCTGCTGTTTCTGGAAGAATCAATGCCACAATTACTATCCAGGTTCTTGCAGCTTGTTGCATGGTACTGGAGGAATCCCTAGCCTTTCTTTGTTCTAAACATGCGGGACCTTGCTACGCATGGACAGGAATGTGGTGATTGCAACCAGAGGGAAGGGGGCTTCAGCTATAGTGTTTTCTGTCTTATTTTAACCAAACCACAGTCTTTGAGGAACCTCATATAACTTACCAGAACTCAAGCTTAGCAACACAATAAACCAAGCTGGTTTCTGGCAAGGATATCAGGGACAGACTTATCAGGGCATAACTCCAAGTATAAATCAAAGGTTAGAGAAATTTCCTTCGCTTCAATTCTGTTTACACAGTTCTTCCTCTCCCCCCCACCCCCAGCAGCAACTGCCACCAGCTAGAGCTCTAGCAATTCCTGTCTTTCCATCAGACGTAAGTCTTTCCAGCAAACTGAAGTTACAAACTCCACAGAGTTTAAAAACCTGAAAATATTTTCTGTGCACATTTTTACATAAATTTAAAATATATAAAACGGGCATGGGAGAAGTGCAAAACTAAGTTGTCAGCCTGGCGCCTGGATGAGGCCGTTCACACCCAAGCAATTCTGGACAGTCTCCAGAGAACGCATTACCTTTTTCAGCAGTGGTAAAGCTTGAACATTGGCCCTTCTCAGTAAGCTGCTCCCTAAGGTGCATCACACTCCTGGCCATGACGAAGCCGGTCCTAGAAACAAGCAGCAGCTGCAGATGATCTCTGTAGCATATTTAAATCTCAGCATCACAAAACATCCCTAGCTTGCATTCCAGCAACCAGTTCCAGGACATTGTCCACCAAGGAGGATGCTAACATCTTACATACAGGCAGCTCTCAATGCCTCTCTCTCACACCTAGTGAGGCAGGATGAGGAATGAATTTGGTATTTTTGATATAAGCCCAGAAAATGTAGCTCTCCTGCCATGGTCTACCCTGTTACAGCCCAACATTGCATACTGGCTTTAGGTATTGTCGGTATTAACTTTTCATGGATCAGCTGTCGAGCAAACTGTGTTCGTGTTCTGTAGTGATGCCATTGATTTACCAGCTCCAAGGCTTCCCCACAGAGGTGGTCTCAATCCCCAGGAGTCACCTTTTAGTCCTTTCACTGGGAACTGGAGCTCACAAGGCTTCCTCCTGACTAGGGAAGACCAGACCTGGCTTGACAACATAAACCCTGTGCAGGAGTTAAACTAGAGACAACCTTCTGGCTGGGGTAGAGAGAATCGCCTCCCTGCAGTATTCCCAACTCAGCAGTGGGGGTCAGTGCTAGACTGGCCCTTCTCACATGGATGCCACAAGACCAACAAGCTGAAAGATCAACGTTCTGACTTTTGTAGGCATTCCTACAGCCTCAGGAATCACGGCAGCCTTACAGTAAGGTGGAAGGCAACAATTGGAAGAGAAAGCTGAGAGGAAGACCTCTGCGTGTGGCTGGCAGGAGAACCCCTCCAGGTCACCCTTTCTCTCAGTGACACGTATCGTGACCGGTGGAGGGCAGAGCAGCAGAGAAGGCAGGAAGACAGATGGACAACTTCCAGGATTCCCACACGCTATACTCACTTCCGGAGGGGATTAACGATCTCATCTCGCAGAATGTTTTGGACATTCCTGTCACACAAGGGGAAGGGCTTAAAAAGCATGGAGTCCAGCACGGATGTACAGGAGAAGAGGCTGCAAAGAAAGCACGCTGCGTAAGTCTGATGGGTTTGCAGCTGCAGCTATAACCAATTTGTAGTGCCTAGTGACAGTTGCCGGCTTTTATTTTCAACAACCCGTGCATGCAGTTACAGAAATATGAGTGACAGAGAGCCTCCACAGTGAGATGATAAACCGTATTTGGTTTAATGAACACTTGTAGTAAGCAAGCAAACGGCTTAGCGAAAAGTGAATCTCATGCTTTGCAGCCAAAACTGCTCATGGAGGGCACCACTGAGTCTTTTCCTCTCCAGTGCTGCATCCTGGCATACCCTGGGCAGTTTCTTGCAAATATGTTTCCAGTCATTAGCTCCAGTCATCAGCCTGGTCCAGTCCAGCAAACTGTGATCTTTCACTACCCTGCACGCATGACAGATACACGAGTACCTTAGGTACTCCTGAGGGCTACTTTGAAGCTCGAGAACCTACCAGATTACAAAGGAGCTCAAAAGGCAGCAAGCATTGAGGCTGCGTCTCCACACATTTATATCCTGTTTTACGCTGGGTGAGTTTCCAGCTGTGCTGGAAATACAGGGAAGCATTGCACTTTAGGCTCTGCCCCAAATAAAAAGTTATTATTTAGCAGCAGGGCGCTGCCCAAGCAGACTCGTACCTGAAGAGAGCTGCATCCATATAGCAGGAATTACAGTGGCCTTGAATCCCCTTCATCCGCCCACGCAGGATGTGCACTGCTGCCTCATTCCTGAGGGGAGGAAAATTGACCAGAACCTGTGGAAGAACTTCCTGCTCTCCTGCAACACAAGTAACAGAAGCAACTCCCTTTAGCTTCCCACCTTGGCTGGGTCACCTCTGCCCTTCCCTCCTGCCCTGAAGGGCTGCTCTGCTCAAAGGTCAGCGCGCTGCTTTCCTGCACTGCTCCTCCTGGGACAGGACCACGCTGGGCTGAAGGCTTGTCTCTTTAGTCATTCATCTACTAGAAACAGGACAAAACCTAACCATCTGTTCCTCACCAGAGCTGGGCCCTACCAATCCACACTGCCTCTACCATCCTTATGCCAAGGATTAATGAAGAGAAAAAGAGCTACAAAGGAGCTGATGCTGTGTTAGATGCAAGCTTGGGATCTCTCTGCAGAAAGATCTGTGATGCAAGCCGTGAACATCGAGCCTGAGGGAGTAGGTAAAAGCTGGCACAAAACAACAGTCCATCTGACCCTGCCATGAACGAGAAGGACTGAATGTCCTGCCTTACCCTGGTTCCAGAAAGGAACAGAAACGCACAGGGTTCAGCTGAAGCATCTCCAAGGACATGGAGCAACACTACGGGAGGTGCTGTGCCATCATATTGGGAGTAGTCGCTGCGTCCCTAAGGTCTGAAACCTCTGAGCACGCGTTATGGCAGCATTCATAATCACCTGAATGGCAGAGCCAGAACATGACCCCAGTAACAAAGGGACAAACAGGCAACTTTGCTTTTATAGCTGGTCCATACGTGGCTCTCAAACACTACAAATTACAACCGACAGCATCCCCATAGGGCAGGCAGGCGTCAACACAATTTCACAGGAGAAAATTCAGGAGAATTTGAGGAACTAAGTTAGTCCATGGCCACAGTGAGACAGCTCCTAGCATCAAAAAGGAGCAGCTAAGTCTCCAGCCCGCTTCCCTCGCTATTCCTGCTGCAGAGCAGACAGGGTGAGGAGAAGCCCAGTTGCATTCTCATCCCCTGGCCTGCCATCTCTTTAACCACTAAGCTTTCTTGAACCTGATCTTTCTATTTCTTTGGTGTTTTCCCTTTCTACTCCAATCCCCTCTCTTCAGTGTGTCCTTAAAATACTTTTCCTTCTCCCTGCTCCCGTTTTTGGGGAGTAGCTAAAGGAATCCGGATGTCTCATTTACAGTTTCTAAACGACTAGTTCACATGGTCTGCTGAACTCTGGAGGTATTTCTTGCTGTTCAAATGAAAATATTGGCCTGTCCTTCCCTGTATCTTCTTGTGAATGTCCTGTCATCACATCAAGCTCTATATTAAAATGAACTTAATCCCTCTCCCTTTCCCAGCTCCTCCTTATTTCTCAGTCTCCAGGTAGGTACAACAGCGTTATCACCCGACATCCTGGCCATAGGCCTGAGTTACCCCTTCCAGTTCTCCAGATCCACGTGTACAACTTACATTGGCATAACATTTAAGATAGGGTATCTAGGTTAGGCCCTACAGCTAGTGCTTGTCCACAGTCAGGTCTCAATTATACAAGACCTTTCCTTCTGTCCAGAAAACCATGGGCAGAAGAACCGTGCCTTGCTTGCAGCATTCAAAATGCCTTGCAAAGACTATCGCTCTAGACCACCGTATTGCGTTGCCTTCCTACATTTCCCCTTCTCTTACACATACATGCCACAGTGTCCTCACTGTTAGAGCCGTTCACAGCATGTTGCCTTGTATTCACTGCCTAGCCCCCGTAAGTCTAGTTGATGTTAACCCTGCCTTTAGTTATTTACTGTCCCTCACATGTGTGGGGCGTTCCCTATAAATACCATCATGTCAATTTTAAGGACTGTGAGCACTCTTAAGTGTTGTAACAAGAGAGAAATACAACTTTGCCAGCGAGTTCTGATGTGCAGTGGATTGGAAAATGTAAAGAAACATTCATTTCCTCTGCACAAGGAGGCAGATCAGGCCTACCTACAGTCCTCTCTGAGGCTGAAAGGGGATCATGGACTCTTTGAATAGTAATATGACACATATTGCTCTAGACACGTACTAACAGAGACTGCTCACAAGGATCCTCTGTAGCATGCCTTGTCCTAGCACGATACCGTGTCCCCCCTCCCCAGAGAACTTACCATAATCCATAAGATTCAGGTCACTGTTGTGCGAGCACTGGAAGCGAACATCCGGCTGGCACGACTGCAGCTTCACAAAGAGGCCACGCTTTGGAGCACAGTGGAAATAATATTTGCCCAGCCATTCACCAGCTGTGACCCCCTTATCTTCATCCTGGGAAAAGAGCACTGATGAACCACATGAGAGCTGGCACTGTATGAATGAGGTGTGATTTGCCATACGGCCATTTTGTATCTTGAGAGCTATGTACGTTTGGTCTTGTTTTGCTAACTACTTTCATTTATTCTGGTTATGTTTTTAATCTAGCAATCCCGTTTGTAGGGACTCATGATTATTCTGTCCCACGTTCCAATAACGTCACTCAAGGTTCTGGAAGACCTTTGTCAGAACAGCAAATAAAGCCTCATAATCGCTCTGCAGGCAATAAAGTGTCCTCAGTGATAAATGGGGTAACAAGGCAGAATGAGACTTGCCCAATTTCCTACAGCAAGTCAGTAGAAGACCTATATATAATAAGGAATACACTTGATCAGCTGTGCTTGTCCTCACAGTTCAATCTCTGACATGCCAGTAGCCCAACTCCGGTCAGGCTGAGAGATACACAGTCACAAACTGAAGTAGTCTTCAGAGAGAAGAACAAAGCAACCAAGACCTGTCGGTTCTGATTTTCAGTCTCACAGCAAGAAGTATTTTGCTCCTTACCAGTTCAACTCCTGCCATTTTGTACTTAATCTGGGGCAGGTACCCCAACCAGCGGATGATTCCTGAAACCTGATTTCCCTTGTCCAAGGTGATCTGGACCATGGAGTTCACCTCCAGGGATGAATTCCCACTTTCACAGTCCTCACCGCTCTCATTTCTCTCTCGTTTCATCTGTTTTGGCTGTCCCAAGCCCATGTCAGGCTCATATGGTGGAAACAAACCTAATGGGCAAATACAGAATGTCAGGAGAGGCAGGAAGTCAACATCTAATGACAGACACCTCTGGGTCTCACCACTGTCTTCCCAATACCAGTTCTATTTTGAAATTCTAGAGCAAAGGGAAGCATGAGGCTGAGCATGGGAGACATGAGGTGTGATTCGCAGCATGCATTTCAGTGATATGGAAAAGTTGGTCTAATAGCTTGCTGCTGCTGAAAGCAGATGATCCCACTCCTTATTTCCCTGTTCAAAACTGCACAATCTGACTTCACTCTGGAGCTTAATCCAGCCCTTTGCAGAGCCATTTCAGGCTGCTGAAACAGTGGTGGGTCCCTGCTATTTTTCTGCCTTTATTGAGATGAATCAGCTCAATCTGATGACTGCTCCTCTCGGGCTGGTCCTGACAGCAATACAAAACACTTGGTGGCAAGGTACAGAATCCACTAATTTGTAAGTTTGCCTAATGACTCACACCGTCACTGCTGTCATCTGTGCCTTTCTGAGTTTGGCTGGCGCCAAGATGAGGCTATTGCTCCACCTTCTACAACTAAATTAAAGACTCTTTGACCAGTGGTATTTTCTTCCCTATAAAATACTTACGCACTACAATCAGACTCTCTGTTCTTTCCGATAAATTGGGAGACTCTGAGCTCTAGTTGCCTAACGCAAAGAATTTTGTCTAGAACTTGAGATTTTTTTTAATGAAACTTTTCTGCCTCCTGATCCTGAGCTAGTTGGGACTAGCTGATGCTTCTGTTGCCCTTTCAGCTAGTGCCCTGCAGAGAAGAAATAAACGCCTAAATCCACAGGATTGTACACAGGGCAGACATATCTCATGATAACCTACTTTGAGAGAGCAAGCTTTCCTTCACAACAGAGTCCATAGGGATTTCTCTGAAAATGTCAGTTGTTCCTTCTTCCTCCTGATAGGAAAGAAGATTGTATCAGCTAAATGCTCTGTCAGACATAGGGCGCTCCTGGAACATGAACCCGTTTTTAAAACGGGCCTGAAAAGTTTGCAGGTAACTCCGTGTCCCTTTTGGGCACTCCTTCCACTACTTCTTAAGGCCCCGCCACGACACAGGTACAAAACAAACAAACAAAACAAACAAGAAAAGAAGGCAAGGCTGCTCTTACCGGACAAACTTTAACGAACCACTGGCTTCCCTCCCTGTAAACTGCCATTGCTATTCCCTTTGTGAGGACCTCGTCCACATAGAAACTAACTGCATCTCCCACTTTCACAGGAACCAACTCCTCCGCGTCTGGCTTTGGCTTCTGTTTCGCATGGTCGTTGTCAGGCACAGGAGTAAACTGGACTCTGTTAAATGGCAGGAAGACCCCACAGTTCCGCTTACACTTGAAATACTCAGTGCCGTGGTAAGATCCATCATTGCGCCCTCTGCTTTCACCTTCACCCTGAAAACATGCCAGAAAGGAGCGTTACATCCCGAGCCACAGGCAGGTCAGCGGAAAGACGCCTAACCAGGAACGTGGCAACCTAATCTTATTTAAGAGGTGGATTTCTGCAAAACCTAGTGAAAACAATGGGAGCTAGGTGCTGGGGAGAAGAGCAATCCTTGCTCTCCCGCTGTAAAGTGAGTCACGCAGGGGACTAAATTTTCTGTTGAGCTGTGCAAGGCAAGAGAAGGTGTTGTTAGAAGGGAGGAGCAGAGACAAAGCAGTTGCATGGCCTGGACCAGGCCCACACAACACAAGGGCTATACAATCGGAGCAGAAATACCACGACGTTATGAGCTGTGCGCCCTCCTAAGCTATGGCACGGGATTCTCACAAACATAAAGGGAATAAAGCATCTTTTTTTCTTCCTTGGCCACTTTACCTGCAACTCCACCCCAAAGAAGAACGGAGAAAGCACAGACGAAGTATTTTTGTGAATGCTGCCAATGTAGCGGATGACACCAGGGAATTGTTGCCGGTCAACCTCCACCATCACTTTTTGGCCAGGCGTAGCCTTCAGAGCTGCTTCAAGGCTCAGTCTCTCCAGGAAGTAGTTCAAACGTTCGTTGTGGCTGCTGATGGCCAGGAGAAAGACAGCTGTCTCCTCGCGCACAGGTTCAAGGATTTCTACATTTACTGTGACAGTGGAGCTGTCATCCAACATGACAACTTTGAGGAAACAAGCAGGGGGCCTGTCATCCGAGAAGTTGCGCAGGTAACTTCTCTCACTGCAGAAGCACATGTTCCCAGCTTGAAAGTACTTGCTGCCATAGGTACAGTCATCTGTCAGGATGTAATAGCAATATCCATCCCCTACTGAAGGCAGGATGCTGGTCGTCATCTTTCCCCTGGCTTCTGAGAACTGGCAGTCACACTAGGGCAAGAAAAATTTTACATGTGACATCTTTATAACAGTGTTGATACACACGTTATCACAGGATCTCAGAATAATTCAGGTTGGAAGAGGCCTCCGGAGGTCTCTAGCAGGTTGTTCAAGCCTCATCCAGTTGAGTTTTGAGTATCTCCAAGGATGCACAATCTCACATCCTCTCTGCTACCCTGTTCCAATGTCTGACCACTCTCACGGTGGAAAAAAGAAACCCGTTCCTTGTACGAACCAGGATCTTTCACAGCCCAGCTTGTCCCCTCTCTCTTTCATCCTCTCACTGCGTGCCTCTAAGAGTCTGACTCTGTCTTCTCTACTACACCCTCCCATTAGGTAGTTGCAAACAGCAATAAGATCCCCTTTTGCCTACTCTTCTCCTGGCTGAAGGAACCCATTTCTTTCACCATCTCCTCACATATGCTGTGCTCCAGCCCCCGACCATCCTGGTGGCCTCAGCCAGACTCACTCCGTCACTGTCCCTTTTGTACTGGGAATCCCCAAACATCATCCCCAAACAGCATCCAGATGAGTCTGAAGTGCCACACGCAGGGACAGAACCACTTCCCACAATCAGCTGGCTGCACTCGTGCTAATACTGCCCCGTATGCGGTAGGCCTCCTTCGCTGCAGAGGCACACTGGTGATCTGCTGCTGACTTGTGACCCTGCATCTCTCCTACGCAGAAAGGATGTGCAAGACTTACTTTTCAGATCTTCATGACACAGCTTTTTCTCTGCCCTTCTACATAGCAAAAACCTTGCTTTCAGGCTTTCACTGTCCTAGACTTAAAAACCCATTCTCCAGATCTTGCTCCTCCATCATACTAGACATGAACCACTGTTCACTCTCTTGATATCCCTCCTGGTCTATCACCTCTATAGTTCCTTGCTGGATGCATAAGTTTGCATCTCGGTTAATCCATAGCATCAGCCTTCACCATCCACATGCTCCATCTCCATAAAGGTACCATGGAGGCACTCCTGGTAAAGAGCAGCAAAGCTGCAATATCTTCCAACTCCTTGAGACTCTCCCTTGTTGTGCTACTTTTTAGGAAAGCCTAGCTTAATGGTTAAGTTGCTGATTTCTATCTGCTACATATAAAGACAGCTAGTGTTGTCTCATTAAATTCTGCCTTCTGTTTTCTTTTACAATTTACTTGGAGGGACAAAGGCTTTATTTGGCCTTTTAAAGTACCTGGAAAAGGTGGTCCTAGTCTGTGACTAGAGTTCCTACATGTTTGCAAATATATCTAAAAAATACCTGGAATCAAAAGTACATTTTCGCACGCAACATGTTTTAGTGAAATGCTGTCGTTTTCACATAATTTACCGCTCTCCATTTCATTGCTGACTGACACCTCTCAGGGACAGGGTCGTATTTCTTCCCTGTTACAACATTAAAAGAGATGAACATAGAAACTCCTACTTTCTCCAGGTAGACGTGACTGGTTGGCCAAACGTGCAAGTTGTGAATATAAAGAAAATACGAGACATGCCCGTTCCCAGGCCACACGAGCAAGGCAACCAGACATCAAGAAAGGGCAATTAAGAAAATTGATGTCTCCACTATTGGCTACCCGGTAGAAACTTTTAAAAAACTTTAAGTTGGAGAGAGGAGGAATTTGGCAGATGAATTAAGGGAAGTAGAAACACACTTGGGGCACTGTGGCAGGAAGTATGAATGCAGCTGTTTTTAAGAACAATAAATGGGTGGGCTGGGACGAAAATGTAGGCAGAGTTGGAACAGAAAGGCTATATAAACTTCAGTATCTAGGAGGGCAGAATTACTGGGGACTTCACTGAGATCACTGCTAGCATAGAAAAATCACCTAATGCCTGCTCAGGCCCTGGGTCTGTCCTTCTGCATTTAGGCCCTGGCCCATCAGTGGCAGCTTCCTCAGGAGCTGTCTCCCATTCACGCTTATTTTCCTAACCTCTCTCCACAGCAGTCGGGGAGGCGGCTCGGATGCTTGCTCTAGATGCTACTCTACTGGCTTTTGGGCAAACGCTTTGCTGCTGCTGCTGCTGAAAGCCAGGCCTCAAAAGGCATGATCCCCCCTGAAAACCATGGGTCTGCATCTGCTCGAGTCTACCAGCGTACCGAATTTCACACAACCAGAGAGCCGACAAGGGGACGCACAGCAGTGATGCGATGCCCCCCGCCACACGCGGGCAAGACCGTGAAAACCACGCTCACACTCGTCCCAGTTTCTGCCGAGGGACTCGGGCAAAGAGAGCGCCAAATGTGCAGGTAAGCCAGTGCGAATCATTCGGGACCATCCCGAAGCCATCTGGCACTACGAGGTACAAGAGGCGAGCAGCGACCGCGCGAGTCCTCCTGACTTGCAGTTGGGAGGCCATAGCAGACGGGCAAAGAGAAAGAAATCATGTGGTACGCGGCAGTTCCCTTATTTCACACGAGCACAGCTCACTCGGACTTTTTATATCTCGGCTCAAGGGACAAAGACTTAAATTTTTGTGGCTTTGAAGAGCAGATTTAAAGAGCAGTTTCCTGTGGCTTCATGCACCAAATCCCCTTACTAAATCTTCCATTTTCGGGACCTCTGTTTTGTTTTAGTTTTTTCTCAGTTCTCTCTTCACAGGGAAGTTAATAAATCTCACTGCGTATTAAACACTGCCAAGTGCAAAGGGGAAGACGATAACAGAACGTTTTCCTAATCTCTTGCAATTACAACGGCGTACTTGCAATTCACTCCCAGGGTATCTGAAACAAATGCGCGTTTAGACTGACGTACAACATTTAGACTTGCGGCCTTTTGAATAGCACTGAAGCAAGATGCGACTTCCTAGGCGAGCGGGAACCTAGAAGGCCCCGGATAATTAAAAGTGAACTAATATTAAAGCACGAATTGGGAAGAGGATGGGACGCCGCGGGACTGTCACACAGAAGGGATCCCGGAGGGGTTGAAGAAGCATCACAGAGAGACGCTGGGTTAGCGGAGGGGACAAGAGGGTCCGGCAGGGAGGATGCAGAGGGTGCGGAAGAGGATACAGGGGCTCGTGCCGCAGGGGGACGGGCGGGAGGGAAAGACACGGCGGCGTCACGCGCGGAGCGGGAGGTGGAGAGGGGAGCCGAAGAGGGGACGGGGAGGACAGGGACGTGGCGGAGGAGAGAGGATGCGCTGCGCCCGGGCAGAGGGGACGGGCGCAGGGTGTCACCGGCCGGAGCTGGGCCTGGGGTGTCGCACAGAGGGGACAGGGAGGGCGTCACGCAGGGACGGGGGGGTCACATCGCGCTGTGGCAGTAACCGGCGGGGTGGGGGGGAGAGGGTGGGACCCCCAGGGGTGTCACAGAGCAGCACCAGGGGGTCCCAGGCCAGTACTGGGAGGTCCCAGGGCTCCGGCGGGGCTCAGGCCAGTACCAGGGGGGTCCCAGGCCGGTAGCGGGGGGGGGTCCCAGGGCTCTGGCAGGTCCCAGGCCGGTACCAGGGGGGTTCCAGGCCGGTACCGGGGGGGTCCCAGGGCTCCGGCAGGGCTCAGGCCAGAACCGGGGGGGTCCCAGGGCTCCGGCGGGTCCCAGGGCTCCGGCGGGTCCCAGGCCGGTACTGGGGGGGGGGTCCCAGGGCTCCGGCGGGTCCCAGGCCGGTACCGGGGGGGGGGGTCCCAGGGCTCCGGCGGGGCTCAGGCCGGTACCGGGGGGGGGTCCCAGGGCTCCGGCGGGGCTCAGGCCGGTACCGGGGGGGGGGTCCCAGGGCTCCGGCGGGGCTCAGGCCGGTACCGGGGGGGGGGTCCCAGGGCTCCGGCGGGGCTCAGGCCGGTACCGGGGGGGGGGGTCCCAGGGCTCCGGCGGGGCTCAGGCCGGTACCGGGGGGGGGTCCCAGGGCTCCGGCGGGGCTCAGGCCGGTACCGGGGGGGGGGTCCCAGGGCTCCGGCGGGGCTCCAGCCGGTACCGGGGGGGGGGTCCCAGGGCTCCGGCGGGGCTCCAGCCGGTACCGGGGGGGGGTCCCAGGGCTCCGGCGGGGCTCAGGCCGGTACCGGGGGGGGGGGTCCCAGGGCTCCAGCCGGTACCGGGGGGGGGTCCCAGGGCTCCGGCGGGTCCCAGGCCGGTACCGGGGGGCGGTCCCAGGGCTCCGGCGGGGCTCAGGCCGGTACCGGGGGGGTCCCAGGGCTCCGGCGGGGCTCAGGCCGGTACCGGGGGGGGGTCCCAGGGCTCCGGCCGGTACCGGGGGGCGGTCCCAGGGCTCCGGCGGGGCTCAGGCCGGTACCGGGGGGGGGTCCCAGGGCTCCGGCGGGGCTCAGGCCGGTACCGGGGGGGTCCCAGGCCTCTCGGGATCGTCCCAAGGCGGCACCGGGAGGAGCTCGGGGCGGTACCGGGGGGGCTCGGGCGGCCCCCTCCCCCCTTCCCTCACCTGCTCCCGCCGCCGCCGCCGCCTCAGGCCCGCTCTTCCGCGTGACGGAACCCCACCACCGAGCCGCGGCGGAGCCGGCACAGAGCGGCCCCGCGCACCGCCACTTCCGGTCCGCCCGCCGTAGGAACCCCAACCAATGGGAAGAGGCGGCGGCGGCCCAGCCATCCAATGCAGGCGAAGGAGGGGGCGGAGCTGACGCTGACGTCAGGCGGCTCCCGCTGCCGGGGCGGGCCGCGCGCGCCCCCTGCTGGGCGGCGGGCGAGGGGCGCGGCGGGGCGCGTCGCCGGGCCGGGCCGGGCCTGGGTGTCCCCACGGGCCGTGTCCTGTGTCCCCACGGGCCGTGTCCCCATGGCTGACGTCCCCATGGCCTGTGTCCTGTGTCCCCATGGCCTGTGTGATCTGTTCTGTGTCCCCACAGGGCATGTCCCCGTGGCTGGTGTCCCCACGGCTTGTGTCCTGTGTCCCCATAAGCCGTGTCCCCATGACCGGTGTCCCCACGGCTTGTGTCCTGTGTCCCTATGGCCTGTGTGATCTATCCTGAGTCCCCATGGGCCATGTCCCCATGGCCAGTGTCCCCATGGCCTGTGTCCTGTGTCCCCATGGCCTGTGTGATCTGTTCTGTGTCCCCACAGGGCATGTCCCCGTGGCTGGTGTCCCCACGGCTTGTGTCCCTATGGCCAATGTCATCTGTCCTGTGTCCCCACGGGCCACGTCCCCATGGCTGGTGTCCCCATGGCTTGTGTCCTGTGTCCCCATGGGCCGTGTCCCCATGGCCGGCATCCCCATGGCCTGTGTCCTGTGTCCCTATGGCCAATGTCATCTGTCCTGCGTCCCCACAGGCCACGTCCCCGTGGCTGGTGTCCCCATGGCTTGTGTCCTGTGTCCCCATGGGCCATGTCCCCACGGGCCATGTCCCCGTGGCTGGTGTCCCGGGTCCCTTCTGGCTTGGGTGGGAGCAGGTAGGGAGAGCACCTGAATCTCAGCCTAAAACCGTGCACGCCGCGTGGGTCCTGCTGGGCCAGCCGTGAGCCACCACCGCTCCTGGGACACACGTCACTGGGATCTTATTTCCCACCTCGTGACAAAAAGGGGCAGAGACGGCTCTCCTGATGGTGCTCCCCCACCTATTACTCCACCATGGTGGCCTGATGGACCTGGTGGCATTAACAGTGGGGATGAGGGTGACACGCTGGGTCGGGGAACCGGGACCAGCTGGTCCGTAAGCCACCGTTCTGGGGACATCATCTGGCCTGAGGACATCTCCCCTGGCTGAGTTTTGAGCCCAGTGCTGGGGACGAAGCAGCACGATGAACCTGGGGGAAATCAGACCAAGGCGCCTGTGTATAAATATTGGCTAAATAGATTTATTTTCATACAAAGAATACACGGATCCCCCCGACGGGACGCCCTCACCTCAGGGGACACCCCGAGATGCCACCGGCCCCTGGCCCTCCTAGTCCTTGCCCTCTTGCCCAGGTGCCTGCGGCAGCCTGAGGTGCAAGCTCAGCCTGGGGATAAGCGGCACAACTTCGGCTCGCTTTAATGGTCATCCCCAAGCTGGATCCAGCCCACGGAGACACCCTGGGTCCCTCTCTGCAGCGTCACATCGCTGGGGGACCCAGGCTGACATGCGACCGGATGTGATTTTCCCGGTGGGGAGCTTCACCGGCAGCGGGGTTTGCACTCGCCCCCCTCCAGGGAAACCCTTGTCCTGGGGACTTTTCCTGCCCTTTGTGCTGGGTCCTCTTCAGGCGCCGACGAAACTCCTCAGCAGGGTTTTATTTGCTCTCAAATTGCCTAAGAAACGCCCCCGGCTACCCGCTTGCTTGAGCCGAAATAGCCGGACTTACCTTCAGGGAGCGGGGCGCTGTCAGGATCCGGCCCGGTCCCTAGGGCCCTGGCTTTTGGCTCCGACGTGTGACCTCAGGGACGTCCCTGTTCCCTCAGCCCTGCGTCTCCAACCTCCGACCCCCAGGAGATGGGGGCTGTCTCGTCACTTACGTTTGCCCACTCAGGGCACCCCGTCTTTGGGTACCCTCCCTGTGGGGTGCCCCTATCCCCAGCTCGCCATTCCCTCGCGGCTTGGCCCATGGCACCTCAGGACATTTTGGGGTTCCCCCGTGCCCTAATACTGTGGCTGGTAACAGACCCCTCCACGCGCCCTATGTACACACTGAATAAAAGAAGAAAATACAGGTATTTATAGCGGAGGCCCCATACGGCTTGGGGGGGGGGGTGTGGAACACTCCCCTTCCCTCCGGGACCCCCCCACGACCCCTGCGCCCCCATCCTAGTGGGACTGGAGGCTCGGAGCGAGCGGTACCCTGTCTCCTGTCCCCAACCCCAGCCCATGGTGGGGAGGACGGTGCAGGTCCAGCCCAAGCGTACAGGACAGGTCCAGGCGGGGATGGAGGGTGCAGGACATGGGGTGGCCGGTCCTGTTCCTTCCTGGGCCGGTTTCGCACCGAGAGACTTGTCGCGTGTCTCAGTTTCTCCATCAGGTTGGGGGGCTGGTATTACCCCCCGTTCTGGGGGGAAGCTGCCCCCGCCTACAGTGGTGGGAAGCTGTGGCTAGGGACGCCTTTGCCGTCGCAGGGATGAGTGAAGAGCGGCAGGGGTGGCAGCGGGGTGAGCCGGGCACCGCGCTCCCCTTGCCCTGTGCTTGCTTGGGGCAGTTCTTGAGCCCGTGCTGTGTTGGCCAGGTGCTGGGACCATGGCCAACATCTCGCCTGGTCCTGTGGGAGCACTGAACCGCAGCCACCCCTGGGTGCTGCAGCCCAAGCCCTGCCAGGGAGCAAGGCGAGAGGAGACCGGGAGTTACACCGGGGCGAAGCGGAGCTTCCCTCCTCCTGCCTCGCTGCCAGGCCTCCATCCCTGCTTGGTGTGGTGACGGAGAAACATCATAGACCTACACAAAGCCCCTCTTCTCCCCAAACTGGAGATTGTTGACCCCCCCTTTGCTGGTATCATCCAGCCCCAGGACCTAGCGGTGCTGGCACCCTTGAGCACCGGGTTGTGTCGATGGTGGCTGGATCCAGGCCGGCACGAGCACGGCTCGGGGGGCACCAGGTCTGGCCATCCCACCCTCTCGCCATCCCTTTGTGGCGGGAGAGGAGGTGGCAGGGGGCCATCCCACGGTCTGAGTCCCAGCCCACGCCGGCTCTGGGCACAGGGGGATGTGGGCGACGGGCAGGGGTATGTCCGCAGCCAGCTGGTGGCACTGGCTGGGGCTTGTGCAGGAGAGACACCCCAGCCGCGGGGCTGGGAGAGCCCCATCTGGCTCAGTTGCGTTTGCTGACCATCTGCCGGTCCCTCTTCTTCTTCTCCATCAACCTGGTGCGGTGTGGAGAGGTCACGTTAGTGACCCCTCTGCTGGCTGCAGGGGCCAGACTAGGGGCTGAGGGCAAGGGCGAGCGCCCGGGGCCGGTGTGGAGGGAGGACTCACTTGCGGTTGCGCACTTCGGTGAGCTCCATGAGACGCTCCTGGGCTGCCCGCAGCTCATCGAGGCGCTGCTGGTAGCGGGAGTCACAGTTGTTGGTGCGCTCATAGCTGGAGACCTGGCTGGAGAGCTCACTGGCGCGGTCGCGCAGCTGCTGGATGGATGAGTACAGGTTCTCCTCATCTTCCTCCTGCTCCGACACAAGGACACAAGGTTCGTGGAGCTGGTATGGGCACCCAGGGCCTCGCTCTCCCCTTCCAGGAGGGGAAACAGAGGCACGAGGTTGGACACCGTGTCGCACAGGAAGCTCCAGTGTGGAAGTGAGCCAGTGAGGGAGCAGAGGGGATGTGGAGGGCCAAGGGGATGTCGCAGGGCACAAGTGAGTCCCCATGGGCCACCAACCTTGGCATTGATGATCTCAATGTGGATGAGGAGAGCGGCGAGCTCCAGGTCCTCTGTGTAGCTATTTTTCAGCGGCACCGAGCGATAACCTGGACATGACGTTGCAGTTGTTGTGACACGGTGGCATGGGCATTGCTATGGGTCACGAGCACATCGCCGTCCCCAGAGCTGGCCCCCAAGGGGCTGAATTTCAGGTGGACCCACCGAGCAGGGATGGAGGGAGCGTACCTGTTTTGAGGCCCTTGACAGGGAAGGTGGCTTGTGCCAAAAAGTTGGGGTCGCTGAACATGTCCTCCTCGTACACCACAAAGCGCAGGAAGGCGAACTCAGGGTTGTTGATGTCAAAGACGAACTGCTTGAAGAGCCACACAGGGTTGAAACCGTTGTCAGCTGGCAGATGAGGACAGAGCGGGCAGGGATCAGAGCACGGAGCTGGGCTGGGTGCCCGGATGGTGCACGGCACAGCCCCAGCACTGCACTGGCATGGTACTGCTGGAGTTCGTGTGGTGGCACATGATCTGGGCTCCCCTGGCTGCTCACTGTTAGTGGGAGATGCCTTTTCCCCTCTGTCCGCTGGAAACCCTAGCCCCGTTAAACCACATTTCCAAGCTGGGACCCCAAAAGGCAGGTTTAGGGGTATCGGCTCCCCAGAGCCGCAGGGCAGGGGCTCTCCAGACATCCCAGTCGTTACCAGTGCCAAGGCGTGAGGGGACCCTGCTGTCTCCCTCCTGGTCCCAGGATGCAAGGACCCACTGGGTGCATCACCTCCGCAGACCCTCACCTACAACATCCGTCTTGTTCTTGCTATTGTCGTACTCGGAGCCACACACCTCCACCTCCACGAAGGGGCACACGATGCTTCTCCCATTCTTGGGCAGGTGTCGGGCACCAAGGATCTAGGGGAGGAGGAAGAAGAGGAGGAGGAGGAGGAGGAGGCTGAGGTCTAGCTGCCCTGGTCCTGCAGGCTAGGAAGGACTCCCGGGGTAGCCCTGTGACTCAATGCTTTAGGGCCATAATTAGCCTCACCAGGCCTTCTCAGGCTTGTATATGAGTTTGGACTGATTTTAGCTATGTCTGCAAAATTATTTACAAAACTTGTTTTCTCCATGACTTGCTCAAGGGTCGGATGACTATGGACTAGCCTGTCCTAGCTGTAACAGTAAAATTACCCAAAAGCGGGGTAATGTGGCTCTGAGCTTGTTTCAGCTATTTTATTCTCCAACTTGCTCTCGCTCAGGTTTTGCTCAGCTCTGTGCGATGCCGCATGCGGAGAAAAACAAACAGACCTAAGAGGTCGCAGTATGACCAATCCCATGGAGCAATGGCAGAGGTCAGAGCATATCCCACTAGAAAATATGGGGCTGAAACATGTAAAAATCACCCCCAATGGACTCAAGACTGAAGAAGAAGAAAGCCCCCCATCAGCATGCTACCACTGATGGTGAACACCTCGGGATACTGGTGAGTCTCAGTTCTCTACTCGTCCTCCCCCACACCACCAGCCCCCACATGCCTGCAGTTGCACTGTGATAGGCTCCACGATCTTCAGGCTGTTCTTGTCGAAGGGGTCAAACGTCTCGTCCCTCATGATGTCGGGCTGCAGAACGTAGCCGCTGTGGCCTCCGAGCATGAACAGCGCCTGGTTCAGCTGCATCGGCTTGTCTGCCAGCCATGGGGACAGAGCACCTCTGAGCCACGGGGCTCAGAGCTGGGAAGGCCGCTGGGAGGAAGGTCCTGCCCTGGGCAACCCCCCCAAAAAGAGCCCCCAACCCCAGGTGGGAGAAGGGGTGCGGCCGGGTATCCCATGAAGCACCCAAGCATTGAGCAGGGATTTCCCCGTCAGGAAGAGGATGAGGGTTGGATAGAGCATCCAAGCCACATTCAGCAGTGGGATCGAGTGGGACAACCACCAGCGATGGGGAAAATGGGATGACCCGCAGGGGTGAGCCCACCAGCCACCCTGGGAGCAGAATTTACCAGGGGTCTGGAAGTTGAGCGCTACAAGCTGGCTGCCACAGATCCACATGGGCAGTGGGTCATAGTTGGAGGAATCCAAGCGCTGGCCTTTAGGGTAGATGCGGCTGAGCTGGCGCCGGTTGTACTGCAGGAACTTCTTGCCCTTGCTGCGGTTGGCGTACTTCTCCGCTTTGGTCTCCGGGAAGGAGGACATGTCCCGGTAACATGCCTTGTCTGTGCCGATCTCTGAAAGTGCAAAGGGCAGCTGTCAGCAGGAGGCTGCAGACCTCTCAGGCTGGACCAGTGGCCTGGGGCTTGTCAGCTTCTGCCCCTGGGACATGTGGGGGCAGTGGTGAGGCAGGGGCCGAAAGAGGATGCCCCACAGACCCTCTGTGATTGCTGCTGCCCAGCTCTTTCCCTGATGATATAATCACCCCCCTGGCTCTTACTGTCTTCATCGAACGGCACTGGGCGGCAATAAACGACGAGTTCGGAGAGCTCCAGTGCAATCTTCTTCCTCCGCTCCATGATCTTCCCCTCTTGCATCTGCACAAGGGAAAATAGGAACTAAAACTCTTGCCCTGGTGTGCCCAGGCCTCCTCCCAGGCTCCCACTGTGAAGATGCTCTGCAGATGACGGTGCAGGACCATCCACCAAAATGCAACCCTTATTTTGCCCCATGCTCTGCAGAGACATCGAGGATCAGCACTCAGGATCCCCTCCTGCCTAGTAAAATTTGGAGGGGCTGCACTGAAAGGCAAGGCAGCATCAACTGGCTTTGCACCCAGGATTTCACCCCTTGCCGCAGCCAGAGCCAACTCAGTGGGATGCAGGCATGTGGGATGCAAGGCTCATGCCCTCCCATGGGAGGGCTGAGCCTCCTCTCTCCCTGCCGGGGGAGTGGGTGGGGCTCAGCCTCTCCAGGTCCAGTGGCACGTGGAGTGTTGCCTGGCCCGTGGCGCCCCTCACCCTGGCATCGGCGTTCTGCGTGGCCTCACGGATCTTGGCCACCCACTCGCTGAGCTCCTCCTGAGTGTCCGCGGCCACGTCCAGTGACTGGGCTGCGTGGGACATCTGCTGGGAATGGATGGTGAAGACAAATGGTTTGGAGCTCCTCCCGTCTTTGGAGATAACTATAAGGACATCAGAGGGGGCTTTACTTGAAGAGATTCCCAATGGATGGCTCTGTGGAGCAAACGAAACCTCAGCGGTCCTGCTTGGCCCACGGCAAAGTGTGGGATAGGAGCACGCTGGGGACCGCAGGTTCCCCGAGTGCACCCCCGGCACCCCTGCTGATGCCTGGCTCAGCCTCTCTTGCCTGCTCTAGTCCTGCAGCTGTGTTTTGGGGGTGCCGGATGGGCACAGACATTTGCCAGGGTCAAATCTTCACCGGGGGTGCAGGGAGGAGTGTGCCAATCCAGTCTCGCCTGCTGCGGTGCCACCCGCAATGCAGACCACAGCAGGGACAGAGGGTCTGTGACTGTCAGCATGCCCTTCCTGCGCCCTCCTGTCAGCCACTGGCAGGCTGTAGGGATCTACCCCCTTGAAACTAGAAATCACCAAGAACTTCAGTTTGGGAGAGGGGATCTGAACTTCCCCCTGAACTCCAGTCAACCCCTGAAAAAAACCCTGGAAATAAAAGCAGCAACCAGAAACGTCTTGTCCTGCTCTGCTGTTTTCATAATGAAAAGTTTCAGCTTTTGCATTGAAATGCATTTTTCCTTTGAGCTGGTTTGTCTTGCAGGCGCTAAATATCCCCCAAACTGAACCAAAAACCATTTGGACCTTGCAGAATGGGTCTCTTTGGCTGATTCCTTCCAAATTCAGCCCTGTGTTGCCCGTGTCGAGCCCAAGGCTGCTTCCCTCCCCCCAGCTGGAAGGAGGGCAGTGACATTTCCTCCTCTCCCAGCCACAGCCTTTGCTCAGCTTGGCCAGAGCATCTGCGACCTGGGAGCTGATGGTATCCACCAGAAAGCAGGTCAGCAGCACTTCTGCAGCTGGCTGGACCCAGATGTGCGATGAGTTTCAAGAGCCTCAGCTCATTGCAATGAACTTTAGCTTTCCCTGGACACTCCTGCTCCCTCCATGGGGACAGAGCGGAGACACTTACCTACGTGGCAGGACGGCACGTCGATGAAGCCCTTCAGGAAGTTCCCTAGGGGGCTGTTTTCCGACGACTGCAAGAGAGGAAGGAAGAGGGAGCGGTGAAAGGTCATCGCATGGAGCCCATCGCTAACTGATTTTGTTCTGCTTGCTTTGGCAGCCTCCCCCATCCCAAAGTCTCGCCCAGCTTTGCCAAGTCTCAGCAAAAGTCAAGAAAACACCTTCTCCCCATTCAAACACAGCAGCCCTCATGGACAAGGGCTGAACCTCTCCACGGGCTCTGCTCTGTGTCCAGAGGTGGGAGCATTCCCTGGGCTCTGGACAAGGGTTCGCACTCGAGTGGACTTGACTCCAGGCATGCGCATGGAGCCAGCGTGGGGACATCCCACTCACAGCTTCATCCTGCTCCTGTGCCTGCGTGTTCACAATCTCCTCCACGTAGTTGGCTGGGAACCACAGCTGCTTCTTGCCTCCATAGTCCCCCCGCCACCTAGAAGGGGTGAGAGGATCAAGGCGAGCGGACCAATTTGGGGGGGACGGGGTTGTTAATACTGCATGCAATGTCAGGGAACATTTGGAGAGGGGAGGGACAGAAAAGGAGGCAGTTAAAACCTGTCACAGTAAGACCCACCACCTGTGCCGCTGCTGCGGTGTGGGGCAGTCCCTCCAGCCCTCACACCCTAGTGGGTTTTAGCGAGAGGACCCCAGAAGCTCGGCATGCCATTGGAGCTGCTATCCCAGAACTTTTGCCCTGGCGCAGCTCAGGGTGAACTGCATCTCCCAGCCTAAGGCATCCTGCAAACAGTGGCACCAGCCCCATCCCACAGCAGCATCTCTGCTCTGCTTCCCGCGCACCCGGTGGGGAACGTGGGGGGCTACCTGATACCTGTGCCCACTTGGTGGCCAGCAAAACCCCATGACAGGAGGCTCCCACCAGCCCTGGGCTTGCCAACACTGGGATGCAATGGCACTAGACATGGGGGCTGCCCGGGGCTGCGGGGACTGTGCTTACCAGCCACCGTCCTGCTTGTCCACATTATGGATGATGGCCTGCTTGCAGAACGACAGCTCATCCTCCCGCTGGGCTTTGTAGTCATAGAGGGCCTTCACTGTGCACTGGGTCACCCGGGAGAGAAACATGGGTGTCACCGCCTGTGCCTCAAGTGTCCCTGGCTTGGGGACACTGCCTAGGGCTGGTGGCAGTGCTCCCTGCTGAGCCCTGCTCCTTGAGCCCTGACGTTTGCACATGGGTACCCTTGCTATGTAGGGTGAATGTTCCCGGATCCAAACGTTGCTCCAAAATAGTCCACGCCAATAGTGAGATGTTAGATGGGGTAAAGGGCTGGGAGCACCTGCATTCCCATGCGGTGCCCTCAGAGAGAGCAGCGCAGCAGGGCCATGGGGGCTTCTCTGGGAAGCCCCACGTGTCTGCTGCACCTCTAGCCTCATGGTGGAGGGGAGCAGGGCCATGTCCCACGAGCTCCTGGGTCCAGCTCGGTGTTGGGACCCATAGCACATGCTGAAGAGCTCCCTTGCCACTGACAGCAGCCTGAGCAATTGCTCTGGGAACAGGTCTGACAGTCAGCATCACTGCTGGGTACCTACTCTGCAGTTAACACATTTGGCTGTACCAGTGTAAAGTAGGTTCTACTTTTAAGTTCCCGAATGGTGAATGGTTTCTCTTGTTGCACTGAAGGGATTTATCTTGAGAAATTCCTGGAAAAAAACTCCTTGGGTTAAGCCTTCCCATGTTTGGTCTTAGCCTGAGAGCTAGTCTGCTGCAAAGGGAAGTTTAAAGTACAGCAGCACAGGAATGTAGGATCATATGATGACAGGATAATTCAGGTTGGAAGGGACCTCGGGAGGGCTCAAGTCCAACGTCCTGCTCAAAGAAGGGTCAGCTCTGAGATCGGCACAGCTCGCTCAGGGCTTTATCCGGTCTGTGCTGGGCAAAAGCACTTAGGCCAAACAATTTTGTGCCACATGGGCTCCCAAAGTAAGAAAGATGCTATGGCAAAGCAGTGAAATGTCGCAGATTTTCAGGCCTATGGGTCTGGGGGGATGCCAGCGAGCCGCAGCCCCACTGCCAGAATCACCATGTCCCACTGCTCTGCACCTCCTGGGGACGCTGGTCTGGCCTCTTACCCTGGCCATTGGCATCTTGTTGGCCTCCACGTAGAAGTGAGGGGTCCGCACCTCATACAGGGCTCCGTAGTCCAGCTCCTGCAAGGAGAGATGCCAGAGTGGGGTCACCTGGCCGCTCAGTTGGCAGGACGGACAGGGGACTACAAGGGGACACTGCTGCATCCAGCTGAGGGGCAGCTAATAGCCCTTTCCAAATAATTGGAGGGGAATTACAGAGATGACAGAGACCAGCTCTCTGTGGTTGGGGCAGATGATACAACCTGGAGCAATAGCTCTATACTGCAGCTCGGCCAGGTCAGGTTGGACTTGCAGCAAATCTCCTTTGCCAGGAGGGAGCTGCAGCCTGGGGAAGGGTCCCCAGAGTGGGGATCTCCATCCCTGAGGTTTCCAAGCCTCGACATAGCTGCCCTGGTGCAGCATTGGCAACAGCTGGAGCAGAGACCTTCCCACCCCAGAGAAGCTAGTGATGGGACTGGATTGCCTGCTGCACAGTACCCATGCTACACAGACTCAGCCGGCTCGCCGTAAGAGTTTGCGCAGCCCTGCTGAGGCCTGGAGCTGCCATCCCTGCTGCTGGGAGCACTCACGGTGGTGCCCATCTTCTCCAGGGTCTCCTCGTTGATGGGGTAGCGCAGCTTCATCTTACGGTAGAGTGGGTGCTTCTCGTAGTAGCTCACGAGGTCCACGAGGCTCTCGAACTCGGCTGAGCTACCCAGCATGAAGAGCCGACCTTCCTGCTGGATGCGGCAGTGCTTGATCTTCCCCTCTGCCCTGGTGCCAAGAGAGCCGGGGGAGACGTGAGGAGTGATGCGGGACCCTGGCTCACTGGGGCCACAGCGATAGGGGAGGACTGGGCTGGAGTGGGAGGCGACACAATCACCCTCTCCTTGCTGCCAGCCCTGCTCCAGTGGTAAATTAATGCAGGATACTGCCAGGATGGCAGCAGGTTGCAGGAAATGTGGCTGACCACTGTGAAAATGCACCTTTACCACTACTGAAGCCAGGGGATCCCTCTCCTGACAGCCTCGCACCTCTTGCAGCCCCGACTTATGCCAAGTGACCCACAAGACGTCCCAGGAGCAACGACACCAATCCTCCCTCCTGATCTAGAGCAAATTCCTGCTGCAACAACATGCTGGGACTGGCTCAGGAGAGAAGGGAAAGACCTCCCTGGCATCTGCGCGGGCACAGCAAGCATCCTGATCTCCCAGTGCTGTGTCACAGGAGACACGAGCCTAGTAATTCTCAGCTCAGCTTGCAGTGCGGGTGATTGGGAACAGCCCAAACTGTCTCAGGATGCTGAGGAGGCTGCACTCACCGAAAGGAGATGGCGTAGGAGTTGGGTTCACTGCGCTTGCGCACCAGGAAGGCTCCATCCCGCGGGACCCTCATCAGCATGTGCTCGGCCTGCAGGCGTGTAAGGTTGGCATGGTACCACCTGGCCAGGGGAGAGCAAGAAGGTGATGGGCCAATGCTACCACTGCTGCGCCCGAGAGAGCATCCCTCACCTGACACCAGCTCTGCTATGGGGCAATGCTGGAGTCAGGCACAGGGAGAAGAGGCAAGGAAAAACAATGAAGCAGGAGGAGGGTGATGGAGCCAGGGGACGGGGAGGACGGGGCCAGGGATCACCCTTACTCTTTGCTCTCATGGGCATTTGGCTGGGGCACAGGGTCAGTGAGGCGCATCTCGAACTCGTTGCAGCGGAGTGGCACCTCCCGGTAGTGGCAGATGAGGCTGTAGAGGCTGTCGAAGACTAGGTTGTCCGTCAGATAGAATTTGGTGGTGCCAGCCTCCTGCCGCGAGTGGATCCGGCAATGCTGGACGCGGTTGGACCTCCTGCCGGGAGGGGAGGAAGGTGGTAGTGAACAGTGCTGGGGTGCAGTGAGAGAGGGGGAAGCCACAGGGTCACCATGCCTACATCTCAGGTCTCAGGGGAGATGCATCCCCCACATCCCCTCCTGCCCCCACGCATGTGCTATGATGGGGAGTCCTGGGGTCTGGGTGCTGTGAGTGCTTGAACAGAGGGGAGAAGCCCACAGGAGGTGGATTGATCTGGAGCAAAGACGGGAGAGGGCCTGGTGGTACAGGTTAAGATGCTTCGAGGACAGGGCTGAGAGCATCCCTGGCAGCCACTTAATGGGCTGGGGTGGTGCCGAGTACCCTAAGCTCCCAAAGAGCCGAGTGATTGCAGCCTGTCACATCAACTCATACCTCTGCCTTCTGCAGGCCAGAGCCTGCCCCTCTCTAATGAGGGGAGATGGCAATAATTCGAATAATATTTACAAGGAACAGCATTAGGCGTGTGTTATGCAGCTCTCAGGTCCAAGCCAGGTCAGGACCCTGCTGTGCAAAGTGCTGCATGCCATGCAGAAAGGCAGCGTTTGCCCCAAGACCTCTTACTGGCCATAATTTCTGCCTTTGAACTGGGAATTTGCCAGAGGACAGCCCCTGATTGCCCAGAGGGACACTCAGACTGTCAGGCTGCTGGGGAAGGTCTGAGCCCACCATTCTCCCCAGACAGCAGAGGCAGGGACTGTCTGTGGGGTATGTGCTGGGAAGAGAATGGTGTGGTCACCAGGCTGGGGGTCCTACCAGAAGGAGAGGGTGTAGTCGCCCACGAAGGTCTCGCTCTCCCGCACGAGGAAGGTGCCGTCCTTGCCACCTGTCTCAGTGCAGTACTCATGCAGTAGTTTCTCAGCAATCTGCCGCCCGTCACGGCCCCCTCCCAGCTTCCCATGGAACCACTTCTCCGTGAAGTGCAGCTCATTGTTGTTGAACTCCTGTGAGCCACCAGAGAGACACCATGGGGTTAGCATCCCCCCGAGCAGTGGGGCCATGAGCAGCTGGGATTGGCCAGAGGGCATCATGAACCTCTCTCCCTCCCTGTGGAGACCTCCAGGCTCCCCAAATGCCTCCCAGAAGGTTGCACACCTGCCCCCCACACACCTCCTTCTGCTCCACCTCCTCCTCATCCTCATTGAACTGGTAGCGGGATGTCTCCTCTGAGTAGTAGATCTTGTTGCTTGTCAGGACAAAATAGTGTGGGCTCCAGGTCTAGGAGGGAGAAAGAGCATCACCAGGGCAGGGAGAAGAGTGGCATGGGGCATGGCCCCCCATTCCTGCCCTGCATCTGCCATCCAATGGCAATGGCTTAGTAGAGCATGTGCCCTATGCCTGCTCCACACCCCAATGCTCTCCCACACCATCATGTCCTGCATCCCCATCTGACTGACTCTGCCCACCCTGACCACAGCTGTCGGTAGAAAAGACTCTTACATGATCAATGGGGTCTTCGAGGTAGAGGATGCCATTTTTGATGGAGTTGCTGATGTCATTCTCGGAGTAGCTGGCTGTGGAGACTTCCTCGTACAGGTTCCCTTCAACCAGCTTTTTGTGCTGGGGAAAGAGCCCAGAAAGAGGAGCTCAGCAATGGGGATGGTCACTCCATCACGCCAAGCTACCAGCTCTCAAGGAGATGCTCGGGAAGTGAAGGCAGAGCCCTGCAGGTCCCCCCACAGCTGTTTGGTCTGTGGTGCCCATCTCCTGCATACTTCTGCCCTTTCGCCACCACCCGCCATGTGTCAGAGGGTCCTGGAGCACCTGTTCCTGAGCCCGCAGGTCTTTTCTTGCACAGATAGATCCCTAGCATGCTATTATTTGGGTGTGGAGGGATTTGGGGAAATCCCCATCCCTTCAGCTCAACACTGTCCTTGTCCCTCCTGCTCCTGCAAGGAAAGAGGAGCTTCAGGGAGGTGCTAAGCTCTGCACCTTGATAAGGATCTTCTTCTTGAGCTGTGTGGGTGATGGCAGCTCATCGGCGTTGATGTCCACTGGCTTGGTGAGCAGCATGTCCCCAAAGACCTTCTTGAAGTGGGAGGCCATGTTCCTCTGCTGGACGATGCTGCAGTGGTCTTCGATGGAGAGGATGATGGGGAACCTGGAGGAAGCAGGCAGGAAAGGTGGCTAAGAGTGTCAGCTGACTCACATCCCCAGCAGGACTGAGCCAGATCCTGAGGGAGCAAATGGAGAGCCGTCAGCTGGGCCACAGGCAGAAGAAGAAGTAGAGGGGAATCTGTGCAATATTCCCCTGCATAGATCAGAGCTGGGGGCATTGTGCAGGGAGGCGAGCCTGGGAGCTTAGAGCAGGACTGGCGCAGGGACTGGGGATTCTTACTCGGAGGTGATGAACGCGTGCTCCTTGATGGTGTGCAGGACATCCAGGAACTTGATCTTGGAAGTGAGCGTGTGGCCATGGTAGATGATAGGCAGGTCATCCGGGCCATCCCAGCAGTCCACTGAGTGGTGGGGGGGTACATCCTAGTTAGTGTGTGCTGGTCTCCAGCCCCACTTCCCAGCTTTGCTCCTGGCCCTGCTTTCTGTCATGTGGACGCGCCATGCACCACTTTGTGCACCATGGAAGGTGCTTGCAGGCCTTGCAGCATGTGGGAAGGCCATCCCTGACCCATTGCCATGGGATGTACCTGGGGAACAGTCTGTCTGACGTGCTGCTGGGTGCTGGGGGGGGGGGTTCGTCATTGCCGTGGGGTCCCAGTAATTGGGGTTCCCAGCAGGGATGGGGTCACTTACGCTCGATGCAGCGGCAGCCCATGCGGAGGCAGCGGGCGTACGCCTCTAGGGAGGACTCGCTGGAGAACTGGTCCCCTGTCAGGTATCTGCAGAGGAGCAAGAGGGACCATAAGCAGGCTGCCTTTGCTGGGGGTAAAAGTGGGGAGGCTCCATGCAAGCACCAAGGTCAATAGGGGGGACTGAGGGTGAGGGGGTGCTTGTGGGGCCCCAGGTGCTGGGCACTAGGAGGATGGCTCCGGGAGACAGGGTGGGAATCCCTGAGGCAAGCCTTTCCCCTGGCTTACGTGTTGTGGGAGGAGGAGATCCAGTACTGGGAGAGGGGGTGGTTCATCTCTTCGGGCACCACACGCTCGTATTTTGAGTCCATCACCATGTTCTCCTTGGAGAAGAGGTACGTAAGGAACTGAGGAGGAAGCAGAGCGGTTAGAGCCCACTGGGGCCAGGGATCCCTGCAGGAGCTGTCACTGTAGGGGGGGGCCACGCACCTCGTCCAGCTGGAAGGAAGGGTCCGCTGCCTCGTTGGAGCAGTCCTTGAGGTAAGCGCACATGTAGTCCCGCACCGTACCCACATCACTGGCCCAGGACTCCTAGGGCAGAAATGCGCCATACTGTTCAGGAGGAGCTGGGAGTAATGCAGCAGCCAGGAAGGGAGCATCCCACTGGGGTCTTTGTGGCTGGGCTGCGAGGGAACCCAGGAAGATCTCCAAGATTGGGTCTGGAAGGTACCACTGAGGGATTTCCAAGACTGGGGCTGGGAAGAATCCCTCAGGGGTCTCCAAGACTGAGGCCAGGAGGAATCTCTGAGGGATCTCTTAAGCCAGGCTCAGGAGGGATCTCCAAGGGTTCTCCAAGGTTGGGGCCGGGAGGGATCCCTAAGAGATCTCTAAGGCAGGGCCAGGAGCATTCCTGAGAGATCTGGAAGGCTTAGAACCCAATGGGATCTCTAATAGCCCCTGCCCACCCCTGCTGGAGGCAGATCAACACTGCCATGCGCTGGCAGATCTCTCTGGCCCCAGAGCTCCAAGGCAGGCCTGCTCGGTACTAAGCAGCACTACCTTGTTGCGTCCCCAGCTTGCTGGCCTTGTGCTCAGCCACAACCCATGCCACGGGCAAATCCTTTCACATGGCCAGCAGCTCCGTGACCCGCATGGGTGCTGTTGGGGTCCTGCCCTGTTGAAACCACCTTGTTTTTCCCAGTCCCCAGCCCTGGTCTGCGGGGACCCAGTGCTGGCTGCAATCTTCGCCCAATGTGCAGCACTTGCCAGGGGAAATGCCAGAGTGAGACAAACCTCAGTTTTCTAATAAAAAATGTTTTCATTTGAATCTGGTGTCGGAGATGCTGCTAGGTCCCTAGAAGGAATGGGATTGTTGGAGGATGCTGGGAGAGAGCCTGATAACCAGGAATAGGAAGCCTCAAATTAGAAAGGAATAAACTGTTCCCTGGGACAGGATGAGAAATCACAGCCTGGCCCCGGCGGGGAGATTTGGGTTAAGCACTGGGAAAGGTCTCTCCATGCTGAGGCTGGGCGCTTAGCGCTGGGATGCAAAGCCAGTGCTGGAGGCAGCTATGAGGCTTGGGGACAGGAAGGAGCCACAGCTGGGCCAAGGTGACCCCCCTGGGGATGACACAGTACTGCAGAGACCTTGGACATGGTGGGTCGTGTGGGCACCCACCTTCTGGTCATGCAGCAGGAACTTCTGGAAGTCGTAGAGTGATATCTGGCAGAGCTCCGGCCGGTCGACGTTCCTGGGGCACGGAGGAGCCATCAGGAGGGGAGCCAGAGAAGGTCCCCAGAGGGAAATGAATGCTCACTACACCAACCCAATGGCTTGTCCTCCTGAGGCCTCCTCCTCTGCCTTTCCGTGGCAGTGTGCCATGGGCTTGCGGAGAGGAGAGGCCACAGGAAGACTGGGGGCACCCAAGGCTGTTACATGGGGTTGCAATAAACAGTCCCCATGACAGACAGGAAGAGGCAGGAACCCCAGGCCCATGCCTGCTGCATTTCCAGAGGTGATGTGGAAAAGGGCAGTGCACCAGCTCCAACCATCCCTGGGACGAATCCCAAAGAACATCACCTAATGTCCCCCTAATACCTGCCCTCACAAGTCCCCAAAATCTGTGCTCACAGCCCCGCCATTATCGCACCACGTTGCACTCACGTTCCTAAAACGTGTATCACATCCTGCTTCACATCTCCCCTCACATCCCCCCCCACAACTCCCCTCACATCTCTCCTCACTTCCCCCCTCACATCCCCCTCACATCCCCCCTCACTTCCCACTCACACCCCCCTCACATCCCCCCTCACATCCCCCCTCACATCCCCCTCACATCCCCCTCACATCCCACTCACATCCCCCCTCACATCCCCCCTCACATCCCCCTCACATCCCCCCTCACATCCCCCCTCACATCCCCCTCACATACTCTCACATCCCACTCACATCCCCCTCACATACCCCCTCACATCCCCCTCACATCCCCCTCACATCCCCCCTCACATCCCCCTCACATACTCTCACATCCCACTCACATCCCCCTCACATCCCCCCTCACATCCCCCTCACATCCCCCCTCACATCCCCCTCACATCCCCCCTCACATCCCCCCTCACATCCCCCCTCACACCCCCCTCACATCCCCCCTCACATCCCACTCACATCCCCCCTCACATCCCTCACACCCCCCTCACATCCCACTCACATCTCCCTCACATCACCCCTCACATCCCACTCACATCCCCCCTCACATCCCCCCTCACATCCCACTCACATCCCCCCTCACATCCCCCTCACATCCCTCACACCCCCCTCACATCCCCCTCACATCCCCCCTCACATCCCACTCACATCCCCCCTCACATCCCACTCACATCCCCCTCACATCCCCCTCACATCCCCCCTCACATCCCACTCACATCCCCCCTCACATCCCACTCACATCCCCCCTCACATCCCCCTCACATCCCCCCTCACATCCCACTCACATCCCCCCTCACATCCCCCTCACATCCCCCCTCACATCCCCCCTCACATCCCCCTCACATACTCTCACATCCCACTCACATCCCCCCTCACATCCCCCTCACATCCCCCTCACATCCCACTCACATCCCCCCTCACATCCCCTCACATCCCCCTCACATACTCTCACATCCCCCTCACATCCCACTCACATCCCCCTCACATCCCACTCACATCCCACTCACACCCCCCTCACATCCCCCTCACACCCCCCTCACATCCCCCTCACATCCCCCCTCACATCCCCCCTCACATCCCCTCACATCCCACTCACATCCCCCCTCACATCCCCCCTCACATCCCCTCACATCCCCTCACATCCCCCCTCACATCCCCCTCACATCCCCCTCACATCCCCCTCACATCCCACTCACATCCCCCCTCACATCCCACTCACATCCCCCCTCACATCCCACTCACATCCCCCCTCACATCCCCCCTCACATCCCCCTCACATCCCCCCTCACATCCCACTCACATCCCCCCTCACATCCCACTCACATCCCACTCACATCCCCCTCACATCCCCCTCACATCCCCCCTCACATCCCCTCACATCCCCCCTCACATCCCCCTCACATCCCCCTCACATCCCCCCTCACATCCCACTCACATCCCCCCTCACATCCCACTCACATCCCCCCTCACATCCCCCCTCACATCCCCCTCACATCCCCCCTCACATCCCCCTCACACCCCCCTCACATCCCCCTCACATCCCCCTCACATCCCCCTCACACCCCCCTCACATCCCCCCTCACATCCCCCCTCACATCCCCCTCACATCCCCCCTCACATCCCCCCTCACATCCCCCTCACATCCCCCCTCACATCCCCCTCACATCCCCCTCACATCCCCCTCACATCCCCCCTCACATCCCCCTCACATCCCCCTCACATCCCCCTCACATCCCCCCTCACATCCCCCCTCACATCCCCCCTCACATCCCCCCTCACATCCCCCCTCACATCCCCCCTCACATCCCCCTCACATCCCCCCTCACATCCCCCCTCACATCCCCCTCACATCCCCCTCACATCCCCCCTCACATCCCCCCTCACATCCCCCCTCACATCCCCCCTCACATCCCCCTCACATCCCACTCACATCCCCCCTCACATCCCCCCTCACCTCACTCATATCCCACTCACATTCCCCCTCACATCCCCCCTCACATCCCCCTCACATCCCCCTCACTTCCCACTCACATCCCCCTCACATCCCCCCTCACATCCCCCTCACACCCCCCTCACATCCCCCTCACATCCCCCCTCACATCCCCCTCACATCCCCCTCACATCCCACTCACATCCCCCCTCACATCCCCCCTCACATCCCCCTCACATCCCCCTCACATCCCACTCACATCCCCCCTCACTTCCCACTCACATCCCCCTCACATCCCCCCTCACATCCCCCTCACACCCCCCTCACATCCCCCTCACATCCCCCCTCACATCCCCCTCACATCCCCCTCACATCCCCCTCACATCCCACTCACATCCCCCCTCACATCCCCCCTCACATCCCCCTCACATCCCCCTCACATCCCACTCACATCCCCCCTCACATCCCCCTCACACCCCCCTCACATCCCCCCTCACATCCCACTCACATCCCCACTCACATCCCCACTCACATCCCCCTCACATCCCCCTCACATCCCCCCTCACATCCCACTCACATCCCCCTCACATCCCCCCTCACATCCCCCCTCACACCCCCTCACATCCCCCCTCACATCCCCCTCACATCCCCCTCACACCCCCCTCACATCCCCCCTCACATCCCACTCACATCCCCGTCACATCCCACTCACATCCCCCTCACATCCCCCTCACATCCCCCCTCACATCCCACTCACATCCCCCTCACATCCCACTCACATCCCACTCACATCCCCCCTCACATCCCCCTCACATCCCACTCACATCCCCCCTCACATCCCCCCTCACATCCCCCTCACATCCCCCTCACATCCCCCCTCACATCCCCCCTCACATCCCACTCACATCCCCGTCACATCCCACTCACATCCCCCCTCACACCCCCTCACATCCCCCCTCACATCCCCCCTCACATCCCCCCTCACATCCCCCCTCACATCCCCCTCACATCCCCCCTCACATCCCCCCTCACATCCCACTCACATCCCCGTCACATCCCACTCACATCCCCCCTCACACCCCCTCACATCCCCCCTCACATCCCCCTCACATCCCCCTCACATCCCCCCTCACATCCCCCCTCACATCCCACTCACATCCCCGTCACATCCCACTCACATCCCCCCTCACACCCCCTCACATCCCCCCTCACATCCCCCCTCACATCCCCCCTCACATCCCCCCTCACATCCCCCCTCACACCCCCTCACATCCCCCCTCACATCCCCCCTCACATCCCACTCACATCCCACTCACATCCCCCTCACATCCCACTCACATCCCCCTCACATCCCCCCTCACATCCCCCCTCACATCCCCCCTCACACCCCCTCACATCCCCCCTCACATCCCCCCTCACATCCCACTCACATCCCACTCACATCCCCCTCACATCCCACTCACATCCCCCTCACATCCCCCCTCACATCCCCCTCACATCCCCCTCACATCCCCCCTCACATCCCCCTCACATCCTCCTCACTTCCCACTCACATCCCACTCACATCCCCCTCACTTCCCACTCACCTCCCTCTCCTATCTCCCCTCACATCTACTTTCCTATTCCTCCCCATGGACCTTATCTTTCATCCCGCTCTTATTTCTGCCGTCCAGCCTGGCCCCAGGTCAGGACAACCAGTGCTGGGGGTCCCTCCATGACACACACACTGTCTCCATCCGCTGCCCTCTCCTGTACTGTGTCCATCCCTGCCCCTCGTGCCCAGCTGCGCAGAGGATGGCCATGGTGCCAGAGGGGTCTGTGAGCACCCTTGGGTGCCCGGGTGCTCACCTCAAGGGGAAGGAGAGCTCCAGCTGCTCGATGACCTGCAAGGCCAAGGGGACACTGGGGTTAACCGGTGGGGACTTGCTGCAACCAGCTGGGGACGCTCGGGTGGACGGGCCATAGCCACATCTCTTACCGACTTCTGTGTGTCAAACATCAGGTTTTTGTAGAACTGGATGAAGTGGGAGAAAGTCATCTCATTCCTGGCTTCCACCTCCTGCGGCGCCGGGGAGAGAGGGTGGCATGTGAGCGTGGGGCTGGCACTGAGGGCTGCGGCGGGAGGGTGGCCGTGCACCGAGACATGCAGTGGGAGAACGGTCTGCACCCCCGGACGTGGTGGGGATGCCCCCTAGGAGTCCCATGTCCCTGTGAAGGTGCCAAGCCCTCCCTCCCCCAGGCCTGTGCTGCACGGCCAGGGCGGCCTGGGCACCCGGAGGGCCTTACCACGAGCTTGTCCCGCAGGAACCTCATGTTCGGCACACGGTAGTTCACCTGGGGCAGCATGGCCTTCAGGTCCTTTACTGTTATGCTGTGGGACGGTGAGCTGGTGTCAGGGCATCCATCAGATCCTGCAGGACCTTTGGAGGACCCCCAGGGACCGGGCACAGGCTGGATCCTCCCTGGATGGGTCTCCATGCTGAGTCCAGAGTTCCTGGCCATCCCCCCTGCTATCCCCCTGATCTCTCCCAGTCTTTTCTGAGCCCCCCAGTCCCTTCAGATCTCCTTGACCCTCCTGATCTTCCCCAATCCCATTCATTTCCACAGATCCCCCCAATATTCCCTGATCTCACCAATCTTCCCTGATCCCCCACCCCCAGTCTCCCTCAAACTCCTCCAAGCCCCCATGATCTCCCCAATCTCTCCTGATCCCCCCAGTCTCCCCCAAAACCTGACACTGAGCTCCCCCAATTGCCCCGACACTCTGCTCCCCCAATCCCCCCAATCTTCCTCAACCCCCCTGACCCCCTCAATCTCTCCTGACTCCCCCAATCTCCCCACGTTCTCCTGACCCTCCAGTCTCCCCTGACCTCCAGTCTTCCCTGCTCTCCCCATCCTCCCTGACCATCCAGTCTCCCTGCTCTCCCCTGATCTCCGTGCTCCAGTACTTTTCCAGCCTCGCCAACTCAGCACCCTCCACTCGATCCCCTCCAAGCGGCGAGGATGCTGGTGAGGCCAAAGGCTGGCTGAGAGCCCCCAGGCAGCCCCCTGGCACTGAACCTCCACGCTGGGGTCCCAGCACACATTGCCCTGCTGGAGCCAGCCTGGTTGCTGCCTTGGGGCCCCCGGCCCCAGCTAGGCTGTGGGCCGGGGACCCGGCCCCTGCAGCAAAACAGCCAGCTCAAAAACACAGAAATTAGTCCCCAAATATTCTGAGGGAGAAGAAAAACAGCCTTGGAGAGGGGTCAGCTCTATTGCCAAGCATGCAAAGACGCTTGCAGCATCCCTCCCGGCTGCTCCCTTAAAATCCCCCTGGACTGTTATATTTGCCCCAGAAGCATTTTTGCCTTTTTGCCTTAATATTAACACAGGACTGGTGTGACTATGAGAGCTATGAGTGGAGGGTCGGGGAGAGGCAGTGCGTGCAGGTGCTCCAAGCCGGTCTATCCCATCTGGAGGTGATGCCAGCCTTTCCCAATGTTTATGATCTGAATTAATTTGCTTTGGGTTTTTTAGTTTCTCAGGGAGACATTTATGGGGTGCATTAACAGACCATCCACTGTCCTCCTCATGCTGGTGGAAAAACCATGTGCAGGCTGCGGAGCTGGTGGGCACCAGGGCATTTGGGTCCCCACAGTTCCTTTCAGCTCCATAGGGACATGCCAGTGGCTCACCTGCCTTCCCGTGACCTGTCCATGGTGTCAAACTGTTTCCGCAGCCACCTGGGGAAGGGAGAGAAGAGATGGTGTTCAGCCCAGGAGATTGAACTGTGCGGGTGTTCATCCCCCTAGACCCCCATATAGGGCATCGGGGAGCAGCACAACTGGAGCCATGGGTCCCTCCTCACCTCTCGATCTGCAGCGGAGTCTGGGCTTTCTGGGTGTCTGCCACTAGCCAATTGAGGCCGGTTATCCATAGGTTGATGTCTTCCTCACAGAAAGCTGGAGGAGGAAGAGGAGGGCAGTAAGGCTGTGCTGGGGCTGAGCAAGGCCAGGATGCCTGATCCCAGGGATTGCTAACCCAGCTCCTGAGGCAGATGCCTCAAAAGCAGGAACGTCTCCTGGCCTCTTTGCATTGCCACGTCCCAGGCTAGGGTATGGAGATGGATGGGAAAAACTGGGGTGGGTGGGAAAGAAGCCACAAACCAGCCACGCTGAGCGTCCGCAGCCTGAAGTCCATCCCGTAGAGGATGATAAAGCACATGGTGAAGTCAAGCTTGCGAGCATCCTCCGGGTAGCGTTCGAAGTCCCGTGAGTTCTTTCCCAGGCGGATCTCCTTTATCTCCCGAATGTCGACTGCAGGGAGAGAAGGACATGGGCCCATCCCCTTTGACCCTGCCATCCAGGAGGGTGAGAGCAGGACAGGGGGCTGTGGCAGTGCCAGGGCACCCGTGCGCTCGGGGCTCTGGGATGCTGTTGAGAAGCGGAGATGCTGCCAGTAGAGTGGATGCAAAGGGGGATGCTCTGGGATGGGGGACAGCAATGGAGTGGCTGGCACACAGCCCAGAGGGGGACATCGGTGGGGTGCAGAAACGATGGGGGCAGGATGGACTGGTGCCCAGAGGGCAGGGCCTCGGCCCTTCGCAGCGCCGCTGGCATCCGCTTCGCAGTCTCCGGGACAGTAGATGGCCCCCGGAGCTGCGGTGCCGGGTGTTGGTGCCTGGCTGCTCCTCCCGTATGTCCTCTGGGGAGCCGTGTCTGGGGAGCCGTGTCACCAGGACAGGGTGCTCCTGGGACACTACCCATGGGTGTATGATGGCACTGCAGGTGCCATGGCCACGTGTCCTCCAGGGGACTGTGTCCCCAGAATGGGCCATCGCTGTGGCACTGCCCATGGGTACATGATGGCACCGTGGGATGTCCCCTGGGGAGCCATGACCCCAACTGTGCTGTGTCCCCACAGCACTGCCCGTGGGTGCATAACAGCACCATGGGTGCCACATGTCCTCTGGGGAGCCGCGTCCCCAAGACAAGGTGTCTCCATGGCACTACCCATGGGTGCATGGTAGCACCGCAGGTGCTGCGTGTCCTCTGGGGTGTCATGTAATGCAGCCCAGCAGCAGGGTGTCCCCCTGTGCGGGTGGCTGTGCCATGGGCCAGGGTGGTTGGGTGCTGCTCTACGCGCTTTGTCCAAGCTCTGAGCTGTCCCACCAGCATATCTCTGGGTGCTCTCACTTGTCTTCTCTGCTCAAAGGCGAATCCTGCTCCAGGACAGTCTGAGCTCATCGTTTAATTGAAGACATCTGCCCAAAGGTGGCAATTTCGAACCTCGGGGCCTCGACCGCAGGGCGTTGCTTTCCTGCCCGCCCTGCACTCTCATTATCCTCGCTATATAAAGTCCCTGCCGGCGAGGCAGGAGGGCTGGGTTTCCGGGCTGGACTCTTCCTCAGGGCTGCGATGCTGGAAGATATTTCCAGCCACTGGTTTTACAGAGCAGGCCCATCCCACCATGCCGGACAGTGGCAGCATAACAAAAATAATGTTACGAATATTAGTAATATTAGCCAGTGCCGGCCCTCTTACACAGGGCATCACCCCTGTGCAGCTCTACTCTCCAGGGAGCCAGGGCCGAGAGCCGCCACCACCGGAAAGAGCTTTGTGCAGCCAAGGCCGTGATAACGAACGTGCGTAGTGGGGAGAGACAGCCGGCGCAGGTTATTGTGGCGCAGGAAATGGATCATTTCCCGGAGATTTTCCAGCAAAGCTCCGGCTGGGTTTCCTACACCGGCCGGCGGCGGGGAAGGGCGCAGGGGTGCAGGACCGGGCGAGGGCTGCTCCCAGGCGCCGATGCTCGGGGCTGTCTGCCAGCTCTGGAAACGCTCCCCTGTCGCAAGGCACCAACTTCTGCCTAGTCAAAGGTGGGAGAAGGAAAGGCCAAGCACGTGGAGGAATAAGGGCTAGGGAAGAAATCAGGCTGCTTTAGCAGGTTAAGTGAAAGCCGTAGGGAGGAAGGATGGGGAGTCGAGTGGTTTTGCCTGGAGGAAGGGCTCCAGAAAACACTGGCGACTTTATAAAACCTTCCCTCCCTGCATGAATGGAAGGCAGCTTTCCAGAAACCAGAGAGGTATTTTATCACTTTACAGAGAACTGGTGCACCGGAGGGGTTTGCACCCGCGCCGTGCACTTTTTCTTTGGAAACAAACTGCAGCCGGGAAATGAAATCCACCCACACTGTCACCATACCTGGCACGTAAACCCCACACCAGCGCTGCTCCAGGGCTGTACTGCGGCCCCGGAGCAAACCTGTATTTGCGTCCTGAGTGCAAACGGGCAGATACTTGGGGCTGACTGAGCTTCTGTAGGTTGGAGGATGGTGGCTCATGACCGAACCTGCCCGCCTGCAGAGGCAGAGCCTTCTCCCGGCACTGGAGAGGGGTGAGAAGCCAGGGTCTGGCAGTGCCTGGGGCTCTGCCGATGCTCAGGGGTACCCCGAGGGGAAACCGGCCTGCATGTCCCACTTAGGGAAAGAAAACCATCCCCATGTCCCTGTGCTGCCAGGATCCGGCCTCCGACAAAGTCTCTGGGCGCTGCAAAGACTAAAACGCCCGGCGAGATGAGCCACGGGCGAGGGAGCGGAGCTGGAAGGCGCCTCTTTTCTCCGCGCCGAGCAGCGCGTGCGGCACAATGCAACGCATTGGCGGCTTCCTGGAAACAACATCTGCAGCGGATTTGCAGCGATCATGTCAGAACTATGTCTCCAAACTCCTCCCCGCATTGTCTCAGGGGTCCCAGCTATTAAAACACTCTGGAATCCAGTTCCAGCTGCGAAAATCCTTCTTCCCCTTGTAATGCAAAGGCAGCACCAGCATGTTACAAAGAGCACTTTAAATACGTGGGCAGTGTGGCCTGCGCGGGCAGGTAATGCAGGACCAGCTGCTGGAAAGGGTCTGGCCGGCAGCTTTTATCAGCACTAAAGGAGCCCTGGGGCTTCCTTCGTGCATTAGGAGAAAAACGAAGCGAAGTGGCCAAGAGGGAATTGCCGTGCTCAGAAATTACGCTGCCTCCGGGCAGAGCTGGAGCGGGTAGCGGGTAACATGTGCCATCTCCCCCCAGGTTCGCCTTGGCCTCTTTCCCCTCTTGCGGGACGTGGGGGAGCTCGGGGAAGTCGCTCGGACCGTGTCGTGCAGAGGGTCACATCCCGGAGGGCTCCCTCGTGCTGTTGTGAGGCTGGTTTCAGACCCAAAATGAAACGCCGGTCCAGTGGCGTTAAACCACATCTGTAGTTTCTCCTCCCCAAATCGTCCTATTTATAACTGCCACGAGTTAGCGAGGATGGAGGTGCAAGTCCCAATTCACCATCACCATTGCAAAACCGCAGTAATCCTCCCCGATGCGCCGGGGCTCAGCCCGCGGCGTGTTTATCCCACCACGGGCTGCAAACGGCCTCTCCGAAACGCCAGGAGCGGTGCAGGGGAGGGAAACAGCTTAAAACCCAGGCTCCGAAGCTGGGCCGGGCCTTGCTAACCAAGCCAGCCTTTCCGAGGCGCTCTCCCACCGCAGCCCAGGAGATTTTCCGAGCAGAGATTGGAAACTGCTCTATTTTTAGCGAGGGTTTTCCTGTGCCCTTTCCCTAGGCTGGGAGACGAGAAAAGGCCTGCTTTCGCCTATGCCGCGTGCGCCAAAGCCTCCCCTGCCCCAGCCAAGCACCCGCGTGCAGCCGCTGCCTGATGCTCACCCTTGGGTTTGCCCCAGCTGCCTTCACCCCTATTTCTTTTATTTCTTGCAAAGATCCCCTTTTGATAGTTTTCAGCCTGCCTGCTGGGGGACAGGGTCTGCCGAGGGCGCCTGGCTGGGAACCTGCTGGGTGGGAAGAGTTTAATTTTGGGGGTAACGCAGGACAACACGTTAGCTTAGCTCCTCGCTAGCTTAGCTCCTGACCTTGGCTGCTGCCCCAGCCGGCGTTTTAGAGCGTCTCCTTGCCGTTCGGCTGAAAGGGACCCCTCCACGTGGACGGGTGGGAGGACACGCGTCTATCATCCCGTTAACGAACCGTGAAATTGTCTCTGACACCATGGGGGCTTCCCTAGGAGAGCCGGTATCCCAGCCCTGGTCCCGCCGGCCCCGTAACAGAGACATCACCACTGACGGTCGCCCCGTTAATCCCCTCTCAAGCCGTTCGCCTCTTTGACGGGTGGATTTAAAACGGCCTGGGCAGGCGTGAGGTCGGGCAGCAGGGCGGGAGCGAGACGCCGGAGCAAGGACAGGAGCGTTTCGCCAGCCCCGGTGGTGCCGGTGGGATGTCCCTGCTGGCTTGCCACAGGGCCAACTCGAGGTCCCGGTGCTCCTGTAAAATTTCCCCCGTCCTAGGCAAAGCTGGCTGTGGGATTAGATAGAGGGATTATGTCATTTCTGGGGAGATTTTCCTTTTTTCCCCTCCTGGATGACCTCAGAGGATGCTCACTAGGTCCCAAATGGCGATTTGGACCATCGCGTGGGAGAAGCCAGACCCTGAGGACGCTGGCTGGGTCCGGAGGCTGGGATGCTCTGCAGTGCCAGTGGGGAGACCGAGACGGGCATGCAGGGTGACGTGTCTGCTGTGAGCCCACAGCAGAGGGGAAGACAACGCCGAGACCCTGACCAAGCTCTGTACAAATAAAACAGCTGGAAATATGTTATTTCCGTGAGCAGAACGTGAGCTTGCTTTCTGCAAGGGCCAGGGATGTCCCAGCCGGTGGGCTACGGATGGGCAGGCCAGGATCCTCGCTCCCTGGTGGCCATGGGACACGCTGCCCTTGGTTTAGAGGAGATGCCCTGCCAGGCTGCAGCAGCCGCTGGCACTGGGGCTCATCCCAAATGCAGCCAGCGCCGATGGGACCATATTTCCACCATCTCCAAATCCCCTTGCTCGGTTCATGTTCTTACTCGAGGCATGACACCGCCTCTCCAAAAAAGCCCGCCGGGTACAGGTGCCTCAGCCTTCCTCCCCTTGCCTTTCCCTGCTCCTCCTCTGTGCATGAAGCTCTGCTGCAGCGTGGTGGGGGGATCTACTTCTCCGGAGGGTTCACGGCGAGTTTGCCTCCTGCGCTGAGCAGGTACGGGCAAGTGCGAATCCTGCTCGACGCTAATCTTGGCGCGCAACCCTCCTTCCCGGCTCACAGCCCGCCTCGAAGCCTCGCGACGATTCGCAGCCCACAAATCCCCAGTCCACCGCTTTGCCGGCAGCCCGTGAAAACCGGGGTAACCTCGCAGCTACGGCTCGTGGGTCAGTCTCAGGGCCGGCCCTCCGCACCTCTGCGCAGGCAGCACGTGGGAGCTGCAGGCCAGGGCGAAAGTCCCCCCGGCTTCGCCGTGCCAGGATTGCGCTCCATCGCGCACATCCGGCAGGGCAAAAATTAGCTGCGCTTCGGAAAATTTAGGTCTAACTCTTTCCGTAGGTCAGTTTTGGCCACTCGAGTCGAAAGCGTGCCCCGCCGGCCCAGCGGCACCTGCCCCGTGCTTTGCAAGGGGGAAGCATTGCAGGCCTGCAGCAACGTTTTGCAATACCCCACCTGACTACTGAAAGACATTGCAAAGCTGAAAGACACAGTGGGAAAAGGCACCTGTAGCTACCATCTCCCAAAAACTCGGGGGCAGATTCTGCCTTTGTCCAGGGGAAAAGATGGATCAGAATTGGCTTCCTGTCCACGTGGTGCTTATTTGTATAGCTCTGTGTCACCTCCCCAGTCCCATTTTTTTAAGCCACTGGTTATTTTTAAAGGCAATACAAGTCTCAAGGTAACAAGTTGCTACATAGCTAGCAAAAATACAGGGCTGGGTAGAGTGCAGAGTCCCTACCAAAGCCTGGCTGGGGGAGAAACTGTAGTACGCACCCACAGCCTACTAGACACCAGCGAATCCACGACGGAGGGTGATTTTAATGGATGCTCTGACCAGACTTAAGTGGGGACTTCTCTCGTGTCAGACCCCAGCACCGATTAGCCACCAGCCAGGTGCCATCTCAATGTTGTGTTTAAAGCATGCATTGGGAAGGTCTGGCTGCTCCTCGGGCCACCCAAGGGCTGGGGCAGCTGGCACGTGGCACCGGTCCGGGTTTGCGCCCCGTGCTCCGCGCATCGTGCTTGCTCTGCTGGGATGGCGCAGGGCTTACGATGGCACCCCCGGAGCCCACGGGGCCAGAGGATGGGACCAGAGGCACGGCAGCAACCACCCAGCCCACCCAATGCCCGGCGAGAAGTTACCGGCCGAGCGTGCTGGGGCGGAGGACACGAGTATCACTCCGTGGCCGCCCGCTCCCGCGTTTGTGCCGGGTGTTCGGGCACGGCACCCGCTGCCGGGGCAGCCCGCCGCCGCTTCCACCGCCCGCTGATACTCACTGTCGCCCTCCACTTTCTCGGGCGTGCGGCTCCAGATGATCTGCCGGGTCTCCAGCTTCACCTGGAAGGTCCTTCGCTCCGGCCGCTGCGACTTCTTCTGGTAGAACAAGGTGAGGACGGTGCCCATCTCCAGGCAGCGGAGGATCCTGCCCATGTCGCCCGCCTCCATCCTGCCGTCCTCCAGAAACCCATTGACGCTGTTGAGCCTGGACGCGGACATCTTCAGCGCGTGGCCATCGCCCGGCGGAGCCGCAGAGCCGGGGCTGTGTCATGCATGAGGGCACGAGCGCCGGGAGGAGCGAAAAGCAAAATCCGCCCAGTGGTTTTTTTATCCCCGGTCGCCCCCAACGCGGCTTTCCTGCGCTGCGGCGGCCGGCGCCGACTTCCCCTCGGCCGCGGCAAGGAGCCGACCTCGGAGACGAGGAGGAAGGGGTGGGTTTGGGGGGGCGATCCTACTGGGGGTGAATCTGGCTCCGTTAGCACCCAGCGGCGGCGGGAGGAGATGGGCAGCGTTGGCGACGGCGTTTTGAATCAGAGCTAGAGGAGGAAAAGCAAAAAAAAAAAAAAAAAGAAATCACGGGGCAATACCCCTTGCCGGACCCTCCCACCGCCCCCCGGCCACAGAGCGGAAAAGCAAAAATCGCCCCCGAGCTGCAGGCTGGAGCCAGCGGCTCCTTGCGCCTGTGTCCCCCACGGGGCTGGCGCTGGCCGGGCCGGGTCGGCTCGGCCCCGGGGAGCCCGGCGGGCCGGGGAGAGCCGGCCCCGGCGTGCCCAGCTCAGGGAGCCGGGGGCCCACGGGTGCCCTGGCCTGCGCCTCGGCAGCCGGCTGGGCTGAGCTGGCCCGTTGAGCGGGGTGCCGATCGCCGGGGCGGGAGGCGGATGGTAAGGTTTCGGAGAGGGGGGCTGCTCCCCTCGCCGCCCGCGGCCCCGCTCCGCCGCTTAATTTCGGGCTGATGAAATGGACGCCCAGAGGAAACTGCAATCACACATGGCCGGAAAGAGATCAGAAAGGAATTTAAAAAAAAAAAAAAAAAAGCAGGATCTTGGAGAAAGAAAAATCGGAGCGACGGAAAAGGCGGATGAGGGTGACATCTAGAGGAAGGCAGCCCCGGCTCCGGCCGCGATTTGGGGGGCTCCCCAGGCCCAGGCCCCGCTGCCTGGCTTTGGGGGCAGCAGCCCCCTGAGCGGGACACCCTGGGGACACCCCCGCCGCACCCGGAGATGGGACAGGGACGACCCTGCGTGCCCGGGGTGGCCTCGGGTTTGGAAATGTGAGATTGCACCAGAGGGGCAACAAGGGGGGCTGCAGAGGACGGAGGGGCCACCCAGATGCACGCTGAGGGGGCATTTTTCAGGATGGCCCTGCCGAATTAACCCCTCACGTCCACCTTTCGTCCTACTCTGCCGCCTACGGGCCAGGCGCCGGATGAGCGAAGACCTGCCAACACAAGCAGGACTGCATCCCTGCTCTTCGAAAGGGGAAAAGCAGATAGGTCTGGGGCAAAGCAGCCCATTAAAGGGGGGAAAGCAGGCAGGTCTGGGGGCAAAGCAGCCCTCTGGTCGGTGGCAAACGCTCACGCACCCCGTGCCCACCACACACCCTGGGCTGGCTTCGTTCGCTGGTTTTGCTGGAGCGGAGAAGCTTTCACCAGGTTTCCAGACATCCTTGCTTTCTTGGGAAGTGCACCGCTTCTGTTTAATCCCCAGGTTTCCCTCTCCCCATAGCTGTATGCTGCTCCCTCTTGCTTTTGCTTTCGCGAACGGTCTCATGTGAAAATAAACGAGGAATTTGGGGTTCAGGCCCAGAGTTAGGTTCACGGAGAGCGGGATAGTGGAGGGACACTGATTTCCACCGCACGCTCCACAGCTGCGGGCTTTGGTGCCTTTGCGGATTTAACTGCAGCCCAACTCCGATCGTATGGCAAGACCTGCAAAGGAGGGTAAAGAGATATCGGGTGGCCCCGAGCCGGTTCTTGCCGGTGAAGGAGCCTGGCTAGTCCGAAGGCATAACCCTTTGCCAAAAGCCCCGTTTTCTGTATGGGTTGCACATTCCCACTGCTATGACACGCTGCTGGAGACACAGTTACATTCATTTTTAATCTTATCTTCATTTGCATTATTCCAGCACCTCCCTCAAAAACTGTTAAAAATATGTATCTTTATTACCCCAGGGTTGTGTGTTTAGCCTGATTAACAGGCTTGTTGATGAAGCCCTTCCCATGGCAGAGGGTCTCTGTCCCAAGTCCTTCTCGCCCGTCTTCTCCTCCTGCTGTTCCCCAGGATCTCAGTGCAGCCCTTGAGTTGTCACTCGTTTCTCCTAGGCTCGGTATTTTTGCCCCTCGTGCTACAAGTTACATTGTGAGTGGCTCTGGACTGGCATCACTTGGCATTTTGCACCGCTTTGGTGCAAATGCTCTGCCAAGGCGAGCGTATGGTCACGGTGCCGCGGTGCCAAGCCTTTTCTCACTGGCAGCAAGACGCACACCACTAAGGGATGCATCCCAGCATCGGACATTGTCCGTAGCAGCTATTGCTGGTTCAATATCCCCTGCCCAAAGCAGAGGGATATGGTGGTTTGAAGCCACCTTGATGTGGCTTTGATGTCTCTAAGTGCCAGCCTGGTTTTGGTCCAGGTTTCCTCATCCCTTGGGGACTGCTGATCCTAATTCCAGTCACCTCTGGGCATTTCTTTCTCATTTCGTGATAGGACACTTGCCAAGGGTCAAATCTGCATTAGCTGCTGGCCTCTCCAGGACCGCGGTGATGAGACCAGCTCCACTCCAGGGCATCAGAGGGAACTTCATTAATGTCTGCAGGGCCTGGAGGGGTATCACTAGCAATCTGCTTTGGAGACGTGGAGTTTATGCATTCCTCTCTGCCTGGGAAGCCATGCAATGCTCATCAGCATCTCTGTTTTGAGGCTATGTACCGCTGCCCCCTTCCATCTGCTGGAGAAGTCGCTTCGGGTCAAGACCACCCTGAATCCGCCAGCAGAAAGGCGATGAAACATCATCTCCTGGCTCCAAGCATCCTGTCCCTGTGGCTCCCTCCCCAGGAGGCCATGGGTGCTGGGCCGCTGTATTACCAATTGGGGTGATGGGGATGCAGCTGGATGATGCCGTGAAGCCAGCTGGAGGGACTGCTAGATAGGGCTGCGTGGCCTTGCCAAGAGCAGGATGAGGCCATCCTCTTGGTGTCATGCACCAGGCCATCCGTTGTGCGGGGTTAGTTCCCAGCACATCCCTGCACTGCCCAGGGTGGACCAAGGGTGATGGGGCAGGGGATGGGTAGGCAGGTCCCTTCCCAGTCCCACGTATTGATGCTGTCGGGCTTGTAAGGGATTTGTGCCAGGCTGGGACACTGCAACGCTGGGGCTCTGGGGCTCCCAGAGTGCCTGAGGGTCCTAACGACGAAGGCCCAGGCACCCAGGCAGCTGGTGATAAAGGCTCGGACACCCAGGGGTCCTGCTGATGAAGGCTCAGCTCAGTAAGGGGTCTGCCTCCAGTCCCAGCAGGAAAGGCCATGCAGGAGGTGATGTGAGCCCTCCAACTCCATGTAGTAGCTAAATGTGAGAAGAGTGGGACCCATTTAGAGCAGTTCTTCTGTCAGTCTGAGCCTGTAAAATCCTTATTCCTGTCCCCTAAGTGGTTGCCAAGATCTTCCCAGCCTGCAGGTTCTCTACCTACTTATGGGAGCCATTAATTTCTCTCCTACATGCAGAAAAAAAAATCTTACCTTTATTTTAGCTTTCATCTGTGCTCCCTTGTTTGAAAGCCTGCTAAGAGCTCTGTTCCCATCCCTCTCCCGTAACCATATTTGATATTCTTGTCCCAGAGGAGCCCAGAGCCAAGCAGTGAAGCAGGAGAAACTCAGCAAAGCTCACTTCATGCCGGCGCTGCCTCCGCAGTTGCTCTGAGGAGCATTTCCTGGGGCTGCAGGGAAGGAAGCTCTGCAGAGACACCCCATTCATGTGCACATCCATTTGAATCACAGGAATTAGAGGTGAGCAGGAGCGACTGCCTTGAACCTACCTGGTGCTGGCCAAGAGAGATTTACTCCCTTCTGCATATGCTGCAGGGTAATTTTAACGTCTCAAATTAGGAAGAAATCCCGCTTTCCCCAGGGGGCAACTAAACATTTCAGATTTGTCCTGTGGTCTCCCTTTGAAGGGAAAGTGGCCACCCAGGTTTCCTCCATATGGCATGCCCAAATAGGCTTGGATGTGGGCAGACAGCCCTATGGCAGTGACAGTGGAAGGACAGGCACACACGGACCCACTGGAAACCAGTGTCAGTCAAAGGGGTCCCCGGTCTCATGGCACAGGACCTCTGGTGTATCTCAGTGGTCACATGCAGATATTGAACTGCAAATTAAAGCAGCTTGCACCTTTACTCCTCAAAAAATTCCTGGCATGATTTATATCGCAGAGTCATGATTGCAAAGTACCATCTCCCTGGGTCTCTCGGTGGCCCTGTCTCAAGTGTCCATTGCAAGGACAAAGACTTTGCCAGTCCTGGCAGGACTTCCCTGTGGGGGTACGTGGATAGACGTCCGGGGAGCAGCTTCGGGCCACGCTGCAGCGACTCAGGGATGAACGGGGAATTTAGGAATTTGCACCTACGAAGGTCGGTCCTACGCCAAGAGTCACCAGCTGGATGGAAAGCAGGGAGAGATCGCCAATGCCTTTGGGGTGGCTGCCTACACACATCCCCTTTCTTGAAGAATTAGGGGACTTATGGTGACGTAGTGAGATCCTAAAGGCTTTTTCTTTCTTTGTCCACAAACTAGCTTCTCTCTCCCCCCTTCTTTGGAGCAGAATAAGCCTTTGTTTAAAGCAATAAGCCACAGAGATACTTGCTTCTACTGTTTACATTTTTCATTTCCAGGCAAATCCCATTTCAGAGCCCCTTGAACACGGGTCTGGGAACTGAACATTCAGACCACAGCAAATTTTGGTGTACTGAGGATCAGAATAGAAGATTGTTTTTACACAGGGGATTTTATAGCATGGGTTTGGCTTCTGATGTCCATCCAAAGCACACAGGCGGAGAAGGAATGCTCTGTTTTCAGTCTGTAATGGAGTCACTGTTTTAATTTTAGCTTCTCCGTAGCAAAGCTGTAAGCAAGCTGTTATCATAGTGAAGCACCCTGAGGAGGCTGGAAGGGTGGCAGATAGACCTGAGCCCCTCCGTCTCCCTGCTAAGCTTGCATAAGTGCCCAAATGTGGCACCCCATGAGTACCAGGACTCCAGAAAATCTCAAATGTTGACGCTGCAAACCCCACATTCATGTGTCCTTCTTAAAAACATTGATGTGACTCATCCGTACAACTCAGAGGTGTAGTTGGGACCATGCTGAGCTGTGTCAGATGGGTCAGTGTGCAGAACCCCCTCTTGCTGACAGCACCAGAGCCAGGATGGCAGGGCCACCTCCCCAGGTGCGACCCCAAAATGCTCGAAGGGCTTGCACGTGCATTTGGTTTGCTATGGCAGACTTCCCTCAATAGGTACCAATAGCTGCCTACCAAAATAAAGAGGAGCTTCAGTGAGTCCAATTTATGTAGGTGGTAGGACACAAAATGATTCCAAGAGGTAATTGTCCTCCCCCAGCAAGATTAGTTTTTTGTGTTGATAATTACTACTGGATGCTGGCATCAAGCTCTGCTTCGCTCTTGGTTCAGTGAAGCTCCTACAGGGCTGGCGACGGCCTTCCTGGAGCCAGTGGTGCCTGCAGAGCTCCCCAGCCCCTGTCCAAACAAAGCCCCAGAAACGTCTTGATCTTTTGAGCAAATTATTTCTGAGTATCCTTCCTCTCTCCTAGGGTTTATAAATAGTGGATGCTGCTTTTTACTTCTCGCTTTCATCAGACTCTCCCCACCGGGAGAGAGTAGCTGCTGCTAGACACAGCAATTGCCACAACTCAGTCAAGAACTCGCAACTTGATATTTATCGGGAGTAGTTTGCTTTCCCTCTCTTGGGCAGTATTGTGCAATTCCCTGACCTTGTTGTGCTTACAGGATTCGCTAGTGTTTTTAGCAATGAACCTTGGATCCGCCGCCTGTACAAACAGGGAATGTTGCAACGGGTTTATGCAGTTGGTGTTGCAAGCGCGCCCGGCGAGCAGCTTCAGCCCCGGGGCCCTGGGCAGGATCGCAGAGGCTGCGGCGACGAGCGCCTTGTACAAGCTCAGCCAAGAAACGCAGTTCAGCGGTGCCCGCTGAATGGGCGAATTATATTCCTAATATAAATATTTACAGTTGTCGCTGTATGGATTTCTTTCATAAATGTTCCGGTCGGGGAACAGAAGCGTGAGCTGCAAATCACAAGTGCTGCAGTTAAACTCAGAGTTGGAAACTGGCTTGCAGGCGCTGTTTGAACGCACTTTCGTTTTCTGTGAGCGTTTAGACGAATGAAGTTTGCATGCCCGAGCCCTCAGGGAGTGATGGCCTCCCACCTTCACAAGTGCAGCTGGTTCAATCTTAATTTATTCATGTGAACAAACACAGAGATGTTGCCATGGACTCATCCCGGGTCAGCCCTACGGGGCTGAAATGAGGCATGTTTGAGATACTGGCCGGGGCAGCTAGGAGGCTTGCATGATGGCTTGGAGAAGGCTCCTCGCTTTGGAGAAAGGCCAGGTCATGGGGAGGGGTCCTACGACTGTAGGATCACTGGATAATTCAGGTTGGAAGGAACCTCGAGTGATCTCTAGTCCAACCTCCTGCTCAAAGCAGGGTCAGCTTTGAGCTGATGGCCCCAGCTGGGCCACCACCTTGGTGGGAGACAACATCCGGGCTCCCTGGAGTGTGATTTTTGGGGTGCACCGAGCGTCCTGAGCTCTGAATCTCTGTCCCACATCACCCAGCGCGAGGGGACAACTGCGTGTGCATCTGCAGAGCAGCCCTCTGGACGCTGGCGTTTCTGACCGTGGTCGGACCACGTCTGTGTGCCCCCAAGGAGAATAAAGCACTCAAGCCCCGAAAAAGACTCCCCCACCCTTACCAAAGGTATCCGTTCTCCATGCTGGAAATGGGATAAAAAAGAGAGGAGAAAAGGGACGCACAGCAGGAGAGACGGTCACGAAATCCGGCCGGTGTGAAGGAGCTGGAGCGGAGGAGGGAGCAAAGGCTTCGCTCTGTCTCCCTGCTTTACCCACCCTGGCAAATAATCGCCACGACTGAGCGTGGAAGTGGAAGTGTGGAAGCGCGCAGAGCAGGGCTCTGATTTCCCCCCTCGGCTTCCCCCAAATCCAGGTATCTAGGTCTGCGCGCAGTCCCTGTGCCAGCAGCGAGACGGCAATGACTGCAGGCAAGAAAGAGGGCCAAAAAACAGAAAGCACAGCAGAAAAGTAATGCCCACTTGATAAATGAAGGTGGCTTTCCCTTTAGGATTGTGCTGCGGTTTCTTTTCCCGTTACTGACATTTTTCTCTCTGTTTTCCATCTAACCCAAGAGACGTCTCCTTCCCTTGAGCTTGCACTCCTGAGTCTTGCTGTTATCAGCAAAAACGCAATTCTAGCATTTGTTTGCCCTTGGGAGGCTTCCCCCCCCACCCCCAAGAGTTAAAATAGCAAAAACTTTTTGGAAAAGCAGTAACTTTCTTTAGCAGTAAATAACTGCCAAGCTTTCAGGGCTCCTCTTGCGGTTGGAGCACATCCACGGGTTGCTGGAAGAGCCGTGTTTGCTCTCCGAACTGCGGGGACACGGAGAGCCCGAGTCTGTTCCTGGTGATAAGCAGCTGCTGCTCCAGACGGATAGATAAAACCAGAAGTGAGATGGGAAGTGCCTAAGGACACAAAATAATCTCCTGAACGGTGACCCTGGGAGGAAACGCTGCCCGGCGACTTGGCCGTGGGCAAGTTGTTTCCTCTGCTCGCGCTTTCATCTACGGCAGGTCACCACGTGCACGGCGCTGATACGGGAACGCAGGACACAGACCTTCGTGGGAGAGAGAAGCTGTGACCTCCCGGGAGTTTGAGTTCAGCCCTCCGACCATCCCATATAACCCCTTTTGTTTCAGGCTTTCACTCCTGTGATGATGAGAGAGGTCTTTCTAGTTTCTGGCCTAAGTTTAATAACCCCACGCTATCTTCTTTGCCTGAATAGCTCTTCCTTTCTCCCTGATGATTGCCTTCTTCCTCCGATAACATTTGCAGAGAGCAGTCCTAACATCTCGCTGCTGGGCCAAGAAAGCTCAGCTGTTTTGGGCGCCTCTTGTGAGAGGCTCTCTGCTCCCCTGACTAGCTTAGCAACCGTTTCCTACACCTCTTCCACCCTGAATTTATCTAACACAGCTATGGGTATCGTACACGCTACTGCAGATGATTAGTTTTCACCATCGTCTTGTACAACGTCCTTGCTGGTTCCTTGTCTCTAATGGAAACCACGCTTGCACCATCCTACAATCTTCTCGGCGGTCAATTTTCTCCCTTTTTTCTTTGCGCTTGCTTGAGTCTATCCAGCAAGCTGCTGCTGCTGCTGCTAAAATTATCTTCTTTGCCTGCTGCTTGGCCCATGTCACGCCTCCTCCTGAAGCTTTGCATTGGCTCCTGGTCTCCTTCCACGGCAAATGCAGACGCTTCATCTTCCTTCCAAGCTCCTGCACAGCTCCACCCTGGCCAGCCTACGTCTTTTCTCTGGGGGCTCCCAGTACCTCTCCCACATTGCACTCAGCGGGCTGCAAACATGCTGCACTTTGGTGCTCCCGTCCTTTCTTCCCCGAAACAGCTCTGCCCTGACTCCCACGCCGGGCCCTTTCTCTCTCTTCCCCCGGCACTGCCTAGCTTCAGCCTCCGGCCTCTCCCTCCTTCCGTCATCTGAGCACCACGAGGAGCTTAAGCTGTTCCCTGCTCCCTCCACAGACCAGATCGGTGCTGTCATCCTAAAACTCCCTGACCTGGGTGAGCACCGGCCACCCCAGCAATCTAGTTTGCAGAAGTGGATATCGGGGTGGCCAGCGAGACTGGCCAAAGTGGGAGGCAGAGATATCTGGGTGGCTTTTGGGTCTCCTTTCTCGAGCAGGGGTTTTCAGCTGGCGATTGGCTGAACTCAGGGTTTTGGGTTGCTCCTGACACGTTCTGAACAAAACGTGGTTTTGTGCTTGGTTTAGAGCAATGCAGGTCCATGTTACTGTCCAGGAGGGAGACCCCCATGCTACCCTCCTCCCATTGGACCTCTGTGCCCTTGGAAGCTCTCGTGAGATCGCGTGGCGAATCTTACTGGAGACCAGATCAAGCGGAAAATTAAAGCAAAAGAAAAAAAAGCCCAAACCGAAAAGAAAGATCATGTCCTGCTCCCATCCCTGCTATGGCCGTACAAGCGCTGGCACAGGAGGGTAACTGGGTACTCAGCACCGGGCCCTTTTCTTCACGATGTTTCTGCAGAGGGATGCAGGATGCAACCGCTGATGTTGTGATTACACACGCAAGATGCCGCAGGGCTGACAGGACTGTGGAAACGGAGGGCTGCAGACGAGCTGAGGACACCTAAAACAGACCCCCAGCAGGATTCAGTACATATCGACCACCCTGAAAGACATTTATCTTAAAACTTTCCATCCTCCCTAGGTAAACTCTTCTCCATATAGTCGGAAAGTTTTTCCTTAGCCGTAACTTAAATCTCCATCGCTGCAAACGAAGATAATTCCTCTTTCACTACCAGCAGTGACCGTCAAGCGCACTTGGTTAGATATTGATGTCTGATATTATTTCCCTGCACAATCATCATCTTCCTTTTTAACACTACTATATACAATTCGTTCAGCTTTTCCTTATACGTCATGTTTTCTAAACCTTCAGTATTTTGATTTCCCTTTTCTGGATTCTCACTGATTTTTCTATGCTTTTATTAACGTGTCTCACTCAAAGCTTAAGGCCACGCTCGATCTCCCTTGTGTCCTGTACACGATGCTCCTGTTCACGGACCCCAGATACCGCTGTTTTCGGCAATGCCGAAGGACTCGGGGATCCTAGGAGCTCCCCGTGCCTTTGGAAATCAGCTCGTGCGAGCAGCCAGCAGAAATGCCGGTGCCTCCCACTCACGCTGTCATCAGGTCTCTGCAATCTGCTGGTGCAGCGCTTAACGAAGTTTAGTGTTTTAGCTTGTCTCAGCAAGTTCACGGAAAGCCATCGAGAGACTCCAGACTAAACCAAAGCTGACGAAGCTAGGATTTCAAATGTGTGAGTAACTTAATTGGGTCCTACTGCACGCTTGTCACTAGAGACGCAGTTCTGGTGATGTCTAAGGCCATTAGAGGGATTAGCACCATGTTTGTTCTGGGCTGAATGAGACAATTTAATTTCTCTTAAATGCGCTACCCTCCCTGGGGCATATTCTCACACGCAGATGCCCTGCCAACACAGCGTTAAAACCCTGCACTTGCTTTTTACTGGTTTTTTAATTAAATTAGACTTACAAACAAGCATCATACAAGCGTAGTATTATGACCAGAAAACAAGTGTCGTGAATTCGTGTAGTCTTCAAAAGTGCTGTTTGTAACATGCGCTGAGGAGCAAAACCCCTGAACGGTTAGCGCTTCCCGATCGTGGATTGAAAGGAAAAGGGAGTTTATTTTAGTGAGGCAGCATCCCTGTCTCTCGTTTGCCCCCTGCATGCGTCTCAAGGGAGAGATGTGCAAGTAATCCAGCCGCATACCCCGAGGCAGGACGCTCCTCTCCGTTCCCCAGCCACCTGGGAAGATCCAGGTCGTTCTTAAAATGCTGCCGGTGCTCTCCTTGCGGGGAGCGTCTCCTTGGACGCCCCCCATCCCAAGTGGGCCAAGACCCTGCAACAGTGCCTCATCCCAAGCTTTGCTTTGCCCAACGTTTACTTTTTTGCGGACTTTCTAGTTACGCGTCTTGGCGTCGATCGGCGGCGTGAGCAAAACGGGACGTTAGCGGCCGCGAGTTGCTCCCTCGGCGTTGGCGCCACTTAGCAAAGGTGGGGGACCGCAGGCCGAGGCACCTCTATTCGTAAGCTGCTCTTGGTCTGAACAAGCTCTCGAGCCCTCTCTTTTCTCGATGTTTCCCACGTGCTCACTAACCGCAGGCTCTCTGCCTGCCGCACGTCGGCCGTGGCGCCCTGGGCCGCAGACCGGCGCCCAGGCCTTGCCTCCCTGCTGGCCCGGCAGCTCCCCGCTACTTTTAGCTCGTTCTTTCCCTAAGGTTCAGTTTTGTGGGAGCGGTGGGTACACGGCTTCCCTGTGTTAAAAAATAGCTTTCTTTTTTTTTTTTTTTTGTGCCCGCGTGCACGTGCTGAATTAATTTTACTTCAGATCAGCCCGTTCTAGCTCGTTTATGCAGCCACTTCACTACTTGTGCCAGCACAAGGGAGGGAACAGGCAGCTGGGAGCGGAGGAGGCTTCTTTTGGCAGAAGTGCCAATTTCTGCCCGTGCGGAGCGGTTACGAAACTCCAGGTGGGGCCTGGGGATCGATTTGAGCCGATCGTGGGCTGCCGTCCGAGAGAGCGGATGTGGTACCTCTCCCCGCTTGGTACCCAGCCCTTTCACACACGTGCGGCACTGCGCAAGGAGAGGGGCCGAACGTTTCCTCCGCGGTCAGAGAGCTCCCCACGACAAGAGAGACATGGCGCTGCTGGAGAGAGTGCAGCGGAGGCCTACAAAGATGGTGAGGGGACTGGAGCATCTCTGCTCTGAAGAGAGGCGGAGAGAGCGGGGCCTCTTTAGCCTGCAGAAGAGAAGCCTGGCAGGCGATCTCCTCCATGTGCACAAGTATCGGAAGGGAGGGTGTCAAGAGCACGGGGCCAGACTCTTCTCCGTGGTGCCCAGCGACAGGACGAGAGGCAACGGGCACAAACGGGAACACAGGAAGTTCCATGGAGAGATGAGGAAAAGCTTCTTGACTGTGAGGGTGCCTGAGCGCTGCAGCAGCTTGCCCAGAGAGCTTGTGGAGTCTCCTTCCCTGCACATCTTCCCAACCCGCCTGGACGCGCTCCTGGGCAACGTGCTCTAGAGGCACCTGCTTGAGCAGGGGGGGTTGGACCAGATGATCTCCAGAGGTCCCTTCCAACCTCGACCCTTCTGCGATTCAGCTGCGGCTGAAAGCGACCACGTTCCCCGGCCGTCGTAGCCGGCAGCCTCTGTCACAGTCTGCACGGCGTGGTAGTCACGGTCCTTCCTTACATCCCGCTGCTGAATCAGGTTAAAAGAACACACTTTAAACAATTTACTACTAATAATTAAATTAATAATTCAGCTTCTTTGCACGTAGGCGAAGCTTGTGCTCAGCCAGGGATCGTTCCTGGACCAGAACTGGGACGGGCGGAGGTATCCGTAACTGCGGTGGGACCGAAGACGCCTCAAGAGGCAACTTTGGTTTTAAACAGGTCAAGGTTGATGACCAACTATTTTTATAGCGTTCCCATTAGTGGAGCGTCTAGCAGGAAGTAGAATTATGCCGATACAGCTGCTTGGCTCAGTTTTTATTTCCCCGATAGTTTAGAAACAATTTGTATTTTGGATTTTTGTCTCCTCACAGGCTGGAGGCAGCGTTACGGCCCTTTTTTAAAGTTTTATCCGTTTTAATTGAGTTCCTCCTCAGAAAGGGAAGGCTGAACCTCTTCGGAAAACAAATTCCGCAGGATAACTTCCGTATAAATGACACGGAGAGTTAAAAGGTGGGAAATAAGGAGTTATTTTACCGGCGGGGGAGGGGGGGGGGCGGGGGACGGACACGGGTCTGGAGGGCACCGCGGGGCCGGGGCGGCCGCGCAGGCCGCGCCCGTTGCCATGGCGACGGGCCGCCGCCGCCGCTCCGGGCGTCACGTGACGGCGCGCGCCTCACGTGACCGGCCAACTGCCGGCGCGGGGTGATGACGCCGCCGTAGGCGGGGAGGGGGAAGGGGAGGGGGAGGTGACGTGCGGGAGCGCGGCCGGCTGCGGGGATGGAGGAGAGGGAGCAACTGCGGCGGCAGATCCGCCTGCTGCAGGGTACGGCGGGCCCCCGGCGGGCCGGGCGGCGACGGGGCCCAGGAGTCCTGGGGGGGGGAGGGGCGGGCGGCGAGGGGACCCAGGAGTCCTGGGGGGGGAGGGGCGGGCGGCGAGGGGGCATAGGAGTCCTAGGGGGGAGGGGCGGGCAGCGAGGGGGCCCAGGAGTCCTGGAGGGGGGGAGGGGCGGGCGGCGAGGGGGCCCAGGAGTCCTGGAGGGGGGGAGGGGCGGGCGGCGAGGGGGCCCAGGAGTCCTGGAGGGGGGGAGGGGCGGGCAGCGAGGGGACCCAGGAGTCCTGGAGGGGGGGAGGGGCGGGCAGCGAGGGGGCCCAGGAGTCCTGGGGGGGAGGGGCGGGCAGCGAGGGGACCCAGGAGTCCTGGGGGGGAGGGGCGGGCAGCGAGGGGGCCCAGGAGTCCTGGGGGGGAGGGGCGGGCAGCGAGGGGGCCCAGGAGTCCTGGGGGGGGAGGGGCGGGCGGCGAGGGGACCCAGGAGTTCTGGAGGAGAGAGGACAGTGAGGGGGCCCAGGAGTCCTGGAGGGGGGGAGGGGAGGACGATGAGATGCTCTGGTGGGGGGGGGGGAAGGAGGTGGAGAGGACCCAGAAGTGCTCCTGGCAGGGGGGTGGGGGGGGTCAGGGGAGAGGACCTGGAAGTCCTGGATGGAAAAGGAGGCAGGAGGCCCGCGGAGAGGACCCAGGTGGTGTGGGGGTGGGCTGGGGTGGCAAGAAGAGGGGGCCCAGGAGTCCGGCGAGGGGGAGGAGAGGCAGGGAGCACCTAGAGACCAGAAGGTCCCCAGCAGTGGGGGAACCCACGGGCTGCTGGTCCCTGCGGGGCTGGTGACCCCCCACCCCAGCACCCGCCGCCCCCTCGCTGGCGCCGCTCCTCCCGGCAGAGAGGCGGGCTGTGGTCCTTGCACCCCGTGACGCTTCCTCCGCTCCGCAGAGAAGTGGGGATATATCTGCCTGCCCTTTCCTCGCCCTGGGCGATACCGGCGCTTATTCGTAGAACTATCTCGCTCTGTTTATAGATCCCAAGGTGGTTTTCCCTTGTTGGTAAGGCCACAGAGCCCGCTCGGGCCTTGCAGAGACCTGCCTCTTTCCGGAGGCTCTTGCGTCCCAGTGAAGCGACGGCCGGCGGAGGTGCGGCGGGAGGGAGGAAAACCTGGTCCTCCCTTCCTCCGGGCCAAACCGGCCGTGAGCTGGGGAGACCTGACCCTTCTGGCCAGACCTCCAGCGCTGCGAGTGTGACGCTTGCAAGCCAAACCCTCCGTTCTTTTGCGGATGGGCCTCGCAGGATCACTGCGATAAAGGGGGGGACCAAGAGGAGTGAAGGAAGTCGTGAAGCTTGGTTTATATCTGGCAGCGCTTTAGTTATTGCTGGCGCTCTTAATGCGTTTGCACGTTTTGAAGCGCGTTATGGTACGGGGCGGGCGGCGCGAGGATGGCTGCTTGGGGTTGGAGGGCAGCTGGCGGACCTGCCGATGCTGCTTTCTCGGCAGCTCTGTGAACTCTCCTCTTTGGTAGCAGGAGAAACTTTTCCACGCTGGAGCACGCTGGCGAGTGCCTAAAACAGAAGGCTCAAAAATCCTTTCAAAATCCTTTTTATTTGAAGTGTTTTATAAGCACTGGTGCTTAACGAGCTCAAACCTTTCCTAATCCGTGCACATCTATTATCCCAACGATCCATTCGAAAACTGGAGCACCAGGAGGTGCTGGGACTTGGCGGAGGGGTGAACGGGCCGTGACTCACCGGCGGAGCTGGGGTGGCCTCATGAGCCTCCTCGCTGCTGCTTTGCGTTTCAGCCTGTGTCAGGCTGCGTGTTTAAGCAGCCCCGTGTTAGCAGAGACGGCCTGGCCGCCCTGTGGCCAGGCTCAGAGGCTGCTCTGAGGAGATCTGAAGTCATATCTGGAAATAAAATCAGCATTTTTTTCTTTATTAGGCTCCAAAAGCAATAATTCAAGCGATGGTTTTGGCACTGGCAGCAAAGATGAGCGTAAAGGGGCAAGCGGTGGTTAACAGCGCTCGCGCGGCGTGTGGGAAGAGTCTGCTGGTAAATCTGTGGTTTCACTCTGTGGTTGAGCTGCCCTGCTACATGGCTTTTGTTATCGACTTTCTTGAGGATCAAGGGAAATATTTAAGTTTTTCTTCCAGTGCAGGTTGTCTAAAACCTGGCCTGTGTGAGCCTGTGCAGAGCAATTGCGTTCGTTGCAACGCGCGGAAAATCGTTTCGCAGAGCCTCGATATTGTAAAACTCCGGTGGGAGCGGCAATTAACAGACGCTTGTCTCGTTGTCTTTAGGTCTCATAAACGACCATAAAAACGTCCATGGAAACGCTCCGGTGCCCCTGCCTTCTGCGACGCCGCGGTGGAGGAATCCCCGGCAGCCTGCCTTCAGCAGACGCGGGGTGTTTTCGGCCAGCTACTCCCAGCAGGCTCCTAGGGATTTCCAGCCGCACCAGGGTAACTCCTGGAGGAAAAAATACTCCCTTGTGAACCGACCGTCTGGACCGACTTGTCACGCCGGCAGCGCTGGAAGTGCGAGCACTTCGCAGGCTTTTGTAAGCCAAGGGGGCAGCCGGGCAGCCGGGCCCCAAGGAGCAGCCCCAGAAAGGCACGTGGACTTGACTACAGATGGTAATATAGTTGTTGGGATCCAGCTGCCACGGAGGACTGGCCCGGTTGTAAACGCTAAAAGTTTTGCCGAAGTGAGCTCTTACTGTGAGGTTTCGGGGTTGAAAAAGGTGGCAGCTGTTCCGGACAGCAGTAAAAATGTGCAGAAACACTCTAGTTCTCTGTACACGAGCCAAAAGGATGAGAGAAAGCCCTCTTTCTCGGTTTCCTTTAGTTCCTCGTACCGATCTGCGAGCTCAGTGCAACTGAACGTGTCGGACGTGCTGAGAACGGTGCATCTGTCTGGCGAGGCGGCCCAGAGCACCGCCGCCTCCCGCAGAAGTGCCAGTGAAAGTGCCGTAACGCTTAAGTCGAAGCCGCAGCAGCCTTTGGCCGTGCCTGACCGTGAGCTGGGTTGCCGCTCGACGTGGAAGAAGCCAGAGCCGCCGGTTCCAGGGCAGTCTAGCTCTGAGCAGGTCCGAGATGCTTTCCGAGAGCCAAAGCTCTTCGGAAACGCCGAGGCACGCTCCAAACCTGCTCAGGCTTCCACTTCGGCAGTGGGGATGAATCCAGTGAAGAGTCGATTTGCAGTACTCTCCAAAGCGACCGGTCTCCAAAGGGCCACCTCAACATCAGTCTCCAGCAAAGCTTTGAAATTCAAGAAAACCAATTACACGTGGGTTGCAAACCCTGGTAAATGTTCGCGTACTGTGAAGAGGTGGATCAGCCCTCGAGCTTCTGACAGTGCGAGGAAGCTCGCTGGCGGAGCAGACAAAGTGGCTAAGCTATCGCCGAAAGGAGACTTGGGAGCAAAGCTGAAGAAATCTGGACTGCAGCCCAAATTGGGCGTTTCCCCCAGCAAGTATAAATGGAAAGCCTCCAGCCTGCAGACCTCTCCCTCCACCTCCAAGTCGGCGTTCAGGTGGCAGTCTGAGGACCAGAAAAAGGCTGGGGCCTCCAGCGTCTCTAGAGCCAGCCCTGCCCCGCCGCCTCCGAACGCCGCGTCTGTCGGTCACAGCGGGGTGAAGTCGTCCTTCGGTGAGGCTGCGCTTTCCGGTTATAAAGTGAAGAGTCGGACAAAAATCATCAAGAGAAAAGGATGCTCAGGGTAAGTTGCTCATCGTCTTCGGAGTACTGTCAGCGCACTGGCTTTATTTCGCGTCCGTTGACTTCAGTGGAAGTCTTTATGCCCTTTCTTTATGCTCTTATCCCTTTGGAGCAAGGCATCTATTCTGTGTTGAATAATGCTGAAGTGATTAATAACGAGATAATAACGTGAAGTGCATGGAAGGTGTGGATGTATGTATGAGTGCAATTATAATGATACGGGCGGATATATATTTGCCCTTCCCTTTCCGGGTATGGTGACTTTGCTCTGCGTGGACTCATTGTGAGGCCTCAGGTTTTAGTTTTTATCGATCTGTGTAACTCTGAATTTATCTTTCAAACAGAGGTGGGTTTTCTTCTCATCTCCCACCCTTGTTCTCTGAAGACTTTGCCGCAGCACTGAGGAGTCTCCTCCCCTACCATAAGAACCTACTGATATTTAGAGGGGAGGAAATAGCTTTCTTTCCTTATTGATTTGTTTTCAAACTCTCGGAGCCTCATTACATTGGGAGCCGGCAAGAGGAAAAGTGACTTGAATCCCTTATCTTTTATCATCTGTCACCGTAAAGCGCTTTGCAGACTCTGGAATGGAGAGGGAGGATAGTAAATTAATTGTGTGGGCTTGTGCATGCTGGGAACAAGCGATACCTGGCCGTAAATCTGTTATTGCAAGTGAAGAGCCCTGGTGTTGTCAGTGATGCTCTGCTGTTGCCGTTCCCCCCTCTCTCCGGGGTGTGGATTGCCTCCTTTCTTCACTTTGTGCGGTCCACCAGTGTAGTCTAAGTGCTCATGTCCTACCTGAAGACTGACTTTTGCTTCTCCTTGTGGAGTCAGAGTGATGGATCTGTGGTCTTCCTGCTCCTGTAGCTCACAGGAGAGTGCCTGTGCCAGACCGGCAGGGATACTTCTGGGTTTCGTGGAGCGACAGTCTCCTCTCTGGCCGTGCTTGATAGGGTCAGAGTACAATGGAGAGGATATAAAGGAAGCTTGGCGGAAGGAAAAGGTGTGTTATGTAGAAAGGCATTTGAACTGGGCTGGGAGTCAAGTGGGAGCAGATAAGGGATTGGGACCAGACTTTCTCTTAAGGCTGGTGTGTTGCAGAAGCGCTCCGAGGGCTTCGTTACGTTATGGTCCTGGTGGGAAGGGTGTGTTTCGCGCTGCTGTTTTCAGCAGGACAGCAGCAGGGCTGGATGGAGGCCCAGCGCTGCAGGGAAGAGGGAAGTGGGATGTGGTGAAGCTTGGTGGCGCAGCTACGTGACCCCTGTGGTATCACCTAACCGAAAAATATGCTCAGTGTAGTGGCTCCTTTCTCACTGCAGTAATGCCGTGGGCTCTTGAGAAAGGAGGGCTGTGGCCTTCATAACTGATCCGAGTGACACAGTGAGCCAGCGACAGAGCCCAGACTGAAACTTTGGTGCCCCTCCTGTTGCTGTTTCCCAGATGCTCTGCTCATTAGTACATCACAGCTCTCCCTCCTCCGCTTGCCCCCCTGGTGTCTTGGGGGACATGTCTGCTGGTAGATCACGCTGGGAAAATGACTTTGTGGTGAGGTGCCTGGAAAAGCTGGGATTTTTTCTGTGGTTTTTGTTGACTGTCAGGATTTGGTCCTCTCGGCTCTCTGAAGGACACTGTCCTTGGCCCCGCATCTGTTTGGACGGAAGCCGGAAGAGAGTGAGTTGAGTCTGACTGTCAAACACCTCATTCTCCATCTGCGCTTTGCCAGAAATACGTAGCATTTGCCTATTGCCCTTTTCTATGCAGTATAGCTTATGACCCTTGTGTAGGGGAGCAGCGTGGAGGAGAACAGAGTTTGGTGACCTGGCTTCTCTTCCCAGTGGTGGGCAAGGGGACCGGTGTGTTTCAGTTACCTCTCGACCTTCGTTTAACTGTGGCGTGTTGTGCCTCCACAGTTCGCCAGCAGATAAGAAGAGCAGCTCCTCTCCTACCACGCCTCTGAAAAGTCACTTCCATCTCAGGAAGAAAAACGCCTTGCGGGGGAAACCTTCTGCGACGCTGAAACGTTCCTCACCCAAGGGCCTGGTGCAGATCACCAAGCACAGACTGTGCAGGCTGCCGGCCACTCGGATGCAGGTCTCTGGCAAGGAAGGTAGGAACAACTGTCCAAAGGCGGTGATGGTGTTCGCTGACTGTGCGTTGGGGAAGTGGCTCCAAGAGAGGCTCTTGGAGTCAGGAAATGGGTTACTGGGTTCTCGAGGAAGTGCTGTCACTGCTGCTGTCAGTCTAGGGGCAAACGCTGAGGACAAGAGTCTTGGCTGGAGTAAGGCTTCTGCCTTACCTCAAAGCTGTCTTGTAAATGTTTGTGCCGCGAGATCTCCAGACAGGGCCATTTTAAAGCTTCTCGTGGCCTTTAAGGTGGTTTTGCCAGACCTGTAGGTATCAAATAGAAAAATGATTGAGGAGGGGCTTAACCGGAAGAGGATGGCGGAGACGGTAATAACATGCAAGACTGGGTAATCTCTTTCTTTGCACAAGGGAAAAGCTTGTGCATGTCATGAGATGCTCCTCTAGCGATTACAGCCCTACCTAATGCACCTGTATCCCAGTGCAATGTCTGCAGGAGTCTAGCTTTTATATGCGTTTGGGTTAAAATTGAAATTACTGGAGGAATAAAGGCCGCTGAGTGTCGTCTCCGAGCCTAAATTGAGCTGAGGTGAGAAGCGACTGTTCCTCTGGCGGCTGCATTGGGTTTCAGCCTTGTGCCCTGGGAAGGGTTACATGTTTCTCTTGGGGATGTTTTCTACTTGCTGCAGTGCGTGGTGGTAGCCTGCCCGTACCAGATGCTTCACGTTTATGAACAGGTACCTTGTGTCTATGTCCTGTTGCCTTGGGTTGGCGCTTCTCAGAGCAGAAAGCAGCTCGGAGCAGCTTGCTGGGGCCCGGAGAGCTGCACCTCTGCACGTGAGACCGATTGGCGAAGCTTCCCATCTGAAGTCTGGTTCTGCTATTAAATGGCTACATGATCACGGACGAGAGGCTTCACCCCCTGCCCAGCCCCGAGATTCAGTTTTGCTGGTACGAAACGTGTTTTGGCTGTGTGCCTGCGCTTTGCTCGTTTGAGTACAGCGGTGTGGCTAGAGACACCATGACGGCAGGTATTGTCGGAGCAGGGAGGGCTGTTTAGGCTGTGACGTAGCTGTGGTCTGTCTCAAAAAGGTAAAGCCGTTTGGCCTCTGTTTTCAGGAAGATGCTCGTGTGGTTTCCTGTTCTGCACTGCAGTTACTGAGTTTACATGTGTGATTATAGTTATTTCATGTTCCGACAAATAGCTCTGTGTTAACGTGTGTTAAGACGTTGCTGTGTTTTGACAGAAGAGAAGAGAAGAATCAAGGCTTGCAGTTCAGGAAAGGAAAAAGGTACTTGGGAGAGGAGGAGAAAAAACAATTTTTTCTCTTAACGTGTGTGTTTGAGGAGGGATTCGAAGGGCTGGAGAGGATGCTGGGAGGAGACTTTCAGATCTAGTGCTTTGGGAGGCAGAAAAAAGGTTCATGGGAGAGGCAGAAGCAGGGAGAATAAGATTGCGTTTAACTCTGCTGTGGTGCCAGTGGTCTAGCATCCTGGCAATCGCCTTGCTTTGGGGCTGAAGCTTGTTAAATTTAAGGACATCAGCAAGTCCTTTGGTGTCTGGAGGGGCATGAATGCACCTCCAGTTCGCGCTGAAAGCGTTTGTGCGTTGCATGGAGGCAGCGTGCGCGGTCGGAGGTCTGTCGTGCTTGCGCTGCGACTGCTCTTCCGTGATGGCTGAAACCAGAGGTGGCAGGTACAACACGTGGCTAGACCCAGCCGTGATGGAGAAGTGGGGGCCAGGAGGCCGGTCTTCCTGGAGTGGTGCTGGTGTGTGGGATGGCGAAATGCAGCTCTTTGGCCTCCCGTGAAATGTCCCCTGCCTGTCCTGGGGTGAATTTAGGACTCGGACCTCAGAAACTGCTTCCTGGGGACTTTTCTTCAGTGTGCATGTCCAGTAAGAGACACCGAGTAAATTATAAATCTTTGTGCTGTAAAGCTCCTTTTGAAAGAACTGAGTGGGATTGCTGAGAGCCTGGTCTGACTGCCCTGCTGTAGACTCTGAGGGGACAGAGCAGTTTAGGGTTGCAATAGCATTTTGCATGTGAGGAAACTGAGGCACTGATGGTGATAAGCAGGTAAGCTGTTCCGGTGATCCGGCAACAGACCTGGGGTTAAAGCAGAGCTTTGCTTTCGGCGTAGCCCTGTGCTTATACCTGGGTTTACGTGGAGCAGAGGCCTCGCTGCAGCCTGCGCTCGGCTGCGCCTGTTGCAGAGGGAGCATGGGAGGTCACAGCGCCGGAGCTGCTCACGTCGGAAAGGCTCCCGGCTCCCCTCGAAGCCTGGCTGGGGCTTGAAAAACGTCTTCCTGGGTTAACTGTGGTGGGGTTTGCTGACCAGTCATGTTGGGCCTGCTACTTCTAGCCATGCTGTCTTCATTTTTCTTGTCTCCTTAACTCCAGGTTTCTCTAGGGATCACCTCTGGGTTTAGTGGTTTCCTCCTAGAGACGCCAACCCTACAACGGGATCCTTTCAGCAGAGCAGGGACAAGGTGGCTATCGGCTTTATTCGCGAGCTGCTGTGCCAGTGAGAATCGCTGTAGAGCCTGCTCTGTTCCACACCTACCTATTTTTAGGGGTGCTTTTCAGGGCGGAAGAGCGCTTAAATTGAAACTTTGTGAATTACAGCCGTGTATTCAGAGCATCTCTCTTTTTTTGGAAGCTGTCAGCAAAAGCGCGTGCCCAACAGAAGTGAAGCGATATATAAGTTAAGAGCATACAAAATGGATTAAAATCTTCTGCCCTCCTGGGAGCCTGATTGGCAGCTGCCAAAACCCCACGTTTCTGGGAACGTATTCTGATTTCTTGATTGAAGGCAATGTTCTCATAAAGAAAAGATTTTTTGATCTTAAACGAGCTAGGACTGAAAATATGTAGATAGTGCAGAAACATGGTTGTGCTGCTGGCCTTGATCCAAGTGGAAGAAGGCGAATAAAGAAGTTTAGAGAAAGCGGGGAAAAAAATAGAAAATAGGGCTGGAAGTGGCTTTGGGAAAGCGTCTAGTTCATTCTCCTGCCCCAAAGTGGAATCGCGTTATTACAGAACCACAGAATCACAGAAGGGTTGAGGTTGGAAGGCACCTCTGGAGATCAGCTAGTCCAACCCCCCTGCTCAAGCAGGGTCACCTAGAGCACGTTGCCCAGGATCACATCCAGACGGGTTTTGAATGTCTCCAGGGAAGGAGACTCCACAAGCTCTCTGGGCAACCTGTTCCAATGCTCTGTCACCCTCACAGTGAAGAAGTTTTTTCTTAGGTTTAGATGAGAAACGGTTATTAAACCGTTTCTGACAGTTGCTAGTCATGTCTAGCACAAACAAAACCCTAACTCGTGACGAGCTGTGAGCTGTCTACATTGAAGTGCTTGGAGCCGTGCGCTTCGCAGGCTTGGCTCGTGGATGTGGCGATGAGTCTCTGCTTTAATAAAACTTGGTGACCGTGTTCGAGCGCTTGTGTGTGGCTTTTTTGCTTTGCAGACGGTAGCCACCTGCTGTAAAAATGTGTCTTGCTCTGGTTTTAAAATGGCTATTTGCAAAAGGAAGTGCCCTGGCTGCCTTCACTGCGTGTGTGCGCGCGCGCGCGTGAGCTGTTCCCTGTGCCCTGCTGTGCTAGTGGGAGCACAGACACTGCTGTTTTAAAAGGTGACTTAAAAATGATTCCTTTCCTTTTCCCCACTGTAATTATAAAACGCCTTCTAAATTTCTTTCCTGCCCTCTGTAATAGAGAGGAACTCTGTACTCCAGTAGACCAGCCATCAGCCTTGGAAAATGGACTGTCAAGTGGGACTGGGACCATTCAATTAAAGCTGAGGATGGATTCCCGAGGCTGCCTCTCTCGTCCCCAGGGACGGTACAAGGTTGTTTCTACTGTATTTCTTACTGCCTTGTCCAGCCTTTCTGCAGAGCCGTTGCTAGCGTTTCTCTTGAGACGTAGCGACATTGGATAGATCCTCTTGCTAGGAGGACCTTGCTCACTTCAGATCTTTCTCAGTATGTTTTCTCCTGACGTGATAACTCTGCAAACTTGGCTGTGTGTCTTCTTTCCTGCGAGGTTCCCTAAGATGCCACGCAGTGATGTAATCCCTTCAAAGTCTGTGTAGTCTTTTCTCTACCATGTTTACAAGCTGTCCCCTCACCGCTAAAACATCAAGCACTAAACACTAATATCATATGGGTGTCTAATTCTGGGTGGCCGCTGGTAGTCTAACCTCTACCGTACCTTCATCTTGGGGGATCCCAAAGGACCGGACGGATGCTCCGTCTCCTGACAACGGCAGCTCTGTTCAGTGGTGAGGCAGCTGCAGAGCAAGACACAGCTGCTTTGCTTAACCACTTAGCAGGGAAGGTCAGCCAGAGTCTTGAGGGCTTTGAGATTGCAAAGTGAATTTTGGCAGGACTGGGCTCCCCTGCTTGGCGTTTGGTTAAGGGTGAGCACTAGCGCTCCTGCTTTGCAGGCACAGACGTGTTGCTCCTGGCTGGCTCCTGGTGAGTTGTGCTGGCTGTACCACGGTTTGTGACTGGATGTGTTTTACTTTGCCCTGGGACCAGCTGAGTTGCGTACAGCTTTGGTAGCGAGCTCAGCTGATGGGTGGTCACTTGTTGCGCTGTGGTGCTTGGCCTCCCCATGACTGTGCGCACAAAAAGCGATTTGTACAGCTGTTGAATTACCCCCAGCGCTATTCATACGTGTGCTCAAACTTTTGCCCTGAAGGATGGTCTAATACGAAGAGGTTGGATGGAGCCAGGACGTTTTCAAGGCGGCATCCCATGGTCCGATGTGAGAGCAGAGGGAGTTTGAGCTTGGCCTCCGGTAGGACTTGGAGCAGCTCAGGCGTTGCTCAGATTTAATTCCCCTCAATAGATAATGTTGCATATATGTGTAGTGGTAATTTTCTTCTGGTTTCATTGTGGTCCAGTAGGGAGCTGGGAGGCAGAGGCTTGTGACTGTAATTGCTGGCTCTCGGGCTATCTGAGAGACTTTGGGAGGGTTGTTGTATTATTCTGTGCTTGTGCAAAGTGGCAAACATAGTCAGCTCGTGGAGCTTTTAGCTTGACCGGACCAAGGGCCAGGGAAGTAGCTGGGGGACTGAGACGTTTCTGGGAGCAGGAGGAGCATGGAGGAATGTGTACCGAGGGAGCGTGGGAGCTGCTGTCCTAACGCTGCTTGGTAAGAGTAAAGTTTTAGGTTGTTCTCAGGCCTGAACTATCAAGCCTCTGTGGACAACTCTTCTTGTAGTGAGGAAACAGCCGGATTTGGAGCTTTCTGGAGCAGATGGTGATGATCTTGGGCCAGCTGAATGGCTTTCCTCCAAGTAGAGTGATGTAGCTCATCTTCTCAAGTCTGGACATGCACAACGCCCAGCTAACAAACCAGTCAAAAAAGTCAAAAAGTCAGATGGTCCAGGGTGGGCTTGTGATCCGACTGGATGGATGTGGCAGCGCTGGAGCCTGGGTCCTGCGAGTACAGATGTCTGAGAGCTGAGAAACCACCCACAGTGCCTGCGTTCTCGCGGGAGCAGCGGGATCCGGAGCCAGACACAGACCGTATGTCTGTCAGGGCTGACTGCTGTCAGTGCAGGAAGGATTTCTGGAGAGAAACGTGCCTGATTTCATGTGGGTGCAAAAAGCTGGATTAGCCCCATCCTTCCCCGCTGCTGGCTTGGAGGTGTTTGAGAGCCATGGCTGATGCAGGCAGTGCTTTGATGCAGCTTTGGCATTTTCTTGCTTGCCCTGTTAAACAGGCTTTTAGGATACGTGGCACAGGCTCTGCGGTACATACCTAAGGTGTGAGCAAAGAGTCCTGCTTCCCTCAGCTACAATTCACTCCTTTCCCAAGTGCGTAGCGCAGAGGCCTGTCCATCTCCTGAATTCCTCGCTCTCTAATTCCCTTACCAGACCCAAATGGGGGTGTAGGGATCTCATCGAATGGAGCCCGGGTCGGCTCTCCCGAGCACTGGTCCCAGATCTTTGCCCCTGAGGTTGCTGAACCTCACAGAATGGTTGAGGTTGGAAGGGACCTCTGGAGATCATCTGGTCTAATCATCTAGTCAAACAGGGTCATCTAGAGCATGTTGCACAGGATTGCGTCCAGGCGGGTATTGAATACCTCCAGAGAAGGAGACTCCACAAGCTCTCTGGGCAACCTGTTTTAGTGTTCTGTCACCCTCAACATCATCCTTTGGAGATGTTGGGCAGCCACCATGAAGCACAGCCTGCAGAAAAGCTGGGGACCTGCAGCTGTGACTTGGTGTCAAATTGATGTCTCCTGATAGTCTGTATTCAGAGGAGTTTGTCTCTCTGGGAATCGCCTGGCTTTCATTTAAGGACCATACTAGGGAGAACAAGGGAAGTCACAAAACGATAGCCCTTCCCTTGGGGTTATTTTGGCAGCGCTCATGACTTGTGTTAAACCTGCAGCTGTTATAAATTAGCTTTAAAATATTCGTTTGACTAAATGTAACATTTAATGACCACTCAGAAATTGGGATATATCCCAAATTAAAGCTGCTCTGATAGAGATGCTTCCAAGCTCTACTGTCCTAATATAGCTAATGGTCTGTTCATCCAGGGATCGTAACGCAAGGCTCGTGCTGGGGCAATGCGTGTGCACAGTACGAGCTCAAGTGTTTTACCAAAGCGAAGAGGAGCAGGAAATGTTCAGTTGCTGAGCGGAGCCGGATTCACATTGCCAAAACAGCCTTGGGATTTTGGACTTCTTGGCTAATTAGTACTTAATATTAATGTACCCTTAATATTAAGTACCCCCCTTTTCCCCCCGCCATTTAACTTCTCCGTTTTGTTTCGCACCTGTACCTGCTTGTCTCGGACGCCTGTCTCTAAGCACCAGGCTTCATATAGATATAGGTAAAAAACAGTATATAGGTAGCAGATCAGGCTGCCTCCCCTGCCTCTCGTGTAGGCCAGCAGCTCGGCTCTGAGTCCAGTATAAGAAGGGGGAGCGCGGCTCTTGCTTCCCCCCGATCCAGGGAAAAGCTGGTGGGCCAAGCTCCTGTTGGTGGAACACGATCCTCGGGCCACCAGTGGCAGCGTGTTGCCTAGAAGTGACGCTGCCTGTTTAAATGTTTACTGGAGTTAATTCTGGGATTTCTTCATATATATATATATATATATATTTTTTTTTTTAAATGATGGCTTATCATAGTCGGAAGCACTCTTAAAACCTAGACTTTAAACTCCACGCTAAGCGCGTGGGAGTCGCTCTGGCGAAGCCCCGAGCTGCCTTCTCCTCTTGCGAGAAGCAGGGAGAGGCCAGCTGGTGATTGAGACCTGGGTGCAGTTTCCACAGGTGACAATTGTCCCAGCCCTTTTTTTTTTTTTTTTTGGGCATCCGAACCCAAAGAATTCGAGGTGGAGAATAAATACCGGACTCCTACTCTGTCGTTTGTGGAGTAACTTTGCTGCCAGCAATGCCGTGGTGTCGTTATGCTGTCCGAATGGCAAACATCTCTCCTGAATTGGAGGGTGTCAAGAGCACGGGGCCAGACTCTTCTCCGTGGTGCCCAGCGACAGGACGAGAGGCAACGGGCACAAACGGGAACACAGGAAGCTCCATGGAGAGATGAGGAAAAGCTTCTTGACTGTGAGGGTGCCTGAGCGCTGCAGCAGGTTGCCCAGAGAGCTTGTGGAGTCTCCTTCCCTGCACGTCTTCCCAACCCGCCTGGACGCGCTCCTGGGCAACGTGCTCTAGATGATCTCCAGAGGTCCCTTCCAACCTTGGACTTTCTGCGAGTCTGTAATTGGCTTTCTGTTGCTCCGTTTGTTATGGCAAGTGGCCGGCGCAACAGAACGGCACCGCGGACGTGGGGACGGCGCCGCTCCCGCGCTGCCGTTGGACCGCGTGCGCCCCAGCTAGCTCAGGTGACCTGGAGCTGGGGCGAGAGGCGGGTGTTGATGGCCCTTTTTAAGGGAAGGCGCATGCTTTTGAGCATGGGCCAAGCGATCCCGAGGGACATCCTCGCTCCTCCTGTGCTGCTGCTCCTGTGCCGGCCGTTCCCCGGCACGGAAAGCTTTGCGGTGCAGGAAATCCCCGGCGCGGGAGCGTGTGCCCGTTTGGGGTTTTTTGGGGGGAGTCTGACGTGCCGACCTTCCCCGCTGCCCTGCAGAGGGCACTCTTGCCCCTCGCATCTCCCCCTCCGGCCACCTTTTTCTGGTTATTGATGGCCTAATTTCGTCTTTATGTGAAAGAAAGCAGATATCAAGTAATTTGCAGCAATAACCTGCTAATGCTGGGCCAGTATCAAAACTCCCATGTTCATTTCAAGTGGCAGATAAAACACTAATATATAATTATCCTTGCAAATTGGATTGTTTTAAATAACCAAAAGGCTATGGCCAGGAGAAAACTATCCCATTTCCCTTGAGTTACTATTGCAGTGTAATTGCTGCGTTCAATCAATTTCCTTGGCATTAGAAATTCCATCACAATCAACATTAAGCTTTATTCATTGTGATGGCTAAGAGCCGGGCCATTTCTCCTCTTTTCCTTAACTGGCAAAATTAATCAGGGAAAAGATTTTAAACATTTACCCGTGCGAAAGAGGTCAGCTCTGCCACTATATTGCTCAGCAGATAAGGGGGCTAATAAAAAGAAAATTGAATTACTAATGATCGCCAGGAACAGAGTATATAAAACCTGGCAATCGCCCGGTTCAGGAAAAAGGAGAATCAATTTTCTTCGGACAAGGTGCGCTCGTTTTTTATTTTGTCGCATATTATCAGCAATTTAATTTGAAAGCGCATAAACAGGAGGAAACAGTTAGAAAATAATGAGCCTGAAGGTGTAAAATGCTGCAGGATATATGCTGTACACAATTTATTTGGCACAACAGATAATCACTTTAATTGAATTCAAAACTGCATTGTTCAGCAGCAGTGCGGGCTGCCCGTCTTGCCTGTGGGGATTGCAGAATATTACAAAGATGCCGGCAAGAGGCTCCTCCGTGTCTTTTCCCCTCTGTAATGTCCCCTTCCAGGCAGGACTTCTCAGCCGTGTGCCCGGGATTGCTTCGGCACGGTCACAGCTGGCTGAAAGCAGAATATTTACAAAGTGAGCGAACGCTTTCTCTAGGGACTCTTGCTTATTGTATTCCTATGTATATCTGTTTCTTAAATAATACTGCGTTTGTCGGGTTGCATGATTTTGTGCAAGATCATCATGTAAGCGTGCAGCGCGGGACCGTCCTTGCGCGGCGTACGGCTGTCCTCTTGCGTTCTGTGTCGTGGGGAAATCGCTGAGCTGCGCTTGCTCTTAGACTGGGTTCACTGCCTCTGCTGCTTCCTTCCGCCTTGCTTTGCCGGCGCAGTCCTCCCAAATGTAATTCTTCGTTCCTTCTCCTGCCTGTATGGAAGGAGTCCAACTTTGAACCTGGCTCTTTTCTAGCCGATCGCGGTGGTGAGGGGGGAGTGGAAAGAAACCTTGCTGGTTGGGAATAGTTTATATCCCAACGGCGGTGTTTTATTTTGTGATTTTTGTCCCCCACAAATGTGAAAGCAGTGTGAAATTTGATGTTTCCGGTGTGGAGCGGCTTTGAGGTGGGAATGCTGAATCAGGCATAATGCTCCTGATGGAGACCAGTAAGCTTCTGCAGGCATCGCTCCTCTGACGTGGCCCCATCGGTGCTGTTTGACCCTGACGTGCAGTTCTGCTTTGACTTTGTCGCTGGGCAAGTGGAATGCAATACGGTGAAACACGTATGTCGTCCGTGGTGGAGAGATCTGGCCTTCAGGGGACTCTCTTGAGGCCGTGGAATCGCGGGACAGTTGGGGTTGGCAGGCATCTCTGGAGATCATCTGGTCCAACCCCCCCTGCTCAAGCAGGGTCACCTAAAGCACACTGCCCAGGACCCTGTCCAGATGGCTGTTGAGTGTCTCCAAGGATGGAGACTCTGTAACCTCTGAGATAAACTTACCTCACTGATGACCCACCTGAGCCACCTGAGTTGAAACTCCAGTAACCTCCTCCTGCTTTTAGAGAGCGATCTCCTGACCTGTGTGTTACAACTCATTTTTATGCAGTGGCTTTTGGATTATCCCTGGGACTGCGCAGGGGAGACACGTGGCAGGAGAGGGGTGCTTGTGGCCGCAGGGTTGCGGGTCAGTGCGATTGCCACGCTGCGGAGGGTGGCCCTTCAGCTGCGCTGCGGAGGGTCGTCATCTAATTTCTTCTGTCCTCCTCTTTGGGTTTGGAGAGCAGAGTGGAATCGTGCTGGGGTATGAATGACACCGTTACTCAGCACTTCGCGTGTTCAAAGCACTTTACGGGCATTAACTAATGAGGCCGTACAGCGCTTTGGTCAGATGCTACAGGAGGGGCCACCTGACCGCCTTTGCCTCACGAGTGCCTTGGCAGTGGAAGCCAAATAAATGGGGAACCGCAGCGATGACTTACACGCGGCCACGCAAATCCGTGGCCAAAGTGAGAGCAGATCCTTTGCGTCCATTACATGCGCTGTTAAGAGCCTAACTTGAGTCCTTCCACCCCCCTTCCCCAGTCCCAAATATTCCTTTCTTGCTTACGTCTTTGCTTTTCTCATACTCCCGATTGAGATAGCAGTTCCTGTCGCCAGCTTCCTCTTTGTCCTCTGTTGCCACCATCAACGTTGAAACTGGATTCCGTAAACACCCTCAATAGAAGGAAATCCTATTTGTATTTGCATTTTTTTTCCCCAGAGAGGATTTGCAGGATCATCAGGATTTGTAAGACCCGCTGTTATCTGCAGAAGTGTTTCAACAACTACCTAATTTCAGTCAGAGTGGTGATTGCCTTCCAAAAATTCCCTAAATCCTAATTGATTTCCCGGCTTTGCCCAGTAATGTGAGCTGCTGGACGGGCAAGGGGCCCTTGCTTGGAAAGGACTGGTGACAGGAGTGGAAGGGGCTGGTTTTCATTACTCGTGCCCAGCCGAGTGCAGCAAGTAAACGGGGCGTAAACGGTGAGGAGTAAGTTATGGGTGGCATTTGAATGCTCAGCTGCTGTTAATTTTATTGCGGCTGGGTGTTTGTATCCCTCTGCCAACTTTGCAGATCTCAGCGTTGGATCTTATACCTCCTTTTATTGATTGATTTATTTATTTTTAAATGTGAAGGACAACCGGTAAATATTTCTGATGGGGAGATTCCTATTTGGTTGCTCATTTTCCACCAGTATGTCTTGCCTGATTTTTCTTTTTTCTTCTTTGTTTCTATCAGTGAATTGCGCAAAGCGTTGCCTGTCCGTGAGGTAAGATCTCAGATCCCGCTGCGTACGAGTGAGGCTGGTGTGACGTCTCTGTTACATCGTATTGGGAGGAGTGGGAGGTTACGATCCTTGCCCTCGAAGGAAGCCCTTGTATCGTGCATAATGCTGCCCAGGCCCCCTTGGAGTTTGTCAAGTCTTTTATTCTCTGCTCCATCATTAGTCTTGTCTTTCTGAGCGGGTCCTTGCTCGCTGCAGGAGCTTATCTGAGCCGTTCACAGGTTTGCTGCTTGAGGCCGGCAGGGATAATGTCGTTACTGGCCACGCTGCCGTGCGTGGATTGACCTTGCCCATAAATCATCATGTTGTCAGCTCTCTCCTCCTTTCCCTGGCTTGTCCTTGGGAGCAGGGGTGGAGCGTGGCTGGCTAAGTGGCTGCTCGGTCCTTTGCAGTAATTGGGAAAAGTTCACATAGTTGGCTTTCTCCCAGCGCCGGTTACGTCAGTGTTCGTAAGTAACGGTTTTGGGTTTCTGGCTTTAGGTGGCATTTACAGGTGACTTGTCTCAAGCTGCAAGAGGAGCTGGAGGCAGCCAGCAGTGGGGAATTCTGTTTTCAGAGACCTCTTAAAAATAACAGGCTGCTTTGCTGGAGGGAAGTCAGTGTTTCTAAATGAGGAGGTGTCACCATGTAAACTGCCTTTTCCCCAGCGCTCGCTGGAGAGCTCCTTCAGCGTTTGGGTTTTGGGGTCAGGTAAAACGGCGACTGCAGCAGGGGGAACATCCGGACTGAAGCACATCGGAGATGTGACCTGAAAGTAATGGCGTGCTCTCAAGTCTGGGTGCGTGCAAGGTACTGGCCTTGTGCAAGAGCAAGGCCTGTGCACTAGACCTTTGCTCTGCTAAGCTGGGGTAAATTGGAGTAGATTTGGACTCGGCGCCTTAGGAAGGGTATGGACTAACTGATGAGGGTCTTGGGGAACAGCAAATGCTGGCATGTAAAAGAGGATTGCTCTTCAACGAGAGTTGCTTTGGGTTATCCTTGGCTGCTGTGTCTTCCTCCCTTTTGCTGTCGAATTCAAACTGCGTGCTCAATTTAACGTTGAAAATCATCTCTCGGTACCTTGTCCGCCTCATTTCGGAGACTCTCCCATAGCTGTGTTCGGTGCCGGCTACCATCTGATTGTGAAACTCTGCTCGTAGCAGGCAGGTCTTTGGGGAATAATATGCTTCTACACCACTAGGAAAAGTATTTGGCTTTGGAGATGTATGACATCCTCTCATGGGCTGTGACCCTTGATATTTGCAGGTCCATGGGAGGGCTTTTCTAAGATTTCAAACCTTTCAGGGACTGCACAGTGCAGGGCAGAAATAGAACCTCCTCTAAAGAAAACAAATGAAAACAGAGCGGTAGGTCTTACCGCAGTGGTATGTACTTCTCGTTCCTCCTCCTGGGGCTTGCCTCGTGCCACTTCTTGGCTAACGCCTGTAACTTGGTACTCCAAATAGCATATCCTCCGATCAGAATTGCCCGGTGTAATTTTGATCGTCGGGCCTCCTAGCTGAATGTCTCTCCTTGCTATTGATTTTACAGTGAAATGTGTTGCTTGAATGAAGTTCCCTCTGCAGGGACGCGAGAAGTGGGCCTGTGCGTGAAGAAGAGCAGTTGCTGCTTGCTGTTCTCGTCTCAAAGGTCCGGCGGCCCATACAGAAGCAAAAGTAATACTGTGTGGCCTTTGTTAACAGGTACATACCCAGGTTAAAAAACAAAAAGTCGAGCAGTTCTCTAGAAACCTTGAGGGTGGAAATTATTCAGGCAGATTAGCTGATCTAGTACGTTGAATGAATGCATCCCAGGAACCTGGATGTTCATGGGTGATTGAACTTTAAACCACAGTATGGCTCTACCTGCTGCTCAGGGCTGTGCTGAATGAATTTCCATGCTGCTATCTCTTATCCCCTTGGCTGTCTTTTTTGGGTGCTTAAAGTAAAAATAAAACTAAAAGCTGGCATTTAAGACCTTTAAAAGATGTGCCGGCTCTGTAACCTGAAGCTTGAAAATGAGTCTTTTCCCTTTTGTTTTTTCTTTTCGCTATTTTGTTTCACCTAGTATAGGGAAAACTGATGGAAAATGTCCCAGGCACGGTCACAGATGAAATTGCTGCTATTTTCCTGGTTATGAACTGATGCCTGTGTTGCTGATGGGAGTATCCTCCACGGCCCTGTCAAAATTCCCCAAATCTCACCTCAGCAAACGCTTGGCTCCCTGTAAAACCTGGGGAGGTTTCCATGTGGGCAGTTTTTCTTTCTGCTTTCTGCTTCCCATTCTTCTCTAAATCCCAATTTACAAGGTTTTTTTTTTTTCCTTTTGCAAACACTTCCTATTTGATTTTTTTTTTTTCCCTGGTAAAAACTCAGGAGCTTTGTACAGCGATTCTTCTGTGTTGCTGCTGAGTTGAATTATAAGCTCTTCGTTCGAGGGCCTGCCTGTTCGTTAGCATTGGGCTTTGTGCTCTACAAAACGATATAAATGAGTAATACCCCCCAGAATATGTAACAGATGCGTAAGTGCACCTGGGGTAAGTGCTTTGTGGACTTGACAAGATCTCACGAGTCCTACAAAACCATGCTGGTACAGCAGTTTTTGCAGTTTCAGGTTTCTGCTTTAGTCTAAGGGATAGGAAACACGTTCACTTCAATTGTCTTTGGGAATTTTGCTACTGCCCATGGGGAGATTTGCGTTTGAGGAGCTTTTCATCCTCTCTGACGCCTTTGTACCATCCGCGTGCGTGCAGTTTTCGGTACGCTTCGATTTCAGGCTGCGCTTGGGGTTGTTTTGCATAGTATCAAGGAAGGACGCTATGTGGGTGTATCAACCCAGCCAGAGAAGTGTAGGGTCAGATCTTTTCTCCAAAATGATCCTACATGTTATTAGACTTTAATCCTGCCCTCGGGGGCTCTCTGGCGGAAAAGGGCACGAGCATACTTGGAGCGTTAGTGCAGGTCTGTGCCGGTCGCAACGGCGCTGAGCGTGCCGTTGCTCACTCTGTCAAGGATGGCCTGGGGCAGCTTGGTCTTTGGTTGGGCGATGAGAGCTGGCAAGCTCGTGTCTGCCCTTCAGCCCGCAGGGCAGACGCGGCCTGCAACTTCAGGTTTCTTTGAAGATCCTCCTGGAAATGAGATGTCTTGTGAGGCTTCTCAAGCTGGTCTGTGTTTGCACGCCATTTCTAGCTTGGGCCAGCTTGTGTAAGAAGCGAAGAGCTCTTCCAAAAGTTCAGTAGTTACCAAGTGCACTAAAAGGTGAAACGGTGCTCTGTAACTGAAATGGTGCTCTGTAACAGAGCTTCTCGTTGTAGGAGTGCAGGACACATATTTTATGGAGATGTAAGGGAAGATCCAGCTAAGGAGCCACATCGAGAAGATGCGGCGCAGTGCCAGCGGTTGGAAAGTAGCCTGCAGGCCCTGGGGCAGCTGCTTGCTGCTGGCCATCTCACCGCCTTGACTGAAGGGGCTGTGCAGCTTCGGGCTTTGCTAAGTGTTCTTTGTAGTCTTCTGTTATCTTCAGCTCTGGGCATATTGGGGTGAGAATAACACGCTTGAGTCAAAGGGCCCGACATTCAGAATAGCTTCAAATGGTGCTTTTTGAGGAAGAGAATCAACTCGCTGCTTTTGAAGAAGCTTTTTGAAGAAGAGACCAACCTCTCACCTGAATGACGTTTTTCTTGGCCGGGTCTGCCCGTTGATTGGTGAGTTTAATCTAGCGACGGTGCCTTTGAAATGGTTTTCTTGCAAGGCAGCGATGCGCTTGGTTATTAGGAAAGAAAGGTGCTTTGTGTGGAAGTGTCTGCTATCAGTGAGAAGAATCAAAAGGGGATTTGATGGGGTGAAACAAGTTCATCAGAGCTATCACTGTGTATATATGTGTGCATGTGTGTGGGTTTTTTTTTTTTTTTTCGGAATAAGATTTACTCTACTATCTCAACATTAACTGGGGCATTTTACGGTGCTCCCCTTCTGTGAGCTTCCGTGATCCATCATTTCTTTGCTAGCGTGCTGTAGTGGCTGTTAGGTTTTACTACACCAAACACTGTAAAAGGGCATTAGAGCAGTTAAATCTAGAGTCTTGCTTTCATAAGGAAAAAGAAAATGCTGAATTAGGCAATGGAAAAGGCAACCACAGCGATACTTTAATCTTGCATAAATTATCAAAAGAGTCAGAGGCTAGCAATTTTATGTATTGTTATAGCTCTGTTAATTAATTATTCCAGAATAATCGATGTTTAAAAAAAGAAAGTTTGGTTCTTTTCTGTCTTAATGGACTACAGTATTTACTTTCAATATGGCAACTGTATTTTTTTTTTTCTTTTTCTGACATGACAACATTTTATTTTTATCCCCATAACTGTGGTATTAATGCACTAGCCTGTCTAAATATGGGCAATGTAAATGATAGCCAAACAGGGAAGCACAACTCCACAAATTGTCAGTGGATCTAAGTCGCAGCATTGGCTTTGGAGCTATAGACGTACCAGAAGTCCAGGAAAAGCTGACTCTTTAACGTGAATATCTGAAGGATGAGCTGTTCTCAAGAAGCAGAGGAATTATCTAAAAGGTGGTAAAATGGTCTGCAAATTGAGATGAAATGGTCAGCACATGGGGGAGGGCTGTGCAAACGGAACAAGTAAGTTGATATTTTTAAAGTAGACTGTGAAATTCTGGCCCTGTTGAAACAGTCATGCTCTTTTATTGTCGGAGCTTAAAGTTTATGCTTAAGTTTTGCAGCATACACAAGTGTGTGTTCTGGCTCATATAGTGCAGCTAGAGTAACAAGGTGTCACAGGCTCGACTGTAGTACGTACAGGGAAGTGAGCAGGGGAATTTGGCAAACTGTCTTCTATAATATTCCGTTAACCTGACAGATTGACTAGCCTTATTCAAATTTTGAGTTAGGGATCAAACTGAAGACCAATTCTACTCATGGGAAATTGAATTATAAATCTTTCAGATATGGAACAGCAGGACTTGTTGTCATGTAAATAATTTCTAGGCGGTCAGATTGTTTTCTTAATGTCATGCTTTGTAAAGGGTAAGGAGAAAATCACAAGACAAGAAGAGGTCTCTGCCAGCTCGTAAAATGTTTTGCCCTTTTAGCATGCTTTCTAAATGCGCTTAAAATAAAAAGTCAGTACTTTGGCATGGAGTGCTTCGCTCGAGAGTGGCCACCTTGCAGAAGAGTGGGTCTGACTGTCTCGGAGCGTTCCCTGCCGGATCGTCTTTATCAGAAACAGGAGGGGGACAACCGAGAGACAGAGAAGAGAAACACAAATTAGAGAGGATGATCAGGGCCATTATAGTTGAGATGTAATTGAATATCAGTATTTAAATCATGTTTCATGTTTGGCTAGTAATAATTGAGTTGGGATGCTTGCTCTGGGGAGGTGTACTGGAAAGAGTAAGCGCTTTGTGGTGCGTTGCATTGCAGGGAGCAGTGGAGCAGCTCGTGGCTCATCCTGGTGCTACGTTCCGTGCTTGGAAAATTGCCATCATCTTCGTGCATAGTCTCAAATATTCTCTTTTGTAGAAAGAGATTAACTTCCTCTGTTTGGTGGAACTGCACAGGCTTGTAGATCGACGTGTTCCTCTGTCTTTCCTGGCAGATGGGATTGGTGTTTGCAAAGGACTCCAGATCCCAAAAAACTTGGTGCTCTCAAACTGAGCTTAGGACACCCATAAACATCGAGGTCTTGGTGTCCTCCAGAGGCTTAGTATAGCATGCACCTGACGCAGTGTTCTAGGAAGCAAGTGATTCGGTAGCAGCTTGCTAAAAAGGAGCTGAGGTTGTGTTAGATGCCAGCCTGGAAGAGCCCAAAGTGTTCTCTCATTACAAATAAAGCAAACCTTGTACTGGGTGGCATTAAGAGGAATATGGCCAGCAGGCTCAGAGAAGCTGTTATCCCTCTCTTTTCCACTGGTGAGGCCACACTGGTATACCGCATCCAGTTTTGGGCATCCCAGGTCAAGAAGGATACGAGGAAACTGGAGCTGGTCCAGTTGCAGGCCGTCTTGGGATGATGGGGGACCTTGAGCATATGACCTGCAAGGAGAGGTTGAGGAACCTGGGCCTATCTAGAGAGGCTGTGGGTTCTCTATCCTTGGAGGTTTTTCAGATTTGGCTACATGAAGCTGCAGCTGACCTGATTCGGTGTTGGTGATGCTCCTGCTTTGAGCAGAAGGTTGAGTTAGAAACCTCCAAAGGTCCCATCAACATTTTTGTGATTTTTAAGACAGACAACTTATTTTTTCTGCTTTCTTGCTTTTCTGCTGACTTTTTCGCTTTAAGCACCAAAATCCCTGTGCAAATGACTAGATTTTTTTGGTAGTTGTGATTAAACCCAGCCGATCGAACAGTGGGAGCATCCAATTTCTGTCTAGGTAGGAAGAGGTTATTGCCAACACGGCTGATGCAGAAGTGCCACCGTGCTCGTTTCTTAGCTGGGTCTGAAAGGACTTTAGAAACTACAAAAGTGCCGGAGATGCTTTGCCAGAAAGCCCCTTTATTATTATTACCTTCAGTCTCACCAGGAAAGATTAAGATCCTCGGCAGGAGGAGGTGATTCTGGAGCGTTGTTATAAAAGGGGACCATCAACCCTTGCATGGGCAATTCCTGTGTTTTCAGATGTGAAAGTAAGGACCCAAGCAGAAGCACATTCGACTACTTTATGTTGCTGCTTGAGAGAACCTTTAATTTAGCTGGTAGATCTAAGTTAACCCAGTGCTCCCAAACCGCAGCAAATGGGGATCTTTTTTAGGGACTTGGATTAATCTCATGTTCACAAAACTGAGTGTTCCGCCTAGCACAGTTGCCTCGCAATAGCCCCGCTGTGGTTGGGGCTTTATTTTGTGTGTGCTGCTGTTCCGTGCTGTTATTCATGCAGCGCCAAGGCTGCAAATTACCCTTTACGGTCAGGAGAATGTGCCAACCAATTAACACAACTGGTGTCCTGAGGAGCCGGTGATGGAAAGCATCTGGGGAAAGACCAACGTGGAAGAAATGCCGGCTAGTGGCTGGGTCGGCTTGCGAACAGATAGGGTTTTCTGCGACACGCTTTTAGTTTAGGTCCAATCTTCAGATTTTATAAACAGAATAAAGGCGATACCCGTGCCTCGTAATAAGCTGTGCACCTCCAAGCTTTGACCGGCTGGATCACTGAATAGCCTTACAAACTATCTGAAAGCATACCCACGTCTAGGGTGGGCAGCTGGGTGCAAACTCGTCTTTACTTTGATTTATCAAAAGTACTTACCTGCACGGAGGATGCTTGCACAAATGGTCACAATTGCATTAGGGGTGAACGCTCTGCGTAAGCCGCTCTAGATAAGTAGGTGCCCATCGGCCACTTTGCCACCTGAGTGAGGGCAAGTTGCATCTGCGCCTGGAGTTATTCCTGCCCCGGCCGCCTTCGTTTGGAGCCTGAGCGTCTCTGCGGTGGAGGGGCCACGGCCCCTGGCGTCGGGTTAGGGAGACGGATCCTGGAGGTGCCTGGTGTCCGTGGCCGAGCTACGTCGCGGCACCGTGGTTGGACTTGCAGAGGTGAGCTGCAGGCTGGCTTTCTAATAGGGGTAAAATCTCTTCTCTGTGCTCAAACATCTCATATATGGCTAGAAGCTTTCAGTTATCCCTTGCTTTAGCACAGCTGACTGGTGCTCCGTCAGCCCCAAGGCTGTTAAAGGCCAGCGGAAACTGCCCCGTAGTAGCGATCCTGCAACTTCTGTAAAATGGGTTGTTTGCAGTTATTTGCACTGGGACTAGTCCGCGTGGCTTGCTCAGCCCTTGGTTTCCCCGGGAAAGCGGCGCCCCGCCGCGGGGCTGCTTGACGTCCCCCCTCGAAGATGTTTTTGAATGAAACCCTCTAATTCCCTCCTGAACTCTACGGCGGCAGCATAAACAAGCAAAGCCCAGTAATAAAACGTAATGAAGAATATCAGCGTGAAATCAAGATGTTAAACCTCCCCTCGTGACAGGCAGTAAATCTGCAGCCTGGTGTGTTCCTGTGCTTTTTAATATATATTAAAGCAGGCAGCTTGTTTTATGTCCTCTTGTCTCAGGGGCTCTTAAGCGGAGCAGTTATTTCAGCGCTAGGTGAGCAGGTCGTTTTCTGTTCCCTTTGCACTGTACAACTTTGGTCTCCCACTTCAACGATTTTCAGTCTAGGGACTCCTCTGGCTTTCCAAAGAGTTGCTCTTCAGCACCTAGATATCTATTTTAAAGGCTTCTGCACGTAGGAGCTTTCCTTGCTGCTGCGTGTGAGCGAAGCTGCGAGTTTCTTTTCAGAACAGCAAGTTCAGGCCTTAATCCGCTTTATTTTCGGGGATCCCCCGCTCTCGCCCTCTCTCCGCCTCGAGGCCTGGCCTAAGCAGCAGGCTGCGGTTTGGAAGTTGAGGCGTACAGCTTGGTTTGTTGCATAATTCAGATTGCTTTTTCTTTGCCTAATTGGCTCGACGTGGTCCCAGCTCGGCGGGCGCTGACACTCGCTTTGTGCTGTCCTCTCTCCTCGAAGAGCTCGGCGCGCAGCCCGGGCTGCTCAGATGCCTAACGCTTTACCTTCTCGCGCTTTTAAATATTCATGGGAGCAGAGTGGCTGGGTTACTTAATGGAGCAGTATGGTCTTTGGAGTCCAAAGCCGAAGCTTTGTTGTCGATAGCTTTTAAAAACTTTTCACTAATCCAGCTGATAGCCTGTCAACTTGACGTATTTCCCCTCTTTTAAAGTTTAAATGAATACTGGGGCAAGAGCAGTTGCTGATGGCGCAGGAAAACACGTGCTTGACATGCTCAGTTGGAGAAAGGGCAGCCTTCGTAAAGGAGAGGAGAGTGTTGTTCGCACGCCGCGCAAGGAGATTATTTGCTGTCCTTAGGGATTTTTGCTGGCTTGCTTTACATGTAAATCTTGGACGAGAGAGTGGTCAAGGTAGGAGGAAAGTGATTCAAAGGAGGAGAAAGTAGAGGTGCACGAGCGTTACGGATGTCTGCGGCGACACGGTTAAACGAACCCTTGACCGAAGAGGTGAACGAGCTCTCTGCTAGCTGGCTTTGCCTGAACTCCCCGGAGAAAAATAACTAGGCCTTCCTGGGAGAAGGTTCTTTGTTCCCTTTCCCCCATCTCCTCTCCCTGGGAGGTCTGGAGACGATGCCAATGCTGAGATCAGGCACAGAAGCTGGAGCATCGTTTGGGGCTTTTAAGGGCTCTGTAGTGCAAGCGGTTGCGTGAAGCGCTCTACGTTCAAGCATCTCTTTTGGGTGCTGCTGTACCGGTGGAGATCAAGAACATCCTGCCCGGTGCTCCCTCTCTACTGGTAAAATCCTTCATCTTCCTCCCTCCTCTCCAGCATCAGTGGAGAATCGCTTTAAAGTTGTCTGCACTCCGTTCAAGCGGGTATGTAGCTCTTTCTTAGAAGATGTCTCGCAATGGTAGGAGAATGCTTTTGGGAATGGCTTGGGAGCCTCTGGGAGAGGCTTTCTCTTGCGCGTGCTGGGCAGGTAACGCCAAGAAGAAGCCAGCTCTGGGTGGCGGTGCTCGGACCCACTCCGATGCGACGTAGCGGCCGCTCGCCCTGCTGTTGCCCATCACGGAGACGTCTCCGTAGGGGAGGAAACGCGTCGCTGTGACTCGTCCTTCTCCTCCAGCGCGTATTAGACCTGTTCCTCTTGGTGACTGAGTGACCAGATCAGTTTTATTCTTTAAAGTCATGAAATAGTGCTTTTCAAAAAGCGTAAAGGTGTGCCACAGCAAAGAAGCTAATGAGCCTAGAAACACTTACAAAGAAGGATGCTGGAGGAAGAATCATCTCTTATTTTCAGTCAGGACTTTCACACGGAGGAGCAGAATTCACTCGTGGTTCTGTAACTTCAGCTGAGTCGTTTAATCTTGGTGCTTTAATTTTTCACTCTTTGGAAAGCGGCATTAATCATCCCTTTATAGTAGGACTGGGGCTCTGTTCCATATTTGCAGCCTGCTTTGAGGTGCCGTACAATTGTAGCGGGTTACTTAAGAGTCAAACAAAATGCTAAAGGGATGCCAGAAATGTTTCGGGAAATGTTTTTGTTTCTTACAGCTCTGCCAGCCAGTCTGCTCCCGACCAGCGACCTGAATGCCATGGATGAGGGCACGAAGTCTCGCTCTCCTCCTATTAAAATAGCCCATAGATTTAGGAGGTAGCACCCGACACGTGGCCTGGAGAGCATAATTTGATGTGGCAGCTGAGTGAAAAGTGCTAGATTTTTATTTTCAGTGCGCACAGACGCGTGGAGTTTTAACAACTTCTCTGGCAAAACAGACTGGGGTCAGAGTGGGGATTCAGACAAGTCTGGGGACAACGGAAGTGAGCTGGGAACTCTTTTCCCAGGTCTGTAATTTCTGATGGCCTGCAGAGGTCTGCTGTACCGTTTGGTAATACTCTTAAATTTGAATACCAAACATCCCTGTAAGACCCAGGGAGTGTCCTTCAGATGCATTTAGAGTTGATTAAAACCAAACAGCCCTCGCTGCTGCTGGACCGAGTTTTATAGACAGCCCTGCAGGCTGCAGCAGTGGAATCTAGCAGATTCTGGCTGTTGTTGCAGCAACTAATTTTCAAGCCGCTTTCAACCTAATTTTCAAGGACGGAGGCAGGCATTTCAATTACCTGAATAATGGGGGGAGGAGGAGAAAACTCTTGTGTGGGGAAACGGCCTGACAGAGCGGGCCAGGAGCCAGAAGACTTCGTTATTAATATGCGCTCGTACTGTTGATTCACTTTGCGACCTTAGGGTAAATCTTTGTAATGTCGTGCCTTAGTTTTCCAGTCTGTGCAATGGGAAGAGCAAACTAAAGTGCTGTGAGATCTGTGGGCAAAAAATCACCTGTAAAAGCAACTGTTGCTGGTATTCTTCACAGCAAAGTTAGTTGTAGGCATCTCAGTTGGCCAAAAGCTGTGAAGAGTGTTTGCTGTAGGTACATCTGTGTAGTTAGCTCGGGGATTTCTGGGTCTTTATTCCTGATGTGATGTCAGATATGACTGCTATACCCCACAATTACTCTCCCTTAGGCTGCGTGGTCATGCGGTGCAGGAAGGGGTTAAGCCAGGCTACCATTAATACTTGGTTGATAATTGGGAGTAGATAAGAAGACCAGCTGCTGGGAAAAGAGCCAGTGAGGATTTCTGCTCCAGGAGGCTGGTTTTCCCTATCCAAGACCATGGGGTTTGCAAGACTGGCTTCCCACCGCAAGACTGAAATGAGCCCTGAGATGTGGAGCCAAGCTGAGCTGAGACTAGTGCAGCCTAAAAATTAGTCCCTTGAACCTGCAGCATCCCAGTAAAACCGACTCCTGCTGCAGGAGCCAACTTGCCTGTATCTTCACTTTCCGAAGGCTGGAAGCACTGAGAGCGCCCCAGGCAGGGTGCTAGGAGGTCCAAAGCCAATCTGCAAGTCTAAAACAGTTTACCCTGCTGTAGGGCTAGTCTGGAACCGGCTCACCAAAAGCGTGACTTGGAGAGATTTGGGAAGCAGGCAGAGATAGTTAAGGGCCCGAGGATCTGCAACACCTTGTCGAAAGAAAGAAGCAAACCCCAAAGTTGGCATTTTTGTTTTCCATGGCAGAGGCATAGTTGTTTTCCTGGAACGGTGCTTTGTATTCACATAGCTAGTCTTGTAGAGCGTGATTAGTGCCACGGCAAGAACTTTTTACTGCCCATGCTGGGTCATCTTATGCTTGATGGAGTTACAGTGCTGTAGCTGATTGTGCAAGCTCTTAGATACGAGGGAAACTCTATTTGCACCAACCCGTAAGCAGATGTAGCTCAAGTGTATATGGGAGGCCCAAAACCTTGATGTGAATATAAACAGATTATAAATGTACCTGTATAAAAACTAGGTGTGCGCCGGCTCAGGAATAAACGGTGCTTGCGGGAATTGGTCCTAGAGTAGTCCCTGACCTGTTTCAGTCAAAATGAGCTGGCTTAGCAGAGATATGGTATTTAAACTGTCGCGGTTAACACGGCTTATATTGACTGATGCTGATTAAGGGGCGCTCACATGAGCGGGCACGTGGAGGGGAAGGTAATTTCTGATGCGGGAGGGATGAGGGTCATGAATAGCCAGGAGGGGACTGACAGCAGTAGCTTCTTGCAAGCAGCAAAGTTAGATCGAAAAGGGTGACTGTCCTCAGTTTTCTGCTGTGCAGAGCCCAGTGAGGCCATTTCTGTTCATCTCCTGAAGGTGTGATTGCCCCAAGCGACTGCTTTAGGGAAGAGCTTGGGGTTGCTTTGCCTGGTGTCAGCAGCTGCCGTGGCGTGTGTGTCTTAACCTGGAATAAACACAAGGCTGCAGATATGTGTCGGGGCTACAGCTCTGTCTGCTAAAGAGCTTAATGTTCCCTGCTGATTTTTGTACTTGGCCACTCTCAGACAGTATCAACAGATGGACAGAGGTCACAAAGCTATTTCGAAAGGTTTCACGGAAATCTGTTGGGTGTAGATAAGTAGCCTGCTTGGACTGATTAGCACCTTGGAAAAGCAGAGGGTAGCAGAGCACTGGACAGGTTGCACAGAGAGATTGTGGAGTCTCCTTCCTTGGAGATGTTCAGAAGCCGCCTGGATACGGTGCTGGGCAATGTGCTCTAGGTGACCTTGCTTGAGCGGGGGGAGGGGGGGTTGGACTAGCTGATCTCCAGAGGTCCCTTCCGACCTCACCTGTTGTGTGATTCCATGATTCTGTTAGCCGTTCTCCGCGGCTTGCCTGGTGACCAGGATGCAGCTCCTGGCTGGCTGGCTCACGTGCCTCCAGCATCAGCTTAGTCCGAGCATGGGACGCCTCTTGTCCAGCCCGCAGGCTTAACGCAGGGCAATAGGGCAGGCTTACATCAACTTGAGGGGAGCCCGACTGAGCGCTGGGAAGAGAGGTATCCGTTGAGGTTACTACTCAGCTGACGTACATCAGGCTCAGGAAATCCCCTGTGCTGAAGGTAGGGGCAAGTACTGTTGGAAACATTTTACGTAGTCGCCCTGGTCTTGCCCTTTCTTGGAAAACCCTTCTTGGCTGTTGTTTCTACTGATCTGTTTCTCTGTAGGGTCAGACCTTGGCCCATATCTAACAAAAGCTAGGAGTCTCTGAGGAGAGGTGTTGGGGAATTAAAGAAAAAGAAAATGAGGGGAAAGCCAAAGAGATATGGAGACAACATATGGAAAAAGGGAGGGGCGGGTGGGGGAGCACTAAAATGTTAAGAATTAGAAGTATAGACCTGGAGGAGAATATGGAGCAGAGTACCCTTAGTAGTGGCCACCACTCCATGATGGCATCCCAGAAGCCAGTGGAGGTTGCCTACTGGTGCTCTGCAGATGGCAATCCAGGATGAGGGAATAGAAATAGGCCCTGCAGTTGCTGAGATCCCCAGTTAAATAGGCCCTGTTGCGTCCTCTGGGAGCTATGGACTGTCAAATTAACTCGGAGAATAAGCTGACCCATGGGCTTCCTCACCTCTCCTAATGGGAAGCAGTCCCTACACGTTGTGTTTGGATGGGGAAGAAATAGATGAAGTAGAGCATGAGCTCCTAGATGTGTTTCTGAAGGGCGATATGGAGGCTGGCTAAGCAGATGTCCTACAGCCTGCTCAGGGGGTGGTTGGGAGGCTCCTGGGACGAGGCTCCAACAGGAATCTCTTTGGGCCCAGAGGCTGAAGATGAGCAGGGCCTTGGGGCCGGTGCTGGAGTGGTACCTGGCAAGGCAGAGAGCGCCTTGGGCTATATCAGTGAGATAGAGGAGTCTGAGAATATTGCACGAGTAGGTTTTTAAGGTGAGAGAGGAAATTTGGAGGTATTGGACTTTTCCAAGGGATGCAGGAGAGAGTTGGCCCCAGAGAGGACAGATGAAGAGCAGGCGATATGGCAGCAGTGGGACTTGGGGAAGAGCTAACGGTCTTGCAGGGGAGTGGATGGAGGTGTGTAGGAGATGCAGGAAACATCGGAGGGACCCAGGGTTATTCCTTCTGCTGCCGGTAGAACAAAACGCTTTGTGTTTTGTGCAGCAGGAGTATTTTCAGTTCATCTTTTCAGTCCTGCCCGTGCCACTGGGAAAGTCCATCTTTGCGCTAGCATGGAAGCGTGCTGAGGATGCCCTGCTGGGAACTGGGACAGCCCAGCCTGCGTGGCTCCTGGGGAACTCTTAAGTCCCAATGTGGTCCAAAGCTCCCTCCTAACCAGGCACTAACCCAGAACCTGCCTGGTTTGATTCTAGTGGCGGAGATAACGCTTTAAATCTCTGGGATTACAGTACAAGCCATGGGGAGATCCCAGAAGTCCCCGATTGCAAAAGTTCCCCCCACCCCACCGCATGTATTTTGGCGTTTTTGATCTTGTAGGGCAGTGAACCTCTTGCTCCCTGCTGGGGAAGTGTCTCCACGTGAAGAGTTGTATTTTTCCTGTCCTTTTGTTTTCTTCTGAATTGGAGCGTATAAAGCACACTGGAGCGGCGTTCCTGCCGCATGTAGCGGTGTTAATTGGTTCTCGTTTGAAATATTTCCTGGATGGGAACATCAGCGATGATCGACTCTCCCTCTGAGCGCGCTTGGGGAGCGGGCGTTGGCAAGCGACGTTCCTGAGCAGCTCGAAGTCTCCCCGGTGCAATCCGGGGTGTGTTTTAGAAGCGCTGATTGAAAATCAGAAAGGTTTATGTATCGGCCTAAACCTCGTTCAACTGTTCTGTTTTCTTTCAGATTTCGTGGAAATGTTTCATGTGAACTCTTTAATTGTTTTTTGGTGGTTACGAGTGTTGTGTTTTAAGGCTAGGTCATCTGACGCACAGTGCAAAGTGTTTTGGCGTGCATAAAAGTCTGCTAAAAATCTTTTCCCAGCTTATTCCTCGGTTGTGGTGCTAGCGAGTTCCTGGTACCTAGCGTGCGATCATGGAAACGGAGAGGTGAATCGTCTTCCTGGCCTTTGAGGGACGACCCGGGTGGTAAAAATGAAAGACTTGTTGGATTTGCTTCAGACTTCTCTGCGACTTTCATCCTCATAGCATCCCACTGCTTTGCAAATGCTAAAAACCATTTCTTATAAGGCAGGGAAGCATTTTAGTACTAACGGGAGTAGCATCTCGTGATGGGAGGGGGGCCTCCGTTCTGGCATGAGGGGCACGGCGCATTTTTAAGGTGCGTGCTTGGTGTGGTTGCCGGCGCTTGCAAACAGCAGTGTGGTGCCGGCGGGCAGCCGCGAGCCGCGGAGGGGCTGAGCGCGGCGCGTGGCTGAATTGATGCGGCAGCCTGTTCCTGAAGACGTGGAAACCCTTCAGAGGAGAGCGTTGAAGGAAATTGCCGTTAAGTTGCAATGGCCCTGCCTGTTGGTGTGATATTACCAAAAGTTGGGGTCATGTAATTATAGATAGAGCGGTCATAAATCATGAGAGTTATGTGATTCTTTCTGCTGATGATTTTGACCAGCTTGCTGTATTTATTGGCTTTCTTCCTTCTCTGTTTTCCTTCTCACTCTTTTTTTCCTTCCCATTTATCTTTTCCGTTGAAGGTGGAGCTTTTTGCTGAAGTTCTTGCCCTGGAGTCCAAGGCTTTCTAATTTCCCGGGGACCTGGCTTTATAACCCTAAGAGCCACCTTAACAAGGGCTTTTATTTCACCTGAGTCCTCCAGCCGTAAGGTGCAGGGCTGCTCCGAGCATGCAAACCCTTGCCCCGAGGCGCTCACAGCATGGTTTTGTGGGTACTGGGCATCGCAGTCTAAACGTAGAAAAACGATGTGCCGGGAGCGATGGGAGCAAGGAGGCGATGCTGCCGTCGGCCTCCCGGCTGACGCTGGTGATGAGCGCGGCTCGGGTTACCCGTTTGACACCCTCTGGCTCGTGCACATCAGAGGTGTCCGATCGAAGGGGTGGCTAAAGCGGGGGCCTGGCTCGGGGCTTCCTTCGAGCTGCTGACCCCATTGCGCCAGTCCTCTCGTCTTGCCTTGCTCGGGCCGTGTGGCCCCAGGCTGTCGCAGTGCCGGGGTCGCTTGCTGCCCTGGGAAGCTCGCTGGCTGCCTGCAGCACGTTTCTCAGGAATGCGGGAATGTGGTAACCCCATTCCTTGGGAATACAATATGAGCTATGACATAATCCCTGGAGCAAGTGAGGAGCCATTAGCAGGTTCTTGCTTTCCGCAGTTGGTGGAGTGGAGCTGCGCGCCTTGGGATTCTGCTCGTTCCGGGGTATTTTCTCATGCTCCAAACACTGACAGGTGGCCCCATCGCCCAGGGCAATGGGTTGGGGGGGGGGGAAATTGTGCTTTAAATCATTCAACACCTCGGCGTGGCTTCCCCTGTTTATCTGAATTATAGGGCTGGCCTCCCGAATTGGTTACGAATATACTTTTCATATCAGCTCAGATTTGAGAGCTGGGTGCAGCAGGAGAACGCCACTCTGGAGCGTGATGTTGCCACTCAGCGCTCTGAAATGGGCCAGCGTTGTCCATCTGGGGAAAGAGAGATTTAGATTTGATGTGAATTAGAAGGTAAAGGACCTAGAAATGGTCCCGGGTTGATGGCGTTTAGAAACATTACAGAATCAGAGAATGGTTGAGGTTGGAAGGGACCTCTGGGGATCATCTAGTCCAACCCCCCTGCTCAAGCAGGGTCTCCTAGAGAATATTACCCAGGAGTATGTCCACATGGCTTTTGAATATCTCCAGGGAAGGAGATGCCACAAATCTCTGGAAAATAAAGTCCAGGACCGTTTGCAGCATGCTCTGGAACGATGGGTGGAGAGCAATTTGCTGACATTGCTTTACAACCAGTCTGGCCCTGGTCTCTCAGCTGGTCAGAACTTGGTCCTACAAGCTCCTGTCTTCCTGCTAGGGGTGGGTATGAGAGTCTGTGCTTGCCTATTCTCTCCTCCGCTGTTGTGGGTGAGCATCGCTTCTGTCCGTCTGTGTTTCCCTTTGAAAAGTCAGGCCACTAACTAGTTGCTTTGAAAGGTTTAGTTGGGAGGTGTTAGTGGGGGACCTCAAAGCACTTTGCAGTGAGAGCTGCAGGGTTAAAAGTGAACTGTATGGACTGGCATGAGGTAGGAGAGAAGTGTTGCAGGAAGCAAACGTTGGCTTTTTTTCTTTTTAACTTGGAATTGGGGAGCGGTTGGGTTTATGTAGTCAAAATGTTGCTTCTCTCTGTGTTTCCTGCTGTCAGTGAGTCTCTTTCCGGAGATGGGATGTTCTCTGAACTTCCCTCTCTGGAAGCAAATATGCATTTAAGCCCTCAGGAATTATGCTCAGGCCACTGTTGTCCAATTTCTTGAGTTTTTTCTTTTTCTTACCTCGTCCATGGCAATGGAGAAGAGAGACAAGATTTCACTAGTTCTTGTGAAATTTATCACTAAACCTTCTGGCTAGTGATCCCCAACTTGTGCTCCAACAGGTTGCTCGTGCGATTCTCATGGGAAGTAAAGAACTTGAAATGAAGAGTAAAATAAGATACTACCTGATGCGTGTTACTTGCTCAGGACTATTGCCTGTGGGCCATTGCCCTGAGTGTTACCCTGGTTTGCATAATGTTGGGGCATCGTGCAAACATGGTGTTGGAGCATCCCCTGGAACAGGTCTAGAAAATGGGAAGCTTAAGGCACCTCTGCTAATGTTCCCTTCATCGCTGTCATTGGGAGAGCTGCATCTGTGGGGGAGGGAGGGCGAATGTATTAAAAAATATTTAATTTGGCTCTGGTGTAGGCTCTGCTGTGAATTCATTAGTTGTCCTAGGAACCGTTGCGTTGTTAAGAGAAATAAACTCGTTAAAAGCTGTTTGTTTTGTGTTTATTTGGCCCCTGCATGGTGGGATCCCAGGCAGTGACGGTGATTCCTCTGTGCTCTTGCATTTTGGGCAGAAAGCAGTGGTGAAGTAAGGCCCTCAGGACTGCTGAAGGGCTTCCAGCAGCCTGGGTGATGACACTGAAATTATTCCACTGTAAAGTAGGTCTGGAAACCTTGCTGTCAGGACCGGTGTGAGTTTTCAGTTTTTAGTGCACGGCAAGGCATTTTCAAACCAGGGAGACAGAACCATCTAGAGGATGCTGCCTCCTATTCCTCAGCTCTCCCCCTTTCTCTGACTGTGTTTCTTGGCAGGATTTGTTCGTAACCTGCGGAGTGCATGTGTGAAGCTCTTCTGTCTTTGTTGAGAGTTGGAAAATGCGTAGGTCTGTGCTTCGAGTCAGTTGTCCAGGAAAGTTCTTCTCTCATCCCTTTGCTCCCCAGGGTATCGCCTGCTCCTGCCTGGCTGAACGGCAAAGACACGTTGTGTCTTCACCCCTCTGAAAATAGGCTGCCCGAACTATAACCATTGCAGTTTAAGCAGGAATGTTAATAGAGCAACTCCCCTTTTCACCTTTACCTCCGCTGCATGCGCTCCCTTATTTTCTTTTTGGTAGGTGTGGTCCTGCTCGTGCAGGTCTCGCTGCTGTCCCTGCCTTGACTTGGCAGGGTTTGGTGCTGAGCGGTGTGATGGGACAGAGCTGCATGTGCTGCGGCAGGAGCCTTACCTTTGTTGAGTGGAGTTTGTTATCTTCATTTGTTCTTGGACGCTTTCTGCTCTGGGTCATTGCTTTCGTTCCTCCTTGACACCTCCGTGGAGGTACTCTGCCCTGGGAACAGATGAAATGGTATGTTCTTCACTAACCATTAGAGAATTGTTGTGAAACAGCCGCTGTCTTATAAAGCTCAGAGTGTTTTGCACCTCAAGTGGAAAACAGTTAAGTGTTACTTCCACAGGTCTTGTTTCTGGTGGGATCTCATGCGATTTTTATGCAGAGCAGGAGCAGAGGTACAGCTGGGTGGAAGGAGTGTCTTCTCCTGCTGCTGACACTCACTGCGCTGTTGGTGACTCTTGACTCCTGTCCAACACTTCTCCGTTTTTGAGCTCTCTGTATGTCAATCTTTGACCACCTGTACCTTTGGATGCTGCTGGCGGGGTTGTGGCCCTTCCCAGAGCTCGGACAGCCGTAATACTCTGCGCTTGTGTGTTGTTCTGTAGCTTGTGAGCAAATCATTGGGCTACAAATGAGGGGAGTTCCAGCTCTGCCCATGGTGTCTACACCACACTGTGTAAATCCCCTTTGGAGCTTCAGTTACTGTATCCATAAAACAATTGTTGTAGCAAATTTGTGACGTTAAGTTCAGACTTATGTCTCTGTCCAGGAAAAGCGTCTAAATTTGGCCAAGTAAATTGTTACCGTGATTTACTTATTTATTTATTTTTTTTATTTAGACTCAAGTGGTGCAGCATTGCTTTCCAAGTGCCAGTCTGGCAAGCCTAGAAACTAAAGTACTTGCTTAGCCACAGGACAGGCAGGGAGGAGGCAGCAACAGCCAAAAAGGAGCAGCAAGCTAGCATGCTCTGGGCGTTAAATTCGAGGATCTGCTCCCCCTGAAATTCTGGTGTGATCTTGGACAAGTCACTCCAGCACCCACCCGATTTTAAGGGTGTTTCGGTGCCTGCAGATGAAACTAGAGCACTTCAGAGGTCTGCTTGAGCCTATTTGTTTTTCAAAGGATGCGACGATAAAGATTTAGGTAATTGTTTAAATAAGATAGTAAGGCAAAGTCCTGCTCACCGGGAGTGTTTAGTGCGCCAAGACAAGTGAGATGTAGGAGGTGGCTGATGAGGGCTGCACTCTTGGAGATGTGTGCTCAAAGGTTGTATAGTAGCGCATTAAACAGTTCAGAAATTACATTTGTTTTGAGGGCTGGTGGTTGATCATGCTTTTGACCCAAAGGCTGGACGAGGTATGTCTGTTCATCCTCTGTGCGTGGATGGGGAGTCTGGGCAGGGGCGTTCCAACTCTGCTGTCCTTGACTTCAACTTCACCCTTGGTTTAGGGGCAAGGCTAGTCACTTCAGACACTTAAATTGCAACTTTTGCAGCAATGTGGCCAATACACGGAGATAAGGCCTGGAGGTGCTGGATGCAACCTATAATGGCACTTTCTTTGCACAGCTCAGGACAGTTCCCAGGCAGACTGCTTCTTGCCTTTTCAGCTTAGGTAAAGTTTGTGGTAAAGCAACGAACCAAAGGTATCCTCCATTGTGGAATAAAGAGGCTTTTCTAGATGGTAATGTGCAGCCAAGTGGTATGTTAGATTTTTATCAGAAATTTTTAGTGCGTAACAAATTGAATCGAACAGAGTCTTGCTTTGGCTCTGGATGACTGCAAGGTCCCTTGAAAGCAGTGTTCTCACTGACTGTTACTAATCTGGGCCCTTATTCAGGGCTTAAACCACAGCAGCGAGATCCCTGGTGTTTTCTTCGCTTTGCCTCTTGGTGCCAACTACGGTCGCTTCCTGAAGCAAGGTCCAGATCATGCAGTTTTGACCCACTTAATGTGACCGGGAGGACAGAAGAGATGGTGTGGGCTGAGCTGTCATGGAGAACTCCAGCTGTAATCACAAGCTTCACCCATTTCTGATGATCCTCACGGGTGCTCCTGTCTCTTTGGTCTTCTCTCAGAGGCTTCTGCCTCCTCTTTACTTTTTATAAAAGAAAAACCAGGGCAGTGAAGGGCTGCGCCGTGATTTTGGTTCCTTCTGCCGCATTTCTGCTGGTGGCACCTGGGTGGCCGGCGTGTCCCGCCTGCGTGGGTGTGATGCTCTGGTAGTTTTGTTGGCATGTTCTGTTCTTCTCCAGTTTTCCTGAGTAATATTGCAGCGCAAAGTAGAGACGGTGGAAACACAGGCTGGGTTTGAGGATGCTTGAGCGTTACATTGGGGAAGAGAGCTGGGGAAGAACAGGGAAAGTTGCAGCTCAAGGTAATTATTTCAGTATTATTATTTATCTTGCTGAAGCAGCAGTCTGTGCTGCAAATGTATAATCCAGAGAGCGCTTGTCCTAGAGCGTTTGCAGTTTTAAACCGTAAAACTACAGAGTGCAAATGGATGTGATGGATACGGGAGAGTGTTGTAAAGCCCTCCTCGCGGAGGGTAGACCTTTCGCTCTCTTCTAGCAACACTTAGAACAGTTAATTAAGACTCATTTCTTTTTCTCTGTGCTGTCTGTTCTACGTATTTTCCTTTTTTATGCGAAGTTGTCCTACGTCAGTGGATGATGTTTTCTTTAGTTTGTGTGCTGTGAGGAGTGAAGAATACCTAAAAAGGGGCAGGCGCTAACTTTTTTCGAGGCGACCCTTGTGTTTCCGTGCCCGTCTTCGATGGCTTCCCGGGACGCCCCCTGTGCAGGCCTGCTTCTCTCTGATCAACCAGCTCTGGTGTTGAATTGGCCGGTGGAAAATGAACGAGGAATGGCCTGAACTGCTCTCTTTGGTTGTGTTTTGGGTAATGTAGAGCTGGGAGATTTTCCTCCTGCAAGGTGGCTTCTGGGAGGGGCGCAAACGTTTCGGCGTCAATCCTTAGCGAAAGCACCTGCTCGGGCTGTCGTCTTTCCTGCCTCTTCCTTTTCCCATCTCTTGTGTCCATATATAACAGCGAACGCTTCCAGTAAGTGATGAAAATTGCCAATTAACTGCCTGTGAGAAAACGGGGGAACGCCAGCTGCGAGCAAGCCATTTTTCCTGTCCCAACTGTGCAGCGTAACCCTATCCACTTCCCAATTTGCCTTTCAGACTTTGCGTTTCTCTCTGGCGTTTAGGTGGGTATACCCCAGCGAGGTGCCGGGTACGGCCCGTTGGGGCAACGGGGAGAGCAGCACCGGAGCGAGGAGGGAGATGGGGAACGGGGCCCAAGGAGAAACTTTAGCCGAAGGTTTATTCTGGTGCGTGGGAGCTATCTTTACCCATCTTGGCTCAAGCCAGCCCTTGCATTTTTAAAGTCCTCGCAGGAGCCTCCAGCTTGGCATGCGATTCACGACAGGCATGTCAGCCCCGGCTTGGCCTCCTCGCCGCAGCCTCAGGAAGCTTCTCGCTCCGTTCACAGGTGCCTTTCCAATTTTAAGATTTGGGTTGAACGCGTAGAACTGATGGAATTTGGGCCCGAATCCTCTGGTCGGATGCAATTACCGTAAATTAAAAAAGCCTCCAGGCTCAGTACGGAGAGCTGCAGGCTTTGAGGCCTGGGCACTCGGGGCTCTTGAGGCCGGGGGGAATCGCGTGGTATCAGAAATGGATTTGAGGGCTGATTGCCTCCCGTGGTAATTTTGACTTTAATGATCTCATCCCAAACGTCTCGTGTGTTTGCCACTTGGCCGATCTACTTCTCGGTTGTCCTGACCCCTACTTGTCCATCAATCCATATAGGCTGTGAAGGGTGATTAGTCGTAAGAGGTGATGTACGACGTTGTGCTGGGGAAAAGGCCTTCCTCCTTTCTCTGGATGAAGTCCCAGCTGACAGCTGGCTTGGTGGCACTTGACCTTCTGCAGGTCTCCCTCGAAAACCGGAGCTTGTTGGGGAACGATCTCGCAAGTTGGGCCTTTATGGGCGCAGGTGCGTTCCCCGCGGCGCTCGGACCTCTGCCTAAGCTGCTGAGCTCGCCTGCACCCCGCTCCGGGGCCTGAGGCGCTTGCAAAGCGCCTGCTCCAACGCCAGGGAGTTTCTGCTTTGGGTCCGAGGAATAAGCTGGGGCTTGTTGCTTGTGCGACCTTCAGCTGCTCCCCAGTGGCTGCCTTTGAGGATCACTCTGAGGGTTGTTGCTCCCTTCCCATGGGGCTACTTCTTCCTGCCTATCAAGTAAGGCCTGAGGAACAGCTCTTAAACCCTTGTTTTGAGCTAGGAAAGTGCTGTTTCCGTCACGCTTTGCCTCCTGACACCCTGGAAGTTATCGTTTTGCAAGGCGCTCGGCACTTTTGTAACGTGCGTGGATTGAGAACTGATGGCAGAGCTGGGAAGAGCATCCAGGCGTCTTGGCTTTTACTCCTTGACCCCAGCTACCGGGTATGCTCCACCTTGAGATCGGCTTCGTCATCAGAAGGGATGCTCTGGAGAGATCCTACCTGCTTTCTTCACCTTCCACGTATCTACTGGGGACCTTAGCTGGTTGGCCGCGGGACGTGATTCAGGTGCCGTCTCCTTCAAGCCGGTCGGCCTTTGCTCCCTTGGCCAAGGGTGCCCAGATTGCCTCTCGGGAAACAACAGCGCGCGTGTAGGCGCTCCGCCGGGTTCCTGGCAGCAGAGCGGCGGCTCCCTGGGTGCCGCAGAAAGCACGGTTGTGGTGGCCGCGCTCGGGTTCGTGAGCTTGGGCGAAACGGGGCTGCCGCCTGAGCAAACACAGCAAGTCCCCCTTTGGCCCCTTGAACCAAGGTAACGTCGTGCCGCTCGCCAGATGGTGCATTTAAGCAGAGGCAAATGGACCCGTCCCCATCCTGTAATGTCCCTCTGGCTCTCCCACACGCCAGGATATTCAGTGACCATCCTCGCTTGCTGTAAAGCCCCTTTGGGTGCTCCCGCGCACCGTGACCCCTCGCCCAGTCCTGGCTCGCCTGTGCTGGGGCAGGAGCTTTCACCTTGGCAGCTCCTGCAGTCAGGAGCAGCCTCTCTGCGTTTTATTCCTCTGCCTCATTGCTTCCCCATCTGTTTTCAGTTCCCGGCTGCAAACGTACCTTTTCTTTTCGGCTTTCGCCTCCTTTTTGCTTCCAGTTTTCATTTTAATTGCAGCCGCGTTGTTTAACTCAGCACGTTTCCAGCGCCGAGCAGCAGCGCGAGAGGTTTCCGTAGGGGATGGTGGCCAGCTAAGAAGCGCTCGGGCTTTGGGTGCTCTCAGGTGGGCAAAACTTTCCCCTGGAGTCCCCCCGGGAGGGATTCGGCCCCGGGGATAAACGAGGGTCTGCTCTCGAGGCGTCGTTGTTTGAACGATTTTTAGAAACACTTTTTTAGCCCCCGCCGGTGGGGCTCGGCTGAGCACCGCCAGCTCCCCCCGGCTGCTCCAAGGTGGGAACTGCTGCGCACCTCCACCCAAAAGTCCCCGAAAGCGTTAGGGATCCTTTCAGTGGGTTCTGCCGTTTAGGATCGGGCCAGGATTTAATAACACCTCCTAATCGGAAAGGAAGATGCTGAGCTGTATGTAGTTACCCCCCAGCCTGTTTTGCGTAACCATCTATCTATCTTCCCCCGTCTTTAAATTCTTCAGACGTAAGCGTTTTCCAAAACGCACCCAGGCGCAAGCGGGTGCAGTCCGCCAAAGCAAAAATTTGCCTTTTTCCTCCCCTCTTTTTTGCGAAGCCGATGCAGGAGCGGAGCTGGCCGCCTGCGGGCTCCCGCGGCCCGGACCCTCGCGTCCGTCCCATCCGCGGCAGTACCCTCTAGGGGGCACGATGCGGCTGCGTTTGCACGGCGCGCTTGGGGAAAAGATGCGAGCACTTTTTTGCAGCGGGAGGAAAGGGCGTTTTTTTGAGGTTTTTTTTTGTTTGTATGTTTTTTTGTGTTTTTTGGGTTTTTTTTTTCCCATGGGAAACGGCAGCGGGTAAAGTAACCGAAGAGTTGCCAGAAGCAGCAAAAAGCACGAGCGATTAGCGGGGAGCACCCGCCTCGCCGGAGCTGCCGGCCTTCTGCTCGTCGGCGGTGCTCCGTTTCCCTCTTGGGCGGCCCCGCGATCTTTGTTAGTCCTGCTCGCGATTGAAGACGCGGGGCTCGCGAAGGAATCCTCCGCCTGAATTTGGTTTTGATCGGTCCTGCTGGTTTTAAGGTGAGCCCCGAAACGAGCTGAGTTTTGGAGCACGCTTGTTTTAAATAGCAGGAAGGGCCAAGTTTAGAAAACCCGAGCTGGTCCGTTGAGGTTGTTTCCTTCTCTTGACCTAAGCGTCATTCAACCCTTCTGATACGCCGAGCCCTGAACGCCTGCTGGCCTCCTCCTTGCTTAAAAACCCCGTGACTGTCACTGTGCATCCAGCATAACTCAGCATCTGCATCAAGGGACAAGGGTTTAACTTAAACATAGCACCGTTTTCTTACTATTAACGCAGCCTGTATTATCACAGAATGGTTGAGGTTGGAAGGGACCTCTGGAGATCATCTAGTCCAACCTCCCTGCTCAAGCAGGGTCCTCTAGAGCACATTGCCCAGGATCACATCCAGACGGCTTTCGAATATCTCCAGGGAAGGAGACTCCACCACCTCTCTGGGCAACCTGTGCCAATGCTCTGTCACCCTCACAGTGAAGAAGTTTTTTCTCAGGTTTAGAAGTTTTTCTCAGGTTATCGAGCTGCTAGGAAGGAGAGGTGGTGGCGTTGACACGCGGAGAACGTGACTCCACGTGCAGTTAAAGCCATCTCTTGGAGTCAATCCTGTTTTCCAGTGCTCCTCTAATTACCTCTAGCCTTGCTATGTCTGGTTACCGCGTTAGAGCCCGCGTGGCTTTTGCGGCCGGTCCGTGACGTTTCTCGCCCGACGCTGATTTCCGCCTGGTTAGTTGATTCCTAGCGCTCACGCGCGTTCACCGGTCGGTCTTATTCGGCTGTATGGTTTAAAGGAAGCCGGCGCCCTGCCTTTCCCACGCTTTTTGGCCGCGTCGCTTAAACTCGTCGCTGCCGTCTTTCCACCCGATGAAGAGTCATGGTTTGCTGCGTTAGTCGCTACGTCAGGCAGAGAGGAAATGTCATGATACATCTCCGCCGGACCCCGAAATAAGGCTCCGGTCGCGTCCGTGGAGCATCGGTAGGCGAGGAGCCGAACGGCGGGAGCAAACCCGCGCCGAAGCGAAAGGCTCTGCTGTCGAACCGCGCGCGTCTCTGCCGATCGACCGCCTTCGGTCGGTCCCTGCCGACCTGCGTTGCCTTGGATTAAGGTGGCAAATAGCTGTCTTTATGCCAGAGATATCTGGCGATTCTTAGCAACTCAGCTGGCGAGCAGAGGGCTGGCAGGTGTTCCTGCTGCTATCGAAATCTGTGGTAGCCCCCCCCAAAAATACTGTCTTGCACGGTAATTCTCCTAAGTGTACTGGGTAGCGTAGATAAACCGGGATGCCAAGACGTCTTGCGTATGTGTGTTGTTGTTTTTTTTTTTTTTTCCCTCCCCTTCTGTAATTGCACGGCCCTAACGATGCTGCTGGGAAGAGCCTCGTTCTTCGGCGCCCGCGGGAACCTTTGCGGGAGGGCGCCTGCGCGAGCGCCGCAACGCGCCCAAAGGCCGAGGGGAGCAGCGCACGCCGCGTCCTTCCTTTGCGAGGGCCAAAAGGCGGGCTGGGGCGGGTTGGGAAGACAAAACCAAACCAACAAACCCTCTTGGAAGAAGAGTGTCGTTTTAGCAAGGGTTGAAAATTCAACATCCGTAGCAGAGACTTCCTTCCAACTGGCAAAAACCAACCCAACAACCCCTCCAACCCTGCACCTCTCAATGAAGCATCCTCAGGTTATTTTCTTTTCTGCTCTCTCTTTCTCTCTCTCATTTACCAAGAGGGAGGTATCTGAGCTCCGGAGGTAAGGAGGCACCCGGGGAAGCAGGCGCTTTGGGGTGTCCCTGCGTGTTGTCCTGCCGGCACAGCCCAGCGTGGCACCTTCTTCCTGCCCGAGAAGACCACATGTTTCAAAGGCTCTTTTCTAAAGGCTGGATGAATTCGGCTTTGGGCAGATGAGGTTCCTCACCTTCCTCGCCGGAGCCCGACGTCGCGGCCCCGGCTTCGGCGGAGCGCGGACGTGCCCGTGGGAGCACGGCGCAGCCGGCCGCGACCTCGGCCTGCCGCGTGGCCGGTAAGTAAGACGCTCGGCAGCTCGGTCCCTTTGCAAAGTAATGAAGTGGAAATGAACTCCCCGCCTGGAGAGGCGAGGAGGGGGGGGATCAGCCCGCCGAGATTGATGGACTGCGCTGGCGGCGGGTACCGAGCCCGACCATCTCACTTTGGAGAGCAATTCATCTAAAGATTCGGTAATCTGTCATCCTCTCGCGCTCCCTAATAGGCGCCGGGCGTCCCCACCGTCTCGGGGAGATTTGTTCGGGTAGTTTTTGGTCTCGCTGCTGCTGCCGCCTCCTCGCTTTTCCTGCCTTACGCAGCCGGGGAGGAGCCCGACGCAAGGCGCGAAGGCGTCTTCCAGCCCCGCTCTGGCCGGGTGAGATTTGGGGTGGGAAGCAACGAGCGGGTGCAAGCTCACGGCACTGAGCTTTGCCATAGATCAAGGATGTAGAGAGAGAGAGATATTTTTAAACCTGTTTTATCACTGATTTTTTTCCTCCCGTGCAGCCAGCGTGGAGAGCGGATGAGGAGACGCGTTCCCTCCGACTTTTTTGCTGCTCTCCTTGTTGCTTTTGCGAGGTAGCTAGGGTGGAAAACGCCGACGTTGGCCACCTTTCCCAAAACGGTTCTGCGGGCCCCCTGAAGGTCTACGGACAACGGGTTGAAATCGCAGGATAAAACACCACTGTGCAAGATTTGCCTCCCCTTGCTATTCTCCCCCCCCCCCCCCCAAAAAAAAACCCCTCCAATCAAACCGAACAGGCTATGGCAGGGTGTCTCCTATAACCGCGTGCGGTTTGAAATCGCTTTTCCGTTGCGCGCTCGCTGCAGCCGTTTGCGGGGCGTTATTCCAGCCATCGATTAGGAAATATGCAGTTCATCTGGAGACAGGAAGGTCGGGGACTTGCAAAAGCGATGGCTCGACCGTGCTCCTAGCACCGGGCCCATCCGCAGGGTGAACAGCTAATGCATTAATCCGCCGTGCTGGGGAGACCTGGGGAAGGAGGGGAAGATTTAAAAGCGACCAGCCCTCTGCTCTGCCTAGGGCGGTAGAAGAAACGTCAAAGCAGCTCTGGGAAGGAAGAAAAAGGTTAGTTTTTTTGGAGTTTTATCCTTGCTTCTGCTGCCGCCGATGCCTTTGGTGGGCTGGAGGAAGAGTCTGCTCATCTTTCCGTGCCTCCCTTTTCCTGTCTTTGAATTAGGGAAAGATGCTTCTGGGAGACTGAGGACCGACGGTAAAGAAATGTCTCCGAGTTGTCCTAAGGGACGGACAAAGTGTTCTCCGTTGCAGGCTTCCCTGGGAGAGACGGGGAGCGAAAGCGCCTCGGGACGCCCGAAGCTGAGAAAATAAAAGTGCAGGTTAGCAAAGAGAGCGGTCACTTTGGCAAGCGCCTGCTTGGCAAAGGCTGCGGAGGGGCTTGCTTGGCGTTACCACCGCCCCGCGGGTAGGAGCGGTCGTCTTGAGATGCGGCTCCCCCGCGCTGGCCGGCAGCACGCGCCGGGTCGGCTTATTAATCGGTAGCGGATTTAATAGCCCGGGGACGCGGCCGATACCGGCGTTAATAACGGGGCGCTGCGGTCGGTAGTCCGAGGCTTCCTGCCGGCGGTCGCTGCAAGCGGGGAGGCACGAGCGTGGCACGGCGCGCGGCCGTCCTGCCGCTGAGCCCCCGCCGGCGGGTGCCTTGGCGTGTGAATAGCCGTACAGTTGGGGAATTTGCACGGCTGCGCTGAAACCCGAGGCTTTCGCGCGCGTCGCCCCGCGGACGGGCAGAAGCGTGTCGAAGCGCGGCGCCAATTCCAAGGAGCCGCGGCGCAGGGTTAAAGCCCCTTTATTTACGTCCCGCTCGAGTCCTCTCCGCCTCCGTTTTGCATCTGGGTGTTTAGGGGGGAAGCGATGTTACTTGTGCTGTGGTCACCGTGCCCGTTGTGAGAGTGCGAGTCCCGCTCGCTAGCTTCCACGGGCACGGTTCTCGGCGGACGGGGAGTCCTGGAGGTGACACTGGTGACGTCCTCTCCTCCGGTTTTCCAGCCTGGCTTTGGAGAGGTTGTCCTGGTTGCTCCGTGCCTCGGTTTCCCCATCTGATCAATGGGACCGACACCTTAACGCTGCTGAGGATGAACCCCGTAACGAATTGTAAGCTGCTCGGATGCCCTGGCGTTGAAGCCGAAGGAAGGTGCCGAGGCGGAAAGGCGGCTGCGTGCGTCTGTGTTTGTGTTTCGGTGGCTGTCCCAGGAGGCGAGGGAGCAGCAAGTCCTTCTCGCCGCTCATCCTGTTTAATTGCCCCCACGTACCGTGATGGTCGTTTGGCCCCAGGAGATCTCAGCCCATATCGTGGGTAACTGTCACTTACTGACCTCCCACAAGCAGAGCTCGGGGCAGCAGGGTTATTTACCTCGAGGAGGTCTCCCGTGACATTGCTGCATGTCCATGTTCCTTCCTCCGTTTTTCTCAGATGGCTCTGAAAAGCCATGTAAATGCTCTGAAAACTCAAAGTTGGACCTATCTCACCTTTTACGCCTTTGCTGCTCTTTGGCTGTATGGTCATGCTAGACCTTCTGAGGGCCTCACTGCTTTTGGGATCATCTCGTTACCCCCCATTGTTGCATCTATTAAAACAACCAACCCGCCCTGTAAGAATTAGATGCAGTGAAGAAATCGTGCACGTTTTCTGGTGGTTGTCTTGAAAACGCATCTGCAAAAGCAAACGCTGAGCTTGGCTAAAACTGTTGCCACCGCCTTGGCCGGAGTGAAGCGCTTTGCTCCGGCAGGCTCTGCTCCCGGCCGCCTGCTCGTTATTCCTGCAGCCTCTTGGGCGGGCGATTTGGGAGCTGGGCAATGGCGATGGCCGGGCATGAGCAGCCGTTCATTAATTCAGGATGGCTCCGACCCTGCCTGATCCACTGGATCCCGCCTGGAGTATTGCATTATAATTGCTGAGAGTCTACAAACGAGCCCTCATCTACTCCTTGAAAGACTTCTGAAACGTTTTCGCTATAAATTTGGCAAACGTGCCGATCTACGAGGGAGGGCCAAGCTCTCATGTTTTTGCTACTTCGTATTGGCTTGTGCCCTACTCGTGTTTATAGAAATAAATACGCTGGAAGCCCGCTAGTCTTTGACAGCAGTAACTGTTTCTATTGCTCTGTATCAAATATGGTGCAAATTACTGAACGCTGAATTAATAATTACTTCCCAGGTTGATATAAATTTCCATGTAGCTAAATATTGATATTCCGTTTGTGCTTTATTGATGGCCGTTCTCTTAGGTTGCCGTGTTGTTCCCGTTTTTATGAATACAAAAAATCAAAGGCGGTTTATGATTTTAAATAGCCCCGAGCTCGGTTGCGTTGTTTTACATCTGAAACCGCTTGTGTTAATCAAGGCGAGGAGGTTTGGGTGGCATTACTTGGGGTCAACGAAGAGCTTTCAGTCCGCGGCATTAAGACACGTCTGAAGGAAGCAAGCTCGAGCGCTCGAATTAACTGACGGGAGCTGCAGGGGATGCAGAGTCAGGCTGGGATCGATGTCACGACTTAACGGAGAAGCTGTTGAGTGCTGAACAGGCCACGGATGTGTTTTCCCCACCTGGGAGCAGCTTTGGCAGCTTATCAGGAGCCTGCAGGCCCCATGCAGCAGATCCCACCATCCTTGCCTCTGCCCTGGAGATGCTGCTGGAGGGGTGCTGGGTCCCAGGGTGCCATCAGATCCCTGTGAGGAGTGGAGAAGGTGCTGCTCCCTGGGTGTCTCTTTCCCGTGTGCCTTGGGGCTTGGTGCTGAAACCACGGGCGATGCTGCAGGCACCTAGGCGCTTTCCTTTGTGATATCCACATCCAGCAGCAACGGAAAAGCTCAGGAGGCAGAGGATGAGAAGGGGGATTTGTCTTGTGCTCTGTTCGCTCTCCCCAGCTCCTAATTGCTTCCCGAAATGGCACCGGTTTTGTCTGTTCTTGGGAGCTGTCACCCCGGAGGAGGCACGTTGCCTCCCTGAAGAGACAGCCCATGTCTAGGGGCCCCGCCTGCCACACCTGAGACTTGCACAGGCACATCAAGAGGAGAGACTCATCCTCGAGAAGCATCTGTGAAGGGTTTTGCTTAGTTTGTAGGAAGACTTAATTGAATTTCTTCTCTTATGTAGGTTTAGTCCTCTCTGGAAGAGTTTGTTCAAATGCCACCCAGGCTTGGCTTGGCCTGACTTCAAAATGGAGCTTGATGGAAGGTCAAACCTGTGGGGCTGCAGCCCTTTCCCTACCGAAGAGTGACAGCGGGGCAAAGCCCCCATTGCGGCGTTTTGGCTGCCAGACAGATCACTTTGACTCTCACATCCATCTACCAGCAAGTGACAGTGCCCAAGGATGGTTTCTGTGCAAGATTGCATTGCTTTCTGCCTTGAGTGCAATAACACTAGCGATAACTTTATCAGGTTATATTCTTCCTCTGTCCAATCTATACTGCTGCTTTCCTGGTTCCCAAATGCAAGAGCGTTTGCCATGACGGAGATGTAATTCTCAGCTTTTTTTTTTTTTTGGTTAATTGTTAAAATTGCTGTAAAAGTCTGACTCGTGGTACGAGGGCTAGGTGGACACGCTGGTTTAGGTTTTATTGTACAACCTGGCTCTCGCTAAAGAAGTTTGTTTTTGCTGAAGGCTTCCACCAAACTGCTGAGTCAAGTGAACGGCTTGATGGGCTAACGTCTTCTCTGCTACCTTCTGTTCAGACCCTGGAGCCCCATTTGCCTGGGAAAAGAAGTTGTATTTCTTGGAAGGCAGCTCGTTTTAAAGGAGCCCTCCAGCAAACGCTTGAGAGAGCTCTTGGTGGAGGAGACGGTTCATAGTCCGGGGGCAGTTTTAACCTCCATCTGGGCAAAAGCGGCTGCCTGATCATATGTGTTGTCTTTGGAAGTGTTGTTCAGGGGCTTGGGCTGATCTTGACCGTAGCAAGTGTGATTTTATTTAGTGCTTAAGAGTATCAGATAGCGTGCCCTAGCCTTGACCTACCTGGAAGATGTTCACATATTGGTAGGGCCTTGTGGAGCCGTTGAGGTGGGGGTCTGCAGGTGGGCAGTTCATTGGGCTCCACCAAGACCTGCAAGGGGCTGCGGTCCCCGTGGTGGTCAGTGCTTTCTTCCTGGAGATGACACCTTCTCAGAGCTGCGCGGTGCCGTTGGCCAGTGGCTTTTTACTTTTCAAATGGTGGCATTGCGAAAAGGTCACGCTGCTTGGCCAAGCCATGCAAGAAGCCTGTGCAGAAGGGCTTGGGGGGGGGGGGGGGGGACTCAAACAAAAATAGTCAGGCATCAAGCTGAAATCGTTAGTGCCCGCTGCCCGCAGAGACTAATTAAGGAGAGCAGCAGCTGTTTTTGGAAGCAGTTTGCAGGGCCTGCGCAGGCAGCGCGTGTCGGGGGAGCTCTCGGCGGGTGAAACGTTGGGAGCCGCGTTTGGGGTTGCTACGCGTGTGAGCCCTCGCCCAAGGAAATGCTGGGGGGGGGGTTGAGGGTGGCATGTGTGGAGTGATGGGGCGAGGGGAAATGACACAGAGTTTCAGAGATCGTGGAGATGCGTCGCTTTTGCCCAAACAACGGGGTGCAAGTGCTAACAGCAAGGCTTCTCCTGGGCTTGGGTGTTAATGAAAGTGGATATTGAGTCTCCTCTTGGCCTCCCCAGGGAAGGACCTGCTTTCCTTGTGGTCCCATGTGGGTGCGGGGATGCTGCCGGATGGCCAGCTCGCAGCGTTCCTGCTCCTTTGTCATCTGTAAGCACGACTTGGGAAAGACTCATGTTTGCTGTAATCCATGTCTGTATATCCCAGCAGGGCCAGAATATCTTTTTGCTTGAGGCTGAAGGCAAGGAAACGTGCCTTGGCCGGTCTTGCTCCAGCAGATGAGCTCCTCCTGCCTGCAGCTTAATGATGGGCTGTTCCTCCGCACCGTTTGCAGCCTCCGTCACGGATCGTGTCTGGAGAGGGGTTTTATCCGTTTGGAGTCGCATCTCGGCAGGTCTCGGCTTACGGAAGGGAAGAGCATGGCCTTCTGTGGCCAGGACTGTGCTCCTGCCCCGAGAGTGATCTGCCGTCCTCGTCGGAGCGCTCGCCTCGCTTTTCGCGTACGTGTAAGATCAAACGGGTGATATTGCCCATCTTAAACAGCAAAAGTCACATGCAAAAGTTCCCGTGATCTGTGTTGGAAGAGCACTCTGTCCGTGCTGTATTCCTGTCCTCCTGCACTGGTACATGACGCCCAGCGGTATTAAAGCTGCCCAGATAATCGCAGTAGTTTCTACTTTCATTCACTTTATTTTAGAGCTGGAGTCTTGCAAGTGCTTGGCCTGTTCCATGGGACGTGTTTTCGAAGGGACTCTGCGTCTCAACTCTGGCCCGTTTTGTCGTCATCGTTGTGCTGCTCCGTTGTGGGTTTGTAGAGGTCCCTTTTCAAGCATCGCTCGTCTTGGCAGCATCGCTGGCACCAGCTGCTTCTCCTAACCTGAGCTGGCCTGTTCCTTTGTTTCCTTCGTTTCTGCCATGCTTTCTCCCCGAGTATAACTCCTGCTGACGTTAGCCAGCCTGCAAGGAGAAGGGAGAGCACGGTGGTTAAATCATTTCACCTGAGGCTTGGTTTTCGGACCTCTGTCCTCCCGTCTGTGTAAGCATAGTCTGTTTTAGGAGCGTCTCATTTAGACCCAGCATCCAAACTGGGTCAGGGCTCTGTTAGGACACCCGGGGCAACCAGTTAATGATCTTCTTTATATCTTCTGTTGCTTAAAACTTGTTTCATTTGAAGGATGTTCAACAGACACTTTATAATGGGAATAGCAGCTTTTGGGAAGTGTTTGCTGGGAAGGTGCTGCCTTATTGTGCTTTAACTAAAATGCCGTGTACAAGATTTCCTTTATCTTATCCCTCTTCTGTTGAATTTTTTAGTTATTTAACTTATTTATCTTGTCTTACGTTACATTGTGAATGTTTTACGCATAGGGGATATAAAAATATAACGTTTACTTCTCCAAGACTGTAGGTCACGTGTTGCTATTGTAGAAGAAATTATAAGGATGCTTTGTAAGACGCCTCTATCAGTTTCTGCGGGCACCTCACCTGAAACCTCTTATATCTTGGTCTTAAACCAAGAAGCAGTGCAGGGTTTCTCATACTAGATTAGACTGTAAAGTCAGGTTGCCTGGCCCTGGGCCCGATCGGTAGCCAGTGCCTAGTTCTTCTGAGAACTTGTGTGAAAGCGTGGTAGGTATTGATGAAGTTCAGAGCTGGGCACCGAGTCCAGCTCTTCTCGCTCCTTCAGTGCACCGCCTCATGGCACGCGTACAGTCGCTATAGCATTGGGGATTATGGTTTAATGGCTTGCACATGGGCTTTACTGTGAGCTTCTGCTTCTTTTTGTAGAGCTACTATTCTCAGGGTGTTTCATAGAGGGGGTTTCTGACCTTTGAGCAAGAGGCTACTGAGCCCTGGAGCGGCACAGAAAACAATCAAAAACCCTATGTGTCTCTACAAAGTGGCTTACTCAGTGGCTCCGGTTAAAATTCAGGCTATTTCCTGATGTGGGACGTTTCTTGTCGGGGTGATTTGTCATTGCCGTGAGCTGGAGCGCTGTCAGGAGGTGTGTTTTGATGTGGTGATCTGTCGCATGTGCTTCCCTTGGCATTGTTGGTGGGGGTGTCAAAGCACTGAGACCTGCATCAGACTAGCCAACGCGTAGCCTGCAAAGAGATGTGCCTTTGGGTTAACTTTGGAAATGGGTAAAACCCCTTGCAGAACGGAGTTATGCTGCAGAGCGGGATTTGGATCTGATGGTGCTGGCGATAAGTCTAAAATAGATGTGGAGTGCGAGGTGGAAAACAAGCACAGAGAGGATTATGTGAATAAGTAACCTCAGCAGTGGAGTATTTTATTAACTAATAATGCTCAGCACTAATTGTCTTCAAGAGCCCGTGCAAACATTAATTAAGCTGCTACCACCTGCGAGGTAGGTAGGGAGGGGTGGTCCGTTTTATACGCACAGGAACCGATGAGGCTGCTCTCTCCTTCAGCAGGATGCTTCAATCTGTGTGCGCGATGGTAACTGCGCTGCTGAGCAATGTTACGGCATGGGCAGAAGCTGGGGTAGGACTACGAGACGCCGAAGGGGACGACGTGCATCTCTGAGGATGCTACTCTTTATAAGCGAACAAAATGGGCCAGCTGAAAGACAGCTGTGTTGCGAGGCAGTTATGGTTTTGACGGGGCTGCTCCAGAGTCGTGTATTTGTGACCTATTAGCAAGGTCGGATTTCACTGTGACCACAAATGGTACAGTTTTTTTTATAATTAAAACCGCACAGGCTTTTCACTGGTACGGGATGCTGGTGCCACAGCTTGATATCCCAGCGAGGTGCCTCTGACATATCTGTGCTTGACACGGGAAAATCTATCTCCTTTGGAGGAGATACTGTAACCGGAGGGTGAAAACTGGCTCCATCGGGGTGGGAACAGAACACTGCTCCGTATATTGTCCATGCTGAATCAAGGCCTCAGGAACGAGGGAATCCATAGGGGAATTAGGTGGGGAGAAAATAAAGAAGGGTTTACTTCAGGACTCGCAGGGCTGCATGGCTGAGGGGGACAGAAATGGGGAATCAACTTTTTCTGGTGGGTATTTGGAGGAGGCGGATGTTGAGGAAAAGACTGGCAGGAAAGTGGTCACTGGTTTAGCTTTTCTTCATGCTGAACCCGAGCTAGAGTGAACACTGATGTTGGCAGTGATGTTAAGGAGACCTGCCAGGGAGAGAAACTCCTGGTGCCTCCTTCTTGGAGTATTGTTTCTCTATTCTTTGGTAGGTGGAGATGATGGAACGAGGAGTTGGAGATTTGCTTGAAAGAGGGGCACAAGAAGGAAAGAAATTCAAGTTTCATGTGAGATCTTTTGCTAGAAGCATGCATGTTTTTGTCCTTACGACATTCCTGTTAAATCTCCTCTCTGGAAATGGAAAATTTAGGGGAAGTCATTGAGGTTGCAACATAGTCTTACAGGTGATGTTCAAATCTCATGCATGTACCCTATCTCCTGGTCTGTCAGCAAACTTGGCAGGGCTGGGCTGCTTATAATATTTTGACAGTGCCAAAAGGCCCCAGGCAGGATTTGAGGGGGGTCCATAAAAGCCTTTATGGCAGCGGAAAAAAGACTTAAATGGGCTGTGACAGTCTTCTCTGCTCTCCATGAACCTGCCATTGCGATGTAGATGTGCTGCATGGGACCTCCTGGGGGAGCAGCTGCACCGCACCCATCGGCACTGAGCAGCACCTGATATCTGAGTGCAGCACCTGGCGCCCAACACAGCACCCCTCTGCATCGCCCGGTTGGGCTGCAAGAGGGCCTCCTGCCCCAAAGACCTGAGACTGTGTAACGAGCTTGGTGAAGGAGGGCAAGGATGCAAAAAATACTGTTAGACTGATACATATCAAAGAGAAAGGAGCAGATTTTCTTGGGACGATATGGAGGATGAGAGACCCAAAATAACAGCACTGTGAACTTGGACAGTTGTTTTTGCTGGAACAGCTTGGTAATAGTAGGAGGTTGGTCTGGGAATGTGGAGGATGTCAGCCCTGCCACGGTGTCAGGTTGTCATTTGTTAGTATTTGCGCTTGTAGCCAAGTTTCTCTTCTGACTTTTTGGATGAACTTGTTGGTGTTAAAACTTGGAGGGTGAGATTTTCAAAAGCTCTTGAGAGCACCTCTCTGGGGGGTTTGTTCACCCTGCTTCTCTCAAGCTCTTTAGGAAACCATAGTTGTACTCACTGGGCTGTCACTGATCTGTAGATAGTCCCTGCCTTCATCTTTAGCCTCCTACTGGGCTTCAGAATTTGGAGGAATGCAGCCGACGGTTGCAAAACGAGCGAGAACCCAGCAAGGCTCTGACTGAGCCAATAGTTGCTCCGAACTGCACCGTGGAGGCACTTCTCTCCCAAAAGGTATAGAGAGGACTGGTCCTCCTACCTTATGCATGGAGGGCCGGTGGTGCGAGCACATCCTTGGGTCAGTAATTAACCTCCTCTTATAATTGCTTATTAGAGCAGGAGGTTTGAGAACAGTATTTGAAGCTGAAATGGAGACTTGGCAATTTTATATAAGATTCTTGCAGCTTTTTGTCATTGGTGCCTTCATCAGTGGTATTTCTGGCCCTGCTTTAATTTCTTTTCCTGGATCGAATGTTCACGATACTGGGAAGTTGACACCTTGGGCTTCTCTCCTTGTGACCTTTCCTTAAGTGCAGTAATGAAATAGCAAAGAAAGAAGGGCTTTAGGGGAAGAGTCTTCTATCTTAAACGATCTTCGTTTATTGATCTAACCAACCCTAGGAGAAACTACTTGTCCCCTCCCTATGAAATGGGTTGGTATTTCTTGATGTGCTTCCTCTCTGCAGGGAAACACCGGCAGTGCAGTCAGAACAGAAGATACTGTTTCTAAGGCATCTTTTCCTTGTGGGTTTTTTTTTTTCTTGATAGTTCTTCCTCTTGAAGGTGTTGATACTGTTCCTCTGCTAGGCCCAATGGAGGCAGGTATTTTAGGCCACTGCAGTCAATTGAGCTGTCACATAATTCTTAAATGCATGCTGAATTGCCTCTGGGTAAGGTGGGGGGACTCGGTAGGGGCACGGGCCTGACTCACACTTATTGAAATCAGTGGAGGAGTTGCCCTAGCTCCTGTCTCTGGGGTGGAGCAGAGGAAGGTCATGCTCCACGTGTTAAGGAACTTTGGCTTTTTGGGCTCATTCAGGATGCAAACAAGTTGTCATCCCTCGGAGAAACAGCAGTTTTTCCCTTTCTATGTAAAAGGTCACAGTTGTGTTCATCCTGCTTGTCTTGCTTCGTGGAGAAAATTCACTTGCCCACGGCTGCCTCTGCTCTTGCTGCCTTAGTGCCTCGTCCTCTAGTGGAGAACCGTGAGGAGAGCAAGCAGGTTGCTCTTCATATCTGGTTCATCTTCCCTCGATCATTGAGACCTTCCTGTACTGCCTGTCCGGGGTCAGTGTGGGTAAAGCCATGGACCCTCACAGGAGAGCACAGCACAGCGATCGTGGTTTGATGGCACTCCTGGCATGACACGGGGCTCGATCCCGTGGCCTCACATGGTAGTTTGGGAACCACCACCTTGCTGAGACTCCAGTGGGTATTATTAGAAATGATGTGGTCGCATCTAAGCCACAGAAACTTCTCTTGGCATTTGAGTACTATTCACTGTAAAATTATCCCCTTAAGAGAGGGGGAAGCACGGTTGCTCGGGTGGTGAAGGGAGACCCGGATCTAGAGGCGGTTATGGCTCAGGATTTGCACTGGGCAGTTTCCAAGGGCTCCGTGTTGTGAACCTGGCCTCCCGCCTCTATGTGGTGCATGGAGGTATGCAGGACACGACTGATCCCGAGAGGATTTATTTCTAGAGGGAGGTGGATAGTAGTTGCTTCTCCATCAGAAATGTGTACTTGGTTTAATAACAAGCAAGAGCACAAGCCCTTTTTCCTTGCGACTACAGAAAACCCCTGTCGTGCTGTCAATAAAAAGATTACCTGACAGCCTAGAAAGGAAAATGAACATTTATCAAATATTACCACCCCTGCCTAGAATTGCTTGTCAAACTCGGAGGCAAGAGAAGTGAGATTTCTTGTTCTCCTTTCCCTCTCCCACGCTGACATCACTTGGCAATCCCGAGGAAGGGACAAGGGAAGCGTTGTGTTTGCCTGTCACTCAGGGTTTAGAAAATTAGGTGTTTATTGGAGGCAGAAGGTAGGAACTACTAGAGGTTTTTAGTCGCAGAACAAGACGCCGCTGCATTCGATGTGTGCTGTCGGAAAGGACAGCAAAAACCGACTGGTTTGGGCTGCCGGAGATTGAAATCAGAACACAAAGCTCTCGATTGCGGGGTAAAGATAGGGTTATTGGTGCACTTTCAACTGGAAATGGAAACTTTTCCTCTCCGTTTCATTTTGACAGTTTTGCTGCAGACTTGGGCAGGCTGGATATAGAGCTGCTAATCGGGACCAGCTGACTTGCAGGTTTGAGCTTTCCTTATTGCAGTCACCTATCGTTGACTTCAGGAGTTGAAAAGCCACCAGCAGCATAGCTTTCCTCTTGGTTCTCTTTCCTGAATGGACTGTGTGCCGTTGTCTCTGGTGGTACCCTAACAAAGCGTGACTGGAAGGGCCTTGAGCCCAAATGAGCGCATATGGGATCTGATGTAGCATAATTTCAGATTGCAGACTGAGAAGTAGCTCACTGGAGCCATCACGGTAGCCAGTGACTATTTCCTTCTTGCAATCCTCTGTCATGTTTTCAACATAATAAATATAGATCACTGTAAAGCCCTCTGTGGACTTCAACAAAGCGAAGGCAGTGATGTTTCCATGATTTAAGTTCTCTTTCACTCTTCCCCTCCCCTTCCCCAAAAGGACCCTTTATGTGGATCTGACCCAAGATTCCCATCTCTGGTGCAGGTTTTTGGCTCGGTTGGTTGCAGTTAGGACCTGGTGGTGTTAGTTCCTGCAGCTCTTGACTACCATGGTTGGATGGAGTTTAGGGCTTGGGTGTCTTCTGGTGCTGTCTAGGCCCCACTGAGCATCCACGGCTGCTGTATCAATGGAGTGCCACTGGGTCCTTTTTCTTATAGTGCAAATGAGGCCATGGTCTTTGTGGATGTGAAGAAGTGGATTTGTGCTCAACTCACCCACATGTGTTACCCAAATGGGGAAATACAAGCAAATAGACCACATGTACTGATACTTGTGAATAGTTCAGGCTATAAAAATGTTTAGTAGCCTAAAAGATATTTGCTCTACCTAAATGAGGATATCTCTTTAAAACAAAAACAACGTTCTTCCTCCTCCCTCATCTCTCCGAACCCTCGTGAGGTTCCAGTACATGAGTTATCGCACGCGTTCACCTGCTGGTTGTGCGCACGCGGTGGCTGCCCTCAGTCTCCGATAGGAAGCCACGTCTGTGCCATTTCCAAAATCACGGATGGTTAAACGGCTCCAGCCTTATCATATAGGCTGGATTGGAACAAATGTTTATCCTGGGGGAAAGTACTGCTCCAAAGGATCCTGGTTTGAAGGACATAGCAGAGCCTTCAAATCCCGGTCTGCGTGCAATTGGGTCTGTTGAGGACTAGCTCAAATAAAAGGATTTTCCCCTAGGAAAGCGAAACTCTCTTGGAGAGAGGTTACAAAAATTGGAGGCGCTATGTTACGGCGGTCTGCTTGATGGATATCCCAGCAGAGGTGCCGAGAGTGGTGGGGAGCCACTATAGCAAACTAGATTTTGGTCTATGGGAGACAGCTCCTCTTCTCCAGCCTGAATTTTCCTTGCTACAGCCGAGTGCTTCCTTCGCTCTGTATCTCCCTTCCCTTTCCATCTCTTTTAATGGCTCAAAAGTAGCTTCCAAGCTCCCTTCGACTATGGCTTGTTTCCTTTATGCCTTGAGAATTTAGTAGCTCATCCACAGGGTGGAAGGGAGAGTTTGCATTGCGCCGGGTGTTCTTATTCTGCGAGCAAGCTTTTCTTGTCCTTGCTGCCCGCCCAAAATTTAGCTCAGTCCTTCTCCTCTGGAAGTAAGCCGAGTGAATTGGAGTTAATCTTTGTAGAACCTGTATTAAATGGAAGCAGGCAAGGTGAACAAGCGCTTAAAAGGAAATTAAACCTTGCAGCCCTTGACCGCGTCGGGATCCTGGATGTTGCTTTCTCTTAGTAGATGGGGGGAAGCATAAACACGCATCGCGCTAACACGAGCTTTGTCCCTTCTGCTGCTTATCGAGGATGCCTTGTGCTGAGAGCTGCCTACAGAGTTGGCGTTCGAAGGTTGCTTATCTGCCAGGTGAACAGGTTGAGTCTACCTTGCCCGTCGAGCCACAGTACCCTGATCCGCCTGCGTGAGCGCTTCCCTGCGAGGACGTATTCCCCAAGCACCGTCGGGGCGCGAGATGCTGCTAGGCGCGAGCTGCGTGTGGTCCGTACACGGTGGGATACGCGCGTCGGAGCGAGTGGCTAGGTTTCCCCCTCGGCGAAGCAACCTGAGAGCGGCAAACCTCCGAAGCCCTTTCGCGCTTAAAACAGCCGGGCTAGAAAAGGCACCTAAGCAAAGGTGCCCGCTTTTCCCTTCCTCCTTCCCATCCGTTTTAGGCTTTGTAGAGCAGTGGATAAAAGAGGGGGGAAAAAAAACCCACCCGCAATAATCTATAGCAACTGTCACCCAGCAAACTACTCCCATTTCATACAGATAGGTTAGGTGTCAGCGTGCGATCGATGGCTCTCGTACCATAATTATAAAAACTAGCGGGTTGTGTTGCTTGAGTGAGTTTAAGAAGAGTAGGGTCTCAATCTTTCCTCTAATAGGGCTTTGACAGTCCGCAGCGCAGAGGCTTCGTCTTAGTCTGACAGTGTTGTCATTAAACACCAGGTAGTGTGGAACAACAGGGAACACGGATTCGGAGCGCCCGGGAACATGCGGCTTTGACAGGAGTTATTTGTCATCGCGGAGCTGCCCAAACTCTGCAGACTGCAGTACGGACGGCTGCTTAAAGTGACTTATTGCCCCTGTCTGTGGCTGCAGTTGTGATTTGATAATCGGTAAATGTTTGTCAAAGATGAATTCCCTTCCCCGATTCAGCGCCGCGCCGGAAAAAAGCAAATGGAAAGCCGCGTGCGGGAAAGCCCGTTGGGTGGGTTACAGGACGGGGCAGGGTGAGGGTGACCGAAACAACAGGTTTCCCAGCCAACGTGCTCTCCTTCTTTGACTTTGCTCTTGGACTCTCTGACTTTGGCTCCTGCCTCCGCTGCCGGTCACTGTCCTGGGGATTTTGAGAATAATTTTTTTGATAAGGAGAGCAAAGTCCTCATTTTCTTTTGCTCATTGTGGTGCTCGTGAGGGTTTGAACTTCGTGCTTTTCAACCTTCCTGCAGATATTTTCCGCTGCGAATGCGTTTGCACGTTCAGCGCTAGCAACTTGGAAGCAAAGTTGAAACCTTTTGTTTGGATAGAAAACCACGTTTGGATGGAATTGGAGCCCGTTCATTCCCTGTTTTATATAAAAGTTTAGAAAAGAGAAGAGGAATAGAAGCTGCTCAACAACCCTGCTGCCTGCAAACTTTTCTGCCGTCCACCTGGGAGTTCCTACAAGTTTTTCCGCAGATGCGGGAGTCGGGGTGGGGACTTTCTAAAAGGAGATTTTGGGAAAGGTAAAAGCTGGGGAAAAGCAGCCTGGCCTTCGGTTTGGTTTTGAGGGCGGAGGAGTGGCCAATGGATGCAAATGTCTCGTTACATAAATAAGGGCAAAAAAAAAAGTCAGCTCTAAAGCCCAAGCGCGAAACCTCCCTCCCTACCCGTCCCGCGGCTGGGCGCCAACGCGAGAGCCACGAACCCGTTTGGTTATAGCCGGGCTTTCGCTGGCGTTTGAAGTGCTGCAAACCATCAAGAGCGGGAAAAGTGGAGTGATTTATTAGACTCATCAAAATTCATACTTTGTTATTCCGGTCGTCTTACATCTGCGGCTTGTTAGGACGAGAGCCCCTGGCAGCTCCCGCCGCGAGGCTGGGGGGACGAGGGCATTTATCAGCCTCCCTTCTACCTCGCCTGCCATCCCCGGGCTCATTTAGAGGAATGGCCCAGGCTCTTGGAAACACATTAATAATCATTCGCCGAAGGAAGGGGAGGAGGAAAAAAAAAAAAAAAAAGCCCTCTTTTGTTATAATAATAAGGGTTGTGTTTGAACAAGGCCCAATGCTCCGGAGACCCATTCGGGCTCTTTAACTGGGGCTTTATCAGGGAAATGTGTGTTTAGCGTATTAACCGCGACCACCTCTCGGTGATCCCAGCGGAGAGGCGGATAACGCGCAGCATCTCCCGAGCCGGCTGCGGGCTCCGCTGGCGCCGCTGCTGCGTTCAGCCGGGGCGATCCCGGGACCTCGCGCCAGCTGCCGGAGGTGGGACGCCGGAGCGATGGGCACGCGGCAGAGCCGAGCACCGGCGAGACGGTGCTGGGGTGGCGAGAAGACCCGAGGACCGCGCATCTTCTCAGGTAAACGGAGAAAAGGCAACGCGCTGGTGTCCTCCTTTCCCCAGCAGGACTTTGCTGGGATCCATTGGCGTGTCTCCATCTCTCGGTGCGTTTTGTGATTGCGGAGACTAAACGTAGGCGTTGGTGTGGCTATCCGCTGTGTCCTGCGACTAACGCAGCGTTTGCAAATCTGCCCGCAGCCAAATTTCGTTTGAAAAATCACCGAGGAGCCCCACGGACGCAGGGAGCCGTTGCGGAAGAGCGTCCGCGGGCCGGAAGCGCATCCAGGAGTTGGGAGGGGATTTTCTTCCCGCTGTTTTTCTACCGCGGGCTTCAGCGCTGCCGCGCTCCTCGCCGAGCGGCCCTTTCCGCTACGAAGGGGCAAGCCGAGGCGCCGGGGCAGATTGCTGTGTCCGAGTCCTGCCCTTCGTGGCGGCTCAGCTGGATGGTCCTATCCATCAGCCGCGTGCTTCCGATTCAAGCGACTGTAAATTGCTTGGAAGCGCTCTCCTCTCCTTCGGGATGAGAGCTGTCGCGTTAAACCCAGCCTGTTACTGCAAGGCGTCTGCCTGCTGGCAAGCACGGTCCGCGGTTGTGCAGGGAGGCGAGAAAGCGGGGAGCGTTGCTCAGGAAGGGAAGAGTTGGTCTTGCTGCCGAAGTCATTTGGGCAGCCCCGCTAAGTGAGCGGCAGAAACATTTGGAGAGTAGCTGCTCGTGTTGCCAGGGAAGATAACTCATCTGCGCCGGTCTGCAGAGCGCTAGGGATCTGCGCCTGCGAGGGAATGCAAAATCCTGCGAGCAAACAGTTTCCTGCTAGATGGAGGACCGCGAGTGCCCTCCGTGATGTACAACGTGCTGACGCCGGGTGGGTAATGGGCTACCAATCATCAGTAAAGATCTGCGTGTATTAAATCAGTGTTAGCCTTTTGAGGACCGCGAGACATACATCGTGAATCTTCAGCGCAAGATTTACATGCCTAATTTAGTATGCTAAAAAAAAATTCCCCACCAGCGCGGTCCGGGGAAATGGTGCTCACATCGTCGTGAGGATTTTTGCTCTTAGGCTAGAAAGTCTCCGACTTGCTTGGGTTTTGTGGCATTTGTTGGATTTGGTCCTTCCCGCTGTGGGAGGAGAGGGCCTTTGCCGCCGCAGCACGAGTTAACTGATGTCTTTTCTAATTTGAGTATGCCGGCCCCGGGCACCTTTAGTGCTGCAGTGGCAGGTAACAAACCCCCCCGAACAAACCAGATCCGATTAACCTCCTTCATATGTGGCATCTCTGCCGTGCGTGGGAACTGGGAAAGGTGCCTTCAGCCCGTGTCCGGGGTAGAAATGCCTGTTGGCACCCAGTCAACGGGAAATGCACAGTGATTCCTTTTCTCCTGTTTTTTTGTGCAACGGAGGCGTTGCAATGCCATTCCCTAGCACTGAGACGGTCCCCAGCAGTAGTAACTCTGTGCGATGGGTAGTTCTTCCTTTTCTTCAACTTGTTCTTCGTCCAACACGGCAACAAACTGCAAGGGGAGCGCAGGTGTTCCTGGGTGTCTTTCACAGCAGTGTTTTTTCAGGGAGTTTCTTGGAGCCTTCTGATTTTCTTGAGTGCTGCTTCTCATCCTGCTGCCGTTCCCTTTTCTCCTTTTGCATTTGCAGATGATGTTTCCTAGCTGACAGTACTCTCCTTGCCCTGCTTCCCTGGATGCTCTCCCTTCCCTACCTTGTTCCTCTCAGTAGCTGAGGGGTCACCTGGTTCCCACGTGCCTTCTCTGTGCACGGTGAGGCTTTCCTAAATCTTATCTTTAAATAAAGAGCAAGAGACATTGTTGCTTCCTTTGCACTATAGTGTAAGCTTTGTCACTGTCCTATGACCTTCAAAATACATAATCTCAACGCAAACGCTGTACTGGTGTCCTCTACGTTCTGCTTCAGGGCATAAGGATGTTAGCGTGGATTAGTGTAACGGATCCTCCCTCGTGGCTGGAGAAACTTTAACTAGTACTGGACTCTGCAGGGGGTGTGGGATGATGTTAATGCTGAGGGCTTCTAGACGTAGTGAAGAAGTTAAGCAGGGAAAAATGATTTATGCCAGAACATTTGATTATTCTGTGTATCCCATTCCGTGTTACATGTCTTCCAGTCATTTCTGAGATTCAGTAATCCCAACTCGACTCCGTTTTAAGAAAGTAAGCAATTAAAAAGAAGTCAGTTGAATGAAGTTTTTTGTGATGTAGCACTTGCGTGAAGGTGAGCACAAGCTACTGAAGGATCCAGGGTCCTTGTTCTCCAGGGCTGATGCTCAGAAGCATGCTCACACAGGACAACGCTCCCTGGACTTGCCTAATGGCCAGACTGGTGTTGAACAGAGAATTGGGAGATTTTTAAGAATTGTGATGGTTTTTAACTGGATCCCGAGCCACTCAGTGAAAGGGGAACTGCGTCTCACCAGGGATGATTAGACTCTGTTTGACATCTAGAAAAAAAAACTACAATCAAGTGTAATTCCAGGTTTTTCCCCCACGTTTTACTCTGTTCCTGTTGCGGGTTAGCCCCCTACGCTAAGTCAGACTGTTTCCAGAAAACCTAAATGAAAAGCTCCTAACTGAAGCTGGTTTTGGAAGTGTTATTGCTTGGTCAGTGCCCTGCAGCTAGGAAAGTGGGATTGTTCTCTGCTTTGTTTAAACTTGGTAATGAATACCTTTAAGTAGCGCACCTTTTTCAGGAGGATGGACCTCATTACGACCACCAGGTTTCGGACCTGAGGAGGCAAAAACAGGCAGTCTGATGAAGGGGGAGAATAAAGTTATCCTAAAGGGAAAGCAAACTTTTTATACAAGCTTGGCAAGCGTTGTCTTTGTTTGCCATCTCCAAGCAAGAGGACATGGCTTGGTGGCGCGAGACCCTGAGCTCGTGCGCGATGGAAACGCAGGAGCTGGCCTCTGTGTCCCTGTTGGATCTAAGGCAAGCCTGGTCTTGACTTTTAATGAGTCCTCCTTTTAAAAAAAAAAAAAAAAAAAATTTTTTGGAAGACAAGCTTGTGGCCTTTTAGGCTCTGACTTTTTTAGATATCCTTCTCGGGCCCTTTCATTCCCCTCTCTGCTGAGCATCCTTAGCACAAGTCCAATATACAGTTGCTGACAGAGCAACATTCATCAGTATATGTCAGCCTAAACTATGTCCAGTGGGTTTCCCATGTTGAATTTTTTTTTCCCCCCTTGAAACGTTATGTGGAGGAGTTTCCCTGAGACTATCTCCAGTCTTCTCAGGAGCTAATGAATTCTGGCATGGTGAGTTTTTGAGAACTTCAATGTCCAGCTTCGAGGGAGAATCGTTTCCCCGCTGTCCCCGCTCCGTGTTTCCAGGAACCAGAAGTTTTGTTCTTTTTGCTTAAAACCAGGAAGTCGGTTGCAAAACTGAAATGATGTTTGGTGGGCACGTGCCGTCAATTTTGATACTATATAGGGCTTTTATACCTTCCCTGCTAAAACCAGTATTTCCTTAGCGCTGATCTCCAGCAAGTGCCGGCTCGCTGGTGTGTTGTCACGCGTGATGAGTTACGCTAGCTTCATCCTTGCCTGCGCTCCATTCAGCCTGAGGAATTAGTGAAGCAGACTTGGTATTAATTCCCCAAATGTTTCCAGCGGAAAGGGACTGCCGTGCTAGGCAAATATTGGGAGGCGCCTGAAGCCCCGCAAACCGCTTCAGCGGCAAAGCCAGCGCTCCTGTTGTCCTCGGCAGATACCGCCGTCTGAACGGCAGCCTTGCTTGGGGTCGCAGGTAAAAGCACTTTTGATCAATTGGATTTATTTCCTATTAAGCAGCAGTTTGTGATCATAAACCATCGTTTACCTTCTGGCATAAATAGCCGTCTCTCTTGAAAGAGCTCAGCACTGAATGAGTGTGAAAATTAAATTCCTCCTCTCGAACCGAAGGCTGGTCCTTTTGGAAGCAGATTCCCGGAGCAACATAATTAACCTCTTGCTGCGCCATTCTGTGCGAACATATTGAACACGCTCTGGGATAATCACCCCGTAATACTGGTGTCTGCTTTCACACTACATTCGTAACAGTATTACAGTAATCCCAGAGCCTTTTGTTAGCTCTGGGGGACTTGGCCGAGCGGGTAACCAGAACAAAAGCCATCCGCGCTGTGCAGCTCGGGGCAGGAGTTTTGCAGGAGTTTCCGGTGTAACATGCAACGCCAAAATGAGTCACAGTTGGAGAAGGGGTGTCCGAGCGGTGATTAAACTTTATTCGGATTAACGCACGGATCTGGCTGTGCTGTTAAGGTCGTTTGCTCCTTAAGCAGTTAAACTGGACCCGTTGTCAGCTGCGCTTGCTGCAGTGCCCACCGCGGTGAAGAGGTGCCGGCAGAGCTGTTTCCCGTCTCCCTGATGGGTCAGCCGAAAGCAGGGTGCTGTTTCCATAAATTCCTGCAAAACCCGTGGCTCCTCGGTGCCCTCGGTTCAGACAGAAGGATTTTAAATGATAAAACAGCTTGGGAAGATGTTTGGAATTATTTTTTTTTCTTTCAGAAATAGCAACAATTCTTTACCTGCTTAAATGATGCAAAAGTTTTGCAATTTACTGTGTTTTTGGAAAAAGAAAAAATACTTCTGTGGCAGGTCACATCTTGTAAGCGCCTTGCAAAGTTTTGTAACAGACCCTACAGCAAAGCGGTGTCTTTGTATGTTATTTTCTTTTGTTTTCCTTTGAAGAAACATAGCTTGAAGCACGTCTCAGCCAAGCCATCCATTTCACAGGTGGGAAAACTGAGATAGGAGAAGAGATGGGATTTAGAGGTTTAACTTCCAGGATTTCTAGGTTCCCCTCCTGTTCTGACGCCATGTCATCACTTCTCTTTAAAGATGAAATTTGGTAGGAGAAGTTAAGGTCACGGTCGTTTCACCAGTGAAGAATCGCTGGGGAAGCGTTGCCTCCTCAGACGTAGCAGAACAGGTAGCGCAAAGCAGAAGATGCCTAGGTGAGAGCGAGCGCTCAGGGTTGGACAAAAGGGCTGTTTTGGTGAACCAAAAGCCCTGAGATCTGTCCCTCTCCTCCGCACAGAGTTTTTGCAGCAGGCGGAGATCTGGTGCACCTTTGTAGTCAGTGGGTCCCACAAGGGCTTTGCTGCTGAGGTCGCGTCTGGCTGCCAGCTCTGCATCTGCCAGCCGGTTTTCACTCGTCTGCTGGACTCGTGCGGGGCCAGCACGAGGGAAACGGAGAGACGAGAGTGGCACTTGGGAGTTTTCCTCTTTTTAGCAACGGTGTCAAGACGCCGCTTGGACCGAGGTTTCATTGCACGTCTCCAAGCGTCGGCCCGCTGAGCAGCGATGGCCATCGCAGCTCTGGCATCCAGCGCGCCGGCTCATCTGCTCTCTTTGCAGCTCCCAGCAGTCACCCGTTGCAACGCCCGCTGCTGATGCGCTCTTGCATTACGTGACCCGGCGGTCTCAGTGGCGTGGATACGGTTCCCCGGTGTCCCTTGGACGCTACGCCAAAATCGGGGTGGAGGACGCGTTCCTGCTGTATGACTTGCTGTGCGGAGTAGCTTCTTCCGTGGTTTGCAGCGTATCTGGGGAAGCTACTTGAGACCCTCCTGAGCCTGTTCTTGACTAGATGGCAAATTCCCCAGATGCCTGAAGCCTGCCGGGCAAACCTCCTTGTCCGGAGACGTGGAGGGAAAGCACGTTGGGCTCTGCATGCTGGTAGCGATCTTCGATGCTCGGCGAGTCGCCAACTTGCAGCGCCAACGAGGAAAATCTCTCTCCCCCGATGTGCTCGAGTGAAACCGCTCTCTGACAGCGCTCGGCGGGTGCCCCGAAAGGAGGGAAACCTGCTGAAACAGCGGGAGAGAGTTGCTTTGCACGGTAACTCGGAGTTGCCCGCGTTTGGGCAGTTTTGGGGCTGGCTGGTTGTGGGGCTGGTGGAGTTAACGCAGGTGCTCCACGGCCGCGGGGAGGAGGACGTCGGCTTCGCTTCGGGCGGCCCCTTGGCCGAGCGAGATGCGTTTTCCTCCAGTCGGGTTGCCACGTCGGAGGAAGCGAGACTTGATTCCCGCTCGCGGAGGACCGCGGCGATGCCCTCCGGCCGCGCGTGTCTGTTTTCTACGCGTTCCTCTCCGAGATGTAGAGAGCCGAGGAGCTCGCTGCAGCTTTCTGTGGCTGCTCGTGGGGTGGTTTGGGGCCTCCCGGCGCTGGGGTGGCCTGAGGGCCTTATTAAATTAAAAAAAAAGGAGAAACCGGCCTTTCGGTGGCTTTTTCCATGGCTAGCTGCTCTCACGGCCGAAGCGTGACCCAGCTTGAGGGCGAGCGCTGTCCTTGCCGGCCGCGGGATGAGCATCCGGACCGGCCGACGGGCGAATCTGGCTCTTTGGATGCCCGGCGTTTCCGAAAAGAAAACACAAAAGTCTCTTTTCTTTTTCTTTCTTTTTTTTTTTTTTCCTCTCTCTTTTCTTTTCCCGTCAAACGCGGGAACGCCGTTGGCTTGGGGGCGACGGGGAGCTGAAGGGCGAGGCGACTCAGGACGGACGGCGCGGGTATAGCGAAGGTTCGGGAGCTTGAGCGCGGCTCTCCCGGTCCGGCTAGCGGCGAGATAGTTTTTTTTTCCCAGGTTTTTTGCCTCGCTCCGCGGGCACGAACGGCGCCCGGGGGAGACGCGGCTCGGAGCGAAGCATCAGCTCAGCAGCGGGCGCCCGGCCCCGGCTGATAAATGGGGCTCATATCCCGTTCAAATATGATGCAAGCAGTTTTGTTGGGTTTATTTATTTATTTTGCCGTTCGTCTTCCCGTGCGGCGGTAAAGTTTTTAATTAGCAAAGCTAATGAGATCGATTAGTCATTAGAAGTGACCTCTGGCTCGCCGCGCGGTGTGCGCGGGGCTGATAACGGGGGACGCCGGGGTATCGTTGGCAATAAAAGCGGCGAGCGTTTGATTTGAGCGAAACGCGCCGCGGGGAGCACAGCAACGCGGAGCGCAAAAAAATTACGGCCCTGGGAGGCTGTAATGAAGGGAATTAAACCAACAGCCTATCTAAATAACATGATTATCTACACAAAACCCCTCCGCTAGCAAGCAATAACGGGAAAGCGAGCTCTTCGGAGAGGCTCTTTCAGGGCGCCGTTAAGGCCGAGCCGCAGCCGGTTCCCGCCGGGGAGCGGAGTTCGCCGGGTGCCCGTTCGCCCGCCGGAGGAGAAAAACCTGAAAGCCGCAGTAATCGGGCCCCTCCGTGTCTCGCGGCGGGCGGGAGATGCCAGGCAGCGGCTCCGTTCGCTTTTGGGTCGGTTAGGAACAACCGGAGCTTGCAAAGGGACCGAAAACCGGGGGGGGCTGGAAAAAAAACCCCAGAAGTCAGTGATTTATTCAGCAAATTCCCAGCTTAATAATTTTGCAAGGTTGGAGCAGGGGAGGCGCCGAGGCCGCTCGGCTGTTGCTTTCTAGGGGGGGCTCCGGCTTTGCGGCTCGTAGCCCTTTTCTAGGGGAAAATAGGCTGGGGGACGTGGTTTTAGACGACTTGCAGCAAAGCCCGGGTTGCTCCCGGGGCGACCGAGGAGCCTCGTTAATAAACCGCCAGCGCGGCTGGGATTTAATTGTTTTTACGCTGCGTTAGGCCACGCTGCGGCTTGCGCCTCTCCTCCTTTCGTTGTTCCCGTTTTGCAAGGTGAAATACCAGTTCTCCGGAGCAAACCCCTCCGGCATGGGAAGTAATTCTAGTTTTACCGAGGGAGCGCTCCAACTTCGCCAAAAGGCTTTGCGAATGCACGCGACGAGGCGGTCGCTGCCCCGAAGGGTTTAGTCTAATGCAAAAGTCGCGGGGCGAGGGGAATAGAGTGATTTCAAAAAAAATCTCTTCGGCGCCTGGGTTAGCACAGGCAGGCTGAATATCGCCGTAACGACACGCTTTTAGTGCAAAAAAGGGGGGGGGGGAAGAAGCGGATTCCCGCCTTTCTTCGGCACGGGGAGCGTTTGGTTGAGACGCTGTGTTTTGTGTAATTCTTTTTAATTCCGAATTGCCGAGAGCTCCTCGAGCTACTGTTAGCTTCCTGACTTTTTAGCTGCGTTAAACGCTTAACGGTGACTTAAAGCCCCCTTATTTCACGTGTGCTGCACAGCACCGCTGGTTTTACTGCTTTTCGCTGGCAGCAGCGGCCCGCCGGGCTCGAAAGCCAAAAACTGGACAGCTCTACCGAATTGCTCCTCCGTGCAACTCTGCGCGGAGGAATTTGCCCGCCGGCGTTACTCGCAGATGCTAACGGTGGGTCCCACGGAGGACTCGGAGGGGCGAGGATGGATCAGCCGCAACGAAAGGGCCGCTCTTAAAAACTGCTTTGGGCGCAGCGGCCGGCTGCGGTCGCTGATGTTTCAGCGTTTAGACGCAGGAGCAGCACCTTGCTTACGCGCCGTTTCCCTGGCGAGCAGCGCTGTCCTCCCTTCTCTCGCAACGTGGGACGGGTACAACGTTTTCAGGGAAAATAATGATTCCGGTTTTCCCCTCTGAACCTTGCAATAATTTTAATTAGAGTATCTCCAAGAAAAACAGCCGCCCCTTTAAATCAGTTATAAAACCGGCAGACTTAGTCTCAGCATGTAGTGTCAGCTTTAATTATCTGGGCAGTTATAGCTGTATGTTATAAAAGTCAGGCAATTAGATGCATTCCTTAAAGCTGCGGAAAAAAATTGCTAGCTATCAAGCAGAGGAAAACCAGAGTCGAACATGTATCTGTTAATTGCGTGAAGCATTCAGCAGAATAGACTGGCGTGCAGATCGCGTTGCAAAATATTATGAAAATGGGAATGATTCAGTGCATAAATCTGGTCTGAATGGAGATGTCGGGGATCCAAGGTGTTGTCTGTGAACGCGCTCGGATGCCTCCGAGGGCTGCTGGTCCATTGGAAGGCTCAAACGTTTCTGCTCTGAGCTACGTGGCTGGGAAAATGCCTGCGGTCGGGAGCTTGCGGGGGGGGGAACGTAACCCAGGACGAAAACGTTTGGCTTGCCAGACTGCTGCTTCACCCTCGGAGAGATCCGCCCGACCCTCTCCCTTGGTTTCCGGCGCGCTCGGTGTTTGGGGCCCCGCTCGCCATCGCTGCTGAAACTTTTGAGCCTCTCGGGCCACAGGCAGAGGCTTTGCTGCGGGAGGCTCAAAGCTCTGAGCCTGCAAATACTGATTTGCAGCAGCTGATGGTCTCACCTGGTGTAGCTCTGATGAAGTCAAAACACCCCCAAAGCTCCTCTGAGCGTTTCTGTCGCTCTGCTTGATGCTGCGATGCCTCCTAAGCCCTTGGGGCGCTTTTTTGCTAGCTGAAGCTGGACCAGCTGAGATACTCCCTAGGGCGAAGGTTGGGGTCGGTCTCTTGTCCCTTCTGCAACTTCTCCTCCTCAGCGTACACCTCAATTTCAGGCTCGTTCTTCCTCTTTGCTCTCTTTGCAGGTGCCAGTTTGCACTTTGTAAGGAGCCCCCCCGGCAGCAAGGTGATAAAGACTCGTTACAGGATAGTGAAGAAGAACGTGGTTTCTTCCTCAAGTTCGTTGTCGTCCTTCAACAGCCCGGTTCCCAACTGGAAGACGAGGCGCCTCGCAACATCCAGGTAACTCTCCTAACGGTCCTGCCAATGCAGTTGGTAGGGACCTAGGACCCGTTAGCTTTAAGGGCTGAACCACACTGCTTTATTGTATTCCTGTTATGTGTTCGTCACAAGAATCACTTAATTTCTCTATTTGTTTAGCTGCTTCTGTGCAGAATTTATTGACTTAAAGTGTAAAATCTTGTTAGTAATCACGTTAGCCTGAGTCGAGCTGCTGGCAAACAGCTTACCACAGTCTGTTACTTCGTATTTATTCCCCATTTGAATTAATTGTTTCCGTGATCCAGTTAAATAAGCTATAAGGAAGCTGAGTAAATGCATACGGCTCTTTACAGCAGACTTAAGGAAACTTGCTGCCTGTTTTGGAGGTAGATGTGTCCTGTCAATGAAGCGTGGGTCAAGCGTGCTACCAAGACTAGGCTTGCCCTCCTCTCTATAACGTTGTCAGGCACGTTGGTGCTAAGCAGGAGCTTATGGAAAGCGTGTTCGAGGCAAAGGGCAGAGGACTGCCCAGGCGGTCAGTGCAGGCACACACTTGCTTCATGTGTTGTCCAGATGGATGGAGCGTGCTGGAGACGGGTGTCATGGCTGCCGTAGCAAGGGATGGTGGTGGACTTCTTGTACTGCCCTCTGAGTCTTCCCGAGTCGAGCGTGCAGACTTCTGTATTTCAGCTACAAGTGAACTGTGGTCGCGTTTGTGTCTGCTGGAGACTCTGCCAGCAGGAGAGCTCAATGTGCTTAAAATCACTCTCTGGCCTGCTCCCCATTAGCACTGTGGCCAGGCAGCAGGGCTCGGGGAGGCCTCTGAGGAGAGTCCATGGTGGCCTGAGACCCTCAGGCGCCTTGGGCCCAGCTAATGTATCGGTGTCCTCCATCCTTGCAGCCACTTGGTTTGAGACCTGTGCTGGGGACACCACTCCTCTACCCTGAGGCGCTTCAGCAAACCTCCAGGTCGCTAGACTAGACCCGTAATTACCTAACGGAGCACGTTACCAAAAAACACTCTGGAGACCGAGGCAAAATCTGGAAATTGTGTGTGAACGAAGGTTGTCCTGATAATTGATGCTGTTAAAAAAGGAGCTATCAGAACTCATGGTTTTGGCCATAACTCAGATCCTGGCTGTTCCTGAGATACAGATGAGCGCAGGTTATTCCACATCTGCACATTGCTGGCATCCTCCTCCTCCTGAAATGCTAATTTATCAGAGGCAGTGTGCTGAATAAGGAAAATTTGGCTCTACTCTGGTACGGCCTTGCCTGTTTTTCTTCATTTCAGTGCAGCAAACCAGCAGAGCTGGAGAACGCTGGGGACTGTCCCCTACCATCAACTCATCCGCTGGAGCAGCTGCAATGGTTAACAACATCAGCACCTTGCTCAGGGTGGTTTCTTCTAAGGGTTATTTCCTTTCTGTCTTTACACATTACTCCAAGGATTGACTGCTTTTATGGCATATGATGGCTTTTATGGAGAGACAAAGATTGCCATGATTGTTTTTAAAGTCTAGCTTTGCCCGATTTTTCTCTACAGTAAGTGAAGCTGGCTCAGCGTTTCACAAAGGTTCGTATTTGAGTGGAGGATTGTTTTTTGGAAAACTTGAGGGTGATGAGGCCAAGTACTAGGAAAACAAATTTAAAAAAAGAAAAGCAATTTTTTATTTTCAAAACAGTTGCTATTTTTTTTTTTAAATTAAAGTGAAGTCTGTTATTTCTTCCTGGTATGTCAAAAGATCTTAGTTTAGAAACTTGTAATCTGGCCGCATTATACTGGTCTTTGTTTCAAAGTGCCTCTTCTCGTATGGAAAAAGTGGGATCCTTTTGGAGTAATGGTTGATTTCTTTCCAGATTTTTAGAAGCTGGAGGCTTTGTGAGAATTGTGGCTCATGTTCCAGGGTCTGGAGAAGTGGGAAGGCAGAGATGATGGGAATGTCGCGAGCTCCAGCCTGACCCCAACTTAGCGTCTCCCACTTGATAGCACGGGGACCTCTCGGACCTAAGGCTCCAGTCACTTGCCTGAGCTTCCTCCTACTCTTTCTTCACCTTCTACTTTTAACTTTGATTTTTTTCCACCTTTTCTGTAGTCCTGAGATCCCCACATCTCCTCTAACGCCTCTCAAAAAGCGTGTTTTGCCTCCTTCGGGATGACTGCTGCTCTGCCTGTGAGCAGCACCTCTGGTGCGAGGAAGAGTCCTCCGTTCAACCCCACTTCAGGTCCTCGGGGAACCAACTTCCCTGCTTTTTCCTTTCCCCAGACAAACCACAAATTCTTTTTTCCTACTCCCTGGTCTTGGATTTGTATTGAATTGAGGTAGCATGTGTTTGCATCTTATCTGCCAGATAAAGTCCTGGTTTGCCCGCTGCTGTCACGCTATGATAGAGCACCAAACCATCCGGTACGTAATTGTTCCGTTTCTTCTTTGACCCAAATAGAAGCTTTTATTTGTTTGTTTGTTTGTGTTTTAAAGGATGGCCTTTGTATTGTGAATTTACCAGTATATTATGGTAAAGTCTTAAATTGTATTGCTTCTCGGAGGTTCATAATTTGCTGCTGGTAATTACAGTGCCTGGTATTTTGCGTGCAAATGAAGATTTGTTTCTCGCAGCTTGTAATCTCCTCCTGTTTTCTCCTGCAATGCTGTTATAATACTGACTCTATCCGCTTCTGGTCACTCCCATAGCGACAGTCCCTGGTGTTGGCAGATGCTTCAGCAAAGGAGGGGGGAAAGTAGGAAATACCTTTATAAATGTAGCAGGGGCGCCGGCTAAACGCCAGCCAAGCGAACGCTCCAGGATAAATGATTTTCAGATTAGCTCCAGGGCTATATGTAGAGTCGCTCCCGTAGTTAAGTCTCGATGTGCTTCAGTTAGGAAATGACCCCGATAGCGTCTGCCTGGATGCATTGCTCCTGGCGAGGGGTTCGTGATGGGGTTGTCCGCAGCCCAACCGTGCCTTTTCTTACCCTTGGCCGTTTGCCTGGTTCCTGAGGGCACCTCGAGGCCCTTGGTGTGGCCGTGACCCAGGAGCCGAGTGCGGCGCGTTGGGCAGATTGCCCCTAACGTGTGCTGGCGCATCCGGATCGGCCTCGAGCTTGCCCTTTGCTATCTCTGGCTGGGAAGCGTCTCCTTTTTCTGGTCCTGGACCGGCGGTTCTGAGCAAATGTTGCTCCTTTATTTAAATGCCCTAAGGGGACCCTTTCTTCGTGGAAGCGATTGCTCCTATCTTTTCGTGGTTACGATGCCCGTTCTCCTCTTTGACCGCATTTGCTACAAATACTGCCCTTTTGTCGGAAGGGCTGAGAGGAGATTGATTTTTCTCTCTAGTTTTTGTGAGCACAAAATGCTCTGCGAGGGGTCTGGACAAAAGTGCTGTTTCAGTGTCTCTCCGCATTAAACGTTTCTCTCACCGGAGCCTCGAAGGAGAAAACGTGAGCTAGCTCAGGCTCGTCCCGCTCCATAATCGTCCCAGTTTTTATCTTGGGAGGGCGGAGGGAGGACCAGCAGCGGCGACACGGCGAGGGCAGGGGGCTTAGGGCAGCGAGCGGGAGCAGGAATCACGGGGCCCTGCGATCTGCCTCGCTCCTCAGCGCCGGGATTTCTCCGGAGCGGTAATCTGGTCTCCTGGCCGCCAGTGGTCGAGAGCGCCCGCTTGTCGAGTGATTTTACCCGTGTTAATCTTTGACTTCATTAAATGATGTGGTTTAGATCTTACGGCTGTTTCAGACAAATCTTGATAAAATGCCACCAGCAAATTAAAACAATTATATTTTCAAGAAGCAATAAATCTCGCGTTCAGTCTTCCCATTACCTTCGTTGTGTGCGATCAATCATCTGGACTGTCTGGTGAAAGCACATGGCAAATGCTTTTCCCGTGGTTTTTATGTTGTTTTTTTTTTTTTCCTTACGCTCCACTATGGATAGCATCCTCTTGGATGCGTAACAAGGAACGAAGTGTTAGGCTGGGAGCCGCTTTCCGAGGGAGGGAGGGGAAGTCCAGGCATTTGGGCAGTTGGAAACTGCTTGGGATTGGGTGCTCCAGGTGAGATCTGCCTTCCCGGTCCCAGCTGCGGTGTCAAAGTGGGTTGGGAAGATTCGTCCTTCTCTCCTTTCTGATGGCTCGATAATGTCTTTTGAGGCAAATTTGGATCTCGTTCCCTATTTGGAAAAAGAGCTTGTGTTGAACGAGATCTAATTTGGAGCTACATAAAGCAGCCCGGTCCTGCTGTCTTCACTTCTGATCACCGACGAGTGGTGCTTTGTGATTCCCAGATCATGCTCTGCATCCTGCTTTTTGCATGTGACTTATTGTCTTAAATTGCAAATATTTGGGAGCAACGATGGTGCAAGTGCAAAGCAGCTGTCCTGCAGTGCTTCTGTCCCGCCTGGGGATGCCGGCTGCTGATACAGCATGTGTGGACCAGCAGAGCTGAAGAGATGCTTCTGAGGAAAGGACTGTGTCTGGCTTGACGAGTGTCTCTTGCAATCCCTGCTTAGCAACCGAGGCTGGTTTGCTGCGCTTTTGTCCAAATAGCGGGCAGCTTTTGGTGATGGTGGCGGTGTGAAACATCGTGCCTGCCTGCACACGCCGTCTTCCCCCTGAACTCACGGCTTTTTCCCAGGAACTGTGCTACGATTTACAGGGAGAAGCCTTGCTGGGACCGATGTGGCCAGCAAACTCCCCTGAAGCAGTAGGCTGAGATGACGATGGGATGCGTCCGTGGGAAACGCGAGCGATGGGGAGAGTCGCAGCTGGTCCCGCAGGTACCTCTGCTAATCCCTCGGCGATGAGTTGCTTTCCCCCCTTATTGCTGGATTGCATTACACTTTGCCCCGCTGCTGACTTTTCTGGAGGCGATAGATGGGAGTATATTTTAAATTAATTTTACTACACTTTTTGTAATATTTTTGTTTTAAATAGATTTATAAGCAACTCGGGGGCTATTTCTCCAAATTTATGAAGATAATTTTCACTCTCTTGATAAGGTTAAATTTACACCTGCTATTTCCATATTAATTCACATTGCTAAGTGGATCTAATTTTCTTCCGTTCTTCTATTTAGTGAGTGTGGCCTTTCCTAATGCAATTTCCCCCTCACTAAATCACTGTGATCGGGAGTCATGATCGAGTTAAATTAACTTAAATTAATTTACTTAATAAGAGCTCCAGATCATTGTGAATGAGGTTAAGATTTATTGATTCTCCTTTTCACTCCTCCCCCTTATCTCGCTCTGCTTTGCAGGAACACAGCTCGGGAAGGCTGTGATTTGCTTGCCTTAAATTTCCTTTTCTCCTATTGACATTGCGGTTGGTCATTACTTAGATTTCATGCAGGGATACCGTCTCCCTGTTCAAACCTTTCGCTGCCAGGAGAGGGCTGAAGGAGTTGACGTGAAGGAGTTGGGATGGATGAAGTGGAGCGCTAAGTTTCGACGGCGTGAGCAGGTACTGGAAACATTTTGCAGTCCTTCCGCTGTTGCTTCTTTGGAGAAGATCCTACTCCCAGCAGTTTTCCCCGGTCCAAGTGGTGTGAGCGGATGTGGCCAGGCTGTGACCAGTTTGCCCAGTAAACACGACAGAATGCCCAGATTTGATATACCTTGCTGAGAGGCAGCAGAAGACGTATTTTAGGATGGAGGGTGCCATAGTCTTGTAGAAAGTCCTACAGGAGAGCTAGAGGTTCTTTCGTTAGGGATATCATGGTTGGGTTACTGCACCCCAACGCGTCTTGGCTGAAGCTAGTAGACGAGGATGATGATAGGAGGATGCTCTCTGCCGTTGCACGTGCTCTTCCTTGCAAAACCAGTCGCTCCACTGAAGGGAGAGTATTTTGCAGACGGAGCAGGGCAAACATGGCAAACGCAAATGCCATTGAGCGTCCGCTGCAAGGTGGCGATGTGAAATGCTCGTGTTTGCCTAAGGGGGATGTGGTGGCTCAGCCAGAGCAGCGTGCGTGACCTGAAGCCTCCTCAAGGCGCGCAAGGACTTGCTCTGACGCCAACAAAGGAATTAACAGCGCAGACCAGGGCGTTGAGTGGGAGATGCTGGGTGCGCCACACTGTTGGTAGGGACCATGATTCGCCTTCTCATGGAGAGAGAAAGTCATTTTAAGACAAGTCTTTCTACAAGGCTGATGCATAGCAGCTGATCGTGTGTTTATGCACCCTCGTAGTGGGGGAGTTGAGCACTGACCCACTTTGAGTAGTTTTCTTGTAAAATAATGATGCGAGTGTTTGAAAGAAAAGTGACCTGTCTGCTAATGGAGTCTGGCACTGCTGGAGAAACTTAGATATTTCCTTCAGAAAACTTTGCAGCTCCTCTTGAGGGACAGTCCTACCCCTCCAGCACTATGAATAAATAAAGAACAAGATGATAGTTGTCAGAGAAAGTGCCAGCTCAGTGGAAGAGAAAAGACTTGTCAGCAGAGGATTAGTTTGTGTGTCTTAGTTTTGCTGTTTTCTTCTTCCCTTTCTTGCCGTCCTTTGGCCTGGAGTGAGTCTGAGCGGCCCTAAGCCAGGAACCACGTGGGGTCGAGTTGGGTCCTTGGCATGCGTTCATGTGTGTAGACTCCAGTGAATTGCTTCCTCTTTTGGTGCTAAACGGGTAATTCAGGCTGTGAAACTGGGAGATGCTAAAGTGCTGCACGGGATGGAAGTGCCGCTTCCCCCGACATAAAGTGAAAATTGCTTTGTGCTGTTGCAGTTTGCCCATTGCCTTGTGATCCATTGGATGCTGCTGTCTTCCTGCAGCCTTCCGCATCTTATGGCTACGTACATATGTGTATCCTCATGCCTGGGAGAAGGAGAAGCCACTGTCTCTCTCCCTGTCTTGTCCCTTCCTTTCCTTCACTGTAGGTGACTTTTGATTTGGCTTCTGGTTTCTTTCGGCTCTCTTACCCATGTATTTTGGATATCCATCGCTAGCCGGTCAAACTTACTCGTCGTCCAGTTGATCTGATGCTGCCTGTCCGGCTTTTGTTGGCCAGCGAAGGTTTCTGGTTGGGGTGTGTGTAGGCTACCGGTCTTCAGCAGTGTCCTCACGCTCTGCTTGGTCTCCTCTTTCACGCAGCATCATCAGCTTTTCTCCCATGTCCTACGTTCAGATGATGAGCCCTTGCTGTGGAGTTGCATTTCCTCTGCACAGTGCCTTGCCGAAGGACTTCTGATGATGCCCGTAGCAGCGCTGGCCGGATGATCTCCCCCATGCAGCACCCGTGGGACTGTGGCACCCCTTTCATCTCATGTAATGAGCCTGGCAGCCTCAGTGGGCTGCACTCCTCCAGCAGCCCTGGAAAATGGTGCTGAGCCTGTTACAGCTAACGTCATGCACCCTGTGCCATCCCCCTCCCCGGGAAGCAGGGCTGGAAACTGATATTTCCCAGCGCTGCCCTTGGCTCGTTTGGCTTTTGGCAGAGCAGTGTTTGCCTTTCCGATTTTCCTTGCTACTTGATCCCATTTTGCTGACATTTCTCGAGTCCTGTTACATGCGTCCTCGCAGGAACAAAATAGTAGCTTTACCTCCTCGGCATACCGTTATGGCATGGTCTGGAAGGGCTCTCCAGTCCCTCCTTTGGGGTGGAGGGCAGCGGTTATGTTGCACTTTGGAGTGTGGTGAGCAGGACTGCAGGATGCGGCATACGTGTTAACTCTTTTCGCGGCACTTCTAGCTAAACCCTTGGGGAAGTGAGCCTCGAGTAAGCCAGATTCTTGGGTTGCAAGACAGAGACACGCGTGTTGCAACGGGCGCGTGCCAGCACAGCTTTCCCATACTCGTTACTGTCTCTAATGCTGCAGAATGCAGAACCACGCGGTTGTCTTCCCATGAACACTAGTTGCACCGCAGAAGCATTAAAACTCAATATATCCGCTTTTGCGGCAGCGCATCCTTGTGACTTTCTGGGGAAGCTGTGTCTGGCCAGGCCCCACTGTCACCTTGGTGAGCATCTTACCTGGCGTCCCAAATGTTTGCCTTTAAGTCAGGATCGATTAAAAGCACTGAGGGTTTAACCATAATCTGAGGCGATGGGCAGCAGTTGGTTGAGCCACAGCAGTTCAGTCGCTTCCAACTTTTGGCTGCACCCTAAGGCTCATCACTCCTCAGCGCGTCCGTTGGCTCTGGAAACGGGGCTTGCTCACCCAGCTCCTGTGGCAGCTCTGAAAGGTATTGGGAAGTATTTGAGTTAATGCTGGTGCTTTTTACTCGAGTAGTTTCTCTGAAAACCCAACAATTGATTAGCTTTGCTTGAGTTTACAATTACAGAGGCAGAGTGGTCCCCGTGGGCCAGTTCATTAGGATCTGACTGGACACGGTTTGGGCCTTGGCTCACCCGTTGGCATTAAGGTAAAGCCCGTCTCTGCTGGGTTGGCCTTGGCAGTGTTGAGTTACGCTCTGATCGCGAGGATAGCTTGGCGTTTACTGACGAATTATTTCCGGCACTTTTGGGAAGATACTACTGTATAGGGTGAAACATCATGGGCCGTATTCCCGGAGACTCAAATGTCTGAGACAAGGATAAGAAAAAAGATGATTTGTCTTGGTAGGAAATGAAGATATCCTTTCAAAATTAGCTATTGACCAAGAATTGCTTGAGAAAGGGGGAAAACGCCAGCATCGCTCGCTGTATTTTCTGTGCTTCGGAGATTATTAGGAGAATTACCTCTGAATTAGCTCTGTGCCTGCTGCTGCTTCTGAAACAGGGCTGGCGAGGGCAGCAGCCGGAAGGTACGAAATGTGTGGTGCTGACTTACAAAACATGAAAGGAGAGCCAATTGCTGTCCTAAAAGCCTAATTCTCTACCAAAACTAGGAAACTGTTGAAATGACAAGACTAAAATTTTCAAAGAAATCTGAAAACTCCAAAGTTTCCCATGCAAGAACCGCCGCGGTAGGTCACCACCTCAAGGTATTTAGTTTGCAGGGCTTTAGTGGGGCGAGATAGAAAGCTCTGAGGGCAGAGTATACCTATAATTACGTTAAATTTGTACATTGGGAAGAGAGATCTCCCTCCGCTGTATCACTCGGGACCTTCCTAGGTATTCGCACCTCTTCCTCAAGAACATCTGCAGCTGGTGGTTGTAGAAATCAGATTGGTGTTTGCGGCGTTAGTTGGATCTAATGAGAACTGTTTTTCCCCCAATATAGTTGTGAAAAGGCAGACTAAGAGTGATGCTGTGACTGCAGTATTATGGGATGGAGATGTGCTGGTTTAGGGGGAAGAGCCGCTCGCGAGCGCAGGCTGCATCCTTTCAGCTGGACTGGTGGGAAGTGGGATCTGCAGCTGGCAACGGCGTTTCTAGGGCTTTTCCCATTAAGACTTGCAAAATAATATTCATGGTGGAAATGCGAAATGGCTGGAGCACTGCCAGAAGGACTTTTGTCACCGATTCTGGGCTGTAATGCATCCGGGGAGAGGGAATCCATATTTCGCCGGGGCATCACGTGCCATCTCAAAAGTTGCTGAGAAAATGCAGAAAAATGTTAACGTAGGCTCCTACCGTTGATGATTGCGCAGTGCTCTAACGGGGGAGAAGCTTTAAGTGAAGTTATTATATATTGTGAGGACACAGGAATTTTTTTTTTTCTTTTCTTGCTCTTGGAGGCTATCTTTTCCCTTGGTTGTTTTTTTTTTTTTTTCCCCCTGCTGTTCGATGTCTTTGCATCAGTGAGAAGTGTGCATTTTGCACGCAGAGCGCGATGGCCAGGGCAACGGGCTGCCTTCCCCAGGTTTTCGGGGGCCGTATCGCTTTCAAAAGCAGGTTTCATAACCTAGCCGAAGGAGCAGCATCCGCCCCGGCATCCCTGAATCGTTTTGGCGAGGTGCCACCGGGCACGTCGAGGGCTCCCTCGCCGCGGGAACCTGCCGCCGCTTGTGTGTCGAAGCCGTGATCGGCCTCCGAGGCAGAATAATTTCCCCGTTGCTCGCGGGAGTCGCTCCGCGTCCCGGCTCTCCCCGCGCGCCGCTGGAGGACCGCAGCGTCGCAGCCCCGAGGTCGGGGCGCCGGGAGTTAATTTTCTTTTATCAAGATGCGCGTTCTCGCCGCCGTCCTCATCCCCGGGCTTGCGGCGCAGTAATCTGCAAGGGAGTTGAAATGTGACTAATGTCCTTAAAGTTCCTGTCACTTTTTTTCTCCCCAAATTCATTTGACATGAAAGTGAGAAGTAAACAGAAAGCCTGTGTTTAAGCAGATAACTTGGAAAGCCTTTTCCATCACATTTAAAAACGGCCGTGTCATGGATTCTGCGAATTGGCGGGCCCTATTTTGTTTTTTTTTTTATTTTTTTTTTTATTTTTTGTCTGGGTGGTAAATTTCCTTTTAATAATCTCTGCGTGGTTTTACGCGGTTTAGGGATAAGATTTTTTCTGAAGGGATGTTAAACCATTCTCCAAAATGACATCTCATTAAAGCGGAATTCATCTGCTGGGATTGGAGACGGTACGGGCGGGGGGAAACCGCGGCTCCCGTTTTAAAACATGTTTTTTTTTTTTTTTCTATAGGAAGTACTTTTAATCTTTTTAATGAGGACGGTAGGAGATGCGCAACCCCGTATTGTTTCTGAGAAGTCCTGACATCCGGCCTAACGTAATCCATTTTCTGTTAGTGCCTAGTTAGAGGCTTTAAAAAACAATGTATGTCGCCTCTTTTGGGCAAAGCTGCGGATTAATCTTTCATACGCTCAACGCTCCCCCCTTGTAGAAAGCGAGGCATTTTTATAATGTTCAATCTTTGCATTTTTTTTCCCCCTTTCTTTTTCTTTCCCCTAAACGGAGCTGACATCTGGCTGCTTCACTTGACTTTGCCAAATGAGTTGCCGTGTCTTGGCCTTTTCCGCCTTTTATCGGGGACGGGGGGAATTGCAGCAGGAGCGATGGACCTTTTCCTGTTCCCGGGGATCCCGATTTCCTGGCCACCTCCTTGCGCTCGCCGTTTTTTTTTTTTTTTATTTTTCCAGCGGTTTGGGCCGCTGCTCGGCCTGGGGAGCGCAGTAATGGAGCTCTACTTCGGAGGAACTAATGAAGCCAAAATAAAAGCGGCACTCGGAGGTTAACTACGAGCTTTAAATGCATGTGAAAATACTTAAGAATAATGGGATTTTCTTTTTGTAATTTTGGTTAATGGAGTTAGCAGATTTTTGAATTGATTCTATTGAAAATAAAACCGTCGCTCTCTAACCTGAGGAGGCAATTATGGGTTTATTTCCTTGACCGGGTACGGTGTTAGTCTGGGCTCGGTCCCTCTGGGACAGACCTTCTCCAGAGCTTCTCACATCCGTAAGGGAACGGTGTGGCTGGTGTGCTAATGAAGCACATCTTTCCTTGCAAAGGCCAAATTCTCCTAAACCCCAAGTCTGTTCCTGCTAGGAGACCTTGTGGGTTCCTGGAAATAACCTTTTTTCATAGAAGCCAACAAATCCTGTGGGCTTAAGGCACCTCCAGATAGTCAGGCTTCTTCCTTGGCTGCTTAAATGTGGCCTCAGCCTTGTAACCTAGCCAACTGCTCAGCTTCTGGATTTGGAGGGCAGCCCCCAAACGTACACCCAGAACGGGGCAGAAAACTGCCTTTTGGCTGTCGGGGACTCGTACGCGTATGTAAACCGTGAGCGGGGTTTGGAATAAAAGCAGTGCCTTCTCATTGAGCATCGTTTGGGCATAGTTTTGCTTTCGTAATGCTTAAACCCAGCAAAACACAGATGTCTCCTGCAAATTAGGGATACGTAAGAGGCACTTTCTACCACCAGGCTCTTCCCCAACTGCCAGTGCGTCCGCTGAGAGCGATCCTCCCTGCAAGCTCTCAGCCTGGCTCCAGCTCTTGGCCACGGGACATGTTGAACTCGGTGCACCCTCTCGGCCATAGATTCCCGTAGTGGGTGGAAAAGAGCTGGAAGAACCAAGCATCCATAACCTAGATGATGTATAAATGTCAGGTCTCCCTTTTTTTTTTCAGCTTCTTGTCTGGAAAGCAAAATTTGGTGCTGCAAACCCCTAGACACAAGCGCAGTACTGTTTTTCAGGTGTTTTACTAGTACTTCAAGTTGGATCAAGACAGCATTTTGAAGAGAATCTCTGGAGCATCGCCCGGTATCTGGACTTTGCTTCACCCAGCAGTCTTGGAGGGTTGAAACTCAACCTGTCTCATATGAAACCAAGCCTGAAGCTGTTCTCCAGCTGCTAATGGGCATTTGGTCCACAGGACCAGGCAAGACCTAAAACAAAGTAAACCCTCCAAAATGTTTGTGGTGTGGATGGATGTTGGGTCCTCAGCACCAGCTTTTCCCTACAGATCTGCTCCTAAGGGTCCATGCTCCTTGTTGGGACAGATAGAGTAAACAGGGGAGCAAACAGGCCACCAGCTCAGGACCACGAGGTTTTGGATCAGTGCTTCATTCTGCTAAGGCCTTTTTAATGCAGCCTTCAGCATCTCCCCTCTCTTGCCATTTCCAGCTTGTCACCTTTTCCCTGTCTTGCTGTGATAAATCCTTTAGGCTGTGCTCTGTGGGCCACTGTGATGTGGGGAGGGAGCTGAAGGGGAATTTGATCCCAGAGGAATAAGAGCTTTCTTGCATCTCACTGCTTCAGGGGCATGTAAACTGGATAGGTCTTTTGTCAGCTGAGGTTTTCTGTTTTACAGAAGGCTAGCCATCTGTAACGCTGAACACGACATAAATTTTCTAAGGATTTACACGGGCATGCAACTCTGGCATTGGCTGGTATAAATTATCCCTGCTGAAAATGAGAGGCCATTTGGTTATTAAGGCTCTGCCCTGCTTTTGAGTGAAGAAGGCGGCAGTCTTGCGTCTAATATGTATCTTAACCGCTTGGAAAGCTGGAGCGCGCAGCTTTTGTAAGTGATGAAGTCGAGGAGGATGCTACGACCTCTGCACCAGCCCGTGCCTCGGCCAAACGCCTTCAGCTGTAAACGTTCACCCAAGTGTGAATACCCGGAGAACTGAGTGGACCTGTGAAAGGGGCATTGCTCTCCACAAACCAGGAGCACGGGGCTTTACACGGGATGCTGTGGATCGTTTGACCCAATGGTCCTACAGAAGAGGATAAAACGGGCCGATGACCAAGCTTGAAGGAGAACAGAAGCCCTCTGCAGTTCAGTAAGACTGCAAGCTACGCTCGTGTTGGAGAGTTTTACGGGAGTAACCAGAGGCTTAGGGCTCTTCAAAGGAAGGGTACCATCTTGCGGGGCAATGCCACTTGCTCCGTATCTCATACGCGGAAGGACTAGAAACGCCATAGAGCGTACCTCATATGTCGTATAACAGCACAGGCTTGTTCACAAGTGATTGCGTTACTTCTTTTTAATGGGTTGCCGCTCATCAGCAAAGTCTTGCTGACGGGATGCTCCCAGCCCTTTGCATATTAGGCTAATATGTTTTACTTACTGTTAATAATGGAGAGAGCGCGCGCACGCGCAGTCAGTTGCTAGAGGATTTGCTGATGAGTGGGAATTCATTAGCCAGGCATTTTTTTTTCCCCCCCACCCCGTCTTTTGTGATTGCCTCTTCTTGCTTTAAGGCAGCTTTCAGAGAACAGTAGCTATCAAAGAAAAGCAGAACATCCTTAACAAGGAGGTTTATATGGATTAAAAGTTGAGCGTTTTGAGCTAAGGATCAGCGCTTTTGAGTCCTGGTTGCATAGTGTGGTGCAGGAGCTCGGGTAGGGAAACAGGAAAGTTTGCACCGAGGCAAGTGGAGGCACCTCCTCTGTGGGGAGCCCCTCTTCAGCTGCCGAGACCCCAACTTGCTCCTTTGGCAGGGGCAACTTTCAATAAGGTCTGTGCCCCTCCGCAAGGCAGGGCGCCTTTATTGGATCCTGGGTGCCTAAAGCCGGAGGTGCTCGCCACTAATAGCATGATGGGATGGCAGGGCTGTGTGCGTGGTGATGGCACTGGTCGCTGCCTTCCTCAAGGATGCATCTGAGATGGTGGTGGTAGGACCCTTGTGAGTCAATAGGCTGGGGCTGGCCCTTACTCTGCGCTTACTTGGAGTCCAGGTTTGGTGGGAGTCTTTCAATGCAACGTGGAGGCTAAAAAAAAACCCATTTTAAACCCAAATCATTGACTCCCTTTTTTTTTTTTTATTCCTAGCAGAAAGGAGAGGCTTCTGTGCTCCGTATCGTGTTGTACTCCTCTCTCCCCGTTGATGCCGTGCAGTTACCTGTGACCGTCGGTGCTGCGTTGTTTATTTTTCAGATCCTTCCCTTAAGAGCGAGATCATCCGCTCAGCCGCCCCGAGCTGCTGCTGTCACGGGGGCGCTCGTCACGCGGGGAGCCGCCGGAAACGTTTGAGTGGAGCGGGGGCGGGAAAAAAAAAAAAAAAAGAAGTAATTTATGGACGTTGTAATAAAAATTATTTATGGATTAGTGCTCAGGTTGCTGGGATGGAGCGCTTCCTCCGGGCAAGCGGAGCAGACCGGCGTGGGAAAAGACAGAGGGTTACCCGTCGTGGCCGGGCAACCGTTCGAGGAAACGTCTTGCTTGAGGAACGAGCGTGGTGGCGGGAGGAGCTGAAGCGGGTCTCCGAAGCCCTTGAAGCCCGCTCTGCTCCTCGCTCAGCCCGGGACCATCCGTTTCTTCCTGCCCAGACACTGCAAGATAAAATGCCTTGTGGGGCCACGGGGTTTCGCATCCCGCTCTGCCTTTTTGTCCGTCCAAATTCTCCGGATGCCAGCTGTATCTTTTAAAAAATGTATTTCTCCTATGATAGGAGTAATCACCCTTTTCTAACCCAGGCATCAGCAGCAACGGAGCAGTCTTGAGAGATGAAATCTGCTTGGAGATACAGTTTGCCAAATTGCACCCTGTATTTTCAACTCGTTTGAAAGCAGTTTTTAACTATTGGAAGCAGTGTCTGTAAGTATAATAATCCCACCTAACAGCATTGCATTTTGAGAATGGTTTTTTTCCGGCACTGGGTATTTCCAGTCGCTGCTTTTTCACCTGACAAGTGACAGCTGCATGAAGGAACGAGGTATTTAATTTCCAAATTTCTACCCTACTAGGAGATTTGCAATGGCAGAGCTTTTTTTTTTTTCCTCTTCTTTCTTTTTTTTTCTTTTTTTTTTTTCTCCTTTCTTTCCCAACTGGTTTTTGCTACAAATGGTAGTCACTGCTCTGGCCTCTTAGATCAATCTGAGAAGTTTTGCTGTGCCAATTGCTGGCGTGAAAGTTAGCATTTAAAAAAAAAAAACAAAAAAAAGGCAGGAGGGAAAGTTAGAGAGTCCTGTCACTCCGGAGTAAGAGCTGAGTGGCAGCTCCGCGCTCTCCAGAAATGACCCGAATCGCTTCTGATTAGCGAGCGGCGGCGGCTAAACGGGGCTCCCTTCCCGCGCGGCCGGCCGCGCTGCGCCGCGTCCAGCTGCTGCTAGCAGCTGGGCTGCCCCGCGCCGCACCACCGGCCTGGGGCAGTCGAGCGCCGGGCCAAATCCCCGGAAAAGAGCTTCCCGCTTTCCGGGGCCAGCGAGGTCGCTTGGCTTGGCAAGTCCTCGAGCTTCGTTTTCCACTGACTAATTTTTTCCGGGCTGAGTAAACATGTCGTTCTTGTGCAGGCTGAAAGATGCGTCCATCTGTTTCTTGCTGGCGTGAGAAAAAGAGGCGCTGGAAAACCGCTGGAAAAACTGGGGGATTAGGGAACGCAGAGGGGCGCGCTCGTGAAGCCGAGCTGCGCCGGTCCGCGTGGCACCGGTGCTGCTCTTGGCTGACGGACCAGCTCTGCGCAAAGCCTGCATTGAGAGCAAGCTCCTCGCAGGAGACCAAGTCCGAGCGGTATCTCGCTCCGTGACTTCAGTAACCGGAAGTCAGATGGAAGCAGGGTTATTTCAGTGGTTGTTACGGGGGGTGACACCTGTAATTTGGGATGGATGAGTGGAACATGCAGGTTTATTTTCTGAGGGATAGAGAGAGGGGGGTTGCAAGAAGAGGGAGGTAGAGGAGCATCCTTTCCCAACAGCATGATCGTGGGTCTTTCAGCTCTTATCCCATCTGGGTGCAGATAGGCTGCAGGGTGCAGACACTGCTGGTTGAAGCCTCCTTTCACACTAGGGTTTTAGCTGTGGCTGGTCAGGTGCAAGACTTGTCCGATGGCTGTGAAAGATGGAGATATTGGAGAGTTTGCGAGGTGGGCTCTGGCTCCCTTCCATTGCTGCAAGCTGGGGTGATCCGTGCGAAGCGCCCAGGCAGTGGTCCGGGTTGGTCTGGTAACAAGAAGAAGGGATTTCAACAGAAATGGGGTGCGCTGAAGTTTCAGTTGGTCCGTGAAGTAGCACAAGGTCGTGCAGAGGATGCTGAGGGGCTCCACGCGGTGATGCATGGTGCTGCCTTCTAGTGTTTCTTGCATCAAGGGTTGAATGATGTGTGCTGTTGCAGTGCACAGGAAGGCGTGGGTGCCCCTCGCCAGCAGGACTGACCCTCAGAAACATCTCACGAGTGCTGGTTAGTTTGTGCTTGGTGCAAGCTCCTCTTGTCTAGAGAAGTAGTAGGTCATAGCGCTTGCAAAGGCACGTGTGACGGTGGGAAGGATGCCTGTCCTATGCAGAGCAGTCCTCCAGTTTCTGACACGCGTGTTAGCATGAGCAACAGAGGAGATTGGCCTGGCAGGCAGGTGGTGAACTCTGCAGAGCGGGGACAGCCTTTCTCCAGTGACTGGAAAGTGCTTCAGACACCTTGGAGGTAGGTGAAGGAGCGCGTGAAGGAGGTGTTGCACCTTGTACATTGACCTCAAAGGCGGCAGACTGCACATCTCTCTCTAGATGGGTGGGTTTTGCCCTTGGACTGAGATGATGAACGTTTTAAGTCAGGTTTGGGCATATGTTAGGCTTCGCGTGTAGACAAATACCCCAAGTAGCGTGTTACATTCATACGGTATACACCCAAGAAAGCAGTAGCTTTAATATGAGGTCGCTGGGGAATAGGGCAAATTCCTCATCTTTGTGTTGAGGCATGCTTGCCTCTTTTTATCCTTCTCCTTTAGCCCAAAGTTTCCTGAGACTCTAGTAGAAGGTGGCACCACGTGGTGCCCACTGCATGGCTGGTCATGAGCTCTGTGGCAGAGCCCAAAGCCTCGGGTGAGTCTCCTCTCCCTGCCTTCCTGCCTGGCTACGGCTTCTTTGCCTGCGCAAGAACTATGTAATCAGCTTTCTCAATCACCGTGAATTTATTTACTTCAGCCGCTTTCGAAGTGATCAGAATTAACTTGTTTAGTGCTGAGTAAGTACCACCTGGAGGTATCATAAAGATGACGGGCTCAGTCGTTTCGGGAGGTGCCTGTGCCTGTGCCTTCTGGCTGCGCTCAGCTGTGATTTTTTTCCCGAGCAGAGTATTGCGTTTTAGTCTTTCTAGCCTCAAATTCTCTGTCTGATGGAGGAAGCTCCTTCGAACCAAGGCGGTAGGTAGAGCTTTCTGCGGGCTGCAGTGCTTCCTCCAAACCTTTTTTGCGAGAGAAGGGTTTGCAGTTTTCATGTGGGATTATCATTACTGGGAAAAACTAAGGTAAGGAACTCAGAGGTGTTTTGGATGTCTCCAGCCTCAACTATCAACAGCTTCTAAGTGATCGTCCCTTAATTTTGTAGCAGCAGAGCGTCCTGTGGGCTGCTGGGTGCGGGTGGCATCTCCTCAGCTGTCCTAGTGTCTCCAGGCAGAGCATCTCCAGGCTTGGAGGACAGGCTGGCCGTCCGTACGGGTACCTGTGTTTGCGCATGAGTTGCAGACCCGCGCCTGAGCTTGGCAGGCTCTCCCGTTCCGGGCGGCTGACGGCCGTGCCGTTACCCCAGGACCGCCGAGGACTTCGGGAACATCTGTGGCCGGCATCGTTCCGGCTCCCTGGGCCTCTCCGAGGGCCGGCGGTGGGGCTGGCCGCAGATGTTCCTGCGGTCCTCGGCGGTCCCGGGGTCCTCGCGCCGGCCGCCGGCCTCGGCTGGCAGGCGGATTTGCAGCAGGACGCGGGCAGGTCGGAAAGGTCACAGCTGTTAAAGCTGGGAAAGCGGGAAAAAAAGGGCAGCGGGGTTCCCGCGCTTGGCACGAGCGCCGGAGCCACCTGTCCGAAGGCAGCAACGGTTTTGCAGGGCGAAGCGTGTTTTGATTGCAAATCATTTCCTGTGCTTTTAATCCTCCCGAACGAATCTGGATTTAATAATTGTTGATGGAATTATTTTTTTAGTGAATTTGAGTCTGCGCGGCTGCGAGCGGCTCAGGACCGCATGCGTTTCCCCTGGAAATGGAAACAAATGCGTGAACGGAGGCTGCGGAAGACGAGGCTGCCCGGAAATGCCAGGGTCGCTCCTTTTTGTCAAATTTTATATGGAAAAACACTTTACGACTTGGGCAGCGTGAAAGGGATGCTCAGGACGTCACAAGGCGTAACGGAGCGTCTCCGCTTGTAGCGTACAGATCTTAAATGCTACTTCAGAGTGCTTTTTAAAGGAATGAATAAGAGGGGGCGAAGGGGAAATGTTATTTTTGGCTCTGGAATGGCTTTGGAGCTTTTTTGGTGGGAGTTGCGTTCATAAAGGCAGGAGCATTTTCCTGTTTGCTCCGACCCGACAAATCCCCAGGTCTCTTCTGCGCAGCAAAAAAACCAAACTGGGTTGAAAAGAAACAGAGCGACGAGGACCGGGCGCGCGCGGGCCACCGTGCCGTCCGTGGGGTGGGAGGGCGCGGGCAAATTGCACACGTCTCCATCCCGCGGTGAATCCCTCCGTGGGAAACTACCCGCAAAGAGGAGCCTCCTTGCAAAGATAAAATCAGAAAAAAGCATGCCTCGAGGCCGTTTTTCACGGCGCGCAAGTCCTGTGCGCTGAACCGCCCCCGCCGTGGACCTTGCTGCAGGAGGGAATATTTTTGAGTCAGGCTTATTTCTCTCCTGTATGTATAAGAGGAGTGACCGAAGCGTTTTAGGAGGCGTTTTGGAGGAGGAACGTTATTCCCAAGGTGGTGGTGGTGGTGGTGGGCTATGGGGGCCTCTTGGCTCTGCTATCAGCCGCTTACTCGGATGCGGTTCAGGAGGTCGCTCCCGAACCGGCGTTTCGGGCTGCAGAGCCGCGGCGCTTGCGGGAAATCTCGCCGGGGCTGCTTCGCCGAGGAGCTGAGGAACGCGGCGCCCGCCCGGAAACGCGGGCCTCGACTTTGTGAAACCCCTGGCTCCTACTTGGCTTTTGCCGTTGGCGATGCTGAAGCAAGACTTCCGCCGGCAGGTTTTTCAAAATTTTATTTTATGAGAAGAGTCAGTTACGGCTCCCCAAGTGCCGTAAAAGTTAATGCGATAGTCTCTCTGCGCCTGTGCTCATTTTTATAATTTTTTATTTTATGAAACAGGACAGGGAGCTTAGTGACTTATTACTATTCATTTCGTTTCAATGCAGTAAATATTGATTCAGTTGGGGGTTTTCAATTTAAACCACTCGGCGATTATATAAAATATTACTAGCCTCTGAAATTATGCTTACCGATCCCTTCGGCTGCTCATTAACGAAGGAGTGCAATTTTTGGATCCCTTTGCTTTCATCACTCTAATAAATGGGCTGCGCTCCCTCTTTGCACGGAAGGTGCTGCAGACGCAGCTAGCGGGGGCTTGACAGCCTCCACGCAGCTCTTAATTTGGAGCCGGTTTCAAAGGGTTTTGTGGGTTTTTTTTTTTTTGTTTTTTTATTTTGAGGCAGGTAGGTCTCTGCCTTGGATGCTTCGGCTGCGGTGCACGAGTGGCAACCGGGATAAATCGCGTTGGCTCGCTTAGGGGAGGATGCAAAGCTAGGACTGTTTTTTAGGTGCCAGTGGGGACTCATACGTGAGCCGGCGGTGGTTAGCGGTGGTGGAGATGTTTCCCATCTGTAGATTGGATTTTGCAAGAGCTTTTTTGGGGGGAGAGAGGGGTTTATCTTCCCCTTCCCTCCAGTTCTGGCACCTTTTCATCCCCGCGGTGTCCCGCTGAGCCCTCCCGGAGGTGCCAGCTCCTTGCTGGGCTACTCGTGGTTTCTCATCGCTAGACTTCTGGAAGGACACGAGACCGTGGCGTTTGTATGTGGTTTGTCCTGAAAAAGCAGCACGCACTTCTTATCTAGCTTGCCTGGCCTTAGGCAGCCTGGAGAGCTGGGCTTAGAAAGCCCAGGCGGCCCTAGAGAGCAGGGCGAGGACCGATTCAGAGATGCTTCACCTGGCTGGAGGCGTCTGCTGTTTTCCAGCTTCCAAAGCGTTTGCTCTTGTTGAAGACATCCTCGACTGAGGAGTCACCTGCTGTACTGAAAATACTCGTGCAATACCAAATACTGCCATATTTTGTATTGTGGCGTCGAGCTGTGCTTTGACGTGGCGTCGGGTTTGCTACTGGCGCGATTTGGTTGGACATCAAACTAGGGTTTTACAGGGGCCATGGGAAAGGTCCACGTACGGTGGTTGAGCATGGTCAAACCTTTGGTTTAACCAGCTTGGTGGTGAGGGTGAAATGCTTTAGCTGTCGAGGAGGAAGCCATCTGTTTGTTGCAAAATGCCGTGAAGACTAGAAGAGGGAAAAGTTCAATATTGGGCTCAATTCTCCACTTCTTCCATGCAAGCAAGAGTATGTGGTGGGTAGGAGGGGACGTAGAAATGATCTGTTGGGTTTAGCAAGATCTGCGTTAATTGGATCGAGCTTACTGTGTGATTTAAAATACCTTGTCAGTGGAATTGTGGCTAAGAACTGAGCGCGACACGTGAATTATTTCGTTGCAGGCTCTTGGGGCAGAGGTATTCTTGCCTTTATGTCTTGCACAGTGCTTAATCCGTGGTGGATTTAACCAAAAGTAAGTAATGATGTAGCCCAAAGGAACCTGGATTAGACTTCACATTCGAGCCAAAAAGGAGCTAAGACTTCAATTGCTGTGCATGCTGCCATGTAGTCAACTTACATAATTAAGCACTGTTTTAAATACCACTTTTACACTAGTTATAAGGGTAGTAGTAAACTGCCTTTAAAATAATCAATAGAATTTTAGCCTACGTGCATATTTCAAACTTGCCGACCTGATCTCCACCGAGCATTTAATAGCTAATCTTATCAATTTGTTGCAGTGCGATTGAGACCGCTGCAGTGAAGGTGACCGTGAATTGCTTTTCCAGAGCGTCTTAGTGCTGGTGGATTTTTTTTGGTTTGTTTTTGTTTGCTAAATTCAAACAGTTTATCTTAGTGGTTTTTTTTTTTTTAAAGTCCGACCCTTAAACAGAATTTTACCCCTCAGGTTGCCGGGTGGTGCCTATTGCTGAAGTTTGATTATTACTATTAAAAGACAAATTGGTGATCGATTTGAAGAGGAGCTTCTTGAAGTCCTGCTTAAAGCATTCGTTGCCAGTATTTCAGGAATTTTAATTGCGCTGGCATTTGTAATGGGTGCAGATGAAACAGTGCGGGGGGGTGGCGGAAAGGCTGGCCGATCCATGTGCGGTGACGGGACGACCGGGCAGCGTTGCAGCACTTGGGTGTCTTGGAGAAGGGCAACCAGCTTGAGGCTGATGGAAGCGAGGTACCAACTTCTGCAGATCCCTTTGCCATCCCTTCTGCAGGCTGTAAGCTTTTGGGGGCTTTTGGGTGGGCAACACTGCGTGGGCTGCAGTAGACCAATAGGTCTTGGCTTTCTTTCTCCCTTTCGCTTTGGATTTCCCCCCCTCCCACTTCAGGTGGTTTTTGTTTGCTCTTCTCCCAGCTCAGCAAGGCCTGGCCTCACGCGCCGCAAAGCGTAAGAGATGCCCGCTTTAATTTGCGGTTAGATATCCGTTAAGATTGCATCCACTTCCCCAGTCAGCACTTAATTGGCAAGTCGCTTGATTTAACAGCGTGGGAGCCGGCACCGGAAAAATGGCTTGAATAAATCACCGCCTGACGCCAGAAAATAGATATAATCTCAACATTAACTACATTAATAGTAGCAGGAGCCGAATTAAGAAAGCCATAAAGTATAGGCAGGAGAGGATAAATTATAGCTATCTCACCGTCTCTTCTTCGGGCTCGGCTTTGGTGCCCAGGCCCCTCCTGACCCTCGCTTGCGCCCGGCTCGGCTGCTGTTGTGGTGCCAGCACACGTGATGGGAGCGGTTCTCCGAGCCCGCACCTTTCCCAACTCATGTCATCCGTGCAGGGCCACTGCCCGGCTTGGCCTAATCGATTTTAGTGGCTCCATATTGGTGGGGCACGTTTCCAGCTTGGGGATCACTTGCCCCTGAGCCATGTGCATCCTGGGGAACCCCAGGCAGATACCTCCATGCCTCTGCCTGTGCATGCTTGGCCTATTACGTGGGCACGAGTCACTCTCCCAGGTGTTAATACAGGAATCGTGGAAGTTTACAGCGTGTCCAGGAATCAAAGCAGCACGGAAAAAAAAAAAAAATCTAAACAGGAACGCAAAAATCAGAGAGTGTAAAGTTGTGGAGGTGTGAGAGGGCAGAAAGTCCCAGGAGGTCTTCAGGGAGGACACGGTAAAGTGCAGAGGCGCCTGCACAGAGATGGTCCCCTTGAGGCCAAAGCGTGGTTGTTCCCTGGGTGTTTTGGAGAAACCTCTGTGCCTTCGTTTCCATGTGTAAAATGAGGGAAAGCAGCTTGGGTACGTGCCGTGAGGTCTCGTTTTCTGCAGCGACGTCGGCGCTTCTTGGCGTTGGACTAGATGGTGGCTCTGCCGACCTCTCCCAGCTCTTCGGGAAAGCGTTGCGAGACCCAAGGAAGGCTCCTCTCCATCTTCTGCACGTTCACCCTGTCTCAAGGTGAGCCTTGAACAATGTCCCACCTTTTGGCAGCGGCCTTGGAGACGGGGCCCTCAGAGTTGGCTTCGGGCAGGTTTTTGGGTGCAGGGACCCGCAGAAGTCACGGGTATGGGCCCGCTCCTCGGCAGCCTGAGCGTACGCGGGAGAGGAGGGCGAGGAGGCTGCGCGTGCTTCCCTCTGGTTGTTGCACCTGCCTCTATGAGAAAATAATCTGCGATTTTTCCTATCCACTTCCGGATTTTATCTGTAGTGCCCATTAATACGGTATTTAAATGACTCTCAGCCGTAAATGTTTAATGATCATTGAGTTATTACTCGTAGATGCTAGCGCTTTATAAAGTTTGAAGTGCGGCCGTCTCGCTGCTTCTTTGGCCTTTAAAGAAGGCTGTCTGGTCCGGATGAGAGGACAGATCCATCCTCGACTTGAAAGAAGCCACTTTTAGATTTGGACCCAAACCCCTCCGAGGTTTTGGGAGTCCTGGGGCGCGGGTTGGTGGCCGAGCATCCTTCCCGGGAACGGGAGCGGACCAGGCGCGTCGCTCCAGCAAAGGGAGTTAGGGCTGCCGGGTTATCACTTAAGGAAGCCCCCTCTTTTGCCGCTGCGCAGCGGTTTACGACTTCGAAGAGGGGTTTGCTTCTGCGAGCCGTTCGGGGTGGGATGCCAGCAGAGGGAGACAGCTCAGTGCGAGTCCCGCGCGGCGGAGGCTGAAGGGCTAATTTAGCTTTAACGAGAGAGCAACGGTGCGTTCGCTTGGGTTTCGGATATATGTTGCGATAGGCGGGAATACACGGGCATGTCTCTTAAGTGTGCTGAACTTGAGGACCTGGGGGATTTTGCATCTCAAGAGGCGTAGAAATCCCGTACGACCGGGTGGCCTTATTAGAGCTGTCACCACGGACTGCGCCAGCAGCTCCTGTGCCGTGCAGGGCTTTGGCAGCCCGTGTTTCCCGTCGACGGTCACAAACATTTTGCAATCGCTAGATTGACCTGTGGGCCCCCCCTTTTCCTAATCGAACCCGTTAAGCCCCCAATTAAGCGCATCTCTGTTGCGCGGGAGCGTGCGGGTGAGGCTACTGCGGCTTATCTAAAGCTGTGCACGAGTCACGGTTTCGGCAGAAAATCAGCCAAACGCGCCTCGGAAGGGTATTAAGCGCCCTTCTTGCCCAACCTGTACATCCCAAACTCCTGGTTTTTCCCAGATCCCCGATAAAAAGGGCCGCGAGGGGCACGGAAACGGCTGTCGGCCGCTGGAGACACCTGGGGCACCTGCGAAGCTGTCACTGCGCTGAGTTTTCCCGCGCTGGCAGCGGTGCCTCATCAGCCCGGTTAAACGACCGGCTCGGATATAACGTGCCGAACGGCCCTTTCTTTTCCTAAGGCGTTTTCTTTTGTTTTCTCTTTTTTCCAAAGTGCTCTAACTAGCAGCGGTTTCTCCGAGTCGGAGGGAAACGCTCGGAAACCGGAGGCGCTCCTCGCCGAACAGCGGGGAGGTTTCCTCGGGATGCTGCCCCCAAACGGCTGATTTTCGAGGCAGGCTCCAGCATCCGAGCGTGCCGTTTTCGCGCTGATTGGAGCCCGTTGTGCTGTTCTTCTGGGCTGATCTAAGGGGCCTCGGCGCGTAAACGGCAAACGCGTGCCTACGGATGACGAGCGTTGTCAGCAGAACGGGTTGCGTGCTGCATGGGCAGGCGCTTTCTCCTTATTGCTCGCCTGACCATCGGAGCACCGCTCCCCGCGCTAGCAAGACAAAGCAGCCCGTTGCGATCCGTGCAAAGCCAAGCTAAGGGGGTTTTAGGAAATATCGTTGCCTCGCGGTGCGATTCCCACATTCATTTCCGTGCGGTCGGCTCTCCGGTGTATAGTCATTGCGGCGGCGGGTGTTAACGCGCGGCGCTCGTCCGCCGCTGCGGTTTTTCGGGGCTGTTGCAAACGCGCGGGCCGTTTAGCAGGTTGCTCCGGGTTGCGCGCTCGTAGCTTGTTGCGGGTTAAACCCCGCCGAATGCCTCCTGGGTGCACCCGAGCCCGGGAGGCTGAGCGCCGTCTGCAAACGGTGCCTTCCCGCTACGCGTTTTCTGGCAGAGCCGCTTGCAAAATCCCGGTTCCAGTGAGCTGCTGACCTACGCCGATAGGCAAATAGCAGATACTTAGATTTAAACCTCGTTTCTGACCGCGGGAAAATTGTTGGGAACCTCCGAGAGATTTCCTCTTCTTCTTTTTTTTCCCCTCCTTCCTTTTTTTTTAATAATACAACGACATATCCCGTCTTTTCCCTGTTGCGCGAGTTCAGAGTTTTGTCCCCAGATTCGGGGAAAAAACGAGGGCAGCTTTCGGAAAGGGCGCCGCGCGCGCTGTTACCTGCTGAACTTTTTAACTTTAAGCCGAGAGGAATACCTTTCGGTTTGGTTTGCAGCCTGCTTTTGCAAAGTACCGGTAGCTGCGGTCAAAATGGATTTTTAAAAGCGTCATTTTATGGAGAATTTTACTTTCCATCTTGTTGTTTATTAGGCTCTTAAAGGGAAAGCTTGTAATGCAGCCATTGATCGAAATACCAATTGAATAGATGGGAGCACATAAAATAGTCCCGACCCTTTAATAATGGAGCAATATCGTTTGTAAGGTAGGCAATGCAATTAGTATTGCTAACCAATACGGTGCCCTGTGATGGGTGCCTTTGAATCATTTTTATACATTACAGCATGTGCGGAGTCCAAGCAGCCCAACTTCCTTTAAGTGTCTGGCCAATGAGCATCTCATATACTGAAAGTCTCCAAAATGTTGGGTTGCTCTTTTTCTTTTCTTTTGCTTTGAAGTGGATAAAATAAACGTTTTATGAAAAAAATATATATGTACACATATACGGATCTATACTAGACATGTATTAATGCCCGGATGGTTTGATTATGGGAAAGACAAGAGTCCGGGCTAAGGAATTTGCACGCGCGACGGCTCCAGGTGCTTCCTGAGCCCAGTTTTGTTGCTCGTCTTATAATAGATACCCAAAACCCCGAGGTGTGCTGGATATTTGGATATGTAACAGCTGACTATTGTAATTGTAGAGAAATAAGCCTGGAACAGAAACGGGAGTTTTCTCTTTGTTGCTCGGGACATGGAAGAGGCAGCAATGCCAGCTCTCTCGGGAGAAACGCGTACAGCATTTTGCACGTGCCTAGGAGGGGGTTAATGAACTTAAATTTAAAATGCTTCATTACCACGGGTATGTAGCTACCCATACCAAAAGCAATCAGATTTATGGTATGGTCTCCCTTCACGTCTGGGGAAGTCGGGCAGAGGAATTGCAGGCAGTTTTGCTTTCTGGCATGCGGGCGATGAGAAGTAAGTAACTCGAGGTCACAGCTGGCGAAAGGAGCGTCACAAGCGGGGCACCGTCTGTTTTTCCCAACCTAAATGGACGGGCTAGGGGTGTTAAAACATGGGATCCGGGCACCCAGGCTTTATTTTTGCATTTATTTCTCTAACCGCGGGCAGACACACCAGAACCGGCCAGCAATTGCTGATGTCTCGGTGGATAATTCCCTTTAATTCAGCCCCGCTAAACCTTTTTAACCTCTTCCATGCTGAGTCAGAGCCTGGCATACCCTTTCTTGTTGAGCCTTGCTGCCCTGTTGAGATTTAGTTCTCTTTTAATTAAAATATATCCGCCGTTGTTACTATTGTTAGTATTATTATTATTATTTACTGCCTGGGAAAAAGCATTTAGAAAGAAGCTGTCTCTGGAAAAAGCAATTATGCTGGAGAGTTTTGGGAAGCGGGTGGGAGGGGAAAGCTTGACTGGGATTTGACTATAATTTGGAGAATATTTTGCTTATTTTGAAGAATACTGGGAGCTGAGGCTGTCTCAGTCCTGAAGGCGATGCAGAGGGATGCTATCAAAACGTGTGCGTCCCTTAGCAATGGGCTTTGGGGACCGAGCTTGCTGTTTGGGATTTCAAAAGTTTATGCTTTGCACAGCATGGGTATAACTGGATCATGAATATACTCAATAATGCAAAAATTGGGGAAAACGTTTACTATATAGCAACGTAGCGCTGAGCTTTGTTTCGATCCGTGTGCCGCCCAGGCTGTGACAATCCGTAGCATTTACATAGCAATTTTGACATATTTGTGCTTTAGAAGGAAAGTTGGACGGGGCGATACTGTGCTTGGAGCACGTCTGGAGATCTGAAATACGGTTTCCTGGGCTCTGCATCAGTCGGAGAGTAAATAGTGGTTGTGTGCCGTTACGGGGGATGCGCTACGATCCGCTCTCGTTTTCCTTCTCATTTTATAGCGCTCTGTAATTATTCCCCCGAGGGTGGCAGCACGCTGCTCCCGAAGGGTTAAGCGTTATTATGTCCTATTCCAGGTGGAAGTGGGACCTGGCACTGCCCCAATAGCGCGATTCTCGGCGCGGACGCCCGAGTGGAGCGCCACGCGCTGTAGGCACCTGACTGTCTCTCGTACTGCAGGAGATCCCTTTCAGCTCAGCAGAATTAAGCCATAATGAACTTTGTCCAATAGTCAGAGCTAATGGGGTGAAAGGAATCTAATTAATGGGTACAATGGTCCCCCGGTCTTGCTGGTATAATTGCTGAGCTGCTATGGCATTAGAAAGTGCGTCGGAAAGCTGTGCATTAGGGGTTGTCAGCATTTCCTTTCTCAATCTTAGCTTAAGCGGTTTAACGGGACGCTGTCAGGGGTTTTAGGCTGAAAGTTGACCTACCTTGAAAACGGTTTCATCTACACAATCGCATCTTCTGGAAGGATTCTTTTTTTACCTTCCTCTGAGCAACTGTTGCAATGGAGAAGTTTTTACCATGTTAGGACTTTACTGGAAAATCAGAGTAAATTTTGAGGCATTTCAGGAGATGCTTCCATGGCTCTGAGCAGATGGGACCGGCTCGCTCGCTGGAGGGGAGAACGTCTACTGAAATCAGGCAGAGTGAGTTTGAATTGCGGTCTCAGCTGAGCAGGGAGCAAGCGGAGCTGCTTTAGGCTGGGGATGGCCAGTCACTGGACTTCTGAAAGGCTAAGAGGAGGAATCTCAACATCTGGAAGCTTTGGGGAAGAGCTTTGTGAGAGCTGAAAGCATGAGGAGTTGAACCAGGCGGGGAGATAGTGCAATGAAGTGAGCGTTGAGGCTACAGTTTATCTAGACAGCATTTCAGAAATTGTGGAAAGAGCGGGTATGCAGAGGGAGGGGAAGCAATTAAACAGGAGAAAGTAGCCAGTGGAGCAGTAGACCTTGGTGAAGAAGCTGCTGTAGTCCCTACCTGAACTGAAGAGTTCAAACTCTGGGCCACTAGGGTAAACACTGTGATGGTCTTGGCCGGAAGCACTGCGTAGAAATACCTGGGAAACTAAAATCCTGACGGATAGTCTGAATGTAGTCAACTTGGCTGAAACACTGGTCGTGAGGTGGCAGAAGAAACTGAGCTGTCACAGATCTTGGGAAAATAATACGGATGAACACAGAAAATACGAGGCCCACGTAACGCCAGCTTCCCTTTAGGAAAGCAAGAGCCACAAGAAGATGAGTAATTGAGACCGCAGCAGCTGTTTGCTTTCCAGAACGATGATGAAACATTAATTACAGGCAGAAGCAGCATCCTGCAGAGAGTGATACTGTCCTACTGGCAGCTCTGCACAGATGCATCTAAGTGGTGGAGCTGGGTACCTTCACAGGAGTGAGGTGATGCGATGGAAAGGACGGAAGAAAAAGCTGTGCTGAAGCCTTGTCGCGTGCCTAGAAGTATTGTTCATAGCAAGAAAGGAGATGTGTGGTGTAACCTCCCGTGGCCCTCACAGGGTAAGTATAAGTATGAAGGGATTACCGGCACGTTGGGCCGCTTTGACTGACTTCTGGAGCTTCAGAGGCCTTGCGAGACCCTAAGAGCCGTAAGAGGGGACAGAAGTGATTTAGAAGACTGCTTAATTCACACGTACGTCTGCAATTCCTTAACTGTTGGCAAATCTTGCAATGAGCGGAAGGAGAACCCGCTGCCTTGGGGCGATGATGCTTAGTGGGGTGCACCCTTTGGCCATGCTAGCAAAAAAAAGTCAGAAGATGCTCAGCTGGCTTTGTGGGAAAGTCTTTGTCCCTTCTGCCTGTCCTTGATTGCAAGTGGGGAAGGAAGAGCCATAGCGCTCAGGAAATCTGCTGATGCAGCGGCACGCGTTGAGGGAAAAATGATCCTAGACTGGACACGCTTTTATTTGCGCAATATGGATGAAATTTGCCCGTGTGCCCGTGTGCTAAAGCCAGAACGACCCCTGTGCATCCGTGAAATCTTATTTAGTCTTGTTTTAGGGACAGAGGTTTTGATACATCTGGTGATGAGTACGATCTTGTTTGGTGACTTTAACAACTATTGGTTTTTCACTTGTCCCTCGGTCACTGATAGTTACTCAATGCTAGTTATATTAGAAAAGGAGAGGCCAATTAAACTCATGGTGTTAGCAATACTTTCGAATTAACAGAAAAACTCTTGTTATCCCCAAATAATTAAACCTTCAGTCAATAACCTTCTAAAATAATCCTTCCTGTCTGTAACCAGAGGGTTCTGCAAGCGAAAAGGCCCCCATCCGTGGTTCTCTTACCTTGGCCAAGGATGAGAGGTAGCTGGCACGCTGCAACCACCTTCCCTCATCGTCCTCACTGGTGTCGCAGTGTTTTCTTGTGGTGTGTCATCTTGCTGTCTCATCTGATCCTTTGGCTGTGAGCTCTTCCAGGCAGGACTGTGTCTTTTCTTCTGGCTTTAGAAGCTTCAGAATAAGCAAAGAAGTGAAACCACAGAGGGTGTCGGAGCTGCAAAGCTGAGAGCACGAGAATGAGCGGTGGAAGCATATACAACACCCTGGGTATATAGCATTATGTCCATGCTTTGCATGGGGGGAAACATAAAGAGAAAAGGTATAAAGACTTCCTTCCAGTGCGTAGACCTGTCCCACAGCCTGCCAGCTCTGGAGAAAGGAGGGGTGTTGGGTGAAAGCATCTTCCAAGACATCATAGATTTATAGCTCAGAACAGACCTTTCCTAAAGGCAGTTTGTAACATTACCATAAATTGCCTAAATATACGGTTCAGCCTGTACATGGCACTGCCAGGGGCAGGAAGAACGGCGCGAAGATTGCAGACGTTGTAGAAAGCTTGTTGACATGCTGCTGTCTTGCATAATCATTGAAAATAAAGGGGCCAGAGAGGCAGTGTGGTAGTCAGGAGAACATGTCATGCGACATTAAAGGTTATTTGCTCCTTTCAATTTGTTTTTGCTGCTCCAGCCATTAACCTCCTGTGTGCTCTTTGGCTGTTATTGACCAACAAGCAACACTGTGAGTGGATGCAGAGCCTCAGGTGAAATGTCGGCGCTAAGCACACCAAGCTCATTTTCTTCCTCCTTCCGTAGGAAAAGGGGCTGTAACGTTGGGGGATGCTTTGCGTGATGTTGGATATGGCTCGCTCTGGCGAATCGCCCCTCTGAGATTGGGCTAGGCTTGTGGTTAGGTCAATTTGACCAAAGCGAGGATCTTTACACCTATTTAAACCGGTGCGAGTGTGTCTGTAACGACGGTGGCCCTACTACCTGTGTTGCTTTATGCTGTTGGCGTGTGGTACTGTAGGGCAGCCTGATGCTTAATCATCTGGAAAAGCTTCCTGACGCTTTGGTTTTGGGAGTCTAAAAGAGCTTTGCAGTCCACACGTTCAGTAGTCACCCAGTAAATGCGTTGCCCTCCAAGATATGAGGGTAAACCTCAGAGACCCCCAGTCCAGCTGACTTGGGTTGTGTTGTGGTCTTGCTTTCTCCCCTTTGGATTCTCCTGCTGATCTTGAAGCAATCCAGGGTTGATGGCAAGTGTGGGATGCTCGTTTGGTATGGTACCTAAAATCTCCCTTTCTTATTCCATTTTTTATCTTCAGTGTAGATAATTTCTGAGCTTGTACTTAGGGGAAGCTGCCAGCGCAGTGGTTGCAGTTAACCTGTTCGTATTTGCAGAAGACGGCAGTGATGTGTGTGATGCATTCCCATCACGGCTGCAGGGCTCTCATTTTTCAACCGTTTGCCGCTGCATGACTCGTACCTCCTGTGAAGCTGCAAGGGCAAACTCTCGTGAGGACCTTTGCTGCCCTGTTCGGCGGGGTGACCCATGCTCCATGTGAGACGTGCCCTCTTTCGCCCTCCTCCAAATTGCGGAGGATCCCAGAGGGCTGCTTGCCCAGGGGAGTGAGGGAACAGCAAAGAGTTTGGATAACTAGATGGAGAAAAAGGGAGTGAATTGGTGTTTGGACTCCTTCCAGTGGGATGAAGAAGAGGCTTTTTGACCTCTCCTAATGCGAATCATCTGTGCAGTTACCCCCTTCTCTGGTGCTCTCCAGATGGAGAACCTCCAGCGCTGTACTGCGCTCTCCACCATCCAGAGTGAATCCTCGCCCTGCATTTGCTTCTGCACTTCGATAGTGGTTGGAGAAGAGTTGTCCTCCATAACTTGAGGCAATAACTCCGTCTGCTCTGTGCTCTGGACTGTCCTGGCGAGATTCAACTACTTTCCAGACACGATGGCGCGGGGATCCCCCCCTTGCCAAGGAGTCGAGACGGCTCTGCTGTGGACGCAGCGGCGCGCGGTGAGGCTGCCGAACGCGCTGCAAAGCCGTTGCTGGGATTTTTCTCGGGAGCGACAGAGAAACGAAAGGGGAATGCCGGCGTGGAGCTGAAAAGAGAGCAATGGAAAGCAATCCAGTGGGAGCAAAGTTGGGTTATAGCGCGTGGCCAGTGAACTCGCAGGAACGAGTAGCCATGCGCTCTGCTCCCGGGATATTCCTGGTCGGAGCTCTCTGGGAAAGGGGGGACGCAAGCCTGCTCCTGGCTTGCTTATGAATCGTGTGCCGCCTAAACTCTGTCTTTTTTTTCTGCAGGCCCAGTTAGGCCTTTTTACAAGCCTAATTCTCCAGTTTTCAATCCTCACCTCAGAGCGGTGAGGATGTTGGCTTGTGTTTCTGGTTTCTCTTTCGCCAGGCTGCGTGGGTGGTGTGGGGCAAAAATATGGCTAAAAGCACGGTCAAGACGGGACATTTTGAATCGACCTCGTTGCTCGGGGTCGGTTTTGGGCTGGTGTAGGAGGGAGGGTGGGCTGGCTGCCCTTCGGGCTCTGGGATCCTCTTGCAAACGGGCCATGGGATAAGCTCAGATGAGTGCTACGGAGGGACCCGACCTTGGGTTGGCCCCCGCAGCCAGGGTGGCAAGCTGGAAAACCTGCAGAGAGACCTGTCGAAACCCACAAACCCCACAGAAGTTGCATAGATTAACCTGCTTTTTATTCCTTACTTCTGGAGCGCAAATATTCAGCACCGGTTGAACACGAGCTTGGCTTGTGTTGGGTATCAGTATTTCACCAAAGACAGTAATGATGTTTCAGGACCAAAGCAGTGAACTGAAGGGTTGAGTTAAGTGACCCAGTTGCCTTCTCTGGGATGGAGTTGCTTGTTGTGGCTAGGAATATTCTGGGCAAAAAATGATGTGCGTGCATCTTTCTTTTAGCTGAAGAGCGTATGAGAAGCTCCTAAAGAGGGGACGTGGAGTTGCAGTTTCTGCAAGCGTGTCTCCCCTTGAGAAAGTTGCTTCTCCTCTCTGAGATGGTTTTTGTCTAGCTGTTTAAAAAAAATAAATAAATAAGTGTTGAACGGAAGCAGCCAGCCTCCTGGCGGAGATGTGATTTGGTTACTTTGTAAGAGGCCCTTTGAGAAGGCACCGCGAGAAGAATGCAAGATTATTCCCTTTTCTGCATCTTTCCGAGTGTAATTATTTGAGGAGGGACCTTCGCCAGCCTGGGCGAGGGCTGTGAGGAAGTGTCATACTTCTGGGATGTGGAAGATGTGAAAACCACAAAAACTCCACCCCCCCCCCCCCCCGAAACCGCAGCCCTGCATTGCAGGTATAATGAAATGTTTGTTATGTAACACGCAGCCGTAAGAATGACTGCAATAGTTTTGATTGCGGGATTAAGTAATGGGTTGAACTGTGAGGAAGAAATCCATTTAGATAGCTTGGATGATAGTACTGGCAAGGAGCACGCGGGGAAAAAGCTGAAGGCGGCTAAATATTCGGAGAAAACATTGCATGTTTTGAAGGCAATTTGTATTGTCCTCAAATGAGCCTGATGGCTTTGCCGCGACGACCGGAGTCGCTGTGCCTGTTAAAGCCCCTCGGCCACCGGCGATTGCACGTGCCTGAGGTTTGGCCTTGGGAGGTTGCTGTGGGCGAGGGGAGGAGAGGGGCTCGTGTCTGCCTTGCCCAAAATGGCCCAGACCAGCTCTGGGAATGCAGGAGAGCAAAAATAATAATAAGTCATTAGTCTAACGGCTAGCGAGGGGAAACTGTCTGCTGGAAGGCTGGGCCAGCGTGAGGCCCCAAGTCTTAGGGTTTTGGGTGCCGGAGATGCTCCTTCCCAAGCCCTTGTGGCCTCCTCTCCTTTTCCCGAGCTCCTCCAGTATGTCCTTCATCAGCTGTCATGTTTTTCTCTCCTGCCCACCCTGGAAAGCACATTTTGGGACCGTAGAGCTGTTGCTGCTTCGCGTGTCTCCATCCCGTTGGAGGTGGCCGGAGATGTCCGAGGTCCTTCCTCCTGCCTTTGCCAGGGCTGTTGAGGGAGCCGGGTTGCCCTGCTACAGACGGCACCGATTTACGTTGCTGAGGTTGATTGTGGTTTAAATCCGCAAGGTGGAAACCCTTGATTTAAGTCAGCGGGTTTCGTCTTGTTCCACATCTTTGTTCACCGGCTGTTTTTCTAGTGAAATCTTGATTCTTGTTGGTTGATAACCCTTGTAATACACTTGCAATTATTTTTCTTTTGCGAGTCAGGAGAATTTATCATACGGGTACATCTTTATTTAGGCAATTATGTAGCTTAATATGCGCTCATTGAGCTTCATAATTTTTCTCAAGTTTAGAAAATGGTCAATGAGCTCTGTACTTGATTTTTTTTTTCTTGAGATTAGCATCAAGCTGCATTTGAAGGGAAATGTGGATTCAATTGAACAGAACTAAACTAGCTTTTCAAAGTGTCTATTAGACTATCTTAAATGTCTTGGATGCCCAGGAATCAAAACTGAGCTTCTGAACACAAATTTCATAATTCAAGCCATTAAAAGTGGAGAATTGTTTATAGACAAGCTAACGTTATTGCTGGTCACTATATTTTTAAAGCCAGTGGATCCCGTTTGTTGGCATTACTTACGTTTGTATATTGGAAGAGGAAACACGGCTTGCTACTTTTCAACGTCAACTTTTTCGATTTGGAATGTCACAGTCATTGGACTGAGCTATGCGAATAAATGTTGAGTAAGTTATTGAATAAATAATTTGAAGTGAAGGAAGCAGCACTCTTTGGGTGCCTGCTGGAGACAGACTTTAATAGCAAATGTTTCGGTGCTTTCTGTTTTCTCGTTAAAAAGAAAAAAAAAAGCAAACTTCCATTGCTTTAGCTTTCACAGTTGTTTGCGGTTCTGTTAAATAGATTTTAAAGTAGGAAGTATTTATTTGATATCTGACATTTTTATTTTTAAGGAAGCAATAAAGAGAATATACATTCGATAAATAAAACGCTTTCACGTAACCGTGTCTTTTCCTCGCTGCGGTGATGGGCATGAAGGTGAGCGTTCAAGGAGCTGGCGGTTGGGATTAGAGAAGTTGCAGGCGATGGAGAGCTGCTGGTGGGGTTGAGGAGCCCCTCTGAGCCCAAACTCTGCTACCTGCTGAGAGCCTCGTGTATTCTGGGTTTTTTTCCCCGCTATAGCTCCTTCTCCCAAGCCCATGTTGCACATGAGCAGGGTGCAGCCGCACCGTGGAGGGGATCTGCCAGGCTCCCGCGTCGCCCTGGTTATGTCCTTACGATGCGCTCTTCCCTCGGGAACCAACGCCCGGGGTTCACCGAGCGCTTTGCCAAATGCCATATTTGCAAATATGATTTCTTAAAACTTAAGGATTATTTAAAAAAATAATAATAAAGTCAGCTTAAAGGGCATGCCCAGAAGTAAAAGCAAACCATCCTATCACAGCTGCTTGTACTGCCTGTAGCTCCAAGAAATCCTCTCCGTGTCAGCCAGCTAAGAAGCAGTTAGGATGTTTCTCCTCTGCTCTCACGGTTTCCTATTTCATTTATATACATCAGGCTTTCCAGTATTCAGAACATAGGTGTATTTGCACACGTATGTGTTTCCTTCGGACCAGGGGTTCTTGTACCTGCCTGCGAGGACCCACGGGTGTGCGTGTAGCGTGTGGGTGCTAAACCTGCACCTTGAAATGAGGACTTTCTTTTCACTAACTCTCATTTGCTCAAGCGCTCGGTCTGGAAATTCCCCTTGTTTTGGATTTTATGGGTGTTTATTTTAGAGGGCGCCTATTCGGGTAGCGTTGCCCGCTGGCTTCCAGCTGCACTTTCGGGGTTTTCGTTCCGTTTTGAGCCGCTCTGTGGCGTCGGGAAGGGACGAAGCAGCCCAGTGGCTGATGGTCCTCCAGCGCCGCAGTGTCCGGCTGGCTCCTCTTCTCCCCCCGTTGGATCTGCTTGTCCGTTCGGACCCGAACGCAGCGGCGACTGAAATCCCGGGATTTTGGCAGAGTCGTTGCCCTCTCGCGAGATGGAAGAGCCCAGATCTTGGGGTACAGGGGCGTTTTATCGCGGGCCCGGAGCCCGCTTTTGGTGCGGGCGCTGCGCTCTTGGCCGCCCGACTTGGCCCCGGTATCCGTGACGGTGGCTGCGCTGGTTTTTGACGTTTCGATGGCGTCCCTCTCCTCGCTTTTCATGAAAAATTTGCCTTTCCCTGTCCACCCCGGGGCGGGGAGGGGGAAGACAACCCTCCACCTTGTGTAGTCAAGGTTATGGCGATAAATCCTGGAGCATTGTCACTGCTATTGGGAGTAAATTGGCTGGCCGCTCTCGGGCTGAAGGGGAGATAATTTGCTGTAGTATTTCAAATGGATTAGAAATGGATTTGAAGGGAAAGTTCATGCCTCCCATTACAAAGGCGAGAAAGAAGACTATCTTAAGGCCCTGTTCACACTCTGGCCTTCATTATCCACGCTTAATACCTTTCCTATTTTCCGGCGTTAATGAAATTTCCTGCCGGAGCGGGCCTTCTGGCCGGCCGGCAGGACTCTTTAGACGCGCGGGCTCGTGTTGTAGAAAAGGAATTACAAGGGCCTCGTGTCGAGGGCCGACGTATTCTTTGGGGCGCCAGCCCGGCTAATATCTCATTAATTTTATCCCCCCGCGTCTCAATGCGGTTCGTTTCCCGTCGGGTGCCGACTGAGCCGCCACCGCCACCGAAGAGCTGCCAGGTGGCCTTTGAGGTCCCCTGCCCTCTCCCAGAGGTGTCCGTCGCCTGTTGTCCCCGCGGGTCCCGATGTCACTGCAAACAGCCCCCGGTGACGCCGGCGGGACGAGGCTGCCGGGGCCCTTGGAAAGCGACTATTGGAGTGGTTGGGGCCAGCTTACAAAACCGGTGTTTCCATATGGGCGTAATTTGGACAGTTTGGTTGCCCGGGCGGTGCCCACCCTTCTGTAGAGGCTTTGGTTAGACTGAGCTTATTCTTTATAGAGTAGATTTATCTTTCACCTTCAATTTTCGATCTCTTCCGGCTCCTGGAAATAAATACCAGCCGTGGCCGGAGCGGAGCGAAAGGCAGGCGTTGAGCACCTGCAGTCGCTTTGGTTGCAGCATCTCCGGGGGGTTCCCGGCGAGCGGCCCCCTCCGCGGTGGCATCCCGAGCTGCGTGGGCACGGCGCGCGGGCTTTTCACCGCCGTTGTACCGCCAAAAAGCAATAGCTGCAAAGTGGATATAAGGACGGTGGCTGCGCCTTAGATGCAACCCAAGGTCCGTCATTTCGGGAGGAAAACAACAGTTTTCATGGAAGTCCTTTAAAGGTCCCGGGGGCAGCGTCGCAGCGGGAGGACGGGTCCCGACGACGCCGGCGGTTGGGGAGTGGACGGCGCGTCGAGAAGGGCCGTCGGGAAGGCGAGCGCGCTGCACGCGTCCCTGCTCAGCTTCCCTCGCGCTAGCTGGCTTTTCCTTCCCAACGCTGGTTTATAAAAGTATAAAAAGATTTTGCAGTCTGCAGCTTCAGCCGGCGCGAACAGCACGCGGGGTTGCGCGATACTCCCGTTCGGTTAGACCGTATCGATATCGCAGCCCTGGGAGTTTGTTCCCGTGTTTTTATTTTTATTTTTGCAAGCCCCAGATGTTTTTCCGGGGAGCGTCGGAGATTGGTGCCTGCGAGCGCCTGGCTTTTCCCCCCTTCCCAGGACAGCCGAGAAGAAGATGCTCTGCTACCCGAGTAAGGTTACGATATCCGGACCTCGCGTCTCTATGCTTCAGAGGCGTTCTGCTGTGTTTTATATATCGAAAGCAAAGGAAATAAATCTCGCGCCGCTAACGCCGCGTGTGCGCGGGGATTGCGGACGCAGCCCGGTCTCTCCGAGCAAGCAAACGCTCTGTTTCTAACCCAGTCGAGGTTTGCAACGCGCAAAATAAGGTGGTGTTTTCTAGACGTGGGATTTCCCTAAAAAGGCTATTAGCGGCGCTGGTTGTTTTTGTAACGAAGACCGGGGAGGGGGACGCAGGCGAACGCTTTGGGGCTGCGTTTGTTCGCGGGGCGATCCTTCTGTTTGATCGGATTTTGCGCGGGGTTTTCGCTTAAGCCCAGGCGGTGGTTTCCCCCGATGCGGTTAAAACGCTGTTTTGTCTCTAGCGCTTAGTTTTAATCGCCGCTGTAGTGGGAGGTGGCAAGCAAACTCAAGGCACATGCCTTTTTTTTTTTTAATATATTTTTTATTCTATATTTTATACAAGTATTTTTTTATTAGGTCCTTGACGTGCCTTTATCCTCCCGATAAATTTGCACGCTCCTGGGGTAAGGCAAAGCTGTCTTCGGCGCCGGATGGCAACGCAGCTGCCCGAAACCCGCCTGCGTGCCGGAGCCGGCGCGCGGGCACCCTTCCTTCGCCAGCGTCCCGGGAGCGGAGCAGGACCGGGCAGGGAGATGCTTCACTATAAACCCCAAATTTTTCAGCCCGTAGCCGGGCTCTGCCATCCCCGGACGGGCTGGCCGCGGCGATCCGAAGCCGCCCGCCGCAGCGGAGCGTTTCCCCGTAACGCGCCCGTCCCCGCGGCCGAACCGCGCGGCGTTTCTGCAAGGTTGGTAGCCAGTGGCGTCCGCCCCCGGCTTAAAAAAAAAAAAAACACGAGTCGACTGTCACGCTGAACACGAAGAAATGTAACTATTACATTTTACAGTTCGCTTTTGCTTTGCGGCGCATGTTCGTTTAAAGGTTCGTTTAAACCTCTCCGGGGTTTGCATTCTGCTGATAGGATAGCAGGCCTTAATTTACAGATATTCTTCAGTAACGCACGCTTTATGTACGTTCGGCTAATAGCATTATGAGCGCAGTTTGTACTAATACAAAATTAGAGCTCCGATTTGCATAAACAAATTACTGTTTGGATTAGTGCTAAACGGTTAAGACGACTGATATTTGAGGAGATTTGCTTTGGCTGGAAGGGCGCCTGTTTGCATAGCAGCATATGTGCAGAAACGAGCCGGGTGGCTCCGCGCGGATTGGGAGGGAGACGGCGTCGCGCAGGGCAAGGCGGGCTGTGAACTGGATGGGTTTTCGGCAGCAGACGAGCCCAACCAGGATGGATTTGTCCCTGGGGTGCCGCTTCAGAGCTTACGAAAGCTGTCTTTCACCTGATGGAGCAGGCGAGCATTCAGAACGACCTTAGCGTCAATACATGCGACTGTATCGCGGCTCCAGAGCGGGCTGTGAGAGCGGTGGCATCCCTACTCTCGTCCCTCCTGAGTGGGAAGCTGGAGAAGGCGCCCCAAACCTGCTCTCTTGACCCAGCTTGGGTCGCAGGCTCCGTTCTAGGCGTTGGGCATCCAGCGATAAATGGGGGATGGCAGCAGTTTTGGGCCACCGCAGGGGAGCCTTTGCGAGAGCTGGGGTTGGAGGTAACTCCGGAAATCCCAAAGCTGATGGAGCTCCGTTAAGCTCGGTTCAGCTCAGGGGAGGTCCCACGTTCTTGCTTGAGCCTCCTGTCTGTGGTGTTACAAATGCACATTTCTTTGTCTCCTGTTTGCTCATGGGCCTGGAGCTGCAAGCCGAGGGATACTGGGTTGATGGGACCCCATGGATCATCTGTGGAGATCTAGGGCATCAGCTCTGGCTGTGAGAGACAGAAGAAATGGGGAATCAGAGCTTTCCCTCTGCCTAGAGCAAGAGCATCCCTGGTTTCCCTCTGTAGTGCCAGAGAGCTCTTCCTCCACCATCCAGCGCTGTGTCCTGTACCAGATTGCGAGTAGGGAGAGTCTCCGTCTGGATGTTTCTCGCAACCTTGGGTTTGTCCACGAAGCAGCAGCTCCTCGCGATAACCTCCCCGGGTTCAGTGCTTACCTCCTCTCGGTCTCTCGTTTCCTTGCAGATCGCCGGTGTTAAACCAAACGCGCCCGTCGCCGCCGAGCAGCAAGTCGCAGCAAATGCAGCAGCGCTGGCGGAGCAAAGGCTTGCGCTGCATCGGCGGCGTGATGTACAGGGTGTCGGCGAACAAACTCTCCAAGACCTCCAGCACTCCCGGCAGGAGCAGAGAGCAGAGCGCCAAGAGCCCCGGCAGAGCAGGTGAGCGCTGAGCGTTGTTTTGTCCTGGTCCGCGATAAAAAGCCGACAATTTGGCTTTGGCAGCAAAGTCGGCTTTAAGCCGGCGTGTCCCCAGCCTGCGCGTTGCGGCATGTCACCTCCTGTGGCTTGCCGCTGCTCCTGCGCGTGGGTCCACGCTCTGGACGAGGTCCCTGAGAAGTCGAGTGGGGAAGGGAGACCTTCTTTTTTTTGTTGTTTTTGTTTAAAGAGATGGAGCTCAGCCAGCCCTTCAAACACAGCAGCCCTGAAGGGAAAGCAGTTTTGAAGGTAATTTAAGAAAATCCAGTTTTTCTCAACTCAGAGAGTAGCAGGTGTGGTTCAAGCCTGTAGAGAAACCCTGTTAATTTTGCCTCCCGCTCCCCCCTTTTTTTTTTTTTTTTTAACCTTTAGCTAAGTCCTAGGCAGTTTGAAGTTAAATAAACCTCCCAAGGTTAAATGTCTTGCTTATGCTTACCAAATTACATTTCCTCTTGACCTATGAGTGCCAAGAGGCTCATTCTGCAGGTAACTTTGAAACATTGTCGTTTTGATGCGGTTGCTGGTTTTACATGTATCTTCAAGCAAACCCGAGTCTTGCCTGTGGACTCTGGCGGGAGGCAGAAAGGCGCGTTGTCTGCTCCCGTTGTGCTCGATGCCGTTTTTAACGGTACCTTAAGCAGTTTTTCGAGTTTGAGCCTGGCCCTCAAATGTGTTTTGCTCCGTATTTGCTTTATTGCTGGGTTTTGGGGACAATTACGCTGGGAAAGACAAAGCAAGTGGCTATGAGCACGGGATGGAGGGAAGGAGCCTTGGGCAGGCACAAAAATCCTGACAGTGGGAGAACAGAGCCGCTTCGGGAAGTTTGAAAAACACGAGGAAAATTGGGAGCAAACAGCAACATTGCCACAAAGAGTAACTAACTCCCCGCTAACGCGTGCACGTAGGCGGTGAGCGGCACGAGAGAGAAATTTGGGTCAGGTGGCAGAGGCAACGATGATAAACGCTTCCTGCACATCGTCTCTGGGGGCGAGGAGGGCGGAGATTTAGCTTAAAGCAAGGATTAGCCACCCAGGGCCTGCGGCTGGGAAATGCAGACGTGCACAGATGATAGCAGAGATGCCGGTGCTGCGGAGGTCAGAGGGGCACCGACTTGCTGAAGCTTCGTTTGCAGGTAGTCTCCCTCCCCAGAGTGTTAAAGGGAGGCTCAGCAACGCTATGGGGCTGAAGCCGTGGCTGCCGTTTTCACCACTTTGCCTTGTCCAGGACAAATTTCAACGGTTGGCTACCTGGGCACACATCGCGCGCCTTCCTCCTCGCTGCTCCCTCTGCAAGTATGGACATGCATGTGTGCGCGTGTGTCCGTGCGGCTTGTGTGGACATCCGCAGTCCCGCCATAAGCTGTTAATCCTTGGCTTTGCTGCCGCACTGGAGGAGGGTGGGGAGGAATCAGCATTTGAAGGCTTGGGAGAGAAGTCTATAAAGCTAGCTCAGGAATTGGCGGACCAAGCAAAGCTCGGTGCCAGTGATCTTGGATTTCCAAGAGCTTTGCTACCAGCAATGGGATTTTCCAGAGTGTCTGAACCTCTTAACTCCTGTTGCCTGTCCATGGGATCAGGCACTTACTTCTAGGTACTTGTGGAGACTCTCCTGTAGAGCTGCTGCTTGCTGTCAGGAGACATGGTAATTCAAAGCAATTGTAAGAAATGGGAAAAACAACCTGAAAAAATGATGAGTCCAACGTACCACCCTTGGGGCAGGAGCAACAAGCTACACAAAAACAGGAGGGAACAAGCAAGTCAAGGGCGCTCCTGCTGTTAAGGACCAGCCTCTGTAATGCATCTTCTAATGCTGTACCAGCAACGCGCTATGGCAAAGGCAGCGAACATATTGCTGGAGTGTGTAAGGAGGGGTGAAACCTTTGAGATGGGGGCAGGGACCTTTCTGCTCTGCTCCGCTTGGGAGGGTGTTAGGTAGACCACTGGCTCCATCTCTGGGGACTTGGTTTCAGGACAGGGTCAGGCCGGTTGGAAGGGTCTGGGGGAGAACGAAGTGATGGCTACAAAAGTGAAGGACCTGGGTCTGCTCCATCTAAAGAGGAGGAGACGGCCTCCATATTCATAATCAGCTGAGCAAAGGAAGGGAATGATGTCTTCTCCACAGCCAGGTGGATCAGCCAAGTAAGGAACTTGAACTGTGGCAAGATGCAGATCTGATGCTAGGGAGAGGTTTTGAAGGTTGAGGAGTAGGAGGTGCTGGAGGAAGTTGGCTGGGTTGACTGACATCCCTGTTATTGGGATTTTTAAAGGACAGGTTACATGATCTGCTTGGGGGAGACATAGGTGAAGTAGGTCCTACCTTGCAATGAGGAGATGGACTTGATGACTCAAGCCTCTGACTCATTTTCAGTTGATCCACTGGTGGGTTTAATTTAGGTGCTAGGAGGCCAAGCAGAGGAATGCCAGCCCCAAACGCAGTTTCTGGGAGGGAGGTTGAGCCGTAGATACGTCAGGAGGATTTTTGCAAATTTGGGCAGCAGCATTGTTCTTGGGGTTTTGCTGGGGGGATTTCAGGTGGTCTCCTCAGTGTGAGCAAGAAGATGCGATGGGCGCCCCTCGCTTTGCGGGCTCCTCAGTGCCGTGCCACCAGCAGCCGGTGCTTCAGTGACGGTGCTTCAGTTAACCCAGGACACGTGAGCACTGGTCTGCTTTGTCCATGTGGTGGGTGACAACCCAAATTCATCCATGGCGTTGTGGAGCCTTACAGCAACAGGGGGCTGAGAGCTTCGGTCTCCCCACTTGCCCGTGAGACCTTTCCACCGGAGCAAATGGAGACTCCGTGAGCGGCGAGTCCCGAGGGCATGTGCTGAGCTTTGCAGAGGGCAGGGGCGAACCCTCTGACCTATCAGTCGCCATAACTTCCTCCGCTTGTAGAAGTGATTATTGCGGCTGTAAGAGGATTGCGTCTCTGAAAGCGAGCGTGCAGGCGGGACCCTTTGATTGGCGCTCTCCGCAACAACACTTATTTATGGCTTATTGAATGCTCGGTCCCGCTTTTGTAGGGAAGCGTTGAAAGGAAATACGCCTCTGACATAACCCTTTAACTGTTGGATTTGTCTCCGATTAAAGATGTGAGTTACTGCCTCGTCCTAATTCGCTGGCTTATCTCACCAATGTTGGCACGTAGCGAGCAGCTTGCAGAAGAGTTGTGCCTTGCAAGGAAAGGGCAGTGATTTTCAAGGGTTTTAGTTTGCTTAGGTGGCCCAAAGCTGCTTTAAGAAGAAAAGGTTCGATCAAAGGCAGCGGATGAGACCGCACTGGCCAGCTTAGGACAGGCTGAAGTTGTGCAAATTACTATTTCCCCTTTTTGTTCTTGATTTGAAAATAACGAGGCTCTCGGGAAGATGGGAAACTAGACCATGAGAAGGGCCCCCAGCAAAACCAAGAGCAAGTGGCTTTCCATCAGCTTTGGTGAAGTCGCTCAGGACTTGCAACGTCTTGGTGCAGTAAACCCTGGCGAGAGGTGGGAGGGCCAGACCCGCCAGTGGGAAGGGAGATGCTCCCAGTGTGTCCTGCATCGGAGGAGAGGCGATCCCCTCATCTTTCTTTCCCTCCCTTTCCGGAAAGATAGTGTGTCCATGCTTTTCCTTCAGTAACGTGTCATTTGGGGGAGCAGGTTTAATTAGTCCTGCTTTGGGACAGAAGGTCCCTTCTGGGCTCATTTTCTATAAAAAAAAAAAAAAACCTCTATTTTTTAGATGTTTATGTTTTAGCACGAGTCGCCTTATCCCCGCTATTTGGAGCATTCGGTCTCTAACCGTAAATCTCTCTTTCCTCTTGTGCGTCAGTACTTTCGTTTTGTCTTTGGGCTGTAGCCGTAATCCATCCTCCTTTGCAAGGGTGGATTCGACATATACCAATTTATCTTGCTTTAGGATAACTGTGGCTGGTGGGGCGTAAGACTTGCACGTACTTGCTGTGTACAAGTCTTTGCACATTTGCTGAACGGTCTGCGTTTAAACACTTTGCAAAGTATGTTTAAAAGCAGAAAAAACAGTTTTCCCGCTCCCTGCCGGTGCCAGATGCTATCTTTGGGAGAGCAGAGAGACGGGAGACACGCTGGGCGTTTAATAGCTTTGAATTTATTTAAGCTGGGATATAATTTTGCTTTGCGGTTCTGCTGTTCATCCGAACTTGTTGGATTGCTCTTTTGCCTCCTCTTGGCTCAACTGCATACAGAGATGCAGCGGGTGAAGCCTTTGACTCCCCAAGTCTTTGCCTTCGGTTGCCTCAAGCGGATCTGCTCTGCCCACGACGGCCAGTCTCCGCAGCCCGCTGAAGGCTGGGACAAAAAATCTACATCCTGAACTTGCAATTTCTTGGTTAAAAGCGCAGTGGGATGCCGAATCGGTGGCCTGGTAGCGTGGCTTGGCTCTGGGGTACTCTGTTGTGGCCATACGTGTTGTCTCTGTACTGGGAAAGTCCGCAAGCAGAAAATACCCCATTTTTAGTACTAGCAGAGAAAGCCCAACGACTGATAGCTCTTTCTAACGCAGTTGCGTTGATTCTGCAGAGGTAATCGGAATAAAAAATAGTACCAGGCCTTTTCTGACATTTGGGTTGGAAGAGTCCTTGGTTTCTAGTCTTTGGTTCAACCAAACTGGCCCATAGGTACCATAGGCCCATAGGTAATGTGGAAATTATCATTTTTGATGAGATGCCAGTAGGAAAATAGGCTGTGGGACGGCATGGCAAGTGTATGATACATTGCAATTAGATGTGGCTTCAATTAAGCAAACGCAATAATCGGGTTTCTTTGCTCACGACGACCCTTTCCTTCATTTCCTTCTGCAACCGTGGAGCCGTTGTTCGGACGGTTGAGGGATTTCCGTGAAATTGGGGAAACGAGCCAAAGGTCCTGGCAAAATAGGATGTCAAAGAGGAGGAGACCCGCCGGTGATGCCGGCGCTGGAGCCTGGGGGAGATGCTCCCGAGTATCAGCCGGACCTCGAGCCCCGCCGGCAAGAGGGTTGCGTTTGTTATTGCAGGTTTCCGATTTTCCTCGGCAACCGTGGGAACGGGCAGCCTTAGAAGTAGCTATATTCTCCCGTTATCGCAGGGCTCGGAGGGAAGAGAGAGCGGCTTATTTCCGCTGGTGAGTGCAGGGGCCGCGGCGGCGGCCGCCCCGGGGCTCCTGGCACGTCTCGAAACGAGGGGCCGCTTCGTCAAGGGGCCGCTTTCCGGTGATAACCGCGCCGCTGCGGTCGGGGACGCGCCTGGTCCTGTTCGGAGCCGGGCAGGGAAGCGTGAAAGAGCCGCTGGTAGCTGGCGGCGGTTTATCCCTTGTTCGGCCGTTAGCTTCCGCGGCGCCAGGAGTTTTGCAGCCCCGGCGAGTGAAATAAATCACCCCCCGGCAGCTGCTGGCGCTGATCGGCCGAAACGGCGGAGCCCGCTGAAATGAATAATAATTAAAGAAATAAATTTCCTGAGTGCCAACCTCGACGTTTTCCGCTCGCCGGGCCGCCCCGGACGGCAAAGCTCGACGCTAACGTGACCCGTTCGAGGCGCCGGCAGGGTGTAAGAGCACCCTCGTGCCGGGGTCCGGCGTTAAAACGGGTTTTAGCCGAGTCAACCGCGGGCGCGGTGGTGGGATAGGTGCTCCCTCGATAAGGGGAAGGGCAGGATTAAGCCTTTGGTCCCCTCTTTGTCCCTTTAGATGGGGTCTTTGTCCCTTTAGAAAAGGCGCCGGATGGGGCCCGCTGCGCCCGGGCCGTTGCGCTGTTGGGGCCGCGGATTCGTTGGGAGGAGTGGGGTGGGGGGAAAAAAGCGGGGGAAAAAGAAAAGGGGGAAAAAAAAGGAAAAAAAAAAGGAGTTAGGCTGCAGGCCCCGCTATTAATCATAGCCGTAATCATGCGTTTAACGGACATGACAGCTCGCGGTCCCCGCGGAGCGCCGCGTCTCGCGCCTGGGTTAGGTCCGACGGCGGCGTTTCAGCGCTCCCGCTCGACAACGGGGGAGAGGAGAGAGGGAGAAGAGCACCGGCGGGGCGAAAAGGGCTAAAGGCAGACTTAGGGCTCTCTTAACCGGCAGCCCGTGGGCCGTCGCCGTGCCGGGTAGGTATCGAGGCGGTTTCGGCGTATTGCTGCTCCGCCGGAGCGACGTAGGTGGTTGGACGGCGTGGAAGCGCCGGCGGTCCTCCACGGTTTGAAACGTTCTTGGTTTACATATCATAACACGGCTTCGTTGAGATACGGGCCGTGCGAAAGACGTCAGGCCGCCTGGGGCTGTTTTTCGTCGCCTGTTTTCCCTCTCCGACCGCTACGACGGGGCGGAAATCCTGCCGGCGGCGCGGTCCCCAACCCGGCTGCTCCCGCACGACCGCGCTCCGAAAGGCTCGAGCGCTCGCCGAAGGCGACGGCCGTCCCCCCCCCCCCGCAGGGCACGCGGACGCGGGGCTGGCGGTCACGTACACCTAATGCTGGCACCTGCTCGCCCCCAAAACGCACACGGCGCCGCGAAGGGGGCCGGCCGGCGGCGGGCGGGCTCGGCGGCGCGCGGGCTTTTTCTTCCTTTCCCGAGACGGGGCGATGCTGCAAGATGCTGAAAAAACCCAGCGGCGCTTGGGGTTCGGTATAGTTTTGTTTGTACTTTTTAGCCTCTTCCCGCTCCGGTTTTAGCACCTCTTTGCAAGCGAGAGAGAGATCCAAAAATAAAAAATATATCGACGGCAACTCGAAGCGCCTGCTTGGTACCCCCGCGAGCAAAACGCAAACGCGGCCGTGGGACGCGGCGCCGATGCGAGACGCCGAGGTGCCTCCGATGGAGAGGCACGGGCCGGGCTGGTCCCTCTGCTGAGCGGAGCAGATGGCCTTCCGGCGGCCCGAGTGACCCGCTCGCGCGCAGGGAGCCCGCTCGCTCGCCGGCTTCATCGCCAAGACGTCAAGGAGCCGCGTGAATTCCTGCAAAAACGAGCGGTCGTCACCGCGCCTGTGTTTTTTGATTTGTTTCCTCTCGTTTCCTACAGTGAGGTTGACCTCTACGCCCAACAGTCCTGGCTACTCGCCGTCTGGCTGCCTGAACAGATCCGCCACGAGCCGCTACATTGCCAGGTCTGTACGCCCCAGGGAAAGCGGCACGCTCGGCCGCAGCGCGAGGAGCTGGAGGCGCAGCTACTAAACTGGCTGGAAGGCCACCGGTTTTCTCCCGCCCTCCGCTACGGAGAGGTCCTGAGCTAAGCAGAAAGCACGTTCCTTGTCCCCGCTCCCGGCCGGACCCTGCCGCACGCAGCGGCGCCCCGTTGACTTTCTCGTTGCCTGGCCTTCCTTTTCGTGCTGCCCGCGCGCGACGTATCGTCGTATCCTAAAGCACGATGGTTTGCAGCCCAGGCCTCCTTCATTGCGGTAGACTGAGGTCTATTCCAGAAGTGTGGTTGTTCCAGATGTGTCTACACGCAGAGATAATGCCAGATTCCAGCTGTATTTTATCAGAACCTGTCCACCCCAATAACAATTGCCAGTGCTGTTGTACAGTCCATCACGTGCCCCTGGCTTGGTACACATGCTTCATATCAAATGTGATCATCCTTTGTGATAATTAAAGAACAACTTAGGCGTTTGCCAAAAGCAAAGCCAAACCGATTAATCTCCTTCCCTGTCCTGACTTCCTCTCTCTAAATATCCAGGCGGAGCTTGCTCGGATATCTGGAAAGCCAGCTTGACGTTTTTTGTGTGTCACTAGGAACAATTATTTTAAAATTTGCCATCAGGATTAATTGCCGTAGAGCCCCGGCTGCGAACGCTTGGCGTGCTTGGCTGGCAGGGCGGTCGCGGAGGTCCGTGTGCTGGCAGTCGGGCTGGTAATGCGCTCAGCAGATGTGTCGACTGCGGGAGAGCCCTCTTTTAACATCATAATTTAAACCGAGAAGTATTCTTCTCCTAAATCCCCGTAATGCCTTCTAATGGCTTGTCTTGTTTTAGCCTCAGAAGCACCATGGGTACCAACAGGTTTATTTATGGTAGAGCTTGCTGCCCCCCCTCCATAGTCACTGAATGGTTGAAGAAAAGCCATTTCTAATGAAAGAGCTGGTGGCACTTCTGCTGCTGAAGTAGGGAGGAAGCTGAGGAGGGCCTTTCCTGGTTAGTATTTTGCCTGTATAAAGTTCATTTTCTCATCGCACGTGGACTTGACAGCTGCAGACCACCAATAATTTTAGAGTTAAAAACCTGTGTTTCCCCCGGATAGTTCCCTTGAGCTGGCATTTATCACGAGTAACGCTGTTGTGACCCATGGGCCTGTGGTTCTGGCACCAGTAGGACTAAGACAGACAGCGGAAATGCGTATATGCGCATATATGTATATGCATGTATACTTATCCCTGGTCTCTGCGGGAGCAATGCGTGCAAAAATCCAGAGAATCTAAGGCAGTGGTTTTGCGTGCCCCCATCCAGAGCACAGCGTCCTCTGCCAACGTGAGCTGACCGCACTGTGCCATCTTAATTATCTGCACGCTGAGAGATCAAATATGTGCCCTCAGATCTCACCGTTTCCCCTCTTCCTCCTGATCACATACAGCTCTATAGCTGCTGGGTAATTACCTCTTCAGCTGGAAGCTCATGGAAAATGTGTGCTAAGCAACTTGTGGTATCCTTAAGTAGCTTCAAGCGGTACCAGGCGATGAGTGTAGAGCTTCTCTGATGTTTGGTGTTACCTTGTGTTCCTGCGGCTGTCACGCAGGCCCTCATTCACTAAGGTCGATAAGCAGGTGCCCGCTTGGAAGCCCATGAATAGCCCCGGGGGGCCCAGTGGGTCAGCTGGCAGCAGCAGATGCTGAAGTGCCCTCTGAATAGTTCGATATCATCCCATGCTTATGATCCCAGCACAGGAAAGGATATTTTCAGCTTCACTGTGTTCCTGAAAACTGCAGGAAGCTCTCTCCATACCTGTACAATCAGAGGAGAGAGGTAGTCGTGGAGGTGAGAAGGGATCTCCAGCAGTCTCACAGAATCACACAACGGCTGAGGTTGCAAGGCACCTCTGGAGATCATCTAGTCCCAACCCCCCCCTGCTCAAGCAGGTGCCTCTAGAGCACGTTGCCCAGGAGCGCGTCCAGGCGGGTTGGGAAGATGTGCGGGGAAGGAGACTCCACAAGCTCTCTGGGCAACCTGCTGCAGCGCTCAGGCACCCTCACAGTCAAGAAGCTTTTCCTCATCTCTCCATGGAACTTCCTGTGTTCCCGTTTGTGCCCGTTGCCTCTTGTCGTGTCGCTGGGCACCACGGAGAAGAGTCTGGCCCCGTGCTCTTGACACCCTCCCTTCCGATACTTGTACACATGGAGGAGATCGCCTGCCAGGCTTCTCTTCTGCAGGCTAAAGAGGCCCCGCTCTCTCCGCCTCTCTTCAGAGCAGAGATGCTCCAGTCCCCTCACCATCTTTGTAGGCCTCCGCTGCACTCTCTCCAGCAGCGCCATGTCTCTCTTGTCGTGGGGAGCCCAGAAGTGGACACAGTACTCCAGGGGAGGCCTCCCGCAGGGCTGAGGAGAGGCCGAGGATCACCTCCCTCCACCTGCTGGCAACACTCTTCCTAATGCAGCCCACGATCCCTTTGGCCTTCTTGGCCACAGGGGCACATTGCTGGCTCACAATTATCTTGTTGTCCCCCAGCACACCCAGGTCCTTCTCGGCACAGCTACTTTCCAGCAGGTCAGCCCCCAGCCTGTCCTGGGGCCTGGGGTTATTCCTGCCCAGGTGCAGCACCCTGCGCTTGCCTTTGTTGAACTTCATGGACCCAGTACTGACCCCTGGGGGACACCGCTGCAGCAACATGTTGCAGTTTTTTTAGGATTCAGGGTAAAGTTGTCCAAAGCTCAAAGTGACTTAAGAGCTTATGGCCTACTGAGAATTTCCTCAATATCTCACTCTCTTGAAAAGTGGAACTTGGGCTTCTCGGAGATTTTAGGTGCTGTCCACCTGTTTTCTCTATGTCATTGTGCAAGTTAGGTTGATGTGTTGACATGGGAGATGTTACCTGAACCTGTCTGTCTCCCTCTGTTTAGTCGTGCTGTTCAGCGGAGTTTGGCCATCATTCGTCAAGCCAAACAGAAAAAAGAGAAGAAGAAGGAATACTGTATGTACTACAACCGCTTCGGCAAGTGTAATCGTGGAGAGAGCTGCCCCTATATCCATGATCCAGAGAAGGTGGCCGTCTGCACCAGGTATGGATGGACACAGCAAGCACATGCTTTGGCCCATCACACTAACCTGAGCTGTGAATATTGGTTGGCTTAGGTGCTTGCTCATGTGATATTCCCCAGGGAAACACCTAAATAACAGAGATGTAAGAACACAAGAATCACGGTTCTGGGCCAGGCCGAGGGTCTATCTAACTCTCTTGGGTTAGAGGGCACTGACAGGAGCCGTCCAAGAACTGAGGCTCTCAGAGAAGGCTTTTTCTCCTTCCTGGGACCTCTCAACTTCTGGCAGTCAAGTGCTGCTGCTTGGTAGGGTTTTCAGCTGTTGGAGGTTGCAGCCAAACTGTCATGTAGTCCTTTCTTTAACCTATCATATTTATGGTAATGGGTTGCCCAACTGAGTTACTCACTCATGTAAAGTGATTCCTCCACCTGCTGCTTGACCACTGTACTGGGTGCCTCCTCATTCATGTTTTATGGGAAGTATGGAATAATCATTCCCTAACCTCATTCTTGGCACCGTTTATAACTCTGTATAGTCCCCCCACTCTATCCCAACTTGCCAGACTGGAGAGTCATGATCTGTTTAATCCCTTCTAATAATGTTACTCTGAATTTACGCAGCATTTTACATCTACAAAGTGCTGTTCATGCCAATTCAGCATTGCACAGCCAGACTCCAAGTTAAATATACACATTTGGTTGTTTTGCACAGCCTGTAAGGATTACAGAAATATTTCATTCATATGGTGGACCTGGATGCCATCCGCAATACAGTTACATCTGATAAGTAAGCTTCCGTATCATACTACAGAAGCTCTAAAACCAAGAATGAAAGTAGCATGTATTGTCATGTGTTTTAAGAATTAGTGATAATATTAAAACAACAGCTCTTAAATATGGTCAAAATAAGAATTATTAGTCATTTACTAATTGCTGTCAGGCAGAAAATACTATTGCAGTTTTCCAGGTGAAGAAACTGAGGCTGAAATAGTTAGCCATGCCCCAAAGGGACCATCTGACCAGACTGAGCTACTTTGTTGGTCCTGATTAATGCATTTGGGGGTGAACGGGGCAGATGGTGCTACTGTCAGAGCAGTGTGGGTTTAAGCTGAGTGGCTCGAGAGCCTGCCCTGTGGCATGGCTGCGTCCCAGCTTTTCTTCTTTTACAGACTGCTGAGTTTTCCAGGGGAGGTACAGACTCCTGTAGCCTTTTCGCAACTATAAGCTGCTTTATTGCATATGGGAATTTGCCTTACTTGGTCACCTTTGACAGCTCCCCCTACAAGTAGTCATGGAGCCACAGGAAATTGTGGGTGCTGGTTTAAAACTGCTGGCTTGAACCTGAAAATCAGGGTGACCAGTGGGAATTGAAGCGCGCAAGGCCAGGCCTCTCTGGACACGTGTCCACAGTCCGGAGAAGAAGAAGGTCTGCCTGCCTGAAGCGCAGCAGATATGATGCCCTCTGTTCTTCGGCAAGTCTTTCCCTCTGCAGAGCACAGGACAAGGTGTTGGAGTTGGCCACTCTCTCATTTCCACAGCCTTTGACCTACTCATCCCTCATTTTAGCACTGTGGGTATTTTGGGACTGAGTTATGGGGCACGCGTTGATACTTCCAGTCTTGTTAACTATCCTTTGGTGGGTAGATGCTCCCTAAGTGCTGCCGGATAAAGCTAGTCCCTTCCCTTTTTCCAAATTTTGGTGTCACCTTGTTGCCTGGGATTGTCCAGGCCTGGTTGCTCTGGGTTGTCATCTGCTCGAGAGCCTACCTTTATATAAAACGCTGCATAAATCCATCATCTTCGCTTGCTTGATGGTCTCCAGGCAGTACATTTCCATTCTCAGTGGAACTGAGAGCCACGGCAGCAGCCTCCACATGAGAAGGCTCTCATGTATCGATGGGTCGCAAGCCTGCCAGCAGAAAACAGCAGTAGATGTGGATCTTCCTGGTGATGCACCTGGGTGACCTCTGTCTAGCAGCATTTCTCAGAGATAGGTCGCATGGGTGGGAGCTGGAGTGTTCATAGATCCACTCAGATCCATGCAACGGTTTCCAGTCCTTCAGCGTGTGACACCATGCAGCTAAGAGACTTTGGTAATTTATTACAGGAAAACTGATTAACGTCGCCAGCTCGTTATACCTGCCCGATGTTTGATTGAAGTATATTATTAGTCATTTAAAAAGTGTAGAAAAGCCAACCTCACTGGTGAACTCCTTGAATAATTTCTCCGTAAAATTGCTGTGTGCTCAGAATCGTTTCTGTGTTGCACAAAGCTCAATGTGAGACGATATCAGAGGGAGAAGTGTTTTTTTTTTTTTAAACCTGATTTCACTTGTTTGCACTCATTCTCGTACCACATACCCACAAGCACCGAGGCCCATGTGTCCGAGTTGTCCAGCCAGGATTACTCCTGATTACACAGAGAACAAGGGGCGATGGCTACTGCATCCTCATTTCTTCTTATGTTGGTGACCCTTGTCTGGCTTTTGGCTATGATTTTGCGTCCTTTAGGAATTGATAGCACGTGTGATCTTGTGAGTCTCCATCCCACTTCTGTGCATCACTAGACAACGCTGGTGATTTACTCCCTGTCTTTTGTCACCTTACCTGGTGCCTTATGGCTTCAGTCCCTTTCTTTATCTCTCTGCCATCATCTCTTAATTCCTTCAATGCCTTTTTTTTAAACTATCCTTTGTTGTCCAGATCTGGGTGTCTTGAGGGGTTGCATGTCGCTCTGCTGTGATCTCAATGACCCGCTAACCTAGCTACTCATTACAGGGTTGCATTTGTCTTCCGCTGTTCCTTCTGCTGCTTTTCACGTCCCTGCAATCCCATTTATAGCTTGTTCATACCAATCTGAACATCTGCTGTCACTGTGATAGCTCCTAGGAGAGCTTTGAGTCTAAATGCCTTTGCGTGCCTTGGGATCTTGGCGTCTCGTGCAGGCATGTCCCTGGCCCTCCTCTTTAGCGCTCACACCTGAATGCCCCTGAGCGCAGAGCTGGCCTCTCTTTGCCTTATGCAGCATCCCACATAATCCAGCCTTTAGGAAGGGCCTTACTCCTCCCGCACACCTTCTCTGAACGTCACCGTTCAGGCCTTTCTCTGCTTACTAATAAGCAGCCAAACGCAGCGTGGAAAGAGCAAAATCTTTCAGGGGACACCAGCTGGTCTTCTGAGGAGAAGGATGCGTGCCAGTTTGGTTCGTGCAATGGGCTTTTAGCAGTGAACCGCGGAGCAGCGGCGTGCGTTTGCACAAATTGCACCTCGGGGCGCGGGGTGGCCAAGCCGAGTCAGCAAGGGGGAGCCGCGGTGTTTCCAACAGCTTGTTCCGTCAGCTGGTCTCACTCTAAACCCTCTCCCCTCCGGTCTTTTGGCAGGTTTCTCCGTGGCACGTGCAAGAAGACGGACGGGACGTGCTCGTTTTCCCACAAAGTTTCGAAAGATAAGGTTGGTATGGCTTTCTAACGAGCCCATTCCAGCTTTATTGGAGAGCTGACCCGAGGAGGCAGCGTTTATGGCGGTTGGAGGGAAGTCGATGTTATAGAGTGTTTCAAATCGAGTTCATTTGTGGTTTGCTTGCCAAGCTGTTCGGGCTTATTACAGGGTCAGAGCTTCTAATGAGAGCAGAGTGTGCCTCTTAAACCAAAGCGGTGAATCAGGAGATTAGTGTGTTAAGGAGCGGATTTGAAACCGGAGCACCTGGGGCTGTTTGCAGTGTCAATAACATGTGTTGGGTTAAGGAGTGCTTAAACTCCAGTGGGCAGAGAGCAAGAACACAGGGAGAGTACTTACTGCGTCTAATCCTTAGTTACCTCCGTAAGATCACACTTTGCTCCAAATCACCCCACGGCAGCGGTCAGGGGAAGGGGACGTTGCACCACGCAGCAGCTTTGCGATATAAATTAACCTTTTTGAAAAACCAGGCAGGGAAACGGTTTGGCAGAACGGCTTTTGATTTCACCGTTGTTTTCACTGTGCGGGCTGTATTTGGGGCTCTTTGGCTTTAAGACATGGAGGAGGGTTGAAAAATAATTAGGTTTCCTTTTAGCGATTGTCAGTTGACAGTTTAGCAGGATAACCTGCTTTCAGGGGACTGGGATTTCCGGCTGGACGTAGCCTTGAGGAGCTAAGCATTGAAGCCCAGGTGGGGTTGGTGCTGAGGGTCAAGCGTAGTTGCAGGCTCTTAGCTGGGATGTGCTTGAGGCACCTGTTTACGTGTCAGCTTTGGGTGGACTTGCAGGGACGCAGCCAACGTACAAGGCGGTAAGTTTTAATCCCACTGGGGTGGTAAATGTGTGGCAAGAGCAGTGTCACTGTGCCGGCAGAAGTTTGTGATCTGCTCCGAGGATGCGCATGCCGAAGCCTGGATGGGATGAGAAATGATCTTCCCGGAAGAGCCCTAAGATTGTCCTTTGTCCTGTTACTAGATGGATACGCAGCCCCCGTGGTGCGTATTTCTGGTCTGTCATTTGTCGAAAGAAGCTTGTACAACTGTGCACCTGGGGCACGGCAGGGACCGGAGCTCCCGTGAGCTGTGCCGGCCCAAAAAGCACTACTTTTGATTAAGCTTTGGTCATTTAGTGCATGCTGTGTGGAGTGCCCTGGTAGCACCTTCTTCCTGTGCCTTCCTCCTACTTGCAACTTCGGGACTCGATTTTCAGATAGATATACAGCGTTATTGGCTGCTTTAACAGGACCGCGCAGCTCTCCCGCTACCAGAGCATCGCCCAGCTGTTATATTAAGGCTCCTATGGGCCTTGGAAACAAATGTTTGGTGATGTGTGTTTCTAGCAATGCATGTCGTGTCCCTCGGAGAAGAAGGATTATTCCTTTCTGATCTGGGCGCCTCGAAGCGGATCAGAGCTCTCAGCTCGCCAGCTGAGCTCAGGCCCCTTGGCTGTGATTTCACAGTCCCAGAATCACACAACGGCTGAGGTTGCAAGGCACCTCTGGAGATCATCTAGTCCCAACCCCCCCTGCTCAAGCAGGTGCCTCTAGAGCACGTTGCCCAGGAGCGCGTCCGGGCGGGTTGGGAAGATGTGCAGGGAAGGAGACTCCACAAGCTCTCTGGGCAACCTGCTGCAGCGCTCAGGCACCCTCACAGTCAAGAAGCTTTTCCTCATCTCGCCATGGAACTTCCTGTGTTCCCGTTTGTGCCCGTTGCCTCTTGTCGTGTCGCTGGGCACCACGGAGAAGAGTCTGGCCCCGTGCTCTTGACACCCTCCCTTCCGATACTTGTACACATGGAGGAGATCGCCTGCCAGGCTTCTCTTCTGCAGGCTAAAGAGGCCCCGCTCTCTCCGCCTCTCTTCAGAGCAGAGATGCTCCAGTCCCCTCACCATCTTTGTAGGCCTCCGCTGCACTCTCTCCAGCAGCGCCATGTCTCTCTTGTCGTGGGGAGCCCAGAAGTGGACACAGTACTCCAGGGGAGGCCTCCGCAGGGCTGAGGAGAGGCCGAGGATCACCTCCCTCCACCTGCTGGCAACACTCTTCCTAATGCAGCCCACGATCCCTTTGGCCTTCTTGGCCACAGGGGCACGTTGCTGGCTCACGGTTCACTTGTTGTCCCCCAGCACACCCAGGTCCTTCTCGGCACAGCTACTTTCCAGCAGGTCAGCCCCAGCTCCAGATTTATAGCGGCGGGGCGTGGGCTATCCCGAAGCACGGAGCGACTTGGCCGTTTGCCTTCCTGAGCTCCCTGCTAGCCCGCGGGGTTGCTGGCCGCGGTAGCGATACCCTCGTTACTCAACGCGCCGTCTGCGGCGGAGAGGTGGGAGAAGTCGGTCGTGCCCGCTCGGTCAATGAAGGATGCCAGCAGATGACTGCTCCGTGGTACCTGCCCCACAGGGGGAAAACGAGCCCTTGGGACAGGGAAACGCGGCGGCAGGGGACTTGCCCCCGGAGCGGGAAGCACAGCGTGGGAATTTGGATGCCGCCAGGCCACGCAGAGCCACCAGCGTGCCCCAGGTGCTTTGGAGAAACGGGTGACGGCGAGCGACGGGGCGGAGGGCAGCGGGCGCCTGAGGGTTAGCGCGAGGCTGGGACGTGGGCGAGCACCTGCTGCTGCGACGGCTTTTTCGCCCTCGAGGAGTTCGGCGAGAATCAGCGTTTTCCTGCCCTAACGGCGCTTCGAAGCTCTGCGGCGAGCCGTTTGCCAACGCGCGTCGAGTGGCGGGTTCATTAGCCGCTGCCACGCGCACGCGCGCGTGCTCGCTCCGAGCTATCGAAGGTGGCCGCGCCACCCCGGTGCCTTGAATTAATGTTATTGTTATTTGCGCGGACGTGGTGGGGTGCAAACGAGGTTAATTGAAATGAGAGTGCTGCTTCCTCTTGATAATGGCTCGGGCTTGACAGCTAGGAGGAGTTTATTTTCATAGAAGAGCTGGCTTGATTATGCCTTTTTATTAGAGCTAATTTGGGCTCTATATCAAAAAGTGCATTAAGGGAATCATTTACGGTCACGCCGCCCCCAACAAAAAAGATAGCCCGGAGAGCCCTGTCCTTTATGTTAATGTCTGCAGTTAAAAGACAATTAAAAATAAGCCCTTCTCTTTTGAAAGACTCTTTGTTTTCTTTCCCTTCGGCTTCCCCCTGCCCTCTCTATTTCTCTCCCCCTCTTTTCCTCAAGTGAGGCGATTTAGGTAAAACCCTAACGTACCCTTCAGGGAGAGGGGCTTTCCCGTATTGCGGCGGCGGCTATTGCTGGATTGTAAAAGTTGGCTCGGGGACGCTCGCAGCGGCAGGACTGAGACGCCGCCGGCCAACCGAGGGCTCGACGTAAGGGCAGCTCGGGAAATGGCGCGGGCCCGCCGGCGAGCCGGGCATCAGCATGGAGCTAGTGCGATTCCTAACTGGCTCGTCGGGTCGGGAAGTTGCGGCCGGTAGCCGGCGTGTTAAGGATGCTGGAATATCTCCGTGGGCTGGCAATTGCTGGTTTCAATTGACGTGGCGCTACTGGAGAGAGTGCAGCGGAGGCCTACAAAGATGGTGAGGGGACTGGAGCATCTCTCCTCTGAAGAAAGACTGAGAGAGCTGGGCCTGTTCAGTCTGGAGAAGAGAAGACTGAGAGGCGATCTGATCAACGTGTACAAGTATCGGAAGGGGGGGAGTGTCCAGAGGATCACAGAATCATTTAGGTTGGAAGGGACCTCTGGAGATCATCTAGTCCAACCTCCCTGCTCAAGCAGGCTCCTCTATAGCACGTTGCCCAGGATCACATCCAGACAGGTTTTGAATATCTCCAGGGAAGGAGACTCCACAACCTCTCTGGACAACCTGTTCCAATGCTCTGTCACCCTCACAGTCAAGAAGTTTCTCCTCATGTTCAGACAGAACTTCCTGTGGTTCAGTTTCTGCCCGTTGCCTCTTGTCCTGTCGCTGGGCACCACGGAGAAGAGACTGGCCTCATCCTCTTGACACTCCCCCTGCAGATACTTGAAGAATGAGGCCAGGCTCTTCTCCGTGGTGCCCAGCGACAGGACGAGAGGCAACGGGCACAAACGGGAACACAGGAAGTTCCATGGAGAGATGAGGAAAAGCTTCTTGACTGTGAGGGTGCCTGAGCGCTGCAGCAGGTTGCCCAGAGAGCTTGTGGAGTCTCCTTCCCTGCACATCTTCCCAACCCGCCTGGACGCGCTCCTGGGCAACGTGCTCTAGAGGCACCTGCTTGAGCAGGGGGGGGTTGGGACCAGATGATCTCCAGAGGTGCCTTGCAACCTCAGCCGTTGTGTGATTCTGGGAGTCTGGGATTATAACAGCTGGCGGGAAGGGCAAGTTTTGTGGTTTGCGGCAGAGGACGGCGAAGAGCGTCGCTCGCGCTCTCGCTTCCCCCTGCTCCATTGCGAAAGCACCGTGACGGAGAGCGCGGGAACGCCCCGAGTGGCTGCTCTGGATGCAGCCTCGTGAGCGCCCCTGGGAAACAAGGTTTGCGGCCCTTGGCAGCGCGGCTGTGCGCTTGAGTTGGCGTCTTTTGCAAGCGAAGGAGTCTGGAGAGCAGCCACCTGCTTTTCTCTCCTCTTCAAGGTTAGTCGGGAGTGCCGGCAGCTTCACGGTGGCAGGGGACGGCGGATCTGCCGCTCGGTGAAGTCCCTCCACCCCGTGACGGCCGAGTTTATTACGGTTCCCTTGTCCCTTCTCTGTACTGTGTAAAGAGGCAGTTTTCTCCACGATGGCAGTTTTCACTCTTTCCACCCGCTCTCCAGTAGCCTGAAGGATGCTACGGCAGCGGGTTTGCCCCCGTGCATAGATGCAACGGGACCGTGCAATGTCAGGGAACTGTATTGCAAGAGCTCCATAGAAGAGCTAAAAATACCTCTGGGATCAGTGGCTGGCAAAAGGCATATATTTATTTTATGCGTGTCATGGTTTTATTTCAGTTCTGGGCGTTGGAACGGCTCCTAATCTACGCGGGTTGGCGAGGGAAGCGCTAACGGTTTTACCATCCTCTGCCCTTGCAGATGCCCGTGTGCTCTTACTTCTTGAAGGGGATCTGCAGCAACAGCAACTGCCCGTACAGCCACGTCTACGTGTCCCGGAAAGCCGAAGTGTGCCAGGATTTCCTCAAAGGCTATTGCCCCATGGGAGAAAAGGTAAAAGAGGGGACTGCACTCGGCGCGTCTCTCCCCGCCCGCGCAGCCGGCTGCGGTGATTTGATGCACTTTGGCTGAAGTACCGGTGGGAGGGAGCCGCGCCACTTGTTAAGCGTGTTGGTAATCCGCAAGCTGTTTTTCACGCGAGCTATAGCACCGAAGGGAGCCGTTGAGCTGGAAGCTGCCGAACACCTGGCCGTGATGAACAGCAGTCCTGCGCCTTTCCAAAGGTTTATGGGCAAAACGGCTTTGTTTCCTTACAGGCAGGCAGAAAGGAAACAAATGAAAGATGCTGCGGCTCGCAGTCACCGTGCCAGTCTTTCCCTGGGAGGAGCTGCTCCGGGGCCTCCGTAACGTTTCCCGCTGCTCAGTGTTTGTTGGCAGCTCCTGGCAGACGGTTTTCTCCTCTGCCCGGCTGTTGCATGGCTTAGTTGAACTAAGGGAGAAGGTGGACCATGCTGGACACAGGGCCCCAACGTGCCCTGCTATTTCGTTACCGCGCCGTAATCATTCTGTTCGTTCTGCTGCTTTGCATAAAAAACAAAATCTGTTTTTCCGTGAGTTCCTTGCCATTACTAGGGTTATTTAAACATTCCTCTGCCTTTTTTAAGGGCTGCTTGCCCCAGTCATGGACCGGTGAAGAGCAGCAGGGCGCTGCCGGTGACGGACCTTCCTTGCAAATGAACTTGCAGCTGCCAAATTGCAGTAGCTTGTTCTATGCAGAGATGAATTTCTGTTCACCTCTAGAGGCAGGAGTTTGTAAAGACAACTGTCGGTATGACATGAAGTCGTTTGTATGTGTTAAGAGTGGATCTGTAGCTTCCTGCTCTGCCATGTTGATCTACCCCGATTGTGTCCTAGGCTTTCTCCAGACTGTTAACTACAAGCATGCAACGTTATCTCTTGGGCCAAGAGTTTCCTCCTTAGATTTTATTTTTGATGTGTCTGTATGAAAGTGCTATTGTAGCACGGAGGTCTGAAGCATGGAAGTAAAGGTGGATGCTTGTGAGCCGCCTTAGCCACATGCCAACATGGGAGTGAAAATCCCCAAATTCCTTGGGATTTCTCTACTTAGGAAACGCACCGTGGACTGCCAGGTGACACGGAGGGGTTCAGAAAGGCCAACTTGGAGCACCAACTTACCATCATATTCGAGAGTACCTAACCCCGGAAGTGGAGAGTAATAATTCAGAAAGGGTAGCCGGTAATTTGCCAAAAAGGATTAATAAACAGACCAAGGCGGGCTCTGAGACGCATGGAGGTTACGCGTTTCTGATGTAGTTGAGAGCTGGTGGCCCATTCTGTTCTGCACGCAGTTATGTGGTGGCTTTTTGGTCCAGCGTTCGTTATGTCCTGTGCAATGCTGTATCATCCCTGGGAGCCCCGTGCTGACTTCGCTAGAGGATGGGACCCCTCCTCGTCTCTCCTTCTGCTTCTCTCCAGGTACTTTGCCTGGAGGCTTTACATAGAGGAGAGCATCAGATAAATTATCTGGTTGGGTTTAGCCACCGATGTGTGCTGACAGTGAGTGAGCAGAACAAAATGCCAACTTTTGCTCCAAAGTGGAGGCTGTGGTAGGTACCGTGTTGAAACCATGATAGCGACCATGCAAACGCTGCTTTAAACCAGCTCTCCAGCTGAAAAACAAGCCAGTAATGAAACAATCATTTTGTTTTTGTAAAGTCTGCCAGATTGCAGGGACCCCAGCAGGTCTGTAGAATGATATTATTTTATTGCATTTAATAGAGACACATGAATAAATGTCTGTCTCGACATGATTTTGCAGACTTGCTGCTCCTGAAAGTTTTTCCCCCCTCCTCAGGACTGAGGCTGCTTTTCCCTAAGGAATTTGCCTGTATGAACTGCTGGACACTTGGAGCTATGTGTTTCTCCAAACTGGAGCCTGAAGAGGCTCGTATCCTCTTTTCCTCCACTCCAGTAGCTCTTGTTGATAAAGATCAATTAAAAGCAAATAAATAAGGTCAATAAAGCGAATTGCTGGGCTGCTCTTAGACCCATCCCAGGGTGCAGGTGGGAGATGCAAAGCCAAGGGGGCAAAGACGCTTGTTGGCAAGAGTAGTCCCAAAATGCAGCCGGCGAGAGGGAAGGTGAAGCCAAGATGTGCTGGGGTGGACGGGCCGAGCTGAAGCAGTTGGCGCTCGAGTAGCGCCTGGCACGGCGGCGTTATCACGCGAAGCCCGCCAGGCTCGCGTCCAAGTTGCCCCGGCGCGTGGCAAGGCGCCAACGCAACGAAAAGCGGCACTTTCTGGCCCAGGCAAAGCAAGGCGAAACCATCCCTTCTTGGGGGAGAAACAGCTACCGGGCAAAAGCTGTGCAAAGGGAGGCAGAAAAGCCAAAACTAAGAGCTGTAAGGAGAGCGGGATGTCAGCAGGAGGGGATGAACACGCTAATAAATTAGCCTTTGCCTAATTACTTTTTGCGGCAGTGCCCGGAGAGGATGGCGGGCAGGATAAACATCGCCTCCTAAGGAAAAGAGAGCCATCCCGCCATCTCCCTCCAGCGGAGCCCTGGCCACGCAGGCTGTGTCCCTACAATTATTTTAAAATATTCCAATTTAAATGAAAATATAAAAGAGATATTTAGAATATTTATTCTATTAGTAAAAGTGCTTACCGTGTCACTTTTAGAGTGTCAGAAAAGCATTCTCCTACAGATGATGGATAGCAGCCTGTAATTATATATGGGGAGAAATTGCTGAGCGGGCCATATTTAACTGGGGAGGAGACATACCAGCTTGGGCCATTAAGGGTTAATTTTATTCTCAAAATAATATAAAAAGTGCTGAGTCCGTTCCTTTGCTCAAAGTAGAAAGTCCTCAAATGGACCCCGGAGAGTTTATAATATTCTCCTGAATCAAGTAAAAATGTTAACCTTGCTTCATAAAACGATGGCTTGTTAAAGATGCGCAGTCCCTTTTCTTTTGAATAATTTAGGACAGGAGTAAATCTTTCCTTGTTCTGTGTTTTTGTGTCCGAGAAGCAGCGGAGCCCATCTGCCTGCAAGCTGAGCCGCGGCAGGCAAGGAAGGCGAAGGAGCTCGATGGTGCCCTGGCGTCCTCGAAGCATAAACTCAAACGAGGACGCCCCGCAATTCGAAATTTGGGTGCTTTGGCGCTGGGGTTTGGCACTGCTTTGTGTCTGGCTCTCCCTCCAGCCACTTCTTCCTCTTTACCTTCCCCTGAAGAAGCGCGCCTTCTGCTTTTTATCGGGCCTTCATAAAAAATGCCCATTATAATCCATAATTTATTGCGTGTCGTTGGCAGTGTCTCGCCTTAAGTACTTTCTGGACTTGCTTCCAGGACACGCAGGTAGAGAGCATCAGCTTTTGCTCATCTCGTGGGCCGTAACTCTGACCTGCTCCGTGCGTACCCATCCTGCGTGAGCTTTTAATGAAAGGGATGCCAGCCGTTGTACAGGGCTGGCCTGCTCTGGCTGCAGCAGGAAAGGAGAATAAATGAGAAAGCTTTAATTTTAATTTAAAGTGAGAACATGGATTTCCAGCATCCTCACCTGTTTGTCTGTTGTTCCCAGGGGCTGGAAAATGCTGCCCCAGACCATTGGCATCAGGAGTTTTGGGACCATCATCCTGGGGCAGGATCGTCACCTTTAGCTGAGCCATCCCCAAGGGAAGTTTCTCTAATCCGTGTGTGTGTGCGTGTTTGTGTAACTGTACAACTTTCTAAGGGGAGCAGAGGAACCTGCAATTCCAGATTGGGGAAGCAGTTGGTGAAATACAGCTCCGAAAGCTCTCTCCCCTGTAGCTCTTCCCTCTGATCACCAAATCACCTCTAACCTGGTACCGTATGCCTCTTAACCAAAAGTACTGGGCTGTTCTGCAGGCGCTCTCGATCCCTGGGGACACGTTGCTTTCAGGTGTCGGCAGGTCTGGCCCGGCTGCATGGTGCTTCAAGGTGTGCTCTGGAGGCCTCCAGGGCTTCTAGACGCAGCCTGATATCTCCTTCTGACCAGAGCGTTTTTCACTGGAAAAGACAATGGATTCGGCTGAGTGGGCCCCTCCGTGAATTTGTGTTGATTTCAGCAAATTCCTCCAACTTGAAAAAAAGAAAAGAAAACCCAATATGTTTAAAGTGTTACTTGAAATACAAGGCTGAGGCGGTGAGGTTGATGTTTCCATCTCGGCCACTCTTCTCCCTGGCAGCTTGCTGACACGAGGCCGCCCAACCATGGACAGTGCTTCTCCCTCCCTGCGCCGGGAATGTCCCTGGGGCTCCAGGACCTTCTCCGGCACTAAGAAGCGGTCGGGTCGGGGCAAAGCCGGTCAGGCTGGTCTCATCGTCCACCTCGGCACCATGCGCCAGAGGAAGCCGAAGTGGGAAGTGGGGAGGGAGGGAGAAACACGGCCTTTTGCAGGTGCTCCCCAGGGTTTTTCAGAGCCGGCCACCTGGCACCTGTCTTGTGTGTGTTGGTGGCACCGTGCTGGTGCTGGGGTACTTTCTGCTGGCTGCAATCACAGTCTTGTCGGCTTACTCACCGACTGTTTTAACAGGTTGTACTAAGATGAAGGCTACTGCTTTTCGTTCCCATCCCATCCTCCCCTTGTAGGTCCCCTGGTCTGGCTGTGAGTTTGTGGCATAGATTTCCTGGCAGAGGCTGGGGAGAGGCTGCCAGGTGCCAAGGATCATCTAGCACTAGGGAGCGAGGCCCGTGAAGGCATGTCCTCCAAGGAGGACTAACGAGCAGGCTCCTGACGAGGGCACCCTGCCCTCCCTGCTGGCTGCCCCACACTGCGGATGCTGAAGGCGACTTGCTCTGTGGCTTGATGCTGATGCCGCTCTGAGTCTCTCTACCTTTGCCACAGGCACTGCTTGCTCCTGCCGCCAGCCTCGCTTCTGGACCGTACGTGTGTGTATGGCAAGAGCCAGGCTCAGCAGATGGAGATCTGTGAGGACCCAAGGGTTCGGCTCTGGGGAGCTACCCTTTAAGCCCAGGTTTTATAACTCTCTGGATAAGTTCTTTAAACAGAGCAGCAGTTTGTAAGACTTGAGCACAGCTCCAGGTCCAGGCAGGCGGGTTGATGCTACTTGCTGGTGCCACCGGTTACGTCACGTTAGCAGATGGCTAACTTGCACGGGCGGCTTCCCTAAATTAATTTTCCATTTTGAGTTTTGCTGCAGTTGCCGAAGGGATCCGGCTGCTGCGAGCGGGCTGGGGCTGGGGAGGAGGGCTGCTCAGCTCCAAAGGGAGCGCCGCGGTCCGTGAGTCCCTGCTAAGCCACCCTCTGGCGTGCTCCCACTTGGCTCCTGAAATAAGGTACAATACCTGGCCCAGAGGAGATTGTTGGGCAGTAACGCGTGCTGCGTCGAACTGAAGACAGGCGAGAAGCGGGGCAAATGTGGGATGAAGTGTGCTTGCACCACTGTTTAATAGCTCTGTGCATAGTCTGTGTGGGCTCTGCCTGGGAGCTCGTGCCCAGCAGTCCTGGGAAGGGCTTGCGATAGGTTTGGAGATGGCACCAAGGAGTGGGCGCCTTGCAAGGCATTTTACAGATGCAAAACTTGAGTGACGGGTGGAAGAAGCATGTCTGGGGCTGGTTACGGTGCCATTGCCTGTAGACAGCGTTCAGCCCTCACAGCGCATCGGAGCAAAGGCGAGGAAGTCAGTCCGGCTTCCTCTATCTGCTGCATCTGTAAAATTGGTCGGTATTAAATAAGCCTTTCCCCCATGGCGTCTATTAGCGAGCACAGTGCCGTAAATACCTATCTTCATATTGGTGCCATCAGCTGCTTTGAAGCCTGTGGGTAAATTGTTCCCCCTCGGGAACTGTTAAGCGGTGAGACATGCTGAGATTAAACAACAAGGCTACTGTGCAACTACACGGGGAAGTAGGCTGGAATAAATCACCGGGAAGCGGGATCTGCGTATGGTAAGTCAAGGCACAAACAAAGTCAGCATGAGCTTTATACATTTGGGTACTTTCGGGTCGTGTTCCTAAATGGGTCTGAATTTGGGATTTCCAGTACGGTCCTGGCTGGCCGTGTTCTGGATCTGCCTCTTTGAAAAAGCCTACTTTAGGGTCGAAACCAGAAGCTAATTAAAGCTTTTGCTATTTTGCTGGGAACATGTGAGGAATCACTCAAATGACTCAAAATACCTGGAACTCTGACCCAATTTATAATTTATTCACATGAAGCATCAGTAACTCTCAGGTTAACTTGGTCAGTTCTGGTTAACAAGAGCTACTCGGGGAAGTGCCACTTCCTTGGGAAAAATCACTTTTTTTTTTGCCCCCATGTGCAGTGTGGTTTTTTTTTCATGGTGCCAGCTGCATGCTTTCCTGCAGAAAATTAAAATACGGGGACTTTTTCTTAGATCGCGTGTTGTTCTCTTTTGTATTTCTCTAGTCTGATGATGTCTGAGGTTGTTTCGGATTTTCTCATTAGCTGGTGGAAGTTTAACAGGTTCCTACAGTAAATTTTTTTCATGTCACGTATCTAACGCATTAAACTTAACGCATGCCTGATCTTTAAGAAAAGCCACATTAGCCCTCTTAGTGGCAGCTACCAGTTGTGTGTCTTTGTGTGGTTTTCTCTTACTATCTTGCGCTTGCTTGGGGAGTGACTGCCTGGCATCCTTGGTCTCCCTTAGCGCACAAATGTGAAGGAAGATCCAAGCTGCTTATATTGCATATTCTCAGCTTTTTCTTGTTGTCTTTTGGGCAAAGCAGCATTTTTCTGGTTTTGCTGCAGTGGCCATCAGATGTTGGTCTTTCTTGGTCTTTCTTCCCCCTTGTTTGATGCCAAGCTGAGTCCCAGCCTGCTGCTGTGCTCTTTGCTGCTGGCCAGCTTGTCCTTTCATCGAGACATGAAGCACATGCAGTCATCGAGGAACCTATGTCCTTCCCTCCAGGTAGCTGCTGGCTGATTTCTAGCTCTGTAAAGACACTCCACCTCCTGGGTGTCATCCTAGGTTATGTCGCAAACAGTTGCAGTGATTGTCTTTGGCCACCACGGTGTGTCCGTCACGTACCAGCGGATACTGGCGCTCTCTTCCCAGCAGTGTTGAGGGACTTGTCGCCAAAACGCTGCGAGGTGCTTCACAACAGCAGCTCCCTGCGTCCGGCAAACGCAGGAATTGCAATGAATTACTGCATATAAATCCTGTAAAAATCATTTCTTGCTCCTCCACCGTGCTGACGTCCTGTTGAGCTCCAGTATTTTCCTCCTCCCCGAGGTCCCTGCCACTGCTGTGGCGGAGCTCAAACCTTTGAGGAGAAGCAGGGGGACAAATCTGCAGATGGAAAACCCATCCAGGGTGGTTAAACATCTTCTGGCCCTGGAAATCCTCAAGGCTCAGACTGCTTCCGGGTCTTCTCCCTCCAAAGCTCCACTCTTGGCAACTGTCCACATGCTCTCCAAGACCTTTAAGAGCTCCTCTGCCTGTGGATCGTTTGGCCCACGCTGTTAGTTTGGCACAGACTAATAAGTTTTTTTTTTCAAGAGGCTTCAAACGTAGATGATTTTTCTTTCAAACCTCCCTGCCTCTTGTGCCTTGTGAGAACCAGCCGTGGCAGCCGCAGATTTCCTGGCTTGAAACGCTCGTCTCCAAAGCACCTGAAGTTATTATGCTGAATTAGACCCCATCAGACGGAGAAGCACCTCCATGCCCAGTTACCCAGGAGGCTGTTTGAAGTGCAAGCAGTCTTACTATATATTAAAACTTCTCCACTCAGAGGGAGCTTGGGGAGGAAAACAAGCAAAGCTAAGTTTTGAGCCAGCCCAAATTTTCTATTTCTTAACCATACCTGCCTCTTATTTCTTTGGTGATCCTATCGTGATTGCTTCCTATATCTGCTCGCCTGTGATTCTGGAAGAGCTGCTGGTGATGGGATGCGCGGGTGGCCAATGGCAGGAACTCCTGCCCACGGGGGACATGGCAAGGCCAGAGCAGAGGGGCTGCAGGGCGGCGCGTCTCCCTGACATCAACATCTGGGCTTCGACATGATTGATAGATCAGGGAATACAGCAGGGAAGGTCCTTAAAGGCATAAATGGGTGAGCTGGTCAAAGGGTGAAGAGAAGGAAGAGGAGAAAGGCTTGCAGTTTATCCCGCTGGTCAGAGACGTGTTCTTTTTTTCTTCCTTTTTGGTAAAAATCTTTAAAGATGATCCAAGGCCACACTGGCTTGCTGTGCTCTGATGCGCTGGTACAAGTGCTCTGTGGGTGTAAAATCTGCTCCAGCTCCTATCCAAAGGGTAAAAATCTGGACAGATTAACAGCCTGTGCATTGGACTCTCAAAGGCTGGCCATTAGGGGTCTGCACTCCTGCAAACTGCTTCTTCTAAAGAGGTCATCCATTTTATACACCTTCAACAGGAGCAAGGGCAATGAGAAGTTGGTTTGGTCTCGAATTCCTGCTGATCCTTTAGTGCAGGCCACCCCTGCAGCCCTTGCCAATCTTCTCCTCCCACCATTCTCTGCATGGCCCAACACTGGTGATGACAAGCCTTCAATGCACAAATGTTGGCATGACCCAGGCACGCGGGCATGCCGGGGCCTTATGGTGCTGCTCAGCTGCTCTACTCCATACGGTGCTTGGCTCATCTTTTGTCCCGTTTCTTGCTGCTGGTGCTTTTCTGATTTTACCTCTGGTTCTTGCCCATTTTTGGCTCCCTCACCTTCGTTTTGCCCTGGATTGTGTTGGAGCTAGGAATTTCTGGTGATGCTTCAGGCATGTCCATGGACAGTAGCCAGGGCTCTGTGTGCGCCAGCTGATGGTTCGTGGTGTGCTGAGTAGTAGCGCGATAACAACTGAGGGACATCGACCTTCATGCTGATTTTTGGCACTTGCAGGCATGTCTTTGAGGCACCGGCGTGGGATAGCACCTTAGTGGCGGAGCAGCGATCAGTAGAATGAAGACCTCAGGTCATTCGTGGCGTTGCTTGGACTTTGGCCAGTGCCTGGGATCCACTGTATTATTCTTCCTCTTGGTTACTCGATCCTTAGAAACCCTTGCAGCCTTCCCATACAGATGCATCCGAAGTCATGTCTTTGTGGTCGTGAGTCCTTCACAGTCAAAGTTACCCTGAGAAGAAAAATCGGCTGATGACACCCTGGTACCCTGTAACTCTTAGCGAGAATTTATGAAGATGAGCAGCCCCTTTGTTGAGCTGCCATGGGAGATGTGAGGCTTTCGTTCCCCCCATCGTTCAGAATTAGCTGAGGGATAGCACTGCTTTTGATAGCTCTTTTATAGTCCAGTGCAGCTGTATGAAAATCAGCTACAAAGGCAACTTCGTTTTGTTTATCTTTAATTTTGACTTGGGTTAACAGATGTTTTCTGGGTGCTACAGTTGCCTGCTTAATTTGTTTTTCCTGTAATGTGTATCAGAAATCGTCAGTCAACAAACTGATCAGTAAGTAAATTCTTTATTTAAAAAAAAAAAAAAAGTGGGTAGGCTTGCTAACGATCACAAAAGTGTCAGCTCTTCAGATCGCAACTGGCAATCATCGGCTGCCTTGGAGTTGTCCTGAGAGCTCACCTCTGGAAACGTAGAGTAAAACCGTGCTTTAGGACTCAGCAAAAAGACCCAAATCCACTAATGCATTTGGTACCTGATGCGCAGCCGTGTCAGCAGGAGCAAGGAACTGATTATACTTTGCTGTTGAAATGGATTTAAAAGCCTGGGGTTTCCGTGTGTCTGGAGGAGTCGGGGAGTCACAACTACAATGTTTTGCCATTTAAACCATGCCGTCTCACCCGTAGAGGCTACACAGCAATCTGGAGAAGGGTTTAGTACCAGGAGCAGAGATGCACTGGGCGACCTGTCCCAGGAAGGAGGCAGAGGAGTTTTCCCTGGGTCTGCACTGGGATAGGTCCATTCGCAGGAGAGGGTTGACTCACGCAGTTGCAGCCCGCTGAACTTTGGCGAGGTGTCAGTCACTTCGTTCTGCGCCCCAGAGTGATTCTCAGTTGAAATTAAAACAGCAGTGAAAGTTATGTTACCGACAGCGAGCGGTAAATCTCCGTGTTGATGATGGAAGCTTTCCATTTAGAATGCTTTGTAAACTGCAGAAGAGCTTTAAAACTAATCGGGTTTCTTCTCTGCCCAATCCTCTCCACGTATCTCTGCAGAAATCTTTGTGGGTTTCCAGTTGCATCTTATTTACCGTACGCTGTAATGGCATAATGAGGGTTCTTATTGCTACTTTAATTTAACGGTAGTATCTTCAACAACATTCAGATGCTTACGTTAAAGATGTTGCTTATCAGGGCAAACTTGAACTACTTAATAGCTTGGGCTAGTTGATAATAGTGCTTAGATAAATACTAGTGTGTGATTTTCTCTCTTGCACTTTGCTATCTGTGGAGGAGAAGGTGCCTCACAAAACATGAAAATTAAGAAGTTCAGAGTAAAAGTAGTCTCTGAATCACAGCTAATAACTGGGAATATAGTGATGAGGTAGAGTCTTCTTGATTGCAACTCTAATTTCTGTAGAGACAGACACAAATAAGAGCAGATTACATCTTTGCTTCCCACTCTGGAATTTACCTCCTTTCCCATTTGTTCTCCGCTGGCTGATGAGCTCTCTCTGCTCTCTGGAGAACGTGGGCTGCACGCTATTTTCCCTGTCTCCGGCATCCTGCAAGCATGGGGCAGCAGCTTCTCCAAGCCGCCTGGAGTAATATATTTGACTGACCCTCTGTCTTCTCTGGTGAAGATGAAACTATAGTTAATACATTATGGATGTCTAGCCGGCTTGTCTGACTCCATCCCAGGTGGTCGTGATTTGGGGTTGGTGATTACCATCAGCGAGTTCCTCATGGGAAACTGGCTCTGTCATGTTTTTGAGGTGAGATGGATGAGATTGTGAGATTGCTCTCATGGAAATTGTCTTCTTGAATAGATGCATCAAAGTAGTGCAGGAGATGACTGAATACTGTAGAGATTCCTGATCCAATCCTTAGAAGGCATTTGCTCTTCAGCTCATGATTCGCCTTCCCCCTTAAGTCCTTAGCTGTGCTCTCATAGTGTCTCGAATGGCCTGGGTGCTCTGGGGCTCGTTGCTGATGACTGACGCTTCTCTGTCCTCTTGGCTTGGTTTGTATCTCTTATTTCATATATGGGGATATAGTGCTAGAGAGTCTCATCAGAGCCGCGTGGCTATCCTGCAGCTTGATATGGGGCACAAACGAAAACCAAGCCTGAAAAGGTCCAACCTCTGGTCGCTGCAACTACAAGCAGGGCTCTTGCGAGTCCGCAGAGACCTGAGAGAGAGCAGTGGAAGCAGTCAGGATGTGATTTCCAAACAAGAAGATGTAATTAAGCATAAAAATCATTGGAAACGTTCAGTTGTGGTGCTTTGGTTCCTGCTCTTGACAAGGCCTGAAGGTATCGTGTTAGCCCGTGCTATGGAAGTGAAATGTGTAATGCTCTCTGATGTCGTTTTGCTACATGGGAAATTCCAATTATAGAGGAATTTGTTAAGGGCCGTAGTACAGAGTTTGCTGCTCCAGGCTTCAGTAGTTCTAACTGGGCAGTTTATCAAGTGCCGTTATCACCCTGCCGGTGGTGTTACTGAAATCCTGTCACCAAACAGCTAGTGTTCAGTTTTCTGCAGATTTGGAGCTTTTCCTTTCCTCTTTCCAAAAAAAGATATTGGCTTTGAAACTGACAGCTCAAGTGTCCGCTTCTTTCTAGCAGACACCGTGTTGTTTTGCCTCAGTGATCGCCACTCCTCCTGCCAGCCCGTTTAGTGTTTCCATCTCTGTTGCCTGACATTAATGAGGACCATAACGCTGCTGTTGGCCACTGCAAGAAGAGAGTTTTGCAGCTTTTGAAGTTGCCTGTGTGAATTGCTTTTCTGTGTGTTGATGGGCACTCTCCTTCATTGCATTTCACGTTTGGGCCTCGGCAGAATGAAGAATCTGGCTGGTGATAGGACCTGTGTTCTGAAAACGTCTCGGCGACAGGCAAGACTGCAGGAGTTGCAGAGCAGAAGAACAGGAAAAGCCACCGGCAATCGATAGCAGCAACCCGATGCCCCGCGCCAAGCGGTACAGGGCGTCCTGCGGATGGGAGATGCTGTAGGACGCTCTGCCCTGCGGATGCTCCCTTAGCACAAACACCGCATGCTAGAGTCAGCGAAATGGCAGATCCAAAACAGGGAGGAGCAAGATGAGAGGGAACAGTCAAAAGCAATGTAGCGTGAGCCATCAGGAGAAGACAAGCAACAGAAAGCCCCATCCTTTAGACCATTTATGTTTGGGCTGGACCAAAGCAGGGAAATCTACCCTGCAGGTAGAAGGCCTGGTCCCTTCGCGGGGGTTGTCCTTCAGTCCCTCCCAGCTGTAGTGGTGCTTCTTAATTCAGGTGTTTTAAAAATGCTGTCCAAGTCTTATTACAATCGCGACGTATTTATAGTTCAAGTGCTGCTTTATCTTTTGCAAACATCAATGGAGAGTTCAACAGCTTGGCTTTGGCTCATGTTTGCTTTTGTGAAGCTCTTCATGTTGTGCCTGTTGTGATGTCAGTGACATGGGTCCATAGTGACATTTGTGTTGTGGCAGAGCTGAGATGCTTCAGCCAAGCTCTGAGACCTGCTGGATCACTGGGTGCTGTCCATCCGCGCCCAAATCCTAGACAGCATCGGGCTGAGGCCATCGAAAAGGATGGAGAGAAAGGATGTAGCTTGGGCTGCGCTACTTGGTCTTACTCTCCCTATCCTTTATTCTGACATGAGTTTTTCCTCCTGAAATCACCGTGGGACAAGTTGTTCTTTGTCTCTTCTGCTCCTTGGAGTCAGTCGCTGTCGACCTCCGTCTGCAGGAATTCGTTACTTCTCTGCAAGTGCTCTGCTAGGGGGCATAGACTTTGCTTTGGGGCAGAAACCCATTTTGGAGATAAAATCTTAGCAGGGGGTCTCGAAATGTCATGTGGAATCTGCAAGTTTTGATATCAGCATCTGGCGTAGTTGTTCGGGGCCACTGAGCTGATTTTTTTGAGCCTGAGCGAGGGGCTTCTTCACTTTTCACAGCCAGGTCTGAGGATGGGGATAGTGTGGAAGGGTGACTCTGGGTCTGGGCTTCCACTCACATTCGTGAGTGCAGGGGTGAGCACCTGGTTATCATGTATTTGTATTGCAGCAAAGCTCTTAGCTGAGGCATGGAGTTAAGGGCTCCCTTGTGCCCATGCCAAGTTAAAAAAAGCAAGCTGAAGGGGCAGATGCTACCTTTAGGGATCTGCAGAAGATGCTGTCCCTGGCTTCCATCTGGAGTGGTCCGGTCCTCTGTCTCTGAGTATCTTGTAGCCTGACAGGTGGAGGGCAGAGGCTACTTTCTTGCGTTTCCCTGCTTTCTCCGGTTAAGTGGAGTTTTTCTGGTTCTTTTTCGAGGTGGAAAGCCAGCCCCGTATTGGGGGAATTATGCGGCTAACGGTGGCGAATAGTTGCTTAAAAAAAAAAAAAAAGGCGAACAGGCCTTGTGGTCTCAAACCTAAGCCTGGAGGTCAGCAGCCCACCTTCGCTCTGCAGCGTCCTTGGGAGGTGAGGCCGTGGCTGCTGTGCGGTTATAAATAACGAAGGGAATAAGCCTGGTCTCGTTAGGCTTGTGCCGAAGGAGGAGCTAGCGGGGTGCTCTACCAGAGATCCCTCAGCAGCTCCCACCGTTGTTTTTTTTCAGCTCCATGCCAGGAAGAAACTGTAAAATAGCGTCAAAAAGACGAGGGTTTTGCTGGTTGCAGCTTGAAGATGAAAAGGCACAAACAACGCTGCGTGCATCGGATAAATTTCTCCGTTATTATCGCACAGCCTGTATGATGTTCGGATATGTTGTCTTCCAGGTTTTAACGACAGGGAGCTGGAGTTTTTAAGGCTGCTTCCATCTGCACCCAATTATAAAAAAGCTATCAAAAAAAGCTATTTACCTAGCTGTCAGTTGTGAGCGGCCTCAGAAAGCGGCCCCGCCGCCTCCGACGAGAGCTTCCCCACAGCCACTTGGCACGGAAGAGTTGGGGGGAAGAGGTGCCTGCAAACAGCCTGACATCAACCCAGCCAGTTAATCCTGCAGCTTGGAGCCGCGGTGGCCTGTGATGGACTCGGCGTTCGGCTGCCGGCACGCAGCGCGCACCGGGACGTCCGCCGATCCCACGCTAGCTGCCGGCGGCGCTGCAAACCGAGGAGTGAAGCGGCAGGCGAGACAAGCCCTGAGCTGTTTGAGAAGTTCAGCCGGGGCAAGCTGCCGGTGGAGAGGAGTTGGGAAGGTGGTGCTGGAGGAGACCACGCTGGGAGCCCGCGGAGCGAAGTCAAACTTGGCTGTTTTTTCATCCCTGTTCCTTCTCTTGAAGGCTTAAACCACAAAGGGCAGGTGGGTATAAACGTCCCGATTTCAGGCTGCGCCTGGCTATGGCAGGTTGTTCTGGTGCCAGTCCCATCCTCTGGCTGGAGGAGCGTGTCCTCTCCTCCCTGCTGCCCTTAGGGAGGGCGACGGCATCCCCTGGCAGCTTGCAGTGTTCCCGGCGTGCTGAGCCGCGAGCTTTCCATCTCGTCGTGTAAGGTCAGTAGGCAGCTCCGGCCGTCCCAGTAACCCAGCTCCACGCTCCTCCTGCCTCCTCGTGCCAAGGGCAGTCATGGAAAATGGTCGTTAAAATCGGTCTCGAGACTGAGCCTAGAGGAACCGAGCTGGCACCTTGCACCAGCCCGGCTGCTTGTTGCCTTCTCGGTGCCAAGGGAGGCCGGGTGGCACAAATCCCCGTGCCCACGACCTACCCCTTCCCCGGATATCACCAAAGCGCTGCCAGCAAGCGAGCTCCGTGGCCGTCTAAGGCTTCGTGGGGAGTTAGCGGGACCTTGAATTGCACCCAGGGCTCTTTGGCAGCCAGGGAGGAATCCCGGCCGGGGAAAAACGCTGGCTACGGCAGGAGGATCCCGCCTGCGGGGCCAAGCTCATGGGGTGGCCTCGTCCTCACCGCCAGCAGCGCCGGTGCCTGCACGGGGACCTGAGCTGCGGTGGCGCTCGCGGGTTTTCTCTCCCTGCCGGGGGCTTTTTGGGGCACTCTAGTTTTCCGGACTCTCCCCATCCCGCTGCTGGAAGCGGCCAGATGCTTTTTCTCTTTTTATGGTGCAACCTGCCGGCTGGCAGGGCTCCGGCGGGGTGTATAATTAGCTGTGCCGACAGGTGGAAGGGATCGGATGGCCCCGGGAACGAGGTCGCTCCCCGCGAGCCCGCGCGCTCCTTCACCTTAACTGACATGTGCTGGGCACCAAGCAGGTTTACAGTAACCGAATCCCCGTGTTTGATCTGGCATTAATCCGCGGGGGTGAGCGTGCAGGAGCTTGCATAGGCGCCCCCTCCCTCCCCTAAATAAATACAAGGGGTTTTTCCACCCTCCGCGCCGAAATCCGCGGCGGGGAAGCAAGCGGCGGTGCCGCTTCCCAGGCCGGTAGGTGCCGGAGCGGGAGTCGATCGCTGCTTCGCCGTTCGCCCCGGAGCGCCCGGGACCGCCGGCAGTGGGGCCGGGCGATGCTGAGCGCTGTGGGAGAGCGGCCAAGCGTGTCGTCAGCGCCTGGCCCAGCCGCCCGAAGAACGGCTTGGAAAAGTCATTAGAAACCCGAGCCGGGGACACAGCCCCGGAATTAGTTACGCACGGTTTGTTTTCTTTATTAAGTATATATTCACGACGGAGCCAGTGACCAGCGGTCGCCTGGGAGAGCTGCGACGGCCGAGGTCGGGGTGGCGGAGGGGAAGGGGAGGTGGCGACGCCGTCGCCTGCCGCGGCGCTCGGCGCCGGGCATCGGGAATGCCCTTTGCCAACCTCCAGCAGTGAACCTCGGCATGTATTTTTCCCAGTTTGTAGGCTGCCGGCTTGCAGCTGACCCACTGGGCCACGTTTCTTGGATTTTCCTAAAAATAGCCCCCTTCTCCGTTGTTTCTTGTGGGCAATGGGGCCAAAGCGCTCAGCTTGGCGCATCACCTAGGTGCAGGTGTGCATGCACCAGGTCGGGCTGCAAAGATAGCCAGCCCCCTTACCAATTTTTTGGGGTGGGTGTAGAGTTTGGCTCTCGGGATGCTGGACACGAGGTCTGTGTCCCCAGGAGGTCTTGCAAAAGTTCCTTTGCTCCTCGGTGCTTCGCTTTCCTGCCTCAGCGAGGCTTTTTCTCCTTGGAAGTTGCTGCACGGGAGAGGACCTCCCGTGGCTTGGCTTTAAAGAGCTGCGGCCCTGCCAGTGGTTAGCAGCAATAACGTTGGCCACGTTTGCGAACGATGGGGGAGAGCACCGTGTTGCTTGAGAACTCAAAAGAAAAAAAATTAATCTGTCAAATAGCATTTAACGAATTGCAGTGAGGAACGGAGGGAAACGCGGTTGCTCCTCACCTTTTGCAGCTTTTGAGATGCTGGAGTGAAGCTGTGGCTGAAACGTTACAGAGAAACAGGGTAAGGACCGAACGCGACCCGCAACAGCCTGCCATGGTCCTTCGGCAAAACTACCGAGAAGCCGCTGTTTCTCATCAGGCTACAACACGATCCCTTGAGGTTAAAAAAAAAAATCTCAGCAGGGATCGTTTCATGCCAGAGTGATGCAGAAGAGCCCCAACGCTCCATGAGCAGCAAATGCTCCGTGGGAATTTGGCCAGGAATCTCCTGGCCGTATCTGCCTGGTCTTCTTGGACAACGCGTCACCCTCTCCAAGGTGCTCGGGCGAGGAATGTGAGACCTGGCTCTTCCTGCCCTCGTGCTTGCCTGGAAATAGCTGTCGCGATCTGAGAGGCCCACGGAAGGGAACGCCTTCTCGCAAAGCCAAGATGCACTAGCGGCCGGCCAGCCAGAACACAAAATCCTGGTCCTTCCTCAGAGCCAGTAGCGCTTTGCATGCAAGTTGGTCGGCTCTGGGGCTTTGGGCTGATTCGAGCCGCGGTAATGGCACCTTCTTGCCCCACAGCCACACCAGGTGTGCTTCAATTGGCGGTTCCTTGAATTTTGTTTCGCTTATTTATCAAGCAATTTCCAGTTTGAGGGTTGTTTTCTCCTGTTCACTAGTTCTGTTTTTTCTTTGACTGGCCTTGAGAGCAGTCCTGTCCCTGCCTTTGCCAAGCACGTCTCGTTCTCACTCTGGTCCGTATCTTTTCTGCAGCCGAAGGTGTCCAGAGCAGCATGAGCTATGGAAAAAGGTGCAAACTTTTCTCAAACCTCTGCACGATTTCAACTTTAGTCTCCTAGTTCAAACCGTTTGCAAGACAACAGCTGCTGAGATGGGGTGCAGGAAGCTTTGTGTGCTGGAGGAGATGGATTTTTTATATATCCACTCTCAGATGACATCCCGAAAATAAGAATTAACATTCTTAGCAGCTTGCGAGCGGTAAGAGCGTTTGCCGTGAGCCTTGCCGGCACTGCTGACACAAGTCCGAAAGTGGATTATCGCTAGTGATGCTTTTCCAGGGCTGGTCCGTGGATGGAGTGGAGCAAGCTTAGGATTTTGGAGCCACGCCAGAATTGGCTACTGTTTAGAGGGGGTCTAGGTACCGTTTGAGTTTTTCCCTGGGTTATACATTTACTTGCTGCAGAACCTCTTTGAGAGAGAGCGGGAACTCACAGGAGCTGGGTTTTGTGATTTGTTTTTTTTTCCCCAGCATCTCAGCTTGTGAAGCGGTCTTGTTATTCCCGCAGGGCTTTCCTCCTGGTTCTCATGTTTACCACTTCTAGCTATCTCCCCTGCAGAGCCCACGTCTCTGTTCGCATCCCGGACCCCCAGCCCTCCCGCTGCTTAATGATGGCCTCGGCCTCCAGCTGATGAGCTCGCAGGTCCTAGCAATCGCCGGCGGGTGGCAGAGCCCCTCTGCCCTTTCGCGGAGAGCCCCGTCACTCCACCGCTGCGCAGCGGGACCCCCGTGTGATCCCAAAGGTCAGAGCTGCTCTGCTCCCCCCGAGTCAGGCTGGAGCAAAAGGGCAGGCGCTTGCCTCTGTCCCGCCACCTTGCAGTCGTTGCTGGGAAATTGTATTTTTATAAACGCATAAGAACAGTCCCTCGGTGCGTTTTGCGCCCTTGAATTCCTCTGCTTTCCCCCGGATCCATGTAACGTTTTAGCCATTGCTGTCCTTTGGCGAGAGGTTTTGCAGCACGGGAATTCAAGTGCGGCAGGACCCGCTTAGAGAGAAAGCGGGCTGCATCTCTTTTCATGGCGACGATGAAAGGGCCCACGCGATGCAACGGGGAAACAGCTCCCAGTGCCGTGAACCCCTCGCCGTGCTGTGGGAGTTGTGGTGCCGCAGGCGCTGCTGGGTGTCCCAACGGTGGGCTTCCGCGGGCCGCAAGTTTGCAATAGATAACGTTACCGATACACATCCAGGCTACATAATCCTCAAATACGCGTGCCCTGAAGAGCCAGCAGTCTCGCCGTGGGTAGCTGGCACGGGGTACGCAATGCTCTGTTGTCGGTGGGAACGCTCAGGCTGCTTCGAGGCCCCCGTCATCACTGGGGTACAGACGTATGTGTGGGAAACGTGTCCGTGGGATGCGCGCCTGGACGGAAGAGCACGGGCCAAGTTCTTTTATCGGCACCGTCCCTGAGCAGAGCGGGCCTGACTCCAGCGCTTGGCTGCAGCGGCCTTTGGCAGGACGGTGGTGCAGGCAGCAGTCCCCGAATAGGCTCATTTTGCAGTGAAGAAACGTGCTGCTTCCCTGCTTTTCCATGCTCCTCCCCAAGTCCCAAGAGTGTCTGATGGAGGGAGAGGTCGCAGACCCAGCCTGGAAAATGTTGTTATCCTGTGTCCATCCTGAAACCAGCTTCTCCACCCTAGTTAACCTCTTCAGGACCTCCCAGCACCGCCACCTCTGAGCAGATCACTACTGTTAAGAAGTTTATCGTTTTGGGTCTCTTAAAGTTGAGCGCTTGGAGAGCGGCGAGTGTTCAGCCTCTCTTAGAAGAGAGGAAGAGTAATAGTGTGATGTGGAGGAGGACGATGTGCAAAGGAACCACTGGCATGTCCTTCTGTCCTTAGCGACGCGTTACTGCCACCCAAAGGCACCTGCCTCGCGCTCCCCATGGGCGTTTCAGGAGGCGTGGCTGCCTTTCCTGACCTTGCTCTCGTTTCCCTTGCAGTGCAAGAAGAAGCATACTCTGGTCTGCCCGGACTTTGCCAAGAAGGGTGTCTGCCCCAAGGGCGCCCAGTGCAAGCTGCAGCACCCGCAGAAGAAACGTCGCCCACGGCAGCCTGGTGCTGCCGGCAATGCCGACCGCGGCCACCCCCCCTCCAAGTGGCGGCGGCTCTGCGAAGAAACGGGCAGGTAGGAACGATGGCAAGAAATGCATTTTGCTCTTCTCCTTAAGGGGAACGGGGTCCGACAGGCTTGGGGCTCAAGGGAGAGGTCTCTGGATGGAGCTGTCGGGGAGGAAGGTAAGGATTTCTTTGGGCAGCATCCTCCCGGAGGAGCCTTGCACAGGTGCTGGGGGTTCAGTATTGGTCCCCATGCCACCTCTGTGACGCCCCAGCACCTTTGAGGAGGTCTCAGTGGGGTGGTGCCAACAACATTTTGAGCAAGACGTTTTCTCTCTCCCTTTGCCCTCTCCCATGCTGCCCTATGAGTTGGTCATGCTGTGGGAGTTGGGGTATCTTTGCACTTAGAAATGTGACCCTCTGGACTTCGTTGTCTCTGGATGTCTCTGAGGCTTTGGTAGACCTTCCTCCTGGGAGGTGAAGGAGCAGAATGGCCTGGATGGAGAAGCTGTCACAGAAAGTGGGAACAGCTCAGCCAGGGGTCTCTGGGAAGCTGGGAACCATCCTCCCCACCCTGTGCTCTTCGTTGTCCTCCACTGCAGAGAGCGGGCATGGATGGAGCCGGCTCCCCGCTTGCTTGTGCGAGGACCTGGAGCCCCTCAGCTTTGGAGGGAGGCAGGGAGGAGGAGCTCATCAGCAGAGCTTCATTGCCGCCTGCCTTCTGGTACGCACAGGAGTGTTTTAGAGGAAGGCGAGATGGGGACGGATGTGGAGATATAGCTGGCGGTGTTGGGCTGGGCGCTTGGTTAAGCACGTCAGCAGCTCAGAGCATAAAGCAGCTCTCCAGCTCTTCTGGAGATCACTGTTCTCGTTGCCCATGGGGGCTACTGATTTTTGAGTTTTCATTGTGCTGCGCAGCTGCAAAGCATCTGCCTGGGTGGCCCCACGCCCCGGGGGTTCATCTCATGCTGCTCATGCTGAGCTGGGATGGGGGAATTCGAAGCTTCCCAGCCGGGGTGTGAGGCAACAGTGGATGGAGCAGGAACTATCCGAGATGCAAGGTTGGTTTGGCCTCGATCCAACTGCTTTATTTGGTGGCGGTGTCTTCTTACGTAGAATCACAGAATGGTTGAGGTGGGCAGGAACCTCTGGAAATCATCCAGTCCACCCGCCCTGCTCAAGCAGGGTCACCTAGAGCACGTTGCCCAAGATCGCGTCCAGACAACTTTGGAATATCTTCAAGGATGGAGACTCCACCACCTCTCCGGGCAACCTGTTCCAATGCTCCGTCACCCTAATGGCAAAGAGGGTAGTTCCCATAGTAAGTGGTTTCCTCAGCGGGGCACTAGCTGGAGCATCTGTTGGCCAAAAATAAAGCTCTACGGTGCTGAGGATGGAACCCTCCAGGCTGATGGAGATGGTGGTCTTCCTCGTCCCTGCAGGAAGCATAACTGACACGTTCCTGGAGGTGCATCCGCAGCCAGGAGAGCCGTCCCAGGTGTTATTTTTGCCAGTGGGACAACCTGGGGGATGAGCAAAAAGGGAAAGAGCAATGCTGGAGGAGGTGTGTGTGTTTTATCCTCGGGGATGTTTATCCTTGGGGATGTGCCTCAGTGGGGAGCCAGATTTGTATCCCCAAAGCCGAGCGACGAAGGCTCCTTCTGTCCTCGCCACCGAACCCTGCCTCCCGCAGCATTTTAAGGGCAGAAGAAATCCATCCCCGGCGGGAGTGGGCAAAGGGCCGGGCCGGGGTGGCACTAATTCATCTGCAGCCCTTTGGCAGGGCTCACCTTATCAATCACTGTCACCGCCTGTCGCCTGGACTCGGCCGGCACCCGCCGCCACCTGGCCCCGGCTCAATTTGGGTTTTCCTCCAACCGCTCTGCAGCAGTCCATGAGCAAAGCCCGCACAGGCAGGCAGGGCTAGTACTCGGTGGCGGGGGGAGATTTGTACCGGGATGAGGGATGAAGCCAGGAAGGAAACGGCAGGTCCCTGGGCCCTGGCCCGGCTCTGCCTTGTATGGTAGCCCAGGGCACGGCAGGCTCGCCTGACTTATCCTGGGTGACGGAAGCGGCTTGGAATGACTCCCCCGCTCCTGTCCCCAGTGCGAACGAGGTGTAAAATAGTTCCTTGCTCTTTTTTAGGTAAGGAGGCTGGAGCGCGCAGCTGGGTGGTGGGGCAGGAGCCGGCTCTTGGCATCCTCTGCGGAGAAAGGAGCGTGCCTGCGCCTGGCTCCAGGAGCCGGAGAGTGCTCGAGAGGTTTTTCCTTTATTAGCACCATCAGTGGAGATGTCAAATGAGCTGAAATGTCATGTTAGTTGGCCTGGGTGGCAGGGCTGGGGCTGAAGCAAGCCCAGCGGGCAGCCTGCTGCCTCCACGTCATTCCTGCTGTCGCGGGCTTGCTCTGGCCACCTCTGACCCCAGCACGCCTTCACCTCCCACGAGCCCAGAGTCACAGGGCTCGTGACTCTGGACAGCATCTGGCAGCTCAAAATGGCCTTTTATGGGGAAACACAGAGCAAAGAGTCCGGCTGGGCAAAGAGGCTAAGTCGGATCTGGTTCCCTGGAAATCGGAGATAAGGGGCAGCCCAGGATGGAGAGCAGAGAGCTTCCTTGTGCGACTCTGGCAATTCACCCTCACCTCTTCCGATACCACCACATTCAGCATCGCCAAGAGGGATAATGGGTTTTTTTGTAATTATTATTCTCATTTTTTGCACGTATCTCCTCCAGGAACGATACCGTGCAGCTCCATGATGATGTGGCAACGCCGGGGCCCTCCAGCACAGAGCGAGATGCAACGTTTTGGAGAGATGCGGACCCATCGCGGAGCAGCCGGCTCCAAAAGCTGCCGTCTTTCATCTCGCTGCAGTCGCCCACCTCCCCCGGGGAAGAGACATGCAAAGCTGAACGGGGAGAGGATGAGCCTGTGGAAGAGCCAGGTAGGAAGCAGTTGCTCCAGTTTTGTTCCCGCACCCGCCGGGCTGCGCCAGTTCACAGCCTGTCTCCACAGCATCCGTTGCATGTGTTTCCAGGTGTGAAACAGCTCTGAAACTCTGAGATAAAGCCATCTCTGGTGGGATGCGGGGCTGAGAGTCTGCGGGTGCCTCCTGCAGACTCGGGGGGCCGAGTCTGTGACGAAGGTGCCTGCACGCAAGTTCAAGGGAAGAGTCCATATTAGTCTCGGATAATCTACCTTGCTGCTTTATTAAAAGGCAGGGGAAGAGACTTTGGAAATGGATGCAGTTTTTGAAAGGTGCAATTTTAGGGTGAGCCAGACTTTCTCGTGAAGTCTGGCAGAATTGAGCAAATGGCTTCTGCCCTGATATTTTTTCAGTTTTGCAAGAGTTCGAGCAAATTTGTCAATGGAAGTGACTGTAAAAACAGGGAGGAAGGTGTTGAAGTAACTGAAAAGAAATGTGTTTTATTGCTGTTTCTCTGCAAAGCGTTTTGCACCGTCCCAACAAATGTGAGCTGTCGTTCTGTTTCCCCAACATCTTTCTTAGTTCTCCCTCCCCTAATTCAGCCCCTGGGCAGGGAAATCCTGTGATTGCCAACTCTGACGGCAGCTCTGGGGGAAGTGAGGGGCTTTGGGTGGCTCTGAGGACATCAGACACGTTTGCAAGTGCAGAGGGGATGGAGGAGTGGTGCGGGGGAAGCAGAGGTGAATATCCTCATGTGCCTTGAAGCTGCTCCGTTAAAACGCGTGGTCCTTTTTGACGCGGCGTAGGATGTTTTGGCTGGAGCTGAGCAGCCAGTTCTCTGGGATTTTGCCGGTGTCATTGCTTTCCGTTATCCTTTTTGTATCCGGTCCTTCATCTGAGGGATTTGTAGCAGTCGTGTCTCCTGAGTGCCGTCACAGATAGCAGAAGGGGACAGAGTTTGGCTCGAAGGTTTAAATCAACGTGTTTTGCGGCAATAACTTGCCATTGCAGTTTGAACTGAGAGCAGAGGTGATCCGATGGGAAAACAGAACAGCTGCAAAAGCCATTTATGATTTTTCCCCCAACCTTGGACAAGCCAGGTGAATTCTGCTAAATTGTATGGGCAGTTCAGCGATGTGGCAGTGACCGCTGCAGCGGAGAGCCCTATCTCCTGCCCTGGCACCAGCTGAAGGTAACGGAGAGGTAGGATGAAATTAATGCTGCCGAAGCACGTGCTAGCTTGGGTGGCTCAAGACACGGGTCGGTGTGAACGAAGGAGCTGGAGAAACCAGCTGCGCTTCGCTCGCCATCTTCGATGTCACACCTCCTACAACCTAACGTGCGACAGGCGCAGGGTCCCCTTGGGAAGACAGACGAATCTGGTGCTGGAAGCGAGACTGGGACATTTGCACGGTCCTCCTCGGCCAGAGGCCGAGCAACTCCAGAGCTGTGCCTGGCTTGGCAGCTAAGTGTAAACCCCACTTCAAGCCGGGGAGGTCTGAGATGCCTTGACGTGGTGGGGAAGAAAATGCCCAGGATTAGCAACATATTCCTGAAGTCACAGGCAAGTGGGCGGTTGGAAGGTGGCCGCTGAGCTGTGCGCTATTGAAATGCAAGGCAATGGGAATGCGTCCTTTCAGCAGGGATCACTTCTGCTGGAAAGGCTCTTCTCCGCAGCGTGGAGTGAAGTGCTTGGCTTCCCTTTGGAGTCGCGGTGATTTCTTCCCCCCCCCCACCGCGCCTCCCTCCTTCCCTTCTGCTGGCCCCGTTTCAACGCGCTTTTGATCTCGGTGACAGGGCTGCTGCTGCCGTTGCAGGGAAGTGCTCTTGAACCAGCGGGTTAATCTGCCTTTTTGATCTCTGCGATGAAGATGGAGCAATTAATCTGCCAAAAGAAAGCTGTTGAAATGCCTTGAATTGCACTTGGCAGTCTGCAGTAACTCGGTCAAGAGAGTGTGTGTCAGGTGGGGGATAGCGACGCTCCGGCAAGACGGGCATCTGGGAGGCAGGCTTTTCTCTTAACTCGTGTTTATATGTCATGGGGGGGATAATTTCTGGTTGCTTTGCATGCGAAGATGAGAAAAAGGATCTGCTACAGGGCATTAGTAGGAAAGTTAGGGATTCTCCAGGACTTGGCAGGGAAAAGATTTGGGGTGAGCGGCAGCTCACAGGTCCTCGCCTCCCCACGAGGCATGCGCCCCACCGTGCTGGTCGAGCTGGGCGAGTGCTGTTAAGCGGGAGGAGCACGAGATGCCGGCAGGGCTGGAGACCCCAGGAAAGGAAATCAGGGAAGGAATTGCAAAAGCCTGTTAAATAATTTGATGACAAAGCCGTTTCCCTGCCAGAGCGATGCATCGATTGCCCGCCGTTCGTCCGAGGATGAGTGCGGGGATGCTGTTTGCCCCGCGCTTGGGGGTGATGTCTGGTGGTTTGTGTGATTAGACGCTCGTCTCTGCTCACACCGAAGAGCACAGGGGCACGACAGTGGCCGAGGGAACCCCGATACCTAACCAGAGAAAACGCGCCCTCGCCCCGGCTCGTCCTGGGAGAGCCGTCGGTCCCATGGGCCGGCAGTGGCACCTATCACCAGGAGTCAACAGAGAGGCTTTCCCTGGAGCACCTTGCAGCCCAAGAGGTTCCTCACACCTGGAGGGACCAAGAAGTCCAGCAGGCTACTGAGAGAGCAGTTTGTGCAGGGGAGTGTCTAAGGCCAGTTACTGGAGGGATCCGTATTGTATATATATGTATGCATATATGTTTTCCACTAATGGGCGTTCATCCTGATCAGCCAGAACTGAACCTTGTGTCCCTGCCTAGCTGTGGTTATTAGATAGGTAAATAGCTGGGATCTGCAATGCTGTTTTGGGGACCTCACCATCCTCCAGCGGGGCAGAGCCGGGGACCAGGCATGCTCAGCATTCGTCCCCGTGAGCTTGATGATGATACTCCATTTCTGGCTTGTAAAGCCTGAAGGTGACACGCAAATTGGTGCAGTAGTAAATAAGGAGGAGGACAGGTTATTGTTACAGAGTGGTCTGAATTGCTTGGTTGAAAGGCGACAATTTGAGAAATGCCTTTTTAATACTGCCGAATGCGGGAGGAGCAAAGAAAAACACCAGTTGCATGTACAGGAGGGAAGATGCTGGGTGAGAGGGGATTTGGAGCTGACCAGGCCAAACTTAATCACCACTGGAGCCGTGTCCCTGTGGGCTGTTTAAAGGCTCAGCCCCGTGATTTTAAGGCCCATCCCATGCCCATCGTCTGTGATAGCTGCCAAACTCCAGGGATGCCTCGGGATGGACGGGTCAGACTGTGGTGCTCGGGGAGGCGGGTGCTGGAGGTGGACATCCTCCTGCCCTGCTCACGAGTTTGGTGCCCCTCAGCCCTCTCTCCCCACAGCCTCTCGAGGCCTGACCGTTTGTTCCAGCACGAAACATCCGTTCCTGGTGAGTGTCGCCTCCACCTTATGTGCTTCCCACCGGCACGTCGGCTAATCCGAATTAACCTGCTCTCCAATCCCTAGCACAGAGGTGCGTCTTCTCGGGTAGCAGGTGAACGTTGCAAGGGGCTTCCCAGCAGCTCTGTGCCACCGAGCAAGACTGGAAACCGTCATGCTGCCACGCGTGCACCAGCGCTCGGCAGCATTGCGTCCTTCACCTCGTTTTGTTCTGCGAGTGCCCCGTGGTGCCACGGGAGGGCAGAGCCGGAGGGAGCACGCGGCTCCCCTGCCCCTCCGGCAAGCGTTTCCAGGTAATGTGCTTTTCCATATTTCACCTTCCAGTTAAATAGCCTGCGCCGGAGCCTAACTGGCCTCCCTGCGCTAATTGTAAGCAAGCGCACCAATGCAAACCATTCCAATCGAGTGCTAATTTAATTAGAAAGCACCCATTTTAGTTAATTTGTTCGAGAAGATCACTGAAAACTCCTGGAGAGAACAGATGTTCCCCTCTCCCCCGATGAACATTCAGGGGTTTGTAAATGGCTCCACTCAGCCTTGTTTAGGAGAGAAAAGAGGATTTTATAGCTGCAAACGACCCTTTCTGTAAACATTTTACAGCTCTCTGCACGTTTGAGTGACGATAAACCCCTAGCAACTCGGCGGGCTGCAAATTTGCGACCATACGGCTATCATTTTATTGTCATATTTCACGGTCGTAACGTTAATGGAAGATGCTCGCTACAGTCTTTTTTAACGGCTCCGCTGAGCACGCTCAAACGCTTTTGCTTTGGAGGAATTCATCGAGGTGCAGTGCTTCTATTTTTGTTTACAGCTTTCACTTCTGGAGGAATAACTTTGAGAGCGCAAATCCCCCTCGCCCGCCCTCCCTGCCCGAACCCAGGTTCAGCTCGCCTGCTCTCGCCTTCGAGGGTTAAAACTTTTTCCGTGTCGTGTTAGGCAGCTCGGAGCTGCTTCCCACCTGCTGGCGCAGCAGCGAGAGCCGCTGCCGGGCGATGCAGGAGACGCGATTGCTCCTCAGCAGCGTCCTAGACGTGCTGGAAGGGTGTGCGGGGAAGCATGCTTGTATCCTGGTCTCTCAGCCAACATCTCCAGCTCCCGCATCAGAGCGTGTGTGAGATGGTAGCATCTTCCTGGTAAGCCGCAGCTATTGCTCTAGGTTGATGTTTTCCCTGTGTTTTCTCCTTCTTTCTTCTCAGCTGCTAAAATCAGAGAGCAGATGTTATTTATTTAACACAAAGCCAGTACTCCAAGCCCTACATGTGTCTGCAGCTGGTCTCCCCCGAGCGAATCTCCTCGGCTGACTGCAGTGCGGAGGGTCCCACAGGGGATCCACTGCCTCCAGTGTCCCATTTAACACTTCTCCTGCTGTTGGCTCTTCTCTCTAAAACCATCTCAGCAGCCGGAGAGGCAGATAAAAATTAACCCCATTGGCATCCCTTGGGTTGGTGCAAGCCAGTGGCAGAAGATGGCCTGAGGCCTTACAGAGAGCATCTGCATGGGTGGGTGATCAAGGATCAGGCTCGACTGGGTTGTCCTGGGAAAATGGGGGCCAGCATCTGCTGGACTACGGGAACAGACTGTGTGTCGGTGCTTAGCCAACGGCAAAAAAGAGCAAAAGTAATGCTCTTGCTGCGCAAGGCTTTCTAGCTGTGCTGCGTTGCAGTCTGAGAGCGCTCGCATGGACAGTTACTGCAGCTCAGCTGATGGATGGTAACCTTGTTGAGCAGGAGTAACGCAATAACGTCTTTGAGCATCAGTGCAGGCGTGACTCAGTCGGTACAGTTTTCTCCTGTCAGTAGGGCCTGGGAGGAAATGTTGTCTGATGGGTAGAACCTGGGCAATTGGATTCCTGCGTGTGGAAATGGGTTTCTCCTTGTATGTCCTGTGCTCCAGCCCCACTGTCTTGGTGGCCTTTGCTGGATTTGCTCTGGTATGTTTATGTCTTTCTTCCATTGGGCAGCCCCAGACTGGACACAGAACTCCAGGTGTGGTCTCGCTAGGGTCGGATAGAGAGAAATATATTTGTACAGTATTAAGAAATTAGCCCAATCCTGAAAAGTGCTTCTAAAGAAGCATTTAGTGCAGACTTTGCACTGATTTCTAGGACTTCTTTAGGATAAAATGGAAGTCTCTTATTTATTCATGGGAACAGCTCTTTATATAGTTTCTTATCTTGATCCATTATTACTTATGCAACTCCATGGATAAGGACATCTTTGACTGCCCTTTAAGTGACCTAAGACAGCAGTGAGCTGAAGGCAGTGGAAGACAGGTAGCTGAAGACAGCAGTCCTCCAGTAGTCCCCGTCTCTCCTTCAGATAGGAAAGAACCGGGTCTCTCTCCTACACCTCAGCTACTCTCTGGAGATACCTGAGCCACGTTGGACTTGCTTAAGAGTCTGAACCGTGGCTCATGGGGAGCAGAGGTCTTGGTCCTCCTGGCAGGAGGCTGCTGTTTCTTTTTGGAAAAGATACGGGCCAAGATGAAGTCATGAGGCAGTGGCTGCACCTGTGGTTGGTCCACCTCCATCACCTTTTCTTTGGATGGGTTGACCTGCATGGGCTCTGGGTCTCCTACAACCAGGTTGAGGGAAGCTCTTTTGGCCCATGCAGTCTTCCTGCTCCTCCTCTATATATCCTTCCTTCAGACTCCTTCTGTCTGGCTCATCATTGTCAGCACCCCCTTTCTGAGCAGGAGTGAGTGCCTACTCCTGCAGCCTGGGTGGTCTCTCCTACTGTTGGTGGGAGTATTGTGGCCAAGAGTTTATTGCTGGAGTGGACCTGCCTTCCCCAAAGTCTGGTTCAGGTGTTTGAGAAGCTTTCTTAGGCCTTGCAACTTCTGAGGAACCTGTTTGAAGTCCTTGGTGCCTCACCCAAAGGAGAACAACTTTCCCTTTTCTGTACCCCTACCTGCTCCAAGTCCCCTGGTCACTCACGGGGCCAAGAAGCTCAGCAAGTTGTGGTGGGTGGGTGGGTGTCCAATAAGGGCTGTGGGAAAGTAGGTGGTGAGGTGGCTCATGATGCCTCAGGGTCACTGCAATATGCCCAGCTTGACCACCTGCTTAATTGGGAAGAGTTGGGGGGCTGAGGGCTTGAGGGCTACTTTCCTTAGTTCATCTCTACTTTCGCTTGCTGCAGAGCAAGACTGCTCCTGGTCCTCAGAAGTTTTCTGAGCCTCCCGTTGCAGGTCTGTGTAGTACATCAACCTAATGGGAGATGTGTAGATTATCTGAGATCTTTGCTCACAGTGACTTTAGCCTCTGCAGGTGACCGCAGCAGCTGAGGCATCCATGCAGAAACAGGATTTTTAACAGGGCAGTGGTGTTTGACTTCTGCCTGCCTCACTTTCCCCATTTGTCATACTTTCCCAATTAGTAGGAGCTTTGGAGCTTAATTGCTGGTGTGCATGAGGCTTGGGGGCTGTGGGACGAAAAGCAGAAGGGGGAGCCAGGGGATGGCTTTCAGCCATAAGAGGAGCTAGTAAATGTTTGATCTCCTTTGCGTTTCGGGGAAATAGCAGCTCTCATTTGGGCAGTGCGTGGCTGTTTGATAGCAACTCCCTGTAGTGGCCCCTATCTGCAGCTACTTTGGCGTTACCTCCCCGATGTCCGGGACAGCTGGGCGGTCTGCACAGGGAAGCGTGGCACCAGGAGCACGTTGGTGCTGCAGGGACGATGAGGGACAGCAGTGACAGCAGGGTCTGCCATTGGGCGGGCTGCCAGGGTGCCGCACTCGTTTCCCTGCACTGACGCTGTTGCATGCCTTGTGCCATCTGCTTGCCGGAGCAACGGAGGTGTTACAGCGCAGCAGGCTGCTGCCCCGTGGGCCCTCGTGATGGGGATCTGCTAGAGCAGATGCTGCTAAGGCACATAAAAGGAGAAGGGAGAAAGGAAGGGAAAAACAGTGATGGGATTTTTGCCATTGACTTCGATGTGATAAGGATCCAATCCATTGCAGAGGATTGGGCCTATTGATCCCTGTAGGCATCTCTTGCTCACACAGTGTCCGAACAGTTTCCACATCATTTCCAGCATCGCACTGGAGCTAGTGTGGCTCCCATTGCTCTTCAACCCTGGGGAGACGCTGCCAAAAGTGGTGGCAGATGCAGCCTCCTCCATTTAGCCCGGCTGGGCTGCTTCTCCGTCTCTGCCACCCACAGAGGCAGCAGGCTTTCTCTGCAGGTAGGTCCTGCCTTCTCCTGCGGCAGCTGACTGACTCCTGAACTGCCGTGGCAGGACCTTTCCCTCACTAACATGCTGCCGTGCTCCGAGTCGTGGGTCGCCAGGGCTGGATCAGGCTCGGTCCCTGCAGAGATGCCACCTGTCTATAAGGGGGGATGTTGGGGAGAAGGAAGCACAATAAGGGTCCAACTCGTTCCAGACTCTCTGAGATGAAAGGATTTTCCTGCCTTATTTTCTTACTCTGTAGGAACTTGGCTCATCTGAGCTTTCATTGTGCTCTGAGCAACGCACTTAGTTGTGAGAGGGGTCAGGAGCCTGCTGAGTGAGCGGGTTCAGGGTTTGGGGTGCAGGGGAGGGCCATGAGGCCACTAAGACCCTCACTCACCCTAAATGCCTTAGCCCAAGTTCAGCCCTTGTCCATAGGTTCATAGGATAATTCAGCGTGGAAGGAACCTGTGGCGGTCATCAAGTCCAGCCTCCTACTTAAGCCTGTCCAGCCTCAACCGTGAGGTCTGGCTTGTCATGTGCCGGGCCAGCCATGGCTGGCAGGTCAAGGTCATGCAACAAGGGACGTGCCAGATGGTGACACCCCTCAGGAAGCAGGTGGGAGAGTTGCAGGAGGAGGTGGAGGCATCTAGGCAGTCATGGTGAGACCTCATGGCAGTTACAGGAGCCCGCAGATCCTCTGGGAATGATATCAAACAGACAAGCCCAAGCTGAGGAGAGGAAGAAGAGACTGAGCCTAGAAGTCTTTAAGCGCTTCCAACACAGTGAGGAAACAGGGACAAGCCAAAATGTATCCTGGCTTTGTGACGCAAAGATCTGTAGGGCTTGCTAGGCTTGTCCTCTTGCGTGCAGACAGCGAGCTTGAGGCTGCAGGGAAAGGGGGCCCGGGGCCGGGCCGTTTTGGTGGAGGATGGCCCGGGAGATCTCCTCCAGTCCTATCAGTAGAGGGGAAAGTGGTCTTTGATGGTATAGTATACCACCAACACTCTCCTGACTTCATCAGCTGGGAAGGCTCCAGGGGTGGTGCAGACCTTTGCTGGACCTGAACAGCTCGTTTCCCCCTGTGGCAGTCACTGTGAAGGGCTCAACTGGATCTCTCCTGGCTCACGTAGCCTGGCACGTAGCAGATGTTTCTTATAATTGAAGAAGTTGATCTACATAACTACAGGGTGGTGAGATGATCTTCCTGCCCTCCTCCCCGTCATTGCTGTCCCGTTCTCCTCAGGGCACGACCCTCCCCTGCTGTCTCCTCTGGCCTCGCAGTCCCAGGCTGATACATGCTACATCAAGCATGCAGATGGAGTTTAATTAGAGAGCATCAAAATTCTCTGTCATAACTGAATTAACAAACCTCTAATATAATTGCTTTTCTAATGCAAAATCTATGGAGTTGCAGGCTGCGGGCAACACCCGTTCCTCGAGCAGAGCAATGTGTATCAGACTAATTGGTTTCCCGTTAACATGCTGGATTTGTTCATCATTAGTGATTGCATCTTCTCCTCCTGAGTCAGCAGATGTGTATGGATTTTGTGGGTGTTTGATAGTGGACCCCACAGTGGGGGAGGTTTAGCTTGCTTTGATGGATCCTATTTTATCTGGATACTGGTTTCGGTCATCCTTCTTTTGATCATGGGCACATCTTTCAGTGCCAAGCATGAGGTGGCTTGGCATGCCGTATAGGCTTTAGGGCAGTGCCGATATTCAGAGTATTATGGAGGGTTGGAGTTGGAGGTGTAGGATCTTGTAGTGTCTTTGTGGCTCTGGGAAAGTCGTAAGGTAAGAAACTTCATTCTTACTTAATTTCTGTATTGCAAAGCAGCCAATTGGGTTGAAACTTCCAATAAACGTGATGAGCGTCCTGACTTTTTCTAATTGAGCTCTCGATCTGAATCAGAATCGTTATTTCTTATCCCACAAGCGGCATTTGAAAATACTCTTTCTGATTTACTTTCTGCATGGATCTAACTGCCTGCATGTTTCCAGTCCTCTTTCCGTATTGATTTTGCAGGCAAGTTTCAGACCTGCCAGGTCGCACTCATGTGCCAGGCCTGGAACTTCTGTATTAATCTTCTACCCATCTTTAAGAGCCTCGTCCTCTTGTGATGGACGGTCTGGAGATCAGGCCTTTTGGACTTTGCTCGGGGTTTCTGAAGAGCTGACAGCGCTGTGATCTCCCCACTGGCATTATTTAGTACCCTGCCAGTTAGAGATGAAAAGGGCCTCTTAGATGGTCCAACCCAGGCTCCTTCAGGATGAACTTCAGCTCGCTGGTGGAGAACAGATCTGGGAATCACCATATCTCATAGTTTGTGTGAACTTGCCAAGTTGCTGGGGGTGAAATCTCTGCTCCCGGCTTTGAACGAGCTGTTGGCATGAGCAGGGTAAAGCAGGAGGGAGGGAGCCTGCTCACGCTGCCTCCCCGCACTGTGCAGCATCTGGCCCACGCTGGGGTCCTCCTTGGGTAGGGAGGATGTGGGAGTTCAGGACTTGGCGCTCGTGACTAGCTGTGTCCACCCGTGTGAACGGAGTTGACTTCTCCAGGTATCACAGAATCACAGAATGGTGGAGGTGGGAAGGCACCTCTGGAGATCATCTAGTCCAACCCCCTTGCTCAAGCAGAGTCACCAAGAGCGTGTTGCCCAGGACCCTGTCCAGGCAGCTTTTGAACATGTCCAAGGATGGAGACTCCACAGCTTCTCTGGGCAACCTCTTCCGGTGCTGTTACCCTCATAGTAAAGAAATTTTTCCTTCCAGTTAGTGGCAGCATAGCGGGTTGGATTTGATTGCTTCTCTCACGGCTGATTGTTTCTTTCCTCGTAAAAGAAGGAATTAAGGAGAAAAGACACGGGAAGGTGGCAACTCTGCCGGTGCACGCATCCCCAGGCAGCAGCAAGAAATCTCCTGAGATGCATCCCGATTTTAAACATCCTGGTTAGAAAGGAAGGCATGATTTTCCTTCTGTGCAAGGCTTCTCCTACCAACCCAGCTTTGAAGTTTCCCCATCGCTGGTGGTAGGAGGTTTCAGTGGAATAGCCGCACGCTGAATTTTTGGTTAATGTGTGCCCATGCTGTAATTCAGGGGCAGCTGGAGGGGTTCAGTGCAGGTCTTCAACTCCGAGATTAAGCGTGGGGCTGCGGATGGGGTGCAGTTTGCACCGTCGAAACTTTGATGTGCCCGGCTACGGGAGATCAGGGCACTTGGGGGCATTTGATGGCAGAGTTGTTCCCTTTGAGCGCAGCAGCTGCAGCGCGCTTATTTATTATCTCCGTGTGTGGGTATCCGAAGCGTTCCTGGCGGAGTGCAGTGATTTATTCTCTTCTGCGTGCCTCTACCGTATACAATGACCTGGGAAATCGCTCCGCGCGTCTCGGGCAGACTGGAAGGCAGCCCTGGCATTGTCGTTCAGGATAAAACCTCCTTGTTACCGGCGTGACGGGTGAGCCTCCCCCCGCAAACGCGTGCTTTCCAGTAGGAAAAAATGCAAAAGGAGAAGATGAGGGGGAGTGGATAAAGTTGGAAAACACTGCAAACACCGCCTCCTCTCCCATGCAACACTCAGTTGGGATAAAAAAAGCCCTCAGACCAGCCCCTGGCTGCTTTTTCCGTTTGAAAAGCTTCTGCAGAAAATTCTGGGGGTTAGCCCTCGCCGTATCCTTTCTATCCCTCCTTTTGTTCTTCGACTTTGTTAAAAAAAAGGCCTCCCTTGCCTAAGTTCCTCCGGAGCTGACTCAGCCGTGCGCTTCAGCTGTGAAAGGAAAAGCCATTTCGGAGTCGGATTCAGCTTCCCGGCTCCCCCAAGGTGGCCCGCGAGCGGTTCAAGGATATTCCTCCCGGCTGGGGGAAACGTGCATGTGTTTTTTGGGGAGGAGAGCAAGGATTTCTTACCCTGGGGAGGTCTGCGGGGATGTGCGTGCGGCAGAGCGGTGCCGGGAAGTGTCCCAGAGGGCAGAAAATTCGGGTGGCAATTTTTCCATGCCCTTCGCTCCCCAGTCAGGCCCTGCTCCCAGCGTATTAATAACGGGAGCGTTGCCTGGCTTGCCGTCGAACGGCGCTTTTTAGACACGATCCTTCTTTCTCGGCACCCCATCGGGGCTTGGGTGCCTTCCACGTACAGCTGAGAGCAACCGCGCGGTCCTCCACCAGCGTGGGACGTGTCTGGCCACCGTCCTTTTCCGGGGCTGGCTTGATGTCGTCGGTAGCTCCTTCTGGTCTGGGTGACCCTCCCGGACCTGTGCATTGCAGAGGTGAGAGAAGAGCTTTTGAGGACCCTCAGGGGCTTGGGAACCGGGACGAGAGCCGCTTCCTTTTCTCCTGCAGGTTCCCCCACTGGCCGTGTGCCTTTAAATCCCCCTTCTCCTCTCCCCCCTCCGCTCGGCATCTGGTCGAAACGGATTTTGTTTAACTTTCCCATTGGGTCCAGATGAAGATGCTCGGAGAGGATGCGTCTGGGGGAAGGCCTCTTTTTATTGAAAAATGTAATGGTGCCACCTGACGCGTGATTTACTGCAGTGTCCACTCCTCGGACTTGATAATATATTTCTATTAGATTTCTCCCTTTCACTCCCTTCTCCCCGCGAAGAGTGGCAAGTTTCTCGGTCTGCCTGACACCTTCTTAGGTTTAGGCAAAATAAATGTTGATTTTCATCAGAAGGAAGAGCGCTGGAAGTCCTAATTCTCCGGCGAGGCTGACAAGCTCAGCAAAAGCAGCTCGGCTCTCCGCAGAGGGCTCGCGAGCCAGCCCTGCTCCTCTCTTTGGAAGCAGTTCAATCATCGTAATGAAAAAGGGGCTTCTTCGCCCAGCTTTCGCTAACTAGAAATTATATACCTGGTTCCTGGAAGATGGATTGCGCCCGCTCCCGAAAGGCAGAGGGCGGGAGAGGGAGCGGAGGAGCGCTCGACGCGGCCCAAGATTGATCACACAATTTGCAGAATCTCCCATGCACAAAAGCAGAAAATATATTTTTTTTTGCCGGCGGCGGGCGACGGGGGCAGCCGCGGGAAGAGGCGCCCCGTCGGGTTGAGGTTTGCGGCGTATCCGGTCCGTCCGTCCGTCCCGCGGCACCGCTTTCCCCGGGCTCGGCTGCTCCGTACCGCGGCTCTGCTTCGCTGCAGCGGGCTCGAGGCATCTCGCTGCGTCGGGGGCGAGAAACCGAATCACGCTGCGCTTGCTTGGTTGCTCTTCGGCAGCCGATTTGGGTTTTATGCCGCGGCCGAAGGCTCGCTGGCGGGCTTTTTGAGGAGCGGCTTTTAAATCGGACGCGTAAGCCGTGAAATCAGCTCGGCTCCGTAAAAACCCGCGCGGCAGCCAGGAAGCTAATTGTAGTCAATTAAACAGGCGCTGCTTTTTTTTTTTTTTTTCCCTCCCTCGCAACTCGGAAAGAAATCTATATTTCTACTTCTGTGATAATATTTGCTTTGAACGGCGACGCGCGCCGTTTTCCTGACGCTGCACCTCTACCGGCTAATGCGGTTTCCCCGGCTGCTCCGAGGGGATTGAGCTGTTTCCTATCGCTCCCGTTCGCTCGGCTCGCGGAGCCGTTAGCGCCCGCGTGTCCTAACGAACCGGGGCCTCGGCAGCCCGAGGGGCTCCGCGGGCACCACCAGAAGCCGGTGCCGAGGGTCTTGCCTGGGCGACAGCAGCAATAACGGATAAACTCGGTGCAGCAGTGAAAGCCCAGAGGTTGGAAGGTCCCTTCCGCCGTCCTCTACCTCGCGACGGGGACTCAAGGTCGCCCCGTGCCTCGGTGGGAGCTAACGTCCCCTCGGAGCCTCTCGGGGGAGGCGACAGATGATTTTACAGCAAGACTGGACAATTTTCCTAGCGCCTCGTAAAAATAAATAACGAACTCTTCCCCTCCCTAAACCCTGGAACACGGTTTTCCGGCGCGAGTGTTGGCAACGCGGATTTTGCCACCTTGCACGTCTCCGTCCTCGGCGCTGCCTCCGCCGGCTCCATTCGCCCGGAGGATTTGGGCTCTTTGGAGGCCTGATGTTGGGTCTTCGATGGCTTCTTTTGGAAAGCCGGAGCCGGAGCGGGCTTTAAGGGCGCCGCAATGAATGCTGAGGTATCCTGGAAAATCGGGTGGGCAAACGCATCCGGCGAAACGGTCCCTGGATTCGGGAGTCTTGCATTGCCCACCGGGACGCGACCGCGCTCCTGTTTTGCCGTTGTGTCTCCAGCAACAAACCCAACCTTTATCCCCGCTCCTCGTCCTGCTGCTCCCGAGAAAATCTCCGCTAAGGAGTTGGGTGCTTTCCACACCCCGGCCAGCCCGGAGAAGCGACACCCCGCGCGACCGGCCGGGTGCTGGAGGACACCTGCTTGGCGGGTGGTTTCACGTTGCCGGCGTTCGAAGCCGCATTAGCTGGCGTCACAGGTGACTAATAGCCGAGGCGGTCGGGGCTGCCGCGCAGCCCTCTGATGTATGGGTGTTATATTAAGGGTGGAAAGGTGCTAAATGAGCCCTCTTTATTTTACATAAATTAGCTCAAAAGCGATGTATCACTGCCACGGCTGCTCAGACGCCAAGTAAGTTTGTTTACCCAAGTTTAAAAGGAAAGAAAAACTCGCTGACGTGACCTGCTGCTTCCCCGGCTCTTGGCGCGGGTGGTGGCTTCCCGTCGATGGGTATCGTGTGGGCTCCTCGCCTGTCTTGGCCTCAAAGACGCGCTTGCTCGCACCGCTTCTTCGTGTGTCGTCCAGTTTGCAGCGGCGTGTTTTTGGAAGTGCGATATGGTAGGGAAAACCTGTTTTGCCCAAGGGTTTTTGAAACGAAGACGCTTTGGATGGCAGAAGAGATCGAAGGAGGCAAAATGGGCAACACACATAAGTCACATGCCGCTTTCCAGATCTCCGACCATCTCTGATCTTCTCTTGTAATCCTAAACTGAGAGAGGACGTCTCCAAATAGAGCTCATTGCTTAATAACGTCGCTTTTCCTGGGAGATCTCCTGCTTCCACGCTAGCCTCGGTGTCTTCTCCTGGTCCAAGTGACCACCGTGCTCCTACCTACGCGGTGGGGAAGTTCATCTGGTCGCCAGCATGTAAAACCTGCCAACCACTCCGTGCGCTCCGTACAGAGGTAAAAAGAAGGAGAAAACCGGCAGAAATGGACGCTCTGGCTTTGCCATCGCAACGTAGCGGGACTTCACGTCATCTGCCAGGCTTGATAGAAGAGCGCGTGGACTGGGTCCTGCAAACGTGTCCAGGCACCTCCAAGAGGCGCGTCAGGGGGTTTTGGCTTGACGCCAGCATCGGGGCCTCTCTTTCAGGCGTTTTGAGTGAGGGAGGAGCGCGGGGTGGAAGAGCCGAGCTGCGGGAGGCTGCTCGCAGCGCCGGCGATTGCCGAGAGGGTCGAGACCCAGAGGGTCGGACGCCGAGCAGAGGCGGCGCGGGATCGGGATGACCTCAGCCGTCTTGCGCTCCTGGGAAGAGGGGTGCAGCGAAGGGCTTGAGGTCCTCGGGGAAACAAAGAGGAGGCACGCGAGGCCGCCAGGTGGTTTGTACGTTGGTGTACGTTTGCACATCGATGCTGCAATCCCTGCCGTGAAGCGTTGGGTTTGGGAAAACGTTTCGGTCGCGGTTGAGCGCCAGCAGGGAAACGGCAGCGGGTGCTGGGGTCCCGGAGGTCCGCGGGTCCCGACCCAACACCGGCCACCCGGGGACTCCCTGTTGGAGGAACAAACGACAGCTGGCCACCGAGACCGGGAAGTCCCCGTTGACAGCGAAGGCGAGATTTTCGGCGGCGTGAATCCCCCGAGGAAGTGGCGGGCGTGCTGGACGTCTCTCCCAAAACACGCTCAAGCAAACACAAGTCATTGCACGGGGCGCCGGGATGGGGCGCACGGGGCCGGGCTGCCCTAACGGTCCCTTCGGGCCTTAAAATCTCCGCATCCGCCTGCCCGGCGGGGCCGACGGGCAGCGTTTCGCGGGGCCGTGGCTCGCGCCTGCTAGATGGCAGCAGCACTCTCCAGCTCGGCGGGCGCGGGAAGCAGGCGCCAGCACCGGCCGACCGAATCTCCCCCCTCCACAACCCCGCCGCCGCCGTTTTACGGGCGTCAGCGCTTTGCCGCGGAGTGGCCGGCGGCGGCGGGGCGCAACCCGTCCGCTCTGCCGACCCCAAATCCCCCGCCGGCCCGGGCGGTTTTTGTTTAAGCCCTTTCGCGCCGTAGGAATCGCAGGCTAACGAACGGGTCGGCTTCCCGCCGGACCTCGCTCCTGTCCCCCCCCCCCGCCGCCCCCGGCCACCCCGTCGCATTGCAGGTGACAGCGACGCTGTCCCCGAGCCTCTCTGCCTTGAGCTGACCCGACCGGAGCCTTAATCCCTATAACGATGCTTGTAATTTGGGTGGTCCCATGGGCGCTTTGCTAGGAGCGATTGGGGGATGCTGCTGCTTCTGCGTGCGGGTACCGGGCAGCGTCGGGGCAAAGCTCCGCTGGAGCCGGCGGCGTTAAAAACCCCAAAGCGCCTTCCTGACGAAGGAAAGCACCGGGTGGAAATAGGTTAGCGTGAAGCGACTGGGTGCTTTGCTCCGAAATGGCTGTAGGAAGCAGGACGAGAGTCCAAACGTCTGCCCCCGTACGGTGGCCGGGGTTTTTCTATCCGCTCCCGACTGGTTCTCCGCTATGGAAAATCGAGGCAAATCTGACGGTTGTCTCCTCTTTTCTTCCTTTCCGCTCCCAGGTACCGCCAAGTGGAAAAGGACTTTCGCGTCCTCGAGGGACTCGGAAAACGCCGCTCTCGAGGAAGGATGCGGCCGAGGTGAGGCGGGCGCCCGCGGACCCCTCGTCGCCGCCGCGCCGGGTGAGTCGGGCCGGCCGGCAGCTGCTCCGGCGGCCCCCGGGGGGACATCGCCGCTCGGCTCGCGCCGGGGCGGCCCAGCTGCCGGCCTCCGCCGGGGACGTCCTCGGGGAGGGCGGCGAAGCTCTCGCCAGCTGCCCGCGGGTCCCCCGCCTTGTCCCCCGCCGTCCCGGGGGAGCAGACGGGTCGGTTCGCGGCGACGGATCGAAACCGAGCTCCGCCGCGATGTTCACCCCCTGTCCGGGCAAATGCATCGCTTTAGCCTGCCGCGAGCCGGGGGCGCGAAATGCGGGGAGCGCCGGCCGCGCGTCTCTGCCACCCTCACCTTTTTCTCGTCTCCTTCCAGGGAAGCGGCTGCAGATCAAGCCCAGGCTGTGAGCGAGACCTGCCCGGCGCCGACCCTTTCCCGGTCCCGGTCCCGCGCAGCGGTCCAAGAGCTCAGGAAACGCAGCGCCGGGCCCGACCCGGCCCCTACCTCAGGACACGGCGCCGCGCGGGGACGGCGGTGTCTCCTTGCTCTCTTGCTTTCCGAGACGTCCGTTCGCCGGAGCGTCACCGGTTGCCCTCGTCCCGTCGCTCGGGGAGGTGGCGTTGTTGAAGTGTTTTAATTTTCCAATAAATTATCTTTTAAGCTGGCTTATTTAAGCCGGACCCAGCCGCCAGGTCCCCGGTTGGCTTTCGGCGCTGGTGAGACGCTCGGGTCCTCGCCGGTTCTCCTTGAGCGCTCAAATCACAGCGCCGCCGCTGAGGCTGGGGCGTCCCGTGAGCTCTCGCTTGCGGCGAGATATAAGGAGGCAAAAGGACCTGAGGAGCTTAAATTCTCAGTTTCTGTCTCGATGGTGGGAGCCGGCGTTTGGCTGCTCTGGGTGGTCGGAGCGCCGTCTCCGGAGAGGCTGAAGATGGGAGAGCCAAGCGTGCGGTCGCTGTCCGGGTGCAGGACGTCCGCTTCCCCCGGCCACCGGTACAGCGCGCGGGGATGGGGTGGTGGGACACCCTCCCTGGCCACCCGCAGGCAGTGAGAGCCGCTGTCGCCCCACGCTCACGTGCCTGTTCCAAATCCGTCTTTCTCCTCTTAAACGGAGGTGTGAGATCTTGAGTTTGCTTATTTTTAGGGGGCCATTTCTCGCGGGATGCTGGAGCAGAGCCACGTGCCAAGCTGATCCCTAGTCGAAACGTGCCTGCATGCCCGGCCCTGGCTCCGACCGCCCCGCGGGCGCTTGGGTCCCTGCCAGCCCACCCAACCCCGCTCACCCAGGGTCTTCGGGCCTCTCCAAATCCCACCGAGGCAAAGCACCTTCCAGTCCATCGCTGGCAGAAAACAGCCCTGTTCGTGCCATTGCTGCGCGTGTCGTGGGCAAATCGGGAACGGTTGCTCCGCCTCGTCCCTTTTTAAGTGATTAATCCCACCTCCTCTGCTTATTTTTATTTCCTTTGCCCGTGAAAACTGTCCGAGGGTCCCCGCCGAAGCGAGAGAAGGGGGGAGCATCCGGCTGCGGGAACCGGTCCCGCGGCGTCGGCGCGATGCTGCCCCGGGAGAAGCCGGCGGGGTCCGCTGGGTGCCCCCGCGCGGGCGCTCGAGCCGTGCCGCGTTGAATAAAGCCTTCATCGTGCCCGGTGGGATGCTCCGTGTCTTTTATGAACCTGTGCGTTTTGATATTTAAATAAAACAGAGTTTCTACCTGGGGGAGGGGGGGGGGGGGAATAAAACCCCTGTCCTGAGCGTGGGTTTGCTCTTCTTTCCGCCCGGGTCTGGAAAGGGGAAGGGGGGGGGATATCCGTGTGTCCGTCCAGCCCAAAAGGAGGGGGGGTTCCCCTTCCCACCCACCCCCCCGCCGCAGCTTTTGCCCTGGGCGTGATACGGGCCGCGAAAGCGCCGTCGGATCGGTGCGGATGCTGCGCCGGATGCGGCTGCTGGAGGAGCAGTGTGAACGGGCGCCCAGGACGGCGCCGGATTAAATTACGCCGGGAAAAGCCTCGCTCCCTTCCCCGGGAACAACGCGGTTTCAGTGCCGGCGCTCGTTAGAGAGAGAAGTGCTTTGCCGTGATTTAATTCCCGAGCCGGCCGGAGAGGTGTCACCGCTCGGCGGCGACGCTTCTCCTCCGCGTGTTCGGTGGCCCCGGTGCGGAAAAGCGTGGGAAAATTGCCACTTTTGGGGTTTTTAGGGGGATTTTCTACCTGGGATAAGGTGTGCTCCGGAGGAGGGGGGGGGGGGCTGTTTGGGGGGTCGTGGGGCAACGCGGTTGGGAATCCCCCCCCCTCCCAGCTGGCTTCATCCCCCATCCTGGGGGGTGGCTGTCCCCCAGCCTTCCTCCCTCCCTCTTCCTCCTCCTCCTGGGCAGCGGGGTCGGCGCTTTGCAATCCCGGTGGCGCCCGGAGCTGCAGCCACCGCTGGGGAAACTGAGGCAGGGGCCCAGGCGTCCGGTCCCGCGAAGGGTTAACCGGAGCGCTTCCCAAAAGCAGAAGGTGGCACCAGCTCGAGGTCTCCCGTAGGGTTATGTCACTCCACCCGCCCGCCCGAAAGTCAACTTAGGCGACCGGCCAAGCCTCGAGCCTTCGTGGAGGGGGGGGGGAGTGCCACGGGGAGGTGGGTGGGTTTTTTTTAGGGGGGGGGGGCTGCTAAACCCTGCCGTTTTCCTGCGGGGGTGGGGAACCGCGAAAGTATCGGGCGCTTTGGGATGTCCGAGGGTTGCGGCTCGGTCCTAGCGCCCCGGGTATTTTCGGAGAGGGGGGGGTCGGCAGGAAGCCGCCTCCGGGAGCTGCCTGGGCAAGGTTTTGGGGGGGGGGGCCATCACCGTGGCCTCAGGCCTGCGGCGCCGGCAGGGGGGTAATTACGCTCCCGAACGCGCCGCGCTCGCCAACAGCTGCTGGAGCCTGTAAAACAACCGAGTTAGGGTGTTTTTTTTTTTTTTTTTTCCAAAAAAAAAAGAGTAAATCAGGCTCGACCGCGGAGCCAACACCTTGAAGGAGTATTAAAATAGATATATTAAGAAAAAAAATATATACATATATAAAAATAAAAAGTATATATATAAAATATGGAAAATAAATAAATAAGTGTGTATATATATAGCTGTATACAAGGTTGGGGGTCGCGCTTAGGTTGGGGGTGGTCTACAACTTGGGGAGGGCCCAGGCGTCCGGCTCTCCCCCCTCCCACCCCGGAGGATGCGCCCTCTGCCCGCCCGGCTGCTCCCGCCGCAGATTGACAGCTGGTGTGTCCCCCCCCCCCCCCGCAACCCCGCGCGCCAGCCCGCCTCGGAGCGTTACCATAGCGATATGCAAATCGCGACGGGCGGCCGCGGCGCTCATAGGCGGCTGCTCGGCCGGCCCCGCCCCCTGGGGGGCGTGGCCGAGTGGCGCTCCCCGGTATAAAAGGCGGCGGGGGCTGCATTCAGCGGCGCGGGGTGGTGGTGTCGGCGTGCAGCGCCGAGCACCGGGGCCGGGCCGCCGCTGCAGCAGCAGCAGCGGGCAGGGGGTGCCGAGCCCCCCGCCCCTAGGGCACCGGGGCCGGGAGGAGGTGGGAGAGGGCAGGGGCAGGCTCGTAGCCCCCCCGGGGGGGGGGGAGGTGGGGCCGGGGCAGGTGCCAGGGGGAGGTAGGCAGGAAGGAGGCGGGCAGGGTACCGGTGGCTTTTCGCCATTGGGAGGCAGCCGGAGGCAGCGGCGGAGTCGTGCTGGAGAGAGAGCCCGGCCCCCGCACCCCTGGGCTCCGCTCCTACGGCGGCGGTGGGTTGCGCGAGTTGCGGGCGCAGCTCCGGAGTCCGGCTGCGTTCCCGGAGCGGAGTCCCGGCGGAGAGTCGCAGCGCTCGGCTGCCTCCCGGCACCGCTTTGCGTCCCGGAGCAAAGTCCCGGCAGAAAGTCCCGACGCCTGGTTGCAGCCCCGGAGAAGAGCCCCGACGCCCGGCTGCAGCCCGGAGCCCGTTTGCTTCCCGGCAGGAAGTCGCAGAGCCCGGTTGCAGCCCCGGAGCAGGGTCCCATCGGCGGCACCCGGTTGCAGCCCCGGAGCAGGGTCCCATCGGCGGCACCCGGTTGCAGCCCCGGAGCAGGGTCCCATCGGCGGCACCCGGTTGCAGCCCCGGAGCAGGGTCCCATCGGCGGCACCCGGTTGCAGCCCCGGAGCAGGGTCCCATCGGCGGCACCCGGTTGCAGCCCCGGAGCAGGGTCCCATCGGCGGCACCCGGTTGCAGCCCCGGAGCAGGGTCCCATCGGCGGCACCCGGTTGCAGCCCCGGAGCAGGGTCCCATCGGCGGCACCCGGTTGCAGCCCCGGAGCAGGGTCCCATCGGCGGCACCCGGTTGCAGCCCCGGAGCAGGGTCCCATCGGCGGCACCCGGTTGCAGCCCCGGAGCAGGGTCCCATCGGCGGCACCCGGTTGCAGCCCCGGAGCAGGGTCCCATCGGCGGCACCCGGTTGCAGCCCCGGAGCAGGGTCCCATCGGCGGCACCCGGTTGCAGCCCCGGAGCAGGGTCCCATCGGCGGCACCCGGTTGCAGCCCCGGAGCAGGGTCCCATCGGCGGCACCCGGTTGCAGCCCCGGAGCAGGGTCCCATCGGCGGCACCCGGTTGCAGCCCCGGAGCAGGGTCCCATCGGCGGCACCCGGTTGCAGCCCCGGAGCAGGGTCCCATCGGCGGCACCCGGTTGCAGCCCCGGAGCAGGGTCCCATCGGCGGCACCCGGTTGCAGCCCCGGAGCCCGTTTGCTTCCCGGAGGAGCGTCCCGGCAGGAAGCCGCAGAGCCCGGCTGCAGCCCCGGAGCAGGGTCCCATCGGCGGCGCCCGGCTGCACCCCTCGAGCAAGGTCCCGTCGGCAGCACCCCGGTTGCACCCCCGGCTGCAGCCCCGGAGCAGGGTCCCGTCGGCAGCACCCCCGGAGCAAAGTCCCGTCGGCGGCGCCCGCCTGCAACCCCGGAGCAGGGTCCCGTCGGCTGCAGCCCCGGAGCAAGGTCCCCGTCGGCAGCACCCCCGGAGCCCATCGACACCCGGGAGCGGGAGCCCGGCGGGGAGGCTCGCGGTGAGCGGCGGGGCCCGGCGTGCGCCTGGCGGCCCCTCCATGGACTGAGATGGCCTCGGAGCTGGCCATGAGCGCGGAGCTGCCCACCAGCCCCCTCGCCATCGAGTACGTGAACGACTTCGACCTCATGAAGTTCGAGGTGAAGAAGGAGCCGGCCGAGGCGGAGAGGCTCTGCCACCGCCTGCCCGCCGGCTCGCTCTCCTCCACGCCGCTCAGCACGCCCTGCTCCTCGGTGCCTTCCTCGCCCAGCTTCTGCGCCCCGAGCCCCGGCGGGCAACCGACGGGCGGCCCCGGCGCCCCTCCGCTCGGCTCCAAGCCGCAACTGGAGGAGCTCTACTGGATGTCGGGCTACCAGCACCACCTGAACCCCGAGGCGCTCAACCTGACGCCGGAGGACGCCGTGGAGGCGCTCATCGGCGCCCCGCACCACCACCACCATCACCACCACCAGGGCTACGAGTCGTTCCGGCCTCAGCCCTTCGGCGGCGAGGAGCTGCCGCCCGCCGCCGGCCACCACCACGCCGCCCACCACCACCATCACCACCACCATCACCTGCGCCTCGAGGACCGCTTCTCCGACGACCAGCTGGTGAGTATGTCGGTGCGGGAGCTCAACCGGCAGCTGCGGGGCTTCAGCAAGGAGGAGGTGATCCGCCTCAAGCAGAAGAGGAGGACCTTGAAGAACCGCGGCTACGCGCAGTCCTGCCGCTACAAGCGCGTCCAGCAGCGGCACATCCTGGAGAACGAGAAATGCCAGCTCCAGAGCCAGGTGGAGCAGCTCAAACAGGAGGTCTCCCGGCTGGCCAAGGAGCGGGATCTGTACAAAGAGAAGTACGAGAAGCTGGCGGCGGCCCGCGCCTTCCCGCGGGAGCCCTCGCCGCCCGCCGCCCCCAAGGCGGCCGCCGACTTCTTCCTCTGAGCCGGCCCCGCTCGCCCCTCGCCGCCCCCAGCAGCAGCAGCAGGAGGATTATCCATCATCATCATCATTATTATTTTTATTATTAATAATTTCCCCCCCCCCCTTTGCCCTCGATTTTAAGCCGGCCGCTGGAAGAGGCGGCTCCCCCGCGGGCCTCGGACTGGAGCGTGGGAACCGCCGGGGCCAGCCTGCATGCGGGACGTGTACGGCGCCGCCGGACCGCGGGGGCCGGGGGCTTCGCTTTTCCTTCTCTTTCACCCCCTTTTCTTTTTTTTTTCCCCTTCATTTTTCCCCTTCCTTTTAATTTTTTTTCCTTCCCCCCACCCCGCACCGTGTCTATGCGTGTTTCTCGGCGGGAGCCCAGCTCCGCCGTCCTCTTCTCCCCCGCTCCCCAACCCCGTCCTCCTCTCCGCCTCTTTATTATATTCTCTTCTTTCATTTTATTTTATTTGTTCCTCCTCCGGGGCGCCCAGGCCGAGGAGAGGCGGCCGGGGGTGGCGGGGGGGGGGGGGTCCCGGGCAGCGCTGCGCCCTGCCCGCCCCGCAGCCCCCGCAGCCCCGGGGCGGCAAACCTGAGCCACACTTAACTTATTCACCCCTGTACATATGTAGAATTTAGTTAGTTTTCTGCCTTTTTTTTTTTTTTCTGAGCCTATATTTTGCTTGGTGATTTATTGGGGTGGGGGGGAACAATCCTTTAAAAAAAAACAAATGAGTCTTAAAGTTTGTATGTAATAGCATGCAAATAATATCCGAGTTAATTTAACGATGTTGGGAAGAAGCCGAATGCACTATATACAGGAATCAATTGGGTTAAATAATACTGTTGTTTTATAGAGATTTAAAATTATCTATGCTCTTAAAAATAGTGGGGGGGGGGGGCGGGGGAAGAGAGGTAACAATTCTAGGGTGACCTGAAAGGCAATATAGTAATATATGGACTGCAAACGGTTGGCTGCTATCTCACTATGCACCAGATTTATTTATTAACCCTCGGGAAACGAAATAATATTTTAACCTCGATGTTTAAGGAAGGAAAGGAAAGAAAAGGCACGTTGTTTCTTGCGCGCAAAACAGGCAAACAAACAAAAAAACAAAGCAATTCGTGCAACTGTGCGTGGAGCGAAAAGTGGGGCCGATCCTGTGCAGAGCAGCGGGGTTTTTTTAAACAAGTTGCTTATTTAAAAAAAAAAAAAAAAAGAAGAAAGAAAAAAAAAAAAAGAAAAACTTGGGGGGAAAAGACAAGGGTCTTGCGAACAAAGCGAGCTTGGGAGCCTGGTGCATTTTAGGTACTGATCGTGCAAAGCGTTTTTAACGACCTGTTGTTTCGATTTGTGACGGTTTTAACAATGTTGCATCAAGATAAAAACTTATATTCAACTAGAGCCTGGGTCGGGTTTTCTCTGAACCGGGGCGGGGGGGTCCCGCAGCTTCGCCTTTCGGTTTTTTTTTTTTTTTGGGGGGGGGTGGGGGGGGGATTTCGCCTCCTTTTTCCTTTCTGCGTCGGTGAAAACCCTCCGGGGGCTCCCGCTGGGCCAGGGGACGCAGCGAGCTGGGACCGGGGGGGGCTCAGACCTGGGGCTGCCTTCGGGCTAGCAAGGGAAACCCCGCGTTAACCCTTGGCGTCGCCTAAAATCGGGGGCCCGAGACCCCCCTCACCGCTTCGGCCGAGCCCCCTGCGGCCGGCTGCTCCGAGCCGCCGGCTTTGCCCCGCTGAGCTCTGGCTTTTTGCTTTTCCTGCCTCTCTTTTTTCCAGCCGGGCAGTGCGGTTCCCAGGCCGGAGGCTCCGAGGTGCCCCGGAGACCTTCGGTTTTTTTTCCCCTGCAGTTGCCCGGGGGAAAAAAAAAAAATCACCTTCACACCAGCCCTGGGGACTCTGGATCCTGTTTGACCCCAGCCTGACACCACCCCGGTGAGCCAGTGGTTATATTTGAAACGGTAATAAGCGGTTTTCTTTCCCCCCCTTTTCGGCTGCTCCCTTTGGAGTTTTTAATTAGGGATGGAGGGGGGAGGCAAAAAAAAAAAAAAAAAGAACAACAACAACCAAAACCCACCACCCTAAAGCTTGAGGGTCAGTATTTTTGCTTGCGTTTTTGTTTTTTTTTTCCCCAGGCACGGCTGGGGCTGTTTGCAGGGATGTGCATCCCCGACCGCTCGGGAAAGCCTGGGGCACGGCTGCCGGGCTCGGCGGGACCCCGAGGGGCAGCAAACCCTCGGGCGAGTTTGCAGCAGAGCTCGCCCGAGCCCCTTTTCCGAGGTGTTCCCAGGCTATGTCTCCAGCCGTATATATTAATATATATCTGTTTTTTCCCCTCCTATATTTTGGCACAGGACCGCACGGCTAGGGCTGGCGACCGCCTCGCAGAGGGTTGCTGCCCCCAGCGCGCCGGTTCCCGCTGGCACCTTCCCTAAATCCCCTTCCCGGGCTGCTGGGTCCCTCCGACACCTTCCTCGCGGTCGCCTCCGTCGCCGGGTAGGCGTCCCCGCTTCTCCGGTCGCTCCGTGCATCGGCCGTGGGTCGGGACCGGAGGGTTGTGGGGCAGCCGGAGCCCGGTTTCGCCCCTCCATGTGCCAGTGCAGGGCTCTGATTTATTTATTTTTTTTTAAATTTATTTTTCCTCTTTTTTTTGGGGAGGTTGCAGGCTGGGACGCTCGTTCCCTGCGGCTCCTGGCACCGCTTCCCTCCTCCTTATTTTGGGGGTGAACCTCAGCTCGCTGGTGGGTCGCGGCCCTGACGCTGGGCCGGCAGCCCATTACTCTGCTGCGCCAGCTCTCCCTCCCGAATTTAGTTATTTTTTCCCCCCTTTTTTTGCCCCCCCCCTTTTTTTTTTCCTCCCCCATCCACATATTTGGAGAGTGCTTCCAGCCCAACCTGCCAGCTAAATAAGGAGCGCTGGCAACCTTGGGGAGAGGAAGGGGGTCCAGGGCCGGAGCCTGCCGCAATCACAGCAGCTCTCTGGCTCCGAAGTGCTTCTCGGGGGCTGCTTTTTCCCCTCCGCCGCGCGCGGGGAAGTTGGAGCCGTCCCCGGCCGAGCCCTGCGTCCTGCCGGAGCGAGGTTGCGGGCTCGGCCGTTCGTCCATCCCCGCTGTCCTTCGCTCTCCCTGGCGTCCCGCCGGCGCGTCCCGCTTGCGGTTGTTCCCCCCCCCCTTCTCCGGGAGCCGAGGCTCCATCATGCCTCTCGCCTCTCCGGCGGGATGAACCGAGGAAGGTTTATCCCGGAGCCCCGTTTGCAGCAGGACCGCCTCGGCGGCCCCTTCGGCTCGCCGGAGGAGCGGAGCTAAGGCAGTGATTTTTGGGCTGTGAGCACCTTTTTTTTTTTTTTTTTTTTTATCCTGTCGCCCTCCACCTCGCTCTGGCTTATTTTCTTCCAGCGCCGCCTGGGAAGTAGGGTGCAAAGCCGCGTGCTGGGCACGAGCAGGGGCGATGCTGCCGGCCAGGCGTTTGGAAAGGTGACGGGGGGTCCTGCAGCAGCACCCCAGGGAGATTGGGGAGCCTGGGAGCCCTGTGCATCCTTCCCCCCTGCTTCGCTCCCCCTGTGCCCTCTCTCGGGGCTGGGCAGCACCCATGGGAGCCAGCACCCACCGTCACTCCCGGGACCGCTGTCACCCATCCGGCCGTGTTTCGGCAAGCTAATAATAAAAATTTAAGCAATTCACCCCCCCTCTGTTTCCCAAAGGGGATGCGTTCACGACTCGTCTCCTCTCTGCGCGGGCCGGGGAGGTCTGGGCCAGCCCCGTGCTGGCTTTCTGCAGCGGGTGCGGGCTGTCGCGTGTTTGCGGCCGGCTACATCGCCCCACTTTTCGGAGCGGGGTTGCCAGGCTGAGCCTTGGCAGCGGCGGCAGGATGGCGCTTGCTGTGCCTCGCGGGGCTGCGCGTGTGTGGGCAGCGTGTGGGTGCGTGTTGCACCACTGTGTGTGCTTGTGCAGCGTGCTGGTGCGTATTGCAGGGCTGCATGTGTGTGTGTGCAGCATGTGGGTGTGCATTGGCAGCGTGCTGGTGTGTATTGCAGGCCTGTGTGTGCGTGTGCAGTGTGTGGATGTGTGTTGCACCACTGTGCGTGTGTGTGCAGCGTGCTGGTGCGTATTGCAGGGCTGCATGTGTGTGTGTGCAGCATGTGGGTGTGCATTGCACAACTGTGCATGCATTGGCAGTGTGTGGGTGCATATTGCAGGGCTGCGCCTGTGCATTGGCAGCGTGCTGGTGCATATTGCACCACTGTGCATGCATTCGCAGCATGCTGGTGCGTATTGCAAGCCTGTGTGTGCGTGTGCAGTGTGTGGATGTGTGTTGCACCACTGTGCGTGTGTGTGCAGCGTGCTGGTGCGTATTGCAGGGCTGCGTGTGGGTGTGTAGCATGCTGGTGTGTATTGCACCACTGTGCGTGCATTCGCAGGGTGCTGGTGTGTATTGCAGGGCTGCATAGGCATGTGCGGCATGTGAGTGTGAATTGCACGACTGTGTGTGTGTGTGCAGTGTGCGGGTGCATATTGCACCAGTGTGTGTGTGCAGCGTGCTGGTGCGTGTTGCACCACTGAGCGTGCATTTGCAGCATGCGGGTGTGCATTGCGGGACTGTGTGCGTGTGCAGTGTGTGGATGTGTGTTGCACCACTGTGTGTGCGTGTGCAGTGTGCTGGTGCGTGTTGCAGGGCTGCGTGTGCCGCGTGTGGGTGCGTGTTGCACCACTGTGCACGCATGGGCAGCTTGTGGGTGAGTGTTGCACAACTGTGCGTGCATTCGCAGCATGTGGGCGCGTGTTGCACCACTGAGCGTGCATTCGCAGAGCGCGGGTGCGTATTGCGGGGCTGCGCACACACATGCGTTTGCAGCACGCTGGCACGTGCTGCAGGCCGGCGCACACGTCCTGCCGCGCATTGCAGCCCCGGCTACGCGTTTGCCGCAGGCCTGCGCGTGGATTTTGGGTTGCTCCCAGTGTTTTTTTTTTTTTTTTTTTAAAGTTTTTCGCCCCCCCTGCCCCAGCAGGGCAGCACCAACCCGGGAGCCAACGGGGCTGGGGCTGGCGTCGCCCCTCGCCAAGGGCCCCGGCCCCCAGCCGAGAGCGCTGCTGCCGTTTAACCCGGTCGGACGCCGGCGCGGGGTTTGGGCGAGCGGCAGCGTCGCCGCCATCCCCAGCTCCATCCTCCCTCCCGGCTCCATCCTGCTGCCTCTGCTAGCAGCCCCCGCCGGTGGGTTTCCCGTCGCTCCCCCTTGGTCCGCAGAGGCGATGCGCTATTCCAGTTTGCTGGGAAGCCGGGGTGGGTTTGGGGCGGGGGGGAGGGAGAAGATGAGGGACACGAGTGTGGGAAAAGAGGGAATGAACCCCAAATCGGTGCTGCCGCGGGGACCGCAGCCTCCGCCGCCAGCAAACCAGGTTGAGTCCTGCTGAAATGCAACTCGCCCGGCCGCCCCCTGCCCTCCCCGACCCCGGCAGCGAGCGCATCCCTTCGGCGCCGTCCCCCCCGTCGGGCTCCGGCCAGGGCGCTGCCAAACGGGAGATGCTCATTTGGCTTAACGGGAGCGGGACGCCGGGGCGGAGAGGGTGCAGGGGCCGGGGGGGGGTTATTGCAGCGCTCCGTCCCGGCGGGGAGCGGCTGGCGCCCGTGCGCTCCTCATCGGCGGGGGGGTCTTGACCCCCTCTTCCTTTCCCGGGGTCCGGGGGGGGGGGAAATCCTCTTCCACCCGGGGAAGCCGGTTTGGCTCTCGTTTCTCCGCTGGCGTCTGCCCGAGCCCGCAGGTGCTTGCGACCAGACTTGAGCAGTGCGATGAGCGTGTCAGTCCTCAGGCCTGCTGCTTGCTCGGGTCTGGTGAAGGAGAGGAGGAGGCGAGGGTGGTGGTGGGGGGGGGGGGCAAGTAGAGCATCCCCCCCCCCCCCCGACACCGGTTTATTTATTCATGCGGGGCCGAGGCTGGAGGGCGGCGCGGCTCAGCCTCGGCAGCCGCCGGCTCCCTGGGAGCGCGAGCTGCAATTTCCACAAGCAAAAAAAAAAAATAAAATAAACGAATTGTTATTTTCCCATTTACACGGGCAGGGGGCAGGGAGCGAGGTGGGGGGGCGGCGGCGGAGGGAGCCTCCTGCTTTTACCCTCTCCCACCCGGCCCGTGCTGGGGGGTCTCCAGCCGTTCCCACGGTGCTGTTACGTCCCGCGGGGTTGTAGCCCATCTCTGCACGGGCCGGCTGTGTCCCAGGAGCCTTTTTCTTTTTTTCTTTTTTTTTTCTTTCTTTTTTCTTTTTTCTTTTTTTTTCCTTTTTCTTTTTTTCTTTCTTTCTTCTTTTTTTCTTTTTTTTTTTTCTTTTTTTCTTAAATCCTAACGCTTCGAACGAGCCGTCGCGGGCGTTTAATTCAGATTTACGCCGACAGGTCCCGTCCGTTAATTAAATATCAATTGATTGTTCGGCGAACACTTCCTTGGGTTTATCGCGTTTCTGAGAGACAAATCAAATTGCCACGTCATTAACTTGCGGCTACACAATCCATACATAATTACCGTCTTATTAATACCTCCGAGTTACGAGGAACTTTTAGGCAATTAATATTTGCGGGATAGTTTGTATCAAGTTAATTCCGTCAGGGTGATGTTAGTAATGCGGCCATCTAATAAGCTGGATAATTAACGTCTCTCTCGTTAGCATCTTCTCAGATGCCAGTTAAATGTCAGGCCAGCCTCTGTGGCCAGGCTGCGTTTAATTAAACGTCTTATTACAGGGCGACTCGCGGCTGTTACATGTGAATAGAGCCACGTGCCTGCTACCGGCGCGGCGTGTGGCTCCGACCCTGCCTGGGCTGCTCGTGCAAAATGCCTGGATTTGGGACCGGTTTGGAAATGGGATTTAGGGACTATTTGCAAGTAGGAGGAGGGTTTTTTTTTTCCCCTCTTATGGGATGCTCAGGATACTGCCCTGCTTGGTGTCACTCCAGCATTGCTCGAGTACGAGCACGGTTGGGGTTTCGAGTGTGGTCTTCCAAAAAAAAGGTATCCAAAGCAGTAGCGTCCCCATCTCCCAGCACGGAGGCTGCTAGGATGCCCGCGGGATGGGATTTCCCTTTCTGATGCTCCCGAGGTCCATGGTCACGGCGAACCACCCTGGGGATGGCTCCTGCCCCGGGAGGAGCATCGGCCACTGAAGGCATCACGAGCAGGAGATCTTCCCTGGGAGACAACGGAGACCCAGCTGGGCCTGGCTCGCTCCTGCGGGCAGCCCTCCCTTCCCCGGAGCTCATGAATAAAAGATTGACCCTATCTACCTGGCCTGTTTGTCTTTGTGAAATATTCATCGGCTGCTGATTAAGTTTTAAGGAAGGGTTGTGTTGTCCAGGTGGGCTGGGAGAGGGACGTGCTGCCCCAGCGAGTCTGGGCTGGGAAGTTGCGGGGTTTGGACTTTGCCCCCTTCGGTTGCTCCAGGAGAGGGATAGGGACAGTTTTGCCCCTTCACTGCTCGGGCTCCCTGCAAGAGATCCTGGTGCCGGTGTTGTCGCTGTTGCTGTGTTTAACACAGGAGAGCAAAAAAGGCATCGCCACCACGGCCACAAGGGAAAAAGAGGCCTCAGATGACCTCCACGAGGCCCTCCATCCCTGAGGAGCACGGTGGCTGCCAAGGTACCAGGTGCCTCCACCAGCAAAGCCACCCATGGACTGCATTGCCAATGGGGGAAAAGTGGGAATAAACCAATATTAAAAGACCCCCCCTCGCCCCTCCAAAACAAGGACTCTGCTACTTATTTCTTCCCTCCCATCTGGTCTCATTGCAAGGCAGACAGGAGGACTCTGGACGCTGTTTTTAAATTGCAATTAGGAGCTCAGCTAATGCTCTCCCCAAAATGGTTCTTGTTAGGGGTGCTCTCCCCATGTAACAGGAAGGCGTCAACTCCATGTCTTGTACTAGGGCAGGCTCCGAACCACCTGGGATGGGAAGGAAGGATTCTGCTCCACCTGGCATGCTAGCAAGGTGAGGACTGGTGCAAGGCTCGGCTCCCTCCGTCCTTCCCTTTCTCTCCCCATCCCTCCTTCCCTGCTGCTCTTCTCCTGCCGGCATCGCACTGTCCATGTGGCTCCCCGGCCAGGGGCTCCTGCCTTCCTGCTGCCTCATGAATATTTCAGGAGCCAACGTGGGGCTCCTGAGGGTCTCTGGGGATGGGGCATTAGCACGGGCTGAAGGAGCACTGGACAGACAGCAGAGGAGGAGCGATGCAAGCTGCAATGGAAATCAAGCAAAAGGCTGCCAAAACCATGAGGGCAGGCATGAAATATTGATGGGGCCGTGCCGCACTGGAAGGGAGGTGCGGGGGCCCTGGCGAGGCTGCCCCCCCCCCCCCCCCCCCCAGACCTGCGCTCCCTCCTCACCCGTCACAAATGCACATCAGACAAAGTTTGGCCAGTGGTTAAAGATGTATGAACCTACTTTTGCAGCAAGCAGATGCATCTGTCATCTTGTCTCCCTGGTGTTTCTCTCCTGCGCTCTGCAAAAGCCAGGTGGACGTCCTAGGAAGGGAGACATGGGGACTTCGGTGTGAGAGACACTGTGTGGGTTAGCCCCTGTGGGAAGCACCAGATACTGTTCTAGTGGTGATGTGGTTGGGTGAGAAGGATGGGCAATGGGATGGAGGTGATTGTGGTGGGAGGGATGGGCAATGGGATGGAGGTGGTTGTGGTGGGAGGGATGGGCAATGGGATGGAGGTGGCTGGATGGAAAGGATGGGCAATGGGATGGAGGTAGTTGTATGGGAGGGATGGGCAATGGGATGGAGGTGGTTGGATGGAAGGGATGGGCAATGGGATGGAGGTGATTCTGGTGGGAGGGCTGGGCAATGAGATGGTGGGGGTTAGGTGAAGGGATGGGGCCCTCAAATGAAGGCTTGAACCCAAATGGTGTCCGTATGCACTTGGTGCCTGAGACAAACGCCAGCCGTGGGCTGGCCTTTGCCAGCCCACTTGCAGTTTGGCCCCTGGGCTATGAGTAGCCAGGGACTCTAGAAACCCGAAATGTTGGGGCTAGGTGAACTAGGCAAAGAAGACAAACTCAATTCCTGGTTTTCAGTGGGGCTCTGACCACCTGCAGATGCAAACAGGGGCCGTGCGAAGCAGGCAGGCTTGCCTGCACGTGCTAAAAAGTCTGGCCACCGTGAAGATGAGGTCCTTCCTCCAAGTTGCCTTGTTCCTGAGCCATCAGCCGCCCTTTTGGCTTGGAGGTTGAGGGCTGGACTTGGAGAAGGAGGATGTGGAGGAGGCAGAGGGCAGCGGTGAAGAAACCCGGCTGACCGCCAGCACGGGCAGGCCCAGGGGGAGGTGGCTGCCGGCTCAGCTCTTCCTAGAAATAACACACCATCAAGAGCTCTATTTTCTTACGCAAATGATTTCCTTTTGCCTTCGTGCAAGCTCATTAGCATTCCTAAATGTGACCGCGTGGATCAATATGGTGCTGGGCCAAAGGACGGCACTCAATTTCTGTTTGCCAGGAGGTTTCACCTCCCCATCTAATCAGGCAGGACCCAGGCTGACGGAAACGTCTTTCTCTCCGGCTTTGCTCTCGTATTGGTCACCGCTGATTAATTTCCAGTGGGTTAGTTCGTCAGAGAAGGAGGCTCTCCGATTTAATTAGAAACGTGTGATATGAATGTGTATTGTTATGCGTCCGTCCAGTGGTGGGTCATTGCCGAAGCAGGCTGCAAGTTTCAGCTTTTCTTAAAAAAGCCCTCCCAAGATAACGAGAAAAGGAGGAGGGGGGGGAGGGTGGAAAAAAAAAGGTCTCTGGTCTTTGTGCTTGCAAAGACAACCTCCGGACTGGCCACGGCGTGTAAACGGCTCCACCAGCACCTTCCTGAGTCTGCAGGCAGCCTGTGCTAGTCACCTCGGTGGGCTGCTGACTGTCTTAGGCATCTGATCAGGACGTTGTTTCACCGAGCGCCAGCGGGGCTGTTTCCGCAGCTGCAAGACCAGGGTAGCGGCTCATTTCTCTTTTCTGCGCATAGGGACAGATGTTAGGGGAAGGAGTGACTCTTTGCTGTCGAGGGCTTACGGGACAGGCCGATGGCCAAGCTTTTCTGCTGCAGATCCCAGGGCCGGGGATTCGGCACGTAGCCAGCCTAACCCACGCCGTACAAGCACCTCGGAAAGGTGGTTGGCGTCCCCTGGGCGTTCCCACGCTGCCCAACCGGCGTCTCCCGCGCGCCGTCCCCCCCCCCCCACCACCGTGAGCACATAAGACGCCTCCCCGCACGGGTGGGTGCACCCACGTGCGCTCCCAGGGGCTGTGCTGGCTCCCGGCGAGGCGGCGCGCCGGCGGTGCTGGTGGGGTGGGGGGAGCTGCTGAGTCAGCAGCTTGCACATCTGCAGCGCGGGACCCGCGGTGCGATGATATTAATCAGTGTTTTTCTCTCGGCCTTTGGCAGGCTCCCTGCGCTCACAGCTGCGCCTGCACCCTGGGAAATAAACGCCGGCAGCGTGGTCAGCAAGGCTCTTCCCCGCTGCCGGCGCTCCGCGTGCTCCTGGCGGGGTATTGCGGGTGCCCGGCTCGTCGGGCGAGGGGACAGATGTGCCCCCACTTTGCTGTAAAGCGGGAACTTTGTGCATCTGTCTGCTGGGGCCCTGCTCATCTCCCCTTCCTGGGTGCTTTGTGCTCTTCTCCGTAGGGTGGAGGGAGGCAAAAAGCCTCTAATGCCCCCACAGGGGTGCTCTCCCGACAGCGCTTCCCAGGTGTAAAGCAACTCAGTCCCCATCCCTTCCCAGGGATACATCCAAAAATAAAAAGCAGGAAGGGTGCATATGCAACCCCTGGAGCTGGACGCAGCTCGCTGGAAGCGTATCATTTCCCTCTGCTCTTGGGAACATCTTGGAGGGACATCGTGGGTGAGAGCATCCTTCCTGGTGTGTGCCGCCGGATCGAGCGGTGATGTCGGGGCCCGAAACCCTCCCTGGGATGCTGCGGGGCAGAAGGATGCTACGTGGGGCCTGGGAAGCCGGTGGGAGCCCCTCGGCGCTGGCCCCCCGAGGCGATGCCCGCCCCTCGGCTGCGCTCTCCCTCGGTCGTGCGGCCGCGGCGCTGCCTTGCACCGGGCAGGCCGGCTGCTCGGCGTCCTAATGAAGAGGTTCGCGCGGGGCGGCCGGGGCTGCCTTTGATGCCGAGGAGCCGCCGTTCCTCCTCGGGGGCCAGCTCAGCCTTAAGCTGCGGCAGAGAGCGGTAATTATCTGCGAGCTGGATGCGGCCGGCGCGCCGTGGCAATAATTAGAATAATGCATTGTACTAATGCAGCGCTTCCCCGCGGAGGCAGCGCTGAGCTCTTTGTGGGCGCTAATGAATTTAGCCTGGGTGGGAGGGAGGAAAAGGCGGGGGGGGGTCTCTTCCCAGTAAGTAAGACCAACCCTGGTCTTGGAGAAGAGCCTCAGTTTCCCGAGCTGTAATATGGGTGATGCTGAGTCTTGGTCTCTGGCTAGCTGAGGGTTATATTCAATCCTAGCTTGTCCAAAGGGTTTTGGGGGGCAGAGAGCGTTGCAGGCACTTGTTTGCACCCATAATGCGGATTTCTGGCCTCTTTTCCCATTCCTTCACCCCGGCGGTTACGGATAAGGCCAGCAGCGCTGCAGGGAAGGTTGGGAAGCGGGATGCGGGGAGCCGAGGAGCTGCCACAGCACGCGAGCCGGCTCCAGCCCTGGCGTGGCGAGAGCCGGGGCGAGCGGGCTGCCCGGGCCGTGCCGGTGCTCAGCTCTGGCTGTCGCTGGCCCCGTGCTCACCGGTTTTGTTTTTGCTCCCTTCCCGGTGGGCATTTGCTCTCCACGGGGGTTGGAAGCAGGAGGGGTGCGTGGTGGGGCGGGGCGGTGCCGGCTGCCTCTCGCTCGTGGCTCACGAGCGCTTTGTGTTGTGGTGTAATCAGCACTCACTTATTCTCTTTGATTTTTTTGCTCCTTTTTGTTGTTGCTATTTTCCATGTTTCCACCGTGTCTGCAGTTTTCTTCCTCCCCCCCTTCTCCTCCCCTCCAACCCCCGACCTGGGTCCCTTCTTTCCCCTGTGATACTCCAGAAACCTGAGACCAGGAATCAGTTGGGTTGCAAAGGACCGTTAGTGGGTCACCAGGCTCAGCACCATAACATCCTCTGAAGGCCTTTCCCAAGCTGTTAACCCCACCCCAGCTGCAAGAGTAACCCTCGTGCATCCCCCTCCAACAGGCGTGTGTGCACGCCTCCTGCAAAAAGCCCCAGCAAGCATGGACTACCCCCCTCCATTGCCCCTGCTAGTGGAAAGACCATAAGAGAGCAATTTTGGGGACTTTGGGCTGGAGAAAGTGGCTTTTGGGCTTTAGGGCGGTCAGGGTTGGGATGCTCTACCAGCAGGCGACTCAGGAAGTCGGTACACCGAGGTGTTTGGGATAACTGAGTGAGAGTAACTGTGAGGGGCGGCATGGAGGATCAGGGGTAGGATGTGGCATCTGAGGATGCTGGGGCAGATCTGTGGGCACCACTGCACCGGGGGAGATGCTAGGGTAACTGGGCAATGAGGTCTTCTGGGAAACTGGGATTTTAAGTACTCCGGGACACTGGGAGCGTTGGGCTTGGTGGAAGTGGGTCATTGAGGCATGGTGGGCTACGTGGTGCAGTGGGCAGCAAATCCTCCTGGGACGCCCGGGACAGACCATGGGCATCGAAACATTCAGCGATTTAGGAGCAAGATTTGGTTTTAGGGACGAGGGTGAAGGTGTGAACATCTGGGTACTGCTGTGGGTAGGGAGGCATTCAGGGATAGCAGGCTTGGACCTGCTGGCCCATTGCTATTGTAGGACAGCAGTAGGGTTTGGAGCATCACGGCAATCTGGGATACAGAGGGGAGTAGTAGGTGCATTGGCTTTATGGGATATTGGAGATGGAAGGATGGGAAGAGATTTTACAGTATTTTCCCGTGAGATCAAGAGAAAAAGTTCTATGAAATTTTAAGAAAAAGTGACAATGAGAAAATGCAAGTTCTTATCTTCTTGATGGTGAGTCTTAGAAAAAGGTCATCTTTGCCCTTTCAGTACAAGGCACAGGGGACTGAAAACTGAAGGGGCTCTTCCACGCCAAACCCTGCTTGATATTTCTTGCATGAAGAGGCTGGGGTACCATCCCCTCCGTGTGCACAGAGGTGACCTGGGCAGCGCTGCTGTCCTAGGCTTGGCACCAGGAGGCTTTTCTTCACTCGGGTGCCCTCAGGCAGCAACTGCACCCTGACTGTGGGGTTCTTCTTCGCTCTCAGAGCAAAGTTCCTTTGGGCAGCTCCACAAAAAAATATAGTTAATATGGGAGAGGTCTCAGCGAAGGGATGTGAAGGGGGAGCTGAGGAGAAACAGCACCGCTAGGAGATGGAGGTGACTTTGCAAAGGTAAAGGAAAAATGGGCTCGGTGCAGGCAGGCTGATGTTCTTCCAGTATTTGAATGGTTTGAGGACGCGTGTGTTTCCTCTGCCTACTTGTTTTTTTCACCCGAGGCTAGCAGGAGCGCTAAATCTCCACCTTTTTTGATCTTGCCCGAAAACTCATCCGAGGATGCAGAAAAGTGGATCAGCTCCTAAGTGCTGTAGCCAGAAAAGTTGCAGTTTAAACAGAAATCTTCTCTCCTGCCTGCGAGTCAGATGTTTGAGTTAAATGGGTGTTGACTAAAACCAACACGGAGCTGTTAGCGGTGCGCACGCAGATCACTGCCCCTCTCTCCCCCATGCTTGACGCTGTCTTTCTCATGTCCTCCCCACGCACGGTCCCTGGTTAACCACCGATTCTTCCAGGAAATTAAAAAAAAAAAAAAAACCCAAATGTGTAGAACACGGCAGATTTGCTGATGTGATAAACAAGTTTTAAAGATAAAAGGGTATGAAAAGACTCCCAAAGGCTCTTCAGTCACAATAGCAAAGATATATAATTTCCAGGCTTCTCTACCCGGAGTCAGGAAGCAACCAGAGGCGCAGGTACAGTTTTCATGGCCGAACATTGCTGAAGGTTTTAAACACAGCTGCTGTTCAAGCAAAAGGCTGTTTTCCTCTTCAGGATGACACATAGACCGTGTGGCTAAAGAGTCCCTGTTCACCAGGGTTGTCAGTCAGGCATCTTGTAATGGTGCTAAATTCACTTAAAAAAAAAAAAAACACACACACACACACACACGCGCACACACACAAAGAAGAAATATTTAAGCAACCAAAACAAAACCTGGCCAGGATCCATAAAGCAAAGAGCCGAGCAAGTTGGGGCAATTGTCAAGGGAGGTCAAATCTGTTGCCTGTCAAACCTGGCAGTTTCCTCTAGAAAGGAGGTGAAGTAAATCATCTTCGCGTAACACGTGCGGTATCCAGGGGCAGCTCTGGCTTTCAAATGCGCGTTGTTTCTGTGGGGCATGTTTTGCATATGCAGCCAAGGCCAATTTTACATCACAGTGAACATTAAATACCGACTGGTGGCTGTTTCTCGCCTGGCTGTCTCTCCCAGTCTTGTTTTGCTCGCCCTGATTTTGCAATCGGGCCCACCTTCCCCTGAGGACGGGCTGGTGGCGTGGGAACGAGGAAATGGGTCCAACCTGCTGCTCTGCGCTGGGTTGCCAGGGCGAGAGGCAGTGCAGTGCCTAAACCCACCTCCTCTGCAAAACAGAGTCACGTAACTCTGGAGGGAGGGCCCCAATCTCGGGGCCTCTTGGCCACCTGGTTTCTAGAGCTGGTTTTTGGGACGTGCGCTGGTCTAGTCCCTGCTGCAATTTCGTTCCGTTTGTGTCCATCGGGTCTTTCCTTCCTCTTTGCCCCATGGAATAAACAACATCATTGCTCTTCATGTTGCTTCCAAGCTCCCTTCTTTCCCGCGTCTCAAGCTCCCCCATCCTTGCCTAAATGAAGTCCTATCAGGGCCCTCAACAGCCATTCAGAGTGAGGTACTTAGAAATGAAAGTGCCCGAGTCAGTGCACTCTATTAAAATCCACTGGAAGCTGCTTATGGTGACAGGGATGCATCTTGGTACAGGCGATTTCAGGAAGCCGGTGGAAGAGCCGTTGTCTCCCACAGAGAGCGAGCAAGACTTGAAAACAATCTGTCTGCATCAGCCTTCGCAAAAGTCTTCAGAGCTTCTCTCTTAGCACAGGGGAGGCATGCGTGGAGGCTGACATTGCAGCGACAAACAAGCCAAGCACAAATCAACTCGAGGAGCCCATGGATCCCGGATATTTCACTCTTCCAAGCCCACCTCGCTCTCCCGGCAGGAGGATCCAATTGCAAAATGTGCAGATTCCTGTCTGCGAGCTGGTGGTGGTGAAGAGCGCACCCTTCCTCCCTGTGCGTGCAGTCGTGTCCATAAGGCCACATGCTCACCCCGCATGTGTTTGGGGCTGTCCCTGCCCATCTGGCATGTAAAGCTTATTATTCCTGGGCAGTTCGGCACTGACCAAGCTGGGTGCAGCCCCTACCATGAGAGAGAACCTGGTGACAGATAGGAACAAGTTTGCATTGAGAAGGTGGGGAGGTATTTCTGTCTCTGCTCTTTTTGAGTTTAATTTTTCCTCTCTCACTCTTTCCCCAGATACGATGTCTCCTTGTCTGTCCCTACAACATCCAGTTAGGTAAAAAGAAAAAAATGACTGTGCCATCAGTGGAATGAGAAGGAACCTATTTGAGGTGAAAGAAATGAGAGCCGTTAAAAACAGAAAAGACAATCAAGTCTTAGCCCAAATTTCCTCTGTTCTTTCCTGAGCTTTGGATAGCTGAAAGAGGCTGAGGCCTGCGAGGTGGCTGCGCTACACTCGGACAGCGCTACCTGGTTTGCGGTCATGCAGTGCGGGTTTCATCTAATGAAACACGAATATCTCCCCCTGAGCCAGGCAGTCTTCATCATCACTGAAGAGGGTTGTTAGTCAGTCCAGTTCTGCATCCTGTTCATCCAACCTAAAGAAAATCTATTTCAATGCAAGCACTATAAAAATGCCTACTTTTCTTTCTGGACTATGAATGAAGCAGATGTCTGGAGACAGCTAAAGTTAGGGGAGATTTTAATGCCTATTGCTGAACCCTGGTTATTGGTCCTATCTAGATCTGGTGGACATAATGTGCTCTCAATAACCCGTGTTTCTTGACCTGCAGACATTGTATCTCTCAGGACCGTTAGAGCTGAGGAGCAAGCATGGCTTTGCAGGGCAGGTGAATTGTTTCCTGCTCAGTTCAGCTCTTTGCCTTTCATGTCCTTTGAGTGTTGCTGCCTGTTAAATAAGCCAAATTGACCCCCAAGCCACTCTTCCTCCGGGTCATGGTGGGCCTTGAGATGCTCCAATACTACAATAAGGGGATCCATGAGTACCTGAGACTGGTGGTAGCTGACTGCTCAGTGCTGTAGGTGTGATGGGCTGGCTGTGACTTCGGAGTTGTCTTGCGCAGCCCTACGGGACGGCTCCAGAGGTTTGGTACTTCACCAAGACTAGTAACACTTGGAGCCTGTTTGCAGGAATATTGCCCTGTGACGGCTGCTGTGGGTAGAGTGATGCCATGGCAATGTTGTGATCCCTGGAGGTGGATTTGTCTGCCGGGGCATCAACCATGAGTCATCGCTCAGAGTTTAGGACTGTCTTCTAGAGGATGTCACCACAGCGGCTGGTGTCTTTGAGGTCCATGCTGCACAAGACTGGGGCTGTGTGAGGCTATTTGGCAGGGAAGGCATGGGCATTCCCTTCCCTTCCCGTGGGCATCCCTCCAGCTGTGCCGTGGGGTGGTAGAAAGACAAAGAGAAGGTGTCGGTATGGGGAGGAAGAGTAGCAGCACAACCCCTTTGCTGATGAAGTGATGGAGTGACGTTTTTGAAAGCCCTTTGCAGGCCATTTTCTCCATGCCCATTTCAGGAGCACATTCAAAGGCATGACAGAGGGAGCGGCGCCCAGGGCTGAGGTGTCTACGCTTGCTGCCTCTCCATCCTGATTATTTCATAAGGTGAAGCAAACTACCAGGCATTTGAAATGCTCCGGTACAGTGGCTAAGGAGCTGTGAAGCATTAATACCGCTAGGAACTTTGTCTTGATTAATTCTTTATTATTTTCTTTCAGGCCAGCACTGGGTTCAGAGAGACCGCCAAGAGGGAGCTGATGTGAATCTAGTGCCAATGAGACCAGCATGCTGGACGTTCTCTGGAGTCCTCGTGCCATTCACGTGGAGGAAGCATCTCTGGTGGTCAGGACAGAGCACAGCTTGGTTTTTCCTTGGCTCTTGGCCTCCCTGCTGAGGTTGCCAACAGGGCTCACTGTTCATTAACTGTCCAACTTCCAACATTTCATGGGGACACGACAGTGACTGTGGGGTTTCATGCTCCGGCTAGGTCATGGTGATAGCATCCGAAAGCAGCAGTCTCACATGCCTTTTGCTCCAGCTACACGTTCCTGTCCTGTCCCTTGGACCAGCATTGGCCATGCTCTGAGTCCATGGAGAGCTGGCCCAAGGATGTTCCCCAGCACAGAGCCCATCATTTTTGTTGTAGGGTGGTTTTCTGCTGCTTGGGGCTGGATGAACTCTGGTGCACCTGCATGGGTTTGGGTCGTGAGGAGAGGTACTTCCTCTGTGAGTGGCAGCTGGCTGTTGACTGGCTCACCTCCAGTGCATAGCTGCCTTCAGGACCTGGGATGCCCTCAGCTCCTTCTCTGCCATCAGTTCCTGGTGGTCTGGATTGCTCTAAGGGGGCACTGATACACCTTCCCAGGGCACCTATAGCTGGATGAATCGTGTTCCCACGTGCAGAAGTTGGCTTAAGACGTTTTGCCAGTGCCCCGGGTCCATGGTACCTCCTTGTGTTGATGCATTTGTCCATGGGACCTGCTCTGAGCCTGTCCCTGGCATGATTTGCACTGCAAAAACTGTAACTGCTGAATTTTATGGGTGGAGGATGGGGTCTGCCTAGCCTCATTTCCAGAGTCCCTGGGTCTGGCTTAGGAAGTGCCCTAAAATAACCTCTAGTGCTTTTGGTAAGGCAGAGAGGTGAGACAGCCCCGAGGGCAGTAAGGCATGATTAGACCAACACTGCTAACTCTGAATTGGCATCCTGGGTGCACGGGAGAGTGCGAAAAGGTCATGTCAGATACGAAGCCACCTTAACTCATACGTCGTTGGGCGCACACCAGGTTGATGTGGGATAGGAGGCCTGTTACTGTGTGCCTAGCCTCTGTCCTCCTACAGCCAGTCCTCAAAAACCTCTTTTCACCAGTTCTTTTCATCATGCTGCGGTTTGCTTTTTTTTTTTTTTTTAACTATGCTGCTCTGTATGTGTGACCTCTTGCCTCTGACCTGGTGTTCAACTAATGAGCATATAATTAGCTCCTGCTCTCCGAGGCTTCACTTATGTCAAGGTCACATGTTGAAAGGGCACCTAAGGAGGGTTTATTTCCAGAGCATCTCTGCAGCAGGGGGTCTAAGATTTCCCTAGAGATGCTCTTAGCAGAGCAAAGGGCAGAGGCCAGCTAGAGGGAATGGTTTAGGGGAATGTGAATTCAACTTCTGGATAAGGCCTCCTTCAAGGTGTAGATAAGGAAACTTTATTGCTTTATTGGGGTGGCAGTTGGGTTAAATGCTGAGGAGGGGAGAAGGGGCTCTTTATTCCTTGCAGGACTCGAAACCCCCAGCTCTTCTCAGCAGGGGAGATGCTGCTCAAAAGGGCAAAGGAACTTCTCTATATTGTTCTAGATGAAAGATCCCTCTGCTTTCTTTCCCCTGGGTCACTTTAACCCTGGTCAGTACCCTGATGAGGCTCACCACTAGTGCTTGCAGAGGGCTAGAGGTGATGGGAAAGCGTAGCCAGGATTGGAGAGATGGATTTCTTTCTATCAAGGATGGAAAGAAAAAAACAATAGTAGCTTTGGGTCAAAGTGCTTGCTGAACTTGGAGAGTCCAGCTCCATAAGCAGGATTTGCCTTGATGCTCTCCGCTGTGCTCGCCTCAGGGAGCGTGTCTACGTTTCTTAGCTACCTCAACCAAGGTAAAAAAGATACTGCCTTTCCTTTGAAACCTTGCAGTTCTTGTATCCTCAGACTGCAGCCCATGTAATGTTAGCAGCTAGGAAAACAGCACCTTATAATGCAAAAATAGTCACATTACACCTGGGCAAAGTGCATTTAGTCCAGGATCCTGCTTCCAACACTGGCCAGCAGTGGAGACTTAGGGACGGAGCAAGGGGAGAGCAGTCTTTCCCCAAGCTACACTCTCTTTGCAAGGAAGCTAATCATGACACTGCAAAGTGAAGGGTAAAACCCAAGGACCCAGATTTGGAATAGCTGCTACTTGATCATCCAGGGCTATGGAGGCCTGGGAGGGGGTGTGGATTGGGGCACATGGGCAAATCCAAACCACGGAGCAAAGCCACGAGCCCAGTGCAACCAGAGCTGGTTCCTCAGCTTGGCACAGCAGAGAGTGCCCAGGACCTTGCTTCTCTCAGGCAAGGGCACCCTCTGCACTCTCCCCAGGCAGCCGCGGACTTTGCCAGCTCCTGGCTATGGGCCTAAGTGGAGCAGAGGCATGACTGAACTCCTCCTGCTCCTGGACTAGCTTTTGTAGAGTCTTAGTGCCCATAGAGCCAGGGTGAGGTGTGCGGGCATTGGCGGTATGACTGAACAAAAACTAACTCCATGTGCAGCAGGGGATTGTGAATTTGCAGCAGTCTTTCCCCTGGCTTGGATGCGCTCAGAGTCTCAGTGTTTCTGAGTCCTTCAGAGCCCCCGCTTTTGCTCCAAAGATGCTGACACCCAGGGTTTGTAGGTTGGGAAGAATTTCTTCTCTAATTGCCTTGAATCAGGCAATATCCTGAACCTAGAAACAGCCACAACCACACAGGCTTGGGGAACACTTAGTACAGTAAGTGATGGTGGCAGCAGGCAGCACAAAGGAAGTTGCAAGAAACTCCATGGGATGTTTTGAAATAAGCTGAGCTTGGGGAAATTTCTCTCTCCCTTTCCTCACTTGAAGGCTGGATTTTGCTTGCAGCTGGAGAGCTTTGCGCATGTCTTGTCAGAGATATGCACTTGCAATTTGGGAGCTGGCTGTTTGGACGGGGGGCTGTGCTGCACACGTGGGGCTTGGGCACGTGGCACTCCACAGTGGGGTGCAGAAAACACTTGCACTGCCCTGAGAGCAACAGCACATCACTCTGAAGAAAGGGGACCCGAATGCTTCCAGCTCAGGATGGGATCTGCGACCAGACCCCTGCCTCTGAACACAGCCTCAGCCTCGAGGTGGAGAAGCCGAGAACTGAGAAATGCTAAAAACCCATTAGATCATCTGCTCCATCCCCAGAAGAGCTGGCAGGAGTGTCCCCTGGGGGGTGACTGAGATGGAAACGCCTGCTGTTGTGTGGTTTCCTCGATGGGCCTCTGGGAACAGCGGCAGAGCCCAGTGCATCTCCCTGCCAGCGTATAAAACTCTGAGATTTCCTCCTTTTGCCTCTAGTCAGAGTTCCTTAGAGCAGCCCGAGCATCCTCTTTTCCCTGGGGGATGTCTGGCTTCCAGGTACAGGAGACCAATCTTTGGGCTATCTACCCGACTGTCTGTCTGCTGACATCCCCGGAGAATCAGTGCTTACCTGCAAGGGACGTTGGTAGTTCTTTCAGTCCCACCAGCCTCCAGAGCAGCAAAGGAGGTGGGAAGAGCAGCCAAGTGATTGGGTAGGCTGCATACAAAGAGAAGTGGTGTGCAAGGAGGATTGTCCTAGCAAAGAAATTCCCCTGCCGAAACCCATCAGGCAGTTTCATCTCTCCACACCTGGGAGTCTATATGAGGTTGGTACCTGTTTTCCAAAGCTATGGATGAGCTGAAAGCCAGCTCCATCCCTCTCCCCATGGGGCAGAGGAAGCATTTACGTATTTATTTCCAAATGGACAACCCGCACTGGTAAGGGATCAGGGAACAGAGCATGTGTGTGCAGGGCTGAGGAACGGAGACTGAATCAGCCTGGGGTGATTCAACCCACCACCCCAGTGGGGTGGGATTTGGAAGGACACTTGATGAAAAGGACTGGCAAGGAAGTATGTATGTGGCTCCCCTGACAACCCAAGACTGATGAGCTCTTTGCAATACAGGAGGGAAAGAAGCTCCGGTGCCCCAGGTGAGATCCCATTAGCTTCATGGTGGGACCTGTTTCTGTTGGAGGACTGTGCAGAACCAGGAGAACAAGGGTAGGATTGTCAATGCAGTACCTCTGTGCAGGGACTCACCACACAATGGCTGGTTTTGCCCTGATTTTGGAGTAATTCAATAGCCAGGCTCTGGCTCTGCTTACTCCGGGAATTAATTTAGTGCTAGTCAGATCCAGAGCCCAACAGAGCTGGTAGAGATTGTTCTTCTATTGATGCCTTTTGGATCTGGTGTGGGTGAGCTGTCCCCATCACTGATCATCACTGATCCCCTGGAAACGAGGCAGGTTTGTGCCGTCCTGCTCTGGATGACAGCAGCCCTGAATTCAGCCCTGAAATAATAGCTGCCCCAGCTGTTTGATCATGATGGGTAATGTCGGCATGAGCATTGCTTTGGTTGTATGCAGAAACCACCCCCCAAGTGCAGCACCTCCTGTGCTGAACATAACCAGCTGAACCAGCGAAAGCTTTGCTGCAGGAGCACCAAGTCATTACAGCCTGGAAGAAAACACTCTCCAGAAATAACCGAGGTGTATTTAGACTGTGAATATATACAATCCAATTTAAATTGTAAAATGGTTAGAAAGCAGACTGCTGGGGACAGTGTTCCTTGTTCTTTTCTGTCAACGTGTTGAATGGGGCATGGCGAAGGCCTGGACTCCAGGGGGATGGCCAAACGCTATCACACCCAGTGTGACAAGGGCAGCAATAACAGACCAAAGCACTCATGAACACCTTTGAAATTTAGTGTTGAGGGCCTCCGAACCTGCTTATGACTGGAGAAGATGTGACTCCAACATGGGGCAGCTAATGCATCGCTTGGACCCATCAGGGTTTATTGTTTGTAGGCATAGGCAAAATGGGGTTAAAAATAGCTCCATCAATCTCGGTGCAGTTTGCTGCTGGAGCAGCTGAAAACCTCCTAGGAGTGGGGTCCTCTGAGGGCAGGAAGGGTGCTCTTGCCCAGCCCCAGCACCCTCCCTTGTGCTAGCTCCAGCACCAGCCCTTCCCGGTTGCTCCTGCTCAGCTTACTAGAGCAGCTGAACTTGAATCCCCTCTTGCTCTTACCACACCTTCAACCTCCAGAGCCTGAAGGGGGAGAAGGAAGGCTACAAACACCTGCACTTGACCCAAAGCCCCACAGCCTGTTTCCATTCGCCTGGTTTGGGGTCAATTCCTGTCACTGTCATTGCTTTCACTGTCATTGCTCTGTCACTGTCGTCGCTATCACTGCATTTACCTTTCTCCCTCACGTGGATCCCCCGAGTTGGCAGTGCCAGCGTATGCAAAGAAATCTACCCCAGGGTTAGGCAAGGCCTGGACCGTGGGGTTATGCTCACTCAGGACTCCCTGTGTCTCAAAATCCCTTGAGCCCAAGCGTGGAAGGAGGTGCTAGCCTTGCTTTGGAGTCCTGTTGCTGGTGATGCAGTGAGATGTGGCAGGCACGTGAGAGGAACAACCTGTGGTCTCCCACCCATATGGAGACATCCTTCTATCGAGCATCTCTGGGAGGCCAACACTGCTTCCCAGCACCACCCCCCCTCCCATCTCCTCGGGGTGAGGTCTCCCCCCATCTGCCATCCCACCACCGCCTTTGCAGCCGTCTGCCTTTCGGCCCTCCGCAGTTAACCCGACGACATCCTCCTCCCTCTCCTCCGCTCCCCCTCTCCGCGCTCGCCTCCGCTGGCAGCCAGCGACTCTCTTTCAGGTTGCCTCTAAGCTTAATTGAAAGCAGCCGACGCTGCGCGCAGACGGCACACAAACACGCAGAGACCCAGGAGCCACTCTGAAGCTTGAGTCAGGTTGGGGAACCTGCCGGCACGTTGTGGGGCCGACAGATAATTAAAGTGACAATCGATCACGCGGAAGCGGGGGGCGGTGGGGGGGGGAGGCAGCGGGGATGGGGGGAAGGTGGTGGTGACGAAGGTGATGGTACCTCACCCGAGGAAGTCACAGCGGCCGTGGTGAGCTGCGCCGTGCCAAGCGGGCATCTCGGTCAAACCGCCGTATGGACACCTCCGATCTGGCCTCAAGTGAGCCCTCACCCCTTCGCCACTCATTGCAAAGGGGTATGAAGTCCCTCAGACACTACTGAAGCTGCTACTAAAAGGCAAGGCTTGATAGAGAAAGTATCGTGCCGTTTAAAAGCGTTGAGAAAGAGCGAGACTTGTGTATGTGTGTGTGTGTGTGTGTGTGTGTGTGTGTGCACGCATAAAGACAGATGGGCTAAAATTTCCGAATGCTCATGAAAGATTCAGGGGCGTCACTTGTTAAATTTAATTGGGAGAAACCCGACTCAGTGCCTGACTGCACGGTTTGCTGGCTTTGACTTAAGAAGTCAACTGACAAGCTTGTCGTATGTGTTTTTTCTCTCCCTCCCTCCCACCTCCTTTCCCAGCTCCCACCATGGGCTGAGTTGTAAATAATTCTGGGAGCATTATCTCCTGCCGTCACCGGCGAGCGCCTCTCCCAGGATGGCTCCAGGCCCCTCTCATTTTCTTTGTTATGGTGCTTGGGGAGGGGAAAGGTGGGGTTCAGGTGATGCTGTTGGCTTGGGATCCAGGGTATGTGAGTTCAAGTCCTGCCTCTGCTGCAGGTTCCTTGTGTCACCCCAGGACAGTGATTTTGGTCCAGATCCAGGAAGCGACTTGGGTACTTCACTAAGTGCCATGTGCCGGCATATATCTGGGCCATAAGCTGTCTGCCCTAGGGCTAGGACACTTCCGCAAATGAATGCAGTGGGTCCCATGGGAGAAAGGAGAGGTTGCAAGGCTCTTTCCCTGGGCAGGGCCCCTATCCTTCTCTAGCGCTGAGATTTCCAGAGGGTGGAAGAAAACCTGTGTGCAAACAGGGGTGACAATGAAGTTTGAGTTTGATGGCTCCTGGTCATGGGGGATTTTGAAAGTGATGAGTGTTTTCAGAGAGGAAGTGCATGAGCTACTTACTTTTTGTTTAAAAAAAAAAAAAAAGGGAGAGAGAGAGAGAGAGAGAGAGAGAGAGATGCCAGGATGGACTCATCTCTCCAAATGCAGCTATCTACAATCATTCTGACTGCCTCTGCTGCCAGGGAGAAAAATAGACCCTGCTGGACGGGCAATTCATCTCATCTGAACTTTGATGTCTACAAAACGCCAAATGAATCACACCTGAAAACACCTGTTTCTCCGTAATGACTCCAAGAGATGCTGGTGTGACTCCCAGGGGTGCTCTCCTGTTTCGCAGGCATCCTCAGAGGGGTGACAAGGACTCCGCTCCCTTATTTCTAGGTGCATGGGGCCAGGTGCTCACTTCAGACCTGCACCTGCATCTGGACCTAGATTTGCACAAGAATTCCATGTTTCCAGGCATTTCTAGGCCAACCTTGCATCCAGCCGCAGTGTGGTGGGAGTAGACGTCTGGAAATCATGCAGCTCCAAATGGTCCTTGACTCATTGTGGGATGCTGCTGGCAGTCATCGCCTAGCATTTAATACCCAAGTGCGTGCTCAGGCACGCACTTATCTCAGGCTCCAGGCTTGGGTCAATTGCAGTGTTTACTGGGCACAATTTGGGAGCAGTTTGCCCCCTACCAGGTGCCCTGGTCATCAGTTCCTACGTGTGAAGGACATGGAAGATGTCTTCTTTCGATGTGATATGCATTGTCTGATGGGATCTATGAGCTTGTGTGAAACTGTTCATGCCAATAAGACTTTATAAAAGATAAGATTCATCCACCTTTCCACTCACCTATCTGACTGTCCATCCATCCTTCTGCCTGTCCATTTTTCCAACCATCTACCCTCCCTCTTCCAAGCCCATCGTTTAGGTATCTCAGTGTCAAATTCTCTTTCCCCTCCATGTCACAAGCTGGGTCTTCATATACAGTGGTTGGTGCAGGAATGAAAATCTGAGGCCCTTTTGCACTGCAGGGCCATAACAAAATGCTTTGTGAATATTTCCTAACGGCTTTTCCACCTGCCTGGTGAGAGCCAGAAAGAATAGCCGAGCAGAAAGGTCAGTTCCTTGTGAAAGTCCAAAAGGTGCCCAAATCTGCACAATCCTGCTGCAAAGGCAAAAGGATGGCAGAGCTTGACGCCCCAGAAATGTTTGCACCCTGTTGCCTGTGATGAGCTGGTCGGGTAGTGCTGACTGGTGCAGGCTTGCCTTTTTGGACCCTTGCTGGCAGTGCAGCCTAGATGCAGCACGCCCATATTCATCTTTGCTGTGTCTGAACTGTCATTCCCTGTTGGAGCTAGCTGCCTCTAGATGACACCCGAACCTCCTGCCACAAAGCAAAATGGAGGAGGTCACTGTTTTCAAACGTCCTCTCCTTCTGCCAGAAGATTTCCTGCAGATAGAGTAGATGATCGATTGATTCCCTGGAGTCCATTTGTGACTCGAATATGACCCCACTGTTCTACCTGGTATATCACCTGCAAATAGTCTGTGATTTTTTTTCTCTTTCATAAATTTCTGTGTTGAGGATTGATCCATGCTCCTGGGGTTGAAGAGTGGCTTTTCATGGACATCCGGACATGCTGGAGCAGTCTTGCACATAGGGGCATCCCAAAGATTGGGACACAGAGCTCTGCAGGGCAGGTCTTCACTGGGTTTTAAGTGCCAGACTCTCACAGGTTTCACTAGGAATGAAATGCTTTGATACCAACATCTACACAAGATTGGCAGGACTTCTCACACCAGTCATTCCTGCATTAAGCCCAAAATGTTGGGCTCAGACACATGACAGAGTTACAACAGTTTAGTTGTTCCCATTCACTAGTTGAGCTCTGGTAACCCTCTATCCTTGGGGTGCTCAGCTGACTTAATGTGAATGATGTTGATTAGAGTTTAACCAAAGTCAGCTGGTCCCACACTGGTGTGAGTGAAAAGTACACACAGCTCAGCTGATGGTGGGCAACTTGCTAAGCTGCTGTAACTCAATATTTTGGTCATCTGTCCTTGCCACCAGTTCTTCCTGAACCCATAACTGCTGGCTGGATGGGACTATCTCACATACAGCAGTATCCACAAGGGATGGAAGGATAATAATGAAGGTGAATGTACTGCTTCCTCCTTCCCATGGTTCATTACTCCCTGTATGAATAAGTTGGTGTGCCTTTCCAGTTTGCACTGGTCAAGCTTTGCCTTCGGTTGGTGATTCTTGCAGATTTTGTCTGCTCTTAGGTATGTTTCTGAAAAAATAACAACAACAAACCCCCCAAACTCAAAACAGATTACAGCGCATAGCCAGGTTCCCACAGTTCCCGGATGACTCAGTTGCTTTATCACACTGACTTTGGGTCTAGCTTTGAATTTCTCAGGATAGATATACACATTTTAAGAAAAAGGGTGGAATTTGCTAATCCCCAAAGCTACCCAAGGGAGAATTTATTGCCTGTAATTACAAAACTTCTATCAAACGGCTATTGCACTAGCTGGTATCCAAGGGCTGTATGCCTCGGCAGACTTACTTACTTAAAGCGACACCAAGTGTAATGAGATACATGACTGGTGACAGAGCAGCAGGACAGTGACACTCTGCAGGTCCAACAGTCACGGGTGACTTCTGATGATTTTCGTGTCTGAGCCTAAGGCTGCGGGGCAGGAACTGAACACCTCCCTGAAACAGTGGTGAGCTGTGCTGCCTTTGCCCCTGGGCTCCTCTCTCCCATGAGACCTCCAGGGAGACCTTTGCTAGAGCCATTTGAAGGATGAAGCTCCCAGCCTGCAATTCAGAGGAGCAAAGACATTATTTTCCAAAGAAAGAAAAAGGGCTAGTGCGGTCTGGAGTAGATCAGTCAGCATGCTGCATATGGAGACAGGCTCAGAAGCAGCCAGGGAGGTTCCTGGTTTCTGGATCTGCTGCTGAAAGGGAACTATGTCTCTGCAAAACCTCAAAAGAAAAGGCAACTACATGTTCTTTCAACCACAGTGTCTGCTGGAGTTTGCCTTTATATATGTTCTGTTTTTTTTTCTCCTTAAAAAAAGCAAAAACAAATTTCTTCCTTATTCTCCACTAGCAAAGGAGGAAGAAAGGGAGGAAAAAGAGTTATTTTAAAAGGAGAAAAAATCCCCGAGAAGGAAAAGACCTTCCCATAATTTTTTATATCAAAGACGAAATCTCCAAAAATCTCCTACGTCACTTTGAGTCAGAATAAAAGAAGTCTGAATGATACAGACATTTTCATATTGTTCAGTACTCCATTTTTCATTAGAAAACCTTGGACAACTGAACAGTCCTTCAATAACTGCATCTCAGACTGGGTCTATCAGTCTGACTTTCGGGCCTGTCTGGCCAGAAGTGGTCCTAAAGACATCACAGGAGGACAGTGACAATACCTAGCTTTCAGGATCTGCTGTATATCAGGTTGCTACATCATGAAGACATGGTGCAGGACCGTGTCCTGCAGCTCCTTCGTGTCAGCAATGGTGTAGGTCCAGGTTTCAGACCTGTACATGGTGCAGAAGCTGCCAGGAAAGAGATGATCAATGAGCTGTGGAGGATGACAGAACCTGCCATAGAAGATCCATAGCAGTGCTTAATACAGTCAATGAGACCCTGTTGAACCCCTGCCCTGTGCAATACACTCTGGTTGGAAAGGAGTTGGCTGAGGTTGGCTTTACTCCTTCCCTTCTGACAGCCAGTGCGCATGTCTCTGAGCCAGGAACATGCTCCTTGCAGCTGTACTGCCCTCTGAGGTCCTGTGTGATAGAGAAACGTCATTCTGCTTGACTCAGACCTTCCTGTGCACCATGCCTGGCATTCCCTGCTCTTTCTGCAGCTCTTCTGTTGTGAATGTCATGCTGGCAATGTTCTGTAGGCTCACTGCATAGGTCCCGGTGTTGTCTCTTCCCTCGCCTCAGCACTACATGTTCCCATGCAGGGCATAGGTACCTGTGGTGGAAGCGAAGGCCTCAGCATGGAGCTCAACCTCCAGCTGTAAAAAGGTCATTGGCTCAGGAGCTGCCTCCAGCACAGATGGTGCTATTCAGAGCAAAGTTTTTCTGCCTGCCACTGCCTTTCTTACAGAGCCAGCTGCATCCTTTAGCTCAGGGGGGGTATGAGGTAATTCAGCAGTGCCATCCGCCAGGGTGAGAGGGATGCTCTAGAGACCTCTCCAAGCCACAGGGGAGTCCAAGTCCCCTTTCTGCACCAGTCTGTTTTCTCTGTGCATCTGAGAAGTGAAGGCCTGTAAGGCCTGTTTTGCTTGCTGAGCTCCAGTGAGTATAGCCCTTCAGTGAACCCTTTCTGTGGAGTGTCGGACAGGCAGCAGTTCTGAGCCAGGGTATGGCTCAGGTTTGGTTTACCTCATCCTCTGCTCAGCTGAAGCTGATGGCGCTGGTGACGGGCAGGTGAGGGGGAGGACAGTTACTTGTGCATTTAGGCCCCTGGGGACACACTGTGTATAAGGCAGGATGTACGGTGTGATGCTGAGGAAAGAAAGCAGTGATATTTGCCTGATGGCTGAAAAGACTGACTTGTGTTGCTTGCACCCATTTTGCCTCAAGATGACTTTCGCAGGGAGGGACCAGCTCTGGGACAACCGTCCTGCATCTCTACCAGGAAACCCTCAGGTGTGCTCAGCGCTTAGACTTTCTTCCAGGGTATCCTTGCCCACTTTGCTGATGGATGGTGTACAGCATCACCTCCAGCTAACTCATTAGCAGTCGAGGGGAATAGATGGATTTGGATCCTCCCTGCTCCGTAAGACAAGTGGTTTTATTTTGGGTTTACTCTGGGAGAAAGAGAGCTCCTGGTGCCCAGAGTGCAGCATGGACTCAGAGCGGTCCATCTGCTCCTGTGGCTCTCTCTGCTCCCTACCAGAGCTGGGCTGTGCGGGCAGAGGCAGGCCCCAGGACTGTGGTAAAGGTGTTTCTGAACCCATCTGAGCCATTCCCTGAAGTAGAGAGCCTACCCTACTCTCCCAATACAGGCAGCAGCCATTTCCCATGGGAGGCCCCCATCAGCCGGCACAGGCTTTGCTCCCATATGGGTGTCAGTGAGATGCCCTTGAAAGGATGGCGCTGTAGAAAATACTTCACAAAATTGAAATCCATTAAATAAAAGACTCCTTTCTCCGCTTCCGCACATCGAGCTGGCTAGATGTTTTTGTTACAAAACCCCCGATCCAGAGGTGTAACAATACAACAAGCTCAGTGATAAAGTGCTGGGATGCTGGTGCCGCTGTGGTTGGCCTCAGTGGGAGCCTCAAGGCACCAATCTGCCTGGGTAAAGCACTTTGCTTGGCTATGGTTGCCTGGCCATGGAATAGGGCATTAATGCTCCTTTCTCTCGTCTGGTCCTGTTTGCTTGTGGAGAAAGTCTGGGGGCACCCCAAAAAGCTAGGTAGAGTCTGGTCATGAGGTTCCTGTTGGGACCTGTTGTAACACGAACAATAAGGATCTTAACTGTAACAGCCCTCGGACAGAAAAGACAACTTGGCCAGAATAGATACTCCAGAAATATTATGGGTGCAATGGAAACCCTGCATGTTTGTACTGTTAGGATGTCAAAGCTCCAACAGGAAAGCTGTGAGCTGCCTAGGTCTTTCTGGACAGGCTAAGAGCTCTTGCTGGCACTGTGGTAGATGTCTCTTTTCCTTGTCTGGGCTAGGTAACCTGTCCTGAACAACTGGCCGTTGCTACTATTTGCATTACGGCAGTGAGATCCCATAGATCCCAGCCTAGAGCTTGTAGGGCCAGAGCTGTGGAAAGGTGACAGCTGAGCAGGCAAGCTGGAGGACGGAAGAGCGAACTCTGGCATAAACGACATTACCGGGACTGGGACTTGAACCCTTGTCTGGGGAGTTGGCGATTAGCACCTCGCCCAATGCAAACTCTTGAAAGTTAGGGGAGGAAGCAGGTAGAGAGCAGTGTGTGGGCAAGTCAGGGGTCTGAAGTTTAGTGTTACTGCTACTTCGGGGCAGAAATAGCTGCTATTAGGTTGCATTTAGGGATGTGGAGCCAGAAGGTTCAGGTCATGGCCACAGAGCGTGTGACCTGGTGTTTTGTGTCCACTGCAATTCCAAGATCTCTCCCCAAGAGAAGGCCTAGGAATCACGTTCTCGGATCTCTGCAACTGAGAGCAAGGTTTAATTTCACAAGGCATGAAGGGGCATGGGTGTGGGGGAAATGAGAGGAGGAACAAATTAAGGTCTGAGCTACAAAATGTGGAGTTTTGTTCAAAGGATCCCCCTCTGCCCACATACGTTTGCTGGCTACTGGTTGCTCTCTGTGATGGAGATAGGGGTGCAGCTAGGCTGGACATGAGGTGACTGGGCCTGTCCAGGGTTTGGGCCTCTGCTGAAGAAGGTGGGACTGCAGAGGCTGTGAGTCTAGGACTCTCAGACCTCTCTTTCTGGACTATTAGTGGGATTCAGCTCAGCTGGAGCTAGACAGCTGGTGTGGGCCCCTGTCTCAGCTGGTCAGCTCTGGACCCCATTATGGGGAAGTATTGGCTCCTTTTGCTGTGAGTTGTCTGACCTACTTCCAAACCTTTAGGGTGAGATGAGTTCTGCAAAGCTTGACCCTCTTCCATGGCACTACCCCAGATGGAGAGATCTACATTTACCGAGCTTTGGGTCGCTTCCCTCCTGCCTCAGTTTCTCCATCTCTAAATGCAGACAGGGAAGCACTGCCCAGTCTCATGGGGGCTGGGGCATCCCAATGGGAGCTGGTGCTTTGAGAGTGATATCAGAGCTACTTTGGTAAATACCAGTGTTGAGCTGCCCTTTGGATCCACCCCCTGTCCTGATGGGAAGGAGAATTCCCCTCTATGCTAGGCTCTCAGTCGCATCTATGGAGAGGGGCCAGGTAACCCTGGAAAGGGACAGGCTTAAAGGCCAGGGCTATGGGCTGGATCCAGAGCAATACTCCTTTTACTCAACCACCTGCTCACGCTGGAGGAATGTAAAGACATGCGAAAGTCAGCTCTCTGCCTCCCTGGGTCTCATCCAGCCTTAGACAGAGAGCGTGGCTGCTGCTTCTTCATCTGCACAGCATGGCTGTGCCATGCAATGAACAAAGATGGGCAAAGCTCTTCTCCCACATACGCCAGCGCAAGCACAGCTCAGGTCAAGAATGGGTGCAAAGCACTGCTGCAGGCATCGGCTATCTCTGGTCTAGCTCTCATCAGCAGGTGTAGGGACCCAAGAGCAGTCAGAAGGGATATGACTCAGTGAGCCCCCTCTCCTGCTCTGAGCAGTGACTAACACGGTGGCATCTGTAGGACACACACACATCTCATCAATTAGGAACTTGCCCCTGGGGTAAGTTCGTTCCTGGTTTCAAGGCTGACTCAAGGGAAATCTGGGAAAAGCATAAATGTCTGAGCAGATTTCAGGAGATTTAGAGGGAAAGTAGTGAAGAAGTGACCTTCTCTGAGCTGGACTTTGGGGCTACCGTAGCTCTTTGGAGTTGGGCTTGTGATCCTTTGTGCAGAGGGGCAAAGCTTGAGTTAACCATGCTGCCTTGGATGCTTTGAGATACAGGGGACACCTGGCCAGAACTTTTTTAGATTGCAATAAAAATAACAGACAATTGGCTAGAATTGATCATTTTCCCAGGAAAGGGAAGCCCCAGGTACTTCTTGATCAATTTTTCATGGAAAGCTTTGAAACTGTCAAAATATCCCTTGTTCATACAAATTCTGCTCTCAGCCCTTTGTCTTCATCTCTGGGAAAGTGAATGTGCTGGCACTGACATAACTATGAAATAGAAAAAGTCAAAATTGAAATGTTTGTAAAAGGAGGAGAGAGAACATTTTGGTTTGACTCCAAGTGAATTCTGCCTGAGGAGAGGAGGGGAATTTTCAGTCCCTTTCCAGATTTCCTTCTTGTTTTCTGACTGGGCAGAGCTCGGAGCTGAACTGCAGGACACCCAAGATCCGGCCTGCCCGTGGAGGGAGTGCCTTGTCTGGGTGAGTAAGTCTCAGACTCAATGCGGGAGATCTGGCGTGGGATGGCAGACTGACACTGCAGCACAGGAAAGTCCCTAGTCATCCCTGAGCCCCCTGGATCAACCGTCTTTGCCCACTCTGTCCCACAAAAACCTGTTCTGGATGTGCTTATCCCACCTCCCCTGCCAGGACCTACCACGGAATCACAGAATGGTTGAGCTTGGAAGGGACCTCTGGAGATCAACGAGTCCAACCCCCCTGCACAAGCAGGGTCACCTGGAGCACATTGCCCAGGACCTTGTCCAAACGGCTTTTGAATATCTCCAAGCATGGAGACTCCACACCCTCTCTGGGCAACCCATCTTTCAAAGATGCAGGAGAGTCTGAAGGCCCTCAGGCTTTGCGGGCACAGCATTATTTCTGATACGGGGATGGAAGGGCAACACAGCGACTAGGGGAATCCCTTCCTGACCATGGTCCATGCCCTGGCACGTGAGGGCCAACAGGGACGTTTCTGTGCAGTCACAGCAATGCTCTCCTCACGCAGGCATGTGGGATCATCCTTCCTCACTGTTACTGCTCCTGGAGTGCACCTGGCTTCAGGAGACTGCAATGCTACTGTCCATCTAGACAGACGTCCTTTCCTTGCTCCTCTTGTGAGGGGTGAGAGGGGCCTGGGGACGGTGTCGGTGCAAACGCGTGACTCCGTACCTGGCTTTGGGTGCAGAAAAGATGGATTATTTCTCTGCTAGACATCTTGCAGTGAATGTATGCCTTCCTTGGAGGAGTGACATCTCCCACCCCTTTCTTGGCTCTCCACAAACCCCTGCTTCATGTGGGAAATGTGTAGCCCGCCTCTTCTGCGGGGATGGGGAAAGCCCGTGGCTCCATTCCCTCCTCCAGCTGGTCCTGCTGGCTTGGATCCCAGCTCCACTACAGGGTTTGTCCCCTCTCCAGTGGTGGCGAGCTCCACGGGCGAACGTGCCCAGGTGCCCGTGCCACCCCTGCACCCTTGGCCCCAGCCACGCTCTTCTTTCTTTGCCTCCTGGCATCCTCCAGGCCTTGCTGCCATCTCAGGGTGCGGTGGAGGCAATTGTTAGTGTTAAACCAGCTACTTGAATTTCCCCCCTTCCCTCAAAGTAATTTTTTCTCACTTCCGCACAGCGTGTGGAGTGAATTTTAGCACCCGTAAACACTTTGCGCTGCTGGCTCCGGGCTAATTGACTCTGACAGTTAGTGTAGTCAGCAGCTGAATGGTGTCACTGGGAATTAGACTGCCGTGATAGACTGCCAGGAGCAAATTACTTTGTCACTTCTCAGCTGACTCTAAAATATGGGGCCTTTTTTCTAATTCCTCTTTCTACTTTTGATTTTTTCTGTTTTTGTTTTGTTTTTAGTATTATCTCTGCGTGCGTGAGTGTGTACGTGTGTGTGTGTGAGCACACACGGGTGTTTGAAGCCCTGATAAACTGAGCCTGATTTGTTTAAAGATCATTTTCTGTCGAAGACAACCTGGCAAGTTGGGAACAAACTCCTCTCTCTCCCTCTTGCCTCCCCAGTCCTCTCCCCCTGCCATGATGTTTATGAAGCAAGTTCTGGAAACGCTCTTTTAAAGAGGACCCAAGGGGGCTGTAGGCAAGTGAATTGCACATGGGGAAAAAGATTACACACGCCTCCTGCAGCGTGCACATCCCTCCGCCTGTCTGCCGTGTCCCCTCACCCAGGTATCCATCACCCGTCTAGCAGTGCCATGGATCTGTCATTCATCCATCCACCTACACTAGGCATCTTTGATTTGCTTGTTCATCTCCCTGACATATCTCTTTTCCTGTAGAGTATCTCAGGATTGCATTCATTTGCCAGCTGTCCCTCTCTCGCTATACATCTTCCGGCTCTGGGATCTCTCTGGTCCATGCTTTGATCTGTCCCTGTGCTGAGCTCCCCTATTCCCTCCCAGAGGCCTCCAGCTGTGAAGGATCTCTCCAAGCTAGCAGGTGGTGCAGGAGCGGTTGCTGTCACTCTCTGCATCCTCAAAGCCCTTTTGAAGTCCAGCTGGTCATTGTGTGATGCCTGCTGGAAAGTCCACGTGTCAAAGCTGCTCCTTGGACGTTCGGCATGGGCTGGTCCCATGTCTGAACAGGTCACAAAGGGCGAACGAATTCGACCTCTGTGGAAAACAGGCAAGAATGTGTTTTTCAACCAGGCAAATGAAAGCAATTTGTGGAGCGATGGGGCCAAACCCTGTTTCAGCGTCGTGTGTGTGCAAACCCATTGTAGCTGTCCTTACCTGAGGAGACTTGGGCTCTCCCAAGCAATGTCATGTCTGATACCCATGGGCATCAGGGTGCAGAGAGGGTTATTTCCTCGACCACATCCCTCTGCCACTGTGCAGCACCTTGAAATGTCACCCAGGCTGACTCAAGGCCAGAGGAGAAAGACACAGAGCAACTGCCCGGCTCAAGGCTCAGAGGTTTGGAACCACAGAAAGTGAAGAAGAGCCCCGAACTGCTTTCATCCAGCTGGGCCACTCATCTGGGGGTCATCCATGGCTTTGGTGCTATTAAATTAATCCCAGCTCTGTACTGGAAGGGCTTTTCATATACATGGGAATAAGAGGGAAGGGCTTGTGCGCCTGAACGCTGGGCTTTTTGTTTTTTGTTTTGTTTTTTTTTTCCTCCAGTAATTTCACTTGCTTTAATGAAAGACAATTCCGCTCCCTGCTGTGTCTGCATCCTTAGACCAGCACCACTGGTGCAATACTGCTACTAGCACACTTTGCATCTTTCTAAGTGTGATTCCACCCCATAAAAATAGTGACTCCAGGATTTAAGCTGACAAAAAGTCACATTTTTTTACAAGCCACCACCAGTGTAACCTCTCCCCTCAACTCCCTTCCCATCACTCTGGTGCTGAGGTGCCAAGGGTAAGACAGGCCAAGGGGAAATTCTTTAGCCATCCCCATCGCTTGACTTAGTTGCTCTCCACAGCACCGCCCCTGGCATTCCTGTCAACTCATTTTAGAGAGAGGAGAAGGTTGCCACGTCCTCTAGTCCAGGAGCCATGGAGATCTCATAGGTTGGACTCCACACACTATGTATGGGCAGTCAGGCCCCAGTAACGGGAGGGGAATTGTAGCTGCAGTATGAGCAGCCTCTTGACTCTGTTAAAGGGTTTTATGCTTCTGTTTTGAGCCTGGAGTACTGTGATTCAAGGGGAGAGGATTATGTCAACATGAAGCCTCACAGCCGGATCTCCTTGCTGCAGGACGAAGAGATGAAGGGGCACAGGTGGCAGTTTGGAAACTGGAGGACAAATACAAAGCACTCCAAATGGGCCTATGTTATTACGGATTTATACTGAGGATCATCTGGCTGACCCAGGGCACTGAGACTCACTCTTTTGTGGTACTAGAGACATTCATTCCTTGCTAAACTCCTCCACGGGGCAATCTCTTCCTGGCAGTGAAGGGGTTGCCCTATGATTTCCGAGTGCCTAGTTTCAGCAAAGTTGCTAACACTCATCATCACATACCAGTTTCTCCATAGCTGAAAGCATTCGGTCACCAAATGTACCCTTCTGAGAGGTGGCCGGGACCTGGTGGTCCAGGACAAGGCAGCCAGGGTAGGTGTCCTGCCGCAAGGCCAGCAGCAAAGGGGCAATCCCAGCTGGAAGAGATGTCACCCGGCCGGGTGACCCTCTGCTCCCAGGGCACAGACCAGAGACGCATTGGCAGGTAACCTCCACGAAAATACCAGCTTTGGCTCTGCTTCCCACCAATAAACCAGAGTGTGTTTAATCCTCAAAGTGCTTGGGCCTCACTCTTGCCAGCCTCTGGCTCTCACACAAGATGTGCATCAGTGCTAAGTAGCTCTTCATCCACCACGCAAATGAAGAGAGGCAGCAGGCAGGGGGAAGATGCTGCTGTGGGGGCCATAGGCGCTGGGCTGGGGAGTCGCTGGAGGAGCAGGTGGGATTAGGCTGTCAGGATGGGTTTGTTCAGGCTGCCTCTCTCCCTGCACATCTTCAGCCCAGTCTTTTCTAATGCTCACACCTGGATGGCTCAGGCACTTTCTACCTCAGGAAGAGGTGATGCTTTGTGCACATATCTTAGGGCCTGACCTGCCCATTTGGATCCCTCCGATCACATTTAGGTGGAGCTGGGAGCTACTGTCTCTATTCTGAGGAGGAAGCTACAATTTCTGCCATTTCCCAGTGGCCTGAGGGCTCCTAACAAGCTGGCTAGTGAGCTGGGTGTCCCAAGGTCTGCATATTTCTCCTGCAGGAGACAGTTCCCTAGGAGGTTCTAAAGCAGAGTAGTCTCCCACTCTCTCCAATGAGCCCTTCAGCTGGCCCTTCAGGTGTAATGAGCCTTTTCTGGATTGCTAGAAGCAGGTAAATACCTGGAGCATCTCTCTGTTTGGAGTAGTGACCATATCTCTGTCCACTGCCTGCCCCGGCAACACGACCACACTGGATCTGTCTCTTGAGCTTACGGCAAGGCTGATGGTGCTCCTGACACCATTTGTCTGAGCTGCCTGGGGAAAGTGCTGGCATCAGGTGTCAGGCTTTGTGTGAGGGATAAGCAGCAATGATGCTGATATGTATCTCCTTGTCGCTATCAGAGCTCTTGCCTCTTTGAGGAGGAGAATTTGACAGGCAGATGCAAGGAGGAGTCTAATATCTCTAATTCAGAAAAGAAAGTGCTGCAAACCAGCATCTGGGAGGTTTTGTAGGTACTGATCTGGCACCGCTGAGCTGGTGTTAGTAAAATCAGTGCAGCCACTAGCTTCAGTGGAATTGCTCTAATTCCTCTAGCTCAGGCTCTGGCCTGAGCGGAGGGAGATGGGGACAAGTGAAGGTATTTCCTGTTCGCATGAGTTTGTTAAGGTCTAAGGAATGTCCCAGTTGCTCCTGCAGAGTGGAAGCTTTCACATTTTAAAGATAGCTTCTTATTTTGGTGGCTCCTGTTTCACTTTAGATTCTCAGGGCCGAAGGCACTTATAACTCCAGAGGACATTGATGTGAACTGTGGGTGCTCAGCAGTTCTTGCAGCCAAGCTTAGGGTGGATGGGCAACCAAAAGTCAGAGGTTCTCTTGGCAAACAATCCTGGCAGCAAGAACCCTGTGACCTCTCCCAGAACTTGAAGCTAGATTGAGTAAGTGTTTGCTCAAAGGGCACAGTTAGTGGGGTGAACTTCTCTCCAAAGACCCACCAGCATGTACTTGTGGGTTTGGTCCTAGCTTTGATATTGCAGGCATGCACGCCAAGGAGAGCTGGTGCCCGAATGCACAACATCTTCAGTGCTGTCAAGAGAAGAGTAGCCACCTGGAGTGGGGCTGGCAACATCCTACAGTGGAGTGACTGCAGTTGATTGGGCTCACATAGGGGAGGTTGGCCTAGATGGCTCCTACTACATTGAACTCTCCCCATCCCATGCTGCCCCGCAGGCCTCATCCTCAGTGGTCCCCACACGTTTCCTCGGGCGCCCCAAGGCAGGGATCATTCAGAGAGAGGATGACCTTAGGAGGTGGAGGATAACACCTGCAGTCTGACAAGCAGAGGGCTGTGTCTGCTGGGGAAGAGCCAAAGGAAAGCTGATCAACGGCGCATAGGAGAGAAATTGAGACGCCCAGAATAGCTGTGTGTCTGGATCTGGGCCTTGCAGCCAAAGCCTGTGCAGCCAAGAGACCTGCAGTCCCTGTCTCGGTTGCAACTGCAGATGGAGAATCCGGCCCAGAAAGGAGCAGGACATTTTGATGAGTCCTTAGAGGAAAAAACAAAAAAGGACAAAAAAATCACTCCAAAGCAGGAGCGCAAAGCATGCCTGTACCTTGCCATTTCCTGGACTCTCCTAGCTGCGGTCTCCAGAGATGAATTTTGCACCTTGCAATTTTGGGAGATCATATCCTTATAGACAGTGAACTGGCATAGTTCAAGTGCACTAATCTCCCCCCTTACCCCGCCCAAGACCTGTGACAAGTGATTTTAATTTTATTGGCTCTCAAATTGCATTGAGTCACAGGGACTATTAAAAACATTCCTGGGCTGGGGATTTTTGACTTTCCCTTTCTCAGATCTGGGCACAATTAAAATCTCTGATGACTGGATCCTGCTCCTTCACTATGTAGTTGCGATGACAGCACCACAGAGACCCCAGGTCACCCCTGAGCACCAGCATTTTGCTTGGAGACAGCATAGCATCTTTATAGCCCAAACCCACCCCGGCAAATGTAGGGTTATGAACTCCAGCCGTTCTGTGCTGGAGTCGAACTAAGTTGGGAAACAGTGCTCAGCTGTGTCTACGCTCTCCAATAGCTTCTCTCCTCTGTGGGTGATGCCAGTGGGTTATATTTAGAAATGGGATTGCAAAATGTCTAATAGAGTTTCCTTCCATATAGTGTGGTCATCATGAGGATGTCCAAAGAGCCAAACCAGAGCCGTTAATAGCCTGAGCGCTCAGAGATCATTGCCCGTACATTGCTTTTTCTCACTGTGTTTTGATGCCTGATGGGAAGGGAAGGTGATGAAACAGCCCTGGGACATGGCTGGCTCCAGGGTAAATGTTCAGTGACTCAATTTCCCTATCACCTCGTCACGCAGCGAGGCTTCCTTCGTTGGCCCTGCTGAAATGTTTTTGTGATTCTCAGTGTGAGCATCAGAAAGGTCTGCCTCTGATGGGGCTGAGCATAAATGAGCTGCAGCAGAGCCATAGCACTGCTACCACTGAAGGTTGTGTAGGCATGGGACACCTTTGCATGAGGTCAAGCATATAGTGTAAGAAAGACAGACTGGAAGATGCTGCCTTGCTTCCATGTTTGGAGCTGGTTTCAGGCTGCTGTGTGCGTGCATACTTGAGTGTATGCGTGTCCCAAAGTGTGTTGTGAGGTACAATTACTGGGCATCCAGAGCAGCCCTGGGAGGCTGCCTGTGTAGGTGGGTGTACGTGGTGCTGTGCAAGAGAAAGCTGTGCGTGCAAAGCTGTGCATGTCATCAGGAAGGCGCAAGGTGCTGTTGGGAAGGGGTGGGAGGCTGTGCATGTGATGCAATCACAGTACCCGACTTGGGGAAGAGCGTCTTTGCTGCCTAAAAGGCTGCATGGTGCTGAACGCTGCCCTTTGCTGTCACTGACAGCTCCGAAAGCCCCATGCAGGGTAGGGAAAGGACATCTGACACAGGCTCTGTGTGGGGGAGAGAAACACGATGAGAAATAGCATCCTCTAAAAATATATCTATCCCAGCAAACCTCACACCAGGCCCCTTGTCCCACAGACGCGTGCTTATAGGCTTTGCAATGTGCCCGGTGCACACTCACACGCAAACACACAATCACAAATGCACTGTCCCATATGGAGATGGCCACATAAGCAAACCGAAAGCCTTGGGCCCTTTTCTCCCTCTGCTCATATACTCTTTCCTTCTCTGAAGAAAATCCCTCTCTTTGTGTTTCTTTGGCTTCACAGCCTTTAGGGGTCACTCCTAGCAAGATTTCCACCGTTTCTCTGCAGCCTTGCAAGGTGGAAATGTCCTGTAAGAGTCGGCTGTGCTGTCAGCCGGACGGGCTGCCTGACTTCCCAGCACCACATCCCATGCTGGGTCTTCCCACTTGCTAACAGGGATGGTGGTGCCTGATGGGGATTTTTCCTGGGTGCGGAGCTGTTGTGGCTTCACTCCTGAAAGGGCTCTTTAGTGTATAGCGATGCAGCAGAGCTCAGCCCTGGTCCTCCCCTGGATTTCATCCCTCAGTCTCTCCCCCACTGCCATGGCGACCTGTTTTTGTGGGAACGCCATATCAGCAGCTGTTGGAGAAAGGCTGGTGGATGGTGCATCTGCGGGCACACAGCTGCTGGAAGGGAAGCTGCGGTGGTCAGTCCTTCACCTTGCTCCAGGAGCTGAGGCTTAAAAGTGAACATCCCAGGTCACGCAATGAAACTGTGCAGACCTTTTTGTGGGTTGGCCACACAGTGGTGTGGACTGGGGAGCCATTCCCAATGAGCAGCATGGAGACAACCACGTTGTGCTGGAGGACAAGTGAGCTGCAGTGTGGCTGCAGGCTGCTGCATGCCATGGGGTCCTGGGTGCCTTTAATTGAGTGATGTGGCTGTGTCACTCATGTGCACGTGCAGCAGTGCCCATATTTGCACAGCTGGGGCTGGGCAGGTGCGCTGCCATGTTTGGTCTCCTCTCTAGGTGGTGTAAAAGTCCCTGTATGCACATTTCCAGGTGCTTAGGCTGGAAAGCCCCCAGGTCACCTCTGAAAGCAGGCAGGCAGGAGACTGGTGTGAAATCCAGGCTATGCTGCCCAGAGGAGTGGAGCTGGCTGCTCTGGCTGGGCCCATATCTGCAGAGCTGTCCCCCTCCACCCAGCATTGACATGCCCCTCCCTGCACTTCCCCGTTGCCCCCTGAATTTGGCAACCCCTCAAACCCCTCAGTGGGTGGGTTACTACCACTGGGGAGCAGCTGGTGCTACCTTCCTACCCTGGGGACAGCACATGTCTTTGCCAGCCCCACAGCCGAAAGCTCAGCCACAGGTCACGACCCACTCCCAGAGGCCCCCTCCAGGTCCCACGTCTGTGCTGGCAAGCCTTTTCCTCCTCTGGTGTCAGCGGGGAAGCTGGGTGCAGAGGGGCAGCAGGTCCCTTCGTTTAGAGGAAGAGGATGCAAAGCCCCAGCATTTGCCTTGGGAACTCTATTGATTGGCTTTCCTGGACAAGCCAAAAAGCCTAATAAAGGGAATTGTTCAATAATGAAAAATAGACAATTGGACTCTATTAAGGGACTGAGCCAGCAGCCAGCCTGAGTGCATTAAGGGCCCTGGCTCAGGGCCTCTGCATGCTTGCTGAGCAGAAGGGGCCGTGGAGCAGGGGATGACCAGGAGAGCTGCTACTGGAGGATGGCACCAGTTTGCAGAGGACATTTCAGGCTGCCCTGTGCCTTGAGAGCCAGGTGATGGCTCCCAGCACAGCTCCAGGGCTAGCACAGCAGCACTGGGGTGGGAAGGGTCAGGCATGAGGGAAAAGTCTTGCGGAAGGTCCCAGGACAGAGCCCAAGGTCTGGCCATGCATCCTTGCTGTGCTATGGGGTGGTACAACCACGCAGTAGTGTGTTAGGGACAGCTAGACAGGGCATGAGGATAAGCAGACTGAGAACGGGAGCATGAGGACAGACAGACTGCAAAGGCAGACAAACAGACACAGAAGGACAGAGCGGGAGGAAGGGGGATCTGATGATGGCTGGGTTGCTTGCTTGCACCCTAGATGTTGCGGGCGGATTGACCACCTTCTCTGGATGGTTGATTCCCCTGGGCCACGGCTGTGCTGTCCTGCTCTGTTGCTCCAGCCCTGCTTGCAGCGCTGGCTGGTCTAGCTGCAGGCCCTGGTCCACCTGTCCCTCCAGGCTGAAACCTTAGCCTGGTGCTGGGGCCCCTGGCTGTGCCAGTTGGGAGTCTGATACACTTTGTCCCCCGAATGAAAAGGTACCTGCTGCTGGTGCCTCTCACATCCTGCTGCCAGGTCCCCAGCCTGACGGTGTAAAAGGATCCCCGCAGCTCGTGGCTTGTTATGTTTCCCAGCACAGTCTGTGCCGGTTAGCATGCACCTCCAGGAATTTGAAGATGCTCCCTGCCATGGGGAGGCCCCTCCGCAGGGGAAGGATGGCATCTTCTTTCCATGACGTAAGTGCTTGCAGTGCCAAACAGCTCCACGCCAGGGCACTCTGCAAAGGGCATGCACCAGCACGCGTCCCTACTGTAAGAATTGCTTGCACCGTGCAGCCAGCATCCTTTCCCCTTCTGGGATTTCCCAGGGATGCACCACTTCTTAGTACTGGGAGGATGTGGGGGGATGGCAGGGCTGACCAGAGCGCTGGATGCCTTGTGGCTGGAACACTTTGCATCCTGTCCCAGTTGAACATCGGGTGGCTCCAGGCAGTGACCAGCCTCTCACTGGAGGTTTGGTGGTGACCTTGGGGGAAGCCCATGCGTGGAGGCGGAGATCTGTGTCTCCCCAGGGAGGTGGTGACGCATCGAGTGTCAGCCCTGGGTGCCAGCCAGGGTGTCTTCTAACAGTAACCTGTGACCTCAGGACATTTACTTTGGCACTGGCGAGGGCTGCCACTGGGTTGTGATTCCCTGGCGCGGCTCACGCACGGAGGAAGCCAAGTAGCTCCTGCAGCCCTGCGGCAGGTGCCCTGCAGGATGGGGATCCAGGGGGCAAAGCAGGAGGCATCAGAGAGCCAGGCACTCCTTGCTCCCTGTTTCCCACACCTTAAAGGTGGAGGAAATTTGTCTCTGGGGACTCTGGGGAGGGGAAATTTGTCCAAAAGGTAGCTGCCAACCCTGTTGGACAGGGCATACACCTGTCCTCCTCAGTCCTGGGAAATGGCCAAGAGCACCTTTGCATGGCTCAGATGCGTGGCTTGGAGCTACTTTTCCCCTTGGCTTGGCTGTGTATCAGGTTTGACACCCAGGTCTCCCAGCAAAAACCCCCTGCTCTCCTTGTTGGACCCTATCTGCTCCCTTGAGCCCTGTCCTTTTTGGGGGCCAGTCCAGCACCCTGAGATAATCCTGACTCCTTAGCATGGAGGGGGCACTGGATAGCTCCCTGCAGGAAAGCCTGCAGCCCAGAGGCAGATTGTCTTGCAGATTTTCCCAGAGGGACATCTGGGGGCATCTGAGTAGCTGGATGTTGTGAAGCTTTCCCTTAGTGGCAGGGAGATGAGTCCAGAGAAAAGGGACAAGCTGGAAAGTCCACAGCTCATAGAAGTCTATGAGATCTTAATAGTCTTCTGCACCCCCACCACTCATGCCATCTCACGGAGGATGCTTTGCTCCCTCAAACAGCCTGATGTCCTCAAAAGACCCCTGAGCACCCAGGGGGAAACCAGGTGATGTGTTTGCAAAAAAAAAAGCCTGAGAATTTCCCATGGGAGGAAGGAGTCTTGCAAGGACACAAGGAGACTGCAAGCATGGGTTTGCCTGTGCACAGTATGGAGCTGTGCATGCTTTAGGTCTGTGCTGTGTGCAGTTTGTGGGATACTGAGGTGCTTGTGCCTGACCCACAGTGGTGGCTGCCCTGTGTGCTCTCTCCCTCTCTCTCCATGTGCATGCCTGGCTGTTTTTGAGCACAATTTCTGGGATTTAGGGACCTCACAGCCCCTGCACCTCCTACTGAGAGGGAAGGTTGCGTGCATCCTGGCCACATGCAGGTACATCAGCACACGCCACTGGTGGAGGGAGGTCTGGCCCGTTTCTTCTCATCCTGGTGCCTGTGCAGTTGCTGGCTAGCCTTGCTCCTGGGTGTTGGAGGGAGCAAACATCCCTGTGTTTGGCACTTTATGTGCCCAGGAAGGACATTTGCTGCTCTACAGGGCTCCTGAGACAGGGCAGCGGCTCAGGTGCGGGAGTGAGCAGGCACTAGCGTGCATGATGGCTGGGGTGTGCACCCTACCATAGCCCGTTCATGGGGTTTTGGGGTCTGCGAATGCACCTGTGGAGCTGTAGGCTGTACACAAGATCACAGTAGTGCTGCTTGTGCAAGCACTTGCAAGCCAGCGCTGTGCGGGACCCTCTGTATGTCCCACTGTGTGCTTTGCTAAACAGAACTGGGAAGCCCGGGTAATCCGGTACCAGCCAGCCCTGGGTAGAGATGCTTAGCTGGTGCAGGGAACTGCCAGCCTCTTCCAGCCAACACCAGCCCAGCCAGCTCTCCCCCAGCGTATCTCCTGGCCACGCTGCCTGGGTGTGTGTCTGGCATGTCCTTGCTACCTTTGCTTGGCTAGCTTGCTTTTTCAGGTGTACTTTTCCTGTGCTTAGACAGACACAATCCCAATCCAAACTGTGTCCTAAGCTTGGATGAACCATTAGATGCTTGTGTTTCAGGGGAATGGCTTCAATTGTTTCATCTATCTGGGTCCCATTGGGAACCCCAATGGCTTCTTTGTTTTAAAAAAGCAGCCATTTCCTCCAGTTTCAGCAATGATTAAGCCAGCTCATTACAGTCAGGGTGCCCTAAAGCTATCTCTGTACTGGAAACAGGGCCAGAGGTTTCCTCTTTTCACTCTTTCCTCTCTCCCAACTTCTCCTCAGCATCCCTGGCTTCCCGGCATTCGACACGATCCAGCCGAGACTGTGGCTGGCAAGATCTTCACAGCTTGGGATGCTGATGTTTCTCTTAAAGATCTTGCCTGTCGCTAAGAAGTTTTGTATTCTCATCCAAACCTGTACGTTGCTTTCCCCCTTTCCACGTCCCTTTCTACCTTCCAGAAGAGGTCCCTCTTCAATGAGGTAAGTCTGGGGTTTGGGCTAAACTGCTCTTTAAGGAACAACTCCTCATAAGACCTCCATTTCCCTGGTGCACACCAGCAATGATGGGTTAGCAAGCAGTCAGTTGGATATTAGATCCTCTCTCTAGGAAGCTTTTTGGTCTTCTGGAGATACTTCCCACAATCTTTCTTTTCCCTATTCCAGCAGATGAACTCATTTCTGTGCCTTGGTGGAGAAAGGTTGTTTTCTTGGTTATGTACAACGTGGAGCCTGGCTCTGCCCTCTTTTTGAGGAAGCTGCAATTAGCAGCCCAAGCAGATCTCCTTCGAGCAGCTGTTAGTAAGATCCTGTCTGTACTCAAGTCTGTTCAGCAGTGAAATCACTGTCCTTGTTAAAACCACTAGGCACCTTGGATCTCTTGATTCCTGGTTAAACCAACATCTCACAGGTTGTCCCTCTCATTCAGTGGTTTTGCTACAGATAAACTGATCACTGAAGGAATCTCTTTTGGCTCCTTCTACGGTCAAAGGAGATAGTGGGGCGCCCCCCACTGCCCCATCCTGAGACCTGAACTGCCCATCTGTGAGGGTCCTGTTTTGGACATATGAATAGTTGATCCATCCATTTTGGGGGTGGTGAATTCACAGTAGGCAGTTAATTACAGCAGTGAGCAGAGCAATCATGTCTCACTAGAGAGATAAATGAATTTTGCAGTAATGGCCTGTCTCCTTGCAGGTTCTTTGTGTTCCTGCATAAGCCTCCCCCAAGCAGCAAGCAAAAGTGTCTACATTCAGCATGCGGACAAATCTAAAATCCAGGTTTCCTAAAGTAAGTGTAATCGCAAGGGTCATTTTCAACTCCGCAGATGCTAAATCGTGCTCTGCTGACTGCTAGAAAACCTCTCCCTCTCCCTCCCAATCCATGTAGAAGTTTTGCAACAGCAGCAAATCCACTGATAACCCTGCTACGCTGGAAGCAAAGCCCTCCCCAACTCAGCACACCAATAAGTGAGCTGGGGTACAGCCAGCTCTGCATAACATCAGCTGCTGTGATATCCCTCCTTCTCCTTCTCTCGCTGGGAGCTCGAGGCAAGTGCCACACTTCTGAGCCAATCTCTTTCTTTGGGTCCTTTTTCAGGGCAGTTTGCAAATGGGTTAATCTCTACTTGAAGTTTTTTTGGTCCTCCAGGATAGTGTCTAAGCACCATAAGCAGGCTGAGGGGGAGAAGAGCCTTGCAGGGTCCCTTCCTGTAGCCATTTAAACTGGCAGTCTCAGAGAGCTCGCACGTGCTAGTATCATTGAGACCAAGCTTGTGTTGGATCAGGTCTACTGGGCTAGGTAGCCCCTGAGTCGCAGCAGAAAAAGGCACAGTCCAGGGCCAGCCCGGTACAGCTCAGGCAGGTCCTGTGAGTACTGAAAGTCCCTTGCGGTGACAGGGATAGCACAGCCTGGTGGTTTGAGTTAATGCTGGCACTGTTCATCAGGAACATTATAGTGCACAGAGGTGCCTGGGGCCCTTCAGTTCATGCGGCTTTTCCTTGTACGAGGGCTGGCTCGGACAAGGCATAAGACTTTTGGAACCCCACGACTTCTGCCCATCCGCTGTTGTGCACCCTATGGTTGTGACTTTCTCTTTCTTACAGTTGCCGGGAGCCCTCAGCACGTGTGGGGATCCACAGGTACAGGTGTGACTCCCAGTGTCCCTTTGTCTTCCTTCACCCTTCACTTTTGCTTGGCTGGGCAATTTCTATCCCCAAGGCTGCTTTTCTCCTTCCAGCCCCCAGGGACTGTTCTCCAGCCCAGGAGACAAGTGGCATAGCACAGCTCATTTCGGTGCAGCTAAACTCCTTGTCTTGCCTCTGGAACCACAGTGGCTTCATCCACGTGGCCCCATCCAAACTGCTTCCCAGGACCAGCCTCGTCCACACTACCCTCCAGGAACAGCCCCGGCCAGGGCTATTCCCAGCTCTGTTTGGACAGGGCTGGCAGGCGCAGGGGAAAGCTGTGCCAGGCTGTACTGATAATGAAAGAGGGAGGATGACAGTTGGACGGTGCCTGCACTCTGGCCCAGGTTGGTTCATTAGTAAGCATGTATCCTCAAGCTCCCTTTCAACCCTCTGGTCTATTACTATTATTAGCTCACCCTGTCCCTTAGCCTTATGACCGTCAGTTCAAGGTCCAGAGCTCCTGTCCCCGGCCTGACCCAGCTTTCCCAGTAGTTGGACCAGTGGGAATTTCTTGTCCCACTCCTGACAGGGCTCTGCTTTGCACCCCTTATTTTCTACCTGCTTAACTGCCTGGGCTAATTGCTCTTGGGTCTAGGGACGCTGCTCCTTCCCCTCCAGGATCTGCTTTTTCAAACTGCCTCTTCCTCCAGACCATTCTCTTCCCAGCTTTGGAGTTTCCCTAAACACTTGTGGTGCTCTGCCATGGCCAAGTAGATAAAAGTCTTTTTTTTTTTTTTTTTTTGCTGATTTTGTTCATAGTCTCAGCTTCTATGAGCATTGTCTCTGCTTTCTGAGACAAGATAATCACTTTTTCTAACAGTTACTCCTGAGGTAGATGGAGAGATCCACATCTCAGGCAGGTTCTGTGGTCTCCTTTTGTATCTCGGGCCTCTCCTCTGATTGTGATAAATATGTTTAAATCCGGCAGCACATCTGTAAACTTGTTTGTAACTGTTTTGTCTAGCGGATGGTTTCTGATGTAGGACAGATAGATTGATGCTTCACTCTAAACCCTGTATCAAGACTTTATACTAGTTTAGGATAATAGATTTCATTTCCAAAGACAGGTTTTCAGCCTGTGGCCACTGAGATGATGACGGGAAAGTCCACCTTTGTATCCTTCCATCTCGGTTTTCACCTGGGCTCTGATATGTAGTGCAGGGCTTGTTCATATCATGCAATGGAAAGCAGAGGCCAGACTGGGACCATGAACAAGATAGGAGCATCAGCCTGGGGCTGCACCTGGGGGAATAGGGGAGTGAGGTAGATGAGTCCTACGACATACCAGTCTGGGTACCACCTTGAGGGTACATTTGTGCTCCAGTGGGCTGGGCAGATGGAATAGGCTTTACCTTTGCAACAGCTTTCCTGCCAAAGCAAGCGGGGTTTGCTTTCAGCAGGGATCTCTCCTCTTTGGGCTTCATTAGGTAGCTATTCAGGTGGAAAACATTTGTAAATGTACGCTCTTAATTGAGGAACCTGGCTGGCTCTGCTCCATATCTTGCTTCCTGCTCTATTTTGGCATCTGTCAGCCTGGGATTTCCCTCTCAGGGGATTTCTCATGGCCCTAAGATCTTATTGCAACTGGCAGCTCAGGCGACAAAGGACAGCTGAGGTTGGTGGTCATCTCTTTGGCGACCTTGCAGTTTTGCACCTGGAACCTTAAGTTGAGCTCCTTGCTCTGGAGGAACAACTCTAGCAGCTGCCATCTCGCTGGATACTCTGTCCCTCAGTGTGACAGGCCTCTGTCTGCTGCTGGGAACTCCCAGGGTCCTCTTCAGGGCCTGAAAGTGTCTCCAGCAAATGCCCAACTCTTGTGGAGGCTTCATGTCCCACTGTGTTATGTGGTCTGGGCTCCCCCCATCCTTGCACAACTGGTCAAGACGGCTGAGGGGTTTAGGATGTGATTTGTCTGACCAAAGGCAGGCATTTTTTTGCAGTGTGAGGCGACTGGCTCCCCAGGCACTGATGGCGCTGCAGTTCAGTTCCCTGTGACTGCAAAGGGACCCCAGGGCTCTGATGGAGACCTCGACACTGAGTCAGAGCAATCCCACTCCTGTGCCGGAGCAGCACCACTAACAATTTGCCAACAGTCTCCGTGCCTGCGCTGCCCTGCCTGTGCTCGTGTCTGTGCTTCCTTGCTATCTTTTCCCAGCTCCTCTGCTCCTTCCAAACTGCCCAGATGAGCCCAAGAGTTTCTAATCCCAAGGAGTCCTCTCACACGATTGCTGCAGCGTTTCCTCGGAGAGGAACCCTTGGCTGTCCAGGTCCTCTTCTGGCCTTGCTACTTACAAATTTGGGTGGGCATTCCTGTTGTGTCATCTGCCTAGTTCTGTGGGAGAGCTCAGCAATTTAGTCCTGGTGGAAAGTGATCATTAAAACCCACCATGTTCACCAGGACCACCACCAGCAACTGCTAGACCCTCACGCGTGCACAGGCACATCCTGAATTTGTATGCTCCCTAACTGCTGAGGGCTCAGCTGAAACCACCTGAAAAAGTGGCTTTACATCCTCAGCTCCAATCCCCATGGTCCTACAACATCAGGCTTCATCAGGTGAGCATCTTCGCCCCTACGCCCCGCCCAGGAGGAAAGACCTCAGCAGCTTTTAACGGCTCATCTCTGAATAAATCACTCAGCACCTTACCTCCTCCCCTATGGTGTCTCCCTCCCTCTACTGCTCGTGCCCAGCTTGGGAGGCAAGCCGTGCTCTGCTCTCTGGCTCAGGCACCGAAGCAAGTGCAGCCTAGGGTCAAGTGTAATCATTTTTATAGAGCTGAGGATCAATAGCCGTTTGAGATAAATGCTGTGCGTCAGAGTCGCCCTCGGATCCTGGAAAGCCAAAGCAACACGACACGAAAGAGCACTTACTATATTACTGCTGCAGGTGGATGGAGGGGCCAGAGCCCCATGCCAGATGCTTGGCAGAGCTTTGGGACCAGTGGCAGGATTTGTGCGAGGCCTCTCCTGGGGTACAGGGGGAGCATCTCTGCTGCTGCATAACACTTCCCTCTGCTTCTTCCACAGCCTGCAAGTACGTCCCCGATTTACAGACCACAAACCACAGCTGCAGGGACATCCGTGGGTCAAGAACTTAATCCCAAGCCAGCAGGTAAGTCAGACCTTCACTCTTGAGCAAGGAGAGCATCATATAGATAAAGATGGGAACACTGATGTCCTGCTCCCAGGCCTCCTTTTGGCCAGTCCTCTTATGGTATGTAGTCTTTACTGCCTGTCCTGCTCCTCTCAGTTGCTGTAGGTGGTTAGAAGAGCTACTGTTCACCCCCTGCCCCCTGAGTTAGCTGAGATTGCCAGGGTCAGATACCTGCACCTGCAAAGTGCTTGGGGACAAGGTGTTGGATAAAAGTCAACCTGAAAATGCTGGGAATACTGCTCAAGTTGGTCACCATTTTTCTTTTGCTGGAACTAAATTTATATTGGGCAAATGTGCGGACGTAACATAGGTGTCACTTTCCCCTCCTGGTACCAGTGGAAGGAGATGGAGCAATTGGTCTTTATATCAGAGTAAGCTGGGTAGCAGTCACAGACTCCCAGAATCACACAGAATGGCCAAGGTTGGAAGGGACCTCTGGAGATCATCTAGTCCCAACCCCCCCTGCTCAAGCAGGTGCCTCTAGAGCACGTTGCCCAGGAGCGCGTCCAGGCGGGTTGGGAAGACGTGCGGGGAAGGAGACTCCACAAGCTCTCTGGGCAACCTGCTGCAGCGCTCAGGCACCCTCAGAGTCAAGAAGCTTTTCCTCATCTTGCCATGGAACTTCCTGTGTTCCCGTTTGTGCCCGTTGCCTCTTGTCGTGTTGCTGGGCACCACGGAGAAGAGTCTGGCCCCGTGCTCTTGACACCCTCCCTTCCGATACTTGTACACATGGAGGAGATCGCCTGCCAGGCTTCTCTTCTGCAGGCTAAAGAGGCCCCGCTCTCTCCGCCTCTCTTCAGAGCAGAGATGCTCCAGTCCCCTCATCATCTTTGTAGCCTTCCAGTCCTTGAACTCCATATCATGGGTGCTGGGAGAGTGCATGGGCTGACATCGGGGTCTGCTTACTGTGCTTTGCACCTCCCTAGCATCTGCTGCTGGCCAGTCTGGGGGAGAGGTGCTAGGCTGGTTGGACAGATCTTCTGACCTGCTGTGGCTATCCTTACAGCTATCCTTATTTTCTTGCATAGTGCTTGCTGTGGGGAAGAGCAATTGTTCTGTGTGGCTCTTTATGGCTGTGTGGCATTTGCCTGAGTGGACTGAGAGCCGTGTTAGCTTATCCTTTTGCCTCTCTCTCCATTTTCCATTGCTGCCCCTGGCCCCTTCACAGTTTTTGCATTGCAACTGTGCTCAGAAGCTCAGTGCAGGGGATTTCTAAGACTTCAGATGTATATATTCTGCATGGAGAGCAAGAGCTCATATCACTCTCCTCATCATGCTCATTTACGTCCCATCCAGACCATAATGAGAAAGAGTTCAGCCTTAGCCCTCCATTGCCCGGCCCAGCTTAGCTTAGGAACTGTAGATTGCTGCTTGGCCTGGTAAGACACAGCTGGCTTAGTTATGGTAAAGCCATGACACTGGCTTAGGAGTCAGAGGAATGGACAAGCAGCAGATTTGGTGACTGCAACTCATCCCTGGGTAGATGAATTTGGTCTTCAAAGGTACATTTTACAGTCGCATGCTGCTGAAAGAGAAATTTTGTCCCCCCCCCCCCCCCCCCAATAAGAGATTCTCTGCTGGGCTTTGCTCTGGACAGCATAGAGAAGCTTGGGGTATGTTTTCTCCCCACCAGAAATCACCGCTGGGATGGCGATGCAGGGGAGCAAGGCTGGGTGCATGTAACAAAGCAAGGGGAATGAGTGAGTGTGATTTGGGTGGCTTAAAGCTGCTCAGCAACTGCATATGCAGCCCCTTTTCAAAGCAGAAATGCTTTAGGAAGCCTAAGTATTTTAGATCTATATAATTTAAAGCTAAAATACATTGACAATAGTCAGGATGCATAAGGAATCTATCCATTTGCACCTCCATCCGTTTCTAGTTTCTTTATCTGTCCATCCACCTATACATCAATCCATTTCTAATCCATCCTCCCAGTGCTGCAGAGAAAGGTTTGATAGGTGGAGAGCGAAAACCCCAGGTCATCACTTCTATTGTTATTGCTAATGAATTTTATATATGTATATGTCTACAAAAATATATGAACCTCTGCTACCAGGTACTACAGAAAGACACTTCAATCCTAGGAGGTATCAAGGTGACTAAGATCTTATCAAACATAAAAACCAAGGAACGTACAGAACAGAGCAGTACTTCTAGCCCAGAATCCCATTTGCTTTCTGTTTAGTGCCAACATCACCATTTAGTGACTTTTGAGTCGTTTCTAAACTGTACATTCCTTGAGATAGAGGCCAAACGTTATTGTTTAAAAGGATGTACTGGGCACACTTAAGAACATTCAACTTATGCCCTCCTTGCTGCAATAGGACTCTAACAGGACACATGAACCATGCACCTATTCTGTCCAAAGCTACTGGTTCTGTTTCCCAGGCTGTTGGAGATGTTGCTTTAAATAAGCTGAGCTAGTCTGGTGCCAGCCCTGCATGGTAGCAGCAGCAGAGGCAGATGCAGCCCTTTCTGACTGAGAAGCAGCTGCCGGTGTGAACAGGGCACAACGACATTACAGTTCTTGGTCCAAGGGGCCAAGAGCCCTGCAAAGTCTCCAGACTGCCAACTCCACCAGCATTACCCCATCTCCCACCTTTCAGTGCCTGGAGAAATACCACCTTCTCACAGGGGAGACCACTGCCATGCCAGACCTGCTGCTGTGCCCCTGAAAGACCTCTGCTTGCACCCTCCTCCTCTCCTGGATTTGGTCCCAGGGAATTTTTGCTAAGGAAATGCTCCCTCCCCACATCTTCTCCTTCTGCCAGCGGGTGCACAGGTTAAGCTGGGTCTGCTTCTCTGTGTGTCTCCCTAAGGTCCTTCAGTTACCTCTGATCGTTTGTTCTCTGAGTCCGGGTCCTTCTCCTAAGCTTGCTTGCTGTTTCCCTTCATTGCTGCTGATTTGGTCCTGTCTCCTCCCTGTCTGTCTTCCGAACCCAGCTCTACACACAGGACACAGGCAGCCAGTTCATAAAGGATTAGTTTTGCAGAGGGACTGCTCTCTCTTGCTCTGGTTAAATTGCCTTCTTGTACCTGTTTCCTACTCTGGGTGATGGGTAATATTCCTGCTCCTGGAATACTGGTCCCTGCATGACCTTTGATCACTAAATGAGATTGAATACACTTAATATTTTCCCTTCTGCTTCTCCTTGCTGGTATACAGCAGAAGGAAGCCTGTTGCTCGGCCCCAACCCAGGTAGGTTCTGGTTGTCCCTGCACTGCAGACGAGGCCGTGCAGACCGGGCTGCGTCCACACTGTGATGTGCAAAACAGGCTCTAGAGCGTGAGAAACAGCAAACGCTGCTGTGCCAGGGTGTCCCATCCAAACTGCTGACCCCTCACCAGACGCCCTGTTGCTGTTTCACAGTTCCTCAGCGCTGAACCATGGTGGCATTGAACGGCCCACACTGTCCAGCTAAACTCCTTCACCACCCTGAAATGGAGAATCCTATCCACACTGCCTGTGGGTACAGCCCTGGCCTTACACCTGCCCCAGGCGTTGCAGTGACAACCGAACTAGGCTAAAAGTGTGCCAGGGACCCTTCTAACAATGCAGCCGTGTGGATGACGTTCCTGAACGCTCTTTAAATTGAGATCACAGGCATAACTGCTCTGTCCTGTCACAGGGGCCTAGTGCAATGGGCTACGTGACGTCCACACGTGCGTGGCACCCAGAGGGCTCACAGGGCTGAGAAGCATCAAATCTTGCAAAGGAGGAAGATGACCAAGGGGAACTCTTTTCTGCTCAGGCTCCAAGTCAGATGGAGCTGGTCACAGCTCAGGCCAGCCACATCTGGCACCAGGCGGGCTACCAGTGGCTGCCTCTGTGCCAACGCCAATGGGTGGCTCCATGGCTGGTGCAGGAGAACCCAGCCAGGCTGGAAGGCCCAAGCTGGGACAGACCTTGGCAAACAGGCAGCCAATCTGGTCAGCGGCTACTTGAAGCAGGAGGAAGCTGAGCGTGGCCTCTCCCCCTCCAGCAGCTTGCAGTTAAATATCGACAAGGGAGGGCTGTTTTTAAGGGATGGCTAATTTTATGAGCAATCATCAAGGAACGCGGGGATGCCACTATCTCATCCAATATCCTGTCTCTGAGAGCATCCCCTCCCATCTGCTCTAGAGGAAGGAGTCAGAACCCGTAATGGACACTTATCCAATAATATGCCAATGGGGGCAGTTTCTTGCTAACCTCAAGTGGTTAGTGTTTGGCATGTGTCCTGAAACACAACACTGACATCCCTCATAAATATTTATCCCAGCTGCTGGGGCCGCGTAGGAGATGTTTGACTATCTACTGCCTGTGTGGGAGTTTTTGAAGTGCTTGTTTCAAATGGAGAAACAGAGACCGAGTGCCCTGGTGTCCTGTAGGCTGTCCAGGGCAAAGTGCATCTCATGAGTCAGCTTGAATCTGCTGCCGTGGAAGTCTCCAGGGGAGGAAATGCACCCAGGAATGCACAGGGGTGCAGTCACCACCACCTAGATTTGCAAACTCACCCGGGCTGCAGCGCAGGCCTTCAACTACCTACTCTAATTGTTAGCACATGCTTTGACATCATTTTTGCTGGGTCTAGCTACCATTATCCCGAGTAGTGTCTGGGCCCAGTGCAGGGCTAGCACAGGCCAGGATGATTTCCCAGCAGGCAGGATGGATAATCCCACTGTGCTGGCCTGTTGGCAGAGAGACGGTCAAATGCCATGCTCTCTGACTCGACCTACTTGTCTCCAGGGGCAGGAAGGGATTTCCCACCGGGAGAAGCAGGGCAGGGAGCAGAGATAAGGTTGGGGCTCCAGAGGTTTGTTTTCTACCTGCGTTGAGGGCTTTTTTGACATGGCGTGTGAACACTCTGGGCTCCATGGTGATGCTCTGGAGTGATTGTGCTGCCTGGTCTCAGGGGCCCAGGCTCTGCTTTGTGTTACAATTCCCAGCCTGCAATTCCCAGACAATTCTCCCACTGCCCTCTGTTGACACTTTGGGAGAGCAGAGCTTTGATTTCTATTTGTGGACGTTCTCCTCTCCCCATTTCTTTCCCCCTGAATGACACACAGTGGGGAGTCACAGCAGAGCTGGACGGGACCCCAAGCAGCCACCAAACCTGCCTGTGCCCTGAGGCTGGACCATCTCCCCTCCTACTCTTGGGCACATGCAGGCTCATTCATGGTATGGGGGTGGAAGGGTTAAGCCACCCCAGCTGCCTTTGTCCTCTTGGTGTAATGAATTAGTCTCATCACTCAGTCCAGGTCATCCACCCCCAGAAGCAGTGCCCAGTGCAACCCTCCCTCCTCCAGCTCCTGGGAGCAGCCAAGCCTGAAGCCCCTCTCACTTCCCACCGGGGTGAACAATGTTATTGTGCACAGAGGCAATTACCTCCATCTAATTAAAACCAAGGCGCGTGCCATCCCTCAATGACATGGGGGTGGAGGTGGCAGGGAGCAGGGAAAGGTTTCTGCTGGCTGCCTTGTCCGTCCGTTTTCCAGCCCTCCTCCGCCTCCCTCCCTGGGCCCCTGGCTTCCCTGCAAGACTTTGCTGTGGGGCTGCTCCCCGGAAAGCCGCAGGCTTGTTAAGGTGGGTAGGAAGGAGGGGGAATGGGATGAAGGCAGGGAGTAGACCGATGTTAATGGTGTTACAGAAGTGCCTCTGTGTGTGTGTGTATTAGCTACGGGGATCTTTGTCCCATCCATTCTCCCTTCCCCTCCCTGACAGCTACTCAGCTCCAGAAGCTCCTGATTGACTTTAAATGTAATTAAATTGTAAGCATGCCAAGTGGTGTAATTCAGAGAGGCTTCATTGCCCACCAAAGAGTGTGAGGGAGTGGAGACACAGGGGTGTTAATAACATGCTTTTTATTGGTGTGCATTTGGAAGAGGTTCAGGGGATTTGTAGGGAGAAAGATGCTTGGGGAAGGGCTTTGGGCCAGGTTGGGGGCTAGGGTCAGGGAAGGTGAATCTGAGATCCTCAGCCCCTACCTCAAAGGTCCTGGGAGGTATGGGGGACCCAGGAAGACCAGAGGTGTCAGGTAAATCAGAAGGGGTGTCCCTGAGGTGCAATCCCATGGGAGCGCAGCAACCTTGGAGGCCAGTCCTGGGGGAAGGCAAGGGATGCAGATGGCCCTGGTGCTTTGCATAGGAGCACCCAGGCCAGGCCTCCTTTGTGGCCTATCATGTTGTTAGCTGTCTTTGGATATTTGTAGATGTTTCAGGGCTCTGCGTGGCTGCAATGCAACAGGTCTGGTGTGGCGCAGAGGCCTTGGCCTCTCATCCTTGCTTTGCTCTGCCTTAGGCCATCCCTCTCCTCTCATCCCCTCTATGCATTGTGACGGTCTGAGCCCACGGGAACACAGGAGCTGCTTGTGCTATTTCAGCAGAGCACTCCCATCACGTCTAAGGACATACGGGCACAATGAGGAACAGGGAGAAGCAAAGAGCCAGGCTTCAGTGTCTGTGTTTGATGTTTCAATAGTGATGTTTCACCTGAGTATGGGAGGGTTTTAACCTTGCACAGGCAGTGTGCCTGGCTCACCTTTGCCCAGCTCACCCAGAACTCAAGACAGGGGCTCCTGCCCCCTAGGAGCTTGCTATGCATCTTTGTTACCTCCCACTACTTGAGGTGGCAGCTCTGCTTTAGGGGCCCCAACACATCCTGTTAGGAGACCTTGTTTTCCAGAACACAGCCCAAACCTGAATCATGTAGGTTGGTATTTCCTAACTGGATGCCAGCTTTGAGCTGCTGCTGGTATTTGTGAATTGTCTGTTTTGTAGGGTTCTATCAAAAAGCACTTCTGCTGTTTTCTCTAGAGAAGGAAATAGACAAATATGTCCCTGTGGGCACATTCTTGCACTGATTTTGTTAAGGAGTGCCCTCATGCTTCACAGCGGAGCTGGCACGGGGTAGCTGTGTCCCATGATGGGGACCAGTCTGCTGTGACCTGATCCTGGGGAGGAAACCACCCATTTTGGGCCACATCATCTCCATCTGCCAAGCAAAGATATGCACAAAACCCACAGCCTGTCTGGGCCTCATGCAGTGCAGGGATGCGTGAGCCTTCTTCCTGAGGGACCGTCCCTACTCTGCCACCCTGGACTGGTGCAGGCACCATTCTTGCTGCCTCAGACATCTTGGTGCCGTCTGCTGACTCAGTTTCTCCTGTGCCACTGCTCAGCAAGGGATGCAGGGCATTTGTGTAAGCACAGCAGAGCTGTGCTCACGTGTGGGCTTTGTGCAACATCAGCACTCTTCTGCCAGCCCATTAATGGAGCAAAGCGGAGCTCAGAGTTGAGGGAGGGATCCTCGTGTCCTTTCCCAGCTACTTCTCCACTTATGAGTGACGTCAGAACCCCCTTTCTCCAGATGTGTCTGCAAAGCACAGAGCGATTCTGGAGAGGTTATGGCATGGGTGCTACTGAACCGATGGAAGTGCTGCAAGGTGGTGTTTGGGGGATGATGATCAGGGTGGAAAAGCACAGCAGGAACCACTGATGCAGAGACCTCCTGAGACATCTCATCATATGTCCTTAGAGCTTCTTGCAAGGGATAGAACACACTGGGAAAGGCCACCTCACACTTCTTAGATAAAGTTCCTACCTCGGAAGGCCAATCTACAGTGCTGCTAAGCGTGCAGAAGTTCAGGGACAACTTCTCTCATTTTGCTATGCATTTCTTGCTTTTTCTGTGAAGCTTCTTCCATCAGTGATATGATGTTTTGCTGAGACATTTGAATTTGCAATGCTTAGGGTGTTAGATGAGATGATCCATACAATTTATATACTGTTTTAACATTGGATTGGCCTGTAGGCTGCCTCTAAGCCCAGGCCTGACAATCCTCTCTGCACTTGCCTCTATTCAGAGTACCCATTCAGCTCTGCTGGATTTCTACACTGTAAGGAAAGACCTAGCAGGGGTTCACTTGGTGTAGTGCAAGAGACCTGGGGTTGCATCTTAGCTCTTTACTGGAGAAACAAGAAGGACAATTTAGACATCACTGATACTGAAAGATGCCCCCAAGAACTTGAATGGCTTGAAGGTGACTTCAAGGTTCATAATGTCAATGCTTTTGGATGTGCTGCTGCCCACTGCCTTTTCTGCAGTTGATGTTTTTACCTCTGTTTGCCACAGAAAAGGATTCAGCTGCACGATGATACTCTCCTGCTGCACGATGATACTTTCCTGTCCTTTGCCTGCTGTACGCAAGCCCACCTAAGTTTTACTGAGCTGTGCATAAGACTGAATTTGGGGGCACCACAAGCAGATAAAATGTGAGGGAAAGTAGTATCGGTTTGCTTCAGAGTGTGCAGGCATATCTGGTTGCATGTTAGGTGGCACGCACTATTTGTGGAGAGGCTAAGGCATAAACATTGGCTATACAGGCAAATGTTTGTGTAAGGTCTACAAATTTTGGAAGTCATGCCTGCTAATTGAAATTTGCATGTGGAGCTGCCCTTGAAGGTTCAGAGCCAGGATGCCGGGGCTCTTTCTTGTGTCAAGTTTCTGCACAAGTTTCAGCTCCCCCCGGGACTCAGTTGTGTGACCCATGGCAAGTCAGAGCCTCCCTTTCACCTCGGTGTTTTCGTCTGTCACGCTGGTCAGTTGTGCCTCACTTCTTACAGTGCTTTGATATTCACTGACGAAAATGTGGGAGGGGAGGCTCAGGACCCACATTCCCTCTGGAAGGAAGGCGTGGCAGAAAGGTTTGGGAGTGCAGAAGGTCTTGCTTTCAGAACGTAGGCATCTCAAGCGGCGTTTTTGTGTCTAGCATGCCCCAAACCCCTAGGTGGAAAGACCATAGAGTATTTGGCATTCTGTGCTGCATTTAGATGCACCTTTCTGGCTGGATATGTGTTTGGAGCTTGTGAACAATTGCCTGCACAAAAACTCATTTGTCACTGAGGTCTGATTTGCTCTCTGTGATTGATCCAGGCTGGATGTGGTGGAAACTGGTTTAGAGACTGCCTTTCCGGAGCAAGGAACAAGTCTCGTTGCTTGTTTCCTCTGCTCTGAGGGATTGATGCCACCCAAGAGGGAAGCTCTGAATCCTCTGCAGAATTACAGCCGTCTTGCAAAGGACAGCCACGGAGCAACGAGACCTGGGCACCAAATCTTCTGTCACCTGCTGCTGTCACCTCTTCCTACATTCCCAGGTTTAGAGGTCCGTCTGGGCCAATGTCTGTCCCTATGGCCTCTTGCATCGTGTTTTGCTGATTGCTGCAGAAAACCCTCCTCTCTACCTACATGTTTCCTGACTTGGGAGGAGATCCTTAGAATCACTCAGGTCACATACCAAAGCATTGTCAGCTCAAGCCCCTTGAGATGCATTTACCCTTGGTGCTCTTGGCTTTTTGTTCTTGTTACCACCCAGGAGCCTGGGATCAGATGGGACCACCAAAAGCCTAGTACAGCTCACAGAGCAGTACTAGAGGGTGGGAGCTACAGCTGAAAAGCCACCTCTGCCAGCTTCCAAAGAGCCAGTCAATGGGGCCAGGGAAAGTCGTACCTGGTGTGGAGTGGGTATCCATGCCTGGTAAGGCCAGGCAGAGCCCGCTGGAGCAGCTGATGGGGTGGGGGGTGGGGAGCGGATTAAAATTCTCGTTTCTTCACGCTGGGTGAGAATGATACAGTGGATTAGGCTGGGAGCTGCTCCTGGCTGCGGTGCTCTGCTGAATTAGCAACATGTTTGAATGAGATAAAAGGGGCAGCTTACCCCATCGCCCTCGTTCCACTAATCCCACTACAGCTGTGAAATGAATAGCAGCAGATCCGCTTTACTCCCTTCACTGACTATTTTTTACACTTGAGACCGATGCAGCTCCGTACCGCTTTACCAAACCTGGCCCCGCAGGCATATTCCTTCTCTGGCCAAATGCTCACTCTTCTGTGAAGGCTTCCCATCGCAGGCCTGCTCAGGAAGGGGCAGTCCTGGCAGAGAGCGGAAAACCGGAGAGCAGGGCTTGCTGCCCTGGGCAGAACCCGTCTACCTCGCTATGGCCTTACAAGGGTGCTTGCCACCCTGATTCTGGCTGCTGGTGTGCTAGAGCAAGAAAAGATAGTCCTGTTGTAGCAGGTCACCTCAGCAGCACGTAAGTGGTGGGTGGTTCTACTGCTTCTCACTGGCAGCGGTAGGCAACTGAATTGAGGATGATCCCTAGTCCAGTACCTGGAGCTGTCTTCTCACATTTCTTTCTGATGCTTATTTCTCTTAGGCTCTTCCAAATGGTAATCTGAAGCCTTCAGGGGAGAGGCCACCACCTGCGAGCCTGGGCAGGAGGGCCCATAAGGAGTGTCTCCGTTACAAGCTAGTCCTGGGAGCGCCTGGCCTTGCATGCTGCCTGTGAATCTCAGGTGGGTTCCTGAAGGTTGGGCTCTGGGAAGATGAGAGCTGCCTCGGTCTGAAGACCAGCCTGCCCTTGTCTCTCCTAGATAGGTTCCCTCAATGTGGGAGGCTAGGATGAGGTTTAGTGCCATCAGAGGTGGTACTGGACAGGCAGACAGCATCCATGCTAGCTAGGGAACTGCTCTGTGCCATAAGCTGGTGGCCTGGGCAGTGTGAGCATGTCCTGTGGGCCTCTCCTGAGGTGCAGCCTTTGCTGAGGTAGCCATGCTGCTATCTTTAATAAAGATCAGGTCTCTGATTGGTGCGCAGACCCTGGCTGGCTCTTCTCCCCCTCCCACCCCACTGCCTTTTTACTGCCATCACTTTACTTTCTAGTGGCATCGCCTACCTGTTTGGGATCATCCCAGTCTGGGGCTGATTACAAACTTAGAGGTTTAGCATCTTCCAGTACTGGAGGTGGTCCGACCAGCTCCCTAGCAGGCCTACCATGGGGCATAGGGCAGCTCATGCTGTTCCTCAAAGGGGCAAGAGTATCCTAGTTCACTTCACTCTCTTTAAAGTGGGTCTCAGTATGGTTCAGACCTCTCTCTCACATGAGGATACACATACTACAATACACCCTGTGTGACAAGTTAGGACCACAATGCTCTGTCTCCCTTCATGCCTAGAAAGAAGCATTTTTGAAGGAAGATGAGAGAAGGAATCTGCAAACACCCAGGTAAAGGTGATGTGCGCTAGAGCATGGAGCAAGCCTATCTCTGGGTCTGTTGTTCTGCTTCTGTCACTGAAACGGGGGGTCACATTGTTTATACACTGGGATTGGGGGGTCACAACATCTGGATGTTACCTGCTGGATGCTGGGGAGCTCATGGGTGTCCTTTGCCCAGTCACTAAAGGGACAGGATTCATCTTTTCCATTTTGAGGGTGTTCACGTAGGTATTTCTGGCTCAGCAGGGTGTCAAGGCTCCTGTTACAGCCAGAGGGCTTGGTCTGTGCCATGTGGGTTAGGCTTGTGCCATCCACAAAGCTGAGAGAGTAAACTGTCTGCTCAAACGTAGGTTTCTACTTAAGGATGAGCAGAAACATTCCCTCAGCTCCACTGACTGTTTTGAGTCATTCTCCATTGATAGAAGAGGAGGCCTGTGATGGAGGTATCTCCAAAGTAGACATCTTGTCTAGCCAGACAAATCCCATCAAAATGTCTTTTTTTCCAAGTCCTCATGACACAAAGGTCTTTCATTCACACTGCAGTCAATGAACCAGGTATCTAGCCACCTCTAAGTCCTTGGAGTTCAGTTTCTTCATTTCTCACCTGTGTTCCTCTTGATGTTTCTCTAAAGGACTGATTTTTGGGCTTATCAAGGGGCCATTTGTTTGGATGTGTAAAACCCACCTTCTGTAGGATTGAACCCACGTGGTTGCGTAAGTGCTTTTCCAGGCAGTGGAAGATTTGGCAGCAGGAAGGCTTGAAAAGACTTTGGTGGTCCCCCTGAAAATGCTGTGCAGGCAGATTCAGAAAAGAGGACTGGGAGAGGATTACAGAAGAAGACTCTGCTATGAGAGAATCTCTTATTATACTCAACAACTTGTAGTTGGAATTATCAGTCTCAAAGGAAGGTTCAAGAGAGCCCACAAGGATGGTGCAATGCATGCATGAAACTTCATCCTCACTCCTGCCAGAGAGTTGGTTTACAGAGGAGGGATTTGTTTGTTTAATTTAAATTTGTGGCCTTTAAAATATTGTAGTGGAGTTTCAGACAGCTAGAGTGGTAAATGTAAGCTGTCAGATAAAACAGCCTAGGTACCCTTTGAAGATAGCTCAGAACTAACTTTTGGCTATATCTATGCTAGTAAATTAACCAGTATTAATTAGCAGAACTTAACTGACTGCAGAAGCTCTATTGCCCACATTGTTTAGCTGCTGCCCTGCTCCGTAACAGAGATTTGGCCTGGGCACACACGCTTTGTCTCAGCCACAGTTCATAGCCAAAGACCAGTCCCAGGATGTGATTTGGATGTGGCCACCCCATTAGGGAGAGCGAAAGGCTCTGTACCGGCTGGCCTCACTGCTAGAAAGTAGTTCTGGACCCATTTCATTTCCAATGAAAGACATAACTTAAGTGACCTGAGCCCCAGGTGGAAAACCACTGTTTTAATATGTGAAGCAGGAGATTTGATCTTTCTTGAATTATTCTTCTGCAGCAATAACTATTCTAAATCCAGGTATTCTTCCTATGTGTCCCGTTCTCACTTCCTCTCTGCCCTGGAAGGAGCCTGCTCTCCTTTCCTTCACTGCTGTGTGTCATATGCTCACAAGTTTTGAAGGTCCGAAGAGACTGTCGCCTTGCCTTAACCCTCAAGCCTCCCCGGAGAGAGAGTTGGACTGTGTCTTGAGACACAGAGAGAATTGATTCTGTGGGCATCCAGGTCTTGGTCTGAGCATCCAGGATGCCCCTTGGTGACCCAGTGGTCAGCTCAGCCCTGTGTTAAAGGAGCCAAATCTCTTCTCCTTGTCTCCTTGTCTCTCTCTGTGTGCAAAGCACCTCACACAGCCCTAGGCATGGGATATTCATTGTGGCAGCACAATTTCCCCCAACCCTCTGCCTCCAAAGCACCGGTTCCCAGCTGTGCAGGCAGCAGTCAAGATTCCCAGAGATGTTTGGCACTCAGAACCCCACAGTGCACAAAAACATCAGCTTTGCTGATCTGGGGCGCTGATTAGTTGATACACTCCTGCAGTCATGGCCTAATTTCAGCATCGTAGGTGCAACAGTGTTTGCATGATGAGTGACTTTGACTCCTTCCCCACCAGGTGGGGGCTGCACCCTGATGGAGTCGCTGGACAAAAGTGCTCCTGATGGTGAGATTAGGCTGATGATCTGATCCTGCCCTGGGTTTGCCTAGTGGGTTGGATTCTGCTCCCTCCAAAGTTTGTTAGCGCTGAGTTTAAAGCACTGCCTGTAGCAAGGCAGTGCTGGATCTGCATTCCCCCAGGCCTTCTAAGAAGGGACCACAGTGTGAGAGTCCTGAACAGAGATCACACCTTACCCCAGGAAACCCACTCTGTTCTCACCCATTGCTCCCTCGGACAGACAGATGAATGTGCACCTTTGCATTCACACCTCCAGTCCCAAAAGGGATTGTCCCGTTTGTGTGCCCTCACCCACAGTTCCCCTCCTCAACTTTCTGGCCAAAGTCCCCAGTGAGGTGGCATCCTTCACATTATCAATTTCAAAGACGTGTCTATTAACAGGACAATGGAAGAATAAGCACTTTCCTTTATTCATTTACCCGCTGTCTGATAATATCATATTGATGATAATTTTCCTTTAATGGACCATTTGCAATAATTATGATGCAGCGGGTGAGTAATTGTATCTGACGCCTGATGCCTCCTACGTAACTCTGCAAACTTAATTCACTTGATTGTCTGAGAGGGGAGGGAGGGAGAGAAGGAGTGAGAAGGAGTGAGCAGGGTACTGTTGCTCTCCTCTCCCAAACGTTCAGTAGAGCAAACTATTCTCTCTCATGTCTCTGCAGCCCACAGACCTCTGAAGAATTTGATTCAGTGTCTCTTGTTCGGTAAGGTGATCTCTCCTTTTTCCCTTTCTTCCTTTTCCTACCATTTCCTGAATGTGTCTTCTCTGTCGTATCATCTCTCTTACGCAGACACACGTTCCTCATTTTCGCCCTCTAGCATGAGTTTCTGTCTTTCCTGATGAGAGCTCTTTCCTGTTGCCCTCCACTGGATTCTCCATTTGGATGAAGCAGACGGTGAAGGCTAACTGTCCTGCAAACACCATTTTGTCACCTTAAAGAGAGGCCCTTTCATGCTTTGAGCCATGCAAAGCAGCAACAAAAATGGATTTCCTGCCCAAACTGCTCATCTTCCTGACTACAGCAGCATGAAGTGGCCTTCGTCAGTGACTGCTATGCTGGATTCACTCCGGCCAAGTCCTATCTTCGTGTCTTCCATTAAAACGTGCCAATTAGCCTTGCCAGGCTGTGGCTAGGCCCACGCACACTCTCTGCGCCGTTTTCTCCCCCTCTGTGTCTGGAATGGCTTGCTGACATGGATGCACTCTGAGGGAAGTGCAAAGCAAACCCCCAAAGCGTGTCTACATGAGCTGAATCAGGTTAGGCTGGAATGGAGAGTCCTCAGGGATCTGAGCTGAGGCTGTGCACCTCCAGGGATGTCTCCGAATAGTCCAGTTACTAGGATTTATCCCAGCCCCTCAGCTCATGGGAAGTGAGCTTTGCATGTCTACAGGACATGTGAAATTCACCCCTTAAAAGAAACACTGCAACTCATCAAGTATCCAACCTTCTCTGAAGCAAGGGACATTGCTCAATGCTAGCTGTTTGTGCATGGTGAGAGCTGCTTTTTTGGTATCTCTGCTTGCCTCAGAGGACTTCTGGGGCCTGGACAACCTAGCAAAGACCACGTGGTGCTGTGAGAAGGCCTGAGCTCTGCTCCAGGCTTCACTTTGCCAGCAGAACCAGTCCCAGGAGTAGCAGGCTATGGCATCTCTGTGATAGTTTCTGCATCAGCGGATATGCTAAGCTGTTAACACCTTTGGTTGCAGAGTGTGCAAGACTATCCTCCAGACAGCAGGATACTCGGAGAGGCAAATGGACATAGGTCAGGGAGATGGGCTCACAGGGTACTGCTGCTCAAAGCCCTTTTGGTATTGAGTAGAGGTGACTGGGGAGAAAACCTCAATTCCTGTCCTTCCCCTGCCGTACCTCTCTATGCAAACCAGCCAGGAGGTAAAGCTTGAGGGTGTTACAACATGCACTTGACACTAGCACCATCCAGGCTTGGTCAGAAGACTGTCCTTCCCTCTGAGTCCATCTCTGCAGACAGAAGAGACCTCAGGGAATGAGCTTCTGAAAGGCTCCATGTTCAGAGCACCTCTGTGAAAAGGCACATTCCCTGCGGTGGTCTAATCCTGAAGTCCACAGGAAAGGTCTCGCTGTGGTTGCACTCAATGCCGCAGCCATGAGCTGAGCTCAAGGGAAAAATCAGCTGTGACACGCTCTGATGATCTGGGAGCAGGGTGAAGCCAGGAATATATCCTTGTCTGGCAGAAGGGCACTAGGAAACAATCCATTCCAGATTTCAAGCTATTGGTCCAAGTTTCACTACAAGTCATGCCAAAGCCAACACCATGTGAGGTTACCTCAAGACCCCTCATTGGTTTGGAGCTGATGGACTGAAGTTAGGGATAGGCAACACAAATGCTGATGCATGGTGCTCGAGGTAGCAATACAACCAGCCCAAGCTGGCAGATGCATCCAGTGGGAGAGGTGGCTGCAGGGAAGGCTGCTGAGATCCATCAGGGAAGTCGGAGGGGCAGACAGATTGGTTCTATTCTTAACAGAGGGCAGATATAAAAACATCAGGTTCATCAGTATTCTTGAAATTAAAAAAATTTAACACAGTTCTGTGGATTGGAATGGAAATGAACGTTTCTTTATGTACTCCAGCAGCCTGACTATTTGGAAAAATTGACTTTGGCCAATTAAGATGTTCAGTTGTGAGAGCACTGCAATATTTTGTTTCAATTTGGAAAGCTCCAAGTTGGCTGCCAATTTTTTCCTTTTTTTTTTCCAAGACGAATTTGAAAAGTTGTTCCCAGCTGCAAAATAAAAATGTCTCTTTTAATGCATTTCATTCTATTTTTAATTTCTTGGAATTAGGAAGGGAACTTAATCACTAAAATTCCAATGAAATCAGAATGTATCTGTGAAATGTTTGGATACCATTAAAACTCCATTTTTTAAGCTATAAGACATATTCTATAAAAAATATGTCCACCAGCCCTGCATTTCAGGAGATTACTGAGTGCAGTAATCATTGTACTGTTTGCAGCAGAAGTAAAAGGAGAAAAGCAACCCTCCTTCTGTCTCCCAATTTGTACCTGGCCTCTCTTAGCGATTGTCTCTGAGTTCAGCATTTTCTCCTGGGCTTCATTTCTGCAGAATAGTTGTTGAGAAAAACGAGGGTCTGAGATTTTTTTTCATGAGCATGGCTCTTTCTACCCATCTGTCTCCCTCCCATCGCATGGAGCTAGAGATTGCTTCTTGTTCCGGCTCTCCTTATCCGTGGGAAATAGCTATGCTTTCAAGTATAGCTGTCACATACCTCGGCATGAGACACGTTTGCTTGTGGACCCACTTGGCTGGGTTTTGCCTCTGCTTCCTGGCTGATGGAGAAAAGCTGCAGTGAAGGAGGGGGTCCCAGGAGATCTCTGTGGCTCAGACAGCTCCTTGGGGGTGTTGAGGGCAGATTATGCCCCAGCGACCAGCCTCTCTGCCTCAGATGAATGTTTGCAATGCTGTTTCTGCCAAACCTGGCTAGGTGGATTCCCAGCCTCACCTTTCCATGGTGAGCTGAGACAAGCAGAGCCATCATGCAAATCCTGGTTGTGATGCTACATGGCAGCTGCTCTGGAGACTGCATGGGTCAAACAGAATTACAGAATCACGGAATGATTGAGGTTGGAGGGGACCTCTGGAGATCATCTAGTCCAACTCCCCTGCTCAAGAAGGGCTACCTAGAGCACATTACCCAGGACTGTGTCCAGACGGCTTTTGAATATCTCCAAGGATGGAGACTCCGCAACCAGCCTGTAAACACACAACAGCCCAGGCTGCTGGCTGCACTCCTGTCTCAAGTGTTTGTTTTCCTCATGTCTGAGAGCACGTCATGTTACAAGGGATGGAGCTAGAGAGTGGCTTATGCAAAGCAACATCTAGAGAAGGGAATGGGATTGCTAGTGGGCTTCTTTCCACTGGACGTACCAAGGGATGCATGAGGGATTCTGTTCTGCTCCATAACTTCCTACACTTCTGTTTGGCAGAAGGCAGGCCATGTCCTGATGCAGCTGGATGCTATCTATGCTACACCTGGATGTTGTGTTGCAGCTGGATGCTGTGCTATACCTGGATGCTGTGCTACACAGCTGCCTGCATGGGACCCTGCTGTGGTCCTGCATGTGTGAGGTGCCAGCCCTGGGGCCGGGGTGCATCTCGTACCCTGAGGGTGCATTCCCAGTTGGAGACTGAGAGCTGGGTGAATGTAAAGGTGAATGTAAAGGCGGTACAGCCCCCATGAGAAGGGGAGCATGTGCACATGCACCTCGCAGGAGAGACAGCAGCTGATGTTTTCTTTAGGAACACAGGTCTCGCTTCCTTGCTCTGGGTGCAGAACACAGCTTGACCTTCCCAGTTCACAGTCCTTGCTCTGTCGGAACCAACAATGTTTTATGAGAATTAACAGGAAACCTGTTCATTAGCCTAGGAATGTAACAGTAATTTGCGCTGATGTCGGGTGCCAATTTTTTTTCTTTGCCCTTGATGATCTTGACAGCAGAATACCATAGAAGTAGACCCTGTGCATTGCTGAAACTCTGTTCAGGATTGGGCATGGTTTGTATTTGAATAGCTATCCTTTAGGATTAATGGTTATTCCTCCTCTTCTCCATTACTCTTTATAACAGAGATTCTCCTTCAGTGAAGGCTGAAGGATACAGCCATTTACTGGGAAGAGGACCTCCCTCTCTCAAAAATACTGGTCCCCTTGTTGTTCCTGATGGGATTGAAGTCAGCACTACCCTTAGTCTGGAGCCATTTTGAGAAAATTATGATGTCCTTTTTTCTTCTGAATGGGACTGTTTTCCTGCCATTCACAACATAAGGGATCACCGTCTTCCCTCATGGGACTGTGGCATCAGTCCCAAAATGCAGTTAAAGTTGGCAGTGCATATCAGTAATTATGGCAAAATAAATTACAGGGATGTAATAATTATCCTGGAGCCAAGGGCAATAAACCTAGACATGCAGAGTTAATGCTAAACTTAAAAGAAATCCAATGTGTTAAGGTATGAAATTTCCTGGTTATGCTATCCGAGGAGCCTTAACTCTGCCCTTGGACAGCCAGCCTCTCCAAACTTCCCATCACATTTCAAGTCTTTGAAAGCTGGTATGGAGTCTACATTTACATTTTGAGGACGAATATGTATTTTTCCTCTATATTCTTTCACATAGAAAAGACTTTTAAGGAAAAGCAGGTTCATTTTCTTTGTTTTCAAGGTTCCTGATGAGAGGAGAAATGTGTTTCTACAGGACAGGAAAATTTTTGTGGCATATCACAGCAAAAAAATGACTCAGAAGCCTAAAATAATAATACCCGCTCCCTCATAAAACCAACTGCCATTGTGGGGCAACCTAGGCAGGGCAAAGAGGTTTGGATGAAGACTAGCTCTGAGGGACCCTGGAAGGAACTGTGACTAGGAATAAAAAGACTAGGAGCTGCCAGGGACAGCCTGGAACCAGGATGAGATGCTCAGGTGATGTGTGGGATGGACTATGTCCGTAATGGTGAACAAGACAAGGCTGAGTCCCTCTTCAGTCCTGAGCGCAAACAGTGCTGAACAACTTATATTTGTGTGGCTGAACTCGTTCCCTCCCAGAGTAGGATGGTTCCATCTAAACTACCATGAAACAAGCCTTTATTTCTTGATCCTGAGGAAGAGAGAGGACTAGAAGCCACCATCCCTCTCTGATACCTCAATGCATTTGCTCCATTTCCAAGCAGCTGCCCAAGGTTTCCTTGCCCCTTGTCCAGATCTCTAGGGATCCTCACAGCTCTCCACTTCGATAAAATTGCTTTCCACATCTTCATGCCACCCAGGTCACAGGAAGTACCTTAGGGATCCTCAGAAGGAATATCTTGCTGGCAGTGAAGCATTCAGCCTTTGAGGATGCTGGCAGCTCACAAATTCTGCACGACACCTTGATTGCAGCATCAGCCTATCTGCTGGGCTTGTCCTTAACCGGTCAGTCAAGGAAGAATAACCACAGATGGCTCATGCAGACTTAGTTTGACCCTCCCTTACTTGCTTAGGCAGAATGACATGAGTTGGAGGTTCCCTTAAACCCCTCCTGGGAGACGATCCAAAAGCTGGTTGAGAGGGCCCACGTTTGTACTTACAAGTCTGGCTGTTAAGTCAGGAACTATCCTTCAGGACCCACAGAGCCCAGCTGGCTGGAGCTCAGATGGCCACATCAGCCTCACTGTTATTAAACCTACGATGAGGAGAGGTCATCCCTATTCTTCACTGAATTGCCTGGTCACTCTTCCAGCAAGTCTCAGAAAAGGCAGAACAGTAGTTTTGCTGCTCAGCCCAGCTGAGGAGAAAAGGGGACGATTTAGCAGCATCGCACGAGGGATCTGAGTCTCCCACAACTTTGTGTTCACATTGTCCTTCCAGAACTCCTGAATTCCTCATCAGAGGCTGCCTATCAATTTCATCTGCTCCTGCAGCAAACGACTTTTGCGTGTCAGTTGCCATCTTCTTGCATGGGATGGTCTCAGGACAGGTGGGATTAATGGAGGCCGGCAGGACAAGCCAAGAGCCGGGCCCTGTTCCCTTGCAGGTCCCTGCACTCCTGTGCATGCTGTGACGATCAGGAGTGCTGGGGCCCTCACTCTAGCAGGACAGCAGGGTGGATGGGCTGCAGAGATGAGCCAGGGTTGCTCCAACACAGCAATGCAGATGCAGCCTGCCTGGGTCATTGGTCAGCCCCACAGCACCGCATGTGGCCCACTGGGAGGTTGGCAGGTTGGTGCCAGCTATCCAGAAAGAGCCACGGATAGTTTTATGGAGAAGTGGCCGTTGCTTTTCCTGGGGGATATTTGTATATGTTCCACTGCTCTGTGAGAACAGCACTGTCTCAGGGCTTCCCTGTTATATTTATGCTACTTTTGATAAAGAACAGAGGCATGATTAAGAGAAAGACAAAGCCAAACCAAACCCACCTTCTTGCATCTTATTTGAACCCGCCTTGTAGCTTGGCTGCCTCTCCCTTCTCACTCTGCCAATATCTTTCCATTTATGCAGTGGCTCTTAATGAGAATGAAGCGACTAATTTGACCATCCTCGATGTCTTTATAACCCAAGCCCACAGCTACGACAAGCCAATAGCACTGAGCTAGTTCTACTGATTATTTTAATCTCATCATATGTCTTTTCTGGTCAATAAACTCCCTCTCAAATCAAATTGTTACTGAACATAACCTGACGCTAATGTCCATTGGACTCCGGGCTATAGCGGATAATGTAGTTTGTCATAATTAAGTGTACTGCCTAATTAATTGAGTGGTCAGGATGCTAATTAGCCAGGTTTATTGAGACTGGAGGAGTATGAAGGGCAATACTGCAGCTCATCAAAAGCACCGGGATTAGAAATAAAGTACATCTCCCTTCCTGCTCTCCTGACAGGCAGACAAATCTGTGGATATGTAGATTTATGAACCCTAAACAGCACCCAGAGCTTGAGAGGAACAGGGTTGCGCTGGGCTTGCTCTGACTTCTTTTCAATGGGTCTAAGGTTTCTCAGACTTTGCTCCCATTTACTGTCCTTTCCTCCAGATCGTCCATCACGGCAGCACAGCTGGGCTGTCTCCTCGGTCGTCTTCTGCGATTTCTGGAAATACAGCAGCCCAGTTAAAGCCACTGTTCTGGAGGATTTATCTGTGAACACCTGAGCTGAAGCTAGACTTGTCGAAGGGGATGACAAGTATCAGAACTGGAAAATATCTCATGAGGTCACTTTGTCAACTCTGCCTGCCCAGCCTGTTTTTCAGGCCTCCAGTAACCATGTGCCTAACATGCTCCATTCCTCTTTCTTAGAAAGGCTTTGTCTGACCTGAAACTTCCTGCTACTGTTCAAACCAAGGACTTCTTGATCTATCCCTATAACCCTTGGAGAAGAGTTTCTTCCCTTTCTGCTCTCAGGAGCCTTTCACAAGGAGCCAAGAGAAAAACAGATTGTGTAGCTGAAAGAATGGCTAGTTAAGAGATCTGGACTCTAGTCCTGGCTCTGCCACTAACTCCCTGAACAACTTTGGGGAAATTGGTTAATAGCATTGTATCTCAGTTTCTCGACTGACTAATGCCCTGTATATGATAAGGTCCTTCAGGATCTCTCATAGCGCTTATTTGAATAATATAGCGGCAGGATTGGGAAGAGAGGGGGCTGCGCTTGGGAAATAAAAGGATATTTAATGTGGGTTTGCGACATCAGTATCTGAGCATGTCCAGGGGGATTCAAGTGCTGGATAAACCCAAGCAGACTCAGGCCAAGGCCAGTACTAGGGTGGTGAGAGATGAGTCTTTATTTCCTCTCTATTTCTTTTTGGAAGTCTTGGAGACCTGAAGCTTGCGTATGGTTCAGTGCTGAGCAAATGTGGGCCATCTGAGCTCAAAGTGGCAATTTAGAAATAATCCTGGAGCCCTAGGTTGTTGAGGTTGCAGGTGTGCCTCTGGATAGGAGCCTCCAGTGTGATGAAGGTGGATTTCTACACTGTCTTGGGAACACTGCTCAGATAGTTCACTAAATTGCCAGGCGCAAGAGCATGAGGGAAGGGGCATAAAAAGATCCTCAGCCCCTACCCGTTCTCTCATCTGTTGTATGCCTACCAATTTATGCACAATCCAGAAAATATCTGCTATCACATTTCTGCTCAAGGTGATGAGACTCTCCCTGTTTTGGCCAGAATTAAGGGTATTGCCATGAAAGATGCATCCATTCCACCAGCTACAAGCAGCATCTTGATTATGTGGGCAATACGCACCAGCTCTGCCCTCCAGTATTTATTTTAGTGCTTGTGTTTTATAAATGCTATAGTAGATTCCCTTCTCTCCTAAATCCACTGCAGACAGCAAATACTTTTGACCTTGTATCTTCCTATTGCTTTTAATGGTCTGTGGCCAGATAGCTTGTTTTTCTTTCGATTGCTTTTGGTTTCAAACAAATAGCGTTGCTGTGGGTAAAGCTCAGCCCACATTCCAATATCTTACCACATAATTGCACTTTATTTGACCACAGGCTAATAAGTAAAACTGCTCTGCAGTCAAGTGCTCAAATTCTGCTCTCAGTTACATCTCTGAAATGACTTAAGTTGTATTTTGTAGCCCTAGCAAGCAGGTCTTGCTGTGCCAGGCTCTCTAAACTCCCAAGAGATGCTGTGCCTTCTCCAATACAGTCAGGCTCATGCATGGGGAAAGAAGGGAGTGACGAAAGTCCTGCAAGCAAACTTTCTCTGCCTGTGTGCACATCTCCTTTTTAGCTCTTTCCCTTTGCCATCTTGTAGATGAATTTCTAAGCAGAGATGCCTGTGCAAGAGTGAGACTCTCAAGCTATTATTATCCCTATTTTGCCGAATATTCCTTGAAAAATAATAATTGCGTTCCTAATAGTCAATGTTCTCACTTTTCAGTAATGCAGGAGAAACTTGACTTGACGGTAACATTGACAGCTGTGAAAATGGAGGGATCAGAGCAACTCATGACTCTGCAGCACTGTAACCCACTCATTGGTGGGATCTGGGGCGATCTGTCCAGAGAAGGGTTGTTCTATACTTGCCTCTTGTATTCTTTTCCAAAGAGTCCAGAACTAACATTTTTGGGGAGGAGATATAGGACCAGATTTGTATATTCTGCCTACATTCTTATACAACCTTACTGTCTAAACAGACACACCAAAAAGCACACTCTTAACAATTTCCTTGCAACAGAGAATTTGACGAAGGGTTACAGGAGAGAAAATACGTTAAGGTAAACCACAGTCTTTACTGGGACAACTGGCAGACCAAAAATTGAGGAAGAGTTAATTATATAAACTAATAGTTAGGAGGTTTTTCTGCTAATGTAACCTTCTTGCTAATTGCAAGGTAGGTAAAGAAAGGACGTAAATCCTGCTTGTGGGCATGTTCATGACGTTTGTTGTGTGGGTCTAACAGCTAGCAGAACTGGACCGGCTGAGGTTCAGATGGGTTTGTGGGGGAAATGGCTTTGCTGGATAACCGATTGGGCATGCATTGCCTGCCCCTGGTTTTCCTTTGTGAAAAACCCCAAAGAGCTAAAAGAATTATCACCTTTCTACAATGTTTGAATTAAGTGAACTGAGCTTGTTGAATGTGTTCTACTGGGTGATTTCTGTCGGAAAAGGCCGACTCAACAGATAATGGAAGAAAACAGCTTTTGCAAGGACTCACAGTTTCATCTCAATATTTGTAAGGAATTACAATAACAATTCAGCCAAGTCAGAAAGGTTCATTTTGTTTTTATGATTTCCAAAAAAATTTAACATGCAGAAAAGTCAAGATGTGTATCTTAAGAAGTGTTTTTAGGATTGTCCCTTTCACAAAAATTCTGATTTTATTTATGGATATAGATGTCTGCATGTATGTCTTTCATATATACGTATATCTTGATTTGCGATGAAGCGGGATAGAAAATTCAAAACTGTGACCTATTCAAATGCTGGCTGTATCACCGAGTTGATATATTTTCCCTCATAGATTCAGTAAAACAGCTTATTCCCTGTCAATTTCCTGATGTGGTAAATTTTTGGATTTTCTTTTATTTGCTGTGCACTAAGGATTAACATCTACTGACAAATAGGTTATACCTGTATGCAGAGGGCTGTGAGAAGTGCAATTTTAATGCTATCTAAAAAAATGCATATCTTATTCCCGCAATCCTATAGCCTGTTTTAATTGTTAAAAATCAAATTATATGTATATGATTATATATGCCCTAATGCAAAATTCATTTCCCCTTCTCCCCAGGTTTGCGCCTCTTTGGGGATAAGAAGTTAAACGAGATCTAGCAGGGCATTTCTGACGTCCTTCAGCTCCCACGCCAGCTGGTGGGACGGCCCCGTGGCCCAGGCAGCAGGGAATGCCCTGGTCCATTTGGGAGATAACTTTGCCAGCTGATAGATGCTTTTTCACCATGCCAAGCAGTTGATCAACAGCTGATAGGAATGCCTCTCCCTGCTGTGGACACCTCCTCTGGATGGCTTGGTTTAAAAATAACCTCGGGGATGGCAGGGGGATCCCGGGGCGGAGGGTGGGTGGTATGAAGTCCTCAAGAGATGTGTCGAGGAGGAATGCCCGCTCCCCTCTTCAGCAAAGAGGCTTGTTATCCAGCTCATTTGCACTGGCTTGGGTGGCAGGCGTCTTCTCGGGAGCATAGCTCACGTTCCCTGCGTGCATGGGGTGGCGGGGGGCCGGGCAGGAATGTCCCAGGAAAATCTCCTCCCTGCACGCCAGCATCCCTCCGCCAGAGGGACAGCTTGGGCCAGGGGCCAGGATCCTCACCCAGCGTGGGGGGCGTTTTTCCAGATAGCACGCTTTCCCTTCACCGCCAAGCACCCCAAGCCAAAGCACATTAAACAGCCGCGCGGGACCTGCCATCGTTCTCACATCCATCTTCCCGCAAATCGCTGCATTACGACCAAACAGGATTTGTTCCACTGCAATTTGTCAAGATTGGACAAGGCCTCAAAGTTGGCGGAGACGTATATTAAAGGTTTCTCAGGGATTGGAGCGAGAGAGGCAATTACCTTCCCAGGGCTTGGAGATGAGGGAGCGCAGCTCCCGTCCCTGTTATATAACACAGGAGGGCTAAGGGGTTTTCTTCTTCTTCCCTCCCGATAAATAAAAATAAGATAAAGGCCACCCCCTCCCCACCAAACTGCTGCACGCTGCAAGTGGAAACCTAAAACGACAGAGAGCTGGCTTGGTGGGGAGGACAGCTGTCAGCGCGCTTGCTTGCAGCTGCCTGCGCTGAGCTGCACCAGCATGCCAAGTCTGTCCGTGTGCGGCATTGCCCCCACCGAAGTGGCACCTGGGGCCAGACCCGTTCCCACAAGGGCCAATGTTCACCATCCACCCTCTCTGGCTGGAGAGCATTTCGTGCCAGCCAGATCAATCCCATCCAGTTGACGCAGACGGTGCAATTTTTTTGGGAGGCACCATGAAATTTAGGGCTCACGTCCTTCTGCGTTATCTGCCCCCTAAGACAAGTCCCAGGGCGTTCCTGCTGCTCCCATGCGGTGAGTGTTGTACTGGTGGGTGCAAGATGGTCAGTCCAGGAAAGGGACCATCGGGGAGGGAGAGCGTCTTTGAAAATATCTCATCTGCACGGTCAGGTGCATGTTCGTGAACGCTGTTATTTTGCATTTTGGATAATCTGGATAACCCCGGTGAAGTTGCTGGGGACCGTGGTGGAGGAGAGCCAGCCTGAGTTAGAACAGAAGTTAACTTGGCATGTGCCCATGGATTTATCTGAAGGCCCTTTGTAGTCAAAAGATCGTGTTACGCTGGCTTACGTGGGCTACGGATGCAGCCTGTAGAAAATGTAGTGGAGAGTCACTAGAAAGCTACCTAGCTAATTAATCAAATAAATCACCTACATAAACATTCAGTCATCTGGAATGGAAATGGCACAGTTTTAAGCACTGCTCCAGGATCCCTGACTTTGTATCTCCTGGATTATTATTATTAAATTATATTAAAGCTGCATTTGGAAGCTGGTAGGCACCAGTTACCAGGTGAGAACTCTCTGCTTTATTACGAGTGGTGGAAAGATTTGATCTCCCTGTTCCGAAGATGAATTTTCACTGATGATATTAAGCTTATTTCAAATTAGTTAAGAAGAAGTGTTTTCTATTTCGAGCTGAAAGGGAAGCGAAGAAATAACTCCCTACTGAGAGTAATTCTTATCATTTCAAGATATGATGACAGATGAAAAGGAACTTCAGAGCTGATATAAAATGAGATTCCTAGCTTTGCAGGGGGAAAAAGGGCCAATATTTTGTGGGAATTTTCATGGCAAATGCATTCATTTATTTTTGTTGACAAAACATTGATTTGAAATGCTTTGATTGCCCTGCTCACATCTGACAATAATTGTATATCTCATGGTGTTAATTTCTTACGGTTTGTCAAAGAGAATTGAAAGCTAAACACATCACAAGTACAACAGGGAGAATGATGGTTTTAACTTTCCCTTTCATTTTGTTTATTAACAGAGAATACTTCTCTACTTCGGTTTCTGGCTGGAGATTGCAATTTCTTTCTTTCTTAAAGGCTCAGCCCTGCTGGCATTGCACTCCTGCTGACTTCTACAGTGAACCTTTTCTAGTCTCATTTTAGCTCTGTTGGGTGCTGGGGAGTGCGGATTACGGCACCAGTCAATTTGTGGGGATTTTACTCTTTGGGGCATTGGAGGCTGAGTGTTTCCCTCGGAGATGTACTCCACCGGCCCTCTGTCTCTGAGCATCCTCTTCCTCATGTGAACGAGATAAAATGGGTTACGGTCAAGGCTTTCTGTCCAGGCCTCATGAAATCCCCTAACCTTTAGTAATACTGAAATTATGTTCAGGAAAGTCTCCCCCTTCCTTTCAGGGCGTGAGGGTCTGCGAAGCAGACTGCGTTGCTTGATTTTTCTTCCAGCGGTTTAACTTTTCAGAAGCTGCTGAGTGACCTGCTAATGGAGGAGGGCTCATCCCATGCTTAGGACGTTGGAGTGGGGCTTAGCAGGCTAGGTTTAATGACCGGAGCCCTGACTTGGTGGCTGAGAAAGTCACTTAATCTCTGTGGGACCAATGGAAAATGGAGCTGGTGTTATTTGCAGCAACCTGGTCTCACTGGAGCTCTTTGTAGAAGAGCTTGTCCCTCGCTATGGGGATGTACAACCTGAAGCACAACACTGGACAAGAGTCACTCTCATTTTTATGAGGGGTGGTATTTTACGGGTCGGCGACAGTCCTTTGTATTTTAAGCTGGCGAGCCAACGAGCCAAGCATCTGGTATTTGATCTTGTCTCTTAGAGTGGAGTCAAGGGAAGGTATGAATCTCTGTTTATAGTGGCTGCAATTAGCAGTCTTGCTTTAGTACCTGCAAGGATAGTGTGACTATGTTCATGACACTCCCAATGCGAGCCTCCAAACAAAGCCACGTGGCTCAAATAAAGTTTTGACTGACATCTAAAGCCATTCCGTCACCCTATATCATCGAGGCAAGGGTACTGTGTCAATCTTAACTCTCTCTTCCCTGTCTCTGGGTCAGCCCGCAGAGGGGAATGGACAGTGAGAGGTGATAGGGTGAAACCACAATTAATGGGGAGGATCAAAATCCTAAGATGGAAATTGGGCTCAGAGCAATGCCAGTGTCACATCTGAGTGCGAGGCAGGTAGCCTGCTGCCCATCTCCAGGTGCAACCAATAGCAGATGCCCAGAGACCTATGTAAGAGCAGTGCATATGTATGTGTTGGTGTTTCTCTGAAATACCTCCCTGGCCTGGATGGGTGGCAAGGGTGAGAGAGATCCTACTGCCTTTTGCTGTAGTAGTTTCCATCTAGAAAGGCTGCTGAGCCATACCCTGGGAAACTGGTCTGTGATTATGCGAAATCATGTTAACACTCGGCTCTTTGTGATCGTCCTTTCACTACGCACCATGGTATCTCAAAAAGGTAAGTGCGTTCACATAGACCAAGCCGGGAATCTAACTATTTGAGCGTGGGGCTAATGCAGATATGATTACATGAGGGTGGGCTTAAACAGGATATGACTACATGAGCTTGGGCCCCTAACAGGGCTTTACTGCGTTAATTTAGGCCTAGTGGGGTTGTTGCTGTGTGAGAGTGGCCCTAATAGGGAGGCAATTAATGGTCCAAAAAGGGATGTAAGTAGGGGAATGTGGGCCTAACAGGGAGATGTCTACTTGTAAACCCCAGGAGGGGCCAAGTGGTGGATCACAGGGTTGATGTGATCCTTGGGACAGCCCCACGTGGCTTTTGTGCCATGGTCCAGGAGGAGACAGGAGTGCAATAGCCCCTATGTTCCCCAGGGGCAGGTCCCCAAACTGGCAGCCGGGAGCAGAAAGGCTGGACAAGCCTCATGCAAGGGAGCATGTTCTCTTCTTCCACCTGCACTCTTGTCTCTACTCCTAGTGTGCAGCTGACCTTTGCCTTCGCAGGCCGAAGGCAGAGGTGATGGGCACAGGCTCCGCCATCAGAAGGGGTTAGCGTGACTGAGGCTAGCACATGCTCCCAGGGAAGGTGCCACTTGTATTCACCGTCTGCCTTTCTTTCATTCTTCCTCTTGTTCTTTAACACCGTTGCTTTCACGCTCTCTCCCTCCTTCTCTCTGCGTTTCCCCGCTGATGGCCAGCCCCGGCTGGATTAGGTCGGGGGCTGTAGAGACAACAAGAAGGATGGGGAACCATGACAATTTGTCCCGCTTGTCTCCCTATCTGTCATCCCCAGTCCAGATCCGCTTGCCCTCCTTAAACAAGATCTCAACTGACCGTAAGGCTTCTGTCACTCTGGCTGCCAAAATCAAACCCCTTCCCTCATCAAATCCCTAATCAGCCGGAACGGCACTGTAAGCCGTGCTAAATTGACTCCTCTTCGCTCCTTCTGCTGACCGCTGCCCTTCAACGAGCCAGCCCCATCTCTGACTCCGAGGGCAACATCACATCTAATTATATTTCCCCTGCCTTTCCAAATCCTCTCAGGCACCCAGACAAGAACAGGTATGGAGGAGGGTGGGAGGATTAGCAAAAAACCCAGTAGCGTATCGCAGCACCGTGTGGGAAATGTCTCGGGAGCAAAAGTGTGTGCGAGTGTGCGTGTGCAAGGCTAAGACAGGTGCAGCGTGGGGCCCCGTGAATGTGGCTGCACACGTCTATGAGCATGGGGAGGGACGTTTGCCGGAGCAGGCACGGGAGGATGCGCGCTTGCAGAGAGCGTGTGCCAGCCAAGGGTCCTGGTGGGAGGTGCATGGTGGCTGCATGGCGAGGCCTTGCGGGTCAACGTGGCAAAGAGAGGTGGCTAGATTCACTCCTTCCCAGAAGAAACTAGTTCCTTCCTGGCAGGCTGAGGGGGAGGAGGAAGGGAAGGAGGAAGGAAAGGGAAAGTTTTGCGCTCTAGCAACACTCACATTTCCTCAAAGGTTGTCCCTTAGTGATTTTCCAGGAGAAAAGAAATATTTTTGTTCCCCAGTCAAGCAATGAAAATGTCCTTCTGCCCCCTGCTTCAACACGTTGCCAGCAGGTTTGGGCACTTATTTTTGCTTATTGCCCTGGGAGTCCCTGGTCCATCCTTTATGCCCTAGAGATCTGCTTTCCCTATAGAGTGAGCTTGGTGAAGTGTCCTCCGCTGCTGGGGCCGTACCAGCCAAGGGACACTGGAGCTCCTGAGATCATAGGAGGTCATGGGAGGATGAGCATCCTTGGGCATCAGGCACCCTCACAGTCACCAGACTGGGGCTGGGTTGATGTTCAAGTTTATGCTGATGCCGTCTGCTGTGTTAACAGCTTTGGAGTTAAAGCATCCTCAGACAGGGGTGAGAAGGTCTGCATTAGAAGGTAATCATGTGAGGGAGTAATATTTCCCTTCGCTAAGCCAGCAGGGAGAAACCTACTCCAAAGGTATGAGGAATCAAGATGAAGGGAAAGATGTGATTTATTTCGTCTTCCCCACTCCCGCAGGATTTTCCTGAGATGCTGCATTCCTGCCAGACACATCTCGGTGTCAAATCTTGGGGCTGCATTTTCATCTGGGAGATGTGAATGGATTAATGAGCAAGGGAATGTAATTAATTTGATTATGCGTAAATAAACTTGGGCTTTGGAAATGGAATTAGTGCAGGATGTTTTAATCAAAGGGGAAGATGAATAGACAGTCGGATAATGCCCAGGCACCGGTCACAGTAACCACAATTTATAGCTCGTGTTGCCACATAGTCAATTTAGCTTTAATTTCACTCCATTGCTTGGGCTGTCTTTCATGGCAGCTCTCTCTGACAGAAGTCGGGTGATGGGAGATGCCTGTTTTTTGGGCGTTTATAAACTGAAGGTTAGCCATGCCTGGACTGTTCGAGATCGCGATTCTTTTTCTGCTGCTGCATTTGGGGTGACCTTTCATAGTGCCCAGAGGTAAACTTCCCCCCTTGCTCCTACAACATCTCCTGGGACACCCGTGGTTGCTTCCTCAGGTGATTTCAAAGCTGGGGAGTGTGAAGCGCAGGGTGGCAGAGCTCACAGCGATGGAGGAAGTGTCCTTCATCCCTCGATTCTTCAGCACCTTGAGGGAAGGAGGTTACTGGATGGGCTACTGTAACCAAGAATATGGACTGAATGGGGATTGTGTATCCAGTCCAGCTTGGAGTTTTGATCCCTGCGTGGAGATTTTTCATATCCTAAGTGCATTTCAGTGCCTTCCCCTTCCCAGGCCTGAGGGATTCTCAACCCTATTTATGATGGCTGAAGCACTCAGGTTTGTTGTGGACAGTCACCATGGTCCAAAGCAGGTGATTCTTTCTCCCATCCTTGTGTTCAGCCCAGCTGGCCTCTCTGAGTCATAGGACTGTAGGATAAATCAGGTTGGAAAGGATGAAGGAGATCTTCTAGTCCAACCTATCACTCTGAGCAGGCTTAGCTACACAGCACAACCTCTCTAGGCAGCCCATACCCACTGATGACTGCCCTTATCATGAAAGTGTTTCTCCGTATAGAAAGTCTGATACTCTCTCATTTCAACCTATATTTTCTCTCTTGAGGACGATGACAGTCTGTCCAGGGAGCAAAGCCTGGAGCTTGCCCCAACTCCTGCTCCAGGGCCAGCCTTGGCTCACGCTGGCTGCCAGTCCTGCGCTGGCATCTTTCCCTGAGCAACACCAGCAACTGCAGCCTCTTTACCTTTTCCAACTAGAGACACGTTTCTCCATTTCACCAAATGCTATGCTAAGAAAGGGGTTCCCAGTGCTCAGGCTGTGGCTCTCCCAGTTTCTCTATCCTTTGCCCCAGAGGGGCTACTTCCATGAGCAAGAGCTTGACACTCAGTCCAGCCCTGGATGTCAGTCAATTCAACCTCCATGGTCCCATCAGGCCTCAGTTTCTGTGTTGCTACTGGAGGTGCACAGTCTGGCACCAGAGTGGGCTCAGCCTTTCCTAGTGCCAGGGGGCTGGGCACACTACCTCGTGGTGAGAGTCTGCTGGTCCCACCATGTCTGGCAATGACAGCTCTGCCCAGGGCTGCCCCACGCATCTGAGCTGCGTGCCGGTGTTATCTGGGTTGCTGGAGCTCTGTCCATGGGCTCCGAATCTCGGTGTGCAGGTCAGGTCAGGGATGTGACTCACTGCTGGAAAAAGTGAGCATGTGGTTGTGATCAAATGGCACATGTGGCACTAAAAATGCAGCTGCAGCGTGTCATACCCAACTACTGGAGTGCTAGTGGGGATGAGGGGTTGATTTGCAAGCCAGGAGTTTAAACCCCGTGCCTTGCAGGGGGCTGCTAGCACTGACACTCAATGAACACAAACCTTCTCTTCTCTCCCATTCCCCATGCGATATTATGCACACAGGTTGCCCTCCTGGCCATTGCACATTCCCTTACACTTACAGACCCCCATTTCTGGAGTATGCATTCACTCCATCCCCCCATGCACAGTCTTCCAACAGGCACAACCCGCCCTACTCTGTTACCCCAAGCCCTCATGGGCAGCCCTGTACCCCTGAGACCAGCCTCCCAAGCAGCAAGTCTGCATCATGGTCTTGGGGGCAGGCAGAGCGTGCCCTGCATGCTGCATGGGATCTGGCAGGTCTGGGTGCACTGGGCAGTTTGTGGGAACAACACAGCAGATTGGGGACTGCACGCTGCTGAAACCTCTCAAGATGGTCCTTAAGCACTGTGTAATGCTATCTACCCTCCCAAGGCATCAGGGACACCTATATGGACACACACACAGGCCCACAAAGTTAAATTTGGTCCTACATCCTCTCTGGGAGCTTAGCATAAAAGAGCAACTCACTCGCAGATGTTCCAGTGAGAAGGATCTCTTTTCTTCTCTTCTGACCTCTCCTGCCCTGGTGCCCGGCTCCCTGCAGAGAAAGGGAGACAGACTTGTGCATCTATGAGTTGTTCCATTAATGTTTTGAAACTTGTAAAAATTAAAAAGAAAAACAAACAAAAAAAACTACTCCCTTTCATTCCGTGGAACAAAAATAGTAAGTTCCAGCCCATAAAATTTTATGAACAACAATAATAAAAATGTTGCCCCCTCTACAGAGTTGTTTAAGATGCCTGTATGGATCTGCTCACCTTGTCATTGGTACACTTCACAACTGGGACATAATTCAAGTGAAACAAGTCGAAGACTTGCCCATGCACACACACATGCATGGGCACACATGCAGGTGCTGGAGAGAAAGGGGGAAGGAGAGGGACTATCCGTGGAGGATTAAACGCCTCCGGCTTGTACCTACACTTTTTTTACAGTGACTAAAGGGTTATTTTTAAAGTACGACACAATAGCATGCCGGTTTGGCTGCTCCCAGTCCTTGGTCTGTAGATAACTTGCTTGTGATGATTATCCTGCAGTTATAAGTCCTTGCTCGATGCGATGTAGGTCAAGGACTTGAACAAGGGTGTCCTGGAGCAAGATGGGAGGTCCTAAGCACCAGGATGATCAGGTGTGATCTTTGTCTTCCCTAACTGCACTTTCCTGGAAAAAAAATTATTAAATAAAAGCAAACCTTTTCCTGACCCAGCCCTGCTTATAACTGTCTAGTATTTTTCACCTTTTGACCTGAAATTTCCAGTCCTGCTCTTAGTCCAACAGAAATGATCTGGAGACAGTTGAAGGAAAATGGTATTTTTAATACCATGAAACAAGACCAAATGCATTTCCACCTGTTTCCTCAATTCATAGCAAAATTGTTAAAATGTTTCACAAGCTGTAATACCAGATTTTTGCTGTTCTAGAAAGTCAAAAGATGGCTGTGGTTGGGCTCCCTTCTAGAAAGCCGGTAAAACTAGACTGAAATCAGTAAGTTACGACCCTGGGAAAACAGGATATTCATTGGAAATACGTACAGCCAGCACATGAGTTTTTTCCTTGCAACATTTTGCATGTGAGGAGTGTTTCTTTCATCTGGATTAGTCTCTTATTAAATCTAAGGGTTATCAGATTTCCTGCCAGGGTCAAGGCTAGGCTTCCCGAAGTGCCTACATTGGCAGCTGTTCGTTGGTGAGGGCTTTAGGCAGGGCTGTGCTGAGATCCATGATGGTAGGGGAACAAGCCCCATTTTCAGGCATCTTTGCAGACCGTTCAGAAAGTCCTGCCTCCCAATTTACCTGAGACAGTGTGAACCAGAGCCCCTTTGCACTAGCACAATAATGTCAACACAACTTGAGGAGAAAACTCAGTTACTTCATCTCCACCCCTGACGCTGAGTTTTTGTTCAGGAAACCAAACCACCTTGGATATTTCTCCATTAAAAAGGACGTGGCCATTGACAGGTTTTGTGGAGAGATGGGAAAGATGCCGGCAGAATGATGTCGATGCATTCCTGGTTGAAACCCAGAGGTGCTGCCTGTGCGTCCCATCCTCCAATCACTACCCAGCACTGCAGAGCCTGGACATCAACTGCTGGAGCTAACTATTAAGCCCAATTTCCCCTGGGAACAGAAATTAGGAGCCAGGAGTGCTGAACCTCTCAGTACTCCTCTCTCCTCACGAATCTGGCTTAAATGACCGAGGAGACTGCCTTTCTTTATTTACCACTTTTTTCCCTCAGATTTGCAAAGGGAATTCCAAAATTCCGGCTTCCTGGGAGCAACTACTACATGGCAAAGCCCTTACAGAGCAGGGGAGAGAACACAGAAGTCCTGCACCCACCCAGACCCTGATCACTGCTCAGCTTGCACAGCACTCACGTCTGAAGTCGCTCCATTCCCTGTGTGCTAAACTCTTTTCCAACTAATGCGAGCAGTTGGCAGATTTCATGTGTCTAATGGGCTGCGGACAGCACGGGTAGTTAACCGTTCGCAAACCGCCTGGTGATACCAATCACATTATGATAGCTGGCAAGAGATTAAGGCTTCAATTAAAAAGAGACAGGGCAGTGACCAACCGTGAGGAGCTTGGGTTTCCAAAGAGCCAATTTAGGGACGGTTAGAAGCAATAATGGAGTGGGAGCAAGCCTGGAGCTGAGAGACCTCTCAGATGTAGCGTACATTTCTGTAATCGGGGAGGGCCCCCCGATCTCCTTAAGGCAGGGTTTCCAAGATGTCTTGCTGGACGAAGGGGAGGAAGAAAATCTGCTGCAGACTCTCTTCGGCAATAGCAGGTCCCTGCAGAGCCAGGATGGCTCTTGCACCTGCGGAAGGGGTAAGGTATGTTGGCCACTAGCTACTGCCCAAGAAGCTCAGCCCTTTCTTGAAAAGCCACCTCTCTCAGCTCCCCAGCAGCAGGCCCTGCTTCTCTCTCTGCCTTCAATCTTTTTTTCCCTCCCCCTCTCTTTCCTACAGCAGGAGTTGCCCACCCTGCACCCCTGGGCAGCAAAATGCAATGATCCGCATTGTGAGGAAGCCTTGTACTGCTTCTGCTTCTGTGTGATGGATAAGACAGGGAGAGAGGAGCTTCTGGTTCAGCCCTTCGCTGGAAAAAAACTATTTATCTAATGGGGAAGTTGGGAAGAGGAAACAGTGCACATTTGCAGAGATGCTGGAGCAAAGAGCAGCGTAGGAAAGATCATGGGGAACTTAATAATTCTGTATTTGGACCAGGGGTCATACAGTGCACAGTAAATAATAGATGGGGCCATACAAGAAAAGCTTTGGAGAAAGCAGACCTGTGAGCATTTTGTTCTCAAGTAGGCACAGTGCGGGCTCTGCGCTCAGGGAGGCAGCAGTCTTGTGAAAAAAGGATATGATCTGGTCATGAAGCAGCATAACAGTGAACGCAGGCAAAGGACGAGAACTGAGGATGTACAAGCAACTTGGGCAGCTCACCTGCCTACGCTATTTAACTTTGGAATGGTCCCTGGCATGCTTGCAGCCCCTGACAGCTAGCATCTCCAGCCATTTAGGGGTATGTTTGCCAGGGACTGAACTATTTGCCGCCCTGCACAGAGAATAATATGGGCATAAGCTTTTTTGTTTTTTTTGTTTTTTTTTTTTGGTAGTGGCAGAGAGGACTCCAGTATAGATAGACATGTAACCCTTAAGTCCTAACTTAAGGGTTTGGTGCTTGACCTTGTAGTCTCCCATCCCTTTGCTCTGCACCTCATGGGAAGGGTGTCATTTCCAAAGTCTTTAAGAAGAGGATGAAAACTGCATTCTGTGGCATTATACTGACACCCACTACCTACCTCCACCAAGCTGGCTCCTCTTGGTTCCTCTCAGCTGGAGCTGGATAGCAGCTGAGAGCAGAAGCAGGCTGCCATCTCTGCTGTGGACTGGGCACGGGCTTTGCCAGTGCTTCACAGCTATTCACTGACTGGAGGAGACTGGGAGAACCGGGATTCCTGGATTCCTCATTGGCTTTGGAGAAGGGCATATGAAGCAAGTATGAACTCTTCTTGTCGCCTATATTCTGCCACAAATGCAAACCACTGTGCTACATCTCCTCTCCTTGCACCATCTCTCCTTGTCCCTAATCCTCATCTACATCCTTACCAGGTGCCAATCAACTCTTCATCCAGCCAGTCCCCATCTGTCCCTCCAACCTCTCTTCCCAATTCTTCCCAACTTTCCTCCCAGTCCTGCTGGGCATTTCTACAGCCTGTATTTCCACTGCGGCTGGGCTCCCTTCTAGAGAGAAGAACATCACCCTGGGAAAATGATCCCAGTCAATAATTATTGACTGATAAACCAACAATACATCTCAGTGCAAGCCTGTCGATTGGTGGGATTGATTTATCTGCCTCTCTTTCTCCAAAGGGCCAACTCCTCTGACAGGCCTCTAATTTACAGTCCAGGATGGGAGAGCCAGGACAGCCAGGCTGCGCTCCATCAATCATAGATTCAGCCGCTAAAGCTCTTTCCTCTTCAGTGAGGGACGGCAGCAGTGTTCATGGCTGGACTGAATCCAGGGGAGGGGATGGACTCGGAGGTGCAGGTCCCACAATGAAGTCTTCAGTTGGGTCTTTGGTATCCCCGGGTTGGTTTTCTTCCTCTTCTGGCTAAAGATGAGGGCTAGAGCTTTCAAACAAGGTGCATTTCTGGAGAGTTACTTACCTGTCTTGATTGCGTCCTAGAGTTTCCAGCACCTACTGGACATGATTTCCCTGGAGGGTGTGGAGCTGGCTGGCATCCCTGGTGACGAAAGCTGGGATGCTCTCCCTCCAGCAAACTGCTCTCCTTCCAGCAAGGGGTGGTAAGAAGAGATGTTCCCACAGTCTGGGTTTCATAGAGTGAGAAAACCCCAATCTCTCCCTAACCCAGGATGGGATGTATGCAAGCAAAGCTTCATGAGAAGGTCAGGTCTTGGATGATGGAGTTAGGTACATGTTTATCTGTCCATATAGACAGGCTCTCTGTCCCTTGTCATCCCATGGGAGAATTTCTGCAGTCTCCATCCCTGTCTTTGAAGATGCTTCACGTTGCTTTCCTGCAGTGTTACCAGCTCTGGGAATTTTGATGCTAAATCTCTTTGATGAGAGCATGTAGAATGCTCTGAAGGATGATGACACTGTGGCTTATGGCTCCTGCTCACATTGTGGGCTCCTCACCATTCCCACCTTATAGACATTCATGGCCTTCACACCTCACTGCCTTGGAGAATAGAGAGGTGAGCCCTGCGCATTTGGGATGAGTCCCAGATATTCAGAGCTCTATGATGATTGTCTGGGGCTTGGTGCCCCTGACTCAATCACAGGCAATCAGGGAATGAAGACCATCTCTCTGGAGCTGTAAGTGCCAGCCAGTCTTTCCTCTCTGCTTCCCTGTTCTGCCATCTCCCACGTTTGGGGGCTGCTGACCCCTTGAGGATTTGAATTATGCATCCAGTGTAGTTGCCATGTGCCTCACAGCAGGAGGTCTCCATTTGCTGTCTGAGTGCATCTGCACGTGGGCAGTCACCTGGATTCAGCGCTCCTCGGATGCTCCTGCCACAGTGCTACTTAGTCTGCTGCTGGGTTTCATCAGGGTCTGGCTTTTCATAGGGGACAGATCTGTGCATGGATCCTTATTCTGATGGGCTTTTCTGAGAGGAGAGTGGCAGGTAGATTTTACCAATTGCATGGGTAGACAGACATGCTGAGAGAGGAGGAAGCCTTCTGTCAACAAGTGCCAGTGTGGAGCTACTGCTAGGAGCTCTCTCTGTGCTGGAGCATGAATTCTCTACAGCCAAGCAAAAGATTAGTCTGGGAAGTGGAAAATGCTGCACTGAAACAGAATCCAGGGGGGATTTGAGTATGACATGAGATTGCACATTGGGTAAGGCATCAGGCTAGAGCGCCTCATGACCACAGTGGGGCAAGTGCATGGTGTAAGGTCTCACGGGTCACCCCCATGTCTTGTGTCATGGGGCTCATTTTCTTTGAGAAGGAGACAGGCTTTGTAGTGTTCAGCACATTCGGAGTTATGGACCACAGAATTATGGACCATGGGCAGTTGATGGAGCAGCCGTGGGGTGACTTCATCTGATCTGCTCTCTTTGCCAGAGACTAACTATTGCTGCCCTAGGAAGTGAGGGTCAGGACATTTTCCACACGACCACGGCCCAGTGATTACTGGCACAAGTCAGTAGGGTCATCACCACATTAGCTCCAAAAGCAGCCTTGCTCTTTGTCGTGAAACCTCTCCTCTCCTAGCACAAAAGTATTTGACATGACTTTGATATCTCCACCTTTTGCAGAGAGCTGATGAAAGTATCCTGTAAGGCAGTATTTTTAGGATACAAAGGAAGACCTGAGGCTTGGGAAGCAACTTGGTTTAAGGTCGTGCAAGGAGTTTGTGACAAAGAGACATGCCTGAATTGCAGACCAACAGTTCAAATGCCCTCCATCTTCTCTGTCTTGGAAATACTCTTCTCACTGTTTATTGTGAGAGCTTGGGATTAAAAGGAAAGGAATTCTATCCCTCCGCTGTCTTGAAGGATAGGGTGTTTTGCATTCAACGTGGAGTTGTCTGCACAAGAGATTTCTCTTTGCACCTCCCATCACAAGGCCTTCAAGTGCTTGACAATTACATAAGCATCACCACCCCTCTCTGCAAGCCTCTTTCTTCTTTTCTAGAGGTTAAAGCACTGAAAAAAGCAAGAGATTTACCCCAGGGGTAGAGCCAGGAAGAGAATTTAAGATTTCCAGAGGTGGCATGCTTGGATTTTATTTCCTTTTGCTCTGTATCACAAGATCCATGCACTTCAGATTCCTGTACTGTGAGATAGCACCAGCACTGGTTTTGCGAAATCGGTTGGCTCAGACATCAGAAGAAAAAACATGGCCTTATTGTCTTACTACTAGACAAGAATACAAAAAGCGTATTCCTTTCCTTCAGCATTTTGGGAAAGAGACATTCAGATTTGCATCCTCATTCCTAGTATACGTGCTGGCCAAGCTGCCTGACAAGGGAATGCAGTCCCATTTTAGGAACTGGTCCAACATCTTCTGTGAGCAGATGATGTTTCGATGTGAAATACCCACAGTGCTAGGTAAGTGAATTGCAAGTCTCTCAAAGTTGCATAGGATTAACACTGAACTAAATCCCTGTGAAACCACATGGCTGGTGACATTGCAGTTGATCCTAGTTCTTCAGGCAGGGCATGCTAAGGTTTCTGCTCCAGAGCTCCATGCTTTGTTGGTCATAGTGCTGCCTGAGCAATTGGGGAGATTTCTGCTCAGTCTCATCTTTGTCAAGAATTATTTTGAGCTTTACCACCTTTCTTCCTTTCCACAGAAACTGCTCTTTAAATTGACAAAATCTAGACATATTCATATTGCCTGCCCACTCTAAGCAGGAGTTCTTCTGGCCTTTTCCTTTGCTTCTTGTTTCGTACAACAGCAGAAGGCACAAAAAACCCTAAAGTAGGTACACACAGAGTAACCTGAACAGTAAATGGAGTCGCAAAGGTTTGGGTGTACATTAGACGACAGGACTGGAAGGAACCATGAGTCAGTGCCTGGCTAAGTGTACTGAATTATCCGATTTGTAAACTGATCCGGGTCATCTGACCGGCTCATCAGCTGGTGTAATGTAGTTAAGTGATACTGATTTGCATTCGTGAAGCACCTGGCCCAGAGCTATTCAGGGCAGAAAGTGTCCATCAAACAGTCTGGTGAGATCACTTGGCTGACAAGCTAGGAATGTTTGAACCAGTATGTACTTTTCAGAACACATTCAGCCATGTTTTGAAGACATGCAGGTAACCAAGTCTTCCAGTTCTTTAGAACAGAAGTCGAATTCAAGCAGGGAAGACGTTTCTTTATGAGCTTCCTCTAGTATCCTTCCCTTCTAGGACAGCATCTACTCTTCCCAATTCAGGGAAAATTTAGCTGAAAAGTTTTTCTGAAAGTACCTCCAAGCTCCCGGCCTGGGCTTTGGAATAAAACAAGAGGCCTGGATACCATCCATACCTCTGGACTGAACCCCGGGAAAGCAAAGAGAAATTCATGGTCCCTGTATATTGCTAAGTCCCACCCAGGTTGTTGTGGAGAGGATAGGCATCGGTGGTAGTTGGAAATACGGTATGTTGGTCTTCCTTGTTCGAATCTGAAATGCAGCTAACACTAACTGAGATAAGAGTGTGATTTGATCACTGCACCAAAGATTTGGAGTTGCAGGGGTTCCAGTGAAACTGTAAAAACTGTCCTAACTCTTCAGTTACTGATTGTAAACAATTAGACACCAACATGTCGACTCTTTAGCTACTCCTCAGCCCCAGATTTTGCTAATTTTGTCTCATGTCACCTACTGACTGAGCCAGGAAACACAGCACAGCACTTATAAAATAAATTAAGTGTAGAATTGTTATTATTTTGGTTATATCTTTATCATACTAAATGCTGCACTAGGACTAGGAGAAGATGCCCTGCTTTTCCAAGGTAACTGAGAGTTCTTCCACTTCCTTATCAGAATTAGCTATGTTTTTGGTGTTGTAGTACAGATGTATTTTCAGCAGATTTGAAGGTAGGTCTTGGGCAGGCTTTGGAGAAGACTGTATATGGATTGTAATAGAAGATGAGATGTGGGAGAAATGGGAAATGGGCTTGTAAAATCTCCATGCAATGGACACTGAGGACCAGACATGCCCAAGTTGTGAAGGTCCAGCAAAGAGTGGAAAGGACTGCATTTTATCTCTGGAAGATACAGGCAGAATGAGGGAAATTCAAAGGTTTGTATGTGGGGAGGGTGGAGAGGAGAAGACGACAAAGGGTAGAAGAAGTGATGGGAGGCAGGAACGGCTAGGTAGATCTTCAAGGGCTGCAGCTAAACACGGTCCCACGTTGAATATGGAGCAGGGATGTGCTTGTTACAGTCCTGTGAGACGAGTCTGCATCAATAGATGAAACCAACATGGAGGATTGCACTCTTCCAGCCTCAGCCACAAGAGCAACTCTTTCAGGGAGTGGTTTTCTCTTTCCTGCAGGACTCATTTCTGTGCCTCATGGGGGTGTGAAGGATGGCAAGAAGTCAATAGAAAGGTGAGAGATTGCTCCTCCAGCCATGGGCAGAGACTCCTCACTTGAGTTGAAAATGCAGCTGGTTCTTCTAACAGCTGCTACTGATCTTCCTTCCCATTCTCTAAGCTTTTGTAGCCACTTCTACCAGGAAACGTCATAGAGTACCACTGGATAAGAACAATAGGGAGCCCTTGGAGATCTAGAAGCACAGATAGGGATGAAGTTCAAGGCTTCTACAGCTGGAATATGGTGGTCTTTTTTTGTCAAAACATCCACTGTGACGCCTGAAACCCTGGCCTTTTTTGATGAGGTATCTGCAGGGCACAATGTCATAGGAGGTCTGGAGATGCTCCAAACCTTGCAAGTGACCTTCACCTGCAAATAAAAGCTTCTCCCAGGTTCTTCCCTCTCTAGTGTGACTGCAATGAGGGACGGGGAAAGAGAGGACAAGAAGATATCTTCTCTGACATGTTTTATTACAGGAAATGTCCTAGTGCGGACATTTGGGTTCCTCCTGCTCATCACTCCAAACTTTGCTTTGTGATGAGGGGAGAGTGGCTCACCGAGTGCTGGTGAGCCTGTCCAACAACACATCTCCATGCGGTGCGCAGACCAGAGAACGGGCACTAGGAAACCTATCCCACAGTGACCAACTATCCTTTGTGTTTGTCACCTCACCTTGCTAGGGAGGGCAATGTATCAGGCCTAAATCTTTTTTCATTGCACGTATCTTTCAAAAGTCCTCCTGCTAGGCAAGAATGGACAATGCGGATTCAATGCCAGCCAGCGGCATGAGCTCTGTAGGACTGGTGGTGTTTCCAGGGATGAAATAGGGTCAGAAGACGCTACCCTGTCTGATTTACATCCTGGTCTTGAACTGACAGGAGCCTAGGTTTAAATGTATTTCCTCTTTTGATGATAGCTGTAGAGCAGCAATGATGGTTCAACTCTGAATCAACGTGATATTCTTTCATTTCTCCCCTCCCCTCCTTTCTCACTCTTTAAAAGGAAAAAAAAAAGAGGGGAGGGGGAGATGAGAGTCTGTCAAATTGTTTGATCTAACATCCACACGCCGCCCCCGACGCCATGTTCACCTTGGCAGATGGCAAGAGAGATGATTGCTTAGCGCTGCATGTTTGACATCTCACAGAAATAGCAAGGCTGTTGTGGTAGGCCTGTAGCCTTTGGCAGCTGCTGTGGTACCTATGCTGGGAGAGGGAGGCGCAGGCTCTATTTCACACCTCCCTATGCAAAAAAAAACCGCTTTCGGGGAGCAACTTGTGGCACATCTGCTTGCCCCCGCCACCACCTCTTCCTCCCCCCTGTAGGCTCGTGGTGGTGGTTGGCGGTTTGTGAGTTGTTGCTTGCCTTGTCACCAGCTTGTGTGACAGGTGAGGTGACGCGGAGTCTGCAGAGTTGCTAAGGAGGTTGCTCCGGGGCTTTCCCACACTGGGGAGGTGAGCTTGCTCCAGCGGGGGGGGTGTGGGGAAGCTAGGTGGGAAAGCAGACAAACATCTGTTCACTTCTGCACTTTGCAAAGAGAAGAGCAAGAGAAGAGCAAGAAGAAGAGTGGGGAGGAGGTGGTGAGAGAGGGCTCTATTTCTGGCCGGAAAACCACAGAAGTTAGCCCTATCCAGGCTTCCAAGGGTTAAAATTCACCCAAGCAGGGGATGATCTCTGCATGTGCTCTAGATGTATGGAATAAGGAATGAACCAAGGACTTCTTTTGCTCAGGAAGCTTGGACATGCTGCAATTGTACGTGCAATTGTAAGAGCAGAGCATTCAGATGACCACCTGAACACACATCCTGCCCTTTCTCGGAGCTGTGGCTGCTTGTTCACAGTCTGTTGCCTGGGCCTCCGATAGCAAGGCTCCTGCTAGTTTTCTGTCCTATTTAATTTGCTGTTGTGGAGGATGAATTGCCTAGCATACACTGGAAAGCCCATATGAAAGAAAGTCAGAAATCTGGAAGGAAAGTGAAGGAGGCTCAGTAAGCATTATTAATCCCACGAGCTACTCTCACCATCACGCAAAATCCAAAGGACCTTCCCACTACAACTGCTGCTGTTCGAAAAACTCAAGGAAAAGGGCAGAACCAGAGTCTTAGGCTAGAAGAGTCTGTGATGTAATCACATCTGCCTCTAGAAGGTAATTTACACCTGAGAAGTTCAAGGCAGGCAGAGCATGAGGAACATAACTGACACCACCGTGTTCTCTCCTCATAACCATATCCATGAGGTCTCTAACTTCTGAAAGGCCACACCCATGATAGTCACGAGGATCCAGTTGTCTTGGATCAAGAATTAGAGAAAGAGCTTGAGTTGAAGGTCTGTGGTGAAAATACCCTTTCCCAACCCAAATGAACCCGAAGCGCAGGTGCCTCAAGTGGGAAGCCAGCACATGAAGAGCTGGAGAGTGTTTCTGTAGCTCAGTGTAGCTCTGACCTAAATCGTTACATTTTATCGGTTAAAATCGTGCTTAAAAGTGCAGCCAGGAGTGACTGGAAACTAGTGTGGTGTGAGGAAAAGTAGGGCAGGGCAACGCTGGATGAAACAGCCCTAATGCAGTGCATGGCCATGGTTTGCAATCGGCGGGAGAAGCAGAGAAGTCTTCAAATGCTGATTTTGATGAACTGCCCCGGCATTAGCCATTTCTCAGGGGCTCCATCCAGTTGGTTAAGGACCGTGCCTACTGACTTTCGAGATACCTTATAGCATGCAAGATGTCTGCATGAGGTTGACAGATGTGACACATTACCCATGGGAGAGATATCTGAGCACTTTTGGACTGGCAGATGAAGGTCAACCAAGATACCCTAAGGTATCTCCAAAAGCACATGCATGGACAACTGGATTGAGTTCCTGATAATAAAAGGCATGGACATTCAGAGGATCTGATGGGATCAGTGAAAATATCTTCTCTAATTGAATGTAATATGGATATGGGCTGCACAGCTGGAGTTATAGGATCTAGTAGAGCTTTAGAAGACTCAGATTGATCTGCTGTGATTGAAACAATTGTCATCTGCTGGCTGGAGGGGCGCCACCTGAAAAACTGGTGGGGTTCCATGCAGTTCCTAAGTGGTCCCCAATACGGCACGTCCTAATTGCCCACTGTGATGGTAAACCCTGAGCAATGAGTTGGTCGTTAGTAGTCGGTCTGACAGCTCATCTTGACACAGGGACAAGTTACATGGACATGAAAGGATTGCATGGCTGGTATACAAACACCTCTCAATGGCTCAGCTCATGAGAAAAGGATAAAAGAGAGATTAGTAGAGTGCACTGGGTTTCTCCTTTGTCTTTGTGCCACATCAAGCAAATTCCCTTTACGGTGAGTGCTTCCCCTCATGATTCAAATATTGCAAAGCCCTCTTCTGCAACGTGCCTTCTGAATAGTTTGCCTTTCCAGGCAGCCTTAATTCAGTGAAAATCACTGTGATACAAATACCCTCAAAGGAAGCCTAAAGTGCTGACTCCTGGGGAGCAGCATGGAGAGGGTAGAAGTAGGGAAGGATAGTGCTGGAGGGAGATGGTGTGTTTCACAGCTTGCAGGCTGCATGCTCTATCTCTCCAACTGTGGGCCTGGCTGTCACTAATGATTGTCATGGTGCTCAGTGGCATTGCTTGCCAATGCTTGCTTGGAGGCCACCCTGCGAAGGGGCTGAGGTCACACAGCAGCGCATGACTCCCAGAGCAGCTGTCAGTGTTATTTTGTTTGGCAGCCTCTTCTTCTCACAGCCGGAAAAACTGAAACCTAACCCCTCAATGCACGCTTTGTTTTGGAATAAGCTTGCTGGAATTGGTAGTTCCTGGGTCCAGCGTGGGATATAAGCTCCTGTCCATCAGGATGATGGGGCTGGGTGACAGCTTTCCTCCATCATTTGCACAGGTTGGCGAGGGCAGGAATGCTGTTAGCCAAGTGCTTTGCTACCTGCATAGGTGGGGGTCCTGTGGCTGAGATGCTGTGTATGGCCACTAGAGATCTACCGGTTATGCAGAATAGTAGAGAAGACTTAATCTTCTTGGCTCTGTGCAATGATTTTACCTCATCCTTTCTGGTCTGTTTAGATAATGGCTTTTTTCAGGGAAGTGAGGTCAGGCAGAGCTAGCAAAGTGGAGTCTTGCCATATGTGGTCCATGGTCGCTTAGCTAATAAACACTGGTACTGCATCTTGATAGATGACCTTCATTGTGTACCTCATTACTAACAAAAGTTCTTCTGTAGAGCTCCAAGATCTAGTCCACGGATAGAGGACTTGCCTTTTCTCATACTTTGTGATTGCACCGCATCTCACACCTCCGTTTCCAGCTTCGACTGTATTGCAGTGTGGAAGAGCTTCCTGGGGACTCAAAGAAGAGACAGCTGCTCTCTTATTGCAGAGGTATCCTAGACTGCTTCCCTTGTTCTCAGATGCCTTGGTGTCAAAGAAAGTGAGTAGCAATCTCTCTGAGTTGGCCGCTTGTAAATCAGTAGAAGTCAATATCTTTAAATTGCCGTTAGAAAGTAAGTGGCAGTCAACTAATTGGAAATGTGCATAACAGATGAACCCATAACCAGTGACAGCTTTGAAATCAGCCACCCCAATATTCTGCATAGATTAGCATTACTGTAGCCATCACACATGAGAATTGTTATATGTACCAGTGGTAGAATATGAGTCTAGCCCTCCCAAGTGCTTCACAAGAACCCTTCCAGAGCTGGCATATTTAATATCCCTGTATACTAGTAAAGGCTCTTGTCTTACTTTGAAATCCATAGGTAGTGCTCTCAGGCTCCTCCACCGTTAGTAGAATGCTTCCCTGACTCTTCAGCTGAAGCATCAACAGGATAACGTTACTGACCGGTTAAACAGGAACCAATGTGACAATGAAGGACTGACAAGCCAAATGTTCTGATGGCTTTCTCTGAGTGGAGCTTTCAGGCGGGAAGTGGGTGGCAAAAATTGCTCATTCCTTCCTTCTGTTTCTTCTGTTGTCCACCAGTCCTTGGAGCAGGTCCCGTGAGAGCTTCTATTACTTCATATTAATCTTCTCACATATCTGATCTACTTTTTCAGAGGTTTCATCTAAATGGTTTTAATTTATCTCCCGGTCCTGTGATTTATTTAAACCTTTATTTTATCTTCCCCATGCTGGTCAGAATCAGAGCTTTAAAACTGAGATGTGAGCTACTTGGGACTTGTCAAGCACTCATTCAGGTGGCATTGGAAAGCTTCAAGTGCATTTGTCAGACTAAAAGGAGTATCAGTCCCAGGAGCATTCTCACTTCTCAGTACGAGGTACTTGGTAAATGGTGGTAAATTCTGCAGTTCAGTAAATCGTCAATTTCCTCGCCACACCTTCCCTGGACTCCACAAAGCAGGAACTTGACTTCTCCAGCATTATGGCTTGTTTCGCCGCACGTGCACTGCAGTGACAGCCTTTCCTGTCCTTCTTCCTGTGCTGATACTGTGAGGTTTGAGGAAGGAATTAGAGGCATATGGATGGTGGTGATATGTGTTTTTTCTGTGCTTCTCCCCATAGCCCTTATTTCTTGTTCATGCTTATTTAAAGTCTCACATCATGTGTATTTGCACAGCTGCTCTCTGCATGGATCAGTTGTTCACCCCAATAGCCCAAGGAATTCCTGGGAAATTGCAGGATGTCCTCTTGAATCACTAATTCTCTCTCTTTTTTTTTTTTTTTATTATTAAAATGCCAGCTTCAAGTAACTTTTATTTCCAATATAATATTCCCACTGAAGAAATCTGTACAGACTGCAACACACACAGTCCTGCCATACGTGGGGATGGTTATTTTTGACATCACAGGGTTTGGTCTACCCACTTCTAATGAGCTGAAGTGATTGGACACTAAGTTAAATGCTGTCTGACTGTTCTGCACACAAAGCAATGGATGAGATCCTGCTTCTTTCACATCCTTAAATGTAAGGGCTCTTATATTGCCTTAAACCTGATCTCAGACTTTTCTGAAGATTGTTATATTGTAGGGAAAGCACTGAAGCTTCCCCAAATGTCTTAGATGGGATACTTATAACCTACTGAATGACCCAACGCCAGCCTCTCCTCAAGGAATTTCCTTTCACTGTCAGTGAGTGAAATTCATCTCCCTTCCCAGATGTCAGTTCCTGGTCACAGGAGTTAGATCCCTTTTCACCTAACCTAAATTTCAGACATACATCTGGCTTTCTGTATGTGATGGCACCCTCACATTTGCATCTAGATGAAGTTGTATTGCCAGTCAGCTCTGTAGTGCATCTCTGGACTTGTCCTCTTGGAGAGTGGCAGTGAAGTTAGTCCAGTTACTGGGCAGGTGGGTTGGCAGTCTCTTGAGTGTGATTCATTTTATTTTAAGTTTCTAAGGGGCAGGTAAGCTAGGAGGTCTACATTCCTCTACATGGTGGAGAGCTGGTCAGTGAAGTTAAGAGAGTTCAGGATACCTTTACATTTGCCAAAGTAGGTGCCTAAGTGAGGATGAGACGAGTCGCACCCCAGACTCTGTTGACTATGTTAGCTAATTCTCCATGGACTAAATAGAGAGTCTAAGGTGATTGGCTCAGGCGTAGTCCCTAAAGTATAAACAGACAGCCAAGGAAGATGAATCCCATCCCAACATTCAGCATGTAGGTAGTGCCAGCTGAAGTAGACATTCAAACTCTATCGTCAATGGAGAAAAAGACATTGCTGCAGGGAGCGATGCATCTGTTTTAGATATCTCCTTTGGGTGAGATGAATCACTTCCTAGAAACACTTATATCTCTTGTACTGACTGCAGAGAGAATATACACAGAGGGTATGAATGGAAGTGTCTGCAATATAGACAACTACAGCAAGGAGATTCATGTCTACAGTGCAGTCACCTCCATTCATACCCATTTTCTTCCTCTTTGTCTCACTCTGTTTAGAGACTGTTCCAAGTACCCAATTTTTCACTGACTTCCTGCCTTACTCTGATGAGCCAGGTTCATCCATTCAGCCAAGCCATCCGTACTCAGATTTTCCCCATGCTGCCTCATTTCAGCCAAGACTTGATCATATCTTTACCCTGGAGGAAAAGGTTGTGTGTGACCTGTTAGACCAACATTCACTTGGCTAGAAACTATCCTGAGATATCGGAATTCTCTTGCCTGAAGTTATCATAAAATCATGAACCTATTCTTCTCTATGTATCCTCAGATGGCCCTTGGTGTTAAACTGGACAGTGTCCATCCTTTCAAAGAATTTGTTTGCATGTATGCTGGCTTCTGCATTTGTTGTCTTCATGTCACCTTTCTTTACCCCCACAATGATCACTTATGGATTTAGCCAATCAGCTAATTCTTTTGGCTTTTAGATCCTACAATCCCTGAGCAAGAGCATCTGGGTGAGGTAGACATCACATTGTAAGTAGCTGTAGCTTGTGATACCTTCGACTTGCTACTTCCCTTCTGTTTATGGCTGCCAAGGGATGCACTGCTGGCTCTATCCTGAATCCTGCGTCATCCAGGAGTTACTGACGTACTGCAGGGGGAGCAGGCTGGCAGCTGCGAGTGCTGTGCCTTGCCAAAATGGATGAGGAGTAGAGACAATTGAGCTCGATGGTGCCCTCAGTCTTTGAGTGATCAGAACTCCCTCTGAACGCGGCACAGGAGGAGTGTTTCCTCCCCTTGCTAATATTCACAGTTTACTCCCCCATAAAGACCTTCTGCTATAAGCTGGTGAAGGGCTCCTGACATCCGGATCTTCTACTATTATTTTCCTGATCTCCTAAGGAAGTTTTTTCCCAAGTCTCCTATCAGATGTATGGTTCCCTTTTGACCAAATGAAGTGAGAGAGATGGTAGGAATATAATGGTGCACAGTCACTTGTTTTGGGACAGCAGGCTGGAGCATGAGCATAGGTAGTGTGGGTTTGGTCCATTCCAGGACTCTAGGTCAATCATGGAGTCACTGAATAATTTAGGTCGGAAAGGAATCCTGCCATCTCCAGTTCAACCTCTTTTTCAAGGCAGGGCCAACTTCACCTTCAGATGAGGCTGCCTGGGACCTTGTCCAGTTGGGCTCTGAATATCTCTGAGGACAGAGATCCCACTGGACAGAGGTGGGCCCCTCTTCCAGAGTCTGGCGAAATTTTCTCTAACCACAGCTTGTGACTGTCACCCCTTGCCCTTTTGCTTTGCACCTCTGAGAAGAGTTTGGCTCCATCTTTGTCTCCTTCTTTCAGGGCTGAGCTAAAAAAGTTTGCTCAGCTGTTCGTTGTATATCATGGGCTCCTGTCCCCAAACTATTTTGGTGGCCCCCACTGGACTTGCTCCAGCATCTCTTTTTTACCAGGCATCCCCAAACTGGACACAGTACTCTAGATGTCCCTCACAAGTGCTGTATAGAGAGGAATAATCACATCCCTCATCCTGCTGCTGTGCTCTTTTAAATGCAGCCTAGGATGCAGTTGGCTTTCATTGCTGGAAGGGCACACTGCTGATTGAGGGATCAAGGCTGATCCAAGACTGGATCTCTATCATATCCTACAAAGCACTTTGACGGCCCCAAGCATCATCAGTGGGTGACTTGCTAGCATCTTGATTGAGAGGCTAAAGAAATGGATGGACAACGGAGGCTGAATGTCCTCTCGCCTCTTTTTGTGGGGAATACCCTCATAGATGTTGGGGGCCACCACAGAGGACAGTACTTGTCATAGCTACAGTTCATTTAAGGGCTGGAGAGAAGTTAGTCTCGTGTTTTCTGGTTAGTGCATCTAAAGAGTAGAGAGCTCCGCTGATGAGTGATGCTTGTTCCTTCTGTCATTCATCTCTTCATGTTCAACAGGTAAGGAAGATGGTATTTTAAAATCACTTTTACTAACGTGAGGAAACCCCCAGCAAATTCAGGACACCCCACATTTCAGTGTGTTTTGAATGGCGATTTACTCAGAGGTAAAATACAAGCTAACATGACCCGCTTTTCTGTTTTGTTTTGTTTTTGTTTTTAATGGGAGCACAAAACACTTGAATGTCCTGGCAAATACATAATCCTAGAATCACCCCCTCAGCCAACATCATGTGAACTGGACCCGGAAGGTGTTGTGCAGCTGGCCCTAGAAATCAAGTGGTGCAGAGAAGAGGGGCAGTCGTTTTAGGCAGCCTAAATTGTTGTTGTTTTTTTTTTCCTGTGGAGCTCTTTTAAGCCATTTGTGGGAGTCTCCCACTCAGAACGTAAGACTTGAGGCGCACACTCAGCACTGCACATGCCAGTGCCATAAATATAACATACAGACCTGGGTGTTACAATTGCAAAGGCAAAGAATGAAGAAAGGCTGAGAGAGCTGGGCCTGGTCAGTCTGGAGAAGAGAAGACTGAGAGGCAATCTCATCAACGTGTACAAGTATCTGAAGGGAGGGTGTCAAGAGGATGAGGCCAGTCTCTTCTCCGTGGTGCCCAGCAACAGGACAAGAGGCAATGGGCACAAACGGAACCACAGGAAGTTCCATTAAACCTGAGAAAAAACTTCTTGACTGTGAGGGTGACTGAGCACTGCAACAGGTTGCCCAGAGAGGTGGTGGAGTCTCCTTTGCTGGAGATATTCCAAACCCGTCTGTATGTGATCCTGGGCAATATGCTCTAGAGGACCCTGCCTGAGCAGGGAGGTTGGACTAGATGATGTCCAGAGGTCCCTTCCAACCTAAATGATTCTGTGATTCTGTGATTCTGTGAAAGGGGACAAGGATGGGGCTCCTGCTACTTGCTTGTGAAGGACATGCGTTGGATCATTTGCAATATCAGGATCTGCAGGAAAAATGTTGTCACCTGCTGATGGTCCCTACAGAGAGCAGAGCCGGTGTGGGGTCTTTTCCAGTAACTGTAATGTGGATAGCTTTCCTTCCTTGGCTTTAGATCAAAACGTAGACAAACCTTGCCTGGGGTCCTAGGCAGCCCTGGCTGAAAGTGAGCACTTGGATGTCCTTGTCACTGAGATGCAGCATTTTTTTTCAACTGAGAGAGGGGAAGAAGAGCTTATACCCAGTAAAACCCTACTGGCTTCCGGGGCTATACCCCTGGGGACAAAGGTAATTTCCTTGGGAGATATGTGCTGGTAGAGATAGAGAGTCAAGACATAGGGGATAGACAGAAAGGCTGTGCTGACACCTAAGGGTTGAAGTTTTGGAGGGTGCTGGATAGGGAATCAGCTAGGCTCAGGGGGTGAGTCTTGGAGGAGACAGGCAACCGGGACTGTCAGATGTGTGCAACTTGGGGTATTCCAGTTCAGGTGCAACTGAGGATGGTGTTAGATGTAGCATGCATGTGGAAATCAGAAGCGGTGGGCTGAGGTCACAGAAGCACAGAATGATTGAGGCTGGAAGGGACCTCTGAAAATTGTGTGGTCCATCTGCCCTGCTCAAAGCAAGGTCAGCTAAAGCAGGATGCTCAGAGCCATGTCCAGCTCGGTTTTGGATATCTCCAAGGATGGAGACTCAGCTACCTCTCTGGGCAACCTGTTCCCATGCTTGAGATCTTCAGAGCTGCAGAGCTGAGTTTGGAGGAGGTGCTCCTGGTGTTGCTCCTGTCCTTGTCCCTAGGTCACTTGTTCCCTCTGCACCAGGGGCCCAGACAAAGTCGGGTGGTCTCCAGAGCAGGGAGGAGAACGCTCTGCGCATGGGCTGCTCTCAGCTGCAGCGTCCTAAGTGACATAGGATGGTGCCCATGGGGCTGAGTGGTGTGTGGGGTCCGGAGGCACAGACTTATGCTGGAGATGGCACCCTGAAGGGTGAGCAGGGCCTGAAACTCAGCCACTCTACTTTCCCCTACTGGTGCAGCCCCCTCCAGCTCACTTTCCCTGTTCCACCCCTCTGCTTTTCCACTCTTCTCGGGGCTGCCCCTGTCTGGCTGCCCACTCGCTTTATGTCGCAGTGGCTGGGTCCCCTTCTGCTCAGCTCCTGTCCTCCCACCTCACCTGAACCACAACAAGCTGCTAGAGCCATGCACGAGGGCTCCAGCTCCTGTGGCCTTTTTTTTTTTTTTAATCTTTTTGTCTTCTTTCCATCTTGGAGCTGTTGCCAATTAAGAGAAAGCCATTTGATCATGTCATAATCCTGATGCCAGCAGGCAGACCTGTTCGAGCACAGAAAGAGAGAGAGAGAGAGAAATAAGAAGAGAGAGAAAGGAATAATAATAACAATAATAATAATATAGAGGAGGGGAAAAGAATAAAAAGACAGCCTCTTCTTCCATCTTTCCTCTCACAAGGTAAAGAATCAAAAAGTCATTTGATGCATAATTGATTGCTTTGGAGTGACTCGCAAATTGCTAAGGAGCCTTGATTCTCTGGGTAATAAGCATGTGGAAAACACAGGGACGTTTTGACCGCAGGGTTGTGTAATGGGGGGCTGGGGAGGAGAGAAAAATAAATACAAAAAGCATGTAGCAGCTACTAACTGCACCCGTGCACGCCAAAAATATTTTAATGAGCATCAAGAACAAGGGATTTCAAGAAACATGAGCTCAGGACAAAACAATAAATTAGCAAACAAAAAAAGGAAACAAAACAAAAAGGGGCTTTGTATTCTTAAAAAAAAAAATCTTTTTTTCTTTTTCCCCTGATGAGAAAAGCACAGAAGCGCTGAGCTGGCAGGGCTGGGACTGCAGGTCTCTCTCCCACCCTTTTGTCTCTAGAGCCTGTGGACAGGCATGGGAGAGATGCTACCTTGAAGCTGTGCATGGTGCATCCTGTCCCAGTGCATCCTGTCCCCCTGCCTGCTTCAGTGGTCCTGCCACTGATGGCGTCCATCAGCTTCCAAGATGCTCTAGCAGAAACTCTGGTCCATGGCAAATGTCTCTGTGACTAGTTAGCAAATGGATGCCTTCGTGGGAAGTGTTAGGACACTCAGGTTTGACAGTCCAAGTGGTTCCCACCAGCAAGGAGAGTGGAGGGAAAGGCTGGTCTCCCTCCATCCTTCTGATCCGGTGCTTTTCGGAAGGGGAGCTTTACCAGCCTGAAGTTGCTGGGCTTGGTTAGCAGCAGGTGAAATCCTCTGTTATGCTGGGTCAACAGTCCCCGCAGCTGCCTGCTCCTGGGGAATGATGTCAAGCGTGTAACATGCCACAGCATCGCCCTTTGCTCCCATAATGTTTCAATCACTCATGGCCCTGAGCGGCGTTAGAAGGTCTGGCGAGCAACGTGCCTTCCGCAGCCACGGGCAGCCTTCTCTGGCCTCAAAAGGTACAAACTGATGACAGCAGCATTATGGTTCAAATTGGATTAAAAAGCCTGTGAAGGCCTATCTGGCTCTTAGAGCCCTCTGTGCTCTGGTCCAGAGGTGTGCTTCCTGACAATAGTGTCTTTCTGGGAATCTGCTGCCCCCTCCCCACTCATCCCTACTCTGTGCTACTGATGGAGATTTTGATTGCCTTTCCTCGAGCCCCTGAGTGTGCAGTTCCAGCGTAACTAAAGGCCAGATACTGTGGCCCCGAGATATTCAGATTAGCACTTACCCTGGAGTCCTCGACTGAGACTCTTGCACAGCTTACGCCAGGACCTTGAAACTCCCACCTGTTTATGTCGTCCGTGCTTGCCCTACCCTCAGGCCTGCGTAGCTGATGCACGCAGGGTCTGTTTTCCTCCAGAAGTGACTAGTGTAAAGCCTGCATGCACCAAGCAGTTTACAACCCTTTAGGGGGAAAGCCTGTTTCCCAGCATGCATGGAGGAGACTGGTATCCCTGCAGGAACTGGTGGGCTGAATCCATCTCCGATGAGTAGATAAGTGCCTTTTCCTGCTTCCTTGCAGTCTCGCATGTTGGCAGGCAGTTGCTGAATGCCATTAGCCCAGCTGGAGGCTGGCTTCCAGCCTCCGTACATAGAGCTCTAAATGTGCTGGCAGTGTGGGGAGGGGGTTGTCCCGTGGATTTAGGGGCTTGCTAGGTGCCTGTGCCCAAAATGTTGCTTCCTCAAGTTCCAGTTGATGATCTGGAGCTACACAGGACATGATTTTAGTGATGGGTGCTGTAGGCTCCTGCGCAGGTGAGGGGAGCACTAGGGGATGGGAAACTTGGTTGTACGGTAGGCACTAGTCCCCAGGTTTTCTTGTGAAATTCATTGGGTGAGATGAAGTGGATCCTTTGAGCCAGGCAGAGAGTTTGAGTGCTCCCAATGGAGAAATCAGATGCGTCTGTGGAAGAGCCTGGCAGAATTTAATAGAGATGAAGTGAGTGAGGTAGAAGAAATAGCTTCTGGAGCGACTGCTCTTAGCGGTTTTTGGTGAAGGAGACGAGGTCCTCTCTGTAGCATTTTTAAGCCTCCTATAGAATTTTAAAAGGTGTTTTTTAATTGAAGAATTAATAAAGACGTTGAGAGTTTGTCTTTCCCAGTGTCTTTTCTTTCCAGATGATCACCATGCACCAAAGGAATGGTGCCACAGCTACCTGATGAGCTCCCAGTGAGGGATCAGAGCCACAGGGCTCTGATCTCTTGGTCCTGATCCTTGAGGCAGATACGTTAATTTAGAAGTCCTCTGTTCCAGGAATTATGGGTTTGTGAATGACATTGGCTTAATGGTACATCGCAGCTTTTCCTGCATCTCCTCGGGTGCTAACTCTGCAGTGATCCACAGGCTCTACCTGTACCTCTTTCCTCTTTCTGTCCCAAGGGACTAATATCCCCTCTGGTCCTCACGTACAGCTGCCCTTTCCTCTCACACTACGCAGCTGATCAACACAAATCCATTGTGCTCAATGCGGTTGTTACCAACCTGACAAATTCTGCTTCTCTTTCAGATTTTGAAGAAGCACTCGTGTGCTGAAAATCCACCTGCTTTCTCTAATTTTGCCGATGGGCTAATAAAAGGCATTGTTTGTCTCAACACACCTCACCATTCTGTACCTCTAGTTTTAAAATCCCACTGCAGCGCTCATTATTCATACGAACTTCCAGTCTCTGGGGCCTTGGTACGCTGAGGAGTTCCTTGGTTCAAAAAATGCATTCCTTTTTTTTTTGGTGCTACTATATTCCTTCCCTATCTTTGCACTTTATGAAAAGACAAACTGGACCAACACATTCACTTTTCCCATCCTGGTAATTGTATTTGATTCAGCATTTCAGTGTCTTGCCTGAGGTGGGACCACAAAGGCCCCTGGATGCTTTTGGAGTGGTCAAAAACGCTTGTGTCCCTCAACTGCCACTTATGCTCTCCACTGTGGTGACTCATTTCCCCCAGGCTGGGAGCTGGGACTGGACTGTTTTCACACAGATGGCCAGCTGCAATGTGAAAAAACATTGGTTTATGTAAATTGTAGCTTTAGCAGAGTCTCTCTCTCCAGATTTTATCAAAGACTTTACTTTCATGACTCCTACCTAGCCTTTCTTGACCACGTAGCTTCTCTGAGGCATCAGTCCATATGTCTTCCTTGGGTCTGGATTGTGTTAGCTAAGGGTGCTTCACAGCTGACGGAAGAGCACAGGCGCTTTAGCCCTGACTATGTGTGACCACAGGTCTGGTCTTAGTCTCTGTAGGAGCTGGTGGCCCCAAAAAAAAGGAGATCAGGCCAGCAGGTGCGAGGGAGATTTGCACCTCTGGGCAATAAGGTCCTTCAAGCAGCTATGGCAGTATGTACACAAGGTTATTGCAAGCCCAGTTCTTGTGCTGACCTCAGATTTGCCTGTTTTCAATATGATTCTCATTGGAATCTAGTTCTGCCTGCTGCTGAGGAGAATTTCATATTCATTTTAGACGTTTGTTATTATTGCTAGTATTAAAAATCTTTCATCTGTGGATGCTGCTAGAAGGGCTGCCAGGTGGGTTGTAGCTCTGACCATTGCTAGCAGGGTTCTTGGGTAGGTTTTGGTCCTTTTTCATTTCTGCAAAGACACTATGCAGATTTTCTGCAAAGACACTATGCAGATTTCACTTGATATTTTTATCTTACCTCTGCAAACTCTTGTTTGAGAGCTGCAAATAACGCAAAAAAAAAAAAAAAAAAAAAAAGAGAGAGAGAGATAAAAGAGAGGGGGGATGGAGATGTGTTCTGGTCTTTCCAACTCTAGCCCTCTTCTGCCTGTCTACCCAGCCCTCAGGGAGTCCTCAGGGGATGTCAGGCATTTGCAAATTCTCTTGCAGCTTTCTCTGGTGCTGTTTATACCTCTGCTGATGGGTGCCTTTAAGGTTTATAGCTTAGCCTCTTTTCATTGTGGGAAACCCTGCACTATAGAAGGGACAGACCCCCCTCTGGGGCCTTCTGCTGGTTGGATATGGGCTCATCAAACACACTGACCTGACCTGTCTCCGGGTCCAGAACAGGGTCCAGCCCAGAGATGAAGCCTACTGCTTGTGAAACTGGCTCCAAACTTTCAGTCAAGCTACAGTTCACCAGGGCAGGCACCTCTTCCCTCCTGGCAGCTGATTCCTGTGGGCCAGCACTTGTGCCCGTTAGCAAAGTGAGGAGCCTCCTCTTCCAAGGTCACCCATTGTGTCAGTACAGCTGTTGTGCAGACTACGGCACCAGCATGTTACGTCTCTCCCTTCCTGTCCTTTCCCCATCTCCTGCCCCAGATGCAAGTTTTTCAGCATCTGCCTTGAGAGGCTTTGCAGAGTCCCAAGGCATAGAAGGGAGGAGCTCAACCCTTGGGTGGAAAAATGTTCCTTTTCAAGGCTCTAGTTGTTGTCTGCCTGCTGTGTGCTACCTTTGGGACACACCCCATGGACACGGTGCTTGTGGATCTCGTTCGTGAGGAGCAGGGGCTGGGCTCTGCCTGAAAGTTCACCGTTCATAGCATAAGGTTATAGGATCACAGGATCATAGGATAATTCAGTTGGAAGGAACCTCAGGAGGTCTTGTTTGTGCTGATGGGTAGCAGAAATAAAAGCTGCAACACAAGGAGCTGGAGCAAGGGTCTTTGCCCAGGCAGGGAGTGTGACAGGAGTCACCAGGCAGATCAGTGCTTGACAGCTCAGGTGCAGAGGAGAAGCAACCTGCTGTTCACAGAGAACTGCAGAGAGACAGGGAGCTGAAGAGGGATCTGGGACAGAGCTGCACTGGAAAAAAGGAAGATGCATTGCCACTTTGAGAACACTGCAAGCAGCACCGGATCCCAGAGCACTGAAGGCAATGGATCCCAGATGGACCCAGTGTGGGAGTTGCACCATAAGGAGGGGAGGTGTGACACGTTTTCCATACACCCTGTATGGAAAAAGGGGGCAGGATTCTATGCGCAGGGGACTGATGACACGGTACAGACATCACCGCACGTGCAGCCGTGGATATGGGTCCCTAAGAGCAGACACACACACACACTCCCAGGGGCTGGCACCTCCTGGATTGAATTAGGGGTTCTCCTGCATTATGTGGCCAGAAGTGGGTGATGCAGCCTGTGTGGTGGGAATAGAGAGGCCTATAGCCATTTACATCCCACTCAACCTAACCTAGACGCTGGTATAGTACATACTCCATGAGAGATGCCGCTGTGACATCCACAGCCTGTGCATAGCTTGTTCCCAGGGTTCATTATGAGGAGCACTGGATTCAACAGATACACAGCAATGAATGCAAGATCCCTCTTGTTGTCAGGGCTTGCTGGGCACAGTGAGCAAGACGTAAGTCTTGCACAGGCCAGACTCTTTTGACGTGTTACACGGAGCACAGGAAGACCCTTGGCTTGTGTGCAAGGCACTCTTTGACCCTCCCAAGGCCTGATCTTCAAAGCAAATTGTGTGACATCTGCCCAAGACCCTTTGGAGAACTATTGTGAAAGCTCACCCTGAAAGCATCCACTTTTTTCCATCTATAGACCCTGCAGAAGTTTCCAGGGCTCCATCCCCTGCCTAATATGGCAGTGTGAGTAGAGGCATGCAAGGTCAGTTGATGGGCTGCAATGCAGCCTTTGGCTAGGACCAGGCTGACAGCTGGACACGAGCATGCAGAGGTAGTGGGGACCATGTGGAAATGCTGCTTCCCTGAAATCAAACCTTCCCTTACCAAAATATGGCCAAACTGACTGACTGGGGAGTGGGTCTGCAGAAAAGGCCCTCAGGGCCCTTGGGGACAGTGAGCTGAGTAGGAGCCAGCAGTGTGCCCTGGCAGCAAAGAAGGTCACTAGGATGCCTCAGGCTGTGAACAGAAGAGGCATCCAGGGGCTTGTATCTCCACAGGGCCTATGACCCGCAACAGCGTGGTTTGGAGTCCAGTCAGCAAAGAGAGCACAGGCACACATACACTCAGCCCACACAAACACACTTGCTTCCTTGTGTATGATCCTTCCATCTGCCATCTAGATGCCTGAATTCAGCTTTGGGGTCTGTCATCTTCTCCCCACACCTCTTCTCCACTCCTTTCTACCCAGCGACTGGCATTCATCTTTGCACAGAGAGCCCTGGATGGTGGGTTAGGTGAAAGAGCTTGGGTGAGTTGCAGCAGGCAGCGCCCTGCATCCCCACAGCCCTTGCAACCCACAGAGGTTTCAGCAATGTGGGAAGGCCTGGAGGGAGCAGGAAGGTAGACAGTGGGTGACAGATGTGACTTGGGACCCTTTATAGGGCTTGCTGTATGTTTGCCTACAAGCACATATGTGGCTCTGCTTGTGTGTGCCATGTGTTTACATATGCTGGGCAGAGGCTTAGCTACATGAATGCTCGCTTGCTTGTCTGGATTTCTATGTTTGTGTGTGTGCACAGATGGATTCACATGCATGTGCGTATCTGGGCTTTAGCTGTGTATGCAGGGCAGGTATATCTATTTAGGCAAATGCTGACTTGAGTGTGCTTGCAGATATGCCTGCCATGCAGGTGCATGCATTTGCATAGGTGGATGGACAGTTGTATGTATGTGCTCTCATGCAGCCACACATGCTTGCTGACATGCATGTGTTGTAGGAGGGCACACATATGCAGCTCCACGGGAAAGGGGAGATCTTTCCAGATCCCACTTCCTGTTTGATTCCCCTTTGAGGTTGGGCCAGTCATTGTTGTCATCGGCAGCAGTGCTGGACCAACACCAGTCATTTGAGACCCTACAACCACCTGATGCTGATTGTCCAAAAACCCCTCCCCTGCTGTAGGGAAGGTGGTAGGAGGGTGACTCCTCAGCACACTGGGAAGTCCTGTGACACCCAGGGGACAAGCACCAGGGCCACTGCCAGAGACAGTAGCAGCACCATTGAAACCTGCTGTAACCATAAGTCCGCGCTGCCTCCCAGTGGCTGGGTGATGACCAGTGGAAGGGGGTGAGTTGGCCCTGGTGGCCTTACACACAAAGCCGGTTTGTTTGGTTGGGATAAGCTGGTTTAGCCAGCATTGTATCCAGCACACAGGTTGCATATCCCCTTCTCCAACCCTTGAGGCTCTTCCCCATGGTGTCACCCCGGCCAGGTGTATGTGCCCCTCCGTCCTGTATGCCTCCTCGATGCCTGTGCACACCCTGCTCTGCACCCTGCTGCTAGATGCCGCACTGCCGGTAAGAGCTCATTAATATGCCGGCAGCTCCAATCTCGCTCTCTAAACGAAGGATGCTCTTAAAGAAGGGTTTATAATTGGGCCCCGGCTCTGCCGCGTGTGGCCTTGTCAAATCACTGCACAGCAGCACCTCAGCAGTGCACCTCTGAGAAGAAGAAAATCGGGAAAAGAAAGAGAGAAAGGAAAGGAAGGAAAAAGGAAGGGAGGAAGGAAGGAACCCCGAGCCCCCTTTTGAAAGGGAAGCAAAGAGAAGAGACCTGTCAATAGGATCAAGCTGATGGTGGCCGTGAAAAGCTTGGCAGCTCCACACTCAGTGATGTTGGGGAGGGGGAGCTGTGGGTAACCACGGGTCGATCCGTTGAGATGAAGGCGAAATGACAGCCCCTGAGGCTGGCAGGGTTTGAAAGGAGAACACACAGGAGCCAAAACCTGCAGAGAGACACTTGCAACTTTTCACTTATTCCCTTTGACAAGACAATGGAGTTTTCTTTCTTTCTCCCCCTCTTCCCCCCTCCTCTTGTTTTTTAAAGTGGGTCCCATAGGGAGAGGCAGAGAGTTCTCAAAGGATGAAATAACTGGCGTGATGGAGAGGGGAGGAGAGAAAAGGGGAAGAAAGGAGAGAGGAGCAAAGCTTATTTTCGCATGGGACTCTGCTTTCCTAGGAGGAGGAGGAGGAAGGAGCGAGCCGAGAGGGGCATTTCCCTCCCCTCGACACATGGGGAATAGGGCTGCTAGAAGCACCCGCTCCCTCTGAGCTTGTTAGTTTGGGACAATGGAGGATACTGCAGGGTAGGGGAGGACCAGGGACACTCCAGGAAGCCAAGTCCAACAGGATGAGGAATTTCCCTGACTCCTTTGCAGCAGGGTGGAGGTGGGCAGCAGTGCCTGTAGGGGAGCAGTGGCTCTCCCGGATGCTCTAGGTGGAAGCAGAAGAGCAGAGCAGAATTCTGATCACATCCTATTCCTGTCAGTACTGGTGGGAATCCCTGGGGGACACGAGGGCAAACAGGAAGCACTCTGCAAAGTTGCCTGGTCTTCCCCGGTCCTCATGCTGTGAAACTGGGGAGAACTGAGAAAAGTCAGTAAGGACTGGTGGGCTGCGTCCACTCTGTGAAAGCTCTGAAGAGAGACGAGGCATGGGTAGCCCAGGCAAATTGTGGAGAATCACACCTCTAAGGCTGTACCAGAACTCATTCATGACCTGGGGAAACCCTACGCTCCTCCTTTCATCTTGTCCCTCTCCCTGATGGGATTCATTCCAGGAAGAGCACCAGTGGGAGTAAGTGGACCTAATATTTGTCAATACTTATGTATTGACATAAGTCATAGGGGAAAATTTTCACAAGTTTTCGCTTGCATCTTTTTCCCTTAGCCTCATCTCTATTCAAGGAGGAGAGCTGTTATCTGTAGGAGCTGGGGGAGGGAAAGATGAGGCAAGCTCATGGTCAAACTGGGATCAGGGAGCAGCAATCTTGGAAGAGGCTTTTTGGAAGCTCCTCTCGGCACCCCAGGTAAGGAAAACTTTGACTTTTCCAAATAGGGAATAGGAGGGACTCACTGCATGCCGAAAAGTCCTGGGAAGGTCAAGGTTCCACTTCCAAAATGACTGATTTAGCACGAGGAATCACAGAGACTGTCTGTCCCAGGCGGACAATGATGTACCTCAGGATGCATGATGGGACACACACCCGTTGAGGCCTGGTTGAGGCAAAGGAAGGATTACAAGATTGACTGTAGAAATATCCCACTGTGTGTGGGATGTCGGTCTGAACTGATTGGCATAGGCAGTAGGCACTAGCAGTGGCCCAGGTAAGAAGGAAAGCTGAACTTCAGAAGGCACAGGGATATGAGATCCAGGAGAGGACCAGCATTACGTTCTGCTGATGAGCACAAAGTGGAGCTCTGTCTTTCACCATCATACATGATTTTTATTGGGATTCATCCCTTGACTACAGGTGCAATGATGTTATGGGGTGGCAGGATCACAGCAGATGACTCTTATCAGTCAGAATTTCCCATGTTCCAGCCGGTCGCTGTTACCTCATCCTTCCGTGGTGCACCTCTGAGATTAGTCTGATTCAGCCTTTTCTACACACTCCTATAAAGTAGCTACAGATAGAATAAGATCTCCTCATTGCCTACTCTTCTTCTGGCTGAATACAGCAGCTTTTGGCTTCTCCTTGTACACCCTGTGCTCTAACTCCAGCCATCTTGATGGCCTCCGCTGGACACATCTTACCTCTGACCGTCGCTTACTTTGTGGTCCAGTCCTGGGAGCAGGGTCAGTGCAGCAATGATTTCTCCACCAGGCAGAGCAGCCTTTTGCTGATTCAGCAGTGACAATGTGCCTCTCCTGATTTCCAAGCTCCATGCCACCAATGAATGACTTCAGAGAGATATTTTCAAGGTGGAGTTGTGAATGTATGGGAGGAGGTTTGTACGTCTTGGAGAAGAATGGCTTGTCTGCTGGGGTGGAGCCACTTTACACGACAGTGTCACAGCAAACCTGGTAGGATGGGACACATCTCTGCAAGTAGCACAAGGAAGAGTGGCTGAAGTCCTGCTATTTTAGGACATTACCATGTGCAGAAGCCAGAGAAGTTGACAATGATGAGGACCAGGATGGATGCGATACACGGGGTTTTGATACTTCTTGCAGGAATTTCTCAGAGAAGCAGGGCTCTGCTGTTGGACCATTGTGTAAGCAGTGCAAGATTGAATGGCCTACATCAACAACCTGGGACATTTTAGCCAAACAGCTGGGAAGGGCCAAGTGGTGTGTCCGAGTGCCCCAGCTCACCCTCTGCAGAGCCGTTAAGCAGGAGCCACTGACAGACCTTTTCATCACTAGGAAAATAAGAAGGGGCAGGCGCCATTTCTCCTTCCTCCCCTCTTCCTCCGCCCCCTGTCAATTCACCCACTGCTCACGGATTTCAGCTGAAAGAGTTAGATTCTGACCTACGGCCTGCAAGATTCCCCGTTTTCTGTGCACCTGCTGGAAAAGCTGCTGCTTCAGCACAGTGGAGGGGGGAAAGGAGCAGCATGTCTGTCCGTGTCTGGCAGCAGTTAGTTATGTTTGCTAATTACAGCTGTGTGCTTCCCTGGGGAGATGTGGCCTAACCCTGGAGGGAAGATGGGGTGTGGAGTAAAAGCACTTGCAAAATCAGGGGCTTCATCAGTCATTGCAATGGTCCAGTGGCATCCAGAAAGGGAACCATCCAAGGCTATCCCTTCAAATGAGGAGGGAGATTATTGGCTTTCCTGCTCCATCTAAGCCCTATCTCTTCTGAATGCATGGCATAGCGCCATGTGGGATCACGTATGCGATCCACACAGCACTCCTTTTGCTGGTACCCCTTCCAGTTGTAATATGGGACCTCTTGCTTTTCCCAGTCTGGACAGACCCTCCCACAAGAGAACCAATTGCCAGTTCAAGGGCATGGCATATATTTACTCCCTGAGTCCTTCACGGACCCCTTGTTCTCGGTATCTGAATGCCACCTCCCCAAAGGCCTATGTGTCCTGGGCCCTGTATGCAGGAGCTGTGGGGGAGCAGTATTGAAACACTACTACGTGAGTGGGCAGGTAGGAAGAGAAATGAACAGGACAGTTAATGGCAATTAGTGGAGGTTTTTCTGATGAAGTTCCACTTTAGAATGAGATAAACTGTACCATAAACTTCATTTCTGGGGCTGGCTAGAGAACATAAAGGCAGCCCAGGGTGACTAGCTCACGTGAAGATGCTACAGAATAGAAATACGTGCTGTGGGTGCGGGATGAGTCCCACAAAGAAGCCTCTGTGCTTTGATGTTCTGAGTGGCTCCAGCAGGGACAGGTCCTATGCCCTAAGGTGTGCCCTGAGCTGCTGCCTCTACAAAGCTCTGTGATCTGACCTGTTCTCTGCTTCTTCCTCATCACCCAGAGCAGAGGGACTAAACGGCTGATACATGATGTAGGTGCTGACCCTACATCAGCGTGCTGCAAGCTATTCTCTCTGCATTATTGCTGTTCCTGCTGTGCTGCCTGGCCATTCAGAAAAATGTCTGGTTTGCACCTTGCTGTCAGCTTGTGTTTGCTAGTACACAGCTTCCAGCTCCAAACGCCTCCACTCTGGATTAATCCTTGAGCCCCCCTACTCCTGTTCCCTGAAGGTATCCAACCTGTTTCTAAAATCTCATCTCTTCCTCCTTTAATGCCCCTTCTCACTCACCCTTTGCTCATGACTGCCAATATAGCCATGCATGCATCTATTCTCATGAATTTCCATAACGACCTGTCCCAGCTTTTTTCCCAGGCAAGGCCATGCCTAGTGCCAACAGGTATAGGGAGGAAAGTAGGGGAAGCCCGGGGAAGGATGCTTCCCTTGGACAGGTAACATGCCAAACATCATCACGGCTGCCTTCTCAGCTGGGAGGTTGCCCTTGAGTCTCTTCTTTATCTGTGGAGCATCTCAGCTGTCCCAGCATCAGGGGCCGTCAGCTGTGCCAGCTCACGCGTTGTGCATGATGTTGCCATGACACATCCCCCCTGCTGAGCTGACACGAGGAAAGGCTAACACGCAGTCCCTTGGGACAAGCCATGAGCTCATCAGAGCAGATAAGCAGTACGGTCAGGCTGGCCCCAGGGTGCTTCTCCCTGGGGAGGGTGTCACACAGGGGCCAAGGGTACCTGGAAGGGAAGTTCTGGAGGATGTCCCAGGCTCCCCAACCCTCCCAAACTCCCAGGCATTCATTGTACTCTCTTCTGGGGGCCACTGCCTCCAGGACCTGGGACCTGGCACTGTGCAGGGAGCCCAGGAGGGAACAGCTGTGTGGCAAGCACCGGGACAAATTCTCCACCCTAATCGTCACATTCATTTTGTATTTCTCCTCTTTGAAATTCCCTCCCTCTCTCTTGTCTACCCCTTCTCTCCATCCTCCCCTTGCCTCTTCTTTGCACTTCTCTTTCTCCCTTTTCTTCTCCCCTGTCTCTCTTTCTGCCCCACGTCTGCCCAACTTGGGTGTGCTGGCATGCACGTAGACACACGCGCATCCCTCCATGCTGGCTAGCGCTTTGGAGCGGCTTCGGGCTCGACATTATCATAGGCAGTGGGTTAATGGGAGTCTACTAAAGAACTTTTTGTATTATTTTCCCCTGATGTGCCTGTGTGAATACCTGGCCCGCAGCGTCACCACGGAAGATTGGAAACGCTCCTGCCATGGACCTTTACACGGCACATTTTAGAATCCCTGCTGTGTTTTCTTTCCAATAAGAAGAAAGACCTGTCAGCATTAAGCAAATCAGCCGTACGTCTCACCTCCCTGAGCTGTGTCACACATGAATATCTGAGGGCTTTTTTTTTTTTTCCTCCTTACTCTTTCCCTTCTCTCCTCTCCTTTCCCATTCCTGTCCTCTTAGTTTTTAACAAAAGAAAAGTTTAATGCGCTCACAAAGGAGAGAGAGAAATATCCATAAAACCCCAATTTAAACCCCTTCAACCCATTCCTCTGCTTTCCCTTTCAACCTGGTAGTGCACCCTTTTTTCTCCTTAATGGGAAGATGGTTTGAATTTTTCAAGTAGCCAGAGGGGGAGAGTGTGAAGAGGAGGAGGAGTGTGGAGGGGGAGGAAGAGTTTCTGCATGTGTATGGCTGCTATAAGTAAGGCTTGTGGAGGTTTAATGTATTGGAAAAGCAGGGATGAAGCAGGAATAGATACAGAAGTTGCCATAAGAAGGGTAGGCTTTTCCTTTCATCGTATTGTCTCATCTCAGCTGCCCAGACTGCGAGTTGTTAATGCCCAGGCACCTCCAAACAAGGGAGATCTTGCAAGAATGTAAGAAATGAAAACATAGAATAGTAAACACCAGGGACCATTGCCACCCTATGCACCTTGGAACTGCATTTGGGACCGTGTGTAGAAAAACATCAGCTGAAACGGCTCCAGCTCAGGAGCAGGCAATACTAGGCACCCAAACCAAGGGTCCCTGACAAAAGCAACCTTGAGGAAAGCAACAGGCCTTAGTCATGTGTTCACACAAGACATAAAAGCCTGTCCCACAGGGCTATATGAGATGGCGTTCCCATCCTGCCCTCAGTACGAGACTGTGCGGCTGCACAGCTTTGGAGGAGTGACTGAGTGGTTCATACAGATGTAGAAGGGGATGGTCCAGGGGGCTGTGGTATACGAAGTGGCAGCAAAGCATAGTGATTCGTGCCGTAAGTGAAGTTCCTGAGGGAGATTTCTTTTCTTCTATAACTTTGAGCAGACCTTCCCCATTCCATCTTCCAGCTTCTAGGGAATGGTAAATCCAGATATGTAAATAAACTCATTCTAGCCAGATCAGGACTGATCATGTACGCATGCACACGCATACAAACACACATGGACACCTTTGACTAGGCTTTCCTCTGCAAGAGGCAGCACGGATGCAGGTCCTCAAGCACTTTCCGTATAAGCTAGGAAAAGTAAGAATGAGTTCAGCTTCCTTTAACTTTGAAAAAAATTTTGCAGGCCATAAAGCTGACAGGGATACGTTGGGGAGGATGAACGAGGGGAAGGGGAAGAAGGAACCAAACCCATGTGAAGGGGTCACCCCATGAGATTGAAGCAAAACATTTAATGGGAAAAATGCCCTAGGTGCGGACTGTGTGGCACCTCGTACCTTTGTGAGGCCTCTGGTGCTGAGAGATAAAAGAGCTTCCAGGTGGTCTTGCAAAAGAGGAGGATCCTCATGAATCAATATCAGGGACTCTTCCCTTCCGGATTCTGGAATTGCCCATTTGAGTAATTTATCTTCCTTGCCTGTTAGTGCTTAATTGATCCACCGCTCTAATTGACTGCACTTGAAGCAAGCCACACAGAAAGAGCCAAAGAAAGAGGCAGGATCTGGAGAAATTCCCCGATTTCCTGGCTGCATTCTAGGGAGTTAGGTCAGGGCAGGAGCAGCCTCAGGATGCAAGTATGGCTTCTGCTTCCAGACGAGGAGCAGCTCTGGGGGTGTGTGGGCTGCCTGGCCGACCTGCTCGTCCATGAATTTCCCAGACAGCTTTCTACAAATGAAGGGGACCCAGCAGGGACTGGCATCCAGCAGCTCTCTTTGGCTTTGCCAGTGACGTCCGTGTTCTAAGGTCCTTTACGGATATCCAGTACCATGGTTCTCTGTGCCTACAGCAGAGGCAAAAATAGCAGCAAAGGGGAGGAAAAGCATCTGTGAGATGTGCTACTGCTGTGGTCCTCAGGGCTAGAGAAAGGGCTCAAAGTCTGTTTTCTAACGTAGACAGAGACAGGGTGGTTTCTAGGGCTTGGCAGTTTTCATCCACTGGTACGTGAAAGAGCTCTCCTGCTTTCATCCACCTAGTCCTGCTATGGCAATTCACTGTACTCTCTGAGCCAACCCTGTCCCCCAGCTCTCAGGTCACTCCTGCCTCCACCAGTTCAGCATCCCTGCTTCCACATCCCTTCTCTGGTTCCTGGGGTTTTTCCAGGCCCATGAAGAGGAGATGGCGCTGGTGTGGAGTCCCCCTTCCCACTAAGACAGTGCTGAGCTTGTCCCTCTCTCTCTTCTAAGGTCATGGCAACCAAGAACAAGAAGATGAGGGCTAGTTTCCCTCCCATCTGAACCAGTTGTGAGTATTGGCAGCCAAAGACAACCATGACATCTCTGTAGCCTCTGTGTTAGCCTGTGGTTTTCTAAGAGTACTGCCAAGCTCACGTCGTACTCAACACACAGACACACAGCATTTTTTCCTAGAGACCGTGCGCTTATTCACGTCCCTCCAGTCAAAAACTTCAGGTCTTTCTTACTAGATGGATCTCCTGATTTTCAGTTTAGGAAAAAGTAATGCTGTGGCATATGTCATTCGGAATTGATAGTCAATCTTTTTTGTCCTCTCGCAATGGGCAGTTCTTCCCACCTAGTTTTCATGGATCTCCCACAGCTTTGGGATCTGGCTTCTCTTGTGTCTTTTTGGGCCACAAGCTGAAGAGACAAAAAGGTTCTTCCAGTCCATGCAAGGTTCTGCCCTGCTTTGTTCCTTCAGTTGTAATCCCTTAAGCCTATGTTGTCCAAAGTATGCAGGCACGCAGTCATCTATCTCCAGATCACTGGCAGCTTGGTGCAAAGGTGTCCTCATTCTTTCATGGAAGATAAGAAAGATTGATTTTAGCCTCCTAAGATACATCTCTATTGGTAAATTAAGCCTATTCTGCACCAATCTGCAGTAAAGAGGCCATGTGGCATGGAATGCCCTGTCTACCATGTTAAAATTGCTCACCTTCTTTAATACAGCGATCGTATCTGACTGACTCTTGGTCCGTGCTAAGGTCTAGAACTGTTCTTATGAATCATTTCGGAGGCAACTAATTGGGCTGGCCCAAGGGTGCCCAGGGAGTGCACTAACAATTTAATGGTGATTGACTTCCAGGACCTGACGATGTTCCCAAGCACCATCTATTGTCTAGTACAGTGATAGCCCCCATGTCTAGGGGTGGTTGTGGTGGTGCTATTGCTTTCTATTGGGAGTCACTGAGACAGCCCTAAAGGCTGTGTGTAAATTTAAGTGAGTGTGTAGCAGAGCCAGCCATGAAACCCCAGACGGCTGGGGCTGCATCACGCAATCCCAACTTCCCACAGTGCCCTTCCTGACTCCTGTTGACTTATTGCCTCTTGGTTCTGGTTCATCCATACTCCAGCTCACGCCAGCTGCATATGACTCTCGGCACACCCATCTGCCCCTGGAAGCCTGCTGACTTCATCTCCACACTGCCTGGGACATAAGCCAGGGCATGGGAATAACGCATCTCACCTTCCCTGGGGTACAGTTCTTTGAATGCAGCCGAACTGCTGAGCTGAGCAGAGCCATACTGAGCCGTCAACCTTTTACCCTGCAAACCCGAATACGGTGAAACGAGGGGCAAACACTGTGAGAACTGTATTGCCATTGAGTTGTGCCACAGCTGATGCTGTCTTCCTGCTTCTCATGCTGCTCAGAGAGGGCAAGATGTCCAAAACAAGCGAGTGTGTTGTACACTACTGTGGAGATGGCTGAATGATCTAGGGACATGATGCTCCCTCTGGATGCAACCAGTCTCAATGGTGTCCTGATGAGTCCTGCAGCAGAACAAAATCCCCTAAACCAACAGCCAAGCTTATTTATTATTAATATTATTACACACATCATTCATCAGCTCTTCACCAGCGCATAGAACAGCTCTGCAACCATTTGGGGTGGGAAATGACACCCTGACTCCCTTGAGGAGGGAGTAGAGGGCTGAGGTGAGAGTGGTTTAGAGCCCTAAATTTCTCCCTGAGGGTAATGTGGTTCATGCAGTATTCAAGAGAGTGCTGCCCTCTCACTCCCATGCGCTGCTGGTGACATGGCAGAAAATCAAGGACCGAAACACCCAAAACACAGTGAAGAAAGGACCTTGAAAGAGCACTGCTTTGTGACACCCTCGGTTGCCATCTGACTCCCCTTTCCGTGTGAAGAAGGGTGGCCAGAACAGCTGGGTTTGGGACTGGCAGCCACAAAGACTGCGCCTCTACTGGTAAGTTAAACATGCCCACATCCTGGTCCTGAAGCCAGAGGGAATAGAATGGTTGAGTTTGTTCTTTCAAACCCTCTTACCCTGCAAAACAGTGTAATTGCATCCAAACTGCTGGCTGTGAATGTCCGTGGGCCCTGTTTAATTCACCAGTACGGGCAGAGCTACTGGGAATAGACCTGCATCTCTATGGTGGCAAGCCATGGCTGATCCTGGTGACCTATGGCAAAGGCATTCTGACACCCAACGGAGCCTTAATGGCCCATAAGAGAGGAAACATCTCCTCAGCGCCAACCAGCACCAAAAGACGGGCAAATGAACCAAACCAGCCAGGGTGCTCCTGAGAGCATCATCCGAGCCCCTTGGTCCTCGGCATGGAGGGGAAGGATGGGAGAGGAGAAGGAGTGGATCTGAGGTGGGGGGGACGGTAGGGCAGGTGAAGGGGGCCGAGCGGTGCATTTCTGAGTGTTTCCTGCAAAGGGCTTTTGATGCATCTAAAAGTGGAAGGTTTCACGTCCGATTCTTGTCACGGACAGCAGGGCTAATCAGCCGGATGCCATTTCCAGGGACAAGGAAGGGCCCCAGCAGCGGGCAAGCCACTTTGCTCAGAGGGACTGCTGGCTTTAAGAGGCTTTTATTGCAGCGGCTCAGCGGCTCGGCAGAGAGGTGTGCTGTCATTAGTGTGACACTAAAAGTATCCAAAGATTAGTGGTGACGGACTGACTGACCTGTCCCTGTCAAGCTCGGAGCAGATGAGGGGGAACTGGGGAGAGAAAAGAGGAGGGAGAAGCAACCTTCCTCCTAAAAAGGAGGAGCCCTCTGCCAGGGCTTTGGACGGAGACCCGAGGAAAGCCAGGATCTGGCAGGGAGCTCAGTGTCTCTGAGTCCCATCAGCAGAAAATCACCCTCCTAGACAATCAAGCTCTGCTTTTAAGGGGATCCTGCTCCTGTCCATCTCTGATGAGAGCCAAAGTTGCCCCTTACCTCTCCCTCAGTGACAGGCAGTTACACTGGAGGAGAGCAAGTGGTCTGGATAAAATCCTGTCTCCTCTCCCTACTAATTTTCAGGCTCCCCTGCCTTGAAATAGGAATAGTTTCTGTAGTGACCCCCCCTTCCATGGTATGAGCATGTCCCACATCTTGATCACACACACAGCAGCTACAGCGGGAACACATGGGGAAATAGCTTAAAAAATTTCTTACCGTAGAGGTTAAACACTGCCTGTATTTCTACACTCATCCTGCTAGGAAGACCCATTAGACCCTCTCTTTTGGACCCTGGCTTTTGATTTTGTCCAAGGGCTTGACCTGGGCAATATAGCAAATTTTCTGGCTGCCAGCAGTGCTGCTGAAGTCCCTTCCCGCTGCCAGCAGACCTTGCATGTATTGAGAGCGCTGCTCCCTGCAGTTACCTCTCCTCGCTGCTCTTTCACAAAGGGACATCTCCTAGAAACAGCTCCATTATTCCACTGCTGAGCTGAATTTTTCCTTTTAATTCTTTTCCTTACAGAAAATACATTTAATTTCTTCTCCCTTCTGCACCCCCCCTCTTCCTTCCATCTCCTAAGCCCCCTTCCAGATTGCTTGCAGAGAGAGGTTTCGAGACCAATTTCAAGGTGGATTCAGCATTGGAAGATTGTGGAATTTAACATCAAGAAGTTGTTTGAGGCCGTAGAGTGGTCTGTGTTGCCTCCTGAGCAGGAGGAGTGCAGTGAAGCTGGGAAATGCAGCCTGAGCTAATCAGGCCTGTGGGGAGCCAGAAGGACCCCCAGGGTCTGTCTCTGTACAAAGTCCCTAAGGCACAGCTCCGTAGGAAAAGCAAGGTGGCCCAGGGGACAGGGCAGATGGGGGATGAGAGAGGGGGGTTTTGGAGCATCTTGGTCCCCTTACTGGCTCTGCTGTGGGAGTCTTTGGTCAAGTTGCTTTGCCTCGCTGAGCCTCAGTTATCCCGCCTTTTCGGTGATGAAAACAGTTTCGAGCACCCTCGCAAAGACCTGTTGGAACCTGCTGCAAATGATCTGGAGGAACAACGAGTTGTGATTAAGGGTCGGTTGGCAAAGCTAGAAAATAACAAAGATGATGGACATCAGTGGGACCTAACAAACTCCCTGCTCTTGAGCCTCTGGTTAGATTTCCACCGGATTGTGCCCAGAAAGATAGATGACTCAGCCTTCGGGTACAGCCCTGGCAGTCCCTTTACACTTCCTCACCCATGGGATTTCTCTCCTTCCCTGAAGTCCCTTTTCTGGAAAGCAGCCTGGCTGAAAATCAGCAACGTGTCAGTGTGTGGCTGCTCTGCTGAACTTCGCTGCCCTTGCTTGAGGGATACAGACATCCCCACAAACGGCTCTGTGCATCAGGGTTGTTTCGTCTGTGTTGGCAGGAGCATAAGACAGGATACCAAGCCGTCTGAAGGAACCTTCTTGGAGGCTGGGGAGTGCTATGACCTGGGATTTGACTGTCTGTATATTAATTCCTATTTTGTCCTCCTTAATCACGTTCCTCTTTTTTTCAGTAAATCATTTTGTAGACTCACAAATTCTCTTTGCAACCTGTCTGTCTGGGCTGAACAGAGCCTTTTCCTGCCCTTCTTGCTGCTGAGGAGCCATCAGGTACAAGTCACCCGGTCAAGACTGACCCTCACTGGGTGGCCTGCAGAGGAAGGACTGCGCAATCCCTAAGCATCATCCGGTCACTCCACGTGCTGCCTTTCCACTGTCCTGGCTGTACTCCAGAGCTTGTCTCCTATCTTCCTACACCGCCTGGAAAAACATGGTTCACAGCTCCATGCACACAGCTCATCCGATGGTGGATGGACAGACTCCCACCACAGGGAAGGCTTCAGGGTGTTGAACTACATGGCGTTTGGCTTACTGCTGTGTGTCAAGCCAAAGTTGGGTCCCATAAATACTCCCCAGCTCTTTAAATATAAAATAGCTCTCCCTGTGTCACTGGGAGGGAAGATGCACTGGGTGGTGTGACCAAGGATTGAATACAGCTAGTTGCATGTGTTTTCACACATGTAGGGCTTCTCTTGGACAGAGGATGTTTTCCTGCATGTGATACTATTTGCATAGGATCCTAGAAGTGCTGATGGGAAGAGCCTCTGGAGTCTGTCATCCAGTAAGTGCTTTGCCTTGTCTGAGATGGCAGAAATGCATGTTCTGCCTGGCATCTGCTGTCACCCCGTAGCAGCAGGGCTGCTCTGCCAGCTAGTTCCCAGTGAGTTCCCTGTTGATCTCCAGCTGATTCCCAGTTGGTTCCCAGTCTGGTGTTATTTTATCTCAGGCACAGAGCTTTGCACTCCTCCTTGCTCACCCTCATGACATGTCGGTTGTTCCAGCCCTTAAATTTCTCTTGGTCCCTTTAAACCGAGGCTCTGCCATTCGTTGTGCCTCCTAATGTAGCGTCACCTGCAAATTTTTGGAGGTGCATCTCTGTCACCATCGATAAAGATGTTGGACAGTATCAACCCCATTGTCGACCCCTGGGGTACTTCACCACCATTATGCTGGGAAATGAATAACCCCGTTCCTCAGTGCTGGACATGGGAGAGCTCCACCTGGCTCTGTACAGTCCATTGAAGTCCGAAGGATGGTGTGGATTAGGAGCAGCTGCTCATCCTTCTGTAAAAGATGCCTGAAAGCACCTGAAGACAGAAAATAAAAGCTTTCTCCAAAAAACATTTTTTTCCAAAATGAGTGTCTGGGGAATTTTTCGGCGCAAGGGCTGGAATTTAGCTGGATGTAGTGAAAGATATTGGGCACTGACCTGCTAAAGAGGATAGCTGAAGGGGGCAAATGTCTTTGGCTAGGAAAGAAAATGTGGTGAATGAATTCCAGGTCAGTAACACCGTGTTTGTCTCACTTTTGCTGAACTGTTTGCATCAAAAAGCAAAACCGGTGCATTGCATTTTTTTAAAAAAAAGACCTAATTATTTCAGGGGGTTTGAAGGACAATGTCTTAAGTCAGATCTCTTCAGCAGTAAAGTAGCAGTGAGACACTTCACTGCCAGCATGTACCCCATTTTGCACTGCTGGGGGATGGACTTCTGCCTTGTGCATGGCAACAAGCATGTTTTAGTGTGGCTGCTGGTCTACTGAAACACTGACACATGGCTTGTGCAGTGGCAGGTGCTGTCTTCTTTTGGGGTAAAAATCACAGAGTCCTAACCTAGCTCCTTTGGTGAAAATCCAGCAGGTGGGAGCTGTGCAAAGTTTGGAGCACAGAGCTGTGTGGCTTCAACCCACCCCCAGCTGAAGAAGTCCCGGAGCACATGCTGGATGCGGATGCTGAGACTGTATCCTGGAAAACTTTACTGTATAGAGGCACTAATCTTACATCTTTCCCTAAATAGTTGCTTCCATCCAAGTGAATAAGAGACTGGGATGGTGCAGCTTGTTTGTACTCTTCCATTCCTGTATATCTCTGCCCAGTCAATGGGTCAGAAGAGGTATCTGGACAGTCAGGAAACAGTGACATTTCAGAAATGGAGTTTAAGAAGGATTAAAACTTGTACTCTCACAGTTTGGGAAATCTGCAAAATCTGTGAATGTGGGAACAGCAGAATCCCTTCTGGAAATAGACAGGGTTATTATCTCAAAGCTAAATATTACTCATATTCCTGTTAATGTTTCATGCCATGGTAATAAATAAATCAAACCTAAACCTTCCAGTTTACCTGAGAATGTCTGAAAAGTTTTCCTTTGCAAGTGCTTCTCTTATGTGCTCCCCAGAAGCATTTGTAGTTTGCCCAAACAGCATTTTTCTGAAGCTCCATGAAAAATATTTGCTCAGCTCTTCTGGCAAGCAAGAGCTCCAAGGAGGTCGAAGGCAAGGGATTCACCTTGCCCTGGGCTGCTAAAAACTGCTTTGCTCCACGGTTGCTGGTGGAGCTGAGGAGATCAGCATGGTCTGAGGCCAGCAACAGTGACAGGGGATGTGCAGAGACAGTGGTACCCAGGGCATGTGCAACTGTGGACAAGAGTCTCCCTCCCATGCTCTGACCACAGCATCTTTCATGCTAATTCTGTGCTGGAAGGATTTAGTAGATGGAGGGGAAGAAGAGGTGTTTACTGACAGATGGTTAAAAGGAAATGGAGTGTTCTTGAAATGGTCTCAGATTATGCCAGCAGCAGTGGCTGGAGTGTATTGCTAACATCTGAAAAGGTGGAGGCAAACGCTCTTGGTGCATCTTACCCATTTGTGCTCCCTGTGTGCACAAGCCGATCCCTCAGGCCTCAGGAGAGCTGCGCTGGCATGGCTATGGCTTTCTGGACAGCTGGTAGCAATAGCATGGAGAAAGCTCATGAGCCCCCATCACCAAGAGAAGAGGAACTCTTTGCAGGGCATGCACCATGCATGGACACTGTTTCCTGATGCTGGCCCTGCCTGAGGACCTATGCCTTGACTTGGGGCTTCTCCAAGAGCCACCCCATCCCCGGCTGCTTCCCAGTCCCATAAACCTTTCCAGCAAGTGACACAAGGTCTACCTAGGAAGATCTCTCTGGCTGTCTTGGCCCCAAGATATGAGCTGCTCATGCTGCTGGTGGAGGGATCCTTTCCTGCAACACATGGCCTGGAGCCTACTGAAAACAACCAATGAATGGCCATTTGGGATACTTAGGGTCTGTGTGGAAAGAGGAGGCAGGGGAACAAGGAGAGTTAATGTAAATCCAGTTGACAGAGTGAAGAAGGGACCAGAAAGTTTTTTCTTGGGCCCTTTGCTGGAGCTGCTGTGATCTGCCGATGAGCAGGATGCTCTGGGGCCTGACAACTCCTTCCGGCTGTGATGGATGAACTCGCACCTCTGTCCGGCTTCCTGTAAGTACTATGCATTAGGTAACAGGGGCCAGGAGGTCTCCCAAGGGCCCAGTGAGGGAGGGGGCCTGGCTGAGTCGGGGAGGCTGGCGGGGATGAGTTTGTGCGCCTGCCTGCGGTGGATTTCAGTTAATGGAGCTGGGTGATTCAGCCGCTGCGGAAGAAGTATCGAGGGACGCTTTATGCCCTGGCACTGTTGGCAGGAACATCCTGGAGGCTCCGCAGCACATAAGTAACTACAGTGGGTGATTGCTTAATAATTAAAGATATGTAGCACTTGGATGGCCTCCCAGAGCTGGACCAGAACGAGGAGAGCAGGGCATAGCGGGAGGAAAACTTCCTGTCTTACAGGAAACAACCGCTCTGCAGTCCCTGCACCTACCAGGGGACTTGGCTAGAATCGATTCCCCTCCGCCAGCAATTAGAGGAAGCAGCGGGTTGCTCTTGAGATCTTGCCACTGATTAACCAAGTGACCTTGGTGTGTCAACTCCCGTCCCTGCCTGCCTCAATTTCCCCTTGAAGAGTTGGGATGTCTTCTGGAGATATCAGGGTGTCTCATGGGAGAGGCTGGTCCCAGCTGGGCAGTGTGGGTAGGCAGTGTGGTCCCAAGAGGGGTGAGGAGTGCTCGGCAGGTGATGCTGGAACTGGTGGCCTGCACACGGCCACGGGTTAATAAGATCTAACCCCAACGCAGAAGCTGCGTCTTGGAAAATTGCAATATGATTGCATATGAGCCCCAGGCTAGCTAGGTCAACGTGCTTCACAGGAGATATGAATTGGGCCCAGAATTCTGTCGTGTAAATTTGGCCCAGCTCCTTCACCTCATTGCTCCAGGCTGAGTCAGGGCCCAAGTTTGTTTCTGTGGTGACTAGTTATTAAAACACTAAATCTTGCTGCAACCCACGCCTTGCGAAAAGTTGGGTGATAAATTCTGTGCTGATAGCATTAGAACAGGAGCTAATTAGGGAAAAATTGGGAAATTATCGCTTGTGGACTTCCCTGTACTCACGTTCTCCCTTGACGAGGAATTCACCGTGTTTTGTAAGCTGTGTGAACAGCCCTGTGTCATTCAGGACTAACGGTGTGGGCAAAGTCTTTTGGTGCTCGGAGCTATGGGATGCTGTCTTTGCTCTAGTCGGCCCTTTGTACCAGAGGTTGTCCTATCCGCACTGGTGAGTCCTCATCCACCTATGGGTGCTGCCACTCCTACTCCACAGCGTTCAATGCAGCCTGTGATGGACGCATGTGTACAGGAAGGGCTGATCCAGTCCCTGAGTGTGAACCTGAGCTGTCCAGGGCCCGATTCCTCCCTGCTCTGCTCCCATGAGTGCTTCACTGAGTGCTTTTCCCTCGTGCAAAGTGAGGCCCTGCGCATGGGGCACAAGGTGAAACCTGGCCCAGCTGCAGGGCAGGTGAGCTCCCTTCAATCACTCATGGTGCCATCTGTCACGGGAAGAGCTTCTTCTCACGCCTGTGATGTATCTGGACAGGCATCTCGGGGGAAGATGCCTATTGCCATGCAGCAGACTGCCAACAAGGTGTGAAATAAAGCTAAAATCTACCTTGTCCCTTAGCGCTCCCAGCTGTGGCAGGGCTTCAGGTTACTGGCAGGGAAATCCAGAGTGAACATGAGGCAAGGAAAAGAGAAGTTAATTCGTTCCTGAGAGATCATGAAGGCAAAGAGATGGGTTTATGAAGTGCTGGCTCAGATTATGACCCTCTGCTGCTTTTCCCATCTTGGAAAAAGCTTTCTCCATCTAAGAAGGAGCATCCATACAAGGCTTCAGGGCACTGTTGGGGGGGCTGCAGGGTCAGGAAAAAATTCCCAGCAGTTGGCCCAGCGGAGGCAATACTACCATCCTGGAGATAGCAGCTCTAGGCGACCACGCGCTGCAGGACGCACAAATAGAGCTGGCTATCACACCCAGCTCCCCGTGGCGAAGACAGCAATGACAAGAGACCCTGCGGGACTGCGAGGAGCCCAGCGGCACAGGCCACCGTGCACGGCCTCCGCTCCCTGACAGCTCCACTTTATTTACAGGCCTGATTACAGGCGACACATGAGCGGATTTATTAACTCTGCTCTCCTGCTATTCAGAGCCTTGTAGATAAATGGGAGAGCCCGGGGCCAGCACTAAAACTCAGTTAACATTAAAGTGAAGGATCTGCCGTTGCTTCTGCCTGGGGCACAGGGCGAAGGGCAGTGGATGCGCTTTTCTTTGAGGAGCGGTTAGACGTGCGTCATTTGAGTGGTGCTTTTTTCCCATCCATCCCCGGGACGGGAGGGCAGGACAGGGATGCTGACTCAGCACTTGCTGCCCGCCCCCTCCCCCCCCCCCCCGATGTAAGGTCCGGGTTACCCTCCCTGGGGTCACACTGGCCAAAACTGACGCCTAGATTTTAGACGGCCTCGGCCAGTGTAGGTAGTTGAGTAAGTGCATGCATGAGCATTAAGAGCGCATTTTTCTCCCGCTGACCCTGGCATAAATCATCATAAATGACTTTGGAGTCAGTGATAACATGGCAGTGTCAGCTTGGTGCAAGGGGAGAGTTAGACCCACCAACACCAGTCCTTCACTCCGCTGTTGCACCTTGCGTTATCACTTCTCTCCACTCAATAAGTCCAGGCCACCTCTGGGCTGAATTGTCAGGGTGCAAATGGAGATTTGCTCCTGCTATGACGACAGAGGGAGAGAACAGGGGAGCTGCGGGACAACTCAAACCGATGGGATCAGCCAACCTCGACCTAGCTTTACCATTCCTTTGCACCCCCTTTGGCTTCCTCTGGAGCTGCCAAATGGGATATTTTGCCCACTCCTTGGCTCATAACTTGGACCAGCCCTGGGTTGCCCAGGCTTCCTGAGCTTGCACAAGGTTTTTGCTTTGGGGTTAAACCCTTGAGGCGGCACGAGCTGCCCTGGGATCAAGGTACAGAGCTGCCCCTGCATATCTGATTGCCTATGGGAAGAGCTGTTGTGTCATTGCAAAATTAAGTGAAACTCAGGGAGCTGAACAGAAGCAGTGATGGGACAACGTGGTTTGGCAGCAGCTCTCTCTGTGCTGAACCAAAGCCTCCTTACTCTGAAATTCTTGCTTAAATGAGTAGTTAAAAGAAATTCCAGTTTAAACAAAGGTAGCTTTCACAGGAAAGAAGCTATTTTGGTTCTGTTTTGGGCGATTTGAAACATGGCTTTGCTTGAATACGAAAAAGGCTGGTGGGAACTAAGAAGTAGGAATTCGTATTGGTGAGACTCCAAAAGAGTCAACGCGAAACTTTTCAGGGGCTACATGCCTTTCCTTGGAAAGCCCCGTTGTGTGGGAATGAACTTACTTTTTGGAAAGTTTTTGCTGAAGTCTTCTTACTAAATTGGGAAGTGGAAAAACATGGGATCCTGCTGAGAGTCTGAGCATCACTGAGAGTCACTGGTGGCCTTAAACATCTCCTTTCCTACCTGCAGGCACGGCCAGGGCATGAAGAAACCCTTCATTTCTGTGGGACTCTGCTGTTTTGTGGCTCAGCGTTGAGGCCCTTTCTGGGGATTGTGGGGGATTGTCATAAGTCGGAGGAGATGAGATGCTCCAGATGACCCTGCCCCATTGCAGGGCAGCCACAGAGAGCCCAACTGGGGATGCTGAGATGGTGGGTCAGGCTCTCTGCAGGGAACAGGAGAAGCAATTGCCCCCTTCAAAACCTTTGATGTTCTTCCCAGTGATTTCTGACCTTGTTCTCTCTCCACCTCCATTTCTGCCCTCCCAATGGGCCAACTGACCACTGGATGCTTACAGGTGAACGGCCACATCTTTAGACTCCAAAACATCTTTGGAAAGGCAATCTATGACTGTTTGCCTGAAATGCCACTCAGCAGTTGTGCTGCCCCGGCTCCAGCTCTGCCTCGAGCCACGTAACCTTGACGCTTCCCCAGCCCAGCCCAGATATCCTGGGTTTTCTTCCTCAGTAGGTGTGACCTGCCCCAAGAAACCAGAGCTTTCATGCCATGCCGCACACACACCCCTGGTCTGCAGGCAACCACCACGAATGACAGTCCCAGGAGCAATCTCAATAATGCACGCCCTCTTTTTCCAGGTGCTCCCATGCAGCCACCAGGAAGGGGTAGGCCATATAATAAAGCACCTGGCTCCTGCACAGAGACCCCCAGAAAGGGGCACAGGATGCCCAGGATGAAGGCACAAGTATTGAATCATCCTGGCAGGGTCCCAAAAGACCAATCAGAGCACGCTGACTCCTGATCCCCAAGTGATATTACAGGCACAGTGTCCAGACAGGCAGGCAGGTCCTGCAGGTTTATGTCACGACATGGCAGGTCAGGACCCTGTGCGGTGTGGGAGACGCACATAAAGGGATGCCGCCTCAAACATCCCTGGAGGGATGGCTAGGTCCAGCCATGCCTGGTGCGCAGAGCTGTGGAGCAGCATGGAGACCATGCTGCAGCTGGGTGTGCCCCACAGCAGCTCACAGGTCCACCGTGCTGTGGTGACTCCTGTCTCGTTACACCTTAGATATGCAGTAGTCTCACCCTTCTCAATGAAGTGGCATTGAGTGGAATGAAGCAAAGAAAATCTGAGAGACCCAGGTGAAGATTGAGGGCTCTGTGCCTTCACCAAGGCCTTGGAAGTGAGTGTCAGCATCTCTTAGGCTTCCCCAGAGACAGCGGGAAATCTCGTCCTCTTCCCATGCCTCAGTTTCCCCAGCAGCAAAATGGAGCTAGCTTCTACCTTCCCACTGGAAGAGAGACAGGAGATGGCTGGGGCCTTGCTTTTTCTGGTCTTTCTGACCGCTCAGCACTTCTGCAAAGCAGGCCCTTGCCGCTCGTAAAGTGCTGCGAGAGTAAGCGCTGCGACGAGTGACAGATACCCTAGCTGGGTGGAAGCAGGTACTGCAGACAGCTATCTAGATGGATGGGCTGATACTGCAGATGGGCCGGGGCGGGAGAGAGCGGATCGATAATGTAGATATGGAGATAGCTGGCCCGGCATGAATAAGCCCAGCTTTGTAAATGAACACTGCGCTCTCAGGGCTCCCCAGTAAAGGCTGTTATCTCCAGACACTCCGGCTGTCTGGGTCCTTTCACAATACAGAGACGTGCAGACCAGGATATGAGTCAGCTAACAGGGCTCTTTCCCTGATCACTGACCAGCATTGCAAAGCCTGACACCGCTTTACAATGTTGGCTCACGGCGGGACCGTAGGCTCTTGTGGACTCAGTCAGGCGCTGGGGATGTGGGGTGGCTGTCACCTCCTCCAAGGGGAAGGGACCAGCAGGGAATTAGCCCCTGCCATCCTTCCTGATTTCTCCCGCATCCCGGTCCCGGATGCCTGCAGCCCATCAGTAACAGCAATCACCGACTGACTCTCCAGTTATCAAGACAGCGTGCTTATTCTGAGTTTATGAGAAAAAAAGCCAGGCGAAAGGCAAATGGCTCTTTTCCTTCATTGCTGGGCTCCGGACATGATGCAAGCATCCCTTCTCATTCCACAGAGCCTCTGGTTACATCAGTGCAGTTCATGTAACCAGAGAAGCAACCAGCAAGACACCCAGGATTTCCAAACCGGCTGACTTGGGAGGGTTTTGTGCCAATACAGTCTGGATGGGAACATTATGTGGAAGCCTGGAAAAGGCATGTGCTCCCCGGGGTGCGCCTCATTCAGGTCTCCCGGCTGTGTTCTCCCTGCAGGGCGCCTGCCTCCCAGAGGGTCTGTTCGGGTACAAGTCCCAGCCCTGCCTTGTCAGTCCAATGCTGAGACTGGAGGAAGAAAATAGCAGGTTTTAATCTTTCCTGGAGAAAGATGGAGGAAAGATCTTTCTCCAGGAAAGATTTTTCTCCAGGACTGGTCAAGCAAAGTGTCCACCTTGCTCTGTGCCCTCCCTCTGAAAACAGCTCTCAGCTGATCCCTGGGGAAAAGCCGAAGGACAAGACAAGCAACCAGTGTTATGTTCCCAATGCAGTCTTCCTACTTCCAACGACTTGTGCTCACGGACTTCTTGAACTGGAGGCGTTGCCTTTATATTACAGATGCAGGATGGATTTTTCCTTTCTGAACATGTCCATAAACTTTTAACATCCTGCAGCAAGGAGTTCCTCATCTTGATTGCAGAAAGCGATAACAGATGGTAGATGTGGCCTGGCAGGAGGTATTTTTGCCACCTCTGCGCTGTGTAGCCTTGGGGAAGTCAGTTTATCTGCAAAGAGGAGATGACTATGAAATAAGAGAAGTCCCCGCACAGCAATCCTTTGCAGTGACCCACACTGTTCCCAAACTAGGAACTCCTAACCTGAGCTCTGCCACTTCCCTGTGCTTCTGCCTTAAAAGGTGGTGCTCAGGGCCCTCCAAAACACATTTGTTAATAAAAAGAAATTTGGGCCGAAAGATCTCTTCAGGAAAATAATATAGCCATTCTGCCAAATCCAACCCCCTCCCCAGCCCCTGCTCCTCCTTTCTCCCCTCTTCCCATCTCATTTCCTTCCGAGCCAAAGAAATCTGTCTGCCTGATAGATGGCTCCTGACAAGCTGAGCAGCTAAAGATCACATGTCAATAGGGCTATAATTAGGAGAATTGAGCCCTGTCAGGGCCGGATGGATATTTATCTGAAATCAATGGCCAATAGGGTGGAAGGAATGAAGATGTGGGAGTGTTTGCTTTGGAGCTGCCGCGGCTCTTTACACCCTGTCTGCACAGGGTTCCTGTGGGCCAGGGCTTTCCTGCTGCCTGAAAGGGGAGAGGATTATAACATTAGCCACGGAGATCTGCTCTGGCCTCTGAGCACCGGGACCCTGGTGACCCTCTTGGGATGTGCCCACACCCCCCCCGGGGTGGGGACGGAAATGGGGAGAAGCGAGACTGGGAGGGTGGGTGCCGAGAGGGGCTGTGATTTAGCGGGGAGATAAGTCCTCCGCTCTTCCTCCCCACGTGAAAGGGGCACGTTAGCAACCCCACGTGCCGGGCTGAAGATCTCAGATGCACACAGGGGACTCAGGACTGAAGAGACAGAAGCTAATATGGACAAGGATGTTGTCCCTACGGTCCCCTCTGTCACCTCCCATACCCAGCTGGCATGGAGCTGGTGTCTACCCTCGACCCGACTCAGAAGATAAAGCCCAAACCACAGTGTTTTTCTCTGCCTGGGGTAAGCTGACAGGGCCTGGCCCACGGCAGAGCCAGGCTGTGTTGTGCAGAGTCCGTCTATGCTGGTCAGGTCAGACCAGGGGCTCAGAGCAGGGACTGGCCCTTCATGCTTGTGACAGTGCTGCTGGGGAAGGTGCTGCAAATGACAAGCTGAGACTTGGGCATCAGCCTCCTCTCTTTAGGCTGTTACAGGTCCTTGGAGGGCCCTGGGTTACTGCAGGGATTTTGTCGCAGGCCTTCCCCACTGCTGTGGCACACCAGCGCTTTTCCGATAACACAAGCACCCCCCTCAATGCAAACTTGCGCAATGCATGTTCCCACTCCAGTGCTGCAGGAGTGGGTATTTGCACCTAGATAAACACCCCGGCTTGCTCTCGCTTGGACTGTGGCATGAATCCTTCTGCAACTGTGGGGCTTTTGTGCAAAGAAAAGTTTGGAAGACCCCAGGTCCTGGGAAACCCTTAAGCATCTGCTTTAATGCTTCATTGGGGCAGGGGTTGATGGCCCGGCTTCAGAGCTGTTCAGCTATGAAAACAGCTGAGGTTAAAAGCATAAATGCTTTGGGAACATTTCTAGGCACCAGGCAGGATGAAGTCTAGAGTCACACAGGTCAGAGAAAGGTAGGAGGGAATAAACACAACCCCTCATGCTGTCTCAGGAGTTAAACTCCAGGCCAGAAATGAGCTGGAGGAAACCTCTGTGTTTCAGCCTTGCTGAGATTCATACTTCACATCGCTCTAGCAACTAGCTGGGGGACAACCCCATCCCATCACCAGCTCTGTGCAGGCTCAGCCTGGACAACAGCAGAATAAAACACTGCTGACAGCGGTGACGCTCAGTGGAAACCGTGTGGACCGAGCACAGGAACTGTTTTTTTCCTCCCTCAGAGTCTACCCCTTTTCAACCAAGGTGCAAAAACAAAGATTTTAAAAATTCCCAGGGATCAGAAATTAGAATCAGGAAAAACAGTGCTTCCCATTTTGGCAGTAGGAATCAGAAAGGCTCTCCTGGTATCCTCTTGTGACAGCATCCTCTCACGCACTGGGTGGCTGAAATCCCATCTGTTGACCTCTCATCACACCCTGGTGTAGCCACCAGTCACCACAGGCCTCTTCCGGATTCATTTCACTTCTGAAAGACCAGGGACGTGGAGGAAGAAACCGGGGAAGGGACAGGAGCCTGGGCTTTCCCCATGGCTCAGACAGTGGTGGCAGATGCCATGCAGCATGGGACGCTTCTAATTTATTGTAGCTGTAATTGGGGTTAATTAGTAGTGACCAAATTTATCTTCTCGTCTCTCATTAATCCCAAACACAAAAGAACCCTGTTTGCAATCAATTGCTGTTTAATTACAGCACAATAGCCGCCTCTTAAGATCGAAATCCCTGCTGGCTTGAGGCCTTGACAGCAAGGATGGGAAGGAAGAGATGCAGCCATGGAGGAGTTGGAGGATGAGGATGAAGACTCCAGCTGGGACAGGTATCATCCACTGCAGGGCTGGTGATGCTGTTGACCTGAGCAGATCCAGTGTGAGGTCTCCTGCCCCAGGTAAGGGATCAGGCAATCGGTTTCAAACTGGTAAACTTGGACTTGAGTTTTTAAACAACTCTTTGTGCAATGGGTAGGGAAACAGTGCAGGGTAGGGCTGATTGCTGGACTGCTCTGGGATGCCTTCCAGGCAGGCAGATCTGCTGCTGTCTACTAAATGGGATGGCCTGGATGCAGCTCCTGCCTCCAGGATATTGCTGCTCTGGTGAGCCAGGGGGCAGGAGATGTCCTGCCTGAGACCCAGATCCCCCAACAGCAGCTCCTATTGCTTAGTCCTGGACCTCAGAGGTTGCTGTGGACCTTATTGGGGCACAGCCTGGGCAGTAATGCTGCCTGTGAGCTATAAAGGGCCATGCTAGGACCTTGAGGAGAAATAGAGCAGTCAGAGAGCAAACGTGTTCCCCATGAGGTCTGGCCTTGAATCAACTGTTCAGAGGACATTTGGTCCTCTCTCATTCTGAGGGGAACAGAAACATAGACTCTTCCAGCCAGGGAAAGCAGGGAAGCCAGGGCCTCCTGAGTGTCCAGGGCCTTTCTTGTTCAGACTGGAGGTGTCTCAGATGCTCCAGGGACAGAGCTTCTCAAAATGACTGAGCAGGGGTGGTGATGGAAGAGACTTCCCCGTTTGGCTAAACCTACCCACAATGAGACCACAGCAGGATGCAATCAAGGGACATATACTGACCCACAAAGGCAAGAACAGTGAAAGAGAGGGGAAGAAAAGGGCCTGGACTGTGGGAAAGCTGCTATTTCTGCAAGTAAACACTGATTCTCCATCTTGGAGCTGACCCATTCCTGGGGCCAGGCTATCTGTAGAACTCATCTCCCTGGGACAACTTTTGAGAGCCTGAGCCTCTGACACACGGGGACTGGTGGGAACGAAGAGGCTGAAGAGAAGATAATGATGGATGCAGACAAACGAACCTCACAGAGGCTGGGACAGGACGGGTCCCTTTCAGGATAGTCATGTATTTCCTACATGGTCCTTGTCCAGTGCATGAGTAGATGTTGCTGCAGAAACACATGCAGCTGGCCTGTCGGATGTGCAGGGAGCAGAGCAACGGAAGGAGATGGAGAGAGCAGGGGAGACAGGGCAGGCAGGGTGGAAGGGGCGCAAATTGCTGTTTGCCGAGAGCTACATTTCCCTGGGAGTTGTTCCTGTCCTGCCCCCTCATTTACCCAGATAAATGTATGCTCAGTTAATGCTGTGAGTATTAAATAAACTCCCCGCCTGGTTTGCCTGCCTCTCCCTCCCAGCTGTTTAGGTCCCATCAATCTGCAGGATTATTGAGCCCAGTTTTGGAGTTAGTGGCGTGTTGAAAATGCTCCGGTCTTCCCTTTATCACTTTCAGATCAGCTCATCGGATGAGAATCCATCAGGGAAAGTAATGGGAGAGGCTGTGGTGATATATGGCTCTGCGCTACTGGATCAATTGGGCTCCTTCCTTCTCTCTGGCACAGGGACGAAGATCCTGCACGTGTCCGGGGCTGTGGCTACTGGGTGACTCTCTCTTAAAACAATAGGTTAATCAACGCTTCTCATTCCTGCAAGAATTTTGTCCTGGTGTGTGCTGGAGAAGCTCTAGACGAGAAAAAAAAAAATCAGCTGGGTCAGAAACAAAGTCCAGGGTGAAATTCCTCTGAGGATCTCAATTCTTGTACCCAAATGCTGACACTTTTTTACTACATTTAGTGCTTGAGTGGGTTCAGGGGAAACAGGAACAGCACCTTGAGATCTTGAATAAGGATCTCCTCTGGGGCTAACTTTTGCACCCCACTGGGACAAGGTACATCTGATGCAGAGGGGCAGGAGTTAGCACTGGGGACTGGTGCATTCTGAGCCGTTTTTCTACCTGGGCATGAACAAACACCCTCTCCCCAGGCCCTGTGCTGATTCAGAGGGAAGAGCACCACCTACTGAGTGTCCCTCACCACTTTCTTCCCCTTTTTAAATAGCATATTTCATTTTTATGTTTGTGTTCATAAATAGCCTTTGCTTTGCTCTGGAGAAGGCAGAAGCACATTTAACTCCAAGCCACCCTCCTGATCTCTCCAGACGTTTTCTGCTTGCATCGTTTTTCTTTCTAAGCTGCTTGTGTTAATGAGACTTGCCTTCCTTGGGATCTTTCTGCTTCCTGCCTTTGTGAACTAACAACTCCTTCATCCTGATGCCTCCCTGGACACAGATGGGATTTCTCTCAGAACGGGTGTGTGTCTGCAGACCTGGGAAGTGGAATGACTCACCCAACCTTTGGCTCAAAATCTAAACTAAAGCTAAATATTGGAGACTGTGACTCGTGAAACACAAACAGATGCAGCAATATATTTCCTCACATGCATACGTACATATGTGGACGTGCATATATGTGCTTGCATATACATTTTGATCCTATTTTGGTCAAAGATTTAGGGAACTGGCTAACGATTTTCATATCTGGGTTCAAGTTCTTGCTCTGACGGAGCCCTGCCTTTTAATATTGACTAAACACTTAAAAAATCCTAGAAAGTAGGTTGGGAGAAACTCACAGAAATCTCCAGTGTTTCTTGACTGTTTTTAATTGAGAACTTATTGAATTTTTCAGGAGAAAAGCTTCTGCCCAGACTCTGAAATATTCCCCCAAAGGCATTCATTTGCAACCAATACAAAATCAGACTAAACGTTAAACGTTCATTTGTCATTTCTCCCTGCTTTTCTTCCTATTTGTGTTACAAAAGTGTGTGTGTGTGTGTGTGTGTTTCTTCCAAGGAATGCCACAGGACACTTTCTGATGATTTATAGACCTTCTCCAGTCAGGGGTCCTCAGCTGCTTGAGTCACTTCATCTGCCTCCAAACAAACTGTGGTTTAGACACTGAAACTTCAGACCTTGTGGCTGTCTGGAACAAGAAGATCTAGGTGCAAGGTGGGAGTGAAGAGAGCCAGGTTTTGCAGTCTGTCTCTGAACGCAGCCTTGGTGGCAGGGAAAAATAAGTACCTACCAAGAGAAGACCATGGGATGGCTCAGCAGTACCAGGAAGACAGAAGGGACCATGTAAGGGCAGAAAGGGGAGGGTAGAGCAGGTCCAGGGTTCACCATGCTGCAGCTGAACATGCCCTAAGCAATGGGGGCAGCTGAAATGTTTTCTGCCAATAACCCACAGGCTTTGTGCATCCCCGTGACAGAATATGACACTCTGCAAAATGCGCTAAAGAGCAAATGAAATGCAGCTGGGGAGCTGGGGCTGCTTGACTTCAGAGCCAGCTCTTGGGCTTCTGGTAGGAGGCTGATGACCAGCTAACTGGCCAAGTAAAGGCATGCAGGAGTCTGGGAGCCTGCAAAAAGCCTCCTCAAAAGTCAAAGGGATGCGGCCCATGAGGAAGCGTTGGGAAAATATGAGACTGTTTAGTCCAGAGAGGACTAAAGGGATATGGGATAACAGTCTGCAATTATGTAAAAGGCTTCTGCAAGAAGGGGAGGGACACATGTTTCCCTGTGGATAGGACAAGTAATAAGGAGCTTAAAAATCAGCAAAGGCGATTTAGAGCTGTGGGGATAGAGAAGAGTGGGGATTAATTGCTGCAGGGGGAAGGGTGGCATCGCCAGTGCTTGAGGTTTGGAGGACAAATGTGTCAAGGAGGGCTTAAAGAGAGTGGATCCCACCATGCAGCCAGAGACAGAGAAGATGCTCTGGCAACATCCACCCGGCTGTTTTTTCCTGTGGGCATTTTGGCTGACCTGCATACCATGCAGCAACGTGAGGGAGTGCTGGGAGCCACACCATCTCCCATGTTGTGCAGGGCTGCTTTCTCTAACCAATTCTCCTGGCTCAGGCCCACAGCAGCCGAGGTAATGTGGGTCCATGCCTGCAGGTGTTGCATTTCAGCCTGGTCCTTCTCCCCACCTTTCCCATGCTTCCAACTTCACCTGCACCTTGGGACGGGGAGATGGTTTTTGGGTGGAAGGCACCCAGGAAAGTAGTGGTGAACTGATCACCCTAAGGAAGCAAATGTGCTGACCAGGCACAAGTCAGAAATAAAACAGAAAAACTTGAGAAAGCTCCTTCTTCCAGTAATTCCCAGGGAGAGGTGTCAGCCATGATTTCTGGAAGCCACACGCAGCAGAAAGCAGGGGATTGCTGGCAGCCCTAATGAAGTTACTGCCATCCGGCGATTAGGTTAGGAGATCCTCAGGGACTGGCCTGTGAGGTGATGGACTGAAAGCAGAACGGGAACTAAATTGCATTTCATTTCAATTTGGCCATAAATTTGATGATTTCGTCAGATAAGGAGTAAAGGGGGAAGGGAGGCGGGGGAAGCACAGGAGAGGGAGGGCTATGTGCCTTCGGCACGGCCAGGGCAGGGAGGGAGCAGGGGAGAGAGCGTGACACAAGAAATTACATCGTTCTAATTTGTACCATTGTAGATTATTAATCAGAAGTGTCAAAGGCTTTATGGATAGGATGTATATCACCTGCTTTCTATAGACTATTCACTGAAGTAATAAGGGCTGGGAATATAGGTTATTGAGCTGCCCTGGGATTTATGGGAGAGGGTGCAGGAGAGGAGATGTGCCATTGTTTCTACTTCCATGGGGTTCTCCATATGGTATCAGCATTTTGCTTTCCCTATCCCGTCTGCAGAAGGTGTGTGAGCAGGCTGTGAAGGCAAATGTCAAAATGGTTTCTGAAACCGTCAGATTGCAGTAAAGGTTGCAATCTATGGAGCATGAGCCAGTGAGACTTCCCAGTCCTGACCCCTCAAACTTTGACTCAAAAGAATCTGAGCTGCAAGGCAAAATAGACCCCATTGTAGTAGAGTTGCCCAATTATTATAAAGACACAAACAAGAGAATAGATTCAAATGTCTTTCCATTGTTGGAGGTTAATGCTCCGACACCTTAAAGAGATGATCAAGGTTCATTCCAATTTGGGGACCCCATGTGATGCCAGGTCCTGAGAACATGACGAAGATCCCAAATTGTCCCCTGGGACCAAGCGGCACCACGATAGCAATATCACCTGGGGCATGGCACCTGATCAGCTCACAGCGTTTATGTCAATGACAGTCTGTCATGATAGCATTACGTGGTATGTCAGGAAGGTGCCATGACAGTATAACCTTGCTCTCTTATGGCATGGGTTCATACTTGCATTGCAGGAAAATACTGTGTTGCATTTGGAGGTTGGACGAGATGATCTCCAGAGGTCCCTTCCAACCTAAACGATTCTGTGATTTGTTTAGCATGCTGATACCACTACAGTGGAAAGATCCAGTTTGTGATGTACTGAAGTTTCCACCTGAACGTTAGGATGTGATGAGGGCTTGGTACGATGTCTCATTTTTACCCCAAAGTGATGACATGTGACATCTCATCTCACCACTGCTATTTTCTTCCAATAGCGTGATGTCTTAGCTGGATGGGCTAAGACTTCTGTCCCGGTCTGGAAATGTCCTTGCACAATCTGCTGAGGTTTCAGTCTTCCTATTTTGATGTGGCAGTGCCTTGCAAGAGGGGAGGTTTTCTGCTCTGCTGCAATGCATGACTGGATGAAGGACTGGTACTTACTCAGGAGTATCTGGCCATGGCATAATGAAGTGAAGTCATGGCAGGGTGTACAACTCTCATTTCCATGACAAAGAGCCTGCCAGTCCTTGAAGAATGGTTGGTTATCCTCAAGCAATGGAGCTGGGTGTGATCTGAGTTTGTGCCCAGCTCCAGTTCTGTATGTCCCAAGTTCACATGATCATGATGTGGGAGGCTGAGTCAGTTTCTAGAGGACTATTCCTCCCTGGCTCCTTCTCTTCTCTTTCAGCTTTTCCTGGCAAATGGAAGTGAGTCCAAGACTATTCTGATGTCAAATAATTTCTTCTAGCCTTTCAGCTGCTGAATGCTGCTGCCCAGCGCTCTGGGACTTTACTTAAAAAGTATGGGACTTCACAGCACAGTTCTGCGGGACCTCACACATGGAATTTGCAGGAACATCCTCCTCTATAAGGACTGAATGGTGAAAATGTCTGCAAAAGGACTGACCTCCCTGGCTCAGGGATGTGGTAAAGATGTTCCAGTTGGATGTCAATGCTAAAATTATCCGGGTTTTAACAAGTACAGCTACAGAGCTGTGCTCTGAACTGTACAGTTGGGAGCCCTGGTGGCTGCCAGTGATCTCATGGACATAGCAACACACCTGCTCTGTCTTCTGCTGGCCATGCTCCCCCTGCACCCAGCTGACACAGGGCGGGGGAATAGAGATTCTCCGGGACAAGCTCTGCTGAGCCTAGGAGCTGTTTCGTGCTGGTACAGCAATGCAAAAATGTGACTGGAGGCTGGCCCACCCTTAAGGCCAAAGCTTTTAAACTCACGTGTGAGAGAGAGGGGAAGGCCATCACTCATAAATTTTAACCCAGGCAAAGGAAACTGCACTCTGGCTGTGGCTGAAACTGAGAAATCTGAAGGCATGTGGCTATCAAACTACTGCAAAAAGTTTGGCAGGCAGTTTTGTGACCGTAATTAATGCATGCAGTTGCCAGGAATTCATGTGCCGTCATGGAAATTTTGCACACGCTCCTTGTCTAGGAGTCAAACTTTCTGCTTCTGTGTCGGATTCACCCAGCTCATGTATGACTGGCACAGTCAGCACTGGTGAACAACATGAACCCACATTGTTGTTTCTGCTCTGTATTACGCTCCCCTCCTCTTCCTCTTCCTGCTTGGAAATTAATACATGCAATGAAGGTGGCAGAAATGATTTCCAGGAACTTCGAGCCCCCTGCAAGTCCTTTGGAAGCTATAGGATGTTTCTGACACTCTCTGAAGAGCAGTCATGAATCTGTTCTAAAAACACCAAAGCAGAGAGGGAAGGGATCTTTAGTATAACTTCAGCATGTTCAAAATGAGAGATTACAAGTGTTAAGAAAATAATGACCAGGAGGTACACGAAAAAAATATGCAAAAATCTATTTCACATGCACAATAATTTACTTTTAGATGTGCAGTAAAGTTTTTATATGCACAATAATTTACTTTTACATGTGCAATGATGTTTTTACACGTGCAGTAATTCATTTTTATGTGCAAAAGCTGACCAATTAAAAGCCCCGGTGCTAAACACGCCTCTGGCCAGTCCTGAATGCCTTTGATTTGGCATACAACTTCCCCAACACCAACACTCTCATGCAACAAGTTTGATTGCTTATTTCACAGTTGGTTCTGTCTGGCTCAGTGTAATGTACCTGGTATGAAATTTGGGGGTCCTGACTCATTTCCAGTTACCCCAGCACAAAATATAAGCAGTCCCATGGGATGGGTTCACTTCAAAGTCAAAACTGACCTGAGTTACTGGGAAGGGATGCAAGGGCCAGACAACCTGGGTTACCACCTGCTTTTCTCCATGACCTGCCCTGGGCAGCTACATGCACCCGTGGGAAAAATGCCAGATCAAGTAGGCAGCTCTGAGAACACATCTACCCTATCAAAAAACCCAGAAAAAATAGTCCTCCTTGGCTAGCTAAAACAGCAGGGCCTGCAGCTGCAGCTCTGTCCTCTCTTTGCCCTTCTCATCGTGGTTTTGCAAGTTTCCAGCTGATGGGTCTTAGTAGGATTGGAGTGTCACAAACCCTCCACTGTGGCATGATCCTGCATGCGGATCTCCAGTAGTCTTCTGAAAGTTGGTGGGATTTTTGGTCAGAGGACTTGAGCACTTGATAAAGCAATCTAAGGACCCCAAACAGGCCATGAACCTCAAGGCAACGGAGTGGAGCTAGTGAGAAACTTGCAGAGAAGCTGTCAAAGGACCAGTGAGAAACTTTGTCCGTTCAGAGGCCTCAGCTCTGCTTCCAACATCTTTTCCATCAGTCGCTTTATTTGGCTGTCACTTCAAAATCAGTGAGAGGGAGAGCTGAGTCTGTGTCTCCCTCAGATGAATACCCTGATCAAATAATACAGGTTTGGGGGTCTGTGTTCCCTCACTTTCTCCTGCATATTCTGTTGCCCATTTAAATAAAACACACATCTCTGCGTTGGTGCCTTGTGCCCAGCGTGGGTGTGCTAACCTCCAGGATGTTGCATGGAAAGGGAAATGTGTCCTTACTGCCTTGGAGACTTCATCCCCCTTGGAAACTGTCCACTGCACTAATTTGGTGAATTCGTCTGCCAAGGATAATTTCAGGATGACCAAAGGAACGGAAGAAATAAATGAATTTCTCCCACTGTGCTTTTGGCTATGTGTTAAAACTGCCGGTGCTGGATTAAATGCATCATCTCAGGCCACAGGGTCACCTCCAAGCAGGGTCCTGCTGGTCACACAGAGTCTTTGCCACATTAGAGGCAATTCAGTTACTTTGAGTGTGAATCTCAAATTACTGCAAGCCTGGCTCTTTCAAGGGGAGAAGCAGGGAAAGGGACTAGAAATATAAAGAACAGTCACCAGTAGACAGGAAAAAGAAAACTACTCACAGAATCATTTGCTTTGGACTGTTTGGGAGAGGAGGAAATGGTCATGGAAAACAACCATTTGGGGGAGGAGGAAATGGTTTGGGAGAGGATGGATGGTCAAGTGCAGCAAAATAATGTAAACAGAAGCACTTTCCTTCTGAGAAAACCCAAACCTTAAAAGAAATCTGGTTTAGCATCTGTAAATGTTTTGTGGAAGCTTGAATTCATCAGAAGAAAATGAATATTTTTATTTTCATCCAAAGTGTCTGTCTTTTCAAGAAAAAAAAGCTTCCATGAAAATCTTTTTTGAGCATACTATCCCACCAGCTTTAACCACAGGTATCCTTAAGTCATGGATTGCAACTTCTTTTGAGAGAGCAAAAGGCATGGCAGAGTGGTGAAAGTGTCAGAATAGCAAGATCTGTTTTCAAGTCATGGGCAACTCAGATGCAAACGATCTGAATGTTTATGGGTCACCGTCCCAAGAGACAGGGCATGAGATAGGCTGGCTGGCAGTGTCTGCAGCATGCCACCGCTGCCCGTGGCAAAGTGGGCTGGCCACCTCCTAAAGCACTTGCCTGCAACGCATAGGTGAGGAGAAGGCAAATGAAGGGTTTCTGTTGGATTGACGCATGCCAGAAGTGTTGGGCTGCCAACCTTAAAATGGCCTTTGGATTTTCCAGAAATTATAGGTGACAATTGTGAGCCTCAGATCTGACTGCAATCGAGGTTCTGAACCTTCCATTGGACCTTGTCTTGGCATGCAAAGGGGTACTAACAGGCAAGTGTAACATCTGTGGTTGTTTTTTGGGTGGGAATGCCCATCCCTGCTTGCCTCCATCATGTTCAAATCAAATTAACTCAGAATGGCACGTATGTTATTTTACAAGGGTCAGGTTCGTGGAAAACTAAAATCTCCTAAAAGACAAGTCAGCTGTAAAAGAAAAAAAAAAAAGAAATGGAAAAGTGCAAATGATGAATGGAGATGATTTAAAACAATATCAACACCAACAGCAAAGTGCCCCGAAAGCAATAATCCCTCCATCAAGAGTGACACTGCTCTGAAAAAGTGGCTTGGCTTAGAGGTGAGATGAAAGTAGCAACAGGCCCGTAAAATGAAAAAAATGGGTGTAGAGGGCACTGAATGTGCACTAGAAATGTTATAGAAAATCAGTAAGATGAGCAAAAAGACACAAGAAGTCTCCGGTCAGTACAGCTGAGGGCAGTACAGAGTTTAAACATGTTGGCAACAGAAGGAACTATTGTTACCACAGTATTGATCCCTCCTTGGAAGGAACAGTGGATGTATCAATAATGAAACATGCAAAGCATGCATTTTCAACAAATGTTCGTTCTGTATTTGGAAGGAAAAATAGGATTTGTATCTGACTATAGTGAGGGAACCATTTCTAGGCCCACGTTAGCTATGGGACATACCAAGCAGCCCCTCTTAAAAACATAAAGCTTTCTGAAAACAGCAGATCCTAACTACAGTCGAGTGTTTTGAATAAACTGACCAGCGAACTTTATTTGTTTTTGAGAAGCCTTGGAGGACTGGACGGAGAGGAGGCAATCCAGGGGAGGGTAAGAAAACTAATGTTATGCTAGCATGTTAAAATGGTATAAATAGGAGGACTTGAATAATTATTGCCTGCCATTGATTCTAGGCAAAATGAAGAAACACCTCACCAGGACTCGATTAATAAAGAATTACAGGAACATGATGCTAATCAGCAGGGGGTTATGGGAAATCGGTCTTGTCAAATTAAGTACCTTTTATAAACGCAATTACAAGAGTGAGGATAATTAACCACTGGAGGAGCTTACTGAGCGTTCTGGTAGAATCTCTTGGGTAGACATTTAAATCAAGATGTTTTCCTAAAAAATATATGATTTGTGCGCTGCCCAGAACAATGGGGTCTTTGTCCATTCCTGGAGGACCAGAGTCAAAACACTGTAACCACAGCCGCCACAGCTGAAGAGGGCATTCACTCAGGACGGTAACATGGGTTGTGTTATCCAACACCTTGAACTAGTTGGTGGGTTTTGCAGTTCAGATTCATACATTAATGGAGAAATCTAATTTTAACGTATCTACTACTGGCTTCTTATAATGAGGGTAGCAGGTGACTGGAGGCCGGGAAGTATGCAACACTTTCAAACAAAAGGGAGAAGAAGGACTTGTTTTGTTATTGTAGGGTTGCATCTAAACACACGGGTAAATTGGCCTGCACCAGTGTTTGTGCTGTCCTCTTGTCAGTGATGTCCTAGCACTCCTCAGCTGGCACATCCAGCAGTTGATGTTTCCTGCACAAGTTTCTTCCAAAAGGCTTACAGTGTGTGGACTGAAAGAAGTTCTTCTGGGAAAGGTCTTGTTTCAGATGGCTTCACTGTGCTGTGCTTATGTTAGAGAAGCCAGGCTGAAGAAATACAACTCACAGGGACAACCTAGGACGCAAGTCCATGGAAGTCCACATAGCCTTAGAGAAGCACTTTGGCACAGAGAAGGTTTGCTCTGAGGCCCCAGGGAGCTGTTGGCCATGGCTCTCGCTCCAGAGCCACGAAAATAACCTGGTGCTAGGATGCACTTCTTCTGACTTTGAACACCTAGAAAGTGGAAATTTATTCTTTGGGAAGCTAAAAAAGGTAGTAGTGGACTGGTCTGATGTGGTCTTGGGGCCTGCATTCAGGAGATGTTCTGAAACGTCAGTAGGAGTTTGCTATTTCGGGCAGTGACTGAAGTGGTTTACTCTGTGACCGTGGGCAATGTCCTTTCAGGCCACCAGGAATGGATAGGACTCCTTTCCACTGGCTGTGAAATTAATACTCTTCAGATCAGGCTTCTAAATTTGGATCCAGGACTTCTGTATTCTGACTGTGGTGGAGAAGCAGCTGCTGAACACGCTGGCTAGATATTCTACAGTTGCTTGTGGCCACCAGACCGCATCCTATGGGCTGAGAGTGATGGGGTAATCAGGAGTGTCAGGCTATGTGCGCTGATTTGTTATCGACCTGTTTGATATGCTCTCACATTTCCATGCATCTTCCCCTCCTGCACTCCATAAAATGCAACACGAAATGTCTCCTCTCAATTGAGATGCTCTGTTTTATTTGGGCAGAGAAATCCACTTAAACCTTTTTAATTTGTCTTGTTTGGATATGGGTATAATTTTGGTTGTGTTTTATGGGTGCCCGGTTCATTTTACTTCCTGTAAATCGTCCCTTTAGTTACTAGGGCTTCTGGGAAGTTGTAAATTCTCCCTCCTATCTTCTCCGTAGAGTTTACGTTGTTTTACAGTTTCATTAATAGGTTCTTTCCCAGCTAGGTTGATGAAAGTTATTGACCTAATCATAACCTATTAATTATGACAGTAAATTCCACTCTTGGAAATGTTTTACTGAGCAAATGTTACTTGGAAAATCTGCAGGTTAAACTGGAGTTCCAAGAACTTTAAATCTACCGTTCATTGCCCCAGTCACAGAGCTACAAGTCCTCCTTGGGAGAAGCATGTATAGCACTGCTGGTTTGGGACTGAGAGTAACACACATGGAAACACGTCCATCTCTGATCTGCAAAGCGCGCTTTAGGTTGGACTGATATTCTGAGCAGTGGGCAACAGGCTGTTGGATGCTGGATTGCAAGTAACAAAGAAGGATTGCTTTGGCAGTTACCCCTGCAAAAGAAAACAGGAGAAAAAAGGTGGAGGAGGAATTTCAAGATTTCTTATTCAGGGAGCACTGAGCTTTTCTAAATCCTGTCTCTATATGCTTGAGTCAAGTGTGGCAACTGGGGTGCATTCAGGTTATTTGCTGTGGTGGCTAGAAGAAGGAAAGTGCCAGCCAAAAAAACAATATATTTACTTCATCTCCAAGGCTACCAGCCCATCAGAGGTCAGGGCGTATCCCAGGTGTCTTTCATAGGCACCTTCAGTGGCCATGGCAGGTTCTCTGCTGGATATCTGTGAACATAGGCTCTAAGGATGTAATTTCTGTTTAAAGCATTTGAGTCCTGGCTGGGGATCCCCTAAAGCCAGGGGAAAGATCTCTCTTCTCTCAGTTCGTTCTCCCCAGAAATTGGTTCTGCCCTGTAGTCCCAGTTACAAATGCCCCATCAGGAAACACGCTCTGGAATACAGCTGCTGAGAGGATGGCTCCTTTCTGCATCCTGAAACCTCTCAGGAAAGCCACTTTGCTTACGAGAGAGAGGGGACTCCCCAGGGTCGAAGGACTTGTGTTAGCCTTTTCGAATCACCATCCATGGCGGGAACTGCAAGAGGTCTCAGCTGGGTTCGGTGCCCAGTTCAAAAGGGCACTAAACATTCCTAGTTAGGCACATACGCATCGTATGGACAGACACACATATAGGTATCTATACATGCAGATAGCTACACAGAAGTATTTACGTGTTTTCATACATGCACACATTCAGAGCACATGCCCTGAACACACAGTCAAAGATGATGGAAATGTTACTGGGCTTTTTCTTGGTGGGGGCCTCAAATTCACTGATGATCACCCCATCGTTGTAACACAGATGGGGAACTGGGTTACAAGGGAAAGTCATAAAGGGAGGAGGCAGCAAAAGAAAAGGAATACCTCCAGCCCTGGGTCTCATGGCAAGCCCACGGCAGCACTGGACTTCCAGTTGCTTTACTGGTACTAAGATCCTGCTCTTGTAGAAGATGCAGTCTTGGGCAGTCAGCCCTGACAGTCTCAGCAGAAGACCAAAAAGAGAGAGGTAAGAAGGAAAAGTTGAGAAAGGTTATATGCAGAGGAAGGCGGTGGGATGGAAATAGAAGCTCTTTTCCAGCGCTGTTTAAAAGGAAGCTGAGCCTGTAGGAATGGAGATGACATGAGTGTCATCCCCTTTGCAGAGCTGTGCTCAAATTGCCAGCCGCTTTTAGGACTTTTAACCTAATTCAGTAGCAAGGAGAAAAGTAACTTCTGCAAGGGATCCAAGCTTTCAGTGCAGGGGGACTGTCTTCACTGTTTCTTTCACTGCATCTGAAGGATCCCACCCTCCAAAGAGGTTCTCAGAGATGGAAACCAAAGCATCAGCAATGAGGGTCTGTCAGGGACAGGACGGTGTGCTGATGATTGCAGCCCTTCATATCTTCCTTTGCCTTTAAACACAGAATCTCATTTGGGTGCTTTAAAATTAGAGGCTATAAATCTGGACAATATCCCGACGCCCCTCCACCCTTCACAGAATCACAGAATCGTTTAGGTTGGAAGGGACCTCTGGACATCATCTAGTCCAACCTCCCTGCTCAGGCAGGGTCCTCTAGAGCAGATTGCCCAGGATCACATACAGACGGGTTTGGAATATCTCCAGCAAAGGAGACTCCACCACCTCTCTGGGCAACCTGTTGCAGTGCTCTGTCACCCTCACAGTCAAGAAGTTTTTTCTCAGCTTCAGATGGAACTTCCTGTGGTTCCGTTTGTGCCCATTGCCTCTTGTCCTGTTGCTGGGCACCACGGAGAAGAGGCTGGCCTCATCCTCTTGACACTCCCCCTTCAGATACTTGTACACATTGATCAGATCGCCTCTCAGTCTTCTGAACAGGCCCAGCTCTTGCAGTCTTTCTTTATAGGAGAGGTGCTCCAGCCCTCTAATCATCTTGGTAGCCCTCCGCTGCACTCTCTCCAGGAGTACCATGTCTCTCTTGTCGTGGGGAGCCCAGAAGTGGACACAGTACTCCAGGGGAGGCCTCCGCAGGGCTGAGGAGAGGCCGAGGATCACCTCCCTCCACCTGCTGGCAACGCTCTGCCTAATGCACCCCAGCATACCATTGGCCTTCTAGGCCACAAGGGCACACTGCTGGCTCATGTTTAACTTGTTGTCCACCAGCACTCCCAGGTCCTTCTCGGCAGAGCTACTTTCCAACAGGTCAGTCCCCAGCCTGTACTGGTGCATGGGATTATTCCTCCCCAGGTGCAGGACCTTGCACTTGCCTTTGTTGAACTTCAGGAGGTTCCTCTCCGCCCACCTCTCCAGCCTGTCCAGGTCCCTCTGAATGGCAGCACAGTCTTCTGGTGTGTCAGCCTCTCCCCCCAGTTTAGTATCATCAGCAAACTTGCTGAGGGTGCACTCTGTCCCTTCCTCCAGGTCATTGATGAATATATTGAACAAGAGTGGAGCCAGGACTGAGCCCTGGGGGACACCACTAGCCACAGGCCTCCAACTTGACTCTGCGCCATTCACCACAACCCTCTGAGCTCGGCCATCCAGCCAAGTCTCAATCCAGCTCACCATCCACTCATCTAGCCCACACTTCCTGAGCTTACCTAGGAGGATGTGATGGGAGACAGCACCAAAAGCCTTGCTGAAGTCCAGGTAGACAACATCCACTGCTCTGCCCTCATCTACCCAGCCAGTCATTCTGTCATAGAAGGCTATCAGATTAGTCAAGCATGATTTCCCTTTGGTGAATCCATGCTGACTACTCCTGATCACCTTCTTGTCCTCCAGATGCTTAGTGATGACCTCCAGGAGGAGCTGTTCCATCACCTTTCCAGGGACGGAGGTGAGGCTGACAGGCCTGTAGTTTCCTGGCTCCTCCTTCTTGCCCTTTTTGAAGACTGGCGTGACATTGGCTTTCTTCCAGTCCTCAGGCACCTCTCCTGATCTCCAGGACCTTTCCAAGAGGATGGAGAGTGGCCTAGCGATAACATCCGCCAGCTCCCTCAGCACTCGTGGGTGCATCCCATCGGGGCCCATGGATTTATGGATGTCAAGTTTGGACAAGAGATCTCTAACCTGATCCTCCTCCACCAAGGGAGAGTCTTCCTTTCTCCAGCCTTCCTCTCTTGTCTCCAAGGTCTGGAATTCCTCAGGACTGGCCTTATCAGTGAAGACTGAAACAAAGGTAGCATTCAATAACTCTGCCTTCTCTGTATCCTTTGTCACCAGGGCACCTGCCCCATTCAGCAGCGGGCCCACGTTTTCCCTAGTCTTCCTTTTGCTAGTGATGTATTTGAAGAAGGCCTTCTTGTTGTCCTTGACATCCCTTGCCAGATTTAATTCCAACTGGGCCTTAGCCTTCCTTGTCGCATCCCTGCACACTCTGACAACGTCCCTATGTTCCTCCCAAGTGGCCTGTCCCCTTTTCCACATTCTGTGTACTTCCTTCTTCTGCTGGAGTTTGGCCAGGAGTTCCTTGCTCATCCATGCAGGTCTCCTGCCCGCTTTGCTGGACTTCTTCCTCAGAGGGATGCACTGATCCTGAGCCTGGAGGAAGTGAAGCTTGAATATTAACCAGCTTTCTTGGATCCCTCTTCCTTCTAGGGCCCTACCCCAGGAGATTCCCCTACGTAGGTTCCTGAAGAGGCCAAAGTCAGCTCTCCTGAAGTCCAGCGTTGCAATCCTACTCATTGCCCTGCTCCCTCCTCGTAGGATCCTGAACTCCACCATCTCATGGTCACTGCAGCCAAGGCTGCCTCCAACCTTCACATCTCCAACTAGACCTTCTTTGTTCGTTAGTACAAGGTCCAGCAGCGCAACTCTTCTCGTTGGCGTCTCCCCCACCTGGGTCAAGAAATTATCATCAGTGCTTTGCAGGAACCTCTTTGACTGTTTGTGCCTAGCTGTGCTGTCTTGCCAACAGATGTCAGGGTGGTTGAAGTCTCCCATGAGAACCAGGGCCTGTGATCGTGAGGCTACTTCCAGCTGTCGGTAGAAGGCCTCATCGATGACTTCCTCCTGGTCAGGTGGCCTGTAGTAAACCCCCACAACAGTGTCACCCATGTTACCCTGCCCTTTAATCCTTACCCATAGGCTCTCAACTTGCTCTTCATCCACCCTGAGGAACAGCTTCATACATTCTAGTTGCTCCCTCACATAAAGAGCAACTCCACCACCTCGCCTTCCTGGCCTTTCTTTCCTAAAAAGCACATAGCCATCCATGACAGCATCCCAGTCATGTGAACTATCCCACCATGTCTCTGTCACTGCAATGAGTTCATGGCCCTGCGACCGCACACAGATCTCTAACTCTTCCTGCTTATTCCCCATGCTGCGTGCATTGGTATACAGGCATTCCAGAGAGCCAGTCAAGCATGCAAGCTTCCCAGGAGAGGTGCAAGAGGATCCTCCATAGCCATGTCCCATGCTGTCTCCCCTGGCTGTATGTACCCGCTGGAGGCATCCTGACTCGAGCGGTGTTTTACTGACTCTCCTGCCACTATACCACTCCCCTTCCCCCATCTTGCCTAGTTTAAAGCCCTCCTTACCAGGCTGACCAATCTGTTGGCAAAGACGCGCGTGCCCCGCTTGGTAAGGTGGATCCCATCGCTCCCCATCAGCTGTTGATCTTCAAACAGGGTCCCATGGTCATAGAAACCAAAGCCCTGTTGCCAACACCGGCGGCGCAGCCTTGCCGCAAAGATTTTTTTTTTCATTTTGTAAACAGTTTTCGAAGTTACCCTAAAGACTGCAATATTCTTAACAGCCTCCTGGAATGACAAATTCAAAGCATGGCTACAGCAGTTTAGCTCCTATCGCCTCTCATTGCAATCCTATTTCTGTACCTGCTGCATTATCCACGTCCTCGGTGATTCTGGAATGTAAGAAGTAAACTCAACTATACATCTTCAATCACTGATACAATTTCATCTCCTAATTTGCAGTGAAGTCCCCAAGAACATTTCTTTTTGGCATCTACCTACTGCAGACACTAAACTATCTGCTCTATTTTGGACTTGTCTTTTGTTTCATGCACCATAATTCTGTACCGGTCTCCTAACACGTTCCTGTGAATTTAAGGTCTATTTCCATTATTGCAGTTTAAATAACTGGACTTGCACACTTCTTGACTTTGATATATCACAGCCACATTCCAATTTGCATACAAAGCACAAAGCACTTGAATCAACCTGCAGACATTCTCTTTACTTAAAGTCATATTTTCAGCATGTTCAGTGCAGTGGGTCTTAGGGAGTAAGACCTTGTCAGGCATGATAACAACCGCCATGAAGTATTTTCCCTAGAAACTTTTGGTAGGATTCATCTCGTTGAGATGAGCAACGGGAAAAGATGATCAAAAAATGATCAACAGCAAAGTCATTCGCATCTAAGCTGCATATCCAGGCTCCTGTTATTCAGAGCCAGTCAGTAATGCCAATGGAGTTTAGGGTGCATTTTTCTAACCCAAGAAGTTTTTCCTGAAGAGACGATCAATCCCTAACTTCCACCAACCCTGCTGAGCGAGTTCCCATTGGCAATTCATCCTGTTCTCCCAATGTTCTTATTTTTCCTGGTGGGGCTGAAGGCCTCACGTGTTGTTGATGTATTTCATGATCTTCAGTGCCTTTGCGGTGATTTGAAGAAGCACAGTGGGTGTTAGATGCCCCATGACTGGGATACCAACAGAGTGAAAAATTCCTCAAAAAATCAATTGAGAGTAGTTTGGTATAAGACTGTGCAAGAGTAAAAATAGTACTGATCTCTTTCTCCCGACTACCAGGGGAGCCCGCATGGCTGATTTTGGCTAGAGGGGACATTGATCTGACTAGATGGAATCATCTGCCTTGTCTCTGCCTGGGCTGGTTTCCTGGGCCTCCTTTGTATTCAGTGTGGACAGAGCCAAGAGTTGGAGTTCAGGACACAGCTCACCTCGTTTCTGCAATTGTTCAGCTGAATCAGCCCAGTGCTGGTTCCCCGGGGGGAAAAATGGTACAGAGTTGCAGAATTAAAGACAAATAGAAGCTCTCCGAAGTTGCGAGCTCCTCTGTTGGCTTCCCACCATCCCCGCTGTCTCTGCCGAAGAGACCAGGAGATGGGCGTCGGAATGGAAGTGACAGCTTTTATGTTTTGCTTAGATAATCCCTGAGTCTCTCTCTTTGTCTCCTGAGAGAGATAGGTCTTCCTGCTTACAGAAGACCCTTAGCCCTGAGGAGAGAAAGAGCTGTGGTGACCTGCAGAAACACCTCACCAGGTAGGTTAACCTTCCTCAGGCACACATAATCCTCCCTCCTCCCAGAATCAGCTCCAAAGCAAGGAAGAAAAGGGCCTAGAGCCTGCTGCAGGATGTGGTACCAGCTACCACGAGCTATTGGTGTACTGTGGGGTGAAGAGAAGCATCAGAAGCTTGGATGTCCTCCAGGCTGGAGAGATATCTGAGTTATTGGGGAAATTGTTCTTGCTTCTGTAATTACAGATAACTTCCACTCCCCACCCCCGACCAATATTGTCTACCGTTTCATTGGTTAAAACATATTTTTATTCAAAAAAACAATAGCTTATCTCCTCAAACAGACAACTAACTGTCAAGAAGTCTTAGCAGAGCCTGCAGTTCTTTGCCTGAGCTTCCTCGTCTTTTTCTCACTTGATATCAGGAGATGAAAACGAAATATACTTTTCTGGAAATCTCACAGCAATGGCAAGGGCAGTGTTTGGCCCCAGGATGCCTCAGACACTTTAGATTTAGTATTGCTAGTGATGGAGAGAGGGAAAAGCAAACCTTCACTGGGAGAGGATCCAGTCTTGGGGAAGAGGGTGTCAAACTGTACCGTCCGTATCTGTGAAGCAAGGGAGGAAAGGGAGAAGATGTGAGTGAGAGAATAGGACCAGGCTGATGAGACTGGGTAATAAAAGCCCAGTGGATGCTGCAGTGCTGGAGATCCTGAGCTATGCACATTTGCCCACAGCTAGGCTGAGATCTATGCAACTCATTGCACATAGATCACCGAAAGGGGTGACATGGCTACATAACACAGACATGAAAAAAAAGTCTTGGTGCATCCAGTGTGTCATGATGAAGACAGGTGATGACAACCCCTGGTGACTATAGTAGCAAGAGGCCGTTCTCCTGACCCCCCGGGGAAGGGATTTATCCGACAAACTTCCCATGCTCTGAAGTCCCGGCAGGCAGGGAGGAGGGAGTGAGTCTCCAGCCTGCCTTCGTCCTGAGCCCACCGCCCGAGAGGAGCTGCGGATGCGGCTGGAGGTCACGGCTGATCTTGGTGCTGATGCCGCAGAGACACATGTCTGGCCCGTCCTGGCCCTGGCTCTCACCCCAGGCCTGCTGCCGCCGGCTCTCCATCCGATACGCCCTCCCTTCCGGAAGTGGGGCCCTGTCGGCTCAGCCAAGCGCCAGGGCTGTAGATAGAGATGAAATCAGAGCTGCCCTGGCTTGGGTTACAGGGACGGCTTTCTTTTCTGATTAATAATTTAGGACTCCCCTGGGATGGGAACATGACATCATATCCCACCCTCTTCCTACTGCCACCCTGAGTCCAGGCCTTTTCCTTCCCTCTTTCTCGCCATTTCTCCGCACCTCGGTCTTCATGCAGCTGGAGAACTGGGGACACCTCAGCACAAAACTGTGACAGCTCTGTGCCCCCCTAAGGCGGCTTCAGCTAGCAGCAGATAACCCAGCCCTTTTTGGAACGAGGTTTGGTCCCCTTCAGCCATGCTCGGAATGAGGGAAAAGATAACCATCATTTTCTGTCTCAGGCCTTTCATGGGAAACTTTTGTCATCCCGTGACGGGTTTGTTCAGTGAGCAAGAGCAGCTAGGTTCTGCCTCTGCTTGGAAAGGAGAGTGGAGCAAAAATAGTAAAGGTCCTGTCAAGCTTCATGGTGAAAAGCAAAGCCTGAGTCTCGCAGCCCAGAAGACAGAAAGTTGGTGAGGATCCTGTTGTGCTTAGGGTGGTGCTGGCAGTTAGCACCAGTGGCTCCTGCTGAAGATGTAGGTTATAGCTGAGGTTGTAGGTTATAGAGGTGTAGATTATAGCTGCAGAAGATAAAAATATGCCCCAGCGTCCTAAGGATGCCTGCAGAATAGCTGTCACTGGTGAATGAGCCATTTTTGCCAGGTCTTCCAGTTGCTACTCACTCCCAGTATCACTTCTGTCTCATGCAGACCAAGCATCACTGGCCTGGTGTCCAGCCACCCTCAGGCCATGCTGTGCAGAAGGGGCAGCAGGCCCTCATCTCAGAGAATACCATTTGCTTCAAAGCAGAAGAGTCCTTACCCGGCACTGTCAGCTGAGACATCCCCACACCACCTTTCTTCCACATGTTTGGTGAAATTCATGGCCTCTGGTGCCACAGTCCATAGAGAGAGCCAGGAAATGCCGTTGCAGGAGGAGGACCACAAGGAGCTGGATCTGCCTACAGAGTGCTGGGTGGATGCCTGAACTTGTCCACCCCAACAGAGAAGCCAGCAGGGCTCGTTGCTGTATCACGCATGGGTTAGAAAACAGCTTGGCAGGGTCCGAAAAGCTCAACATGTCTGTAAACATCTCCTGAATAATTTGCCAGCCCTGTGCAAGAAACACAGCAAGGAGCAAACAATGGCCTTTCTTGAGCAAAAGCCAAAAGACCTCTTATATGTGACTTGCTGGACTTTTGCTTTTTTTTTTGGGACACTGAGATACCCAAGGATTACTCCCCACTTTCTATGTTTTTCATACGGTGTGAAATAGTATCTTCTGTCATGCGGGCCTCTGGGACCCCTCAGATAAATTCAGCCCCATCTTAACTGCCTAGTACCAACTCCAGGCAAGGCCTAGGGTATGGCAGAGCACCAGGTATCATGCTTAGATTGCTTAGATACTCCCCTAGAGTATCTAAGAGCTATCTATAGTAGGTGGCTCAATCTGCCATGAGAGATGGGCCATGACCTTGAGCAACCTGCACCTCAGCCTGCCTGTCTTTGCATTCATACAGCTAGCTAGGAGAACAACTAGCCCTCGGTGGCTCTGCCTGTAATAGTAATTAAAACAAGTTTCAGCCCAGTTTCTGGCCCTGAAGTCAACTGACAGCACAGTTTGAGTCCACACAGCTGTTATCTTGCCTTCCTGGATAGGGTGACCACGTCCAAACTTCGTACTGGGATAGGTCTGCAGTCAGACTGGGCTCAGGCACTGCCTGGGACAGGACATGTTGGCCTGGGCCAAAGCTGCACTAAGGACTCTGTGGTCAATTGCAGGACAGGTCGCCTTTCCTAGCTCCGTTAGTTTAACAGTGCAGGCAACGCCAGCGCATCCGCATGGGTTAGGGAAAGCCAACCTCCCAATGTGCATAGGTGCAGCTGGCTATGCTCAGCCCCACACGTCTAGACCAAAAAGAAGGGATGAAAATCTGCTTCAGAGTTGCTCTTAGGTCTGCACCTTGGTGCATTCCTGCATCCTGAATATGTGGCTGATGAGCTGGTCCGGACTTGCAAAGGGGCTTGGACCTGCCTGTAGACAGACCTCCTCCCTTCCTTTCCCAAAGCTCTTCCCTTGCAGCTTTATTCAGGAGCAAAAGACTTTCGCCAGATCTCTGCAAATGAAGTTTCTTTACCCCATCCTTCACCAGAGCCCAGAGAAATGTCTCTGCATCTCCAAAACAGCAGAAGAATAGTCCCAATGTTGTCTTCCGCATTTTTTCCACAGTCCTGGCTGTCTCTGATTTAGGTCGTGGCTCCACAACAGCAGAATCAGGCCCTGGATTTGCAATTTTTGTGACCTGCATTTGATTTCTCCTGTCTGACTCTTTTTCTCTTGGTCAGGGGATTTCAAGTGTTAGCATAAAGAAGCCCTGGCTGAGATATCTGATTTATCCATCTCCTAACCTTGACTTTATTTCATGGTCACGATTCTAACTGCTAATGTTACGTTACTAGTTTAACTGTCTGATTTATCCATGCTCACCTCACACATTACTTCATGGTACGGGTTTTAAATGTTAATTTTAATAATAAAAGTTTTACGCCCCTGGCGCTTCCTATGTGGGTTGCTAACGCGGGGACATTATTTCATAGGACGAGGGCTTTAAAAGCTAATGTCATAATGCTAGTTTAATTGTCTGATTTATTTCTGGTAAGGATGGCTTCTAGAGCCATGTGCATGTGGGAGGAAATTGGTGGCCAGTGACAACGTCTCACTTGGTGTTCAGTGGGAGCAGGAGGTTCTCAACAGCTTGTTTATGGTGGTGAAGCGCCGGTTTTGCTAGGGAGGGAACTGCAGTTTCGACAGGCAAAGGAATGCGTCTAATGTAGGGGGGGGTCCCACGCAGGCAGGGGCTGGGGGAAGGAAGAGGCCAGAGTGTGGCAGGATGCTGCACACGGGCAGATGGCTCCAGGGACCTGAGCAACCAGTGTCAGCTGGGCACTGCATCTGCAAGTGGTTTCTGCAAGCAGGAATGTCCCTTCCCCCCCCCATCCCTGCTTGGCTGCTCCTCAGCCCCACTCTGCCCTCTGCCCCACCAGGAGCATGGGGAACAAGGGCCGTATAGTGTGCCGAAATGGAGGGGGGGATGGAGAAAACATGTGTGGGATGCAAGGGGAAGCAGAAGGCACATGCTTGTGGGGTGTCACTTGCTTGCCGCATGTGTGCTAGCGTGGGAACAGCGATGCTGGCCCCATGCGCGCATACCAGCGAGGGGAAGGCGGGAGGGCAGGGTGAGGGTCCTCTGGGGACGGCAGATGCTGCGTGGCTGAGCTGGGGTGGGGAAGCATGCGGGCAGCCTGCCCAGTAGGAGATATGCAAAGCACTCGTGCCCACCCAGTGTAATGGAGGATCTTTTCCAGGTCTGCCAGTGCCAGGTTTATGAAACAGAGGCAGCGTCCCGTCCATGTGGCTGGGACATCTAACCATGGCAAAGGAGGGACCCGTGCATACAGACAATACCTCACAGGGACTGGTCTCCCTGTGACATAGCTGGGGAATAAAGGAACAAATGGTCCTGGATATTCTGCATCATCCGAATGTCAGAAAAGAAACTTGAGGGCAGCATGCCAAGTGGAAAGCCCCTGTCCGGCATCTGTTGAGCGGCGCATTGCTGCCTGTTCCTGTGGACTCACAGTCCTACGTGGCTGCAGTATGGTCCAGGTAAGCTGGTGAGGTTCAGAGCACAGCTAGCCTCTTGCTCGGGCAAAGCATGGAGCTTGTAGGGTGGAGGCTGGGGACAGCACTGGAGGTCTGAGCTGGAGGCACCAAGGCATGTTGCCCTGTGATGGCCTGATCCAAGTCTTCTCCTGAACTGCTGCCCGTGGATGACTGTTCCGGCGCAAGCTGGGGAGCTGCTGATGCACAAAATGAGGGTCCTAAAACTGCATGGTCAGCGCAAAGCTACCCTGGGACGTAAAACAGAGATACGGATCCGGCAGCAAGGAGAACTTCTGCTTCCCCTTTTTCTCTTAGGCCCAGTTTTACGTGTGGCTGGGAATGACCTTTCTCTGCCTCTTGCTCTCCAAATTAGGCAAGCCCGGTTATTCCCACCAAAAGACTCGGTGCCTGTCCCGTGCGGATGGATCATCGGCTTCAACAGTCAGTAGCTGCATCTGGGAGACCAGCCTGCTCTCATTCCTCCACCGTCAGCGGAGGGAGAAGGTATGGTATGCCTGCGCCAGAGCAAGGGCTCAGGCACTGTCCTGCGGTTATCCACCACTCTCCTGTTAATCTGCTTTGGAGGGCAAGAGCAATCAGCTGTCTGGGTGTGAACTGTGCCATGTCACTTGCTGCAAAGAACGTGCCTGGCCTATTTTATTTGCTGCTGTAAATACGACCTTTCCATCTACTTTGCCAGTTGCTATCTGTAGCTCAGCCCTGTGCACAACTCAGCTCTTAGGAAGGGCCCAGTTCAGGACAGCAGAAGAATAAAGCTGTGGTACCTGAGTTCCCAGAGATCTTTTCTGTCCAGCCTGCACAAAAAGTGCTCCAGGATGTGTGTGCACAGGGCTGTGCGTGCACGGGGCACATGAGCACTTGCACATGTGACAATAGCGTGGAGAAACCAGAGCAAGTGGTTGCATACACTCATGTGATGGCACAGCTGAACCCAGCACTCAAAATACCTACCTGGGTACCAGCGTAGGCATGAAGAAAGGAAGATTGAACAGCACACGCCTTTACTTTCCTGTGACTGCTATGTATTTGCTGTTAACATCAGAAAGAGGCATCTTTGCTTTCAATCCTGTTCCAGATTTTCTCTGCTTTCCTTTGGATTGTGAAATTCTCCCGTTTCTGAAGCCACTTAACATACAGGGGAAAGAAAGTGAAAATTCAATTGAATAAACTGTGTGGGCATTTCTTCCTTGCTGTCTGTCATAAAGAGCAGTCTGTCGAGGCAAAAGGAAGAGCAAACTAGCAGTAGTGAAAGTTCAATTGAATAAATACCAATAACACTCATTTCCATCTTTCTCTTTGGCTCATCTGGCTTATGGTGCAGAGATAGTGAAAATTCAATTGAATTTTAATAACAGTGGGCCCCATTACCAAAAATACAACCAAAAGATGAGAAAGAAACCCTGACTTAAAATCAATGACAGAAAAGATAGGCGACATCATCAAAATTATATTAGTCTTAATAGTCAATCAATTAATTAAATCTCCCAGTTATTAAAAAAATAAAAGCCCTTGGATTTTTTTTTTTCCCCGTGATGAAGTTTTCCATCAGGCTCTGAAAGCTTTTTGTTCCACCCTTGCCCAGGACTCTCCCTCTAGTTCCCACCCTCACCACCTACCATTAGGGGCCGTTTATCGAAGTGACAGTTGCCTTTATATTGAAACGATGGGGAATAATGGAGAGGTGGCGGCAGAGTGCTGAGGCCACTGGAAATGAAATGTTGCATAGATATGAATTTTGATAGCTAGTCAATACCCTCTGTCCGTTTCAATTAAAAAAGAGCAGAATACACCGAGGGCAGATGGGCAACATTTCAGAGCCCATAAAATCAAACTGGGGGATAGAGGAGAGGTCCGGTCGGACTTCAATCTCCTCTCCCTCTCTCTCTTTCTTCCAGCTCTTTTTCTCGATGAATATATTTTTCCAGGGTGGATTCTCTTAACGCTTTACCTGCTGATCTACCCCTCGGTCTGGATTGCTCCCCTCTGCTGACAGCCTGCTGAGACCTGGGAATGTTGTTCCACAGATGTACTCCACAGCTCCCAGCTGTTCACCTGGAAACGTCTGCCTTGCAGAGGGTTGCTGCTCTTGACTGCTGTTGGGACGTGCAAAGGCTGGCCAAGCGGAGGAAGGCCAGGGTTCCCCTTGCAGCGAAGCAACACCAGTCTCAGCGTGGGTCTTACAAGGGATTATGGTTAGCGGCTGTGCAGCTGAACCACATGCTGCTGCTCCCATGCATGTCTGAGCTCTCTACACGGACACCAACAAGCGTGCGAGCACAGAGGCAATAAATTGCTTGGGTCGGGCGAGGGGCCTGATGGTCCCTGAGCAGCGCGGACGGAGCTGCTTGGGGACTTGTGCCCACACCAGCCCTTGCCAGGTGGCATCTTGTCTGCCAGCAGACACGTCCATGTGGGGACAGTGAATGCGTGTACTTTGGTGGGTATTGGTGCGCGTGGGCAAGTGCATGCATCAGGTCTCAGGCACAGGTCCTGCTGGAAGGTCCCATGAGTGGTGCCTGCTGCATGGGCAGAGCCACTTGCTGGAGTCTGTGACCAAGGAAGGAGCTGCGCCTGCCTGTTCTTGTGGGGGAGACCCTCTCTCAGCAGGTTCGTACAGCCAGAGGGAAGCACCATATGTTTTTTTTCTTCCTTAAAACAGCAGCCATGGCCTCTTTCACAGGTAGGGCTCCCTTCCAGGAGAGTCAGGAACTGTATGCTTGGGAGATGCCTAGGTGCCTCTAGGTTGCTTCTGACGAGGTGCTTTCTGGCCATGCTCACTTTAACTGCCTCCTGAGACAATCCTGGCTGGAGATCCTGCTCCTTGAACCCATGTGAGTACAGAGCCAAGCTACCAGCTAGCCTGGGGCTGGTTAGCTTGCATGTACCCTCTCCCGGTATGTCACTGCCCTGCTCTGATTCATTGCACCTGGAAACACCCCCCTCTACATCCCTGCTTGAGCGCATCAAAGGTCCCAGTCAAAGGAAGGTGGAGGCCTCTTCATACTAGCTACCATGCTAAATCCCAACAAAGGATTTAACCCTTGGTTATCTCCCAGTCCAAACTGTTGAGGAAATGCTGGTAGCTGGTCAGCTGCAGGCAATAAATGGTTAGTCAGGGGGCCGGGCCAGTGAGTGGGCTGCACCCAATCTGCTCAGGCATATTCATCCCGTGCTTGCCTTGTGCTGCCAGTATGCCCCTTGGTGGAGGATGCCACCTTCTCCATTCCAGTGCTCTTTACCCACCTTCCCCTTGGGCAGTTCCTCTCTCCCTCCTCCCCGCGAAGAAACCCTATCCCTGCTCCTTAGTGTCACCTGAAAGCAGGGATCTGCTTTCAGCCCTGTCCCGTCACCGCCGCTCTGTTACCGCCGGCGGCGCGCTATAAGTGGCTCTGTCGCCCCACCGAACTCCTCAGCAGTATTGCTGGCTCCAGGGAGCTGCGCCTGGGGACCAGCAAGCTGGGGCACTGCCGTGCACCCTGTCCTTGCCTGAGGGTTAACTCTTTGGGATTCTTCCTTGCTGGCTTTTGCCCTTGCTCCAGGGGAGCAGGCAGGGTGATGCGGCAAACAGGCAGGAAAGACGGTTGAAAGAGGTGGGGGAAATACCCCATGGTTAAATATGCTCCAGCCTGAAAGGCACAAAAGGGAGGGGAGGAAACACCAGGCACAGGGGTGGGGGTGGGAGAGACTTTTCACAGAGTGAGAGAGACAACAAGAAAATGCAATTTAACTCTGGCAGAAGACACTCACGGCGGGGAGGTGATGGGATTGTGTCTTGCCTGGCACAGAAGGACAATAACTGTGTCTCCAGCTGTTTGAAGAAAGGGCAGAATGAGAAAGTCTCCATGAAGCTGTGAGATGCCTCATTCATGCATTCCTGAGGATGTGATTTTCCCCTGGACCGGAACAAGCATTCCATGACTTCATCCAATGACTCCAGTTAACCTACGGCTCCCTACTGTTGCAATCGAAGGTTGAACTGGGAATCTGAAAGCAAGATTTGAACCTACTTTCTTGCAGACTACGTAGGAGTCTTAGACAGAGTCCACTGGAAAAAGTGACCAAACGAGCAAAGAATCTAGAAAGTCACAAAACAAATCACTGAGATGCCCGCAACAGAGTCACCTTTGGGTATCGTATCTCTCACCACCCCTTCCATGCCTTACTTGTGGTCTCTGGCAAGGCCATCAGCCTTTCTACTACAATTTCCTCCACCTGACGAACAAACCAAGAGGGTCAGTGTATGTGTCTGGGCTGTCTCTGACCAGGAGATGAGATGAGTAACCCAAGGGTTTTAACTGAGATGTATGGACCTCATTCTCCATATCCACGTGCTTATAGTGAAAGGGTAAAGAGCTTGTCACTCACCACTTGTGAGTGAAAAACTGGACATCTGTCAAGACCTATTAAAGACACTTCTTGCTGTCACATCAGGTCTTCAGAGGATTTCCAGTGGTTCCCATGCTTGGCCACCCGAATTCTGCTAAGACCTCCTCCAGCATTCAAATCAATGGTTTCTGAATGTCCATTAGCATTCGCTGCAAAGTTCAAAATACTTTGCATGCAGGTTGCAGAGTAACAGCTACTCCTGAGAGAGAGTAAGCTGGTGGCAAGCAAGACTGCAAAGCGACTGGGTTTGGTGAAAACGTTCATTGTGGTTTAAGGTTACAGTATCTGCAGTTTGAGGGAGAGAACGAAGAGATAGCTGCTGGGAGGGTGGTGCTGCCCAGCAGCCACTGAGAAGGGGCACACAGAAGTGCTTGCCCTTCAGGTTCAGATGATCATATGCCTGTGAAGCCAAGGTGCAGAGCAGGGACGGGCTAGTATCTGCTAGGGTTCCACCTAAAACAGAGCTGGGACAAGATAGTGGGTTCGTGACAAGGTTCGAGAGCTAGAACCGTTCCCAGGTTCCCCAGTTTAGAAGTAAATGATGATGCTGGATGGCACCGGGAAGGTGGAGAGCTGCCACGAAGCAGCAACAAAGTGAAGACATTCACAGTCACACTGAGAGTAGCGTGTAGATTTGTCATGGAGGAGTTAGGAGCTGATCCCTCTTCCTTCATTCAAGGAATTGCACTGGGAGCAAGGGCTGTTGCAGATATTTCTAGAGTTTCTAGCTGTGGTGTGATAGAAATGTGTGAGTCATAAAGCTCAAATTGAACTAGGAGACCGCATCTCCCATCCTGCAGTCTTTTGCAAATCGAATGCTCCTAGGATGAAAGAGAAACCAATTCTGCAACGATTGGCTTTGGCTTTTGGCTTGGAAATGAGGAAGACCATAAACTCTGATGGGAAGGCAGGTGCTAGAAATTTTGTTAAGTAGTTAATGGAAGCAGAATTTGGTCAGCACGATGGCACCGGCTCTTGCTAACTCCGTGCTTTTACCAACCTCGGGGGACGCAGGCTTGGATAGAAGCGCTCTGAAAGCGAGCACCCTTTGGTTGTACACTGCGATTGCAGCGTGGGAAGCCTGGCTGCCGGATGGATATGAGCTCAGAGGCAGATCCCCTCGCTGAGACGCCTGCTCTGTTCATTGCAGCACTACCGCTGCTAGCATCCCTTACTCCACGATCCTCCGCTCCTGCCGCATCCTTGGCTGGCATCCCTCTTTCGTTAGTCTGGGAGAGTTAATGAGATCACAGCCCTTGGTGGGGAGCCCATAACAAGCAAGAAATCCCTTGGTTTCCCACTCAGCAGCGGTTGGCATCACGGGGGTGAGTGATATCGTTTAAAGAAAACCCCTCTATGGCCAAGATCTTTAAAGATGCCTTGGTCCTGCTTTCGCCTCCCTCCTTATCATGTTTGCTGTCTTGTTCTGAGATTTCCAGCAGGGAGCGGCTGGGGAATACAATGTGAACCTTTCTGGTTTGGTCTCCTAAGCCTCACTGGAGGCTAAGTGAGGTTAATAGCCGAACATGCCTGGAGGCATTGAGGAAAGAGACAGGGGAAAAGACTCCGGCCCTGATCTGATAGTGATAAATGATTGGAGATAGGCTATCTGATTTCTTCTCTCTGGTGGTCTCTGCAGTAACAGCTTCCAGGCAAGCACATCAGCCATTCATTAAAGGAAAACAGCAAAGATTATCGCTAATATCTTGAAGATTAGTTAGATAAATATACGCTGCAGCAGAATATGCAGAAGGCCAGATCTGTAGCTGTTGGAAAATACTCTAACTTCATTGACTGAGCTTAACTAATTTTCGCTGGTTGCTGTGCACTGTGTTCCTAAAAGTGATCTGCAGTGTTCGGATCTGTTTGTAAACGCAACGACATGCATGCACTTAAATGCACGCTCACTGCCTCCTTATGTAGTTGGAAACACAGAAAATCTTTTTGCGAGACCAAACCACAAACACATACCATTTACTAAATGATTGCTAGCAAACTCTGACCATAATTTAAGAGTGATACCCGCCAGTTTAAGAATGATACCACATGAACAGATAAGTTAGCCAGGGTGGAGCTTGTGATTGCTAACAAATACCCTCACCTGGATAACTTCCAGATGATTAAGAAATGCTGGGACACTTCCAAAAATGCAGAATGGGAGAGGAACAGTAATTTTTTTCCCCATGAGAAATTTCAAAGAGAAGTCCCTGCGACAATTTTTGAATTGAAAAAAGACCGTTCTTTCACAGGAAAATTTTAAGCAGTGCAAAAACCTGATCTACGTTGGCCCTCCTTTGAGTTTCCAGAGGGCCTGTCCAACCTAAATTATTCTGTGACTGTGAAAAGGAAACTCTGCTACAGAACAGCTTCCTGAAAGAAAGGGATACCCAGCGCTCAGTGTCAAATGTTGTTTTGTTTCCTTTTTAAAAACCAGCAAGCAAAACCACTCATGGTGCTAAGTCTAAATGAGGCAAAAACTGTTATTTCATATTGACGCAAGTGTCAGCTCTTGTTTCTCTTCTTTTAAACTTGAAAGCCAAAGTCACATTTTAAGTCAAAACAGAGGAGAAATGTAAGGAATGCTGGAAGGAAACCAGCTTTTGGAACCACCATTTTGCTGTGCAAGGAGAAAACAGGGGAAAAGCTCCAACCCTCCCTTTGCCTCTTGGCTTGGTTTGCTGTGGGAAAGAGGTGAGTGCAGCCGCGTTGTCCTGGCACGCGTTGGACTCGTCCAAGGTCTGGACTGCCCTGCTGCGTTTGGGCTGCGTTTGGGATGCGATGTCCATCTTTGAGTGACCCGAGACATACTGTCCCCCCTCGCATCCTCCCTGTCCTGGTGGGTTGTCCCTGAGAAGGTGAGGCACCCCTCCGGTTATTTTCGGCCTGGGTTAGGGCTGCCAAATGAGGGTGAGCGTATCGATTTTTTACTTTCACAGATGAGAACAGGTATGCCTTTTCATCAGCATTTTCAGAGGTCACTTCTCCCCGGTTCTTTCATTCCCCCTCCAAGACACTCCAAGAAGTGCCTCCACTTCTGCTCACCAAGCATCTGGAGAGCCCCCAGTCCGGGGCTGTAGCCAGAGGGGGGCAGCGAGGTGGGAGAGCCCCACATCCACCTGCTCACTGAGGCCAGGGCTGTGGGGCCGTTACCATTTTTTCCGTCTCAGTTATGAACCGGGCAGGTGAAGCATGTTAAGAAGCCGGGGAGGTCAGTGCTTCACAGCCAACCATCCCCCCGCTAATCCATCTTTACCTGTACCCTTAAATATCCTTAAATAGCTGCAACGCATTGCTCGATTTCTATCAAACCTGCGACAGGCGTGGAGGGTGCAGAGGGAACCACTTTTCTGCAAGGTTTGTAAAAAAGGGCTTCTGGGATCAGGGAAATGGGAGCCCAATAGATCCAAGCACCTCTCATGGCACAGCGCTCTTAGGGACATCCCGGCTGCAGGAACTGGTCCGGCGGCCTCCGGGATATCAAAACTCATCCTTTACAGGCAGAAAACGGAGGATTCCTCAATGTTAGAGCTCACACTAGCCCTGTAGTAGATAAAAAAACACCTTCCCACAGCAGGAATTTCCACTGGAGCAGGCAGGACTGACGCTAACGGAGAGATTTGAGAGAGAGAGAGAGAGAAAAGAGCGAGAAGATTTACATGAGATGTGGCAGTTTTTAACCTTTTCTCCCCCCGCGCATCTCCTCTGCCCTCCCCAATTTTCCTTCTCCCACCGTGACAACCTTCTTTTCTCCATGCAATAAACGGAGAGGGCTGGAAAACAAAGAGCTGGCTTTTTTTGCCGCCGCTGCATTCGGACGGAGGTGGGATGCTCCATGCATATGTGTGTGTGTGTGTGTGTGTGTGATGAAATTCAGGCCAAGTCGGCAGCGTGCAGAATTCAGCCACCCTCAGCAGTAAATACTAGCAGGAGCAGCAGGATTGAAAGAGCTGGCGGAGATGAGAAAAGAAAAGATGTGCGTAATTGCACGCTCAAAATGCCACCTTCAATTGTGACTGCAGATAAGCCAGCCTGTTCTCCGCCACAGCCCCCGCCGGAGCGCTTCTGATCCCCCAGCACCGTCCTGCACATCGTCACGTGCCTTCAGGGTACGACGATCACAAAAAAAACACGCGTTACAAAGTTAGGCTGTTGGGTTGGGAAGCTTGGGGCAGTCCAGGTCCCAGGCAAGACCTGCTTGCCTTCCTGCTGGCTCTTGCTGGATTTTAATTTAAATTCTGTATTATCTCATCTTTTTTTGCAGAAAGCTCCAGCTTCTGGACTCCTGAGATTCTGCTTTGCTTTTGCTGATCCCCTGCCTCTGTTTCTAGCTACCTTCACTGGCAGGAAAAAAAAAGTTTTGCAATTATGAGCGCAAAGTCTCAGAAAGGTGTGATGGCAAATGCTAAATTTGCAATGTGTTCAGGTGCTTGTAAGCTAATGTTTTTTTTTCCTGGTGAATCAAATATGCTCATCAGCTCAAGAGCTGTAACCGTTTTTAACAGACCTGGCTAATACAGGTGCGCCGTGCATTTTTTCATTTCTTCTGGGCAGCAGAGTGCCCTGTGCTCAGCAGAACCTCCTTGCAGCATCAAGGCCACTGCCTCCTCTCCCACGCTGGATTTTGCCATCCCGAATTGGGACACAGCCGGCCGAAGTCTCTCTCCCTAGCCGGGGGTGCCTTTGCACTTGTGCACGCGTTGCACGAACGAAGCAAAGGGCAGGAGGGAATCTCAAACTTTTCTAAGAACGCCGGGTGTCTTCTCACTGCCGGTGAACCTCCTGCAGCCTGCACCGGCCTGCCACGCTGAGCACCCCTCTTGCCCGAAAAGATAGCCCTGAGGTTGCACCCATCCCCTGCTCCTTACAGCAGTCCTGCACTGGGGTTGCACGTCCGCATCCGCGGAGGGCGTTCGTGGCTCCGTATCCCAAGCTCTTCTGGCTGCGGGGTAATTTTTCTTCTGAATTTTAGCTTTGGTAGCTCCTCCTTTGTTTTCGGACAGGCTTTCGTGATGCTGCCAGCCTTCAGCCCGAGCCCATGCTCCTGCCTGGCTCTCATCCCTCCGCAGCGCTGAATTCCTTGCAGGTGCCTTCCCCCACCCCGCAGCGAAAAGCCGGTGAAATCGTGCAGTCCGTAGAGATGCGGCTTATGCCCATCTCAGTATTATCTGAAGCTGTGCCTTTGCGATAATGCCACAAAATGCTGGCCAACACTTTCTGATAGTAGAATTTTCCACCGGAAAACAGATTTTTGTCAAAATCGTCCTGGGATCACGCTGGTTGTGGAGATGGTTTTTTTTTATATTAAAAATATTGAAATGAGTTGTTTCAACTGTCTTGCTTCACTTTCAAAGCAACAAAATATTTTGTAGTGCCAGGGGAAAATATGCTGTTTCAGGTCTGCAAAGGCATCCTGATTTCTTTGAATGTTTATAGTTAAACCTTGGATTTAACAATATATTGGATTATAAAGTTGAGATTTCTACCGCGCTTCATTGTTAGCAAGATGGAACATTTTTATTTGGCTGAACTAAACTAGTGTAACATCAGAACAAAATATTTCTAGGTTGATTTTGTTTTGAGGACAAATTTCAAACCCTTAGATATATATATTTTGGCTTCAGAATGCAAATGCATTTCGAAATGTCAGGTTTTCAAGCTGAATAAAGCATCATTCTCCAGCTAAATTGTGTGCTGCACTCTTAGACAAATGATCAAAAATAATTCCAGGTTGCCATGTAGATTTCCTTCATAACAATCCCTTTTTTCAGATGTCATTTTTTTTTCATACGTGCACGTATGGGTATGTGAGTAGTCCGCATGCAAGCGTGGCCAATGACCAGCAAATGGGTCGATGAGCTGGAAGTATGTCCCTGCTCCTCGGGCATCTCTGTCGGTGCTGACAGACACTACAGTCACCACCTCGGGAAAAAGTAACTATTAACAGGATGGTCTCAGGACTGCCTGGAGAGATGCAAAAACCGGTGGGTGCACAAAACGGACTTCATGTGCCGGGCGGTTCGAAGCCTTTCTGTCTTGCAAAAAGAAACCTTTAATATTTCCGCAGAAAAAAAGTCATTAGTGCTTTTCTGGCAAATGCCATCTGCAGCCCAAGAGGTTTCCGGGCACATGCTGAGCTGACCCTCGGTGAGGAAATAATTTCTGCTCCAAAGATGTCAAAGAAGAGACGGAGCTTGAGTGCTTAAAGACAGGGAGCACCAGGACGTGTGTCTTGCAAAGTGTCATATACAAAAAAAAAAAAAAACCCGCACACGCGGCGTGTGCTGTCGTTCCCCTTCCTGGAGCGATTCCTCTGAAGTAAAAACAGCTAAAGCAATAGCGAAGAAGAGCTGGACCCTACCTGAATGCCTAGCGATCGATTAGGGCTGTGATTTTTTAAAATCTCCTTAGCACTGCTGTGTGGATCGGAGCCAAAGCCCCTTTCCGGGAGGGTGACGGGGGAGAGCCTGCTCGTGCGGCCACGTAAGCGTGCCCACAGCCTTGGGTGGGAGACGGTCAACGGGGCTCAATAAAACAAATCCCACACGCCAAATCAGGGAATTATTTGGGCCCTGGCAAGAGCCGAACAAAAAAAATATCTTTCAGAGACAGTTGGCTGCAGTCAAATGCCAGAGCACACACGGACTTTGCTTTTGGGGGGGGGGGGGAAGTGTGAATTTATTCTTCTGGAAGCTCATGACATTATTATTTCTGCTCGAGGTGTGGAGCGGGTCTTATGTCTCAGTTCCTTAAGAAGGAGGAAGAGATATGGATTTGTAATGGATATAGATATAGATTTGTTGCCTCTGCCCTAGGATTCACAAGGTTTATTTTACATCTTCATGTGCATGTTTGTTATAGGGTGTATTGGTACGTGTGTAAAAGGGAAGTGAGGCTTTCTCTGCGAGAACTGTGTACTCTTATTAGAGGTGGATGATATCTACTTACATTATCTTCCCGTGACAGTACAGAGTCTAAAGGAAACCCTTTCCCCGGAGGGCGAGCAGTTAAGTCCCTGTTTCTATGAACACTTAGGCACAAGTGTGCTTTGATCGAATTGTGAAGCAAGGTAGTAGCATTTTACAGTCACTTCTCATTCATTTTTCCCAGACACAAAAATACTGCACAATTTAGAAAGGCGAGAGAGACTGGAGCCCTGAACATCTGCATCAGACACACACATGCCTGTTCATACCTCCGGGTCCAGCTAGAGACACCCAGTTACGCCGGTGTAAAAGCAGGAACGAATCCATCAGTGTCAGCACTTTCCCATCAGTATAAATGCAATCTAGCCGAGTGCTAACCCAGCCCCCTCTCTCCTCCTCCGGCTGGATATGCCCCTAGAAGTATACGCGGGAGCCAGAATTTTAAATCACCGTTTATATTATGTCAGGCCTGTTTATTGCACTCAGAGGTTTCACAGCCTTGCCGGCTCACGCAAACCAGACATTATCCCTTTAAGATTCAAGGAGTCTAATAAGTTTTATTTAAAGGAAGGGAAGACAGAGGCGCGTGCATGTAACTGGAGCTTTTTATCCAGATGTCCGCAGCCTCAGCTTCTCTCTCCAGCCCCGTGTCCCTGTTGATGTGCTGATCAATTACTCATCAAATCTTAATGTGTGCTTTAACTCAACTGTGGCATCTTAATCAGAGCGTTGACTGCCGAGTGTCAGCCCCATCGACTCAGGGAAGATCGGACAAATGAGCCCATCGACTGCCTGGTGGAGAAGAGCATTTTTGCGGGCCTGACCTGCCGTCTAGTGGCTGCACAGGAAGAGGACGAATGAAGACATATGTGCAGAGTGGAAGGGCTCGCGAAGGCTTTTTGCAAGGCTGGGGTGGTGCTGGGTGAGCCGGGGCTTGGTGCAGGCTGTGGGCAGAGAGCCTCACCCCATGGGTCACCCTGAGGAGCAAAGCTGCCAGGCTCCTCCTGGACGCTGAGGTTTTTCCCGTGAGGTTGGTTCAGCTGGGAGCATCGACAGAGCAGGGTGTGAGGCCGGGGTAGCACAGTGGGGAGGGTGCAGGCACGAGCCCGTGCCCAGCTGGGCACCTTTGCACGCGTGCAAAAGCCAAATCAGCGGCGTGTGTGTGCACCTGAGGACACCTGAGCATGTGCATCAGGATGGAAGAACAGTTTATTTGGCAATGGGGAGTGTGTGCGTGTGTGTGCATGCATGCATATGTCTGATGTCTCTACAAGAACTTCAAGATGGAACAGCAATTTCTGCTTGTGAGTGTGAACACCTGGTTCAGCGGGGGTGTGTGTGTGTGTCTGTGTGTGTGTGCAGGCTCTGAATAGGTACCTACAGGACTGCAAAGGCCGTCCATGTGCAGCAGCAGAGTTTGGTGGGACCCCAGGAGCAGAGTGACCTTGTGAGAGCTGCCGGCCAGGGCTGAGGAGATGAGGCAGGGCTGGGCATGTGGGACGGAGAGCGCTCAGTGCTGCGCTCTCTGTGAGTGCACGCTCAGCACCCTGGGCTACAAAAGCAGCCTGGTAGCTGAGAGCCTGTGCTTCGCCCCGGCAAAGAAACCAACCTGCTTTGGACCAGTCCCCACGATGCCTAGCTATCCCTTCCGGATTGTTTGGATTTTTTTTTTTTTTTTAATTTCATCTCTTTGAAAAGCAGCTTAAAGAAACAACAAAGAAAAAGCTGACACAGATCTGAGCCAGAGAGAGAGAGCAGGTCAGGATCACTGCACTTTTCTAGGGTGGCAATGAAATTTGCATCCATGCTTGCACCTAGTTTTAACAAGCCCCATGCTCTCCCACAAACCTGGAGCAGACCCGGAGCAGATCCTCTTAGCAGAAGAGGGCCTATCCAGCTGCAAGTGACCCCCTGCCAGGGCACATCCAAAGTTGAGGGCACATCCTACGACCAGAGGGAAGCGGCAGGCTGTGCTGGCTGCCTGCTGGACCCTCTCCAGTGGATACAGAATTAGCTAAGGGCAAAAATACTTTGAAGTCAGGTACTTCAGTTAAGTGCTGACAAGCAAGAGAGATGAGTCTGGGATTCTGGGCTACGCAATGCTTGGAAGAAGGATGTTTTTTAAGGCTGAGATGATCCCTGTGGGATGCACTGGAGAGATCACAAGCTCTATCGGATGCTCTTCCAATAGAACAGGTTTTATGAGGTCCGGTACAGCACCGTGTGCGTATCAGTGTCGTCAGTGTCGTCGACAACCTGCAGGAGGTTCATTCGGGTTCATGTAGCTGTGCCCAGCTCATGCCAGCTGTGTGGTGTCTCTGTACCTCTGCCACACCATCCACAGCTGGTAGGTAGCAGTCTTGCTCATTACACTTGTTTCTTCATTTGTGTTGCAACTGAGCTGGAGACCTCAGCCAGGACTAAAGTCTCCTCGGTGCTCAGTGCTGCATGAATACTCCCTGCCCCAAACCACCCCTCTGTTTTCCCCAGCACCCAGGAGAAACTCCAGGGCTAAGGGTGTCAGTACGAATACTCCTTTTCCACCCACCTACTCCTCCGTGGTCGCAAAGCAGACCTGAAAAGATGAAGCAACTCATTTGTTGTTGGTTTAAGCCATCCTGTGAAATTTTTCCGTGGGCCACCAAGGAAAAGGTGACAGCAGTCACTCATTTGCTTGCAAGAATCCAGGACGCTGATGTGGGAGGAGAGAGAAGAGGGAGAGAGTCAGGTTCCACTTCTGAGCCAGGCATGGGGTTGTGCCTGAAACGGGCTATTTGCAGGCAGGAACGGTGTGAACTGGGAGACCACTGTGAACACAAAGACAACACTGTCTGAGTGCTCCAGGCGAGAGCAGAGCCCTCGAGGTCTCCCTGTGGAGGATGCCCTGGGCCCCAGGATCTTTCTGTGCACACAAGAGGCAGAGAGTGAGATGAGCTCTGTGGAAACTGTTCAGCCCCCTGTGTAAAAAGCACTTTTTACGACATTCACGCTGTCACCCATCAAAGAATTTGCAGGTGAAGGACACATGATTCTCTCTATATTGCAAAGACAGAAAGAGGCACAGGGTGGTTTTTTTGACTGTGAAGGTCATACCTGGATCCTGGAGTTTATACAAGAGGAAATGAACCCTCCTTTCATGCCTTGAGCTGATGCTATATTGCTTTAACAACAAGATTAGATTTTTTTTTTACCTTACTGACTTAGATTTCCAACATCACAATCTGTGGGATTGTGAGCCCGTACTAAATTACTGCTAGCCTGTGAGGGAGAGAGCCTGGAGAAGACCTCTTCAAAGCAAAGGCAGTTTACACCAGCAACGACAAGGGGAGGAAAATCCCTCAGATACCAGCAGTGGGCTTGTGTAAAAAGGGGAAGCATGGATCACTCATGGGAGGGAAAGAAAGGAATAAAACCTACATGGAATGGGGAGATTGCCACCTTTTTCCAAGCTGCTCTTCTCCTCTGTTGAACCATCATTGCACTACCTCTAAAGTGCTGGAGATCTCAGGCACAGGGCCGGTGTCTGAGGTGCTTTCCTCCGGCACCATGCTGAAGCCCCGTTTTTCTCCTAATATGGTGGAAAGGTTCTTTATAAATGGACCTGATATTACTTGCGGCCTTGAGTTCTCAATGGCTACAAGTTGCAGCAAGGGAAATTACAATTAGATGTAAAGAAAAAAACAAATCGTGAGAGTGTAATTAAACAATGGAAAAAAGGACCTAGAGTGGGAATTTTCAAACCTCAGGTGGCCAATGCCCTGAGCAACCTGATCAAACTTCTCTTTATTTTGAGGAAGGTGCTGGGCCAGATATCTCTAGAGATCTCTTCCAACATTAATTATTCTGTGATTTTTTTATTTTTTAGTGGTTACATGAATCCATCAGGAAAATGGAATACTAGCATATAATTGTGCCCATGGTTAAAACTATAGAAAATAGGGAACATGAATGCTTTTCCTTAACAGATTATGGATTATTTACAGGTTGCTCAGAGAGGCTGTGAGTCTCCTTCCTTGGAAATATTCAAAAGCCATGTGGACACAATCCTGGACAACATGCTCTAGGCAGCCCTGCTTGAGCAGGGGGCTTGGACTAGATGATCTCCAGAGGTCCTTTCCGACCTCAACCGTTCTGTGATTCTGTGATATGGAGGAATAGTAGTTTAGAATAGAGTTAAGCTCTAAGGTGAAAATGGGATTCAATTGCCAATACATAAGCATCTAATACCACCAAAGATGTCCTATGAGAGCCTGCCTGGACTCCAGATGCTGCTCAAGAAGGGCATAGGTCTTCCAGATGTCCAGTGTCATATTGGCCAGCCTAATATGGATGTGCCAGGCATCTCCAGCAAAGACTAGATGGACACCCTAAAGCGTTTTGGATGGTGTTAGAAGCCTGTCTTAAGGCAGCTGAATCACCTGTGTGGCACCAAGAATATGCACTATACAATGGAAAAGGGCCCAGGGAGTTGGTGGAAACTCCACCACTGGGGAACGGAACTGATAAGGTCTGCACGGATCTTCTTTCAGGCCTCCCTTGCACCTCATTTGGCTTCTTGCTAGAATACTTGGATCCAGGAGGAAAGCCTCCAGTTTTTTTCCAGAGAGGTCATTATGCATATAAAAGCTCTGTGACTTTATTTCATGGCTCAGCTCTATATCTGAAGGTGACAAGCCAAGAAAATATTACAGAAACTTGTTCAGAGGGCAAGAAAATATTTCCCTTACGGAAGGACTCCAGTGTTTTTGTGCAATATCCAGCCGTTTTCTTCTCCTGGGATAGGGTGAGAGGCAGTTGAAAACTAGGACAAAACTGGGGAAATTTCAGAGATTTCTCTGCTGTAGAGCCTGTGCCTGATCAAAGACAGAAAGGGAAAAGGCAAACCCCAAGGGAAGTCACCTCAAAGAACAGTGAACTGTCCCCTGGCAGCACTGCATGTCTCCAGCTCCCCTGATAAATGGGCTCCTAAGACGCCCCTTGACTGGAGACATGCAGGGAGATGAACATCTCCCAGCTCCAGCCAAAGAGCTAATCTCCTCTTGCTATAGCACTGCAACGCTGGAGGCTTCTGGCAGCAATGAAGCATAAGAGCACTCAGCATGGTCCCAGGCTGGGCAATGTGGAGGGGAGGCACTCAGGATGGCCTCGTAGGGAAACAGCAACTGATTCTAAAAAGTCCCTGAGCGGTCAATGTGGAAAAGCCTCTTCTTATGGGAATGGACCTGTGACATGGCTGCTGCTTCTTTCATCCATCCTTAGCAGAGGAGACCTCCCTGCTTACCAGCCTGTGGGAGTAGGAAAGCAGGGACTCTATTCCTTGGCTGTTAAAGTCAATTGGCCAAGCAATGTCATTGGTGAAGCAATGACTGTTCTCATAAGGGCTCGACTTCAGCTTGAGAAAGATCAACAGCAAGAAAAATTTGCCCTCATGAAGCTATGCTATTTATACCTCTATGAGAGATGAGGTTCAAACAGCCAAGGTTTTTTAGTGACCTTTTTATTTCTTTCCCATCTGTCTCTGTGTCCACAGGCATGGTCCTGGGAGTCTGGGAGCCTGGTGAGTGAATCTGCTGTAGGTCACGAGAGGGAGACGCAATGCACACCATGGCTGCATGTCTTCCCATCTCGGGCAGCCTCATGTTCTTGGCTGTAGCATAAGAGAGGAGAATGGGGAACACTTTGATGTGGTTACCGAAGGCCTCTTGCCTTGCGCATATTATACTACCTGTTTTTCCTTCTAGCCAAATTTCTTAGATTGGCCTCACAAGGCCCAAGTCTCTGCGCAAATCTGAACTGAAGTAACACGCCCAATGTCAAAGAGAGGGTTTGTAACAGAGTGGGAAATATGACCTTGAGTGTCTGAATGCTGATCTTTTGCAGAAAAGGTTTCTACCCTATGTGTCCTGTTTGTACGCCTCTTCTTGTTTACATGGCGCACAGTGGGTGAGGGCCTTTGCCCTGCAGACTTGGACAGCCAGATGCCTGCTTTGCACAGGTATAAATGGCTATACGCATGGCGGTGGGAAATCAGGACTCCAAGGGAAGCGTGGAGATTGGCTGTCATTCTACAATGACTTCAAAAGCACCTTGTTGCTGTAAAAATGCATGGTTTCTACTCTCTTGCCTTTTCAAGAAAATTTCAATTTTCTTCTCTCTGTTCAGGTGTTTTCCTTTCTCCTAAGCTGAAAAGTGTCTCAGATTGACAGCACAAGTCTGCCAGGTCTGGACAAACACAAGGCAGGAAGCTACAGAAGTGCAATATATCATCAGATCTCGTTCATTAATACATTGGCTGCGTTAGTTTATCTGCAAGCTTTCTCTCTTAGCTTTTCCCTAGCACCCATCAAACTTACCCTCTGTACTGATGCTAATTTGAATGACCCTTCCTCTTTATTTTGCCCATTGGTGACACCAGATTCTCCCTCTTTACACTACTTGTTCTTCTCTTCTGCCTTTTAGCCGGTTCATTACCTTGAGCAGGCCAGAGGGACGTTCTGGGTAGCATTTCAGCACCAGCAAAATTCACAAAGCGTTGGATATTCCCAGTTTCACCTCCTTGCATGTAGACCATCATTTTCAGAAGCAGAGACTTCGGGAACTCACACGGCACACACACCCATGTACACATACGAATGCACACTCAAACCTTCAAGCTGCTGCAATTAACAGGACAGCTTTTAATTGGCAATTACAATTCCATTAGGCTGGGTCTGGCAGATCATTTGCTCTGTCAGGAAAGCCCTGAGGCAGGGAAGATTAGTGGCTGGCAAGATCCGGGCTCCTGCACTGGAGCTGTGGAGGAAAAGACGACAGGTAACAGCTGTGCTTTCTCAGCCGGCAAAGGTGGGAGGGAGAACTGCGATTGCTTAAAACCCACTTGTCTTCCCCATCCAGGGGAGCTGCTTCTCACAGAAGCTCTTGGGAGGAAGGCTCAGGAGACTGGGGACATGGGAGGAAGTGAACAGACCAGGATCTGTGAAGCAGAATCAAATTCATGCCTGAAACAAAGCCTGGTTGTCGCTGTTTGATGGGGAAAAGCACATGTGACTGGCTGTAGTACTGTGGCTCCAAGGAAAGTCCAGTGCTTGAAGGTTTATGAGGTCTGGATGTAACATTTGGGCATTGCCCTATAGCGGGTGCCTTCAGGCTATGGAGAATTAAGTGATGCCTGGTTCAAAAGCCTTTGGGATCCAAGCTTTTAATGAGAAATATTCTCTGTCTTATATCCATGTACTGGCAAGTTTCTCTTGGTTGAGACCTTTTTTTTTCTGCTGATTGCCTGTGAAAACCCAGCCCTGAAAACTTTATAACAGGCCATAGATGAATACTGACCATGTGACCATCCCCAGAGCTGTAGGCAGGGAAGGATTGCCAGAGGGCAGTCCAACTACGCCTTTTCCCTACGGAGACCTCCTTTAAAGGGAGGATCAGGAGGCAAAACAGCACTTAGAACTGGGCTTCAGAGTTTCTGGGGCAAAGATCCTTTTAATGAGATGATTCAGAAGGGCTTCTCTGAAAACAGGGATTTTTGTTCAAGGCGTGGCCAGAACAAGGGAGCAGTTTCAGTCCCAGGAGAAGTCCTTGCTAGTTTGCACAGAGGCAGGCAGAAACCCATTGTTTGCGTGCGTCTGTGTTTCTGTTTGTCTGTCTGTTGGTCTTCCCCAGATCGTGTAAGTCCCCTGTAGGCCCTGATAGCTCAGGCTGCCTTTGATCAGGCTTGAGAGAAGAAGATGATTGTTAAATAATTCATTCCTTTACACGTCACAAAAATAGGTAGCTAGGTACACATGAGGCAGAGGTGGAGATGAAGAGGCTGAAAGGTAGAAAGAGAGTCATGGGCACATATCAGACACCAGAGAATCCAAGCAGGAGGCAAGAAGCCGGAGAGAATGGTGGTCACACTGTTGTGTGATCATAGGTCACAGAGCGACTTGCTCCACACAAGGCAGCCTGGTTCTGCAGCCTCTGGTCAGGTGAGGTTATCTAGCTTGCGTGCAGCACTGAGTAGGCAGCGTTGGATCCATGCTGGTGCCTCGACTGGCACGGCAAACACCAGCTTAGGTCAGGCTGAGGCACTTGCCAGCGTAAACTGGCAGTGACTGCCCTGAACCCTGAGTCTTCAGGTATAGCCAACTGAAATGCTAAATCTGTTGCTGATCCCTGAGAGACAGGGAAAGGAGCTTGCTCTGCTAGAGCTGAGCTGGCTCAGCAGGGATAAAACAAATTTTCCCACACAGCTGAACTTCTCAAGGGTCCCATCCTCCTGTCCTCTGCCTGGTCTAGCATTGCTCATATCCACCCACGTAGAGCTACACTGATCATTCTCCTTTGAACTTCTCTTTGCTCTGTTCATGGGTTTTTTTTATTTCAATGACATTGAAAACATCAACAGCTTGTTTTCTCTGTCAGGGCTCTTAACAGTCTGTCTCCATCCTGCCTCCCATCTCTCATTCACAGCCAGAAGACCGGTTCTCATCTCTGATCAACCCAAGAGTCCAGCTGCTATTCCTTTCTTAGTAGATTTTCATGCAAACAGACTGATGCTTTCTCTGACTTGGAAGAAACCGCTCATAAACATCTGCAGAGTGACCTCTTCGTCTCTCTGCTTAAAATTCTCCTTTGCTGAGATATTTAGAGATTCCCCCCGGTTGCTTTTGAGACATATGATTGCTGCGTGCTCCACTTTTGTGCCACTGCTTCGAACTGCCCCAGCTGCCTAGGCCCACTGGAAGCTCTTTAGTGTCAGGCCCATCCTATTGTCCTGCACTTCCTGTTTGTTCTCAGCATGGGTGAGTGCCTCTCTGTGATGGGATGCCCACCATTTATACACAAATAAATAACATTAACAACGATTTTCTCTCCTGCTAGCTGATCTAACTCTGCAGATGGATGGGAAATAGAGCTATTGAGCAAGAACTCCACTTTAATACCTCATTCAATAGTTCTGGATGTCTCTTGTGCTTCCTCATCTCCTAGACACACAATGGTATGTTACCAAACCTCTGACAATATAAGAATATGCAGATGCTATTGACTTCTGCTAAGGTCAGTTTCAAGATTTATTGACCTGAGAAGGGAATATTGACCTGAGATGAAACCGAGGTCAATATGTGGATCTTAGGGGACCATAAATTTCAAAATTGACCCACCAAACAGAAGTCAATAAATGAATGGTTAATATAAACATTGTCTTACAAAAATTAATTCTCAGTGACATGGGTTCACATGCAATTTTTATTGTGAAATATGGAGGGCAATATTGGTTGCTGTGGCTGAAGAATGTGTCTCAGTGTCTGATTATGGAGAGTAATGAAACTGCTGGGAATGGGGGGAAAGGAATTGGATGTGATTATAATTTAATTTCCAGTCAGTAATGGAACAGCCTGCTGTTAGCCCGAGTATGATTATGACGATAATTCTGGAACGTACCAGGCAGGATAAAGTTTATCTCTCAGGGGGAAAGTTTACCAAAGGTGGCAGCTCATGAAATGGTTCTCCTGCGTTGGGGCTTTTTGCACACTCAATGAAGGCAATGGGGGATCTTTCACCGCTTTCAGTGCACTGGGAGTAAGGCCCTTGAATGCAATCTGGTATTTGTAAACTTACACATTCTACAGTGAAGACTCTAAAAGGTGGACTTGTGGAGCAGAAATGTATTTCAGGGCATTTGATGCGGTTTGTGAGGTGTAGGGGTTTACAGAGCCCCCCAAGAGTAGAGATCCTGGGGCCTGCAGGTCTTGATGGCCTGCGTTCCTAACTGTGACCCCCCTTGCCAATGTTTTAATTGATTTCTTTGTGGGATTTCTGTGTGAGCATCCGCTAGGTTTTTTTTGTTTTTTATTGTTCACGAATGATTTTAGAGTTCTGGAAGGACGTAAAAGTGCCTGTTGTGCTCCTACTATGGACTTTAAAGCTTTATTCCTCACCTCCCTCTTCCACATTGCCATACCTTGGTCCAATACCTCTACATGTGGGTTGGCAGTTTTTCAGCCGAAGCCATAGAGAACAAAATACTGCTGAAATTTGAAAACTCATTATCTGTGCAACAATGTTTTAGGGTTCTTGAATATTGACGATAGACTGGGTCATCATTCTTTTTCTGGATTTCTTTGAGGCGATCACAGAGAAACCTGGGAGTTGGAGGTTCACTGCCACTTGGATCCAAACCTCGCTGTCATCCATGGACCACATTAGATTTTAGGTCAGGCAGCATCTGGTGCTATCCTAATCCTAGCACCTTCAGCTCTCTCCTTCACCCATTCATTGCAATGTCTCTGCATCCCAGTCCAGACTTAGTCATCCACGTTATCACTGGTTCATGCTGACATGGAGATCAGTTCTGGATACGCCCAGTGCAGAGTTAGGTCAAGTCTGCAGCCTTCCAGGTACTATGTCAGTCTGTACTGCACAGACAAATTGAACTCGGCTGTCTTGGCTTTAAATCACTGTCCAGATTGAACCTCTTTCAAATGTTTAAACCACTCCAAGGATTTGAATTGCAGGGCATATTTAAGAGTAACTTAAATTATTAAAGCCCTTAATGTTTAGGGGGTTCTTAAGATGCATTTTGGAGCTGTCAAGCGAACAATCTTAAATGACAGATTGATGAATTCATTGTCCCTTACCACTCCTCCAGGAGGAGAGGGGAGTACAGCTCCCAGCGAAACCACCTTTGCTACCTGACGTACTGCTTGCTTTCTGCTCCTTGGCCTTTTGGGTCATAAACACCCTGCTGCTGGATACCTAGGAAACATACCAAAGAAAAAGTCGGCCATGGCCTCTCCAATTCAACCTACTGATGATGTGAATTGACTCTGGGTAGGGATCATCTTCTGGTGGCTGGGCAGCTGTTTCATAAACAGGTCTCCACTTTTGGGGAGATGCCTGCTCTGCCAGGCAAAGAGCTCCATCACTGTAAAGCCAAGTCCAGACTCAGACACCATTGTCATATCCTCAGATGCTGTCTTGACGATCATGGACTGTTCCTCTTGTACAAAAGAAACTGGTCACATTCTAATAGAATCTGTGAAAAAATTTGAAGGAGAAGTTATGCGAGGACTTGTGGGGGGTCTCTAAGTAAAAAGATCGGTCCTCTGGCTTATGACTCAAAGGATTGTTGCCTTCAGCCTTTTCCTTGGGCTCTCACAGTCTGGACTGGGCATTTTATTCCATGAGTGAATTATAATGTGTTGGAAATATTCCTCAACCTCATTTGCATGGGTGGAAAGGAGGAAAGCCAAGGTCACTAGGATCGCACTGACACTAGTAAATTTAACAGTACTTGAGAGTGTTCCCACCCCTGGAATCAACTGATAACTGGTCAGTTGTTGGAATAGTACTGGGCATATCAGTGACACAGAATAGTTAGCACTTTTTCATATGATGTTAACGTACAGTTCAGGAATCATCACCAGTCACAGGACGTTATTGCTAGGTAGCTGGGGACATCTCATACGGAGGGTAAGGGAGCTTAAAAGTACAGCTGCACGTTGTTCATTGCGGGCTGTCCTCAGGGCCAGAGGCACATTTAATGCATAAGAGTAGTCTAAGAGTCTGGGCAAAGCCCCTGCTTGTTTGTTTTTTGTTTGCTTGCAAATCTCAGCTCCCAGTCAAGAAGCCACTTCACGAGCAGAGCGGCCTTCTGCAAATAACAAACAGCAGAAAGATCAAAAATCCCGGAGGGATGGCGGAGCTTCAACGTTAATGCACATGGAAAGTTGTGCTCATTTCTGGGCTTCTTCTTACCAGACAGATATTGTCAAATGGCAGGGAGTTCTTATAAGAACAACCGACAAATGACTGAGAGCTGGAAGGATTGATTTACAAGGGCAAGATGAAAAGAGCTGAATCAGTACAGCAGTGATCAAGACATGATGTGACATCTCCCTAAGTATCTGAAGGGCGTAAACACTGAGCAGCAGTGTCTTTGTGGGAAATGTCTTGTGTTTGCTTAACAGCCCACTTCACTGAGATGTAGCAGGCTACTTACTGTCTATTAAGGAAGTGCCACTTGATCATTAGCAGTGTATTTATGGAGGGTCTAATAGCTTTAATAAAGCGTGAATTGCAAAGGTAAAGAGCAGATGAATCAAAGCCATGTCCCTCCCAAGTGAAGCTGGCACAGCCTTGTCGGTTTCTCCTCACAAATCTGTGTTTTGGGATGAGGTCATACACCTGCAAGCAGGTTAGTTAACGGAGAACTGAAGAGAAGCTGTCTGGTATGCCCCCGCAGTGGGCTGCCTCATTCTTTTGATTACTTGCAAATGCCAGATTTTTAACTTTTATACTCCAAATTCACAATGAAACAGGGACATGCCCACGGGAACTTTCTATGGCTCAACTGAGACTGCTTCCTCTTCCAATGGCGGTGGGGAGTTGCAAATCTGAAGTTAGTCATCGCTAATTTTAGATGCTTGTGGATCCATCAACATATCACCGCTTTGGGATTTTTCTGAAATGGCTGTTATTCCTGTAGGGGGAAAGAGTCCTGGGTGAGTGACGCAAGGCACAGGACAATCAGAGGACACGGTTGTTGCCTCTCCAAGAGAGGGGGGATTTTTGTACTTTCCAGTCCGTCGTTCCATTTCCAATGAAGACGACGAGTCTGGGATTCACACAGCTGGATGTGAGTGCCTGCAGTGGATGTGCTGATACCTGGACGTGTCAGCCTGTGCTTCCTTTCTAGTCAATAGAAGCAAGTAAATAGAATCAATGGAGTTTAAGGTGTGAATTATCCCATCCTAGAGCAGAGCAGAGGAGCCCTGACCATATTTCACTGGCTGTCCTAGGAGTTCAGAGAGCTAACTCACAAATAGGCACTTACTTTTCCTGAAATTAGCAAAGACTAACTCCACCCTTGCAACTGGTCCACACACCAGGATAAGAGATTTTTCCTCTGCAAAAGAACTCCTTCCTTTAGGTGCGTCACATACCTCATGTTGGTGAAAGCCTGAATTCAAACCTCTCTCTGATGCATCCTCACTCTGTTCCCCTGCAGTACGAGGAATTGGTAAGAACCGCAATGGGAGCTAATGCTGACTGCTAGGAAGGGGTGGTGTTGGGGGTTCTGCCATCTGACATGCCCCGAGATTGTGCTGCATACTTTAATAGCATACAGAGGGTGCTAATTCCCTCTGGAGGTGAAGCTCATCTCTCTATTTTTCCTTCTCTATCCTTAGCCTGCCCCCAGGCTTTAAAGAGAAGCCACCTGGCTGTACTCCTCTCTTGCACCTGCTTTCCCCTGGATTACATATCGGCCGGAGCAGAGACACAAGTAACTTAAGAATGTTCCCTAATGGAGACAGTGCTGCCCTTATCTTCTCACGGCGGAGGCAGGCGAGAGTGTGAAATGTAACCCCCTGCTTGCCGCCAGCATGGGCAGGCTCTTCATGCCTGCGTGGAACCGTGCTGGTGTCGGGCAGCCAGAAGGAGACTGCTGACAGATGCAAGAGCCAAGGGCATCCCAATTTGGAGCTGTGTCTAGCTTTTAAAGGGCTAGGAACTGACAACAGCACCCCTGGGGTCATATCGCAGGGGGGTGAAAGCTCCTCTTACTTTTGCCCTGAGCCGTGTTCCAGCCCATGATCTCTCCTAGAGGACACCCAGCTCACTGCTGAGATAATCCACTGCTGTTGCAGGGTCAGCTGCATACAAATTCAGAGAACTTGGGGGCTTGGGATCTCATATACCCTGGTCTGCCTTGTAAAAAAGTCTAGGGAGTTTCCATCCATTGCAGAGCAGTAATGCATGACATGATCTGCCCATCTTCTGATACACCAACACTCTTTGGAGCACAAGTCTCTCCACTGAATTCTGAGACAGTGGGAACTAGTGATCTGAAACCAGAGTAGGTGTCCAGAGACTTGAGTTTTCTGCTGTTATACTCATAACATGTCCTCAGGCATATCATATATCTTGCCTATACCTGAGCTTTTTGGTGGCATGGGAATTTATCCCATGAGAACCACATTACCCATCGCCACAGGAACTGTGGAGGCCGTTACATTGTTCACCCAACTTCAAATAAACCTACATCCCCATTCACTGAAAAGCTGGTCTCAGGCTCACCGAAAGCAATAGGAGAACCTCAGTGGCTGAAGCGGGTTTTGAATCAAGCCTTAGGAAAGGAAACCTGGCCTTCTCCAAGCCTATAACTGAAAAGCAAGTGAACTGCAATGAAGTGATGAATTCCCTGCTCCCCAGCTCCCTGTCATGGAGGACTCTATGAGATTATTATAGTTTACATTTCCGTGATGAATCCTTGAGATTCCAGACTCCGGAGGTGCAAACAGAGATGCTGAAAATCCTCACAGAAGAACCAGTGGATTATTCCCAGTCTGACGCTTTAGAGTCAAACTTCTAGGCTGCTTTTTCAGCCACTGCGTTGAACAGCTAAATTAAACATGAGCAACTGAAGCGTGGGCTGCCTTTTCCTGAACAAACCATTGCCATTTCCGGCACTGCCCAGGAAAAAATCTTACCACGGCTTGATTTAGAGAGTGCCAGCTGGAAGCCTAGGGAGCCGAGCAGCCGCTTGCCTCCTTCTGAATCTGTGCACAGCCTGATGCTTCAACCTACCTGACAGCAATCCACCTGCGTGGAGTGGGAAAGGAGGCATTACACGAAACTGGCATCCAGCTGTGGATGCTCAGACCTTTCCTGGAGGACTGGGAACGAGCCCTGTGAGCAGCGCTCAGCACCACAGACGGAGGCAGGAGCAGACCAGGGGCCCCAAAGACAACCCCAGTGGAGAGGGTGGGAACTAAGGCCCCAGACCGGTCCTGGTCCTGGAGAGGCACCTGGCCTGGGCGGTGAGTGATGCTGCTGGTAGTGTCTCCTGTCCCGAAGCTTGACATACAGCCAGGGTAGGAAATCACCTTTCCTTCCTCATGAGCAATTTCCTCTCAGACTTTGAGGGAGTGAATAAGCAGAAAGCCTGCGTGACTGCAAAAAGGGGAAACCTGGGGGGCTGGGATTCAGGAGGTTAAGCTTGGAGTGGCTCATAGGTTTAAGAGGAAGGATGAAGCTTGATGCTTAAATATCACTGCAGTTCTGCCTATCCATCCTTGCTGTCCCCATCCATCTATCCATCCATCCATCACCATAGAACACCTAACGTTCTCTCTGTCCGTTCCTTGTTAACTCATAAGCCTTTGCAAAAGCTCTTTTGAGTATCTGTTGGCCCTGGCCTCAGTCTTGATACAGCTATGTCACTGTAATATAAGCAATACACAAAAGCCGGATTCTACCTGTTTGGCCACGCAGTACCAGCCCTTCTGCTCTTCTCTCTATCTGATACAACACAAAATTATTCATATTTCCATCCACTCTGTCCTGTTCTAGGCCCTTTCCACCCACACTGCAAACTCAGTCAATGGGACAGCAGAAAGAGACCTTGCTGCTACAGTGGGGCCTATGCCTTCTTCTGCCAGTGCTGTCCCATTTTATTTTCATCTTTGTTCAGCCTTATAGCTCACCAAAGACCTCAGATCATTTTCCCTCCTTTGACTTCTTTTCTTCCTTCTGTCCACCCTCCTTCCCACCCTTTCTTCTGCTGTCCACGAGGGATGCTGGGGAAAGGCAAGAGAAGGCAGAAATGCTCAGTTTCTCAACACACCAAAGTTCCTTGCAACCATATTTCTGACCTCAATATCAGATTTTTCCCATTAATTTTGCTGCAAGCACAGTGACTGCAGCCCCAGTTCATGTGAGGGGAAGTTGCATCGCCAGCACCTGTCGAACACCAGCCTAGCACTGGTATATAATTTAATGGTCACTGTGGGGAGAAAGGTACAGGCTTCCCCCCACTCCCTTTTTCCTTTAACGGAACATTATCTAAACAAACGCACTCCAAAACTGCTGAAGCGCAGGCAAATAATGACATAGGAGCAGGAGCCAGGCATTAAAAATTCATATCGGCGAATATTAAAACTTTTTACTTCATCATGTCAAGGCACCAGGCAAATGCAAACAAATGAGACCCACTGAGCGCTGCCTGCATGGGCCAAGACAGAGATGAGCCACTCACACTGCTGGGGAGAGACCTGCATTGCGGTCTCTGTCTCTCCTGAGATGTCAGGCTCAGAGGGGGACGGAGGAGCCGGCGGAGTAGTTAATTGCTTGGTGTCTCTAAATGAGCTCTGCAAACTGACAAGTCTGAGGAAGGCAGCTCGCCGCACAAGCGGTGGGGTGGGTTTACGTTGGCCGGGAGCAGCCCCATCCCTTCCCACACGCTGTGCTGTCAAGGCTCCTGAAATGGGGGAACAGCCGGGGGGACTCCAACCCCCTTGTTCGTTTGGTCCTGTCTTTTCTAATTAAGGCACCAGTCCCTGTCTGCTGCTTGCTACGTTGCTGACAACAGGCTGGTTCACCAGGAGTTGCAACGAGACCCAGCAGACTCAAATCACCGAGCTCTTCCTGCAGCCCTGGAGAAGCTGGAGAGGTCGGTGGGCTGGGTGTTGACAGGCAGCGGTGGGTCACGACGGGAATTGTTTGAATCCCCTCCTGAAGAGGTTTATGCCAGGGAGGGAGAGGCTCCCTGGGAGGGTGAGCACTAAACAACCACCCCTCTCCTGGGATTTGTCCCAGCAGCTCCAAGGATCAGAGCTCTCGGGCGCTTGCTGCAGCTGTCGGGGAGCTGTTCGACCCCATCCTCTGCTGTTTACTGCCCAGCTAGCTTTCACAGAGCCAAAGATCTTTCCCCATGGGCCCGGGGGAGCTGGTGGAAGGGTGGTCCTGCTTGATACCGCTGCTTTTCACCTCTATGGTTTAAACAGAGAGGTGGTGTAACTTGAAGGGAACCCCATTCAAGCCAAACAGTGATTTTACTGGTCACATTATCAAGGCAAGGCGTGAGTCAGGCTGAGCAAAGCTGGTGGAAAGACCTCTCCAACTAATCTGTTCCAGCACCATCTATCACTAATTAGGTAATTTTCCGTGTTATGCTGCACACACTTTTAATGCACCCTGTTTACTTAATGACTCCTGTGATCCCCTTAACACAATTACTGGTAATAAGCAACTGATGAAGAAAAGGATTAGACCAATAATCCCTTGCTGTGTGGCGCTTTATTGGAAGTGCAGTGAGCATCACGTTTTTGATTTTTAATAGATAACTTCTCTAAGTAATTGATTAATCATAAACTCACAGACTGCAAGAACCAGAGATAATTTTATGGCACCTAAAAAAAGAAAGGATCTAAATGATGTAATAACTAGCAATCTAGAGACGAATAAAGGAGGGGAATGTTTGATTAAACATTCAATATATTTTTATCACTTTGTATGTTACGGAACTACCTTCATCGCTTTATTGTGTGGGAAGAAACATCATAATAATAGATGAGGCAGGTGTTCAAGGAGCCAGATGCACCCTTCTGCGGGCTAGGTGAAGGGCTGGAAGGATGGGCAGAGAAGTGATTATGAGGAATATTTTAAATCCCTCTGTCTCTGTGTCTAGCCTAGATAAGCTGTGGAAAACAAAACCTACAGCAGGACTTTGAGGATGTGCTGCTCAGTCACACCACAGGTAACATTTCAATGCCTGGCTCCTTCAGTGGACTCCGCAGCCCACTGTCCCAGACTCCACTCTTTCTGCCCTACAGAGTGCCCTAGCCAAGAGCTTCTTCGTACTGAACACTTCCCATCAACGTCAATGGGCCACAGCAAATCCCTCTGCCTGATTATATGGGAGTCCCACAAAAATCCAATAGGCATCACAGAGTTATTTAGTGATGGGTAGTGCTAGAGCTGGGAGAAAAAGAGTGCAGCTATGAGCTTCGACACACAAAGCAACCTGCCACACATGAGTTCTGGTGAGTGGTCATGGATATGCTCTAACTCATTTACATGAGTTTAAAATCTTTTAAAACCAGGCTGCACAAAGCATGGAAAAGTGGTGTTTGGCCAACAACCTGCCCCTTACTCCTGCCAGCTGTTACTGCTGCTGTCTCAGATCACACGTTTGCAGTGACCACAGTGGGAGACAGAAAGCAACAGGGTTGGCTGAGGTGGTGATGGCAGAAATGGGGAAGCCTTAAGTCTATTTTTTCACTCCCACTTTTTAGTGCTGTCGAGCCCCATGCACAGGAAAGAGCAATTCCAGCCTGATCTGGCTTTGAACCCAAACACCTTTTCTGTAACCCACCACAGTCTCATTTCTGGAAAAGAGGTGGACTGTTGCAAGCAGTCAGTCCAAGCCTGGCCATGCGGGTTATGGGGTTGCCAGCACGATTTCAGAAGTAGGAGACATGGGGCTGAGCAGAGAGTTCCTGCTGTACGCAGAAGTCTGAGCTGCAGCAGCTGATTTCTGGTCCCTGGTTTGACTGCAGTGCTTGCACAGGGCTGACGGGAACTGGAGTCTACCCTGTAACTGCCCTGTCCAGGTACAGCGGGTGACCCTTGGCTCCTGGCGTGCTGGTACTGTGTTTTGGGAGACATATGAAGAAGGCTGCAGGGAAAAGGAGGAGTCACTGCTTGAAAATTCAGAAGGGGCCCATAAGACTGTAACAAGACTTGTACTTCCTCTCTGGGATGGGAAGAGCTTTGTGGTGTGCCTAGACCTCCTGCAGTGAGCACCACACTATGCCCAGTCTCCTCTGGTGTCTAGGAAGCATTTTCTGGGCTCTCTGTGGCCTGGCTGGTGCCTGCCTGCTTCTCCATGCTCTCTTTCCATTTTCTAGCAGGAGCTGCAGGCTCCCAGCTCTGCGCTGTGGCTCTCTTCTCTGCTGCATACTAACATGTCTCAAAGCTTTTTTCCTGAGCAGACTTTGCATCTCCCCAAAACCCCCTCCCTCAAAGGACGTCACTTGAGCTCTCTTTTAATAGAATATACTGCAACTGGGGAATAAGCAAATAAGACAGAAAATGTCCATTGCATCTTCCCACACCAGCGAGGGTCAGTGGCTTCTGGAGGTGATAGAAGTCACTAGTTCAGCCAAGAACTGACTGAGGCCTCTCTTGCTTGTCCATGCAGGTGGGCATGAATCTGACAGTCACCATGCAGCTTACGTAGTGGCACATGAGCTTTTGCCCTCTTTGTACCAAACTCCAACAACTTGCTCTGTACTTGGAAAGGCTTTTCAGAGCCAGGCCTAGGGGCTGGACACAAATGGGGCCCGGTCCTGCAACCTCTTCTCCTTACTCTGTCACCAGGGCTCTCATGTCCTGTGGGCGTCATCTGCTTTGCTTCTGAACCTCTCAGCCTTGTTGTATCCCAACCGCAAATGTAACCACCGGGTGATGCTCTTTTTGGGAAACTTCCTACCACTCCACTTCATGTGGGGAGATGCCTGCCAGTGATTAGTCACAGGAAGAATACCGTGTGAGTTTGGCTTTTTGCAGTGTTCATTTCAAGAGGTGGACATGTATTCTGCTTGTTTTTTTTCTGATTGGGGCAGTCTTGGGACCCTAATTCGGCCCTAGACAAAAGCCAAAGGTCACAAAGAGTCTGCAGAAATCTAGGTGCTGTCTCTGAGGGGTACGGCTAGAAAGACAACCTGAAGCAGAGGAAGAAGAGTTAATGACTGGGGTATGGGGAAAGAGAAGAAGAGGCATGGATTACAGCACAGATAATAGATAAATCAAGCAGCAGGAGAGGGTGTCTTCAGTGCCAGTTTATTTATCACTGTTTTCTCTGGGCACTGGCAGGCGAAGGAGGATGGAGTGGGCAAGCAACATCATCTGGCTTGATGGATGAGGTGTGGAGAGGGAAGGAGCCTCTGCCAGGTCTCAGAGGGGAAGCAGGAGGCAGCATGGGGAGGGTGTACCAAAACATCTCTGCAGTGGAGAGTGCACCATGTTGGCATTGGGTGGCTATTTGCTGTCCCAGCCTTAACTATCTCCTTGGAGAAGGGAGTAGCCTGTACAGCAGGCAGAAAACTGAAGGAGAAAGAAGCTGACGGGCTGGATCTCCGGAAAGAATAACCATCCATGATGCCAGATCTTGGGTACTCAGCACTTCTGGAAATCTCTTGCAGAGATAGGTCCGAGATCAAAGGATCCCCAGAGCCAGGATTAGGCTCCTGACTCCCTATTGCCAGGGAGCTGGGTTTTTCTTAGGTTTTTGCTAAACCCTAGAACTCTTCAGTAACTAAAAACCCTTTTTTTCTACTATTTTTTGGAATCCCCAGACAGAACCGTGCCACAGTCATTCTTCTGGGTGCTGTATACTCAGGGGGAAACACGAGCCCAGATCCCTAAGTCCCCCATATCTTTTTTGTGGGTATTCCTCCTGTTTAGGCTCTTTAAGAGAAGATACTCAGCTGCTATTTGACCACAGGAATGCCTAAATACCCAGGGTTTGGGATATTTTCTATGTTTATACTGGCCTACTGCAAAACCACTGAACATACTTATTTCCTACTGAGCTGCTTAGAGCCCTGGCTGAGAGTAAACCCTTAGAAGTTCCTAAATCTACATTCTTAGACTAGAGTTGGGGCACCAGCCTCATGTGAAGGGCTTGAAACTGCAGGTATGCTCCAGCCAGAGAGGGAGAGTACCTCAGGGTCACAGGGCATTCATCCAGAAAGCCAGACATGGAAGCAGAGGCTGATGAAGGGAGAGAAGGAGGGAGATCAAAAAGCACATGGCTGTAGCTGCAAGGATCCTGGCTGAGGTGTCCCAAGCAAACAGAAACACTTATTGCATTTCTTCAAGCAGCAACTGCCTTTTCTCCCCTCTTAGGTTTTTCCTCCAAAAGGAGGAGGTGAGCATTCATCAAGCTGCTTCTGCGGGGCCCACTCAATGCCCTAGTTTCAGAGTCTGCAGTATCTAAGAGGGTCAGCTAGACGTGAGCAGGCTTGGGTGACCACATAGCCCAGGTGGTTTGGCGCTTTATTGAAACAGCTTGGCCAGCCTTTGAGAGCATAGCACTGGAAGAACGTTAACAGTTTTTAAGGTCCGAGCAAGTGTATGTCCACTAGGCAGGGGATGCATATAGGTCTGTCTGCAAAAACTCATGGTGATTTGAACTGAAACCGATATAACAAAGCCCCTAGCTTGTGGCTGTTACTTGAGCACAACCTTTATTTGATCAATGTTACTGTTGGCTTTCTTGTCTGTTAGGCACTTGTATGTTCTCCTCCTACTTCTTTCCTCAGTGCCTGAGTGCTGGCTGGTTTACCTGGCCACTTTCCAAAAGCCCCCCATCAAGGCTGAACATCCTGAGCATGAGGCATTTAATGGCCTCTCATTGCCATGTCAAATAAAGGAAGAAGTCAATGCAGCTCTGCTGGCCACGATTCAATCCCCATAGAGGAAGATGTTAAAAAGTTTGCCAGTCTTGGTTGCAGCTCATGCTCAGGATTCTCAAACTACGCTTAGGATATCTGCTAGGAAGTGGCTGTATTTTATCCATCCATGCCCCTTGATCACCTCTCTAAACTTCCTGGGGTAAATAAGTTTACACTCTTTTCAGTGAGGTCTGAATCTTGGGATTCTTTGCTGAGGAGTTTCCTTGATAGAAGCATCTACCAGCAGGCTTTGCAAGTCAGGTAGAAGAATAGCTTCATCCTCCGGCAGGCAAACCATTGCTTAATCTGACCTAGGCTTTTCAAGGTAAGAAATAATCATGACAAAGAAGAAGATCCAGCCAGGACCATAATGGGAAGATGAATCAATACAAAGCCACTACTCTCTTTGGAAGATAACCAAACCACTGGGGATCTTTTTGTGTTACCTATAGCCACGGTGCCCATTTTATGCCTTAGCGGAGCCCAGGGACACCACATCTCCCACGCTCTTTGCATCATCTCTTCCTTTCATGGTGTTGCTTTCTGTACAAAGCTGAGTTGCCTGAACTGTGAAATGTGGGATCCAGTGTCATTAATGACTGGATCATGGAATGACAGAGAAAAAAATTATCTGGATTTTCCCTCTGCACATACATACCTCATGAAAGCCATCTACCAGGCCTCATGGACTTGCACCTCTCGTTCAGGAGTGTATGAGAGAATCAGAGTTATTTCCTACTCTGCATTAAAGGAAAACATGAGTATCAGCAGCCATGCTTGCAAAGTGTGCTAAGTAGCTTGGTAGAGAGTGAGCTTATGCACACCAAATCCTAGACCTCAGATCTTATCCATATGCATTCCTGGATGTAGTTTGTGCTTTGGATATCTGAGGAAAAGCAGAGCTCAGGTTATCTGTAATGGTTTGGGACATGATGCCAGCCCAGTCAGTGACTGATCTGTCTGGGCTGCATGATCATGAGGCTGCCCTGAGGGAATGAACATGCTCAGAATATCCTCCCTCCCCTACTCTGGAGCTGGGGTAGAGACAGCCACAGCAGGAGATCCCCTGAGTTCATATGGGGGAGTCTGATCTTGAGATGAGGTTCAAGTCCACACTGAAGGACTGTGTGGAAAAGACCTCTGCAGTGCTCGGGATGTGTTGATCCAGACGGTCTCCTCTTGGAGACCTCATTGCACTGCTGGCGGTAGGGACTCTCTCTGCTCACTGGGGACCAGGCTAGATCTACCTCCCCTAAACACAGAGATAACAAGCCACAGCAGTGGCTGTCTTGCAGTTGCTTCCAAGAGGGTCTCAGCTTCCTATGTCAGCTTGGGTGGGCAAGGTCTCTGTGACCTTACAAATAATGACAATTACGGTTCAGGCTCCGGGGTTTTGTTACTTTCTTCCGGCTGCTTTTATTATCAGACCCCACAAAGCTCAACTCAGCCCTCTCACTAGCCGGGGATGAGAGAGAGGGACTGGGTTGGGGTTGCAGCAGATTTATTCTTGTGCTTCCTCAACGGTATGGGGACTTTCATTTCTTTAGAGAGATTCCCTTCCCCCCATACCAGCATTTTTCCTGTGCAGACCCCTGTTACGCATTGCTTGTCTGTGTTTGCCTTTTCCCGTCATTGGGAACCAAGTAAATCAATGCAGTCCTTTGGCAGAATTAAAAATAAAGAACTTTCTTTTAATGTCCCATTAAAGACCAAGGCAACACTGCCTGGCTGACTCCTTTTCTTTTTTTTTTTTTTTTTTTTCTTTTTGGTCGGCTGCGAGGAAGCTTTTGGAACGAAGAGGGATTTCAATAATTACCTTCCGATTCTGCCCCCGATACGGTACCCTATCCCCAAAGCGCAGGCCCTGCACGCCTGCCCTTCATCTGAAACTCCAAGGGAAGCAGTTTAACATGAAGCCACATTGATATTCAAATAGATTATCATGCAGGCAAATAGAGGTAGCATTCCAGCCAGCAGCGTGTGAAAGAGCAACTAATGGATTAGTATTTATGGTCGAATATAATCCACGTTTTAGGATACTGCATCTGGAAGGGACACATTATGAACTCATTTTTTTCCAGCCCTCCCCTCCCCATATCCCCACCTCACCCACTCTGTCTCTCCTTCTCTGCATCTCCCTCCTCCTCTCCGGACAGGATACAGCAGCCTCCTGGCACCGCTGAGCTGGGCAAAATTGATGACAGGACTTTAGGATCCATTAGAAAAACAAATTCTTAAACAGTGTCTTCTAAAATCAATCACTTTTACCTTTAGTGGGATTTATCACTAGCCTGCCTGCCCCTTATTGCAAAGATTCATGTCTCTCAAGAAGGAAGAAGGACCGAGTGGCTAAGCCCGAGGCTAGAGGCACCGGCCTCTCCTCTCCCCACCGTGGAGGTATTTGTGGGTGCGTGTGAGAGGGGAGGTCTGGGCTGGTGAGACCAGCAGGGAAGGCACCTGGCTCGGCTCTGGGAGGTCTGCTCCATCACAGACTTCCTAACGGAGACCTGGCACATCCCAAGCTGGGCTCCAGGGTCCAGGGACACCATGAACGGCAGTGCTCAGGCGCCGTGGGAGGAGAGCAGTGGTAAAGGTAACGGGATGCAGGGATGTAATTACTGGACATGGAGGAGGGTACATCAGGAACATTTCTCTCATCCTAAGGGTTTTCTGAATTCACCCCTGCTCACACCAGAGCTGTTCTTTTGGGTCAAATATCTCCCAACGTGAAATTTACTGATGCCTGCAAGGGCTGCACAGCACGACAGGACGAGTCTATAGGGAAGAAAAACAACAAGCTAACCAGAACAAGAGGGGATACAGCAGCCAGAAGGTCTGGTGTGTGCTGTGTGTGTGTTTGTGTAGGTACATAAGATGGAAAACTTTCCAAACCAGCAGACAGAAAGAGGAGAGGAGAGCAATCTCTTCAGGAACGGACTTCAGTAGCACAGAGAATGGCCCTGTCTGGAGGCGGGGCTGCAACCAAAGAGCTGGTCTCTTCTCGCACTGTCTTGTGGGTACAATTCATTGGGCTGTGGCACTTATCCCACAGTTGCATGGGCTGCACTTCCACCGGCAGCTCTAGAAATCTGCTAGGTGAAAGGGCCATGTGGCCGCGTTGCGTCGTGGCGGTCAAGCCAGCATGACAAACATCTTTTCAGGTCTTCTTTCAGCTAAATAGTGCAAAAGAGTGGAAAGTTCACATCCCTGGGGAGGGTCTTGCTGGAGATACTCTAGTGGCTTTTCTCTCTCAACTATGTTCCTGAGTGCTCAGAAAAGGAGTGGCAGTGTGTGTCTCTTCAGTGCCCTTTGTTTTACAAAATACGTAAAGTTTGCTGAAAGTACGATCTATGTTTGCAAATTTTAAGGGGCTAGACTTTCTCCATTGTAGGGTGCTCACTGGCAGGAGAAATGATCTGTAAAGCTCACAGGCACCTTTTCGACTGGTGAGCCCTGCCTCCAGGTGCTTAACCTGAGCTTGCACAGGTGAGGGAAGAGTCCAGCCCTTGATTTTAACCCACCAGCGTCAGGATGCTTCGCAAGATCTTTTCTCCTCACGCTGATCTGGTCCAGCCCAGCGCAGGCAGGCTGAGCTCGCTGGATGACTTAGAAACAGAGGAGATGGCAGAAGTATAAACAGCGATGAAGGAGGGTAGTGATGTGAGAGGTGAGTCAGAGCCTGCCTAGACCAGGATCTCTGAGCGTCGTCCTTGTCCTCGCTTCAGGATTGGAGGGGATGATGCCAGAACATTAGTAAATTCAGAGAGAAGCTCATAATTCCTATCGATTCTCAACCAGCCAGTGCGAGGTGTATAAAAATGCTTGTTCTATCATTTAGAAAAATGGCAATGTTATGATAGAACGGATTGATTTTCCTCTTTAGGAATATTCATAAACACTGGTTCCAAGAACTGATAAATCTCCCTTCCCCTGTGCAGACTAAATCACTCCTCAATGCTTCCCAGAGCACTGGGGGCAAGAGAGGTTGTTATTTCTAATTCCCTTCAAAGGAGCCGCAGATGGGGAGAGCCCCTGGGTAGGGGGAGCTTGCTTAGCCCGATTGCCCACTGCCCATCACAACCGGATCCTCTTTCTAGGGGGTATGTAAAGCCCATCTCCCTCATTGCGTCCCTAGCTGGGGAGAGCTGGTAGGGAGAGGGTTGAGACCTCCATTCCTGGCACCCAGCTGGGAAGTACCTCTTGCTCTCATCTAATTATCTCTGTGCCTTTTTGTTTTGGCTGCATTTCTAGTTTGTCACACACTCACACACACACGCGCGCACACACACACGCGCGCGCACACACACACACACACACACACACACACACACACACACACAACAATATGCAAATCTGGACACCAGTGGGGATGTAAATCTTCCTGCCTCGAGGCCTGAACCAGGATGAACCTCCCCCTGGGAGTGAGCCTTGCAGATGACCCTTGGCAAAACTGACCTCTGCCTCATGCTGCTCTATGAGCTGGGACCAGACTGAATGTGGGCAGCTCTCCTGCTCCATGGCTCTACAGGCCACCTGCAGGCAGCTGCCCCAGTCCAAGGCCTGGCATGGGGCTTCTGGGATGGAAAAGATACAGTGGTACCATGCTGCAGGTACCTTCCTAGCGGAGCTGCCTCCCCTCTTATGGGAGAGTTGTCCCGGAGCTGCCCCAGAGGAATCCACCCCAATCCAGCCCTGGAAGTGCCTGGTGCTGCTGGACTAAGTCTGAGGGGCTAAATGAGATGTCACTATCTCCTGCAGCTATGTTGGCCTGCCGCGGTTGAGAGAGAGCGTACCCATCCTCTTCTCATCCTCCCTGGGCTTGTGGTGGCACTGGCTAGTGAGCTGGTCTCCTGCTGCTGGTGTTTTCAGGTTGCTGCTGGCTCCAGCACCTCTGGACACGATTGCTCTGCACACAGGCAGCCCTCGCAGGATGGGAGGAAACTGTGTGCCCGGACGAGTCACCGTGTTTGTGCCGCTTTTCACTCTTCTGGTCAAGTTGCCTGCGGTTACCAATCACCAAGCAAAGCTCCTCACCTGCCCTGGAGGGAACATCACAAAACACATTTCTCATGAAAAGAAGAAAATGAAATGGGGGAAGTGAAAAACCTCCTGCATTTCTTTCAACCAGGTGAGTATTTGGAGAGGTAATTGCTTTTATAAGGCTAATTGATGTGATTAGAAAAAATAGGAACATTTTCAGGTTCGTGAAGACTCTCCCTAGAAACCCTGTCTTGCTTATAACCTTTAGCTCCTCTTGGCTGCAGTCACATCACTACATTGCCCGCATGAATTACTAGAACTGCAAAAGGAGGAAAAGTAAATGCATTCCCACTTGTCCAGGTCACTGCTAACATCTTCTGTAGAGGGTAATACTGAAAATGTGGATTTTCATCTGTGGGTAGGATATTTGGATGTCCAAAGAGCAGCTTTTTCCGTAGAGTTACAGAGCAGCGAGTGGGGGTGGGGGTGGGGGGGCCAGGGGGGAAGAAAATACATGCATGTCCTCGTAAAAATATTGGCAATTTTTATTACCTTTTAGATTTTACTTCTGCAGTAATCTATTTTAATGAGGTCAGCCTGCCTGGCACCAGGTACCCCATCTAAGTGGAGTAGTTTAATGTCAGGATCAGGGAGGAGAGGAGCACAGAGGGGGAGGAGGCTGGCCATCTGAGACACAGGGGCCCTATATCACACAAACTTACGGCGTAAAAATTGACTCGGTTTGCACATTTTTAACTGTATTTGAAATCGACAAAAAGTGTAATTATAAAAAGGGATATATCTGCTGGGATAGGTGGGGAATTTGATGAAGCCACTTTGAAAGCACTGGCTTTTCTCTAGGAAAAAATATGCTTATTAGAGCACAGTGAAGATTTATTAGATTATATGATTATTTATTATAGTATATGTTGTGGGGAAGGAACTATATTATCTATATATTTCCTGTATTATGGCTATAGGCAGTCAATATTAATATCACCGCAATTTAAAGTTAGATTTTAGAGAGCCAATTTTAACTGTATTGTTCCTCTCCTTTAAGGAGGAGTTGCGTGTATTACAGTCAAAGACGGGAACATAAGGGAACCTTCCCTCTCCATCTGCAAAACTCTGAATCTACAACAAAAAGGTCTCTCATGGTGGAGAGCAGACAGGGCTTGGGGCTGAACATAGATGTTCACCACAAGGGCTGCTGGGCTCAGAGGCTCTCTCCAGCCTCTCTTCTGAGCTTGATCCTGAAACGTGCTTCACGTCTGCGGTGTTTGGGCGCACTCAAGCACCCAGCCCATTGTCACCTTTCGAGTTGGTGCACCTTGAACTGACTTGAAATGTGGGTGGGCCAGGCTGGCCCTGATGGGACACGTTTCCCAGCAAGCTGTCCTTCACAGTCAGCTGAAAGAGAGCCGAGTCAAGAGGTGTTTCCGCTGCTCCTTCCCCCTGCTTTCGCATCCACTCCTTGGCAATACAAATGCTCCCTGCAGGCTCAGCTCTGCTGTCCTGGGCTTTCATGTACGCCTGAGGCTTTTCAAGCAGCACGTGCAGCTCTGCATTGGGTAGAAGAAGGCATTGCATGTGGGCTTGTGAAAAGGCTTTACTGCCATTACAATAGGGTGTCTGCTGACACGTTAGGAACGTTGCTTACCTATGCATGTCTGGTAGGTGCTACGTGCCTGGGAGACACCGACAAGTGAGGGACATGTAAAATCTGATAGAGAAATTGATAGAGATCCTTAGTGAAGGTGGTCAAATGGCTGGAAGGAGATTTGAGAATAGATAAATATGCTTGGGAGATAGATTTGGACAGATACTATCTCTCTCAGATAGAGATCAGTATATCTGCATCTGCTTTGTACCTATTGCTTTGCCATTGGTGGCTACCTATCTGACTTATTTTATTTTTCATATTTTGCATAAGTAAAGAAACACTTTACTTGCATACACACATATACAGAGGAAAGCGAAAGCATCAAATGTGCAAGAGAGAGATGCTACAAAAGCCCTGAGCTATATGCATTTACCTGTTCTCTTGCTTGCTCTGCTCACCATTACACCTCGCTGTTAACCCAGCGTAGACACCCATAAAGCTCTTCCAGATTTGCACCAGCAGGGAGGTGACCAGTGCCTGAGAAACTGGGTGTGAAAAGTAAGGGTCGATCTGTTCAGCAGTATCTTATCCAAAGCCCATACTAGCACCAATTCTGGTTGTTACCTATCTATCTGTAGCGTCCAAGTAGCAGACCCCTGGGGATTTTTCAACAAATTGCTTAACTTGCTGCTTCCGCCTCCATTGTCTCCCCCCTTTTCTCCCACCCCCCTCTCCCATGTTAGTGAGACTCCCACTGGGCTTGGCTGTTTATCGCCAGTGGAATCGATTACAGAGTGAAACCCTTTGGGCTGGTTTCCTCCTCCTCCCCCTTTCTTTCCTCTGCCTGTGTCTCCTGCCCTCTCTTCTTGAGAAGAGCTCCCCTCACCTCTTCCAGCCCTTAGCAAACCCCCCCACCTCCTCCCTCCCCACCTTCCTCCAGCTCTGGTGAGCCTGGCCAATTCATCACCCTGTCAGACCTGTGTGACAGCCCTTCATAAATGCACCACAATGAGCCGAAATAAGCAACGGAGCAGCCCTCAGCCCAGCCAATTTAGCAAAGCAGGCAACATCTGAGAAGCTGAGTCCCAGCATGCTGGAGGTTGAAATTGGGAAATTGGTTCTACTCCTCTTCGGTAGTGCAGATTTTTCTTTCTTTCTTTCATTCTTTTTTTAAAATATACCCATATATTCTCTCCCTATATAGATATATATTTAAGGTAATTCTCTCCCACTTAAATCTCCAGCACTTATTACACATGGACACTGTGGCCCAGTTGCTCTCTCTCTCTCTCTCTCTCTCTCTCTCTCTTCCCTGAGCAGTGGTAGATTATGAGAGGGTTTTATTGGTAAACTTGCTTAGTCTGCAGAAACGTGCTAGCTTCAGCAGATTGAGTCTGTAAGCAGGGCTGGGCTCTGGGCTGCCGCATTGAGCTCCCTCCACAGCCGTCTCAGGCGGCAGGGAAGCACGTTGCTTGCCTCCCCTGGCCAGTCCTCCTGGTAGTCATGCAAGGTCCATTCCTCCAGCACTGCTGAGCCTTGCAGGAGCAGCCCATGTTGGCCGTGAGCGCTTATTCCTACCGACGGGGGTATATAAAGGATGCACAACCTTCTTTAAGGCAGCACCTAGAGACGAAGGCCCTTGAAAGGCCACGGGTTTGGACTATCCATGCTGGATAGCAGTTTGGTGTGGTTATGGTGGGATTTTCATGGCTGAGAGAGGTATGTAGGATGCCTTTCATCTAACTATAGCTGTCTACAGCAGAGGCATCTGCATCTGGCCTCACCCTTGGATCACTTTGTAGTCAAAGGGCAGTGAGTCTGTGGAGTTTATGTCATCCTAAAGCGGATGTCTGCACTGGGCACATGAAGGACCCCTAAACCCTATTGATCTGGTCACCATCAGCCGTGATGGGTTCACAGGTAACTGGTAGATGGCCACACCTGTTCTGTAGACACCTAGGGGACATGAATCCCACGTGCCCTTTGAATTGAGAGCTTTTCATAGCAGAAATGATCTTGTTGAGTCTACAGCGCTTGTCATGAGGGGACTCTTAGTATTGCACGTCTATAATGCCTTCCGGTAGCTCACTGGTAGGTGGGGCTGTGTTGATGACTTTCCTAGTAGCTAGATCTGAGCAGGTGGATGTACCTTTTGCATGGCATAGTTGCCAAGAGAGATGAAGACAGGAGGAAGATGTTTGTTTTGAGCTAATCGTACCCCAGGAAATTTGAGGTGTCAAGAGTGAGCTCACAGTGATGCTTTGAGTCCAGATAGTCTTGAGGCTCAAGAGTAGCTACTCTGGCACCTTTCCCCAGGGCTAAACCTGGCCTGGATAAGGTGGATTAGGAGCAACTTTCCATGATCTCTTCCAATAGAAGAACTGTGGGACATTGCATCAAATCAGAAGGTGTCAGATTCAAAATAAAACAGAAAAACAGAGGTGACTTCAGACAGCACACAGCTAAGCCATGGTATGCTTGTTGTGGGATGTTGTGGGTGCTAAATCTTCACAAGGATTTAAAAAAATGGACAAATTGATGGGGGAAAAAACCTGTGAAGGGCTATGAAATATGAGACTACTTCTGGCTCAGGAAGTTTGCAAGCTGTACATTTTTGGAAGCTGGTAGGGTATTCTGGGGAGTTTTCACTATGATTGTCTTATCCTTAGAGTCTGTGAGGCCCTGTTGGGAGGTGAGCTTTCTGTCTGACCTCAAATGACCTTTCTTTTAAGACAACCTGAATGCTATGAGATACTTGAGGCATTTACTGTGATGTGAGCTCACCTGAAAGGAGGCTACTCTTACTAATTCTAATGCTGCAACTCATGGCAATGCCACCACATTAGATGTGTCCAGATCTCCACTTCAGCATTCAAAATAGCATTAGATGGTCGCTTCTCAGCCAGACTGGGTACAGCATGCCATTGACCTGTTTTAGAAACAGGAGTTGACGTGCTCTATGCATCCAGCTCTCCTTCCAGGTGCCTGGCACCATCAAGGAATAAAACCATTGACTTTGTAAGTCGGCATGTGGGGCAGACCTCCCACCATGGAAGTCAGCAGAAGCATTGACTTGGGTTCCACTGAGTCCTGGCTGACATACAGGTTCCCAACCATGCACCAACCTACCTGTAGCATGGGTTATTTTGGAAGTATGTAATGATCTGAATCATTCGCTACCAAACCAGTGTCATGCAAGGAAGTTCCTCACCAAAAGTGACCTCTCAGCAGAATGTACTTCATTCACCTCTTGGCATTTCAGCCATTAGATTATCAGCTTCCCTAAGAGCCCAGCCTCTCCCTGGCTATCATTCATCCCAGCAAATTGTTAAGAGGCAGATAATTAATTGTTGAGAGTCACTAAAAAAAAAGATCATTCTTTTCGGAAAATTACCATGATGTTCTGCAGAAATGTTAACGCTTGCAGCCATAAAACGAATAGTGAGCTACAGAACCAGCTGCCAGGAGAGCTGTGAGTTATAATCTCACAATGGGATGCAAAGGAGCAGAACTTGCAGACATTTCTGAAGAGAGAAAATGTATATTCATTGGTTAGTAGTTCAATTTTATGAATTTTGTTTCTGCCCCAGAGTCCAAAATAGACTATTTTTGCCTCAGCCAGGAATAAGAACTGTTTGGGTGATACTATGCTGACATGAAGGTAGTCTTAATATTTATTTTACATCTGACTGTTGGGATTTTTCTCCACACAGTTGGAAAGGATAACTTGGAAAGACGAAACTATGCTGATCAGCCTATCTGGAGCCATATTCTACCACCTTCTGGAGCTAAATAGCTAAATAAGTAAGTGTTTGAGAACAGTATAGAAAGAAATGATTAGAGTTACCAGGTCTTTGCATGCTTTCCAACAAATGTCCAGTTGAAGCAGCTAGAATAGCTGGTCTGAACATATCTTTATATATCATGATATACCTTGTTCTTATATTCCAACACATCCAGCCCAGTGAGGAGGTTTAGGGAGCTGATCTGGTAGGTCTCCAAACGACTGGAGACTTTGCGTCTAGAAGACTTCTCATCTTTCACAACACTAATGCTGCTTATTCAAGAACCTGGCTGAAATGGGCAGGTGTAAGGAAGGGCACATAGTGTTTTTGAAAGGCATTCCTCTCATCCTTCTACTAGATAAGACCTGACACATTTATTGATTTCCGTTTGTTATGCGCTGGCATTTGCATCACTTCGTATTATTCCACAAATGGAGTAAGGAGATGACTCAGGTCACAGCTGGTTTCCCAAATATGAGCTGTTTATTGTTCGAGAAATGTGAAGTTTCCAAATAACTAGCTCTTGGTCATCTCCTTCAGGCTTGTATACTAGTGAGTTCACCTCCTAGCAATGAAGTGGGTTTCCTTGCCGTCCAACCACTTGCCTGCAGAGAAGTCTGCAAATCGTGCAGTCACCTTTTCCCTTCTTGGCCAAGCAGGGTTTTGTTTAACCTGTTTTTCGCAAAGATGGTGTTGAACCTATCCCCTGGCAGCAGGTTGAGAGCACAAGGAAAGGAACTATCTAAAGCACCTTTTGCAACATGAATCCAAGACCCAAAATACCATTGTCACATGCCAAGGAAAGCCACTAGCCAGGATTTGCTGTTGCCTAGATAAAACTTGCTGAATGGAGGTTGAAACTGCACATTTATGCCTGGGGTAAGAAAAGTACAGAGAGCAGCAATATTTCTACTTTAGAAGGACACTTCTAAATAAGTATCTATCTGGCTCATGCTGGTACTAGCCCCTTTGCTTCCCACAGGAACTGACACCCTTTCTGCCAGTGTGGATACACCAGTTGGAAACGCCAGGCTGCGGAGGATACTGGTGGAACGCCCTGTTTGGCGTCAAGGTGGTGAATTCAGAGATGAACAGCAAGGATGATCAGAGAACTGCAGGTGAGCAATTACAGGGAAAGACTGAAAGAATTATGGCTTTTCATAGCTAAGAGAAGAAAGACTGCCTTCAAATCACAAAACAAAGCAGCAAAGAGGGAGGGAATATTTTTCTCTGTGTGTCTGTGGTGGACAGGTTAAGAAGAGGTGAGTGTAAGCTGCAGTCAGGAAGGTTCAAGCTAGACATTAGAGAAAACTGCCTAACAGGAGAGAGGGAAGCAGTGTCTGGGGAGGAAGGAGATCTCAGACAGTCAGAGTTCAAGACCAGGTTGGTCAAGACACCTATCAAGAGCAACAGGGGTCTTGCCGATCCTACCCTGAGGAGAAAGAATGACTTACAGTGCCCATCTGAGCCCAGTTCTCCAGGGATTATGGGCTCTTTTTCCAGGTAAGTAGAACCTCAGCTAGACAACAGCCATTACGCAGTCAGACCCTTGATCAAAGCCAGATTCAGAGCACTGATTGAAAGCTTACTAACTCAGTGGCTGATCACCCTTCAATGCTTTAGGCTTTAATGAGCTGTCTGCTAGGAGGAAAGGGAGACATGAAGGTGCTCTGCTATATTGAGGTGGCACAAACATGTCACTGATGCCTCCTTTGATGGCCTCTTTGTTGGTGGATGTGCTTCAGGGAAGCCCAGCTTTTATGGGGTTTGTATTTTCTGCCCCTCCTCATTATCAATCTTTGACATGTGTCAGCAGCAGGTATCACACCGTGGGAAAAAAAAATCATGCAAAGCCACATGCTTCCAGCAAAGAAGCAAGGATAAATGCAGCGGGAAGCCTAGGGCTGTCACACAGGACGGCCTTGTGTGCAGCCCATCTGCCTCCCTTCTGTGCAGGCAGGTGGCACTCAAGATGAATAGCAACAGTAGGGGTGGCAGAGCCAGCAGAAGTGCTCAGAGACAACGACATCAACAGTTGCAGACAATTACAGTGAAGCTTTCGAAAAGGAGCTTCTCTGCTTTGCTGGCCTCCTCCAGTTAGGGCAGCCCCAGGTTCACATTGCTGTCTCCTCGACAGTGTGTCTAGATGTCTTCTCTGATGTGGCAAGGTTTTTTATTCCACTTTATGTGCACAGATCCATCAGTATACCTAGTAGCTTCCAACCTAGGAGTCAGAGTCCCAGCAGTTTAAGACCTTAAGGAAGGACTCAGATATCTCTGGAAGTGGAGGTCACCTCTCCCATTAAGTCCCAAAGAGACACCACTGTGTTGCTGGTGAAAACCCACCCAGGGCACATCACATGAAAACTCCACACGTGCAATACCCCTAAGGCACACTGGGAGAAAGTATGCTCCAGCCAGAATTGTGGAAGAACTGAAATATGAAACAGCACAAGCTAGGCAGCAGTTCTGTAAGCAAGAGTGGAATCATTTAATTGTAAACTGGCAGATGTAGTTTCTGGCTTGCGAAAAGGCAAAGCTGGGCAATTACAGGGCTGTTAGCCTGATCTCAAGGGCATGCAAGGGGCAACTTATTGAAGAAATGGAGCAAATGATAAATGAAAGGAAATGCCTTTATTAAAGATAGGTAGTGTCCTTCTCTTGAGATCTGCCTTGGATAACGTGTTCTCTTGCAACAAGCAGAATGCAGGAGGTCTCATCCCTCTGGATTTAGCAATGCATGTGATGTGGCACCCCACAGATAATTAGACACGAAGCTGGAGAAGATAGGATCTGTTTGAAAGCTGTGAGATGGGTAAAGAACTCGCTAACAGTGAGAGAACAGCAGCTAGTGCTGAGAAGGGAAATCTCAGGCTGAAGGGAAGTTACTGGTGGAGTTCCTTAAAGATTACTTTTGGAACCACTTTTATTTCATAGTTTCATGCATAATCTCATTTCCAAAAGCAGGAGTCCACTGATGAAATCTGCTGACGATACAAGGTTAGAAGGCAATATCCATGCCCAGGAAGGAGCTGGGTGACCTTGAGAGACTGGAGAAGCAGAAATGGGATGAAATGTAGGTACGCAAAATACAAGGCCATGCATATAGGGACTTACCAAAAGCTTCAGTGTTATAACCTGGAAACAAACAAACAGAAAAAGACAACTAAAATTCGTTGCTTGCTTGGTGACTATGAGCTGCCAGCATCACGCGACCCTGAAAAAAGGTGAATATAACTGTAGGATACACCAAGGGAGGGACTTCTCTTTGAATTGGCTAAGAAAGAATGCTTTTATTTGAGGCCATCGTGGCTGAACTGACGTTGAACTGGAACAGGTGGATAAGCAGGGCTTGGAGGAATAGACAACATAACTTTGGTGAGAAAACTAGAACATCCTACTTTGACTTTGAATCTAACTTCAGTGTTCATCTGCTTTAAGCAGGGAGTAGGACAAGAGAGCTCCAGAGGTCCCTTTCAACATTTACTCTCTTTGGATTCTGTGATTCCAAAGAAAAAAAAAGGCCTGAAAATTCAAAGTAGTGTTTTAGCTGCCAGATTAATAAAGATCTTCAGTACTAGGGCTTTGTGGGACTGCTATACTGGGCTCCCTACCCAGGGTCAAAACACATTCTCAAAATTCCTGCCCACCGCAACGTGCGATTCTGCTAATCAGTTTGCATTTCCTCAGGATGCAATCACATCTTATTAATTTTATATTACACAGATAGTCATTACCCTTGTAATTGTCTGCTTCATAAATGCACTGATCCCCAAGGGCTTGTTGAGGCTTATCTATTCCTAGGTGACCTGTATTGATTATTTACTTGTTAGTCTTCATTAAATACGGTTTTTAATAAACAATTAGAAGATAATCAAGTTGCAAGCAGAAGCTTTTCTTGAGAAACACTGCACATCTCTTCAAATGGACCATTTGAATAGAAAATCATGATCATTGACAATTCTTCAGGGGGGAAAAAAAGAATCCTGGGTTTGATTTCCTGACTTTGTTATGATCTGGGTTGGTTCTGCTTTGTAGCGTCCTCCAACAATGTCTCCCAGTAAGGAAAACATCCTCTGAAACTGGACCTATCTCACGCAGTTTTCAACCTCTCAGACAATTCAGCTCACCGTTGATAGGATGGATGTGACCAACATCACTGAGGTCCTGTGACTCATATACTCTGCTCCAGGATTAAGACAATAACTTTTTGTTCCTGGGATGTTGCTGCAAGCATGTAGAAAAGCCTCTGCCCTGGGAGAGAAGCTCCTCTTCTGTCCCTCCCCTTGGTCACTAAATTCCCCATAATGGGACTAGATGGGTCTGGATGGGTAACTAGCACCTTCCTGAGTCTGTACGGCACAGGCAAGAGAAGGGAGGCTCTGACGAGTCACGCTGTACTTTGAGGCAGTGAAGGTGCTGGATGTGATTTGGGAGAAGCAGACTCAACTCATGCCTTTGCCTTTCCTCCCCAGAGCACCTCTCTCTCCTTTTCTGCCCAGGGCCCTGAGATTACGGGCTCAGTTTAGAAACATGGGGCATCGTATGTCACTTGAGTCTCCTCAGGGAATCTGGGATATCCCCTTGAGGATGGCAGGTGTTTTATAGGACCCACAGAAATTCCTCTTGACCCCCTCTGAATCTGCGGCTGCAGGATGATCTGCCAACTCTGGGGGATGCAAATCCATGGCCATCTGAGAGTCCCATATTTCCCGTCGTTTCTCCTCTTGACCTTCATGGTCCAACTTTTGAACGTGGGCAGCTCTCCTACAGGCCAGTCTACCATAAATGCACCCCCACCTCACTGGGAGGAGCTTTCACACAGGGGGTGCCCTTAACAGCATCAAGGATACATTTGAAAGCACAAGGGGTGCAGGGCCCATGCACAAGCCTTTTGGAGGTTTACGGGTTTTGTAAAACGGGTGGCAAGACTGGAAACGTGTGCGCACATGTGGGTGAGTGGTGGCAGGGCACATAGGGGCATAGAAGGGCCTGGTGGCTCAGGTGAGGGAACATGTGAGCGTGGACATGTGTGTACATGAGAGGTGAAAATGTGGATGCCAGGACAGTATGACTGGCCAGGTGGGACGCCAAAGGGCAGGAGCTGACAGAGGAGCTTTAGGATGTGGTTCATCTCATCCTAGCACAGCCGCCTGCCTTTGCACCAACGTTGTGAACGAGGCAGGGGAAGGACACAGCATCATACTGCAAGTGGGGCTGCAGCCTCTAGTGAGCACATTGCTGATCCGAGAAGGTGCAGGGTTTCCTACCTGGAGTTGGGGAGAGGTGTGAGGGGAGAATGACTCTGTGGACACTTGTTTAGGGGGAACTGATTTCATGTGAGAACCAGCAGGAGAAACATATACTCACAGGCTGCCAACCTACTGGCAAGGGGGGATTTTTGAATGCCACTTTTCCACCTCTTCCTTACCCATTGCTTTGGGAAACAGTGACTTTCCTTGCTCTCCAGCAGTGCATTTAAAGACAGAATTATAAAGGGGGGAGAAAGAAAGATTTCTTTTTTTTTTTTTTTGCCAAATTAATGAAAAATCAATCTGGCCTCAAAAATCCATTAATGGTCATAATGCACTGGTTACAGAGCAGAAGCAAGAGCTACGGTGAAATCCAATAGTGCCAGTTAAAGTGGGCCCCTCACACCTTCCTGCAGTCACAGTAATTTGTGAGGGATCGCGCTGGGGGCAGGCGGATTTGGAAGAGAGCAGCAGCTGCTTCTGCGCCTTCCAAGATGTCCTGGCTTCCCGGTGTGGTGGTGCGTGAGCCTCATGTAGTGGCTGCCTCCCTGCGTGGGGCATGAGGCTGTTGTGCAGATGCATGCTAGGGAGGAAAGTGCACATGCGAGTCTAAGCAACGCTGACACAGGTAAAGGCCCCTGAGCAGAGGCAGGGCTAGGACTCCCCTCCGCAGACTAGCTGCAAAAAAACACCCTCCTCACCCTTTGCGTGGCAGAGGGTACTTGCTTCTTTTTCCTTCCTTCTCATTGTAGCTGGTTGTTTCCATGCAAGCAGAGACATCTTGATGGTCAGTTAGTGCTACCAAGCAGGCAAATATATGTTCATCTCCCTCCCTGATGGTGCAGAGAGATCGCTACTTTGCTGGGTAAAGATCCCTCATGGATGTTCACTCTGCAAGGTTTTAATCCGGTAACTCAACAGCCAAAAAGTCCATGGGTAACTAAATGGATGATATGATCCTTTTTCTAGAGTCCAGACTCTTCCTGGAGTATACCAGGCTAGAGACATGTCTGCCCCGCTCCCGGAATTTTATCACAGGCTGGATTCAGACTTTCCTAGTCCTAGGGTGCCCCAAACACCCCCAGGAAAGCAGATCCAGGTCTGCCGATTCTCCTCTGCTTGGCTGACTTTGTCAGTCCCACTGCAGCGGTAGAATACAACTTACGGAGGGAAGGAACCTTGGCCGGTGAGCTGTCCCTCTGCAAAGCCTTTGATTGCTATCCAGTGGGAAGTCATGAATCCTCCACCCCGCAGAGATGCAGCACTTTCTAACTGGGGATGCCCTGGGCTAAAGATAAAATCGTGCCCACACTTTGGCCCCTCTACAGCCCTTTGCACAGGATGCACCGGTTTGGGAGAACATGGATCACATTCACCAGCCGAGCTGGGTGTGTGGGGTCCCAGAGCAGGTCCCAGCACTGTCCTACATATCGATGTGTGAGATCCCAGCTTGGGGACTCGCTGCTGGAGACAAGGGTGGCTCTGCAGTCCATGCTTGGTTGGCCCTTGGCCCCCAGAGTTGCACATCCACATACCCCCAGTCTCCATCCTCACTCCATTACTAACTGATCTTTCTAATTGTGCATGCAATGAAAGCTGTCTAGCAGCTCCATCCGGCAGCTCTAAACCATGGAGGTTTCCCCTTTTTCACCCCTTCCCGCAGCCCAGCCTGCTCCCCCACACCCCACTGCCCTGGATTGCTGAGATTTATGAGGCAGACTTGCATTATGAGGTGAGTGACTTATCGGTCTGTCAGGGGGAGCGTTTTAAGACAGAATTATATGGGAGAGGGAAAAGATTTTTACCAAATTAATGAAAAATCAATCTGGCCTCAAAAATCCATTAATGGTCATAATGCACTGGTTACAGATAGAGAGATACCGCAGAATCCAATAGTGCCTGTTAAATACCTCTCCTGGAATAGAGCGTCTGGGATATAACTCATTCATTAGGCTGCGTATGTTTACTTTTTAAAGTGACACCAATCTCTGTCCCTGCAGGACTCCATGCAGCATTTATAAGCTGCGTCCCCAAGCGCCCATCTCCTGGCCCAGCCTGGCCTCCACGCTGGAGGAATTGATCCTCTGTTCACTTTTCTTCCCTTCCCTGGGACAATCGCTTGCTGATGTAGTGCTAGGCTGTCTCGGTTCCTGTGGCTGATGGTTTCCACCCTTCCCCAAGTGTTGGCTTTCACCCCAGACATCTCTCTTGAGGCCCAACCTGCAGCTGAATGTGCCTGCTCTCTACTTTCCAGGTCTTAGCCTAGTGCTTGACTTATCTCTCTCCCCAGCCCTGCCCACTGCCTATAGCAGTGATACCCCACATCTCTGGGGCAAGGTCTGCTCCCTGTCCAGCGTTGTGCAGCAACGGAGAGTGGTGACGGCCCTAGGGAAGCGTAGCTGTCTCCTGCCTGTGAATTGTTGGTGTCATTCCCCTGTCTCTCAGCTCGGTGGGGTTTGTGATCTGAGTATCACAGCTCTGTTCCAGATGAACAATTTGATGTGTGGTTTGTAGGATCAAGGTTGGCCACCTTATCTCCTGGAGAGCATCCTCTGCCCCTTCTCCCTCTGCTTCTGCCTGAGGTCTTTGTTGTGCACTTTTTGCCCCACATTCCCTCCCCCCCCCACCCCAGTTCAGGCTTCTATCCAGCCCAGTTATTCTAGCCTTACATCCTCCACAAGGTAGGTCTCACAGCCCAGCACTCCCCCAGTTGGCAGCCCAGAACACCCCAAAAGGTGGATCTCAGGTGGCTTCTGATGAGAGCCACCCTCATGCCATCTGTCTAGCTTCTGTCCACAAGTGTGATTCACTGGGCCTGCCTGGTGGCAAATTTAGCAGGAAGGCCCCCTGCACAGCAAGTTAGGGACATACTCAAACCTGAAGCTGCAGATGCCTGGAGGACATCACAACCTCTCCAACATAAGCTCCCACCGCAGTGGTGAAGCTAAGCATCTGAGACTGCTTACCAGAGAGCAGCAGGTACCTTCAAAGAATAGTTCTCATCAGGCACATCCCTTCCCCCATCTACTACATCTCTGTAGAGTGGTTTAAATGCCCCTGCATGCTGCAGAGGGAACTGCATAGCACCAGCGCATGGGAAATGCATAGCACAGTGATTTGTTGCTCCAGGACTAATACCCAATGTAACTTCAGGATGTTGAGCAGTCTCAAAGGTAGACGAGAAGGATTCTTCTTTCTGCAGAGTGCCTAATCCCGGTAGACAACTTGTCTAAGAAGCTCATTACTCAGTCTGAAGGGGTTTAGATGAACTACTCCCAGTGCCCAGCATGCCCTGACCTGCAGGCCAGAATGGGATGGGAATTCTTCTCTTTCTGTCAAAGCTGAGCCACGGTGCAAGCACAAGGCGAACTGAAGACAGACAAGAGGGACGCTGAATCTACAGTCTCAAAATGAAGACACTTCCCTTGGGGGGGGGTCTCAGTCCTGTGTCTTGGCCTTTTCTCATGCTACAGGGATTCTCAGAGGTCACTGGATAGAATGCTTCCAGCTCTAGTTGCTTTCAGCCTTATCAGTGTGTCGCTCTCTGCATTTGGAGCTGTATCACACAAGCATTGCTAGTTCTGTATGAGACCTGTAAATGAGACCTTCTTTCCACTGTTGTGGGGAAGTGCATAATGCTGAATCTTGGCTTATCTATGAGCCAGCGGTGCTTTCTGTATTTGGTGTTACGCAGATCTCACCGCGCTTTACTTTACAGCCCTTGGATTCCTGCACCTGCCACCGATCCACTCCTGATTTATGCTGGCCTGAGCAAGGGGGGGATCAGGACCCAGCATGTTTCAATGTGATGCCTGGATAGAGTCAGATACACATATCGACCCTGCTAAATGTCATAATGCACCAGGGTTTTGTTTCCTTTAAATCTTTTAAAAAGCAATAAAAGGACCCAGAATACTCGAAGCACCAAACATCTAGCAAAGTGACAGGCTGTCAAAGCTGCCTCACCAAGAAACCCTGGGCCCAGCAAATTTTAAGCAGGAAAATTTATTCCTGTGTCGCTCATCTCTCCAAGTGAAAAATGGCCAGGGCTCCTCTTTTGCATGAAGTCCTGAAACCACCACAGTGCTCAAACGAGCGGATCGGCCTGAAACAGACCCATTCATCATCTGGAACAGGCAGCCACGACAAGCACCACCACCAAAAAGAAAAAAAAAATTAAGTTGTGGGTTTTATCCAAGCTTAAATGATCCTGCCCATTAATATGACACGACAGGCTGCAGAGCACGTTTCCTTAGGTTGGCCAGTAAACGACTTCACTGATACCTGGAGGTCTCCAGGAGAGCTGATATATTAGCAGGTCACCTGTACTGTGATGTATCTGCACACGGGGTTTCCCAATTTCGGTCCACCTTGTGAGTTTTTCTAGGGGATTTTGATGACAGATGCCAGCTGCCCAATGTTTGCGCTCAGAGTTGTGCTGATTACTGGGACAGGGCTCAGAGCAGGAGGGCGGGACAAAGACTAGACTCTTCTGGTTTGGGCCTGAGTAAATCAGAATAAGAAGAAGCAAAGGGGCCTTTTTCTGAGTAGAGCTTCCCACTCCAGGGACATGGGTTGAGAATGGATTTTACTGAAGATGGTTTTGAATAAGCAGGTTCACAGATGGGCTACGTGGTTTTTTTTTTTTTTTTCTGCCAAACTTTCAGTACGTTCCTGGACATGATGTTGTGACCAGCTCAGCACAGGGTTCAGACTGCTGGAGCTGATGAACGTGGCTTGGGATAGGAGCTTGGTGTGGACTGGGAGGTGGGTTGGATCCACAAGCTGGCTCCTGTTAAATTGAGATGATATGTATAAAATAGGCTCTGGTAATTTCTCCTCTATATTCACTGCTTATAACAGTAATTTAGATACAGTTACATTCCTTCTTGATACCTTCCTAGTAACAAATGGACTTCTTAAATGGAGGGACAGCTTTCTATTGCAGAGATATAATGAAGATGTTACAACCCACCTCGAGCCTGCCATTAATTGCATTAATTATCACATCTTGGAAAATTGGTAGGTGAGACGCTCATCAGCCCTTGCTACAAAGTGATTCTGCCTTGGGAGCCACTGGACCCCTTGGGGGCGTGTCTCAGAGGTGGACCTACCCCATATCTTCTTCAGATCGCTTGAACACTGCAGAGCATGGTGCTGGCCCGTGCGTGGCCTTATCTCAAATCTCATCGACTTCAGTAGGTAAATTATCACAGACTCACAGAATCATTGAGGTTGACAGGGACCTCTGGAGATTGTCTAGTCTGATCCCCTTGTTCAAAGTAGGGTCAGCCACAGCAGGGTGTCTAGGAATGTGTCCAGCTGGATTTTGAATATCTCCAAGGATGGAGACTCCACAACCTGCCTGAGCAGCCTTTTCCAGTGTTTGCCCACTTTCACAATAAAACAAACAAAAAGTTATTTCTTATCTTTAAATAGAATTTCCCATATTTCAGTTTGTGCCCTTTGCCTCTTGCCCTGTCACTGGGCACCACTGAGAAGAGTCTAGCTCAGTCTTCTTTACAGCCTCCCATCAGATATTTATACACATTGACAAGATCTCCTCTGAGCCTTTTCTCCAGTCTAAGCGGTCCCAGCTCTCTCATCTTCTCCTCATGTGAGAGATCCCTTAGTCGTCTTTGTGGCCCTTCGCTAGACTCACTCAGTCCATGTCCCTCTTTCACTGGGAGGCACATTACTGGACATAGCACTCCAGGTGTGGCCTCACCAGGGCCGAGTAGACAGGAAGGATCATTTCTCTCGACCTGCTGGCAATGCTCTGCCTGAGGCAGCCCAGCATCCCCAAGGTCTTCTTTGCTGCAAGGGCACACTGCTGGCCCATGGTCAACTTGGTATCCATCTGGATCCCCAAGGTCTTCTCTCTCACGCTGCTCTCCAGCTGGTTAGTCCTAAGCCTATGGTGGTGCATAGGGTTATTCCTCCCCAGGTGTAGGAATTGGCACTTCTCTTTGTTAAACTTCCTGAGAGTGCCAGTCCATTTCTCCAGCCTACTGAGGTCCCTTTGAACAGCAGCACAACTATCGGGTGTATCAGACCGTCCTCCCAGTTTTGTATCATCCACAAACTTGCTGAGGCTGTGTTCAGTCCCATCGTCCAGGTCATTAATGAAAATATTAAACAGTATTGGCCCCAGTATCAGTCCTCAGGGGATGCCACTGGTGACTGGCTTGCAGCTGGACTTCACACCTCTGATAACAGCCCTCTAAGCTTCATCAGCTTGTCTATGAGGATTTTACGGGGGATAGTGCCAAAAGCTTTACTAAAGTCAAGCTAAACAACATCCGCTGTTCTCTCCTCATCCACCAAGTCAACCATCTGGTTGTAGAAGGCTATCAGGCTGGTCAGGCATGATTTCCTCTTCGTAAATCCGTGCTGTCTGCTTCCAGTCGTCTTCTTGTCCTTCGTATGTCTGGAAATAGTTTCCAGGATTAGTTACTCCATCACCTTCACACGGACCAAGGGGAGGCTGCAGTTTCCCACATTCTCCTTATTGCCTTTCTTGAAGATGGGGAAGACATTTGCTCTCTTCCAGACCTCCCGAACCTCTCCTGATCACCGTGGCCTTTCAAAGATAATCGAGAGTGGCTTCACAATGGTATTGGCTAGCGTCAGGGCCCATGGACTTGCTTCTGTTCAGTTTGTTTAAATGTTCCCTAAACTAATCTTCCTCCACCAAGGGTAAGTCTTCATTGCTCCAGACTTCCCCTCTGGTGTCAGGGGCCTGGAACTGCTGAAGGCTGGTTTTACCGGTAAAGACCAAAGAGAAGAAAGCACTGAGTACCTTGGCGCCTGTCACCAGGTTCCCTGCCCCATTCGGCTTTGGGCCTACGTTTTCCCTCGTATTTTGCTGTTGATACACATGTAGAAGCCCTTCTTGTTGCCCTTCATGTTGCTCACCAGTTTCAATTCCAGATGGGCGTTGGCTTTCCTAACCCCATCATTGCACACTCAGACAGCGTTACTATATTCCTCTCTGGTCATCTGCCCCTGCTTCTACCTCTTGTACCCTTTTTTTCTACTTTTGAGTTTTATCAGGAGCTCTGTGTTCATCCATGGAGGCCTCCTGCTGTCTTTGCTTGACTTTTTGCCAGTAGGGATGGACCATTCTTGGAGAATATGACCCTTGAAAATCAATCAACTCTTCTAGACTCCTCTCCTCTCCATGAGGTTCTTCCAAGCAGCTACACGAACAGGCCAAAATTTACTCTCCTGAAGTTCAGGGTTGTGACCCTACTCTTTTCCTTCTTCTCCTCTCTTAGGATCCTCATCTCCACCATCTTCTGGTCACTGGAGCCAAAGGAAACGCATTCTCCATCTCCATCAAGAGAACAACCATTTAATCAGAGGCTATGCCTGACTTGTCCATCCACCAGCCCTGAACCTCAATCTTAGTTTGGAAAAGATGGAGACAAAGTGAAAGAGCTTTTGTCTCAAGCACAGATTCCAGGTGTCCTGCCCACCCACTGAAGAACGCCACATTGTCTGCATGCTCATGGTCTGTGGGCACTGAGTTGATGATGGCAATTCCCAAGCCAGGCACATTTTTCTAGAGACACCGGTCAGCGACACCGACCCAATAAGGCCAGGACAGGAATGCAGCCTCAGGTGCCAAGTGAAATACTAAACTAGTGATACAATCCCCTGTCCACTCTCCTCCTGTCTGCTTAGTGCAGATAAAGGTCACAAAGTTGTGTTTGAGATGGCAGTACCACAGTGGGTCTTTGACAAGGCATTTCTCTCTATTCCGTGTGTGTCACCGCCAATGAACAGGTGTAATCTCCACAGAGATGGACCGAAGATGAAACCAGTCTGTTCCTGCTGGTGTTACAAGTGAGTAGTGGTGGAATTTGGCAAGGTGAACACAGGTAAGGACTTTTCCAGGAAGTGATGATAATGGAATTGGGCAGTCACATTTGCAAATCTGAGTATTTGACCTTCATTCTGGGCAGTGGAAAGATGATGCTCTTCTCCTGCCCATCTCCGGTCCTCACGCTCTGACCCATCACGTGGAACATAACTGTGGTCACTCGCAGGGCAATTCCACGGGCTACAGCCGGATATGGATCAGGACTTAATTTAGAAATGCTGACAGGTAAGGAGCTTAGATCCAGCATCATGGACAAGTGCATTTTGTGGGTCTTAATTCTCCTGGCGGTTTTGAATTAAAAAAAAAAAAGGGAAAAAAACCAAGCCTTCTTTTTCTTCGGTGTCACCTGTTCCCAAGGCTGTTTTTAAAATGAGCGTGTTGGGTTAAAATTGTCTTTAAAGAACAGAATACCCTAAGTTATTGGTCCACCTAGGGTTAGTCACCCAAGATGAAACGTCTGTCATTTTTCACTCTGTTATCTTTTCCATTTTTCCTTTATTTGCCTGAGTAGCCCTAAATCTGGAAGAATGAGGAAGCTGAGCACATGGATAATTTCTTGTTTCTTAGTCACTAAGTGCCGTTCTTACCTAGCCAGTGCTGTGCAGCAGGTCAGCAGAGACCACAACGGTTCCTTCTGGCCTCACAATCTATTACCCTGTCAGCATTATTTCTTGCCTCATGCAAGTCCTCAGCTAAAATCAGATCCCAGCTCTGCTTGACATTGTGCAAACCCAGGTCCCAGCCCTGCCAGCTGTCCTGTGCATGTTCACAGAGACCTGAGTGGGTTGCCAGGGGATTTGTCTCCTATGGAGTTACCTACGGCGGATCTGCAGTGACGCTGTGCCCCTCAGCCAGCCCTCACTGTCCCACGTTTTCAGCTGCATGTTGTGGCCTCTCTCCCCCTCTGCAACCACACTGCCAGGAGAGCCACTCACAGTCTTTTCCTTTTGTCTCCCAGGTCTTTTTGAACCCCCAAATTCACCGATTTTTGTAAGCTTTTGGTAGGGCCTGGTGTGTTGCTCCCAGCTGCCCTATGAGGGGTACAAGTGCTTCAGGGCGAGGTGGACAAGGCGTATCAGTGTTTGGGAGCAACATCAGTGATGGGATTGCTTTCATAGAGCTCCTGGGCTGTGTAAAACACGTAACAGACAAAAATATTCCAGCCTTTTATTTTTAAAACAAAATCTATATGTTGGGCTTAGGTAAACCTAAGAGCACCTCTTAATTTTTCTTTAAATGACATGTTGAGGTCTTGCCAAGACAAAAGGAGGAGAAAAGGAAAAAAATCAAAAGCATCTTCCTAACGTGTTTGGGAAACCGAGAAGTCCCCTATTACACAGTCGCGGTATCAAACAGTCTTTTTCCCCGCGCAGATAAAATAATTCCCTAGATCTAATTTTAGAAGATTTGCCGTTTTGTGTGGAAGCTTAAAAAAAAATTTAACTGGTGTCTCATGAAAGTCAAATCAAGTTGGGTCTTTTTCTTTCTTCCTTTTTTTTTTTTTTTAAGATGATTTTTCCCTTTAGATTTTAATACATCTTGGTGTTCTCACTAAGTGAAGCCGTGAACAAAGTCCTTCAGCACAAACTGAGCTCCTCCTAGGCTGCTTTCATGCTGTGCTCAAATATAAGAAGGAAATAGATATACATATATATATATATATTTATATATATTATATATATATATGCATGAGCATGTGTGTGTGTGTGAGAGAGAGATACTTAACAAAGTGCTTTTCTTTTTTCATATATTAATACTTAACCTGAGCCACCTCGACTGTCAGCTTCGTTATTCATTTTATCCATTTTAGAGATAGGGAAACTGAGAGACACTGGCTGTGTCTGCATTATGAGAAATTCTGCATGTTCATGGTCCTTGCACTTTGCTCTGCCCTGCTGTCTGGATCTTGGTCTCAGAGCATCCTTGGTGGGCTTGAGAAGTGCTAGGCTGAGGGCACCATTCTTCTGATGGGACAAGCATCCTGTGATGACAAGGTCTGTGCCAGGACGTCCAGGGGAGTATTGTGAGGCAGACCCACTCAATGACACTGGTCCCACGTGGGAAGGTCTCTGTGGCTCCTGAAGTAATTTGGAAGCAATTGCCAACCAGTCAAGCATTTAAATACTTTGCAGACTCAATTAAAAGGGTTGAGAGGATGCTGGGGTTTGGGTTGTTTTTTTCTTAAAAGCCTTTTAAATAACAATAAGAAAGTCTTTATTCATTTCTGTTACCGTGATTGGCAGAGAAAGCGTGCTGAAAGTGTGGGGTCATCCGGTAAGCCATTAATCCTGCTGGACATAAGCTTTGCTAGCAATATTGCCTTCCCTGGTCAGGTAAGATCTGACTGTCACCGAGAGCCTGGTGGATTCAGACCCACCTTTGGTCTCAAGCTGGGGGAACAAGATGTCAGCACATCTACGCCGTCAGGCACATCTTTATCTCTGCCTGCGAAAAGCAGCACAGATTTTCAGGCACATTTTTTTTTTTTTCTCTTCAAATACTCTGCCTTCTGTGCTTGGTAAAACACAGAGATTGGGGCAAGTCTTGGCCCTTAGTTCATGGCAGATGAGAGACACTTTGAAGAGCTCTGAAACTAGGCAGGACTCTTCCAGTTGCTAGTAAACTGGCCTTGCGATTATGGGTCTTCCCAGTGACTGCTTCAGCTTTCTTCCGGATTGTTAGATCCACAGACCTCAGGGACATTTTGTCTGCAATACCATGTGTATTTCAATCTATCTTGAACACCTGGGCTTCATGGGAAGGAAGAACTGAAGCATCGCAGCTCTCCGGAAGCTCAACTGCTGTCTACTGCAGGCAGAAGGCAGACCAGGCTGTGCGATTGCTTGTGCTACTGAGGTCCTCTCAATGGCCAAGAGGATCATGACTGGCCAACCATTTCCTGGGCTGGAGAGGATGGTGAAGCCTTCCCAGATCCTTGCCAATCTGCCTGGGTGAGCAAGATTCCTCTCCATTCCCCTCTGGGGATCAGTCAGTCTCTGAGCATGACCCAGACAGTGGGAGTATACACTGAGTTTACCTTTGCTTTCTGCCCATGACATCCGATTTCCCACTCAGGCTCATTTCTTGCACTTATGGCTGTTTAGGAGGATCTTTGGGAAAAGCAAACCTTGCTCTTTCCTCTCAGCCACCCTCCACCACAGCCATCATCCCAGTCAATCCAGGATGTTGCCCATAGCAATAGTCAGCATAGTCAATACTGCTTTGACGGCCAGGTTCACCAGCATCAGTATGATCAGGATTTGGCCCAGAACATTTTATGGCAGTTGTTACAGATAAACCAATCAATCCGTGAATGACTCATTACCAGCAAGCTTGGGTTAGGCCTTCTGCATCTTACAGCAGAGTGAGATCGCGAGGTAACTTATTCTGTCTTTTTTATTCCCCCTCACCCCACTTCAAACATTCATATTTCCCATACAAAGACTTAGAAGGGGCCTCTGATGAGCCAGCTGGGCTCCATAAGCTCTTAAGCAGCTCTAGAAATGCCCACGTCACAGCAACCACCGTTGTGATAGCAGAGGTGAACCGGACGGCTTTTCGAAGAGCTCATCTTCCACCGAGATGCTCCAAGGCTTGGGCAGACATTGGATTAGGTGCTTAATAACCTCTCCCAGTTATAGCAACACATAATCCAGGGATGATGCTTTTGACAGGCGGAGATGAGTGAGTGGGCCCATCCCTTCTTCCACGAAGGCTCTTCCAGCAGCTCCGTGGCTGGTCAGCCTGTCCCAGCATCAGCTCCCCGTCATCCGGTAGGGACACTGCCTGGGCACTTCCCAGGTTAGTTCACTTCTGGTGTGATCCTCAGGAGTGTTTCGCTGAAGCACTGGCCCAGCATCTCCCCAGCCCCATTGCCCCCCATCAGCCTTGTGAGAGAGTTTCCAATGAGGCTGGGGGGGGTTTTCCGGTGGAGACAAACAGGGGGAGTATATGAGCACCTTTGGGCGGGAGCCTTAGGCTCATCTGTCTGCGTGCTCCCTTCCCAGGGGATGGTGGCTTTGGGGCTCAGCAGCAGGCTGGCAGCTCTTCCGTTTTTTTTTTTTTTTTCCCCTCTAGTGCAGCAACTGACTTGGCACTTTTGCATCTGTGTACTAACGAAGCAGTGATTAATTTCACCGGGCCACACTCGGATCTTATTAAAGAGAGAGCAAGCACATCCCGAACCTGTCCCCAGCTCCCCCAGAGTGGGGCTGGGCTCTCTCCTCTCCCTCCTCCTCGCTTTTCCACTCAGCCTTCTCTCTCCTACTAAATTAATCTCCATTGCTCCAAAGGTCTCTCTCACACACACCGCTGACCCAAGCTCAAATTGATTTTTTTCCCTTACCCCTCACCCCCTGCTGCTTTCTGCCAGCAAAGCAGAGAGAGGATTTTTTTTACTAGTATTATTTTTATTTTTTATTTTTGGAGGGACTAAACTTTGACCTTCTGGGCTCTGGAAAAAATAATTTAGAAGTGAAAACTAATTATTTCAATGCAGGAACATGGGGAAAGAGCTCAGAGGCCGGGGGCTCTTTTTAGTGACTATTTAAGGGATGAAGTTATCAAGCCAACTGCTGGGGTTTCATTCTTTCTTGGTTGCTCCCTGCCTGCCCCAAGCCGTCTGTGGTCCGGGGTGATTTATTTGTTCTGTTTCGGACAGCTTAGGGCAGTGGAGTCCTGTCCTGTGGCTCCTAGATGTTATGACAATCCTGGCTTTGGTAAGCCCTTCAAACTCATGCTGTTCCTGGGAGATGTGGTGATGACAACCTGATTTTGAGCAGAGGAGCTGGGCACAGCGCTCTGAATTGTAATGATGTTCGCTGACTGCATCGCCTTGGGAAAGAGTCTGCCTCTCCCCCCACTCTCCGTCCTCACCCTCTCATTAGCAAAGAGGGCCCTCGCAATTAGGTTATCAGTCTGGGAGTTAGGGACTCTGCTGCGTGCCGGGCTCAGAGCTACCTGGGAGAAGTTGCTCCTGACGCTTGGCATTGTTTGCAATCCCCATGCTGGTTAGTTTGTCAGCTCAGTGGAGCTTGTCTCTTATAACATCCCTGTTTAGCACCCCGCTTCACTGAGGGCTTCTTGATGTGGCTGCAAGAGAAAGAAGTGCTACCGCAAAGCTCCCTTGAAGCAGAGCTGCTCAGAAATTACCATTAAAATCCTCTTGCGGACAAAAATGAGACTACCCTGCAAAATGTCTGCTTTTGATGAAAATTTTCAGGTTTCCATAAAGAACCGGCAGTGGAAATGTTTCCTGCAAGAAGAAACCAAAAGTTAGCATGCCTTTGTGACAAAGACATTTAAAGTTTCCAATAAAAGAGGGAGAAATCTTCATGTAGACTTTCTAAATATGCAGCAGGATGTTGGGGATGTGTGCTGATCTTTCTCCATGTTCAATCATTCCTCTACAGAGATGAATGTTCACTGGCAGGGGCAGCAAAAACCTTCATGAAAGAGAAAGGAATATGATTAGCAGTCTCATCTCACAAGTTGTGGGGGAAGCAGGCAAATAGCACGCTCATGATGTTTAAGAAAATCCACAATATAGCTAGAAGAATAACTGGGCAAAGGAAGGGGAGTTGTGATTAAGTGATTACGTTGGCCAGGATGATACCAATGATCTAATGCTGCCACCAGCCTGAGGGGGCTGGATTTGCTGATGGTAGAAAGCTGTCGGTGTTACATGAGTTGGAAGAAAACCTGCAAATACCTTGTCCGGGTGAACCGGGTGTGGCTGAATTGGGGCTGAAATGCAGGGTCTCTCTGTTGGCACTGGCCAAATCCTTTTGTCCTGGAGTGTGTTGCATGCAGTGAGAGGACACTTCTCAGCCCTGAGCCTGATATGGTTGACTCACCTTGGTGAAAGAACAGAGGAAGTGTGTACCCATCTCTCCACACCCCAGGGACCAGCCCTAGAGCTATTTCTTCTGGCTCCAGCACTTGGACAAGGAGATAACTGTGCTCTTGGCAGGTGCACTGAGGCTTCACTGGGCAATGTTATCTAACTCTATCAAGGGCCAAGGGGTTATGCATGAGATGAGGGCGCAGAGCACGGGTCTTTATATCCTTGGCTGGCACAGGTGGGTCAGAAAAATGTGTGGGAGAAGAAGGGTCTGTGTCCAGTTTGAAAGTCCAGCATCATCATGCTGCATATGGGAGCAGCATCCCAGCTCTCTGCAGCAAAACTCCTCCGTGGCAGGGACAGGACAGTCAACCTCCTTCCAAGGGTCAGCCTGGTGTTGGATTTCAGCCCCAGGGCCCAGGTGGGGAAGCTGGTCCCAAAATGCTTCCCTGCGTGACTGCAGCCAACATACCAAGTCAGCAGCTCAGGAACAGGCTCCTCAGCAGCTTCTGGGGGACGTCTCAAGGACAATACTCCAGCAGAGGCTACATGGGGCCAGGACACCTTTGATAGCATGGTTCAGCCAGTGTGTGACAGAGATGTAGGGGAGGGAAGCGAGTAAGAAAGAAGTGCAGGGAGTCTGGTGCGGATTCATCCCGGTATCGGGTTTAGGAGCAGAAATGGAATTGATGAGTGCTGGGCAAAAGTCCCTCCCTCAAGTGTCTTGGGGCCACCTGTCCATCAAACCATCTACTAAAGACCACCTTGATCAGCCATTAAGATGTTCAAGACACCCCTTACCGTGTCCCTGCAGCAGGACTTCTAGTGCCAGCCCTGTGTGGGCACACAGTGGGGAACAGTCCCAGCTCCAAGGATTCCCAAAGTTCTTGCAAGGGAGGAGAGAGACCTGACCTCCAGGAGGGAGACAGGAGTGACTCATTGTGCAGGGACCCTGAGGCACTGTGGAGCATCAAATATGGATCCCTAGGGTCCCTCCCAGGTGCTGGAGTGGACAGGGAGAAAAGGGGCACTCTCAGGCAGCGCTGCTGTCCTTGACAGACAGATTTGCCCCTGTGCCACTGAGCACTTGGTCTCTGACGCCATGATGTTACCGGTGAACTCCAGAAAAGACAGTCCAACAGTTCAACAAGACTGGAATTTCTAGGGTAAAAAAAATCCCAAACAGCCCAAATTCCATCCTCCTGCCCAGATTCGGATACAGCCAAAATGGAAAATTTTTTATGCCCATTGAAAAATCGAGGAAGGGCATTTCCTGACACCAGTAGTGACATTCACAGCTCCTCCATTCTTCTTCAAAGAAGAGGAACTCTGTGGTCTGGTGTGCAGAATCACCTCCCAAGGACAGCTGCCTTGCGGCATCTGCTGAGCAGTTCCCAGGCAAGTGCTGAAGCCAGAGGAGAGAGATAAGGAGAAGATGTGGAGAGCAGCAGGGATGGAGTCAGCCATTCCCTGAGCTGCCTTGTTCAGTGTTGGAAGAAACCATCTCCTCCTCCTGCCACTCTTTAGCATTGGCACGTCGCAGCCTGGAGGTCGGTGGTGTCAGAAGAGGGTTGAAGCATCCGGAAAGGAAATGCTTTGGGGGATTTCTGCAGGGTGAAACAGATCCAAGTGGTTATGTTGTGTCCTCAGAGGCTGCTCAAGTTTCTTCTGCTTTGCTGTGCAAAACAGCCTGGTGTTGGATCGCAGGAAAAGGGAGAGGTGGTGACTTGGGAGGATGCTTCCAGCAGAGCTGCTGGCGGGGCAGTAGGTCCAGCTGCCATGCGATACTGCAATTCAAATGCCCAGGCATTTCTGGTACATAAACTGTAAGATACAGCCACTGGCTGCACTAATGTGGAGTCTGTGGGGTAGGGAGGGGGCCATGAGCCTCTACTGGGGCATGATAGGGCTGGAGGTGTGGGCGTCACGTTCGGTGGCCGAGGTGCGTCAGGTCTGCTGTGCTTCCCTGCCCCTGCAATGTGTCCACAACACAGCCATGTGTACAGGTGCAGACAGCGTCCTGCTGCCTTGGACTGGTAGAAAAATAGACACAGTCCCCTGCCAGATCCGTCACGGAGACTGGAAGAAGGGTGGTCAGTCAGGCGGGTAGGACCAGCCCAGGCATGTCAGCATCATGCCATGATCTTGGTGGCTATATCAGTGTAAACATGCCCTTTGTCTGCCCATTTGCCCTGTAGGGCTGAAGAGGCAGCTGGAGGCAGGGTTAGAGCATGTGGCTGGTTGTCTCCAGGGTTGAGGCAGACGAAGAGGCATGAGCTTTGGTTATGTGGGTCCCTAGGTGTCAAAGTAGGTCTCTCCTGTTCCTTAGCATTGGCCTTCTCCTGGGTCTGTGGGATCTGCTCAGATGCTTGCAGCATGATCAGAAAAGAGAAATCGAAAAAAAAGAAAAAGAAAAAACCCAACAACACAACATTTACCCAAATGAAACATTTATGTGCCCATTTGATCCTGGAAATGTAATTACTGCCGCTTGCCCATTGATCGCAGTGAGGCGTATTGACCAGCTCCGGTGCTCGTAGAGTCCTTATCTTACTATGCCAGGCAATGTATTGCTGAGGCCAACGCCGGAGCCGGCTCTCTCCATGGCCTCATCCCCGACAGTAACCCCACCTCGATGTGCATCTCCCTGGGGACAGTAACTGCCTTTTTACTCCGAAAAAGGGCTGTTGTAGGACATGGACTTGTTCTCATCCATCACCAGCTTGGTCTCTACTCATGCACGTGCTTTTGATGCTAGAGGAGAAATCCAGTGGCTAAGTGCCTTCACCTCCAACCCGCAGCCAAGGGGCTGCAGTGACCCGTGGGATTTGCACCCATTCTTCTGAGCTGGTCAGGCTTACAACTGCGTCCTGGCAGTGGGTGAAAGCAGGACAAGCAGCAGGCTGGCCCGGACACCATGACTGCAGGCAGAGGGTGCTCGCTACCCCATACGTATACGTGTGCATTATGTCCCTCAGGTTCAGGCTGGACAACCCCAGAGTGAACAGCGGACCTCTGCCTCAAGCTGCTCACCACTTCTGTGCCAGCCTGTATAAACCCTCAGCTCTGCCTGGGGGGGCACACATGCGCGCACACGTCCCCTCTATTTAAATACACTGAGTCGTGTGTCCACCCATTGACCACTTTGTCCCCCAAATAATTACGCTGAGCCACTTCTACGCATGAACACAGTGCTTCTCTTTCTTGCTCTTTCTTGCTTTCTAGGCTTTTTCCCTCTAGCCCAGTCTGTGAGACTTTGATCCCAGATCTGGGAATATAGCTGCTGCTTTCCACGGGGGTCTGGTCCCTGTGTACATCCTAGGGCTGGAGAGCAGCTGGATCTGCTGTTTCATCTCATTCCTGTGACATCTGGGGAAGAAGCAAACTCTGCAGACAGCTGGCTGGTTTCTCCATGTCCTTAAGTGAATTTCATGGGTTATGCACCTGGCAGCCCCAAGCTGCGGTACATTCATGAGCGTGGGGGAAACCCTCCAATTTTGGGGACAGGCACGGTGTGGATCATACTGGGCATGTTTTTGCACCCTGTTTGCGCTACCGAAATAGCTTGCTGATCCAGTGAGAATAGCATGAAAATCTGATTTTTTAATGCGGCTGTCGTTTTCTCTGGTCCATGATTACTTTTGTTGAAATTTTCTACATTTTCAGAGAAAACAAAAGTGAAAAGCCTCAATTCAGTATTTTTCATAAATGAAAACACTTTTAAAAAAGCAGCCAAAAGAAAACATTTTGATGGTCTTTTTAATAAATGTACTAATATATATATGACTAATACCTTGAGGAGGGCAGCAGGATTTTGGCTTTAAAAGAACACTGTCCAAACACCATTGAAATTGTATTTTTCTGGAAATTTTTCATAAGTAACAAACTCCATTTCCCAACTCCTCCTTCTCTGGATGTAGGTTTATGTGGACTCTAGAGGGCTTTCATCTTCTTTTCTTTTCCCTCTCTCTCTTCTTTAAAAAAAAAAAACAACTCTTCATTTATTATTTCTGAAGGACAACTACCCAGCGCTGATGCTGTTAACCTGCCCGAACGCCACGAGTAACGGCCGCCCAATGCACGGTAACGGCCGTCTACCTTACGGCAATAACGCTGCAAATGGATCCCCATGGTGAGGTGAAAATACTGATATAATATCAGCTGCAAATCCCCTTCAGCGGGAGACTTGGCCACTTCATCACCGGGTAGGATCACGGAGAAGGGAGGATCAAATTGGAAAATGACAAGTGTGGGGACGTGCGTGTCACCACTGCATAAACGCTCATGGGGTTTGGGGAGGAAACAAGGCTTGGGGCGGCATCCGGGGCCTTCCCGGGGTTTGCGGTGGGGACAGCAGTGGGAGCTGATGGCTTGCGGTACATGCAAGGCAGCACCGGGACATGCAGTCCAGCCTCTTCTGGCCTAAAATAGTGGAAATCTGGGTCATCTCACTAAAGTCCCTCCTGGTTTCCAGCAGCGACCCCCAGTTTTGGTAGGGATGGGTGTAATATAAAAGCCCCATGGGAAAGGCTCAGACAAGCAATGGCATGAGCTGGGATGCTACTGGGGAGAAGGCAAGGGTTCATTTTCCAAGGTTGTCCACCTCCTCCCCCAAAAATGCTGCTATTGGATGCTTTGGAAAACGGGCTTCAGCACGGGTCTGTGCCTCAGTTTCCCAGCTGAAGAGAGGTTCGAACCCTCGGCCCACCGTGGCAGTGAAGCGGGCACAGAGCTGCATTGGATGAGCTCTGTGGATGGCTCTGGTCTCCAGACTCCCACCTCCATCCCCTCTGAGCTGCTCCCGAAGCGAGGAAGCCCCAGGAGATGCCACGGGGTGGAGGGGAGTTTGAGGGTTCGCAGCATCCTCAGGACCATTCCCAGGCACCACCACGCTGTTGAGCTGTGCCTCGCTGGAGGGGATGGAAAAGGGTATTGCGTGAAGAGTTTCTGCTCTCAGGACGTCCTGGGATGAGGAAGGGGAGGAGAGGGATGAGGGACTGCTCAGGTGTCCCCACTGCAGGGCTGGCAGACCCCCATCATGGTCTCAGGGTGGACAGAGGAGGCGGGGGGGGGGCTGCAAGTTAAGGACACCCCAGAGAAGGCTGCCTTGGACACAGCCCATTTCGGTAGGCTTTTTCTGAGCCGTGCTTTATTTACCTGTTCAATATCAGAAAGCAATTCCCACTGCAGCCTTAACATTGCATGCTACAAAGTGCTAACGCCGGCGAAACGCGGCTCCCTCTCAAAGGAGCGCGTGCTGCAAGGCTCTGCATCCTCCCGCGCCGTGCGGGGCCCCCCCAAATATGCCCTGTGCCGTGCCCACAGGCTGCAAGTGCGCATAGCTGCACATGCAGCACCTTCCCACCCGGCCAAAAAACCCGCAGCGCACCACACACGCACGTTGAAATCCCTTCACGGGGCAACGCGTGCTGCGACACACGCTCACGCACGCTTGCAGGCAAACAGAGGGCTCTTGCACACACAGTGACAAACCGCTGCCGCACGTGCATGCCTGTGGCAAATCTCTTCTCACGCCGTGTTGAAAGCGTGCCCTGCGTGCACGTGCACACGTGCACACGCACACACACACACACAGACCTAGAGGGGAATTTGCTCTGATGCTGCCTTTACAGGGGTTCCTGTGCGCACGTCCTCTGCCCGTCTGGCTCCAAACCTGCCTCTTGGAGTTTATCCAGGGAGGAGTAGAAATAGGAGCCCACTGCAGTAACCGAGAGTGAGGAAACAGCAGAGGACAGAACAAGAAGGGGCACAGAGACTCTGCCCAGAGGTCTCTGCACTGCTGCTTTTTCAGTGGGGGTCTGGGTGAGCTGCGTGGAGAAAGGGCACCAGAAACCCCTTCCAGGACTAGAAGATGCTACAGGGCAGAGGGTCTCGTGTGGCTGGCAAGCAGGAGGGCTTTGCCAGCCATGGGCCCCCCGGATTTTAGTGGGAGAGCCTGGATTTCCAGCATCCTGCAGTTTCAGGGGCTGTGATGTTCATGAGTCAGAGCATCATATGCATCCGGGCTGGGCAAGCGGTCCTGGTGGTCACCTTGCCCATCTGCAAGCAGCAGAGATGTGCCCCGGACTCCGCAAGGAAAAGACACGTCCCAAAAGCCCTCACTCGACCCCTCGTATCCCATGCCTCATCCTCGGCGGGCTCAGCTGCCGGGACCGAAGCCCGGAGGTGGCTGGGGAGGCGACGCAGCCCTGGAGGCGCTGGCGGGGCCCGTCTGCCAGCGTGACGGGCCGGATGAGCCGCCGTGACATCTCAGGCGCTCCCCCCCGTCCCTGCCTCTCCGATTCGCTCGGCTCTTCCCGTGGCCCCGCTCGCTGTCGCCTCCGACGTGGTGCTGGTGGATGAGACAGTCCCCGGGCAGGCGCCGGAGGCAGAGGCAATTGGTCATGCCAGCAGGGGTTAAGCTCACGCTTTCCCCCTTGCCCGTCCCTCGCGGTGCGTCTCCCGTCTCGAGCGAAATCCCATTTCCATCCCTCAATTCATCCCGCCGTGGCTGCCTTTATTTCAGTCTGGCTCACATCCCCCACCCCATCCTCGCCATGGATGAAGGCTTCCCTGAGTCTGGCCAAGCTAGGGTGGGCACTTGGGGACAGGGAGTAGGTGGAGGGGACATGGTAGGAAGGGATAGTTGGGCTCTGAGGACTGTTGTGGCCTGGCTGGAGGGGTTCAGCTTGTGGCTGGCCCCGCTGGGATGGAGATGAAGGTAACGAGATATCACAGGCCCCGCTTCCTCCTATCGGCTCCGGCCACAAGCTCCCTCGCTGCAGACTCGTCCCCCTGTCCATGTACCCTAAACGTTTACAGTGCCTATCCCAAAAACTGGGGTATTGTCAGGGCTCCTGGATTGTCCCTGGCCCTGGAGTCCCTCTTGCCAACTGGTGACAGATAGGCTCATCTGCTGGCATCTTGCACTGCCAGTGGCTCCCCTCGTTGTGCGGGGGGTGATAAATGGATTTACCTGGCGTGAAATTGCTGGCAGCAGCTCAGCTGATCCATCAGCTGCTTCTTGCTCTCCGCTTCGGGGACCCAGGTGAACCCACAGCCCTTTCCAAGGCTCAGAGAGTCAGAGGACAGGGATGGGACTGGGGACAGGAGGCACTGGGTCCAAGGCAGCAAGGACATCCCGATGGGATTCACCTGGGCTGGCACCGCAGGACACCCCGGGCTTAGTGCATGCTCTCAGTGCCTGCAAACCAGCCAGAAAGTATCTTCACATCTATACTTCTAACTGCAATTTTTTAATGTGAAACTCCACTGGGTACCACTCTTGGCTGAGTTGTGGTAGGAATGGGTCTTGTTCCTTGGTTCCCTGGAGAACCAGATCTGGAGATCAGCACTGCCCTCTGTCCCCTAGGCTGATAAGGGATGAGGAGACAGGTTGTGGGGTGTTGGAACTGGATGATGGGGGACGGATGGAGGTGGGAAGAGACCATGGATCGGGAATAATGCTGCAGCACTGCTCTCTGCCTTGAGCCTATGCCTGCCTTTGGCAGAGCCCAACTCCGTGGAGCCGGAGCATTAATGCTTCTTCTTGCATTTCCGATGGAAAGCTGTCTGCTCTGGAGAAGCCAGCTTGCCTGGCACTTTTTAGGATGCTGGGACAGGGGAGAACCTCCTTGGGAGGGTGCTGCAAGGAGACAGGTAATGTGGTGGGCTCCAAGTAAGCAGCTGGCCTGGGGTCTCTGAGCAGAAGGCATGCACATCCTCGGAGCAGGCCATGCACACCTCCCGGCGCGGAGCAGCAGCTGTGGATGTCAGTGCAGTGCTGACGTGGACCTGGACCTGAATGTGGACATGGACATGGACCTGGATGTGGACATGGACCTGGACCTTTTCTCCTCTTCTGTCACCCTATACTCATGTTCAGACACTGCTAGTCAGGACCAGGCACCGTTTCTTTTGCACACCCTAGTCCAGAGACAGAGATGGAGAGAGAACAAGGGGAGGACAAGAGGAAGAGGTATAACTAGCACAGCTCATGGACCAAGGATTGCACAAAATCCCAGCTCGGCTGTGAGCAAAGACTCTCCCGTTCCCTAGGAGTGAGATTTAGGAAAACCCTGGGCTGCATTGCAGCCCACAAAGAGCAACGTGGTGCTCTTTAGGACCTATTTCATCTGCCCAAAGGTCAGATGTCCTCAGCAGCGTGCGATGAACCCTGTCCTGAGGTCTCTTGCCACCACCCCAGCTGGGACGGGAGCCCAGGGCTGCAGTGTGTTCATACCTCAAGCACATGAGATGCTTGACCCCATTAGCAGATCACCCTGGCTAAGCGTATGCGATCACCCCTCCGAACCTCTATCCTCCCAAATCAGAGACACCCCAGGGTGCTGCCCGCTGGGCAGGCACCACTCCACGCGACCAGCTGCCATGACACGGCGTCCGTTCCTGAATCAATAGCCCTGGAAATAAAGAGTAGCAGCAGCAGCAGCACCGGGGCCTCGGGGAGGATAATGGATGGGAAAAGGCAGTTCGCCGAGAGGGAAAAAAATCAATGGGCAGGATTGGGATGACATCATATCGCCATTATTATATCATCAACTCCTTGCTGCTGATTTATAGCCCGGATAATCACTCTCTTTCCGCATCCATTCTCAGCAGCTTGGCATCTCCTGCTGTATTTCCACCGGACCTCTTAAGAGGAAGCTCTCGGGTTAAAAAGCCAACAGGGCAGGGCTTGAGGCCGAGGCCCAGGACTTACCCCGCCGCCCCCCCGGAAACTAGTCCTGTGATGTCCCATCTGGCCTCTTCTTCCCCCTCAGGGTGGCTGGAAGTGTCCGGGGCCAAGGAATTGGGTGAAAATAATGTTGCTGGTTCTCTGCTATTTGTCTTTTCGCCAGGACACACTGGTGAATTATTTAGGGATGATCCTTTGTTCAAAGGCTGCGAGAGCCACGGGATCTAGCGCTAATCTATTTTCCTTTACCGTATTTTCATTGCTTGCCTCTAGTGCTGCAGAGAGAAACATCGAAAAGACACCCCAGCCCTCCTTTGTATGGCCAAATCCTCGTCAGGGGATCAAAACCCTTGCTTTAAATCTCCCTCCTACGCATCATCTTTTATATTTGTTCTATGACTAGGGTAGAAATTCAGCTTGTTGAATTTCCTTCTTTGCCAGCCTCCTTTCGCCTCACTTTCTATTGGGTGTTGGTGGGATTTAAAATCAGTTGCTGCTCCCGGCACGGCACAGCTCTTGCAGCCTTTGGTTGCGAATATGGCAGGGGAAAGCGGAAGGTGAAGATGTCACCTCCAGCTTCAGTTTTCTTTTAAATCACAGAAATGACTATGCTGGCCTCAGTCTGATTTAAATAAAAGACAGAAAAAGGTCAGGAGAGAGTAAACACACCCCAAATCGGGTAATTAAGAAGTTCAAGTCTCTGTAGAAACATTAGCACTGTAGCATTACGCATCTATGGCAATTTTTAATGACTGCTCAGGCAATTTAATATGCACTTTAATATGTCGGCATTCTCCAGAATGCAGGGACATGGGCAGGGAGGCTGATTTCAGCTCAGCAAGGATTATATGATTTGGTTATATCACATAAGCAGCTAAAGAAACATCAACCTCCTGGTCCTCTGCCTCGTGACCAGAGAGGGGAACAGGTAGCAGTGCTCCTCAGCTCTGGGGGAGATGACGTGGGCCGAGGCCGCAGACCCTTGTGCCTCAGTTTCCCCTCTCTATTGAATGAACTGAGCTCTCCTCTTCTCCTGTGAGTGTCAACATGGGCCTTGAGGCATTTGAGTATTTGCAAAAGCTGTTAGATGTTCATACAGAAGCGACAGCACTCTGACGGCCCCATCCTAAGCCATCAGGATGTGCCATTCCTGCTGGTCAGATATTGAAGCTGGCCCTGAGTCCTCCACACTGTCAGCCCCAGCCACCCGCTATTAATTTTTCAGCCTGGCTTTGCAAGGCACTGAATCACTGGTTTTGCTCAAATCCCACTATAGCATATTGCAGCCATTGCTTTCCCTCAGACGCTAATTTTGCTGCCTTGTTAATAATAATAATAAAATTGAAGCAATTACATTGGTTTGACAGGATTTATTCCCCGGGAACCCCCTCGGCCTTCTTTATTGCCATGCTTCCATTGCAGCCTGGTTGGGGGGCATCCCCTGCCTCGCCATTAAGCCTCGACTTGTTGTCGAACATGGGGCAGAAGTTCACTCCGAGGCCAGTCACTGCCAAGACGGGGACCTCATAGCCACATGTGTGTGCCCCTCTGGATCCTCCTGTCCCTTGGGCATCTCTGGCACCATGGGCACCATGCCTGGAGCTCACCTACCTGCGTGGAAACCAACCTCTGCCGTACAAGGTCCAGCTTGCTCCAGCACTAGGTGCTGCTGCCTCCCACAGGGTGATGGGTTTGCTCCAAACCACATCTGCTCCCACAAGAGTGGAATTGCTCTCCGGAGGAACTACAAGTCCATCATCCTCGACGGGGGTGGCAGGGGCACGTCCCCTCCCTGGGCTGCCTCTGGAGCTCGGTGGCAGCAGAACCTTTAGGGGACACCTTCCATCTCTTGTCGCCATTTCTTGTCCAGTGTCTCCCCATGCCTCATTTTCCCCATTGTCGAACGCGGAGATGAGATCCCCGGCTGGGAAAGGGAGTGGAGCTGACTTGCCCATTGCAGGTGCTTTCGTGAGCCATGACACAGGAGTGCATAGCCTTCCTCCAGAGCCCCTCTCTTCCTCGCGCTGCTGTGAATTATCTCCAGGGCAGCTGTCTAGTGAAGCTGCATGAGAACACCTCTTCCTCCGTGGGAGTACTTGGGGCAAGCTTTGCTGAGTGTGGTGCCTTGGACCACTGAAACTCCCAGGCAGGTTGGCCCAGGTGCTGACGGGCTGCCCAGCAGTTAGAGCAAACTGTTGTGTTGTCGTCTGCACTTTGCAGATGGGGAAACTGAGGAAGGAGGGAATTTAGGGGATGTGCCTGGGGTTAGGTCTGTGGCAGAGCTGAGGCCTGGAGCCACAGGAGGTCCTTTCTTCGGCTGGTACTGCATGCCTTCACCAGGCACCAGTGTTTCATTTACAGGGCAATTTCAGTGAGGGGCCATAGGGTGCTGGGCTGACAACTCTGGCAAAAGGGAGGAGCGAGGGTCCAGTGCTGAGCAAAAAAAAGCTGCTGGGAGCCATGGGATAGGCAGGGCTTAGCATCCAGCTGTGCAGAGGTCAGCATTCCTATACAGGGATCAACATCCGGCTCTGCAGGGCTCCGCATCAAGTTCAGCACGGCTTGGCATCCAGCTGTGCAGGGCTCTGCTCCAGATTTAACGCTGCTTAGTATCCAGCTGTGCAGGGCTCAGCATCCTGGTGAAGGGCTCAGCATCCAGCTGTGCATGGCTCCGAATCAAGTGCAGCAGGGCTCAGGATCCAACTGCACAGGAATCAGCATCCCCATACAGGGCTCAGCTTCCAGCTGCGCAGGGCTCAGCATCCAGCTGCACAGGGGTCAGCCTCTCCATGTGGGGATCCTCTTCCAGCTGTGCAGGGCTCTGCTCCAGGCTTATCAGTGCTCAGCCTCCATCTGTGCAGCACTTAGCATTTGGCTGTATGGGCATCTGCACCCCTATGCACGGCTCAGCAGCCGGCCACCCTGCGGCAGTCTGGCTATGCTGCGAGAAAAGCCTGGGGCTACGTAGCACATCCCCACAATGCAGGAGCCCAGCAAGAGGGAGATATGATTCACAGGTCTTGGCTGATAGCAGGGACGTGCTCCAGGGAAAGGGCACGGAAAGTTTTGGCAGGCTGGAAATGTTTCCTCACCGAGAAATAACCAGGCTGAGATCTTTCCTCAGGGGATTATTTTAACAAAACATTTCCACTGAGCAGTTCCTTGTCTAAATGAGTTACCTTTGAGTTACTGAGGTTGCGGCAGGGGGCACAGTTTGGTTTTGTCTTAAAAAGGGCTGAAGCAACAGACGGTGCTTGGTTCAACCAGCTATTTGGGGTTAGATCAACAAATCAGCTGGGCTTTTCCTTGGAAATCCAGATAACTGCCCATTTTGGGTCAATCTCCATGTCTTTTATTTACCTTACAGTGTTTCAGCCCCATACCACGGAGTGGAGGGGGCTGCCCAGTTATTTGATCTTCCCTGGGGCAACTACCCACCCCTGCCAGAAGCTCTATTAACACACAGCCAAAATCAGTCACAGGGTTGAGGCAACCCGGGGGATGTTCCTGTCACCTGTATCAGAGCCCCCGTCACTGCTTCTGGCCTTCGCCCCCTCCCGCCGGCACTGCGCCAGGTCTCTCACCCCGCCCGCCGGGGCGTATTTCTGCTGACCCCGCTATTTTCCGCCATGTGAGCTTTGCCCTGGATGCTCCCTGAGGCCTGTCAGGTCGTGTTTTCCCCGGCTGGCAGCTCCCAGAAGCTGCAGCCCAGGCTGGCAGCGCCCGCTCGGCTCAGCAACACGTGCAGGGGGATCAGTGGGGATGGGATGTGCTGGGTGCAGGTCAATGAGGGCGTTGAGCATACGCCAAGCTCTCGAAGCGAGTGTACCCAGGAGTCCGGCTGGGTGGGAAGTCCAAGGCCTGGCTCTGCAAAACTCAATCTTTAGCGAACTGTGTGGCTGGGGAGATCCTGGACCATGTGTCGGTGGGATATTACAGAGTATGAGGTGCTGTACAACAACATACGGTATTACAGCATCAGCACAGCCTCTCTTGGCTCCTTGCAGTGTCCTCAAGTGGTTAAAGCAGCTGGAGAATGCTGAAACATTGCTGAACATGCCAGGGCTGGAGCTCCTCTCCTGCCCTGCGTTTGTCCAGCACCTAGCACAGTGCACCAGCCCAACTGTGATGGGGCTCAAGGTGCTGGGGAAGGCGCTTGACCTGGATTGGGGAAAGCGTGTGGGACCTGTTGCAAGAGCGTTTACGCCGACGTGGGAAGTGGCCCATCGCTGCAGATCCCACCCTTGGAAGGGATGCCAGGGACACAGGAAGGACCTTCTGGGAGCTGAGTGAGTGGCCCTTTGAGGACCCTCCAACTCCCTGCACGGGTGACAGTAGCCCGGCTCGTCCTCCCCAGTTGGACCTGGTGGCTGGAGGTGGCAGATGCCACCATGCTGCCCTTCTGCATGGCTCCAGAGACGGTAATTTCCCTGGGGCCCAGCAGTGCAAGGTTATGGACTTTCTGATTTTTAATTAATGCGATTGACTTGGTGCGTGTTGGGAAAGGGGAGGGCCAGGGACGGGAAATTGTCCCTTCGAGGGACAAACCCTGACAACCTTGTCATCCCCAATTAGCGGGTAATTACCTCAATGACGTACATCTTTATTAATCCAATTAATAGAGCCAGTGGCGTGACCTCGGCAGATCTGCTGACTCAGGGTGATGCTTGCCAGGAGAGGATGAGGGAAGGGTGTGGGGGAGGAGGAAGAGGATGGAGGAAGGATTGAATATCTCCTTTCCCTACCCCTTTTCTTCATCACTAATTACGTGGCTATTTCCAAGCCCACACATTGACATGGCACAGGAATGTCTCCCAGCCTGATCCCAACTCTTTCCCCTTTCTTTTCTCCTTTCCTTACCTGCCATCCACCCATCTTCTTGTCTGTTTGTCCTACCTGCCATCCACCTATCTTCTTCTGTGTTTGTCCTCTTACCCTTCCAACTCTCTCATTCCAATAGATGCTTCTCTGGGGAGAAATAGTCCCAACCTCAGGGCATCAAGCCCCAAATGGTGGTGACCCAGGACACAGAGATATCTCCCAGTCTGGTGTGCTGGGCTCATGGGGTCATCCCAGATAGCGCCTTTATGGGGCTTGCCGATCGCAAAGCACTCAACACGCAGAAGATGGAGGAAAGCTCAGTGCTGGTGACAGGAGAGATGGATGGATGGATAGATGGCTGAATGGGTGGATAGATAGATAGGTGGATAGACAGATGGATAGATGGATAGATAGATGAATAGGTAGAAGGGTGGATAGATGGATGGATATTGGTGGAGCTGGGCAAATGGATTGAAGATGCAGGTGTATATGTGTATGTATACATGCATACGTACATACATAAGTACACACACACACACATTATATGTATGTGTGTTTGTGTGTGTGTGTATATATATATATATATTTATGTGTAAGAACAGTGTATAGGAGTCACTGGGGATAGCTGGATGGATTGATAGATGACTGGAGGGAAGTGTGCAGGGATGGTGATACAGTCAGATTGATCAGGGAAGCATTGCATCTGGCCAGGTCGCTGCCGAGTGCAGGAGGTCAATACTCCTCCGTACAGACCTCTGCATCGATCCCACTCGCTGCTGGGCCCCACGGACAGCTGTCACTTGGCCTGGCCGATGCCAGCACCACGGTTGCAGCGTGTAAGAAAAGGGCACACCTCTGCAAGGCCAGAGGGGATTGACTAAAAATGGGAGTACCCCCTCCTGCTGCAGCAGATGGTCCATGGGGTGCTCACCTGGGAAGGGGATGCTGCGAAGGTGCCACGTTCCCCAGGGCTGCCGGCAAGAGCTGAGTTTTGCTTCCAGGCACTTTCTATCCAGCCTGCTTTTGCAGGGCAGGAGAAGGGGAGGCGGAGGTGGAGAGAGCTCTTTTTTCATGGCTCTCCTGTGGAGCGACCTCTCCTCCATCTTTCCCCACAGATGGAGCCTCAATTAAATTCGGAAATACATTTTTTAATAGGACTTTCACCTCAGCTCCCTCCCGGGCTATTAAAGCCATTATGGCAGAGTTAAGTAAAGAACTAGCAGCCAGGCAATAAGCTTGAGAGCCTCTGTTGCTGTCATCATATGTTTATGGCCCAGGCAATGTTTGCTTTATTAAAGATTCAGGAGCCATTTCCGAACGACTCAGTTCTGTCCCTTCCATTAAAGATTGGGCCCTGGTGAAGGAGGCCCTTGATGAGTGTGGGAAAAAAGAGGGGGACTGCTCCTGAGATAGGAAAAAAAAATGGGATGAGCTTATTGGGAGAGGGTGAGGATAAAGGCAGACGGACAGCAAATAGCTCAATATCGGACTTGGATGCCTTTGGTCCATTTCTCTATTGGCAGACAACAGCCCCGTGAAGTCTGAGAGAAAGATGATGGAGGGGGATGCAGACAAAGGCTGCAAAACCCAAAGGGTTGAGAGGGGATGGCTAGTTCGACATCTTTCAAAGGAAACTACACCAGGACCTGGAGGCTGCGAATAGTCAGAGGCTAGGAAGTATGTGGGGGAGTGTGGACGTGCTGGTCCCATGTGTGCTCCTCTCTAGTTATATCCACCTAAACTGGAGAGTGGGACACTAGGGGTGGACGGTCCCTGAACTGAGCCTGCTCTTGGTCCATCCATCTGTCCATCTGCAGCAGCCACTGGCCAGTCTGTCCAACCCTCTCTCTGCCCATGGAGTCATAATAGCTCTATCCCCTCCTGCCACCAGTGCAGCGTGGAAAGGGCTGAGAGATGCCACCCATGGGCTGAGCCAAAATGAGGCAGCCTCCTTGCTGTGGTATTCCCTCACGTGGGTGGGCTGATATTTTCCTATGAAGCTGGAAGGGTGAGGTGGCACCCAGCAGCTGGAACCGCCCGTGGGTCTCCAGCTGTGACATGAATTCAGAAATTAGTGGTCTGTGAGCCATTATCTGTTGTGTGTGTGGGGGGGTCACTGCCCTGTGGGAGCTTCACTTCTCCCGTCACATCTGCCCAGCTGCAGCCAGATGTGCCTTGGATCCAGTAGGCCCTGCTGGGTCTGACAACATACTTGGGGCTGCTTCCCATCCAGCCCCCTTGCACTGTAGCATGGCCCGCTTCTTCAAAGCATGACCTCCTTGCCTCATAACTTGATCCTCTTGCCCCATGACCCTCCTCTGCCATAGCATGGATCTTTTTTCCACAGAGCATGGCCTCTTCCCCCGTAGAATAACTGTCCTGCCCCACAGAATGACCCCCTTGCCCCATAGCATGACCCTCCTTCTGCACAGCATGACCTTTCTGTGCTTTCTTGCCCTAATTGCCCTACTTGCTCCGTGTAGGTGCAGCCTGGCCATGTGGTGCATCCCACAGACCGCAAAAGCCCTGCATGCCTGGAGAACAGCCTCCTCCACTGGCAGAGTTTGTGCCAAAGCAAGAATTTGACCATCTCTTGCTGCTGCCATTGCACAGTGACAGACAGAGGCAGCTCCTCGCATGGGAACACAGACCCCACGGTGGGGTGACTTTGTATGTATATTACATCTGGGGTAAAAATTTTTGCAGAGCAATCTAACAAAGGGGGTTTGTGGGAAAGCTACTAGCTTATAAAAGCAGAGCCATAACATGTTCCAGGTCAAGGTCTGGGGACGAAGTTAGTGGACAACGAGCATTGTCCCCCCTCCTCCTTTTGGCTGCAGGAGCAGAGACCCATCAGAAATACTCACAGCCCACAGAAAATAGTGTGGAAGGGGTCAAAGGAGCTCCCTCTCCATCCCTGCCCTGTGGCCAGACCACCTCCATTCCACTTCACTGGGCCAGGTCTTCCCTGCTCCCACACAGGAGGTCCTCGGTCCTGTGCATGTGGATGAGCACTCCCTGGAGACCGCACGGGGACAGAGTTGTCTCCCAGTCACCACTTCCAGCCCCAATAGGAAACAGCTGGAGCCGACAGGCCCTGGGGACAGCCACGTGGCTGGTAGGGCCTTGCTCCCAGCAGCTCTCCTTCCCTCCTCTCCTGGTAGCATTTTGCAGACTGGGCACATACGAGGAGGGCTCAAGGTTAGCTTTCAGCATCGAGGGCATTGCTAGAGCAAGAGCTGACTTGGGAGTGAGTGCACACGTTGGTTTACACACAGTGGTACGGTGCACCAGGGACACGTGCAGATTCGGGGCCTGAGTGCCAGTCCACGAGTCCTTTGCCTGGCAGGGGTGGCCTTAAGTGACAAGAGCTCAGGAGAGCCACTATCCCACCCAGAGCCAGCGGCAACCGTGGCTGGACTTCGGGGACCAGGACTCAGCGTGTATCAACTCTGCCCTCTAGCGTGATGCTGCTGGCTCACATCCCTGGCAGGAGCTCACTGGTGGCTCCTAAAACCTGCTGGTTTCTTCCCTGAAACCCCAGATTCAGCATCTTGACCTGAAGCACAGCTGCTGGCCTTAATCCACCAGCAGGTTCAGCCCCTCACCTCTTCCCCAGCATCTCCCTCTCCGCAAGGTCAGGGTGCTCTACCCCAGCGCATCGCTCAGCAACGCTTGGCTCTATTTCTTCCATCCCTCCCACTACGGACCTTGCAGGATGGCTGCTTATGCCACACTTGACAATTCAGCGGCCTCCAAAGCACCTCAGGGACACAGTTAGTCACCCTTGGGTGGCACAATGAGAACTGGGGTCCTGGAGAGAGTGCAGGAGGGGGGTGCTAGCTTCCCTAGGCAAATACTGAGTGCTAATGCTGCCATCACTGGGTGCTTTGGACAGGGTGCTGCTGCCCTCCAGTGGGCTCAGGTTGGAAGGAGGGTGGCACTGGGCACCCTGCTCCACGCTGGAGGTGGGTGAGCAGGGTCTACAAGGCAGTCCCGCACATGAGGGCTCAGGAAGGCCCAAGGGAACACGTGGGCCTGAGCCCAGTACAGCAAAGTCCACTTTGAGTAAGGCGGCAGAGGATAAAATGCAACAGAGCAGCAGGATACGATGGGCAGCGCCACAAATTTTTCCCCCCTCTCGTGCAGAAAGAGGGCAAGGGGAAGCATTTCATCCCTGAGTGGGGAGGAGATGGCTGATGGTCCAAGGCAAGATGGTGACGTGCATGTAGAGAGGGGGAACAGTCAATTTTACCTCCAAAAGGTGCCTGCTCTTCAGTCACACGGACTAAAAGCACAGAGATGATGACCACCAGCATAGCCAAAGGAGGAGGAAACCTTGCACAGGCGTGCAGGATGAGGGACCAAGCAGGCACAGCATCACTTGGGCAGGAGAAAGCCCACTCTGCTCCAACCTCACCCTGAGCTGACCCCACCAACCTGCTCACAGCCTGGGTCAGTTTGCACACAGTGCTGCAGTCGAAATCCCAAAGCAGCTCAGTGATGGAGAGAGAAGCACCACCTCTGTTCCCAGCTGTCAAACCTCTCGTTCCCCTATCTCCCTTCCCCGCCTACTTCAGTTCCTACTTCAGTTTAAGTAGGGGGAAACGTCCCACTTCAAAGTCCCAAACTTCGAAGGTATTGCACTGAAACACTCACCACCAGCTTACTCCCTAGCTCTGCCTTGGAGCATCCCAAGTCCCGCTTCCCAGGTCCTGAAAATCCTCGGCCTCTTCACTTAGAGCCTTATACAGGGCAGGGCAGCCATGCACATTTGCACAGCAGAAAGGACGTCCTTCACAGCACGGTCCTCCTTCACTTCCCGTGGCCACTCCTGCCTCCGTTAGCTTTCTCCAGCCAGGGTAGATCAAGACTGGTCCTGTCAGGCACTGCTGAAGTGCCTGCATGAATAGCAGCAGACACATTAATTTGCTGGCTGGTGACGGCTCCAGCAGAGCCATTATGGCTTATGGCACCAATGAACTGTGAAGCGAGGGGATGGGAGCACTGCCGTGGCACTACACAGTAGAGCAGCAACTGTGACCACACAGGACAACTCCGTGACACACATCAGGTACTTTGTCCTCTTACTTCTGTTGAGCCAGCCCTTGCATACTCAGCAGACGAGGCATATCTATTGGCAGGGAGACTTTTGCCTGAGGCTCCTAGAGGAGGAAAATACAATTTCAAAGCTAGAAAAATGTGAGAACAGAACACATGTGGGGTTTGCTGGGTTCTTCCTGGTGTGGTTTCCAAGGTGGTGGCCACCATTTAATGTCTCAAGGACATTGGAAACTGAGCTGTTACAATGTAGAACAAATCTTGCCGAGCACTCCTGTGCTCTTCCTTTCCACTTGACTCGCTCCGAGGGACGTACCCTCTGGCACTGCCAACAAAGAGCCCTCTTTGCACCTCTTTGGTCGTAAGCTGTTCCCAGGAGCCACGTTAGGCGGAGGTCATATCCTTGTATTGGAGATGGAGCACCCAGATAAAGAAGTATTGCATGAGGTCATGTCAAATGTGCTCCAGGACGGCCTGTGTGGGACCTCATAGGAGGAGGTAGCACCAGGGGACTCACCTGGCTCTTGCATCCATATGGCTCCCTCCTGGCTGCTGTGAGAGAAGAACACATCGTTTTGCAGCCTCAGCTCCTAAGCCCACTCAGAGCTCCTCTACGTGGGGACAGAGCTTGGAGAGACCTCCAGTTCACCGTTACTGTAAAGGCATTTTTGCAATCGCTCTTCCTCTCTCTGTCCATGCTGCCTTCCCTCAGGTCCTACGAGACACCCTCCAACTCCTTGTCCAGATGGAGAAGATGAGCACAGAGTGACCCAGCTCCCTAGATGGAAACTAGTTTGCTGCTCCTTTTGAATGGCCTGCGCTGGGCTAGGGAAATGAAGGCAAGGAGATGCTCCTGGTACGCCCGGGGTGCCCCGCAAACAGGGAATGCTACAGCTTGGTTAGCTCTGAGTGAGTCAATGTACTTACTATAAGAGCTCCTTCACCTCTTTGGAGAGAGAGAGGCTGGAGTATCTAAGCCTTATTTCTGTGGAAGGGGACGAGTCTCCCCCGAGGAGCCAGGGGGACAGTTTGCAGTGGCATTAACAGGACCAAAGTAAGCACACATTGTTAAGGACACCTATACCTGCTCAAGACCCATCAGGCTGGCCGGGGCAGCCAGTCTACCCTGGTAAATGGGGGATTGTGGTATTTTGTCTTGAGCAGGCTCCTTGTAAGAGGGCACGAATTGGCATCTAGAGCCTCATTGGCCTTTTAGCCCCTCTCCTCTCAGTGGGGAAGAAGAGGCACCACGTTCTTGCTGATGGAGCATGTCTCATCCCTCTCCCTGTCATCGGAGGGGGAGGCAGCCCTGGCTATGGAGTCCTGCATTTCCCACATCCACTGAGCGTAGGTGGGAAGAGGATCTACTGCGGCAGAACAGATTACTGTAGGTGGCTTTGAAAACTTGAGAGTGCTTCAAGGTTTAAAAAGCTGGTAACGTTTCAGGGTTGGTGCTGGGCACAGAAGGCATTACCAAAGGAGAAAACAAGACATAAGTGCCTATATTGAGAAAAGACGTCAAAAGAAGTCAGATGCCATTTTAATCCTGGCTTGGTAGATATGGGAGGAAAAAATGAGTCCAAGGACTACGATAAACCTGTCAACCCAATGCAAAATCACTGCAGTTCGTTGGCAAAGGTTTGTATCGCAGCATGACTGACGCACATAGTCACGCAGGATAGGCATTCGTTTGGTTCAGGGTGGAGTGGAAAGTAAATGATGTGGGAGAAGAAATTGATAAAAAGCTTTGCTTTGCTCCTGAAGGAACTGCAAAATTTGACCAAAGCCTGACTAGCTTTTGCGGTTAGATTCACAAAATCAGAAGAGGCTGCCCACCACCCTTTTAGGCAATAATCCAGCGCTTAAAGCACTGACCCTGGTCCATTCCCATCTGCCTGTGTCTCTCAAAAGACCAGTTATTCTGTCCTTTTACCTCATTTAGGGTGCACTGGGATCCATGTTCACTGAGCGACTCGGCTGGCTGCTGAGACTCAGGGGTCTAGCCCTACTGCTCCCCTCCAGACAGGTTGGGTTGCCCTCCTGGGATGGCAGGGAGGTGGGGCCTAGCAAAACGTAGATGCCTGAGGGAAACTGGGGTGCACTGGGAATCCCAGATCAGGGGTTTGCTGTTTACCAGCTTACTAGAGAGGCAAATCAGCTCCCCCAGCATGAGTGATGCCTTAGGTGACGCCAAGAAGCTCTTCTGACAACACAGTGGAAGCACGATCAAAACACTTTCCTGAATGGTTGTCTTTTTCCAGGAGAAACGCCCCCTCCTTCCCCTCACAGGTATCCAGTCCGAGCCCTGCTCCTCACCTCCTGCATTATTTCCATAAAGTATCTAGTGCAACCTAATCACCAGCTCCCACTACAGAAATGGGGACAACAGCTCCCTGAGGGCTGAAGGACTAACAAAACTCATCTGCTGATATCTGGACGTTCAGAAGCTCGGTTTGCCTTTGATCTTCAGCTTGTTCAGAGCAGACCATACCAGATTCAAACCATCTCTCCCAAACTCGACCGCTCTGGATCTATGCAAAACTGACCCATTTGTAAGCACAGCCCAGGGCATGCTCCCATACCACAGCTGGTGCACTCAGTCCTCCTACAGTTTAGCACAGAGAGATGCACTACAAAGTGTTTTCAAATCAGTGCTTTTTAATCCACAAATGGTGAAATTCCACATACAAATTAAAAAAAAAAACAACCCTGGTGTTAGGAAAATATCCAACTCGCATAAAGCACAACCCCTCTGACAACGCAAATGTAGAAGTTTGGTGATACGGGTGGAAACGCAATGCACAAGCACACTGCTTGCTTTCATGCACTTTTAAATAAACAAATCTCTGGCTCAGAGACCTGAGTTTTGGCAGCACACACAACACATCTAGGATCTCCAGAGTTTCTACCAAGATACGTTAATGGCAAGCTTGCCTTATATGTAAACCTACATCATTTCTTAACGCTTGCCAAACAGCTGGCAAGATTACACAGAAAATCTGATGGTACCAGATGGCGCCACGCTCAAAGCCAGACCTGTAATCCTGTCTGACAATGTCTAGCTTTCAGTTACTGCAGAGAAAGCCGCAGAAAATGACAATTATGAAGGGCTCCCCCATGGGGGAAAATCCCTTCCTTCAGCCAAGGGAGGGTCTGCTCATGCCCAGGAGCCTGGGGATTCATCACCAGAACACAGGGCACCCCAGACCTTACAGCCATATATTAAGACAAGAGCAAAGAGTGCAAATCTCGGTCTGTCTGCAGAACTCGCTGAAACTACGAGAGGCAGGGCAGGATACGTTGCATGAACACAGAGGTCTATCAGTAACTAATGCGCTGTGGATATAATACCTTCTAGAACTAGAAATCTTCCTTTCTTTTTCCATAAATCAAAATAGGGCCAAAAGGTTGGCACATGAGCACTGAGCTACCCAGAACAAACCAAGGTACGATCCAAAGGGAAGCTAACGTGAAGATATCCCACTGCCAGCCTCAAGGGACCTGCGTGTTCAGTTAATTTCATTAAACTATGCTTACAAATTTGTCACAACTTAAAAAGTACAAAAATACAATTGAATCTCTGAAGGGTATTTTATACCTACCAAGATCATCCAAGCACTCAAGATTAGACAGCTCCTTAGCCTTCAGAAAAATAGTGCACAATGCAGAAATGGAATTGAGAAAATTTTGCCAATATATCTAGTGTATATTCTGAGTCTTCCAGCGTTTCCAGTACAATTACCAAGATGCATGCATCTATCAGCCCAGCTCTGTTATGAATGCTGACAGCACAATGTTAGGGTATTAGCAACGTGTGCAAGATCCAATACTAGCACAAATTTAGTAGTTTAATAATCTGGAGGAGCTATCTTCCTGGAATTTTAATCTCATACCAAGAAAGAAACAAGGCTCTTAGCTATTAATCTACTCACATATTTAGGGCAATCCACCTCTACTGATTAAAAAAGCAAGACAACAAATACATAGCAAGTCTTTCCCTTTTCCTCCAAAGAAGCAGGCTATGCATTCAGGCTGTATTTGCTGGGCAAACCTGTGCACCCATTAAAAAACAAACAGAAAAAAGAAAAAACGTGCACAAGCCCCAGTTCAGCACAGCACAAGCATATGTTCAGGTTTATATCAGCTCTCGTTTACTAGCTTTGCTAAACTGTGAAACACATGCTACTTGTGAAACTCAGAGGAACACGTAGACCAAAATCTGCCTCCTTGCCAATGACTTGCAGTGACGGAGATCTGACATGCCGCCAGCTCTACTGCTGGGGATGTGGCCAGTCCCATCCGAGCTTTAACCCAATCAGCTGGGATATTGCTAACCCGCATTGCTGCAGAGAGACATAGCTCTGCGCTGCCTAACTGCCTGGTTAAGTACTCACGCCCTCCAGGGCTTCGGGTGTCTGCACTGAACTCCGCAATACCGTCACCACATGTCATCGGTACTGGAGCTATCCCTATGTTTATTCCTCTCCCAATAAATGGGAATCGAACGTAATCTGAGTACAGGCTGTAAGCCGTGATCTGATAGCTTGGCGAGCAGGAGGTCTTGTTAATCCATTGGTTCAGGACTTGTAATACTGAAAACCCTAAAGCTTTCTGGTACCGGGGTGTTAGGTACATCTCCCTTCGTTCTGTACTCATATGGAGCTTGTCATGTCAATGTAAACTAGAAAGAGTGAAGACACACACACACGGCTGTTCTGCCCCTTAGAGAAATCACCTAGAACAGTAGGAACTGTCCTCCTTTCACACTCCCACGGGGAAAATTTGCCATCTCGATCCACCTGCTCTGCTCTACGTAACAGCCAGCACTGCACGCTTAGCGGGACAGAAGTCCTTTGGCTACAGTAAGATGCATGCATATGAATTGAGACTGTGCTGGGAGACTGGCTCATACGCCAGCTGGTTTAAATTCACTTAGTTCAGACTCCCATGAGCATTTCTTGACCTGAATGCTTTTCTCCACAACCTCAATACTTAGGGGTTGGACACCTTTAAAACAACAAGGTCCAATTTCCCCAAAGAGCTGCAAAGTATTCAGGGAGAAGCCCTGCAACCTGCAGACTCCTCAGGCCAGCCTGCCTACGCCTGCTGCGCAGCTGCCCTGGGGGTGGGAAACCCTCATACCACCCAGTGGCTTGCCAACAGTAGATCCAAACACCTCTCTCTTGGGCTTCCTTTTACAGAGATGCTGGGTGGGAGTTGCTGCATGACTTGGATACACCAACAGCTCCTGGTGAGCAGCGTCAATGGCGTTGTCTTCTACACTGCAGATAAAGCCTAAGAGACACTAAAGAAGGTTACAGCTTTTGCTTTAATGGCTGGGCTTGGTTTGGCTGCTCCTTGCACTAAACAGAAGACACAAACCAGTCCCTGCTTTATACCAAAGTACAGGTCCCCCGACCCCTTAAGAGGGGAAAAAAAAAAAACAAATCAGAGTTTCTCAATACTATTTAGCTGAGGACCACTTATGCAGGAGCTGGGAGATGGAGGAGTCCGATGTTCAGCAGTGACAGGGGCTGTGTGTCACTCATCTCTTTGAAGAGAATCCAACCAGCGGCATGTCCCCAGATTGGAAGCCAGGCCTCCTCTGAACGAGAGGAGCATCTTGCTGCAACGACACCAGCACACCCCAAACAGACTGTCTGTGCTGCTGAGGTCGTGCCATTGCTAGGACTCAATGTCAGCCAGGCCCAGAGTTTGAAGAACATGACCTAGCCAGGTGGCTGTCTCAGTACATGGCCTCATTGTCTCCCACCGCAGTGAAGGGGACACTGTAAGTGCTGTTCTTGCTCCGTTTGCTCTTCTTATTCCAGACCAGCAGTGTGCTGGCACTCTTGCTGTTCATCAGACTTTTCCGGCTGTTCTCCTTGTTGTTCTTCAGCAGCCCACCTCCTGCAGACATGACTGCTGCCTTCTTGTCCATCTGTCAGTAGAGGGAACAGAGACCAGTGTGAGGTCTGACAACAAAGACAGAAGCCACATGAATGGCCTCTGCCACTCATATGGCTCCTTTCTATAGCACTTCTGCCAGTTCCTTGCATTTGAATATTTTCCTGTATAATAGGAACTCCTTACATGGCCAGAGAGCAAAATGCTGGGGTCTGAGAGCCTAAAGATGCAGCTGAAACCACAGAGCAGCACCAAGCCAGGACGAGGACAAGAACTCAAAGTGTTTGGCTTCAGCCATCCAGCGCAATCTCCAGCCACCACCTCTGGTGTTGTGATGCTTCAGCTCCCTGACACGCTAGTACAAGCCATGGGCATGTAGCCTGAGGAACCTCCACACCAGGTAGAACAGGTCTCCTGCAAAGCCTCTCTGCTGCGCTGGCCGTGGGAAGAGGAAGCTTATGCAGTAAAAGGACTATAGCAAGTTTCTCCCCAGAGCTGCAGTTTCCTACCTAAGGATTTTGCCAAGCTTTGCATGCAGAAAGCCCTCATGACTTACGGCTTTCTGCCCCTCCGGGCCCTGGAGTGTTATCACACCGATCTCCACTCCCTCTTCCCCAGTACTCTTCAGCAGCTGCACCACTTCGGCATGCTTGGACCACTTGCAATCCTTGCCATTCACCGAGATGATGTAGTCCCCTTCCTTCAGCCCGGCTTCCTGCAAGGGAAAGGAGAAGGTGCACCTGTTTGAGCTGCAGTGTGAGGCTGCTCGTTTTTTCATCCTAGAGATGTTATATTTGTTTTGCAGTGTGTTTGTGAAGGGGGGATGCTCTACAGACTATGGATCTGTTTTGTAGCTGCCAGCAATGACTGTGCTTGACATCCAAGATGCAATGAAAGCACAGCGCTGTGACAAGAGCAGCCTCACAAAATGCACATCCAACTCCAACCCTCCTACTGTCAGAGGATAAACACAACAGGTTTCCACAAATATCACCACCTGCAAGTCTTAACCCTCAGGAAAACAGAGCAGGCCTAGCAAAGTCCTACAAATACTCCTTCCAGGTCAGGCTTCAACAAAGCTCTTTACATGCTTAAACCAAAGCATGCACTAGCCTGAGGCTGTGGTGGAAAAACTCCCAGGTGGACTTTCATTTCAAATCTAGATACATGCATTTCAGTTCCTCCACATACACTGAGCTCCTGATACAGGCACTGGAGATGTGGCTGGTACCATTACTAAAGCTTAGAGAGACTCGGCATGCTAGCCAGCTGTAATGGAGGTTTAGAAACTTGTATACACATGGACATGCACATTTCAGTATCTTTATCTGGAGTCAAATCCCACCCCAGTTGAGTGCAATGTGCGTTAGTAGCGTGTGGAACACAACTGTGGCGCTGACTTTCTTTAAAAAGCGCTGGTAAATGAAGCTTTTAGTGTCCCCAAAACAGATGTGATCTTGCTACTAAAAAACATATTATGGAGATGCCAGGCTTTGGACTGCAGGACTGAGGATGAGCAGTGCTGAGAGGAGGTGGGGAGACCTTCTGGGCATGCTACCATGGTGCTCCTGCAAGCTTTGGCTGAAAAACAAAGTGCTCCTGACATGTTGGAGAGTCCATAACGTGAGTTTTTAGAGATTATCTCTGTATTAGACTTGCCATGTTGTTCCATCCACTCTCATTTCCCAAAATGGGGGACAAGAGAGCTGGGTGCTTGCCAAAAAAAAGAGGCTTCCAGCAGTCAGAAACTGAGCTAACCTCTGTATTTTCCTTAGTTATCTCCTCAAAATCATAGCTCAACTCTTTTGGAAGAGTCCATCTGCAAGCCTCAGGCAGAGATCCAGCAGATCCACCTAAACAGATTGGTGTCGTTGCCAAGTTGTGCAGCTTAATGTTAATTGCTAAAATTGCCGGGCTGCCCCCAAGGCAACCCCACTTCCAGCATCCTTGGCAGGTGGAAAGCCATGGGCAACAAGCACATGGGCTACTCACAGCGGCACAGCCCCCAGGGATGACACCAGCAATGAGGACAGGAGAGTCTCCTCGAAGCGTGAATCCAAAGCCATTCTCTCCTCTCACCAGGTGGACTCTTCGTACAGGGTACCACTTGTTTTTGGCTGAGAAAACCGAGAGGGGCCCCTAGGGCAAAGCAGAAAAGATGAAAACATCGTTCAGTGCAAGAGCAACTCTCCGAGGACCCTGTGCTGCAATCCTGCAAAACACCCACTGAAAAGAAAAAAATTCCTATCTTTTGCATTTCTTTGACCTGTTTTGAGCCTGCCCAGTGTTTCAGCCTACCTGCATGTCAAAGAAGCAGCAGATTTATGCACGGTAAAGCTAGAGGAGTTAACAGCACTTGTCAGACTCTGGCTATGCATGAAGCAACACAGACTTATGTTGGTTGGAAAGGACCTTTGAAGGTCTCTGGTCCGACCCTCGGCTCAGAGCAGGGCCAACTTAGATCAGGACATCCTCCCACATTACAGAGAAGGAGAAGGAGATCTCATCATCAAGATCAGGGAACCTGGGTCAGTTTAAACATTAGAGTCCTGGACCAAACAACTCAAAGCTCCAGCATACAGAGCTGGCTCCTAAATTCTCCCTTTTAAGGAAATAAAACCTCTTGCCAAAGGAGAGACAGTGCTTGAGGTTTTCGCTGCAGCCTAGTCCTGGGGGACGCACCCAGTCAGGGTGGACTACAGCAGGAGAGGTCACCTCTTCGTGATTAGACCCCCTGCAAAACTCCTCCTTATTCCCACAGGAGCAGGGTCTGGCTGCCTGTCTTCTACTCAGATTATTCAAAAATAGTGATGCTGGTTTCATTCTGCTAGCCCAGCTTCTTCCTTCGCCCCATCACTTGGGACGCCTGCATACAGCGGTGGGGAGAACTGTGCTGAGGAACAGTGACAGCATAGGCAGGCCCCCCAACAGTGTCCAAGGCAGCCACCAAGCTAAGTCCTGTTTCCAGGGACCTGATAAGCCCAAGGAGGGCAGAGACGGTGTTTCCCGGTGTTTCTCACAACTCCCGCCCTGCCAGTTTGAGAGCAACTGGCCCAGGTCACGCGGCTAAGATGGACTGGCACTTTCCCAGAGGATAACACTGGCCACAACCTGCTCTGCCCCCTAAAAGCCTCCACTAAACAGTGCCTTCAGTCTTTATTGGGTAAAGCCCACCTGAAATGCTTGTGCCTGCTCCCCCTTATATCCAAGAAGCTTCACATCAAAGCTCATGCTGATTTTCAGAGACTGAATTGGTCTTGTCCCATTTAGACCATGCACAGATATGGACTCCCTCGCCCTTTTGCCTGCAAAAGCTCCTTCCTGTGAGGAGGTGGCTCATCCCCTGCTGGAAGGAAGCCCTAGAGGAAAGCACTGCACCAGGAGGGAAGAATGAGTCACGGTCCTGCTGCTTCTTATAGCAGGATGAAAGGACATGCTTTTGTGCGTGTGCCTGCTGCCTTCTTGGGGGAGCTGGATGAGAGCCTTGCTCCTCAGCTAACTAACCGGCTGCTGCTTCTATGACTAATGAAATAAGAGGAGGAGGCAAGATTTGCTCCCCAGACAGCATTTTGGAGAGGAGGCAGAACCTCGCAAGCTGCGTGGGCTTTCTTGCCCCTTCGGGTGCTCCTAAATGGTGCCTGGAAAGGTTTCCTGCATGACTGGGGCACAAAGCACTTTTATCTCTGACCTTGCCCATGACCACAGACTGACCGCCACCCCCTCCCATATGTGTACATACCAGTCTGTGGAAGAGATCAGTCACCTTCACCTGGGAGAAGTTGGGCGATTTTATCTCCGGTTTCTGATGGGTTTTGGCTAGTATAACAAAGAGAAAGCACACACGCCAGGGTCATGTAATTGCATCATGAGCTAAGTGGCCACTGTTTTGCTTCCTCACTGCGAGCACGATGTGCTCCCAGGCAGAGACAACGCAATCCAGAAGAGCTCAGACCTGCTCGGGGAGCTATCGAACACGAAACCCGGAGCTCCAGCCCACTCATATTAGCAACGCTCCGTTTCAGTAAAGGGAGCCCTGCTCCTTTTACACACGCACAACTCTTTGCCCACAGCTACATATCACTAATTAACTGCAGACTTCATAAAAACCCACAAAATTTACCCACTTTGCATAACCTTTGCAAATCATACCCCTTCGCTGGGGCACTCTCCCCTATGCAGAATACACCCCGAAACCACTTACGGTGAATGTCTGGGGCATCTCCGGTTTCAAAGAAGTCCTCCTCATGGTCGATTTCCGAGTATTTGCTCAGCGAGCGTTTGTGAGCAAAGGAAAGGACCTCCTGGAGAATATCCATCTTCCGCAAGATCTTGCATAAGCTGTGGATTCTCATGGCTTCCTCGTGCTTCATGATGGCTTTCTTCAGATGAGCTTTGCCTGGAAAAAGCACAGAAATCACAGCCCGGCCGCACCAGCGGGAGATCTACACAGCTCTACTGTCGCTCCCTTTTCAATACCAGGCAGCCTTGCTCGCTTGGCTGCCCACGGATTAAAGGAGTTTCAATTGCTGTGTCACTCGACGTGATTCAGGGACAGCCCAGTCACGTTAGCAACCTGCCAGGCTTTCAACGTGCGTTAAATGGAGTAGGTCCCAGCCGTCAGCTTAACGCCTGAATGTAGGGCTAGAAGGGACCTTGAGGGGTGACCTACTTCACTCCCCAGCAGCAGAGATAGGGCTGAGAATACCTGGCAGATGTGCTCTAAAACTGCCAGCGAAGGAGCTGCCATCACCTAGTGAGGGAGGCGGAAACTGCGCTTCACTGCCCTTGCAGCAAGCAAAGTTTCTCCTAACGTTTAACCTATATCTCCTCCACAAATTAACTTCTCTCCATCAGCCTGTGTCCCTGGTGAGCATGAAGGACAATCAGGTCCCGTCCTCTCTGTGACTGCCTTTCAACTTTGGGGTGCTTTGACACTTCTTCTCTCTCTTTTCGAGGCTGAGCAAACCCAGGTCCTTCACCTCTCCTTGCAGGTCCTGCTTTTTGCCTTCTTTGGTGGCCACTCTTGCTTTTCTCCTCTCAACATGCCTTCAACTTGTTTTCACCCCATGAAAGGACAGGGGCTAAAAATGGCAGGAGAGATGTAAGCAACACCAAATTGAGACCGATATATCTGGAGATCAGGAGTGAGGTATACTGATGACCCATGAATAAGTGACCTACGAATACCAATGCAAACATCTCTGTTTTGCAAGATACTGCAACAAAGGTGCCCATAGACAGCGCTAAACTATAAAAAAGCTAAATATACACATAGATAATAAACACACATGTGCCTCTAGCAGTTCCACTTTCGCGACACACGGTGGCAACATAATCCAGGGAAATGGCCAGGATTTACTCCAGAGAGTAAGTGGAGACCAGTCAGTTACCTAAATACCTCTCCTTTACTCCCCTTAGAAACAGGGGTGAACGTCGGTGTTATGAGTTTCAACCAAGGAAATATTTTGAGGCTAGACACAAAACTGAGAGGAAAAGATTCTCCAAAATAACCACTCGCATTTTCCTGTCAAATGCATGGATGTTATTTTATCAAAGTACCCACAGCCAGCCCCACTCATGGCGGGGGGAAAAGCATAAACACTGGAATGCCTTGGTTTTATTTGGCTTGATAATGACTATCACTGATTCCTGCTATTTCTACTGATGAACAAATGGATAACAAGAGATCAAGGTTGAGACAGGTCACCTGAGAGCTCTCAGATCATTGGCTGTTTTCTAAATCATCATCCACTTGGGACACTGACTCTGCCTCTGTCTCCCTGTGAGACTGTAAATTCACATTTCAACTGTGTTCAGCCCTGTTCAGCCAGCTGATCAGGAAAGATTTGACCAGGAAGTTATGCAGTCTTTTGGTTTCAGTTTAGTAGAGGCGGCGGAATATGTCACATGTCTGACATAAATAATGTTAACAGCGTACATAACAAGAGAAGGGGAAAAAAAAATCCTTCCAGGGAGATGGTTTTAGTGCTGCAACTTTCTTCCTTTCTTATAAACTGAAAATAGAGCTAACGCTGGTGTCTGCATGTTCAGTTTTTACAAGAAAATGTTGAACAGAGCCGGTTTTCTCCTAGGAGAGCAGGCAGAGCTGGAAGCTCAGCTGATGCAAATCAAGAAACCAGATTACAGCAGCTGAAGGTGTCAGGGTAGTTTATCATAATACTCTGGTTTTGGGGCTCATTTAAGGGTTGCTGAGGCAGTCTCCCCATGCCTGGGTGAGGAAAAGAGGGCATGAATGTCCTCTGCCTCCCACCAGCTAGCAGCAAAAGGAAGCAAGGCAGCTGGGAGGACTCTGCCTGGGCTGGCTACGTGACAAACCCATTCCCGGTAGGGCCTGTTTCATTTCACACTTCTACAGTTAGGGAAAAGAGCACCAAGAGGCAGTTTGTGTAGGAGGCAAACAAGATGACATTCTAGAAGCAGAGAACTAAGCTTCCTATTGTTCTAGCCTCTTTGGGGAGGGTTGTTAAAATTCAACTTTAGCTGAATAAGCAAACGCTCCTATCTTTTCCCTTAAGCTGAAAATCAGCATGGGAGGAAGCTCTCATCTCTCGATCCTTTTGATGTAGCTAAAAAAAGCCACCCCTGGCCTTCATTGTATCTTCTTGTAGTCAAGTCAATCAGCTGAAAGGCAAAGTGAAACTCCTTCCAGGAGCTCCAGGTTCAAACACATTTCTCTGCATTGCGCTGTGGGATGTTACCTGGCTCAGGAAACCTCAGTGCTCAGGGTTTTCAGGGCTACCGTCAAACTCAGCGTCAAACTCAAAATCAGTACAAGCTTTGTAGGTTGGTTTTTATCCTGGACCATTGAACTGTCCTCCCCTAAACGTTCATGGCTGCAGGGCTGAGGGTGTTTGTCTCATCCTCATCCATGGAATCGCTCTTTCCCAGTAACAGTGCGGCTGAACTGTACCATTAAAGTGAGATCCCCTTTGGAAACAGCTGGAAACTTCTCCCAGGGAGCAGGTAACGGAGTCACAAACTCCTGGAGATAGCTTGGAGCTTGCTTCTGCCTCCCACCACTACATGGGGGTGCTGTATTGCACCCTGGGTCACAGCCTCCCAGCAACATATGTAACTACATTCAGACCGCGGGATCTTTACTGTCGGCAAGGAGTGAGCTAGAAAGGGCTCAGCACAGCTCTGCAATTCCAGGGGGAAGCTGCAGCACTGGCAGTTACAAAAAAAAAAAAAAACCCACCCAATGAACAGATTTACTAAGAGATCATCAAGAAATGGAAATGTGGAAAGGGAAAAAAAAAAAAAAATTGCGGGGAGAAAGGACTGTGTGTTCACTACTGCCTTCGAGCCCAGCTGCAATGCCTTCTGCCATCACAGGAGTCACTTAAAGGATCCTCAATATTTTGGGAGTCACACTGAGCTCTCAGGCACCAGTGCTGTCTGCAGGTTAAGGAAGAACATGCTGCATTTGGTCGTAATCAGGAGGAGCTCTGCAATGACAAATGCCGATGGCTTTATTCCACTCCTTCCTCTTTGCTCACCGCACAGTTTTTACTGCTTACATATTATCCAAGGGGGGAAAAAAGTGAAGGCTTGCATTTTTCATGGCTAATCTCATGTTTGAAGCATCAGTGTAAAACAAGAGGAGATGGAAATGAGGGAAATGAGATCCAACACACTCAATTAGATAGAATATTCCTATGACAGAGCATTTAAACACCCTTATAAGGAAAGAGGGAACCGTGACACTTGCTGGTCACTGCCTACCCAGGAAGGCATCTTTTCAAAGAAAGGTAGGTAAAAAGCGTCTTTGCATAGAGAGACCGCTCAAAGGCTCTTCATCACACACTTTCGTGGATACAGTTGCTACAGCAAAGTGCCTAGGTTACAACAGGGCTTCCTCTGTTCACGTATCAGGGTTTATCACACCTTTGAGCTGCAAACTCAGATCTGCCGCCAAGCACACTCACCCAGCTTCCTTCTCTCCTCAGGATCCTGCAGCAGGACGCGGAGAGACGGCCCATCTGGCATGGTGACATGAAACTGGATAAAAGCCTTCTCATGCTCTGGGAGCTCAGCACTGGATGCTGCTGTGTGAAACAAAGGTAGGAACGCGCTTAGAGAAAGCCAGAGCACTGCTCCGCTGCAGGCAGGCAGGGAGTCCCAAGCAGTGAGAGGAGAAGGTGGACAGAGAGCCACATCCACGCTGCTGTGGACATGGCCCCGCTAGCCTCAGTGGTAGCTTTCTCTCAATCAACGGGGGCTTGGCTTTAGCAGCAACAGTCTGCAAAAACCACCAAGAAATAGCTGATGGAGAGGGAAGATCTATTGTATTAAAGGCCACACCATGCTTTGAAGCCAAGTGCAAGATTTGTCTTGTCCACATCACTTCAATATCTGGCTCTTTCACCTCCTTCCCTCCTTTGCTCTGTCTTAGAAGCAGGATTGAAAATAAAAAGCCCTGAATATTCCTACTGAAGGTGAATGACATGGAGCTAAGTCAGGTGACAAACAGAATACAAGAACAGAGCAAAAAGGACAAGCTGAAGCGTAAACTGGGAGCTAAACCCCGAAACCTGCTCCCTTTTCCTTGTTCACCTGGGACCCCACTTACAGCCACGCAGGCAAAAATGACAGAGGAATAACCCAGCTTGGGGAATGTGACCAGAGGGGTTTGGACAAGCTACAACCAGTGCAATACCAAGGCCTTCTCCTACTCCTTTCTTGCACTACCAGGTATTTGTCACTGAAACCTAGACACCAGGCACCCATCAAATGCCCTCTAACATAGGGTGGGAAGGATCCCCAGATGGAGAAGCCACATCCTCACAGCCTCACCAGTGCAGCTGGATATACCTTGCACAGGCTCTCCAAGCATCAAGCTAGGTTTTGCTCTGTATGTGTGATTTTTACCTAATTATTTCCAAACAAAGCTGTTCCTAATCGTCTTTGGTTCAGAGACACCTCAGGGCTCGTTGCATCCTCCCCTCCTGGGGACAGGATGTGACAACAAGCAATTAAGAGGGCTCTTGGGCTCCAGAGAGTACTGGGAACTTGCTGATCCAAATTGAGGGAGATGCCAAAGCCCAGCCAACCCCCCCGACATTGCCACCCAGCACGCAGTGAACCAGCAGCTCCAGCAGGCTGGCTCTGGATGCCAACTCTCTCTGTGCAAGTACCCACAGGGGATTGAACTTCAGCATAAAGAGTTTATTGACGGTCGCTTACAGGAGCAAGGGATTTGTTATTCTGAACAACGGGACCAGAGCACGCTTGGAGAAGCGGCAGAATTCGCACATGAGATCTGACTAGGCAGCCCTTCCAAAAAAATGAGGGAATGTGCAGATTCGCGCTTCCCCCAGCACGTAACGTTATTGGGACAGGCAAACAGCCACACAGTCTCTGGGGAGAGGTTTGTCCTGTTCCTTCCAACCCAACGCAAACCTGACCCCATCCCGGTCCTCTGCTGCCTCTCCGATTTCTGTCTTCAAGCTCCTTCAGCCTCACATCACCATCTCTGAGCCAGCACCTTTCCACGCTCAGTCCTAAAAGCCTCTCTTGGTTCTGCAACGCCCACACAACCCAAGCCTTGCGACGAGTTTGGGCAGGCTATGGAGTGGAGGCGGGGGGCAGATCTATCCTCTGAGCGAGCTGCTAACAGCTGTGCCCCCAGGAAGGGCTGCCAGCCTCCCTCCCCGTGCTCCCGTTTTAGGCACAGAGCAGCCTGCAGTTGAAGTCGTGACGCTGCTCTTCTCTAGGGATCAGCAACCCGGTCCGACACTCTGCAAAGCACCCAAAATAGTCCCTTTGCGTTCCTGGGATGCTAGGCTTTTCTGAAGCCTTCTGCAGAAGGTTGCATCATGTCAGGATGCCCAAGAAAGTTGGGAATCCTGCAAAGACCTTAGCGAGGGACTGGATGATGAGGCAGGAAAAGAAAGCAGGCAGAGGGAAGGACGTACACGAGACAGATTGCTTTGGCAGTGAATAGAGGGGCTCTGGCTGCAGGCAAGCAAGCAGCTGAGCTAGCATCTCTGTTAGCTCAGTGGTCTTTGAGGCCTGCACTGCTTCCAGGCCCACAGCAAAAGCAGGTGGGCTGGCTGGTGAAAGCTAAGACAGAGGTCTCCAGTACCATTGGCCTGTCCTCAGCTGCCCCCACCACGTGGAGAGGCAACACCACAGGTCACAGAGCATGTCAGATCCTCAGCCTGACACAAACTCACTCACGCAAACGTTGATGACAGCACAGATGAAGATTATGGGTCTCATCCCAAATACCAGCTCCAGCTGAACTCCACAAACACGTGTGCACCCTGCTGTTAGGACTTGGTCCTGCAGCTCCGAGACATCCCCAGGCAGCCAGCCTCAAGGCTGGCAATTCAATTTGGGTAGCCCAGACCAGTTTGTCCAGGGAAATCCTGCTTTTTGCAACCCCTGACTGGCCTGCCAGGTGGACCGGCGCTGCAGGACTGGGGAGGCCAGCTGAGCTGCCTCTGGAGGCCCCCTTGCTAAGCTCCCTGGCACGTGCTACGTCAGCAGGCAGCGAGCCATGCCTCTCTTGGGTGTTTACTCACCCAGCCCCAAAGTGGAGAGCATGTGACATTCCTGCAGCATCTTTTTGCTGACCTCTTTGGGAAGACTTTGCAAGGACTGTACACATCGGAGAAAGACACAGGGGGAAATCTACCCTGGGCACGCTTTTTTCAGTCTCTCACTGAATTGGCAACAAGACCAACAGCTTAGAGCATCCCAATGGCTCTAAGTCTCTGCGTGGACATCCTTTCAGCTCTTTCTCACAACCTCCCAAACATCAGGCTGCTACTTGAATGAGTTGAGACAGTCTCACAGCACTTGGCTAAATGGCAAGCCATGTCCAAGCTGTAAAGCTGAGATGCTTAATACTCACCAGGGCAGTCACAGAGCGCAATGGCAGCGAAGTAGTGGGAGAGGGCCTTGAAATGCTCTGACTTGACATGGACCATGGTGGTCCAAGAGAAGGGAACGTAATCCTTCACGTGGGCCTGGGTCATCGTCTGGTGCACCAGCGAGTAGACGTCCTCAACCTGCAGGCACCAAAACACAAGCTGCTGATGCACAGGCTATTTACCACATCTGTCTGGATGCATCGACAACAGAGCTGCCTCCATCTGTGACAGTCCTGCTAGGACTCTCCTAGGAGTTCGTGGTGCGATTCCCCTGCCCAGTGCAAGGGTGAACTGCACCCCAAGATCTGCTGACCACAGAGGGAGCCTGGGGTGCCTCCTCTAGCTGTCCTGCAGGGTCCTGGTGTCCCCGTTGCACGGGCAGCAGGGAGGCAGCCACATGAGCTCTTCCCACCTTGCACGGTTTGAGCAAAGCCATGATACCTGAGACCCCAGCGAGGAGGAAGGGGGCCTGGTAACCTACACAGGGCTCTGGCATCTGAGTTTGAACATGCTGCAGCTTAAACTCAGCACATTGGACTACTGTAACAACATTTTGTACTTCCAGGATATTTGAACAATAAAGATCTCTCTGTTCGGCTAATTCGAGAAACAGATTGTCTTAGTCCCTTGGCCAAAGCGACACAGAAAAGCCCTTCTGAAATCCTGCTCCAAAAAAAATAAACTGTGTGAGCTCAGCTGTTTGCCCTGCTCCAGCACAGCCTTAACAGAGATGGTGATGCTCTGACTGCCGTAACAACTCCTGATAGCACACTGAGAAGTTGGTACAGCCCAGAGATCTCAGGAAGCCATCTCAGTACAAATCTTCAGAGATGGGGCCTGGCAGAAAGAGCATCTTGTGAAGCCCAGGTTTATTCTTGACCTGGCCCTGGCACTGTTACAGCTACGTAGAGAAGGCACCATTCCCAGCAGGGCAAGGTGGAACGATTAAGGGCTTATCTCCGATAAGGACATTGCGCTAATTCTATTCATAACTCAAGGTTAGGAAATGCAGTTATGTCAACAGTGTGCACGACTTAGCCCCTAAACTACTGAGGGGATTGTTTCTTTTCTTTATGGCTGGATTAACAACAGGCAGTATTCGCAAACAGCTCACGAAACGCACAGAGGTAAGCAATGCCCAGGAGGTTGTTGCCTCTGCCTGTTCACCCTGCTCTCCAGCTGCTTCATGGTGATCAGAGGGACTGTGACACAACTCGCAGGGCCTCTCTTGCTTGCTCCACCAGTGACAGCCCCACAAAATCCTCTACTCCCTCCCTACAATACCCTCACCTGGCTCTGTGGTGGGACCCAGCAGCAGCACTTACCCTGGCTGCTTCCTGGGCAAGCTGCAGCTGCGTGAGGAAGTCACTCTGGGCTCGGAGCAAGGTCACCTTCTCAAAGACGCACTCCTGCACCTGTGCGATCATCAGCCGCACCAGCATGTTCAGGGAAGAGGAACTCATATCCAGGCTGGGGGCATTGGAGAAGTTTTCCTTCAAGTAGTTAAAGGCACCTACACAACAGAAAAGTTCCAGGTAGTTGTTTTGCTTTTAATTCTGCAGTTGAGTTGCAAACAGGAAGAATCAGCTTTCCTAGGACAAAGATTCTTCAGCCCAATTTCCATTAGCACCACAGGAGGAAGAACAGCCCTAGATCCAGCTCCAGGATGCTTGCGCAGATGTACTGTGCACCTCTTAACTTTCTCACCATAACAGGCAACAACAGTGATCCTCATGCCTGCAGTTTGCTCTTAAAAGCTCTGGATGACAGCAATTCCAGGCTAGTCAGTTTTTCCTATCACCGAACGTGAGTTTTTGCTGGAGTTTAAGGCTATCATCTTCTACCACTTGCTGACATGAAGGAAAAAAAAAAAATCATTCCCTTCACCTCTGCACCAGTCATATTTGCTTGCAGGTTGATCAGCACATCTCTAGAAAGGTACCTGGAAGGCAGACTGTTCCCTTTCCTGCCCTCTCCTTTTTTCCAGCCCTCTGACTGTTTTTTTTCCTCTCCTCTCCAGGCTCTTGGAGGTTGGCCCAGCTGAGACATCACAAGAAAGAGGCCTTTGGGTGGCTTTCAGACCATCACTACTCTTCTTTATACCTGCAGCAGCACCACAGCTTGTGGCCCGTTAAGAAATCCCCCAACCCTCTCCGCACAGCTGCTCCCTGCCTGTTCGCTCCCTTCTTGCATTTGTGCAGCTGATTATTCCTGTTCCAGCGCAGGCGAGCTTGACTCTGCCCCTGCTAGATTTCAGCCTAGCTCAAAACACTCCCTCCTCTCCCTGCTGAAGCAGACGGGGAAGCAGAGGAAGGAGAGCCAACCTACCGGCTGCCTTCTGAAATGCATCGATAGCCCGGTTGACTCCCGGCAGGGAGGCACGATCCTGCCGTGCCCCAATCTGGGTGTGCAGGGCTCCAATGTTGAACAGCACACTCCCCTTCTCGAAGGCCAGCGCCCGCTGTTGGGAAGGGACCCCAGTCAGAGAGTCATACCTGGAGAAGGGAGAAGTTAGCCGCTTCACGTGCAGCCCCCAATACGTTCCCCCAGCCAGCACAGTCATTGCTAAGCGTGCCAAGAAAAAGCTGTTCCTCGAGGAAGATCACCAGCTGCTCCGGAAGAGCCTCTAGTGTTTTCACCATTTTGCATGGACCGTCTGGGACCTGCAGCCACAGTTCCCACAGCAATTCCTTCCCAAGCCCTGCAGGGCACGTGCTTCCACATGCCTCCTTTAACTAATTGCCCAAGGTCGTAAGACAACATTAAGCCACGAGCAAGAAGGAAATCCAGCTCTCCATGTCAGCTGGCCCCTCTATTGCTATTGAGGTCAAAAAAAGGACACGTTGGATCTTCCAGATGTTACGAGGGAAGAAGACCCCTGCAGACAGCCAGGAGATCTGGTCCTATTTACCCCCTCGGCTCACCCACCTCAGCACCGTTTTGGAACGCATGTGGAAGTGCAAAGGTCAGAAAGGAAAAAGCTTCACGAACCAGTGAAAGAAGACACCCAGGTTTTTACTGGGAGGGAAGAAGCGGTTGTCAAGGAAGTATAGCTGGTTGTAATACTCCATGAGGAGTTCGAGCCCAGCCTCATTCCGGCTCGGGGTCCGCATCGCCTGTGGAGAAGCAGGAGAGAGAGGGTGGACACGTGGGTGGGAAGAGAGGGGGAACAGGAGGAACATGAGATTTACATGCTGTGCTGGCCAGTGGAATTTAACAGCTCTATGAGCTACAGCATTGGCCTAAGTGGGAGAAACTCCACCCAAAACGCTTTGTGCGGAGCCCCTCTCTTTCCAGGTAAAGGATTTCAGCGGGCAGGGGGACAGCATTTGGCCAAGACCCTCAAGACGACCATAGCACATGCAGTCAAGGGGGCAGAATTTCGTTAATGCAGCTTCCCAGCTTTTCAGCATTGCACTTGGTGGTTGCCCAGCAGAGAGAGGCAGCCTCTTGCATGTCAGCTGATATGGGTTTACCTACAAAAAAGGCTGGGGAGACACAAAGTTCGAGCCAGGGCACACACCCCGAACCCAGCAAACTAAAAGCAGGTAATGTTCCAGTTGTGCCTTTGTTCTGATGGTAATGCTCACCTAAATCAGCTGCGATATTTTTTAATTACTTTTTTTAAGAGAGAACGCGCACAAAGTCAGACAAAATAAACACTAAGGAAGAAAGCCATTTGATTTTTGCTCATAATAGGAAAGACAGAGAGTGATTTTGATTTGACAGGGGAAGGAGTGACAGAATGCTCTTATTAATTCCTAGTTTCACTCAGGAGTCCTCTTCTTTCAGCCTCCTACTTTCCAGGGCTCCCCTACCACAGCTTGCAGGGCAGGACTGGGACCTTTATATGCCTGAGAACACATTTTCTTCCTGCTCGTGAGGTCAAAGCTTCATGGCAATGTGAAACTGAAAATCCTTATGAGAGCTATTTGGCAGGAGAGGATAAAGTTCACCTTTACCAGAGTGCTCTACATTTTCTCTTCTCTGACTACTATGTTGTGTGTTAGCCGGTCAGAGAGCAGTTATTTAGCCTTGCTGGTGACGATCATTACTCATAAAAGAGCAGTAACAGATCACATTATACTTTTATTGATGTTCAGTTATAGATTAGTAGGGCATTTAAGGATCCAATTATAAGGAAAGAAAACAATTATTTAGTGTTCTATAATATTTTGTAACCTATAAACTGAAGCCAAGGTGTTCTAATGCAAGCTGCAGGAATCTAGTACCCAAAGACGCGAGGACAAGCATGCAGTTTGGAGGGACCCAGAGGAAACTGCAGCACCTTCAGTGAGACTTTTCAATAAGCCAGAGCAAGACTTTGCAACTCAAGGAACACAGACCTGCCGCAACTCCATAAATTCTTTGATTTCCTTTTCAAACAAGGAACCATCCTCTCCATAGTGCTCGCTGATGAAATCCTGGGTTGGGGAACAAAAGAAAATCCATAGTCACCCTTGAAAATAGACATTCAAGATTTGAAAGGTGACTTCTGACAATTCTGTGCAAGCACTGTGCCAGCTTTCTCAACAAGGTCTGTGGAAACCTGCATCGAGAAAAGCCAGAAAAGCAATCTCCTCCCTGCCAAACCTACACAGGATACCTCCAGCTCACACGCAGGGATGCTGCAGCCCTGCCAGTCATCTCCCCTCCAGCAGCCTGGGGAAAATGCAATCACTTCCCCATTGCTCCATTCTCCAGCCTTGCATTTTCTCCTGTATTTCAAGTCCACCTCCTTGTCCTGAATCTATTTTCACCAGGCCTTAAAAGCATCCAGTCCAAGGAAGAAAATGTTTTGCAGCTGCTGCAGAGTCTCCTCTACAGCTCTCAACTGTGCCCGTGTGCAGAAATATCTCCTAAAGCGTGCATTTGGTTCCCTAGTCAGTCTAAACTGCATTGAGCTTGCAAAACCCCAAGCTTACCTTTAGTGGTGCCAACAAGTCCAGCTCCTTTGTCTCCTTCAGGCCCAAAGGAATCATAGGGACACTGATGGACTCACTGGAAGAAGAAACAGATAACCTACGCAGTGAACATTTTGTAAGTGTTGGAAAATCCTTGTGCTCCAGCGACAAAAATGAATCAGCTCCAGGCTCAGAGATAAACCCCAACCCCAGGCAAGCCCAGCAAGCTGTACAGTGTTGACACGACGGGAAGCTGCCACCCACATCGGAGACTAGAGGGGTTCCCAAAACCAATCCTGTGCGGCACCACTTTTTTATTTTCCGCCTGGTGCCAGTGGCGCCACACACACTATAGGCGAAAACACGCTTTCCCAGGGTTTAAGCCGTTCCTACTGAAGGGCAAAACTAAAGAGGACCAGACTCCACTTAGGAAAAGGAACCCAGATGCGATTCATGCTGATAGATGTGATGTTGGGAACGACAGTGCGAGAAGAACCTTTCGATGGGCAGAAGCGGCAATGCTGCACTGCCCATCACAGGGAAAGGCACACAGAGGTGATAGCCTGAAATCACCAGTCTGTTATCACTTCAGCCTCTGTTTTTATCTCCGTAACAAGTATAATAGCAGCCAAATTGGCTGCAGTGACAAAGCTGTTTTAATTAACAGCTCTTGGGAAACGGGCATGATGTGAGCGCAGGTCATGGATTCATGAACTCCCACGTGCTAATCTGGGCTTCATCACTGATAAGGACTTGCTCGGAGGTACAGTGCTATGTCTGATATCGAAATTTTCTGCATCTATTGAAATCAGTTGTCTAATAATAGCCCTTATCACAGAGCTAGTTCAAAACTTGTAAAACACTGAAGATTATGAGGACCCTGGCAATGCCTAGATGAGGAGTGGTTTGTATTTGAACACTAAGGTAAAAAAAAAAACAAAAACATAAAGGTCATCTGTGGAGCAAAGCAGCATTGCATGGCTGTAGGATGACAGCCAGGAAGGTCCACCCTTTGGGGGTTTTAGCTGCTATTTTCATTCTTTGTTGCCAAGAAGTGAAGTGGCCCATACCAGCTGCAGGGCCTCGAGCATGCAGAAAATTACAGCTCTTTTACTCTGCAGCAGGAGCAAAGAACTTATTCCAAACTGAACACAGAGACCTGCTGGATCCAGACTCTTTGCCCTGAAACCCAAACACCTATAGCTTGGCTCCTGTATACCGAGAAGGGAACCTGCGGAGCTACCTGCAGCTCATGCCAGTCTCTGGAGCGAAGACACGAATGGTTTCCCCAACACCTGGTTATTCCTCAGCAATGTTCCTAACCCTCCGCATTGAGCCATGTAACCAACTCACCTGGTTATTCCTCAGCAATGTTCCTAACCCTCCGCATTGAGCCGTGTAACCAACTCACTTGGCCTCCCGGGGGAGAAGAGACAAGAAGGGCTTAGCACAGCATGAGGTGGGAGAAGGGTCAGGAGGGATCAGGCCCTCGCCAGCCAGGGTTACCTAAACCCTTCTCATTAGCTCCAGAAACCACTGATAAGCTGTTAGCACATCACAGTCCAGGGAGGAGAGGAGGCAAAAAAAGTTGCAAAAATGGGGCAGTGGGAAAATCCTCCGCATTTTGGCCTGTTTGTCCTCATTCGATCACTGAACAAACAGCCTCCCGAGAGCTATAATTAGTATGAAAAAGCAGTTATCACTCATTCTCTAATGAGATTTCAGCTTGAATTGAGTACCACAGAGCAAACAAAGGGGGTTTTGTTTGGTCTGGATAGGGTTTTGGGGTTATTGCTGTTGCTTTCCTTTTAAACCACAACAAACATGAGGTGGGTTACAAAGGCCAAGCATCCCTGCTGGGAAACAGCTTGGGGAAGAAGTCCGCGTCACGGGAGGATTCAGCCCTACAACTTAACTTCCTCAACCTATTGCTGGGAAGAAGGAAAACGTCCAGAATTACATCCAGAGATTGCAGTAGACCCTCTGGGCACAGTGAATGCTCAAGGGTGACAGACAACGGGGTTCCCTCTGCTTTCTCCCTGTAGCAAAGCCAGTCCTTGCTCCCCTGCGTCCCTCGTACATCAGTCCTACACCCAGACTGCCTTGTTCTGCATTTAGCAGCACTGCAGAAAACTGCAGGATGGAGTAAGTAAGGCTTTCCCAGTCTTTCCACACTGTGACAACTCTCCCTCCCCCTGGCAGCACAGCAGTCCTTCCCTGCGGAGGACCACGTTTTGGGACAAGATGCATCTCCTACGTACATCTACCTGCCATGCAGCTGTCTTAGGAAGGGAAGGAGCGTTTGCAGCTCCCACGTTGCTGCAGCGTCCCTGGTCTTTTTTGCCTCGGGGATCTCTTCCTTTCTCACCTAGATAAACAGCTCTGTTGAGCCGTCCCAGCACGTTAGCTTGCTGCTGGCTAGCGTGGTAGGATTACCGCTCCGGTGAGTCAAGCAGATGAGGTCGCTGGGTAAGCGTTTCAAAGAAACAACGCACTTCAATTAATAAAAGGTCTAACCTCGGAAAGAGAGAAAAACGTAATACCCTCTATGGGAAAATAAAAACGAGTGAGTAATCCATTTCAGGAGCAACCAGAACAGGAGGTCAGGCACCTAAGCAGCCATGCTTTTAATTGCTTCTGTTAAATACCCAATTTCACCTACTGGAAAAATCATGCTCTGGAGAGCTTATCACTCACATGGTACCCCTGTCTCAAAGACGGTTATTTTTGACCTGTTGCTCCAGGCTTTGGGATATCAGAGCCCAGAGAATGTACCATCCCTCCCAAAACATGGCCTAAGCATCCACTAGCAAAACCAGCCAGGGTCAGTCTCCTTGCAGTTTTAGAGATGAAGCAGTGGAGGTTTCCAGGAGAAAAGAGCGAATCCTTTCCGCACATGGCCTGTGCCCCATCCCTCTCCAGCCACCAATGCTTGTTCCCTGCTAGACGGTCAAACCGTGGTCAGATCAGGGAGGCAGAGGAACAGGCGCAAGGGAAGCAACGAGGAGTAGGAGCAAGGTTGTGCTATTCCCAGACCCTGTCCTGATCCCTACTCTCCTGGTAGGGGCTGCCCACTGTTTATCCCTGGTAGCAGGACCCTTAGCAAGCATGCAGGGACCACATCCTCCCCTTGCCAGAGTCCCAGCCTCCAATTCCAAAAGAACACCTGCAAGGCAAACGTCTCTCCATAGTGTAGAAAATCGCTATGATTTTTCCCAGTGGATGCAGATCCGCTGCGGCCCAAACACCTAGCCTGACATCGGAGCTGATGTGACACCAGCCCTGCGATGCCTAGAGGGGAGAAGAGAAATATCCTAGCGTGCTAGGTGGAAAGGAAAAGAAGAAAGAAATCCCAACCAAACAAACCACTTTTCCCACGCGAAAGTAACCTCCCTGGCCTGCTTGGCAGCTCTACGTACCTGTCATTCTGGTACACGTCCATGCAGCTGTTCAGCTCTTCCAGCTCCTCTTTCAGTAACTGTAGGTTGGAGTTCACGTAGCTAAGCTCCAAGGCAACTGTTTCTTTTACTTTGTGGTTACTGGTGGCTCTGGAAAACAATAACATGTAGATCAAAACTCCCCCATAAAATCCAGGCCACGTTGATAAACAGCAATTACCTTATCTGACCACAGGATGCCATTCCCTCTTCTGTGTCACGTGCAGCATCTGTCCAAACCTTCCTGGAGGGCCATGGTTTCCCTATCGGTTGGGAAGTGCTTTCTGCCACCCTGATAATCTCGCTCACTCTGAGCAGCTGAGGGCTTGGCATGGCTCAAGGGTAGAAGGAGAAGCCCCAGAGGATGGCTTTTGTTTGCTCTTACAATCTGTTTCTTTCTCCAGGTGTCCCCAAACAAGAAAGCGAGACAACCTCCACCAGGCTCTGGGGAACTCTTCTGCTACAGGCAGCTCCCAAACTACCCTCAAGAGGGGATGCTCTTGCGACCTCAAATTTTGTTGGACTTGTTTTGAAGGCAAAGACTGGAAAGGACAGGCAATTAATCCCTGATGGGCTTCAGAGTCTGCCCCAGGGACTTATGGCTCTCACGGGCAGCAGATGCACAGAGGACGCTAGAGCCTGCAGGAAACGCAATAGTTGCTTTTCCTTCCGTCACAAAAGCAACGCCTTGTCACCGAGGCACAAAGCCAGGTTTGAACACGAGAACACAGATGCTCAAGGACCAGGGAAGTCAGAGAATTAGGGAGAACAGAGAAACATCTTTACTGCTAATTAAAATGCATGGCAAATGCTGCAACCCCAGCTGAATCCACAAGCCCTCAGATGCTTGCTAGCAAAGACATAAGAAGATGCAACCCCTGTGCCAGACTCAGCCAGGGACGGGGAGGAGGAGCAGGCCCAAAAGGTTCACAGTTTCTATGTGCTTCCTCCCCATCTTCCCAACTATCCCTAATGGTGGGGCTCAACAACCAGGAGGTTTAGTCTGCAGGAGCAGTCAAAAATTCAGTCACGCTATCAAAGAGGCCATTGCAGAATGCCAGCTCAGAAGGCCGGAGATCGAGCAACAAGCATCCAGACCTCTGAAGGTCCCACATGCCAATGGCTCAGCTATTTCCACCTAACTTTTCATGCAGCTGCGAAAAACTTAAGTTGTCTTCTGGGTGCCCATTCCAGTATTTCAGTTTGGCCATTTACAGAGTTGGGCTAGAACTGAAACCAAGGGGAACAGAGGCTGGGAGCAGATGAGCGGTATTGAGCGCGAGAGCGTGGATGTGGAGGGAGGGAAATCAAATCCCAGTGTGTGGGTGGGGGGGGTTGTTTTGTTTTGACATGTTTTCTACCTTGTTCACCCTGTGCCATGGAGGCTGAGGTTTTGCACAGCTCATAACAGGATTACTTCCCGCTCGGATTAATCTGACACTTCTCCTCCAGAACAATTGATAGTGCCTGCGCTAAACCCCCCCTCACTCTGTTCCTCCCTCTGTGCTCCCAACCGCAACCACTGCCAGCAGGGGTTAGGATATTTGATTATCAACACTCATCTTCCCCAAATAAGAGCGGTGCTTTAGGGTTAGGCCTCAACGCAAGCAGGAAAAGGATCTTTTTGGGTGCAAATAACACCTTCTGCAAGACAGGTTTGCTGTGCTCACCCATGAGTAGCACCAGGCTCTGCCCTGCCCTGCCCTCCCCTCTATTGCATGTCAAGGGATATAAACACCAAGGATTGATTTCAGCTGCACTGAGTTGCCTGCTCCAGCAAGACAAACTTCCAGGCTGATTATACCCTTCTTATCTGCTCTGGAAAAAAAAAAAAAAAGAGGCAGGGAGAGATAACCCAGTGGCAGCAGAAAGCTGACAGCGTGCAATTGTCTGCTGAAATGTGCTCTAGCTGCTTGCATTAAATCATGCTGGGCCCCAGCGGAGTGCTGTAAAAACAACACACACATGAGCTTTACTGGGCCAGGGTAATTCTCTCCTCTGGCCTTTGGGGACCCAGTAATGAACACATTACCATCAACTTGTTCTTTATTGATAGCATCCTTCAGTGGCCTTGCCCTGACCTGGCTCAGGACACTATATGGGGCTGTACCATTGTTCTTTTAAAACTCTGGCCCATTAGTATCTCTCTCTCCCTGACCCTCCTTTACTGGGATTTCCAAAAGATAGATATACTTTTTTTTTTTCCCCCCTCCTCTTTTAAACAAAGAAAACCAAATCAGAACAGGTCCAGAGAGCTCCACAGTCACTTCCACTTAAACATCCTTCAGCATTTCTGCAATCTCCTGTAAGGTATCAGCACAGCAGCCACTCCCTCTTATCATACAGCAGTATTTAGTCGCTGTTTCTGTCCTTCACATATTGCAATTCCCCTAGGACGCAGGTGTATCTCTGCTTTCATTACAGTTTGGTTTCAATAGTGTTGAATATAATTTCTCCTTCTTGCTCATAGCTGACAATATTTTTTTTTTTTTTAAATGTTAACAAAAGTTGCATTTTCTATGTGCTGATTTGCAGCCCACTGATACCAGGGTTACATCTATCCACAGACATTATGTATTTCTCATTAGTGCTTTCATCCCCTAATTTGAAGCAGAAGGGAGTCTTCAAGCCCGAGAAGCCTGATTTTGCTCTGCAGGATTTTGCATGCACATGTGATCTTTTTCCAGGACAGCTTTACTTGTTATCCAGTTCAGACAGTGACTGTTTTTAAGCCTGGACTTTGACTTCAGAGTCCGTTTTGCTTCTGGACATTTTTCCTTGCCCTCTACTAAGGGCCGCTTGCAGGAATCAAGAACACAGTACCTTTCAAGGAGGTAATTTAGGGAGCAGGCATTGCTTATCAACGGTGAAGTTTGCTTAGAGCAAATCTGCACTTCTGTAGGCTCACGCTGCCTGCATGGGGCACACACCGATCTCCTTATGAGCGTGCAGAGTCCACACATCTTAATCAACCTCTTTGGTGAGGTTATCAAAGATTTGCTTAGCTAACTCTGAACATTTATTTATTAAAGAAATTGGTATACTGGCAACACCTTTATCTCCCCAATTACTTAGCTGAGCCATAGTATTTGAACAAGAATGGAAAGGGTTTCCGCTGCCTCTGCCCATTTATTTATCTAGCACACAAAAGCCCTTACACTGTAGGGCAAATGCCACGTGCATTTTTCCAACACACCGTCCATTGCAACCTCTTCAGGAAAGGGGACTGATATGCTGAACAGAACTGTTCAGAAGTGGGGTTTTTCTTTTTACATTTAAAAAAAAAATTGAGAAATTGGAAATGGAGGCAAAGAAACCAGCATGTTCAGCTGCAAACTCTGCTCCAAGCTGAGCAAATCAGTTTTCTTCTGTTTGCATTTAATACTTGCCCAGGTAGACTGAAAGGAAATTTCAGTGCAACCCAAGCCTAGAATTTTTGAGCAACAACCCTTTAATTCCCCTGGGCATATACCTTTAATTTCAGGGACAAATTTGATTCCTCCCCACGTTTCCCAGTTTCACAAGCTCCGAAATGCGGAGCGTCCAGAAACCCACATACTACTCAGCCACAGAGTCAACTTGTGGGACAAAGAGAAGCTGCTGCGACCAAAAGAGACATTCAAACTGCTGATCCAACAAAAAAAAAAGTGTCCCATCAGTACATTTTGCCTCTGCCCTGCTAAGGGTGTTCCCTTTCCTCCTTAGACAAGGATTTAAGATGGTCCATGTTTTGCATTATTCTTAGCTCCCCTTTGCTCTGAGAGGGAGGAAGGAGAGCTGCTCACTGCCCACATCCCAAATACTCTGTGGAAAGCAGCTAGCACGGCACAGCTCTGATTCACACTGTTTACACCAAAACCATAACCAGGCACACTCCTGCTGAGGCAGCACATCTCCAGAAAAAAAAAAAAAGGGGGGGGGGGTTTAAAAAAGTGGAGTTGCATGGAGGGGCACACATCATGACTTTGAGGCCTTTTTAATTAGATGAGGCATGGCAGTTTTACGGTCCACAACACCCAGTCCAACTAAAGCAGCAGCGAAGCAGCTGTATGGCCCCAGAGCACAGCTTCTGCATGTGAACAAGGCTGGTGCCTCAACTTCCCCAGGATTAGAGCTCTTCAGGGCACAGCCACCGTCTTCATTTGCCTGCAAAATGAGGTCTCTTGCTATAGTTCACCGATACTGCTATAACTTCACTTTTTCTGGTGCAACAGGCACTTATCAGTAACACTAAACCATTCAAACTCCAAAAATGGGGAGTCAATCTCATTTTATCAGGAAGGAGAAACACCAAACTGGCGTAACGTACGCAGAGAAGAGAGCCTGTTCATAAGCAATCTTAGAGCAGCCTTATGATACATTATCTTATATTAAGATAGACCTGCCCTTTGTGCACATGTGGGCAGATCTGCTCAGATATCCTATAAGGACATGAGACACACAAGAGCTACGAGAAAATCCTTCGGCAACTACTGTGTCTTTGCTGCAAGAGCCTCGCACTTGCATCATGTTTCTATCCTGACTACTCTGCAGGGGAAGGCATTTCCAGTTGGCTTTACCTGTGCTGGACCAGCTGCAATCTGCAAGCCATTCAAACATTTCAGCTTTTGCACGACCCCACACATGCATCCTCCTTACAGAGGGGGAGAGCAGCTGGCTCCCACTGGGCTAAAGCTGTGCGAAAAGACATATCTGAGTTTTCGGACAGATTCTGCCCTGGTGGAAGTACTGGGACAATTTTTACCAAACTGGAATTTGATCAAAGCTGAATTTGGGGGTATGACACAGCACCTACACATTCAGAGCTCAGTCTCAATTCAACCCTTGTTGCCACTATTTCATCCACTCACAGACTGGATTGTAATAGGCTTCCAGGAAATTAAAATAGCAGTAGCTATTTTAATTTCAATAGCAGGGTAAAGATGCATAACATCAGCATTGCACTCAAAATACAAGCGTGTCCAGGAAAGCTGCTGCAAAGTCAAGGAAAAACTGAGCAAACCCAGAGCAGGGCACAGCCACAGGAGTGACAGCATCCATCACTTCCCAGATACTGAGATAAAGGAGTGTTTTAGGTAACTTGGATAAGTTCTTCCTAAAGCCTGTGGGACAGGAGACAGGAGCAAAACAGCTGAGCAAATCGGAAGAAAGGAGATCAGGCCTGCCAAAGAAAGCAGAGATAAGTCTGTCTGTAGTGACACTGTGGCAGAGGACGGCACTTTGAAGACATAAGAGAGTTATCGGGTAGAAAGCGGCTGTTTCTATGCAGCTTGGGGTCTGACAGCCTGCCTTGACGAGGCAGGAGATGAACTTGTGTCTCAAAAAAAAGGAAAAGCAATAAACCAGAAATATTCTCTCCCAGAACAAGCAGTCTGTATTAAAATATTAGGTACTGTCTGGACAAGTGATGGCTCACAGCACAGTATGTCACAATAATAAACTGATTAAAAGAGTTTTGTGTTCCCCTTCCCCTGTACCATGGGACCATGTTTCCCCCCCAGGGCTGGACTGATGCTCTAGAGACCCAGACTCACCTGAAGAGGTTCTCCGCCCCCGCTCGCATCCTCATCTCCTTGTTGATCTGCTGGTTAATTCGTGCACGGCGGTGTTGCAGCTTGCTGCGCTGGGTCTGTGCAAAGGGATCGCAGCCCTGCTGAGAAAGAGCATCACGGTCTCTCTACGGCATAACAGCAGCTTTCCTCGTCCCACTGGCCTGGGGGCCTGCCCGGGCCAGCATCACCCCCAAGCAGCTAACACGCATGCATACGCAGATGCTTTGGGCTTCTTTCCATGGAGACAGATCTTCCTTGCCATCTCCCATAATAACCAAGACACTGCCATTAAGGGATAAAAAGTTCAGTGGTGTCGAGGGCTGCCGGCTTGCAACACAACCCACCCATACCCATTTCCAAGCTGTGGCTGGGAGCAGCAGCAAGCTTGAATTGCAGCAGGAGACCATCAGGTTTGGCACAAGGAAGCAACATGCGCTGTTTAAGCCTGGGGACAGACCGCTGCATGGCAGCCAGGCACCGTCCCTGTAGGGGTTTAGATGCACGCTGCCCAGGAGCATGTGGGCAAGACCATTGCTACAGCTGGGGACAGAGGAACGTCCTCTCCACCCTGACTTCCTCTGAAGATGTGCCACCCCGCAGCACTAGACCAAACCCACTCAGACCGCCATGCTCAAGAGTGACGGCAGGGCCATATTTCAGATGTCCTGTTGCTTTACACATTTGCGTGGCCCTGGAGAGCTGCATACCGAGGGCCTTCGGAGTCCAGCACCCCAGGAAGCAGCACAGCTTCTGAGAAAGTCTTATCACCTAACATCACCTGCTGCTTCCACCTGCTACTCGAAACAGCTTCCCAAATACAATAGTCAAGCAACACAGGAACTAGACACCTCCTTTCCAGTGTCTTACCATCTGGACACGACACAAAAGAGTTAAGACAGCCATCTCGAGGGCATGCTGCAGATGAGCTCCGCAAAACCCTAGAGCATGGAAATAGATGCGATCCTGCCGTTTACGAGCACTTGCAACTCCTGCCGGCTATAGAGGAACAGAGTCTGGGCAGCAAGTCAAGAGTTCATGGGATGGAGAAGCGAGTCGCACAAAGCAGTAAATTAATTCCATCCCTGCCTCATTTGCTTCGGCTCAGACTTTCTGCAGACAGGGAAGTACGTTTAATCTCTAACTTCAGGAAATAACAGATGGTAATACCCTTCTGTCTTGCAAGGGCAAAAGGTTACTGTGGGAAGCTCCAAGCAGAAATGCTGCTGAGAAAAGGGTCTCCAAAACCAGTGCCACAATAGCTCTACCCAAGCAGAGACGATTTCTATTGTGCGAGGAACAGTTCAGACAGATGAAACGGGCCCCTAAGAGCTCCCTGGATAAAAAGCCTGTTTGGAAGGGCACAAGGTTGGGCAGTTCAGGAGGATGGAGACCTCAGAGCCTGCTTTTCTCACACCAGTGCAAAGCGCATGCTTTTGATGCTGGCAGCATTGCTGAGATCAGTACGAGGATGCAAAGCGCCTTGCACGAAGCATTGAGCAACACAGCAGCCTCACTCTGACCTGCTGCAGGAGCCACCTCTAACTGCAGGCAGATCCCTCCAAGGCAGTATTAAGACTCACTGTAACACTAACACTGAAGAAAATACTCAAAGCTACTATGCCAACCTCCTATTTCTCTTAGAGAACCTCAATCCTCAGATTGCTCTGCACTGATAGTCTACTGCTTCACCTCCATCATCACTGATGGGGAACCCTTTGCCTTCGCATCAAGGGATTTTTGCCACCCAAAAGACTCTGCAGAGCTGCAGGGTGCTGGCAGACTGCTGTTTCCAGCAGTGCACGCTATTGCCCCATCCAAAACTAATTTCTCAGCTATTGCCCGGTCCAAAACTAATTTCCCAGCTAACTTCATTGACAGAGAAGCCCTCAGTGTGCTTCACCAGGTCCCTTTTCCCTACCAAGCTCAAAGGAAGTTCTGCTTGGAAAATCCAGCAGGATTGCAACAGTCTCAAATCCAACAGCTTGGGCAACACCTAGTCACATCTTTAGGAATACCGAAGGTCTCAGGCCTTCCCAGTGAGATTCTAGGAAGGACAAATAGTTTGTTAGAAACAGTTCAAGTGATTTTTCTGGAATGCTAAAGAGGTAGGAAGAGTAAAAAAAGCCTTTCCCCCACTCAAACACATCCTAGGATAACAGATCTTTTCATTTAAGTGTCAGACTTGACCTCATAATTGGTACATTAGAGACTGAGGAATCGAAGACACCCCATCTGGTCTGTAAACCTACAGGCTTAGCGTTTTGCAGTAAGCCATGTATTTGTTGCAATTACTGGAGGCTGAAGGAACAAGCTGGAAGCACGAGACCCCGATTATTCTAGAAGAGCAATTAAATGGGACATTAAGGATAACACCCCAACTGGTGCATGAATCTATTCCAAGATAGTCAGAGGAGCAAACACCCTCACCTGAAAGGTCCAACTTCTAGACACACTACGGGGAAACCCACCCATCTCCTGCACACATCCCTTCCCCAGGGCGAAATTCAAGAAGTTGAGAGAAAATGAAAACAAGAAGAGGAATCGCACACCACACAGCCCAATGATGGATCGCGCCAGGTTTTCTCAAAGGAAAACAAGTTGGGTCATAGCTAAGTAGTAACAGCACTTGCAAGGAACAGGCAGGCACTACTCAAATCTAAACACCAAGCAGCGAAGCAGACCGCACAAGCCTCTCTTGGCAACAGTATTCAAGGGATTCTGCAAAGAATGAAGTACAGCTCATTCGAGGAGGCACGGAGGGCTAATGTCTTGGTTGAGAAGGAAACTCAGAATTCGGGGATGCCCAAAAATAAGAGGGTGTCAGAGAATGGTTTTGTTCATTCAACTACTGCTTCTAACCACCGGGCCTGCAACTAAAGCAAAACCGAGGTGCAAATCTCCAAAGCACCAGAGGCAAGACAAGAACAGGGTGGGAAGGCTGTAATACAGGCAGCAAAAGCACCAGAGCTCAAAATTAACCTGGTCATGCATACCGAGAAGGACAAAACTGTGGGTGGAAAGGAGCTGTTCATACAGACATACTCCAAGGCATCTTGGGAGTATTTCTTTTAGCGTTTTAGGGCCGATTGCAAACATCGCCTTTAACCCTGTTTGCCCATACATCACACGACATTAACCTACATACAGGAAATTACAGCTTAAAAGGAGGGAAAAGTAGTAGTACAGAAAAGGCTGTGCTTATTAGAGTTTTAACAACCTGTCACGTTTACAGATAACAGCTGCTTGGTGCTTGTCAGCTCCAGAGGCACGCAAACCAAACAGGTTTCTGCAAACGTATCCAAGTACATGCAAGTGAACAGGATCCAAACCCCCTCGCTCCCCAGATCCTGTAAGTCTCTGGGAGCCATAAAAATCAGTCCAGAGCAGGACGAGCTCAACAGCAGTTTCTCAACCTGTTAGAGGAAAGCTGGCACTGTCCGTCTGGCAGCACTGCTGGAAAGAGAGAAGAGCCAGCTGTGCTCCTGCAGCTCCAGAGTCCACCTGGAGAAGCAGAGACCTTGTGCTGAGCTTCGAGAAGACAAGGGAAAAACCTGTTACTAGGTCAAGCTAAACTCCAGATTTGTACTAACAGCCACCGTCAGAAAATCCTTTGCACAAAGGGGAAACAAAATACATGCGGCTCTGAAGAAGTGACCTAAAAGCCTGGTTCCCTGCAGCATTCTCCCACGCACCGCAATAACTCCAGTTCCCTGCCTTCAATCCCAGCGGCAGCTCCCCCACACCAGCAGCATACAGAAATGCTTTGGTCAGCCCAAAGCCTGGGATGAGGCACAAGGGCTGAGATCCTGCCCTCCCTTGGCCTGTGTGGGAGGGAGGCGGAGAGCATCTTTGCTCAGTCTCGAGTTCTTATGCCTCTTACAGGAACTTTCATCATCTTTGAGACCTCTCTACCTCTTGTAAACGTTTGGTTGAAATGAGAGGATTTTAAGATTTATTGAGGAAGAGAAGCAAAAAAATACATGAGCGCATGGGCAGCGGATCCAAGGAATTGCAAAGGAGGAACGATGGAGGAGAAAGAGGCACATGTAGAAGGACAACCCAAAACCACGCAGAAGGGCCAAGCACTAGGCAGTAGATAAGATATTCTTGGAGGCAAGACAAGAGTACAGGAGGACAGCTATGGCAGAAATTAGACGCAGCGTAGCATGAAAAGACACTAGGATGGCTCTGCAAGACATGCAAAGCAAGCATTAAAATCTCTTCACTACCAACAATTAAGAGGCATAATCAACTTGGCAATTCCTCACTATTCCTACACTCAGCTTGAGACAGCACCAAGGAGGGAGGCAAAACTCAAGTCACCACAGTGTCAAACCTCTAGAAGAGGAAGCTGATCAAGCAGACCGTTGCTCAAGTATCCAAACACAGAAACACTGACAATCTTAAACTACTTTGGCTTTCCACACATGTACAAAGGAGCTGCTTTCCAGGAATGCTTGCAAGCTGGGAAGCAGATGCTCTGACAACATTAGGATGTCATGGCATGCAGATTTGCCCAGACTTCTCCTCGCGAGAGGCAAACTAAGCCGTTTGCACAGCTGCAAGGTTTTTTTTTCCAGCTGAACGCTGAATGTCTTTTCAATCAGATTTAATGAGGTAGTTATCAGTTCCCATCCAGGCTCTTAAGCCAACAGTAGAAAGGTACTGGAAAGTCAGGTATTAGAGCACCTGTTGTAATACCAAAGCCTTGAAAGCATGTCAAGTCAGGATCTTGAGGCTTGCTGCCCTCAGGGACTTCACTTGATCTCCCCAAACCTTGCTTCCTTCACCCATTGTGAAGTTGGGTAACTGCAATCACCCATGATATTGCAGCACATAAGAGGCTCTGCCATCTATCCTGAAGCATCGCTACCAGCCAGCACGTGCTGACATAAGCATCCCGCCAAGGCCACCACAGCAAACAGCCACGTTTAGTTTCCAGCTGCCCCTGGAGACTTTCACAAATGAAACTTTTCCACAAATATTGAAGTAATAAGGAAAATCAGCACCAAAATGAGAAGCCTAGCCCAGGCAAGCTTACATATAGGAGAGAAAGGAAACGCCACCACAAGCGAAGACCACCTTTAGATTGAAAGGTGGATCGAGGGGACATCAGAGGAAAGCATGCGCACCTCTTCAAAGCTTGCATTCAGACAGACACAAAACTGTCTATACTTGTTCTCTGAGTTGCAACCACAAGCTAAAAGCTACAGCACAGAATTTCTAAGGTAAATAGCGACAGATTCACGCATGCTTTACATAAGAGGACCTAAAAACTCGCAACAACTGTTTTTGTTTTTCAAAATGGGGTTTTCCTTGCTTAATTCTTCTCTGCACAAACTCTTGAGATAAACCCTTTAAGGTCAGAAGAAAAAAAGGCACATGCTATTTTCAAACAGTTTCTTGGGCTTTCAGGCATACCCGCGGACATCGGTACACGAATGAAGTTGGGTGCCCGTGAAGCGGCCAAGCAAAAAGCCAGGTTGAACATGAGATTTCTTAGATCTCCATTCTAAAAGGCTTTAAATTAGGTAAAGTGAGCACTGAACTCCCCCATCAACAAGAGGCCATAAATTGCGTAGCACCTATAAGGTAGTCAGAACAGCACAGACTGTATGTATGCCAAATACAACATATGTTAAGAAAGCCATGAAAATGAATGAGGTGTGGGTCATTAAGTTACACGAGTTGTGCCCAGCTCTGAAGTCTACTGCCTCTCACAAAGGAGGATTAGAGCCAGTATTATCGTAGCAAGGCCTTTCAGTGCTCAGAAGAAACCTGCCAAACAATATTACATTCAACACTCAACGTGCAAGGACAACTATGTTACAGAAAGTGCTCAGGCTATGCCTTCAGGTAAGGGGGAAGAGGCCAGGACAAATATGTTCCCTTATGAGCAACGTCAAGGTTTCTGCCAGCTTAAATCCTGCCTTTGCAGGGAACACATACAATGATGCAATCGCGCTAGTAACTCCCAAAGCTGCCACTTCTTCCAGTTTATGAACGTCCATACGGGGTGTTAAACAGGGCAATTACGTGGTTAGGCTTCCTTGCATAAGCAAGTCCTTAGGGAATGTTTGTTTGGAGATGATCATCAAATGTACTTTGCACTGCTGGTCTCCAGGAACTGTAAAGAGATGGAGACAAGATGTGTCTCATGACGAGGCACACCTAGTGTCTAATTTGTGACGTTGGTGCAAGAGGAAGGCCACTGCCTTCCAGCCTTATTACTGGCATTAATAACACAACGGTGATCACCTTTCGGAAGAGGCGGAGGCCAGCAAGTCCAAAGAGCAAAGCCACGCACAAAGGGTCTAATCTCTGCTGTAGCATTCCTGCTATGAAAATAGGCGCTTGGCAGCTGGAAGCAACTTGGGAACAACAAAAACCCAAGCGTATTAAGTGATCAAAGGATGGCTGTGAGCTGCCAGCATGACACATCTGTGAGAAAGGAAAACACGATGCTAGGATGTGCGGCCACAGTTACAAGCAACAGAGAAATGGAAATGCAGGTTCTGTTGCTTGAGGGGCCACTGAAACCGTGTCTAGAGCAGTGGACATGGATCAAGAGCATGCTAGTATAAGCTAGCCATTGATCTATACAAAACAGAAATCAGAAAGGGATCTGTAGCTATGAGGTAAGTTACAGCCCAAACTGGCATCCAGCAAAAGCTACTTGCAAAGCCATAGCTTAGCTGCATCATGAAAGGTCTCTATAGGGCAAATGCTAAAACAGGGACTGAAATGGGAGAGCTGTAAGGACCACGACATCTAATGTTTAAGACTTTTTCCAGCCACAAAACACTCCTCACTAGGAGTGCTGCAAATTAGAGAGGCTCAAGAGTGGCCGCAGAACAGCTGATGAAACCAAAAAAATGTTTAATTCACATATAGAACAGGATACATCCTAAATAATGCAATAGCATGATGAGTCATGTGGTGCCAACCTCAGCTGCAGACCCATCACCAAGTAAATAACACACACAAGGACTGAGAAGTTACAGGAGAACGCTCTAGGACAGTGGGGCACCAGTTGGTCCTATATCACTACCATGTGGTACAAACATATATATGGCATTGACCAATAGTATGAGTGCCAGCGAGGGGTGAGCCAGTGCTTCAGAGAAATCAGGCATTTTCCGTAACTCTCTCCTTTTTCAACGGGGTAGCACCCATTCTCATGATAACAGAATTATCTGCCCTAAGATTTATAGTCAAGGCTATACACTGCATGTGTGTGGCAGCATATCTCCACTCAGTGCCAGACAACACAGGCTTGTAATTTCACTCACTCTTGGTGTTCATCCAAAAAAAAAAAAAAAAAATCGGCCTTATCAAATCTCAGTGTACAGCAACTAGTTTAGAAAGTTTATGATGCCAGAGACAGCCAGAGCTCAGGAAATCAAAGAAATGGCAGAACTAGGCCATCTCTGTTTCCACTGCTCAGACTGACTGGGGAGATGCTGGATATCACAAGTAATAAGCTCTTGAGCATGGTCCAGTTGCATTTAACAAAGTGACCCACGATGCTCAGCTTACATTGTTATATCCCCTGAAGATCTCCAGCTCCCTTCAGCATTTTCATTATCCTAGACCGCTGCATATGACTCTCACTCTTAGGGAGTTTTTCTTAAAAAGAGAATTTTATAAGTTATTCCTCCAAGGGAACAGATGGGTTATTACATTTTTTTCTTTTAAGGGAGGAAGTCAAGAAGCATCAAAGTGTTACTATCCAACCTTTCCCCAGGGAAATAATAGGATACGGTTGAATTCTGCTGTCAGACAATCCGTGGTGATTTCATTCAGTCGACCTCTCGAGTATTGTCTTGTTCCCTCATCACGTCAATCAGTCGCTGAGGTTAGTTGCTCCAGGCAGAAATACACCTCTTGGACAAAATTCCAGGAGATCTACTCAAGTCTGGCTCTCCGTGACTCACCTCCGTCTCGTCTCATCTCCTTCTACCCCAGCTATTTCCAAAAGCTACACCAGGTGTTACTTCCTTAGGCACAATATGACCACTACAGAAAAAAAAACACTGTAGAGTGAGCTTGGCTGTCTGAATATAAAACATTGAGCCAAAGCAAAGCAGGCTACAAAGCAAGCCTGAGAAGTCAGTTTGACACCTGATAGCCATAAGGGGAACACTCCAGATATAGCATATTCTGGCAGCCACAGCAAATTTTGTGGACCAAATGGTTCATGACGTCTAAGTTATCCTGTCACCCAAGAGGGGACTCCTTCAGGTAGGACCGGAGATCGGGGGCAATGGAAAAGCTGAGCTGGTGCTGTACTCACTTTGTTGTTGACTCTAAGGGTCTCCAACCTTCAGAGCTCTCAGTTTAGCGAGTCTCGAGCAACAAGCTCATACAGAATTCAACACCACAGAGCAACTAACCTTTCCAGTACACTCCATGCAATTAAAATACCATGTGAAGGAGTGCAACTGCTACAGCACAAGGAAACCAAAGAGTTTTTTGCTCAGGAACCACTCCCAGCAACTCCAGCAGGAATGATGAAAACGCAGTTAAAGGTCAAGCGTTGGAAGAGTCAGGATACAGAAATCAAAACCAAATGTAATTCAGACAGCATTCAGAGGAAACCCAATGCAAGTTCTCCAAGCGAAAGTTAGCTCTTTGCTCTATTTGCTTGTCATTCTTGAACCTAGCACAAGCTGGGCAAATTACACACTACAGAATATCTACACCAGCTCTATAGTTAAAAAAAATCCAAATTCCTGTAGAGAGACAAGTAAGAGCTCAACAAAGATGACACACCAACTTCCACAGACATGTGGAAGGCTGTAGTACGAAGTGTTGACACACTTCCCCACTGTGGTATACAAACCACTACCGTTATTAACGGAGATACCCTTGATCTGTGACCCCAATCCCACAAGCTGTGCATGTGGCCTCAGGCTGTAACCTCAGCCCACTCTTACTCTGCAAATTTTATCCGGTAATTGCTTACAAGAGCTTCAACTCAAGAAGGCAGGTAGTCGCTTTCATTCACTGTCAGGACACTCCGGAGCAGTAACATTTTCCAGCATAAGCACGAATAAAAGTTTTGTCCCCAAAAGGGATGTTCACAAGCAGAGTCGGCACAGAAAGATGGAAACCTTACAGTGAAAACAGGGCAACTAACTGTAGTATCAACTCTACGCTCCCGTTTTATTTCCAGATTTTTGAATAGCGTTGGTGTGAAAGCACTACTATCTCAATAGAGTCAGAGCTGTCAGCTGGGATTACTACTACTCTTTGCAACCCATGAGATTTTGAACAAGGCCCACACGGAACAAGTGGCCAAGTGACCCTGGTTTAGCCTGTGTTAGAGAGCCGGGCAGAGCGGAACAAAACCTAGAAGGCTGTTCCACGCACAAAAGCAACCTAAAATCCTTCTTTTAAAAAGATTATGGAGAATTTCCTCCCAAACAAGTTCATTTTAAGAATTAATACAGGCTGCGACTCCAAGACAACAACAGGTAGGTCACAACAGACATGATCCCCCTCCCTACTCCCGTCTTTAACATCTGTTTATATATAAAAGTCACTATCATGAAATCAATCTCATGAAGCACTCCAGCTGAATGCTGTTTTTCTGTGGGAGACATTACCAGCTAAGACCTCTAAAACCTTTATTGAGAATATGGTTACATCACACAGCCTTTTAACAAATGAGTGGAGGATTAAGGTTTTAAACTTCCCAAAGAAATATCCTGGCTGTTGACTAATGCATTGAGCCAATGCAAAGGGGTGGGGGGGGGAAAGGGGGAAAGAAGAAGAAGAAAAAGTTTTGGTTTTTCAAACAGCTCGACCTGTACAAATCTGAATCCAGACCTTCCATTTCGGGAATTTGTAAGGGCTCCGGCGAGATGAGGGGAGGCACAGGGTAGCCTGCATGTCATGAAAGACAGGGCAGGGTGCCAGCTGCATGTGCCAGCAGGAAACAGATGTATTAAATCTTTGGCTACAGAACGTTAACCCCAGCAAAAGATAACCACCACGGTCATATCTGTAATCCTCTGCAAAAGAAAAAAAAAACCACAACAGACACATCCACATCCTCCAATGCGCTCAACATAAAAGTGACTAGCAAGGACTACACTGATTTTTTTAAGCCAATACCACTAATAGGAAATCTAATCAGGTGCTCTTTCAATAAAAAATAATCATGTTATGACAGATGCTGCATGTCCTCTGCCAGTTTTTTTTTTTTTTAAAGCTTTGCAACATTTTCCTATGTTATTCTCCTCTGTGGCACCATCCAACAGATTCAAATAGGGTAAACCAATCGCTCATAGAAGGGAAACAGCGTGTCCATACGTGGACTACATTGGAAAAGATGTGCTGCTAACCTTCCCCTGCAAGTAGCACCTGCTATTTAGTCAAGGCTCTGGGTAAGCTCCAACCTGGTTTAAGGTTGCAGTCTCTTTAACTGAAAGTCAGAAAGGCCAGACATTAGCATAGCATGGGTGACTCAAGATCAGATTGATCCTTGTCTAGCAGAGATTGCAGTTTCAACCCTTGCTCGGAAAAAAAAAAAAAACCCAACACACACTGACTGAGCTTTTTTTTCCTTCTTGCCAAAGGGCTGTGGAAGCAGAGCACAGCAACTCTCTACTGGAGAACAAGTTCTTAAAATTATATCCTTGTAAAAGGGATCGCATTACAATGAGAATTCACTGCAGGTCTACAAAGCTCACTCCCAGGGGACAGAACTAACGGGAGACACTGAAAACAGTCCTGGAAGCCAATGTTTACCCGCCTTATCACCACTGTACGACAACTAGCGCTCTTTAAAGCCCTCTCATTCACAGGAGCATGCAATACCCTATTGACACCCAAAGGGACACCAAGGAAAGTCACACTGAGCACCCGGATCGGTGGCAACCTGTGGACAACCCCTGCCGGCTTCACCCTGCTGTTACTAATTAAACACGTGACGCCACGGCAGTTATCAGCCCCATCTCACGGGGCAGCTTGCTCACACACACACGCACTAAACAACCGAAAAGAGCAAGCGTACAAAGTCAGGCTGTGGGTGCACGGACTTTCCTCGCATGCAGCTTTGGCCCGTACAGGAAAGCATGCCATTAAGCAACACCCTGCTGGTTACCTCTGACAGCAAGAGGGAGAATAGACGGCGCTCTGCCGGGCAGAACTGGCTTCCTACAGGCAAAAAGGGAGGAAAAGCCAAAATATAGTAATGTTAAACATAAAAAAAAAAAAAATCAGTCACCACGAGGCTTGCAAAAGGAGCCAGTGGAGGAAGAGGTGGTGGAGGAACAGGGTTTAAGAAACCATGACCCATGTAACGTAGTCATGCAGGGCTGCCTCTGCAGATGGGTTTCCATCCTGCATCAACATGATGGCCCCAAAACAGCCCAGAAGCTATGGAAAGGCCTTTCCCCAACAGCCCAACAAGGTCGGAGGACTAGGATGGACGTGCACCACCATCCATCCTTGCAGCATCCATGGGCACCTCCATCCCCCGGGATGGTCTGTTAAGGAGGGGGCAGGAGGAGACCAGAAAGCAACAGGGAGCTCCAACATGTCCCAAGGAGCATCGGACAGCGCTTCTCCTCCACGCCAGCCTCCGCGGTGCCCCACCACCCCTTGCCCTCACCTTCCGGGTGCTGCTGCTCTTGAGGGCTTGCAGGAGGACGAAGCTGCCGTCCCCGTCTCCTCCGCCGGCCGGGCTCTCCTCCGCGGGGGCCAGCATCTCCGGCGACACGGCATCCGGCTGCGGCACCCCAGACCCCGGGGCCTCCTTGGTGGGGACCCGTGCGCCCACGGCCTCCCCGCACAGTGCTGGGGTGGCTCCGGGGCTAGGTGCCCCCCTTCTTCGGGGGATGAAACTGGCCTCGAATCGGGAGCGGGGCTTGTGCCTGCACCCCGCTAGCCTCGGAGCTGACCTAGCTGACCCCTTTCCTACCCGGCGAGGTTTAAGCCCCCGCTAGCCCCCCGGGCTCTCACGCTGCAAAACTGCGGGCGTCTGACCTCCGCCTCGATGCAAGCCCCGCGTCCTGCTTCCCCCCAACCCCTTAGGGGGGCTTCTGGCAGCTGGGGGGCAAACCTACCACCCCCAAAACCCTCAGGGCGGCTTCCTCCAGCTGGGGGGCAAATCCCACTGCCCTCAAAACCTTCTGGGGGGGGGGGGCTTCCTCTGGCTAGGGGCAAAACCCACCACCCCCAAACCCCTCCAAGGGGGGGGGTTTCCTCCAGCTGGGGGCAAAACCCACCACCCCCAAAACCCTCGGGGGGGGGTCCTGCAGCTGAGGGGCAAACCCTACCACCCCCAAGCCCCTCAGGGGGGCTTCCTCCAGCTGGGGGCAAAACCTACAGCCCCCCAAAACCCTCAGGGGGGGCTTCTGGCAGCTGGGGGGCAAACCTACCACCACCAAAACCCTTCAGGGGGGCTTCCTGCAACTGGGGGGCAAATCCCACTGCCCCCAAAGCCCTCAGGGGGGCTTCCTGCAACTGGGGGGCAAATCCCACTGCCCTTAAAACCTGCTGGGAGGGGGCTTCCTCTGGCTAGGGGCAAACCCCACCACCCCCAAACCCCTCGGGGGGGGGTTCCTCCAGCTGGGGGCAAAACCTAGCACCCCCAAACCCCTCCGGGGGGGGGTCCTCCAGCTGGGGGCAAAACCCACCACCCCCAAATCCCTCGGGGGGAGGAGGGGAGGCTTCCTCCGGCTGGGGGGCAAACCCCACCGCCCCCAGGCCCCTCACAGCCACCGACCCCGCCACCCCCCTCCCAAAACGGGCGGGTCAGAGGCGCGGCCCGGCCCCCGCTCACCCCTCGGCCGCCCCCGAGCAGCAGCAGGGCCCGGCCCCGGCGCTGGGCGCTGCCGGCCAAGAGCGAGCGCGGTGCCGGCGCCGCCGCGGCGCGGGGCATAAGCGGGGGCATAAGCGGGGCGGGGCGAAGTGAGGCCGTGGCCAATGGAGGGAGGGCAGGGCGGGGATGGACGGCGGCGCTGCCCAATGGGAGGGCGGGGAAGGGGAGGCGGGGGAGGGTCGGAGCGGTTCGAGGCGGGGAGGGGCGGCCGGGGGCGGGGCCTGTCGCCCGTGGCAACGGTGGGAATTAGAACGCCGAGGACGTCACGGGCGGGGGCGGGGCGGGGGCGGGGAGGCCCCTCCCCGCCCCCGCCCCTCGGGCACATCTGGGCGCAGCCTCCCGCGCGCCCTGCGCCACATCTGGGCGGACCCCACCGCCCCCACCGCATCTGGGCGCCCCCCCTCCATTCAAACCCCAGCATTACTCGCCCACTGACACTCCCCCCCTCCGCCCCGTGCAGCCCCTGGCCTTGCCCCCTCCCCCCGGTGCAACATCTGGGCTGCTGTGGCCGGGACGAGGGGGTGCAATAGCGCGGCATAGCGCTCGCCCCCCTCCTCCCCTCCCCAGGCAGGACCCATCCCAGCTCCTGCTGCCTTCTACACCGAGGCAGCGGCCGAGCTGCTCCCCTCCGTGCCGCCCTTTGGCTGCCTCATGCCCGCCCTCCCCAAAACATCTGGACCGTGATGTAGCAGCTGGCTGCTGACGGGGCTGCTGGATGCTGCATCCGCCTTCCCCACCAGCCCTGAGCTGAGCACGGCCACGCTTCTGCAGCGCGTGGGCCTCGCAGTGCCTTTGTCCCTGCTACAACCCTCAGGCATCGCTCCTACATAGCCCTGATCCTCTCTCCCCCCCCACCCCCTCAAAAATTCTTTTCTTTGCTTTCTCTGAGCAGAGATACAGGCAAAACCAGCCCCACTTTTACTCTCTCTGAGACATCTCGTTAAGCTACGAGAGTATTTTGCTTTCAAGCACACTCGTAAAATAAGCACTGCCCTGGTCAGGGGCGTTAAAGCTGGCAAAGTTTGGTGAAAAACTGCACGGAGACCGAAAAACGTTAGCACCCCGGTTGCACGCTCAAGACGATGCCTCCGTGCGCACCCTATCGCTTGCAGCGCCCGGCGCAGGGATTTGGGCTGGATTCTCCCACTGCCACCAGGCGTTGGCTCAGCATCGGCCGGGGCTGCGAACAGCACGCCCTGGGATGTGTCACCCTGAAAAGGTCCCATAGTTTTTACTAGGGCTTGCATTTACTTCCATAATAAAGTTAACGAGACCGCACTTGCGTGCAACGAATGGTATTCGTTGCCGTCAGGGCACGGAGAGCAACATGCAGATCCGGTCATTTAACAAGGGGGAAAAAAATTAGCGCAGCATGCCTTAAACCATTTACAGTGCGTGAATTTATTTCGTAACAGCCCAATTCGACTAAGCTGCTTCCCTTTTCCCCCGTTCCCCAACAATTTTTCCCTTGTCGGTTCTTCGAGGTTTCCTCGGCTGGGAGGGATGTGATCCCGGAGGACCGAACACGCCGCACACCTTGCCCGGCACCGAGGGCCCAGGTCTCAGCTTCTCCTTTAGAAACGGCCGTCGAGCGTAGTGAAACGGGGACGTTGCATTTCTCTTCCTTAACACGTGCTCTAACATAACAATACCCCGCTTGCCGGTGCGGTTGCCGTTGTCGTGTTGCACATCATTGCGCCTGGGCGTTTGCAGGAGCCTGATGCCGTTTTGCCAAGCAGCAGGTTACAGAGGAGATGGATTTTTCTCTTCCCTTTTGGGTTTCTCAATCCGGAAGGAGCCACTGGACAGAAAGGCACGGGTGCTGTTTAAAGGGTAGCTGCGCCTTTTCTGCCTAATATTGCAGAAGTCTGCAGAGTAAAGCGCTTTAGCTGTGCGCTCACAACCTTCTGCAAAATCCGCAGACGTGGAGCCCGCCTAGGAAAAACCTATTCCCTGCCCAAACGCGCAGCCGGCTCCGGCTCCTCTGCGCGTTTCTTCGTGGAGGATGCGTCGTTCCAGTTCGCTTTCTGCTGACAAGGAAGCCGCGTTCAGCCCAATTTGGACTGACGCCTCGCAGGCTGTTACCACCAACGCAACCCTTGCGGTTGCCAGCAGCTTGCCGCGGCGGCGCCGGGCAGGGGGACCAGTTTGCAGCCCGGCTTTCCCGACGGCAGAGCCCTGGACGGAGTGATGCTGCTCCCCATCTCCCACATCACCTCCTTTGCAAAGAGCTTTGGCTTCTGCAAAGGGAAAAATACTGTATAAAAAAGATCTCGATTATCAAGGGGTTTGACCCAGGTTATGTTCTGGTGGGATTTACAGGCTAGCTAGAGCCAGGCTGGCTTGGGGAAGGTTTCTCCCAGCTCATCTGCACCCACTGCCATGCACACGCCATCCTTTCCCCCCACAGACATCCCCAGTGAGGTAGGACAGCTTGGGAGAAACTCTCACCAGGAACCAGGTGCTGCCAGGGCTGAATACATCTCTATGGGACCCAGGGTGAAAATTCAGAGGAAGACGAGAGCGTAGAAGAAAACCCACAATACGCCGCTCTTTGTGACTCTGTCACTCGGCAGAAGGAGGCCGAGAGTGAACAAGCCCTGGCAAGAAGCCCTCGCCTGCTCCCTGCCCTGGGGCCGGCTCCCACTCCTTGACAACTTTTACTCATCCAGCAAGAAAAGTGGCTTGGACTCATTTTCCACGTGTGGCGCAACCAGGAGCAAAGAAGCCCTCCCAGAGCCAGCCCTGCCCCAGGGACTTCCACTCCTGGCCGACCACCAGGCTCGACCTTGGATCAGGGGAATATGCAGCCCGCTACTCACCCAGGCTGGAGATCTGGATACACGGCAGTGCCCTTTCCCCTTCCTTTCCTTAAAATCAGGTGTTGCTGGCCTGGGAAAGCTTGTATCTTGCATGCCAGTCGTTGCAAGTACACGGTGCTATGCAGAGCAGGCTGGTGGCCAGGAGAGATTCCCCTATGGAGAAGAGGCTAGGAGGACTCCTTGCTTTGTGCTGCCATGCTTGCAGCCCCACATGTTGTCTTGAGAGCACTGCCTGAGGATGGAAAGAGCCGTTTTGAGCCTCCTCCTCAGCTGCTAGGAGGTATCTGATGGCAAACACAGGCAGGTGCGAGCAATAGACTCCCCCGCATGAGTGGGCTGGAGGAGAGGGTAGCAGGATGGTGCAAATGCCTTAGTGCAAGAGCAACATGCAGCAGCAAGCAGCAGCCTGCAAGATCTGCTGGGCTCAGAGACTGTCCCCCAAGTGCAAGGATGAGGCTGGTGGTGGGTAAGAAGCAGCTGAGAAAGTCAGGCTTTTGCGAGCAATTTAATCACCTAACCCCAGGGTTTCCCCTTTCGGGGAATTCCTCGAGCTGTTTGCACCGTGGCTCTTTAGAGCCATGCAACAGCTCCTCTTTGGAGGCCCCAAACCTCCACCTGAGTGGTGCAAAGTGCTTTCCACCCAGCAACTCCGCTTACAGAAGAGATACTAGCCACCAGGTCTCCTAAAAGTCATCTTTCAGGCTAAAACTTCATTTCCCAGGATGCATCTTGGGCTGGGGGCCTCCAATCAGGGCCAAGGGAGTCTTGAAATATGCTCCCTGCAAGGGGGCATTGCCCTTAGGGAGGCAGTTGTGGAGGTTTGGGAGGTCTTCTCTGCTCTTGAGCAGCATTGAGGGAGCATGTCAGCCTGCACCAGGTGAGTGTGGGGGCCAGCCAGCAGCTGCAAGCACTTATGGCTCTGGAAAGGCCGGTAAGGCATGAAGGTGTTCAGTCTGTTTCCTATTCTCTGAAAAGTTTGTGGTGTCTCTCCTTTTGCTTTGTGGCTTGTGCTTTTATCCTTGAAAATTCCTGATTTTGCTAGGAGGGTGAAGATCTCATTTGTCCTTTGCAGATAGGGACCACCTAGGTGTTGTTTCAGGGGGTAGCTGTACTGCTTGCATCCTCTACAGCCTCAAGTTTCCAGGCAAGGGCAGTGATCTGGGGGGGGGTCTAGCTGCTCTGTGTGTACCTTGGAGGATGAGGGGTTTAAGCCCCCAGCCCTGGGAAGGAGGTGAGAGGAGAGAAGAAGCAATAGCTGGGAGATGGTGGCCTAGCTGTCTGCCTTTGAGGGGAGTTAAATTCTCAATTTTGCTCTTGCTTCTTCCTTGTGTTTTATTATTTTCTGCTATGGTGGCTTTCTGGCTGTTGCTCTGAGGGTGCAAGTTAACCCTGGCATGAGTCCCCCATCGGCCTGTAAGGAGGTCCATGTTCGGGAGCCATGGGATTTGCGTGCTCTTTGACAGGGGGCCCTTTTGTTTTGTGAGCGACTTTATTTTCACTGCTGTGGCAGCAGCTTGGAGCTGAGCACGGCTGGTAGCAGCATGATCTCCCTACACAGAGTTGCAGTCTCCAGGATCAAGCCTGGAGCAAACCCCGGGCAGAGCTGTCCCCGAGAGTGAAACATCAGCGCTAACGGCCATGTGTTGCTTGCAGTTGTCCTCAGGGATGCTGAATTAACCCTGCGTCTGATCACGAAGAGCAAGTGGCTGAAAGAGCCATGGGGATCTCGAGGGCAAGCGGCGTGAAGGTGTCGGTGAAGACAAAGAACAGCGTCAGCCGGTGGGCACCGCTAGCTCTCATGAGCGGGATGTGGGCAGGGGGGTTTGGGGCCCTCTGGCTTTGTGTTACTGCACTGGAAATGACTGCGTAATGTGCCTGTAGGGCAGCTCATCCCTAAAATAGGTAGCCACAAGATCCCTGGTGTAGATGCTCCAAGTGCTTTTTTGGTGCTGCCAGACATAAGGGTTTGGCAGTGTGGTTTCGTAACCTAGCTTATCTTGGCATTACCTGCAAGTTTGCCACCAGACGGAGAGCTGGGAGATGCTGGTCGGTTGTGGTGGTGCTGGGGTGACTTTGCTCTTTGCCCAGGAAACGCAAGAGTGAGTCGGAGAAGGGACAGGATGTGCCGAAGATGCCCAGAGGAAAGGCCGTGAAGAAGGAGCAGGAGGAAACTCTGGGCATGGATCAGGTAGGAGGTACCGTACTGGCTACCCTCCCCATGCGTGGGTCCCCTGGGCTTTGGGGTGACCCTTAAGCCAGCCCCACCAGGCGTGAGCGTGCTGAGGTTTGTGCCCTGCGTGCGTCTGACCTGCGGTGCAAACTTGCTTCCCTTTAAAACTGTTTCCCTGCTCTGGCCCGAGTGCAGCCCCCTGTGTTAAAAGGGAAGAAGAAAACACCTAAAGTCAAGGAGAAGCCACTGCAGGAAAACATCATCAGCAGGTAATTTTTCCCACGACGGCCTTACCAGGCGCGGGGCAGGAAGCAGCAGCGAGGGAGGAGATGGGAGCCCTCGGGCAGAGCCAGCCCGGCGCAGGGAAATCTGCCTCTCTGGGGATGCCCTGCAGGAGTCTTCCCCTGGGAGCCGAGGATGACTCCAGATCTCTCTTCCAGTGCTTGTGTCGAAGAGTGGAAGATGTCCCACGCTTTTGTGCAGAATGGGGTGGGGTTGCCCTACTTTGACTGACAGATGTCTTTTCCTCCTCTGTCCCAGTCAATGCAACTTCTCAGTGGGAATGGGGTCCCAAGGAGATGTGTGAGATGTCCTTCTCCAGAAAAGATGCTAGAGATCCGAGGTGCTGCCTGGAGAGAGGAGACAGCTCCGTTCTCCTTGAGCTGCTTTAATTGTCAAAGCAGTTTTTTATCAGAAAAAACTTGCGTTCTCTCTCCATCTCCTTTTTTGCTAAGAAGCTCTCTAAAGCAAGAGGCTGCAGAAGACAAAGGTCCTAGCTCGAGTCTGCGTGATGGGATCAAAGAGAAAGAGGAAGCTGTGTCCGGACTGGTATGTGGTGGTGTCTATGCTAAAGGATTAGGGAGCACTCGTGTAGTTTACTTTCGAGGGAGCTGTGGGGACGGTACCCTATACCTTGTGGTTGGGTATGAACCCCTAAAAGGGTTCTTTTGAACACCTTGAATTAAATCTAAGTAGGCGCAGAGTGGCAGGAACAGACCTTGCAAGGAGCTTAGAAGACCATTAAAGTGCACTTGAGTCTGGTCCTGACTTCCAGAAGGCTGGAAGATCCTCATAATGCTTCCTAGCCCAGGTTGAAAAATGTGCTTTGGGAAGACCTTGCAAATAATAAAGCTGCTTCCTAAAAACTTGTGCCAAATCTCCTTTTGCCATGTTGGTTACTGCAGTGTCTGGATTGAACTGGAGTGGTTTGCAGCATCCATGGGATGGACTTGGAACAGAGAAGGTGGCCATGTACAGAAAATTTCAGGGTCAGACGAATGGATCTGTGCCAGTTTCAGCACAGATATGATATAAATAAAGTTCCCCTCAGCAGATAGGGTTTTCACATCTGTCCTGTGACCACACTGCGTTTAAGCAGGAAGTTTGCTTCACTTGTTAAAGAGCAAATTACCCCGAGCTCATGTGCCCTGCTAGCAAATGTGCATGGCGTTGGGGCTGAATTAGTCATTTTGAGCATTGAACCAAGAGTGAGAGGCAGCCCTAAAGGGGAGCACCAGGATGCTGGTGACTCATTGCTTTCTGAGACATTTGGGTTCTGCGGCCGTTGGGGTGATGGTGGAGAGTGTGATAATGCGGGCAATGCAGAACGGCTGGGGAATCAGCCACGATAACATACCGCACTTGGCCATCCGGCATGTAAAACCAACAGGGCTGGGGGCGTAGGGTTAATCCACAGATGAGATAGCCTCAGCCACATTGCAGTTAGTCTGTCTGGGGTTGTGTTTCCTGACCAGGGCAGGCAGCCAAGGAAGGATTTGCCCTGCAGAGCTGATAGCGGCTGTGATTTGGGCAGTGGCTTCAGTGCAGGTGGAGCCCCATCCCTGCGAGGACCCCCCCCCCCCCCCCCACCAGGGAAGCCAGCGGGACTTTACATATCGGCCGGCAGGACAAAGAGGTCCATCCGAGGGGTAACTTCCCCATAGCAGGGCCCTTGCTGAACACTTTGCTGCTTTGGAGATGTTTGGCGTTTGCTTTTCCCTTGAGCCGTTGTCCCTTTTGCAAACTTGTCTGAAATATCTGAGATCTCTCCTGGATCAATGGCTGCAGCTCTGCAAGGGCCAAGAGCTGAGCCACAGCCTCCCAGCTGGTGTCCTGGTATTGCTGCTCTTCCCATTGCAAATACCAGGCATTTACATGCAGGACTTCTTTGAAAGATCATGGCTGGCTGCTGCTCAGCACCCTCCCGAATTTACCAGTCTGATTTTTGACAGCGGCTGAAGGATTGTGAATTCAAGAGCAGGCGTATTCCCAGGGACCGAAAGTATATATTGCCCTAACCAACCTTTAATTAACTCAGGGTTTTCCCCCCCACCCCCCCTTAATGAGTTAACACAACTGTTTCTCAGCAGAAAGAAATCCCTGTGTGGTTTTGGCCGCCCTTTAAAGCCTTGGAAAGGCAAACTCGGGGAGCCAGAATTGGTAACGAAAGACTCGACGCTTGGCAAGTGTTGGCTAAAACTGGGACTGATTTCAGGCCGCTGCACGGCGAGACATATCCTTGTGTTTTGTTTGGCGGCTTTGTGCAGACCTCAGCACCAGCAGAAAAAGAGACCGATTTCAGCTTTTAAAACAAGGGTACCAACAACACAATAATGTTTCCAGCTGCCTTTGTGGGTCAGCTGTTGGCTTTGAGCCCAGTCCCACCTGAGCTCATTTTCTGTTATTCTACCTCTTGTCCCCAGCTTTCATATCTGTTTGTTTTTTCCACTTCTGCACCTCTCCCATCTCTTGGGTTATCACAGAATCGTTCAGGTTGGAAGGGACCTCTGGAGATCATCTAGTCCAACCCCCCTGCTCAAGCAGGGTCCTCTAGAGCATGTTGCCCAGGATCACATCCAGACGGGTTTTGAATATCTCCAGCGAAGGAGACTCCACTACCTCTCTGGGCATCCTCTTCTTTCCCTGCTGTTTCCCCTTCTTGTATTTCTGCTTCTGCCAGCCCGGTCGCTTTGCTCTCCACCTCTCTCACCATCTGCTACAAATGTCATTTAATCTGCAAAGGGTGAAGCTGTCACTAATGCAAAAGAACTGTGACTTGAGGGATTTTCATTCTGGAGCCCCCCTGTCCCTTCTTGCATCTTGGATGGGTCCTTGCATCGGGTGTCCCTGATAGCAGCATTGCATCTAACGAGTGGTTAATTGGAGCGGGGATAGTTTCCACGTTCTGGCTCCAAGAAGTACCTTTTTAGTATTGGTAGAGGCAAGCAATACGCTTCCCAACCTTGGAAAAATGTCCGAGCTGCCCCTATCCTTTGAAAAGCCTGGCCAATTTTGGGTGGTTGTTCTGGGCTTGCTGCCCCTGGTTTCCATCCATTCCCCTGGGTGAGGAAGGGGAGGGTAGTGCCACCATCGAGGGCACCTGCGCCAGTGTTTCTGACAGCTCTGGGCAGGAGTGATCCGACGCTGCCGTCCGTCTCTTGCAGGAGCAGCCCGAACCCATCCTCTGCCGAGGGCCAGCTCCGGAGCAGGAGGGCACCTCAAGGTAAGTTCGTTGAGCTGCTTTGCCAGGTCTACATGCTTTCAGTGATGCTGCAAATGCAGCGGTGGGGAAGCACCACAGGGGACAACCAGCTCCCCAAAGCCTGGGAACCGGGAGTTTCTCTTTCTTGCTGCGTGTCAGATCTGGGCAAAGATACCAAACTAAATTCGTAAGCAGGCTAATCCTCTCTGCGTCTCCGAGTCGGGGGCTTTCATGTCCGGCGAGAGGCCTCTAATAAGACCTTCTGGGGAAGGAGCCGATCCCGAAACATTGCAGGACTCGGCCATCTGAGTCACGAATTCATTAGCACCCTGCTCGTTCCTGGGGGCCTGATGAAACTGGGGGACCTGAGCATGTTTTGCAGAGTGCGCTGGGCTATTTACCCTAATGAGTTTGGAAAATTGTGTAACGCTTGCTTTAATTATGCAGAAAAAAAGCCATCCAACCCCCGGACTTGGTGGTTTCCCTTGTGTTACTTCCCCCACGCTGACGCTGCTCCCACAGCTGGAGCAGCAAAGCTCTCTGGGGGAAGGAAACCGCAGACCCAGGGGCAGGGCTGTGGGAAAGTGAGTAGTGCCCGGTGATTTATTTGACCACAAAGCCGTGTTACGATGGCCTGCATTTTGCTAAATGCTGAGCCTCACCCACAGAGGAGCCTGGTGGGACACAGAAGGGCGATTTAGGGATTTTTTTTTTTTTTTGTAATTTAAATAAAGCCTCCTTTTGGGGTTGTCCTGAGCCCTGCATGGCACTAAAGTCCCATCACCTGGCAATTCAGCTACAGCCTCTGTCATCTTTTAGAAAGAGACTCAAAATCCGCAATTTCTTGCTCTTGCGGAAATCCTATCTCTGGGATGCTTTGGCTAAAAGCAAGCTGTGACCAACCCTGCTTTGGGTGAGAAACCGAGCTGGTCTCGGGCTCCTCTTCCAGGCCTGCGGAGGCATTGAGTGAGCTGGCGATATTTCAGAACTGGCACCTTGGAAATCCTCCTCTGGCTCTGGCAGGGTGTTCGGTGCCTGGTCCAGGCAGCAGGGCTTGTGACCCTGTGTGATTTCTTCTGTGGTTTCTGGAAAGGTTGCTAATACTTGACGTGAATGATTTTTTTTGGGGGGAAGGGGGAAGGAGTTTGCTTTGTTTTTTCCAGTTCTTCCTCCTCTGGATGGCAATTGCTTCACACGCAGCCCTATTTACCCTGTATCTCCTGAAAAGCCATTAGCAAGGGGTCACTGTGGCCTTGACCCTGTAGAGGTATTGGCTGGCCCTACCTTGATGTAGGATGCTCTTGCTGCTCCCTTGCTGGTCTTTCAGTTTGCCTTTTTGCAGCATGGCCAACCCCAAAGTGAGGTTCCCAACTCCTTCTCCAGCTTGGAGAAGCTCTGTGAGAAAGGGATTTTTGGAGGAGCAGCTTTGTGCTTTACAATGCTGCACATGCCACAGACGGAGCTCCCAAAAATTCACCTGTCCTCTTGGCCGACTGGGAAAATGCTCCTGATTTCCTCACCCCTGTTGCTGCTATTGAAGACAATAGACCTGGTTGCTCCTCGTCCAGCAGCTCATTGCCAGGAACAGGCTGTCGTCTTTTCCTTGCTTTTTCCAGTGGATGTTTAGCAGTTCTTCAATGAGAGCTGGAAAGCCATTGCCAAGCTTTCACCTTTCTTGTTACTGTGCAGGCAGAGTTAAGGATCTCCTAGCCTGAAGTAGTGATTTCTCTTCACTTTTTTTCTTTTAAATACTGTTTTTCTTTAATTTTTATTTTTCCTTGATTGCATTTGTTTGTCCATGCTGTTACGACGCTTTTCAGCCTGTGCTGTCCCCAAGCTTTGCCTCCTCCCTTCTTCTTCTCTTCTGCATCCCATTGGCTTCCTCTCCAGCTCGGTGCCAGGGGATGGAGCAGGCAGGGCCCTGCCCGGAGCGTGGAGCTGCACTTTTGGACCACAGTCCAATCCCTACCAACCTGTCCCCTTCTCCAAGCGAGGGGAATTCCCAAGGAGGCTTCTTTGGTGCATCCCCCATTTGGTCTTGAGACCTCATGGTCCTGCTCGTTTGAACTTCGTTATCTCATCATCCATAGCCATCCCGTTGCTGTGGCGACTGGGTCAGGTCTCTGCCACTTTGGGATATCTCCATCAGCCGCAGCAGCCGGGATGCTGCTGCGTGGGAAGGGAAACATGGGCGCGCTTGGGAGGCATCCCAAAATACCGATATTGATACTTTTGACGTTGATATTTTGCATTTTGGGCTCCTGCATGAGGTGGAGGCCGATGCTTGCAAATGCGGTTAAAAGCAGCTGTGCCGTTTGTTGCAGGTCAGAGCGCAAGCCCCGGAGAGCAGGAACTGTGGCAGGAAGGAGGATCCGGGCACCTGAGATCAGAGTTGGGGTAGGAAACTTCCCAGCGGTTTTTGATGGCCGTGGTGGTGGTGTGTTTCCGTCACCCGCCTCCTTCGTGCATGAGCTCTTTGGACTTAAATCTTTCTTCATTTTTTGCTGTTTCAGAAGGTGTCGAGGCAGCGGGAGATGGGACGGGACGGCGTTAACGATGAGGCAGCATCCATCTGCGGAGAGCCGGAGGACTTGGGGGAGGTCGTTGCGGGCGAAGCGGGTCTGGACACGGAGGAGAGGAGAGCGGGGCTGGGTGCCCGAGACCTGAAGAGGAAACGGGGAGGAAATGGAGACAAGAAGCAAGAGAGAAGGAAGCGGCGAGAGATGAGAAAAGACACCAATGAGGAGGATGAGTTGGAGGAAGGGGACCTGGGGACACGAGGAGAGGAGCAGGGTGCTGGTGAGGGAAGGAACGGGAGAACGGAGCAGGGAAAAGCCGGGAGGGCAACCAGGAGTGTCAGCCCCATCCCGGGAAGGAGCGATGGGGAAAGGACTGGGAGAGGGGACGAGGAGAAAGGGGATGAGGACAGATGGGGGGAGCGGGACGGGGCTGGAAATGGGGAACAGGCAGGGCCGAGCCGGGGGAAGAAAAGGCCGGAGAAGGCGAAGGCGAAGAAGAGCAAAAAGGCGAAATCAGAGCGGGGGAAGAGCGAGGAGCGGGAGGAAAAGTCAGGAAGGAAAAAAATTAAAAAGGAAAAAATTTCAGGAGCGGAGCGAGAAGTAGAAAGGGCAGAAGAGGAACAGGCGGAACAAGTGGGAGGTGGACCAGAAGGGAGTGAGAGGAGAGCTGGGAGAGGGAAGGAAAGCGAAGATGAAAAGAGAGTCAAGCAGGAGGAGGAGGATGAGCAAGGGGATGAAGGACAGGGAACAATCATGGAGCTTGGGCAAGAGATGAAGGAGGAGGGCGATGTGGAGACAAGAGAAGTGCTGCAGAAGGACAAAAAGCAGAGAGCCAAGGAGAAAAAGCCAAAGGAGGAAACAAAAGAGAAGGGGAAGAAGAGCAAGGAGGTGAAGACCCCGGAGAAAACCCGGAAAAGGAAATCCAAGGAAGAGGGAGAAGAGAAGAACAGCAAGAAACCTAAAAAGGAGGAAAAAGAGAAAGAAAAAAAGAAAGAAGAGACAGAAAACAAATGGAAATGGTAAGTGTCCTGCATGCTGCAGCTTTTGGCCTCTGGGCAGGTTTAACTCCAGCGCAGCTGGAATTTTAGTTTTATTTCTTATCTGCTGGTAAAACTCTGGGGGAAAAAAAATTTGTTTTTTTTTAATTGACCCTGTTGCATTTTCTTGCATACGAGAGGGAGACGGATTTTTACAGTGCTTTTTGCATGCTACAGGCAAGGCTTTTCGGGATGAGCGCTTCAGGAAAGGGCATCCCACTGGGGCCAATAGATGCTGTCTCTATGTGCTGACCGCTCTCGTGTTGCCCAGGGCAGTTTCCAGAATGGGAAGATGCTGCCTTTCTCTTAGCAATCCCGTTGTACCGGTTTGGCTTGGTTGGTTTGGCTTGGTTGGTTTGGCTTGGTTGGTTTGGCTTGGTTGGTTTGGCTTGGTTGGTTTGGCTTGGTTGGTTTGGCTTGGTTGGTTTGGCTTGGTTGGTTTGGCTTGGTTGGTTTGTTGTTTTTTAACCCAAAAACGTGTCTGGGACTACATTTCCCAGAAGGCTCCGCTTTTCCGGTGCGGAGGGAGTCCCACAACCTGAACCGCTTGGACAGCGCTTGCTTTTTGGCGTTCAACGCGCTGGAAATGCCGTGGCGCTCCGGGTAGCGGGGATGCTCGGCGGGGTTGCTGCAGCCCTTGGCCGTGATGCTCTGAGGGCAGCACCGGCCTCCACCCACCGGCCGGTGGCATGTACAAGCGCGTGGCCCCGCTGCTGGAGCGGGGAGCCCACGGCGCCTGGCTCCGCAGCCTGTGGACTGCCGCGCGCCTCCGGGTCCGCTCAGCGCCTGCAGCCGCGAACGGGCCCTGGGACAGGTGAGTGTGGCCCCGGGGCCACCGAGGCCGATGATTGCCCGTGGCTGGGAAAAGCGCCGGAGCCGTGGCGGTGCCTTGCAACGCCCCTCAAATCGCCTTGGTTTTATGACTATGCTTTTCTTGGGGCGATTTATTTATTCTGCCTCCCCTTCCTGTAGGGAGGAGACAGGCTTGAAAGACTTCCGGGGCGTCGCTAGGGCAGAAATTCTGAGATTTTCTTTCCCCAGGGGGAAATTGTGCTGTGCTTCCTCCAGAAATTCCCAGCTTCCTGGGTAAGGCTGGGGTTAACGGGATGGTGCCCGCTGTGATTTCTCCTTGTGCTTTCTCAGATGGCTCTGAGCCACGTGGGGCAAATCTCCTTTCTGTCCTGATGCACCGCTGCCATAAAACATTGCTATCACAGATGTCTTCTGCCTCAGTTTCCCTGACCTTAATTATCTTTTTAATGTTATTTTGCTACTATGCAGGGTGTGGTTTTTTTTGTTGATGTCCTAACTTTATAGTTAAATCTCGCAGTAATTTTAAAATATCTTAGTTGCTCTGCTGAGTGCAACGGTGTGGGTCTGTCAGCATTAGGATTGCAGGCATAAGCTGGATAGGGCGGTGGCAAGTCTCCTGGCCGCAAGCGTGGCGTGATGTGAGCCTTCCCCTCCAGCGTAGGCACGTGGCCTCTTTCGTGCCCATTGAAAAAACAAGGCTAGGGAGGAAGAGGATGGATTTCAGCCCTTGCAGCCCCCTCTCTGCTTGCTGAGCATCTTCCTGGAGGTGACCTGGAGAGAAAATCCCTTCCTGCTATCCAGATGTGCAGTCCATGGCGGGTTGAGGATGCTCTCTCACAGCTCCTGTATGTCTCTGTCCCAGGTGGGAAGAGGAGAAGACAGGAGATGGGGTAAAGTGGAAGCAGCTGGAGCACAAAGGCCCCTACTTTGCCCCCCTCTATGAGCCGCTGCCCGATGATGTCCAATTTTATTACGACGGTAAGTCTGTGTTGGCCAGAGAGGGGGACGGTTGTCTGGAGGCAGGTGGAGTAAGAGGTGGCACTTCTCTCGGGGGAAACGATCCCTCACCCAAGTAGAGAGCCAACATATCCCTTTTTATCACTGAATGCCGAGCTGAGGCCAAGGGGTTTGGCCCGCGCTGAGTTACGGAGAGTTATTTAGCGCTAATGAGCCCACGATGCTTGTGGACGTGTGTGCCTTGTGCGTCCCCCCTGCGCAGAGCATCCCAAGGTAAAGTAAGGGCTCACGCGTGTGTCACAGCAGCTTTGCCCGGAGTTGGAGGTGCCGTCCTGCAACCGTGCAAGGATCTGGGACTGCAGCTCAGCTGCTGCCCTGAGTTTCCCCAGGGGAAGCAACCAGTCTTGATGCTGTTGCTCGAGGTCCTCGTGCACCGTCCACTCTCCGTTGTGAAGCTGATGCCTTACAGCGACTCAGTGCATCAGTAAGGGGCTGAATGGATCCAGGATGGATCCAGGCCTCTTCTGTCACCCTAGGATTTCCCACTGCGAGTGCCAGGCTCTTGTCTTCTCCCAGCTCCAGCCCTGAGCTGTTTTTTGTTAGATTGCAGGAAGGAGGCAAGGAAGGACCCTAGGGCTCAGCCAAAGGGTAGTGGAGGTGGGATGAGACAGTGGCTCCATTTCCCATGGGGTCTTGGTCCTCCTCAGCCCTTGGGAACTATTGGAGCTCATGAAAACCCAGATGGTTCCCATTCTGTGTGTTTCTTTTTTACCGGGGGGTGAGGGGGGGGATAGAAGTAACAATTTGGGGAAAAGACTTGTCAAGCAACGCTAGTGTCACCAGAGGGCGCTGCTGGGACATCGATGGGGCTGTCAGTTTTTTTAATTTTGCTTTTGGGTTTTTTGGCTCTCTGAGTAGGGCCCTGCAGCTGTCTGTGGTTTCGTATGGGGCTGCGCATCCCTGTATCCTGGACCTCGAGCAGTTGGAGGCACACCTGGCCCTTGGTACAGGGATACAGTGGGTTGCATACCTCTGCACTGGGAAACTTTGTCCCAGGGTCTTGGGTGATGTTAGCTCATTTGCTGAGAAGTGTAGTGGTTCCTGGATGAAAACATGTTTGTGCCTGCGCAACAGCCTTGAGCAAGGGAGCGTGTCTGATCTGAAGCACGTAGGTTGCTAGGGGCATGGGCTTGCACAGGTCTGCTATGAAGCTGTGACCCACCATGTCCGGCAACTCAGCTGGAGGTCGGGAATCCCCAAAATTGGAGCTTCTGGCACAAGCAGAATTGAACTGTCCCTTGGAGCTCTATGAAGTGCTTTTCCTGCAGCTTGCTTAGGAAATTTATTTTTAGAAAGTATCCGTTTCCCAGGAGGAGCCGAGATATTCCTGTGAAATGATGGGGAAATACACCACTCACATGGACTTCATTGCTTCAGAGAGGCGGTGGCTTTGCCGCCTCCGAGATGTGATCCAAGACCCAGTAAACAACCACAGGAGGCTCTTAGATCTGTTGCCATTAGACAAGTTTATTCTTTGAGCTTCCTACGATCACCTCGTCACATGGAAAATGTTTTGAAAAGAAACATCTCCAAGGGGTATCCTGGCTGCTTCAGCACAGTCCTGTACCTGGAGGGGTGGAAGTGATGAAGGTTGGAAAGTGAGCCTTTCCATGTTGTCCTGTGTCACCAGTGAAGAACACTGTGACCACAAGTTTGGGACTTGTCCTCATATGGCAGCTGCTGAAACCCCATGGCTCAGTGACCTTAACATAAATCAGGATTTTCACTTGCCTGGGAAAGAAAATGAAGCATGTGATCGACTGTGGCAGCAGTCCAGCTGTGCCGCATGCTTGAGGTATTGATCTGCTAGCAAGGCCGTGCGTGGTGCCAGGTCCCCGTTTTTGCACCGTGAGTGCAGAGACTCGCCAAAGACCGCTCAGGGCTGGGCTATCTGTGTAACCCGTGCTAATGCATTGCCTCTCTTCCTAGGTAAACCTCTGAAGCTGAGCTTGGCCACCGAGGAAGTTGCCACCTTCTATGCAAAAATGCTAGATCATGAGTATACAACCAAGGAGATTTTCCAGAACAACTTCTTCAATGACTGGAGGAAGGTATCTTCCCTATGGGGGCTTGCTTGTTGCCAGTCTTCAGTGTTAAACCCCCAGTGTTAAAAGCAGGATTCCTAGGCAGATCAGGGGATGCGGTGGATGGGAGTGATGCGAGAGGGAGGTGATGCTTTTTCTGTGGCTTAGCTTTTTCTTTCCTTGGTCCTTTTGGGTTTGGGTGAGGGCTTGCTGTCTGCAGCATCCTTGAGTGTTTTGCACTGGCACTTAGTGTCAACCTTAGGTTTATTGATACTACCCAAGAAAGCAGGCGCTGGGTCTTGCAAGCAGCCCCATGAGCGTGTTGGGAAGTGTGTACTCACTTGCGTCCCTCTGAAGAATTAATTTTGCTAGCTAGCGCTCGACATCTCCATTTTGCCTCTTTGCTTTACCCAGCCCCTCTGATCTCTCTTGCTCAGGAAATGACCCCAAAGGAGCGGAAAATAATCAGACACCTGGACAAGTGTGACTTCAAGGAGATCCACAAGTACTTTGTGGATAAAAGTGAGGCACGGAAAGCTCTCTCGAAAGAGGAGAAGCAGGTGAGGTTTCTGTGATGTCTGGGGCTGGCTGATACATTTGGGGCCCAGTTAAGGTGTTTCCATTCTTCTAGGCCAGGAGTTTCACTGCCTCCCTTCCTGGTGGGTTATGCCCTAGCTTGGGAGCTCTTTGGCCTTTGAACCAGCTCCCATCTCTCCATCGCACTGCTCTTCCTCAAGCTTATCTGCAGATGCTGTGCATTTCCTGGCTTTGCAGGCTACCAGTCATCCTTGGACCATGGTTTGGGGTCCTGCTCAGAGGACGTTGCTCCTTGCTAAGGTGCTGGTGGCACCCAGGCTCTGCTCCCTTGATCTCCGAGGCTGGCACAATATCATGGTGCTGGCCTGAGGATTTGTGAAGTGACTGGAGATGAGCCATGTGTTGAGAGTGGGCTTAGGTCCATGCTAAACTCTATTTTTAGCTCTTCAAAGCTCTACCTTTCCTGGCTTGCTTCCCCTTGGGAATGGAGGGTGTCAGGCACGAGTCATGGGGTTTTGGCTCTGTCCTGTGGGATGACGGTGGGATGGTGCTCGTTTCAGAAGCTGAAAGAGGAGGCGGATAAGATCCAGGAGGAGTATGGGTACTGCATCCTTGATGGGCACCGGGAGAAAATAGGCAACTTCAAAACCGAGCCGCCGGGGCTGTTTCGTGGCCGTGGTGACCACCCCAAAATGGGCATGCTGAAGAAAAGGATCATGCCTGAAGATGTGGTCATCAACTGCAGCAAGTGAGTTGCTGTGGGGAGAGCTGAGCTTGTGGGGCCAGGTTTGGGACGGGTCAATGGTACATATCCTGTGTCCAGAGTTGCTGTGGGATTTTGCTGTCCGTCTCCTGCAATCACTCCTTTGCAGTCCCTGACACTTAAATTCACCTGAGCGCTCCTCTGTCACCTCCTTTTCTGGATACCTCCTTTGCAGTCAGGTCTGGCTTTAGTTTCTCTGTGGATGTGCAGTAGCTGGGGAGGCCATTCAACAGCTTATCAGTGCTGGCACCTTTTGCCAGACATCAACTGCAAATACTGCAGTGGTCCTATGGCCCCTGAAGAAAGGATGACAGTGTGTCCTTCTCCTGTGCTCTCCTTCAAAATGAGGCATTCCTCCTCACTTTACAAGTCCCTCGTGCTGGCCAGAAGTATCAGGTTCCTCACTGCAGGGAGCAAAAGTAGCAATAAGTTGGGAGCGTTTTTCTACCTTTCAGTATGTAAGTTGGATTGATCTTAAGATCTTGAAAGAAGATCTTGTGGTCTTATTTCAAAGCATGTCCTCACTCCCCATCAGCCTAGCAACTTCTCAGTTGTTCTTAGCATCTAAAGTGTAAAGACCTGATTGTGTTGGGGAATAATTTGAGGGGAAGTCTATTTTTCCTGTAAGTAATGCTGGAATTTCTGGAGCTTTGCCCACAGCGAAGAAGCATTTGAGCTGCTGACCTATTTCTTCTCCCTCTGTGGCCTCTCCAGTGCTTAGTGCCGCTGTGCCTGATGTGGGAGGAGGCTCAGGGCTGTAACCTTGTTCTTGCCCACAGGGACTCCAAGATCCCTGAGCCGCCAGCGGGCCACAAGTGGAAGGAGGTGCGCTTTGACAACACGGTCACCTGGCTGGCCTCATGGACTGAAAACATCCAGAACTCCTTGAAATATATCATGCTGAACCCCAGCTCCAAGCTAAAGGTCAGAGTGATGCTGCTGTTCAGCAGCACCATTTTGAGACACTGACCTTTTGCCAGGTGGAAAAATCAGGGTAAAGCAGAGATGTGCCCAGTTGACAAAAAATATATATATTTTTTTTTAAAAGAAAAAAAAAAAGATGGGGTGGGGGAAGACTCGTAGATTAATTGGGATGCCCTTGGTAGGGAAGAGTAAGGCAGAAATGACCACTTTAAGCATCAAACCTGTTCCTGGTGACAAATCCCTGCTGTCAAACCTGTGCCCCACTGCTCACCTGCATTTGGGGAAGGCAGCTAAAAGCTGGGCAGGAGCTGAGAGGGTCTGTGGGAGACTTAGAGCCCATGGGGGTGGGTTTGTTCAGGCCAGCAAACTGGGCAGGAGGAGGTGGAAGTGCTGACTTTAGTGCTGCTTGAATTGAAGCGTGTGAACACAGTGGGGAGGAGAAAGTGATTTAAAGCTGTTTCCAGTCCTCAAAGCAAGTAGGGATGCAACACAGTGTCAGAGGAGGCAGGCAAAAAAACCTGACTGCTTGGACAGCAGATCCTGCTAGGTGTACCAGGAGGTTGATGCCCCGGGGCTGGGACTGGGGAAACCAGATGTTCTGGCATGCCTAGCATGGCATCTGCATCGATATGGAGAGACTATTCCCAGCTCAGATCCTGCTGAGGAATCGTTAATTTTATCCCAAAAGTTGGGATCTGCTGGCCCGTACTTGCTCTGTGGTCCAGCCTCTGCTCATGTTATGTGCAACTTCTTCCTTTTCACTCCCAAGGCCAGATGAAAGTTGGGAACCATGTGGAAGTGGTTGCACAAAGCACATTGCATTGGTCTGTGCCAGTGGTGTCCGAGCAGCAATGATTGTGGCCGTACAGCACTGGAGCACTTGGTTGCTTGCTTGCTGTGCGCTCTGCCTGAGCAGTTGGAGGGCACCTCCAGATCAAGAGCACTTCAGATGCAGTGGCGAGCCTGGGTCTGGAGCAGCCAGCAGAGGGCATAGAAACCCCAGCTGAGCCTTTTCTGCTCTAATGTTTCCAGTTCATTGATTAAAACAAACAAACAGTGGTTATTGAGCAATATTTAGACCCTGGAGGTTGTGTCCTCAGGACAGGGTCTAGCTTGAGGGGATGGACAGAAGATGGGGTGCTAGATGGAAATGTCTCTGCTTTCCTTCACAGGGGGAGAAGGACTGGCAGAAGTATGAGGTAGCCCGGCGCTTAAAAGATGTTGTCCACAAAATCCGTGCTCAGTACCAAGCCGACTGGAAGTCCAAGGAGATGAAGAAGCGGCAAAGAGCAGTGGCCCTCTACTTCATCGATAAGGTACCTATCGCCTCACCCTGGCCCCCAGACCCCTTGTCCCCATTGGGGTTGGGGCTTAGCTTATCGTATCTCTCCCCTCTGTGTTTTTCTTGGTGTCCACTGGCAGTACTAGCTGGGGTTGCTCCAAGGCCATGGATCATGGTGACTCTAGCTTTCTGCTGATCATTGTGTGAGGCTGCTGGTTTTGGCAATGTGTGGGTTGTACAGATCCCCGGCCTCTCCCAGAACTCATATCTTTCAGTGATGGTAAAGTCCCCACTGGAGAGCTAGACAATTCTATTCGGAGGCTAGAGTTCAGGGCTTCTCGGAGCAAGGGTAACCTGCTGCTGGCGCCAGTTCCCATTTGGTTTGCAGTGGGGCCCCAGCAGCCTATTCAGTGTGGCATTGTCCTGAGAAAGCTTTTTTTCCTAGTGTCCTGCTTGACGGTCCCTTCATGGCCCACTTAGTAACCATAGATTACCATAGACAGGTTTGGGGTGGACGTCTCAGATGCATCTCCTGTGTGCCCTTCTAGCTGGCCCTACGAGCTGGCAATGAGAAGGAAGAAGGGGAGACGGCGGACACGGTTGGCTGCTGCTCCCTGCGTGTTGAGCACATCAAGCTGCATCCCAAGCTGGATGGGCAGGAGCATGTAGTGGAATTCGACTTCCTCGGGAAAGACTCGATCCGCTACTACAACAAAGTGTCGGTGGAGAAGCTGGTGAGTAGGGCAGAGATGGAGGCAACGGTGGGTGCAGTAAAGTGATGCAGGGTTAACTGGGTGGCTTGGTTCACTCCCTAGTCTGTCAGTCCCCAGTCTGCATCTGACACATGGTGAAGATATCTCCTGTGTATTAATCTTGTGATGAGAGCATGTGCCTGAGATGCAAGGATGATGGGTGACAAGGAGCAGTGCACGTATGCTGAGGCTGGCACGGGGGGGAAAATTTAGGGTATGGGTCTCAAGGGTGTTTATTTTAGCCCATGAATCTTTTAATGTGAGATACACAAGCAATGTGGCAGCAGAAACCGTGAGAGAAAAGCCCTGTCTTCTGCTGGGGCATCCTCAGTTGACTGGTGGGGATTTAGGACTAGAAGCTTACCCAGTGCTTTTCTTTTTGCGCATGGGATAGATAACCTTAAGGCTGTTTGTAGGGAAACTGCAATGCCGGGGGTAACAGTGGTGGAGAAAACTGAGATCATGACACCACTGTTGACTTGAGGTCCCAGTAGAAGCTCTTTGCGTGGAGCGGACCAGCAGTATGGTATGATGCATATTCCATGACAGAGTAGTCTGAATCAAAATCTGTTGGGATGAGGCCTTGGGAACAGAGAAGAGAAGGAAGCATCTGGGAGAGACTTGCTCTTTGTTCCTGAACTGGGCATTCCTTTTCTCCTAGGTCTTCAAGAACCTGCAGCTTTTCATGAAGAACAAGGACCCGGGAGATGACCTCTTTGACAGGCTCAACGTGAGTCGTAGCCTCTCTGCCCTTGAAACAGTGTTGACAGCCTGGAGGGGTGTAAATGGCCTTGTGACACCCCAGTCCAGCCTGTGGGTTCCCTGTTTCTCCTTGGTAGAGAGCCTGCAGGCTGTAGTGGTGTTGCATCCTTGTCATCTGTCACCCTGATTTTTAACTCTTCCAGAGCGGCTGGTGCTGCTACTTGAACCTCTTGTGGGATGCTGTGATATTTTTTCAATACTCTTGCTGACAGCATCTCTTGTTTTCCTGAATCCAGGCTTAGCTGCCTGCCCGTACCTGAGAGTAACCCGTGTAACTGCTGAGGAGAGGGCTTTCTACTCGTTCCCCCTTTTATCTCATCTATCTCCCCTGCCTGCCCAGCCACATGTTATCTGGGGTATTGTTGGAGGTGTCAAACCTCAGACTTTGACGCTTTTGCGCCTCTCTGTGGCTCAGCAGAAGTGTGAGAGGCTGCATCAAGTATGAGACCACTGGAGAGATGTGACACAGCCTTTCCTCCTTCCTTGTGAGTCACCCCCCTTGCAAAGACTTGCTTCCTCTTCCTCCCTCGCGTGGGTCGGGGGTGATGCCCCCATCCCCTATAATGTCACCTATCTGCCTACATCCCTTATAAAGCCACTTGCCCGTCTTTCCTCTGCAGAAGCTACTCCTCTCTAGTTACACGGGCTTTCTCTAAAAGGGTCGATCTTGGTAAAAACTAAGGCTTCCCCTAAAGCCTAAATGATTTTGGTTTTAGCATCTTCTATCTCTGATCTGACTGAAGCCCCACGGACTATGTAAAGCAAAAGTATTGGGTGTGATATGTGAGATGTGGCATTGGATGCAAGACGTACTCTTGGGCATAGATGAGCAGAAGCTGTTGACTTTCAGAGAGGTTCTGCATGAATTTTGGTGGAGTATGTGCCAATTTATGGTAGACGAGGGCCTGACCCTCATCTACCTTAGGTAGATCTGCAAGCTACAGGGTCTTTATGCCTATACTTGCTTGTTTGAAGGTCTGAAAAGCGTGTGCTTTGTTATCCTGTCTTCTGCTTGTTGTGTTCCTTACCTTTTTTCCATCTTTGTCTCATCCTCCTTCTTCCAGACATCAATCCTGAACAGACATCTTCAGTATTTAATGAACGGTTTGACTGCCAAGGTGTTCAGGACCTACAATGCCTCCATCACCCTGCAGGAACAGCTCAAAGCACTCACTAATTGTAAGGCAATGTTTACAGTATCACAGACTGTCTCATGAGAAGCAGTGGGCTCAGAGATTTCTGTTCTTTGCCTCGAGGTCCACAGAAACACCTGCTCCTCCACAGCAGATAGCATACCATATTCAAAGTGATATGTAACTTAACTAGGGGCCTGTAGCATTTTGTGAACTGTCCTAAGTGAGAAATCAAGTTACCCAGTCTGCGATAGTCCCACTAACTGATAGCCAAGATGGGAATATTTTTTCTGTTCCTTGTATGGTTGGTTGCATTGTTTTTGCCTTCCTCTGCTAAAAGAGCAATGAGGCACAATTCAGTAGTTCCCAAAATGGTTTCTCAATGTCCTTTGCCTTCTCTTGAGAAACTGGCTCTGCTGGTTGGGGAAAGGATGAGGAAGGCCAACGACTGTTTTAGTCTGTTCTCCCTTCCTGGGATCCCAGAGAGAAGTCAAATAGTGATGCTTTAGTTTATTTCCAGCTGAAGACAACGTTGCAGGAAAGCTCCTCTCCTACAACCGAGCAAACAGAGCCGTGGCCATCCTATGCAACCACCAGAGGTCCACACCGAAAACCTTTGAGAAGTCAATGCAAATCCTCCAGACCAAGGTGATGCAGATTAAACTCTGAGACTCCCCCTAGACTGATCCCACTTGTAGATCTGTTTCTTTGAGCGGGGAGAGGAAGGGTTAATAATCTAATGCCTAAAGAGATAACGTTGATCAAGAGTGGTGGGGAGTGAACCAGAACTAGAGGCTCTTGTTAACCAGTGCAGGGACAGCATCAACCCAGGAACTGAAAGGGAGGTGGGGAAGATTGAACAGAGGATAAAGCATGTTTGGCACAGAGAGTTCTTCCTCACTTGGTGTATTGAGACCAAGCTGGGTGCCTTTTGGGATGACGCAGTTCAAATACGGTTGAATCCAGGACCAGGAGCTTGGGTGCTCTTGTATGAGTGTTCACACGACCAGGTGAAATTTAGCAGGTCTGCTCTGGAAATACCTCACACTATTATTTTTAAGTGTTCTGAGCTCTTCCATTCCTACTCTGTTGATGAACTTGGGGTTTGCAGTGCCTCTAGCCACTCTAGCACTCTCAAAGCAGTCCATCGCGAGCTGTTGCTCAAGAATAACAGGCCAGAGCTGCAAGTGTTCTTGGCATCAGTGCTTTGAGGGTATTTTGCAAGATGCCAAGAAATGCTTGAGTTCCAGCAGGTGCTTCAGGTGCTGGACACTGGGGCTGGGGGAAGGCCTGATGAGAAATTGAGGAGCAATGTAACAAAGGAAAGCGAGAAGGGGAAGCAACTGAAATTTCCTCCATGGAGGACAGAAGCATCACTAGTATTTGTCTTTGCAGATTGATGCCAAGAAGCAACAGCTGGAGGAAGCCCAGCTAGAGCTGAAGAAAGCTGAAGATGAACTCAAAGACAAAAATGATGCCAAAGCAGAGGCGTAAGTGGCTCTTGCTTATAAGCCTCATTTGCAGAGGCACTTATGTGTCTGAGGCCTGTGGGTGGTATAGTCAGGTCCAACACCCTATATGTGGCTCATCAGAACGGAAACACCCATGCTTGGGTACTGGGCGCTTCCTGTCCCAGGCAGATAGGTGGAGGTCTTGATGGTTCCCTGCAAGAACAAGATTGCAAAGAGCTCCTTGTGGAGAGTTTCTTTGTGCTAGGCCACATCTCTGAAATCTCACTCTTCAGCCCAGAGGTACTGGCTTGGACCTACCCTACAAATGCAGTGATGTAAAGGATGCGTGGCCCAGTGTCAGAGCTGCAAATACACAGACTGGCCCTGGCACATGTTTCCATGAGGGGGACAGTGTTGGATCGTGGCATATCTGATGTCTGCAGCAACTGTTGCATGATGCCTGTGAAAATTTGCTCCCTCTCTCTGAGCCCAGATGTGACTCAGTGCCCAGAGACAGGAGGCAGTGGGAAGAGAGAAATGAGGCTTGTATTTTATGTGTTCTGCTGTGAGGTTTCTTGCTTTCTGCTCATGTCCTGTGTTGGTGAAATGCAGAGAAGGTTGGCAGAGATACTGGTTGCTCAGGAAGCCTGGATTTGAAGAGACGGTCTCCGTTGCTGTGGGCTTTTGTGTTTATCTGACTTTGGCGCTAATGATGCGGGTTAAAAAAATTGTCCTATCTCATCAAGTGAAAGCGCTTGAGAAGTAGGCTAGTACTAATAGCATCTTCCACTTACCATTTTAGAAACGTCTCTAGACTCAGTCCTGCAGGACTTAGCGTGAGTGCAGAGACTGTTCTGAGCCGAAGCTTGTTAGCTTCTGATTATGGTCCCAGGCAGCAGCAGGCCAGGAGAAATGCTCTGTTTCACCTCTGCTCTTCTTTTCACCTTTGACATGTTGTCTGTGTTGCTCTTCCGCCCTCAGCAATGTGCAGAAGAAGAAGAAGTTGTTGGAGAGACTAGAAGAGCAGCTGGCCAAGCTGGAAGTCCAGGCCACGGACAAGGAGGAGAACAAGCAGATCGCTCTGGGCACGTCCAAGCTGAATTACCTGGACCCCAGGATTACCATAGCCTGGTAGGTCTTGGGTATGCTCTGAGGCAGATGCTCCTCTAGAGACGTCCTTGTCTGTAGACAGATCACCTAGCCCTGCTCGTGGGGGAGCAAGCATGCTCCAGAGCACTGTGCCTTTGACAGAACAGAATAGACTTTGTCACAAGCTGGTTAGAGAAACCCATCCAGGCTCTGGAGGTGTTTGGGGGAAGGTGATCAAAGTCTAAAGCTGAAGCTTCCCTTGCTGCAAATTACTATTTGCAGCAGATAGCCTTTCGAGGTTTAGGACAAGGAGGGTCAGTTTGGACATCTTTGGTGTCAACAGTGGCGAGGCACAGGTAATTTATTAGGGAGCTTGGGGGTGGGTAGCACAGCAACATGTGACGTCCCTCCACTGCGTTGTGCTCCTGTGCAGGTGCAAGAAGTTTGGCGTGCCTATCGAGAAGATCTACAACAAGACGCAGAGAGAGAAGTTTGCCTGGGCAATCGACATGACTGACGAAGACTTTGAATTCTAAGAAAATGCCTTTCCTGTTACCTCATGCTCTTTTGGTGCTGTTGGAAGCTTTTTACATGCTGCAGCAGTCGTTGCAGGGATGAGGGGTGGGGGAAAGTCTAGTGGAACAATTTGATACAGGTATTTTGTGCTATTTTTGTATGAAAAGAAAAACACGTGGTTTCCAGTCGAAACAAGTATCGCTAACTTGTGACACTTTTCCTGACTGCGGTCACTTTAACATGAACTTTTAACTCCTCTCCAGTTAGAACTGCCAAGTGCTTTGGATCTCTTTCTCCTCCTCTTCTTCCAGAGTCTGGGAAGAAGATTGATTGAGGGTCTTAATTGTGCAGATAAATAAGATAAAATGGTCTAATCCCATCTCCTCTCTGTATTGAAGATGCGCTGCCTTTTTAAGACTCGGAATTAGCCTGACGGGAAACGTTAAGCAATGACAGCGCTAAAAGAGGCAGCTGCAGTATAAGGCCTGGGCCTGGGTCATGGATGCATTGGGAGAAGGGAGATCCTCAGGGTTTTACATTACAGGGTATTTTGTGCCCTTTCACTTTCAAAAGGGGAGAAAATCGCACAATTTTTACAAACATAATCAAAGTATAAAAGTTTTCTGCCAGGGAGGCGATGTCATTGCAGTAGGAGAAGCTCTGTCCGAGAAAGCTGGTTTTATGAATGGAGGGCTGAAAATCACCTTGCTGTGAGCAAAGAGTACTTGAATCACCTGTATGCGGTGTAGCCTTGATCTGGGAGAGAAGGTCTCATTTGGGTCCATATTTTTCCCCCACGTATTTCTGTGGGCTCAGCTCCCTGTAGCTGTAGAATGGCACCGGTAGAAATATATGCTGCAGCCATCGATTTCACACTGGAAAAGGAAAAGGATGATGCTGGCTGCGGGGCTGGAATGGACTACAGAGGGATGTGGGAGTGCTGGGAAGCAGCTAGCAGTACCAATTTTGCTGTCGCTGTGACTACGTGGGATGACAGCTTCGTCACCAAGCGTGCATCTCTCCATGGTCCCGTTTCACTGGGAAATGCCCGCTGCTGGGCACAGAGCATTAGCATAGGGAAGGATAGCATAAAATGATGACGCTTGCTGTGCAATTGGCCGTTTCTCAGTAGAAACGGTGAGATCTGCATGTACCTGGCAGCAGTCAGCTTATGCAACAGCAAGTCTTTGAGCGTTAAGTAAGCTGTTGCATTGGCAGCAAAGCCTTCTTGCATCTCAGGGCTGGTGTTCAGGTTGCTGTAGTCCAAAGCGTTCAGAGTCTCCAGTGTGTTTGTTTACAGCTGTTTGTTCTTGTGTTCACATTATTTAAATTACTGGTATTTCAGTTGAAAGTCAGATCCTTGAAACATGTTTCATTAAAGCTGGAAATGATTTTCCTGAATATTGGTGACCGGAGTTTGGAGGCTTTTTGCAACTCGCCCAAGATGCTGCTGTGATGAGAGCCAAGGTGCAGAGGTCTGAGATGGGGGGCAGTGTGCCTATAACAAGGACCTGTGTGTATACAGTTGTCTGCAGGGATTTAAGCTGGATAGGAAATCCTTTGCCTTCAAGCAAAGAGCCTGCCCACAGATCTCAAACACATTCGTGGTTGGTCCCCAAGGTCCTTAAGGGCCTGTATGCAAAATTGAGCCACCAAAATTTAACTGCTGTGTGCTGACTGAGCCATGACAAACACGAGAGAAAATGCATGGATGAGGCCAACACAGTTTTATCTCATATCGGTGGTGGTTTTTGAGCATGCACACGCTGGCTCTCCAACTTGGCTGAGATGGGGCAGCTTATGATGCTGTGATAACTGGACTTTCTCTCCAAGCCCCAAAAGCTCATGTCGGGTATATTAAGGCAACTGAATCCTAAAGTGTGGATCAGAATTACTTTCATTGTTGGCAAAAGTGAAAGGTAATTTTTTTTCTCTCTCTTACGCTGGCCCCTCTGCCAAGGCTAGACTGGTTATCAGCTGTAAAAACGACCGGCAGGAGCTGCCAACTATGCCCTGACACCTGTGTTGGGCTCGGCCCTGTGAACCCAGGGGAAACAATTTGGTCCCAGCGCATCACAAATATTTTTCTGCCTGCCCTGCTACATGCAGCCTGATGCTGTTGTCCTCCAGAGCTATCTGACTTGTAGAAGGAGAAACTGCTTAAGATGAATATTCACTGGTAACTGTGGCATCCTGACTAAGGGGAGAAGTCAATAATTCGTTCAGAGCCCCCAGAGAAACACAGATCCTCTTTTTCCCCAGGGAACCATTGCCAGGAGCAGATAAAGGAGCAAGATGCAAGGGAGTAGAGCCTTTCTGGATGTTTGCATTGAACCAGTGTGTGTGTGTGTGTGTGTATGTATATATGTATTTATATTTGAGTATTTTCTAGAGGAAAAAAGTCACACAAGCTTTATGTGAGAGAAAGGAGAGTGGCACTGGTAAGAACAGCTGCAGGTGTTTGCACTGCTGGTGAGCAAGCAGTGGAAAAGTCACTCAGAAAGCAAGTCCTGCTGTAGCCTTGGAGGGAAATCACATAACTTGTTCCTTGGCCTCTCCTGCAGCAAGTTCCCGTCAGCGCTGCAATCCCCTGCCTGGGGCAGCTGGCTGCAGACCTGTTGCGAGCTTAGCCATGCCCAAAGGCTGGGTAATTGCTGTCCCACGTGTTCTGTTGGTCTCCACCGCAGTTCTCACTTTTGCTTTTCCTTCCGCTTATTTGTGAACCCTCTTGAAGCGACGGGGTTTCAAACTCGTGAGCAGCGTATGGAGCCAGACAGAGATGGGGAAGCTTCACCTTGCTGCTCTGCGGCGTCCGGAGCAAAGCCACAAAGAGTAACTGAGAGCCTTTGCTGGGATGGTGGGCTCCACAAAGCAGACGCTGGCTGTGCTGCCTCTATCGGCAGTGTTAACGGGGCTCTGCTTTCCTCGGCAGCTCCCCTGTCTCATGTCTGTGCTTCTTGCACCTTTCCTAAAGGCTATGGCTGAAGCAAAATTGAGGCCACACAATGGTAAAAAGAGATGGGCTAATGTTGCTGGACACCCTGTGTTTCCCTCTTGCGCTGGAGCCAGCAAGGAGGGCTGGGCTGGCCGACAGGCTTTGTGTAAGGGTGAAGTGGTCCTTGGCCGCGTGCAGGTGCTCTGAGACTAAGGGCTGCAAAGACCTGCTGGTGTCAGTTCGTAAAAATTACTGGCTATTGTAGGAGCTTGATGAAGCATCAAGACTTTCCCCTGAAGGGTTTTCCTCTGGACTATGTTGTCACACAAAGCAGTTCTGTGAGGCTGGGACATTTCTATCAAAAACCTTAGTGAAACCGAGCTTGGAAATCCATGTGCGTGGGAGGTATGAAGCAAAAATAAGGTAGAGAGGAAATGTTTTTATCTAGGTATCAGATACTCTGCCCTGGGGTGTGGGTAATGCAAAGTGTTAAGGAGTTACTCTGATAAGCATATGGAGTGTCCCCCTGGCCCACAGCCATAAGCAAGTGAGATGCAGGTTGGAGAAGCTGAGCTCCTCGCTGTTGACAACATCACAGCAGCACAATGCAGCAATATATGATCTGGCCTAATTCCTAATCGGCCAGGGATCTCCCACCACTTGGGACCCTTTGGAGCAGGAATGTGTCCCCATCATTGAAATCTACTAGTGTAGGGCCCCTCTCTTCTCCCAGCCCATGTTTTTGAGTTATTTGGTGATACTAAAGCAGTATTAATGCACTTAGAGCACCGTGCTTGCCTTGGGCCCTTCCAGAGAGGTTTCAAACTCAGCTTCTCTAATGAGGTCTTTTCTGTAGACACATAAAAGCTTATACTTTGGTGCCTAAGACATTAGGTAGCCCAAAGCCAAAGTACCAGCTGTTTGTTTTTGCATTTTTCTTTGCAACCACTTCTCTCTTTTTTTTTCCTTTTAAAGTTGGAAAAAAAAAAAAAAAAAGGACAAAAAGGGAAGATGTGGTCTCAGATAAAACCAGAAGTGATTTCCTGTCTTGCAACTTGTTGACTGCTGATGTGTTTTTCACAAAATCCTGTTCATGTTGGTTGGGTGGAGCCTGCAAGGCCAATTCACTAGGAATTGAGCTGGCTACCCACACTGATGCTGGGATGGGCTTAGGGTAACTGTAGTTTCATAACGATGCTCAAAAGCCTTCTGGTGACCAACATGCCTGTCTCCCTGCCTGCAGGCTGTGGAAGTCCCATAATGTGTGGCAGCAGATGGACGAAACTGATACTGTGGCTGCTAGACAAGATAAACTTCCAGGTCGTAGAAGGTAGGTGGTAGCGAGAAGTTATTCTGGTTTTGCTTTGGCATCTGGTTGCATGTGTCCAGCTCCATCCTAAACTACTGTGCTAGAATCACTGAGGTGAGGAGGGATCTGTGGGGGTCTCTGGTCCAGCCTCCAGCTCAAAGTAGGGCTGACTGCAATCAGTTTGCTCAGGGCCTTCTCCAGCCAAATGTTGATATCTTTAAGGAGGGAGATTCCACTGTCTCCACTCTGAGCCACTGTTTCAGTGCTTAACTACTGCCCTGGTGAAATTTTTCCCGTGTATCTACTTGGAATTTCCCTTGCTGCATCTTGTAACTCGCTGCTTGTCCTTCCTCTGTGCACCTCTGAGGAGAGTCTGACCTTGACCTCTGTATAACCACCTCCCATTAAAGTAGCTGAAGACAATAACAGTAAATTAATCTCCCTTTAGCCTGCTCCTCTCCAGCATATCCTGCTGCATGGGGTTATTTTGTCCCAGAGGCTTTTTGTTTGCTTTTGTTCAACTTCGTGAGCTTTGAGCTTCACCTTCCCCTGAGCAGCAGAGGGATGTGGAGTGAACTTTGTGGTTGAAGGACGTAGGGCCATCTTGATCTACAGATAAGGGAATTATAAGCAGTATTTCTCTCCATACATATACCACCATGGGAAGCTGTTTGAGCAGCTGGAGGCTCTGATAGATAGCTATGTCCTTGCTTTCCAGGATGTTGCTCCTGCATCGGCATCTGGAGAGAAGGGAACAAGAAGACCACATGTTGGCAACTTTTGCAGAAACCAAAGCCCTTGGTTCAAGCACTGCTCATCAGGAATGCTCCTGCACGCTGCTTTCTCCTGAAGATGACACAATGTCTTGATACACAGCTAAAAGATTTTTGACCACTGCTGACCAAAATGTGCATCGCCCTCCTGTTTGATAGAGCTGCTTCCCAAGCATGATTTTCCTTAGTGGTCCAGCCTGCCAGTGGGATGGGCACCACTGCTCCACCCCAGCCCATCAGGGCTGTGTCAGATGGAGAGGAGCCCTGGCAGGCAATCTGAAGAAGGGCTATTGATCAAAGCAGCTTTGCTGCTTTTTCGTCTGCTTAATGACAGGGCCTTTGCTCACTCATAGGTAGTTCAGAGAGATGCATTTTTGGCTGATTCATCTTAATTAGCGTAGAGAGGGAAGTGGGTGTGCTAAAACTCCTCAGTGATGAGCATTTGCTGTTGAACTATTTCTTATGCCTTGCATCTGTTACCTGGTGAGCTATCAGATTAGGAGAAAACAAAACAGCTGTAGTCTGGCAGACATGTGAAAGGTGGGAAACCCCTGAGGGGATGTGAGGAAGAGAATTATGAAGGGTTTCCAGAGAGGGTTTTTTTGTTTTCTTCCCTTTTCTTCCCTTGAAGCCTGATACTGCAAAACAGAAAAAAATTGAGGAAAAAATAGAACAGAAAGGGGAATATTTTTGCCAGGATGGATTCTGAGAGGAAATGGCTAGAGCAATATTTAAGTGAGACTATCACTGCTGCACTGCAGTCCTTCTGTCTTGGAAAACAACTAAAGGAGGTATCCAGTTTAGCAGGAGGCTGTGGTTTGACACAAGTAAAATACATGCTTAAGAAGCTCCCTTCGTTTTCACAGTTACACTCTGCATCCATCAATAGTCAGCCAAATTTGAATTGCTGTAAGGTAAGCTCAAATTGGACAGAGGTTAGCACTAGCTAGATTTTTGCACACGCAGTACTGTTAATGCCAATGAGACTGATTGCAAAGGAAAGCAAATGATTAATGTACAAGAAGTTGGAGCTCTCTGATAAAGTGAGGGATGGTCTATTAAGAGGAAGAGAAAAGGCTTACAACACAAGGATAAAACTCGAGGATATCAGCTTTGCGTGCCATGACAGAGACCTCCTGGTACTGGCTGAGGGCAGCTGTGGGAGTGGGACCGACTACAAGACCAAAGTCCTTCTCCATTGTGAGTAGGTCACATGCAGCTTAGTTCTTCCTCAGGCTTTTTTTTTTTTTTTTTTTTTTTGGTCCTAACTGGTGTTTTTGGCTGGCTGAGCACAATATGTTATTCAAAATAACAGGAAAGACTCATCAAGGTCTCAGTCCAACCGAACCCAACCCAAGCTCTGAGAATAGATTCTCCAGAACTTAATTCTGAGACTCTTCGAAGTGGAGCATGAGGGATTCCAATAAAATGCTTAATTAAGATTCTTAATTCAATCCTGGATTAGGCTGCAATTATGAGTGATCAGCTTGATTCAGAAATAAGCCTTTGAATTGCTGCCATCATAGCTGCAAGAAGGCTCCTAAATTACTTCTGCTGCCATGAGCTCAAGAAGAGGGCAGCAAGAAAGGTTTCTACAAGTACATAAGCAGCAAAAGAAAGGCAGGGGAAAATGTTGGTCTGCTGCTAAGTGGGGTAGGAGCCATGGTTACAGAGGGCACAGAAAAGGCAGAGGTATCGAATGCCGCCTTTGCCCGTCTTTACTGGTAAGAGCAGCCTTCGACTATCCCAGGCCCCTAAGACTGGAGAGGAGGTCTGAAGCAGGGAAGGCTTGCTCTTGGTGGATGAGGATCAGGTTAGGAAACACTTAAACTGCATGCAAACAAGTCCATGGGACCTGACAGGATGCATCCATGAGTGCTGAGGTTGCTGGCCGATGTCATTGTGAGACTACTCTCATATATCTCTGAAAAGTCATGGTGGTTGTGCTTATGCAACCTGATTGGAGGACTACAAAGATGGTGAGGGGACTGGAGCATCTCTCCTGTGAGGAAAGGCTGAGAGAGCTGGGCCTGTTTAGCCTGGAGAAGAGAAGCCTGACAGGCGATCTCATCAACGTGTACAAGTATGTGAAGGGAGGGTGTCAAGAGCACGGGGTCAGACTCTTCTCCATGGTGCCCAGCAACACGACAAGAGGCAACGGGCACAAACTGAAGCACAGGAAGTTCCATGGGAAGATGAGGAAAAACTTCTTGACTGTGAGGGTGCCTGAGCACTGGAACAGGTTGCCCAGAGAGGTGGTGGAGTCTCCTTCGCTGGAGATAGTCAAAACCTACCTGGATGTGATCCTGGGAAACATGCTCTAGAGGACCCTGCTTGAGCAGGGAGGTTGGACTAGATGATCTCCAGAGGTCCCTTCCAACCAAAACCATTCTGTGATTCTGTGATAGCCTTCTGTGATGAGATGACAGACTTGATGGATGAGGACAGCACTGGATGTTATTCATCTTGACTTTACTAAAGCTTTTGACACTGTCTCCCATAACATCCTTGTAGTCAAGCTGATTGAGTACTGACTAGAGAAGTGGACAGTGAGTGGACTGGAAACTGGCTGAACTGCTAGTCTTAGAGGGTTGTGATCAGCAGCACAAAGTCCAGCTGGAGGCCAGTTAGTGGTGGTGTCCCCAGGGACTGATATGGGGTCCAATACTGTTTAACATCTACATTATGACGTGACCTGGATGATGGGACTCAATGCACCCTCAGCAAGTTTGCGGATAATACAGAAGTGGGAGGAGTGGTTGATGCAGCCGATGGTCGTGTTGCCATTTAGATAATGGGCTGATAGGAACCTCATGAAGTTCAACAAAGAGAAATGCAAAGTCCTGCACCTGGGGAGGAACATCCCCATGCACCAGTACAAGCTGGGGACTGAACAACTGGAAAGTAGATCTGCAGAGCAGGATCTGGGAGTCCCTGAACATAGGCCAGCACCACACCTTCATGGTAAAGAAGGCCAATAGTATCCAGGACTGCATTAGGTAGAGCATTGCCATCAGGTCAAGGGAGGTGATCCTTCCCCTCTACTCAGCCCTGGTGAGGCCACATCTGGAGTACTGTCTCCAGTTCTGGGCTCCCCAGTACGAGAAAGATATGGATCTACTAGGGTGAAAGGCCCTAAAGATGCTTAAGGGATGGGAGCATCTGAAATATGAGGAGAGGCTGAGAGAGTTTGAACTGTTCAGCTTGGAGAAGAGAATGCTCAAAGGGGACCTTATCAGTGTGTATAAATATCTGATGAGGGGAAGTAAAGATGGTGATAGATTGTTAGTAGTGCTCGGTAACAGGATGAGATGCAACGGGCGTAAACTGAAATAGGGGAGATTCCATCTGAACATGAGAAAAATGCTTCTTCACTGTTGCCCGGAGAGGCTGGGGAGTCTCCACCCTTGGAGGTATTCAAAACCTGCTTGCACACGGAGTGCTGTGCAACCTGCTCCTACTGACCCTGTTCTAAGCAGGAAGATTGGACCAGATGATCCCCTAAGGTCCTTGCCAACCTCAACCATTGTGTGATTCTGCAAAGAGTGTACTGGGGTGAGGGGTTTCTGGGCTGCCCTCTCTGCAGAATCGAGGAAGCTTCCTGGAGTTGCCCTGTGTTGCAGCAGGTCTGCAAAGGATGGATGAAGAGGGACAAAGCTTACGTGATTCTGAAAAATGCTGTATTTCTAGCTCTGTACATTGCAGACCAACATTCCTCTTGTGCATAGGGCAGGTTACTTATCTGCTAGGAAGGTGGGTCAGACAAGGAACTCTCTGATCCCTTCCCCATTGTCACCTATACATGAGTGAGCTTTTTGTTTTATAAGCTGTTCCGCATAATCTCTTCCATCTATTTCTCAAGTTATAGCTGAACTCTTCAACTCCTGAAGGCTTGCGTTGCCAAAGAAAAAGAGAACTGGCTGGCAATTGTTGCAAGTAGTTTTAGTTAGGGGTCATGTTTTCTTCTTTTAGTTCCCCAGGCAGAAGCATTTCCTGACTTTACACAGTTTATTCATGGTGGTGCAAAAACCCCCTCTGCAGAAGGCAGAACCTCAGTGGGTTAAATCGCCACCACCCTCTGTCCTGTCCCCATCCTTGACCCCAGCACCACCCCTATTTCAAAGCAGCTGATCGCTTCAATACCCTCTCCTTGTCTTGCAGAGCTGATGCTGACCTGAGACTGAATCAATGCCTGTGGTGATGCGGGACGTCTGTTAGGAAGCAGGGACTCATAAATAGGCATAGCAAGAGCAAGGGTAGCACTAACCCACTCTCTAGTTGCAGTTCACCAGGAGCTTTGCTGGCTACCTTTCCAGACCATCAGTTTGTCCCAGGAATGAGCTCTGAAGGTGGCGAGAGGAGATGAAGGACTGAACCCCATGCGGTCCTATTCCTGCCACTGGCAGTATCACAGAATCACAGAATGGTTTTGGTTGGAAGGGACCTCGAGATCATCTAGTCCAACCCCCCTACTCAAGCAGGGTTCTCTAGAGCATGTTTCCCAGGATCACATCCAGGTAGGTTTTGACTATCTCCAGTGAAAGAGACTCCACCACCTCTCTGGGCAACCTGTTCCAGTGCTCTGTCACCTTCACAGTCAAGAAGTTTTTCCTCATCTTCCCATGGAACTTCCTGTGTTCCCGTTTGTGCCCATTGCCTCTGGTCGTGTTGCTGGGCACCACGGAGAAGAGTCTGGCCCCATGCTCTTGACACCCTCCCTTCAGAAACTTGTACACATGGAGGAGATCACCTGCCAGGCTTCTCTTCTGCAGGCTAAAGAGGCCCCGCTCTCTCCGCCTCTCTTCAGAGCAGAGATGCTCCAGTCCCCTCACCATCTTTGTAGGCCTCCGCTGCACTCTCTCCAGCAGCGCCATGTCTCTCTTGTCGTGGGGAGCCCAGAAGTGGACACAGTACTCCAGGGGAGGCCTCCGCAGGGCTGAGGAGAGGCCGAGGATCACCTCCCTCCACCTGCTGGCAACACTCTGCCTAATGCAGCCCACGATCCCTTTGGCCTTCTTGGCCACAGGGGCACATTGCTGGCTCACAATTAACTTGTTGTCCCCCAGCACACCCAGGTCCTTCTCGGCACAGCTACTTTCCAGCAGGTCAGCCCCCAGCCTGTCCTGGGGCCTGGGGTTATTCCTGCCCAGGTGCAGCACCCTGCGCTTGCCTTTGTTGAACTTCCCGACGTTCCTCTCAGCCCCACTCTCCAGCCTGCCCAGGTCCCTCTGCGTGGCACCACAGCCTTCGGGTGTGTCAGCCACTCCCCCCAGTTCAGTATCCTCAGCCGACTTGCTGAGGGTGCACTCTGTGCCTTCCTCCAGGTCATTGATGAATACATTGAACAAGACTGGACCCAGGACTGACCCCTGGCACTGCTAGCTTCAGGCCTCCAACTCCACTCTGCGCCACTGACCACAACCACATCTGAGCTCGGCCATCCAGCCACTCCTCAATCCACCTCACCGGCCACTCACACAACCCACGCTTCCTGAGTTTACCTATGAGGATGGCATAGGAGACAGTGTCAAAAGCCTTGCTGCAGCCCAGGCAGACACCAGGCTCTTCTCTGCCCTCCTCTAGCCAGGCAGTCCTTCCCTCAGAGAAGGCTATGAGATTGGTCAAGCATGATTTCCCTTTGGTGAATCCATGCTGACTACTCCTGATCACCTTCTTGTCCTCCGTATGCTTAGTGATGACCTCCAGGATGAGCTGTTCCATCACCTTGCGCTAGCTCGCAAGCAGGCCATGGACTCACTTCAGGAGTGTGGGCGAGGGCCATGAGGCTGCTGAATTAATATTGGCCCCCTTTATCAGAGAGCTGGATAGGTCCTCGCTCATAACTCTCCAGACCCAGTGACTATATCCTTCAAAAGCATGAACTAAGGCACATAGCACAATCCCATTTGTCTTATTAGATTTCCTTCATTTTTCCTTGGGATCTGGAGTGGGATGGCTACAATTTCCTGCCTCATCCAGCTTTCTGCTTCATCCCCAGGTCTTTCGTGGTGGGTCACCAACCTGGTACCACCCAGCTCTATCCCTGGTTTAGTGATGTGTGTTAGGCAAGCATGCAACAGGGTCCTGGCAATGCCAGCACTGAGCTAAGCATTTCTGCACTCCAACACGCGGTTTGTGTTGTAATGCGCTGTGATTCATCAGGACTGCTCTCGTGCCATCCTCCTTTATTGTACTTATTTATTGGTTTGATCTAATTCCACCTTCCCTCAAGCAAGTCAGACAGGTCTTGCAGCATGGACTCTATAGCAGGCTGCGGGCGTGGACTATGGCTGCCCAGCCCATAACTCCTTGGTTGTGCAAATAAATTATCCTTTTTTTTGTCCTTTTATATTGCCATATTTGAGGAGCTTCTGCCTGTGGTAGTGTTGGGTTGACCTCATGGTGCTTTTCTATGTGCTAGAAAAAAAAAGAATGAATATTTTATAAACAAAATATAGAAAATAGCTCAGTCTTTTTTTTTTCCATTTGAGAGTCTAAGACAAGATGGTTTGTTACCCTGTAGCCCTTTAGTACAGTATTGCCATTGTCAGTAATGGGTCATGAGCTTTGTACTGAGTTTGCAAGGCCTCAGGACTGTGGTTTGTCAGATTTGCTCTGACTGAACTTTTCTTGACCTACCGGCAGCTTTGTTTTACTCACTTTAGCTGTAAGAGCAATTTTGCTAATGGACCACGTGGCCATGGCTAATTTTACCTCTGTCTATTTCTGTATAGTGTAACTACAGATTTGTATAGATAGCAGTAACAAGCACAAAAAGTCATTCTATGTAGAATGAGATGCTTATGACTCTAATGCAATGGTGTAGCATAGAGACATATAGGCCTAGTGTAATAGCAGACACCTTAAGAAGTGGAGATACAGGGTGTGGCACAGAGGAGTGGTGGCATAGGATGATAAGAAATGGGGCACAGGTTGGCACCGGAGACCCCGCAACTATAAACACCTCACCAATAATCAGTTAAAGAAATGCAGACCTAGAAAAAAGAAATAGTGTCTAACGTTCATAAAAGGCACTATATGCAGTAATCTCAGATGTAAGGTGGACTTGCAGACCAATGAAGAAATAGTAAAGGAGTAAAACCGTGTTAGCAAACATAAAAGAAGATACCATCAAAACAAACAACATATTTCTCCTGGCAAAGGACCCCAGGTGCTGATGACTTGCTGTTACAGCCCCTCACGCATCCCAGATTGAAACCACCAACCTCAGGACTGGGAGGAGTGGGGAGGGGTGAGCATAACATCTGAAAAAAGGGTAGAGCCTAAGAAGCATGCGAGGAACAGTTTTAACTCTATCTTTGCATTGAAGTGTTCTTTCTTTTCCAATAGTAATTACATCTGGATTAATAACGATTCTTGGATTAGACTGTTAGGGTTTCAATTATACTATTAATAAATTCTTGGCTTTATGTATATAGCCAAGCATGCACACAATACAGCGTTGCTACTATATCTATATGTACATATATATAGCGTGCGTCCTCTTTGCCTATAAAATAAGATTTTAAGCTTAACAGGTTGTAGCAGTAGCACAGCACATTTCTCCTGTTTTTTTCTCATTTCTTTTCGTCTGCTTGACCTACTGGTACCACGCTGAACTCAGAGCTGTTGTATTAGAACTGGTACAGCAACACTTGGGCCAAGCCACTAAAGAGAAATCCGCACGGCTGCAGGTGGAACGAGGCTTCCTGATGGCCCAGCACTAACCCACGGCTCCAACTGGGTAAACTGGAGAGAGCAAAATGGCACTGGACATATGTATGAGAGTGCTGAGGACTGTGGACATGGCCCCATAGAGAGCTGGGAATATGCTGTGTTGTTTGCTTAGGAAGTAAATGGATTTGGGGCATGAGCCTCAACTCAGATTGAGCAAGTGAAGTGGAGGGAAGGTAGCCACTGGATTTGAATGCAGCATTTGTCCCATACCTCGAAGAATAGTTGCCCCTTACTGGGACTGGTGGACATCTCCCTTTTTCTCCTCCCAGGACAGATGAACCTCATACAGTGTGCAACTCCAAGAAGCTCCCTCCTTACTCTGGTGGCCTCACTTCCTCCTTGACTGGTCACCACTTCCTGCCCACCTTTTGTCTTCTGCCTTGTTTTCAAAAGGAGCAACTGCTATTGCTAGCTGCTGCTTTCCTTTTGGTTCATTTTGAAATATTGAGTAACGTGTGCCTGGGCAAAGGCAGTGCACAAACTTGCAGTGGCATGTGCTGGACTCCTGCAAGGCTCTGGTGCTGGAAGCTCCGGTGTAGGCTTTGTACGGCATGCAACGTGTCACTAGCATGGCTCAGTCGGATCAGCAAGGATGAGCCTTCACATTGGCTGCCTTCGCTGCTGGGACTTTACTGCCTTGAGACTGTGCAGGCTGAGAAGAGCAAACCGAAATGAAGGCTCTTCTGATGGTGTCCCTGGCTGCTGTCCTGTGTGCAGACCTAGGTGAGTTGGCCAGGGTTACTTTAAAGGCTGGACTGGGCTGGAGGGAGCTGGTTTTTACCAGGCAGAAGCCATGTTTGTAGCTTGCAAGGCCAGTGGCCTTGGAGACGTCACCAAACATTTAGATAAAGAGCTACCGTGCATGTCAGCTTGGCCTCTCCTTTGCTGTGTCACAGAAGTGATCTGCTCCCACAGGACTTGTGTTGCAGGCACTCTTCAGCCTTGAACTTTCCACAGAGCAAGCTAAAATTGTTCTGTTCTCACAGGGCTTCACCAGAAAAAGCCCTTCATGTTTTTGCTGCAAATCCAATCCCAGATTGAGATTTGTATTTAATGTTAGACTTCTTGGGAGGTAGGATTGAGTTCTGAGCAAAAAATTAACTGCAGCCTTTGCTGTTGTTTTAGCCCTGTGGTCATTTGTCAAATGCTGTAATGGGGCAGAATATCAATATCTATAGAAAGTACCTGCTACCCCAAGAGCTCACCTGGAAGGAGAGTTTTCCCTCAGGGAAGTGTGTGTTTAACAGTTTTGGACATGGGACAGTAGAAGGGATGGAACTGCTCAACCAGACCCTCAATGTCTGCCTTGATGTCCTGTGACCTGTATGAAAATGGGAATAGTTCCAGTTGGGAAGGGTTTCTTGGTTTGACCTCATGCAAATAGACTGCGTTTCCCTCCCCTAGCCAGCTCGCTGAAGTGCTATGCCTGCACGGACTAGAGTAGCAACCATCAGTGCTTGACTGCTGTCAATTGTGTCAAGAATGAGAAGTTCTACCAGACTGTAGCTCTGATGGCCGGTGATGGTGAGTCTCACTGCCATGACCTGCCTGGGCTGTGGGCTCACTACCTTGATGCCCAATGTTCCCATGTGTCTCAGCCCCAGACTGCTCTCAGCACCCTCTTCTCCTTTCTGCTTTGGTGCACAGGGATCTAAAACAGTCCCCTTCACTGGGGCTTTGGAGGCCTGAATAATGCTGGGTTATGGGTGAAGCCCAACTAATTCCTAGTGTTTTGCCTGAATAGTGAGGCAGAGGGTGGTCAGACGAGCACCACAGCCTGTACAGACTTGGTCTCGCCTACTTCTTACTGCAGACATAATGAAGTGAGGATTTGCCTATGGATGAAAGATCCAGTAGCAAGGGTCATTGTCATTTGTCTTTTCTTTCATCCAGGTGGTGTCCAGAGGAAGTCTATCAGCAAACAATGCACTTTTCGGTGCAAAGAATTCCCAAAGTTCTGTCAGTGGGAAAGCTTTTATGAATGCTGCCCTGATGACTATTGTAATCACAATGAGGCACCCAGCATGGGACCTTGCTTCGTGGTGCTGGGAGCTGTGGTGCTGGTCAGTGTTACCAGCTCCTTTCTATGGAGTGGTCTGTGATGCACTGGGAATAGGGGGTCCCTGTTGAATAACCTGTGTAAGCTTCTTAGCTCATCGTAGCCCCCCAGTACCTGCAGTGGTTTTGCCCATCTGTCCCAGGCAGAGCTGAACATCTGCGTGCCCAGAAATGCCTCTGTGTGTTTGCTTCCGTGTCTCTGAGGTTGCAGGCATGCCGAGGTCCAGCTGAGCAGTACTCAACTCCCGCCAACGAGCGGGTCTGAACTTAGCTTGAGCTTGATGGAGAGATCCCTCCTCTGTTCTCTGTATAGCTTCTAACAGAACAGGACTCTGAAACCACTAATAAATAAATAAATAAATAAATAAATAAATAAATAAATAAGGGAGAGAGAGTAAATAATAAACGTCTTGGAAACTTTAGTGGAGTGCTGAATCATGGCAGGACTGGGGTTTTGCAAGCAGCATGGTCACATTGTTCATGCAGTTACACTGAGACCTAAACAAAGGAAGATGAGTGAGAGGAGTGTGTGACCCTGATCAGCACAGCTTCAAATCAGACCGTGTCTCTTGCCATTTTAGCCAGGCAGAAAAGAGGATCTGAGAAATAATGAATTTACGTATCCAATGGGATTTTTCTTGCATGTTTTCTATACTCTGGTCTTGAAAAGGGCTGGAACATTATGGGGAAGGCATATTAGTAAATTAAACATACTTGTGCCTGTTCCTGACCCTGGGGTTAGTGGGTACCCATCTATATCGCTGAGCTCCGTCCCTCTCCAAAAAAAGTGAGTCCAAAATGTTGATTGGAAAGCATCCCTGGCCTGTGCTAGGCCCTGAACCCTCCCCAGAAATTGTCAGGGATGGTACTAGTTGATCAGTCCAAAACCGTGCTGAGGAGCACGCAAACAGTTGACGGTGTGAACAACTTTGGGACAGCACTTGAAACTCTGCTTGGGCTCTGTTTATATTATTGGTATAGACATAGCTCTGTAACAGCTCTTCTGAAGTGTGGTTCCACCCTCAGGGCAGGTGGAAGGGTGGTGACCTCCTCTGCAGCTTGTGACACCTGGACACCACAACCAGACCCCACTACTGCAGTCACGAGTTAAATATAGGTATGATAATGCAGGTATGCCCAGCTGGGATTTGGGCAATATGAGAGGTCCAAGGACATCATCAAATTAGGTAATACTGGTAAACAGAGACTTGGTCTGCCCCTGGGGGACTGTTTTCCTGCTCTGCTTCAGAGAGAAAGAGGTAAGGGTCAGGCTCTCAAAAGGATTTCACTGTGTCAATGCAACCTGACCCCAGGCTGCCTGTGCTGTGTTGTTGAACCCCAGTATCTCCCCACAGCAAGACTCCCACTGTGAGTACCTGGCCTCCTTCACAGTGCCTGGGAAGGGGGAGCATGTGGAAGATGGATTTGGAGCAGCCACAGGCCAAGACATTGGGGTCCATCAGAGATTTGTCACATGAAGTGTTTAAGCACATGCCGTTCTGTAGTGAGCCAGGGGATGGGTTTAGCTCTGAGCTCCTATTGGCTTCCCTGGTAGTTAAGCACTTAAGCATCTGGGGAGGTCTGAGATGGGGAGAGCTCTGTGTCGGGTGGGGAGTGGTGACAACCCACCTAGGTGTCCTGATGGAGTGGAGGTCACAAGCAGGAGGGATAATTCGAGGAAGTTTTGCAGGACCAAGCGAAAATAAATCTCCAGGGAGGAGGAGGAAGATGGAAGGAAAGAGCAAGAAGGGAAAAATCGCCACTGAGCCACTGTCATTGGACCCAAGGGTGGGAAGAGCTGGAGCATGCCCTCTCCCCGGAGGTGACTGAATGCTCCAGCTAGCTCAATGCACGCAGCTGCCTCTTCTCCATCCAGGGCGATACATGCTCCAAACTATATCTCTCTCCGCCAAAAGTAAAAAGTGGCAACAAGTTTACATGGCATCTTCTGCTCCCACAGCCACATCTGAAGGGAGGGATAGGGAACAAGACAAAGAGAGAGCCTGCAGTTGCTTCATTGGGCTTTAAATAGGGCTGAAAAATCCCTGGTGGCAGAATCATACCTTGTACTGAGAAGCAGTTTGTTGATCCTAGGGCAACTATCAGATGACCATTTCCTAGACCCCCTTGAGAGCCAGATTCCTCCATCCCCATCCATGGTCCAGGTCAGTGACAACATCTCTTCCTTCCTGCAGCCCCAGCTCCTCTGTTTAATAGCAAATGAGTGCAAACAGCAATCTGTACCGTTTGGCAGGGTGCTGGGATAGATGGAAACGTTTGGTAACCTTCTGAGATGCCACCTAAGAAGTGAGGAGGGCAGGAGGGTTTGGTAGAGCTCGTGCTCTGAGAATAGGGAGGCGGAACAGTTAAAGACTTCAAGGAAGCTTCCTAGTCATCTCTGCTCACAGTCCCAGCACTGTGTGTTCAACGCATGCAAAATGGAAACAGTCTGCAGAACCTGTGTAGGGTCCAAAACAGCTGGAGAGGGCCAAAAGATAGAATCCAGGCTTGTGACCTGGAGCCAAGGCTTGCAGCTGGTGCTGCACCATAGCAAAGTGCCCAAATAAGAGGAAGAACTTCCATGAGTCCAAGACACAATATTTCTGTTCCTCCTCACAGCTGTGGTTCCACTTGTGGGCCCTTTTACCTAGACCTTTTTGGAGCAATATTCTCCAAAATCATCTGGGATTCATCGTGGGATTCTCATCATCCCAGGAGATGGAAGATGAGCAGCTTCATGGTTGACGTCTGTTCATTGATTTCTGATCTCATTATATAAACTCTTCCATGCTGCAGTTATGCTGCTTTCATGTATCAGCTGCCCAGGGAGAAACCACCATTCTCAGCTTCCTATATGTCTCCAAGCAAATGCTAGCAATGCACTGGCATTCCTATACGTCACACATATCATTACACGTACCTGAGGCCAGGCTTGTAACTTCCCAACTATCTGGCTCGGTGGGCCACCAGCAACCCTCAAATGCCCAGTGGCCTGTTGTGCACTCTTCTCATCATGCTTGTTCGCCAAACCACTCGTGCCAGTGGACCAGCTGTGGACCACTTCCCACGGCCTTGCAGCCCCTCTTCCTGCTATCAGTGCAGGGCAGATTTGAATCCCTGGCCTAGATGACCCCTCTCAAGCTCTGTGAGAGAGGAGACCCTCTCCCCATCATTCCTAGGGTGCTGTACAGAAGTGAGAGGATGCACTGAGACAGAGACATTTCAATGTAAAATACAAGAATTCCCCTTGTTTTCTCAATAATCATGCGAAATACCAACAATTATTTTTCCTCTTTCCACAAAAAATAGACCAAGAATCAAATATGGTTAAATCAAACTGTTTCTTTATTAGTGCAGGCCTTTGCGAGGGTGCTCCTGCTGCTGTGTGACGTTGCAGCCACGGCCCCCAGATTGATTTCCGGATCCTCCTGAAGAGTCATCCCTGCAGGAGAATACCTTACAGTGAATCATGCTGGACGATCCCTACTCCTTGGAATGAGTCTAGCCCTTTGCTTGCTGCCTTGTGACAGCTCAGCTGATTGACACCCTTCTCTGGCATCCACTGTGACATCTATTGGGCAAGTGGCGTGGCTTATCCTCTCCACGCCCAGAAGATATATCAGTCCACGGAAGAAGAACGGTGAGTGGTCACGGGGTTATCAGGGCTGACTTCAGCATCCTGTTAATCCTGCTTCATGTCTGTGGTATTGCTCGCCCCGGTGGTTTAAAGCCAGTGTCAGGAACCTCAAAAATACCTGGAAAATAACCAACACTGCCTCTCACCTCCCCCCAAAACTCCTACTTTTTTTTTTTCATAAAATGAAGATAATTTGGGTTTTGGTGTCCCTTTGAATTTCCTCTGACCATGCCTTCACTGTATTGAGCCTTGATTAATCCCATCAAATCCCCTAAATGTCTTTGATAAGGATGACCCCTGCTTCAGGGACTTCAGCCGTTGGACTGTTCTTCTGCCCAGAAGTTAATATTGGCCCTCAGTCATTTCTGCCCTCCCCTCATCTGTCCAGCTATCTCTTCCAAACGCTCTCTGAGCTTCTGTATTTTCTTCTATAGATCATTCCTAAACCAAAGGGTGGGTAGCTACAGCTGGGTCCCTGTTCCCCTTCCTCCAGGCTGAGTCTTGTGGGTGGAGGGGGAGGGAGTAAGGAGTGAACAGACACATACTGACCAGGAGGCTCTACTCAAAGGGGCTGCTCCTGCTTCCTCCTCTCTGTTCATTGATGATTGGGCAGGTGCTGACTCACTGAGATGTCTGCTGATTCCCAGCACAAAAATTCCTGGTAGCTTTTTCCTAGGAAGCAGAAATGAGACAGGCAGTCAAACAGAGGCTCCAGAGGGCTGAAATTACTCACTCCAGCTCCACCCAAATTGACAACATGCAGGGAAATCATAAAAGCTAGGAACATTATAGCTAGTTGGTATCTAGCAGGACTTTGAATCTGATGCTTCTTGTAGAAGACAAGCAAAGTCATTTTTACCAGTTGTTCAGATGCAGCGAAGGAAACCTATTGCAAAGCTGGGAACCAAACTGCTGGGTCTCACATTTGAATCACAGAATCACAGAATGCTTGAGGTTGGAAGGGACCTCTGGAGATCATCTAGTCCAACCCCCCCTGCTCAAGCAGGGTCACCTAGAGCATGTTGACCAGGACCTTGTCCAGACGGGTTCCCAAAGTCATTGTTCTCTTGCTGCAGCTGTTCTCAAAACAAGGATGCAAAGCATTTAGTGTTTTATAGATTGGCAGCAGCTTCTGTAGGCAAACAGGAAATTATAAGACATTTTCTGTTTATATTGCAGCTATGAACATATAGCTATATCTATCTTGAATGTAGATACGGGAAATTTTCAGGGTCTCACCCTGAAAAGCGCTTTACGATAATGCATCCAGAAGGAGCCATTAATTTATGATTATTTTGCTCTGGGTAGACACCTTCACTGAACTGTCTGGCCTCTGATGTGATGATCAGATTGGAACTAAACAGCACAAAAACCCCACTCAGACATCAGTAATACTGCTAGCCTGACCATAGAAAGATTACTGTATTAAAAGCAATAAATGGAATGAATTGCCTTAGTGCTTTCACTCTTCTCTTGACCCATCAGACCAGCCTGAAGGCAACACCGAGGTGAGAAAACAACCCACATGCATTCCTTTCCTGTCAAATAATGCATAATCACAGCCCATGGACAGCCCACTCTTTCAAAATTGTTGCCTTCATAATCACTTGGTCCAAACGCGGAGAAGATATATATCCTGTCCTCAGGTGAGGGTGCTTTTCCTGGGCTGCTGAGACCATTGAGAGAAGATGAAGGCCTCCCTCGTTGTCCTGCTGGCTTTGGTCCTATGTGCGGAGCAAGGTGAGGCATCATAGGCTCTCTGCTAGCCAGGGAATAGCTGTGTGCTGGAGAATCAAGGAGGCATTGTAGCAATGCAAAGAAAGGCAAGTGTGGAAGAGGCACCTGAGCGCTTGCAGTAGTGCTGCTGCAGGACACAGTGCTCCTTCTTGGGTTTCCCATGTGTGAGCTCAGTCTTGGTGGGTGAAGGTTTTTTTTTTGCAGGGGAAATTTCCGTATAAACTCATGTGCAACTGCATTTATATGAAAGCGCAGCAGAAAAGAGGGAGCTATTGCTGCCTCTCTATCTTTGCTAAGAGACTTTCTAGTGGGTTTGTCTGTTCAGTTGAGGCAAGGCTGCAGTTATTTCTAAAACTCTTATGAAGAAGTGCTTCAATCTACTGTAGCCCGGTGTGTCAACAACTCTGTGTGCCTGGCTCTTGCTGAAGTCGGTGACACCTTTTCCACCAGCATCAGCTGGGCAGGACCAGAGCTACAACATCTGGCCTTGGAAAACACCCATGCGCAGCTGTTTGGTGAATGCCCTAGATTTTGACCCACTTGGGAGGCCTAAACCAGCTTGGTGATTTCAATGATTCCTGTGCCAAGCTGGGCAATCAGGGGGAGGTTGGGTGCAGGCTATCTGTTTAAGCAGCCTTGTGCTGGGATACAGGGTGGGGTATATATTTGCATGTTATTTGTACTATAGATGGTGTATTATATTTCACAGAGAGACTGCAATTAAATCAGAGCCCTGCAAAAGTCTATGATCTTATAGCTGCCGCAGACAAGCTAGATAAGGAGCTAGAGAGAATAAATGTTATCCTCACTTTCTAAAGAGGAACAGGTTTTGCCTGCATTTGGAAATTTGCCATGTTAGCTAGTGCAAAAAAAATAATTTCCTGGAATAGTTATTTCTATCCCATTGTAGCCTAAGAATACCTTTCTGCTGTTTAGCTTTGTTCACTTTCCAGAATAGCGATCCTGATAAATTTCCAAGTATTAACAAGGCCTGAGGGACAGCGAGACTGTCTTCAGTGCCAAAACCAAGAGCACATTAACCTGGGTTAGATAACCTAGGCAGTAAAAACAAACTGTTAGTCTCCACAAAACTTAGGACTGAAATCACACAGCTAAGAGTTAAAAGCTCTTCTCCTCACCAGTGTTTTAACCCAGGTTATGGACATATGTTTGAGGGCCCTGACGTCTCACCCAAAGAGACAGGCCTGGGAGACTGACTTCTCTAGACTTTAGGTCAGCTGTGGAGGTCCCAATTAACCATATTTGACTGTCAGTGCTTACTGCCCAATTAGGCTATAGTTTAATTTACAGTGTTTCCAGTAGATGGTTTTCTTTATCTATCCCTGTTGACTGTAGAGAAAACCTTAGACAACTGCGCTTTGAGCAAATGCCTGAAGCCAGAGAGGGTGAACCCAGACTTCTATAGCAAACCCTGCCCTTCCCTGCTGCCAGCATCATACCAAACCCTGTGCCCTTGGGTCATCATGTTTTATTTTGAGTGCAGGGCAGGAGGGGGAGAGTTGCCACATCTGCATGTGTATGCACAGGTGTGCATGCCTGTGCACAGGCTGCGTGTAAGCGTGCAGGTGTGCGGAGAGCAGAGCGGGTTAGGACTGGATCTTGCATCTCCATCATGTTCAGCTGATCCACATCTACTACACTTAAAAGTCAATGAGAAGAAAGATTGTGAATTTTGCTACCTGGAATGTCTCCATCTTCCATATCCTGTGTTTTCCTCCGCAGCAAAAGCCTTGTGGTGCTACACCTGCGAGTGGGAACGAAGCAACTGGAGCTGTCTGAAGGCTGTGAAGTGCTCAGACAAGGATGAGTACTGTGTGACGAATGTTGCCTCTGTAGGCATCGGTATGTGCTGGTATCCTCTGATAGCGGCTCAGGAATGTGAAGTAGGGGTTGTGCATGGATTTTTTTTGGTTGATTTTTGTGGCTGGATGGGACAAGGAGTCATGGGGGAAGCATGTTTAGGAGGTGAAATCCTTACTAGCCTGAATTGGCAGTGCTGAAGTTTGCAGGGTTTGAAATCCACCACCCCAAACACGCATCAAGAGCTTCTGCTTTAGCCTTTGCTTTATGCCTGTGAGGAAAAGATAGGGGACACTGAGAGATCAGAGGAAGGATAAAGAAACTGGGACCTTGGTCAGCCAGGGACATGAAAAGAATCAGATACCTGGGATGGATGAGAAGGTCTAGAGGGAAACAGAAGGGAATAAAGCTACTTGCTTTTCATAGAGAAGCCTGGAGATGTGCTTTTAATGTAGGTACGAATGCTGCTTGGAAGATGCCATGGCATGCCTAAGAAAGCCTCAGTGTGAGCGGCCATCCTGGGAGGTCCTGGATGCCTGGCAGGGATATTGAATGGCAGGGGTATTCATGGTGAAGCTGGTCACCAGTAATTACTGGAACATGCTGCGAATGGGCTGGGGCTCATTGGCTATGCTGTTCCTCGGGGCTCTGGGAGGGACAGCGAGACCCATCAGCCCATCTCCCTCCTGTATGAGATCTAGGAGCACAAGGCAAACCCTTCGCACTAACACTGTTCTCTCCCTTCTCCTTTTTTGGCAAGGATTTTTGACTTTGTGGAAGAGGATCACCAAGAAGTGCTCCGAGACCTGCCCACACCACAACTTCAGCCTGGGCCTGGCCTCCTACACCTCTTCTTGCTGCCAGACCTTCTTATGCAACCTGAGTGCATGCCCAGGACCAAAGCTGGCTCGGCAGTGAGGTGGTGGGAGATCCTTTGCCAATGTCCTTCTTCAGCTGCTCAGAGGTGGTGGGACATAGTGGATCCTGAAGGCCTGAAGAGCACAGCCAAATTCTTTCAGGAGGGTACGGACACCGAGCGCACTGCAGAGTAGATAAAGTGCTATGGTCACCACCTCCTGCCCTGTGTTGCCTCCCAACCTGTGAGGAAGCAGCTTCTCACTTGCTTTTCATGCTTGAGCTCTGCCGTCCTTTGCAGCTTGAAGGAAACGCTCCCTTGCTATGTCCTCTGCAGCCCAGAAGACGCAAATATTGCTTCTATATGTCACAGAGATTTCTAGAGAGGTTTCTCCTGTAATCTTGCCTCTTCCCTTAGCTGTACTGTAAGACTAGGCTTTCCCTAAGAGAATGGTAAATCCCCAGAAGATGAAGTTCCTTTCCTAGAGACAATTCCTGTTGCTGGCAGGCTGTAAGAGATGCAAATTTTCCCTCAGGAGCAGGAGGAAATCAGGTCCATCCACTCAGTGTCCCCAGCTTGGGAGTTTTGCTGGAAGAGCACTGTGAGGCCTTGAAGGGCTGGCAGGGAAGGTGGGAGGGGCTTGGAGCAAGGAGACCTGCATGGAGACGTGGGGCAGCTGGGAGCCATACAGCTAGCAGGTCTCAACATTGCAGCAGCTGCCCAGGCTCAGGGGGAAGAGATAAGAGTCCCTCTGCACCGACTCAGAACGAAAATCATGCAAATTCATGAGGCTGTCGCCAGTGAAGGTAAAAGCCAGTCCTGAGTATAAAACGCTGAACTTGTGATGGGCACTATCTGCAGCACTCTTCCCTTGCATCTCTCGCCCCCCTCCATCTAGCCTCTCCACTCCTGCCTCCCATCACCACCAACTTGGGGACAACGACATTCCTCTGTGCCAACACCCCATTAGCAGTCAGATATGTCAACCACATGCCTCTTCCTCTTGACTCTGCCTGCGGTGACATGTTATAGAAATGATACCTATCTGCCTGTATTTCTCTCTGCAGTCATTGTCCCCAAGTCTATTTGCATTTGCAAGAGCTATCCTTTGTTATCCCCCCCTTTGCCCCCTTTTTTTTGTCTTTCCTTGATCATTAATGGATGCTGTTTGAGCTAAGTGACCTGACCTAGGGTTTGCACTGCCCTGGAACCTACTACCTGGCAACGTTTCTTCCAGAGAATCACTCATTTATCCATCCCTCAGGCACCCCTAAAAGCAACTTCAGAGTAATGAAAAGTTTTTGCAACATTTGGGTTGAGCTGGTGAGGGACAGTGAAAAGAGAAGAATACAGATTCCACAGAAGCCAAATATTTCATGTAGTTGTTTCCAGAGGTTGCAGATAAATGAAGGTAAAAGGAAACTAAAAAATGAAAGAAAGCAGAGCTGGCTCAGAGATTTTTCATTATCAGATGTGCTGCTGAATGCCTCTTCACCCTCCCAAACATCACCTTTTGGAGGGATTTTGCTTTGGCAAGAGAATGGAAATGTTTCGGCTTGGATCGAATGAGAGGGTGGAGGAGCTTTTATCTGAGCTGGGGTTGTGGCTTGGCTACCAAACCCGTGCATCAGCTTTTCCAAGCTGCCAGGAGTGCTCTTGGGGGGCCAGCTCTGCCGTGCATTTCACGAACGGCAGTGACACCAGATGTGCTGATGGTGCCTGCTCCTTTCCCACAGGAATGAGCCCCGGCTGGGTGGCGAGTGACCCAGCAGGTACTGCTGGGAGAGACCACAATGGCACCCCCACCCTCACCTGCAGCTTTACCTGCCCTTATATATCTCCCGCCCCTCTGGCATTGCCGTGCCAATGAAATCGGGCAGATCTGCAGCCCGCAATGGTTGCATGGCCCGTTGCAAAGACAAACGCAATGCAGGAGAGCTGAGCCCCTGGTCACGTCACTCTGAGAGCGGCCACACAGCACGGCACTAAACGCCAACTGCTAAATGCAGAAGCACATCGTTTTTCCCAGGCTCCTCACTTTGTTTTGGGACCTTGTTCAAAATTGGCCCCTGGGGCTTGCAAAAAGGTCAAAACGTTCCTCAGCCAAGGGATGACGCTTGGTGTTGTGCGGCGCTTTGAACCAGGCCAGGGCCCTGGTAAACAAGGCAGACAAAAGGGGCTTTGAGCCGTGTGCAGCCCTTCTCCTTTGGAGTGGTGCCCACAGCTGTTGAGGATGAATGCTTCTTTCTGAAGTGCTGCATAATGGGAAACTTCAGAGATGTAGGCTCTGTTTTATTAATCGACTTCTACTTTCCTTCCAGTGGCCTTTTACCCCGCTCCTTCTCACAGTATCACCATGCGGTGAGGGCCGATCTTCACGCTGAAGAAGCCACACTGGGTGGAACCACCTCCCTTTACCTCTTCACTAAACTGCGATCTCTTCCACACGCTACTTAGGAATCTGCTCTTTTCCCCCCGAAGCAATCAGATCTCCCTTGACCCTAATACCCCAAAGCTCTAATTTACTCCTCATACAATATTTTTACCTAAAAAGGAGTTGTGTGTTTTTTTCTGTGTGCTGGAATTATTCAGCGCTCTGAAAGCTCTGTGGAATCCCAGTTGGATAGACTCTAATAATTAATATTTCATTACATCAGATTTAAACATCCTGCAGTAGCAGAGACAGAGCGCTCCTCCCCCCGCCCCACGTCCAGCTTGCAGGAAAACATTGTTAAGTATTTTTTACCCCTTTAAAGTAAAATGGACTGTTTGGGTTTGGTTTGGTCTGCCCGTGCTGCAGAAAAGCTTTCTTGTATCTCACAGCTAATAACGGAAAATAAACTCTCCTGGGCATAATTAAAGAGGGAAGGGTTCCTTCTCTTCCCCAAATGGTCCTGCAGCTTGAAGGCAACAAAATCTGGCTCTAGTTGGCCTCTTTAGGACTCCTGTGGTAGCAGAGCTGGGGGTGCAGAGCTCCTGGGGCAGGTCTAGCAGTAATTTCTCCTCTCTAAGATGTCTGAGATGTGCAAGGAGAAAGAAGAGGTGAATGTAATTCCTAACCACTGATTTTGACCAGGAATTTGAGTTCATCAGGGTCACAAAGAGATGGAATACCTTGGGCAGAAAGGGGCTGTGCATTGGATGAAAAAGACCTAGCTGTTGCTGTCACTGCAGCCTGCACCGAGCTTTGCTGACCCTGTTCAGAGGCGTGATGGTGAGGGGAGGGCTAGGACCTGTCATTCTGAGACTTACATCTGTGCCTGTGGTGCATCACTGAAAGATGTGGTGTTCCTCCGGGTAAATGACAGCTGGCTGTCCTTTGACATAATGGGATCGTTTCGATGCTGAGGATGACAACCCCAGGTGAGCCATCGGATGGCTGCAAAGGAGGAATGATGCCATCTCCAAAGGAACAAAACCTGGACATCATCCTGGGATGCCTTAATAGCAGCAGAGCCCGCAGGAGATGTGAAGGAGCCCTTTACCTCCCAGCGCAAGGCAGGGCTGCCGTCCCCCGAAGGGCTAACAGAGCCCATGTGTGGGTGCTGTCACAGGGGAAATGTTCATGAGGGAAGACGTGTCCAGGAATGGCACTTGCAGGCAGCACAAAGCAAACACAGAGTATTTTCCATGGCTGGAACTGGCGTGCTTTGTAGGGATGAAGCAATGAACTGACGAGAAATGGCATAGTAAATGCCTGATTACAGATAGTTAGTAGCAGATCAAAAACCAAGGGACTAGTCAAAAGGGTGTAAGGAGGAGTTGTCATGTGGCTCCTGGCTGTAGGACAGTTGAACTGGTTGTGTGCAGCTCTCAACCCTATCCCCCATTATCAGCTACCAGCTTACAATCTTGAACAGCCAAACTCACGCGACAAATTCAGTGCTGCGTCAAGCTGTGTGTGTGGGCAAGGCTGGAAAAGCGCTGGGAGGGCAGCTGGAAGCAGATTGGAGCTGTCAAGCCTTGCAAAGGATGAGCAGCCGTACCCTAGACACAGGTCCCAGAGGGGCTGGGGTAGACCATGCAGGGGACAGCTGATACAGAGCAGAGCAATGACCAAACTCTGGAAGAACGTGAGGGCACTGAATCTGGAAAGCACAGATTCGAGGAGACATGGTCTGTTTTCTAACATTTCAAAAGGCTGCTCCAAAGAGGGTAGGAATATTTTCTTTCCTTTATCCACTGAGGGTGGGATGAGAGGTCCTGCCCTCAAGATGCAGGGAGGGAGAGAAAGATGAAAAAGCAGTAGCAAGTAGGGCTGCTCTGGAGGTGATTGCAGAGGGTGGTAAAGCCATGCCGGACATGGATGTCCATGAGGGATGAGTTAGGCAAAGCCAGTCTCACTTTGGAGCTAAACTGGTCGTGGGCCATGCAAAGTGGGGAGGGAAGGGGACCCAAGAACTTTTGACTGAATGAAATATACTTGGTGTCAAACTTTAGGAAGTGGCCTTCTGGACCTCACGCCATGGCCTTAATTGACACATCTAAGTGTTGGATCTCAATTTCTATCAATCAGCCTCTTTTGTCTCTTCTTAAGTTAACGGAGAGCTGGGCACTTCCAGGGTGATTCACCCCATACCAGAGCAGGCATCAAAGACTGAGGGACCTAGTGGAAACACTTGACTCTCTCCAGAGGCCCAAGGTAACCAGAGCAGAGAGAACTAATTTTTACATGCCTAAACAAGTTGCTTTGAGTCCCAGCCTCAGTGACAAAAAAATGTGGTGGCAAAACTGTCTAAAAAGAGGTTCTGATACTTCCAAAACCCTCCTTGTGATTATCAGAAGGAACCATGATGGAAGTTGGCATGTTCCCGCAAAGCTTCCATGTCTGGCACATTTATGAATGTTCTAATTTATGGGGGGGGGGGGGGAAACACTTTCCCGGGAAATTCTGGACCATTTCCAGAGCAGAGAGCTGGACTAAGTCCACGAGAGGGAGCTGGTGCCTCTGTGCAGCACTGGACTCCCCAGCAGATGTTGGCTGCCTGCAGAAACACCGTGCTCCTGGAGCAATTTTCAGAGGAAAACCAGTAGCCTTGCAGGGAATGCAACGGCTCTGACCAGAGTGGCTCGGGGAAGGACCAGATGTAGGACACCAGCAAGGACTAGCAGCAAAATGCCATGCTGCTAATGCCAAACACGCAGAGCTCTGCTCAGTGACAGCAGGCCCTGGCCGGCATTCAGGGTCTGTTCCCTCCCACGCCTTTGGCAGCCAGGGATGTGCCTCAGTTTGGCTGCACAGGCTATATCTTGTTGATTTAATATCAGCTACTGGTGTGTCTGTGCCATAGTGGGGGACATATCCATATTTGGTACCTAAAGCTGGTACCAACCCATGTAAAGTTTCAACAGGGAACCTGTGACCATGGGCTGCTTGGAAGTGGGGTGTAGCTCTCCATCCCATGCTCCTCCATGGGTGTCACCCATGGGACTCCTCTTGGGAGTCACCTAAATTGCTGGGTGACATTGGCCTGGTTCTGAGCAGCGTGTAGGGATCCCTTATGTTCTTGGCACCTGTGAGGTCCCCTAGCCTGGGGAGTAAAGAAAGCATCAACCTGCAACTCTCTGTCTTGTTATGGGTGACTCTATTCTCTTTTTCTGACTTTCCTACTCATTCCATCTTTGTAGCGCCTCCTTAAACATCTTTCCTCCCCTCTAATACTAAACTCCACTAACTCCTTCCATTCTTCCTCCCATAAATGACCATGGCCACAAGCCAGGCACCTGCAACCCACCATGCAAGCAAATAGTAGCACTTCCCCCTTTTTCTTCTCACCTAGGGGTTGCTAGCCATGCTGTTCTCCCTTTTGCCCACCATCTGATGTCTTCAACAATTGCACGAAACCAGAGAGAGGAAGGTATGCACGAAGGTCTTTGGAGAGAGGAGGGGTTAGGTGAGGCCTCAAATCCAGCTCTACTGCCACTTCACTGTGTCTGACCTTGGGAAAGTCAATCAATGTCTCTGATTCATGCACTTAAGATGGAAACAATATATGGATTCTCCTCTTGGTTGATCTGGGAGCTCTTCAGATCTCAGCGCTCAGTATCTCCGTGATGCTTCACCCAGGTGATCTAGGGGTGGCTTTACACCAGGACCAACAAGGGCCAGCCTGCCCACCCAAGCGCAGAGCAAAGCTCGTGTGCCTGCCTCTGGACTCAGAGCTTGCCTCTTGCTGGCCCCTGCAGTGCTATTCTGCTGTAACTGGTATGAACACTCATCCTCTCTGCAATGCAATGCAATGCGGAAACCTGTCAAGGCAAAACCGGGGCTACTCCCACGTCATTCACTCCTCCAGAAATGCTGTTCTTTGTCTCACTGTGGTGCTGAGGAGCTTCTGCGACTAACTCTGTGAGGAGCTGTGCATACAAAAAGCACAAAAAGACAACTTCTCTCTCCTTCCCCATCATATCTGAGCTTTTACAAGGGATGGATGTAGATACAGAGGTGAGAGCAAGGGTGCGGGCATTGCTCATTTATCGGTTGCTTGACTATTGCCAAATTTGTTGTCAGCAGAGACACATCCCTCATGGTCAGAGCTATAGGCTGGGCCTATGCAGGTATGTTGAACAGGTCCAGGCACCCTTTGGCTTGCTGCATTTTGGACGTGAATGCTGTTGGCAGCACAAAGAGAGGATACGCTTTCCTGCCAAGGAACACTGAGCCCCTGAGTCCTGCTGCTGAGGCAGAGATGCAAAGTTGCCTGCGCACCGGTCTTCCTGGGAATGTAGGCTCCATTGCACGATGGTATAGTGACCTATATACTGGTCGTATGGATTGTCACTGTACTCTCTGGTTTTGAGCTGGGACCCCTGCGCATAGCAATTAACCCCTGGCATAAAGACAAAGAGAAGTACAGAGCATGTCCTGCTTCCTGGATCAGAACTTTATCCCAGGGATTAGCCCAACTCCAGGATGGCATGCAGAGTCCCACGTCCTTGGAAAGTCTGTGAAAGGCAATGGGAGCATTGCATGCTGCTGCTGACCTTTCTCTCCCCTCCCCTCGCACCCTTGCTGGTGGGGGTGACAAGCACAGCCATGGGTGCTGCCTCAGTGCCTCAGCCTGTGCTACTGCAGAGAGGAGAGCAGGGAGACCTGGGCAGGTCCCCAGCCCTGCAAAAGTTGAGAGAGCGTCTTATCTGCTCACCATCCAGACACATGTTGGTGGTGATAAGAAGGAAGAGCGGTATTATATCACCCACCCACAGCAGTGAAACCACTCCAGGCTGCTTTATGCCTCCGTTTCCCATGCTCAGAGCTGGGTTAAGCTTTCCCTGGGCGTGAAGACCTTGCTGTGCTGCTGGGGTGGATGAGGCTGGTGCCTGGAGGCAGATACTCCCACCAAGGTTGCACTGCTTGCTGTAGGGCTGAAGAATTCAGGGGAAGCAGAGCTTGACAAGCTGCTAGGCCTGACCTCATTTTATTTCCTAAAATACCTGCTGTTGCCAAGCCAGTGTGGATGGGAGTGGCAGAAACAGAGGCAGGCCCCCAATCCTGCCCGAGATGCTGTCCCACTTCCATGGAAACCAGCGCAGGAGGTGCACAGCATCTCCCAGGCCTCTTTGGAAAGGTCCTGGCTGTGTTATTCTTTCCTTTTTTGGGGGGCAGGAAGGATGCTGTCACAGCACCTTACCCACAGATAATCTCACCTCCCACTTCAGACTTCCTGCCTTAAATATCATGTCCCGAGCACAGTCAGGAATGCTAAGAAGCAAACGGATGCAACCAACTCCTGAGGCTAAAAGCTGGAGGGATACAGTCTAGCTCCCTCCAGAGTAGTAAATAACACAGGAAAGGGTCAATTCTCTGGCCCTGAGGCCACGGCGTATGGCATGCTTGTGCCCAGATGACTAACCCCTTTTCTTCCCCAAAACAAGTCAGCCACATCCAGATGGCCCATTGGGAAGAGTCACTGGCCTGGGCTATCCACAGGCTTGGTCTGGGAGGGCATTTGTTCACATAGGTCGAAACTGGAGGTTTAGGGGACAACTCCTGTCTGTGTCAGAGTCACTGCTTTGGGAGACATGACCCATCCCTCAACTCTGCTCTGCTGGCCACGTCTCAGCTGTTTTGAGCCTGTCGTTTATGAAGAAACATCTGCTGACAGCAGAGAGGCCTGTCTGCAGCATGTGCAAAGATTGCTTGCTCAGGACAGTGTCTTACATCCTTCCTTTCCTAGCCGTGTTTCTCCTGGGGCCTGGGAAAGTGAAGAAAAGTGATGTTACCCTCCAGCAGTCATTCCCCTAAGCAGATGGGCAGGACCTGTCCCAAAAGCAAGACCCAGCGGGAGTGGGGCCACCGGAGAGGTCATGGCTGGGTTATGGGTGCAAAAGTGACACCAGAAGGCAGTGCTTGGCACTGTGGTCATTGCAGAGAAGAGGAGAGAAGATTCCTCTCAAAGCCTGTGTGAAAGCTGTGCTTGCAGGAGGGGGGTATGAGTTTTTTGCCTGCAGAATGGGTGTCCTGGAGCTGAGCTCATCCCAGAGGCATTTCTGTTGGCACTTCCTTAATCCAAAATCCCTTTCAGACTGAATGAAAGTGCATTTTTCTCCATGCAGGGAGGCAGAAAAGAGAGGCTGTGAGCAAAACCGGGGCCTGGTGCCAAGCGCTGTGTTTATAGCTCAGAAATGGGAGGGCATTTACCTGGGCCTATTTCTGAAAGGAAGGAAAGGGCCTCTTCCTGCTGGAGATCTGGCTTTCTTGCTCCCACCCCTCTCTGATTCCTCCTCCAGCAGCTTCCAGTGAAGGCTGCATTTGTGTTGCAAAATGGAGGCTGCGGGAGTAGCGATTCCGGCGGCTGCAGACTGAGGACCAAAAATCATTACTCTCCCACACCAGTGACTTTGGGCATGTCTCTCCTCCCTTAAGCCCAAATTCGCCCTGGCTCTGGGAGTCTTTGCTGCTGGTGAAGCCCTGCAAAGCCATTTCAAGGCACAGTTATCTTTTTTTTCCCTGACATTTCAACGTGGTAGGTGGTGCTTGGCCCTTTGGGAGACCCTCTGTGTGCAGTCAGATTGGGGCAAGTTGTTCCTATCTTATCCTTTCCTTGGCAAATGCAAGGCTATCTGCAAGTGCAGGGTGGTTTCACCACTTTATTTGTTGCTCTCTAGATCAGTGTGGGTGACTTTTGGCTCCCACACCCCTGTCAGGCGGTCCCTGTTGAGCTTTTCAAGCCTGTGTTTGTGCTGTGTGGCTGATGAGCTGGATCCACGAGGAGCTGCAGATGGAGCCGCCTGATGGCACATGAGCGGCTCTCAGGATAACCCCACGAGCTGCAAGGACAGCAGGTGAGAAGAGCCACGACCTGGGATTATTTGCCACTGTTTATTATTTGCAAATGTATAGGGATGCTCTGCAAGGCAGACTGATGTCTATCCCTCCCTCTGCCTGACCATCAACACAAATGCACTCGAGTGAAACCATGTCTCACTTTTCCAAAAGGTGCTTGGGAAAACAAGGTAAAACAAAAAACAGACAAACCCCCCCACCCTCCCACAGCCTCAACTTTTTTGGCTAGTCTTCCTGGGAAAATACCCTTTTGCTTACTTGATGAGGAATATAATTGCATTCGCTATACCCTCCTGTTTGTTTCTCTGTCTCGCCGAACACACCCATCGAGCTGGGATGGTTTCAGCCCAGATCTCTCCTTGATACTCAACTCCTCCACCTGCCACAGGCTCACAGCCAAGTCCTCCTCCTAGGGACAGCTCTGCTCTCCTTGGCAGGCTTTGCAGGTACCATTGCAGAAGTTTCAGCACTGCTATTACCTGAGGTGTGACAAGTTTCTAGATGTAATGAGGGCTGGCCCGAAAGCCTGTTCTAGCCATGCAACTGAGGTTTTGACACCGTCCCTCGTTGGGTCAGCAGGAGTGACTCAGGAGAGAAACCAGAGCACCCTCATGTTCCCACCCATGTGCCATGTTTTTCCACTCTCCTCCCTGTAAAATATCAGACCTAGACCTTCCCAAAGTGAAAAGAAGAGAGGTTGGCTGTGGAACGCATCACAGCTTTTAGAGTGAAACTACGTTTTTGCTTATCAGTTGAGGCTTCCCCTAACCCTGGAAATTTCAGCTATCAGGTTTCACCACAGAAGATCATTCCTAAACTTGAAATACCCAGCGCTCGAAAGCACTGGACGAGTCAAGACTCCAAAGCTTTTTTTTTTTTCTAAAGAGAGAGATTCTGCAAATCATGCATGTTTTCTTGACATCTCAGGGTGAGGTGTATGTGTAGGGGTGTCATGCAGGGAGCTTTTGTAATAGGCAGGTATAGGACATTTTGTTTCTTATAAAAGCAAAATGAAAAAGTACACTAAAGTTTTCTAGATGTCAGTGTAGATGGCTGCAAAGGCTCCCATATGGCCAGCTGGTACCACAGCTGTGTTGTACAGGAGTTTATCTTACTTAATGATGATGTGGCATCTCCAAATCACAGAATCACAGAATCACACAACGGTTGAGGTTGGAAGGGACCTCTGGAGATCATCTAGTCCAACCCCCCTGCTCAAGCAGGGTCCTCTAGAGCATGTTTCCCAGGATTGCATCCAGGTAGGTTTTGACTATCTCCAGCGAAGGAGACTCCACCACCTCTCTGGGCAACCTGTTCCAGTGCTCAGGCACCCTCACAGTCAAGAAGCTTTTCCTCATCTCTCCATGGAGCTTCCTGTGTTCCCGTTTGTGCCCGTTGCCTCTTGTCCTGTCGCTGGGCACCACGGAGAAGAGTCTGGCCCCGTGCTCTTGACACCCTCCCTTCCGATACTTGTACACATGGAGGAGATCGCCTGCCAGGCTTCTCTTCTGCAGGCTAAAGAGGCCCCGCTCTCTCCGCCTCTCTTCAGAGCAGAGATGCTCCAGTCCCCTCACCATCTTTGTAGGCCTCCGCTGCACTCTCTCCAGCAGCGCCATGTCTCTCTTGTCGTGGGGAGCCCAGAAGTGGACACAGTACTCCAGGGGAGGCCTCCGCAGGGCTGAGGAGAGGCCGAGGATCACCTCCCTCCACCTGCTGGCAACACTCTTCCTAATGCAGCCCACGATCCCTTTGGCCTTCTTGGCCACAGGGGCACATTGTTGGCTCATGGTTAACTTGTCCCCCAGCACACCCAGGTCCTTTTCTGCTCTCTACACCACTACCTAACTCTAGGATTTTGAAGCTTAATTAAAAAAAAAAAAAAGAAAACTACAGTGATCAGAAAGACATTTGTGAAAATAAACATATGAGATATCGGCTACTTTTCTTCCTGGGCAGGCTGGCCAAAATCTTCGGCAACAAAGCTTTAGACCTGCTTTTCATAAGTGTTCATGTTGGCACGATTCAGATGCCCACTGTAACGTAAAATTTCCAAAGAAACACCAGAGCCCTGCTTGTTAGGACCAGCACGAACATGCTGTAGAGGAGCTGGCCCCATTTTAGTGCTTGCACGTTGACTGCTCATATGAAAGAGAATCAACAGGCCTGAACCTGGAGCAAGTAGAAATTCCTAGTTTCAGTGGAGAGGGAAGGTCAGATTTTGAGATTATAGATCGAGCTGCTTTAGAAATGCACCTTAAATAAACTTGTGAGGGTCATTTCTCCCCAGGTGTGGTTGTGGCCAGGGGTGTCCTCCTTGGGGAGGACTAATTCCTCCAGAGGATCTCAGAAGGGTACAGAAATTTTATTGACTGCCTTTTCTTCCTCCTCCCAAATTCCTTCTTCACTGTCCTCTCCCTTTCAGACCTTACAGACCTCTAATATGCCTCCTCCCAGTTGCCGAGATCCCACTGCTAGACTAATAAACCTTGGCCCTGGAGTCAAGAAAGGCGATTCACATCCATAACTTTGATGTCTTTCCTCTAAAACAGGGCGGTCACATCTAAACTGCTTGCAAGGAGCAGTCCCGTGTCTGAGACAATGCTAGGTGGGGGCATCCAAAGCTGTGCTAATGGTGCAACAGTATGCATGGCATTGGGGCTGAGCTTGTGCCCTGTTTAGTGAGCTAGTATGGACCTGGCCTTTCAATTAGGACACTAGTGGGGATGTGAATCAAGTTGCTTGACCCCATGCGTGATGATGCTGTTTGACGTCTCCCCAGGAGCTTCCAAGCTGATGAGGCTGAAATATCTCTTGGGACCTAGTAGGCTAAGGGAATGTGATAAAATGGTTTTGGTTCCCTGTTGGCTGGTGGCTGTGGCCCCAAAGGGCTGGTGTACAGCCAGGCCCCTTCCCCCATTGTGACTGATGGCAAGGCTCTCGGTGGCCATTGTGACTGTGGCGCTCAGATGGGCGCTTACATGGACTGTGTTGCACTTCAGCCAGATGCAACACAGGGATCAGGGATACCCTTGTCCTTCCTAGATGGAGGTTTAGGAGCCTCCATTGTCTGTCACCACATCAACATGAGGAGCTCTATTCCATTGTTTGGAGCCTGCCAGATCAGCTACAGATCCAGATGGACTATGGGAAAAGGTCCCATAGAGAGCTGGGTGCCTGCAACAGCCAGACCTGAAGGAGAAAAGGCAAAATAGCACGTGCAGGTCCTCCTTTTTCCCTGGGGTAGAAGGAGGTATCGCCTCCCGCAATCGTCCCCCCTCCTGTCCTTTACCTAACCTCACCATTGTATGGCCAGATGAAGCAACTCAGCCTTCCCTGGGCTGTCAAGAAGGGAGGACCAGATCAGTTTGGTGCTGCCCTGGGCTGGGCTGGACTGCCTGCCCTGCCTGCCCTGCCTGCCCTGCTGCATTACTCAGGAGCACTGAGAGCGTGACCCACCACTGCTTGATTCCCGTCTTCTCCCATGGTTTCCTCTTTCTCTGGCTGAGGCTGCTATTTGCAGCCCTGAACTGAAACAGAGAATTTTCTCTCTGAACCGTGGAGGAGGGCTGCTTGAGGGCATGATTGGAGCTGCCCTCTGGGAAAAAAAAAGGGTTTAGGGGAGGTTAATATTAAAAAGTTTCCATGCCTAGCAGTTTGTTTCACGTAACCATTCCCTCTTGGGTCGAAAATGTGCTTTATCCGGCTCCAACTACAAAAAAGGGACAGGCCTTGCACAATGCACTCCCAAGGTCTGGCACAACCGCTCGCTGGTGGCTGCCAAGCTGCAAGGGGGTTACGGTTTCTTCCTTAAAGCTCCAAGCCTCTGTTAACTATTTAACACTCACTGTGACAGAGTCTGGTCGACACCCACCTGGCCCACTTTCTGCAGCAAAATTAGCCCTGCTGCCATCCCCTCTCTCTTTTGATGTCCCTGAAAAAGGAGTTTTAACACCTTCTCTGCTCTCTGTTCTCTAAAGTCTCCACCACCATCTGCTTTCCCTGCTGCCTCTCTGCTGGTTGTCTTCACCCTCACTTTTCTCCCAGACCTTTCTTCCCTTGCCTGAAAAATTGCTCCTTGCTTCAAGAGATGTCTGTTCCCACCGCCTCACCACCGTGGTTCTGGTTGGAGCCCTGAGCTCTGGCGGTGGCCCCACGCATGACTGCAATACCAACAGGGTACAAGAACAGTGTTTTTTGGGACCCGGCCAGACCTTGGTCTGTGTACCAAAGCCTTTGCAAACTTATCCTTTGGGGGCACACGGCTAGGTGCCAGGTAATGTCTGCCTTTTTGCCAGTGCCACAGAAGGCACTGGAGCCTGAAAGAAGTGGCTGGTTAAATTGGGATTTGCAGAACTGCTGTTCTGCAAATGCTCCTTAAACCTTGAAGGGCTGTTGTTAAATCCTGAACAGTGTCTATGCGTAGCAACATACTGCAATTTGTACAGCAATAAGTAATGCCACCACAGGGGAAATGGTGAAGCACTAGTCCTTCCCTCCTATCGCATCTTACTTCTTACCCTCCTTTTGCCTGTCTTTATTTATTCCCTCCCCCCCCCCCCCCCCCCAGGCTTTGTCTGTTTGCTTTGATTTACTTTATTTTGTGCCGTTATTTCTCAGCTACCTCTTTCTCTCTTTCTAGTTCTTTGTGAAATATCAATCTTGTTTATTATTATTAACCTTCCCTCTCTCTAATCTATTTAAATGCTTTCTCACATTTTCACTTCCTACAGCCCATTTCTCACTTGCAGATTTTCTATTCAGCAGCACTTCGCTTTAACAGTGTCATTTATTTACTGTTCATTTATTTGTTTTAATTTCAAACCCTTTCTCTTGTTCTGGGCTGTGTTCATGCGTTGTTCCTTTCTCCCCGCTGCGGAGCTGCATTTTTCAGCTCAGTTGCCTCCAAGATGAGCTGAATCCAGTTCAATAATTCAGCTTTGCTTCTGGATTCTCAATGTGGATAGAAGGGAAAGAAGTTTTGTTTTCCTGACCTCTCTCTTTCACTGACATGTGGCTGATCGGAGCCTGGCCACTATACACAAAACAAACATGCGAACTTAACCAACTCTTTTCCCCCACGCTTTAGCAAATCATATTTCCTTCCTGATATTGTTCATGCATGCATTTATATAATGCCTTGTTCAGAGACTATGGCTTTCTCACAAATTATTTCCTAAGTCTAATTACTACGTTAGCTGTCATGTGGGTGTCCTACACCCTTGATAATAGAGAAGATGATTCAAGATTCATGCTCAAGGTCAGGACAAATCTAAAGAGCAGAGAGGAAGACTTTGGACACTGGATGCTCATCCCTTCCACCCCAACTCTGGGCATGTACAAAGAGACAGAAATAATTGGGGGTTGGAAGTACTGTAGAAAGGGAGGAATCGGACAGAGAAAGAATTACTGGAACAGACCAGTCACAGGAGCTAGGCTCAGGGACATCAGCCCAGGATCCTGCTGGCAGGTGATTGGAAGAAAAGCCTATGCTTTTGGGGAGCAATATTGGGAAAAGACTAAGCAATTGGATGTTCTTTATTCTGCTTCCACACTGTTTGTGACCCTATAAACCTTGCCTCAGAAATACCCTTGGTCATTTCTGTCTCCAGTTTGGAAGGTCCTGGTCTAATTAGATCTTTCCTCGTCCAGGGCTTGCTTCAGTTCTTAGCTACTTTCACTTTTATTCATTCCCCATTTAACTCCTGCAACCTTTTTCATGCATTTTCTACCTCTGCTGTGTCCTGGGTGATTTGGAAGGAGGTGATGAAGTAGTTCCGGGAGCAGAAGGAGGGAGCCCAGAAGGACTGGAAAGATTACCATAAAAACCTGACAGGATCCAGAGCTGGGCCGCAGGTAGCAATAAACATCGTTGCTTGGAAACTCCAGATGCTTCCAGATGACAGAGAAGCAAACAAAAGCTTTGGACCTCATCCCTGTCTAGTCCGTGAGAGCCCCTGAATGACAGTTCTCAGGCACAAATAGTGTTCTTTGCAGAAGTGGTCCAAGCTGCTTTCCTGCTTAAGGTGTTTTTCTTGGTACAAGTGAGAAAACTCTGAACGATTTTGGACAATCCAGTGAAAAATCTTCTCTTTTGTCTCTTCTCCCACTTCCCAATCTTACAGATATTAAGCTATTATATTATAGCAGACAGAAAAGACAGAGGATGCCTAGAGACTCCTACTATCTTGCAAGCTTGGAGTCACCCTAGATTGGCACACCTACATCTGCTTTGCTCCAAGTTTCACAGTCCAGCCCTACGAATTGAGAAGAGACTCCCATGTCTGAGTCAGACAAATTGTTCCCCACATTAGCAACACAGACGTGATGAGCAGGAGCCTGTCTTGGAAAAGAAAAACCGACTCTAAATGAGAGGTAGAAAAAATTGCTACTTGAAGCCCATTAATAGGTTAATGGCTACACACAAACACACCCAGCAACTGATCCCATGTTATGTCTCGTCACTCCCCAAACCTCAAATTGCTGTAATCAAAGGAAACCAAAGCAAATGTGGTCCCAGTATAAAACCTACCCATGGTGCAACATCCCATACCGTACAGGCTCTGAGGGCACAACAACCATGAAGGCTTTTCTCATTGCCCTGCTGGCTGCGGTCCTGTGTGTCAAGCAAGGTAAGGAACTAAGGAGGCTGGGGGAGCCTAAAACAAGGGGATGAAAATACCAGGAGAGAGGTTAGTGAAAACATAGGGACAAGGACATTTGACAGCTTTTACTGCAATTGCTGCAGTCCTGCTATGCAACTTTCTTTTGGCATCACTTGCTTCAAACTGTATTAAATGTTGTTGAGTCTTAGCTGCTGGATGAGCTATAACGAGGAGCTCCTAACCCAGAGAAGATGAGCTCACCCCTTCTGTTTTCTTTGGCACTTTGGAGTACCAGGCTCCAGCCACTCACAGGTGAACTGAAAAACGCTGAGAGTCAAGGAATTAAGCTGGGTTCACAGTTTTGTGTTCGGTTTTCTTTTTGTTCGTGAATGAAACTGCTGTTATTGTTGATAAAAATAACAGGACTGGTGTTGAGACCTCATCTTCTCTCAGTGTTTTACTTCATATCCCACAACGACATTACAATTAAGAAATTAAGTTGCTGGCGGATATTTGAAAGACTAAGAGCTCTTTGCTTATAGGTCTAAAGAGTTTAAATGTCTGGGAATGAGTGTGTTTGTAATAGGATTCACAAATAGTCGAGCTTGGCCATGAGCCCTTGAGAGCTGCTATAGGAAAACTGGAAGAAAGCACAGAATAATTTGCAGAGCATCCCAACATTGGGAGACCAGCAGTCATGCTACGACAAAAAAAGCATTTTTTTAATACAGAAGCAAACAACACAAGCCACTGGAAAATACTAACGGAAAGATGTCTGGGGACCAGGGCAGGCAACGTAATGCTGTATAGAGGAAGGGCATAGATATTGCTAGCTGTTTTACCAGGGAGCACTAAGAGACATGTTATCTGATTTATGTGTCTGATGCTGGCATGATCCCTGCTACTGCACACTGCTTAGGTTTGGAACCAGCTGTGCGCGAGGCTGGAAGTGCTGGAGAGCAGTGAGCCAGGACCTGCGGAGGTGGGCAAGCAAGTATGCCTGAGCAGGACAGACTGCTCCTGCTCAGCCTCTCCCAAAAGGAAGACTAGATAACTGCCTAGAAATATCCTGGAGGGAAACAGAAACCTGTTAAGGGCTTCTTCCTCACCAAAGCCATGAGATGTAGAAGATGACCCTGAACTGAGCTGGAGGAGTTCACTTTAGTCACGAGCCCAGCTAGCTAATTGCAGCAAGTCCCCATCATTGGTAATGCTGAAATCAGGACCGAGGCACTTTCGAAAGAGTGGGTCAGATAGTCACTACCATGCGCTGCGTTATGCTGGAAGTGACTGGTCGTTCACAGTGATATCTTCTGAGTGATGAATAAAGCCCCCGTTCTCCTCCAGCCAGCTGTGAGGGCCATCACAGAGTAGGGGAGGGAGAGAGGAAAGGAGATGAGAGGGAGAGGAGCCTTCAAGGACGTAGCTAGTGTTGAGGAACCCATTTAGATGTTTCACAAAGGGATCTTTCATTCCTTCTGCAGTCCTGAAACCTCTACTGAAGGGCATGCAGTGCTTCTCAGAGCATTTTTCCTACAAATAATGATAATGATAAAACTTGCAAAAAATTGGGGGGTTGTGCAACGGACTGAAAGGGACTGAACACGCTGGCACAGTCCAATACATCTGAAGTGTGAGCCTCTATCCAGAAATTAAAAAACAAACAAAAAGACAGAAAACTTATTCAAATTCAACCAAAAACCCAAATGAAAGCCTCAGTACTGTAGAAGATTTTCCAGAAAGTCTGGCAAAACAGAACCAGAGCAGAGTTTCCAAGGGGAGAGCTCCCAAGGGGGCTCTGTATGGCACTGAGCATATCTAGCTCTAACTCCTGAAGCCTGTAAACTGGTGCAAGGGTAAGGCAGGGGCACCGCCTGGACTCCCGGCAGGGACGGATACACGAACACAAGGCACAGTAGGGTCGATACTGAGCTTTTATTACCTCTGCGTCTCAGCGGGGGTTCCCCAGCGATTTCCAGATCAAGGCAATAATGGAGCGGGAGAGTCCCTGGCACCGCTGAGCGTCAGTCCAGGGCGAGGAACGCCGGGCGGGGGCACTACGTGAGGTTTTTATGGACTACACACATGCGCAGCAAGGCTATTGAGCTCATCTCTGCTTCCGATTCAAAGCCCAGGTGCAACGCCACACTGGCACGGGCTCAGCCACATGACTGTGAGTCAACACGCCTTGTTGATGCTCCTTTTCCCATGGAATGGTCTGGCTAGCTTCCATCGTCTATCTCCTCGACATTCCTCCGTGTTTTCCCATACGCTCCACCCCTGTGATAGAAAGATAGTTACAGGCCGTCTCAGTCTTCAGAAGGACGTGGAGTATGAGGGCAAGAGAATTTACAAAGCAATGAAATCAAAACATAGCATAATGCAAAGCAAAGATAAACAAGAGTCCTCCTTGTATAAGGTGGCCCAGCCATCCCATTAGGGAGCCAAATGATTGAGCCAGCCAGCCATCTCTGTCGTTCTGCGGGATATGTTGGATAATATCTTCTAAGTGGCTGATAGCGTTCTTAATCGATGCTGATTCATCAGTGACGTTAAAACAGCACATCCCAGTGAAGTTATGACATCTGTGGTTATGTCGTAGTAGGAGACAGTCGATCACTAGATGGTTTTGCAGTGTTCCTTGCCATACTACTCCCAACCTTTTATTTAAAGAGACAGTGGCTCCAAATATCCAATTTAAACCTTGAGCTAAAGCACAAGCAATATGTTCTGTTTATAACTACGCACCACCACCCCTGAGATCCCAACCAGGCTTAACAATAGGCCTATCTTCTGCATGGGAAAATAAACTTATTCGGGGTTACAAGTGGAATCTAGGATATGCCATGGGGTCTTCACCACTTTGTTATAAAGGGGAGGATGGTTAAAGCAACATGACCTACAGTGCATGGGCCACCTGTAATGCTGGCTGGCATATATGTATATGCTGTAGTGCCCCACAGAAGGAACCATCCTAGTGGTAGTATCAGGCGAACAGATGCACAGGTAATATTCATAGTGTCGTTACAAATTAACTGGATATTGGTTACTTTCTACAGAACATAGGTAGCATTTACAAAGCAAAAGCAAATATCTGTTTTAGATGCGTTAGCTATATGAAAAGAGTAAGCCCAAGGTGTCAGCTTTTGGGAAACAACACCCAAATTGCATAAATTCATGGGAATAACAGAAATAGCAAAATCTTTTAGAAAAGTGTAACTCCGCAATGCCACGAGCGGAGGTAGTACACCTATGTGACACGTAGTGAAGACATCATTCAGTGATTGTCCTCCTGCAACACAGAAAGCACAGAGGTGAGCTGATCTTTGTGTGAGCCAAATCCATGTATTTACATGGGAGGCTGGATGGCCTTGCGGATCAATAGCATCTGTCGTGGTCAACAAGAGGCAACATTCCAACAGCCAACTTAGAGATGCCGAGCTGATAACCTGTTGATGGGAAGATAGAAAGGCATGGTGTCGCCATCAGGAAGAACTAGACCAGTGGCTCCTGGGCCATCTGCTAAAACAGTGCCAGGCCATTTTTCCTTCTGAGGACTTAGTATCCATGCACTGGCTAAAGACTGTACTGAGAGTATTTGCTGAACTTGAGGCAACCCAGCACTGTGGATCAGAATTCCTCGCAGTATTGGTGGTCCCTGCGAGACATTCACTGGGGTGGATATGGATACCTGGAAAGATAAATCTTGAGATGAGGTCGATAAGAGTGGGGCTATTTGAACAGCTATTAAGGGTGTAAACAGCCATACACACTGTGAAGGGCAGTCAAGTCTCAAATGTAAGCGCACAACTCTTTGTCCAGTAATCATCAGTTGCTTGGGTGTATAGAAGTCTACTTCCCCAGAGGTGAGTAAGCGGGGGGCAACTCCCCTTCCCTTACAGATATCTGAGCAGGAATCACTAGGGTTGGTTTGGGTTGTACTTGCTCATAGGGAGGAAGCATTCCAACATGCCCGTTGTTAAGCATAAACAGTGCTTGTAGGAGTATGCTCACCCACCCTCTTAAGGTCTGCGTGGGGGTAAGTTTTTGAATCTGTTCTTTTAGCAGGCCATTCATTCTCGCTATTAATCCACTAGCTTGAGAGTGGTAGGGTATGTGCAAGATCCAGGTGATCCCCAAGTCCTTTGCCCATTCTTGTACTACATGGCCGGCAAACACGGTACCCTGGTCACTCTGCATTCCTTTTGGTATGCCATAAGCATACATGAGCTGCTCTAAGCCCCGTGCAGTAGAGGATTGATTTGCATGGGAGGTAGAATATGCATACATAAGGCCTGTGTAGGTGTCTGCAGCAGTTAATATATACTTTCACCCCTATGAGGCGGGCAATGGACCTACATAATCTATTTGCCAGGTTACGAAGGGTTGTTTGCCTCGCTTGATGCGACCATATGTGCTGGTGAGGGGCACTTTTGTTATCTTCATACAAATGGGACAGTTAGCATGTGCTGTCTTATACCAATGTAACGCCAACATGGGATGCCCTCGTGATAGATCCCAAGCCTGAGCTGCAATGGGGCCATAATGCTCTGATCGTTCATGCGCTTGCCAAGCTTGCTTTAACTCTGAGGGAGTCGCCATCTGGTCGACTGCTGTATTAGTGTTGCCAGCAGGTCGAGGGAGGTGATCCTGCCCCTCTATTCAGCCCTGGTGAGGCCTCACCTGGAGTACTGTGTCCAGTTCTGGGCTCCCCAGTACAAGAGAGACATGGCACTCCTGCAGAGAGTCCAGCGGAGGGCTACCAAGATGATTAGAGGGCTGGAGCATCTCTCCTAGGAAGAAAGACTGCAAGAGCTGGGCCTGTTCAGCCTGGAGAAGAGAAGATTGAGAGGGGATCTCATCAACGTGTACAAGTATCTGAAGGGGGAGTGTCAAGAGGATGAGGCCAGCCTCTTCTCCGTGGTGCCCAGCAACAGGACAAGAGGCAATGGGCACAAACTGAACCACAGGAAGTTCCATCTGAAGCTGAGAAAAAACTTCTTGACTGTGAGGGTGACAGAGCACTGCAACAGGTTGCCCAGAGAGGTGGTGGAGTCTCCTTCCCTGGAGATATTCACAACCCGTCTGGATGTGATCCTGGGCAATATGCTCTAGGTGACCCTGCTTGAACAGGGAGGTTGGACGAGAAGATCTCCAGAGGTCCCTTCCAACCTAAACGATTCTGTGATTCTGTGATTATGCTGAGTTTTGAGGGTCTCTTGTTTCCGATGAGCGTCAACATGTCGCACAGATACAGCTTTAGTTTGCACACTGTCCCAAATCCTTTCCCATAAGGGACTCCCTCAGAGTTCCTTATCATGCATCTTTCACTGTGCGGTGGCCCATGTTGGTAACCAGGTTCGCAGACCCTTGCATGTTACCCAGTTGTCCATATAGAGATAGCGTGCATCTCTCTCATCAAGAGCTATAGCTGCAGCCTTTAATTCGGCCCACTGACTTGAGTATCCTGTTCCTGCGGCAAAACAGATAGTATCCGTGGTAGGATTATATGCTACAGAGCGCCACACTCGCTCTCCTGCCCAGGAATATGCTGCACTGCCATCAGAAAATCAGGCCTACTCTCGTTGCTCAGGAGATAACGTCTCGAAAGGAGGCACCTCCTGGACAGGCGATGGCTCTACTGGGGGAGCGGGGGTGGGGGGTGGGGCAGCCCCTCTGGCTCAGACAGTAGAGGTAGGTGCTCAAAATATATTTCCCCTGACAAGGTTGCATGTGGGGTCCTCATATCCTTTCTTCCCCTCCTGGAACTGGGCTTGTAAATAGTGTTTCCATTTCCACTGAGTTGCAGCTTGGGCCACCCTTAAATGGGGCCTGCCCCAAGTCTGAATGGGGATGGGGGTGTGTACAGTCACGTCCGGGACCCAAGTAGCTAGGGCCTAAAGTGACTCTTAATTTTCTTCTAAAACCGCTTCTGGAATTGTCCGATCAAGTGTTGTGGACAGGTTCAACTTCAGGCACGAATTTGAATCAACTGAGCAATTGCACTTTGGAGAATCCTCGGGAGGAGGTTCCTATTTTGGCCAAATGGTGATTTGTTAAAAACAGGTTCAAATTCAATTGATATGGACCATTCTATACAGAAATGAAAACCTTCCTGGGTTAAGAAAGCCAGGAGGAATCAAAGCAGGGAAATTTCAGTCAAACTGAGGACCTTCCCCAGGTTCCAATTCGGTCACCTTTGACCAAGAGCTCTCCATCAGCGCTGGCAGTAGGGCAGGTTGCCCTGAAGCTGTTCAGCTGCTAAAACATGAGGAACATTTCATGGGACTCTGAACACAAGGGAAATAGCTTCCATCAGGTGTGAATCCACCTCTAGGGAATGAGACAATGTTCTGTCTGTGTTTCTAGCTTGGCCAAGAGCTGTCCAGCCTGGAAGTGTGACTCAATTTACAACTTCATTTTTGCCCAGAAATACATATCCTACCTCCTTCTGGCTTTGGCATCGCCCTGACTTAGCCCTGCTAATAGGATCACTGAAGATATATTTTTCCAGGCTCCGGTGGGAATAATCCTTCCACTGTCCAAAGCAACCTTTCCCAAGGCACTCCCTTTAATGTGACTCTATGCTCAGTAATGTAGCTCACTGGAGTGTTATAGGATGTAATTAATTCATATCTGTATATTTCTTTGCAAATGCACTCTGAAATTAAAACACTGAAAACTAAGCTCTTACATGAGAAGAGTTATCCTCTCCTTGCTAAAACTGGCCTGGTAGGTAGCAAGCTCTACTTTTCCATGGATAACTGTCAGCAGGGCCAGTGTGGTCCAGATAGAGATGGAGCTTGATCTAAAAGAAAGGTTATCTGAAAATGCTGCTCAGGCTGAAAAATGTTTTCGTATTTAATCACCCGAAATGTCAAGAAGACAGAAAAAAAAATCTACTTTGTTCTGTTTGTTTGCTTTCTCAACTTCATCAATCAAAAACCAGCCTTTATTTCACTTTGTATGAAAAATTGTTTTTAAAATATTTTTCACCTCATATTATCCAAAAAGGGACATAGCTTTTGACACTTTCTTCCCAGGAGGGTATTCTTGGAAACGACTAATGTATCATATGTGTTCTTTCCAGCTTCCTCACTTTTTTGCTATACATGTGAAAATGAACACTCCAACTGGAACTGTCTTAAAACATACAAGTGTGAAGATCATGAGAAATACTGTACAACAACATACAGCTCTGTTGGATTTGGTGAGTAGCAGTATCACGGCTTTTTTTTCCTAAAGACTTTGGTGGACAATAGCTTTTTTAGGGATACTAATTGGGCTCTTTGGAAAGAATTACTGATCACTCAGGGTTAAGGATCTCAACACATGGAGTGTGCGTCGTGATCTGCCGTGTGGGATACTTTTCTTACTACCTTGTGGCAGGGCTCGCTGCAGCAGATATATTTCCATGAGCAGATCCTATTGCTTGGACTCAGAGCTCACAGTCTGTGACACAGGAAAGAAAGGGTCTTCCAGGTAATAAGGAACGTGAGTTTAGAAACCAAAGATGCATCAAAAATGAAATCTTGCTGTCCTACCTGAGGCATAGTGCAGGTTACTGGCAATTCCTTGAGCTAGGACTTTCTGCTGTCACATATTTGATCCACGCTGTGTGGACATTCACCCAGAACTCATCAAATCTGCTGATCCCTGTTAATGCTGCACTGCAAATTAAGTGTAGTACAATATACTCCCATTGCCTTCTGGTCATGACTTGCGGGGGAATCTTAAATAACGGCTGTCCTTTCTTGTCTGTTCTCCACGCAGGCAAGGACACGGGATATCGTATCACCAAGAAATGTTCTGCCGACTGTCCTGAGACAAATCTGAACTTCGGTGTAGCAGCTGTCTCCACCAAATGCTGCAGTACTTCCCTGTGCAATTTCAGTGGTGCCAACAGCGTAAAAATCAGCTACGCCGTGATGGTCCTGGGTATTGTGGCCAGTTTTATCTGTGTCATCAGGGCAGGATTGTGATGAGGCTAGGACGGTGAGAGGACTTGATAACCTGAGAATTCAAGTGGTCTTCCCCAACGGAGAAACCGACATCTTCTGTGACAAATGTTTCCACTGGGCTTAACGCTACCCTGTTTTTTCCAAGATATTGTTTCAGATAACATCCACAGAAAGGCACAGAAAGGTTTTTCTTCCCCTATACCATTTGTTGTTTTGTATTAATTTTTCCTTGGGAAAGCTGTTTTGATAGCATGTATGTGACAATAATCAGATAAAATAAAGATTTAGGTTATTCTAGTGTGTGTTTGTTACATCCACACTAAGCTTAGCCTGGGAAAACGGCTCTGACAGAAAGGGTTGCGCTTTGAGTCTCTACTTCACAGTTGAATTTCTCTTTTTATCAGCATCTCGGAGCCTTCTCCTAGCTGCATTTCTCCATTGACTCACTTGCATCCAGCCCCACAAGACAGATACTTCTAAAAGCCAGATGTTAAGCCTGATCACTCAGAACTAACGAATGAAGGTGTCAGTCTGGAACGGTGAAGACATTTGTGTTGTTCTCAGCATAAGTTGGTACTTGAAGCGGCACAGAGAATTATTTTGTAACTACTAACGCAATGGGAATGGGATATTTGCAGGCGCTGGTTGCATTCCTAGCTGTACTGCAAATTCCTCATGCTCGTTCCTCTGATAGTTGCGTCATTTCACCTTTTAAAATAGGCAACGGTCCTTCCCAAGATGCCAGAACAGCACTGCTGGACCTCTCCTTGCAGAGATGGGACCTCCGTGCCTGCTCAGGAAGATGCCATCTAAGTGACTGCCCACAATTTCCCTGTAGGAGGGGGAAAATGGACAGAAAGTGCCTGGAAGAGGACTTGGGCATTTCTGGTTGGGTGGGGAGGTCTCTGCTCCTTGCCCTTCCTCTCTCACTCCTGTATTTCCAGGTGTGGGAAGGGGAAGGCAGGGTGGACAGCCCCTCTCGGAGAAGCTTGCAGGTTGTTTGGCAATGCTGGGGAAAGGGAACGCACTCTTGGAGGTGAAAGGATGTGTTATTCCTGTCTAAGTGGTGTACAAGTGCTCTGGGAGGATTGCGCAGAAGTTGCACTGGGGAGAAACTCACGCTTGCAGTCCAGCTGGGTTTGCAAGAAGTCCTGCTCCACCAGTGCTTAAGATAGGCTGCAAAGTTCATGCATTTCTGTGCAACTGGGGGAAACTGCTGGCTGAAGGCTTTGAAGATGGGCTTGTGTTTAAACAGCCTGTAAAGACCTAATTCCTGGGCAAGGAAGGTAACCTGGCATTTGTTGAAAACACAAGATGAGTCAGCTGAAGAATGGGAGGACTGATGCCATTTCTGTTCTGAGGGGTCCAAAAGAAACTTGGCTTTTTGCACTTTTTGTTAACCGGTTTTCCCACCACTTTTCCTATAAATTGATCGCAGTCATTTCTGAAATGGTTCTCAAAGGTTTTGGCCAGCTGATAAATCTTTTCTTGGCAAATACAATACCTGAATTAAGCAGAACAGTTCATTTTAAATTGCAGCTTTTACTTCATGAAAAATACCTGTTTTCATCAAAATAAAGAAATTGTTCACCCTTTCCGTGTGGCATTTTCAACCAGGTTTAGAACAACAAGAGCAAAATACTCTCCGTCCTTCTCCGCTCAGCAATTACGTCAAGGGAAATAAGTCTTTCCATTTCACCCCCCCCCCCAAGTTAAATCCCCTGTTCCTCCTTCCTTAATCTTCTACTTGAAGTTCATAACCACCCAGTACTTGTAAACTGTGACAGTATCTTTTCCTTTGCCTAGGTCCCTCTAGTCTCCTAATCATCTGTGTCCTTTCTGCCCCCCCCCCCGCCCCCATTCTTTTTAATTTATCGCACCTGGTATGGATGAGAAGCAAAGTTCTCATTAACATCAGAGGGGCATATGGGACCAATTTGGGACTGTGCAGGACAACCTAATAGGAAAAACCCGACAGTCAGAAAACCTTCAATAACTCCTTTAAGAAATACAGTACTGCAATCTCAAAATCTCAGCAACTTGCAGGAGACAAGAGATATTTTAGTTTTCACTTGGATGAGGCTGCAAGGGAGAAAAGAAAAAAAATAAAGTGCCTGGCTGGGCTGCTATTTCTGTACCTGATAATGGATGCTGTTGGCTGAAATAAATCTGAATGTGGGCTGCCTCTGCAGAGCAATGTACGGGCTGCAGAATGGCATTGCCTTGTGACTGGAGCCCCCTTTTCTGCTATTACCTCGAATAGTCAGCAATAAAAGCTGATTTATCAATAAAGACCGATGAGAGCTCTACTGGAGAAAATAAAATATTTCACGAGGAAGAGAGGTTTGCGTTCTTCGTTTCATGAGGAAGAGAGATTCTGCCTTCCTTCTGCCTGGTATCTTATAGAGGCATAAAGGCCAAACTACCCCTCCTTTAACTTCCTTGGTTAATTGCCACCTCTGCTCCCACTGAGTTTCATGCTCTACCTATTGAGAAAGCAGAGATTTCCATACCTTAGTCACACAGGTCTCTCTATTAACAATATTTACATGTTCAATTTAAGGGTTATGGAAAGAGTTACCTCACCCGAAGCACTGGGAATGCCTTTTAAGTGAAATAATGACTGTAGGTGGATCATAGCTGGAATCCCAAATATTTAATGGGAGAGGGGCATGCGAGAAACACTGAGATGGAGAAATAAACCAGATGGAGAGCAGCATGGGGCAGTCACTGGCAAAGACCTGGGGCACGCAGGTTGCTCCTACAGCCTGGAGTGTCATGTGAAGGAGATCCAGTTGGATCATTTCTGGAACTGCACCTCCATCCCTGCGATTAGATGGCAGAAAGACAATGGTGGAAGGAACAAGCAAGAATGATTAAAAGAAGATGAGAACGATTCTGATTTTATACAGGGAGATAGGAAGAAGCACAGTAAAAGAGGAGGAAAGAAGAGCACCATATGGAAACCCAGCCGACTACTCCTATTTGGTATTTCACATCATTTTGGCTGGCTATATATATATATATTTGTATGCATCTTTTTTTTTCAGAAGAACTAATAAGTTGAGAGCCTTGGTCGGATAATCCCTCATTCTCCAAGCTTTAACTGCTTTTTTTTCCCTCTCTGACATTTATTTTTTTAAAGACCTTCCAGTTTTGTAATTTGTGGGGGGGAAAAACAACAATAAAAGAAAATATAGCTTGTTCAACATGCTTGGGATGCGTTTTATTTTTCTTTTTTAATTTAAGTGGTCATTTTCATTGCTCAGTGGAATTTATTTTTCAATAAGATAACATTTTCCTCCATATAAAATAGCCAGTTTTTGAAGACAATCATTTATGATTTTGAACTGCAGTTTCAAAAAGGCCCACAGAAAATTGTATCTGGTCCCCGATGAAATGCAGTGGAAGGAGAGATTGCTCTTCTCATCTAGTTGCTTTCACAATCCTGGGAGACATTTTGGAATAAGTTTCAAACACAATTTCAATTTCAAATTCAAGTAATTTCCATATGCATTAAAACTGTGTGCAAGGATGGGATTTTCAAGATGCAGCCTGCTCTGACACCCAAGCTAGCCTGGAAAGGAAAGCCTTTCTCTTCTCACATGGACGCAGGGTTTTGTTTTTGTGTTTTGCTCTTCTTCCACTTATCCAGAATTAGAAACTGTTGCGTACATGCACCAGATGAACAAGCCACGTTGTGAAACATCAAGAAGAAGAACTTGGAAAAATATACGCCCTTTCAGGTTTCCAACAAGACAGACTTCCACATACAGGCAGGGACACGTTAGTCTTAATCACCAGCCATCTGACACAGGAACGCTATGGTTATTATCCTATCATCAAAGCAAACACTGCAGAGGTATAAAAACTGCCCTGAGTGAATCCTGCCTGATTCGGAGGCTGCAAAGACCTATAAAGGATGAAGGCTTTTCTTCTTGCCGTACTGGTCATAGCCCTGTGCACGGAGCGTGGTGAGTCCCCAAGGATCCCTTTGCACTAGCACGATCCTAGAGTCAGGGCAGGTCTTCGCTATTGCAGGGTAACGAGGGAGCTTTGCAATGTGAACAGTAATGCTGAGGGTCATTAGGCTTTGTTGAATATTACAGTCATCTGGGTAAGGAATAGCTGGCCCTTTTCTTTTATCAAATGTCTCTTCAAGAAGGGGGACTTATCCACACCAGGGGGAGTTGGAAGAGAGCTGAGGAGCTGAGGTGGGAGGTGAAAGACCCACCTCACCTGACCCTTTCAGTCCCATCGCAGCCCCTGGAGTGGCTCAGCTTCGGGAATTGAGAGCCCTGAGACCTAGCGCAGCTATGTGAGAAGTGAAGCTAGTAATGGGTTATCCCGAGCTGGATAGAGAAGGGAGTAAAGTTGTAGCAGTAAGGTTGTAAATCTGACATAAAACTACAAGCAATTATTTTAACTGTTTGTTTTTTTTTCCCTTGTTTTGTCAGTGGTTGCAAATTCAAGCCCTAATTAACTTCATTGGTAAAGATGGCCATGTCCACCAGGAGATGCTATTCTGGCTCTCACTTCTTTCTTGCAGTTTGTTGCTTTGAGGTGCAACTTTGTCGATTTTGATCTCTGGCCTGAGGTGGAGATGCAAAGAGTCCCATTCTCATTCTGGCAATGGGCTGTGGCTTTTGGGAAAGATGTGCTGGGAACTAGCACTGTAAAACTTGCTGTTCTGGGATCTGCCAAGGACTGCTGCCCATGCCTGAGGAAGAGGCCCTGTGTGAACAGGGGTGTGCTCAGGGTCAGGAGAGGAGTATCCATAGCAATATTGCACTCCCTCTGCTCTGGGGATTTTCCCTTATTGCAAACTGACTCTTTCTCAGTTTCATTGTAGGGTTTTACCTGCAAACTACTGGCCATCCTGGTCCTGGTCTGGCAGAGCACTTAGGCTCATACTTAATTTGGGGTTGCGAATGTTCTTAATGAAGTCAATGCGATTTCACAGACTTTGAACTCAGCATGTGCTAAATTATTGTGCTTAAGGGGGTGAAAAAGTGGAGGGTAATAAAAGGATCCTTTCCAGCAGCTTATCAACTGTAATCATATTTTTTTAAAAAAATCACATAATGAGACAGCAAACTTACTAAAAGAGTCAGGGAAAATTAACACGTACTTAGTACCACTTTGCTGTGCAGTCTAGCCAGAAAGCTTGTGGCTGTTCCAATTAATCCAGAATCTGTCTGATTTTAACAGCGTAAATCCCACATCTACCAGCGCTTGCACTTGCTAATGCATTACACACTTAAGTCATTTCTCTGGGTGGCTGGAATTACATGAAAATGCTCCTTGTGGGTCTCCATTCCAAGCAGGGTAGAGGTCTTTCTGGAGACAGACTGGAGACCTTCAAGGACAGTCTGGTTTAACCCCAGGTTTTGCAACTTGAGTAGGGGACATTATGAAAGAAGTGTTGTAACCCTTCTCCACTCAACCCTCATTGCAGTAAATGCCTCAACAGCAACAGCAAAATCAGAAATCTTTTTGATAGCATGAGCAATTCTTGTACTTACCAGGAGAGAGAAGACTATTTCCCTCAATTTTTGTGCTGAAATGCTTACCTTATGTATTTGACAATAACGAGGATCAAAATTGTCCTGCTTGACTCCAGGCTTTTCACTGAGCTACTAGGTTAGCAGCTCAAGTGCCTCCAAAGTCCTCTAAAGTCGATGATGAGAAAAAGAGAAGCCTCCTGAGCACAAAAGGAGATTGGTAAAATCAGCCCTGCAGGTGCCTGCCTGCTTCCCCTACCAGAAGAGTCTGAGGACAGCCGGAATCCTAAATAATCAGCCTTGGGTGGTTGGGATGAAACAAGACAAGTGCACCCATCAAGTGCCACTCTTTCCTACATGAATTCAGGAAATTTTTCCAAGAATGGGCTTCTCAAAAGAAGTTGCATTAATTTAACTTAAGGAATAAAGTGAGCTACATGTCTGGAAAACCCTGTCTGGGGACTGTGCTCCAGTGTAAGGGTGACTCGGGGATGAGAGGGTGGTTTCTAGTAGGGTGGAGTGGAGAATGAGGTCATGCCACTTTGTGTGAGGATGGTCTAAAGAGGGAGAAGAGCCTAAGGAGGCTAAAAAAGAGGCACTAAAAACATATGTTGCCTGCAGCGTCACGGTAGTATTGAAAACAGAAGCCAGGCAGGACAGCCAAGAGGGTCTGGAAATGCCCATGACCAAGGCTGGAAGCAAATCATAACATTCATATCACCAAGTCAGAGGCAACTGGGTGCCATGTTAAAGGCTATTGAAATATTAAGGGTGTCGAAAATGAGAAAAGAAGGAGATGGTATCTGAGTCACTGTCAGCCTAGTCACCTGGCCCCTGTGACCTCTGCTAGTGACTCTTCAGTGGGAGATAATAGGATCTGCGAGGACGAGAGACCACAAGAGGAAAGTGAAGGTCAGGGCTGAGTGGCCACGGAAAGGGTGGATGGACTGTCCAGCTGCTGTGGGGACAGGACGCAGCTTCCAGAGACAGAAAAGGATGAATAAAATCCTAAAAGGAACTGTTACACCTTTCTCCGAAATAGAGTGTACACTCTAGTCACTTGGGTCATGTCTGGGCTGGTAGGCCACTGGAGAGTGGAGACCTGTTCGGGCCAGATGAGCTTATCTAACGTCAAATATGGGCTGAAAGGAGGTAGGAACATTCCTAGTAAAGACATTGACAAGGGCAAAGAATCTCAGACAAGGGAGAAGGGCAAGGGAGAAGAAGCTAAACAGTGCTGCTATAGGAATAAGATGGGCATTAACTGGCCACAGATAAGGAGAACTCAGAAATGAGAATCAGAATCACAGAATCACAGAATCACACAACGGCTGAGGTTGCAAGGCACCTCTGGAGATCATCTAGTCCAACCCCCCTGCTCAAGCAGGGTCCTCTAGAGCATATTGCCCAGGATCACATCCAGACGGGTTTTGACTATCTCTAGCGAAGGAGACTCCACCACCTCTCTGGGCAACCTGTTCCAGTGCTCAGGCACCTTCACAGTCAAGAAGTTTTTCCTCATCTTCCCATGGAACTTCCTGTGTTCCCGTTTGTGCCCATTGCCTCTGGTCGTGTTGCTGGGCACCACGGAGAAGAGTCTGGCCCCATGCTCTTGACACCCTCCCTTCAGAAACTTGTACACATGGAGGAGATCACCTGCCAGGCTTCTCTTCTCCAGGCTAAAGAGGCCCCGCTCTCTCCGCCTCTCTTCAGAGCAGAGATGCTCCAGTCCCCTCACCATCTTTGTAGGCCTCCACTGCACTCTCTCCAGCAGCGCCATGTCTCTCTTGTCGTGGGGAGCCCAGAAGTGGACACAGTACTCCAGGGGAGGCCTCCGCAGGGCTGAGGAGAGGCCGAGGATCACCTCCCTCCACCTGCTGGCAACACTCTTCCTAATGCAGCCCACGATCCCTTTGGCCTTCTTGGCCACAGGGGCACATTGCTGGCTCACAATTAACTTGTTGTCCCCCAGCACACCCAGGTCCTTCTCTGCACAGCTACTTTCCAGCAGGTCAGCCCCCAGCCTGTCCTGGGGCCTGGGGTTATTCCTGCCCAGGTGCAGCACCCTGCGCTTGCCTTCGTTGAACTTCCCCACGTTCCTCTCGGCCCCACTCTCCAGCCTGCCCAGGTCCCTCTGTATGGCACCACAGCCTTCTGGTGTGTCAGCCACTCCCCCCAGTTCAGTATCCTCAGCCGACTTGCTGAGGGTGCACTCTGTCCCTTCCTCCAGGTCATCGATGAATACATTGAACAAGACTGGACCCAGGACTGACCCCTGGGGGACACCACTAGCTTCAGGCCTCCAACTCCACTCTGCACCACTGACCACAACCCTCTGAACTCTGCCATCCAGCCACTCCTCAATCCACCTCACCGTCCACTCATCCAACCCACACTTCCTGAGTTTACCTAGGAGGATGTGATGGGAGAGAGTGTCAAAAGCCTTGCTGAAGTAGACAGGTAGACAACATGCACTGCTCTGCCCTCCTCTACCCAGCCAGTCATTCCCTCAGAGTCGTTCCATGGTCAAGCATGATTTCCCTTTGGTGAATCCATGCTGACTACTCCTGATCACCTTCTTGTCCTCCACATGCTTAGTGCTGACCTCCAGGATGAGCTGTTCCATCACCTTTCCAGGGACGGAGGGGAGGCTGCCAGTTTCCTGGCTCCTCCTTCTTGCCCTTTGGGAAGACTGGGGTGACACTGGCTTTCTTCCAGTCCTCAGGCACCTCTCCTGTTCTCCAGGACCTTTCCAAGAGGATGGAGAGTGGCTTAGCACTCACATCTGCCAGCCCCCTCAGCATTTGTGGGTACATCCCATTGGGGCCCATGGATTTGTGGATGTCAAGTTTGCACAAATGATCATCCTTGACCAAGAGAGAGTCTTCCTTTCTCCAGCCTTCCTCTCTTGTCCCCAGGCTCTGGAATTCCTCAGGACTGGCCTTAGCAGTGAAGACTGAAGCAAAGAAGGCAGTCAATAACTCTGCCTTCTCTGTATCCTTTGTTACCAGGGCACCCGCCCCATTCAGCAGCGGGCCGACATTGTCCCTAGTCTTCCTTTTGCTACTGATGTTTTTGAAGCAGCCCTTCTTGTTGACCTTGATATCCCTTGACAGAGTTAATTCCAAATGGGCCTTAGCCTTCCTTGTCGCATCCCTGCATACTCTGACAATATCCCTATGTTCCTCCCAAGTGGCCTGTCCCCTTTTCCACATCCTGTACACTTCCTTCTTCTGCTGGAGTTTTGCCAGGAGTTCCTTGCTCATCCATGCAGGTCTCCTGCCCGCTTTGCTCGACTTCTTACTCAAAGGGATGCACCGATCTTGAGCCTGGAGGAAGTGATGCTTGAAAATTAACCAGCTTTCTTGGACCCCCCTTCCTTCGGGGGTCCTACCCCATGAGGTTCCCCTAAGTAGGTCCCTGAAGAGGCCAAAGTTAGCTCTCCTGAAGTCAAGGGTTGTAATCCTACTTATTGCCCTGCTTTCTCCTTGTAGGATCCTGAACTCCAAGAAGAAGAGAAGAATTTGTCTAGTCTCCAGAGGGTGACATTATGGCAAGAACGTTTGTTCAGATAAACGGATGAGTAGGAAATTTCCCTTATCATGCAAAGAAACCCTCCCCAAGGATCTCTTTCTTACGAATGACTGCTTTATCTCACTTGAGTGCAGGCTGTTTTCATTCATCCATACAAGCACAGTGCTTTGCAGATGCATGGTGTTACAGATGTACGCATTTTCAAGTGTTAGACAGTCTTCTCCCACGGATGGCCATAAAAAAATAACATGTTGCAGTTGAGGGGTTAGTTTGCAGAGTCCTGCCTTCTACAGGTTCAGGACTGTCTCCCAGCATGAGATCTCTGAAAATGAAACAGCCAAAGACAAGTGTCCAGTCTTCCCAGGCAACACAGAAATGCAGAGCTACATCACTTGTCCCTCACTTGAGCTACGTGTAGGGGCATTTAGCAACAAAAATCCTGTCCGGTACAGACAACGTAGTTACTCTCAGGTCTTTCTCTTCCTCTTTGTATTCAAACATTTTTTTAAAGAATTCACTGTTGATCTGTGTGCTCTGAGAAAGGATGTGCAGGCCAGGGGTCTTCAGTGTGGGAAAGAAATTACCTGAAGAGGATGTGATAAAGCGTGGATAGGAACCAGCTGGTCTCTTTCAGTACAAGAACTAGCGGCCAGCAAGCGAGGCTAGAGGTTGGAAAGAAAACAAAAGAGCTTCATGCTGCAAGTGGTAGTAGACCGGGAGAACTCCTTCCAAAAGCACATTTGGGATGACAGAACTTTAAATGGCCTCAAGGGAGACTCGGTAAGTATCCAGAAGAAAGATCCCTTGCAGTTAATAAATAAGCAAACCAATCAGATCAGGAATCTGAGCTTAAAGTAATTTGGGTCCAGGAAAGTTCCTGGAGCTGAATTTCATACACTCCTGTCCTGTTCTTATGCTTCTTTGGGTGTCTATTTGTGGTCACTGGATAGGTCTTTGGTCTGGACCAGCATTGACAGTTTTGTGTTTCTAGCAGCATTTCCAGAAGTGACTGATGGGTGTTGTGTGGTTCTTTTGCAGCTTTTTCCCTGACATGTTTCACATGCAAAGATGCATCTTCCAACATACAGTGTCTCAGTACAACCAAGTGTTCTGATTATGAGAAATACTGTCTCACAACGTATACTTCCACTGGGCTTGGTAAGTGCGAAGCTTTTCTAAGGCTCTGATGAGAAAGGAGCTTCTGATTATATGGAATGCAGAACATCTTCCCACTATGAAGTGTGGAGGAAGAATTAATAAGGATTGCAGCACACAGCAAGCAAATACTGCAGCAGGTGGGAACTCAGCATAACCCCTTTCTGTCACAACACAGCATAACAGCACTGCATTGATCATTAACTTGCGCTTAGGAGAGTGAGCTATTAAAAGAGAGAGGATTTCTCTGCATGAACCCCTTGTCTTATCTCCAAGTTCACATTCATGAAGTGATGATACTTGAGGGGACCAGGTATCATGGTGGGAGCAACCCCAAAGCACAGTAGCAATGAAGTCTTGCACACCTTGCACTGTGCAAACACATTGCTTCTCCAAATCCCTACCCCAGGTTGCACTTAGCTGGCCCTGAAAACAGCAGAAGATTCTTGAGGTCTGGAGGTGGTCTCTTTGGCTGCTCAAAGCTTTGAATTTGGGATCTATTTCTAGTTATCACGCATGAAGTGCTAGAGGGAGGCTAGTGTTGTTAGGAAGTCTGCTGGGCTAGATGGACATGCAAGGCCCTCCAAAGGTCACACGTACAGAGATGAAGGTGGAATCCAAGGGATCCAAGGGGTGCCAAAATCCAAGGGAAAAACAACAGTTAAATACAGAACAATGTATTCCCCCCCCCCCCCCCACCCGGGATATTGCTCAAACAGTCTGTCATTGTTGTTTGTAAAAAATATGTAAGACAAAATGATGAATTTCTCTGTTCTCTCTCTCCCTCATTCAGGTAATGACCGCAGTCAGCATATTACCAAGAAGTGTTCTGCAGTTTGTCCATCAATAAATCTGAATATTGGTGTAGCAGGCATTGCTACCAGCTGCTGTGAGACTTCCCTGTGCAATATCAGTGGAGCCAGCAGTGTGAAAACCAGCTACACTGTGACAGCTGTGGGCATCTTGGCCAGTCTCATCTGTGTCCTCCGACTGGGGCTGTAAAGGGGCTGGGGAGAAAGAAGCTGCTTGGCCTTACATTGCAAGGAATCATCATCTCTGCTCTACAGAGGTTTTGCCAGTGTGAACACCACCCCGTTTCTCCTAACTGGAACTTCACACCCCATCAGCAAATACTTTTGCTCTTACCACGCTCTGATGAACACACATAAGAGCATGGACCTACCTCAGAATGCTGGTGGGAAGAGAAAGTCATGATGAGGAGCCCTGTCCTTGCACAGGGGCACTGTACAGGGACCATCTCTCCTACTGTTGGCCTGTGTCACTCCATGCATTTATTCCTCTTCCTTTTAGCCCTATCTTTCCCCTATGTCATTTTTCCCTTTTTACCATTTTCTGCCCCACATCATTTTGTTCTGAGGAAGGCTTTGATATTGTAGCTGTTAAACGGAAGATGGGCACAATAAAGTGTTATTTTAGTCTATTGTGTGAGCGTGCGGTATGACACTTCAGGCATAGCAGCTTGAAACATTCGTGGTAGCAGCAACAAGAATGGAGGCGTTAGTCTGCAAGTTGCATTGAAACGATACTGAAATATATCAAATTTGCCTTGCATTCGCTTCAGGAAGCCTCTTCCCAGAGTTTCTTTTTTTTTGCCTTGGCAGAAGTATCATTTTCTGTCTACATTTCAGAGCAAACATTATTCTATTTAACTTGTTTCCAGTTTCGCTTGTGGATCAGCAGGTTGGAAGGAAATAGCTGTTGAGCTCTCCAGCAGGCAAACAGAGGGGACAAGATGGGACCTACCATGAAGGGATCTTGGGCATTAAGCTTTTTTTAAAGTGATTTAAGATCTTCTCGTGGAAGTTGCTTTATAAGCATTAAGGATTATTTTGAAAGGGAAGAAAAGTATCTTGCATGGTGCTTAAAGGGAGAATCATCAACAAAGAGATGCGGTTTCTATCCTGTGTATGCTGGAGTCAGGAGATCTCAGCTCCATCTGTAACAAAAAAATTAACTTCCACTCTCGATGACCTTGAAATCAAATGTTTGTGTTTGCTGTTAAGGTTTTCTACCTGGGTTATAACTGCAGGAATACACTTCCCTGCTCTGACTTTCCTTGTGGATAACCTTAGTCAGGAATGAGAGATTTGTCCCCTCAAATCCTTCCAAAGTGAGTCACACAAGGCTGAAATGCTTTCTCCTGAGCTAGGGAATCCTCCATGTAGGATTGCCCCAGAAGAGATCTCCCGGGACAATTGGTTGGGTGCAGCTTGCCCAGCTGATTTTCCCTCTGCAGACCTCTAACCTCTAACCCCTTACCTCTAACCCCCAGACATGTAGCTCCTGGCTGTTTTTTCAGTCCTAGTCTTCCTTATTGGCTTCTTCATCCAGGCTCACTCTGGGCTTTGTCTCTACTCTCCCTCTCTCTATTTTCTTACTATTTTTTTCTAGAGCTAATTGCTCTCTCTTTTCTTTCTCATTTTTTCTCCTTCTTGGCTCCCACTGCCTAGGTGTTCACCAAGTACAGTCATCTGCTAATCCAAGGCTGGCCAGAAATACTCTATCTTTTTCCATTACTCTCATTTGTCCTTGTGGTTTCTATGGCCTTGTCACCCCCGAACTGAGCTGGCTCCATTCTTCTTCCTGGCCTCTTTGACCAATCTATAACCTTCACCTTGCTTCCTCTCCTGCCAGATTTAGAGATATCAGTGTGGTACACACATTTGAATCTTGCCGCCCTTCTTTGTTGTGTTTTGCAAAGGGACCTGATGAGAAAGCAGAAATTGCTGTGCTCAGATCATAGCCTGCTTGGAAACAGGTGTCTACACGTCCAGGAAGACTGCATGCTCTGGAATCATATGGCCTTTAAGAGTCCTGATGGACTGAATTCATCTCCACTTTAGACTCCACTTTAGCTGCAGGCGTCAAGGGAGAGAGACAAGTGTTTGCAGTGAGCAGCTCCGCCCAGCTGAGCCAGAGGGTTCAATCTCTGCTTCTACTGACCACTGAAGAGATGTTGGCTACAGGGTGACAACAGGCTGCCGAGTACTCCACTCTGGCCACCTACCACTGTACCTAATAGGGATAAGATTGGGATGAAAGGCTACATCTCTGCTAGGAAATAAAACAAACAAAAAATTGTTCTGTGGCCTTGGATGGCTAAAGTCTGCCCCACACCCACACTCCAAGGTGGTGATACCCATGGGCTTAGAATTTGTTAGGGACGATGCTGGTTGGCACAGGCCAGGGCCAAGCCGGGGCGGTATTAGCAACTGAGAGACAAGTCTTATCCTGTTGAGTTTGTGAATGTAGACCTGCTCTTGGTGTCCATGTTTAAAATAAGGTCATGTCCTGTTTAGAGCTACCTGAACTTGGCAGCATCTCCATTTTGGATTGGGAGGAAAGCAAGAACATGAAGGAAGGTATAAAAATGTGTGGGCAAAGAGGGCAAAGGCACATGGAAGAGCCTGATTCTGCATTTCAGAGTTTCATGACCCACTTACAGCTGCTGCATGGAGTTATGAACAACACTGGGAACCCAAGAGTCCTGTCCCTAAGGGGGAAGCTCCATCCACGGCCCCGCCTGCCTCGCTCTCGACTGGTTTCTCCCTGGCCCCACAGGTTTTGCATTCCCTTCTGCCTAGCAACTCAACTGACGCATGTGGGCCAAAGACTGATCCATGTCTCAAATTATATAACAGGGTCCTTATCAGCAGGTGGGAGCAGCAATTGCCCTGAAGCATGGAAGGTCTTAAAACCATGCCTCTTTCTTCTGCAGCGAGCCCTCCCTTGGAAATAGGCTGTTGTGTAAGAAACTGCCCTCTGCCAGCCTTCCTGAGACGTCCTGATGTGACATCTCCCACGCAGATGGGGGCAGAATTAGGTGCCTAATTCCACATCGCTCCGCCCAGGGTTTCTTACTTGTTGGCTCCCATGGCTGCATACTTGCCACATCCTCTGCAAACTGCCCTGCAGAAACATCTGGGATGACATGGAAGGATCTCAGGAAGGGGGTCGATATCTCACTCAGATACTTGAGATAGCTCCTGGGAGACAGCTGGTGCCCTCTGCATGGATTATATAAGGCTCTGGTGCCTCTTCAGTGCTCTGAGTCACCATGTCAGGACCTGAATCAGCTAAGGTAGCCTTGCCCTGCCTGAATTAGGTGCTTGGATGAGCAAGGAACTCCTGGCCAAACTCCAGCAGAAGAAGGAAGTGTACAGAATGTGGAAAAGGGGACAGGCCACTTGGGAGGAATACAGGGACGTTGTCAGAGCGTGCAGGGATGCGACAAGGAAGGCTAAGGCCCAGTTGGAATTAAATCTGGCAAGGGATGTCAAGGACAACAAGAAGGCCTTCTTCAAATACATCAATAGCAAAAGGAAGACTAGGGAAAACGTGGGCCCGCTGCTGAAAGGGGCGGGTGCCCTGGCGACAAAGGATACAGAGAAGGCAGAGTTATTGAATGCCTTCTTTGCTTCAGTCTTCACTGCTAAGGCCAGTCCTGAGGAATTCCAGACCTTGGAGACAAGAGAGGAAGGCTGGAGAAAGGAAGACTCTCCCTTGGTTGAGGAGGATCGGGTTAGAGATCTTTTGTCCAAACTTGACATCCACAAATCCATGGGCCCCGATGGGATGCACCCACGAGTGCTGAGGGAGCTGGCGGATGTTATCGCTAGGCCTCTCTCCATCATCTTTGAAAGGTCCTGGAGATCAGGAGAGGTGCCTGAGGACTGGAAGAAAGCCAATGTCACGCCAGTCTTCAAAAAGGGCAAGAAGGAGGAGCCAGGAAACTACAGGCCTGTCAGCCTCACCTCCATCCCGGGAAAGGTGATGGAACAGCTCATCCTGGAGGTCATCACTAAGCATCTGGAGGACAAGAAGGTGATCAGGAGTAGTCAGCATGGATTCACCAAAGGGAAATCATGCTTGACCAATCTGATAGCCTTCTATGACAGAATGACTGGCTGGGTAGATGAGGGCAGAGCAGTGGATGTTGTCTTTCTGGACTTCAGCAAGGCTTTTGACACTGTCTCCCATCACATCCTCCCAGGTAAGCTCAGGAAGTGTGGGCTAGATGAGTGGACGGTGAGGTGGCTTGAGAACTGGCTGGATGGCCGAGCTCAGAGCGTTGTGGTGAATGGCGCAGAGTCAAGTTGGAGGCCTGTGGCTAGTGGTGTCCCCCAGGGGTCAGTCCTGGGCCCAGTCTTGTTCAATATATTCATCAATGACCTGGAGGAAGGGACAGAGTGCACCCTCAGCAAGTTTGCTGATGATACTAAACTGGGGGGAGTGGCTGACACACCAGAAGACTGTGCTGCCATTCAGAGGGACCTGGACAGGCTGGAGAGGTGGGCGGAGAGGAACCTCATGAAGTTCAACAAAGGCAAGTGCAAGGTCCTGCACCTAGGCAGGAATAATCCCATGCACCAGTACAGGCTGGGGGTTGACCTGTTGGAAAGTAGCTCTGCCGAGAAGGACCTGGGAGTGCTGGTGGACAACAAGTTAAACATGAGCCAGCAGTGTGCCCTTGTGGCCAAGAAGGCCAATGGGATCCTAGGGTGCATTAGGCAGAGTGTTGCCAGCAGGTCGAGGGAGGTGATCCTGCCCCTCTATTCAGCCCTGGTGAGGCCTCACCTGGAGTACTGTGTCCAGTTCTGGGCTCCCCAGTACAAGAGAGACATGGCACTCCTGCAGAGAGTCCAGCGGAGGGCTACCAAGATGATTAGAGGGCTGGAGCATCTCTCCTATGAAGAAAGACTGCAAGAGCTGGGCCTGTTCAGCCTGGAGAAGAGAAGATTGAGAGGGGATCTCATCAACGTGTACAAGTATCTGAAGGGGGAGTGTCAAGAGGATGAGGCCAGCCTCTTCTCCGTGGTGCCCAGCAACAGGACAAGAGGCAATGGGCAGAAACTGAACCACAGGAAGTTCCATCTGAACCTGAGAAAAAACTTCTTGACTGTGAGGGTGACAGAGCATTGGAACAGGTTGCCCAGAGGGGTGGTGGAGTCTCCTTCGCTGGAGATATTCAAAACCCGTCTGGATGTGATCCTGGGCAATATGCTCTAGGTGACCCTGCTTGAGCAGGGAGGTTGGACGAGATGATCTCCAGAGGTCCCTTCCAACCTAAACGATTCTGTGATTCTGTGATTCTTGTAGGAGGTGGTTTAACTTTGGCTCTTCTTTTCCCTCGCTCAGAGCTTTTGCACCGGTGATACAGAAGGACCTATGCTACCTTCTGCTCTCCTTGAACAGTGTGGTTACGTTTTCCACCAATAATCTTAAATTTCTTCCCTTTCTCTCTGAGATCAGATCAACACCCAGTGAATCAGTGACAGCAAGAGATAATATGGATGCCTAAGATAAAAACAGGGTCTTGACTTGGTCCAAAAAGTTTCTAGAAGCCGTGGAAAATGGCAAAAGCAACCTTTTTTCAAAATTAAATGCTGCTCTATCATCCTTTAGGCAACTCATGGCTCCATTCTGAGGTCCATTTTAGTGTTCCCAAATTGTTAGCACTTTTTTTTTTCCTGAATTGGTAGTGATGGGATCACTCTACAGAGGTGCTTCAGCTCCCTGGGTTTTTTACAATCTTACTTCTTACCTGCTGTCTCTGCATGGCTTGTTGCTCCAGGCCCTCCTCCAGGCCGACAGCCAGGATGATGGTCAGCAGGATACACCCTCTTGACTCTGGCTGCTTAATTGTTGCCTCTGACTGTCTGAGTTTTATAATCTGTTCTCCTGAGAAAGAAGGAATCGCTGTGCTCTAGTCACTGTGCTGCAAAATCAGTGCTCTTCAGATGCTGGGAAGAGGGCATGCTCCAGCATTGCACTATGTCTAGGTACTAACAAAGACTTTAATGTCCTGGGGACCACTCCCAGATAACTTTTTGACATGGAGAAGCTGATTTTCTTCCCAAATTTCTCTCCTTACACTTGGTACACATTTGTTGACAGTGCTGGGGCTGTTTCAGCCTCACTACTTTCTCAGAGCAGACTTGCAAGTTGGAGGCCTGATGAAAGCACTGAGCCAATGTACCACCGCATCAAGGCCCATGTAAAAACAATAGGTGCTGGAAAGGTCATCAGATGTGGTGGGAAATATGGTAACAATTTGAGGACTGTTTCATTCACGGAAGAAGGGAACGGGCATATACACAGCAGAAGGCTATGGGACAATTAATGGAACAAAGAAGGAAAAATTGATGCTTCCTATAACTCTAATTGCAAAACACCAGCAAGAGGAGACACCCACTGATTGTGAAGTGCAACCTGTTTGTAACCCACTTGGGTTGTACACCCAATGGCATTGGCAAAGCAGAAGGCTCGAGCTGATCATTGCTGTGTCCCCTGCTGACCTCATACATCTCCAAACACAGCAGTGAGGATGTCCTTCTTCACTTCAGGCTTGCATAACTGTGGAATTCACTACCGAACAGGAACAGTTTTAGGAGGACCTGAAAAATATTAGACACTCACACGGATAATGAAATAATCCAGTGTTGAGAGGCTTAATATTAGACACATAGAAAGGAAACAACCCCTTGTGCTGCAAGGAACGAACACCCTACTGATGGTCACTACTAGGGAACCACCTGTTATGTTATTCCACAGTTGCCAGTAAAAGGGCTTTTTGGCAACTTCCTCTTTTGCGTGTTTGCTACCTGATGTCCAGGCCTAATCTCAGCTTGGAGGAACCATCATTCTGAGATGGCAGCTTGAATTCTTACAAGATGCATCTTGTATTAGGGTCTCTTTCCCAGAACATCAGAACCAGAGCCATGCTAAGGGATTCGGAGGAGAGCAACACAGAGGAAGGGAGGAAAGGGACTGATTTAAGAGGAGAGATTGAAAAGGATACATTTTTGAGAGTAGACTAGTAATTCCAGGATGCCAACTTGTGATATCTTAAATGGAGGTGTGATTTCCAGAAGCTGCTAGTCCTGGAGAAAAGTAGACCCTCTAATGGCTCCCTGAAATAGGAGGAAAACTTCATTAAATAAAATGTGTTTTGTATTTGAAAGGTATTTGAAAAGTACAACCAAGAGAAAAGGGATTATGTATGGGTAATGGAAAAGTGAAAAAGAAATGAAGACTGTCATGAAAATTTGAAGAACATCTTCCGTTTAACTAGCTATCAGCTAATTTCATACAGTGTAAAATATACTGACTTCATTGGAGCTAAACCGGTTTAGGCCAGTTGAGAATCTGGCCTTGTGATTCTGTGGAATAGTTAAAGAAAAAGAACAGTATATCATGAGCCCTGGTACATCCACCATTAATGATCCAAAGGGACTAGAAAAATGCACTGCTAGGACTAATTCCTCATGCCTCCAGGCCCTGCTATTTAATCAATGCAGCATCTGCTGTTGGAAAGACAGAAGGAAGTAAAGGAAAAAGCTCAGAGGAGAGAAGAGCAGGAGCTTATTCCCCATTACTCATGAGACTGGAAGAGCAAGAATGTGGTATTAAAAGGACTTTTCACAAAGGTGACTGTGATTTCCATGGGCTCCAGCACGGAGAACTCCCACATGCACATTACACACCCTTGGGCTGATTTCACATCCACCTGTGAGCCACCTGAAACCTGTATAACTGCTGCTGTTCAGAAGGTATATAACCTGCTCTCCAAACACCTTTCCAGTCCAGCTGAGAGGATCTGATGGACATGAAGACTACTCTTGCCGCCTTGCTGGCTGCTGTCCTGTGTGCGGAGCAAGGTGAGCCTCTATCGCTGCTACTAGTTAGAATGAGGTTTATAGAGAAGACAGAGACAACTTTCTGTGTTGCATGAATTTAGAGGGTTATCACCAACTTTGCAGTACTGCAACACTGTAGCCATGCTTCTTCTAACTTCCTTTCACACCTTGGTTAACATTGAGTTTTCCATGTGTTGTAGAAATGAGATCAGTTTACAGAGCAGGTCTGATAAAGTAAGCAGGCAGTACCAGGCGATTTAACTCTAATTGCATCGCACTGGATGATGGGTTATAGCCATGCGTTGGTCTAGGACACCTTTCCAAATGATGCAAGCTTAAAGGGCCAGAAAAAATAATAAAATATATATTTTTTAATTCATATAATTCTGGGATATTTAGACTTTTCTATACTGGTGCTTCATCCACTAGCATGAGCCACATGGTTTGCCATGTATCTTGCTTCCTAGGAAATGCAACCGGTGAGCAGTTTTATAGATGAACTCAGAGACAGAGATGAAAGAGCTTTTCCATGCATATGTCACGTTAAAGGTATCCTTCCTCCCAAAGGGAAGTCTGAGGTACTTTAAATGAGCACTCTTTGGGACTGATACACGTGTATTGCTACATCGCTACTTGCCTGTAGGAATAAGGACCAGGTTGCCAGTCTTTCCCACGTGCCTGATGGTTTCTCAGAAACCATGATACATATCTAGCAGAGGTTGAGAAAGAGATATCTAATTAATTCTTGCGCTCTGATGTATCAAACCCCTTCTCCTACACTTTTTGTACATATGGTTCTGTAGCCTGCCTGCAAGATCAGGAGCACTATGAATTTTTGGGGTGGTAGAAAGGGGTACAACTATACCAAAGAAAAGGGACTTTTTGCCCATAATTCCTGAATGTAGCAACACATCATGGTCACTGGAGAGTAATTATCAAAGGCAATATCTTCAGTGGTCCCTAGCGTGAAGGGAAAGGCTAATGGAGATCCAAAATGCTGGTAGCAGACATTTATGGTGGGATATTTTATTCCTCTAGTAGGCTGATGACATTTTATATTGGCTTCAGCTTCCAAATGAACTTAAGGACAATCTCTTATATAGCATCTTTCTGGAGCCCAATCTGGATCACAGAAAGTTAGAAATTCTAATAGCAAGACTTCCACATTCAAATGTAAAAGATTGTAACCTCCTGGCCTAACACATGAAAAAAAGTAATCTTGGAAGCAACTGCTATTTGATTCTTCTCACATACCTGGGATTCCATCCAAGACCCCAATATGCAACTTTTTGATCAAAATCCTTGATTACACAGCCCATATTGGGGGGTTTGTCTTCATTTCCTTCCCTGAACTTACCATTACAGGAATATTTTGGCCAGAAGAAATCTTAAGAGTTCATGGTCCTTTTCCCTGCTCCAGTGCTGGACCAAATCAGGCAGATGTTCATCTAATGCATTCTTGAAAGCTTCCAGCAAAGAAGATTCCATAGCTTGTAATTGCTCAGACACCCTTCCCTTCAGAAAGTTAGTCTTAATGTCTAACCGACATCTCTTTTGTACACTTCTCCTGTGTTATCACCATAGAACATGACGAACAGTTTATCGCTTTCTTCTTTGCAGCTACCTGTTACTTGCTTGAAGAAGGTTACTGTGCCTTTCCTCATCCCCTGCGCGCTTTGCTTAAACAAGCTAAATGCTTCCAACCTTTTCTAAGAGGTTATATTTTTGAGATCTCTGACAACTTCTCCTCTGGTTTCTCTCCAAATGCTTCACATATTTTTTGAAGTGCTGAATACAGATTTGGATATCGGTGCTCCAGCTGAGGCTTTGCCAAAGTGCAAAGGACATTTTGCATATCTTGCACATGACATTGCTACTTGTGTTCCCTAGGGTAATACTTGTTTTCATTACTGCAGCACGACATTGTCACTCCTGCTGTTTACACTCCGGTATAAACCCCTGTCCTTAATAGGAACCTAACCAGTTGTTTCTCATCCTATATTTAAATAACTTATTTTTATCTTAGTGTAACACGTTGCATTTCTCTTTACTGAACTATATCTATTCTTTTTTCCATTCTTTTGTTACATCCATCTGTCAAAATCACTTAGAACTCTACTTATAAAATGTTTTCGGCTCCTTTCCCCTTGGTATCATCTGGATATGTGATGAGTATCCTCTATCCCATCTCCAGTCTGACTGGTGATGATAACGAACAGTACAGAGCCCACAGCAGAGCTCTGGAGAACCTTATGAGGTGCAGTGTTCCAGTGTGATGAATAACCTCTGTGAACTACCCTGTGAGCATGTTCTCATGCCTGGCTCTGCACCTATTCTGTTGCATTTTCACTCAATTGTGTTTCCTGAGCTTGTTCATAAGAATGTCATGAAAGACTGTAGCAAAAATTTTGGTAAAACCTTATTGCATCTCCTCTATCACAAAACATGCTACTCTAGCATGTTCTATCCCATACACAAAGATTCATGCTTATTAGTTATGACCAAAGTAAAAAAGTCACATTATGGCCTCCTCAGTGTCAACAGTCCCTTCCCTTCCTATCCCTTCCCTTCTCCTTCCCATCCCTTCCCCCACCCCTTCCCCTTCCCATTTCCTAGCATCAGGAACTTGTCATTTCCCGGTCTCTCCGACCTACATTGCCCTTCCACTTTCTCGCTGCCAACTTCTTATCAGGCAGAACTGAATTCACAAGAACATGCCTATCAGTTGCTTTCTGCACTTTCTGTACTGACAGATTGTCCCCAGGCTTACCAGGAACTTAGCAGGCATTCTGTATTGTGCTAGATTCCCTTTCCAAAAATACCTGTGTTTTAAAGTAACTCATCCCCTCTCTTACACAAACATGCATATTTTGCTCTGGATGATTTTGCTAGCTTGAAACACAATCACGACCTCCAAACCCATAAGTCACTTAATCTCTCTAGTTAAGGGCTGTCCTGTACACACTTTGGTGTGTTTTTTCATCCAGGTTGTGTTCTTGTGCTTGTCCTTTTTCATCATTACTTTCCAGAGGCTTTCCAGAGGTTCATCCTACCACCTTCTGGATTTCAGGGCAAGCATGTACATCCCTGATAGACAAGACAACTCACCTCTGCCCATCTTTGCTGCCTGTCCTCTTCTTCATCTGTACTGCAGATGTATGAATTATCCCATCAAATCTGTGTTTACCAGGCAACCCATAATTTTGATTAAGACTTCCCATTTATTCCCTGTCTTACACAGTAGTATGAAGAAGTTCAGCAGAGCATCTGACTAGTCTCCTCAGACTTCCTAGGACTGAGGTTAGGCCAGTTCAGTCAGTGGTGTTCATCCACAAGAAAAGATACGTGACAGTACTCTCCAAGCCAGATGAAAGAGAGCTAGGACGCTGGGCATTGCTAACCTCCTTGAAACACTCCAGGCCCCAGGATTCCTCAGGTCCTACCTGACTCTCCCTGTGTACTGCTTGCATAAGAGAAGTGACTGTGCAGTAATTGGTAATTCACGTGACAGAACTCTCAGGACAGAGAAGTTATTGCTAAGCAATAATCTCCATCATAAAAGACCCCAAATCCTTGAATTCCACTCACATCTACTGCTGTCAGAGATTGCAAACAAATCGATAACACTTCACAGTCGGGGGCACATGAGACAGAGAGGGATTTAACATTGCTACTGTGGATCAAGGGGTAAAGAAAGTCACTGGTCATTCACACACAAGCATTCACCAGGCTACCACTGGGAAAATGTAGGTAGGTATCAAGAGTGTAAGTATTGCTCTTTCTAAACAGTGAACTCCTTTTGTTCCCTTCCCCCAGCCTATGCACTTATGTGCTACGCGTGCCAGGAACAGGAGTCCAACAAGAACTGTTTGACCATTTCCATGTGCACAAAGGAAGATAAATATTGTGTGACTGTCCGTAACAGCGTTGGAACAAGTACGTTTCAGAACAATTCCTTGTCTGTGCTGTAGGACAGGAGTCCCAGTAATGGGCCTGAGGAGTTAGGGGCAATGCTTGTACTATATATAGCAGCACCAGAGAGTGACCTCAAGCCTAGGACTATGTGCGCTGCTTCACTGCTAGCTTCCCCCCAGCTTTGCTCTGATCGCTCCAGCTAGCTCTCTCCATGATAGTACATGGACATAGTTCAGTAGCTCACTCCCAGGGTTATTTTCAAAGAAATATGGACAAAACCGCACCGCAGCTGATTCCCTCTGCCCTGCACAATCCTTCAGCTCTGTCCATTGGGGCTCTGCACCCTCAGACAACTTCATGCACTCTCACACTGAGTTCCATGTCGTGCAAAACATTCCCCTGGTTTTATGCTGCAGGAAAATCACTCTGTTGGACAGGAAACCAGATTGAGCATTGCCTCAGACAGTTTCAGCTGAAACCCATCCCCACATGCTAATTCTATTTTAGGCATAGTCATAACATGGAGCCCAGGGGAGACCCGGTACCACGTTCCAGCAGTGTGGACATGACCAGACTGCTCTAGATGGGGCAGCTCCTGAGCAGAGGACATATTTGCCTCGGGGACTGGTCTCTGTCCTTCTTTCATTCAGCAATGCAGATTTAATGAGGGAAATAATATCTTAACAATGATTCCCCCTTTTTGCACTCTCTTTCTTTGTTTCCATCTCTTCTGCATTAGAGCCCAACAAGCCTAAGTATATCTTCTCCAAGATGTGTTCTCCAGTGTGTCCAGCAACAAGTCAGCAACGAAATCAAACTTATCAAAAGGTTTCTTGCTGTGAGAAACCATTATGCAATGTGAATGGCGTCAGCAGCAAGCAAAGCAGCTATGGAGTGATGTCCCTGGGCGTCCTAGCTAGTATCATTTATATCTTTACATTTGAACTGTGATGGTTTAAGAAAAATTCCACATGATGGCATTGTTTGAAATAAAAGTGTGTTGCTCTGGGATAATTCCTACCCTTAAAGAGTCATGCTTTGCAGACAAGCTCCCACTGGGGTTTTCAAGAGAGTATAAATAAGTTAGGTGCTGAACTCCCATTGATTTCCTAAGCCTACTTGAATCTTAAGTATCCCCAGACATCCAAGTCACCTCAGAAAATACATAAAAGGTAGCCCTTTTGGTATGTTCAAGCTTCAAATCATTATGGCTCTGAAGAAATCCTCAAAGACATATTTTTGTCTCTTTGAGTTTCAGAACACTGCAAGGAATAACAATCCACCTTCACAGAAACACAGGTAATAGCTCAATAGCTATGCTAGCACAGAGTTCAGTATCCTCTTCCATTCACAGTAAGTCAGTTATCACACATCAGTGAAGTGATTCATAAACAAATATGTAGAAGTAAAACTCATTTCCAGCATTTTGGATATTCCTCCAGCCTCAGTGGGAAATAATTTCTGGCTCTCCTGGCTCTTTGCTCTTGTAGAGGCATCATATTTTAAAATGAGTATCCTTCGTTGCACAGCTCCAGTGTGTTGGTGAAGCTTGGGGAAAAGGCAGAGAGACCAAATGTGGCTGAGGAAAGGCAACCACAGGGTACCAGAGGGGAGACAGGAGGCAGGAAGGAGAGGAGGCAGCATGGTGGACACTGTACAGGAAATTGGGCCCATGCTGTCCGCCTCCTCACAGACCTTTTCCAGGCTGGAAAAGACAATGCTCTCACATCTGTTCCCCTGTTTTGTTGTAGGGCCAAACTAATCTGACAGCTGGTGCGAACTCCAGTCACTTACAGATTGTGATGCTGGTGTAGAAACAATCAACTCTGTTTGGCTTTGTTTCCTGATGAGCTTCAGGCTCTCTGCTCCCTCCTCTCTCTGCAAGAACTCTTCAGCAGCTGAGCAGAGCAAGAAAAGCTCTGTAGGAGGCCTAGGGGCCTCCACAGCAAAGTAAGAAGAATGGCAGGCAGCCAGAGACTAACATGGACCAATAGTCCAGAGCCTTTTGGTCATAGAGGTCCTAGAGGACCCTGCTTGAGCAGGGAGGTTGGACTAAATGATCTCCAGAGGTCCCTTCCAACCTAAACGATTCTGTGATTCTGTGATAGCCCCTACTGCAAGCTCACTTCTCAGGACAAAACAAACAAACAAACAAACAAACAAACAAACAAACAAACAAACAAACAAACGAGTTGGTAGCATCACTGGCTCAGCTGTGTTCTGGGGGAAACCAGAACTTGTCCAAATAATTCATTTTTTTGGAAGAGACAATGTATTTGGTGGCTAGATGAGACTTGAGGCTTGTCTAAAGCACTTGCCTTGGAAATTTGCCTTTTTTGGTTGCATCCATAGAAGGATGTATATTTGAGATGTTTCACGCTGCCTGGATTACAAAGCAAATGATTTCCCAACAAGAGGATCAGCAAAGTTGCCCCATCAACCCAGTGTGTTTCTACTGTGATCCATGGAGTCTGGTGCTTGGCCCATGCTTCAGATATTTAGTTTAAAGGGCAGGAGAGGAATGAAGCAAATGAACCAGTAGACACCAAGGTGCCGGGCAGGGACAAGAAGCCACTGACACCCATTCATCTGGGCTCAGGGATGAAACACACATTTCGACAGAGCCAGAAGTGAAACTTGGCTTTCTGCCAGCAGAATTTGCAGTTAATGTCTCACATCAAACACAACCACAAAAGGGAAGGATGGCTGTGGTGGAGAAGAAGGAAGGAAAAACTGTTTAAACGGAAAGGAAGGGGGAGATGCCTGGATGCTGAGCAGAAGGGGTTGGCAGCATCGATATGGGTTGTGATGGTCATGCTGCATCCTGCTGCCACGAACATGTGTTTTATGAAGACCTGACCCAAAGGGAACCCACTTCGTCCAATAGGCCCTGTAATATAGCGGATGCTTTCAAAAAACTCCAGGGAAGATGGGCTTCAGGCCAAAGTCATTACTGTCTTTACCACCAGGCAAGTTGGCACAGGAAAAGGGAAGCAGAAGGAGCGATTTATATCTCACCCAGTTTCACTTGCTGTGAGAGGGCAGAGACCTGGCGGGTGAGGCCAGCCGGTGAAGAGAGAAAGGGGCAAGGCTTGAGACCAGTCCACTGAGGCTGGCAGCATGCAAAAGACCAGGCTGTGCAGAGTGAACGAAGGAGAGGAAACCGTAGCCAGATCTTTGCTAGAGCGGCAGAGGAGGAGTTGCTGCAGGGTCTAGAGGGAGAGCTGGTCAGCTCAGAGCCTGACAGCTGCTGCCGAGGACTGTCATTCAACACCTTCCACTTCTGCAGTGGGATGCCTGGGAAGAGGAAGACCATCAGCAACCAGACGCTCTTGAAGGAAGCTGGTTGGTTCTGCTCACAGGGAGCATTTCCTCCCTCTCTCCTGCTGGGAGATATCTGCATGCATCACTGTGTGCCCCCTTGCAGACCCCTATGGCCTTCCCAGCAGTTCCCTCCTCTTCACCATGCCAGTTTAAGTAAGTGCTGCCTGTTAATAACGCCTGAATGGATGTTACTACCAACAATTAAAACGAATAGAAGGGTTTCAAGATCTCTCCCGTTAGATATTTACAAGGTGCCTTTTCTCCCAACCTTTCTGGACACCAGAGCACCTGCCTGACTGTACCGGGTTTACCCTGACTGCTTTCTTGGAGCAGAGGCACCTTAAGGTTTTCATTGTGTTTCAAAGGATTCATCGGTTGCATTGCTAGTCATATTAGCGCCTGCCTGGCTCCGGGAATGAACGAACCCCCACTGCCGTGAATTAGGGGCTGATGGTCTCTGAACAGTGCATGGATAGGATTTATGAACTGAATGTCAGAGCTGATGCTCTGAGTGGGAAGTCATCGAATCTCTTTGGTAAGAAATAAAGAAGGAAAGGGGAGACTTAAATACTGTCCTTCTTGGCTGGGGCTGAGCAACAGGGTACATACTGATCCAGCTACTGAAAAGGCCACAGCTCCTTCTCTGCACTTTACCTGCCTTCCCGGGGCTGGAGAAAGGTGCAGGTAGAAGATCAGCATTCCTGTGGCCCAGGAGTTTGGGCATAAACAGAGCTGCCTCTTCTTCAAAGGGAAGAATCGGTCATGTTTGCCTTTTCAAATGACTTTGCAGTGTGAGGTGTTGCTGATGGTGCTCTCCAGGCTTAGCTGCGCTTGCCTGAGAACAGGTGATGCTTGGAGGTGCCACTTCAGTGCTGAATTTGTTGCACAATATCACAATTTTGAGTTGCAAGCCCAGACTCCGGAGACGTGTTCTCCTTCCAGTTTGCAGGTACATGCAGAGCAAAAGGAAACAGGTATGGAGACGTTAACCACATCTAGCACATAAATAACAGAGCAATTTTGCTGCCGCAGATGTTAATAAGAGTAACATGTATTAGCCAACCAATACATCAAAAGCAAGAACATTAAAATGAAGCAGGGCACAGGTTTAAGCAAAGAAAAGGTAATATTTTCAACATAAATATGCACATCAGCAAGGGATATTAGCCAAACTAAGTAGTAGCCAGGCACAGAGGCATTAAGAAGAGAAATATTTGGCATCACAGCTACCAAACACAACCTGTCTTACCTGCTCCTAGTGTTTTCACAGTGGAAAACATTGGGGATTTCAGGAGAGTGGATACCATCAAACACAGCATCCATCCTTATAAAGGGAATGGCAGAGCAGTCAGCCCAAGCCCCAGTGTTGGAAAAAAATCTGGAATAAATTGTCAGACGACTTGCAATAGTGCAGGGGATGCCAAGGAGATGGGGATGAACAGTAAAAGCTTTGTGTTGAATGAGTCAGTCCCACCTGTGAAGAGGTGGCAAAATCTGCAGTTCGGGTAGAAGCAGTACCTGTCACATATCTCAGTGCTAATAAAGCTGTTGGCACCGTATCACACGACAGTCTCGCATGCAAACGAAGAAAACACAGTCTAGACAAAATCACTGTAAAGCAGATATAAACTGACTGGATTGTGTTTTCTAGCAAATAACAGTCAACGGTTTGCTGTCAAACCGGAAGGATCTATTGAACAGGGTCCTTTGTGGCTTGCCACGATTCTGGTATGATGCAATATTTGAATTAAGGGTTTGAATGACGGATTAGAGAATAAGCTCATTGAGCTTGCAGGCAACAAGGTGGGAGAATCTGCGACTAGATGGGAGGACAAGGTGAGAATTCTGAGTGATGAATAAATCTAAGCGGTGGTCTAAAAATGAAGATGCCATTTGGAAAGGACAAACACAAGGCTCTTCAGTTAGTGGGGGCCAGTCATCTGCACAAATATAGGATGAAGAAACCTCTTTTGCAGCAATTTGGTTGAAAAAGAAGTTGCAGCGCTTGTTATGCCAGACCGTAGGATTAACATACTCATAAGATTAACATATGTCAAACCTGGCCGGGGGTGCGGGGAGGGGAAAAAAGGCCTTGCTGGAATGTTTGTAGTCCATTGCAAAATTGCACACATCACACTGGGAAGTGCAAACTGGCATGTGATGGGATGTGACCCTTCCAGTCTCTTCTCCGGTGGGAAGGTCTGGCCTGGTACATTCTCCCCTCTTTTTGCTATTGGGTTCATATGGCAGTAAAGAAGCTTTTAGATAGGATCTAAAAGGTTTCCCAGCATCTAAGGAAGGGTGAAGAGCTGGAGTCAACTGCCTGGAGAACAGCCTCCAGCAGCAACAGCTTGAGCGTCATCATCAAGATGCATTAAAGTATGATAGAAAAATATTTTCCTCAACATCCAATTGGGTTCTCCACTAGGGCTGGAGAATGAACTCAGCTGCCACTCCTGGTCCCCTCCAGTTCTCCTTTCTGTCATTCCCATGTACCTGTTGTGGGTGCTGATTCCCTTTCCTTCGTTAGAGCATAACTGTGCTGAGCTGTGCTGCATAACTGTAAAGCAAGGCTTAACTTCACTTTATACAATGATTATACAATGATATCATCAAACATGAACCAAAGACGCTCTTCCGTTGGAATCTTGTAGGAACCTCACTCCAAAGGACTTTCAACCCATAAAACACATCTTGGGTTGCCAGGATATCAGTCAACAAGTATAAGTGACAGATGTGCTGAGCAGGTGAGTCAGCTCTGCATGATATGAATGACATACGATATTCCTCTCTTCAGCTGATCTCTCAGCTAGGCAAATCCCTTACCACCAAGTAATGTGTTGTCACAAAGGGAGGTGACAAAGGTTTCAATTTTACTTGGTCCAGCAGGGCCAGGAAGCAGATGCTGACTTTGTGACCAGTGCTCAAAATAGCTCATTCGGGACCTGCCTCTGGCTCCAAGGCCTCTTCTAGTGTTAGATGTTAATCAGCAATTAGATAACATGCAGATGCTGCCCCTAGGAACAAGAAACTCCCTTCTCTGGTCTAGAGGAAATGAATGTAATAAAACTTAGTGCAAGATCTTCTGGAAGAAGAAAGTGATTTTGTAATGCCAAATCTCCAAGTAAGTCAATTTTGTCCTCTCATAGCTGTTCTTGCAGAGTTTATTTAATCAGTCTCTCACAAGCACCAAGATTTGTGGCCCCAGGTGATCTGGCCAGTGTCACTTGTGTGTGACAGGTGGACAAGGGACTCCAGCTATGCAGTCCTCATTATGCCTCTAGGGTTCTTCTCAATAGAGGATAACAAATTGATTTTGGACTTGCCTTTTACAGCCTTTAGGAAGAAATGCTGTTATGCTCCCCCCTCCTCTTTATTTTGCCCCTCTTAGGCAAGTTCCCTGAATTTTACAGTTCCTTTGTTTTCCTTATCTGTTCTTCATCCTCTTGACTCCTTATCTTAGGTTAGTTTGTTCCTGCTCTTGATTTGAATGAAATCATAAACAGGTGCTCTAAAGCAATTAACACATCCCTTTCCTTTTAACCCTTGTTCTGCTGTTTCTTCTAGGGTCTTTCACACACTCACACATTTCCATTTATATTTCATTCATACCATACCAAACAATATTTCTACTACAAACATCCACAAGCCCAGCACCTTGCCTACAGCTTCAGCATGGTTCTTGCTTGGAGATGAGGCCAGAAACAGAAACGTAGAGAAACAACCTACAAGACGGGTCCAAGGCCCATTCAGGGACCTGCTAGAGGCAGGTACACCTATAGCATAGCCCAGGCAAGGGCTAAAGGCCTTTTAAAGGCTCCTGGGCCCGCGGGCAGAGGGTCTGGTTAGAGGGACCTGATGAGGCTGGTCAGGGTAATTAAGGCCTATGGGTGCACTCAGGGACTGACACCACGGGCCCATTTATAGCGGAGCTAGTTTACAATGCCAGAGGGCATCATTCTAGAGCAACCTTTCTTTGAAGAAGGTCTACCTTTCAACACATTCCCAGCAGCCTGGAGAGATCACAGCAGCAATCAGAGCTTAACTTTTTGGCTGAGTAATGACCTCTGCTTGAATTTTCACAATTCTTCTGTCAAAAGACTAGAATAAACAAGCAAGACAGAGGGTGAGTCATGCAGGCTCTGGAAGTGAGGAGGTGTGAAAGTACTGACTTCTCCAACACAGACTGAGCATGCACCAGCCAGCAAACCACCTTCATATTAATGACTAGGGAAAAAAGAAACCTGAAACTTTGACACTAACCAGAAAAGAAAGTTCATAAATTTGACAGAGCCTGACTGTGACTGCAGGCTATGCTTTAAATGAGCAAATGAAGGTCCTGTTCCAGCAGATACTGCAGCCCAAAGATACGCTTGATTATGCACCCACATTTTCAGAAACCTCAGTAACTAATTGAGAACTAGTTCAGGTCAGTCCCCGTGGGTTGCAGCAGAGACCAGCTTGTCGAGGTGATGGGAGATAGCAAGCTGTTTGGCACTGTAGACAGCAAAGAATCCCAAATAAGCAGCACCTGTGGCTCTCCAACAACACTCAGACCTGCAAGCAAAGGCTGAATCATTTTAGCATAGTGTTTTGCTACGTATTGCTCTGGAACACAAAGCCCTGCCATCAGATACTTGCTGTGCTGAGTTTTGCTGTGCTGAGTTTTGCAACCTGCTCTCCCACACTGTAGCCTTGGTAAGGAGGTGAGAAATGTCAGCCTTACCTGGAGAACATTTCAGAGGGCTTCCGAACCTGGTACATCTTCCACTGTAGAGAAGTAGACCCCAGTTGCTCTGCCAACCTGTTCTGTTTGTATCATCCTGTAATTAACACTTCCCCTGCCCAGCCAGTTCATTAGTTCTGGGATGACTCCAGATCTTGCGATGGGTTGTGTCCTGTCACTCTTAGGTCCTCTATCTTCCTTCCTGGGCACAGTCAGGGGCATCTCCAAGAAGCATTGGAACTGCTACTGTTAAATTTGTGAGGGAGAAAAACAGAAAGCTATAAGCCTTTGTACACTTTTCTTGGGGACAGGGAGAAGGTGCAAGACCCTGAAGCAACAGAAGAGCTGAAGGAATGTGGTATTCCTTCCTGACACCCAGAAATTAAATCTCAGATGATACACAGCAAAACTAAGAGACATGCTGTGAGGTGTGTCACATGTAGTTTAGAAAATGCCAGACTGACTGTTACAGACAGCCTGAATTTGGTCTTTGGGCACTGTATGACAGAGGGGTCTTGTGAGTGCTTCTGAATGACCGTGCACCGAGAGGCTGAGTTACGGTTGCTCTGGCTACCAGAAAGCTGAAACTTCCCAGATTTTGAGCAGTTGATTTGCAAACCAGAAAATGAAACAATCCCAGCAACCCATTCCAGTGGAAGACATTAGACCACAGAAACACAGTGTTCACAGCCAGTTCCCACTAGAATAACTGGCAATGACAAATAGAATGAGCCGCAGGAGAGATCAGAGAAGTGGGGGTTTGCAAGCATGGATTTGTTTCCTGAGCAGAGAGAGGACTCTGAGTGCACTCCAACAAGAGAGGAGCTGGAATTTCTTCTGACAGACGTAGTTGCCAGAAAACGCTGATTCTGCAGAATTAAACCCATCTGTGGCATAGAGAGTTTGTCAAACCTGCCTGTTTCTTGCTGCCTCACCAGTCGTGTCCTCCATTTCCAGGCTTCCTTGACAGCCAGCTTCTCAGGCTCCCTCCCCCAGCGCCCTCCGCGCAGCTAATTTCCTGGAGGCCTTTGCCATTTCGCTGGGACCTACCGAACCTGGGTTGCTCCTGCAGACTTTCCTAGTCGACTACCCCATGCAATGAAGTCCCATCCTGTCAAGCAGCTGAGGCTACTCCGTGCCTCCCCAGCTGCTGAGCCCTTGTGCCTTCAGGCTTTCCCAGTCTCTATGTCTAATGCCATTTGGGCTCTGGGAAATGGCTCAGGGAGCTGGGGACTGACAAGCAGAGGACTGTGCACACAGTGGGGTTGTACAAGGTCGGTTGGGTATGAAGAGGGGTTGTGCATACCAGGAGGGTTGCACATACAAGGGGGTTATGCATGCAGGAGTGTTGCACATGCAGGGCAGTCGTGCATGAAGGGAGGGGGGCTGTGAATGCCGGGGTGTGTGTGATGCAGATGATCTGTGCATGCCAGAGGAGGTGGGAGGGTCACGTAGGCAGGAGGTTGTAGATGCAGAACTGTGCATGTGGTGGTGGGGGAGGGCGGTTGCACATTTAGCTGGGTTGTGCTTGCAGGAGATCGGAGCATGAAGAGTGTCATACATGCCCAGGGGCTGTGCACGCAGGGGAGCTGCACATGAAGGAAGTCGTGCATGCAGGAGGTCCTTCTGCTCCTGGCTCTTCCTCCTCCCAACCGGGGAGATGGAGGGGCCCCAACGTCCCACACAAGGCGGGGGGGGGGGGGGGGGAAGACCCTTTGGGCTAGCAGGGAGGTGCAAACCCAGGGGAGAGCTCCAACCGGGCTGCCTAACCCCATAGCGGGCGGAGGGCCGGCGAGATGCGGCGCTCCGCCGACCGCACCCTTTCCCGCCTCCGACGCCCCGGAGCGGGGAAACGAAACAAGCCGGCGGCCGGCGGCCGGCGGGGAGGCGGGGGTAGGCGGCGCGGGGCGCAGCCCGGCCCGCGGGGTGGGGCGGATGGACTTTCCCCACCCCCCGGCGCCCGGCCCTGCCGCCAGCCTTTGCGCGCCGCCAGCATCCCTGCGCAGCTCGCCGGCCCCCAACGCCGCACCATGAAGGCTCTGCTGCTCGCCGTGCTGGCTGCGGTGCTGTGCGTGGAGAGAGGTAAGAGGAAGGAGGGGGGGGGGGGACGTTCCTCTTCTTCTTCCCCCCCCCCCCCCTCAGGTCCATCACCAAGGTCTTTCCACAGTCCCCGATTTGGGGGCAAACTGTGTGTGTGTGTGTGGGGGGGGTGGTGGTGCTGCATCTTGCAGCGGGAGCTCTGGAAGTTGGAGGTGGGGTGGGGGGGGAATCGGGGTTGGGGGAAAGGGTTGAGCCCTGGGTTGGGGGCTCTTTCCAAGACCTGCTTCTCCGCAATGTCCCTCTTGCAGCAGGAACTTCAAGGCTGCTGTGCCTGTATGTATAGGTGCGTGTCTTCAGCCGTACATATTTTGGAGCTGTTCCCAGTTGCAGCTCGAACAAAGACCAGGGCTGGCCCTGCGCCTCCCTTTCTGTACAGCGAGCTGGAATAACGATGCTGAAATGGGCTGAGATGCAGTGGAGGGGATGGAGGATGGAGCCCAGCCCCGGCAATGGCTGATGGAGACGGTTCTGGGCAAAGCCACTTGTGGTCCTGGCTCCTGTGGTCCCACAGCAACATTTAGGGGCAGGCTGGGGTTGCCAGCACATGAAGAGGTGACCCTCCAAGGGACAGGGCTGTGTGGAGCGTGCCCTGGGCTTGCCACTGAACCTGAGGAAAACGTGTTCCCCGTTGCTGAGTGTTAAAACTGCAAGTTGGCCAAGTGGCAGGTCTCTTATCCTGCATCCCTGATGACTCCATTTCTGGTTATCTAAACTCCGTGAGGCCGTGCAAAACCCCATATTGTTTCCATATGTCAATGCTAGGAGAAGCCAAACAAAGAGAGGGAGTTCCTGGCCGTCTGAGCGTCTGCTCAGAAAACACGGACCCTCCCTGTCTCTTGAGAAACATCGGTGAGCAGAAACTAGTTGTTTGCGTGCTCCCCCTCCCCGTGGGATTCAAGCAAGCAACTGGCAATTAAAGCACTGGGTCAGAGCTCAGCTGGCATGTGCTGAATTCCAGCCCAGAAAGTGGGCTGTCCAGGCCCAGGCAGGAAGGGGCTTCACCTTCCCCCTTCCAAAAAACCTTTCAGTAGTAGAACAAGTCCTCCTTAGCCACGGAAAAAAGCTTTTTTGCAGGTAGCTTTATCCCCCAACACTCCCATCATGTCCAGGGACTTTTTTCCTAAAAAAGCTTTACCCACTGTTCAAAGATCTGGCTCATGGTGTATAAGACTCTTGTCTGAAAGCAAAAGAAAAGAGCATTTGGCATAAGGAATGAACGGAAGAGCTGCTGAAGCAACAACATTTTTCACCAGTGCTGCTGGGCTTCAGAGCAGGCTTTTAAAGGCTTTTTTTGTACATTGCTCCTTGCAAGAATGGATCCAGCATGTCTTATCTAAGGAATTCCCCTAAATGATCTTTTATGAGCTCTTTGTTCCTTCAAGGAGCTGAGCGGGAAACAAATAAACACAGAAAGGCTTCCTGTAGAAGAATGCTGCATTTTCTAGTTGGTGAAAACGAGGCTTCTTTTTTACATTGTTCAATCTTGATTCTTTTTTTTTTCTTTTGTAGCCTTGAACTCCCACTGCACTTTGTCTCCAACTGCATAAAATAATTCTGCTCCCCTCTTGTGTCTTGTGTCTAAAAAAACCTGTTTGCTTTCTTTACTCTGCAATGATTTGTAGATTGGATCGTTCAGTTATCTAGTTTGCTGAAGTAGGAAATGGCAGTACTTAAGACTGAATATTTCCTCTCTTAAACTATGTGGAAAGACTCACATTTCCTGCAGAGATTCAGTCTATGTCTAGTATCTATTACAGGTGTTACAGGTAATAGGTGTGACAAAGAAAAAGATGGGGCCAGTTTGGAGACACAGTGGTAGGAACATAGATTTAGCCATGTCACAGAGAATTCCATGGCCAACAGCACTTTTATGTGCACGTACAAATATTTCTGATGTGTTTATGTCAGTAAACTCTAAGGCTGAATGAACAGCACTGCACCACTCTGTGTGTTCAATGTAGTGACATAATGCATGTGGGGTCATACGTGCTACCATAATGCCCACAAGAAGCCTGTAATCCAGTTCATTCCTGGTCGCAGACAGTGTAGGTGAGATGGGGTGAGTCATTTTGCCTCCTCGTGCTTCAGTTTGCCCTCAAGAGTGGTTGCAAGGAGAGGTGTTTGGGACAGGTCATCTGAGACTTGGGAGAAGAAACACATGGAGTCAGGGGACCAGGAGAGCTGGGCTTGACTCGAGGTCTCAGATGGAGTTTGTGGCACTACCAGCAAGGTTAAAAATGCCACCCATGGAAACCCTGGGCTCGTCAAGGAATAGTGACAGCCCTTTGACTCAGTTGCTGGCTCAGTCCTCCTCTTCCTCTCCTACCTCCAGAGGCAAGGTCTACTGGCAAATATTTCCTGAGGCCTTTGACTCAGGTGATGGCCCTGTAATCCTGGGTGCTGTGTGTAGGTTGTAGCTGCTATGTTAGTGTAGTTGGGTAACTTTTCTCCATTGCAAAGATTGTTGGCAAACTGATGATGGTTTGAAGTGGTGTGAGACAGTACAGGAAATTCTTGCTAGGGAGTTGTGGTATTAGCTTTGTTTCCAGACTAGAGTCACCTGGCTGCCTTGGTATGACATTCTGGACTACCTGCTTTATTCCATTTTCCTGAAAAATGCAGTTGTGCTTTTGTTTTCTTCTCCTGCCTTGGCCACGGCAGCTTGGAAGTCATTCCTCAGAGCACAATTGCTATTTTTTTCCCAAATTTCCTGTCAAATGCTTTTTCTGAGAGAAACAGAATTGAGAAGAACCTCAAGAGGTCATGCAGGCCTGTAGCAAAATGGGGACAGATGCTGGCAGATGTTTGTCCAACTTGCTCTTCAAAATAGGCCATGTCAGGGACTGCCAAACCTGAACAACTTCTCCCAGGGCTTGGCTGGACTTCCCCTTGTTTTGGAAATCTGTTTGTGATGGAGCTGAGAGGGGAAGAAGCAGGAATAGCACTGCTGAGCACCTCCCATCCTGAAATGGATTCCCCTCTGCTTTGCATTGTGTAGACACAGGAGAGACAGGCAGTGGCTCGTGGAAGGGCTTGCAGTCTGAGTGCTCAAAAATCGGAGCCCGTGAAACGTCGGGAACAGACCTGAGCTGTCTGTGTATGTAGGTCAACGATTGTAGCGCGGATGTGATATACGTAAAATACAGAGAATACCATCCATCCATGGTGAAGTGCATATGTCCCTGCTGAGGCACTGGTCTGGGTGTTTCTGTGACCATTTCCCCTGGCTGAATACCCTTTCCCAATCTTTACCTTTTCTTGGCCAGAGCTAGAAGAAGTGCAGTGTGAGCTAGCTGGTACAATCCATCCTGCTGGTACAGTGTAGGCCATTTTAGGAGCCCCACTGTGGAGGAAGGCTTGCTTTTTCGCTAGTGCCAACCCCCCCACCCCCAAATTGGAAAGGTTGGATGTATATGCTGCCCTCATAGTGCTGTGACTCCCTGGAGAGCAGGATTGTGTAAGTGTGTAAAATTGCTTCCTAGGAGTGGGTCCTGTGACATAGGCGCATTGGGAGAAAGCAGAACGCAGTTTGCTGACACCTTCTTCGGTCCAGAATGTTAGGTTTTGACTTAAAAAAAGAAGTGATTATAAATTGGACCTTAGTCCATGAGCTTCTACAATACCCACAGGACCGCAAGCTGTAGATGAATCGAGTGGTTTTAAATGTGAGTTGTCATCTTGGGGTCAGGGAGATGTTGTGACTGCGGATATATGACAGATGTGTTCCTGCAGCTGGACAGCTAGAAATCTTTGCTGAGTTGCTGAAGGACCTGAGTTCAGGTGCTGCTGGAGACCCTGGGGCGGGAAACGGCAGTCGGTGTAGTAGGATGTGGGGGTGCAGGTTGCCATATGTACTGCTGAGAAATGAGTGCCCTATCATCCCATCCCTTTTCTTTCCTTTGCTGCTGTCTCAAAAAGTTACTACCAAGCCTGCCTGGAAAGTGAGAGCAAACCACCTGCGGTCCTGTCCCTCTGTAAATAACCCATGGGGTTGCTCATGGCAACTCATCTGGACTTCTGTCTACACCTCCATCTCTCCGTTGGCCTTGTTCCCTCCTTGCAGGTCTTGCTGCAGTGCTGGGCTTACTCTAGCTGAGAAACTGTTTTTTCTACCATATATGTTAGCTCAAGTGTAGTCTGAACTTCATGCCCTGCTGCCAAAGGCAGGTCACAGAAAGCTCAAACCTGTGTTCATGCCTGGAACATTTCCCATCAGTATCCATGGCAGCGGAGGTAAATTAGCACAGATCTCCAACTCCAGCCTGCAGGCCTGAACTTGCCACCGTTGTTCAGTTTCAGGTTAGCAGCTGTTGCTTGACCCCGCTCTTGGTGCAAACAGGTGCATGGTGACAAACATCAGGCTGACCTGTGATGGCATTGAGGCATCTGTCAGCAATCGGTCAGGCCCAGAGCTCTGTGGAAGATGTTCAAAATGTAACCCATAGACCTGAACCCTTTACTTGGCCAGCCTTGTTGCGGGGGGAAACCCTACTGCAGATTGAGACAGCCCGAATAGCAAGCACCAGGCTGCAGCTGGATGCAGTGTATGTAACGTGTTGGAGGTGGGGACTGCTGAGCGGGGACGTCTCCTTGCCAGCTTCTAACGCAGGTGTGCCTTTCCCTTGCAGCCCACACGCTGATCTGTTTTTCGTGCTCGGATGCATCCTCGAACTGGGCCTGTCTGAAGCCTGTCAAGTGTGGGGAGAATGAAAACCACTGTGTGACAACGTATGTCGGAGTGGGAATCGGTGAGTGTTGACAGGACCTTCTTGTGCCCGTCCTAGCTGCTTTCCCTGATGACCTGGAGAGGCGCAAGAAAGTTTTCGTTCCTTTGTCTAGAAGAAGGAGAAATTTCTGCTCAGCAGCTGAGCGTTAGTCCATCCCAGTGCATTTTACATGTGCTGCCAGACAGAGTCACGTTAAAGCCCACGTGCCTGCACTGAAGCCAGGAGTCCAAGGAGAATTTTGGGATCAGGGGGAAGTTGTTGATGAATCAGTGAAAGGTGGTGGATGCTGCAGGCTTCCTCAGTGGGAAAGCTCCGGGGTTATCCTTTCTCATTTTACTCTGTGTTGGCTGATGTTTAGGTTATTCATCCCTGACTCCTACCTTTGCTTCTTCTCCCTCCGTGGATGTGGTGGGGATGCCGAGAAGGGAGCTTTCCAGATTCTCTCCATAGCCACCTGCTTTTCTCAGAAGTCAGAAAAGCACCGAGAAAGATCTGGGGGCCTCTGCTTGTCAGCAGCGCTTCCCAGGGAAGCAGGCTCCTCTGCCAGGTCTCCTTGCTGCCCTGCAAAGACGCAGCCTGGCCTGCCTTGGTGTTCCCCCTACCACCAGCCCTGCTTAGGCACCGGCGAAACCCTCTGCATCTTGCATGTGGGAGGGAGGGGTGTTGCATGCCTGAGTTGCACAGTCTGCCACGTGGGTGGGCTGTGCGTGCACAAATGGAGGCCGGGAGATTATATAAGCCTGTCATCTTAGCGCAGTGCTAATGGTTTCCTATTTCCTGTGCTTGCTGCTAAATGTGTGCTGAGCCTCTCAATCAAGGCTCGTGGCACAGGCGTACGCTCATGTGAGGCATACGCCTCTTGCTGGTGCTCTGTATGCCCCATGCTCACTGTCTCACATGAAAAGTCCCCAGATCAAGCTCAGGTGGGATGTTTCAGGTTCTCTCTTGAAGCGTAGCAGGCAAATTTTGGCCAACAGCCTGAAAGGGATGTCCCCAGCATGCTACGCAGTCTCTAAGAGCTATGTGAAAAGTCTGCTGGGGCGTTCTTCAAGATATGTGGGCTGGCTGAGATTCATTTGAGGGTCTAATGCTGAGAAATGTTTTACCCTTTCTGTACCACCCTCTGTAGGTCATGGTGGTTTAGTTATTCAGTACTGTTATTTCCTTTGCAAAGCAGGTGATCAAAATGCTGAGGAACTAAACCTTTCCTCTTTCTGCTTTTCTTTCTTCTCTCTTCCCCACCACGCCTGTCATATGTTCAGGCAGCAAGTCTGGGCAGTCCATCTCCAAAGGATGCTCGCCAATTTGTCCCAGTGCCGGGATTAACCTCGGCATAGCGGCTGCCTCCGTTTACTGCTGCGACTCCTTCCTGTGCAACATCAGTGGTTCCAGCAACGTGAAAGCCAGCTACGCGGTCCTGGCCTTGGGGATCCTGGTCAGCTTCGTCTACGTCCTCAGGGCTCGAGAGTGATGGGGCTGGGCAAGGAAGACCCAGCGCCCTGGGGACGTTGCAGACTCCCCCGGCGCGGCGTCAGAAGCCCGCCTGTGAAGCTGCGCTGCGACTGTCAGCGGTGCCCCGTCTTCCAAGTGCCATCTCAGATCTTGTTAGCCAATATCTTCTCTGTTGCTGTCCACAAGGAGACCCTGTACTTCTCAGCAGGCCTCAAAGATGATCGTTTCCCAGACTTTATGCTCTTTCGGCATCAGAGACCTGGGAGGTTGGGCTGAACAGTTCTCCTCCTTCTGTGGACATACCCCACTGCAGTCTTACACCTCCTGGCAAAGCTGGATTGTTTTGGAAGGGTTTCTGCTTTTATACCTGTACCCCTGATTTCTAAGATTGATTAAAACAAGGTTGGGACTCACCAAGAAACAATTATCCACAAGCATCACTAAACAAAGTATTTAGACGTTCCTGCCTCTCGCCTCTGCAGAGGTTTCTGGCGCTGGCGTGCCCCAGCACGAGGGTGGCCCAGGCACTGGGAATGCATCCCAGTGTCTCCAAAGGGAGACACGTTCCTGGCCCCTGCAGCTGGAGTCTCTTTTTATAAATCATGTCATTTCTTCCAATCCTGGGCTGACTTTTCCGGAAAACGAATGAAGTGTACCTTGTCCCTCTGAGCTCTGTAAGTGCCAGACCTGAATAAACATACTCCTGTTGTTACCTGAGCTGGGACGTGTGCTGTGTTGTGTCTTCTTGCTGAAGCTGGGGAGGTTAGAAACGCTGTTACGGAAAACCTGAATTGTAGGCCCAGCAAGAGGGTATCTTACGCTCTCGAGCAGCTTTCAAGTACTTGTCCTCAGCAGTCCTTTCAGTTCATGTCGTAGCAGCAACTCCAACTCCTGCCTGTTCCTTTCCCAGATAGACAGACATCCCTGTGGGCCTAGATAAACATCCCTTTGGCACCTTGGTTTGTGTCTCTTGGGAAAGCCTTTTCCAGATGCATTTTAGTGAAAGATGTGGGGTGTTAAGGTCCGATTCTGCTCTGTTGGACACAAGGCAGCTCAGTTGCTCCTAGCTGAGCAAGCACCCTGGGAGCAGGACCTGTAAGAATTAGTCTGCATGTTGCAGTGACTTGGTGCCTCAATCTGCCCGCTTATGAAATTGGAATAACTACAGACGATAACTTCAATGCCTACATGAGCCAGGGTGACGAGTCTTGTTCACAAAATTTAGTGAGGTTGCAGGTGAAGAGATCAGTACTCAGGTATTTTGGTTTAAACTGTAATTACTGGATGGGCTGGTGGTGTTCCTGGACTATAGCAGGTGACTTCATCCCCAAACCTGCCGTTCCTGCTGTCTCCCCACATCCCGCAGCTTCCCAGGTCTTCCATGCTTTGCTCTCCTCCTCCCACCCTGGTGGGAGATACGGCTGGCTGAGACAGCCTCTCTTGTTGCGACGCTGCTGCAGACCTGTTAGCCTCAAAGCAAGCCAAAGCTGAGCCTTTAAACTGTTCGCTAAAAGCATGCTGTCACTCCGGTGACTGATCAGATGTTGCACTAGGCTTTTTTCTAGCAGCAAAAGACAGGGGTAGCTTTGACACTTAGCCTTGCCCTCCTCCTCTCCTCTTTTGCATGTGTTTCTCTTATTTTGTGTCAAGAAACAAAGAGCAGCCTCCCGAGCTGCACAAACCATTTAATTATACTTTTATCCCCACTCAAATGAGTGATAAGCAGGTCCTTTTCTGTGAAAGCTCTGTGCAGCTGTAGAGAAATAAGGGATATTTGCAACCAAAGCTTTTGCATGTTTTTTTCCCCCCTCCTCCTCCTCCCTATCTTTTAATTAAAATTACACAGACGTTAACGATGGCTATTACAACAAGAGTCACTGGTCATCGTGACATGGCCCACAATTAGGTGATCGGCTTGGTAAGCATGCACAGCGCTCCATTATTTCGTTGGGCCTGAGACATGCAGTCCTCTGATTAATGCATCCTCCCTCGCCTCTCCGGGTTGGCAGGCCTTCATTCTTCTGGGAAAGGAGGGCTCGAGGCATACCTTGACCCGGCATCCAGCCCTTTGCTGTGCACGTTAAACAGCACAGGACAATTCGGGGGAAAAAGGTTGTCAGAAGTGGGGATGTTCTTGTTCTCTGGCTTCACTTTCAAGAGGCTGTGCCTGAGCCTTCTTCCCGCCAGGGTTAGAAACCTTGTTTCCAGGGGAAATTTCACTCCTGGCCGGTGGCTGTTAATAGATGCATTAGTCCTTGTGGGATTGCTGTGGATCGGAGGGATGAGGGTGGCCAAGACAGGGCCCAGAGCCCTCCACCTTGCAAGGAATGGGACTATGGCTCTTTTTTAGCCCCTGCGAAAGTAGAGTTTCTTGGTTTTGATCTCACTTACCCGCACAACACATCTGCTGTGAGCAGGTTGGATTTAGGAGCCATCAGCATGGTTGTGTCCCAAAGCCTGTTCGCGCCTTTGCAAGGCTGTCCTGAGAACGCCACACTGGAGACTCCTGTGGCCTAAAGCCACAAGTGGGATTATAAAAGCTGGTTGCCTGCTGCAATAGCCCTTTCCTGCGTATTTCTGGGTTTTGGAGTTTACTTGTGCCAGGGACTTGGTCATGCATGGGAACAAAGGCTGGCAGAAGGAGCGTTCGACAGGCTACTTACCCTGTACAGATAACAAATAAAATTAAAGGTATTGCCAAAGGACAGGATCTGAAGGTCAGTTCAGACATGTTTTGGGGTCTATAGGCAGGATGAATAGATTGCATATGGAAATCTTTTTTTCTTCACTATCTTTTTTTCTCCCCTCCCCTCCAATGTACTATATTCTTGCATACTTACCGCAAGGGAGAAGAGATATTTTCTGTCTCTTCCACTCTTCTTCCACCTCTGGCAAAGATCTCCTTGTTAGATACACATGTATTTGAGAGACAGGGAGGGTATGACAGCCTGTCAAATGCAAGAGATGAAATTTAGCTGCTTAATCCCAGGCATTGTGTGATCAGTTCTGCCAGTTCTCACAACTTCTGGTCCTAATGTAGATACTTTTCCCCCAAATCCGCAAGAGTGAAAGGCCAGAAAACATGCAACTGTAGTCATTAAAAAAAAAAAAAAAAACAACAAATAGCAGGAACTCAGCATTTACAATTTACAGAGCATTAAAACTTGTGGCTTGTTAAACCAGATGCTTGAGTTGGAGCTGGAGGCCTGGAGGGTTGGGACAACTCTTAAATGCTTTGAATGTATGTACTTAGATTGTGGAATTAAAGAGCTGAATCTCAGCAGAAAACTCATATATTCACGTTCCCTGACAAGACGAGACTTTATGAGGGGAGGCAGCTTTGCTCCATACAACCATAAAATATCCCAGTATGTACGATTTTCACTAGAAAATGAACAGTTTAGGTCAAAACCAGCACACTTCGGAGCGTGCTAATGAGAAAATAGTTTCTGTGCTTCCGTCCTGGAAATGGCCGTGTTTCAACAGCAGCTGCTGCTGTCTACCACTACTTTAACATCACAAGGGCTCCCATTTTTGTATGTTGTCTGTACACGCTCAAAGCTTGCTGCAGCACTAATCTTTTCAGCTGAGGTTCACTGTGTTTGCTGTTTGCTGAAAGGAAGATTCAAACACGAGCAAAGTCAGCTTTTGAGATGCTTTTTAAGAAAGGGCAGAATTTCTCTTTTAGGAAAACACAGCCCTTATGTGACTTCCTTGCACACACAGCCAGAACAAATAAGGCTAGTAACGTAAGCGGGACTCGACCTTGTTACTCAGACAATGTCCTTGCTTTATTTTGATTTACTGAAGTTACAGTCGTTAGAAACAGTTCTTCTCCCAGAGCCCTTCTTTGCAATAAAGAAGGCCCCCACGGGAAGCCTTGTAGGTCTGGTACGTGGTCGTGTCTCCGTGATGGCCTGAGGCATGGGTGTCCTCTTTAGTCCTCTCCCGTCTCCAGTGGAGGCAGAGTCCCCGGTCTGGACACTTGGAGGCTGGTGTTAACATAGCCTCCCTACCACGGACCTGTGTCCCTGAGTTGCGGACACGTGAGATGTGGTGGTGACGTGCCTTGGTTGCAGAAGCTGCGAATCTCAAGATCTCCACCGTGGAAGGGAGGCAGGAATTGGGTGTCCAAGTGGAAATGGCTGCATGCACACCAACAGGTGCCTGCTAGCAAAACCACCGCCTTCAGCCCCGCTGTCCCAAGTCCCTCCATCTGATATTCCTAATGCTTTTACACCCTGAAGTGCTCCTCTCCTGCTCTGCTGGTCCATAAGAGCCTCCTCACCCAGGAGGAGGCCATCCTCAGTGGCGAGATGCTGGGGGTCTCAGCTGTTTGGGAGGAAGATACTGGAGAGCTCTAATCCTCTTTTGCTCCTGGCAGAGTTATTCACTCCCTGGGAATCTGGTGTCCCGTGCAGTCAGGCTGGAAGGGAAGATAGTCTTACTCAGTTTTGCACTGCACTGGGAGCCATCACGGTGCAACGGAAACGAAGCGCTGGGTAGGTCCTGCCATCTACTGGCTTTTGCCAGAGCTGGGAGAGGTCTTTTAAAGCCCAGACCTCATGGGTCAAGGAGGAACCCTTAAGGCAGCTGTAACTGCAAGCGCTGAGCCAAAGGCATGCTATGGAGGGCAGGGCTTTAACCAGATAATTGCATGCAAAGTGGACAATCAAGGGCATTAGAGACAAATTGAATGTATTAATTTGTCCAGCTCTGCTCCATTAGAGTAAATTGAGAAATCAAAGGCATAACAGGCTTCCCAGGTCCAATGTTTTCCAAGGGAATGCTCTTCCAGCCAATATCCTGCTGTTTCATCAAAACCAAGACATTTCATGAAAATATAATAAGCACAATAAAGTGTTCCAGGAAAAAAAAAAAACTGAAACATTTTATTTCAGCATTGTTGAATCATCTCATTTCATTTGGACTGTTGCATTGAAATATGCATTTTACTTATGTATGTGTGAGATTTGTAGTTGTGCATTATGTATATAGTAGCAGAATAACAATAAAGAAACATTGATTTCTTGAAAAATATCAATGCAAGTGTAAGTACAATGTCTGCTGCTTATTGTTTGATATTTTACTCTAATGAGAAGTACATAGAATTAATAAAAAAAGATATGCTTGGAACAAATTTTTTGGATGGTGCTGAGTTACAGATATTACAAATATTACCTCTCACTTTGTGTAAAAGAAAGAGCTTGGATCTGAGTCAAAGCCCAGGGCTGGGAGTTGCAGGCCCAGTCAGGAGGAGGACAGAGGGGGACAGATGCAAGACTGAATCTACAGACAATGAGGGAGGGATAAATGCGTTCTTGCACTCTCAAGGCCATTGGAGTCTCTTCCTGTTGATGGATAAAGAACAGGGATTGTCTTCGCTTTCAATACCCATGCTTATAAATATCTTGCACTTGCCCATGACCCCAAAGGGAATGGGTAGGCTTTGCTTTTTGAGTCTGCCGCTCTCTCTTGTTGGAGGAAAAGGCTATTTTGGGCACATAACGGTCCCTGTGTGGCTATTTGAGGAGCAGCTGCTGCTCTTTGCACTCCTCGGGCTGCAGTGCTGCAGGGGCTGCTCTGTCCCCTCCTGTGCCAGCGAGTGACCAAGCAGATGGATGCACGCACAGCCGGGGGGGCTAACTGCTCTGGAGATTCCCCCCAGCTCTCCTGAACGTGGGAGGGTTCTTGCTGCTTTGCAGAGATGCACAGTTTATTTTTTTGTTTAAATCTTTACTATTTTGGTAAGCCCAATAAGCTCAAATCCATGGGAAAAGGAGAGTATGATCCCCGGGGACTAACAGGTAAATGAACAGTAGCTATTGGCTCCGGGGTTTTTCTCAGGAACGGCCACAGGCTGTTTCAACCAAACATGTCCTTTCCTCTCTCATACCTGGACTAACTCCTATGTGAGAAAGGGGTCTTCCCCGCTGCACGCCCTCCTTGCAATCAGTATTTTACAGCTTCGCGTATGTCTTTCTCTGGCTGCTGGGCAGAACTGGGCAACTGGAGGGAACAGCCTGCAGTGATGGGGAGTGTTTTCCTGGGTGGGAGGGCTCTGTGCTAGCTGGACACTGCTTTGGGACAGAAGAAATCTGCAGCTGCAGAAGCTATGCCTCCCTCCTGCCAGGCACCCCTCCATCCTTTCCACTTATATTGCCTTCCATGTCCCTGCACCTGCTCATCCGTGGGGGGCTTCTCCCACTTTTCAGGGGTTCAGGAAGATGGTGCTGTTTCTCCAGTCCGAGAGGGGACACCATTCATGTTTTATCTCAGAGGTATCAGAGATGTTTCCTTCATTAAGGTCCATATTTCCAGGTGAACCTGCTTATGGGACACGGTGATACCAATGCCTGAAAGTACTTCTTGAAGCAAAACAACACAAGTTTCTCCCAGTGTTTTGGTTTCAGTTGGCTCTGCAGGCATTTCTCACTGGCATCCCAAGAACTTGTTGATCATCTCAGGAAATGAGACATCGTGTACTAGCAAACAGGCGTGAAGCAGGAAAATTCCTGCCTCCCATCCCTGCCTTTGTCTGTTCCTCCTCTGGAGGAGGAGCTCCTACCTCTGCTCTAACTATGGCAAATGCAGGTTTTGGGAGGAAGAAATAGCTCTGTGGCTACTGGGGAGTCTCCAGCAACCGGGTTTATTTGCTAGCTCTGAGTCAAGATCCTCCTGAGTCAAGATCCTCACCTTCCTGCCAGTGGTAACCCTCTCCACCTTTCCTTTTCTCCCCCTGCTTCCTTTTCTCCCCTTGGTTCCGTTTGTAGACTGAATGAGAGGCTGTGGGGAGCAAGAAGGAAGCTAGCACCCCGGACTGGGATGCTGGGACTGCGACCTGAGCAGGAGCCACGATGGGAGGAAGCTGGAAAGATGGGAGGCACTTTGCGAGGCTGTGGGAACTTGCTTCAATCCTTCTGCTTAACACAGCCCGAGTAAAAGAGATTAAAAGCCATGCATGATGTATGATGGTCTCTGTGGGCTTGGCAGCTTGATCTCCCCCTGTGACATAGGGACACTTAGCTGTCAAAGCTGCTGTCCTGCTTTTAGCATTTATGCCTGAACTTTTAATTTACAGTTCCAGCTAAGTTAATAAATCTAGTCCTTCATATAGCAACGGTTGAACTAACACATCTAAAATGTAACACAGTACGAAACACGTGGAGGAAGAGGTGTGAGCAGCATGCCTTCCTCTCCTTCTTCTTGCTAATTAACACAAACAGCCTCCGAAAGTGGTGTATTTCACACAGGTTCTTGCCTTGCTCACGTCACTGAATCACATTACTGTCCCTGAGAGCTGAGCACTCCTGCCACTGCTTCTGTTTTCCCAGTGGTAAAATGGCAGGGATGCAACCATCCATCCTTGTAAGAGAGTCTGAGCTTCATATGAGGGCCCTGTCCTGAGCCTGGATCAGCTAAACCTACCAGTTGCAGCAGAGTCACCCACTACAATCAGGTCTGAGCTATTATAAGGAATATGGCAACTCCCCCCCTCCCCCAAATAAAAACACCACCCCCCCCAAAAAAAAAACACTGCCTCCCCCAAAAAATCACCACCCCTTCCCCAAACAAAATCACCCCCACAGAACAAATGCAAGCACTCAATAGGTGTGGGATTGCAGCACCCTGAATGTGACTGCTTTGAATGCTCAGGAAGTTCATCAGGGCAAAGCATCTCTACTCACCAGTTGCATGCTAGAGTTCAACTCTTGATTTGTTCAAGGTAGCCTAGACAGGCTGAATTTTTCTCCCTTTTCATTTTAACGTGGATGCAACTCAACCTAAGGCTGGTTGAAACCAAATGAATATGAATCTCAGCTATTGGGAACAACTAGAATGAAAGAGGACAAAGAGAATCCTAAGAATTCCTCCCTCCCTCCCTCCTTTCTTCCCTTCCTTTCCTGGGGAGATGGGATGGGATCAGGAATTTGCATTTTCTTGTCTTGTCAGAAGGTGGCAGTGGCAGGCCCCAGATCTGTCCTTAACGCACAGTCTGAGATGGATGCCCCCAGACGGATGTATAGACGTACCAGGGCAACAAGCCTCTTCTGCTAAGAGCCATGATGCAGCAAGAAGTTAATCTGAAACCTGGAGACGCCAGAAGAACTGCGTTATCTCAGTGTAGTTTTCACTGCATCCATAGTTCAGCTTTACCGCGGTTCTGTGCAACTATAAAGCAGCAGGGAAGGTTACAATCCACCTACTGTTACTTGATCCATAGAAACCATCTCTAGCTGGTCTGGCCAGCTGATAGATCACCAACGGATGATCTCTGTATCAGTTCCTTAGAGCCACCAAATAACTGGAGTTGGAAGGGAACTCTGCAGTCTCTAGTCCAAACCCTGCTCCAAGGACTACAATGCTGGATCAAGCTGCTCAGAACATTGTCTAGCTGAGTTTTGAATATCTCCAGGCATGGAGATACCACAGCCTCTCTGTACCTCATTCCAATTTTTGACCATCCACATGAAGAAATATTTTTCCTTATATCTGATTGTAATTTCCCTCCCTGCAACTTGTGCCTGATGCTGCTTGTCTTTTCCCTGTGCCTCTCAAAGGAGAGCTTGGCTCAGCCTTCTCTTTAATTCCCTTGTTTTTAAATCCCTGTCATCCTTCTTTTACCCAGGCTGAAAAAAACCCAGCTCTGTCACGTCTCCTTGTATGCCCTGTGGTCCAGGCCCTGGACAAAACACTTGCAAACTTGGGATCATGGAGATGTGGTGGGATAGCTCACACAAGTGTTTTGCTGCAGTGGACGGATACAGACTCTTTAGGAAGGACAGGAACAGGAGGGTGAGGAAGAGGAGTTGCCCTTTACATGAGAGGGCAGCAGGAACGCATGGAGTTCTGCCTGCCAACGGATGAGGGGTCAGCTGAGAGCTTGTGGGTCAGGATTAGTAGGCAGAGCAGCCTGGGCAACATTGTTGTTTGCGTCTACTACAGACCACCTGACCAGGAAGAAGATGAGGCCTTCTTCAGATAACTGGAAGAAGCTTCATGTTCAAGAGGGGTAATAAGGTGGATCCAGGAATCCACAGGCCAGTCAACCTCATCTCAGTCTATGGGAAGTTGATGGAGCAGCTAACCCTGGAAACCACGTGCAGGCACACAAAGGACCGGAAGGTGACTGAGGGTAGTCAACACGGATTTCCGAAGAGGAAATCACACCCTACCAACCTGATAGCCTCCTGTGATGAGATGACTGCCTGGTAGATGAGAGAGGTCAGTGGATGTTGTTTATCTTGACTTTAGTAAGGCTTTCCGCACTGTCTCACATAACATCCTAATCGAGAAACTGAAGTTTCTCAGTGGGGCTTGAAGGTTCTGGCCTGTGACACAAAGTCCAGCTGGAGGCCAGTGAATTTTGGAGTACCCTAGGGTTTGATATGGGGGCCAATACTGTTTAATGTCTTTGTTAATGACCTAGAAGATGCGACCAAACGCACCCTCAAGTTTGTAGATGATAGAAAATCATCTACGAGAGAGGTGGTTAATACAGTAGAGGGTTGTACTATCATTCAGACATAGCTTGACAGGCTGGAGAAATGAACCAAAAGGGACCTCATGAAGTTCAACAGTCAAAGTCCTGCACCTGAAAAGGGATAACCCCAGTCACCAGGATGGACTGGGGGCTGACCAGTCCCAGCAGTTTTGCAGAGCACAGCTTGGGGGTCCGGGTGGACAACAAATGGAACATGAGCCAACAATGCGCTGTCATGGCAAAGAAGGCCAGCAGACTTCCAGACTTCTGGGCTGCATTAGGAAGAGCATTGCCAGTAAGTCAAGGGCAGTGATCCTTCCCCTCTGCTCAGCCCTGATGAGGCCACACCTGGAACGCTGCTTCCAATGCTGGGCTCCTCAGCACAAGACAGACATGGATTTACTGGAGTGATTTCACTGAAGAGCCACAAAGATGTTTAAGGGTTTGGAGCATCTGTCGTATGAGGAGAGGCTGACAGAGCTGGGATTGTTCAGCCTGGAGAAGAGAAGGCTCAGAGGAGATCTTATCAATGTGTATAAATACCTGATGAGGGGAGTGAAGAAGATGGTGATAGACTCTTCTCAGTGGTACTTGGTGACAGGACAAGTACACAAACGGAAACACAGGAAATTCTGTTTAAACATAAAAACAAACAAACAAAACCCATTTTCTTACTGCGAGGGTTGTCAAACACTGGAACAAGTTGCCCAGAGAGGTTGTGGAATCTCCATCCCTGGAGATATTCAAGCCCCAACTGGACACATTCTTGGGCACCCTGCTCTAGCTGTCCCTGCTTTGGGCAGGGAGGTTGGATCAGATGATCTCCAGAGGTCCCTGCTAACCTCAATCATCCTACGATTCCTGTGAACTCTGCGGCTAGTGTGGCTGAGGATTTCTGTGCTCCATCACTTTATGACAGATGTCCATGAGCTGCTCTCCTCTTACATGGATGTTCTTTCACCTTCCTGTTCAGGTCAGTCAGGTTAAACTGCTCACATGGCTGGGAAACATTACATTGCCCTGCCGCAGGGCTACATCCCTCAACTTTACTAGAGGGAAAAGTCCAGGAGCCAGAAGCGTTTGGATCAGGAGCGTTTTCCTGAAATCTTCAGCTTTTTGGAGGCTCCAGGGCCAAACCTGGGACATTTTTTGCACCTGGTAGGAGATGGGCTGAACACCTCACCTGGGCCGTGGGGATATCTCCAAAAACACTCAGATCTTGCTACTGACCCCAGCAGACATAGCCCTGGGGCATGCACCTGTCAGGCCTCAGGCAGAGGCATGCAGAGGTTTACAGCTTCAGTGCCAAGCGGTGCAGCATTGCATGGAGATGAAAGACACCTGGAGGCAAAACTGCTTACTTTCAGTCAGGCCATTTACTAGTGTACATGTGTTGTCCTTGTTCTTCCCTTCTGGGTCAGTGAGAAGTGACTCAGATAGGAAAGTATCTCTTGTTCATTGGATTAAGACTTGAGGGAACGTAGGGGATAATTAAACCAGAGCAAAGCTGGGCAAGTGATTTACATTTCTGCATCATTAACAATGCCTTGAAAAGCTGGTAGTAGCAAATGATCTTGAAATGAGCGATTCCTCCCCGAATCGGTCTGGGCCAATGGGAAGGGATAAGTTATTGATGTAAAAACAAAAAGAAAAAAGGAACCTAGAAAAATTTAATAGAGAAGGAAGACAAATTTTCACCAGCCATAAATATGATAGAGCCTTCCCATGTACATTGTAAACAGAGAGAGAGAACATACCTTGCTAGTCATTAACTCCTGGAAAATCCCTCGTACTAATACCATCTCCCTATGCTGGCCACTGGCCAGACAAATTATAAATATGAAGTTCTCCACCCAGAAGGAGTTAAGTGCTAAACAGATATTAGTCTGAATAATAATCTAGCAATAAGAGGTACCTGCATCAAGTTCAAAGCAAGAAAAAGCAGGTTGCAGGAAAAAAAAAAAAAGTAGGTGAATCATTACATACAGGAAATAGGACTCCTTATAAATATAAATCAGCTGGCTCCTCTACCTCCATACCCTGGTGAGTATACAAAGCATCACTCACTCTCAGGTGCAGTGCAAGATGCAGGCTTGGGGTAGAGAGCATGAGCTATAAAGGTGAGATCCAGTAGGAACTTGGAAAGAGCAGCAGAATTAGGGAAACTTTCCAGACCTGAACTCTGGTCCCCTCCCTGTGCCCCAGGTTCATCACTGGAGCATCTGCATGGTACAAACCTACCCAGAAGTCTTCTGTTCATGGTGTTTTCCCAAAGTTTACAAATGGGCTGGGTGGAAAAGGCCCCATCTGTCACAGCTTTGCACCTACCTCCACACGGAGCATGCAGATGAGGCTGATGAAATGCTCTGGCGAAGCCCAAGAGGAAAATGTCAGCAGGGGCCAGGAGCTCAGGGCAGGCTGTTGACTGCATGATTTGAATGGGCACAGATAGAGCTGAGTATATGGACCTACAGCTGTCCTGGTAGGCCACAGAAGGGCTGAAGGAGCACTGCTTGGGTAACCGCATGGTCAGCCCCATGCTCCCACCAATCTCATAGCGTCAACATCCCCTGTGCCCCAGTCCAGTACCAAGGTGGAAACTAGTGTGGAGAGAGCTGCTGAGCTTTGTTTTCCCATCTGCAGCTCCAGGCTATAGCAGACTCACCTGCTACTGGGTGTGAAAGCCACAGCTGCCTGCTCAGCACGATACTCTGGGCACATCAGGTCGAGGGGACACATGCCCTTTCCCCCACAGGCATGTGCCAGTAACTCAGTTCCAGGAATCACCTAGCCTCTATATGCTTAATAGGCATAAGGCAGGGCTCAAGCGTCTTGCAAAGCTTTGCCAGCACAATGGATTTAAAGCCATCCCTAGACACATTGGATCTTGGCCATACATTGTAGGGAATTGTAAAATCAATTAGTAAGAATAAGGCTGCTGTGACTAATGAGCTAATGAGTGATGCCTGAGTGGAAATGGCTCAAAGAGAGCTGCGGGGTGAGAGTCCTGATGCATTATTCATAGGAATAGGGTAGATTCAGGCTTCAAATTGTTTATTTTTTTTTCTTTATTTCTCCAGGCTTCCATTTAACCTTTAGAGTCAGTTCCCATCTCAGGAAGAAACAGAGGAAAGCAAAGGTGGCTTTTAAATTTCTTTCTTTCTTGGTGCGAGGAAACTTCATCACTGCAGAATCCCAGTTTCCATGAGAGGCGGATAGGGGTAATTACGCATCACAGGTGAAGTTCATTGTAATTTAATCCCTGGCACTCTGCATAGCAGCAGGTTTAACTGATTAGACTAACCTGTCCATGCTGCTGGCTTCCTTAAGTGACTTTCATTAACTACACTGTTTTGAAGTCAACAGGAGAAAGCTATGAACTCTTTGAACAAATCTCCTTTTTAGCTTTTTTAACGCATAACTTAAATAGTAATTACGATTAACCTTACAACAGGCCCCAGCAGAAGCAAAGATGAGGAAAATGAGGAAAATGTTCCAAGGTTAGCTAGCAAATCAGTAATAAGGTTAAGAATAAACCTCTAAGTACCTGTCTCTATGGCCCGTACTCACCCATGCTGCTTTTAGTAATTCATGCATGTCCTCCCAGGGTTGCATAAAAACAGCAGAAGAGCACTGATAAAGAAGGAGCATTAACTAATGGTTAAACCATGTGGAATACAAGTCTGGCTTCTGTTTCTGATGTTGCTACTAACTTGCTCCCTGAGCCTAACTGACCTCTCTGCAATTCAGATTCCTTATGTCTTAACTCAGGATAATAATATTTACCCATCTTGCAGGAACGTTGTCAGGTTTATTCTATTTGTATGCGTGCAACAAAAGCTTAGCGCTAGCATAGGACAACATCATTTCAGCACACCTCCAAATCTACCTTTGGGTCCAGTCATAGCTTTTGTCCAGACATCTTCCTGCTCTGGCAATCTGCGGGGTTCCTGCAGACATTCAAAGAATTTTTTAGAGTCAAGAGAAAAGAAGAGTTTCAAATTAACAAGACAAAAGGCCCTGAATCAAACACAGTGCCTGCGCTTCACTAAGTGCGCACTCACAGCCTATAGTCCTTAAGCTCTGCTCTGGAGCCGGGAGACAAAGTACCTTGTGAACCAAAGCACTGTATACATCTTGAGATTTTTCGGCAGGACCTACTCAGCCTGGTAATTAGGGGGTGCGAGCAAGACTGGATGCAACTGTTACAGGATTGCTCACATCAGATGAAAATGCCTCTGCCAGAAGAATGTCTCAGCTGGCCATGTAGGACAGTAAAGGGGCTTGGCACACGTTTATTAGGCTAGAAGTAAAAATTGGACTGACCATTTCCTTTTTTTTATAATAACAAATTCCTCCAAAATCTTGTACTTGCTTGCATTTGAACACATAAACTAGAAAATATCTTTTTTTTTTTTTTCAAATCTTGTGGGCTGGTGAGGAAGGTTTATGTAGCACGAAGCTTTTTTGTCTCTTTAGTTAATGAACCCCCCCCCTCCAACACAATACACTGTAATTACCTACAAAAGAAGAAAAGGAGTTCAATGAAATGCTGTTAGGATGTACCTATTAGTTCTGTTATTTTTCTGGTGGCTTGCTAACACCGCAAAGCAATTGCATAAGGTGTGCATAAAAGAGGAAACATTTCATGTGACACTTACAGAAATGGATAAGATCAACTGAAATGACAGACAAGTGAAGTATGTTATCATCCCCCAAAACAAACCTCCAAACTGAAGGAGTTCAGCAGGGTGTCAGCATTATTAAGATCTTTCCATCTAAAAACCTATAAGGTAATGAAGATCACATTTCAGAAGTGCATGTGAAACCAATCATCTAGCACGCATTGTTCAAGGCCATTTAATACCAGAAAACCAGAAACTACACCCTTTTCTGTGTTTAGGCTTTTCCTAATAACAAAACAAACACAATCAGCATATTTGCCCTTTCTTAATAGGATTACAAAAATCTCTGCTGAATATGAAGGAGGTCAGGCAAAGAAAACACCAAAATGTCTTTCCCTGGATAATTAAGAGCTGGAAATAACCGTAGAACTTTCGTAGACAATATAATGACTATTATGGAGCCAACATGAAAGCAGTGGGTCCCAGCTTCTGAGAGTGTAGATCACCCAGAAGTGGTGTTAGTAAGTGAGGCTGGACGTATTAAAATTATGAGGTCGTGACCAGAGCTTTAGGTTATGACAGATGAGGACGGGTTCTTTATTTGAGAATAACAGAAGACCTTTTACTTTTGCTGTTTCAAGAATTTGAGTGATACTGACCCCGAACAAAGTTCATCCTGATGGTGGGACAGATAATAAAGGCCACAGGAATGTCTCTAAGAACATCTTAATTTCAGATTTCCCCTTTCTTTCCTTATTAAAAGTGGGGGCACCTGACATAATCACAGAAAGGTGCTTTTTTTTTCACTGGTTGCTGCAATCCCGCAGTAAAATATGTACGTTACTCTTTGCAGAAGATAAGATTAATTAGCACAGGGGGTGATGAGGCACAGGCAAAACAGGCAGATGTCTGGGACAGCAGAGTTTGGGGACAGGAAAGCCAAGGTGCTGGGTGAGCAAAGAAGTTGTGGGCTTGCCACCATGCTTGGTGAGGGTTGGCTCATTGCAGAGCTGAAGCGTCTTGCTTCTCCAAGCACCATCTTCCCTGAACTGCTCAGGGTGGTGAGCCTGAGAGATGCCCTTGGCCTGGTCTTCTCTGGCCTGGTACTGCTGCCTTTCCAGTGCACCCAGTTCTGTTCCCACCACCTGGGAGGAAGGAAGACAGGTTGCTCCCACCCCCTACACTTCCAAAACCTCATGCAAAGCTTGGGGAGAAGCACTGTAACACCAAAAAAAAACCAAGCATACCATTTCCACTGGGTAAAGGATTAGAAGTCAGTGTTTTCCTTCTCTTCCCAGTATGAAACTCTGGTCTCTGCTGAGGGTTAAACATGTAGAAGGGAAAAGCCCATGGGATTTAGCCCCTTGCTCCTCATAGTTACAGAAACTTCTTACCAAAATGAGCAGAAACCAACAATCTCTCTCTAACCACTACAAAAAAGAAGAAATATCAACAAGCTGCAAGGCAAGGCAGAAACAGTGGAATTATTTAATCCCATGGACTTGCACATCATGCCTAGGCACAAGGAACCTAGTTTAAACAACCTAAGCTATTGTCCATCATGCAAAACCTCATTTTCCTCTCCAAGGAACACGAAAAGAAACAAATGACAGGAGGTGGGGCCTGTTTTGTAGATCGTTAAGTCCATTTATAGCTCAATCAGACTTGTTTTTCCAGTAAAATTGGATCTTGGGTCCAAATCAGTATCTGGTAAGCCACCAGGAGGTGTGTTGATAAAGCCAGCAGTGAAGAGCAGCGACAGCCCAGTGAGCAGGCGACGAGGGTCTGTGCGAGATGAAGCTGTTTCTGGCCCTTCTGATGGCTGCTGTTGCTGGTGTGGAGTTCGGTAAGGTTCTACTCTGACTTATCCAAACTCCTGCAGGAGATGCAGGGTGATGGGATGGGCTGTGTCCTGTTCCCAGTGAAGTTCATGCCTTTCACTTTGAGCAATTTTAGGCAAAGATCTGTCTTTGGGATACTTCCAGCCTGTTGGATGTTAAGGATCATTGTCATATAGCTGGGATTATTACTTTAGGCTCTTTAGGAAGTGTTACAAGATGAAATGTGATTATATGGTATCATTTCTTTAATCCAAGCTCCAGCTCTCACTTTTTACATGTTTTCTTGCTTAATCTAACTCTCCTCTTTTGACTTTTTAACTTTCTGTTCTGCTTATGAGATGAAATGAGCTAGTCTGTTTAATGCATTGTCTGTAACGGCTCTCTCTAATTATATGTTGCATATATAATTTATTAAAGTTCAGCCATTAGAAGTGGGATAGAGGGACTGGGACACAAAGCTGGTGCCTCAGGTACTGCAGTGCTGATTTTTCCAGTCCATGGTGGTCTGAGTGGAGCGAAGGACAGTTTCAGCAGGGCACCTGTGAAAACACCGAGGGTGAAGTGTTTTGGAGGGTTTCCTCATTCGCAACTCTGGATTGGGTCTGCCTCCCCACATAGCAGCTATGTTTTCCTAGGAAATCCTCCAAAGCTCTCTTTTTTCTCCATCCCATTTGGTCCTCCCTGGCAGAATCCACTCTGCAAACACAGAGATTTTAACCTCAGAGGTGAAACTTGCTCTGGAGGAAGGAAAGCATGTAACCCCACTCACCAAAAACAATTATCTATCTTTTCTGGCTCCAGACCATCCAGCGTCCTACAGTATAGCAGCCTGTCAGAGGAATAATGCACTGTCCTATTCTCTGAGGGATCTTCAAGAAAACATGTAAGAAGTGAGAGTTGGAGCTTGAACTAAAGAAATGATACCATATAATCACATTTCATCTTTTTTACGTAATGCACTGCCTGTTCTATTATCTCTGAGATACATGGTAGTCCAAAGCCCCTGGGTGCTTGTGCTGTGCAAAGAGCAATGCGTGCCTCATGTGCTCACCAGAGCTGCTGCAGCAGAGATCAGTCATCCTCAGCCTCCAGAGCAGGAGATATTTTCTTTCATCATTGCATCTTATTTATTCTGGGGTGTTTGTTCTTTAATGGAGAACTGGAGAACTCATCTAACTGTTGTTCAGATGAGAACATTACTAATTAATAGAGGATGGCTTGGAAAGAAAGGGATTCTGTGACCAGGTCTCGCTAAGACAAGGGAAGAGTTCATCTGGAAGGAAGAACAGAGCAGGGCAGCAATGGGGTGGGACACAGATTTGGTCTAGGATTCACTCACAGGCTTAGCTTTGCCAACCTGTCTAACGAAAGCTTGACAAGCATTGGGCAGCTGGGGAGTAGAAGCTCCTGCGGTGGCCCAGTGCTGTTACATTTCTCTCTCATGCCCTGCCTTGCCTCCCTGTCCCGTTCAGATAGGCGCGGTCAGGAGAGATGCTTTGATTTGTCAGGCAAACGTTAGCAAAACTTGGAAAACGCAGGGTGGATTCTGCAGAGCAGAATTTTCTTTTACACAGCCTCACCTCTGCAAAGTGGAGATAAAACCATGACACATCCACAGTTCTTCCAAGCTTCCTCCTGGGCATGAGCAGAATCTGTGTAATTTTGGCATTTTCTAGAGGGACAGTCAGAGGCGATGGATGGAAGATCTGACAATATCCACATGAAGCTGGTAGATCTTCTCTAAGAAATTCTGGTTATTTATCACCCTTCTTGCTTTCAGCTCCCCCAAAAGGATGTGCTGTCACTAAATGTGCATGTCTGCTTGTCTATGTGTAAGTTCATAAGCTCTTAAAATGAGAAGGGACCGCTAAGTCTGCTATCTAACTGCCTTCACAAATAGGCCAGATAGATTTTCCAGAGCTTGCTTAAAACAAGGCTTTTAGATACCACGTCTTAAAATGTCCGTGTCACGGTGTCTTCTCCCTGCTCTCTGAGATGCCATGTGACCATTGCTGCTGGAGAGCAGCTTCACTTGTAAAAGTAAAGTTGTTCCGTTCCAGCTTATTGTGTTAAATGCTTCTCTATCTAACATCTTTTCTGTATCTAAAGAAAGATATACTTATGGCTACAGCTACTGTTAAAAGTATTTAGCGATATTTGAGCCTGTTAGTTGGAGTAAGGTCAATGAAAATATGTGGTTTACAAACATTGGGATCAATGCTTTATTAGTTTATGGTTCCTTTGTGCATGCTCTTTCATACTGACTTTGACTCCTCCAGTGTTGAATATCAAGAAATCTGAGAATAATGACAAAGTCTCCCCTTAAAGCTGTATTTAATAGCTGTCTGGTGTAGAATGAAATTGTAAATAAAACAGCAGACCACAGTGAGGGAAGTAGAATAATCAGGCAAGCTTTGAATAAAGGCAGAATTGCTGGGTCTGTTTATATAAGGACTCTTTCTAATTGGGATGAAGTTTGCAGGTGGTGTCTACAAAAGGTGGATTGCTTGGCTCTGCCTGCTGTGATAACACCCTACTTTAGGTGTGCTGAGATAGGATGAATTTTTGGTGGGGTTTAAAGTGATGTCATCAGGGCTGTCGCACAGATGGAATGAGAAGAATTTTTCAGACGGGACCATATGTAACAAAGGAGGGGCTGCCAGCCTGTGATGGTACCAAAATGCCTCGTTATGTCTGCAGTGCCTGACACTTAGGTGTCTGGTCAGGGCTGGAATTGAGGACCTAGATTGAATGTTGGGTTCCTCAGTAAGAGGAGTGTGGAGAGCAAAGTGCTCCAGAAAGTTTGTCCAAAAATGGCTTGTGCTGGCTGGGAACCTTTGACCTGGGTGATAAGAAATACCAATCACTGCTTTGGCTTGAGATCCTTACCCTGGAGCAATCTTGGAAGGTCAAGAGTGCTCTGGAACTACTGGCTGCACCACAAGGCTCTGGGGTCTTCGGTGTCTCTCTCTCAAATCTCTCCATCCCAAAAGCTTTAGGCACCGAGGGACTCAAGCTGAGGTTGTTCTGTGCATCTAGGAGCCAATTGGCACCTGCAGCCTTGCAGGGGCCTTTGCAGCACAGCTGGGAGGTGATAAAGGGCATCTAGGAGCTGACGAGGGATAAGGCAGGGTGAGCTACCTTGGACTGGATTTTGGGACTTGGGCACCAAACTCTCTTTTTCTGGCCTCTTTCTAGAGCACAGCAGCCCTGTGTCTCCCCACGTGGTCTATTATCATGCCCATAATTTTCTTTTTTAAATAAAGTTTTGCATATTCTTGTCATGAAACCAGTATCTCAGCACAGGGGAAGTGGTTGTGCTTTATTTGCTCTCATGGCTCAGCAAATTTGATGGAGACAGTTCCTTCTCTCTGGGCTGACCTCCTGCCTGACAGCTCCTCGCCTTGGAAACGGGCTGGTGGTGTAGTCAGCAGATACTGCTGTCCTTGCTGCAACTGACGTTCAAGACTGATTTCCCTGTGCATCCGAATCACTTTCCAATGCTCTGTGAACACAAAGGCAAGGAGGAAAGCAGTTGCAGATTAAAACAGAGTTAGGGTAAACCAGCTACAAGTGTGTTTACTTTCCTATGGGAATAAGGCAGATATAAGGAACGTAGGGGTGTGGTGGTTTGGCAATCAGAATGTTTAGACACTTGGCATAAACATATGAAACAGGGCCTATTAGCTAATTACAGTAATGATTAAAAGAAAAACATCTTGCAAATTGCACAATTGAAGAATTGGACTTCTCCTCGGTCCCTGCATGTCTTAGCCGGTTGCTGGCACCTGGGCCTAGATCTTCAAAGAGTTCAAGCACTGAAATGTTGCATTTTGCAATGCCCATCTGCTGGCATCCAGCCACCCCGCAGAATAGTCAGCTATGTCTTAGGCAACCCATTTGCTCCCATGGTGATAAGGGAGAAGCAGGTGGGTCAAGCAGCTAATTTTTGTGAATTTGGAATTGAATTGTTGTTTTTTCATCATCATCATCATTTTTGTTATTTAGAGTTGGAATGCCCCACCACATTCAGCATAAAATTTGCTGCATGTTCCAGATTGCATAACCAAAAATTAAGTAAAATCTCTTAAACCCTTTTTTCCAGACTACTTAAAATCTATCAGCAAAAAATATCAAATCTATCAAAACCACTGACAACAAAGTAAGAACAGAAGGAGCATCTTTTTGCCCCAAACATTCAGCAGTTGATGAGACTTTCCTGTATTTTGGGGCCCCTTGCTTTTGACTCTGCCATGCCTGACTTGTTGTGGGGGGAGCTGAAACCACATCGAAGGCTGTGCTTTGACCACCACACTACGGTATTTCTCATTTGCCTTAGCTCAAATACCTTCTGCTATTCCACCTCTGTTCTCCGTACGAGTATTTTTGCGAGATACCTTTCCCGGAGGCACCTGGCAGGGCATTAACAGCACCAACACTCATGCCAACCCCTTGTTGCTCCTCTTTGCAGCCAAAGCCTTGAAATGCTACACCTGCTATGAACCTACCAGCAGTGGCAAGTGCCTAAAGGTCCAAAACTGCGCTAAGAATGAAACCATGTGCAAGACAACCATGTATTCCCTGGAGGAAGGTAAGGAGGAGACTCCCAGAGGAAGAATCTGCTCAAATTTATGGCAGGTCAGGAAAATCCTTCGAGATCTCATACCAGGAGAAGAGTGGGGGAACAAGACAGCCACTGACAACTTTCCATGCTGCAAAGGCTAGGAGGAGTCTAGTCCCCTAGTCTTGCCTTTGTTTGCAGCCCAGTTTAACTTAAGCTTGGGAGGTAATTTTATCCCATTACTCTGGTTGCAAAAGGGGAGCATAACACTCTTTATTTATATTTGTAATATGAGCTGGTGTCTGCCCAGTGAAGACTGCTGGCATGGTGAGCAGTGCGTTTCCTCATATAAAAAATGTAAGCCTGGAAGAGAGCTCTGGAGGGGCAGAGAGGAGTCCCCTGCTGTCATTGAAAGCAGCTTTAAGAGGAGTGAGCACTTAGTGAATGCAGGCTAATAGCCACCACTCAGCACTGAGTGTGTTTAGAGAAAACATGTTGGCATGATTATATTTTGATGTTCAGGTAGCTTTTTCAGCTTGAATCACGCAGCTAGAGAGTTCTGGCTCTCCGGACCATTTATATGACTCACACAACGCATATGCATTTGACAGTGTTCTTCTGGCTCCAAAACTGTTTATGAAAGCTAGGTGGAGAAGAGAGACCAGCAGAGATGATCAGACCTCAGTATGCAGGAAAGGCCAACTTCCAATCGGCTGGAAGCAAAGCAGAAATGCCCTTGAGTTCTCTGGAGCTCTCAGGAATACTTTGTCAGTCTGATTAGTGACATAGAAGTCATAATCTGCCAAAAACAAGAGACATTGTGTATGAACTGGACATATGGCCTTAGTGTTGAGGGTAGCTAGTGATTCCTCTATGGATAAGGAGCTTTTCTCCTCTGTTCCTCCTATTCCTAATTGTTCCTTCTGTCTCACTTTGCAATGTTGTAGTGTATCCCTTCGTGGGAGTCTCGACTGTCACCAGGATGTGTGCTTCCATCTGCATCCCATCTGACGTGGATGGGATCGGCATGACACGTCCTGTCTCCTGCTGTTATTCTGACTTGTGCAACAGCAACATTGATGGTGCAGCCAGTTTGAGGATTGGCTTTGCACCGGTTGGGCTGCTGGCAACTTCCCTTTGCATCCTTTCCTGGACTAGACTGTGAGGACGTGTAGGGGAGGTGTTTCCTACTGAAGAACCCACCTAAGAGGAGAAATAACCCCTGCCAGCCCAGCTTTCCATTTGGGTGCCTCATGGACAACCTTCAAGGACTCTCAGAAATTGCTTTTTGAGCACCTGCCCTCCTGCCATGACCAAGAGAGAAGCAAAGCTCAAGAAGTTCTGACTAATCTTTGGGATGACTTGCCCACAGCTCCCACAAAACATACACTGCAGTTCCTTTGCTGTGCTGGCCTGGCTGGTTTTGAACTTAAAATTCTGCTGTAGAGGGCATATTTAAAGTAAAAATCCTAGAGCTAAGAGCCTTCCACCCCACCTTAGGCCATTTTTTCCCCTAGTTGTTGGCCAACAGAATAGCTGAATTGACCAGTCTTCTCAGATGAAATTCATTTTTATGTGACGGGTCCTCTCTATGCCACAGTATTGTGTTGGGCCTTTGCTCTGTCTAAATTTCCCTCTTAGTGCATAATAAGTTAAGGTGACACTTCTCTGCTTCCAAAATATGAGGAAGGAGACTAAACTTCCCATGCCAGTGATTTGATCCAAGGAGGCTGAAATCTCTTTTGTTTTCTGTACCCTTTTGAGCCTAATAAAAACAATATTGAATTAAGTCTGTAGTGATTGCTAAATTTATTTACAATGTGCCTGTCCTATGATGAAAACTATGACATTTTATTTTATTTTATTTTATTTTAATTATTTATTTTCAAACTCCAGCTCTACCTTTCAATATCTGTTACTCGGTGGGGTTCAGGTAGGCTCCGTGGTCAGTCTTGCAGCAGAAGTGTAAGACAGTCCCTATTATCCTCCACTGCCAGTGTGAGCAATCACACCAGAGCGTTTCATGACAATGCTGGAGAAGGTTTGCTGTGAGACCGTGCACTGGATCACAGAACTGCTGTCCATGATATGCAGTCCTGCGTTCTGCCACTGGGCAGTTCTTCATGTTCCCACAATCCCCTTTTCAAGATTTACCGGCAAAAATGTCCTCCTCAACTGTCACTCTCCTTATGATCTTTCAAATCACCAATGAAGATGGGATTTTAGGTCTTCCATGTAGCATCTGCGTTGGAGCAGGTTTCCAGGAGAGGTGGTGCAGTTTTTATCCTTGGAGGTTTTCAAGACCTGGATGAAACCCTAAGCAACCTGAGCTGATCTCCGAGCTAACCTTGCTTTGAGCAGGAGGTTGGACTGGAGACCTTCTGATGTCGCCTCCGATCTGAATCATCCTGTGATGATTCACACCCTTTGATGTGAATTTGCACACATTGAGGTCACCAGAGCACAATCACCATTATTCCAGGTACTCTGCAAAGTCTAGAGCACTTTTCTGCAGTGATTTGTACCTGTCTACCTGTCCCACATTTCTTCCCATGACCAGACTGAGAGCAAGTTTGGATAACCTGCAATTCTGGGGCTATACATAGCTTCCGAGTGGCTCAGTTGTGGTTCCTTTTCTGGAACTACTTTGTATAAATAACCAAGGTGCTGCACTAGCATAGAGGTGACTGGATGAGCCAAATCTCTGGTTGTGGGAAGACTATGAAACCAGTTACAGGCTTGCACTCCCCGATAGTGTTTGCTTCACTGTGTCCTCCGCCTGTGAGCCATGCCCAGAGCTTCGTTCCTAGAGATGTGTGATATGATTGCGGCTTTCTGCTGTGCAAAGACGGTAGATGGGGGTTCTCCCTTTCTATCTATCAGCTCTGGTAATCAGCAGTCTCAGGCTTTGCTGGCTCAGGGGCTGCATCAGGAAGGAGCACGGCATGTGGTAGCCAGCAGTGAACCACCATCAATATGTCTTGTTCCATGTTGAGTTTATTTAGACTCCCAGCCTTGACAGCACCCTGTTAGCATTAGTGCCACCACTTCTTTAAGGGTAATTTGTAAAATGACTTCTTTCTTCTTTTGTTCTTCTTTTATTTTTATTTTTATTTTTATTTTTCTCTGCCTCAGAATTGCATTCATTCCCCTCGTTCGGGCAGCATGAGCAGCAGTGAGATTGCTTTGTTTGTCTTTTCTGCATCATGTATGTTATACAGCCCTCTGCTCCATGCTCTGCCTGTTAGCTCTTCTTCAAGCTGAAGAGCCCTTGTCTAAATCCACTTTTCACTCGTGAATGCATTTTATGCCCTTGCTGAAGTAAATCTGTACCCCAGGTGCTTGGGTACAGCAGAGGACTGCTTTTTACCACATCACTGAACTAAGTGCCCCAGGGCACTTTGCGAAGGCAGTAATGCCTGATACGTTTCTTCTACAGTCTGAAGAAATTGAGATGTGCCGGAAAGGAAAGCTAGAGCCCAGATATACGGATAAATATTTCATCATCTTTGTTCCTTGTGAAGAACCCTATTTTATGTTCTCTCTCCAAGCAAAGCACAGGAAAGCCCACGTTTATTTCACGTTCCTACAAAAGGGTAGGTTTATTAGGACATAGTCAGAACATCTAGTTCCTGCCTGACTTGTTAGGGCCAGGAAGACTATTAGACGTTTCCCATTCACTGGCCACAGGCATATCTATCTCAGCACTTCTGCACATGATGTCAATGAGTATGTGCTAGTATAACTCGAAGATAACCTGCCCCCTTTCTTTGTTTTCCACTGCACAGCACTGCTCTTTCTCGGAAATGAGCTATTGTGCTCACACTATCATCTTGTCCGTATCCTGTGCTGGTTGATAAGCAATGAAGCAATGCCCCAGAACATTGCAAAACTTCACTTCAAGGGCTGTTTAAAACAAATACATCAGGAGCCAGATTATTGTATTATGTTGCCATCTCAGTGTACACCACTAAAAATACCACTGCAGTCATGGGCACTGGAAGCATGACTCATGGACACAAGATACTGAAAATGCTTGAAACCAAGCCACTGCTGGGCTTGGGAAGGTGAACTGAGGAACCAGTACTTCACATTTAGCTGCAAAAACTAAAGTTATGTTGCTAGAAAGCTGCACAGAAAAAAACATTGGCTCCCAGTTGAAAGAGATGAAGATATTGCCCTGTAGCCCAGGGAATACATTACTGCCATTGCTAGTAGTAGGCCACAGTCTTTTTACTGAGTCTGCAAGGCCTCAGGGCTGAGGCTCGGCAGGTTTGCTTTGTCTGAACTTGTCTTTACCTGCCCAGAGCTTTTTTTTAACTTTGTTTATCTGTAATAGCATATTTTTTTTTATAATTGACTAGGTGGCTATGGCTAATTTGTTTTATTTTTGTTTATCTGGGTCTGGTACAACCATAGTTTTACATAGATAGCAGTAACCAGCGGTTATTGTATGTAGAATGAGATATTTACGACTTTAACAAAGTAGACAACGCAGGATGCTGCATAGAGGAGTCCTGGCACGGGAAGATAAGAGATGGGGCGCAGGCTTGGCACTGGAGACGCCATGGATTTAAACAATTCAGCAACGGTCATTCGAAAAAAAATGCAGACCAGGAGCTGAGCAAAACTGGCTTTCTGGATAACAAAAAGAACCAAGAACTTGCATAAAATGCGGCATACCTAGTAAATTCAGATGTAGGGTGGACTTGTGGACCAACGAAGAAAGAGCAAGCTGTAAAAGTGTTTCAGCACACAAAATCAAAATAACCCCCAGGTGGATCCTAGACTGAGGAAGAAGACTGCCTCTCTACCAGCATCATGCTCCTCCCAGTGGAGGGCTTGAGATGATGGTGAGTCACTCACTGCACCCCCATAGGACGAGAGCCACCACATTAGGACCCCACAGGGTAGTGGAAGAGCGAGCACCAGGAAAAGGGCTCAAAACTCGGAAGTATGAGTATAATAATTTAAACTGCATTGTTATTATTGAAACTTTTTCTGTAATAATACTTTTTTTTCCTTTTTTTTTTCTCTAGGAATTAGAATTTTACTACTACTGATTCTTTGATTAGACTGTTAAGATTTCAATCAAGTCTTGCTTTTGAGTAGGAGATGTGTTTCCCTTTTGCCCATAACAAGGTTTTGAGCGTAACAAAAATACAGAGATTCCCAGTAGGGTATGGAGAGATGGCTAGGTGTACCGATATTTAGGTAGGTCTCGTTTCCAGTGCTGCCGTCTTGCCTGTAGCACACACTAATATCTCCACAGGAGAAGGTCAGTCTAGCTCCTTACACTGAAGGTATTCTTTGCTGAGAAACTCAAAGTCAGGGGACAACCTGTTCTGGGAAGCAGCAGTTTTGAAAATGACTGGGCCTTTGCGGACATCTGAACACAAGTTCCTAGGAAGACACTGAAGGTCCTTGGATTATTGCAGTAAGTGTTTTCAACAGGACACAATAATGCAAGGAGGACAAGGTTATGCCACCTCTCTACTCTAGACGAGTGAGGCTGGTTTCCTGTGGCAGGACATGGCGGAGAGGAACAGCGAGCCAATCTGCTGCTGCTTTTTTTCTTTTGTGCCATACCACTGCTTGCAGATATTCATGCTATGAGTTCAGGGATCAGCAGTGAAAGTACTTCCATGAAGAAAGGAAATCTGATATCATGAGACTCTCCAGTCTAACATAATGGCATAACAAGATGCTGCAAGTTGTAGCCAGACAAATTCAGTCCGGAAATAAGATACACATTTTTAACCTCAGAGGTCATTCATAGGAAGAGTTTACCAAGTGTCCCCATGGATTCTCTGTCGGTGGAAATGTTTTTTATAGAGAATGGTCTAATCGAGGATGGGGTACATCTACAATGTAGACATCTATACCCGAGCTGTTCCTCCTGGCTCCCCTGAGAATCAGTGGAAAGACAGAGGGACTTCCAGGAAGCTATTAATTTGTCCTGTTGCTAACATCTACTCCACAATCGAGTAGGCTGGAAAGGGTTATTTATTACTGGTGGCTGTACAAGAAGCTTGAGTGAATAGCTCTGGTGGAGAATCCCACGTTAAAAACATCCACGGTATGATGCGGTGGGCCCCACCACCGACGTCTTTTCTGACAGATCTTCAGTTCAAAGAAGAATAAACTCTTGAGGTCTATGCTATAATGAAGATCAGCTTAGACCAGAAAGTGTGGGAAAGGGAAGTGTTGCTTGACTTAAATCTCCCAAGCTCTTGCGAGAAATGATGGGGAAGACAGACACTATTTCAGAGGTTGCAGAGCAACTTTGTCCCTTCATTTACTAGAAAGGGAGCTGAGGGAGACTCTTCCGAAGGGCGTTTTAGCTAAGTGCCTTCAGTTTGGCAGTGAGATAAATCTGGACTGAGATCACTCCCATTCCTGTACTCCTCTTCATTATACTGTGTTCCTAGCAACGAACCTGGACCTTCAGGGGCTCTCACACGGCCCAGATGTGGTCATTTCCTTACTCTTTTGTGACCATATCTGAAGCCCTGTAATGTCAATGGGAAAATTTATATTCTGTTTGGCAGCTTTGGGTGCGATTTACTGGAGAAGCCTTAAGTGCTGTGCAGTGCAGTTCCTTCTTGGGAAGTTTCCTTGGGCAGTTGGTCAAAAGCATTCGTTGCTCTTGGGTTGCATACTTGGGTGATGGGCAACTTCCTCTGAACTGTAATGATACCAGGCCATTACTTCTATCAATATTCTCTTTATTGCAAGAAGTAATTGCAGCAGGGTAGCTCACACCTTAGTAACAGTGTGGTCCATCCCCATCAGAGCTTTATAACCCTTAGTAAAGTCTTTCTGAGTCTTGTTTTCCTCATGAGCTCAGTGTGGATGGTGCATGTATGAGTACCAAGCCTGGCATCACGACATACCAGAACAGGAGGTGAGGATTTCTTTAGCTACCCCAAAGCTCCAGAGACAGGCATGTGGCAAACTGGGCTCAGTGCAAAAGGTGGCACCTGGGAGAAAGTCAACATGTCCCAGCACCCTGACTGTCCTGTGGTTTCATTTGTGAGGCAAATGGTGAGAATTCATTGTGCAGCTGTGTGCTTCAGCCCTCCCTTTTATGAGGTAAGATTTTCTGAGATCCTCATCAGCTAAAAAACATTAGACATTAGACACAGCTGATTGCAGCCCCTTCTCAGCGCTCATGCTCCTCGACTTTAATTTGTGCATCTATGAAGCTGTCATCACTTTGACAAGCCACAAGCGGAAGAGGCTTATCTTCCTCTCCCTTCATTTGCCATGGATGCTTCACCTCTTTGATCTCTGACCAGTTTGTCAACATATTTTCTGTATTTCAGCTATTATGGCAGGGATCACAGCTCCTGGATGAGATCTAGTCTGAAAAGCATAAAATCTGTTTTGGTGAGACACTGTGTCCCACAGCTGCATGCAAACCCAAAAACAGAGCCTAGACCTCTAGGCTAGAAACTAAAGGGTAGTGCTCTCTGGTCCCTAACTCAAACCTGAGCCTCTCTTGAGAGGAGCAAGTAGCATAGTGCGCAGAACTAGTTAATATAGCTCTACTCCCACAAGCCAACTGTAAAAGCTGGGTACTCCCAGGCTGCTCCTGCAAATGCCATCTCTATGCATAAATCACCCAAAGGAAGACCCAACAGATCCTTTTTCTTATTTTACAAACTCCTATTTAAAATGTCGTTTCCTTCTCATGCAGATCCAACTGTTTTTTCTGGTTCCTTTCACTCTCAGAGCGTGTTTGAGGCTTATGGTTTCCCTGAAGCTTTGTATTTGTTTAAGAATGAGTCCTTTGGTCACTTATGGCCTCTGTTCATAAGCTCTCCTAATATCTCGTGTTTGCTACCTCTTATCCTATTCCTGTGCACCTTCAAGAAGAATCCAGTTCTGTCTTCTCTATACCCTCCCATCAGGTAATTTTAGACTAGTTGTGGTGATGAGGTCTTGCCTTCACCTTCTCTTCTCCGGAGTGAAGAAACCCAGTTCACGCAGCCGCTCCTCGAACCTCCTGAGCTCCAGGCCCCTGAACACCTTTGCAGGACTCGCTCTGGTATTTCGACATCTTTCTGGTCCAAAGTAGAGGTATTTGTTCTGATTTTCTTAATATTGCAGTTCCTGTAGTCATAGCCAAAAATCTAGCTGATATTTTTCCCTTGTTTTATTTTCTTTCTCTCTCCTTTGAGCCCGGCTTTGAAGACAGGAGAGTACATGAGCATGCACCACATCATCTCCCTATCACAGCATTCATCCCTGTCATCCAGCAGTGCCTAACTTGAGCCAAACATGATGAACTGTGATTAATACCATTTCTAGGAGTACCATGAAATCCAGAGGCAGCAACATAACCCACGTGAGCTAATACTGCAGCAAATACGCTTTTTGATTTCCCAAACCACTAGGTGCTTAAACTGGAAAGAAATTTTATCAGGGCAGGAATGTAATAACATGCACTTTGCAGTGATGGGGTAGATTCACCCAAAATCAGACAATAGCAATAGTAGCCTGCTTGCTTACATGCCACTGCTTCATGCTCCTGTATGATTTTTCCTGCACAACAGCTTGTAGTTTGAGATGAGCAGAAAAAAGAGTTTTGCTTCATGTAATTACCCTCACTGTGATTTTTTCCAGTACCCTGAAAATATTTTGAACCCTCTCTCCCAATATTTTGGGTAATATTCTCTGCAGTAATTCCTAGTAATATATTCAGTCTTTGATTGTCATTTTTGAATACGAAAGTGGAAGTTTTCCAGTTTTTCCCAACCTAGAGAAAAATAAAATACACATATTTTTGTTTAGAAGATCTTCTCGGTAAAAGCCAGGGACTTTTGATGCTGAAAATAAAAAAGAACAGCCTAACAGATCTCATATCTGAACACTATATAAATACTTCATGTAGCTGCTTTGCCAACACTTCTCAGTGCTGGCGAAAGTGAAAGGCAGGCTGTTTATCATAAAAAAGGAAAAGCTAAGTAAAATCTCTTAGCGAAGGTTTTCTAATGCTGGGAGGGACGACGGTTCCTTTTGCAGACAGGGAGCAAAGGTATGGAAATGTTAGGGAAAGCCAGATAACTTGACGTGTCCAAAAGTTCTGTAGTCTGAGGAAATCTGATAGGATCTTTCCTTCATCAGGGGAGGAAGACTGGCTGCATAGTAGGCATCTGTCCCGCACATCTCTGACGCTTGCATCGGACTGCGATGAGCTGTGATGTGATTTTCTGGCAACGTGAATCTCTCCCAAAGTGCTTCATATTCTTTTCCTAGCTCAGCTCCGCTGTGAATTTTAGTAGATCGGCTTGACCTTAGCGCTGTGTTTCACCTACCAGACCATGAGCCCTTCCTCTGGGACTCTGAGACATCTGAGACAAGCGGCCCTGGAGAGGAGGAGGCATCCAACTTGGCTCTTGAGAAACACGTCACCCCGCTCAGTTTGTTATCTGGTATCTACCTACCAGATAACAAACTAGTTTTCTGAATACACTGTAGTTTCTCCTTCTTCTTAGTGCTACAGTGAAGGGAATGTGTTGGTCTGGCAGGCGAATGCTCTGCTTGGAAGCTCTCCAGGTAAAATCCAACTCTGACTGCAGGATATAGCACACGCAAGGCAACAGGGAGGCAACAGATACCCCCTGCAAAAACGCTCCAGATTTGAGACCTAGCATCACTGCCTGCAAAAGACGTGAGAAGTATGGACCTGTGTCTTGTTCCAAGTCCTTGCAAGGTGATTTGAATCCATTGTGTTCTCTAATTTGCTCTTGCATGAGGCATTTCAGGAGGTCACGGCACTGGCAACCTCATGCCAAGGTTGCAGAGCCTTTCGGTAATATCCGGGGAGGCATGGCAGTTTCTGTTTATGCCCCTGCATAAGCATGCACTGTTTTGCTGCTGGCAGCGTGGGTCATCATCTGCAATTGGAGCTGTGCCAGTGCTGTCCCCTCTGCAACAGCATTGCTCTTGGGCTGAATTCCCTGCTGTCCGCAGAGTTACGCAGTAGGGATCTAGTCTAATCTGCTGCTTATTTATTATTCATGGCAGTTCTTATTTACTGTGTTTCTCCATGCACCTTTCTGATCAAGTTGGAGAGATAGACCTTCAGCAATGGTTGCGCGAAACTATCCTGGAGAACTGGATGGCCGTACCCGGAATGAGTGCAACAGTTTGCAAGCAGGTATGCCTGTGTGCGCAGGCAGGTTGTGTACGTCTGTAAAATCCAGGAAGCTCTTTGTAAAACTTATTTTTAAAACAAATCTAGCTTACTTAATTTAATCATAGAAGAATACCTGGCATTATGTAACAAGAAGATTATCTTTCGCTTAATACATAGGCAAAGATGACTCATGCCCTTAAGGGTAAGGTTATGTCGTCATCAGTGAATGGTTATGCGCTTACAAGTCCTTGCTTCCTATGGCAATTTTGCCTTCCCCTTTGCAGGCAAACTGTGAAGGACTAGGGTACAGCACAGCCAGACATAAGCACAGTACAGTACAGCCACTGTTGTAGCCCTCAGAAGAGGGAGAAAGGTAGCCTATTGCTGATATCCAAAACCTCATCCAGCGATAGGTGATAGCAGCTGGTATACAGTGAGAAGTGTTTTGAGGGTAAAGCAGAAAATAAGGAGTTCTCCCCCCAGGATGGGTCCAGACTATAGCATTATAAAACACCCGTGGTTGGTGGGAAGCCCCCAGTGTCTCTGGTCCAGCCCCCTGTGCACCAGTTTTGAAGACAGATCCAACTATGCTCTTCACTGGCTGCTGCTAAGTTGCCCAGGAGCGGATCACATGTGAAAGCAGATCCGTCCTCCCCTTTCCCAGCCCCAAGGGAGCAGCAATTAGCAGTGGTTTTACCTTGTTTCACAAATGAACAGCTGGAAAATGCATAGATTAAAGTCCTGATCCAAAGCCCACAGTAAATTATAGAGGTTGGGAGACTTTCCCCAGGCTACAATGGCATGCGGGTGGGATAAGAGCTGAGCCACCCTTTAGAGTTGTTCTGAACCGTCATCTCACCATTATTGATCAATGGACAATTTTCCTTGCAAACAAAACTGTTTCTGCTATTTGGCATGCATTTGTAACTTGCTTTCTGATTTTTCTGGAGTGATTTGTCATTTGAAACTGTTCACAAACCACATAAAGCCTCTGTTCTTTATTTTTGCAAAGGGCTTTGGCTTCAGCATCCTGTCCAGAGACAAGGATTTAAGGCATGGCTTCTCTGGCTGCAAAACGGGGAGAATATTTATCACCTGGCTTTGGTGTTCAGCCTCTGAGATCCTCAGACAGACAGATGCTACAGAGCCTCAAAGCACTGTTTTTACACTTTGTTAGGTTGGTAATGAGTCATTACCTGTGCTCCCATTGTGATTTACAACCAGGAAGCTCAAAACACTGTCCAGACGCGAAGGAACGGGTTTTCCTGAGATAGGGAAGGGCTACTTTCAGATGGTGGAAAAAATCCCTGTAAAGGTCTCACAGAAAGCTTGAGGCTTGGATGGAAATGTTGCAGTCTTCATCTCCTAAAAACAAGGTCTAGCTGCCCAACACATCCTTGTCCTAGTTATCAGACTCAGTTAGAATATGTGACTATTTATAACAGAAACCTAACCTACATCTCAGCACTGAAAATAGAGGGGAATAAAATCCCATGAGGAATTAAAAAAGAAGCGTTAGAAATAACAGTGCTGAATTTTAAGAGCTGTAAATATCCCCTGGACCCGGCTTCTTTAAAAGCTATTTACTACTGTGATGGCTCATTCTGCTGCATCTTTCCAGGCCTCTCCTCATGGCAGGATTCATCCTACCTTTGGGCCTCAGGCAGGTGTTGAATTTTACTGAAAGAAGTGATGCTATGAAGTGAGGAATGGGAGCAATTTGCCCATACACCTGCTCCTCCGAGAAGGAAAAAGTTGAACCCACCCTGTGCTGAAACTACCTGGGCTGGAGAAAGGGTCATTGCACCCTATGCTTTAACCTGCAATTATCAGTCACTTTGGGACACTTAGTCCCTTGTGAGCGAGTTCATGAGGGCCACAGAGAGGCCTTTTCCGGGGCTCTTTCTGCCTGAACGCTGGGGCTTGGAGGAGGAAACCTGTGTTCACATCTTCTCCCTGAAAATATAATAAAAAAAAACCCTCGACAACCACGTGTCCTGGAGACAGGCAACTGCAGACTTCCGGGGACGTGTGGGTAACACCGGCAGCTAGTTGGTGCCTGAGTATAAACGAAGCATCTTCTAAATCCCTCATTAATCTTAGATACACCTACTCCCCCTCAGTAAATCATGTAGTCACACGTTATTTCAAGCTTTGCATAATTACAGGATAGCATAAAACCTATTAACTCTCCCATGGCCTCAAGGGCTGTTCAGATCACACCAAAGAAAACAAGCCAGATTATTGAGCAATGAGGGAGAAACAACAACACAGGCGCATCCATCCAGCCATGTGTAGAGTTCCACACTCACGTCCTCCAGCCTTTCCAAAATCCACTGCAACACCCTGCACAGTGCTTGGCCCAGGCACTGCTCCGTAGCAGCAGCAATGCCATGGAAGGAATGCTGCACCTTCTCCGGATGGATCCCACCTCCTTTGCTCAGGTGACTTCCCAGCTAGGTAGCTGCTTGGAGAGATCCTCCATGTCTTCCTAGTGTCCTCCCAGAGGTCCTCCCAGTTTGTGCCCAGGTAGGATGGGCTCCTTGCTGGACAACTGACCGCTGGCTGCCTTTCGTTGCCATCGATGAAGCCCAACTGATGCCCCAGGCATGGGCTGTGCGAAGACCAGCCCCACTGCTTCCTTGGCTTTTCTCTCAGCAGGGCTCACTGCAGCTGGCTGCTTTCAGCTGTAGGATCAGGGTGGGCTGCAGAGGGTGGGCCTGACATTGTCTCAGGAGTCCCCAGGAGATCTCCGGACCCAGCTCCAGCCTCTTCTTTGCAGGTTGAGATAGTGACTATGGTGGGATAGAGCCCACTGCAGGCTCTGCTGAGGGGGTATTTCTAAGTGTTGTGATGCCAGCCTCAGAAGTTCTGGCAGTTCCCGAGACCTGTGCTGTTTCCTGAGAGCTTTTGGATCCCATGAGCAACATCTGTGAACACAGCTCAGACATGGCTTGTTGAAACAGCAGTTGGTCAGCAATTGCGTTTTATTACATTTGAAAAATGTTCCATGTCTGCCAACTTTTTCCCAAGGAATTTTAGCGGATTTTTTTCATGAGAAATCTTGAAAGCCAAAAGTCAGCTGTGTGCATGCATCCCCACACAGGTGATGGAGGGGTAGTGCTATGTGTACATGTGTGATCTGAATAGATAACAGAAATGTCTGCACCATCACCATTTTCCATTTGATAAAAAAACACTTTGCCTGCCTCACTCAGGAGAACTGACACAAGAGGACTCTACTGAGACCTTCAGTTGTATTTCTCCATCAGATAATGACTCAGGAGCTGCCTTCCTAATCTAGTAATTACCTACTTAAAACACCCCTCAGCTCCTTTATCCATCCCAACCTTGTCCCAAGAGACTGGTGGAAAAATAGACCTTCTGAAGATCTGCTTTGTGAAGCTCTTCTGGCTCATGAGATCTTCCACATAGTTTGGACTGCCCAAGACAAACTTGGTTTGAAACCAGTATAGACGTAATTAATGAAAATGATTGTAATTGGAGAGTTAATCCTTCAAGAGAAGACCAGTACAGGATGACTTGTTTAGCCTCATTAGCCCACAAGATCTTTGTGCAGAGGTGGCATGCCGAAAAGTAGCTTGCATAAAACCCTGTCTTGATGTGAGGGCATCAGCAGATGGACGGTCTCCTGGTTGTTTGCTCCAAAGGTTAAATGCTCTGAAAGGTAACATGGTGTGTCCCGCAGCGGAGATAAAGATAAGCTAGACCCCTTTCTCAAGCTGGCCATGCTTACAGCAGTTTTGTTTAAAAATACTTCTTTTTTTTTTTAATTAGAAGTATTAAAAATACTTCTTTTTTAAAAGTACTTCTTTTGCTTCTTTTTTTGGGTAGAAGTCAGATCTCTTCGTATTAACTTTTCCCCTCCTCACCAGGACAGCTTTCCTCATCTGCTATAAGTGCGTCACAGTCTGTTACTGTCTCCTGTGTGTTTGTTTCTTGTTCAGATTTGGATGTCATCCCCAAACACAAAGACAGCTGTCTTTACACTAAAGAAACACCTTTTCCTTTGCGCTCTCTCTCCCTAGGGCAAAGACACTTGCTAACAGTCAGGAAAGATAAAAACAAAATCTGGCTTGATTTTAGGCCAGCTTTATAAGGACAAGGCTTATTTGATCATGGATTTGTGCATGCAGAGGTAACAAAGTACGGCTGCTGGTTTGAATTGGTTGTTCAGAGTTGTGAAGTCCCTGAGGGTTTCAGGAAAATAGGTATTCAGCTGGAAGAGACTGTACTGGAACCATCTCTGGGACTGAAGATTGAGCTCAGCCCTCTTTAAGACTTCAGAGGATCCACAAAGAAGACCCACATCACAGCACAACGGTATTAAATGAGGCTTTGTTGCTCTGCCACTGACAGAGGCACTTGGTAAGGTGAACGTGTTCTAGTGCCACTGGGAACCCAGTTTCTGCTGCCTGCTGGAGCCGGTTCTCCTCAGCGTCAGCGGTGGCATGTCCTTCTGTAAGCATGACCCGTCATTTACCCATCACTGCCTCAGAGCAGATAGGAGCCCTCTAGAACCCTGCTGCTGCTCTGGGGAGAGTTTCGGCGGGCAAAGTGCCATCCGCCTCCACGATGTCTTGCTGGCAAGTGGAAAAGTGCTGTGTCGCAGCCTGTGGTTGTGTCTCCTCTGGGGAGACACGTGAGCAGCAAACCTGTGTGCACAGCAGCAGGGCACAAAGATGGAGCAAATCCTCTTTGGATTTGCTCCTCACGAAGCTCCTGGCCTTGCTAGGAATGTGTTCATGGTAAGTCCCGCGGTAAAGCAGAAGCAGATACACCAACAAGAGCACCTGGAGAACACTCCCTCTCCTCTTTCTGCAGCTTTTTGTCTCCCATTCTGAGATTAGCGGGTAAAAGTAATTTATTCTGCAAGGAGATGGAGGGATGGTTGTGCATCCATAGTCCAGCGAACTCTTCCCCACCAGAGCTAGTAACAAGGCAGGAGTGAGAGCTCCTGCTCCAAACACCAGTGAGTCCAGGGTGAGGTGCTGTGTGTTGAAACAGGAGCTGGGCCTTGCTCCAGTGCTGGTGTCCTACCTCTGATGGGACTGCCAGTGTTGAGGCACCTGGTGCTTTACTTAAAACTCTAGTTCATGGAGTCACATGAATAACAGCTGTTAACTCTTAAAGTGACGCAACACTCACAGAAAAAATGTCTAACCCTTGCAATGGGGAGGAAGCACCTGAAAACATGAACCACATGCACCCTTTAAAAGACCGAGGGGAGCCTAAAGTGTTTTGGTCAGGTGGCCAGGTTAGATTTCGGGACTCTGACTGTGGGATTTCAAATACTGGTACCTTCAACTGCCTTTAAGGTTATGGCTCTTCACGGATTTCAGTAATATGCCTAAAAGGGACTAGTGCAAAATCAGATCCACCCTACCAGGCACGATGTCCCTCCTCAAGTTTACTAAGAGCATTCACAAGCTTCAAGCTCAATGCACGCTAAAAGCGTGTTGCAGGACCGAGATTGGAGCTACCGATGTGTGACAATCCCTGCCTGTGTAATAGGAGCCAGATCATCAGTTCACGAGTCTGTAGGTCTCTCTTCAAGGCCACCCTCTGCTCTGAGCTTCTTGCTCCTGACTTCATGCTGGTGGATGTAGAGTGGCACGCTGGTTTGGGAACTTGGGGGTTCCCCTGGAAGTGGACGGTGAGGCAGGACATACTGGTCAGGGCCAGCCTCGTGCAGGGCACAGAGTGACTCTTCTGCACACTCCGTATTTTTTAAAACCTCATCCTGAACTTGAGGGCAGAGTCCCAAGGAAGCAGGTGAAGGCACGTTGGGAAGTCCCTTAATGTGGTCGCAGCCCTTCTGCCCCATCCTTTCCCCGTACTCTTAGCATCTGTGACAGCTCATGGGGTTTGGGAACAAGGGTGGCCATACAGGCGGGAAGCTCTCCCGAGGGCCGTCAACATTCATCTGCTTCGGGTACCCCTAAACGACCTTACTAAATTGAGATCTAAACCACGGTGCCCTGCTTGCCTCTGTGTCCCCTTGATGTATCTGCTTCAGATACCCGAAAGTTTTCTTCTACCTCATTTTTTTAGTAGATTTGCCTCATTCTTAGATCTGGGGCTGTACTGAATGAACAGACTCTGGCTTTACGTTCCCCGGGAATCAGGAGTGCAAAAGCCTTGCACGACAGTAATGAAGACATCTGCGACAGGATGTGCCTGTGTTAGGGGCAGCCATTCCAAGTCTTCCAAGGCCTAATATGGAAAAATAGGTCTATTTTAAGAAGAAAAAAATTGCACATGATGGGTTTTAGATGAGAAATAATTTTGGAGTGATATTGAGAATGATATCAGTCCTGCTGCACTTCAGTCCTGCCAAGTGCTTTCTATAATTAATAGCTACCTCAGACGAAGTGACTTTCTTTTGAATGTGAAATATTAAACATTAAAATCCCTATCTGTAAATATGAGACTACAGCAGATATCTCCACAAGCCTTGCAGGAGATGATAATGTGTATTTATATTTTATATAGACATTTTTAGTAAGAAGTACAAGTTCTTTCTGTATTTGATTACATCAGAGCTCCACTTCACAGTGAATGTCTGAATTGAGGAGATATCCTCTTCTTTTTTCTTCTCTTGTTAGAGTTTTGCATTAATTTCTGCTCTGACCTCCTCTCTTTTTCTCTCATGCACCCCTGGATCAATACACCTTCCATGAGGGCTGTAGGTGTCTTTTTTTACCCTCTCTCCCAAAGAAGCCAAAATACATAAAATGAGAAGAAATTAAGCAGTGATACAGTTCCTGTCCACCTTGCAGCTTGAGCCAGCCCATAATCAGGGCATGTTGAGATGACAACCACCACCAATCAGGTCTACACATGATGTGACCAGTGTCCTGCTGCTACTGGTGGAAAGTTACTGGCAATGATCCCTGTTGCAAACCCAAATCCTGTGAGCATTAGTCACAATGTTTGCTTTGAAGTGCAGCTTTCATCCACTCACCTAACTCCATAGCATCAGCGATGCCGCTGCGGGATGCTTGAGTCAAACCAGGAGGATTGAACTGGGTCCAAATTTGAACTCACACAAGACATTGGAATGGTTTCCCTTGTAGCTTTTTTTCAGCAGTGTGGAGAATTAACAGCCTTTCCTAGCTGATATTGCACAAACTGGGTGTGAAGCACTGTCCCCTCCTTGTAGTTTTGGGACTAAGAGCCACAGACTGCGGGTGACCTGTTTTCCTGATCCAGCCCAGGCTAAGGCTGGATGTGGGTTGTGTTTCCAGAGGAAGGAGATATCCTTGGATATATCCACTCCACTCTTATTTTCCCTTAAGATTAACAGCCTTCAAAGAAAGACCGTGCAAGGCAGATATATTGTCCTCTAGAGGTAGGGCTCAGGCAGGGAAAAAACACAGCAGTGATTTCCACTGAGGCTGCACACCTGACATAGCCCCTTACTCTGAATAGCCCTGATGTCACCATGTACAAAACCCCAAATCCTCTAGCTGTGCTGGCCCAAGGCATCATGAAAGAGCAGCTAGTAGGACAGGCTTCATTCTCCAAAAATGCCACAGCTCACGGAGCTACCTTCTCCTGAGAGGGGTGGGGAAGGTGATGCAGGATGACAGGCTGCCGGTCAAATGCTCACCAACTTATTATTCAAAACCCTCCTCAAAATTAAAGTCTTTACTGGGCTTTGATCTTTCAGTTCTAGGCAGAGGATAGCTTTGCCTTCAGATGTGAGGGTGATACTCTACGCTCTGGAGCAGAGCCAAAGACCTAGATTTGCTCTGCTCTCTTCCCGCACTGTGTGTTACCACGTAGATCTGCACGCAGAAGAAAGAGAGAAGCCCCACAGCTTTATCTGGGCAATAGCACAAATTGCTGTACTAGCTGCAAGTCACTGGGCAAACCAGGGTTATGATTTGTAGATCAGGGCTGCGCTTGCAGGCCTGCCCCACATTTGCAGAAGGGCTGGAAGGGGAGAAAAAAGGCAACTGCTTGCCTGACTGTAAAGCGTTGGGCACCGAGGAGTGCCTTCAACTCTAGAGGGAAAACCTCTGGCCCTGCAGAGCGACTGCTGGGAAGAACAAGCCTCCAGAAGAGCAGCTAAAATTCTGCGATGCGGCAACAAGCAGCGCTCGATGCTGCCTGCTACAGAGCCTAATCTTGCAGGGCCTAAAAGCTGCAAATCTTTTTATGGCCCTCTGGAGACACATCTCTCTCTGGTCTACTCTGTCCCAGTCTATACATGTACTTCTCTTTATATATGTCCCCGTTACCCTGCCATGCAAAAGTCTCCAAATGCTTTTGAATCACTTGACAGCGTTCTGCATTTGCTGTGGCGGTGGTGCTTGCTGGGGCTTAACTCCTGTGGACCAAACAGCAAGCATAAATAAAAGCAGTAACAGAAGCAGCATCCAGAACACAGTTTGGTGCATGGCACCTATGAGAATCAAACTTTGCAAGGGCTCCCAGTGACAACTGTTCAGCCTGCAGCTTAGGACTAATACTATGTATGCAAATTAATATTAACAAAAAAGTATGTTTTGCACCCCTAACACATTATGTTAAGGGCTTTTCACTTTGTATAGTCCGAGAATAATTTACAAATGCTTGAGGATAAGCCTTGCCTTTTGCTCTGCATCAGCTAAAGTAGATGTCTGCTGCTCTGAGGATTGAGCCACCTTAACAGGGGAGGCAGAAGTACCAGAACACCTGCAGCACCGTAGGGCGTTGGATGCTCTCAGTACCAGGCATCCAGCAGCACGGAGGGAACGACGGTGGTCTCCATCAGCAACATCTTTGCAGGGCAGAGCAGACCCCCTGTGCAAACTCCAGGTGGCTCCTCCCAGCCGTCTGCTCGCCTTGCAATGCTGAGCTCAGATGGTTTCTCTTTGCCTGCTGCAGGAAAAGCTGCATAGGAAAAGACCTAGTTCTCCCTGTGCATGCACCAGAAGAGCCTCCCATACCTCCCCTTGGCAGTCACTGGACAGTCTTCTTCCCTTCTGCCCCACTTCTCCCCCTTTTCCCGCAGTGGGGATTTCCTTTATTCCAGCTCTTGCAAGGAATATTTTTGAACTCCCCTCCCTGCCTCCTGAAGCTTTCACAGTTTTTCCCCTCTCTGCCACCTCGCTCCTCTTCCAGGGACGTTCAGGAGCTTGGTGCGCTGGAAACCAGCCAGACACATCCCCTCCTCGCAGCCTGTGCTGCCCTCCGCACCTTCCCTAGGTGAAGGATGAGCACATAAGAAAGACGCTGCAGGCTGAGGACTGGAGGATCCAATTTTATTCACCAGATTCTCACCCAGGAAGAAGCCCCTACCTGGTCCCTCTGTATCCAGCCCTGCCCCATCACTGTTTGTGCAATAAATGGAGGAAAGTTCAGTCCATCTCAGCACAGCGCAGGACCTTGGACCCAGATCGGAAAGGCCTATGGGGATAATTTCTTCCTCCGGACCTTGTACATGGAATGGGAAAGGGGATCTGACCTAAGGATGGCAGGCACAGTGGCCTGCTTCAGGCCTGGCACATCAGCCTCTTTTCCAAGTGGGGAAGAAGGGAATAGATGAGAAAACAGAAGATGAAGCTTTAGCATCTGCATCTGCAAGGCGGGATACCAGCGCTCTAGTAACTCCTAACGATTTTCCCCTCAATGGCATTTTTTCCCTGGAGAATCTCAACTGTCCCAGGATTTCTCAGGGCAGCTGTCTCTGTTTTACTGAAGTACGGAGCACTTCACCTGCAGGATGAAGGGCTGCTCATTCCTCATGTCTGTTTGTGCCCCAAGCTTGTGCTGGGCCCTCTCCAAGGAATGCAATACCCCGCCAAGGTTTTCTTGCAGATGGTACGGAGGGAGACCTTGAGAAACAACTACCTCTGTGCAAGAAAGAAAGAGAGACCCTTTCTTATTTCCAAGGGTGCCTGGCTGGTTTCTGTTATAGATCAAAAGAATGAAACTGGATTTTGCCACAGAGGATGTTGCAGGGATGGCCTTGATGCACCATTAACGAGGATGGCATCTGTCCTGCCCTATGCCCCTGTTCTCGCAGATTACTCCCTGCTCCCCTAAATGAGCCCCAGCAGTAAGAACAAAGCAAAGTTCAAATCCCCCCTCAGAGAGTGCAGGCAGCCAGGAATGCCTGGCTCGTTTGGATCCTGTTTCACTCCTTCTGCTTCTACAGCAGATGGGAGAAAAGCAATCTTACAGCTGCTCCAAAGGAGAACGGAGAAAATCCTCTGCTGGGGCCCAGCAGCACTGGTGCACCAGTCTGAGTGGAGTCATTTGCCTTTCCCAGAGCCACAGGTCTGCGATAAGCATTAGTTTTTCTTTGCTCTGGCCTCTGCTGTGAAGGGATGGGGGAGGGCAGAGTAACAGAAGAAGTTGCTTGAAACTGGCTGTGAAACATCTGGAAATGGAAAGCCAGGGGCTCGGGCTGTAACCTAAATTCAAGCAAAGGGCTGATAAAGTTTTAGGCTAGCCAGACTCCAGAGTCTATTTTTGCAGGTCTAACCTGCCCTATCCTGTTAATCCTGGGCATTTTTGGAGCTTTCCAGAAATACACCCATATCAGTGCAATAACGCCGAGCCCTTCTGAACTCGTTCCTTAGCTTATTCTGAGCAGAATTAGATTCTAGGTTTCTGCTGTTTCTAACAGCACTTTGCTGAGCAGGTCTTGAGAGAGGACTAACATCCCCTACATTACTGCAGGAAACAGCATCAAAAGAGGAAAGAAAATAAGCCAAGCTGCTGATGGACAGTTGCAGGTTTTCGGGGCAGTACATGGGGAAATGGTAAAGGCCCGTGCGCACAGGTTGTGAGAGAGCTGGGGAAGGTCTGGGTAGACATCGCTATCTGTGCCCAGGTTGTCCATACAGCCTCTGCCCTTGCTGGAGAACATCCCAGTGCACCAGCCTTGACGATGCTGCCCAGTCTCTCCTGCCACCCAGAGCAACCATGCTTCACACACTACTGTGCCCTGGCAAGGAAAACAAGGGGGTGAGAATGTGGGTCCTGGCAACCAGATACAGCTCAAGGTGAAGAACATCTGCTTAGAAGCTGGAACCTGGAAATTCAAGGGTTTCAGGGCTCAGTGCCCCAATTCTTAGCTATCCATTTGAATTCACAGCTTTAAATATGGGTGAAGCCATAGTTTGATGAAGAAGGTTATTCTTAAGGCATCTACAAGTTCACAAGGCAGCTTGGCAGAGAGAGGAGTGGAGATGCTTTGTTTGGAGCCTGGGGGCCCACTGCATTACAGAGGAGGCTTGAAGAGCATGACGAGGACCAGGGCCATGGCACCCAGTGCTGCGTAGCTGGTTCTCAGCCCCGGGCTGCTTCTGGAGCTGTTGTCATTGCAGAGGTCGGTGTAGCAGCACGACATGGGGTGGTTCGCCCCTATGCCGCCAGAGGCAACGCAATCCTCTATGCAGGACCTCATCACAGTGATATTGCCGAAAAAGGGGTAACCTAAAATGGACAGAAGGAAGAAAGGGGAGAGGGAGAAGAGAGAGACAGAAATGATAAAGCAAGTTTAGATACCTGGCATCAAGCAACAAGGGACACTTAATAAAAGAGTGTGTAAAGGCAAATAAAGACAAATGTATAAGGAGTTGAGCATCTTGTTATCCATTGAGGCTGGTAATCCAGATTGCTCTATGTAGGTACAGGTCCCCTGGATCCCTCCCTCTCTCCCTCCTGATTATTCCAAATCTTTTCTAGTGCAGACAAGAGGCACAAATCTCTGCATATTTTGTTAAGGTGAGTGGTTCCTGCCCAGCCTGCACAAAAAGCGCTGGCGTAGCGCTGACGTGGTCATGTTGTTTTTCTCCCGTGTTACACAGTCAGCGGTAGGTGAAAGCATCTGTGCACACAAACAAGGAGGGAGTCCCTGGGTTTCTGCAGTATGTGTGCACACATCTGTAGGTTTAGTGTAGGGATAGGAAAGGCGAAGGAGACTAAGTGGGATCCCCTATGCTTCACTATTAGGCTGTGAGTCTAATGGATTCCTTTCCTTCCCATCCTGATTTTGGACAACTCCATCCGGATTCCTATAGGCAAGTTAAAGAGTGCCCGTGATGGGGACTGGGAAGGGGAGACAGCAGCATGGGAGAAGTTCATGAGATCATTTAATGCATGAAGGAAACATCTCTGGACATGACTTCTCCCAACAACCAAAAAGACTTACCCGAGTCTACGGAGAGCATTGTTGTTGTGCATGCCCTGGCTCTCGGGGGGCATACAGTGACTGTTCTGCACAGAGAAATGTCTGTGGGTTTTTCGCACGTGTAGCATCGTAAGGATTGAGCTGCAGAGGGGAACAGAACGGGTCTGAGTTGGTCATCGCGGCAAAGACAGACAGCAAGTCTGCAGTTTTTCTGCTTTGGGGTGGGGAACGTGTGCTGGGCGGTGCTCCATCCCTCTGACAGAGGTGCAGTGACCCTGGAAACTAAGCAAAGCTGGAGACAACAGCAATGCTTTGAAACCTCCGAGTGGAAGGGCCAGACCCTGACACTCGAAGGGCGGAGTTGGTGTTGCAGGGGTTTGGGCATGCACGCTACCTTGGGGCTTAGCAGCCTAAAAAGCATGGGGATATAGAGGGATCTGTTGCTTGAGCAGCTTCAGCAGGATCTCTGTAGGATCCCAGTTGCGGGGTTTACCTGTCTGCCAGCAGTTCAGTGATCAGCCTGTTCTTGTGATTGTTTAGGTGCATTATAGCTGCTGCTGTTTGCTGTTATTCTGTAGACTCAAAAAGCAAGCCCATACCAGTTTTCCAAACTGAATTAAATTTTAGATTTAGGGAATCATTCTGACCAGAATTAGCAAGCTCCTGTGTTTTGTGTCCTCTGTAAAAGATGTTTGGAAGTCTCGATGTGAGACCTGTCCATCCACAGTCGGTAGATACAGAGCGTGCGTACTGATTTGAACTGAAACCAGGTCGGTGGGATGTTTTCTACCCTATGCGTCTTCCACCAACTCCTAACAACGCAGCAGCTGAAGAACAACCCAAATGTGTCCACTGCCATCTACTGGCAAAATTGCAGAAAGACGATGCTTTCTTCTTACTAATTCTGCGGCATCAGAGAAACCTCTGGGACTTTGCGATAAGGATAAACATTTTTGAAGGCAGTCGTTTGAACGCCTGACTCTGGAATCCGTTTCCAGGGCATCTATTTCTCTTAGCACCTCCTTTGGAAAATTCAGCCTTAAGCTGTACAAGAGACCCCACAAAGACTCAGGAGCATTTTCCATCCTCTTTGCTGAGGTAAGAAGGGCTTTTTAATTTGAGAAGTAGTGAGGAACTAGGCTGGTTGTGGCCATATCCTTTGTAAGCAAGATCAGTGGAGCTGTCTCATTTTAACTGAGTTGAGTATCTTGGTAGATCACTTCCAAGTGACCCACAGGAGATGGTTTTACATTTTAGTATGCAGGTTGCATAGGGAGAAAAAACACGGAGCTATCAGTCTGGCAAACATAACGATTATTTTTTGAGTGTGTAGGACCAGCTTGTGTATGGATGCAGCAGTGATAGTTTAAGGCATTTGAGAAACTGGTCTGTAACCTTTGGGCTGAGCTTATTTCTAACCTCACCATTTTTGCAGGTGAGCAGGGCAGCACCGTGGGCTCTGGCGGAGTCACTTCCAAATAAGAGCAGTTTTAAGTAAGACAGCCATCAGATCCCTCTCATATTTCACTAATTCTGGGTGGGGTACTGTGGCTTCTTGGGAAGGGTGCAGTGAAAGAGGAAAGTCTGAAACTGCAAGGACAATGGGAGAAGAGAAGAACTGAACAGAGAGGACAGTGCTATGTCCTGACCTGAGGCCAATAACTGCAGTCCACCGCTGTCTGACAGCACTTTTTACCCCTGATTTAAAAAACTCTGGAAGATGAATGGTATTCTTTGAGCCTCAGACATATTTCTGAGCAATACGAGCTGTTCCTTGCCTAGCTACCTCCTGCTGAATCATCCCAGAAAAACTATTTCCCTTATCTCAGCCTCAATCTTAACTATAAAACAGAGGGTGGTGATGCCTATCTGTTTCCACAAAGCAGTTTGAAACCTATGGGTGGAAACCTATTCTGCCAGGTCCTCAGCAAACCCATTAAATCCAGGACAGGGTTAGACCCAGAGGTAAGCAAAGAAACAGATGTAATAAGACACCTATGAAGTGTCCGAAAGAAAAAAGAAAAAAAGGGCAATGAAACGTTACAGATTGCAGTAGCTGTATGGAAGTAACTGCAGCTGTCCTGTTTCAGTCCAGCGCATGCAAGGAAATGGTCAGTGAGCATTTGGGTTAGCTTCCGAGACGGATGTAAGGAGGACTGAGGGTAGGCAAACAAAAAAGCAATGCAGCCTTAAGAAGACAATACTCAAGACACTTCTGCACGTAAAGATTTACGAGGTATGCGCCTTTCAGCCTCCTTCCATTTGCAGCCCTCTGAACTCCAGTTAGACGGGTCTCTGGATGGAGGAGCCCACCAGGCTGCCTTTTCTTCAAGGTTTTTCAGAGACCCCTTAAAGCAGATTTCCGGGGCCCATGAACTGCAGGTTAAAAACCACTGGGTTGGTGTCACCTCAAGGATGACTCTGTTCCAGGCCAAGAAGGCATTTGCAGTAGGTCCCAAATAGGTGCAGAAAGAACATGACAGTGACTGGATCCCACCACCAGCTTGCCTAAGACCCTGATCCTGCAAGGGCCAAACCCAGACAGAACTACGGAAAGTTTTGTCTGTTTTTTAGCACTTTCTGCAACCATTGGAGACATTGGAGGGACAGCAAAAGCTCAGAATGAACATACTCCATCCTGGCCCCAAAGGGACATATTGGCAGCCTAGGTGGAGGCTCTTGGTTCAGATCCTTGTTCAGACTTGTGCCATGTGGCTGTCATTCACACCCTTGCCTTATGAAGCAGCATCTCTGTCCCAGCCAGTGCTGGGGTGATGTGTGAGCAGGGACAGGGTGACAGGTGAACACCCATAGGGCTGAATGACTTCCACTCTGTGCACTACTCTCCACCACTCGTCACAGCTTTTCCCACCAGGAACCCTTATCCCCTTTCCCTGCTCACCCACCCCTCAGGACTTTCTGCTCCGTTGGTCTTCCTAAATACATAAAAGCATCATTTCCCCTACCTTAGGAATACCGGCTCTTTCTACATTGCAGTCTTTTCCCTCACCTCCCAGGGATTTCCCAGGGATCCCTGCAGTGTCAGGAACGCGGTAGTCTTACCCAGCTCCACATATGCCAGGCCAAGCAGCAAACCAACCAGAAGAGTCTTCATGCTGAGAGCAGATCCGTGCACCCTGGATAATAAAGGAGAGCTGTGCGGGGGTAGCTTTATATGTTCTTCACCCTCCACCTTCTTTTGATCCTGTGGGCGGATTCCCTTAGGTGGATCAGGGGAGAGCCCAGCTCCAGGCGGGATCGGGAATTATAGCAAAACAAGTTCCCTCTCTGTGGAGGAGATGATGTCACCGCAACAAGCAGACTCCTGCCATACCTCATCTGTCCTCTTCAGGTTTATGTCCTGGGGCTGCTTTCACGCAAAAGGCAAAACAATGTCTTGCAATGCAAGGGGTGGCCCTGCACCGGTTCTTGGATGGGGAATGTGACAAGGTATGTTTGTTCCTTTAAGTCTGGCTCTGCGAGCCGAAAGCTGGATTACATCACATGTGTGTTGTGTTGGGTAACACCAGGCAAAATGCAAGTGGCAGTGGGCTGGGCTTCCACCTGCATTGGCTCAGCCTCACCAAGGCCTGCGCCATGTCTTTATGCCCACTCCCTGGGCTGGCAGGTGGAAAGCTGGTTGCAGCTGGATCTGCACAAAGCATGTCTGTATTCCCATCTCCAGTGCAAATATAACTAAACTGGAACCCACTTGCCTTAAGAAACTTAGGAAAGCTCCATATCGCTCCACATCGGCATGGTTTTTCATCATAACCCCATGATAATAAGAAGCGTTTTGTGGCCCCTCTGCCTCTCTGTGCTGGCTACCAGTTAGACATCTAACTTATCTGAGACTTGGGAAGAAACCCTAAGTAGAAACTCAGGGCAGAGAGGGTTTCATCCCTTTACCAGCCCTAAATTAAAGGAGTCTGATAAAGATTACCCAGCAGCCAGGGTGTGAACAAGTAATGGGCTTGCTTCAACGGTGTGGTGCAGGGGACTTGAGCGGAAGCACGTCCAGTTGATGCGTCCTGGGGGACTCCTGATGAAAAGTTTCCCTTTATGTGTTGCAAGGCAACTCTTTCACACCTACATTTCCCATACCTTATACCTTATATTTGTAGAAACGTCTTAAAAAGGTTGGAATTAGGGAAAATGCTTGGCTGCTCCATTTTTGACTAAGTCAATGACATCTCGTATGTTATGGGAAAAGATAATTTGTTGTTCTTGTTCCGATCCAGAGTGGAAAACCCCAGTGTTATGTAATTTCCCATAAAACAACTGAATAAGTCACAGAGGAAAAAAAGTTTATGAATCACTGTGAAACACTCAGAGACTTGACGGATGGGGACAACGTTAGCGTACAAGCTGGTTTTATAACTGTGGATTTGTTTGTCACAGGCCCATTATGGCTGTGCATGTGGCTATTACAAGCACTGTCATGAGCCTATCCCTTTTCCTACTTTGAGAGCAGGACATTCTGGGGAAGTGCTGCTCTCTCAAGAACTCACAGTAACTCAAGAAGCATCGCTAATGAAAATTTCCACAGTCACAGGTGACACAAAGCCGACTAGGGCTGTACCAGTCCCTGGGGTGCTGGGGCTGGTACAGTGCTGTGGGAAAGGGAGGTGAAGCTATGCACCCACGTGCTCATTTTCTTTCACAGTGGTGCTCCAGAGAGAGAAGGAAACCAGTTCTGAGAGTGAAAACCATCAGTTAGTTATCTTTGATTTATTTTGCTGGCCCACCAGAGACTGGAAGCATGAAGAAAATCAGCACAAACGTAGCTTCCTGATTGTTTAGAATAGGATCTGCTCCCTAAAAACCACCAGACCTGGTTGCATCTAGATCCTTTCTTATTACTGAGGACTTCAAGCCACATTTGAGCAATATCTGAATTAACACCCAATAAACTGGAGAAGAGCCAGCCCTCCAAGCATTTAAGGTAGTTATATCTTCATAGGTAAGCACAGCAGGGTTGACAAACCAGCATTCACACCACTAGAAGGCCACTTCACAGACTGTGTAGCTGCTTAAGAGAAGATGTCCACATAGCACATTAGCATTGTCCACCTGTGCTTGAAAGGCATTGCATACCGAGAAGGCGATGGAACAACTCAGTGTTGCTGAAGGAATAATGATATAAATAGGGAATGAAATAAGTCTGTCCAGCCTGGTGGAGGTTTTCTGTCACTCTGGTGTCTGGACACGGGATGTCTAGGATTGCTTGCCTCAGGCTGCTGTGAAGCCACTACAGTCTGCCTAATGGCTTCAAAGGGTTTGAGATCTGGTTGTAAGAGAGAGGATCGAGAAGCCACCAGAGCTGGAACTGTGAAAACTCCTGCAGACTGGCTGAGTGTGTGGGAATGCAAAACTGCAGGGAGAGATAAGTTGGCAGTGTGTCAGGAAAAATGCCAAGGGAAGGGAAGGCCTTATTAGTTATTAAACGGTTATTAGTTGATCTAAAAGTAACTGTGACCTCCAGCGAGATGAAGCCCTGAAAACCAAATAAACCCAGGCCATTTCAAGTTATGCATTAGGCTGTGACGAAGGATGCTAGCAGGGTGATTAGGGAAGTGCTAACGCTGTCGTATGAGGCTCTGCTGACTCTTCACCTGGAATTTCATTGTCCTGTTAGAGAAAGATGGGGACCTGGTGGAAGAAATGCAGGTGGGAACTAATGGGAAAACTAGGGGAATGGGATCAACCACAAAAGACTACACTGGAAGACACTGGCCTCATCTAGCTTGGCAGAACAGAGGTTGAGAAGATATATGTTTGTTACCGATAAATACGTTGCAAGCAGCAAAAACAGAACTGCAGAAGTAAAAACTACTTAAGTCGAAAGATCACATTGGACTAGAGGTGAATTCAGACTAGCATAAGTTATTGAGTCTAATAATTAGAAGTAGGCTCTTAAATGCTCAGAAAATTTGGGCCCCTTCTAAAAGCAAAGGCAGGGTAAAAATCCCACCTGCTTTAAGATGGAGCTTGATAAATATGTGAGATAAATAGGCAGTAGGTCAGCCTTAGATGGCTTGTAGGGCTCAGGAGGACCTACATTCCCGACTGTCTTTGACAGGTGTGGAATAAACCCTGGGCAAATTTTTGAATGCAATCTGACAGGAGCCATAAGGGATTCCAGTTGAAATGTCATTGCAAGATTGAAGATCTGAGGATATGAATGAGGCATAGTATGTAGAAAAAAGGGTTTGAGTGCCCAAAAGCTCGTCTGATTTTTCAGTGGTATCAATCCAATATCACTACAAGCCTCTTGCTGTGGGACTGACCTCATTTATAAGGTAATCAGGGTAGATATAATCGCTCTCCACTTCTCACACATGCATGGAAAAGCAGATGGCGTTAGTTCAGTGTTCATAGGCAAGAAGACAGTGTCTTTTATAACTATCCGATCTGACCTCCTTTATAGCTAAGTCTTGTTTGGATGAAAAAGAAACTCAGTGTTTTAGAGATGTCCCATGATAGCCTACTACAAGCTTTGATAAGTTGTTCTAGCAGTCAGTTATCAGTGGTGTGTAAAATAAGCCCTATATTTCTACTCTGATGTACCCAGCTTCCTCAGCCAGTGGCTCTTGTCACACCTCTGCTAGACTTATTAACCCACTGTTGCAATTTCCCCTCTTCCCCATGGAGATGCATTTTGACCAGGATGCCCCTTTGATACCCTTTGATGGACTCTTAGACTCCTTCCCTGGAAGGTCGGTCTTCCAGTGCCTTAATCCCTCCTGCGGTTCTTCTCTAAACCACCTCTGATTTACTAACTTCACTCCTGCATCGCTCACCCCAGAGCTCGACGCTTTCTTGCAGCAACAGCATAACCAGTTCCAGGTAGAAGCAGAACACATCCTTCTGGCATGAGAGGTACATCAAACAACTGTCTTAGCCCCCGTGGCCATTGCACTGTAGCGAGCACTCAGTTTTGGGTGGCAGTCTACCCGGCATCAGTCTTTCTTGGGAGCTGCATCTGGAGTCTGCCATCAGGTTCCCAGATAATATAGTGACGACTGAGGTATAGGAAGCTAGAGGCGTTATTGATTAGTATATTAAGCCAGCTATTTATTTAGCTCTTGTGATGCAGGGATGGCATATTTTTGTTTGGGGACCATTTGGATGACTGTGGGCTCTACTGTCATCGTTGGTGACTCAGCAGTGGGAAACTACACTTCCCATGACCGTGGCTGCAGCGATGCTGGATGATGTGTTCGGCCAACTGAAGCTCCCACCTCCCAAGGCATGCGCTAATAACAAGGCTATTGGCTTGTTTGGGTGGAGCTGCTCTCCACCCTCCTGATGAAACTGTGCCAATGGGCAGAAAGGAATGCAGGCTTCATTGGGCAGGAGAGATGGTGAAAGTGTGAGCATAACTTGGCGAACTCACTTGTCCTAAGAGCTCTTTCAATCTTTCTTCCAGTGATTGTTTGATAGAAAACACATGTTTCTCCACATGGCGGAGTATCAAAGCATTAAGAGAAAGCCAAACTCCCAGCTCTGATCCAGAGCTCTTACCCCTTTCTTCCCAAATGCATGCTTCATTTTGGTGGTTTGCGTACCCTGTCTGAAGGCATGAATAGGAACTTGAACCTCTTCAAACAGAGAAGGAGATCGTAATCACGTCTCCAACATGCTGGCTTATGCACGCTAACCACTAGACTTAAAAACGGTGTGCAGATGGGAGGAACTCCTCCACCCTCACTGTGCTTTTAGAAAGGGAAATGAGGTCTGTTTGGTGCTGAAAGCAAAAAGAGCAGTCCAGAGATATGGACTGCATGCACCTGCAGATGCATCTTTGTGATCCTGCAGAAAGTGTCTGAGGAGTGAAGTTTATCCCTCAGGCCTATTCTCAGCACTTTCTTTGCTTCTAGCTGCAGGGATGAGAGCAATCCCTTCAGGCATCACCTCGCCAATTGTGTTTCATCAGCACTAGGAGGGACATAAGTCTCCCAGGCATTTGCGGAGGGAATGTAAATTCCCAACATGTGGTTTTGAATTCTACCCCAGAGGGATGGATATCTAGAAGTCAGGTGCTGAAAGGGTCCTTTTGGCTTTGTCTGTCGTGCCATGATAAACATGGCATGGAGCTAAGCATTGCCTAGGGTAGGTAGTGGTTAGCACGCTCCCTGGCACTGTTACAGCCTGAACCCACTGGCCGTACCCCAGGCCATGCCCAGGAAAAACTCTGAAGCACAGCATGGGCCAAGGATATTTTCCAGTGTGGCTGAGGCTGTTCTGTTTGGGGGATAAGGGACCTTAGCCATGTGGGCACGGGCTGTGCCACTCATCCTCAGGATCACAGAGTGGATCCTGGCACCTTTTATAGAACAGCATAGACATAACCTGGATGTCCTGGTTAGAGCCCAGCCCGAAAGGTCCTGGATGTGCTCACTGGGGCTGCTGGCTAGGAGTCTCAGATACCATGGCTCACCCTCAGCTGATGGCACTGTCATTCTCTGCATAACCCTCTGCAGTAGTTTAGGAGTGGGCAACAGGCAAAGACTGGCCAAGGTGCAGGGCCTAATACCTCACCTTAGCAGCGAGTTCCTCCTTTTTTTTAAACTTGGCTCTGGGTGTACAGAGAACAGGAGGACGGAAACGGAATTCTCCCATTTAAGTTATTACTTAGCTTTGTCAAAACCAGGGACTGTCACCAAGTCTGTGACTGAGCACTGAACCCGCATTGCTTTGTGGCCACTGCATTATTAGCATCAGTGCCTTTGGCTGGCAAGCCTGACCTTTACATTACCAGAAGTATGTTCCTCACACCGCTCCTTGTGCATCTCCTGTGTTGGCAGCAATATCTGTCACCAGATAGGGGCCTAGATGTCTCACTCTAAGTTAGTCTAAATAGTGAGCCTTGCTAAATAATGGAAACAACTTACTGTGCATATTGGCATGGGTATTTAGATCAATAATGGGAATAGCACAGCAAAGAAACCAGCCCCCGTCATTGGGATCTATGCAGCCAAAGACACCTTCATAGGGTCAGAAGTTGTGGCAGGACCAATTAACAGAAAATGAGAAGAGACTATCCTTCAGAAATTTGCACAATCAGAAACAGATTGAAGCAGGCCGTGGAACCCTGAGTGGGAGTTATCTGACTTAGCTATAGTCTTCTACAAAGTAAATGAATCACGATAGATGTTTTTTACAGTCAAGCAGACACAGATGTAATTTATCTCATTTGCTTCAGACGATTGCCTCAGGAATGAATGAAAGGCACCCTGGATTACTTGTTTGCCTGGCTTTGAAAGGCACCTGAAGACTAGCTCACCTGGAGACCTCTCTATGGTAAATATGTGCATTTTGTCAGATGCATCCCACCCCAGCGCCTGTTGTCTTGGAAGGCACAAAGTCAATTCTCTTCACAAAACATAACTGTCGGACAACTTGCTGAGTGGCAGTCGTACAAGAAAAAATGTCCATTTATCAGCCTCTAGGAACTGGGTTTAGAAAGAACATGAAGAGGAAGGTCTCGAGGAGAGCCACTCATCCCAGATGTCTTTGAGATTACACTCAAGATCTGGATAGGACACCACATGGACTCAGACACTTCTATTGGACTGCAATGCTCTGGGGGCTGCTACTCGCAAAGTATCTTCAACCTTTGAACGTAGATTGATCTCTGAGGATGTGGCTGGAGATGAATATTGTTATCTTATAGACTGGAACGCTAGTCTGTGGGACTATGAAACTATTTGACAGGTAAAATAGTAAAAACAGTTCACGTCACTGTGCTGGAAAATTCCACTGACCTCTTTCTGTATATGTTCCCAGTATTGCTGTCAGGGTGGAGCTGCACTAGGAAAATGACAGATGGAAGAAGCTTACTGTGGGCCCTGGTGGAGGAGCTTCTGTGTAGGCTCAGGCTACATGGGTGGGACTGGCGTTTCATTTTCCCAGCCACTAGAAAGATTGTCCTATTAGCAAACAAACTTATATTCACGCAACATAATTGGTAAGGACCTCCTGGCCATGTTCCCAGTATGTGGCTTCCTATTACCTAACATCAGTATGTTACTGAGTTGAATGCATGATTGTCTATAACCCTGTTGGACTTTTTTTTTGTGTGGGTACTTCCACGGCTAGCTTAGAAGAAAAAAGATTTGATAAAGAAAGAAGTACAGGGGACTTTGGAGGCTACTCTTGCATGAGTAACAGTGACTGAATGTGGTTACGGAATAGGCTGGACAAGTCATCAGCAAGACTTCTTTGCCGTGAACAGCAGAGAACCATTAAAAAGCACTCGGGATACTGCTCTCAATTCCCACCCTAACATGTAATGCACTTACTGTACAGTAAATCTGTTGTGAATTTAATAATAAAGGATCAATCATTAAAAATCTGCCCACTCGGCCATGAGCAAAGCTATGGGTGCTCTTGGAGCTGTAAGATAAGAACGGCCCTGATGCATGCTGTTTGGTCTTCCCAGCAATGAATAGTCTCCATCCTCCCCTCATGCTTTATGAGAAGCATGTACCTTGGGTACGTGCTTAGAAATTACATCTGCATAGGACAATGTGTCCCAACTGGGTGTTTGTCATTAATCTCCTCTTTGCCATCCCTGCCCTTGAATGAGAGGACACACTTTAACCGGACAAGGAAATACAATCCCAATACAGCGCTGTGCATGCCATGCCAGTCCTTCCCAGTAGGACCAGGTTCTTTCTTTATTCATTAATGATTTTGCAACTGAAATAACCACAGTCAGTGATCTCTCCTTTTGCATTCTCTTTTGGATGCTCTCTTCTGGACATCCAACACGTTTCCGGAGCTTAGCTGCTTACCCAGAGCTTAAATGCTAGGAATCATTTCAATCTACTTTAGCTTAAGCTCTATTTAGCTGCCTATTTAGCACAGATCATTCATCTTTTCCATTCCCGGCCCATTTCTCCCTTCCTTACAGAGAAGTTTTTGAGCAGCCATGCTCTGATGGAGGGGCTCAGCAGTCTAACACAGTCAGAACAATATTCTCTCCTAATATAACTGAATGTTGCATTGATTCAGTTTAAACTAAACAGGCACCAAAGATAAACTCTGCTAAATTATGGTGCCTAGCGAGAGGGTGAGTGAACTGTGAGTTCAAGGATGTGGCTGTGAGGCAGGAAGCCTGAGGTTCCCAAAAATCAAAGATTCAGAAACCTTTGTGGGATTTGTTTCCCTAGCAAAGAGAAAAAAATGGAGAAAAACATCTACAAAGGAATAACTGTGGTCTGAAATGGGTGAACAAGCATTTCAAAGATCATACTGGGAATGAATAGGAAGCCGAAAAGAATGGAAGGAAAATGTGAGTAGTGAACAAAGTTACGTGACAGAAGTCAAGAAATATATAAAGTGAAAATTTGATTTGATTTAGATCTCAGGTAGAACGTTAAAACATTAAAATTCTTCCGCTCTTACACTGGGAGACAGAAGAAAGTAGTGAAGATTTGATTGATAGACAAAAACTGAATATTAAACAAAACCACTCATTCAACAAGGAAAGTGCTTTTGACCTTGGGGGTAAAGACAGCATGGCTAAGTGGGATGGGTGTCCAGAAATAGAAATAACCACACCTGAGGTAGAATAAAGAGTTTAATATATTCAAGTCAGGATGAAGCAGGGCAGGATATTTTCTGTCCCTAAATTCTTAGAGAATTGGCATACTGGACTACAGGCTCAAGTCCATTCCCAAATATTGTTTGTAAATTAACCAAGTCCAAGAAGGTATCATGTCATCAAAATTTACCACTGAACTTAAGGAACAGGGGAGTAAAATGCATTCTTCAGATGCATTTGTCTGACCTCAATAGCATGCCAGGATTAAGAACACATTTTGAAGGAGAGGATAACGAAAAAGGAAGGGACAGAGTGCACCCTCAGCAAGTTTGCTGATGATACTAAACTGGGGGGAGAGGCTAACACACCCGAAGGCTGTGCTGCCATTCAGAGGGACCTGGACAGGCTGGAGAGGTGGGCGGAGAGGAACCTCATGAAGTTCAACAAAGGCAAGTGCAAGGTCCTGCACCTCGGCAGGAATAATCCCATGCACCAGTACAGGCTGGGGGCTGACCTGCTGGAAAGTAGCTGTGCAGAGAAGGACCCGGGAGTGCTGGTGGACAACAAGTTAAACATGAGCCAGCAGTGTGCCCCTGTGGCCAAGAAGGCCAAAGGGATCGTGGGCTGCATTAGGAGGAGTGTTGCCAGCAGGTGGAGGGAGGTGATCCTTGACCTCTCCTCAGCCCTGCGGAGGCCTCCCCTGGAGTACTGTGTCCACTTCTGGGCTCCCCACGACAAGAGGGGGGACATGGCACTACTGGAGAGAGTCCAGTGGAGGGCTACCAAGATGATTAGAGGGCTGGAGCACCTCTCCTAGGAAGAAAGACTGCAAGAGCTGGGCCTGTTCAGCCTGGAGAAGAGAAGATTGAGAGGCGATCTGATCAATGTGTACAAGTATCTGAAGGGGGAGTGTCAAGAGCATGGGGCCAGACTCTTCTCCGTGGTGCCCAGCAACAGGACAAGAGGCAATGGGCACAAACTGAACCACAGGAAGTTCCATGGGAAGATGAGGAAAAACTTCTTCACTGTGAGGGTGACTGAGCATTGGAACAGGTTGCCCAGAGAAGTGGTGGAGTCTCCTTCGCTGGAGATATTCCAAACCCGTCTGGATATGATCCTGGGCAATCTGCTCTAGAGGACCCTGCTTGAGCAGGGAGGTTGGACTAGATGATCTCCAGAGGTCCCTTCCAACCTAAACGATTCTGTGATTCTGTGAAAACATAGAAGGACATAGAAAATAGAATGAAATGAAAGCTAGGCACATGGCTGCTCTTCCGTGATTTAACACATTCAGTTTTCAAGAATTCAGGAAAGTAACAAGGCAGTGTCACATAGGAATATTTATTTAGCTGTAACTGGTGGAAATTAACTGAGAAAAAAAAATAAGGTGGCTAGAAATTCTTAAAGACTTGAAAGTGGAAGGGTAGGAAGTTTGTAAAATGGTGGGAGGAGCAACATCAGTCTGGAGGAGGTCAGCTGTGCTATTCCTAAGGAACTGGTCTTGGAGCACTCCTCTTTGATATTTCCCATAGTGATCTTGAGAGCTGCTAAACAGAATGGGATTAACGAAATTTGCTGATGACGCAAATTTAGGAGATACTAGCAGTGCAGAGAAGGATCAGGATGTTGTAAGAAACCAGGTGACTTTGGATGCAAGTCATATGCTAATAACATCATATAATATAATAAGAACTTTTGCTATAAGCTAGGATGTCAGCAGGAAATGACCAAAGAGATGAAAGAGACGGGAGTATTGGTGGATCACAGGCTATGTATGAGTCACAAGCATCTGATGAGGCTGTGAAAAAGGTTATCGTGACTGAGGGCTTTATCAGTAGGGACAGAACAGTGTTTAGGTCCACATGCATGCCATTGGCAAGACCGTGCTTGCAGTGCTGTATACATATTCTGATCACCCATGCCTAAGGAAGCTGAAACTGTACAGAAAAAGGCTAGTATGAAGAAGGGAATGGAAAGCACATCAGATTAAAAGAGCTGGGTTTTCTTAGCACAAGGAGAAATGATTGCTGACTATGGACCTGTTCAACAGCAGACAGCTCAGAAGGGAAGACCTGTCTGGGGTAAGAAAGATGGTGGCACAGCTCACATGGGTGGGATCTTGTCATGAAAAAATCAAGGCTGGAAATGAGATATGGATCCCTAAGAAATGAATTAGTCTTCTACAGCAGATGGGAAAGAGAACAAACAGCTTGATTTTAAGGTGGACTTTCAACAGAGTATGATCTGATGATCTAGAGTGTGGGCTACATGTGAGAGAGGTTTTGACCCTTCTTCTCCACACAGAAGATGGTGCTAAGGGAGAACGGGATCTCACTTATTACCACCCCTTCAGAGCCAGGCTGATTAGGCTGTGTAACTGGAAAAGAAGTATTTACTTTGAAGAGTCAGACAGCTTCAAGTTGTCATCACCAGATATGAAAGCTAGAAGGGTCTCTTAGGGTCTCTTTGGACAGCCAGCCTCATTATGTGGGGTAGACCAGAACAGCCCCCATGCCATCCACCTTCAGAGAGTGTCTACCTAGCCATTTTGTCCTCTACATTGTTGATTTTCTTCTGGATGGTGTCTGCTTCTTATCACTCCATTCAATAGGAAAAAAGGCATCCCTATGGACGGCATCCCTAGGCATCCCCAAGGCATCCCTACTTTATTCTGAACACTCTGAGATTCTAGAGGTCAGTGTCTTAATTCTGAAGCTGGAAGCATGGAAGTAAACATTTCAGTGCAGTTGCTGTGATGCCAGGGCGTCCAAATGAACAATTGTTTTTTTACTTCAGCATGAATCACCAGGGTGGTGATGGCAGGGAATTTCCCACACAGCATTGCAGATATGCTTTCTGTGTAATTCTGCTACACCCTTTGCTTTCTGGGAATCCTTACAGGAACTGTGCTGGAACATGTGCAGGAAAATAATCAGCAGTTCTGTTCCACATGTAGGGAATAGACACCTATCCCAGAGTCCAGGTCCTATTTTTCTCTTCTTTCTCTCTTTTCCACTCTCTGCAGGATGGTCTCTGTGGATGAGATGCTCTCTAGAACATGTTGCTGGAAATCAATGGGATACAGTGTCATGTGTGGTTGCTTCCGGCCTCCCTCAACACCACAAACACACAGCTTTGGAAGTCCATCTTTACAGGTAAGCAAACGGGTGCAGCCAAGGCGTTAACTGTGCCTGCCAAGGAAGGAGAATGCAAATGTGCATCTCAAGACCTGAGGACCTTGAACAAGCAGAAGAGATGACTGCTGTGCAGACCCTGACCAGGGTTAAGGAGCCGACTGGCTGAAGACACCGTCTTAAGGATCTGGACAGACCTGGTCTGGAAGAGAATGATTCAGTCTGAGAACTCCCAGGTCCATTGGGAAGAAGGGTTTTCTTCATCAGGATGCTCATCACCTAGCAGCTGCTATTAATTAATGACAAGCCAATTTAGCTTGGGCGAACTGGTGCTATAGCAATAGAGATTTACACCAGCTTTTGGGTCAGACTAACCATCTTTTCTACACAACTATTTCTATCTCTTGCCTCAGAAATCCTTCTGTGATACCACCTTTTACTCATTCCTCTTCAGTCTCTGCCAAGATCTTCTTTTTCATTCTTTTGCTACAGATTTCAACTTCAGCAGACACTATCTATTCATTAAAACTAGTATTGGAGGATATCCCACTCCACTTGGGAGGGAATCAGATAATGACTAAAATTGTCTTTTTTTTTTTTTGGCAATTCAAGCATCTATAGATGCAGTCATAGTCATTTCTCTCGATGGAAAAATGGGGTGTCTTGAAAAACTGAAGTTGCCCAGGACGAGTTTGTGGCACTGAAGCTGACTACCAAGGAATGGCCTATGACTCTCTTTCCTTCCAAAACAGTGTGTTTACATCCAAATTGCCTCCTGGAAAAGCTCACTGGCTTGTGTTAACTCCTCTGTCATTGTCAGGAATTGCCCAGAAATGTTCTCTGGCCAGGTTTAACTTATTAGCATAGTTGTAACCTGTGGGCCTGGAACTGGCTGGTCCCCATCCTGAAAGGTTAGAATTGCGGCAAGTTGTTGTTTGTTGTTTTGTTTCCATGGCTTCAAAGATAATCCCATCCTACAGTGCTGAACACACTTTCCAGAGCCTGTTCCCTACAGATGGCAAGACATTTTGTGCTGTGCTTATCAGCAGGTGGGTATATCCCACCTCGAGACCTTGTTAGGCAGTACTCTAGCAGGCTGTATAATCGGTTGCACGGCTCCTTGCGACTAGGCTTGATTCATCACTAACTGGGCCTGGGAACCCATAAAATAATATTGAAACAGAATCACAAGCGGAAGAGATGTTGTGCTGGAGACCCAGATAATGACTAAATTTGACTCTTTCATGGCAATTCAAGCATCCATAGTTGCATCCTTAGTCATTCCTTTTGATGGAAAAGCACATACCTGTCCGTAAAAGCAGTGGGGACTCCTGTTTGCTAGGGGTTACTGATAGTAGGATGTTGCCTCCAGACACTGTATGTTACTGGAAGGACATCATGAAATCTTCAAAAAAGCCTGCCCTGTGTGCCCTGGACTTTTTGTGTGTGCAATTCCATTTTCTCTCCTCTGCAGAGACGCTAAAAACTGTCTGCACTACTGAGAGCACGTTGCAATGAGAAACAGCGCTTGGAGGGGCTCAAAACTATTTTTGATGCAGTCTCTGCTCTGAGATAGCCTGCCTGCCTGAGTTTGGGAGAACATAGGTACAGGACTCGTGAATTCCTGACTCTCATGGATATGGGTGTCACTGACTTAAACCTTGTAAGAACTTATGGTTTTGCTTGGGCTACAGCTTTAGATGTTTTTACTAAGCTTTATGCAAAATTGAGACTGTAGTGGTTTTTCTAGTAGCCAGGCAAGATTTCCTGGGGTAGCTGTAATCCCCTGTGTTTAACCCTCAATTACAAGCTGCTTGTGGACTTTATTGGAGAGCTAGACAGGGCTCAGTGCTCAGGAAACACTCATCTATGTGAATGAGACATTTTTTGATTATTTCTTAACCTCTTTTCCTTCAGCTACCACACTGCGTGCATACACAGATATGCACTTTATGCCATCTGAACGTGTTTCACACAACTTTTGAGCCAGGTCAATCCTTTTTTATATTTTAGATAATTGTTAATATTTTTTGTAAATGCTTATAAAAAAACAATTGCTGAGGTAGAAAAGAGCCTTATCCTGGCTGTGCAAAAAGCTGCATAGCAACCTCTGCTCCTTATAGACATTAGGTGAACACAGATGAGACGGGAAGAAGGTAGGAGCAGGGCACAGCCTGGATGAGGAAAGACTGTTGGTTTTCTGAGACTTGGAAGAATGTCTATGCTTTCTGCTGCTTTTAATGCCAATATCTGGTGCCAGCCAGCAAAACAAATGCCATATCCCCCACGTCCCACACCTGCTTACCCTTTTCTCCAGATGTGCTACTTGCAGCCTCTGTGCTCACCGGGGCCAAGGCCAGCAATGAGGTCTCTCTGTCGGCTTCTCTGAGCTCCTGTTGGATTCTTGACTTGGGGCCCTTACAATTTCCAGGGCCTTTGGGACAGCAAGTCTTTCTGCATTGTAGTACAATGAGTAAGGGCTGTTCTCAGATTTCCTGAATGGGAAATTTGGGATGATTTTTTCCATTTGCCTTGCAGACATGCCTGCTCTCAGCTATGAATGGCTCCTGCCCATCGGATACTTCTTCTTGCCAGTATTATTCTGCTTTGTCATCTTGGTGTCAAATGCTAGCGTCACCAGCTTGAGTCTTCTTCAGATGATCACTTCTTGAATAGCTTGAGGAGTAGCTCATGTGGTGGTCTTGACTTGGAAACACTTGTAGCTGACCTGAAACTCCTTACTTCCAGTGGGCATGGAAAGATATCACTGCAGTTGGTCCCCATGGCCATGGCAATGACTACAATTCCCCATCCTCCTGGGGGCTCCTGAGGAGACGCAGGGGAGAGCTGCTGCATTTGTAGAGCACCTGTTAGCAAAACATTTGCTGCAAAATGAGGAAAGAAGAGAAATTCAGTGCATGGGGTTATGAAGGGCAGGGAAACAACTTTCTTTGATAGTACACGGGTGTGAGGACTCTTGTGAAATTCTCTGCCACTTTACCACAAGGCAATTGGAGCTGGTCCAGAAGCTTTGACTGCACATCAGCTCTCGGCGAAGGATTGGCATTCTGTACTCTGTGGCACGCAGAGAAGAGTAGGGAGTGTTTCTTTCTTAATTGTTTTCTTTTAAATGCTCACGTTTAATCTTAGAATGATCAAATTCTAACGTTAAGTCTAATATTCCTTTATTTCTCTACAGCTCGTTTTATGTGTAGAGGAATAGAGTTGGTCAGACATACGCAAATTATCACACGATAAATGACGATTTGAATGTTTAGGCAAGCCTTCCTCTCTTCAGAATGCTTTTTAATCACTGCAGTTAGATAGGAGTCCAAAAAACAAGTTCCTTCCTCAGCCTCAATATCTTAAGCGGGATAGGCACCTTTTGCTTGACTGCAGAAACATTGGACATCACAGCTGGAGCCTGTACCATTTCACCTTGAACTTGTCTGCAAGAGTGGACAAACATTTTCCCTTTAATACATTGCAGAGAGCAAGCTTGAAGGATGCAGCTGTGTACACATCCAGAGTAGAAGACACCAGTAGTGTGGACAGAAGACACCCATGCATGTGGTTATCACTCCAAATTGAAGATACACCCCCTTGCAGCCATCCAGAAAGTCAGGTGGGTTCCTGCAAAAAGCTCAAAGCATAGAGTTATCCCCAATTAAAACAAGTCCGCTCCCTGTCCATCACTCTGCTTTCACTCTCCTGCCCTGGGTGAAGTTCTCACTCCACAAATTCCCTGGAGATCAGACTGAATCTTTAATGAAAATAACAAGTGGGGAGGGAGCAAAACAATCTCGTTTCCATACCGGACATGTTTATCAGTCCTTAAGCACCAAAATGAGGCAGAGCCCCAGCATTTCTGATGCTGTTGCAGGGCAGATGTATGGATGCGGTCAAACTACCCTGGGCACAGAGGACTAGCCACAGAGCTGCATGAGGGCCCAGCACTGGGATCACAGTGTCTCTAAGTGGTTAGCGTGGGGAAGCACTGGCACACATCGGCATGTGCCCATGATGGGCACAGAGGCTGCGTCTGTGTGAGTGGTGAACATGGCTATTTGCTGGGGCATACAAATTCTGGTACAGGCATGTAATCAGAGGAGTTTAATGAGTCGGTGACTTTATAAGGTGCTATCCACGTAACAGAGGCTTGTTGTAGGCTGGAAAGCAGCTGCACTGTCTAGGGAAGAGGTCAGGGCTGCAATAGGAGCTGTGGATCAAGAGCATCAGCAGAGTATGAATGGGTGCAGCATCTGGTTTTCAAGGTGTGCTGTGATTTAGCATTAGCAGAGCTGAAGGAAGGCCATAACTGAGCTAGCAAGGGGTCTCATGGGTCAAGAGAGCATAGTCTTGGCAGAGCTGTGAGGCTTGTAGGGATAGTGCCTTGCTCCAGTCCCGTGATCTCCCTCTGTCCTCCCAAATGATCCTGCCACCCAGAGTTGTTGAGTGACACGATGGGAGTAGGCTGAGTCAGGATGGCATGGGGTGAGCCTGGCTTCACCAGCCTTGCTCATCCGGCCTTGCCCAGGGTGAGTGGCAAGTGCAGTTACTTTAGGGAGGTTCTGTAATCAAAGGGCAGGTCTTTTAATTGCTTTTAGTGACTTCTCAGTGACTTAATGCCTGGCAGAGCAGAGCTAACCGCCGACTCTCCCTCTGCCTGTTTCGAGGGTGAAAAGCCTCATTGCACAACACAGTATTTGCATGTGCGCATAAGATGGAGCAGGAATGTGGCTGTGCAGGGTGGGTGGGTAGCGGGTAATCCTTCCCCAGCTCTGTTACACTAGCTGCTTCTCCTCCAGCTTAGTCCTCGCCTCCCTTAGTCTCTGCCCTGGCCCCATTAAAGCCACTATCTGAGCATCTCTCAATATATTAGACCTGATAATATCTTTACAGGGCAGAGGCATGGAGAGCCCACGCAGATGGCCCCGGGTCACTAAGGAAGTTGGAAGCATAGCAAAGAGCTGGTGATCCTTAAACACCAGCTCATGTGGCCTCTGTGTGCTAGAGCTGTTCTCTAGCATGATCAAAAGTCTTTAGCTAGCAGCAGCAAGTCAGGTGCAATTCAGGGGATCTTGATGACCTTTTCAGACCGGGTACAGACACTGGGTATAATTCCCGCTGGGCCATATGCAATGCTGTATGCACTAATCCCTACCCACACAGATAATAAATACGGTCTAAAACTACCAGTAGCAAATACAATACTATAGCAATAATGCAAGCAACACTTTTTCTTTTTTTTAAACTCTGGATATTTGTCTGTAACGTATCCCACCTTAGAAAAACAGTTAGTGTGGACATGAGTTGCTTTAGCTTCCCCGTCGGTAAGATATAAACTTATTTGAGAACTGTATGTTTAAATTCAGTCCATAAGGGATCTGCAGCCCTTGCAAAAAAGGAAACCATCCATTTTAACTGTCCAACTATTTCTTATTTAAACAAATGAACCACAGCCTCTTGCATACATGATGGACTGAGTTGTTTAAAGAGACTATTCTTGATTTTAGGCCTTTTGATAAGTGTAGAAAAAGATATGAGAAAGAACTGTTAAAACTGATCAGCCAACAATGCTAACAAACAGCTTGCCTGGGGTGGTGGTGGGGGAAGCCTTGCTTTTCAAATGCATGTTGTGCTTGTGTTTGACCAGCCAAACAACTCTCAGCCCGTTTGCTCAGGTACCTGGAGAGTAAACTGACCTTCAGATAGGGTTTGCATATTTGTGTGGGGCTGGATCACCTGCACTTACCAAGGGCGCTGCTGACAAAAGGTACTGAAAGGAACAGGAGGGACTAAGTCCTGTTTGTGTTTTTTAGGGGTTTACGAGGCAGGAGGGGAGGCCAGCCTTTTCATCAAGGTGCAGTCACAGCACCTGTGAAAACAGTCCTCTTCCTGGTCCTGCCCTGGCCCAGCCCTGGTTCTGACCCACAGCTGAGTCATTTATCCGCCTCAGTTTGCCACCTCCTAACTCTTCCCAGAATTTAGAGGGATGTTTTTGAGCTTGCCCATCAGTGACCTGAATGGGGAGTGCGGTGTTAGGCTATTGCAAGCGCTACGCTCTTCGCTTGTTGAGTGGCGGTGGGCGAGTGCCACAGGTTCACTCTGCACTGTGCATATCGGGGCTTCCTGCCGTGCCCTTCCCTGTGTCTATCCCGGTCGTGGCCTCTCGCAATTGCGTCTTCTCCGTATTAGACTATCTCACCCTTCCTCACCTCAATGCCTGCAAAAACTTTTTCCAGATGTATCGAAGAGAGAGGAAAGTAAGTCAGCAGTGGATGGTGAAATCCCTCCAGAACTTGTAAGGAAAAGGAAACCACAGTAAATCTCTGGCAAAACAGAAGAAGTCATTCTGAACAAAGCATAGCTTCAAAACCTCAGCAGTAGGTGCACTGAAGCCTTCCCTCCCTTGGGAGGAAGAACTGACCCTTTGGCCCATAGGTCCAGACATCGGGTCTCAGCCACCTGCGCACAGAAAAATCACCTGTCAGCTCCAGCAAGGAGCTCTAAACTTCTCTGTGCTCCAGCCTCCAGACATCAGCATTACATGTGGCCAAAATACAATAGCACTTGTAAACTGCAACACCCCTTCATGCTATAGACTTCAGGATCTTGCTTATTTTCAGGGCAGAATATGTTTGATCTCTTCGTCAGCTGGAAGTTGAAGATAGAGGCTATATCTCACCAAACGTTACTGGGAACCTCTCTGTCTCTGAGGCTGGCTAGCTTATTTTGGCCATTTTTGAACAGCTAAACTCTCAGTTTCCAGACAGGCTCATTGTAACCAACCTGCCTACTGGGAATGGCCACTGGATGTGCTAGTACCTGACTGCCTGGGATATGACTGAGAAAGTGGGCACAGAGCAGTAGTGCATCAGTGACATTCCTATACTGCAAGAATACAGTTGACAGAGCTCCAGTGCTCGGCACCGACTGATTTAATAGTATAGACATGGTCAGAAGGCCTGATTTTAGGGAGTTTTATTGTGATGTGTGCTCATTATACCCATGAGAAGTTATACCGTTCACATCTCTGTCCGCTCAGCTAAGGACACACATAGAGTGTCAACTTGATGAAGAACTGGGGGAGACTGCTGCTTGATTTTTGTTCTCACCTCATCCTTCTAAATGTGGATATGGGCAGAGTCTTCTGGATCTGAACCTGCGAAAAAATGAGGTGGCAGAGGAGGAGGAGAGGTCATCTACAAATGGCAGCATATGCAAAGGGAGAGCAGATCGCTTAACTCCAAGGAGAGGGAGCAATCAACAAAGGGGCTGGGTAGCATAGCCTTCCACCATGTGAGCAGCAGTTTTGGGCTGAAAGGGTACAGACAGCACCATTTGTGAGAAAGAAAGTGAAGCAGCAGCAAAGCGGGCCAGAGGTAAGTAATAAGAAGCAACTTGAGACTCTACTGTGATATCTATTGCTATTTTAAAAAATGAGGCTGACCCCCCAACCCACCCAACTCATTTCCTAACCCCTTGCTGCATATTTCTCAAGCTTTATTGGGTTTGTCATGCAGGACAGCACCTTGCATAATGGGATCATGGTGTAGGGTAAGAAGAGCTCTTTTTTTCAGCTGTAGCTAGTCTGGGTGTCTCCTAGGAATTGTTCCCATGAGGTAGCGCAACACAACGCTGCAGTCTTTCTGACATGTCTCGTGTTCATGGTGCACTAGATTTGCAGAGCAGAGATCAGCTTGGACTGGAGAGATCATGCAGCTGGTCATCCATTCATAAAACAACCTGGCTGTGAGGAATACACCTGGACGAGCTCCCCTTTCAGTGCATGAGACTCAGCAGGCTTGCAAGAGCCAGAATAGATTGCCCCTCAGGTCCCATATCCTCCCTCTGGCAATAACCAGACTGGTCTCATATGAGGTGGTTCATTCTGGACTTCTTTCTAGGTGAACCCCTTCCCTGCATCCTACACTTAGCAGCTCATTAATGCCTTGTAACCCAAGCTTTTAAGTACTTTTGTTTAACAATAGTAGACAGACTCATTATCCTCTGACCTCTGACTGACTTCTCCCCATATTTGATGCTAAGCCTTGTCTCATTGCTGTGGATCCCCCAAATTACTCATCTCCATCAGGAAAATGGTTCTCTGTGATTTCAACCTTTGGCTTTTCATATCCTTTGCAGGTCTCTGAGTCCTTAGAGTATGAGAGGGTGGAAAAGGTGACACCTGGCTGACCTCTCTCCCTTTTCGCTCCTTCACCCACTTTTGTCTTGACTTTACAGCCCTTAGCTAAAAGTCAGAAGTCCAGTATGTTTCATTATCCAGCCAGGGGAACTCCCAGGCCGATCTCTACACTCTCCTGATACCAGCCTTATCTTCTATTTTTGTATAGTGGGAGGATATACATATAGCATGGTGGCCTTTTCCAGAACGTTTTCTATGTTGCTTTTCAGATTTTTTTATGTATGTGTTGCTCTTTTATGTGTGTCATTGTCTCTTTTGAAAACTCTCTTTTGAGAGCGTCTTGCAGGAAGCTTCTTATGGTGCTTCTTCTATTGCCTTTGCCCACCATTGCTCAGGATCTCCTAGTGCAAGGTGGGAATACCCAAGCTCATACGCATAGAATAAACTATTCAGAAAGGACAAGCACGGCCTTACATGCAGACACCTCACTGGCATCAGCAGGTGAGAAAACTTGAAATGGTTTCCCAGATACTCTGAGCTTTGCTTTACTGTCCACCATGGCTGTAGGTGCTCCAGGTAACTGACTGTGCAATCTTGCCCTCTGTCCCAAAGTATGCTACAGCTGCAAGGAAGGCAGTATGGAAAGAATGGATTTCATATGTAGCAGGGAAAATGAGCATTACTCTTGTCTTGCACTATCTCTAACAAGGTACAGGAGGATCCCAGAATCTCTTGATCACAATCAAGTTCCCCTGCAGGTACAATCACTTTTTGGGGTATGTCCCCACCAGAGTTTGTCATATATCAGAGTCCCTCAAGCTTTGGAGGTACAACAGTTGCTGCCACTATTCTGCTCTGCCACGGTATCTGTCAGGACACAACATTGCGAGACACAAATGACCAAGACTGAACTTTGGCCAGAGGTGCAGCATACCCACCTACGGATGATGCTCGTTGCAGGAACACAAAACCAAGCATATACAGGCAACATACACACATCTGATTCAGAAAAGAACTATATTAGGTTTTATGCAGAAAATGCACACACATACACACATACTTTGTCATTTAGCAGCACTATAGAAATAAAATAACAGTCACAAAGAAGCTATCATAAGGCAGAGAGATCTGCCATCAGCTTCAAGTATGCTGTGTGCCCAAGACACCGAATTGATCCGGGCTACAATTCCTGCCATAATAGGAGTGCTCCAAGGCTTTCTGCGTTCATGGGCGTTTCCTCTGCTTCTCACAGTCTGTTGTTCAGGAAGGTCCAGAGCATGCTGGCTGATATCCCTGCTGTCATCCCATAGCTGCACGTCATGCTGCCTGCTGCATTGATGTTGCAGAGGTCGTTGCTGCAGCAGGAGATATTCCTGTTCCCCACAGTGAGGTCCTGATAGGATGGCTCACATGGTGAAGCACAGCCCTTGCTGATGATGCTGAAAAGCCCTATGACTCCTGGAAGGAAGGCAAGACCATTACTCCAAGGACTCAGTGCAATATTACCCAATCCAAGACTCATAGAATTGAATAATAAAATGCTATTCCTAACTGTGGCCATGGATGCAGTGTGTGCAAGGATGCCTATAGGAGGTATTGCACTCATTGCCCCAGTGAGATCAGTTTGGACATGCCTCTGATGGTCTCTGTGCCCCTGGGTCTAAGAGCAGCTGAGGTGTCATCACAGATCTGCATGAACTGAACAATTATTTTCTGGAAGGAAGGGTTTTTTTTTTTTTTTCTCCAGATCCAGGATGAGAGAATTAAATCATAACCCGTTAAAGGAGTTTATCTAGAGATACGCAGTTGCCTGCATTCAGTGCTGGCTGTAGAGGGACACGGGTGAATTTCCATCTTGTCCACTGAATTCCCCTAGAATCAGCTCTGTCACTGAATGCTCCTTCAAACCCCTTGACTAGATTTTATCAGACTCAACCCCTCACAGGGGTTAGCATTATATCTGGCAGTCACCTATAGCCAAATTCCCCTATAGGAGAAGCTAAAGCCATTTTAACCCATATTGCTCCCTTTACAACAGTACCAGCTCAGCTGTTGCCCTTGTAAGCAAAACCTCCTTGGCATTATGGAAAACAAATAAACCTGATGTTGTGTAGGTGAGACACGTTGGTATGTATTATTCAAAATGAACTCTGCTGTACTAGGTGCTGTAAAAAGCAGCTGCACCCTCTCGAGATTTGTTCCTGGCACTAACACTGCATGCCCATATTGCTCAACAGTTAGCACAATCTATTGGCAAATGCTGAGGAATTGATGGGATAAAGCATGCAGGGTGTTAATACCACCTTGTGATCTCAATTGCATGGCCAGCGTGGGGAGAGGACTTGGTCATGGCCAGCACCACTACCAAGGGGCTAACCATCAGAAAGGTTTAAACTTTGTTCTTCTGCCTTTCTTACTCAAACCGAAAGCCATCTGTAAGTATTTTTTTGGTCACCTTTTCTCCCTAGATGTCTTTTCTTTTCCTGTGGCATACCGAGCTTTGCTGGCCTCAGCTCTGGCATACACTAGCTGATGTATCTAGTGTAGCTGGGGCTGGCTTGGACATCTGTGGCTGGGGCCATGCCTGGTTCCGACACTGTAGCTTAGACACTGCCCGTCCCCACCTTGCCTTACCGATCACATCTGTCTTGCACATTTCCGAATCCTTACAGTTCACAGACATCTTACAGTTGGAGTTGCTGAGTTGTGCTGTGCAGCTGTAGCATTTCAAAGAAGAACCTGCAAGAGGCCAAGAGAGGTTATAAGGCAAATCCATCTTTAGCCCTGTCAGGAACTGAGACATCTAGTGATTGCACTGGGACCCAGAATCCATTATGTGGGTCCTCAGAAGAAGCTAGCACCTTTGCTATTTGGAAACTAGTGGTCTTTCCTTTTTCAGTGGAGAACGATGCACTCACTTCGGGTGAGAGTTGGGCAAATTTTACAAGTACTGGAGCTCTTTCAGATTTAGGTGGTGCAATGAGGGGCGCAAGGTCCACGCTCTTTCCTCAACATTTAAGAGTTACCTATCTCAACACAGTTCCTGCCTGGATAAGGACTTGTTAGATACTCCCATCTCCATGTGAACTGAGAAGGGATGGAGGGAAGAAGTTACCAAAAGAGTGCGTTGATGTTATTTATCTGCCTCTGCAAACAGGAAAGTTGTACCAATGCTGTGCTCGTGAGACTCAGCTGAGGCGTTGTTTCCTGTTCTGGATGAAACGGGCAAAACCCAAAGGAGAGAGGGTGAGAGAGGAGTGGAGCAGATTCCAGCCCACTTTCTCGGTTTGACCAACTTGTGATATGCTTTCCAACATGCCCTCATAGAAAGCAAAGTGCAAACACAGTTTTGCCTCTTTCTGAAAACCACATCATCAGGCGTTCCCACCCCCAAATGGCCGTATTGGTCCATGGGGGATTCAAGTCAGCATCATTAACATCCATAACGTTCTTAAGCATGAAGCCTGGGTTACCAGCACAGGAATTGCAACTTACAAGGTCTGAGGAAAAACAGCCCTCCAAGGAGAACAGCATGGTGCAATTCCCTTTTCCTATTACCTACCTGTGCCCCAGGGCATCACTGCAGCCTCCTAGCCCTGAAAAGTGTGTAGGAAGGGATGTGTGTGTGTGTGTGTGTGTTTGTGTGTGTAAATATGCGTATGTATTTTAATGCACTGACCACCGGGCTTGTCTTATGACTCCATTGAACCAAAAGCCTAACGCCTAATGCTAAATACTCTTTTAGGACATAGACAAGACCCAACTAGAAACTGTAGTGTTAGTGGGAGCAAAAGAAAGAAGGGGTTTGAACTACTTGGTTTCCCTCTGTCCAAGTCATTTTGGTTTGCATAAATGACTGATACAGTCCTAGAGGCAATAAGCAAACCCCCAGTTTGTCTGCAGTGCTGCATTCTGCTCCCTTGAATATGTGACTTCTAACGCAACACAAGTCAAATTTCAGCAAACCCTGCTGATGGAGGGTTAGAGCATTGGCTGGAGGCTGGCAGAGGAGAGGGTCTGGGCAGGGCTGTACAAGCCCCTTCTCATCTTATTCCTTAAACATCCTCTGCTGCTTGAGACAAGTTTCTGCTCAGATCTGGGTCTTCTGTTCTCTGGTAACATTGTAGAGCTGGTTTTAAACTGTGTTTTCCCATAAAGGCAAAAGAGAGTTACAGATGTGCACTCTCCAAATTCCACCCATTCAGTCTAAAAAAATCATACGTCATGGCGCTCTACCCACTTTTCTTCCTTTTAGAAAGTAGATAAACTTTGCAGACTGAGAGGCCACTTTTCTAATGAAGAGTCAAAGAATATGTTAGAAGAAAACTTACCTTTGCAGAAATGTTGAAATGAGACATTTTGTTAGCCTAGGGAAAAGAAAAATAATCCTCCTCTCCCCTCTCGTTAAGAGAAAAACTTACGTGGTCTGACACAAATAATTTTGACCCCCATGAATTTCATTTTTTTTAGGACTTGTCCAGGACTCTTCCAGGACTTATCTTTCCTGGAAGCTGCTCTACCCAGTTATAATATCATGCCATCAGCACAGTGAGACTACCCATTTTTCCATGCAACACCCAGGACGCCCCATCAGAAAGCGAACATGTCACATACAACAATTGCTTCAGCATTTCTTCCTTCACTGCCAAAACCCCTAACTGGCCTTTCCTCCCAGCTGAGGACCTTGCTGGCGAGGACACACGGCAGACTGTCCATGCTGTCTTACCCGAGTCCATGCACAGGGCTGCTCCCAGCAGGAGGACAAGCAAAGCCTTCATTTTGGGACGGCCTCTCTTGCGCAGAGTTCGGGTTGTCTTCTTTTGGGGCACGTTATATAGTGCGGGAGGCAGGAATTGTGCACGCCTGGAAGGTTTCCCCGTGAAGGCACCTGAGCGAGGTTGCACGCTGGACTAAGGGAGGGGCTGATTCGTGATGCTGATATTGGTTTTATGGGCCTCTCCTATCTGATTGTGATTCTCTGTTGCTGAGCTGACAGCAGCTCCCTCCTGACCCCCCTGCTTTCCCTCCTACCCTTGGGCAAGGTGTTCACGCGACTGGAAAAAAACACAAATTCTTCAGAACAAGGCTGGTGTTACCTGCTGCCCTGGGGCTGGTGGCTGCGGTTGCACCCTGTGAACAGAGCTCTCCACCCACCTTGCTACCTTGAGAGGTGCTATTGTGTTTAAAACAAGCATAAAACGTTCTTTAATAAACACCCCCACCTATTTTACCTGTGTGCCTGCCTCTGTGTGACACCTGTGGCATGTGGTGGTAAGATCTCTGAGCAAACTTTGCAGCAGTGCCTAGGCTTCTTCTGAGTGTCCGTGTGCTCCTATGCATTTATTTGTGTGTATTCTCTGTAGTCTAGTATAATACAACGCCCAGTTCAGGTTTTTAAAGTGTGTTGAAGCCAAAGGGACTATTTGATTGCTTTGTCCAATATTTCTGTCTCCATGTTATATAAACTGGCTTGCACCTGCTTGTTTGTCTGTCTCTCTGTCTTGCATAGGCTAGGTACAGTTTTGACACCTGAATTTACGTTGGTGTGTAAATAATTTGGGCTTGTTAAGGAAATGCCATTTCACAAGTGAAGGTGAGTTCAGACACAGCCTATGCTCACTTGTATGCTTGTATGCTCACTTTGGTGGGTTGGCTGGAGAGCTCACCCATCCATCACGCCCTTCGACCACTTCTCAGCACATGCCAATGTAAAAGAAAACAGGGCTTCCTGCTAAATTCAATTTGCTATGGTTTCTTGCTTTCTTTAGGGTTCTTCTTTAAATCTCAGGAACTTTGCAGTAATAGCCTTTGGGGACTTGTTCTCTCACAGTTTAGCTCTTCGGACACCAGGCACTTTTTCAAATTGAAAGGAAGATGTGTCAGTGTGTCGGTGGATCTTAGCTCTTGATGAGGGGCTGCAGGATGAGTAATGGAAGGTCAGCCAGCGTATCTCTGAAGTTAATGATGCTGCACAGATCTACACCAGCAGAGAATCTGGAGCTGGGGATGTTTTCGCACATCTTATTCCCTCCTTGGGGGATCTTAAGTGCTCCTCCTTGGACACTGGAACTTCTGTTCAAGGCCCAGTTCCTTGGTGTAAATAAATAGGTAAATAAAACTCCTTCTTTCTATGTCTGTTAACTTTTGGTACACCTTCTTTTCTTCCAGACTATCCCATTTATAGCCAACTCTTCTGGAATACCTGGGAATAACTACAGGAGCATTTCTGGAATAGCTAGAAAACAGGCTCCGGCTTTGGCGTTCCTTATTCAGAGATATTTAAGGTTATTTATTATTATTTTTTTTAACTCTTATGATTGTCCCTTCAGCTCCTGATCTAGCTCCTCATATCGAGGAAGAATAGAGCCAAGGGGAGATGACAACCTCATCCCCAACAAATCCGCCTAGAATATCTAGGCGCTGCTAGACCCTGTACTAACGAACAAAGAAGGTCTAGTTGGAGATGTGAAGGCTGGGGGCAGCCTTGGCTGCAGTGACCATGAGATGGGGGAGTTCAGCATCCTACGAGGAGGGAGCAGGGCAATGAGTAGGATTGCAACGCTGGACTTGAGGAGAGCTGACTTTGGCCTCTTCAGGGACCTACTTAGGGGAATCTCATGGGGTAGGGCCCCCGAAGGAAGAGGGGTCCAAGAAAGCTGGTTAATATTCAAGCATCACTTCCTCCAGGCTCAAGATCGGTGCATCCCTCTGAGGAAGAAGTCGAGCAAAGCGGGCAGGAGACCTGCATGGATGAGCAAGGAACTCCTGGCAAAACTCCAGCAGAAGAAGGAAGTGTAAAGAATGTGGAAAAGGGGACAGGCCACTTGGGAGGAACATAGGGACGTTGTCAGAGCGTGCAGGGATGCGACGAGGAAGGCTAAGGCCCAGTTGGAATTAAATCTGTCAAGAGATGTCAAGGACAACAAGAAGGCCTTCTTCAAATACATCAGTAGCAAAAGGAAGACTAGGGACAATGTCAGCCCGCTGCTGAATGGGGCGGGTGCCCTGGTAACAAAGGATACAGAGAAGGTACAGTTATTGACTGCCTTCTTTGCTTCAGTCTTCACTGCTAAGGCCAGTCCTGAGGAATTCCAGACCTTGGAGACAAGAGAGGAAGGCTGGAGAAAGGAAGACTCTCTCTTGGTTGAGGAGCATTGGGTTAGAGATCATTTGTGCAAACTTGACATCCACAAATCCATGGATCCCGATGGCATGCACCCACGAGTGCTGGCGGATGTGAGTGCTAGGCCACTCTCCATCATCTTGGAAAGGTCCTGGAGAACAGGAGAGGTGCCTGAGGACTGGAAGAAAGCCAGTGTCACCCCAGTCTTCCCAAAGGGCAAGAAGGAGGAGCCAGGAAACTGGCAGCCTCCCCTCCGTCCCTGGAAAGGTGATGGAACAGTTCATCCTGGAGGTCAGCACTAAGCATGTGGAGGACAAGAAGGTGATCAGGAGTAGTCAGCACAGATTCACCAAAGGGAAATCATGCTTGACCATGGAATGACTCTGAGGGAATGACTGGCTGGGTAGAGGAGGGCAGAGCAGTGCATGTTGTCTACCTGTCTACTTCAGCAAGGCTTTTGACACTCTCTCCCATCACATCCTCATAGGTAAACTCAGGAAGTGTGGGTTGGATGAGTGGACGGTGAGGTGGATTGAGGAGTGGCTGGATGGCAGAGTTCAGAGGGTTGTGGTCAGTGGTGCAGAGTGGAGTTGGAGGCCTGAAGCTAGTGGTGTCCCCCAGGGCTCAGTCCTGGGTCCAGTCTTGTTCAATGTATTCATCGATGACCTGGAGGAAGGGACAGAGTGCACCCTCAGCAAGTCGGCTGAGGATACTGAACTGGGGGGAGTGGCTGACACACCAGAAGGCTGTGGTGCCATGCAGAGGGACCTGGGCAGGCTGGAGAGTGAGGCCGAGAGGAACGTCGGGAAGTTCAACAAAGGCAAGCGCAGGGTGCTGCACCTGGGCAGGAATAACCCTAGGCCCCAGGACAGGCTGGGGGCTGACCTGCTGGAAAGCAGCTGTGCAGAGAAGGACCTGGGTGTGCTGGGGGACAACAAGTTAATTGTGAGCCAGCAATGTGCCCCTGTGGCCAAGAAGGCCAAAGGGATCGTGGGCTGCATTAGGAGGAGTGTTGCCAGCAGGTGGAGGGAGGTGATCCTCGGCCTCTCCTCAGCCCTGCGGAGGCCTCCCCTGGAGTACTGTGTCCACTTCTGGGCTCCCCACGACAAGAGAGACATGGCGCTGCTGGAGAGAGTGCAGCGGAGGCCTACAAAGATGGTGAGGGGACTGGAGCACCTCTCCTCTGAAGAAAGACTGCAAGAGCGGGGCCTCTTTAGCCTGCAGAAGAGAAGCCTGGCAGGTGATCTCCTCCATGTGTACAAGTTTCTGAAGGGAGGGTGTCAAGAGCACGGGGCCAGACTCTTCTCCGTGGTGCCCAGCGACAGGACAAGAGGCAACGGGCAGAAACTGAACCACAGGAAGTTCCATGGGAAGATGAGGAAAAACTTCTTGACTGTGAGGGTGCCCGAGCACTGGAACAGGTTGCCCAGAGACGTGGTGGAGTCTCCTTCGCTGGAGATAGTCAAAACCTACCTGGATGCAATCCTGGGCAATATGCTCTAGAGGCACCTGCTTGAGCAGGGGGGTTGGACTAGATGATCTCCAGAGGTCCCTTCCAACCTCAGCCATTGTGTGATTCTGTGAAATCCACCCAGGCCTTGAATTAAATGTTTCTTCCTTCACGTAACTCACTGATGAGCAAAAGGGAGTGTGGCTCACATCCCCAGTAGTCTGACTTGCTGCCAGTCTAACTCTCCTAGTACTATCATTTCTCTATTATTTCTTTTTTTTTTCCTAATAGTCCCAGGGCTGCCACAAAGACCAGGACTTGTGGGGCTCTAAGAGCAGCTGTATGTCAGCCGCTGTGTTGATACAGTGCTGGGTGGCGGCAGCTAGAGGCTGCGTGAGAACCCAGCAATTCCTGTATCCTGACATCGATTGCTGCTTTCTACTTTTTTTGAAAAGTTTTTTGAAAGTTTATGTGCAGTTCCCGCTCGACTCCTGAAGATGGCAAACGTGCCCCGTTATAGGTGCATGCGTACATTAACATGCACTTGTCTGTAGGATTGTGTGTACAAGTTTTTATTATTGTTTTCCTGATAGTGTAAAATCCCAAGTTCATCTAACTGTGCATGCAAAGACCATCCGTTTCTTTCCCTTGCTGATCTAAGGATGCCTACAAATCACTTGGGCTTTTTTAATGCTGGTTTAAGCGTCACTGCAGATTCTTGACAGACATAGCTCTGGAGCTTTCTGCTGAGGAGGGAGGGAAAGGGGGCTTCATTATTTGCTGGGTCCTGGTTCACCTGCCTGGTGTCAAGCAGAGAAAGTAGTGCTAGGCCATGCTTCAGACTCATGGTGCCTCTGGTAACACTGAGGGGGGTAGGGGGGGTGTATAATATCAGTAGGTGTGAGCTGAAAACTTGAGGACATGAAAGGCAACAGGTGAGACGGTGCCTGGGAAATATGGGCAGTGATGCTGAGCATCTCCAAAGGCAAAAGAAAATTGCTCCGATACCCTGGAGTGTGGTAACTATTTGGCTAGGTGGTTTGAAGAAGCTGTAGCAAAGCCTGTCAGACGGCATAGATAATGTATCTGAGACTTCAAGAACAGACTGTATTTTTTTGTGAGGATGTCTTTCAAGTGCAGAAGAAAAGAAGAAAAAAAACCCAGCAAAGAGGAAACTGCAAATTAAGTTCCACATGCTCGTCTGAGCCTCTGGATGAATTGCAGCCCTTGAAAGAGCAGAAACATCCGGGGATCCTACAGAGTTGGCCCAGCCTCGGAGCTCAGGGCTGTGGTGCCTTCTCACATGTCTTCAGCCAAGATACCAATGCCAGGACAAGCAGAGCTGCGGACGGAGGCTACCTGGCCCCTGCAGAGAGGTCACTGCATGCTCAAGAATTGGTTTTTCTAGCGGTCGCCTGAGTTACCTGGGGACTCTGCTGAATTTTACTGCTCTGCTATGTTGTCTGAACAGACTCATGGAATGACTCTGGAATCTCTGGAATGCCATTCATCTCACTTTGTTCAGCATCCAATCTCAGTCAGGTGTCCTGCTGCTACCCACAGGTAGTGAAAACAGGTCAAACCTCCAGAAGACGATTCGGAAGGTGGTTTGTGAGGGTGATTTGTCTGGGATAGTTGAGATTAGCTCAAGCCATAATCTCAGTCCCCACCTCTAAACAGGGAAACAAACAAACAAACGAGTAAACAAAAATTTTAGGAGCTTTCAGGGTGTTCTGCGTTCAGGGCTGCAATGAGGTGGCTGGATACAGAGGGAAACTTACTGACTTTTCCGCTCCTGCATGGCACTTGATATGTGTCCAGTGAGTGAGCTGGTGCTGTCTGCATATCATGGTCCATCCTCAGGCTTTGCCACATAGCTGAGGCTGAGGATATCGGCACGAAAAAGAGGCTATGAGGTTCCTTGTTCTGATAATTTCTTTCATGCCTGAAAGCTTACTCACTATGGGGATGTCTTTATGCTAAAGGATGACATGTAGAGAGGGATTTTAGTGGCCCATTTTAGGCATCAAAATGGGAATTTCTAGCTGCTACGCAATTGCATTCCTGGGAACACAGGCGGCTTCAGAAGCAAGAGCAGTGAACTGCCCAAAAGTCAGAACAGATGGAGAACAAATTATATTGAATCACTAGATGGCAGTAAGGCAGATCGCGTTACACACATGCCAGTAAGGAGGGAAGTGTGGCTCCTAAATGAGGCATATGATTGGAGAGACAGGAAGACATATGGATAGACAAGGGGAGAGACAGATTTAAAAATAAGTCGATGTACAGATGTCCACAGAGACGGATGGAGAGCTAGCTGTCAGGAGGAGCTAGACGAGCTGGTTCTCTGCGCTTTCTTCTTATCAGTGTGTGAGATAACAGGCACCCTCATTTTTGGTCCTTGTTCTGCTTGTGACAGAAGGCCACCATCCATGCCCTGTCTCAGCCCAAGGTATTTCTTGCCAAGCTCCTAGCTCTTTTCCCCTCTCTCATGCACATGCCTTGAGCTCAGCAGCACTAACAGCAGTTCCTGCTGCTCCTGGGCTACCTGTGACTGCCAGCAGAGAGAGGGTCTGGCTGCTACCTTTGTAGATGTCTACCACTGTTTCACGTTGGTTTGACTCATACTACAGGGATTACTGTTCACGAAAGCTTCAGAGAACATGAAGGTGAAGCTAGGCTGGCTGAGAGACATCTTACCGAGACCAGCAAAGCGGACTGGAGCTGCTGTTTCGGGAAGAGCATTGAGCAAAGACAAAGGGATTTTAGGGGTCTCTGTCACTGGCCTGCTGAGGGACCTTCGGCATGTTCCTTCCCTTCTTTGTGCCTCTTCTTCCTCTGACAGCAAATAGGGCTAATGACACCTATATCCCTGGTGAAATGTTTTAAGAACTGTAGGTGCAAATAAATACCTCCGCTGAACATTGCAAGGGCTTGATAAGCAAGCAGCCTGTTTGACCTTGAGGGTTTATACAAGGGGCCAGACACAGACCGAAATGCCCAGCTGGTCCCACTTGGAATATCGGATTGCAGAGGCTAGCCTGACCAGCCTTGGAGAAAAAGTTCCCCTTCAAATCACGTCACACATGCTCTTGCTGACAACCGTGAAATCAATACGTTGCAAAACGATCCCACCACGGCGGTCATCTTGTCCGCAGAGTAAACTGTAGAGAAGATGATTTGCGAGGGCTGTAGGGGTCCGAGCTCCCCATGCGGTGGTGCTGTTGCCGCGCTGCTAGCACGCAGACCTCTTGGCGTGTGGGAGCAGCCCAGACTGTTTGTTTAAAATCTCAGCAACTTCAGAGCATCAAAAATGCATTTGACATTTTTTTGTTATTTTGCTAATTGCTAAGTTCTTTTGGTTGTAAAAGATTCGGAGTGTGGGATCCCTGCCAGCTTCTTCTGGAGATGCCTTGTGCATTTTTGAGCGGTTTGCAGGAAAGACAAGTACTTTTTTCTGTGCCTAAGCTGTAGAGGTGGGGTGAAGTGTGCGGGGGAGAAGCCTCTGTTAGGACCACAAAGTGATTCTGTGGTTGCACTGTAATCACAAAACCGTTTCTTACTGCCTTGCATGTCAGGCTTTGCAGCTTCCTTTGGGTAGAAGTAGCAAAAGGTATTTGAAATACAGGCAGAAGACATGACTCTTCTGAGATCATGCAACAGGGCAGCATCAGAGCTGAGACCAGGACCAGCCAACACAGGTGCTTCCTAGTCTGTGGCCTGTTCCTTCCATCAGGAAAATGATCTAATTGTTCTGGCCCCTACAGAAAGCCACAACCAGGACAGAAGCTATGGGAAGGAACCAGTTTTCCTGTCTAGCTGCTGCAGAAGGAGCAAAAGGTAGATCTGATGACTGGACCCCACCAAAAATCATACAGGGCCATCAGGGATGATGCAGATCCCTGTGTGGAAGGGGCTGCATTGAAACATCTGGACAATTACGGTCCCTTCTTTTTCCTTCTTGCCCACATTTTGAGGCCAGTACTGTGGCCGTAGTGCTGGTCACCCTGCTTTAACATAGTGAAGGGTAGAAACTTTGGCACCAGCGGTCAGTTCATGACATTACGCATGAGGAAAGTATTATCTTGAAGGAATAGATTTGTCAGGGGTGTTTTGAGACTTGGTTAGGAACTTGTTGACAAAGCGTTTTTTGCACTGGAAAATACGATTTTGTTGACAAAGAAATTCTCTGCAGAAATAATAAAGCTATTTTAAGCCTAGGATAGATTTTACAGTCCAAACTAGGTAGTGAGAGCAAGATCAGTCTAGAATAGCCAGTCTCTGCTGGTTGAGACTTGCAATTAAGATAAGGAAGATATGGGATCAGTCCTTTCGCTTGAGCAGATGCTCTATCCACAGATACCGGAATTCAGATTGTACTTGTCTTTGTCCCTCCTTTCAGAACTGTTCCACTTTGTGTTAACTAATTATATACTAATTGGGCCAGAGAGACGCAGTGTCACGAAGCAATTTGATTTTGATGAATTGGCAAACTCTGACAAAAAAAAAAAAGTTTCATTAAAAAAGTTTTCTCTGCTTCCGTGCTTAGGATAGCAGAAGATGAGCTTTATAAACCAGGAGAGACAATGGGAATTCTGATTAATATCTGTCATTTCCTCCTACTTAATTGTTTAGCTGGAAAACTGAATTTAAAAATCAATCCACCTTTTCTTGGAGTCATTAGGAAAGGAGAAGTTTTTTTTTCTTTTTTTTGCTAAGCAAAGTGTATTTGAATGGCACTAAACAGAGTGCTTTATTCTAGTTTTGTATCCTATTTTAAGCACTAGATAGGAGGCCCAGGCCACTTTCCCATTGGCAAGCAGCACCATGGAAATGAAATTGTTTCTAACTATGAACATTGCCCTCCGCTCATCCTGACAGCACATAAGTAGCCAAAGTAATCAGTACTGACTAGAAAAAATGATCGTCATTTTATAGTTTCCTTACTACTCATATCTGTATCCTCAAAGCTTTCTTCTGTGCATCCTCAGATTGCCAGTTTTTACCTGCCCATATCAACTTCACATTCAGTGATGCTCTGGGTTTCTTTCCACGTCAGACCCCAAAGATGAGCTTGTCTGGTGCAATTGGGGTGTCACCTCTGAACATACCATCCAGGCTGCTCTCTACCCTCAGGGCAGATCTGGTCAGGGGAGCTTAAGGTATCATCCAACTTACCCTAAAATAGATGCCTGGATTTGACCGAGTTACGTCCCCAGCTCCATTGGCTTCATGGGCTAAATCTTCACTGACTATGATGGGAGCTTGGACGCTCTGCTCTGAGGTGTGCCGCTACATCGAGGCCATCCTCATGTGCTGTCAGATGTTCACCAGTAAACACATACATAGAAGAAAAAAAGTTAGTTGTAGAAGAAAAAAAGTTAGTTGTTATTGTTATGAAATGACTCAAAGCTGTTCCCTCCCAGGCTACATTTTTGGTTCTGTCACTGGATTGAAAACCGTCCTTTATGCAACCCCAGACAGGAATCAGAGATCCCTTCTCCTACCTGACCTTTACAAATTGCATATCCTGCTTCACTGTAACCTTTTCAGAGGTGCCACGGGCCCCAAACATAGATGTCTGTAATCGATACCATTGCCCTGCTCTGAGCTCAGGGTTTGACAACGGCATTCTCAGTTTCTCCAGCAAAAGCTGCGATGTCGAAGGATGCAGACAGGAGTGCGCCTAGGATAAAAACAGAGACTTAATTGGACCCAAACAGCAAAGAAAGACTGGCACTGATGTCATGGGGCCCAAACAACACCCACTACAGCTTGGGTTCAGCAAAAGAGGTGTATTTTAAATGAAGAAAATTTTCTGACAAGCAGCAAAACTAATGAAGCTTAGTTTCCCATGTGTATGTATCCTCTGCCCCCTAACCTCCCAATTGCCTGTTCATGTACTGCCACCTTCCTTTCAGCTTGTCCCATGACTGCTTCTCTTCTGCTGGGTGAACGGCAAGCTGCTCAGAGGTACAAACGTGCTGATGGGCCAGCCGGGACCGACGTGCTGATGGTCCAGGTAGCTATTGCCCCTGGGAGCAGCTGAGGTGCCTTTGGTGGGACCACTCATTTGGGTGTTTCTCCTCTACTTGACTGATTTTCACGAAACATCTCTAGACCTTTGAACCAGTTCCCACTGATCAAGGGGTGGACAAGCAGTGCTAGTGCATAAGCCTTGTTTCCACAGGATACCAGGTTAAGGCTTGCCTAACTGTAAGAATAGCACCCAGAGAAGAAAAAGAAAAGAAAAGAAAAGACAATAAAGAAAATTTCAAGCTACCTCAGATGACGCAAAGTTATTCCTTGCCTGGGAATACGTAGAGAGCTAATAGAGAAGGGAATGGATGGCGTTCCTCTCTTGTGGACCATAAATCCTTGCGGAAAAAAAGATTCAGGAGTTCAGGAAAAGACTATTTCTGCCATTTTTGATAGTTCACATTAGATGGACCTTGGCTAATTCTTCTTCACTGCATAAAACAAGGTCAAACACTCTCAAGGGCACAGCAGCCTGGCTTGAATTAATTTTCTGTTAATTACTGGAATGAATTTAGCATGAATAAGCAACGGCTATTTTCAGCAGCAAGACTGATTAGACATTGGAGTGAACTGTCCAGGGAAGTTGTGGGGCACCTGCTGCTTAGGAAGGGTAGAACATGCTGCTCCAGCTGGACCAAAGCATCCATCTGGTCTGTGTGCTGCCTCTGACAGCGACCCGTAATGGTTGCACAGGGAAAGATTATGAAAGATCAAGCTGGAATAGACTGCTTTTTAACACCATACCCCCTGTTTTTCACAATCTGTGGCTTCATGAGCAGAAGTGGCATCTAATGTTTTTTCGTGAAAGACTTATGCTTCATGAATTTGTCCTGCCCGTTTCTGAGACATTTATATTTTTTGCCTCAACAACATCCGTTTGAAAACCTTTACCTTTGAAAACCTTTTTTGAAAATCTTGCCTAGACTGAACTTTTTTTTCTTCCTCCCTGGCCATGTTTTCTAGACCTCAGCTGACCATCTCTGCTTACCTCCAGCTCCAATAGGCACATCTTCTTGCTGAGGTCTTCAGCTCAAGGCTGGAAGCCTTTTGGGAGAGTGAATTTTACAGACATAAATTATTGTTCTCGGTGCCCGTGGGATTAATGTAAATTCTGCAGGAACTGAGATAATGTGGTCTAATGTTCTCTTCTGGCGATTTACTCTTTGAATCCATAGCAACCCTTTTAAAACTTCCAAAGATAAAGCGACAAACATATGCTTTGAAAAACAATGGCTACATTTTTCTTAGTAAATTAAATATTCCTGTGAGGCTTTTTTAATATTATTGTTTTGCCACTGAGGCCAACAGGCAAGAAATGACCGTGTAAATGCTGCTAACTCTCTTTCTTACCCTCCCAGATATGATGACTGCATCAAAACTGGCAATGGGGATAGTCCCTGGACCCTGCTAACTTTTAACAGTATGGGAATTATTTGTCATAGTTGTGGACATTTAGCTGTATCTATTAGACTAGGCTTATCAGTGCTGAGTAAAAAGATTGCTCTTAAATATAAAGAGTACATAGAAAATGGCTGTCAAACAATGCTGATAGGGATGAAGCAAGGCAGATAAAGTTTTGTAGAGTTGTCTGTAAGCTAAGGTTTTTAGCCTAATATAAACTAAAAACAGACATCATGGGAAGAAGAATCCAATCAAAGGAAGTCGTCATATGTGAGTGATGCAGAAAGACTTATTTTTCCGATCTGAACAGCTAGAGCCAGCCACAGAAAAAAAACAGGCTAATTCAGATAACTACAGCATAGCTGAATCAGGTGAAATTTTAGGCTGAGTATGCACGGAAATATAGTTATAAATTAATTATATGCAATTTCCATAATTTGTGATATTAGGGATTACAGAAGAAATGGTAGGCTTTTCTCTGGAGACGCTGCAATTCCCGTGCGTGCGGACACACAGACTTTCACTTCCTTGCAGTTCTACACCAGCATCTTTGGCATGAGTTAACTCAAACTATCTGACCTCCTTAGTGTTTCTTAATGTCATAAGACTTATAAGAATTTCAGCAGGAGTATTTATTCTGTTTGTTATGTTTATAAATTATGCCACTTATAAGTCTAATTATGATTTTTTTTCATGCATCATTAAATTGCACTGTTTGATTGGTTTGCAATTAATGTTTTAAGTAGGCATCTTTCCAAATCAGTTCTTTGCAATTCCCTGTTTGTTTGTTTGTTTTTTTCTCAAAGTCTCAGAGTGCTGGTTGACCTGGGCTAAAACCGCGCCAGGGTAAGGACAGGTGCCCTTCAGTTGAGGGTACATCCCTGGGCACTGTTTAATTTACTGACACAGAAATATCTAGTGTTCTCCAAAGCAAGGTTGAACCTTTTTGAACCATGAAACTGAACCTTTCTGGCCATGAAAGCACCAATTAAGGTGCACAGATTAGAGTAATTCCTGGTTCTGTAACATATGTGGCTGCAGTAACAGCAGCCAGCCTGTTTGTCCATCTTTTCAGACAGGAGGAACTTGGCACACTGGCTCATCACCCCACAGCCCAAAACAGCAATAATAAGCAGTGGGCCATGGTCATCACTTGCCATATCTTGTTGCCTCTGAAACTCAACACCTGCCTGCTTTACCTGTGTTTGAAGTCCGCTCTGACTGGTCTCCTCAGGGCATTCAAGAAAAAGAAATCCTATTGCTAAGAATGATGCCTGTGGCATATACGTTAAGCTTTGTCATCTTTGGCCTCATCTGGACCTGGCCCTTCAGTCTGTGCTGCCCAGGATGCGTTGTGTTGTTGGAAACAGGAGCGAGACGTCCAACAGCAATGGGAAAGAGATACGCAGGCTGGCAGAGATGTCTTCAATGGGTTTGTTCCTCACGTGCATCCACAGAAGTGGAACAATGAAGCAGTCCTCCAGGAAGCACATCTCTGGCTGACCCGGAGGAGTGTTTTGCATTTGTGTCAGCTTTGTAGTCTGTAGGCATTTAAAGCACTTTGCAAAAATTACCTCCTCGACACCAGTGTGCTCCAGGTGAGGTGAGGATTAGGTCCATTTGCAAAAGAAGAATGGCACAAGCAATGTATTTGCTTTACGCTGTCTACTGAGTAACATCATTTTTAAACATAAACCTTCCAAAGACATCCACTGAGAAGAAAAAAAAGAATTAGTCAATCTCTGAATTCAGTGAATTTGCTGAGGTGGACCATAGCTTTAAAGAGAAACCCACAGAATCACAGCATAAAGGCATTACATGCTAACGGCTCCAACGGGACACCACTGGCTGAATTATTGAGCCTATCAGGAACATAACCGCAGGTACTGACTGCAAAGTCTGCCTTGCAGCCAAGGTTCTCCATGTGCAACATATGCAGCTATTTCTTCTCCGCCATGCTGAAATGCAGCCACCTCTGGGGTGAAACGAGTGGGATGTTAACGGTGCAGAGGAACGCTGCCTGGCAATTCAGGTCGGCACCGTTATCATTTACGATCATCAAGGGATTTATGGTTGGCAGGAGGTGCTTGTCTGTCCTGGAGCTTGACCAAGACGCACGATTGACTCTTCCTATAAATACCATTGATGGGGAGCCCCACAGATGGCGTCTCTGATAAAATAGCCCCAGCACTCCTGTGATATGGTGTTTAAAAAGTGACTTTTTAATTACTTCAGGTTCGTGGTCGGCAAAAAATTTAAGGACGTACTTAACCTTCAATGTATACGTAAGTTCTATTTGCGTTGGCTGAGTGTCTTAATAAAAATGTCAACAAACAAAGGATGTGGACATCCTCCATACCCCTGTGGCATATTATTGCTGTTATTTATTTCTACTAACACAAATATTTCTTCCTTTCCTTGGTCATCCTGCCCTGTCATAACATGCCTGTGGCTCTGTGCAAAGAGAGTCGAGACACTTGTTTAGAATGAAAATCACTTGCTTTTATGCATGTCCCTGTAAATTTCTGTTTTGTTTTTTCCTCCTTCCTTTTTCTATCTTTTTTAATAACTTCATTTTCAGGCACCCAAGCTGTCTGGTAATTATGCTGTCTTTGATAAATATTTTTACTAACCACAATTTGTAAATACCTTGCCTGCTCTAACCGCCTACAATTCATCATACTGGCTTGGGAAGCCTTCACTTTCCCTCTTCTGTGTGAAATGAAGAAAAACAAGGAAGAAAATTCAAAGCTTTATTTTCAGTGTGCTATTAAGAATGGGGCTAAGCTTCGTAGATGCCTTTTTGGCACGAGTGTGACTGCTCAGACTTCCTTTATCGGGATTTGTATTTTGTCTCCAGGCTTTTGTACCTATCCCCGAATCTCCATATGGTTTTCAAGGCTCTTGAAGACCTATTTAGCACAGTTTTTATTCCTTGGTTTGATCCCTATTGCATAAACTATGCCAGGTTTGATGCTGGAAGAAAAGTCCAAGCCCCATGGACTTGTGTGATGCATAGTGAGACCATCTGTGCTCTCATCCAGCGAACACACCTCCGAGTCTTTGCATTTAATTTCATGAAAGTCACTGGGACTAACACCAAAGTTAGACATATGTATCACTCTCAGCAGGACTGCTGGTAAATACACACCCTACATTTCTGGTTCATGTTTAAGCCCCATATCAGCCAATAAATGTATGTGCTCAAAACTGAGAACCACAGCTCAGTGCTCTGCTGAACAGGGCTGAATTCATGTGTGAGGTTCAAAAAATAAATCTCAGATACTGATGAGCGGGAAATGCCAGACAAGATGAAATGCCTGACTAGGTCATTTGAGCATACCAACAACCTCTCCTTGGGCCCTACAGCTGTCTCCCATTCACTTGCATTTATTGACTTCTTCTCCCTACCAGGGAGACACGAGCACTGACACTTTCCAGATGGCAAAATTGCTCCCAAGGGGTGTCTGGAAGTGTGGGAAATCTTTTTTAAGTGTCTGAGATAAAATAATGGGCATCCAGAAGCCTTTGTCTCAGTGACAGCTGTGGAGGGCAGAGCGCCAAAAGTTACTTACCTTCTAAAAACACCTCAGCACAGGAGGTGTTGGGGAGCTGTCTAAAGTCCTGAGCCAAGCAGATTTTAATAGGTACATTATTACTAACTTTGTTAAGTGTGGTTGATGCTGTATAGTGGTAATAGTCTCCCTCCCCCGTTTCCTGGCTCCACAAAACCAGCTCTTCTGATTGCTGATGTCTCCGTCTTTTTGAGGACTGGTGACCTGTGATACTTGAAGATCTTGAGCTCCCATCTGCTGAGAAAGTAGTCTTTCTAAAACATCTCAGACTGGGAAATTATTAATGAGGACACTAAGAGCCAGTAGCCTCTTTTGCAAATGTTGCCTTCTCTCGCCTGGATTTTCACATTCACATGCAAGATGCTTCTTCTGTATCTGAACGATCTTCTGAATAAAGCTGTTTGAAAATCCAAGGTCGTGCAGTGTTCTGGGCTTTTTATTCTCCTTTACTTTAAGCTTGTGCAATACAAAGCGGATCTGATGCTCTATTATCTGAATGATTCTCTTCTGTCTTGACTTTGTTCTCATGTTCCACAGATATCAACATTTTGACAAAGAGCAGGGCTAATCCTCACAGTCTTCAGATCTCTATAGCTCTGAAGGCAGTAGAAGACCTCTGTAGTGGAGGACAGTGGGGGTCAGAGAAACCGGCCCAGAACGTTATTCCTTAGAGCTTATGTGGAGTGATCTGTAGCTAAATAATAGGGTACAGTTACAATACCTGCTCTGCACTTTTCCTCCTTCAGCTGGATGCTACTTTGGACATTCTCCCCCAACTTCTTTCTGTCCTACCCAAGAAACAGATCTCATTAAAGAAACTTCATGGAGGCATGGGAACCAGAGGTTGTTTTAGAGTTTAACTTTCCTTAGGAGTCCTTTCTCTCATTGTTCCCTGCCAATAACCCATATTTCAACTTTTTGGTATCCTTAGCCCTGGCTCTTCTTAGATATATCCTTAATAGCTTAAGGCTTAGACTTCATAGCGGCTGCTGGCAAAGCATGTGCCTTTTCTTGTCTGTGACTAACCTAATTCTTGAGCCAGGGTTAGAGCTCCGTTCAAATGAGTGCTTTCTATGTCTGGAAAGCAGAGAAGAGGAGGAGCTTTCAAAGGAGAGCCTGGCAACAAATCCAAGAGGATTTCTACCACCGGTCTGGTAACCAAGCACTCCCAGAGATACATCTAACCCTCCCACAGGATCCAGCAAGGCTATACAGAGCTTGGTGCAAAAACTATGCCTTGAACATCTTCTTGGCCTCTCTACCTGATGATCCTTCCAGTAGTACATTGCTCAAAGACAAATGCCACCCACCCTTCACTGCCTGATGAGACTGATACCCACCTTTTGCTCATGGCCATGCTGTATTGTCGCTAGAGACTTTCCTGTTCAGAGTGTAAAACATATGAAAGATGCAGGGCTAATAAGACAGAGAATGAGATTCTGTAGTTTCTAATGATTGCACCCATGAAGCTCCATGTTACACAGATTCCCCCTGAGTTAATCTAGCACTTCCTGCACACTTGGGAAAGATGTTTTTTCTCTCCTTGATTACCAGCTTTTGATTTTTCTTCAATTTATTTCTCTATGTTTTTATTGTTGCTGTTACTGTTGCTTTCCCATGAAGCACTAAGGTATGTCCAGAACAGCAGATAGGCTCTGGGATGGGAGATGTCAGATTCCCACTACTATTAGTCACAACTGTTGTACTACTATTGGTTCAATGACTATTGTTTGAGGTTAGGAAAGAATTCCTCTTGGGTCATATTGCAAGAGTTAGAGCCCAGACTCATACCGGGAGAATTAGTAGGTTTTCTCCCACCTTCTTCAAAAATTCAGGGTGTTAGTAGCTTCCCCAAGGTCCTTTTAGATCTAAGGGATTCCCTGCTGTTGTAGGGGTATAAGCACTAACAGTGCCCTTCACATTTCTTCGTTCTCTTCCCCTACCACAGTTTACTTGTGCCTTTTGGCCTTTTACTACAAAGCTTAAATTTGCTGTAGACTGCTAGGGCAGGGGAAGAGGTGACCTGGAACATGGGGTAGGTGATCTGCGGATCACTCTGGACTGAATACCTCTTTCATGGTGCTTTTGACTGTGTGGGACTTGGATTAGCAACTCAGGTGATCCCTTCCAGACCAACGCCTTTAACCTTGACCCTCTCTAGAAAATAAAACGTGCTATATGAAGTCCCTCGTATCCTGAAGACTCCCTGTGGAGAATTTGGCCCCAAGCATGTGCTGGGTAATTTATGCTGACAGTACTGTTGCTTTTGTTTAAGCCCCATGTGGCTTTTAAGCCTGCAGCTGAGACCATGTGTCCTCCCTAAATCATAGCGGTGAGCTATAAAATTGTTGGCAGGATTGTGGGCTCTTTAGAGATGTTAGCCAGCTCTCTACTTTTCAGGCAGCAGGTATTATTTAAAGGCAGAGCAGTGAGTGCACTCCCTGCTAGACTGCTTTAATAGAGGAGGGGGAGAGCATGTCTGTATCTGCATGTCTGTCCATGGATGAAGAATAGGTATGGGGAGAAGTGTCAACAATGGCATTCATAAGGCTGAAGGAAGTAAGACTGGTGGGATTTCTCTCCTAAACAAATCTCCCCGTTGAGCTACGCCAGAAAGCTAGCAAGGTGCAGTGTGGCAGTGGCACTGGGAAAGTCTTGCGGGACAGCACCTGGGTGATCCATCCCACACCCGCAGAGATGGGGAGCAACGGTGTAATCAAGCTATCATGCCACAGTGAACCTGGATGTGTTGCTATAACGGTGCTTTGTGCCAGCAGTGCAGGCAGAGTCCTACAGAGAAACGTCAGGGTGCTATTTTGCACTTTTTTTTTTTTTAAATCGGGGTGTGAGGTCACTTTCTATCACACTCTCATTTCTAGGGTTCAGTGTCTGAATGGACGGTGAAGGCAGCACATGCATCCTCTGTGTGTCTGGTCCAGCAGATGCGAGAATCACTGTTTTTTTGACTAATGTGCATGCCTTAGTAGCTGGGAAAGAGTAACCTGAGCTGCTTCTCACATTGGTGCACCAGAGGAGCCGATGGAGCTGGAAAATCTACTTGCTTTTGGCCTTGGTTCCACAGAGACTGTGGAGTCGAAGGGAGCTGAGCGTGAGGACGAGGGTGGCCAGGCAGAGCAGGGAGGTCAGACAGAGGACAGGCCACGCTGTGCAGGCAGTGCTGAGACAGTCGCCTGTGCAGGGGAGAGGGCAGCCTGAAGGAGCATCTTTCACCCAAAGGGAATGGGTGGAAAGGCACTTTGCAGCGATTAATTGCACTCCCACACAGAAGACGTTTCCCCTTGAAGCCTCCTTGGGGACTGCAGTGCTCAGCACACGCTTTGCTGCGGACTAAAAGCTATTGCTCCCTTGAGGTGAGAGTTCTTTCGCCCTCCAACAAGGCAGATAAGTGTTTGAAAGCACGTTTCAGGCTGCACCGCCTTTGTTTGTCTCCCATCCTGGCTCCTGAAGGTGGTAGAGGCACTTTGGATCTCACCTGCCGCATGACACCAGGTGGGAGATCCAGGGGAACACAGGCAGCAGGGATCGTGTAGGGATCAGGAAACATCCCCCCATCAGATACCAACCAGTGGCAGAGGTCACAGGAATTCATAGCAGAGTTATAAACATTTTGCACCCATGGCAGGACTTTGCTTTTGGTCTAATGGCAATAGGAAAAGCAATCAACAGCTTTGCGCTAAACACAACTCTATTTCTACCTGCTCTCCTTCCTTTCCTTCTAGCACAGCCTCTGGTCTCTCCTTTTGCATTACCATTATTGCCAGTCTGGGGCAATATATATGATATATTTGTAAAAATGAGGCAGGAAGAGGATGGAGTGCAAGAGAAGAGCAGCACTACAGTGAATTGTCACATTTTCTCCTGATAGAAATCAGTAGGAAAATAAATCCAGAAGCAACCTTCTGGAGAAAAAAGGGACTGGGGATTGAATGGAGCAGTAATAAATAAATAAATAAATAAATGAATGAATCTGCAAATGCATCACAGTTTCCACCATGTCTTTTCATCTGAAATGACTCACCGAGTGTCTATTGCACTAGTAGCTCACAAATTGCTGGTGGAGAGTGTTTCCATGAGTGTTGGAGCTGCCAGCTTTTAGTACCTCGAATGCACATCTCAATCACATGGATTGTATCCCAGAGCTGACTGGAGAGCCACCCTCTTACTTTGTCAGTATGCTTCTTTGTGCGGGTTGCGTGAGCATAATCTCTCATTTTAGAGCGTCTCTGGGGTAAATCCAGGTAATTCACTCATTTGAAAATTATCTCCTATGAGTCTTTTAGCAGAACTGCTCTTGCCAATGCTTCTGACAATGAAGACATCCGATAAAGGTGTTAAAAAAGAGCAAAGGCATGACAACAGCAATATCTTAAGATAGGAACATTTGCAAATCAGTAAGGTGGATTATTCACTCTTATTTTTTGCCTTTCTCTCTCTCTCTTTTTTTTTTTTTTCTTCCATTCCTTAAACTCTGCTAGATGTTCTGGGATCTAAGGTGAAAAACACAGGCTTCAGGCTGCTCAGTACCTGGTTCACCTGAGCAAAACCTACTGGATGGAGCAGGGGATATTCTACCATCTTCAGGTAAGACATTCTTGGAGTTCCCAAATATGCCAAATGATTGGGACTGGCTTGAGTTGTGTAACTGTAGACATGCTACTTAAAAGTGCAATTTTCCTACGTATCCTAAGAGCTGGATGACCTACATGGGCGGGGGGACTATTCCAGATTCACCCTAACCCACAAGAGAAAGGCTGAGAAATCAAGAAAAAAAGGTCCAGAGTTGACATAGCATGTGCAAATCACTCTGGAAAAGCTTTAGCAGAGTCAGGATGTACAGAGTAGAAGTAAGACTGAGAAGGGACAGTCTCATGCGGTTAGTGACCCTCTCTCATTCTTTGTGACCTTAGCTATCAAATGTTGTGTCTATAAAACCATCAGTCAAACCACTAGGCATGCAGACTATGGGTCAGCTGAAAAGGGCCATGCAATAATAGCTAGTCCTTATTTAGCATTCCTCAGTAGTTCATCCTGAAGTATTTTAGTGAGGAGGTAAGGTTCACAGGAGGAAAAATTGTTTATGAGACCGAAAGATGCAGCTGGAGCACACTATTGAGCTTTCAGGCACAGGAGCCCCTCATCAGGTCTGAAAAAGAAGCAGCAGGCTTGAATGAAAGTACAGCTGAGAACAAAATTGCTCCAGGTTATCTTGAGGGTGTTAATTGGAGAGATAATTTGAGAGGAAATGCATCTTACACTTGTGGAGCACACAGATGTGTTGGTAGGACTGGGAAGTGATAAGGTTATTACCCTGCAGGACAGAGAGACAGAAGAGAAGCAAATCTAAGATTATTATCGTTCGTTATGTATGCTGGGAAATAATTTTCCTAAGGTTTTCCCACCGGCAGTGAAAAATCTGAGAGTAAAACTCAGGGCCTTGAGGCTCAATTCGTTGCTTCTGGGATTTCCCTGCTACAGAGGTAGTATAATTGTAGCACAGTCGCCCTCAAGTGCGAACAAGGGAACAGCAAGGGAGCTGTTGGCCTCCAGTCTTCTGACCTTCACACTTGGATACCTGATGAGGTTTGCTCTGCACGGTCAGGAGACTTGCTATAGAGGCCTCCCCTGTATGTTTTTGGTAAATCCCACTTACAGAAACTAATAAGGTAACACAGGCTAGGACCATGCTTTGAATAGGAGGTTGGATTAGATGCCCCCTGAGGTCCCTTCCAACCTGGATTATCCTATGATCCTATGGTCACTCTGTAGCATAGCTTCTTCTTGGAACCAAAAAAAGACTTACAGGGTATGTTCAGCAGCAGGGTAAGTCAATCGAAAAGAGAGTGTTTGTCTTCTGGCTTTTACTGTCAGTAGTTTAAGGGCAGTTGTCTTATGATTTGATTCTAAAGTCAATATCATCCATCCTGTTAACTTTTATCTGGGCTTGAACCAGGGAGCATTTCCATGTCGGCCCAGTGAGCCGACATGGAAGCACTGTTACTCCCAGATGAAATCTAGGGAGATTAATAGTGAGGAGGAGAGAACTTCCCTCTCGCCCTTGACTTAGGGGGCTTAGGGTAGAAATGTGGGTATGGTCACTGCGAACCTTGCTTTGCAGCTGTCCTTTCATAGCACTCTTCATAAGCTTCCATCATGAATCAGTCCTGATTTGTCTTTTAGAGAGAAATCTGCTGCCAGTCAAAGAATTAATTGCACTGGAGGCCTTCAACAACCTATGCACTAATGAGGCAGAATTTAGACATTCATGACTTAATGAAAACTGCAGTAGAAGGGCTGGCCATGTGCTTCAAGCAGTTTTGCATTGAAGGGAGGAGCATTTGTTCCTGGTTAGGACATCAGTACAGGGAGGATAGAGTGGAGTGGCTTGTCACCATCTGTCAGTTCACACTGGAGCACAGCCAGGGGAGCTAGGCAGTTAATTAGAAATAAGAGCTACTTCCTTTCACACATATATATGTTTATGTATAGGCATGTGTGTATTGCCATTAGTGGAAGTATCTCTTTCCTTCCTAATTAGATGAGCCAGCCAAAATGTTGTTGGATGATATTAGGTCTGGAGAACTTGCTCAGCCACATCAATCTGCCTTAGCTTTTTATTTCTCTTCATGAGCTCCAGGACAAACCCAGGGAAACAGAGCCCTGGAGCAAGGTATGATATAACACCCAGGTAAATTACCCTTTGAATGGGCTTGAAGACAGTGGCATTGGACTTGAGAAGCAAAGCCTTGCCATTTGTGTTATAGGGGTTATTCTGCTTCCTGGCATCAACAGCAGACTGTTGTTGTCTCCTGCAGCATCCTATAAGCAGTGATTGTCAGTGTGCCTTGCTAGCAAACATCATCAGCTTCTCCCAAATGTGTATATTCTGTCCAGCTAGCCACCTGGGATGGCCACTCCTGGAGGGAAAGGAGCTCCTTCTCAGGCCATTAGGATTCAGATGATGAATACAGACAGGCTGTGAAATTTTGAATAACCAGAAGTCTAGCAGGGTTGCCCACACTTTGCAGACCTGTGGGCAAGCTTTCAGTTATCCTGTGAACAAAATATGCTGCGTCCAAAACCTGTGGGTCCTGACAGAAGTCTTCTTGTGAATTTTGCAGCAAGGCCTTTCAGCGTTGCTGTTCCTGCCTCTCCGTCCAGCTTTGAGAGAGGTGACAGAACAGAACATGTACCTGCCCAGTAACCACTCCATTTGGTGGTCTGACATTATTAGTTAAAACCAGAGATGAAGGTGGATTTGCTTTTATGCTGTGAGCAGGTGCACATGGTCCTCCACAGAATTTGCCAGAGTCTGTCAGCTTGATTTCTGCTGTCTTTTGTATGTGTCACCACAGGGAACTTTCTGTGCGACCTCTACGCTCAAGTCACTGAGGTCCTCTGAAAGCTAGACACCCTGCCTCAGCTGGTTTAATATCCTAGATTGTTTCCTGCAGTGACAGTGGCGTTTCACTCTAGATGACTTCAGTGGTGCTGCCTCTAGATGACTTCAGCTCCAAAGAAATCTTTGCCAGAGGGGAAAACTGCTGAAAAGCTGAGGAAGATTTTTCCTCCCATGATATTGGTATTTGTTTTGCCTTATTCCTCTTGCTTGACATTTAAATATTGACATGAAAGGAAAAAAAAAACTCTTTAAAAGAGAAAGTTGAAGAGGAATTCACCTGGGTAAATACATTTTTCTCCCATGAAGACATCTCTGTGAGGGTCAGGCGGTGGAGTCAGTGGAGCTTAGGAAGCCTTTTATCTCACCCTAAACCGAACGCCTTCATCCGACTCGAGGGCTTACACCACTGACTATTGCATGAGTCTCTGTCGACGTTAATGGGAGCTTTGACAGCAACTCAGATGGTGACACCTTCACTGTACACCTGCAGGCCATGATTCAGCTGCCCAGACATCCGACATCTAGAAATAGCTGGGACGTGCTGGTGTGTCCCACTGGTCCTCCAGCCTCTGTTGCAGACGGGCACAGGTTTCCCCTGGACCCCATGTTGAATCATCTCTTCTCCTGCAGAAGTCTCAGATGCCTTTGGGAATCTGATGTTGCACAAGAAGCCAGTGAAAGATCTGTTTCACAAAAAGTCTTCGATTCCTTTGACTAAGCCCAGTTCTGCAGAGTCGTGGGAGAGTCTCTGAGAGAAGAGAAGGAAGATAGCAGCTGTCCTCAGATTTCTTATTCCTGTGGAATGGCGTCTTCTCTTCTTTCTCAGACGTCAGCCAAACCTTGGAGAGTTTAAATCTTTCCTCTCCTTCTGTGTACTGGAAGATATCTCTGTGTCCCTAGGGCTGAGGTTCTCCTTACTCCTGCCCTCCCCCACCCCGACTCCTAGTTTCTCTCTTTTGCAATGACTTCCTTTCTGCACCAAGAACTTTCCAGTGGACCTCTCCCAACCTGTTCCCAGGTACATCCTTTTCACAAAACCTTCTTTGTCTTTTGGGAAATGACTCCTAAAGGAAATATGACATGAAGAAGACACTGTGTCTGAGGCCCCTTTGTGGTCTGTGAAGTCTAAAGGTTCTGTTTTTCTAATAAGCAGATGAAAGACCGGGACAGATGTTTAACATTCAAATGAAGCAAGTCTCCATCCTTCTGTTTCTTGCAGACATCAGTGTGCACGTGTAGATAAGAGATGAGCTAAGGTTTCACAGCTCACTTGTGGAATGACTCATCCCTTTAACTACAAACTAGCCTCCCTGACCTTTTCTTCTTGCTTTCTCTTGAGTGCCACAGCACAGTCTGATCTCTATGCCACCGTGAGCAAAAGTAAGCAGTGTCTTTTGGTGAAAATGCTATTTGAGCTGTGGCTGCACAGTTGTCTCCCCTAATCTCATGACGTATTCCAAAGATGCCCCTTCTTCTTGAAAAGGGTCTTTGTGATTTAGAGAGGACTGGCAAGCAAAGTCCAAGTCAGCACCTGAACCTGCAGAAGGAAGAAAAGAATATCTAGCAAATTAAGATACTTAGACTGAGAACTCTAAAGACTGGGAAAAGTGAAGAGTCAGAGTCAAGAGTCCCTGGACTGATTCACTGCTATGCTACCTCCACTCTGAGGTCCTTGTAAGTCTATTGAAAGCAGTGATGTTACTTTGGCGCAGAGCTGGAATAATGTAAGGCTTATTCAGCATGAATATTCCAGCAAAAAATGCTTCTTGGCAAAAGCAAATATGAAACCCAAGCAGGAGACCTCCAGAAGAGGATGAATAAAAAATTTCGAAAACTGGCAGTTCTTTGGCAGAAATGAATACAGGAAGTAAAGATTACCTGTGAATTTCCTTTACATTAAAGCATCAAAGTCTTCAGGAACAGAACTTCCTAAAATGGAAAAAAATATTATTTGAAGCCACTTGCCTTTATTCATCAGTGAATTTTGAAATTTTCTACCCTGTTAAAGTGTTTGGAATAACACCAGATTCGCCCACTCTGTACTGACATTTAATTCATCCTGTTATATGCATTACGCCACCACTCCAGCTTTTTCTAGGATATAATGTAAGGAACATATATACAGATTTAGAAGAATATAGAGTCATATACACTTATTTTTAACTGTATATGTATTTATAATTATCTTAATTGTGAAGAAAGTTAAGCACACAGTAGACCAATAATGGCTTCCTCTGCTCTGTAAAAATGCCACGAACATCTCTTTCCTCCTCAGTGAAGAATGCAGATTTGTGTGGACAGCTAATTAGGCTGGCAAATTTTCTTTTTTTTTTTTTCTAAATTAAAAATAAAAAAGCTGAAAAAAAGGAAATGTTTTGTTTCTATGAATTTATTTTTAGTGATGAGTCCATTTTAAAGTTATTTTTCCTTTCAGTACAAAAAATATAATTGAGAAGAAGGTGTGAGGCTTCCTATAGTGTTAAATGAAATGCATGACTGAGATTTAATTTGTTAGGCTTTGGAGTTCAGTCCTTCCCCTCACCCTCAATTCCCAAACTGAATTATTTTTCTGAATTCCCTTAGAAAACCAAAAACATTGAATACTGAATGACTCACCTGCATCTCTTCCTTGAAAGCAGCACTTAGCTTCCTAGGTGGGATTAAACCCCAGTGTATGGTCATTTTTAAGAGTAGGAGAGCTGATCTCTTCCTCAATTAGCCAGCAGTGCAATGTGAGAAGCAGGACATGGAGCTGGGAAGGGTACAGAGGTCTAGGCAGGGGGAGTGATGAATTTTCTCCTGAGATGCTTTTCCAGCATCCGATTGCTGGCATCTAAGCCTACAGCTGCAGAGCAGTGGAGAGGTAAGGCTTGGGGCAGACCTCGCCAGATAGACACCACTCAGTCCTGAGCAGATAGTGTTGGTGGGTTGGCATCACCATCACAGGTTTTATGCTTAATGAGGGTAGGGGCAGTGCTGCTCACCAAAAGATGGACAGCTGGACTGAGGAGCAACATCTGATAACAGCCAAAGAAAGAAGGGATCATCAGGAGATGATGAAAAGAAAGACAAATCTATTTGGAAGGAGTTTTTTTGGGGGAGGAAAGGTACTGGGTGTTGGAGGGTGAGCGATTGGAATGAAAGACAAAGATCCCACCTGGGGAGGAGGATCAGAGGGGAAAGTGGGAGAAGGTTTCAGACAGTCAGACCACATCGTGAAGAAGGTTGCCCCACGATGAGAGCTGAGTGATGTGAACAAACTCCCCTGGGCTTTCTTTTTGTTTGGTGAATCATCATGTTCTGCTGTTTGCAGATATTCTCACCATCAGGATGTGCAAGAAACTCAGATGTGGTTTGCTACACAACTGAAACTATCCCATGCTGCATACTGAGCAGAAGGCAAATAACAGTGTTTTCCATAAAGCAGGTGGGAAATTCCGTCTTACATAAGAGGATTTTTGCTGTCCTCCAGAGAGCTCCATGACCTACTTTCCTCAGGATTGTCACTGGAACTATTCAAAGAACTTCATATACATGTCTTAATTTGCAAGTCGAAAAGAATAGAAACCTTGCTTTCTTCCTTACTGCACATTGCATAAAGCTTTAATAGTGAGCAATAGCTTACATGGGTTTGATTTTATTACACTTAAATGGGTAATTCTCGTGTCTCCAACAGTGCCCAGGAGGACTGAATAGAACAGAAGTGACTGTACTGCTGTACAAATGGGTTTTTGAATTCCTCTTAGAATCCCGCAGCCTGGATTGTATTTAATAAGTCAGGCACTGTAAATATAACCAAGAGATGTGAGGAGATTCATTAATATTTGCAAGACGCTCAGGTGCCACTTTCGCAAATGCCATAGGAGGACATCACAGACAGGAAAGAACATGGGAAAAAAATACCCTGCTTATGTCTCTGTCCCTCCTCTTGCTCATTAGTGAAGAATGTTCTTTACCACAAGAGATCCCCAGACATAGCTAATGAACTAAAGACATTTCTAATTATATCCCTGGACTGTTGTGACAAGGAGATATAGAGTTGGAGCTGAAAGCCCATGTCCCTAGCCCTGCCTTTGAGGATGGTTTGTACCGTCATAGTGTCTGCTGGCTGCAGGGCAGAGATTTCTAACAGTGTGCCACAAGCCTTGCCACAATGGGCAAACCAAACAGTAGCATGCTGTGAATGCTTTGATGGGCAGGTGAGATTGCTCAGGTGGCTTTTGGACACCGTTGTGTCAGTCTGGTGGCTGAGACAGCCTGGGACTCATATGTCCCAGACCATCCTGAACCTATTATCACTCTACTGCTCCCTTCCCAGATGATGCTAAGCATGGAGATCTTTCCAGTGACTATCTCCTGTTCTTTCCCCTTTCCTGCTGCATCACATTTTAATTGCTTGTTAATTTCGCAGTTCAGCCACTTTCCACCCCTGCTTCTTAATCTATCCTCACTGAACTGAAAGCCTTGCACAACGTCTTTTTCCAGTGAAGGTACCCTTTTCCTACCCTTCACCAGGGTTGCTCAGCTCCCTACACCTTCATGAAGTGACAGACTACATGCAGTGCCCTTACAATCTGGGCAAAATCACAGAATCACAGAATTACACAACGGCTGAGGTTGGAAGGGACCTCTGGAGACCATCTAGTCCAACCCCCCTGCTCAAGCAGGGTCCTCTAGAGCATATTTCCCAGGATTGTATCCAGATGGGTTTGGAATATCTCCAGTGAAGGAGACTCCACCACCTCTCTGGGCAGCTGGTCCCAGTACTCAGACACTCTCACAGTGAAGAAGTTTTTTCTCATCTTCAGATGGAACTTCCTGTGTTCCCGTTTGTGCCTGTTGCCTCTTGTCCTGTCGCTGGGCACCACGGAGAAGAGATTGGCCTCATTCTCTTGACACTCCCCCTTCAGATATTTGCACACACTGATCAGATCCCCCCTCAGGCTTCTCTTCTCCAGGCTGAACAGGCCCAGCTCTTGCAGTCTTTCTTCAGAGGAGAGGTGCTCCAGTCCCCTCACCATCTTTGTAGGCCTCCGCTGCACTCTCTCCAGCAGCGCCATGTCTCTCTTGTCGTGGGGAGCCCAGAAGTGGACACAGTACTCCAGGGGAGGCCTCCGCAGGGCTGAGGAGAGGCCGAGGATCACCTCCCTCCACCTGCTGGCAACACTCTGCCTAATGCAGCCCACGATCGCTTTGGCCTTCTTGGCCACAGGGGCACATTGCTGGCTCACAATTAACTTGTTGTCCCCCAGCACACCCAGGTCCTTCTCTGCACAGCTGCTTTCCAGCAGGTCAGCCCCCAGCCTGTCCTGGGGCCTGGGGTTATTCCTGCCCAGGTGCAGCACCCTGCGCTTGCCTTTGTTGAACTTCCCGACGTTCCTCTCGGCCCCACTCTCCAGCCTGCCCAGGTCCCTCTGCATGGCACCACAGCCTTCTGGTGTGTCAGCCACTCCCCCCAGTTCAGTATCCTCAGCCGACTTGCTGAGGGTGCACTCTGTGCCTTCCTCCAGGTCATCGATGAATACATTGAACAAGACTGGACCCAGGACTCCACGCCTCCAACTAGACAATGTCAAAAACCTTACTGAAGTCCAGGGAGACAACATCCACTGCTCTGCCCTCATCTACTCAGCCAGTCCTTCCCTCAGAGAAGGCTATCAGATTGCTCAAGCATGGGTTCCCTTTGGTGACTCCGTGCTGACTACTCCTGATCACCTCAACCAAGGGAGAGTCTTCCTTTCTCCAGACTTCCTCTGTTGTCCCCACGCTCTGGAATTCCTGAGGACTGGCCTTAGCAGTGAAGACTGAAGCAAAGGCAGCATTCAGTAACTCTACCTTCTCTGTATCCTTTGTTACCAGGGCACCCGCCCCATTCAGCAGCGGGCCCACATTGTCCCTAGTCTTCCTTTTGCTATTGATGTATTTGAAGAACCCCTTCTTGTTGTCCTTGACATCTCTTGACAGATTTAATTCCAACTGGGCCTTAGCCTTCCTCGTCGCATCCCTGCACACTCTGACAACGTCCCTATGTTCCTCCCAAGTGGCCTGTCCCCTTTTCCACATTCTTTACACTTCCTTCTTCTGCTGGAGTTTTGCCAGGAGTTCCTTGCTCATCCATGCAGGTCTCCTGCCCGCTTTGCTCGACTTCTTCCTCAGAGGGATGCACTGCTCTTGAGCCTGGAGGAAGTGATGCTTGAATATTAACCAGCTTTCTTGGACCCCTCTTCCTTCGGGGGCCCTACCCCATGAGATTCCCCTAAGTAGGTCCCTGAAGAGGCCAAAGTCAGCTCTCCTCAAGTCCAGCGTTGCAATCCTACTCATTGCCCTGCTCCCTCCTCGTAGGATGCTGAACTCCCCCATCTCATGGTCACTGCAGCCAAGGCTGCCCCCAGCCTTCACATCTCCAACTAGACCTTCTTTGTTCGTTAGTACAGGGTCTAGCATTGCACCTCTCCTTGTTGGCGTCTCCACCACCTGGGTCAAGAAATTGTCATCAATCCTCTGCAGGAACCTCTTTGACTGTTTGTGCGTAGCTGTGCTGTCTTGCCAACAGATGTCAGGGTGGTTGAAGTCTCCCATGAGAACCAGGGCCTGTGATCATGAGGCTACTTCCAGCTGTCTGTAGAAGGCCTCATCCACTTCCTCTTCCAGGAAGATCAGGTGGCCTGTAGCAAACCCGCACAACAGTGTCATTCATGTTACCCTGCCCTTGAATCCTTACCCATCAGCTCTGAAAGCTGAAAGCTCTGAAAGTGCTCTCATCCGCCCCGCACCATACATTCTCATTGCTCCCTCGCATAAAGAGGAACTCCAGCACCTCGCCTTCCTGGCCTGTCTTTCCTCAAAAGCACATAGCCATCCATGACAGCATTCCAGTCATGTGAGCTATCCCACCATGTCTCTGTAACTGCAACGAGGTCATGGCGCTGCAACTGCACACAGATCTCTAACTCTTCCTGTTTATTCCCCATGCTGTGTGCATTGGTGTACAGCCATTTCAGAGAGGCAATTGAGCATGCAGACTTCTCAGGGGAGGTGCCAGAGGATCCTCCATAGCCATGTCCCATGCTGTCTTCCCTGACTGCATGCACCCACTGGAGGCATCCTGACTCGAGCAGTGAAAAATCTCCAAATAACCTACCTCAGTTGACCTTGCTTTCTCATTGTAACTTTGACACAAAGTTGTGGAGGTTTCTCAGACAGAGGATACTGGAACAGGCAGACGACTGGCCTGAGGTAGGAGAGCTGGCTTGACAGGATCTCTCCAAGAGATGGATCAAGATAATTTGTGCAAGTGGGCTTTGATGAAGCTGCTACAGTTGCTCAAGGTCAGATATTGGATCCCACTGAAAAATGGATGGCTGTTATCTTACCCCTGTCCAGGGGAAGTTTAACATAGTTCCACCCTGTCTTGTCTTTTTTTAATCAAAATGAGACTGAAATAAAGAATGGTTAACCACTAGTAACCTCAAATTTGACAGACTGACTTCTGTAAGAGCCTGAGTAGAAGTAGACAAAAGCTTTAGGGCTTGGTCCAAAATGGGATGGAATCACTGCATTCATCAGTGTAATGTATCCCTCTGATTTGTAACATTATTCATTATTTGCAATTTGCTAGTATTCAGTGTCTCCAAATGAGACCAGACGCCGACAGTGAGTTTTCATAGGCCTGGCCAGCACACTAGGATGTAACCAAGTAAGAACTGTTGTAAAGCACCACCAGAGCTTGGGATGAAACATCCAAGCGTACAGGGTCTTTGTTCAACATTAAATAGTTGGCAACCAGGAGACTAAGTCCCCTCAGCAAAGCATTTCCCTTTGCACCAAATATAACAGCCATATAATAGGCAAAGATTCATACATACATTTTTAATTAAAAAAAAAACTTAGTATTTTGAGTTCATATGAGCTAAGACTTGTTGAATAAGGGGAGGGGAAAGCTTACTTCAAATTTGTTTGCTGCTGAATCAAAAAGTCCTTCCTTCTCAAATGTTTAGACAGCCTTAAACCACCACGTCAGAGAAAGTGGAGAAGGAGTTTGAATGTAAGTTTTCCAACCCAGAGGTGACCTTTTGGGTAGGAGAGGCATAAAGTAACTGAGGATCATAGTACATATTGGTGAGTAATCTCATTACTAAAAACCATAGATGCTTCTGCTTCCACAGCTCCTGTGCATCATACCTGCAAGTGCGACTGAATTCTTTTGAGATCTGTCACCTAGAAGTGGCTCTGACTAATCCTCCCACAACATAGTCACAGTTTGCGTAATGAAGCTAGCCAAGATGCAGTTTTCCCTTCCCTGCCGGTATCCTGATCATGAGGATAACCTCATCTTGAGGTTTTTACCCCCACCAAAGGTGCCTGGCTCCTTTTGGGTTCCAAGAGATGCTGGGAGAAATGGTAGAGAGGAACTAGTTTCTTCTCCAGTTAACCCTATATGGATTTTCCTTTTCTCCCCCTATCAAAACCCTAGGTCTCTTGGGGTGATGGAAAAGATACTTGTAAAAGAGAGAAGAAACAGCAGCTGCCATCAGTGTAAGTATTAAAGCCAAGGAAGTCTCTAAAACCAAAAGATGACCAAAAGGTCTAAAGGTGCCTCAAGGCTTAGCTTTATAAAGAACAGTGAGACATTTGGAGATTGGGGTGCAAGGAGAAAGTTTAAACAGCTACCACCAGTCCTCACTCATCCAGGGTTATAGGTTGGTATGAATAGGCAATAGTGAGGGACATGTGCTTGATGGATGTGGGCCTCAAAGGAAGAGGTCAGAGGGAGGTGAGACCTGCTTAATGCAACCTGGATGACCACAGTAAGATGTCAGGGGAGGAGCGCAAAAGGCGGGTGACGAAGTGATAGATGAGGACAGAGCAGATGTATTTGCTAGAAGAGGCAGGGAAGTTAGCGCAATATACCTGCCAGGGATGTAACCCAGGGAGTACCATTGCAAGTGGGAAGGGAATGGAAGTCGTGCATTAAAAAAATTGTTTTATCAGTGCTATACAGCTGGCCTTTTTGTGGAGTGCCACACTAACTTCCTAGATCATTCATTATCCCAGGCAGCAGCAGCTAGGTCCCTGAGCTGAATCCATACCAGCTAGGACTGGAGTGGGATGCAGTAGACTGCATTAATGGGGCATGATTCCTGGACACAGTGGCAGACCGAGACTAAAGCTGGCTTCCCCCAGCACAGACATATCATGCCACAGGAATATTACAGCCAGCTCAGAGCTGGTTCATGAGATTGGTCTCCATCCAGGAGGATCCCAAAGAAACTGGCTGAGTTATCACTTCTATGTCTACAGAGAGAAGCTGCTGCCCTCTGCTTTGCGATGCACTTGCCTCCAGCATAACCTGTGACTTCAGAGTCCTACTCCAGTTGACAGTGTTTCACTGGCTCTCTGATTCACTTATTTCCTTAAAAAAGGATGCTAGAAAGTGGAAGCCAGTGTAAAAAAAAAATACCATGACTGTTATAAAGGGAACTTTCAGTATATTAAAATGTGGAATCCCATTCTGTTTTTAGGGATAGCTATAAATAAGGAAGCAGAAATTATATACGTCTTTGGATTTTTCTTTTCTGTTTAAACTTGGTTCTGTGATCAGCTTTACTTATTGAGTCTCTGTGGGTGACTAGTAAATTCACATGCATTTTCTACAGACTGTTAGAAGAATGCTTCAGAGAGCCACTGCTTCAGAGCTGCCCCCTTTTCAGTTCATTGTTAATCCTGCTGTAAGATTTCATTAAGCTTTAGAAAATACCTGCTTTCAGTCTATTTCTCTTCAGCTCCCGGCTGGCTGTGAAAGAAGAGCAAAAGAAACCATCACAAGCTCTTTGTTAGTCATGAGAGAAGTTATTTTATAAATTCAGCCCAAACTGATGAGTTTGGTGCACAAGGGAAATTATTTCTCCTTTGAATATTGTTGCAGTCATTTTTTTCCCATCTGATCTCTCAGTTGTAAAGGTTGAGGTCCCTTCCTTCAGTTGAACCTTATGGGGGATAAAATAATATGCAAAGGCAGCTCAGATGTTAAGATTTTCAAACTAAAAAGTTATTCAGGCAGAAAAATACTTAACCAATGCAGACTGGCTCAACTGATTAAAAAGCCAAAGTTAGTAGCATTATACACACACACACACACACACACACACAAAACATCAAAAAAACAATGCTGTATTTTTTTGAGTTTTTCTTCTGTTATGATTGTTGTTTGCTAATTTGACCACAATTTTTCTGCCTTCCTTTATCACACTGTGTGTTTCTCATAACTCTCTTTGAGGATGTACTCTCTCATTGCTTGTTTCTGGCCATCTGGCCATTGCATTTCACCACTGACTGTCCTCTGGAAAGCAGGTCAGAGGAGCTGCCCTCAGACACTCCTGGGCTTTTCTGACATGGAATTACATTTTGAGATTAAGCTCTATGTAAGGTCTCAAAACTCATTCCTTAATTTCATCTTCACTTACTAAAAGTACTAGATTTGCCCTAAATGTATATTTCCTCTTTTTTTTTTCCCCATCCCTATTAGTGATTTATACTTCAGGTAACATTTTGTATTGCAAGAATGAAGCATAAAAATTTGTCTTCCTTTCTCTAATACAAGTACTCAGGAAGAGACGAAGAGAGTAAGAAAGCAAAGCACCATGAGAGATACTGTCTATATTTTTAATGCAAAGGACTGTGGTCAAAGCACTAAATACTACGGTACCTAGTGTGTCATATTACATATATAGACATTAACAAAATTTAGATAATTAAGAGCAATATATTCTCCTGGGATGCCAGTATAGGAGATGTTATTATTCTCATTTCACATCTGGAGGAATTACAAACTAGAAGGTTACACATGGAAGCAGTAGTAAATGCAGCATTTGTTTCCTGCTGTCTGAGCAACAGCATATTGATTTTTTTAGCTTTTGAACCTATCGAACTAGTGACTAATCCTGTCTTTTTGATGAGTGAAGTCATAGCCATTAGTGGACAAACTAGTTGTTGACAATTTTGCTGCTTAATTTGGAAAATTAACAACTTTATTATTAAATAATACCATTTATTTCAAAGTCTACGTACTCACTACTTTCCTTTCGTGGTTTATCATATGAATCTTTAGGTCTGAGCAGTGTTAATCCCAAGGGTCTATCACAGATAATCCTTTAAGAAGGTTTCTGCAGTGTATTATTTTATTAACAGTGATCTCTAATATATTATTATTGTACTTTCTGTATTTCATGAAGAATTAAAAACCTCTACAACAAGGACAGACCCACACAGGCAGATGCAGCCATTCAACGATAGGAAGAAATATGGATTCTCAGGGCTTCTGAAAGCACATCTCTATGGGTGATGGGAACTCTAGACTTGTATTGTTCAATCTCTTTTCACCTTTCTACACATCTCATATTAAGCAACTGCACAATCTCCCTGAAAATCCATCAGCCTGAAAGGTTAAGAGATTTTTTTTTTTTTTTAAAGAGTCAAAAAGGAAAAAGGAGGAGGGTGTAAGTAAGTTGCTAGAGGTTCACCGCTGTTAGGAAACAAACAATTAAGAGAACATAAATGACAGGAAAAATGGACATGAAGAGCTGGAAGGAAAATTAACGAAGGTTAGGGAGCTTTCTAAGTCAGCCTGGAGGAGAGGTTTCCTGAGATCTGAATGCATCAGCATGACCTTTCAGTCCCATGCGCTGCCTACCCTTCTCCAGTCTGTGGTCCTGATGCCTGCAGGAATGAAACAGCAAGGCCAAGCATCCTTCTTTTGATGTCAGTGGTTGCTACTGACTTTGGTATGGATAATCCTGCTTCATTGCACTGATGAGGGAAGGGAGGGTTGAGTCACCAAGGTCTTGATACCTGTAGGGACAAGTGACACTTTGTAGCGATTTTGGAAAGAGGGTGGTTTCTTGCAATCCATGAAATACAGAGGAGTGGCAGGAAGACAAGGCTTCAGGCACTGTCTCCCTCTCTTTTAAATCTTTTTCTTAAGATACAGTATGCATGCCCTTTTACAGAACACATCCCGACTTTGTGAAGAAAGGTCATGTTATATAGATGCACAGGACTCCTTTCATCACTTCATCCCAGCCTACAGCAGATGACCAAACAAGGTCAGATGAAATGTACCCCAGAAGTGCTTCTTTTCCTCTGCTAACCTTAAAGCGAGTCTGAGGTGATAGGCTGAGATGTAGATATCTACCAGGTAGGTGAGATGAACCCTGTCCCGAACGCCTGAGCACTGCTGAGTACAGTGGATCCCTCACCTTGGCTAAGGTTATTCAATACTATCATATTGCAAATAATAATGGCTTGTTTTGGGGTCTTCCTTAGCTAATGACTGATCTGCTTTCCCTGGAAGGCCAGGATGAATCGATGTCAATTGATACTCCAGAGGGCTGGGGAGAAGATAAGACGAAAAAAGAACGAGCAGCTAGACAGAAGTCAATATTAGGGGCAGAAAATAGCATAATGGGCTGGTGCTGGACTCCAAACCTTCTTGCAGTCCTTTGTAGAGGCACAACAGTGCGCTATCTCTTTGCTTTTCCGAGGCTGGAGCTCTTACCAGGGCAGGAATGCTCGTATGTCATACATGGTTCAATATTTCCTAACTTCCAGAATACATTAGCTGTTCTTTCATCTCAGTTCTTTCAGTATAAACTTAGGAGGAAAAAGAAGAATTCATGCAAAAAACCCCCAAATCTACTGTTGCCTCTTTGGTACAGGTTGAAAGGGCAAGGCTATGATTAGGTTTATACATGGAACATGCTGATGCAGCTCAGGTGAGCCCACGTATGGGCCCTTCTGGAAACGAATAAAATAATTAGTTTCCTGATATATTTCTCAAAATGGATGGGTTTCGCTTCCAATCACCATAGAAAAAGCAGGAGGTCCACACAACACTTCCTTCGGCTCCTTCAGAAATGCAGGAAGATTGTTACATGTCTTAGGTCTGTGAAACTCTCTGATTTCATCCTGTTTCATAAAACATCAATGATAAGTAGTCTTTTCCTTCCATAACTCTTGTTAGAAGGACATCTGCTGCACATAGGTGTGACAGAGAAGATAAGTAATAAGGCTGACTCGGTTATGGACTAAAGATAAGAGGGATAAATTTCTGCCATTCTGGTTTCCTCCATGTTTGATTCTCTTTGACTCCAGATTCAAATCTCCATCTTTCATAGGATGGCTGCAATCAGTAAGGTGGGGCAAAAGAGTTTTTGTCACCTTTCCTGTTCAGACTGTGTTATTGTACAGGAAATAATTAACCTAGGCCAGAAGAACAGGGAACACAGCTTCATGAGCAGATTATTCTGCCACTCCCATGATAGGGAAGACCGTGGGTTTGTGTTTTGCTTGTTCCAGTTCAGCCTAAAGTTAAATAGCCCAGGCAACATCAAAACACCAACATGCCCAACCAGACCATCTGCAGGGATATGAGAAAAATCATCAAGAACTTTAGTAACAGAGGTTACGTCTATGTAGGTAAATTAAACCATGTCAGACAACGTTCCTGGGCACTGAAATTAGGTTTTCTATACTCCTAAATTGTAGGAATGGAACTTGGTATGATTTTAGTTCATATCAGCACTCTCTCAAACAAATCTTTGGCGTGATTCAGGACTTAGAATGGGTCAGAGACTCTTCTCAGCAGGCAGCATGGATGCCAGCCTGCTTTGGAGGGTAAGAGAATTTAATAGCACTAATAAGGGCTGTCCCACGCTGCTGGCCTCAGTGCCAGATGTTTCATCTACTAGCCTAGGCACAGTCTTAGATTTTGGAGAACAAAATCCTCCTTTTCCATGTAATCCCTTCTTGCTTTTCTGCATCTTCCCTGATTCCTACATGAGATAGGCTTGAAGATCCCTGAGTACATCCCAGCTGGCGGTGCCCTTTTGGAGAGGTGGTATCGCTACGAGGCAGATCAAGAGCTTGCATCATTAGTCTTTCAGCATGCATGCGCTCTGCTGCATTAACCCCATTAAATAGCTATGCTTAGTCCAACTCCTGGCTTGTTAAGCTGTGTGATTTAGTCATGCTGTAGAGGAACAAGATACTGTAAAATCACTCTCTTGTTGGCAGCTGAATGGCTTTTCTGAAGGTCTGAAGGTCTTCTTGCTTGTAGGATCAGGAGTGCTGGAATGGCTGGACTGGACTACATCTAGCCAATTTATTAACGTCTATCCAGCAACCTGGCCAGACCTATTTTTTACTGAGTAGCTTTTCCAACGTTAGTTTAAATTCTAAGTGTATTTGCCACTGGCTTTCTTAGCTGGTACAATAATTTACTTTATGCCTACCTGCCTACCAGGGTATATGATCATTTTGATTTTAAAATCAGGGCCACAGGAAATTCTTGAAAACACCAAGAATAAATCAAAAAGGAAGTGAACAGAAATAAAGAATTTCAAAAGCAAAGACCATTATAGCCCCAAGATAGCGTATTTATATATTGTGGAAAGAAACGGGCTGCAAAGTTTTCTGATAATTATTTCCTTGCTCCTAGAGGGGCAAAAGGAGGAAAGACATCTTGAGGTCTGTCCACGAGGGGAGAAGGAGAAAGATACATTTCCTGATCTTCTGATATTGGAAAGAAACTGGATGCAAGTGTTGCAAACTTTGTCAAAGGAGAGGGCTGGGATGAGCAATGACATAAAGCCACAAATCACTCTGAAGATGTTCAAGGCAAAAGAAACCTGCTCCTAGACTGACAGAGAACAACTGCTTGCGTTGTGTTATTGCTGCAATTTCTCTTGAACTGTAGAAATGTGAGATGTTTCCTACCTTAAGTGGCTTGGGTTTCAAAACAGCTCCTTCAGCACAGTGTGTTCTGGAAAGTTGTTTTTCCGAGTCTGCAGATGCTGATGAACTCCCCTTGCCTCCCCATAGTTTCTTTCCTCTAATTTTTGTTTGTTTACCTGTTTATCTGAGAATCGTCTTCAGTAAAAGCATCACTTCCAAGATCTTATTAATCACCACCTGAGAACACAGCAGGCAGGCATTCATCTACTAACGTCCTAGACTGAGGGAAAACGTCTTTCCTCAGAGCTGGGGCGTTCCTGGATACATCTCACATTTCGATGAACTGGTGTTGCATAATTTAAAAACAACAACAAAAAAGACATATAAATGTTCCCAAATGGCCCACAGGAGCCAGATCGCATCTGTCAATGGCATGATATATGACAGGGCTCCCAAGGAAGCATTCTGGCTGGATATTCCCCCTCTGGCCTCCTGGGAGCCCATTAAAATGTCCATTTCTCTCCAGTAAGTATAAAATTACTGATCTGCATGAAGTTAGATAAGGCCTTTAATGACCTGATTTCCCTTTAAAGTAAGCCCAGCTTTGAGCAGAGGGTTGGGCTAGAGACCTCCACAGGTCCCTTCCTACCTACTGTATAGCCACATACACCAGACATAAGAGGGATGCCAGAATTTGTTTGAGTTCTAGACTAGAACAGTACTTCTTGGCCTTACATTGAAGCCCAACCTCCAATTTTATTCATTTATTTTTGCTGTATGTCTCACCTCCCCAGCTAATCTTCACAAGCATTGAGAACCAGAGCCCAGTTTACATGGGAGGATGCTTTAGCTCTTCTGCACATGCTCTATATCCTTTCCCTCCCCTGGTGGCAAACTAGATTTTTCCTAATATTTTCAGTGTAAGAACAGCTGGGCATAGCCGTAGTGGGAACTTAACAGCTTTGATTCTTTACTACAGGTACCTTTAGAGACAAGACTCACACTATGACAAAATGCAAGGTTTGTCCATCTCAAAGGGAACTGGCTGTACTTGGGGTGATATGTCCATCAGTAATTTCTTCTTTTATGTTTTTCTTTCTGCTTCTATCAATAGGGAATGTTAAATTTTCATTTTTTTATATTTTTTTAATGACTCATCCTCTGTAGGTGTGAAAAGGAGCTTTATGCTCTGCCGGGAGATATAATTTGTGACTCATGTAACCGTGGGCTATATGCTTTTGGAGTGATAATTAAAAGGAGGGGGTTGGAGCTACCCAGGTGCTAGGTAAGTATGAGGTGGAATAAAGAGCCTTATCCTTCTGTTCAGCAACTGACTGATACAGTGAAGAAAGGCTGAGTAGGTAAGAACACTGGCTGAAACTAAGGTAGGCTTTGAACTTTTAAACATTCCCTGCTTCTCCTTGGGTTTGATGCATTCTGTCTAGAACGCCCAATTGCATACACCAATTAAGTCTATAGGTCCAGAAATCACTACAGCTATATAAAAAGGGTCTGATGTGGCAGAAAGGGACGATGTTTCCAGTAAAACTCTTTTAGCTATTCTCCAGACCTGCAACTAAACAAAGGGCTGACTTGAACCCAGACCTCTCATTCTCAGCAAAATCAGCTGGTGACGTGAATATCATTTAGTTTTCTCTATGCACAACACATTCAAGGTCCCTGCCCAGATAGGAACTATAAATATAATTTGCTCAGCTTGGCTGATACAGGGAAGCTTTCCCTTTTCCTGGTAGTCTCTTTTCTTGTTAAAAATTGAGACCTGCTTAGTTCATAGCAGATATTCACAATGACTGAAATTCACAGGTCCTGCAGAACCTGCAGAAATACCTTGAAGCCTTGTTGGCTACTGTTAATTGTGTTTTCCTAGGAAGAAAGACAGAAGTAAAAGCATGCATCTCCACCACTTCTGTTGAGTTTAATATTGTTCTTCACGTTATCCACTTCTTTGTCTAGTCTGCTTATCTGTGATGCAGCCCAGAGATTTTCTCAAATTACTCACCTACATGGAAACCACCTTTGGTAAGGGGAGTGTGGCCCATCTTGCCATGAGTGAGACCGCAATGCCGGTATTTGGATGTTTTGTTGGCATGTGGGAAATCTGGAATCTGTTCCTTGCTCTGTTACAGACCTTCTGTGTAATCTTAAACGCTGCTAAAGGTGAGAGTCACATCACTAATCTGAGGATTAGGTGAGTTTATGACTGCAGCGACTAAGGCGTCTCATCTCAGCTATTTGTTTAGGCTTCCTCTGCAGATAGATCATGGAGAAGATTAGACACTTCTAGGATCTCATAACCTTATTGAGCATAGCACAGTGACAATTGTGCCTGGGTAGCTCTGAATTTGCAAGTCCAGCTACATACTCCAGCAGAACACTTCATGAAGACATCAGCTTGAGCACAGAAACCAAATAGCCAATGCTAGCATGACAGTGTTCTGAGGTAATCATGTCTTTGACCACAGCTTATCATCTCTGAGTGACATGTTGATGTTACTTTACCGCTTCAGGCTCCACAACTCACTTGGTCTCATATCCAGTGGATATAGACACAGGTACTACACGAAAATTGCTCAGATATAGGTGGAGATTCAGGGCTCATGGCTGAAAACTCTAAGCTAGGGAGAAAATACTTACCTGCTTTAGAGAGCTTTGGAGAGTCAAGAGGACCTAAAGAAAGAACCCAAACACAGACAGACCTTTTCTCCAGTTTCAGCTTTCCATTCCTTATTACAAACCCTTGGATCATCTAAATGTTGTTTCTCTTCCTTTCATCTGTGCCTAGCTCATCAATGGGAACAAACCCCAAAAACTTTTAGCTCAAAAATACAACCATCTCCCACCTCAGTGTTTAATCTTGAGCTATCAGAAGAGACTCCTTGCTATCACAAGAAGAAAATTTGGATAAAAAAGACAAGGCACTTCTAATTCCTACTTTTATTTCAAACTGCAAACAGCTGAGAGAGTGTTTGGTCCCACTATGCTGTTTGCGGGCCAGGGACTCTCAAGGCATGCTGTTGTTTTGGTGATTTTCAATCTTTTGTAAGAATGTCTTACCCAATTATGGAGTTCTGGGTTTTCTGTAGTTCAAGGCATGTGGCCTTTTCTGGAATAAACCTCTAGTATTATTCTGTTGCCTGCAATTTGGGAGAAACTGATCTTGACGATTTACGCTCTCCTCTAGTCCTTTTTTCCTACTGTGTGGTCCCAGGTACATAACTCTCACATGTATGGGGCAAACAACAAGTAAATCTATGAAGCAGAAGGACCCAAACCAGTCAAGTGATCTAATTATTATTGAAGACCTTTTAGTCTGATATGAAATTTCCTGGCTCCCCAATACCTCCACAAAAAAGCAAAAGCAAACAAAAAAGCCCCCAAACAAACAAAAAAACAAAAACAGAAAACCACCAATGACTTTCAGTGCAAGCGGATGAACTCTAAGTCAGTAAGTATATCCCAGTAGAGAACAACTAATTCTCTGATCAGAGCACTCAGTGATTGTATCAGCTCAGAAAAGTGTTTCAAGCTCCTCATTTTAATGTCTTAGCATACTGAAAAATGCATTAAAGCTTTGAATTAATACTTGGCTTGGGCTTTGAAGCCAGCTTGAGATACCCAGCTCAGATACCTTGACGACAAGTATGATTTAAAAAGCCTAGAAAGAGATGAGATATGCTGGTAGAACCTTCTAACGTTGCTTGAATTTGTCTTCTCATCACCTTCACTAAAAAAAGCTCAAGAGGAGAGAGTGGCTTGTCTTTCTGCTTGACAGAATATACTCTACTAAAACTTTCTGATGATGTTAAGGTTATTGAAAAGGATTTGAATGGTAGCTGTTGGTATACCCACATAAAGGTAGGCAGTCTTTCTCACATATGACATGCGTGATGGCATGCAGGTGTGCACAAGTGCACACATGCACACAAATTATTCGCATTCTAGTTGTTCTTCAGACTACAGGACTTTTCAGCAAATTACTGTGTTAAAAGCAAATTGCGCACTGGATGAGCTTTGGCAGTTTTTCCTCTGTATACTCAGGGAGAGGGGGAGGACGTCTCACCATCCATGAGTAGTGAATCATCACGGATTAACAAATTTGGCTGCCAGAAATGCAAGCTTCTGTCCCAGAGCAAGTCACCACATCTGGAGTTCCTTCTCTATTTGTAGTCAGTGGAATTTAGGACTGCAAAATTGTTATTGAAAACTCTATAGAAGACTTACACTATGGAACAGAACTCCATTATAGGGAAAGGTGAGGAATTAGATAGTCCTTAGCCAGCCAGCCACAGAGGGATGGGGACTCTGGAGCTGGGAGACCCGGGCTATGTCTCTACTAGAAAATGAAACCTGCTTAGCAATCACTCTCTTGGGCACGCGCCAGCTGGCACAGAGCAACGTTTTTCCATACTATTTAACTCTTCCACCTTCCAGAACAAAGTATTCTCATCAACATTGCTTGCTGGGAATGATCTTTGACCTGCACTCACTCCTGACCCATGACTGAGAACTGCATAGGAGGACAAGCTTTTGGGACAGGCTGTTCTAACAACTGAATGGTGTGGAAGCCAGCGACTGGGAGCTGCTCATAGGACTGTGTAATTTACTAATACAGCGATATCTCCAGGGATTAATCCTTTTTTTAATGATGGGATTCGACCCTTCGTCATCCATCCACCATGGGAGATCTGTACCCCTTCGAGTTGCAGGATACGGAGCAGGGGAAAAGAGTCATCTTAGCTCTGTGTGTTCCTACTGCTCCTTTAATCCCCCTGCACCTGGAGATGAACCCCATAGCTCTCCTACATGCATATCTCTCTCTCTTTAAAGAGCAGTGTCTTGAGAAATGAGGCTGAATAAATCTACTGCGGAAAAGTGAAGAAAAACGAAAACATTTGCTCCTGTGTCTGTATCTAGGCCTCAGTTTTAACCCGACAGGAAAAGGCCCATTCTCCCGCACTGACTACAATTACATTTTCATTTGTCCTGACTTAGCTCTGACCTGTTCTTGCTTAATGGGAAGTTAGTGTGGCGAAAAAATCGATAAAGGCATATGAGAGTAGCTTTTGCCTGCTTCTTCTACAGAGAATTCATTAACTCTTAACACTGCTGCCTTACACCTGAAATGCCTTTAATCCACCATCCCTTCTGATAGATTTTCCCATAATAACCATGTCCCGTTCACGCTGCGGCTCTTTGATCAGCAGCTGTTGGGAGGGTCCCTATAATTCTTTGATCTTTTTCATTTCAAGCAATTTTTTTTTAGGGTCGTTCTTTCTGGCACGTATCAGGAGAGAGCAGCAATCTCTCTTGTCCAGCATCCTCTGCCTAGGCAGGCGCTTTAGAGGAAGGTGGAAGGCACCTAGCTGAGGAATAAGCTGTCTTCTGGTAAAGCTATCTCTGGTACTTACAATCTGGCTCCTGCCATGAACCTGGAATCCCTGACAGGACAGTTAGATGCTTTTTAAGCTTGTCTGCAGTACTTCTGGCTGTCCTAGAGAACTGATTTAATGTCCAGACCCTTTTTTTGTTTAAGCGTCTGATGCCAACCAGCTATTTTTGTCACACCCATTACTGGAAAGAGTATCTAGCATCCCGTTATAAGCTGTGGGGAAAAGGTGGCTTAGGAAAAAAAAAAAGGAGGTAACAGATTTAAGTCAAGAAGAGGCATGGATGCTTTAGAAAAGGAGGGTAACACTTGCTGAGAAATTATCGCTAAGCTCTTAGCAGGCAATTTATTTCTGCCTCATTTTTCCCAGGTGAAAAGGACGATAATTCTGCAAACTTTTCAGAATTTTTGAGATTTAGACGTGAATAATCTCATCAAAAATTTAAACAAAACACTGTTTATTGCTACTATGGAATAAGATATGCATCATATACCAGCAATACATAAAAGTGAAAATGAAATTCAGAATTGTGAGAGAATTTTCCCAAAGACAGTCTTCCTCAGAAATCCTGTTTTATAGAAACGCATTTCAACCTCCGTTCCTGTTCTGGTTTACAGCAAAACCTGTTCTTCAAATGTAGACATTTCTCACAAAACAGAATTTTGATGTTTCAACCGAGTCTAATAATAGCCCTTACATTGCTTTGAGTGGGCTATGAGGATAAATACTCTAATAAATAGAATATACTGTGTTACTCCAGTGATAGGGGCCAGAAAAATATCTAAAATAAACAGACTTTTATAACAGTGCAATGCTGCTGAATTTAGCCCTTTTCATGTGCCTAATGCACACCGGCCCAGATTCAACCCACCTGATTTTAAGCAGCGAAATGAAATACCTACACTATGGGCCTATTCAGCTTCAATCAATAAATGATGAGTGCCTTCCAGGGACAATTCAGCTCGTAGGTGTCCTGACTTGCCATCTGGAGGTCCCTGTTTCTCATTATCGATTTCAGGATGACTCACATAAATGCTGGTATTAAGAGTCTACTTTTGGACAGGATGAATGTAAACTTCTGCTTGGGTAAAACCATCATTCAGACATGAATCAACTGCTCTCTCACTTACAAATAATACTACAGCCATTTGCTAATAGCCATGCAGACTTCTTATGGGTTGAAGTTGGTCTTGGTAATAATTTGCCGTGGCTTCCTAGCAGATGGGTCATTACTGTGATTGATACGGATATCACATCATCAGGGCTAACTTAACTAGACTATTAAAACTAATTGCTGGTCAGGCTGAGCCAGAAACAATTAGCAAGAGACCCTGATTGTGTCAGAGGGGATTTATCCTTCTATCTGCTCGAAAGACATCATGGCTTTCAACATTTCTGGAACCTTGTTTGAGAGACAGCCAAACTGAAGGCTGGGCAGGGAACTTAAGGCAGTCCAGTATAATAATAAAGTTAAATGAGCGAACTGGTTATATCTGTCCATATTTATTTAGTTAACTTTATTCTTTACTAGAATTTGGATTGCGAAAGAATGCTGGGAAAAGAAACCACTGTTAAGCTGAGCTTTGGCCTGTATTTGAATTTTGCTGTGCTCCACAATAAAACCAGGAAGAATTGCTGGTCTGACCTCTGGAGCAGGGTCATCTGCCATTAGACGTGGATGGTCTTTCATGCATAAAAGATCACAGAATCACAGAATGGTTTAGGTTGAAAGGGACCTCTGGAGATCATCCAGTCCAACCTCAAGCAACGTCCTCTGGAGCATATTTCCCAGGATCACATCCAGACAGGTTTTGAATATCTCCAGCGAAGGAGACTCCACAAGCTCTCTGGGCAACCTGTTCCAGTGCTCAGGCACCCTCACAGTCAAGAAGTTTTTCCTCATGTTCGATGGAACTTCCTGTGGTTCAGTTTGTGCCCGTTGCCTCTTGTCCTGTCGCTGGGCACCACAGAGAAGAGACTGACCTCATCCTCTCGACACCCCCCCTTCACACACTTGTACATATTGATGAGATCGCCTCTCAGTCTTCTAGATCGCCTCTTAGTCTTCTACTGAAGATGTTCATGTATATTAAGATATTCCATAAGGGTACATTAAGAACCTAGAAATAGCATTGGTCTCCTGGTGGGCTACATCCCGTGTCCTGCTGGCAAGGGTAACCATAACTCTAAATCCCTTTTTAAATAAACAAACTTCCTCTTTAACATAAATAGTGTGTGGCCTGATTTGTCCAAATGAAAGGCTATTCTAATCAGCTGCAACCTCCTTCTAATTTCTCTCTTGCATTTGTATGTGGCTAATTTACATCTATTTGTTCTTTTGCCAGTAAAGTCTTTTAGTTCAAATAGTTGTTCTTCCCTGGTGCTCCCCTTCCCAGTGTATTTATAGACGGCAGTCACATTCATGCTCAGCCACTGTTTTGTTCAGCTACATGAACTCAGCTCACCTAGCACCCTTTTACTAAATAGAAGTTGTCCTTTCCCCAGTAACCCTCATAGTCTTTGTTGCACAGAGTCATGTTGGAATTTGTTCTTTGTGAATGTGGCTGGTGGGAACTGCACACGATATTCCACATAAGGTTGTACTTGAGCCTTGAAAAAAATTACATTCATTCTTTATCTCCTTCCAAAATATCTTATAGTGTGCTTCCCAGAGCTGCATTTGTCACATTACTCTGACTAAGTGTGAGTAACTACAGTGGAGGTATCTATCTTGGAGCGAGTTACTCTAACTTCCCTTGCCTGCAAAGAGAGTGAGTCAATAAAGTCGGTGGAGTTTAAGGCGCTATTTATTCTTCTCATCTAGAAGAAGACATTAGCATTTGGTCAGATTATTCATGTTCTTAACTCTATCAATATATTAAATAGATCTTTGTTGACTAAAAAGAGAACTTGGGGTGAGTAGCTCAGGTGTGACCACCTGTGCTGCAGACACCTAATTTTAGGTGAGGGAGATTTCACCCCACTGAGTTCCATTAACTCCCTCAGAACTTTCTTCTCCACCTTTTCCAGGTGACTAGCTCTGTCTCTAGCACATGTGTTCTTGCTACTGCTAAATTTCATCCTATTTCAAATATTGTCATCCTCAAGGTCACTTATTTTTCTCTTTGTGACAGCTTGATCCTTATTGCCAGGGAAAATGCCTTCTAAATTTATATCTCAAGCTAAAAACTCTCCTGCTTTTTGCATCATCATCATTAACGAAAATATTTGATAAATTCAATCCCGGGACTGATCTCTGAGCGAATTCACTAGTAACCCTTTTCCAAACTGATATTTCTCTGACAGCATTATTTTTCTTTCATTCTGGCCTCCTCCCTTTTATGCTACTGGTATTGGTCTTGATCTCCTGGAATAAACAGCTAAAGGGAGGGTCTGCCTTCCTTAGTGGTAACACATTTGTGCCATTTTTAACTACTTGAGGAACTACACTGGAAAACTCAGACACAATTTAAGCTGCAAGTGCAATGTCCAGGAGCGCATTTTGCTCTCTGTGTCTCTGATCCCTCTCCTCCTCCTTTTTAATTCACTTGCTCGTTGTCTGAGTGCGGTCTGGAAGGGAAAATGCAATGTCCTGGCATGGAGCATATTGACCTATTACAGGCTGGAGAGGAGATAAAATGAGAATGTTAGCAGAACAACAACATTTGGGGCTGTAAGGGAACTCTGGAGGTCTGTTGCAGCAGCCCACTCAAAGCACGGCCAGCTTGAAGTTACTTTGAACTTCAGTGTCAGATCTGGTTGCTCAAGATCTTGTGTAGTCAAGTTTTGAATATCTGCAAGGATGGAGATCACACAACTTCCCTGCTCCAATGTTTGCCCACCCTTATGGTGAGTTTTTTTACTGTAATACCAAATGAGAATTTCTCTTATTGGAGCTTCTGTCTGTGGTTGCACGTCCCTTTTGCTCTACACCTCCAAGGAGAGCCTGTCTGTGTCTTCCATTTAAGCTCACATGAGGCAGCAAAAGGTAGTGAATGGTGGCTCCTAGGCATGGCATGTATTAATACACTTCAAGCATTGTTCTGGAGAGATGGACACAGATCTTTATGATGGGAGAGCTTCGTAGAGCTGTGGGCCAGAAACACAGCTTGAACACGACCTGTGCGTTTCTCGGTCAGGATAAAAGGTTTCATACCCGTGTCAAAGTCCTGATGCTGCTCACATGCTCCAGTTACATTATTTTTAATCTGAAGCATCACAGTTACCACCCACAGCTGAGTTGATCTCAGGTTGTCCGCAATCAGTAGGAGACTTTGAACAATGGTCAGCAAACGGGGCTTCATACCGTGTTTATTCATACACCTCATTTTAAGGAAAGGTACAATAAAGACATAAAAAAATAGGATAGTTCTGAGACACTACTGCTCAGAGAGGGAAGGTTATTAGAAAAAAAATTCTTAAATTCATAATTTGATAAGAATTTCTTTTTAGTAGTATGTTTTATTCCTTCTTTAGAAAATCCTGAATTAAAAAATACATATTTTTCCTTCCTTTTTCTCTCTTTTCCTATCTTTTTTCCCCACTGTTTTCTTTGTTTTATTCCTAGAAGAAGGATGCAAATAGAAAATAAAGGAGGGAAAGAGAAAAAAAAAATTAAAACCTCTTATTTTTAATTGAATTTGAGAAAAAGGAATTATGTGTAAGTTATCCTTTCCATAAAAGGAAATAAAAATAGCTTTCGGACTTCCACAAGAAAAATCTTTTTCCTGTCAGTGTTAGAGTTAGTGTGGCTGTCTGCTACAGACAGAGCAACTTTTATTTCCAGCTACAGCACTCTCCTGAAGTTTTTAATATTGGGCCTTTGCAGATGCTCCGTTTTGTATTTGTGCTCTCTTGATCTTGAGAGGCACCTTTATGCTTCCAGCTCGAGGCCAAAGTCTGAGCTAGGCAATTGGGAGGAAACTCTGAAAAAGGAGGGAAGAAGATTCAAAAATGATGGAAACAGGCTTGCATCTAATACATGGAACAAATATCTTTTTTATTGTTTTGTTTATTTCTCCGCTATTCTTTTTAATTAGACTGTCAATTGATTTTCCACTCTCAAGAATAACTAGGTTCCAATCAACAGAGAGTCTGGAATATTAAACAGACTTAATTTTTTTATATAGGACCCATAATAATGTTAATATTAAAATGTCATCAGTCTCACAGAGATACATAATGAGCATGAAATGAACTTTTTTTTTTTATCCTCTTCCTTTTGCAGATCTAATTTAAATTACAAATGTTCCTGATAAAAATTGCACAGACTAATTCTGATATCACAGACAATTATTTCCAGTGTGGTGAGGGGGAAAAAAAAAAAAAACCCTCAATGTTTTGAAGAGAAGTTTGAAACCAAATGTGATGGGTGGGAAGCATCCCCCACCCTCATGGGTCCATCATGAGGGACATTTTCAAAAGACTTCATGCTCTTCCCTGTGAAAGGGCTTCTTTCTCTGAGGAGCCAATCCAGATTAGTTTATCTATCTTATGCAATTCTTCCTGTAGATGCATATATTATGGAACAAAACAGCCTTGTTTCAAACGAACTTAATCCATTTCAGAGACTCATTTGTTATATGGTTTGTTTACTCTGGAACAATAGCGTCCACAAAGTGTGTTAATTGAGAATGACTTTTTTTCTGTATTAAATTAGCTGCCTGACTCAGTCTAAATGAACTTTGATGTGTAGATTCTGTATGCGGTGAATGAACTTTTCTGTACCTTTCCTAATGCAAAGAGATGCGTTTCATACCAGCTTGACGGGTTTTATTTTGAAAACCCACGGCAACGGGGTAACTTGAGGTCTGCTACACTGAAAGTGGTATTCTCACTGTGCAGAGATGAAGTAGTAGCACTTCCTATGTGGATATGGTTAGACCTTTAGAGAAGTACTTACACCTATACAGTTAGTGTTTGCAAAGCAGGGAGAAGAAGCAGGATAAGAAGCTAATAAACCAGTCTGAACTCTTTCCAAGAGGCTGTCTGCAGTTATCATTTTGCATTAAAAAACATGCCCAATTGTAATAATTACGCCTATAATTAAAGTAAGTATTAGATGATCATTTCTTTATGGCAAGGTCTGTCTTTTCATTAGCTGATCATATAAGCCAATTTATATATGCTTATTATGTAGCACCCAGAACAATAAGGGAATTGATTCATAATTAGCTACTGCAAAAAGTAAAAACTATTAAAAATCTTTGTGGTAGTGGAGCGGATAGTCCCAAACCATCCAAAGAATGGAAAAATTCCTGGCAAATCAGGAGAACTGGGGGTGATTTCTGTTAATTCCTTTCCTGGGTGTGTTCCTCCTCCTTCCTAGGCTTCACTTTGGTTGTAAAGGAAGACAGGATGTCACCTGAGGTGGGATTCATCTCACCTGACTTTAGCTGTTGACAGTGCAGGGGTCTCTATCTGAGAGTCCTATTCCTGTCAGCAGAGAATTATTTAGGACAGCCGGTGGAGTTTAGGGCCTAACTCAGTCAACCTAAGGCAGTGACATGCCGGAAATGCCGTTGACTCCTCCGTTGGTGTTTGCTGGGGCTCTGCATGAGAGTCCAGACTGCACTAAGACTCTCCAGAGCAAAGAGCATGAGCCTTTCCCCGGGAACGCACGGGTCAATACAGGACTGTGGTTAGGACACTGAGAAGAACAGAAATAGTCATGCTGACTTGACTCTTTACTCATCCAAGAGAGACACCAAAATTCTCTTACACAAATATGTCCCAGCCCCTGGGGAGTAGAGCTGACAGCAATGGAGAGAAGGGAGCAGAAAAGGTCCTCAGGTCTGATCAGGGAGGAAGTCAAGGCTAATAGATATCCCTTGAAAGCATCTGCCAGGTAGAGACAGCTCACCACCGTCATTCACTTGAGTGGGCTGCTGTCCTCAGCCCACACGACTGTGTCACTGCACCTTCTTGCCGGAGGATGACGTCTTTGTGCCTTTGAAGTTCCTATTTAACCAGCCTATATTTCTCGATATTTGAAAGGAAAATAAAGTCCTCCTCTGCTCGGAGCCTCTCAGAAGAGGCAGATTTGGAGTTATCTGCAATCTTAGATCAAAAAAGAGGAAATCCTCCCTTCATCTCCCTTTCAGTAAGACAACACAGGCCTGTGCATTTCACTGTAACCTCTCCTGCTCTGTCAATCCACTTCCAAACGTGTATCTATGATAGACTTCTGAGGAGATCAGTTTTTGACCCTTTGCTATCAAACATTTTCCTCAATTAGTGACGAAGAATGAAATATGACTATCAAGTTGTATAGCTGTCATGAAGCTTGGGGGAATCTAAATTAGAAGGAGGGGATTGTTGGTATCGTGAGACATGGAACACTTCATTAATTGTGTTCAGATAAATAATGTATGTTTCAGTTAAGCCAAATGTTAACATACATCTAACAGCAAATAAGGCAGATCAGTCATCCATCGGGGCTGACTCCATTCTACAAATTAACATATAGAGTGGATTGATTCTTTTTAGGACTTACATAGAACAGTAACACTGAGAAAGACTCACGGTAGATAATGAGCCAAATATAAGCTCCTACCTCAATGCAGGAGGCAAAAAGGGCTAATGTGATTCCCTGAGGCATAAACATGGATCCTCAAATTGGCTGAGGTTGTGTTAATTCTACGTTTGTCACCGGCAAGATTATGGCCTGGGCTACAGTGGAAAAAAGTAGATAAATTGGAGAGGGTTCAGAGAAAGGCTATAAGAGTCATTAATGGATTGGATTTGACTTAAAATGAAAAGAGCAGAGCCTACTTATCAGAGAGAAGGTCAAGAAATTGCGTGATTACTGTCTACAAAGAATTTACATCAGGAACAGGCTATTCAGTCTAGCCAACAAAGGTATAACTGGATCTATGTGAAAACTGAAGCTGGATAAATTCAAAGAAGAAATCTGATTTTTTAAAATATTTTTTTAACGCTAATGCTAACCTACCAATAGATTTTTTTAAGGGTTATTTAGGATTATTCTTCACCAGCAATTTCTAAATCAGGACAGGATGCTTTTTAGGACTGTATTAAAATTCAAACAGGTATCAACTTCAGGACATTTTCTGGAGATCAAACTGGCTGCAAAAGCTATACGCTGAAGTACAATGAACTTTGACTGTTCCTGCAGAGCACTTGTTTTATGTTCTGGAAATGTAAGAGTTGGTACGTGTCATGCATTTTTCAGTCCAGAATGGACCATTATGATTTGTGTCATCTGATCCCCAAAACGTGACAAAGGATCTTACCCAGCAATGTTAGCTCTGGATCCAGCAACTCCTGGCTGAACTGCAGAATACTGCTAGAAAGAAAATCAACCAATACGATATGTAAGGTGTTCTGCAATGAAGAACGTACTATGGCCTCTGTTAGACTGTTTCCATGCTGAGTTATCCATCCCGTTCAAATGGTTTTGAAATGATTTTTCTCGTTCCTTCCCATTTGAATATGTTTGTTTTCAACTTCCTGCCTTTAGCTCTTGATAGTAGCTGTCTGATCAAGATCTATTTTATTTAAAGTCATGCCCTGCCTTTAACAGCAGTGAAGCCTAGGAGTTTTGAAGTGGCAGATCTGTCCACTGTTGAAGTCTGCATTTACTAAAACTAAAAACTGGTTGAATCTTTTCAATGTGAGACCTTGTCTCTCTCCTACACTCACACTTCTGTTCTTTAGCTCTTCCTAATATCTTTCTAGATATCTTCCATTGCAATGTCCAAATCCTTTCTTCTTTATTCTCTTAATTAAACTGAGATTTCTTGCTAATTATTTTTTTTTGTTCAGTTTTAGGTTCAAAAGCTAACTAAAACATCTTCAGTTTTTCAAGCACAGTTCACTTCCAGTGGCTATATGGGTTCATTTAAAATGCTTTGGACCTTCCACATGTCAGCTGGAGGACATTTCATCCAGGGAAGGAGGGAAGAGAGAGAAAGAGTTGGAAATCATTTTGCAGGCCTCTTGCCAAGGACCTCCCATGCCTGCCATGTTTGGCTGCTCGGAAGGAAAAACACGCCAACATTTCTGTTATTTTAAAGCAATCCAGTAGTGTGGAAAGTGATTCAAAATGCTGAAGTGCCTCCAGCAGCATTAGAAATGCTCTATTTATGAAGTGATCAGTCAACACATTGCCAGCATGATGGCCGCTGATATACTGAGCCAATTAAAAATATACATATTCAAATGAAGTCAGAAATTAAAATAGAAAATTAAAAAGGCATGTGGAAAAGCAAGACAGGATGAGAGCCTGACTAGAAGAAACCATCCCTTTCCCCTGCCCTCCAAAACCCAAACCCAAAATCTCCAAGTGCTTTGTGAGCAGAAGCACTAGTCAATCTGGGTTGCCTTTACCAATCTTCATTGTGGATTCTCTGGTGAGTAATAAAAAGTGTGCTTATTAACCTTTTCTTCTGTGAGGATAAAAATTTGGGCCTCCTTTTTCTGTTGTGAAATGTCCAGGGACTTGAATTTTTAAGAGCCCTCGTGCTGTCAAATTTGGTTGAAACTGGCCATGGGGTTTCAAGGGTTCTTAAGAGGGGATGGAGGAACACAAGTCTCAGTGGAGTAGAAAGAAAACTGACTTCTTTAAGAAGCCACTCTGGAGACGTATGAAAAAAGATGGAGAAAAAATACTTCTTGCTCAAATTAAAAATGAATTCAAATTCCTCTCAGGCCCGTATTTACTGAGTTAATTATTTTGTGTCACTGGGCAAGACAAATATATATGTAAGAAGAAGAAAAAGCCAGATATGGTCCAGCTGCTGAGAAAAATTCTGAATGTAGAGGAACACAGAGGGCAAAAGGATGCTAAGGGTTTGCTTATAGTGTAAGGATTTCTGAAGGGTGACTTTTTAACATTGCTCCAAGCACCAAAGGTCCCAGTCCAGCGATAGTGTCCCCATGTTCTCCTTTAGGACTGCCATTCATGCTGATTTTAGGTCATAACAAGGATAACATGGGTAAGACAGCTTTTGGGTAAGAAAGCTCTCAGTCCCTGAAAGATGACAGTAAAGAAAGGTGCACAGAGACACTAGTCTCCAACTAGTCCAATTATGAGTAGGAAACCATCTTTTTTTTCCCCTATCTTGATGTGAAAATTAGATGAATCCAGTTTTATAACAGAGCTGATCAAGGCAAAGATAGGCAGATTCTCTTTGTTTTCCTTTTTGGACTCTAGCTGAACTCTTTCCAAAACAGGAGAGGAATGGGGAAAGAACCTGAGATGAGGTGCTAACTTCCAGGTAATGAGCACTTCTACACCTAAAAACAAATGAGATGTTGCATTATCCCTGTCCATTTCTGGAGATAACGGTCTTGGAGCCTGCTCCATATCATGTGCTCTGCTAGGGCTGGGAGGAAAGCTCAGATGTCCTGGCCACTAGCCCAATATGCTAGACACTAGATCATGGGAGCAAATCTTTCTTGTCCTGAGCCTACTCACTTGCTTTTTGCATGGTCCGTGGCATAACCTTCTGTCAGACAGAGAAGTGCCATCCATAGCTCCTTTCTGCTTCCAAGGACCCATATGGAGCTGCAGGAGGCAACACCAACATTTCGAGTGGCCCACCGAGGCCTGTGCTTCAAAATTAAGCAACAGCAAAGTGGTAAGAGAGGCAAATAATGGGGAACTAGATCTTTTGGACTAAGCACAGGGGATAAGCTCTCTTCTCAGGGAAATGAAACATAATCTGCTGCTAGTGCTGATCTTCCCTGTACCTCGGTTGACAGTGCACCCACTTGCAGCAGAGCCCATTGCCTGGAGCTCTCTCAGTCACTTCTCCCAGCCCCAGTAGCAGCGTGGTCCCCACACCTTGACCTCAGTGCAAGTGGCAGAGCTGCAGGGCCATGTTTTGTGGCAGGCTGTGGTCTTTTACCCAGGTGTGGGTGGATGGGAAAGGAAAGAGCGAAATGAGGTTTACCTCCACCTCTATACAGACATAGCTTACATGCGCAGCTTATGGCTGACTGCAAGAGCGTTGTGACCCAAGTGCTGCACCTCTGCTCCTCAGCTAACTCCTCTCCCACTCTGAAAGTGAGACCATCTCTGTTATTTCCCCTGGTGTTTCTCCTGGGAAAAAAATTGTTTGCCAATGATGGTGGAAAAATGCTAAGCAATCCTTGGCCAAAAGGAAAGAGAGCTAACACAGCTTTAAAAACTTGATGAGGCTGTGTAGGCAAGTTAGTAGTTTGCAGGCAAGGCTGAAGTTAGTGCATCCCGAAAAAGCTCTGTCACCTCTCTGGAGTGTCCTGGCTTGTTAGTGCTGCAAGGCTGGAGATCACTTTGGGAACTGTCTTCTCCACACATATGGAAGCTGTGACTCTGCAGCAGCAGATGGTGTTCAGTTCTCAACCTCTCCCTCATCTCGAAGCATCGCCCCTCCAAAGCCATATAAGAAAAGACTGAATAGTCTAAAACAGGTTTTTTTTTTCAGACCATGGGTCTCCTGCCAGAGGGAGTGTGAGATGTCACCAGCTGATTTTTGTCAGTGAGGAGCGCAAGCTCTGAGCAGTGAGGTCTGCTCTCTTATGGAAGTGGTCACATCTGGCCTCAAGGAAATGCCAGTGAGCACATCAGGAAATCACACCTTGTTGCAGCACAGCCTCTTGTGCCATGGATAGAAATACTCCAGGCCCCCTGGCTTGGCACCCGTGTTAAACTCCCTGATAATGAGATTGTCCAGCTAGTATGGAGGGGAAGAAGAAAACGAGACCTTCCATTTTAATCCTTTTGTTATTTGTCCATTGCTTTCTCCTCTTCCTGGGAAGCGATAACAGAAGTGCTGGCTAGCAGGGGACTTCCACGCCAGGTTCATGGCAGGTATTTGTGACATGGGAAGAATATTGATCATCAAGAAGCTGAGCTGCTCACCTTTGTGTACCTGGAAAACAAGGTGCCTACTATGTGAAACTCCAGTGGCATCTGCTCATCACTTACATACACCCCTATGATAGAGAGCATCATAAATTCTGCTGTTCTGCAGGATCATTGCTAGCAATCAGTGGATATCGTCTTCCTTTTCCTTTGACAGGCTGAATTGTAATTCATCTAAACAAAATCTAAATAGGTTGAAATGAAAATGGCCCTTCTCAGACAGATATACACCAAAACATTGAAAAACTTCCTGTTGTGAAGAGCTAACAATTCAGAGGGAAGGTTGAGGCATGGACTAACGCAGAAGACTAAAGCATGAACAAGATACAGAGAAAAACTGGCTTGCACAGTCAACGTTATACTCAGGGGTGGAAACTAAAGGGCTGGTCTTCTGACTGCTAGGTCAATGTTTGACCTGCTAGATCACTGTCTTTCAAGTGATGGGTATCTGGGGAGTGTGTGGGGTTATGGTTATCCTGTCTGTTGACTGTGTGTCTCCTACCGACACAGTGACGCACTCAAGGAGGACCTCAAAGAGTGAACTGATTTCCTCCAGGCCTGGAAATAGCAGTCCCAGCATCCAAGAAAGAGGCACAGCAAGCGAGAGGAGCAAAAAGAACAGCAGGGTATTGTTGCATTGGCAATATGACAGTACGGGCGGGTGACGCGGATAGCTCAATAGTCTGACATACTCTGATGGAAAGAGCTTAGGATGAAACTTTTAGGCCATAATAGCCATCTAGGGAATTTTCTTACCTATCTGGCCCTTGTGCAGAGTGGTCCCCTAGCTCTGTGTTTGGACTGAGCATTTCTCTGTTCACGTTATCCAGCCTTTCTCTTCTCTCTTACCCCCATTCTCATCTGTAGCATAATTTTGTTAGTTTAGTATAATTAATTTTATAGTTTTAGTAGATATTTAGTTAGTTTAGTATATTTAGTTACGATGTAGTTTAGTTATAGTTTGGTTAGACAATAGCTATCTGTTTCTCTCATATAAGAGCATAAAATCAGTCATACTTTCTTAGCGAAAGGCCCATCTGGACAGCAGCCTGTCTCTGAGTGACCAAAAGCAGACACTAAGTGTGGGAAGAGTGTAAGCAGCGAGAAAGTACACAAAGATATTTCTTTTTATCTAGTGTCCCACTCTTTAAATATTTTTATCTGCTAGCCTTACCGAGCCAGAGATGGGTTTTGTGGCCTTTGATGGATTTCTCCTCCAGGAGCCATCCATTTGTTCCGTGAACCCAGTTAAGCTTTTAGCATCCATCACATCCTAGGATAGCTTAACTGCACTTTGAATGAAGAACCATCTGCTTTTGTTTGTTCTGACTCTGCCTCGTGATGACCTCTCATCATTATATTGAAAGAAATAGAACAATTGATCCCAACTCATTGTCTCCAAGCCACTCATGATATACTTCATCAAATACAATAACCTCCTATTTTGTAGATTATCTGTTTAGTGAACCCTGGAGCCCTGGAAAGTGCAACTGAGCTTTCTGTGTGAAATCTTTTCTACAGCTCTCAGAAAACCTTGCTGTCAAGCCTCGGTAGCATGTAGAGATGTCAGTAGAGATTTACAGTGGAAAATCTAGTTTTGGGAAACACAATCTAGACTGCCATTAAAAAGCAATATATCTGTGTTTAAATTTTATGAGGCTGACAATCAGGCTCCTATTTACCTGCCAGAATACGGATTTGGTTCTCTGATGTAAAGGATTGGCATTTGGAAAGCTGTAATCATTAGAAAACAATATACCTGTCATCAGCTCTGAATCAACTTGATGGAGTTGATCAAACAGCTTACCAGGAAAACATGCAAGCTCAGAGTAAAGCTTCAAGAAATGAAATTGTGGAGATGATGGCAAATTTCATGGGACACAGGTCATCTCAAAGAGTTATAACTGTGTAGGGACATTTTGGGTTCTAGTTTGAGCAGAAACCGTGAGATAACAGGATGGCACAGCTCAGTGCCTAAGTCCCCCATGGGTCCATAAATGTCCCACACTGTCCTTCCAAAAACTGGCTGCTTTTTAAATACAGATATACTGCTGCTGCTTTTTAACTTTGTGTTAAACTCTGAGTGTCAGAGTGCTCAGAGAGACCTTTGGAGACTTGGATTTTGGTGGCTTTGCAGCCTGAAAAAGCTTAAATCTCCTGTTTTGAAGTGGTAGGGAGAAAAATATCTTCTTATTGTCCCAGGGCAAGAGTCACAGGGCCAGGCAGAGAGATTAGACCTTAGAGGGTTGATAGGCAGCTGGTTGGAGAGGTATCTTGGATCCTTCCACTGTTCCTAGGCTTGTTACTGACACCTGTCACATCTCAAACATACAAACTTTCCAGTGAGCAGGTGAATCCTTTAACTGTCTTCAGTGGGTTTTGAAGCAGAGGGACTTAATTGGACGATGTCTTGGGTTGCCTGTCAGCAGTTGACAAACGGTGGGTGCAGAACGCTTCGCTTGTTGATGGGATGAATACGCCTGCCTCTAGCAGGACGTAATTGGCTGACTGCTTTCCAAACAACACTGACTATAAAAGTACAACTGCCTCCCCCAGCTGGCGTAGAGCGACTATGCATTGTCAAAATAGGCATTAAGGGAATGCAGCAGGACTCTGTCAACCGCGCTGATTTACCTGCCTGCCTGGAGTGCTTGCAGCAGGCGTTCAGAGGGCTGAAACAAAATCGATATCCTGAATGAATGAGCACAATTGATTTGGGCAAATAGTGAATGGGGGTGGAGACAGGGGGATGACTTCCTCTGCCAGGACCATTATTTGGGTTGCTAAACTGCAATTATAGGGAAAAGAGTTTTGGCCAAATAAACATTACCCTGCTAGAAATTACCAGCCCAGAGGGCTGGCATCACAACACCGTTTCAGCTTTTCTTACTGCTCGTTGGGAAATGATTGTCTGCAAAAATGCATACTCCTGGTGCATGCACACAAGCAAACACAGACGTGTTGCATGTCAAATATTTCAGCAACAAAATCACGTTGTTTTAAAGCTCTCCCTTCTGAGATTCCTCATGACCTAGCCCCTGCACAGATCGCTTAATGACCGTTGCTTAAAGAGAAATCTGCAGCCTTCTGCCTTTGCGAATAGTGTTATTTCAGGCCTTCCAGATGACTGCACTGATTGATAGCTCTGTTTTGCAGCTTCTGTGTATCCCAGTTTCTTACAGGATAGCTGCAACATGGAGAAAGAAAAAGTGCAGCCTGCAAAAGTGAGAAACACAGATCAAATAGCAAAGAAGTTTGAAAGAAGAGCCAAGGCAAGAAGCAAGTTATTTCCCTGCTCTGTGTCCCATGGCAAGGGAGCTAATTTGCAGCTTTTCACCATCATTATTTTAAAGGCATCCAGCTCTGCTATTGATCCTGTCAACATGAAGTTTTTAGCAGGAGAGTCCTGGTCAGTTTTTTACTTGATATTTCCTCCTTGCAGTCAGGACTGCCTTTCTCTCGTGCACAGGACTGATGCCAAGCTGCAGGTTTTGCTGCTGTGCATGACCTGGTGCCCAGTGGCTTCCTTCATGCAACCTGAAACCATGGAAATGATCGTTCCCTTTTCTGGAAGTTGGTATGTGCAGCTGTCTTCCCACCTGCGTACACAGGTATGACTCCCCACGTGGCACTTAACATATATGCACTACATTATGAATGAATCTGTGAGATCCCTGACACTGAGGATGAGAAAATGAAGAGGAAGACAACAGTTGCACAGAGGGAGAGAAGGAAGGGGAGGTACAGAGGGGTCATGGCAGGAAGTGCAGCTGAGTGGTGTGTGAAATCTAGAGGGTTTTTTTTGGGAGGGGGCAATAAGCAAAATAAGACAACCACCTGAAAAAGTTGTATAAGAGTAGAAAAAGGCCCTAACTGTATAATAAAAAGGCCCTAGTCCGGCTTAAAGCTTAGTATGGGAAGGTCTGAGATACTGTCAGGGCAATGGGAGGGCAGAATCCAAAGATGGCGTTCAAGATGCAGGCTAGTGATTCACCTCTGTTTTTACGATGCCATGCGCCACCACAGGGACCGCAGTCACCCCAGCTGGGTGTCATCCCAGGACGTTTACTGAGAAGTTTCCAGGCAAATATCAGCTCTTTGTCACCATACTCCAAATCTGTTCACCATTCCAGCTGAAGGCACTCCAGTTCTGCATGCCAAGCTTTGAAACCCTGGATAGTGCTGTGCAAACACTTGGTTACGCTAGTTCAAGCTCATCTCTAGAAAAATACAACTCATATCTGCTCTCAGTTGCTGCAGCAAAATCGTATGTCAACAGGGATTGAGGGGGTACACAGAAAACCTGCAAATACCAAGCTCTTGGAGGGGGTTACACTGGGGAAAGTAGATGAATATTTCTACTTCCGCCAGGAATTACATATACCTTGGAACTCAGCAACATCAAGTTGCTACCTCTGTAACATTCTCCTCCCTCTTTTTGCCTTCTCTTCTTGTCCATTTTTTCCTTCTTTCTGTCTAGAATAAGATGGTAAATTTTGCGAAGAACTTGCTCTTCTACGTGTAAGCAATGTTAGCCACTGTGGGGCCTGTGTCCATCTTCTTGAACCTGCTATTGCGAAGGAGGAATTAGATGATAACTAATATGGTGTCTGGATGTAGTTATGAAAGAATCAGAAGAAGAGAAATAGAAAAAGGATGAACCATCTGCAGCGATAATAAATACTGCTCAACTGGGAGGAGCTCTGGTTTCATCATGTCAGGCCAGATACATAGGAAAATAGTTCAAGTGGAAAGGACACTCACATGCCAGGAATGCTTGCGGGGACCTCAGCATGCTGCCCAAGGTCACCTATCTTGTACTCTTCAGGTGTGCTTTTGGAGCCACCTTTAACTTCTGGACAAGGCTTAACATGCCTGGCTGTCTAGCCTGGTAGTCTGCAGACGTGCGCCAGAAGCGGCTGCTCTGTGTCTGCCTTTTGTGACGCTTCATGGGAGGGGACACTATCTTCTACTTAACATGTTTCTCTACTTTTTCATGGCCCACCAACCAGCCACAAAGAGTGGCAGAGGTTGGTAGAGGGACTATTTCTTCACGCATCTCAGACTTTGAGAAGAAAACAGTGGCTCCATCCATCCACCCATCCATCCATCCATAATATACAGAGGCTACTCAAAGGGTTCACCTATCCAAACACTGAGGGACTGGTCTTTATAATGTCATCTTTCGCCCATCTGGCTCCCCTCTCATAGTTACAAAAAAAGATTTAAACACTAGTATTTTTGAAAACAGAACCAAGGATCTTCAGAAAGCAGTGCCAGTCTCCAGGTGCTACAGCTACAAAGATGATTAGGGGACTGGAGCACCTCTCCTCTGAAGAAAGGCGGAGAGAGCGGGGCCTCTTTAGCCTGGAGAAGAGAAGCCTGGCAGGCGATCTCCTCCATGTGTACAAGTATCGGAAGGGAGGGTGTCAAGAGCACGGGGCCGGACTCTTCTCCGTGGGCCCAGCAACACGACAAGAGGCAACGGGCAGAAACTGAACCACAGGAAGTTCCATGGGAAGATGAGGAAAAACTTCTTGACTGTGAGGGTGCCCGAGCACTGGAACAGGTTGCCCAGAGAGGTGGTGGAGTCTCCTTCGCTGGAGATAGTCAAAACCTACCTGGATGTGATCCTGGGAAATATGCTCCAGAGGACGCTGCTTGAGCAGGGGGGTTGGACTGGATGATCTCCAGAGGTCGCTTCCAACCTCAACCGTTGTGTGATTCTGTGATTCTGTGATTCTGTGTGCTGTTTTATACAGTATTCTCTCTGGTATGTTCTACTGAGTTAGCACTGATTCACTCTGACACGAGTGCCTGGACACCAGCCCTCTGCAGTATCCGGTGACATGGGAATAGCAAAGAATTATCCAATTCAAAGCTGTTTGAGGGAGAATGATTGATGGGGTTTTACTAGGAATTGCCAGGGCCTGCTAAGTCAACCTCCAGCTCAAAACTAGCAATGAAAAAGAAAAAGTGTGTGAGAATAATTAAGGAGAAAGATTTAGAGAGGTAGAGATCTAATAGACAGCCTTGGAGTGATAAAAGAATTATCGAGCTGTAACAAGCAGACTAAGCCCCCTGAGGAACACAACGAAACATAATAATAAGATAGTTACTGGAGGGAGAGAAGAGAAAGGTGAAGGTTATTACAGCTGAAATATTTATTTCATCTTATTACATGTCAGCTCCCTTATAATCTTCAGAATATATGTCTAAAACCGCCCTCATCCCATAATGTATCAAGATAACTAGGGAGAGGCTTTAAAGCACTGAATATGGTCCCTACAGCTCCTTTTCTCAAGTATTTGCACACCAAGGACCCAGGCAGAGCATACAGCGATGCGTGGAGCTGTGCTGCTGGCACCAGCGGTCTCTGTCTGCCATTCCTGCACCTTTCTGTATAGGGATCAGCCAACAAAAAGTAGCCGACAGACATGACCAGGCAGCAGGAGAGAGGCAGGAGACGACATGGACAGATGCGCTGATCTGCAGCTCTTGCATAGTGTTGGTTTTTCCCATGTAGGTTCTTGAGATGGGGGTCAGAAAACAACTGCAAACTTTTATGCTCTCCGCCTTTGCTAGCAGGGCTTCACTTGAAGGCGTCTGGAGCTGAATTTAGAAGCCTTAAAAACGCTCAGTAAATGTCTTTTTAGAAGCTTATGACCAGCTTTTAGCCCACTTTGACAAAGGCCAAGGCAGAGGAAACATAATGCAATACTCGGAAATAAAGGAAGCTTGATGATTATTTCATGGGGATTGTTTTCAGTGCTAAGGCTAAAGGTTTTCCAGAGGATGCTTTAATGGGACTCGGACATTTTTAGTTAAGAAAAACAAAAAAACCTTTTTGGACAGGTCATCAGGTGTCCAGCAGCTAAAAGGCAACTTTACAGAGCATATTTTCATACCATGCTGCCTCAGTCGATTTGTGGTTCAGGAGACCGTTGTCTCTGCATTACTAGAACAGCTTGCATCCTTAGCTGGACTACATCACTCATAATGCAATGGGTGCGAGCTAGTAAGCATCTCATAGTGTAGTGCGGTCATAAGAACTTCTTCAAGTTCCTGGTTTCTGGGACCTCCATGGCACAATGGGAAAATGGGATGACATCATTTCCCTATTTCGAAAGGAGTATTATAAAGAAGAGTGGAGTGGGAAGTTCTAGGAAGACTCCCTGGAAATGCGTCCCATCATTACTTGGCCTCACAGACAACCCCATATATGTATCTACTGTGCCCAGGAAGCGTAGGGAAAAAGTGGAATAGTTCATGTCTTATGCAGCTGAACTTCATCGACACTGAGAAGAATCTACCTTTTTTGAGGTTATCATTCCTGTTTATTTCTGTGTTTATGCAGAGTGCACTCCATCTGTTTAACTGAGAAAAATTAACTTAAGTTAGAGTGATTTCATTAGGCAAATAAAGCCTTTCCGAAGGAGAAAAAAAAACCAAAACAAAACGATTTGCTAACAGCTCTCTAATCCAGCAGAGAAAAGTGTAATAGGAGCCAGTGGTTGGAAGTAAAGTTAGCAAAACTCTAATATCAAACAAGGCAAACATTTTGAATATGTGTACAGATGACTGATTACTGAAAAAAGGTCTCTCAAGAGGAGAAATGATTTTTTTCTTTTCTTCATGCCTTTAAATCAAGTGGGGTGCCTTTGTAGAACATCAGCATCATCAGACTCACGGGACTGGACTCAGAATAGGCTAATGAGATGACATTGTCTGACCTAGGCATACTGTTGTGTAGGCTGGAAGATGTGGTCCTAAACTCTAAGGCCTGGGTCCATCTTATTTAACTCACCATATATAAACAGGTGCCTCATTCTAGATAAATGTCTAGGCTCTTATACACAGCAGAGAGAAATGGAAACTTCCAGATGGTGATTTATCTTATCCTAACTTGGTGGCTAAGGTATGTGAGATGAACTCTCCTCTGAAGGTGTTTTTGTTCTGCCTTTAAGCACTGAGACCTCACAAATAAAGGAAGTGAAATTCTTCATTGGAGATGGTAAGGTTACATTGGATGGAAACTTCCCAGAGACAATGAATTTGCTCTGATTTTATAGTATGAATATTACCTTCTTGTCCAAGTCTGAACATGACTTCATGGTTCATTAAGATAGAATAATGAAAGGGAGATGAACAAGGGGAAACCCAGTGTTTTGGATTACATTGTTCAGAATTGTTCAAAAAATGCAGAGCACTTTGGGATCATTCTGGGAACAGGGAACTTCAAGAATATTAGATCACGGCATTTCGTTATCTAGATGCCAGTCATAGCTCTCTAGTTAAAACTTCAAACAGGCTTTTAGTATAAACATTCATTAAACTGAGAGAAGAATAATGGATAATTGCGATCAGTCTTAGAGAGTTAGATCTTTTCTGTGTCTTTAATTACTTTTGCAGCCAGTAAACGATGTTAAATCTCCACATACTCCCTTTATGAAATGTTCAAAGATGATCTCAGTTGCTTCTGTTTTCCTTCTTGGAAATATCACAAGGAATTTACAATGTCTGTGCATTTGCCCATAAAGACTGATTCACAGGAGAACATAAAGTCAACATCAAACAGAGTTTGAAAGGTTTAGCAACTTTTACGCTTAGTCAATAATTTGATGTTTCTCAAGGCTGGATTTAGGAGCTCTGCCAAGTTTTTCAGATTAAAGGTGGCTCTGTAAACATTCTTAAAATTAGATAATCCAGTGGGTGTATTGCAAACCTTGCAACTCAGACAAAGCTCACACCAAGCATGCCCTGCAGAGCAGAGGGTAATGTATGCGCAAGAAATTTGCTATGTTAGTGCACTGCCAAACACGCTTGGCTCAGCTGATGGTGAGGAACTGTGCAAACAGAGGATAAGTATGGGATAGTTTATGCCCTGGTTATGGCTGAGGAGCTGACCAGGGCCAGTAAGTTCTTTCAAGTGCCAAACACAAAAAGCTGACACAGATTTTAATTCCTAAGCATCTCTGCCAGGGTGAAAATTATTTTGCAGTATGTAGGACTTAAGCCATCTTTGCTCCTGAGAGAATAAATGCTGCTGCTGCCTGCAGACACTGAAAGGAGGAGTCTCAGCCACTGGTAAATATTCTTCAGGCCTGAGCAACACCTTTAATGGTTAACTCTGTGCAGCTCATGGATTTATTTTTTCTGGCCACCACCTCCACTGGTGCACGGTTGGGGTGGTGTGGGTGTTATCTGGAGATTATTTTTAGCCTGTAAATTACAGTGTGCGTAACCACATCAATAGGTGGTGATGGCTCTCACCAGGTAGCACTGGTCTCTGCTTCGTAGGCTCCTTTGAGTTGTTCTCTGTCAACTAGTCCTCAAGCGGATGGACTGGATCAGGTGCGCATCCACACCAGAGACCAATGTATTGCTGTCCATCCAGGATGATTAGGGTTAATCTCAAAAGGCTGCTTTGTTTCTGTTATCACAACACACCATGACAAATCAATGGAAGGCAAATAGTAATAGAAAATGAGGCTGGAAGGAGCAGGGCATATCTCTGGGTCTCTCCCCCCTTTCACGCCATACAGTGCAGGTGTTTAAACTGTCCTGGAAAACCTTCATTGGTGGGGACACCCCACAGTCTCCAAGCAGCTAATTGCCACACGTCATGTGAAGACTTCTGCAGAAACAACTTCCATTCTCCGGATTACGCTCATTGAATTTCAGGGCAAGATAGACGCTCAGCCCGTGTGAGACGGACACAGACAACCACAGCACCTAAGATAACAGAGGCAGGCATCAAACTGTTTTAGTTAGCGCTATCAGCGACCACAGCGAGGTAAACTGAACGACACTGGCTAATTCTTTGGCGCTTCGGTTTGCTTCTGTAGACATGCGAGAGGAGAAAGTCTCGTTCAATAAGAAAACGGTGCTCTTCTATCGCAAGGGTACGCAGCAGCCCAAATATTCTGTTGGAAACCAGGCTGTACTTAGCCACAGTTTCTAAATTACGTGGCATCATCTCAGCACAAGGACTGGGGAAAGGGCAGAACTAGACTATTTTCCTTCCTCAGGAATAGCCTTCCCCATCTGGAGCTGTCATAGCAGTGCAGGATTTGAGATTGGGGACATGGATTTTGCCTCTCGCAGTGACTTCAGAGCAGCTCAATAACCCTTAATGCAGACTGTTAAAAACTGCTTGTGGTGAGAGGCATTTGTTAGCCAAAGCGGTGACAGTATTTCCTTACCCTGGATGGCAGAGTTATTGGACTGAGACCTGGTAGTCTCCTTGCCAGCTCCCAGCTCCCTTATCTTGCTAATTACAGATGGAAAATAGTGGAAACAGACCAGACTAATTTTCAAAAAAAAGTGGCAGTAACCTTTGATTAAACTTTCTTCATTTCTCCTACAGCCAAAGCAGGAAAGGCAATCATAGGCACACTTTTTAGCCTTTATATCACAAAAATTAAAATATGATTGTTGTCTGGAAAGTGGCTCCTAGATCTATGGCGAGCACTGATCCCCCTGGGGGAAATACTCACTCCTCTTTTGGGTGCTTGGATAAAGCATACTGTAGTATCTTCTTAGGGCACCTCGGATGCTCTGACAGGTCTAGGAGATCTCTGGAAATTTTGCTTATAGGTTATAGGCTTTTCCTTAAAACAGGACCTAAGATGTACTTTAACTTTAAGATTATTCCATGCCCAGGGCTTAATTTCACTCTGCTTGATCACAGGACTGCTGGCTTTTGCCGTTGCATAGTGAGGGCCATGATTTTCGGTGAACAGACCCTTTGCTGCATCAATGGTTTCCACCCCAGATTAAGATCTTTTGGGACTGGAGGGAATACTGTTTTGACTGGCCTTCACTTGATGTGCTCCAGGACACGAGGTAAAGGAGAACTGCAGGAAAATACCATATCTTACAAGCAGGGGAGCCAGAGAGATTATTAAATGAACCCATGTTGCATTTTTAAAATCTTACAATTTTTAATCTTATCTCATGATTTTTGAATGTTTGTGACTGACCTACTTGTAGCTACCTGGCTTTGCAAACACGTGGATGAATCTTTTCCTACATGACAATATACATTAGGATTTTACTAACACTCGCACAAAGGGCTTGGCAAGATGCATACTGCATTTAATATTCAGCTGTTTTCTTCCAAGGAGATACATTCAATATTATTCCCTTATTATAAAATCACATTCTCTCTTCTAGAGTTATGCCTCCATCATTTATGACTGCTTTCGCCTTTCTGTACATTTAAAGAAGCTTTAAGGTAGAGTTAATGGCTCTAGTTGCATGTGGGCACAGCGAAGGACAGGCGGTGACATGACAGCTTAATAACCTTTAGCTGATTATTAGTTACAGGTGATTATTATTTATAAAAAAGGTAAGAAGGGAAAGTAAAAGAATAGCTTCGCATATTAGTGTGACTCCATTGCACAGAAACCTGTTCTCGGGAGTCTGGTGCAGAAAATGAGCCCTTTGCATAACGCAGGGATGAGATCTTGCACTTCAGTTTTACCTCTTTCTTCATGTAATTTTGTTTTCTTGAAAGTTTTCCCAATAGCCAGGCCTCCCTGGACAGAGCATGCTCTCTCTTTGGAGCTAAATGTGCTCTGATACACGTTCAGTGATGGGCTGACAGGTCTCAGGCTTGTTTTTTTGTAAACTGCAGGATACATGGTAGGTTCTTTTTCGTATTCTAGCTGATGGAGCCATTGAGATTACAGAACAATCAGAGGTGGAGTTCTTAAAGGATGTTTCTCCTCCATGTGACTGGAGAAAATAGCTTGAAATTGTGCAGTCAGTGAGAGCAGAATTAAGTAGAGAGACTGTGAGGTTTATCATCCTCATCAGTAGCAGCAGTTGTTATATCTTCTGGATTTCACAGCAGTCTCAGGGCTGAGGCAGAAGCAGTTAACGGCAGGGACTCCAGGGGTGGAAAGCTTGACGCAAATGTCAGAACAAGAAGAGTAAGGAATCAACTCACCCTCTGCAACAAAAAGAAAAGAAAAATGCTTTTCTGCTTCCGGCAGCAGAGGGTGGATCTGAACACTGGCCTTGTCTTCCTGTTTCTGCTGTATTTCACTTTTGAAGTCTTTTTAACTGCTCCCTGCCTCAGTTTCCTCATTTGACTATATCAAAAAAGGTAGTTATGAACAGTAATTAAGTAATACATTGGAAGAGTTTGGGAGATGTGTAGCAATGTTCACAGGACAACGAATAATCAGCATGCACCAGCTCTTCAGATTGTCATTCCTGTTGGTCCAGCTGGATGTTCCTACAAGATTGCTCACCTGCCATCAGGGAAACAGGGCCCATTCATGCACAAAGATCATATTTTTCCTAGTGTGAATAAGCAGCTCCGACTCACACTTCCTAGCTTTCTCAGGCAGTGTCTGTGCATAAAGACAAGTGTGACTGCTGTAGCAGCTCCAGCAAGCACGGTTTCTTCTTCACAGCGGAAGATGATCCCCAGCTTATTACGCGTGCCATCTAAAAAGTGTTCTTGAAAATAGTTTGGGAAATAACAGGGACTTGAGAACTGCAAAGAACAGTATGAGCATAAAAGTCACAGAGAGTAAACTGTGGAGAGCAAACAGGAATGAGAGCAATTGCTAGTTGGCAGGTGGATGAGCCTCCAGAAAAATATATTTTAAAGCATAAGCAGATTCCTGGCTGAGTTGCATAACATCAAGTACTTGTGTCCCCAGGATGACGGAAATGAGACATTGAGATGAAAGCAGAAGGGTTTGATTAGTTTCTGATACATAAACAGACAAGCAGTTGGCTGGGTGGAGCTTGGGGCTCAAGAGCTCCCTGTACAGACACCTCCTAACTGCAAGATGCTTTTCATGATATTCTCTGCCTATGGAAGTATCACAAAGCTAAATGAAGAGATGTGTCTTATGTTCCGGGGTGCTGTTAATGCTTCTATGCATTTTTAAGAGTGAAAAAGACAAATGTGACCAATTCTAGAGCAGAGTCTGAGCAGCCTTAGCTCTACCTCTATATGACAAGCCAATTATTTATGCTTGAGGTGAAAAAGATCTATGCCCAAGGGTGGGATGGATCTGATATCTCTTAAGTTACTTGTTTCAGCTTCCTTTACAGCCAGGGGAGATGCAGACAATAGAACGAATGGTGCAAATGGCAACGATCATCCAAAGAAACACAGGTAATCGCTCTAGGGTGAGTGAAGCGTACATTAAACTTCACTGCCTCTAGTGATTGACTCTCAGGAACTACGAAGTGTGACTTTCTCAAGTATAGATGTTTATGCTGGAGAAACCTGTATTTAGTATGAAGAAGCCTAACTTTGGATTGTCTTTGTCATCTATGGAGAAAAAAAGTTCAGTTAAAGTCAGCATATACAGTAAGTAAGATGAAATGGCTCTCAAAACACCTCTTTTTCTCCACTGGCTACAAAGAGAACTGCAGATGATAGGCTGGGTGGAGACATCCGTCTGTCTAAAGTCAGCTGAAAGGTGTCCTCCTCCTACCCCAATCCCTGGAGAATGCACTATTCCCTTAAATAAGTTGTCCATCAGATTAATTTGTCTTAAGAGTCAGGATAGCCAACGTAAGGTACATGTCTTTAGCTTCAGCTTGCAGACACGGTGTCTGCTTTTCGCTGTTGCCATGTGGATGAGGGTGGAGATTATGGGAATTGATAAAAGTGAGCAATGTGCCTGTAATGCAATGAAGGCTGATGGACGGAAGATGGCTTAGAACTCATAAGATGGGGATTTGGACCTGGAACATTGTTGCTGTTCATTATTAATCAATGAACAATGAATGTTGTGCTGCTTGAACTTGAGGAAGTCATCGCACCTCCCTAGTGTCCCATTTTCCCACTTTGCATAGTGAAGATGATGATACTAAGCAAGGCTGCGGGAATATCTCGTCAACAGAGAAAACCAAATGAGTTTACATTTCTGCTCTTTGTTTCTGTTTTATTTCAGAACCAAATGAAAGACTTTTGACATTTATTGTTATTCTTCATAACACCACTAACGACAGCAAAAAGCGTTTCTGTGGAGTAGAACCTTGGTCAAGTCTGTGAGAGTAGTTCTACGTTATAAAAGTGCCTGGGTTATCCGTGCCCCAGTGGAAGCCACTCTGGTTTTGTATCCATCCGGCTAAGCTTGTTATTGGGAGCTATCTTGGCTCATGGTGTCTCTGGAACTGTGCACAGGTACCAGCTAGGAAAGCTGCAGATGGGCCTGGCCAAAACTCTGCCATGGACAGTTAAACAACATGGACAATTGCAGTACAGGCCCAATGCAGGGTGCTATGAAGGGGGACAGACTCAGAATCACAGAATAGCTGGGGTTAGAAGGGACCTCTGAAGATCATCTGGTTCTAGTGCTCAGTCAGACCCCAAGACCGACTGAAGTATGACCTGCATGGAGCAAACCCAAGAGCTATTAGTGCTGTGCAGTTCATAGATTGCAACCAAATAAACTCTGTGATAACCCCCTAGGCCACAGCCTATGGCCAGGAAATCTACGTAGCAAATTTACTGAGCACTCAGCAAGAGAGGCTCAGCTAAGCAGTGAAGAGGAAGAAGGACATCACCCAGATGACAAAAGCAGTGCTAGGTTGGGCTGGGTAGGACCTACTTTTCTGATGCACTTCTGCAAAGATCTCAGAAAAAGACACTTTCCTTAGTTTGCAGTTCTCTGGGCATCACATATCTGCTCCATGGGCACACGCTCACCCCCATCGGTGCTGTTGGGAAGTGAAGAAAAGGGTCTCCCCATGACGTTAACCCCCCTGCAGAAGTGGTCTGCATTCCCTCTGCGGGTGGGAGGAGATCTTACCAGCCAGGCTTTGGTGTGGCTCCCCTGGAGCACGTAAGGCAGAAACACACAGATGGTAAGACCAGGTAAGCTACTCCAGGTAAGCTAGAATAAGTGTGAAATTAATTTCTGCCTGATTTGCCTTCTTCCTTGCCTGCATGTACTAATTTTTTTTTGCCATGTCTCTGGCACCTGACTGACTGATTTCATACAATTCATGCACATACGTGCGGTGGGCAGAGATATCCTCCAAAAGCAGAGGCTGAGTATGTCTGTCCTCTTTACACCCTTCACGGAGTGTCAAGCGGCTAAACACATAGAAAAAAAAAAAAAGGAGCAGTTAATACGGAAGACAAGGTGGGCACAAGAAAAAAAGATAGAAATGTGATATGAATGCACTTATACTGTAAATGAGAAGGTCCCCGTCATTATGGGTGCTGGAATAGCATCCCTTGGAGAGTGGTCCCACTTCCAGGTCTCACTTATAGACACAGCTTTGTGGTCTCAGGTAGGAAAAGTCATTTGTTTTCCGTGGGTCTTCTCTTCTCCTGCTTGTCAGCTCACTGCTGCCTATCTGTTTAATCACTCCAAGTGTTTGGGTTTTTTCTTCTTTCTTTTTATTTTGAGAGCTGAAATGCTCTCTACGGATTCACCCCTGCTCCTTCAGAGATCTCCTGACTCTTTCCCAGGAGCCAGCCCTGCCTTCCAGCAGGTCTTTGTCTTTCTTTCCCCCATAGACAATTTTCCGCAGGAGTTTTTATCTTCTCAGTATACCATTCTTTTTCTTCTTTTTTTTTAAATCTTCTCTGAGTTTTAATGATTCTCCACAGACAATATGCCATCTGTATATCTTACCTACGTGGCTTCTTTCATTTAAATGAGGATAAATGCCACTAATGAGTTTTGAAAGGAAGCGACTCTGAGAGAATGCGGAATGAGCGGCAGAAAGAGTCGCCTGGAATCTCAATTAACAGTCGGTTGGGAAAGCTGTGCCAGAAGGAGAGGGTATGAGGGCAAGCCGGTAGCCAACGGAGGAGATAAGTGGGCAGTGCTAGAACAGGGTCTTGGATGTCCTGCTCCTAATCTTGTTTCTGCCGCTAATTGAAGGGGTGACCTTGAAAAAGGGCTCAAATATATGCACAGTCTGGAAGCAGCTGTAATGGCTGAGATGTTATTTTCCCTTGCCTGAATGCATCTGCACCTGAGGCTGGTGGATTGCAACACGCGTGCGCTCCCTCACCAGCAGCCGAAGCAAGTCACACCGTCTCCGCTGAAGGTTTCAGTCAAACTGGTTGACTTGACGCTGAAGCAGATTGGAGAGCGCTCATGCGTCCTTTTCCACCAGCTCAGCTGCAGGGGGTGACAGTAAATTACCGACTTTCCTAGCCGTTTTCTTCATTTAAATACGTCAGCCGTGGCAAGTTTAACCCCTGAATTATTTTCTTTCTGTGCAATATGCAGAATCGTAACAGAACGTTAAGGCATATCCACAGTAAGACTTCATGGTTTGGATGGAGCAACGTAACCTCCAGAGCTACATCCCAGGGCTGGGTTTACCCCTCTGCTGCGCACTCACAATTCACAGAGTTAGTAGAAGGAATTGCTGGCTTCGTACAGGATATCTCAAGCATGGGACGAGGCATGCTGTTACTCTGGAGCAGTCGTCACAGGTGCCTCGTGGTGAAATCACCTTCCCAGGCCTTTGTATGTAGAAGGCAAAAGGAGCTCGAGACATGCAGGACGTTACAGTTCTGGGGTGTGCTTTTTAGCCCAGGTCAAAGGTACAAGTGCTGGACCTCATTTTTTTCTGAGTAAAAAAACTCAGTTGCTCTTTAGTCAGGGTGGGAGCTGGCCCTGACTTTTACTGAAAGTACTCTCTGAAATCACTTCCCTCCTGCTCTCCCTAGTAAAAGCCCACAACAGGATGGAAATATTGTTTTAGCAAAAAGAGCAAGATTAGAGTGTTAATGAGTTTTTAAGTGGAAACACCTGCACTGAGTGTCATTAGTGCCATTAACTGAGTGCCATCATGGCTATTATCCTGGAAAATATCATACATATGAATACCAGGGAAATATTTTGCAGCCACAGATTTTGCTTTCTGAAGCTCTGCGTAGATTATTTGGCCTCACGTGAATGAAGCCATTAGCTAGAAATGCTTTCCCTCTTATGAGCACAACAAAAAAATAACAACAGCTCCTGCAGCCTTTAAACCATAGATTCAAGGGGAGGATATTCCTGATACAGGCAGATGTTCCATTAATGCTGTTCAGGACTTCTGGCTGTTATCTAATTCAGGCTCACTTATTGTGGCCTCTCTAGCAAAATGAGCTGCTCATTGCTGCATCAAAATAACCTCCACTTAGCTCAGAGAAGTGCCAGACCTCTCTAGACCAGATCCCTGATTTCCATATAACTGGATCATGCTCTGTTTGAAGACAGTGAGCGTTCCTTTTTCCTCTGGGATACAGATGAAACCTGTAAAAGGGGTTGTAAAGAGAGTATACAACTATGTCTGCAGCAATCACAGCATTAAGGAACCCTGGACGATTCCTGGAGCTCCTTGTACAATCAAACAAGTTAAAAAAAATTATATGTATGCATTTTGAATCTTTACAAGTGGTATAAATAAATGTCTGTGCAATATGTATCGACCTGCAATTAGAGGTCGACCTGCAACATACCCACCAACAATACATGTGCATATATATCTATCTCCACACCTACCTATGTCATTTCCATAGGAACCCTCTTATGTACTCAAAGTTGAAATCTATATCCTTTAATGAGAGTAAAAACCAGGCTTGAATTTATGGCCTTGTTAAAACTATTGGAAGTTTTGCCACTCACTTCAACCCAGAAAGGATTTCCCCTCTGAAGGGTTGAACAGTTCCTTCAACTTTAACACACTCCTCTGCTCTTGGGACTTGCTACCTACCGCTATGAGTTGCAGTGACGTGTCCAGGTAGGACACGCGATTGCCCTGCCTTGTGCATGTGCCAAGGGGAGATGTGCTGGGAATGGGGACTGCACAGAGGCAGAACAGAAATGCTGCAGCACACTTGAGAACTTGCCCTTTCCTGGAAGCTCATGATCTCCTGAAATAGCTATAAAGATCTGGCACAAACAGGCAGTGCGAGAGAAAACAGCAGCTCAAAATAGCAATGCCTTTGCTTTTGGGGCCCTGAACTTGACATTTCATTTTACTAAGACACGGCAAAGGGAATTTACTTAACCCTGAGTTACTGTGAATCTTTGTTTCTCATTAGATAGCAGAGTTGGCACTGCTCCGTGTTATGTTTTCTTTACTATCGTTATTTGGTAACACTCTTTTCCTGATAAGGATGAGGGGCCCGTAAACTCGACCCAACTGATTTTACAGACTCAAAGTTATTGAAGTCTGAAAACAACCTGCTGCATTGCACAATCTGTAAAACACTCTGAAATCCTATGTCGGGCTGGAAAATCATGGCATTGAACAGATAAATAAAAGCTATAGCAATAGCTATTGCTATTTTGATTGATTTTAGCTTATTGCGTCTTCAAATTTCTTTTCACAGCTAGGAAATTTTACGTTTGTTAAAGAAATCTTAGACTTGAATTTTGTAGGGAATACTTCAAGAAAAAAAATGCAAGACTCACGATAAAATCATGAAGTGTAATAAATATCAGAAGAGATGGCAATGTTCCTGTGTCATTAGCATAAAATCGTGGAATGCATCTCTTTTTTCTAACTCCAAAGCAGGAAAAAAAGACAAACTGCTCCGCCCTTAAGGGTACTTTACTCCTACCTTTGATGCAAGACATCTGCCTGGAATGGATGGTTCCCGTGCTGTGGTCTGCTGGTGGTCCACAAAGTCATGGCTACTAATCCAGATATCAGAGCTCACTGGTCCCATATTCAAGAGGGCTCTGCTAGATGAACAAAACTCCTTGCAATATTTCAATGACCTGTTCCCTGTTCACTACCAACTAGTCTAGATGTATCCCTTACAATAGGCCAGCCTAAAAGGCTAGTCCATGAGAGCTGGATTAACCCCTGAGAGAAATATCTAGGGAATTAAAGGCTTGACCCTTTCCCTTATCCCCTTCTTGACTGCCTTTCTGCAGAAAATCTGAATAAAAATTCTCCTACCATCAGAGCTGTCCTCCTTTATGAGAAGCTCTTTGACTGAATGGGTCATACCCAAATGCCAGACCTGGGGACAAGGGGGACTTGGCACAGCAGTACGAATGTGTGGGTCATGAAATTGAACCTGAAAGCAAACGAGCTATTTATTGCGTGGTTTTAGGTAGATAATTCATTCACACTGTGCGTATGGTGTAGATGAGGAGGAAAGCAGTCTTTGTGAGCTGAATTAGACACAACAAATGACTAGGTTTAGGCACGTAGAGCTGATGTCCTCATCTGAGCTAGTTATTGAGCGTGGAGTTCATGTTACCCGACATATAGGTATGTCCAGTGCAGGCATCTTCGTGTATTCTGATTCCCACAGCTTCCTTGACAATCTGAATGCACCCTTAGGGCTGGATTCACCTGGAGAACTAAAGACATCAGGGAAAATAACGTCAATCTAGCAAACTCTTGCTTCACTGGATCTGACATTAGAGCTGAGTGATGTGAGAACAGAGTCTGGACTTTCATCCTTCATGAAACATTTGCAAGAGCAAAGTGAATGAAAACCAACTTAAACATCCAGCAGTGGGTGTGTTTTTGCCTCAGTGTCTTATGTTATTGGTCATAGTGGACATTACTGTTTTTAATACTTTTTCAGACTGCTGCAACTTGTAGAAAAAGATGTCCATCTTCTGCCATCTTAGAATAGTCTTAATTCCTTTGCTTTTATTTTTAAAGACCTTCACCGCAGAGATTTTATGAAGCTTTTGCAATTAAAAAAGAAGGCCTTTTTTCTTCAGATCTATTTCCTAGGGAGCTAGAAAGGGACTGTGGTACTGAGTGGTCTGAATCAGATCAAAACTTAGTCCTATGAGCAGTCAACATTTTTAGACAGAAGAGGTCTGAGCTTCTGGGGTGCAAAATGTCCCCGTGGGCATTTTTTTCCTGTTGGACAACAGTGTGCCTCTGTGAGAGGTGATCTAACATCCTGGGAACCCAAAGCTGAGATGATTCATGAGCCTCTTCAGATAGCACAGGAGCATCTTTTTTTTTTTTTTTTTTTGACTCAAAGGCTTCTATTAGTGCCACTGAGTTGTGGAAGGGGAGCTGAGGCAAGGAAGGTCAGCGAGGAATAGGTCATTGATAATGCTGAATATATCTGAAAAATACAACCCTGAGGCCTGCCTGAATCCCCGAATTTCACCGATTGATGTGCCAGGAGGTGAGAGAACTACACAGCCCATAGATCCCTCACTGACTGCCAAACTACATCAGGTTTTATTTTTCCACAGCCTGCAAGCGCAGGAGGGTATTAAGCCCGTACAGTAATTCTGTCCACCTGCCTGGCAGCCTACCATCTAAAGGAAGAGTGCAGTTGATGTGTTTACACTTATCCAATGTGCTTGTCACCTTTTGACTAGGCCAAGATTGCACTCTACGGCCCTTCCGTGAAGCAGCCTTCAAATGGAAGTGACCGATGGGTTATTTGCTTTAGCATGATGTCAGATGGGTCTCTTCCTCGATTTGTGTTTGAGGAGCTCGGATTAGCCTGCTGGGAAACAGCTGCTGGCTGGAAATGCAGAAATGAATTTCTTCGCCTCAGCATAAGGCTCAGCAAAGGCCAAGGGATTCAATGGAAGCATATTGAGCCTCATGACCTATGTGCTCTCTGTCTCTGTTGTTGGCCGCCAGCCTGGCTGTGTCTTAGGTACCCACAGTGGGACTCATCTAACTAAATGTGCACCTGAGATAATAATCCTTTCGGTGCCTCTTTGGATGTGATGTGTCAGCTCAACGTAGCTGAGATAAATCAGGCCCTGAAAGTGCCTGTTTCTTTCCCAAGACTGCAGAGAGACCAGCTGGGAGGACCAGCTCACTTGGAGACTTTCATCCTAAAGATGTCTAACATTAGAAAAGTGGGCTTTTTTGGTGTTTGCAATGACAATGTCTTCACAGTGGTGAAGACAGTTAATGGCCTTTAGGGGCACGAATTGTTAGATTAAATAGAGGTTCCTTTTTTGGAAGAGAAGAATCACTCTCTAAACTCTTCTCCCAGGTGAAAGGATCCCAAGGTGACCGGCTCATATGGAGATAGCATCAGTGTAGATATGCGCTTCAGTAAGAAGGATCCCATCCGAAGAGCTCACTTTGCCTAGGAAGGACAGAGCTCAGGATCCCAAGTCTGAACTGGACTACGGCATATTCAGCCTGATCCCTGCCCCTGAACAAGAAAGACTTGGTTGAGTGAAAACAACATAGATATTGGCAAAAACCTGGACTTCAAGGTTGGACTAGGTCTGTCCTGAAAATCAGGTAGATCTGTTCTTCCAGATCATTCTCTGCTTCACCAAGGGCTGTAATTGAGCCTGCAACTTAAATGTTTCAGTGTGCCAAACATAGACTCCTTCATCACCATAGACCTTCTCAAATGGAAACTATCCTGACTTCATCAAGTGATCAGGCTGCCAGGGTATCCTGTATGCAGGCATATCTAAGACCATCACAGCCGTGTCAGGGCACAGTGGGCTCACTTCAGCTGAGCTTGGTAACAGCAGTGCACCCAGTGTGGAAAGCAACATCTCAAAAGTTGTCAAGATCAGGTGGGTTAAAGAGCTATTGTCATACAGATGGGTAATGACTTTTTTGCCCACTAAAGCTTAAAGCATCTACCTCGCTTTCATCTTCCAGCAGCCTCACTGTTCAGCCTCGGGGGCATGTGAGGATGGGAGACCTCCCATTTTGCTCTGTGCTCTTTAGGAGATCCAGAAACAGATTTCCAGATTTCAACGTCATAGCTTCCACCTTCTCCCCCACAGCAGTAAGGAGCTGATGGCCTTTCACTCAGTGTGGCATGAACTCCCCAGTTATCACTGAACATGTCTGTGAGATTAATCACAGCCTCTCTGCTCCCTCTGCCTGCAATAGCTAGTTCAAAGCCAGCTTGCTATCAACACGCCATTGAAATCTTAAGGTAGACATCCCCATATCACCAGAAGGGACCATTATCCTTTAAGCGAGGAAGCCCTCACCCCTTATTAAACAAAACCAAGTAATATAGTTCAATCTCATCTCTAAATCCCCCCTCCATCACTGCGCTTGCCGCCCTCTACACTTAGGACAACACTGTATTTATCCCTGTCACTCCTGGAAGTGATAAAATTTTTAAGAGGCAAGGATTATGACTGTACTGCGGCCACCTGTGACTTGAGAATCAGGTTGGCCACAGGAACTGATTTTTCCTCTGTCCCTCCTGCCTGCCCAATACCTGCCTCTTAGCCCGGACCTTTTGATTTATACCATTATTATTAAAACCAAATAAAATCTTCCAATTACAATTTCAATAACCTATTGATTCTCTGTGCTCTCATTCCATGTACTGCTCACCCAGTGCTACACAGCTGGTGCTTCATTTCGATATATATATTCTCAAACTGATGAATCATCCTGCCTGACAAAGCCATCATTAAACTATAAAACTTGGAGAAGATATGGTAGTGGCAGACCAAGAAAAGGCAGGACCAATGCAGGAATCATTGGACTGCAAGGGAGCTGCTGTCATGCTATCCTGGATTAATGCAGTATCTGCCTGGTGGTACATTGCCAGAGATTGTCCTGGGTTGCCCGTCTTCACAAGGATGCTGTCAGCCTCCAAGTCAGAAGTTCTTTCTTAAAGGTCTGTTGTTTCTTTTCCAGATGACCTCTCCATTTCAGTATCTCTAGATTATTCTTCCTAGGACAATAGTAGTACATCTCCTTTGTTAGCTCAGTGAGGTGAAGCTCCCTTTTTAAGAAGGGTTTATTTCTTGTCTCCTCAAGTGCAACCAGAAAAAAGTACAGAGACGGTGGAAAGGGTGATTCAAGGTGCGGCACAGCACCTGTGCCGTATATACCAAGTAAGCTCGGGCTGTTTAGCCAGGAAAAGAGATGAGTAAGAAGGTATTTGGTAGAGGTGTGGAGAAGGTGAGTAGAGTTGTTTGCTACCTTTTCTAATAAAAGCTCTATGAGATAAGAGATGAAATTATTTGTTTGCAGGTTAAAAAGCAAAAATATACACAGCTCGTAGCCTAACTGTGCATCATATTGCCAGAAGATGTTACAGATGCCTCAAGTTTATCTTGGTTCCAAGAACTGTTGGAAAACGTCTTGGAATTAAAAAAAAAGTCAACTAGCAGGTCACCTCTGTCTGAGGAATTTCCTAAGCCACCGATGTTGGGAGGCTGGAAGGGGTTTCAGGAGAGATGTCACTGCAAACTTGCTCTACTCTTACTCTCTTACCCTAAGCTTTTACAGATGACTACTCTTGGAGATAGGACAGTGGGCTAGACAGTGGGTGGAGAGTTTTGATCTGATCCAAAACTGTAGTTATGTTCTTTTGAAGTTATTGACAGAGTGAAAAGAAAGCATTTTTGTAAGGATTTGCTAGAAGCTCATTTTTTGCTTGAAATGGCAACCTGAGAAAAAAGCCTTGGCTACACCACTGACCACTCAGAAACTAGGAGAGAAAGCTGTCATCATGGCTTGGCAGAGATCAAGTACATGCGAGTTTGTTAGTTCAGAGGTATAGACCTTAAAAGGTCTTTAGAGTTAAGATAAGCTGGTTATACTGGGTGAGAGGGAAAAAAAGAAACACAGGAGTAGTACAGGGAAAGCAGTGATCAAGTGCATTGGGAGAAGATTTGCCCAAACGTGACAGAAGTTTAGCAGTGTTAATGGGTCAGAAAAGGTAGGTCTTAAAAGTATAATACTGAAGGAATCCGCAAAGTCTGGACACATCCTGCTGATCACGTTCGTGACAGAGGAAGGTGCTGTATCTTTTCATACGTTCAACTTGAAGGTTGTTTTGGACAGGAGCTATCCTGGAGTTCAGCATATCGTTATCCTGAGCAATAGCTGGGTTAGCTAGGTTCTAGCACAACTGAAATTAAGATTAATTTTAAAATACCCTGTAGTAAAACAAGAGTTTTAATAACACAACAAAGATACCACTGCTGTACCCATCACTACACAGTACCTTTGGCTAACCTTTTAAATGGCTGACTGTATTCACCCAGCAACGGGAGAAGTCCGCATTTTCTTCATACTTAGTTTACAAAAAGCAGAGTTCCATCTCTGCCCATCAATCTATTTTAGACCACCAGAAAAAAAAAAAAAAAAAAGGGAATTCCTACTAAGAACACCGTGAATGTCTATCCACACTTCTGTGGTTGTCTTATATTTTGCCTCTACAACGGGACATAAGCCAGGAGAGGGTTTTAATAAGATATGACAGTTAATTCTGTTACCTCTCTGGCAACATGCATCATACTAAAAAAAAAAACAAACTCTACTGCACTGTAAGAGAATGTTTTATTGGCAACTCTCTCCAAAAATATGTCAGCCATGCATGAAATACTCATTTAAAGTCTCGAATGTGCTACTGAATGAAGATATATGTGCATAAGGGAATATGGCCAATGCAAGCAACATCCAAAATATCTGATTCACTAAGTTCTAGTGTCATTAAATCATCTTGCAAACTTGAGCTCAAGTTTCAGTTCTTTAGCTTGAGGAAGAGGCTTTTGTACAGTATTTATGATAATAAATCAAAGTATTAATGAGACAAGTATAGAAAACACATACTATTTTCTAGTAATATAATTTTTTTAAAGCTTCTGTGTATCTGTCCAATAACAAAAATCACATTTTACTTATCCCCCGTTACAGCTGATATGATTCAGGGCTTGGCTCAAAGGGCTCTCAAGTCAACCAGAGTAATTTCACTCATTTCTCTATTCTTCTCATGAGGCCATATACGAACACTTTCCATCCGCAGAAGGTCTGCAAATCTGAATGAACGTTTCCTGTTCATTACATGAAAACGCTCTGTTAAGGGAATGATAAAGTTGCCGAGAACATTCTAGAGGAGGGAAGTGCCAGCCTTTGGGTTGCCTGAACAACCTTAATAGCCAACCCTGGTGTGTATTCATTTTCATGAAAGGTTCAGACAAAATCCTGTCCACAGGAAGTTCTTAGAAGAGACTGGAGTGAGGTCCAGTTATGGTTCCCATGTCATAACCACAAAAATAATGCCTTTTGTCTCCTTACAAAAGTCTTACCCCTTCAATATCTTGCACTGGGCTTTTCAATATGTTGGCACTTCTATAGTGAAATTGGGAGACTGGCAGACTGGTTTTTAATCTCTGAAGGCTTGGTGCTGTCCCTTGAGGAGGTGGGAGCTCTGGGAAGCACTGTGGAGGCTGGGAGGCTTGTGAAGTCCTGGAGGCCTTGGATGCCAAGCCTGGAATGGAAAATGCATGAGGGGAGAGTAACCTGGGGCGGTATGTGGAGTTTTCCCTTCTGACAGCAACTCTGAACAATTTTTACATTTTCTTCTGATTATTTTCCTCCCTAAGAAATCTGGAATTTCCTGTAGATGAGAAATTCTGACTTTCAGCTGTCTTTTTTTTTGATGAATCCACCTTCAGTAGTGAGGGGCATCGCAACCTCTCTTTATTAATATTTCAACTCAGAGGGGACCTCATCTGTATCGTTTCAGAGCCTTATGGACACCAATAAATCCGTCACTGTGACACTGAGGATCTCAATGGTATGTAACAGGATAATTCTCAAGCTGTCTTGTCTCACATTTCCTCATGTTTCATTTGTCTTATGCATTCATCTGTTGCCCTTTCCTCTTGGCTTTTGGGGGACAGTTCTGCCTTTGCACAGAAACCCACTTGGGTGCCTAGACCTGTGTCATGGACCTATTGCTGCCTGAGTACAAATCCTAAATAATTCCAGCAATAGGAAAATCCTATGAGCAAGGAAAGTATTAACTTACTTTTTAGACAAGAAAAACAGAGATATGCAGCATGATCAACTGGCACCAGATGATCAGAGATGCTTTTAGGAGAGCACTGAATAAATGTGGAAAGACACCTAAGCAGGCAGAGTACTAGCCAGCGAGTGGGAGACAGTAATTTCTCTTTTTTTCTGTAATTTCACAATTCTTATCTGAAAATTTGGACCAAACATCCTTTGCTAGATCTCCCACTGATCCACGGGCATCAGCTTACAGCTGTCGAGATTTCTATATTGACCCCTTCTCACAGCTCTGAAGTTCCTTCTTCCACTGCAGAGAGAGCTCAGTTTCATCTGAACCATCTGCCACAGCTCACAGCCAGATCAAGCAAGTAAATCTGCCTCCTGATTTCTTTTTGTAACAGCACTGGCTATTATTTGGGGTGTTCAGCAGTTGCTTCGCACACAGGTGGGACTAGATGTGGAAGAGAGATGACAAAGATGGCTGGTTCAGCTATGCCAAGACAAGTCGTGCCTCCTGACAAAATAGAGTTTGAAAGTCCATAAATCCCACAACTGGTCAATACAGAGCTCCTCAGCAGCCCTGCTCAGAAGACATCCAAGTTATCAGAGTCCTACGTAAACCACTGGGGGCTGAGTCCACATTACATAGGCTTCTGAGTTTTGCCATGAGTGTTCACTCTTTGGTTGACACCACTATGCCCATAAACCTCCTCATGTGGAAGGAAGTGAACTGTGGAAGCTACTGTTTCTGGAACAACTTGTCTCATTCAGAGATGGCAGTAACTACACACTCACTCAGACAGAAAAAAAAGAAAAAAAATATATATGTGTGTATATATATATACATATATTTTTTCAGTTGGCACATGTTGCATTTTTGAGAGAGAGCAAGCTACCACTGTGTTAATGGCAGAAACCGCAACGTAGCCAGGTCTCAGAGCTTTGGATGGGATTCCTCTTCTCTACATTAGGTATCTACAGGGTCTCTATTTGAGCCAGCTGTCTTGGTTCCTGTTATTTTCTAGAGTGGCGCAGTATACAAGTCAATGGAGTTTAGGTCATGAATCATTTAACCAAATATGAGGTCATACTCTCTGCTTTTTCAATATATCTGATTCTTAGACAGGATTCTTGTCTTCCTCTACACCAAAGGTTAGGTGCATAAATCTCTTTGAGGGATGATGCAAAACTTCTCTCTACTCACTATGTAGAATGAAGATCCTGCTTTTATATGTCAAATGCCCTGTGTGTAGCTTTCAGTGGCAGCCACAGTGCCTGTCAGTGACTTGCGGATAGGAAAGGGCAGAGAAATGAGGCATTGCAGTAATATGCAAGCACATAGGTGAACTGAGCCTTTTATCTCTGTGCTGAGGTCTTCAACAGTAAAACAATGATGTTGATCGTATCCCTCTGGTCTCCTGAGCTTGCACAGTCATGCCATGGAGGACTGTGCTTTGCAGGATAGCAGGGATTACAGTTACTAACTGTCCTTATGAAAATCTGGTTAGATCTAGACTTCCTAAGACCCTCTTTGCTCCATGTCCCATTCTCTCCTTGATTAGTCTACTGAGAACAACTAAGAGTTTGAACCATTGCTTGTCCTTACAAAGTCAATCCTGAGGGTACTTTCTTTGTCCGGGCACTTTCTGAACTTGAAGATTTCTAGCGATAATTGATTTTCTCATTAGATAAAAATTCTGAAACTTCTCCCATTCCTTTCCTCTCTCCCTTGACCCACTTCTCACTTTCCATCCATTTATTTTAGTAGACTTTAGCATTAAAATGGTTTATTTCACAAGGAATACAGTAGCTTGCTGCAGCTCTCTTAAGGTCTATGCCAGTGACACTTGAATACAGTGGAGCTAAGTGGCAGCCTAATGGTTTCTCATTGCAGCTGTGTAAGACTGCTATTAACTCCTCTTTATGTTTTTTATTTCAAAGCCATTACTGTATACATTTCAGCTAAACCAAGAAAATGATCAGCCCCTTCCTAACTTGTCCTTGGAAACCTGCCAGGGAAAGTGAAACTTGTGATAAGGGCAGCATCATTTTTCAAAAGAGCATCTGTTTCTGAGAAGGGAGAAGTGCAGCTTGCAGACAGGCTGGCAACACGGAGAGGAAGATTCAAGCACAAGGAGTCCTTTAGCTTGTTATTTGTGTGATGGGAAACAAAGCTTCAAAGGGTGTCTGGAGGAATGGTTCCAGGGAGGAGAATTAGAAGGGGAGGAAAGGACTGGTCTATGATGAAAGGGTGGCAGGTTGCAGTTGATGTAGCCGTGCAAGGTGATGAGAGGCTTGCAAGGGGCCCTCACTGCCTCACCTCCTCTCCTGCAGTTCCCTGGTCTTGCAGCCATGGAGAAAAAGTGTTTGAAACAGGGCTGAATGGGGTGAGGAGAGGGAGGTCACACCGGATTGCAGCCCTAGTGCTCTCTATTCACTGGCTGGTTATCACAAGTTAAAATGTCACCTTACGCAGAGGCATTGCTGACAAGCAGGTGTCAGCAAAATTTTATCATTTAATTGCATTGTAGTGGGTCCATGCAAGGACCCTTTGCCTCTCCCACCTGTATGATTCCCCCCCTTGCCAGAAAAACCTGCACAAAATCAACTAATAGTGGTGGAAGCACCTGGAGACCTGACAGGGAACAAGAACCTCTTGTGCTAGGTCCCGTGCCCCTCAAAGATCTCACCACTCCATATCAGTCAGGAAGAAGAGATGAACAAGGCATGATGATGGGGCAGCTCAGCAGCACAGTGGTGGAGATGGAAAAGCACTTGCTCAGTGACACAGAGAAAAAAAAAAGGACTTCAAAGCCCAGTTTCACCCCATATAACTTTATGTACCTGCCTACAACTAAGGAGATGTGGCTGCCTCTACATGTAATGAGGAGATAAGTAGCTTCAGAGAGTATTTTGGACTTCAGAGGGCTAAGTTGCCCCTTGTGTAGCCATTTCTCTCCACTGTGAAGAAAGGAAGTTTAGAGTGAGCATAGTCCTGACTTGGGTGCTTAGAGCTAGACAGATAAATGCACACCCGGGTACACTTCTCAGTGTCCCTGTATGGTACATTATTTATTAAACTACACTACTTTCAGAGAAGTCTGCTCCTCCTGTTGCATTATGGATCTCAGACGCTTTAAGGAATTTGTGGAAGTTTTTAAGGGTATTAATTCCCCCCACATTTCTTCTAACCGTACCTTCCTATCACACGGAGTTCTCCTCAATTAAGATATAAAGTTAAGGTCTAGTGGCAGAATTATTATTTTTACTGGCACAGTTTGTGACTCATAAAATTGCAGCAACTGCCCTGCTCCATGTCGAGGGTGGGTAATTAACCAAGATCATCTATAGCACCAGGTGGTGATTTATTCCAAACAAGAGCTAATCTGAATGTATAGCAGAGCTCAAGTGCCCAGTGGACACTGCTGTATGTTTCACAGGCCATGAAATATGCCCAATGCTTTTTTCTCCCAAGTATGTCAGTAAGCTGTTTTTAATAGGGCTTTAAATATTTTTTAATTGGCATTTTATTTTTCTCTAGGAAATATGCAAAGAAGCTACAGCAAAATGGGACAGGATCACTCTTACAGCCATCATCGCTCTCTCGGGTTCACAGGGAAAGTGCCAATTCCGCCCTTGTGCGCAGAAAGAAAGGAACAGGGTGACAAAAGTCCGAGGCAGGTTTCAGGAAACTGAGCTGTTGTGCAGCAGTCCTAGGAGGCCGCTTTGCCCACGCTCTGGACACAAACAAATGCAGTGAGAAAACGAAGTAATTGAGTTAGCCTGGGGTCAACTCTGGGCTAATGCACCTTGCTGATTAGCAAAGCCCGGCACTTGCAAATGCAGTTGTACGGCATCCTGTTCAGAGCTGATCTCTAAGGCTGAGTGTTAGAGCACACAAAGAGCTGTGCACCTAATTTTGTTCTGAGACAATTACCTAAACCTACGTGAAACATCTTTTTGCCGGGTCAGAACCTGTTTTCAGTGTACTGAAACCTATTCTCATAGTACTGGAACCTAATCTGATATATCAGGTCTTGTTTTCACTGTTCTGAGATGTGTTTTTGCTGTACTGAAATGATTTCTTGCAGCACTAGAACCTATGTTCTAGCCAAATGTATAGGTTTCTGGCATCTTCCTCCCTTGAAAATGGGCCTTGGTTATTGCTATTCAAAACCATATGCAAAAAAAAAAAACCCATGAACTACTTGATTTTTTGAATTTTTATTTCCAAACAGTTTGGAGATGCTCTTTTTCTACTTTGACAATGAAACAGGGCTTCACACCTTTTAGATTCAGCCCCTGCTCCTGCTAGCATCTCTGCTTCCCCACCACTCAGGGCCACTGTCGATGAATACAGCTTTGAATAATGTATGTTATACTAATACCAATCGCGTGTTTATACTTAAGTCTAACAGCTTAACTGTCTTCTCTGAGACGCAAAGTGGAAAATGCTGTGGTTGACTGCATGGATAGTGCATGTGGTTGCATGGATAGTAAATACTTTAGAAATCCGCTTTTCTGCTTTTCTGGATCACAAGAGAAAAAGGATGACCAGAAAGGACTTAAAATATGGGAAATGCATCAGAAGGCACCCAATAGAATAACTTCCACAGCCTTCCCCTTCTCTTATATGCAGAAAGCAAATAATACTAATGCGAGCTTTATATGCCTGTCATTAAAAAGTTGTTGGGAGCCCCTCCAAGACATTCTGGGTTCAAGGGTCATGAAGAGAAGGATATATTGCTGCTACATGCTAGACATTTCTCCTAGATAAAACTGCATCCCAGAAAACTATTCCTCCGTATAGAGTTCCACCTCCCAAACTGAGCAACAGTGCAAAGCACAGCTGTACCCCATAATGCTTGTCAATAATATGATGACATATGTTGTGGATCAGGTCATGACAGGTGGTTGGGTTCCGGCGCCTAAGCATAGGTGCCCAGTGCCACTTCAGACACCAGAGGGCACCTGAGATACAGGATAAGTTGATATAAGGCAGGGTCATGCCCTTCTGCTTTGGCACCTGGAGGACAGGCAATATCCCTAGGGCATCTCAGTTGGCTCTGGGTACCCATGTTTAGGCAACTGAATTACACCTAGACTGTCCGATCAGCCTGGTGTTAAGAGCCAACACACCACCAGGACAGCATACTTTGATGCTATCAGTTGCCTTAAAATCATCTTTATCCAGGCCAGGTTAAAGTCAGAACAAATAAAAAACCTAAAACAGGCACAAGACTTAGAAGGGTTTATAAAAACACAGGTGTTCAGAAATGAAACCAAGTCATGTACTATATAATATCAAGCTGTGTCCCAGAGGGTTTTTCCCTTGAAAGCAGCTGACAAATTGGGAGAATCTCCATGCCTTCTGGAGGGAGGTCAGCTCCTTTGCCAGGATCTGGCAACTGAGGAACACCCTTTTTATTGTTCTGTCTGTACATTATTCTGACGAAAAATTCCCTATCTTGGTGATTTAAGAATTTATAACCCCGTCAGGGAGAAGTATGACCTTTTGGTGCTCTGCTGCCTGTTTTCCCTTCCAGTTTTAGACATGCAAATGTCCCTCCATAGTGACAAAAGGCAGTTGCCAGCTGCCTGGAGACTAAACAGAGCCTGGTCAGGGATTTGGCTAAAGCATTAGTAAAATCTTCCTCCTGGGTGAAGGGAAACACCTTTCTCCTCGTATTACAGCACTGTCCAAATCCCTGTTGGAAGCTTATTCATGCATTAAAGCTTCCATTTTATGTGCATGCGGAGATGGGAATCATACCTTGTAAGAATACATACATCAAACTCATGCATATAGATAATTGCTGCTCTTGAGCTGAAAGTAAACACGAGTTGTAATCTTCAGGAGTTTTGGCTTTGGAAAGAACCGCCCTTGCCAGTCCCCTATTGCTTGTGAAGGCCACAGGGCCTTATGGTGAGTACAGGCACTAAGAGCTCCGGATGCTTAAAGTAGTCCTGGACGCTGGACCTCTCTAAAGTGGTTTAGCAACAGGACCGGTGATGGCAGACCTTTGGCCTGGGACAAGCAGCTGTCTCCCAAACACTGCTCGTGTGCAGTCTTGGGAGTGTGCACAAAGCTGGGACCATTCCTAGTGGGTGACTTGGTGGGGACCCCTCTCTTTTGAAGGGTCACATTGCCTAATAGGATGGACACGGTTGCTGTGTGCTAGTTGGACTCAGTGCCAGAGAACAGTCCCAGACACGTTGAGTTTACTGAGAGAGACATAGCTCATCTGCTCCCTGAGGAGACAGCCATAGCCTTTCCTCTGTTGCAAGCTCTGCAACCAGTGCTTGAAGCCCAAGGCTGGGTTTGCTTGGGTTGATTGAGGAATTGCTACAGAGCTGTGATACTAGTCAGAAAAGGTGATTCCCGTTCCTGTCTCTGAACTAAGTCATGACTTCCGAGCAGTCATTTTGCCCCTCCTGGGCTTTAGTTTTGCTGTTCACTTATTGCGCTTGGTTAATTGCTTTGAAAGCTGTGATGAAGGGAGCTACCTGGCTGCAGGCTGTCACTGATGATTTATGTCATGCGTTAAATGCACTGGCTTGTAACTCTGTGCAGCAGTCTCATCCCCACACCATTCACCCCAGTTCAATAGCTTGGCAGCTGGGAGAGTGGCTTTTAAAAGTACAGCTGGCATTACAACAATTTAATTGATGCTTAGGGTAATAAAAAAGTAATTGAGCTCTGACTGCTCTCTCCTGCCCTCACTTTGTCTCTGTGCTCCATTCACCTTGGCATTTCTCTCTTAAAAGACTATCAGCCGGGTCACAGGCGTATGAGGATGGCCCACCCTCTCGCGGAGTATCTGACCACGAGCATCACATGTGGGACGTCGTTATCTCACACATCACATTACTCTCCCCCTCCTCTCCCAGGGTCCTTCTGGATATATATTTCTTGGGCTAAGCCCCAGCTGTTTCTTGTTTTATGACCCGGAAGCATAAGTCTGCTGGAGTATCTGTCCAGCTAGGCTCCCTCTATCATTATGAGATTTCATGCATTGGGAATCAAAAGAGTTAAGAGGTTGGGAACAGGTGAAATAACTCAGGACTCAGCCAGACCCCTGCTGGGGGCTGATGGGCAAGAAATGACTTTGCCGGAACGTATTTCATCTCCCATTAATGGAAATGAGGCACAGCTCTACTGTGTAATCATTTGTACCTCCCTGCTACATCCAATTTGATGGGTATCGCAACGATCAGTTTAGCTACTGAGCAATTAAAGAGTAATTTGCATCTGCGCATGAGATTAGAATGTTGGACGGATTAATTTTTAAAAGCTGCTACCTCTCGTGGAAGACAGCATTAATTGATTGGATGTATACATAGCATAGGATTGCATTTCTTCTCACAAACAGAGACGAGCTGCTGTGAAACTCAAGAAAATTCTCTGCTTAGCGCACTTATCTCAGATGATGAATGTTTTCTCTAGCTCTTCTAGGATAAGGCTTGTTGCATAGCTTCACTCCAATAACACTCTAGCCACCACACTACGTAGAGTTTATCTTGCACATAAGTTGCAGTGAAGCAATTCTCATGCTCACCGGAATTAAATATATCAGCTCATCTATACATTACAGCTTACGGAATAGAGCTTCTCTTCCAGTAACATGATATCTATGTTTGTGTTAAAGAGCTGGGAAAATGCAACTAACAAGCCTGGGACTGAGCTGGGTGGAGAATCGCTAGGCAGAACCTGTTTTCATAGGAAAAATGTTGATTTATGAAGAGTGAAACAGCAGATGGGAGTCAGTTTTCTCATTGTGAAAAATATTGGTCAAGATTATTTTTTTATATGCTGCAACATCCAGTGGAGCTGTGCCCAGAAAAAAACATAAAAAATCTATTTGCAGGACTGAAATGACTGTCTATCTTGTCAATGGAGCAAGAAGAAGAAGAAATATATATGTATATACATACAAGCTATACTTACTTTTGAGGCTCTAGGGGATTCCTGGTCCACAGCCATTTTCATTAGTTCATGTTTTTGACCCACTTTGAGATAAAGAAGACATAAAACGCTGAAAGTTCTTATCTAGTAGGGAACCATTGGTTTCCCAGCTTCATTTGGGATACGCATATGAGTATGTTTACATGTACACAGACAGAACCACACAAAGATGTCCAGCTCTCGCTCTCTTTCAGAAGTTGTTTATGATGTAGCCCAATATATGAAATGTATTGCACTTTAAATATATATTTTTAAATATATATTTTTCTGAGGCTGCCGGCTTGTCAGAAGCTCCATTCCATTAAGAGAAGTTATATCATTTTTTTTGCTGTGCGTGCTAAGCACCTCCAGGCCACATTGGTACCTGTAGGAAAGATGCTCCTCCTGAGTCAGCAGCGTACTACTCCAGTGTCTTACAAGGGTTTTTTTTTGCTGTTGGAAAACCCAGATAAAATATGGTCCTGTCTGAGGTAGCGTGACCACTGAGTAAATGCAGCTGTCTTACATTGATGGAAGTGGGAATGGTGCCTCTGAAGATCAAACCCAGGGTGTTTAAAACACTAATATGGCACATAGAGCTGGAGGGAGCTCTTGAAAATGATGAACCTACAGTACTTGTGTTCATCCCAATCAAACCTGCCTGCTGAGCTGAGGAGAGCCAAGCACCGGTGAAAAGTAGCTGTGCTTGGCCTGTCTCCATCTTTATTTTGAATCCGAGGGGTCAATATCGCTGCTGAACACCGGAGACAAGAATATCACTTGGATCCCTGGTAAGAAGTTTGGACCCCATTAGCACCCCCAGGCCTAGGATTTGGCAGGTCTCAGCTCAACCCACAGTTCTAGCTGGTTGTGATTCAGTCTCAGCTTTGGGTCGTTCAGTCTCTAGTTGGGTCATTCAACCTTAGAGTACAATGGGATAATACTCCCTTTATTTGTATACAGGGTCAGGGTAGAAGGGGAATGTGCTCCCGATTTAATGTCCCTAGCACTATGATAATGTAGGTAATGAAAGCTTTGCTTTTGGTTCTCTATTCGTGTTAAGGGTATGTTTCTTTCTCTTCATGCGTATGGATGCTTGTGCAAAATAGTCAAGACCAACCTGCATGTCTCCTTCCGTACCAAACTCATCTTTAGCAGCTTGGATCCTGCCTTTACTTCCAGGGGGTTGATAACTTATAGATAGCAGGAGAGAAGTGAAAAAAGAAAAAAAAAATCAAAACACAGAACTGAAATTCGCAATGTGTTTTAATTATGATGTAGCAATATTAATGACTCCTTGATAACAGACTGGAAAATTAATTAGCATATAGTTTGCAAAAAGGAGCATCACATTTCTTCTCTTTTCGCTTTTCCGTTGTTGTTAGGGCCTGTGATGGTATCAGCGCTCATGTCTAATCCAGTTAAAATTGTAATAACTCTTGAGAAGTGATGATTAAAAATAATGCATATAGACTAAGAGAGACTGATATTTCTCAAGGCTGTATGATTCTTCTGCTGGGTATTTCTAATTTATTTGTTAAATAACTGTGTATGGGTGTGTGAAACTTTTCCACCTTGGCACTTCTTCCGGATTTCTAATCATGAAAAGAGTTTTTCAGGTACATTCACAAATCATTGGGCATTTAAAAGGGACTCCATTTCAGTCCACAACGGAAAGTTCCTTCCAGACCTTCTTGGTAAGCATTGGTAATGGGAAATCTGGATATCCTTCCTAATAGATTTGGTTTGCTCTCGCATGATGTTTGGAAAGATCAGTTGCCTCGGAGCAAACTGGGATGTGGTGTTTGCCTGAAGTAAACCTGGTTGCCTGAATTCATATCTGTCTTTGCAGCAAAAGTCAACTCAGTTGCTGGTATTTGTTAGCACCCTAGGTGGCAACCTGGGGAAGGAAGTGAAGAAAAAATCAGGTGGCGATAGACTACTTAGTTTTGTATGGAACAACAAATACCAAACAACTCTGTTCCTAGGAGGGTTAGGGTAAAATGCATTAAGAGCTTCACGAACAGGATCCCACACCCGTAATTTCTCCCAGCAGAAGTCCCTTCTCGGTGTATTACAGAGTCAGGGAAGAGAGAAGGACATATCTCATTTTGCCATTTTTGTCTTGAGATATACAGAGCGTGGTTAACAGGTGCTTTTCTCAAGCCATTCTAAAAACACAGCAAGTACAAACATAGCTCCATCTCAGGGTGTCACTTTACTGGCCAGAAAATGGCACCAAATTCAAGGCAATCCTTTCCTTTAGTCTGGCTTTGCTCATATCCCTCCCTGAGGCAACCTACAGCCTAAATCCCCTCACCTCCCAGAGAGCTATTCTCACCTATTTCCTATCCAGGCATCATAAATTACCACTTTCCACAGGGATCCACAGAGAGCTGTTAGCTCGGTACAGCTGGTAGCAGAGTTGAGCACTTCGCTGTGATGAGGAGTTTGTCTCGTTGTTAGCACAGACATTAAGGTGAATGCAAGTCAGGTCCTCAAGGTTTGAGAATGTGTGACATCAAACCCGAGTCCCAAAGCTCATCTTTTGGCTCATCTTCCTCTCTGTCTTCTGCTCCATCCATGTCACTCGCAGCCAGGCTGGCGACCAGTGATGCCTACGGAGAGACAGCTGGGCTGAGACACTGAGACGCGACTCTCAAGATGGAGAATAATCAACTGGGAGGCAGTATATCATATGGGAGACTCCCAAATCCCAGCCTCTGAGGATGCTCTGATTTAAATCAGCTTCCTACAGCTGTTCGTGGGTCATTGACATGGTGGAGGAGACAGAGCACTCTATTCCCTGCCATTCCCGATCTTGTCTCCATCAAAAAAACAACAATAAAAGGTGCCAATTCTGTCTCAGAAAGTCCTAGAGTGGCAGTTCACTGGGAGGTGAGGGGTATGCTGGGGAATTATCCTTTCATACTTTCCTCTTCTGTTGGCATTTGCAGTGTTTCAAATAGCCTATTGGATAGGACTGAACTTTGTTCTAAAACGCTCTTTCTCAGATTCTGATAGAAAGCTTTCTCACACATGCCCTCAAGCCCCCAGATGCCCTGTGCAGCGGGATTTAGTAAGGGTAAATCTTGTTGTAGCAAAGGTAGGAGCAGCATACCATGTCCCCAGGCATTTCTACTGTCTTGCAGACAAGATTCAGAGAGTCATGGGAGTGCATTCAGGTTCATCTCTTTTGGAGTGGAAGGGAGAAGTTGCAGCTCTGCACCTGCAGTTATTTATTCTAAGTACATTTCAATTTCCATTTCGTGGAGAAGGAAATATCCTGCTATTGCTCAAATTGGCCTTTGATTGCCTTTTGATTTAAAAGAAAAATAGTAAATGAAAAAAAGAAGACATCCGATACGAACAAAATAATGTAACATCTTGAAAAGCAAAATGCATTGAAATTCCATCCCTGCCTAACCCTTGCCATGGACCCCAATTCTGATCTCACCTTTGCAGGAGTGTTACATCACTAGGCCAACCCAAACTAGACTCTTCTTTGTAGATTTAACTGTCTGTACTCTTATCAGCCAGAGGCAGCTAAAGGCTTGCAAAAGTGAGAACCTAATTGAATTTTGCTGCCCTCAGGATGAGGGGGACCTTGGGGCCAGGCTGCTCCTGCAACAGAAAAGGGAGGGGAAGAGCACAGGACAGAGTAAGGCTCGAGAGCCGCTGGGAGAGCCAAGCAGAGCAACATGGGAAAAGTCCGTGATGAGATCACAAATATTTCGCTGTCCCAGAAGGCCATTCCCTCCACAGGGGACTGTGACTGAGCCACTTAACCTTAATGCGAAGGAGGGTTTTTAGGGTTCCTGCAATACTCTTAGGTCCCAAAGGAGCATCTCCATGTAGAATTGCCCTGTGACCTTTGGATCACTCTTCATATGCCCAGTCTTTATATTCTTTCCTTCAGCGTCTGCCACTGATCGGTGTCAGGGACAGGCTATGGACCTTTGATCTGGTCAACCTGGCTGTCCCACTTTCCATTGTTCAGTGCAGATGTAGCACCGAGTCAGAACAATTTACACAGCTATTCCCATGCTTTACAGCTTTGTACTTTGGCCTGAATGCCATTGCTGCAGCTGTGTTGCAGAAAGCCTGGAGCAGTGCCACTGGGCTTCTCCTGCTCAGAGACGAAAGGAGAAAAGGCTCTTTGTGGCCCTCGGGGTTATGAAGTGTCTAGACTTGTGTGACCAGAACCTTTCTGGGTTTTTCACCAAAAGCCAAAAGATGTAGCTGCAGAAGTCAGAAGTCACTGGGAGAGTAACCCGCAGCAGGCACGAGAATTTGAACAATCACTTGACAAAAACCTCATTAATTAAATTGCAGATTAAAATACTCTCGGAAATAAATTAAAATGATATTGTATGCATTGGAAGCAAAATAAATCAGGCTCCTAGAGAAGCACTTTCTCAAGAGGAATCCAAGCCCGCGCCTCTACTCTGAGAGCGATCAAAATGCTGGTGCACTAGAGTTACAAGAACTTCAGGCCACAGAGCAATTCCCAGCTACGCCTCAGACTTTCTCCATAACCTTGGACAAGTTCCTTAATTTCAGCTCTCCACCTGTAATAGTTTCATCCCTTGCTTGTGCACACAGCAGTGCTCAGAAAAGTAAGTGTATGCCAACAGAGATCCCTATCTCCAACTGCAAAATTTGCAGCCTGGACTGAGCTCATTGTGGTTGTAGGTTCACTTCTATGGGGATGACTCTGTGGGTGCTCTCCAGTTTAAAGTTTTTTCTGTTAGGTCCTCTGGAACTGTATTCACTGTAGAAAACTTGCCTTGTGATATAAAGCACCTTTCACAAGAGTTTCTTAATGCTTTCAGGGCATAAGCTAATATTTCCTTTGGTTTAAATATGTTCTGCTTCAGGCAATGACAGGATTCAATAGGCTGCAGGGGTGATATAGGCTCTATAATAGTTTCATATGATATACTTGGAAGATGAGAAGGGCAAAGAAAGATCAAACTGTTCGAAGAGGACTTGGCTGTTTTAAAAATAATTTGAGCTCTGATTTGAAATAGAAAGGACCCTAACGTCAGTGTAACTCTGCTAGAAGTTATAAGGACCCTGACAAGCTGCCCAGGATCTCTGGACTCAACTAGGAATATCGATCTATTGTGTGATTCCTGGAGATGGCTGTCCAAAACCCATGGGAGAAAAACAAAAAAAAAAAGTGGCACACTATGAATTGCAAGGGGAGTGAGTGGTTGTGTCAGGTCGTGTAAATGGAGCATTACAGTCTCCTTCATCTCATCTGGTAAATTTACCCTGAAATCAAAGATCTGGGCAGCTCACTCCTGCATTCCCACCAGGAGAGATAACCTGACATTCTGGACCTACCTTAAGCACGCTCCTGAGGGCAACCCTACTGATTTCCAGAGGTACCCCATCATAAAATCCCCACAAAGTCCCTATAAAATTACGTAAGCTCAGTGAACTGACAATTTCCAGTGAAATCAAAATGTTTTCCTGTTTTTTTTTTTTTTTTTCATACAGCTGTGCTCCAGAGCCTGTTAGACAGCATCATGTATTTGTGCTGTCAGGGATTTCAGCACTTTCTAACAATTAGCAGGATCTACACAGTACTTCTCTGCCTTATTAGGCAGGGCTCTAAAATACTGCATGGGCTCACTGCTAAAAATACCCAGAACTCAGTTCCATGCCACCCTGTCCATCTGCAGCTGTACAGATTTGTGTAAAATAGACGGAAAAACCTCTGAAGTTCGTTAGACTGGATAAATAAAGAACTGAAGCTCTGCTTTTGATCCTTAGCAGGTCTAGGTCAGCGCAGTTCCCTTGACTCCATGGGACTAGCATCCACCTGTTGAGTATTTCACGTTGTTTGTTCAAGCCTTATTCCACTGACTTAACCCTAGGGCTATGCATTTGGATAAATCTGGGTACTCCAGAGGACAAAGAGTCTCCCAGACATTGTTTTCTGGTAGGATTTTAACCTCATGTGCAATATCGTGTATCAGCTTTTTCGCAGAGCTATAAAACTGGCTCATGCTACTTCAGTTTGTCTCTATGAACTAAAGGAATCTAACAAGTTTTAGGTCAGTGTAAGAGAAAATTCAGTGATTCCACTAGCCCTGTTTAGGCCAAATTGCAGCTAAACCTCATTTTCTAAATAATCTTACCTGTCCCAAATTGACCACAATAGTTCCAAATTGGTAGTGTTATATCATCCCTTTGCTTGGGATATTATTTTGTCTTGACTGTTTGACCAGGACACCATACTTTCCCTGTCTTCTCCAAGCTCTGGAAACTTATCCACTCCCTGTCGTTTGGTAGGAGTATGGGAGCTGAGGCCTGGGACACGCTATGTCATATAATAAGGAAGAACTGCAGACAACACGTGTCTGGTGCCAGTCAAATGTCACACCCGTAGCACAAGGCTTCTCTAGCCAAACCCCTCAATACCATTCTAGACTCCCTTATTGTCAAGTCTAGATCTCACCTTATTTATAGGGCAGACTCAAACCCTCTCTCCTACGTAGAAATGGGATGGGAGAGCCTCACAGGAGACTGTGCACTGAAATAAGACCCCCAGGACGGCGCACTCTTCGCGTGCTATCTGATGATGTGATCCCATCCCATGATGTGGCTCTTCCCCTGCTTGTGGTGGTACAGTCTCACCTGATCAAAAAATATATATATATACCTGAGGAGTCTGCCTTTGTCAGCGAATCTCTGAGTTTGTAATGACATGTACTTCCAAAGATAAATTCTTCTGTCTCAGAGGCTCTTGCTCTTTCCCCTGTAACCTGACCAGCACTTCTGCCTCCCAAAGCCTAAGATGCTTCATGTGTTTCCTCATTTCAGAATTTCCTGGGGAAAGACAGCAGAGAAGTGGACTTGCCAGCTGAGCTGCTGTATTTGGTAACATTATGCTTTGCATCACTCACTAAATATGGTTCAGTGGTCTGTTAAAATTAATTTCATATTAATTGTTTTAAAACCGACAGCATCCTGCTCTGCTTTGGGTGAGCGATTGCCTTTCTCAGCTGGGAAATAATTCTGGCATTTCATTTGGAAAAAAGTAATTAACTGGATGGGCATGCTTAGTTGAGTAAGACATTACAATCTCTGACTTATGCAAATGAGATTGTTGAAGTTTAATTCTGACCGAGATAACTCTACACATACATAAACTTTCAATTTGTACAGTCCAGTGTGATATTTGTTTGCAAATAAAAGATGTTTATGGGTTAATTTATACATCTCAATGGCATAATCAATTCACAAGGAGAAGAGAGCTTGTATTGCAACAGAGCTGCTCCATGAGTTCCCAAGGATCTTTCCTACCACGTCATTTGATGGTTAACATGATGTATCCACTGGTTCAAACATCCCTGTGCTCATTTTACAGTCACTGTAGCATGAAACATGCTTTCAGGGTCATCTTCCCCTGCCTTAATTATGATGTTTATTATGTGTGCTATGAAGACACAGATGGCCACACTCACGGATTTTAGCAGTTTATTACTAGGTTCTAAATAACCATCTAGGACTTCTTGAACAAGTTGAAATAGTGACAAGTTGAAATAGTGAAGTATTAATTATTTCTTCCTTCTTTTTTGCCATTTTCTTCATTTGCATGTGACTATTTCCCTCTTGGAACAGAACACTGTTGTGCAACTTAGCGAGTTTAAGATAAAGAGATGGGTGCAAAGATTGAGGAGATGCAAGAAAAGAGCCAGGAAATTATTCTTCCCTAGCAAATTGATTGCTTGTCCCAAATACTCTTTAATTTATCCTGAAACTGCTTGAGAGCTTGGAGAAAACGCTATTTTGGAGGAGAGATTCCTAAAACAAGGAACTGATGTCCCTTGTTTGTTGTCCACAATTGATGCTGTGTAGACTCGGCATCAGGTCATATCATTCCCTTTCTACTTCCTACATGGAAGAATTATATTTTATAAAAGGGGCCTGAAGTAAATCAAGGGACTGATATTCTTGTGGAAAAATCCCTGAGTTTGAAAAACCCTCAGCTAGTAGGACAATAGAGGGTTTCTTTAGGAATTGATGTATTAGCCATTGTCTTCTGGGGAGTGATTTGGTGGGAGTTTATCGTTTTTTCCCTACCCTGTAATCAGGAGCTTGCATCCGTCTTACCCTCTTGATTGAGGAACGTAATTCTGAATAAGAGACAAGCTGGACCCATGGCTGGAGGAGGTGGAGAGATGGGGAGTGAGGGAGTTGTGGACAGCAGTGACCAAAGCTCAGACATTTCTTTGAGAGAGCTGGTCTCTTCTGACAAGCTTGATTAAAGGATAAATGGTTTTTGGAAACATGAGGTCAGTGGCTCTGACCAAGCTGCTACTTCATTTAGAGAGCCGGCTGCTCAGCGCATTGCACTGAGGCTCTCGTAACAGTAGAGAGCTGTTAACAAGAGATGCTTAATCGTCTCTGGCTGACGGGAAGCTGCCAAGTGGCTTGGCAGTTCCAAAAGCCTCTCTGCATACCCAGAAAGGCAGGTCTTTGCAGATGGTGATGTTTCAGGGGGAGCACTCATTCCCATCCGAGTCCCCAGACTTGATTTTCTCTTTATGTACCTCTTTGAACACCACAGACCATCTGCCTCATGCCTAAAGACCAGGTCCACAAATTCTCAGACCAGAATTAATACTTGGGATCATTCAAATTCATAACATCTCTGGATTACTTAAGCTTAGATAAATGAAAGAGGGGCAGAATGAACATTAACAGTGAAATTATCATTTTGCACTGATTGTGGCTTCTGAGCTGAAGAGTCCACCTTGTGCAGAGGGGCCTGACAGTTAAAGCAAATGTTTAAAGGTGGGTACAAGGCCTTCTTTGCAATAAGGGTGGTTAGCACTTAACAGTGCATTTGGCAGCAGTATCCTAATTACAGAACTGCCATAGGGAAGCCTTTTTTTTCTTTCTTTTTTTAACTTTGAGGGCAGACACTCACCTGAGGTGAATCTAAGGTCTCTGGGGCTCTGCTCTTGGTTAAGCCTTCCTCGTAAAGCCATCCCAGCTTAATAATTTTTTCAGTAACAGAAAATCAGCCATGTCTCACTAATCGTTGCAAATAGTTTAGAAAGGAAAGAGAAACAAAGAAGGTCCATTTCCTGGCTCAGCGTTTCTATCTCACCATGGTTTTACCACTTCCCTCTTCTCTCTTTGAGTGTGTGAGGGTGATGGGAATAAACCTGGTACAAGGAGACCTAGTCTCAGCTTGGGCAAACCCTGGACAGGTGATTGCTCCAAGACTTACGCTTTCTTCTCTAAAACAAAGAAAGAGAAAGAGAGAGAAAACACTGAGAGGCTGTTACGCAGGATTTGCTCCTGGCAGTTCCTTGAAATGCAGCAGCTGGTTTTGCCTTCGTGAGCTCCCTAATGAAAGTTTTTCAACTCCATGTCAGATGGGGAAAAAGAAAAAGTTATTTCTTTGAGGCAGAAATCTTGTGGCAAGGTCAAGCTGAAACTGTTACTGCTTTAATAAACAGCTCGAATCGTCTCTGATTAATCCTAAATAAATCTGAGAACAGACTTGCGTGTGTGATAAGTGATTTCGAGCAAGTGCTGTTGACACATTGAGCTGATTGAGATTAAGGGGAGAAAAAGATGAACAATGGAGTGAGTTTAGAAACTCTTTCTCACACAGATCAGGACCCTGGAGTTGAAGGACGACACAGTCATTTGTCATGCGCAGGGGGTGAGTGGAATGGATGAGGGTTTACAAGAAGATGGCCAGAGACTTGGAGTGTGACTGAGCTGCTCAGTAGGCAAAGTCAATACAAACTGTAAGAAAAACATGCAGTGGAGCAACATTTGTGCTCATGGGGATGGGAAAAGGACAGGAAAACAATGGAAATTTGTGGTCCAAGGGAGTCACAGGACGCGTGCGATCATATCGTAGGAAGGGATGCTCAGCTTCAGGTGTGGAGCTGATCTGTGGGACCCACTGGTGTAGGTTCTCCTTATTTCAGTGCCGGGAGAGTGGGGGCTCTTGGCCAAACAAAGGTATTGACTCTGGGGGAGACCTGGGCATACAATCTCTGCTCCCCATCCTTATGACACCAGTCAAGCCAAACAGCAGTCATATCCAGCAGAAGACCAGTCTCGAGGTTCTCTTGCCTAGCCTACAGTAACAAGTATCGCCACCAGACTGACCATGGCAACTCTCCGTGAGAAACAAGAGGCCTCTCCAACACTCGTGACATATCAGGCAATGACCTTGCGGATCGTACTCTGTTTCACCATCAAGCAACGTTAACAGTCAAGCCTTCAGTACAACAGAGATCTCTCTTTTTTTTTTTTTTTTTGAGTTAAAGATATGTAGTTATGATCTGGTAGCATTGCTAGGCTGTAACTGACACCCCCATAGTCAAAGCCCACTGACTTCCTTTATACATACTCTAAATTAGAGTCAAAGACTTTATAGAGGGTGATAGAACTGGGGAGTAGCTATTACATGACATGAAAGGAGAGGAAGCAGATGGAATCAGAGTGGAAGTACCCACAAGGCTGCTGAAGAAGAGGGAAAGGGCTGTTGTACCTTAGAACATTTTAAATTGTACGGATATACACTGGGAAATGACTGCAGGGAATGAGTCTTTGCTGCCTTTCTGGTCTCTGTGTCCTAGAATTTCTTTCCAGCTCAGAGAGCAAAGATTTTTGCATATTCAGGAACATTTCCTTCTGTGAGAGAAAGGAAATAGGGCCTTTTTCAATGTCTATGAATTTATTTTACTCTAATAAAATTACATAATAATGTATTCCCCTCCCCCATTAAGGAAAATTAATTATAACAGCTTATTTTTTATGAATGTCTTAATTAGACCTTTGCCTATCAACAAAAACAATACAGAAATTCAAATCGGTCCCTTTAACACGTGAGAGATGTTACAAGACCCAACACTGGGTCTTGTATTAAAAAATTATTATGAAAATTTATTACTCTCTATGAAAGCAATGACTTATTCAAAAGTAGGAGAAGATTTTATGTGCAGGCAGGGATGGGGCCTGGATGAAGTTGCTGGGACTGATACATTTGCAAATGATCTCTTGAGGGCGACATAAATAAATATAGCAGAACTCCGAAGAAAATAAAATGGCATGAATCATAAATCAAAGCAATGTAGTGAAGCTGCAGAGTACACTGCAAATAGATAGGATAACAGAAGGAAATATTGGCTCAGGCATAAATAGCTCTTAATAAATCACCAGCCAACAGGAGCGGGGCAGCAGCATCCTAAACTGAAGATAATGACAGCTGGAAATCTCTTTTCGGTGCTTGTGCATTCACTGCGTATGCAATCTATACATCCAGGAATATGCTGGAAAGGCTACTGAGACCGTTCTGTGATCAACAGGAGCATTACAGACTCCAGATGAGTTGAAGTCCATCTTTGGGCTGATTGCTTCAGTCTTGGTCTTGAGAAGACATTTAAAGCTGCATCATCCCTCTAAGATCAACCCTGTAAGATTATGCACCAGCTTCTGAAGCTGGGACCTCTTACTGAACGCCTTGCCATAGGGTGCTTTGGAGGCCAGAAGCTTTCGTAAGTTCAAAAACAAGAATATAAATTTTTGGAAGAGAAATCGGTTGAAGGTGCTAACTGCACATCCAACAGCTCTGGCTCAGCAAGTGAATGCGGACTCTCGGTGGGCACCAGGAGGGTCAGAGTTCAGTGTCAGACCTGCTTTTGCACTTTCCCACTGGCATCCACTTTTGGATGGACTGGACCAGGTGGGCCTCAGACAAGCCATCCTAGCTGCTCTGCTGTCTTTGGTACTAATGCTGGAGTGCGCCTTGCTCCTAGCTACCTGTCTCAACTCTGATGCAGATAACTAGGATACCTGTTTTGATGCAGGATGGTTGTTTGTATCAGAGCAGTTCAGCTGCCATAGACTGTTATGGCGCTCAGGTAAACACAAAGATATTCCAGTGAGTCAGCATGGTATCTGATTTTGCCTAATGCGCGTGGCTGCAGATTGGGGTGAATTGCTGTCTGCTGCACGACCAACGGAGTCATATCTGCAGGACAGCTGTCCCAAAGTGAGCTATCCTGGCAAGCCAGAGCTGCAAGTAGATTCATCTCATCTCCTCTCCTAGCCTGTCAGACTGAGACTTATGTCACCCCAACTAAGTATCTATTGGCTGTGATCTGAATATAGGCCTTAGACCCTTAAATATATTTCTAGTCTTCCTGGACTCTGCCCAAAGTGATTTAATTGCCTGACTGAAGATTCACATAGATCAGATTCAATGCAGCCACCAGAAGAACATGTAATTCGCAGCTCTGCTCCTTAAAACACAGGGTTAAGCGTTTCCTTTCCTGATGATGCTTCAGCTGTATGGAGTGTTCATAGCAAAGGAGCAGGTGGGAACTGCCTGCTTATCCACCACTGGGAAGCACTATCCTGCTCTTAGAGGAAAATCAACCTAAACCTTAAGAGGAAATTCTCAAAGAGGCCGGAAAGCAGGTCGCTTTCATAAAGCTAGCTTAGTGACCCCAGTTTCCCCAGCATGCATACTTCCTTGGAGCTAGGAAACAGTTCATAGAGACATAACCCGTATTATCTTGGAGCTGGCTGAGAGGAGACCTCCTCCTTATATCCTGACTGTGACAACTGCTAATCTCAAAGAAACTGGAAATAACAGAGGACCTCAACTCTCAGTTCCAGTTTCCAGTCATGATATATCCAAAAAAGGGAAACCGGAGTGAGAAAAAACATGATGTCTGGAATAAGATATGAATTCTGCATGATGGCTCGTTCTTACAGGCAGTTGCCAGTGGAAGTCTGTGTCCGGGGCTAGGCAGGTAGTCAGAATAGGTGAATATACTGGGTCGTTTGCTCTAAAAGTCAATGAGGTGTTATTATTTCTATTGTGGAGATAAAAGACATGCAACAGAAGGAGAGGAGTGAAAAAGGAAGAAGCAGCATGTCTTTTTTGCAATCAGTTTGGTAGGAAAAAAAAAAAAAAGCATCCAGAGATTAAAACTCCTATGCTCTGAATTTTGTCTGCCTTTGATAGAGCTGTCAGTTTTAACATAGCTTTTTTGCTTTACAAAAATGATAAGATAGGCCATGAATTTTAATAAAACAAACAACGACACTAGGACTGATTGGATTGCTTCGCTGCTTCATTTTGTCCGGTAACCTTGAAAAAAACAGCATCAGGATTAATATGTAAATGCATTTTCAACCCTGGCTCTGAATACAGTGACATTGCAATGAAAAGCAATGCAAAAGTTACTACTGATGAATAGCTCCCATCCTTCACCGGGTTAGCCTATTTAGGAAAACATTAGCCTGTGAACGGGCGACTTACTACCATGTTCATTATGTTTTATGACCCCAAACACACCCGTACCCTTAAATGTCTGTAAGCCATTCATCACAAAGAGCAAGTCATAGTGATCGGCTTGAAAAACCAAAGTTCCCAAAGAGAGCAAGTAAAACAGAGTAATCAAGGTAAGGGGTTATGGGGTCTGATGGTGTTAAAAGGGATGTTAGGACACTGATGGTTTGCCTGGAGTGCGTACCAAACGGCACTAACTAGCACTGAGAGGTGTCCCACAAAGCTTGGCGACTCTAAGTGGAAAGAGCTGGGCTGTTCACGAGCTGCTCTCATGGCCTGTGAGGTTATAAGGGATTTCCGTTTGAGGCATGAGGCAGGTCCACCACATAATTGCTTGCCTCGCCTTTGAAGGCATTGTTTCTGTCTGTGAACAAAGATCCTGGCTGATATCATATCACCCTGGGGTGGTAGGTCAGCTTCTGGCATCTTCGTATTGGGTGATTTCTGGATCTCTTACTGAAGTGAAGGAACCAACTGGAGCTTGATGCCCCGGGAGGACAGGTGAACTGTGTATGCAAGCCATACTGGAACCACGTCCCACAAATGCCTGCACTTAAGTGAATAACCCAATGTCACGTCTTTTACGAGGGTAGCCAGCTTTTTGATTTAAAGATCCCAAATGGCGACATATCCTTTATTTCGAAGGGGTCAGCTGTGACCATGTGACCCTTTTATTAGAATTTTAGTATCTTAAATTCTCCTCATCAGCAGTTGTCACTGCTTGTCCTCAGCTGCTTATTTGGTCCTGTCGTGCTGCGTGAAACAGCTGCTGCTGTGACCCACCTCAGGTGTGCTTGCGAAGAGCATCGCAATCTTGCAATGCAAAGCTGGAATAAGGCTGGTAGACTGGAAGAAGTGTGCATAACTCTCATCGTTATCATAATGGGAATCAGCATTAGAAAAGAGTGTCAAAATGTTACTCTGAAAACAGAAGATCACTGCCAGGCTGTGCCCCTGAACCATGTTTGTTAGGGAACAGCAGCTGAGGGAAGTGACAGGCTTGCAGCAGGTGTGTGGGAGACTCCCGCACAGCTGGAGGTTGGGACAGGCGCTGCGCCAGCTTTCGGCACGGTGCCCCTGAGGAAAAGCCTTCTGAGCAAAACGCCATTGCCAGGGGGCCGTTGTTGTAAGGCGGCTCTGCGACGAGGCAGGCGGCCGGCCGCTGGCTGACCACTCTGACACAGCTGCTCAGATAAACTTGGCCGTTGGAAGATCACAGAATGGCTTGATTGCACCGATCTTTCTCTTTGGGGCAAAAGTTGGGATTGCTTTGCTGCTTCTTAATTTCTAGAAAGAAGAGTTTGGGGCAAGCTTCTCCAGCCTGATGGGTCTATACCACTTTTCAGGGTGTTGTTTTTTCTGTATTTTAAGATCAGGAACAGCATCATCAGGAGTAGAATACATTTCTACCTTTCAGAGGAGTAAATTCACTTCAGGAGCGGTCTAGGATGGCGAAAGACCTTGTTATGAGGTAGACACAGGATCTCAGAGGTCAGAATAAATCCAGTATAACATTCAGTTAGGCCTGGTGAGGATTTCTGTGCAGCTGAGGGAGGGAATTCACTGAAAAGGGTTGGTGAAAGGAAGAGACGGCTAATGACCCAGGACTGGCCAAAGACAGGCACGCGGCAACACAGTGAGTAAGGTTCAAAAGTTGATAATGAATGGGGCTGACAGCCTCTAGCCTCCAGCATGAGGAGAAGAGGTCATGTCTGGGGCTGGTAGTCAGTTGTATTACAAGTGCATGTGGGCATCCCCCAAGTGACCTCTGAAGACTCCCTTCACTACATTCAATACACAGCGAGACAAGGGAAAAGATAGCATCTATTGCTGTCTCTTTATTTAGATTAGAGTCTAAGGCATGGAGTTATGGAAACTCATGTTGTGTAAGACTGGAGCCAGGCTCTGGGTACAACTTTCCCGAGTTCCCATGCAATTCCTGCCATCACCGGACACAGCACCTCTCCAGCTGAGGATGCCGTGTGGAAGGTGAATGCAGAACCTCTCCCACCAGGGTCCACGCTGTCTTTTCTTCCCCTGTTCAGACTACCAGCAAGGGCCTGCTTTGCACTGCCAGTCTTGCAAGTTTTGTGCAACAAAGGGAACAGTTGAATAACTCATTGCACTGGACTCCATCAGGTCACTCTCCCAGCTTTATATCCCAAGCAGCCACAGTGGAAACCTTGTGGAAAACTGTGTCCCACTTTAGGCCACCTAAGCTATTCATATCAGCCCTGGCTTCAGTCTGTTTCCTGGGACAAGTGGGAATACTTGCTGCTTATTCCACCTCCTACTGTAAGGTACTAGGAGGCTGGAAAGCCTGATGACTTTAAAATGGAGAGAATGAACCTGAATACTAAATCTTTCATATTTGCAAAACTTACTTTTTACCTCCGACTATCTTTTTAGCAGTGCAGACAGCTGACTCCGTCACCTATCACTGCAGACCAAGACAAAAGGAAAAAATAACACCTTCTTGCCAAGCGGAGGTAATGGACAGGGGTCTCCTTTCCGTACGCTCCATGGTGCATTGGAGAAGGGAGGAGAATTTGAGTCTGAATTGATTGAAATTTTTTTATGGCTTTATTACTGCCCTGCTGCAAGTTAGATGTCCTTTCTGTGCCTGTTCCTCTTCTCCCTATATTTCAAGAGAATAGAGGAGATGATATAGGGTTACACAGACCTGTGGGCCAGCTTGGTGTGGCCATTCTTAAGTTTCCGGATCCTTTTAGCACTCCAGGTCGCTGAATCAAAAGTAGCTTCTGACGTTTTTGGAGGACCTATCACTAGGTGCTCCAACAGTAACGGGAGGCCTGTGGGTAGAGAAACAAAATTTCTTTTGTGTACATAAATTCACTGCAGAAAAAGATTCTTCCCAGGCCCATACCTGAAAGCATAGTCTAGTTAGTTTTGCTCTGGGATGTAGTTTTTAATTCCGAGCGTTAATTTCACTTAGAAAGTCTCATTAGCAGGGTGACATTTTCCTATTAGATGAAAATGTTCAACACAATTTTCCTTGTTGTCACCACGTTACTGTCATCTTGTCTGTTGTCATCCTGGCTGATGTATCAACATGTTCTGATCTGCTGCCTGTTTTGTAATGCCTTTATTATTGTTTTCTCTCTCTCTTCCTCCTTCTTTTTTTAGGCACAGATAAAAAGAATAGAATTGAAATATACAAAATATAAACTGCTTTTATGGCTGAATGATTTCTTTGCTGCATTAAGCAATTTCTTTTGTGCCAGCACCTCTCCTGAATGCTCAGGATGTTCTCCTGACGTATTCATGAGAGCTACTTTGCTGGGATCGTTGCCTGCATGACTGCCTTTCTTGAAACAAGCTCATGATTATTGATGTCTGGGATTCTTCTTTTCAGCTCGGTAGCCAGGAGGGGGTGTCCGTGCCTTACAAATCGGCTCTCTTACAAGGCCGGTGGGAAAACTACTTCTAGCAGGCGTTGCACTGTAAAATCTCATCACTATGAGCAGTGCAGGGAAGGGGAAATGGGGGTAACAGCACCAGCTGTACAGTAGAAGTGGGAGCTACTCTAGTGCTACAGGAAGGATGGAGGGCGTTTTGCCTTCAAAAAGCCTGCACTACAAGGGGAGTGGCACAAAAGAGGCATGAGGAGGAAGGGAAGAGGAAGGGGATTCCCGTAGTGCAACAAAGCATGCCGTCTAAGCGTAGACTTGATGTTTTGCCCTACTCTTCATCCTCTTCACGACTTTACGTTTGTCCCAAAGATTTTCTGCTCTGCTTCTTGGATTCCTCTACTGGGTTTGCGTGCATGTGAGTGTTTTCCCCCGAACATCCCCCCCCCCCCCCAGCTATGTACAGCTGGTTTCAACGCAAGGGTCAAGAAATATACACAATCTCAGTGACCGCTACAGATGGGCTGTCCTCCCTAGATCTGTGCCTACAATATCAGTGTCTCTATCTCAGCTGGATATCCAGGCTCTGACTATTTTCAGTGGAGACCCAGTCAACAGAAGTGGTGGAGATGAAGGATGACTTGTTTGACCAGTGTAAGCATCTCTGTTAGATAAGATGAGCTGTTTACTAAAATCCCTTGATTATAAAGCGGACTTTAGAGAAAGTTTATCCCTTGACTATAAAGTGAATAACTCCAGAAGGAGATGTCTCTTGTGAGCGCTGCCTCCCTCAACTAAAGTTTCCTACCTCAAGAAGAAAGACTCATCTCAAAGCTCTTTAACCGTACCCATCTAACCTGTAGGCATTATCCTTGGAAAGTATGTCCTGCACATGTCTTACTCCCAGCATTGATGCTGTCCTAGGAGAAAGCAGAGTCTGTTGGACCACACGCCATTCCTGGGCTTAATAGCTGCTTAGAGAGTCTTCCCTGATTAATGCACAGAGAAAATCTGTCTGCTCGTCTCCCCGTCTCCAACATGGCAGGGATTCCAAGCTGCCTGATAGATATGAAAGTGAGAGCTATTTCTAGCTCTGCCAAATGCTCAATGCATATCCATGAGGAAGGCTGGTTTCAAACCTTTCGGAGAGGCAGGTGCAGCAATTAGAAGTGTTAGAGGCAGTGGCAGGGGTCTGGCTTGCTCTTTTCCAACACCCTGCCTCAAGGCAGTATGTTTTCCAGAAAATAACGAGGGGATCTCTCTCGTTAGGGCTAGTGACTCTGGTAGACACCATACACATGCTGAGCCCTCTCCCTGTGTTATGTACTTAGCTAGGAGACTGGAATGGGAGTGTGATACCATACTGCTTCAGAGCAACTTAGCACTGCCTATTCAAAAGGACACAACCTTCTTCTCTTGTGGTGCAGGAACGTGCAAGGAGAACTAGCCCGATAATGAAAACGGTAGATGCCAGTTGAACTGCTGGGTTTTTCACTCTTTCTGAATCCAACTTTTCTGTTGACTTCAGAGCAGTAGGTATGTTTTTTCTCATGGGAGATATATAAGCTAAGCTTCTAATCTCCCGTTGTCACTGAAGACCTCCTGGAAACTCTGCCTGACACAGGAGAGAGCAATGTAGTAGTAGCTTTTTAATGTAGCTAAATAGGTATGAGGAACTCACCTACAGTTATCAATTTAATCAAGGCTGCAATGTGTTCGGCGCTGACTATTCACCCGGGGAAAGATGGTCTTTGCTCTGAAGATCTTGCAATTTAGTGAGAGAGGACAACTATAAGATGCACCATTAGGCTCTTCATATTTTTAGATAAGGATTAGAGGGATCAAGCAACCTGCTGAAGGTAACACAGGCAGTCTGTGCCACAGTTGGGAAACATCATTTCAGAAGGGAAACGAAAATATAATGCAAGAAGATTTGTGCCACCTTGCAAAATTTAGCCATCAAAGTGAGATGAAAGGCAGCAGGACTAAGAGAAAGGTGGTGCATTTGGGGAAAAATTAAAAATAATTTGTCCTCTAATATCAGGAGTCATTTACTGGAACTGTCAGAGGAAAAGTGAGCTCTAAGTATAGAACTAGAGAGGGTCTGTCAAGGTATTTTCAGAAGAAAAAGAGAAATATTCTTGCGTTTGTGCAGATATGATCTTACCTGGTGTATAGTGTGCAGTACCCATATTCGGAAAGACAAGCTCAGCACTTCAGTGAGCAGAGCACAACAATGGAGGGGGCCTGTTTTATGAGAAAAGACCTAGAATACCTTGGTGTGGTTAGCAAAACATAGCCTGAGAGGAGTTACCTTTTTTTTTTTTTAAATACAGTTTTGGAAACATTTTAAAACCCGTTGCAGAACAAATTTGCATCACCTGGCTGTCAGCTGGCTTTTCCCAGTTGCCACCTGCAGAATCCCTAGGTGACGAGTGCAGATCATGGATATGCAATCTAATAGAAAGCCAATGTTGGCACAGAGAAAATGTGGAAAAAAAAGATCAGGAATAAATTTAAGAAATGGTAAGAAGTTGGGGGGGAGCAATATCTATTAACCAGAACAAGGAGACTGTGGAACAAGGACCAACCTAGCTAGAGGGAACCTGACTAGCTCATGGAAGGATTGACTTGTGTGGTGCTGGATTGCTGGGGCTTAGGCCTGGTGGACTAGTGTGTGACTGCTTATTTCATGGTCCAAACTAAAAGTGAGTCCCAAATCAGTGCCTTTTTTACACGTGTCATCCCTTTATTCCACTCGATGTTTTCCTTCTGTGGTATTGCTGGTAGGTGTCAATTAGCTGCCACATATGACTTCAGAGGTGGCTGCCTCTCACTGATGGATAATAGTTTTTCCCTTTATTATTATTATTTTTTTGCACAGGTGCCACTGTAATTCAGTGCTCACTCACAGAGTAGTCATCTCCCTCCTGCAAATCATGAGACAAGTGATTGAAAAAGCAGTCAGCATTCAGAACAGAGGGGTGAAGGTGGAGAATGCTTTGCTTGAAAATTACTTAAATATTTTCTGATTATATCTTAACTGTTTTTCTTTTTTCTTTTTTTTTTTTTCTGCGTAGAACCTGATGAAAAGTATTTTCACTGTCCCTGATGTTTGTTAGCTTGTGGAGTGTTAGAGGTTAATAAATCCATTAACCTGACAGAAGTGAGGCTGCTGCAGCTACATGTCCCCAGGTCCAGCCAGTAGCAAAGCTGAGCGCTTGTTCCTGGTGGGTGCACCTTCTCCATACAAACACATGATAGTACATTACATATAGTCAGGTTTATATGTGCATCTACATACATATATTTATCTCTATATCTCTGGCCACAGAGACCAATGCGGACAGAAAACAGTGCGCTACCAGCACCCGTATGAGCCTGCATACACAGCACTCACACAAGCACAAACAGCCCCATCCTGTTCCTCGTCCCCAACTGATCAGGACTGAAGTTGCTACAGGAATATGCAGATGTACAAAGCAGGTCTCTCCAGTATTGAGTCTCCTACAGAGTATCCAGTAGCTGGCCCTCAGATCCTGAGGTTTTCCCAGTTGCTGGCATCAGTCAGATAAACCCTTATGGAAGTTCACAGTCCTGCTCCAGTTGCTGGTACTCAGGTGCCTCCTCCTACTCACCACCTAGTTCAACTTGCAGTTCGCTGGCGTTCACACATGCTCATCCAGAACAGAGAGCACACTCTTACACAGAAAAAGTTAGAAATAAAATTGAATGAGAACATAGGATAGATTGCGACATTGCGACAAAAAGGTGCAGCAGAAGACCGGACAAGTGTGCTGAGGTAAACCCTGTTTACATGAGAGCAGTCCCGCTTATTCTCTTTCCCTTCTCTTTTCCCATGTTTATTCTTCCGCATCCATGTTGATCCCTACCTTTCCCTGCCTTTGGTCCTTCTCCTAAACATCCCTCAGCAAGTCTCTCACATTCCCACAAACCCCTTAAAAACATCACAGAATAATTTTCACACAATCCTCAGATGGTCTTCTGCATCCTATAACAAGGCCTACACCTCTTTAAGCAATGATCCCTTTTAGTCTTCAAGTTCCTGGGTTTCACATGTGGCACATTTGTCTTATCATTCTCCTTGGATAGCCCTAGGAGGAGCCAATTCAAGGCACCCTGATTGCACTTCAGTTAGATTACTAGGGTTTCTCTAAGTGTCATTGTTCTTTTGATCTTCACCAGATCATTGTTTTTATAGTGATTAACCTTCACTCAGATAACCTAACATGATTATCCTGAAATTCACCAATAGAGGGTTGGCCACGGTCCGTGAAAGAAGGGTTAGGTCTGTTACTGAATAGTCTTGAAGAGATAGGAGTTCCAGCTCTTTATATACTGAAGTATTCTTTGGTAGAGTGGGGCAAGATCTTTGACCTCATAAACCTGTATTGTGCCACATCTCTCCTTGCAAAATTGACTGGTGATAAGAAGATCCTGAGAAAATACCGACATGAGCAGAAGCAACCATGATGGCAAGAGACAGGCACAAAAAGTTTTGTATAAGCTCATTATATTGACATCATGAAGCTGCTGGAAAGCACTACCTCACAATGTAATGAGGGATGGAGATGGGAAGAGCTGAGAGCTTCTTTCTCACATCAACTTTAGGACCTCCTGACACCCACTTTACATGTCCAACAAAGACAGGTTTATCCTTGGAGAAGGACACCAAACAGTCACCGGGTTACTGTAACATGAGTTACATGAAGTTAACCTGAGTTAACTGGAGAAATCCCACGTAGACTTGGAGGTCGTTGTCATAGATAGTGAGGGAAAAGGGGTTACAGGAACAGCAGAAGCTGGAGCTAGAGCATAATACGGTAGGAGAAAAATAGTCCTATGCAAAGAGTCAGCTCATGTCTTCTGCTGCACTGGAGAGCCAATGCCCTCAGGTCATTTTTAACCTCTAGAGAGTATTCTGTTTTTCTCCAAAGCTGTGATCTAAAATGGTTATAACTAACTGAGCTTCCTGCAGCTTCCAGCTTCTGTAGACTTTACTTAGGAGTCATCTAGGGACAAATGCACAGGAGCTAGAAAATGTAATTATTAGAGATTTTTATTCAGGAGGCTATGTAAAGTTAAATGTGCCTTGCTGAGAAAAGGGGGAAAAAAAAAGAACTTAAAGGTCATTTAGCAACCTGTCTGATAACAGTGAAATGTTCTCACTTCACACAGTGTGTGCCCAGACAGACTTTCCTGATTATATTTTTAATGCCACGCGCTCTGAGAATCTACAATTTTCCATACTTACATGCCTCCATTTCTTCTTTTAAAAGTAATCACACTGAAGTGATCCATATTTTCAAATGAAAAAAAATGCAGCAGCTGAGATGATACAACATGAAAGTAACTTATGATATAATGAAACAGTAGCAGTAGGTCTGTAGGGTACTTCACATGGTCAAAAACACTCTGAAAAGGTTATTGTCACATGAGGATGTGGGTGTCAAAATTAAGACAAGGAACAAAGCTGGGAAAGGTGGGATTCAGCTCACCTACTTCTCGTTATCTAAAGGAAAGGCAGCCAGACAAAGCTAGAAATCTAGGGGCTGATGTGACTGAATGTAAGGGCTCTGTGCAGTTGCCTACACACAGGCAGCTGGAACCTTTGGAGATGCCCTGGAGAATCCCACCTGGTTCCTCGCTGCGGGCCTGGAAGGGCACAGTGTCCTGTGAATCCTGTGTCCTACCACCCAGCCCCATACGTATATCTTGGGCATCCCCTGAACATCACAAGATCCCTAAGCATTGGCAAAACAATCAAGTCCTAAATGTTTGCCACAGAGACGCGCCCATCTTGCCAGCTCATGCTGGGCACCTTTCTACAGATGATGGTGAGCTGGTCCATTGAGAGAGAGAATCAGTTATCACTTGTTCAGAGCGTCAATTATCTTACCCTGGTAGAGATACCTACATTTGGCAGCATAATGCCTACCCTCCCCATTGTCTGTTATTTGCTTAGTTATCTCCCTCTCTTCTTTCTCTCTCACCACTTACATCTAAAATATATGTGTGCAATTTGAGATGTCGTGGTATATCCAGCCTGGTCTTCAGGAAGGGTGTGGGTAACTCAGAGCTGTCAGCCCTAGGTGGAAGTCTTTGATACTCCTGGGGAACTCAAATGGCGTGAAAGCCCATATATGAGCAACTGAGTAGCTCATATACGCTACCCTCACGACTCCAGGTGTGCTCATTGCCCATATAATGTGTTAAATATGTGTATCATGCTATGGAAAGTCATTTTACAGTTCAGGATTCTTCCTTGTGCTGACAAAGGCGTGTTGTTGAAAAAATCTTGAATGCTATATATATACACACACATATATGCATATAATTTATATACGATATATATTTATAATTTAAAGCAATGCCTATATTCATTGATTTTTCTTCTTTTCTCCTACTGTTTATAATTCAAACCTCAAAAAACCTTTTTGTTTGTTTTGCAACAGAAACTTCAAAAACTTGAAAATGAAATTTCTTTTAAATCTATAATGTTCATGGAAAACAAAATATGATTCCTATGTCACTTCAATGTTTATTTACGTGTTTACTTTCTCTTTCTTGGGCTTTATGCATCCTAATTTGTTACTGTAGGGTCACATGAATGTCATCCATTTCTATTTCTGTTTCTACTTCTTCCTCTTCCTCTTTCTCTTTCTCTTTCTCTTTCTCTTTCTCTTTCTCTTTCTCTTTCTCTTTCTCTTTCTCTTTCTCTTTCTCTTTCTCCATTCAGAAAAATGATGAAAAGGCAACGTATAAGGTACTATAGATAAGGTACACGGTGGTATCATTAGCATGTGAAAAGAACTTGTCAACTAGTAAGTAATGCTAGTTCTAGCTCCATGACTGCAAATAGTTTCACATCTATATGGGCCTTTCTTCTCAAGTATTCTTCAGCTGGGCTGCTATCTGTGCTATGCTGAAATTTGCCATTTCAGACCAATCAGATGATTCATGATTTTCTATAGGTATTGATTTAAATGTCAAACTGGACAAAGGTGTATGTGAAAAATTATAACAAAAGAACAAGGAAAGTTGATATATGGAAAACATCTAAGTACTACACACTTCAAAAGTGTATTGGGCACATTTATAGCAGTGAGGACAGACAGACATCCCCTGGCAACAAGGAATAAAGATCTCTTCCACTTGAGTGAGCAAGATTCTAGCCCTTTTTAGGGAACAAAATCCTAGATTCAGGTGCTGCTGATCATCCGTGAGAAGACAGAGGTTTACAAAAGATTAATAATAATAGAACTTATGCCGTTGCTGCTGCAGAGTCCTAGAGGATTTTTAATCTTATAGTTAATTAGTATTCTTAGCAGATGTTTTTCTGGCCGTGTAATTTTGAGTAGACACAACAAGAGTTTGGGGCGTAGCTGGTAAAACACATCTGTGCTCCATCAGTAGAAAACTGGTGGTGCAAGCAAATATGAACTCCAATGTAAAACAAGAGGGATGCAATGCAGAAGAAAGTGAAGATGCCTCTGTCAGGCATTTGGTTAATACAAGTAAAGATAGAAGACGCTATATCTGAATTTTGCTATCCAGAACCCCTTGTTCTCTTATTGTCTGCACCAAAATAGGGTGGGTATTAGGAACACGAAAGTCCCTATAGACAGAGGCAGTGCTGGAGGCTGGGTGCAGAGGCTTCGGGGGGAAATGCCTTTCGTAGCATCTCCTATGGGCTACCTAAGATCTGCAGCAAAGATGTTTATGCAGGAATGAAGTGACACAGCTACAGCCCAGCATCAGAGAGACCAACATGTCCTTGTCTGCCTGTTGCCAGCTTCTGTCCTAATTTCTTGGCACAAGTTTTCATTTGCTGACAGAATAGATCCTAGGCTCTTGGTGAGGATACTGGGGTCCAGGGCCCGGCTGAATTCATTTGTCTATACACCTCTCATTTCTCTAACAGCCATCAGATCTAACATTTCAATTCATTCTACATAATTAGTGGAAACTGTCATAGAAAAGGTATGCTAGACTCTGGTTCCTGGAGCAAAGTTTCTGGATGACTCTTCTGTTAAACAGAAATTGAAGGGGATGTAGAAATAACCTGGCACTCATGACCCCATGCCCAAGCTTTGCCAAGTCTCCCGTTCACTCCTAAAATGAATATATCCATATCTTTAACATGAGAAAACCCAATTAACACTGTATATTGCAGTTATTGAGTAGCAAAAGGAACACCTGGAGGAGTCCTAGCCCCTCTGCACCGTCCCCTGCTCACAGGGGATGGGATTTGTGGTTCCCCTAGCAGAGTGGAAACTAAATGCCGGTTTCAGGACAAAAGCTGAGGCACTGTTGGAGCTCAGATGCTTCCACGATTTGGGAGGAAATGTACTGAATTCCCTAGATTTTCCATTTCGGAGGTAAGCTGTTGAATGCTATAGTAAAGTCCACCATAGGATCATAATCCTATTTTGGATGGGGCATAGTCAAAACCCCACCCTATGGACCATGAACATCACCTCCCACATCCTTACCAGGCACTGGATGCAGTTTCAGGATTATTACTACGTCTTTTATCCCTCGTGTAGACATTCCTAAGAGTTCAGAGATCATACAATTTAGTTAATGCAATGCTACACACGATTTCTTATGACACAGCCCCAAAATTACCTGTCCTTCCTCCTTACCCCAGAACATACCCAACAATTTGCCATTGCAGTTATTGCTAGGATCAGTTAAAAGTCTGTGTCTGCTGCGTGAGGTGTATACATGATACATGGGTTTATTCACACTTACATAGAACTTCAGAATTTCAGAATTTCCTTCTGGAGCCAGCTGCAGGCTCCTTCTGGAGCCAGAGCATTAGGCAGCGTAGCAGAGGCTAAAGGAATGAACAAGTGAATGGTCGCACAGGAAGAACAAAAAGACGCGCGTGAGTGGTACACTTCAGCATCTCAGGAAGTGCACAGGTACCACAGTGATGGATGATATGCCAGTTGGAAAAGACAGATCTATAGCTGGAGAATAATTTCACCTTCAAATTTTCCCAGACAGGTCGGAAACCTGTTTTGCCAGCCGATAATATTTTGGCTCTCAGAGGGCTGTCAGTGAGTCAAGGTTCAGTATGCCCCTTTGACATACAGGGGTACAATTATCAGGATGTAAGATGAGATATGGAGGAATAGTGACTTGCTGCAGTGCCTTGACAGGTCTGTGGATGAGAAGTGAGGCCTCCAAGCCACCCTCCCCACATTATCTGGGAACCACCTGCTCCTCTCCTCATCTCAAAGTGAGAAATAGTTTGAATTTTAGCAATTCTTCCTCTTTTAATAAAAAGGAGAAAATTGAATCCTCTAAGCAACCAGTCACCGTTGATGAAAAATTAAAGATTAAATCATGTTCAGGAAGAGATTAAAGAGCTCTGGGTTCCTGGGGAGAAATCCTCTATTCTTCACAGACCCTTTAAGGGCTTCAGGGAAGGAGGTAGAAAAGGGATTATGTTAAGACATCAAACTCTTTCTAGCTGGGCTATGAGAGAAAAGATATGATGACAGGAGAGTGAGTAGTGCGTGTGGTTGCTCTTCTTAGCTCTATTATAAAATACTTAAGGGTTATACCTAGTAGCCTCTGAATATTTGAGATACATAGTAGATAGCCCTCTGGAAAAGAGCCATGATAAAGAGCCACTATGACCTTTTCATGGTGTCACGTAAGAGATGTTGTCTCTCCATGGCCTCGTCACCACTGAAAAATGGGTAAACGTTAAAGCACCCCTTTGAGAATGGGTCTGGATAGTGTTCTACCTTTTACAGGAAATCAAAATGATATTGTCCTTGCAGGTCCACCACAGGTGTGAAAGGAAATTTGAAAGCATGTTTTGACGACAAGCGTGTGAATCTGCAGAGAGCCCAATGGCTGCTGAGTCGGAAATGAACTGTCCCAACCTTGTCTCTGCAGAGGGTCCCTGCATTCAGGATGGACACCTTGCTGGCACTGGTTCCTTACAGGAAGATCAGCAATCTTCACACAAAACCTACTGGATGACCTGGGGAAAGCCAAACCAGTCAGAGTAGGTGGGATTCCTCCTCAGGTGAAACCACTGAAGGAGATCCACGTGGATGCATGGTACCATCTGTGGTACCTCAGGGTATCTGAAACATCTGCACAAGGCTGGGAGATGGACAGGACCAATGGGAGACCCATGCTCTTCTGGACTAGTCTTTACATGGCAGAGGGACCTCCCAGGATATCTCAAATGACGCTAAATAAACTTTGTGCTGGAAACAGGGTGGAAAAAAAACCTCTTAATGTCACTGTCAACCTGTAGTTGTTTGCACCTGTGCTAAGGATTTGATCTCAGTTGGCTTGAGCAAAACAGTAAGAAATATTTTTGGATGCTTGGTTATAATGTTAAGTATGGCCCAGAAAAAGTACAATTTATTCCACAGAAGGATGCTCAGATTAAACACACATTGAATAGCCCCCGTAGAAGCGAATGGCTCTGTAGATGTTTTCCTCATCTCTGAGTGCCTTGAAAAACAAAATCAGTTCCAACCATCCCCAGCTGTCAAGGCAACATCCGCTTCCTGCCTGCAGGAAAGATGACCAGACCGGATAAGTTCACCTTTGGAAATTAACTGAGCTACTCTGAGGAAGGTGACTGCCTCCTGCTATTGGTTATCAAAGGCAAACTGCATTTATTGTGGAAGCCTGAACTGCAAACGCAAAATGACACCTTTTCTCTGACGGCTGGGATGTGGTGGGGAGATTGTCTTGCTGCGGGAATCCAAGATATGCTGCGGACATATCCAAGGATATGTCGTGCCTTTTAGCATTTTTTCTGTTTTGTTTTTTTCTTCCCTCCCATTGATTTTTAGTTAGAAATAGAGGCGCCAAGCACGGACCAGGCTCTAGTGTAGGGCATGGGCTGTCCATGCCTGCTTCAGCAAGCCCAAGGCAGACAGAGCCTGCCAGCCACGGTCAGGGTGCTGTTGCACGAGGCACTGTACAGACACGTGGCATTCATCTTAATAGCATAGCAAAAATTGAAGTAGGGACGTCGAAGGTAAAAGCATCAGCCAGGGTGGCTTGAGCTGTAGCTATGTGCAGGGCCCTGTGTTTAGGCCTAGGTGGTTATCCGCAAAACAGGCTACTGCATTACTCTTTCCATGTTATAACTAGAGCTCTTCTTGTGTTTGAATCAGTTGCCGAGTTCAGTTAGAAGGGATGATTTTCTCCCAGCTCAGACTGCCCTTCCTTTAGCGTAGCTCTTCTCCTGGAGTAAACAAGAGTCAGATCTAACACATCCTAGGCTTTAACAATATTAGCACTGATCTCACTCCTTCTGCTCTCTTTCTGTGGCTTGTTATATCTGTGATTTTATATCTTTTATTGTAGGCCTTATAATTCTAACAGTGGTCCTTGAGGGCTGAGGTGGGGAGAAGGAGCTGTAGGGACCCTCCTGGAACATATATCATTGCAGATATTGACTATAACGGCTCATGCCATCCCACCTAGCTGTGTACTTTGAAACAAGGCACGCAGCGAGCTAGGCTTGACTCTTCCTGGGCTTCATGAGCCACCTCTCGGTGCCAGAACAGCCTCAAAGCCACCAGACCTTCTTTCTCTCTGCCACCGCTCTTTCCAACCTAGGCAAGTTTGCTTTATGCTTGCTAAGGTGGCGAATGCTTTTTTTCATTAGTAGAATAAAGTTGAGTAGAATAAGGAAGAAGATGTACTGCCTAACACAAACCCAGAATTGCTTCTGGTGAGACAAGTACTTGCTGCTCAGAGGACCTCAGAGCCCATTTGACAGGACTCTGGTGGGGACAAGACCACCTCCAGTCTGTAAGCTATGGATTTATAAGCAATTGCTATGGATTGCTGTTCTCAGCAGGCCTCGGCCCTGGATCCCATCCTGACCTGTGTCAGTGTCAGTTTTGGTTTCTATTGCCTTTTATGTAAATTCACTTCCCTTAGACCAGGTGAACGTCCAGTCCCCAGCCCTTAGGAAGCATGGTCTGTCCAGTCAATTGGGCCTATAACTCTAAAGCAATGCCTACATCTTGCGTCTTACTTTTGTGCTGGAACCTATGCATTCACCAAAATAAATAGCTAAAGAGTACATTTTTGCAGTTTTTCCTCTGAAGCTGGCAGAAAGTTAGAGGATGCGTCCCCTTGACTTGTAATGAGAGTGCGATCATACAAAGAGATGAGCAGGGTTTAGATTAGGTCCTTAGTGAGCCAGTGTTACTCATCCAGCGCGCTTGTAACGCATTTAATAGCAATGGAAAGCATGAATCCTATAGCGGTGGTATATCACTAGGGACCTGAAACAAGATATTAATTATTTAGAGCTACTTTTCGAGAAATTGAGTCCTTTACCCACTGGGACCACCCTCCTCTCTCTTAACTTGCCATCAATTCATTCCTGAGATTAATTCAGAGCATCTCTCTCCCTCCTTGACACTACTCTAAGTGGGGGAAAGGCACATTGCTGAAACCAGTGGAATTAAATTGGAAAACTAGAAATGCCATTTACAGATGGAATAGGCCCGGCAATGTCCAAAATTGATATAAAAACTGAAGGTTTTAGAATTTTTCATTTGAATCTTTATTTTTCACTAGGAAATCAGAAATCACCTGAACACTTTCTGGGAAAGTTTATTTCCCCTTTGGAATAAGCAACTTATTAACTTTGCTTGTTTATTGTACTTTACCAATTGTTCCAGTGAAATATTTCAACATATGCAGAGTTGTGGGTTCAAATGATAAGTTTGTTTTGTAACTTGGCAAAGATGCACAAATTTTATGGCATAAACTTGGGAAAATAAGATTTTACAATTATCAAAGCACAATGTTTTGATCTGAACCATGGTTTTTCAGATTTTCATCTATCTCACTTTTTTAGATTTCTTTTTTCCCCTCAAATTAAGGCTGCTTCTGTCCTGCCCTGTCCTCTTCTCTCCTGACTCATAGCAGCAGCCTTCACCTACAGCTAAGGGATATGATCTCCTATTGTCTTAAAACAGTGCCTGGCCAACGGGGTGAATCAATCCAAGTAAATTTCAAGAGACGCTATGTCCTTCTGCTAGCATCTCACAAGGTCTCCATGACCTAGGTTATCACATTGGAAACGCCAAGAATCTCACAGGATCACAGAATGGTTTAGGTTGGAAGGGACCTCTGGAGATCATCTAGTCCAACCTGCCTGCTCAAGCAGGGACCTCTAGAGCATATTGCCCAGGATCACATCCAGACGGGTTTTGAATATCTCCAGCGAAGGAGACTCCACTACCTCTCTGGGCAACCTGTTCCAATGCTCTGTCACCCTCACAGTCAAGAAGTTTTTTCTCAGTTTTAGGTGGAACTCCTACTGTCTAAAGAGTAGTTTAGGATAGAGCAATGGGATAGAAAGAAACCATGGCTTTTAGATTATGGATTTTCTTTTGCAGGCTCAGTCTGGCAATGGTATTTTACAGGTCTTCCTACAGGATCGAGGCTGAGAGGCTGGAGATGGAGTGATTGTTTTGTGGGGTGTCCCATGGTAATTGGCAACTTTCTGTCTTCTGTCACCCATCTGCGTGTAGCGAGCGAGTTTTCCCAGATCATTTCTAGAAGGACAAGCAACAGCCCTGCCTGAAGGTGCGGACACTCCCACACCAGTCTGAGATACCCAGTGCTCAGTTTTGCCTGATTCGAAACAATATTAATCCACACTCCAAATAATCTGTAAAGGGTTATCAGTGATTTAGAGTGGTGTATGCTATTTTCCAGGTGTTGGCAGAGTGTCTGCCCTCTGGCAAAATTAAGAGGTAGCTCCTGCCTCCCCACATACTTTTTAACCTGCAAAACTTTTTTTATAGCAGTGATTGTAAAAGAGAGACTTCCGAGCAGAGAAGTAAGAAGATATACATCTCTACCCACATTACAAATACCATTAGAAATTGATTTACCAAAAGCCCAGCTCCTTTACTGCCAAATATTACTAAATGTTTGGGATTTAGCAGAGATACAGAGCGCATCACACAACACCTTAGCAATGGGCTTCGTCCCCGAAACGCAGTGTTTGTTTTTGGGAATGGCTATGCCTTCAGAGTGAAGTTTAGATTCTCCCCCGGTGCCCCCAACAGGTCAGTCCTCATTGCAGCTCAAGGGAAAGATGCTGAGCTTCCTTTCTTCAAGCTTCCTGTTTGTCCTGAGATCATCTACTTTTTAAGGAATATAGTATCTTTTCAGCAGTGAACTGTTGGCAGTACGGTCTGTTTAGGAGAAAACCTTATGGGCCACATAGACGACACGATTCTGATAACTTCAGTGTAAGTAAGTGAGAAACAATTGTATTCGCTCACAAAACATTATGGCTTTAAACGCTCTCTCACATGCTACTGTGGATGCACTAACACGTTGCAAATCTCCCGATCCTGTTACCCACCTCTCCTGGGCTCCGTTAGCCCGGGTGTAACGACACCGAATCTCGGCTCACGGGAGCTGAAGTCTGGATTAGCTGATGGTTTCTTCTGTGTCCTCGTCTGCAGGAGCATCTGGCGGTGATTTCTGTTTGCGCGTGGCTTGCTGCCTGAATTAGGCTTATTGTGATTTATATAAACATAGCATTGAGATGGTTTGTGCGGGGGAATGGCTAATCAGTTTTTCTTCAGGAAAACACACCCAGGGGAGGCCTGGGATCTCCTCACTTCCTCTCATCTTTGAGGTTTGCAAACACCTTGGTCTAGAGAGTGAGTGCGTCTGCACTAGGCAAAAAAAAAGGGGGGGGGGGGAGAAGGGAGAAGAAATTAGCACAACAGCTCTACGTTTCCTACGGTCAGAGTAGTTTTGTCGAATGGAAAGCAGCCAACACACATTCATCTGGCACAGGTGAGAAGAGTGGATTTTGAATTAATGACCTGGGCTTGGACTGACAAGCCCAGCTTCTGCCTACAGAAGGATTAAGACTTAGCTGATCTTGCCTTGGGGCAGAAGGATGTACCTGAGGTGTCTTCATATGCTTTTTTTCACAGTTTTAATTTCAGCCAAGTCTCTTTGTTAGTGGTGGGTCTCAGTTTGCCCATCAGTTTCACGCTGACAAACAGCGGCTTGGTGCCGAAGCTGGGGAAGTGTGCACAGGCAGCCAAGTGCTGAAATCCTTAGACAGAAATGACTGTTAGGAGTCAACATAATGCTTATCATTATTAAATTGAGCATGATGATAAAAAATAAAGCAGAAGGAAAACTAAGCTGGAGATGACACTGATCTTTTGTAAAGAGCTCCATGCGTCATCGCTGCTTCCTCCTTCCCTTTCCACCCCTGCTACAGCTGCAACCACGGAGATTTATGGATGCACGCATTCTAATTTGCTTTATGTTTCGTCTGAAGAAAGGCACAGCTGTATGGAGCTACTTTGTCAAGAAAATGTCACATCACACTTAATTGCCCGATAAAGAATGACAAGTCAGAAACAATATAGATAACATGCTCTTTTCATATATATATATATATATATATATATATATGAAATTTAAATTTGCTGAAGCTTAGGTTTAAAGCAGAGACAGCCGTTGTGTGATTCTCACTAAAAATTTTTCCCCTGAAAAACTACCCAGTGAAAGATTCCCTCCTCCCCACGCTTTCTCTTCTCACCATATGATAATAATCCAACTCTCTTCTCACTAAAACATCTGCTTTGTGTTTTGATGGGTGAGATGAAATATACAAAAAAATTAATTTATGCTATAATCAATTGATTAATGGGTTTAGCAAATAATACACTGTATTCTCCCCCACTTCCTCCCAGGGCTGCAGTTCCACAGCAGTTAAAGAGCTTTTCAAAGTCTGCAAAAGCAGAAGTTCAGCTCCCAGTGCCTCCTGTAGACAGTCCTGAAGGGCACACAGTCAGATAGACATGACCACCTGAATGGGGGGAGGTCTACATGGCTGCAAGGGATGTGGCTTCATTGCCTTGGCCTCAGATGTCGCATCTATGTGATAGGACTCCTCTGGGATGGACTTCTGGAGAGATGCCAAGGGAGGGCATAGAATGGGACCTCGGTTTGTGTTAGCACCAGAAATCCCTGGATAAGAAAAAAAAGACAGTTCTCTATTATTATCGGAAGGCCTGCTTAGTAACAGTCACCGGCTTTGGGAAGGCAAAAAATAATGACCATGCTGAGCATCTCTGTTTAGTTCTTCTATAAGAAGCTTCCAAATGAACTCACCCCCTTTCTCCTCTGTGTTACCATCAGATATGTGGACTCAAAACAAAAGGTTTCAAGGTTCGCCTGAGCCTAGTTAGCAGGGTTAAGGTACTGTCATTTTTTCTGGCAGCTTGTCAAACCAGAATTGGCCAGCATTACACCTGGTCTTGCCTCATGCTTCAGCCCATGGGCCAATCTTTGGGGTATGTTATAAGCTATCCTTGGGACAAATCAAGTGCAAGGCTTCAGACTCACATCCCTGGGACCAAAATAAAACACCTTAATCCCACTACAAAATATTCTGGTATCACATTGCAGGAACTTGAAAGAACCTGTTGCTGCTTGTTCATCTTTTGATGTCTGCATATGATCTATGCTGTAACTTGCAGAGTAGGTGCCTAATGAATTTGGCAATCTTCAGCTCTCTGGTTGTCAGCTGCTGGGAGAAACATACGGGGGAAGGATTACTCTATGCATGTCATTTTTGATATTCTTCCTTTTAAGTCGCCTCCTGATCACCGTGGGAAACCTAATGGGCATTCTCATGTAACAAGGAATAAAACCTGGAAAAGAAGGGCAGTTTTGTAGTTCAGACAGGGAAAATGGAGGTGTAAATTTGTTCTAGCACAGGTTTTCCATCTGTGTCAGAGCAAAGTGTTTTTTCTTTTTCACTACTGAAACTCTCCATATTTCTGTTCATCACCTCTTATTATAGATCCTGATACGTTCCTAGTCTCAAGCAGCGAAGGAGGGGCAGGTTCACTGAATTACTTTCTCCTTCTCTTTAATTCACTTTCAGCTGGCCACTTCCAGATCAGGAGGAACTTCCCGCTATACTCAAAACATGGCAACAGGTAGTAATTGTTATGATGCCAACTGCAGCAACACGGCAGAGTCAACATTCAGTGAGATTTTCCTCCTTGGGGAGGACAGCCATAAATGAAAGACTGGGAAATGTAACCACAATAACTGGTTGCTAGATCAATTTTTCCCAGTGCTGCTTGTTTCTGCTGCCGATGCACCAAGTTAGAGGAGAACAAGGCCACAAACAGGAAACAGCACATTGGAAAGAGGAGCTGTTTGGCTGTTTCCCTGGCCGTTTTCATCAATCGGTCTTGCAACACTGTTGAGGGAAGCGCTGACAAAGTTTTAATTGGGTTTCTAGTTCTTTAGAAAGTCAGAAGTGAAGTTAATTTCCCCATTGTTGGGACAAACTGGCAAACTGGAGCTGAAATGCTGAATTCCTGTTCCCTGGAATCACAGCCTTCCTCAGACACTTCCAGATTAGATGCTGATTCATCTTCAGCCAAAATAGCTGGTACCCAGAGACCTCTCTTTCCGTTATACAGGCCTTTATCAGCCGTGGTATAGCAACATCATATCCCCTGCCTCAAGTCCCATGTTCCGTATCACGAAAAAATGTTTTCATTTAGCAGCCCACGCAGCAGCAACTGATAGGATTTGCAGACTCCTTTCATGATAGCAAGATAGAGAAGCCATGGTACATGCTTTAGCTGTGAAAGCAGGGGTCTGAATGGTGACAGGTGCTTCTTGCCAGCACCTCTTCCTCACTTTCCCCTGTCTCTTGGGCTTCTATCACTTATTGGAATAACATCTGCTCGAGAATTTTTCTCCTTCTTCTAACACTAATTGTCTGAGTTAGGCAGCTCACGTGGAGGTGAGAAGAAACCCAGATGCTTTAACGTCAAGTCAAAGTTGATGCGACTGTGCTCTGGGGCCAAGAAATATCCTGCCCTCTCACAACAGAGATGATCGTGTGCAGAGGATTGCAATGCTTCTCAACAAATTTTAGACTGAGTTTACAAAATCATGCAAACTTTTACCCATGAGGTCCGTAAAAAGTGATATATTCTTTCCATAGTGAGGACTGGCAGTCTTGCCATCTGAATTTTAAGGCAAGAAGCAATGAAAAGGTAACAAGAAAATTTGAGTGGTAGCAGGTGGCTGCAGAGTTAAAGGTTAACCCTGGGAAGGGTACTCGCTTCCTTGCCCTAGGCAGATCTGCTGCGAGACCTGAAGCAAGCTAGGAAGACACAAAGTCCTTCTTTGAAGACAGTCAAAAATGCAGATTCCATGTCTCCCCTTGATGCTTGACTCAAATGGTCAATGGTTTAACTGCTGTGTTTTATTTCCATGGAAAACGTATCAGGCTGCACTTACAGGCCCTAGGTCCTGTTACACTCCCTGTCAGGAGTGAAAATATCAGGTACCGAAGGAAGAAAACACTTGTCTGCAATAATCAGGTCACCTCTTTGTCATATTAGCATAATAAGAAATCAGGCAACTTTGGTCGTTCACCACAAGACGTTTTCTCCAGTCTCCAGCAGCACAAACCTAGTTCGTTGGTTTGTTTGTTTTTTCTCCAAACACTTTAAGCACCTTGCCAAGTGTACACGTGATCCTACCAAAGCTAAGACTAGCATCAGACATCCTTGAGGAAGAGTCCTTCTCATGTGCTCAACATTTCTTCACTTCACATCTCCAAGGATCACCTAAAAATTCTTGACACAGCCACGGGATGTGGGTTGCTCCCTGCGGTAGTCCTCAGTCCTTTGCAAAAGCAATCGCCTCTCCGAAAGCCCTTCCCTCCATGTGCATAGCCTGCATCCTTTGCTTCCGTGGGCAATGCATTTTTCATTTAGCTGTACTCTATGTCTGAATGCTTATCGAGTCCCACACACCCATATCCTATAATAGGGACATACCACCTCCTCAGTCTTTGCATCATTCATGCATTTTATCATCAGTAAATTCATACTTGCATCTAGCAACCTGCTGAAAATAACGCCATGTTTGGAACCAAGCCTTACAGAACCTACTGGGAGCTTTTCATCTTTTCCATTCAGTAATGATTATCCATCGACAGCTACTTGAGGTCTGTGTGGTAGTTGGTCTTTAATCCATTTTATTACTCCTATTACATGTTAGTCACAATAGGAGTGCAAAAAGTCACCTGAACATAAAAGGTTATGGGAGATTGCTTAAGAAAAATGCTTAAGTAAAATAATGTGAATAGTTGGTTGGAACATTTTATTCAGCCATGGGAAACATCAGTCAAGGGAAACGCCCGTGGGAGTAACAGTACACTGAATGCATAATAGCTGACATTTCCGATATTGCAGGAATTGTTTACGGTGGTCTTTATGCAGCTCTGTTTGTTTTCCTAAGAAAACTGTTCTTTCCTGAAGCTGGAGATTAATATCTACATATCAGGGCTTTACCGATACATGAATCCATGAAAGTTAACTTTGCCTGATGCTTTGTCAAGAACCAAACTCCAGCCTATGCTTTGAAGTTCACTCCAACATAACCAGTTGTGGAGACAAAGCCAACTGAACTGTCAGCCGAGTAGCATGGGTTCTGCTAAAGGTGCATCTATGAGTAAGTGTATTTCACAGCCTGCAGTGCTGTAACCGCAGAGTAAACATAATTACTGGAAAAAAGGTAAGTACTGCTACCTTCATTTTAGGACATGGTTATAATAGCACTTTGATGGACTTAGTTTCCCTGGCTGAAGAAATGTGATGTTGGTCAGTCTCGGCCTTTAGGAGCAGAAAGCAAAGATAAGTCTATTTTTCCATCTATTTTTTTATTAAAAAAAATGAAAAGGTAGCATTTTCTAAAGTTAATGGCAGCAAACAGATGAACAAATGAAAAGATTCCCTGCTCCAGAGTTTTGTGGAGTCTGCAGGAAATTTCCTCTAATACAAAGCACTGGCTGCTCCTAGGATAATATTGGTAGCACGGCTGAATACCACTGAAAATCATATTGGTAGCATATTAGTAAGTGGAATATTACCATTACCATCCCTTCTCCGAATGCTCCAAATCATAATATCAATAGGACTTTCCTCACTGCCCAAATCCAGTCATATTATTTAAGATTATTGCAGGGATGCAGCCAGAGAAATACAGGCAGGTAGATGTTATTTTGATAAACGAAAGTCCAGAAACATAGATGTAAAAAATAGGAAGCAATGACATTCTGACAAATCCCCCAGGCAGCTATATTTCGGGTGTGTAGGGCTCCCTGGAATGGCCATTCTGCTTTCTCATCCCCAGAATCTCGGAGAATTCTTTGCAAGAGAGTTGTTGTGGTGAACTTCACCCAAAATTCATGCTCTCTGGGGAATAGACAGCTATGATTGATGGCAAACTCTCCCCATCAGTTTGACACATGCTCAGCTCTGAAGAACTTGCATGAGGTCGTCCGCGGCACTTTGTAGGACTGGTTTCTGCACACTGTGGCAGCTCATTGAGATTCCTGGCACGTTAAAGCAAAAGGAGTTGGAGGAATAGAGCACGATCCCCTCTCTTCAGAGAAAAGCAGAAGATCAGCTTTTGGAGACATCATGCTCCTGGGTTTCCAGGGTGATATAGCAAGGCGCGATTTTGCTGAATTTGTCTGACTCAACATCAGCTTCTCCCTCTGAACAAACCTTGCTCTCCCTTGTTGGGGAAGTAATTAATCTGCCAGACGTAAGTGTCTGCTCTGAGACGGGATGAAGCCCAAACAAAGGTCTCCCATGTTGCACGTGAATGTTGTAACCTTAAGGCTGCCATAGATGTTCTGGGGAGGGTATCCCACAGGAATCTGCATGGAAGACATCCCACCTGGTGTGTGGAGCTGATGGAGCAGAGCCTTCTAGCAAGGCTTTCCCATCCCAGCTAGAAGAGTTATGACAGGGCAAGACTGCCCCTTTCCGTGGCTCAAAGTACATATCTCTAAGAAGGAGCAGATTCATCAAAAGTGATCAAGAAAGGACGCCTTACTAGATATTTTCTGGTCAGGTCACACAATCTGGACTTGGCCAGGATGGGGTAAAGACATGAGGACATCACTGCTGAGAATAGGGCGCTTAAGAGAAACAGGATGATGGCTTATTAAACACCTCAACCTCCAGCGCTCATCTGACCTGTCTCCTTTCCTTCTGTTGGACCCCTGCCCCACCCCAGGAGAGAAGGAAATGCTCAGCCAGGCACGTCTCAAAAACCTCTCTTCTTCATCCCCTTTCCACATACCCCTGAACCCATGATATAGCCTCCCACTTCCTAAGACCTAGTATCCCCAGTCAAGCTCTGAACTCTTATCTTCCCTTCCTCTTACACTGCTACACCCTTCTCATCACCTATGAACCCTAGCTCCACAAGCTCCCCAGCTCATGGAAGGACAGACTGACAGCTACAGAGCTGGGAGCACTGGCTGGCTGGAGCCTGACAGCTACAGAGCTGGGAGCACTGGCTGGCTGGAGCCATGAGAAATAACCAGGCAGCTATTTCACAGCAAACTCTCCTCACTTAGGGTCAGTGAATAGCTTGGAGGAGATCCACACCTAGGAACTCCTTTGGGCTAAGCAATATCTTTCAGTTAGATAATCAACATTGGCCTCAGAAAGTCTGCTAGCCAGGGCTGGCCTGTCCTCTTCCCCTGCTTGAACAATAGTGACATTTTGAATGTTTCCTGGGCCTCAAGGCAATTTTTGGAAACCCTTTATTAGTGGTAAGTGTGCGTTAATGCAGTGTTACTGTGGTGTTTAGGAAAGCTCCTCCAGGGCTCTGTCAATGCCGTCGCTGAAAGCCTGGAGTTCTGTTGCTAGGCTGCTCCAGTTCCAATTTTTTAATTTCTCTTTGTAGTTTTTGCTGCTGCTTTTTTGTATATGTGGGGTATTTTTTGGCCAGGTGCTATTTCCAGGCTATTAATCCTTTTTTTTTTTTTTCTATTATTGTTAATGAAGATATAGAACAGTTTGAATAATCTAAAAGGTGGTAAGGATTTTTGATTTTTTTCATTTCATAGTTAAGTCCCTTTGGGAATACCACAACGAGACGTACTTTGAGGATGGTTGTCAGTTTTCCCAGAGCAGATGGGAGTCAAACAATTTGGGATAGGTAACCACCCTTTTGTCGGATCTCTTTGTGGGGCCATGGGTACATTTTGCAAGTAGAAAGGACCTTGCACTACTGGTGTAAACCTCAGTGCCTTACGCTGCAAAGCACCTCTTGTTGCTCCTCCTGCTTCAGGTATGCCCCGTAGGGTGTGTTGTAGGAGAGAAACTTCACATTTAGTGTAGGTGCCACATCTCAGCTGAGATGTGACACCTGACTGCACACCGGTGCTTAGACTGAGGCAACTGTGAAATAAAGAGTATCCTGCTCAACTTTACATTCAAGTAGGATCCTCTTAGTGTCTATACGTTGGCTCAGGCACAGTAAATAAAATATCCATGTGAGCTCCATCCCGAATTTCAGTATCTCTGTGTGTGCTTGTAGGTCGTGTGTCATACCTGCTGGCCCCTTGCGGACATCTTGCACAGTAGGGAACTTGAACAGCCTCGGATACCTGCACGGGTGGCTGAACCATACTGCTAGTAGCTGCTTATCTAAATGTAGGTGTCTTATTCTAAGTGGTGAGATTTAGTTTTGATCTTAAGACTGCTCACATAAGAGCTTTTCTTGATTAAACTAAGCTAGTTTATCTATTTGATCTTAACGAAACTTACCCAACCCTGCCTGCAGTTAGTTTCAGAACAATGTTGATTTAATGGTAAAATAGCTCCTTCTGGGTCATTTAAGTCATTTCTCGGAGCACGGGGGAGCCTTCACCCGAGGCAAATCTCTGCCTGTTTCTCCAGTACCCTGACTTTAGCTCCTTTTTAGATCAGGACAATCTCAGAGAGACGATGCTTCTTACGGAGTCAAGCAGACCAAGGCTACAACACCCTGGTCCAGGGGAACAGGGTTCATGCCCTCTACCAAACTTACCATGCCACCAGCCGGAACCCTGGGTTTTTTAGGGAGTCAGTCCAGCATCAGCAATACAAGGAGCCCCAGAATAGCTGCATCAATAGCATTTTAAGAACAGAAGATATTAACAATTAGAAATCTCATCTTGCCAACACTGAGGAAACTGAGGCAGTGAGAACCGGTTATTGACAAGCGCTGCTCATCACAGATCCTGGTGTTCCAGTCAACTGCAGCTTGAAGTTTCATGCATTACTCTCATACTCCACGGCTCTGGTCTCTGGTTCCTTCCCCCCCCTTACATATCCCTCCTGAACCTGGCAGACACAGAGAGACAGAGCAGGGTTCACAAGGAGGCCTGAATCTTTGGTAGACTGATCAATCCTGTTGTTGGCAGGCTAGATGGGGACTCGTTATTTGTGTGGCCTTCATTTATGATGCACACAGACTTCAGTGCATGGTCAGGCGGGGCTGTGATCAAACCTGACAGCTGGCAATTAGCTTTAACTGAAAATGAAAAAATATTCAGAAAAGATAAACAAGGCAAACGTAGCTGCAATGCTCTGAGAGGCAGCTTGCTTGCTGCAGGTGGCTTGCTTTTGCTAGACCTGGGAGATCTAGGAAAGACAACTGACTGAAACGCCTCTTTGTGCCTAGAGTTGTAATCTTCCTTTTAGTGTGATGGCCTCACATCCCAGTGAGTCTGGAAAGTCAACTTCTGACTAGCTCGGAAGGTTTAACTCTCAAGTTCTGCCTGGGCTGCCACCACATCCAACTTCATTGTGGGGGACCAAGAAACAAAGACTTAGTGTGAGTCTCTTGAACTCCTGCACACTTGAATGTCTGTCTCTTTCAAAATAAATTTTAGCATGAGTTGTGCTGTTTTGGTAGCTTTTCCTTAACTGAGTGGAGTACTACCAGTTCTCATAATTTTAGTAAGAGCCTCATGACATCCTGTGCTTTCCTTAAAGCTTTTGATCTTGGACTCATGTTATTTTGGTGATAATCACTACTTTCATTAAAAAAAAAGCTCTCTCATAGTTGCCAAGATAGGCTTTAGTACTCAAATGGGTCAAAGACGAAAGATAACAAAAGGATATGGATCTTCCAGCCTTATGAATTAAGATGTGTATAGCTGTAACTGAACGAAGCCTGCCTCAGTTGTGGCAATAGGTCTCTCAATCCTGAAGAGCTCTTCCTCTTGGCAGAGATCTACAGACAGATTTGCACTGCCAAAGAGAGAGATTGCTCTCTCTCATGGAGCATTTACTTCCTCTTTTCTTTTGGTTCCTCAGTATAGAATTGTCTGAATTGCAGTTTATTTCATTCACTTGGAAATCTTGCTTTTTTAAGGAAGATCTATTCAAAAGCAGATAAAAGATACTACTACCTGTAAGTGTTTTTAACTGTGACCAATTCTACTGGAAGACTGCAAAAGAGTGATTTACCCCCCCCCCGCCTTGTATGAGACATAGTACAAAGATACTAAGGGCACATGTCTACACTGCTAAATGAGAGGACCAGAAAGAGATAAGAACATTTTTAGGAGCTGAAACTTGAATGAAGCATCCTGGATTAGCACAGAGAGTTTATTTTTTATTGCAAAGGTAGGGTGAGAAAAGCCTCTGTGATTTGATTCTGAATCCTGGTGTCTCCCGGGTTTGGAGAATTTAAACTAGGACTTGTGTCTAAGTGATAACAAATCACCTACCTGTTAGCTGAGATGATGGTAAGGAGACACCCCCCCCCACATGCTTGAAGCATTAGTGGAGAAAAATACAGTAAACTTGCCCACAAACCTGTTTCCCAGTCTAAAAGCTCCAAGGATGTAAATTGTCTCTCAGCCATGGCTAACGTTTCCCTGAAGGAGAGAGGCATTTAGGAAGGAGCAAAGTTTGTAGCAATGAAATGTCATTGGTGACGTTCAAGGAGAAACAAATGTCCCAATCGATGCTCTGAGAAGTGAGCTGCAATAGATCTAAGGAGCTTGACTCTGTGTCTGCACAGGGATTTTCCTTGCTCTGCATCTCATCTGTTGTTCATCACATTTCACTTCAGATGCAATCTGCAGAGGCAACCTGTTAAAAAAAAGTCAAGAGACATAAAGGCCTCACGGACTTTTCTTATGCCTCATGTAATTGCCATACTTGCTGTCAATTGTAGATTTTATGGCTGCTCTGAGGCAAGGTGCTGGTGCCTACAAGGATATCAGGGGCCACAGTTATCACCATTCAAGCTCTGAGATGCCAACAGGCTGATGGATGAAGCAAAAGTGGAAAATGTCTCATCTCAACAAGTTGTTACTACAGAATGCTGTTACTATTGCTGTAGAAGAACCCCTGGGAACAGCAGAAAAGCAGGAGAAATGAAGGAGAACTAGACAGCAGCTTTGAAATTGGAGCTAAAGCTGTCACAGGGGCAGAAATACCTCGGTATGGTCCCCGGGGTCCTAATTCCTTGATTTTCCTGACAGGTTTCTCTTCCTTGGCCTGAGAACTCAGACTTGCTCCTAGGTATTGGGTGTGACCCCACCAATACTTACAGCATAGGAGCAAATCAAAGATATTACTAGAAAGGAGAGTGAATGGGAATTTTTTCAGCTCTGTTCCATAACTAGTAGCAATCTTTGCTATAAAACTCTCTTACGGATGATCCTAGAATCTTCTGATCTCAAAACTGTAGTGATCTCTGCCATTGGCCTATTTAAATCACATAAATGCATGCAACCACCTGAGCAATCTGCTTAGAGATCTGTAAGCCCTAACCCAAGAACCTCTGTAAATTAGCTCCCTTACAGAGATGTGCAGGTAACAACCTAGCTGTGTGAAAGCCCATGAGATGATTGCTTACATTTTTGTGAGAAGGGTTTGATTCTACAATAGGCTGAAAATGAGACTATCCAAAGTATTCAGCCCTCTGCCATGTTAGACTTTTGTTCAAGACCCTGCACCACCGGTCAGACTAGGGAGTGAACCTGAAGTTTCTTGTACCTGTGCTGAGTGTGTGCTGACCCCAAGTTTTGGGCTACTCTAAACTAGAGTCTTGCAATTTTTATAGTGCTGCATTGTGCGTGACCAGTGAAGCTGGCATTAATGCAAGCATCTGAACCCCCATCCCACCCATGTGAGGAACTGTAGAGGCTAGCCCAAGGGATGCTAATTTATGATTTATATCAAAGTGGAACTACAAAGCAATTAAAAGAAATGGAAATGGTTGGCTCCTTGCTATTCTGTACCAAGTGTTGTTTTAGTTATGACCACAAGTTCCATCCTGGACTTTTTCCAGCAGAAATCCGCTATGTACTTGAAAATCTTTGGCTCACCTCCCTCCTCCCAACCCTTTCTACTGTGTATATCACACCCAAGCGACTAAGGCACGTGAACCTGTATGGACAACAGTAGACGAGCAATGATGTTACTAGCACGACGTTCAAATAGCCTTTGACTCCCTGACCAGCCTTGGCAGGTAGCTGTCACAGAGATCAACTGCTTAGTTCACATAGCTTAAACCAAATCAGAACTGAAGTAGTTTATTGATTTATTAACAATATGTAATTAACCGGCAACCAGTGAACTGTGCATTCAAGATCAATACCAGCAATACAACAGATACACTGCAAAGCTAGACACAAAAATGTTAATAAACATCTAAAGATTTCTAAATACCCTTCTGTAACTAATCCTAAAAGGTTCTTGACATATTTTCACATATTCACCCACAAACACGTGTGCACACACACTGAAGTATATGTGCACACCTCCTGCCCTCCTCATATGACCTGTGGGCTGCAGTAACAGCAGGTTCCCCTGCTTGCAGGAATCTCCTGCAAGAGATTTGAGTGCTCCATCTGCCTGTGTACCTGCTCCCTACAAGCCATTAATCCGCATGCTGGTGAGAAAGCACTCCTTGAGGTCCCGCATGCGTGCCTGGGATGTGGGTCCTCACGTGTTGCACCTTGTACTCTCACTCCACTGGCTAGATGAAGACTCCTTAATGGTGTCCCACGTGGAAGAAGCTCTCTTTGGCCTTGGTAGAGGCTGTGATGCCAGTAAGGAGACTTCTGGCAGTGTCAAACCAGGTTTTAACTGCTTTTGTTTCCACTGAAGTGTCTCTCCCCACTGTTGCAATTTTTCATGTTTCTTTTCAAGGCTGACTCTTTCTTTGCTTCAGAAAGTCTCTTTATTACTTCCCGGCTACTGTCTAGTCTGGCTGATGGTAATCTTCCTGTCTAACAAAATCAGTTATAGGCAAGGGACCTCTCGGACAGTTTTGTGTATTTGATTCACACATACTACTTGCACACACATTCCTACCATAGCATTTATTGCTCTTTGCCCAGCAAATTCATGTGGCCACTTTGACAAGGGTGGGCATGTGAGCACTCCCAGAATACCCATATAGCTGAGTCAGGGGAGAGCAACCTCCACCTGCATTCGTTGGAAACTATATGGTCAGAGCATCCTACTCTGTACTCTCTCAGCATCTAGCGGTGTTATGCCCTGTGTTCTGCCGAAGGACAATCACATACTGTGCTGGTTTTTTGTCCTTATAATGAATGCACTTTATTCTTTCTGCTGAATGCTCAGGCAACAGAATTGTTTTCAAAAACCCTCTTTGATCTCTCTGAATAACCCTGAAGGAGCTTGTTTAGGCTTTCATGCTCAGGAGGAGAGAAGCTTGCATGTACAATTTCATGGGGGTGAGGCTTAGAAAACGCAGTGCAGATGCTGCTTGATAAGAAAAGCAAAAACAGAGAGGGGAGAGAGGCTGTTTAGGGGGAAAGCCTGGAAAGAAAGAAAGAAGATAGCTATTAAAAGGGCTCTAGGCCAAGACCCACACGGCCCAAAGGTCTGTTTGGCTGAGGCAGGCGAGACTCCTTCATGAACAGTGTGCAGGTGAGGGGCATGACTCACAGCCAACTCCACCAGGGAGGCTGTCATGTATGCATGTCCCACTAGGTCAACCAGAACAGCCTTTGGCATGAATTCAGCCTACGGCTCGAGCTTGTCTCTGCAAGGCTGCTAGTGGCAGGAGCAAGGTGGAGACACAGAAACATAAGCAAAGCTATCTTAAAAGTGTCTTCTGTATCCACAGAGAGGAAGGACCACTTGTATTTGATTGTCAGCCTCTGTGACACAGCCTCTGTGAGCCTGGCTCTCAGTGCATTCTTTATGGCCAGTGAATGGAGAGCTGGCCAGGTGAGTCAGTGGGGGTAGGATGTAATTAATCTCTTCCTGAAGAAGGCACCAAGCGTGCTTTATTCTGATGCATCACAAATATAACCGACTTGGGTAATTCCCTTGTGAGTGGAAAGGACGAAACTCCTGAGTGCTCCATTCTTCTGAGATGGAAATTCTCTCCCGCTTCGTGCTGTGATACTATTGATATTCCACAAAGTCTAAGACACTGCTTTAGTCTCATGTATCCAGGGAGGTTTCACGGTCCCCATGTGCTAGGCACTGTTCCAGGAGAAGGTCTGCCAGAGAGCATTCGTTTTCTCTGCCTGCACTGACCCCAGCCCCCATGTCTTCTTCCTCAGCCCGTCAGCTGCCTGAGGCTGCAGCAAGGCCAGCAAACGCTTCCTCCAACAAAGCCCTGCTTTGTGGGTGTGCTGCTTGCTTTGCCTCTACCTGCCCCTCTTTGCACGCTCTGTGAAACTGGCCTATCAAAAAGTAAAATGAACAATAGGGTTTCCTAGTTAAATGATAAAACTGGAGTCAATTGGGTGGTTAGAGGCCACAATTTTTTTATGTCTATGCTGCTGACATGATTGAGCAAGACAGAAAAGGTGGGGAAACAGAAACCCTTTGCCAGGAGTCTGAGCTTTCCAGTGTACTTAATCCAAAGGCAGAGGCCATACAGGAAAACAGACATTCAGGGTGCGTACAAATCCTTGATCTGTTCATCACAGAAGAAATAAGCACATAAGAAACAAGGAACAGCTACATACCTTTCACTACACATGTTGTTTATTGGAGGTAGGACCTAGAGCAGTGAGAGACCAGGGCTGAATAGTTTCCAGCTTGTATTATGGCTTAGGGGCAGTATATGAGAGATACATCAATTTTTTCTTACTTCTTTCTTTGCTTTTGTTCAGTGGATAGACCAGAAAAATAGGGGCTATAAAAGCACTACCTTGGGTCAAACGAACTCAGGACAATCAACCTCTTCTGTTGAAACAAACCATGAGCTTGGGCTGAGTAAAGCAATTATGCAAACTGGATCAAAAGCTTTTTCGTTTCTTGATTGTAGGCTGTTCAGGGTTGAATTTCTAAATTAAATATTGCCTGTGAGGAACGACAAAATATCTCACCACCACCAAAATCTTTCTTTAGCTGAGGAATGTAGCTGCTAAATGAACCTGAATTGCTTTGGTTGACAGTTTTAAACAGTAAAAGTACTTAAGCACATATTTTCACTGTGCATTAATAGCATTGTGCTACCTTCTCCTGGGTTTATGCCATTACCACTCTGCTGGTATCAGTGGAGCTGCTCCTGACACAGTTTTTCTGTGTACCTAAACATAGCTTATAATCTACAGTTTATAAAGAGGAGGCAAAATGCAGTAGTGCCCATACGCACACTTTTACTTTGCAATAAGATGGCTCTTTGCCCACCGACTTCAGGTGGCCACTTTCCCTTCCCACGCCAGCTTCAGCTCATTACACGGGAGTGGACTAACCTGCCAAAAAACACTGTGAGTGCATAGACAAGGAATGGCTATGCATACTGTTCAAGCAGATGGACACTGCCCCAGCTGGTCTCAGCCAGCTGTGAACTGGAAGTAATGTAAATATGGTCAGCACGGTGCTAAGTCCAGGAAGTCCCAAAGGGAAGTTGTGCACTCAAAAGTTATTCCAGTCATATGTTGCATGTAGGTGGCAGAGGAGAAACAGGCTTGCTCTGTTTACCTCCTGATATGCTGGGTGTATGCTTTGACCCTGTTTTTCACTGAATCTGCTGTTGCAGGTCGTGTCATCCCGTAATGACTTTCATACGTCTGCCACATTCAGGTCCTGCTTTGATTATCACAAAGATGGATACCATCTCAGGCATGAGTCATGGAAACTGTTCAATTGCAGCTGTCAGCGCTGCGAGCCAGGTGACAGCATAAAAACTCACACACAAACAGAAACGCAGAACTGGAAACCAGCAAGATTGTTTCCTTTTTACTTCATTAATCTCTCTCATTTGATTAAGAGATGGGCTTCATAACATCTAGGCCTGCAAAAGCAGAAGTGAAGAAATTAGACAAATGCCTGGTGCTGCACTTCTAGTCAAGCCTTCAGAGCTACTGACCTTCTTCTCCATTTGCTAAAAGAAGGAATCAGGAGTTTTTATAGCATTCAGATGGATGGAAGAAATGAATACCCATAGTGCCTCAAAACACATACAAAAGGATGAGCAAATGCAAAGATACCTAGGACTGCATCCAACCCTCTCACATGTATGAATACTCATAATTCACCCTCAGCAAGGGAGAATTCTTCAGGATGAGTAGGTTTAAAAGCGGAAATGTTCCTACACCGGATTACGGTGGGCGAAAAGGATTTAAAATTGAGACCAAAACAGCTATCAGGCAGCTTAACACAGATCCGACAGCACTTAGCACATGTTAATTGCCGTACAGAGTTGCCCGTAAACCAACAAAGGTCGGGAAGCCCTGATTTATTCTGATCTCCTGTTAACTCATCCCTAGGTCCTCTGCTAGTCATTGCCATGTGGAATTGGAGTAACTATTACTGAAGTACTTCTTCATTCTCTGTTATTCAGGAAGAACCGCACACTCCTACCTACCTTAACCAGCAATCTGCAGTGACTTAGATCATTAAGTGGTGCCGGATTTTATATATAAAACAGCCATATCTTACATTATTGGTATTTAAAATGCCCTTCTACATTTTACTTCCCTAAATAAAATGATTTGAAACCCTACAACAATGGGAATTGGCTGCACTGAAGCCTCACCAGGCATGCATTAGAGTGAAGAAAATGTGAAGATAAGGATCAGAAAGATTAGCAAGGTGGAAAAGAGAAAATGCAACTGCTTTAGAAACCAACTACGCTGCCCCCCAGTTTCTTCACCGTGCCACCAACTTTGCTTGTTCTCAGTAAAGATGAAGCTTTGCCCGAGTCTAAGGTAGACAGAGAGCCAGAAGCAGATGGGGGCACACAGGCCTGTGGAGTATGGGCATTACTCATGCAAACTCAGTGAGAGTCAGGTAAGTCTTCACAGTTCTGTGATTCTGCAAAGAATCATAGACTGATATAATTGAGGCTGACAGGGACTTTGGAGCTATCTGGTAAAACCCACACTCAAAGCAGGGCTAACTTTGAAGCTAGATTCAAATTCAAAATTAGATCAGGTTGCTCAGTGACTTGTCCAGTCAAGTTTTGAATGTCTCCAAGGATGGAAATCTTACATTCTTTCTGGAGCTCTGTTTCAATATTTGAACATCCTCAGGGTGAGATTTTTTTTTTCCAAGCATCTAATCATAATTTCCCATGTTGCAACATAGTCCTTTTGCCTCTCATCCTATCACCGTGCATCTCCTGGGTGAGTGTGGCATTGTTTTCTCTACATCCTCTCAGTAGACAGTCGTAGATAGCAATAAGATGTCCCCTTCGCCTTGTCTTCCCTGGGCTGAACAAGCCCAGATCTCACAACGTTGCCATGAGCATGTAGTTGTTCTAGGAATTACTTAGCCATTGAAGTGAAGGACTGTGGCAATGCTGAGAATGACTGGGTGCATGGATGTTTCAAACTCCTTTGACCCAGCTGCTCCCAAAGGATCTTCAGTGAACGTCTTCAGGGTCAAATTTAGAAGCTGTGTATGTTCTACATTGCAGCAACGGCCTTGAGGTTGGATTCAAGGCCAAATTCACGTCCTTTAGGTCAATTAGAGCATGCACAGGTCTGTCTTCATAGAAAATGAGCCATGACTACCGAAGGATGGGTTGGAAACCCACCTGACCTCTAGGTCGGGGATAAGGTATTACAAGTGGCTTTAGAAGTCTCCGATCAGGCCACCAAATTTCTACCCAAACAATAGGAAGTCTCCACATACCTACCTAAAGGAGATAGTTTTGCAAGAGATGTAAGAAGTAGTGGCTGGAAGCTGAAAGAGGAGCAGAAACGAAGCATAAATTATTTACGGAGAAGATAATTAGCTACCAGAACAACCTGCCAGAGGAGGAAACAGACTCTCCATCCAGAAATCTCTAAACAAGACCAGATTTTAGAAAGATCAGCTCCTATTCCTACCTAACAGTTCTAGAGAGGAGACAGAAACAGTCTGTTCAAATATGATTTATCCAGAAAAATGATTTCAATCGCCATTAGTTCAGTATCTGGACTTTGGCTACCTCATCTGATCTTCAGATGAAATATCCACTGCTCACCAAGTTTTTCCAGTACAAACCACCCAAAAGCAAAGCTTTCTTCAGGATATGAGACTCTGAATTCAAAGGGAAACCTGGTTCTGTAATAGTTCCCCCACAGGCTTTCTCACAGCATTCATTTCTTCTCACATTTCTTGTTGCGGCTCAGGATGATTTAGTAAACTGGAAGCTGCGTGTATCTGTGGGCGCAATAGATTATATAGCCTTTATAAAATATCAAATATGAACAAGGAAAATAAGGGCAAGAGAGACAGGCTCTTCTGTATGGTTTTGTTCTTCTCTCCAAAACATAAGTTGCCCAAGTTATTTTATCATTTCAAAAGCATGCTCAGAGAAGCTACTTTTCAATTAATAACCAGATTGCATTGGCACACCAGTATAGACTTTTAAATAATTACAGGGTAGTAGAACATTGTGGAAATTAACTACAATTCCTGAGGCAGCTGAGGCCCTGAGGACTAATGTCGTGCAATTAGTGGAAGGCAAATATTCAGTCAGATTTAACCTGTTCTCACAAGGAAAACAGCAAGGCAGTTAGACTTGACGAGCGTTTGGGATAACAAAGAAGCTTGATTATAAGTTAACATCAAGGGTCACTCTACCGGGGAGTGGAATTGGCTGTAACCCACCTACCCTTCTCACATCCTCACCAACAAGCAGGCGTGTGCTGCAGGTCATGGGACAAACAAGGAGCTTCCTTTCCGCCATTCTGTCTGCCTAGCTTACAGTTGATTCCAGATCCTCTTAGCACGTTTTCTTCTCTGGTACTTAGAAAATCTCCACTACCTCAGTGAAGAATTCATCTTTTCATCTGAGCTGGTCAAAAAGCTTCTGAGCAAAGGGTTTCCCCTTAGGAATGTGATAGAATGATTTGTTTTAGCATTAGTGAGAAGTGAATATATCAAGATTTCTTCCTGGATGATTTCCATTTTTTCATTACATTGATTTTTAAACAGCATTCTTTTGTAATGTGACTGTCTTCACAACGTTCAGCAGAGACACTCGTCCTTTCCTGACCTTTTACAAATAGAAGTTGAGGCATTGAGTTTGTGTCTGGATAGCATAACAAAGAAGAAAGCCTCATGGAGGTTGCAATGGCTCCATCCTGTGCTGGGTTTTCCTTTGCATGGCAAGGTGGGCAGAGAGAGTGAAAACATGATCTTGGAATTCATCTCAATGCAGGTGCAAAATGCAACTGGGACATTCACCGACATGTGGAAAGTCCTTCTGGACCCAACAGTAGGTAGATCTGAAAGACTCGAGAGCGAAGCTTTATGTAGCTAAAAATTTGATAGGTGCCAGAGCTTTTAACTTGTAGGTGGTCTAACCCCACTATATGAATTCAGAGTCCTTTTTTGACTTCCTTTTGGAACAGCTAAGGGGACAGCAGGGTGGCTGAAGGCATCAATAGAAAGGGCAAGGCATCCTCCAGAGCTGGGAACTGATGAGGACAGTGCACGTGCAGATCCTTCCTCCTCACACGGCTCACAGTCTAAACAATATGGAGAAAGGGAGAATGACTGTATCCTCTCCAGGATAGGCAAAATCTGCAGGCATTTCTCCAAGGTGAGTGGGTGGATGCTGCGGACCAAGCTGTTGCAAAGCCCAGACGTTGTAAAGGGTAAGTAAGGTAAGCGAAAAATTATTATTTGACTGTGCATGCTACTCTGCTGCAAAGAATTCATAGCATGAGCGGAGACCTTTGAACACGAGAGAAGCTCAGGCTTTCAAGGCATCTTGGATCTGGAGGCCTGACTGTGGTGCATGCCTCCAGCAAGGTGAGCATGTCATTCAAGAGACCCTTCTCATTACGGTGTAACCTGCATTCGTGAGCTCCCTGAAAAGTCCAGTTCAAAGCGCTTGAGCTTGTTTCAGGGGACTGCAGAACCAGTTTCCCACAGGGGTGATGGTTGGACTGTCTGGACTAGCTTCCTGCTAAAACGTCCACATCTGGTAGTCTCCAGAGACATCTCTCCCGCTCTTTCTACCAAATATTTTTGAGCAAGTACTTCTTTTTGATAGTCCAGCTCCTTTTAACTCTCTGGTAGCAGTGCTATCCTCCAGTCACTTTTAACTCTACTCCCTACCTGTCTACCCGCCTATCTGACTGTTGAACGGATCTTTTCTCTTGGAAACAAAATGCGGTATTATAGTTCTTATCCTCTGCCGTCATAAAGATTTCTGATTTCCTCCCTGCCCACCCTCTCACCCTTTTGAGCACAAAATCAATAGAAATGAAAATAGACAAGATTTTTTATTTTTCTTTAATGCATTTGTTCACTTAAGTGTGTTAACCTGAGAAGAAGTAGAATATCTTTTGTGCCGGTTTATTAGGGATTGAATCAAGCTGGAGAAAGGGAAACATCTCTTGATCATCTGGCCTGAACTGCAATTGACTGCAGTCTATTACCATATTGCATCTATACTTTTCCCAGGTTCCTTGTTCCCCAAAGGACTGTATATCAGAGATAGTACTCCAAGAACATGCCTAAGCTGGCTCCTCATCTTTCCTTTTGCTAACAAGCGTTAATAGGCTTTTTGGATACTCTTTCAGAGCAGACTACTGGCTTCTTGCCTTCCTATTCCTTTTAAAGGACGGATACACATATTTAAAAAGAATAGTTTTGGGAAGAGCATCCTACCATGCACCCACATATTTTAAGTTATGTGAAAAAAGAGGCTTTCCTCATAAATGCTGCATAGCCTTTCAGATCCCAGCAGCTTCATTGGCAATTGAAACCGTCCTCCTTTCCATTCCCCTCCAGGTTCTCATCCCAAGTGTTATTTGCCTTTTCATAAGTAAAATTTGATACTTACAGTGATTTATGGTCTTGCACCACACACACTCATTTATCTTCATCTTAATCTGTAATCTATGATATATTTTCAAATGTTAATATTCACTTCTATTTTTGATACTCATAAATAATCATAGGTATTACTGCTTGCTATATCCTTTTGCTAAATAATATTCATATTGCACTTCACTCTCAAAATGGTTGTAAGATTCCAATGATAGCACTAATATTCCAAAAAAATCTTTGTTTCCGGGAATAATTTTCACTATTTAAGCACACATTTTGAATATTGAACCTTGATTGTACTTAACATGTGTTAGCCATCATGCCATCTCTTTTTGTTGTCAGTCTATTTTATTTTCCGAAGGCAAAAAAGAAGGCAAAAAAGGCCTCTGATCTAATTCTCCTGCCCTACAGACAAACGTCTGTGTATGTGTATATTAGGGCATTAATTTGGAAATATGGACCACAGATCCAAAAAAAAAAAAAAAAAAAGGCACTGGATTACCAAAATCTAAAGGCCAGAATCCTAATCCTCTGATTTCCCCTGTTCTAAGTATAGATGAACTCCAGGAGAGGAAACGTTCCAGCGAAACAGAGAATACATTCCCACAGCATTTAATGCCTCTTCTCTTTGAAGGCTGCATTAAAAGCTGCATAACGCTGTTTTCAGCAACATGGGCTGAACTCCGTGATTGTCTTCAGAAGAAAAGCAAGTAAAAATGTTATAGGGGGTAAAATGAAAAATATTTTAGCCTAGGGCTGCCTGTACACCAAAACTTCCATGCCCCCATTTGGCACAAACAAACAGATATGAGAAAACCACCCCATTTCTTAGGGTGTACACAGTCCCATGTAAAACCTAGCGAGATGAGCCAACCATCATAGATCTCTGGAGCACCTTTCAGACCATGGGAGGGTCACTGCCTAGGGGTATGGGACACGTTATGGGATGCAGGGAAAGAGCATTTTGGGGTTGTGCAAGACTTCTTATTGGATGTTTAGAGGAGGAACCAAAGGTGGAGAAGAGGAGGGCTCTAGGTGATTTGGGAAGAACAAATGTGGGAAATTAGAGGCATAAGGGGATAAAAGGGGTCAGTAGCGTGTAAACAGATCTGGTCAGTGCGCTTGCCTGGCCATGCCCTGTTCCTGATCAGCACAATCTCTCCTATCTTCTTATTAAATTTCTTTCTAACTGTTTTCCTGGGTGAGAAGGTCTCTATCCTGTGGTGGTGCGAGTGCCAGCATCTGGAGTCAGGCCACAGGCGAGAGTGCCTGTGTGTCTGTGCACGCTGGACACACAGCTGCGGCAGCCTCACTCCATTGGGTTACCAAATTCGACCTCCTTGCCTAATAATATCCATGAAACAACAGAGAAATGGTGGTATGGGTCATGTTCTGCATACAAAATTTCTTTATGTGCTAAATGTCTCACACAAGAGCGGCACACTCCAGAAACCGCATACTGAGGATTCTCTACAAAGATCTGAATTTTGCCCTTTAGCAAAGTCATTCACTCTGGGAGTTTGCGACTGGGCTCCCATATGCTTTGATATTAAGAGGTGACATTAGAGACATCTTGGTCTACACATTGAGGTAAGTGAGGACAGAGGCACAGGATTAGGAAGACAGAAATCAGGAAGGAATACTATTTCAAGATACTATAGATTGTAAGAATATTACTATAATTGTTCATAACATCTTTTTTTTTAACTAAGATTGTTTTCCAATAAATTGGCCCTTGTTACTCAGGCTCCGTAGCAATCATCATGGTTAAAAATAAGAAAAATTTAATACCTATCAGCTGTTGAGTCTTTAAGCACATTCAAATTCCAATGGCTGTTCCTCTAAATATGTACAACAGGACACATGCCTTTTATATGGTGGGGAATCCGACAGTGAAAGGAAAAAAGCATCCTCCTCCCCTCCTTGCTCCCCTCACTCTGAGTCATCACAGCCTATGCACAGTCAGCTCAGGAAAAGTCCTACCCCACTTCCGACTCCAAGGGAAATTCGTTACACGAATTTAGATCTACAGCAGCCCATTCATCACTGTCCCCAGGACAATTACTGCAAACAGCATATCACTGGAGCTGCACAGCTGCTGGTTAAGCCATACTCGGCTTTCGGGTAGAAAGGCAGAGAAATCCAAGGCATGGTAGTTAAAGGACACAGGGAAGGAGAGAGGAGCAGCCTATTTAGTAGGGGTGTACATTAGGAATTATTCTGAGACTCACCAGTTTTCCTCCTTTGTAAGATATATCTTTGCTGGGGGAGGGGAGACCTACCAACAGACTAGAGTAAATCCAGCGAAGGCCACCACGCTGGCCAAGGGGCTGGACAACAAGCAAGAAAATGGGATAATAGTCAAGAGCTGAGTTTTGTGTTGCCACTGTTGTGCCCATGGTTTCCCAGAAAAAAGCAGATGTCCCTGGCCGGTCAGCCTAGTGCTTATAGGAGGCATGAAAGGCTCCAGCATTACAAACATGGACCAGCACGAGCCTACTGCCAGCAGGCAAGTGGATGTAGCAAAGATTTCTGCGTGGCGAGCTGGACTTCACTCATGTGCCAAATCCTCAAATTTCACTTGGACAAAATTTCCAGCCGGGAAAAGACAACGCGTTTAAGGAAATTCCAGTGAATAACAGCTCTGCTAAAGCTCACTCAGAAGATCTTATATTTATCTTAAGAAGATCAGTTGATGAATACTAACTGCTAACTGTGCAGCAACTTGTCTAAGCTTCTGAGCTCTCTGGAAACTGGATCACATAGACAGCGTTGGCAAAGACTTCCCTTGGGAGATAAATTGTACGGCCCACTGAGAATTAATTCTCTTTCTGAAGATTTCTGAGAGCAACAAAAAAGTGCTGACCTGCCTTTTTTTTTTTTTTTCTCTTTCTGGTGGAGGAAATTTCTGGTTTCCAACAGAAAATTTAAATCGTCTTTATTTGGGAAGGTTTCAATATGTTAAAACAAAAGCAAAAAGAAACTTCCCTTTGACAAATCATCTTAAAAAAGGAAGATAGAGGCATTTTGAGGCTGGTCTATCTGCTAATTCTATTGAATAACATTTTTTGTGCTCTTCGGTGCAAAAACAACTGTGGCAGGTTCAAGACTGATGACACAGAGTATGGCACACATTGAAACCAGCAGACAGACCCCATATTTGTTTAGTATGTTTTTAGGGCCGTTGTATGTGGGATATTATTTCTGATTCTCACCTCCTTTGTGCTCTGGAATACCCCAGAGCCCACTGAACCAACCTTTAATGCTAAGTTGAAATTTTGTAATGGTAATAAAAAAAATGTGCTGTTTCAAATTATAAAAGAATTAAATATGGTTAAATTTGAAGCTGTTCTGGCAAAGTGCAATAGTAAAAAGCCATTAAGTGAGCTGTCCATTTATAGAAAACATAAGATATAAAATCCATTTTTAATGGACTGTTTCCATGGAAATGTTCTTTAGTAGAGACATTTTATAGTGTATTAAGCAGCACAAGGAGTTAAGATGACTGTAGTGGTGACTGTAATGCAAGGTCTATGGTTTGTTAAAAATTGAAACTGTTAAAAGGTTTACGGCCAAGAGAGTAAGGAATATTTCAAAGCCGTTTATCACTCACCCGGTAAAATTGAGTGTTAAAACTCAGCACACCTAGCAAAATGGAATCCCCTCATTAGCTCATTATCAGAAGGTCTCAGAAAAAGAGGGAAAATGTGTTCCTTGATTATGGAGGTAATAATAATTATAGATAATTTGTACATCCTCATTCCATTCATTGATAGAATTTGAAGTATTTTAGAAATATTAATTAAATAACTCTCACTCTGCACAATAAAATCCCTCTGCATAATGAAACCTTGCTTTTACTTGCAGCTTGCTCCATATGCCCATACTTAACGGTTATCATGTAATATTGGCATTTTACTTACGTGCTGCTGAGACGATGGTCTAGCCCCGAGAGGTACTATACAGAACCTAGTCTGTACCCCAGAGAATTTAAAGATTCAGATATTCAGATCTGAGTGAAAAAGGCTTAGAGAAAAAAAAAAAAAAAGCAGTCACAGGAAGGGAAGGGCTTTGCCTATTATTCTGAGACTTTGCTCTTCCAGACAAAGTATATACCCTGGAAGTGCTCAATCAGTATTCTTTTGACAATGCATCTAAGAGGTCTAAATCAACATGCCTGAGCTCTTCCAGTGACTCAGATGAGTCCTGTTTTCAGTGGACCTCGACAACATGAGTCTCTGATGGAGTGGTGCGGAGTCCTGCCTTTGCATGCCTGAAAAACTCAGTTCAAGTGTGTCCAGCTTCAGTCCGGGAGGGGAAATGTCCATGCACTAAACATCTGCGTTCACCACACAATCGAGCAATCTTATTAGAAGGTAAGATGTAGGAGAGGCAGTATACAGCCTGTGATGGGGCAGCCATCATGAACTGTCTCTACCTCTTTGGAATGAAGAAAAGATTAAATTCCATCTCCATTTGGAGCAGGAGGCCCAGAGGCGACCAAAAAGAAACAAGAGGTACCAGAATGCAGCTAAAATGTAGTATGGGTGCATCTGAGTTTGTGTATGTAGACACAAGTCTCATTAAGAGAAGCTCTTCATCTATAAGTTGAGTCTGCAGTAAACACCAGACATGATAGCATTTTTGAATCAGTTTGAAGTATGGGCACAGCAGGAGCATCACCTGCTATTTAATATGATTGAACAGCTGAATAAGGATGAGGGCAACCTCAGCTGAGGCTTTGCAGCTGGCTTCAACCTTTATGCATAAAGGGGAGTGAATTTGCTTCTTCCGTGGCTACCAGCTGAGCCTTTGGAGCTTGCCTTCTGCCGACAGCACAGCAGGAATTTAATCCAGATGTCAAACTGCCATAAGTCCTGCAAACATTTGTCTATTGGAAATCTGCAGGTGGGCTACATCGATACACAGCAGTTGAGCACCTTGCTGCTCCAGGATCCTATGTCGAGACCCGTTGTACTGGAATGAGCGGTAAAAATAACCCTGCTCTTTCCTCCAGGTGGTGACAGGAAGGGCTTCTTTTGCCAGCCAGCTAGCCCTTGTTAGTAAAAGGTCCTTACCAGTGACCCAGAGCCATGTTTAGTCAATTCTCTGGTTTGCTTTGCTTCACTAGCACTTGGAGAAGCAGAAGGAAGTTACTTGAACGTGAAGTGACAGTTCACAACTGAGATTATTTCTCTCTGTCAAGGAGACTAAATGGCCAGGAAGAGCCTTCACGTCTGAAGAGGCCCCACCACAGAGCGATTCAGCTCTAATGCCCTTCTTGTCCCTTCTCTAAGTAGTATTTACTTGCCTCCCTTTTCACTGCAGTTTTAGAAGTTCAGCCTTGTCTAAGGTTAGTCCTGTGCTGAGCAAGCCATTCTTCACAGTGTGTTTTCCTTGGGGGAAAAAAAGCAGCCGAATGCTGTCCAGGTGGAAGGTGGGAACTGCTCAAGGAAAAGCAGACACAGCAGGCAGCATCTGGACCGTAAGCAATGCCCTGGCAAGCCCCGTCCTCCCAGGGCTCGTCCTCCATGGCCAATGGCGGCCGAAGGCTTTCTCACTCCACACCCGGGCTTTCACAGCCCTCCACCAGCGTTGCCTCGTTTTTAACCGAGTTCTCAGTCGTTCTGTGCTGTGCCACTGTGGAAAGCCTGAGCTGGTCTGCTTCGCCTCAGCTCTGCCCTCTGCTACGTTGGTTGTGAGCCTCCGTGGGAGAGAGACCTATGCCTGTATGAAGTAGTGGGAAATGGAAAAATAGAGCAGGTCTCCGTATGGTCATATTCTTTTATCGTTTTCTTAAAATGAGCATTTTAGTCAGCTCTAATTCAAAAGGCAATGCTCTAGTTCAGCCCTCCCCCTCCTCCAAGTTTTCCTTTGAAGGGCTTGAAAGAGCCTATTTAGTCTATTTAGTTTTATTTTTCATTTTAAAAAATAGTCTGAAATGCAATCAAGCTATCTAGTGCTGCTTTTTGTGTCTGCTCAGCAAATCCCGTAAAGCTTTTGGTTAACTCTGGATAAACCATCGTGGGTCAAAGACACAGTTATTTTTGTGAAGACTCACAAGCACAAAAGCAGGTCAAACTCTTACCGGAATATTTTTCCTTCAAAAAACAAATCACCCAAGTGCCAAAATCTCATGGAGCCAGTGAGTGGAAAAAAAAACACCAGAAATAACAACTAACTCTGTTCACCCACTTTCTGCAGCAGAGACTCCTTATGGTACTCCGTGAAGAACAAGCTCAAGGTGAAATGAAGGAAACCAAGCCCTATGTCCTATATATTTTCTGTGCGCATTGCTAGAGTGTCGGCACTTTGTGCTCGAAGTGTCGACGCTGTGTCTAGGAATAGCTCAGCATATGCCTTGGAAGAGCTGAGATTTGCTGGCTGACTGGGCCAAATGCAGTCCTGATTTATGCACCCTGTACAAATAAAGACTTAACCTATGAGAGAAGTTAAGTGTACTCCGACTTCCCACCTTCAGAGAGCTCCAGAGCTCTGGCTAGAGCTTTATCTGGCCTTAAGCTTGCACAGGCCAGCTCGAGTACAGGTAGGTTTGGACTGAAGAATGGGTTAATACCTAAATTTAATTAGCAATGCCAATGCTAATTGCAACGCTACTACCTATCTTGTGTATTCAGGAGGCTGCCGGTTTAAAGGCATCCCTCGGCAAGGTGCACCCTTCTGTTCAGTGCATACAGGACATGGAGGATGCTGACCCCCAGCAATGATCTTGACTGCTAACGCACACTTATTATACTTTAATATTTGCTCTTTCTTTGGAAAAAAAAAAAAAAAGCTGTATTTATTGATTTATTCCTTTTGAGTGAAAGACCTGGTTTCTGGGGAATTTTTGTAGAATTTTATTGATTTTTTTTTCAGTGGAGATATGTCTCAAAAGAAACATAAAAAAAATATGAGGGAAGGGAAGCAAATGGCTTGAGACTATCTACATCTCACTGAAGAACTAGGGACTCTGAAGGGAGTGCCAATAGCTGGGAATAAAAATGAGTCAAAGAATTAAAGGACTGAAATGGTGTTTCCTCTCAGTGGAGATATAAGCACTCAGGGGATAAAAGGAAAATGCAGGGACCACCTGGGAAGTGAAACTATTGCTTAGTAATTATTCTAACATAAGCAGCAGGGTTTTTTCTCATGTATGCCCTGAGTTTTTTCTCATGTAGCAAAAGCAAAACCGTACAAAGTAAATATAACAAACATTTAGCTTATGAAAACTGCCCACTCGATCCACCGCTGGCCACAGGCTCCAAAAAGGAGGATTTGGGCCTGTTGAATAAACCTATCCGGTGGAAATCCGGCAAGGAAAGGGTGAGGCAGAATCATCTCTTTCTTTCCATAAGCGCATGGCTTTGGGCCAAAGTGAGGGACAACGCTGAGCATGTATTTAACAGCCAGTAAATCTTTACCTTCAGTAGGAAAAATTCTAGGCTTGAAACTTTCCCTTGTTAATTTAGCTAAGTGTTGCAGTGACCAGACTTGGATATGCCTCTGGGCTTGCCAAGGCATTTGGCAAGATCTGCTGTCCTCTCCTTGGTCTCAAGAGCAGCCTCTTTATTAACAGAGGCTATAAAATATTCCCTTGTTTTAGGGCTGCACAAATAGTCCTACACGCTCAGCTATCGAAAGAGGCTTTCCTCACAAAGCCTGGGCATAGGTGGGTGGCTTGAAACCTCACCATACGAGCCTTGACAGATAGTATGATAGCGGAGATATTAAGAAAACTTCTCTCATTTAATGAGCCTTTCAGTTTGGATCCCCCACTACATCTCTGCTCCCCCATGAATGTTCCCCTTGCTCCTCCTGGCTGCTCCTCACGTGCTGCCCATTAAGGAGAGATTAGCCTGTGCTGCACGGCAGGCTCGTTCCCTGAAAGCACAGCTGACATTCAGATGTATAGCACAGGAACTCATTAGGAGCAAGACTGGTTTCAGCGATAATAAACACTTCAGCAAAGTGCTTAGCAAGATGCCTGTCTGCCTCCCCACCTTGCTCTCCCGTCAAGGCTGCAAATAGCTCTTCGAGACAGGGACGCGGAGGGATTGCAGGATAAAATTAAGAAAAAAAGAAAGGAAAAGGCAGGATAGACCCAGTGTATTTATTAGGTATGAACTACATTGGGTATGAACTATATAAAAAGATTAGCCTTAAGAGCTGTTGTGAGACAACATACTGTACTGTGCTGTCTCATGTGCATGTGTGTTTCAAGTGCTGTGGGATGGGGGGAGTCCGAGCTATCTGTGATGGATCATGAACCCTCATGCAAAATGGGGAAACTCCCCTTAAGCGCTTTATCAATCTCTGCTAATGATGTCCCCACCATTTCTGTCGCAATGATGTCTCTGGTTTAGCTTACTTATCCTCACATTGCTCCCAGGAAGCAGGGTAGGGAAGTGAGTTTAATTTTCCAGCTAGGAACTGAAGTGCAAAGGTTCAAATTGCTCAAGGTCTGTGTGTGTAGGAGCAGGGATGTGAAGCCCTTGGATCTTGGATAAAATCCCTAGTCTGTGGGTTATCCTTCCTGAGGAAGGGCTGGATAGGAGATGTCTGCTGCTAGACGTGGGAAGCCGTCATGGTATGTGCAAGGCTATTTGTGAAGGGAACGGTGATGGATGCTGACACTCCAAGTCTACCAGTGAGCACCTTGCAGCACGCTTTGTTCGCCAAACCACGGTGTCCTGTGCACCAAATCATGCAGCGCTAACAAAGGACGAAAACACCTTTAGCACCACCTTAAATCTGCCGCAGCATCTAGTAGGGGTGTGATTTACTTGATGAAAATATCTATGTTGCATGCTGAAAATATCTACTTACAACAAGGAAAATGGCCAGAAACATACTCTGCCTATATGTATTTTTGGTACTGAGGAGAGAGCGTAACTAGGCAGACTTTATTTACTGGTTCTGAGGTGGTGGAAGCTGTTGTGTTTTTGCTGTAGTTTAGGCTGAAAATGCAGATTTTAAAGGGAGGTCATGTTGTGGCATTTGATTTTGTCGAGAATATTAAGTCAGGAGAGCTTTGCTGTTTTGCATGTGTGTAGATCTTTTCCCTAAGGTGTTTGCCACCCGAATAGTTAATTATCCTTCAATATCCCACACAGCAGGAGGTCATGTTTCTTAAGCACAAGCTGGAGGATCCCTGGACAATGTTTTGCTGTCCTGAGCTGAGGTCCTGAGACAACGGTGAGGTAATACAGTAAAACTGCATGAAAGACGTGAGACGGTGACCTCTAGTACAATGGGAGTAATTCCCATCTGGGAGATGGGATATATTCATTTTCTAAACTACGACCTTTGGTTTCATCTTTGTTAGAATCTGTGTACAAACTAGGGGTGACATAGAACATGTATGCTAGGTGATGCACTGGTACATGATCCTACCTTTCCTTATTCATGTGGAAGAACTAGAACAGACTTCCAGATTACTGTCATGAGAACAAATTATTTTTTTTCCCCTCAACAGTGTGGGCAGGCCTGGTTGTTTCTGTCTTGAGCAGAAGAAGGAGGAAATAGAGGAGGAGGAGGAGGGCAGAGAGCAGAGTGAAAGCCCTAGAGAAGGGCTTATTGCTCCTGCTGCTGCAGGGAGAGGGAAAGATAGGAGAAAGCTCACTCAGAGAGGACATCCCTCCAAACTCCTCTCATTTACCCAGCCTCTCCCTCAGCAGCAATAACGAACTTCTACGGGCAAAGCAGGCAGCAGACGATGGCCGTTTTACCACCTTAGGCAGTTTTCTCTTTTACTTACATCTAGAGTTGACCCTGAGAGGTCTTTCTCCAGGGAATAATCCCACTGATCCCAAGTAGCACTGCACAGCTGCACTGGGGCCCAGCGTCTCTTTAGTTCATCTGAAAATCAGTTTGTTTTCCTGGCACTGAGGAAGAAAACTGGAAAAGTGGAAGGGGATGCAACACTAATTAACCTTGTCTGTGATGGAGAGTTACTGCAATTATTTCACAACATGACTCCAAAGAGCGCAGCCCTAGCTTTGTATGTAACGTGTCATCATTATTATGAAGTGTACTCACTGTGGCATTGTGTGAGATTACTCCTCTATGCGGTGCATGGAATATGCTGAGAGGAAAAACCAACGAGTTACACAAAGAGGGCACAGAGCGTTGCAGCAGGGTTAGCAGAATACAAATTGCCTCAGCAAAATGCATTTATTTTTAGCCAGGAGCTCCAAAGAGCAGCTATGAGCCATTCTCCAGGGAAGACTCAGGCAGGAAAAAAGCAACAGGGTGTTACATTCACCCCCTGGCAAAAGTTGCAAAGTTGAGCAAGGGGAAGCAGCTTCCACCCGAGGTTGGGGACTTGCTCCAACACAAGGGCTCTGCTCCTTTCTCTGCCTTCTTTTCTGACATCAAAAAATGCCAGAGGGCAAATGGCAGTCAAGAACTCCTTCCTTCATTGAATGCAGACAAAGGGGTTTCTCCAGCAAGGGCTTTCTCTGATTTATCATCCAAAAAAAAAAAAAAAAAAGCATCGTAATAATCTTGGGATACTGGTTCATGTCAAATGACTAGGAAGGGAGAGAACATTTCCAAATCAAAGGATAAAACTTGTAAGTTGGCTCAAACCAAAGGCATCATCAGAGAGAAACCAAAGACTTTTGATTTGGAAACAAAAGGTTTTTGAAATGGTTTCATCTGCTAAAACTCCAGGGAGACACTTACACACACATCCTCCCTTCCCCTCATTTTGAAATTTCCTAGGCTTAAGGCTCAAAGCTAAGCACAGGCTAAAGTGACAAGGCTCAGCCACTCGATGTGACTCATCTGGGCTCTAGCAACTGTCCATCCATGTGCCTTCAGCCTGTGGCAAAGGCAAAGTGCTTAGGCTGAGCTTAGCCCCTAAAATGGTATATGGCCCCATGTGAATCCATGTTAGCTTGGCCATATATCTGAGCCTTGAAAGTCCATGAAGCAAAGAGTTGATTTCCTGGGAAATGCAGTTACACATATTAGCTTGCATTTTCCTAAGCAACGTGGATACTTTCAGAGCTTCAAGTTTTGCTACTGCCTCCCAAGTACGGGCAAAACGTCGAGTTCAGGGTGTGTTTAGAAAACGAGCACCTTGGAGATACCCCAGGGTGAACATACAGAATTAGGGGCAGCTAGAGGCTGAATACCTTTAAAGATAGAGGTTGTGTCCCAACACCATTTTCTTAAAATGTGTCTCAGTGGGTCAGAAACGTAGGAAGCTGTGGAATCATTATCGTCATGTCATTCCAAGCTTTGCTTACAATCCCTTACCGTTGCAGGGTTTCGATTAGGCTCCTCGCTTGCTTTCGTTTTAGCAGTCAGTAGATTTGAGGTAAAGACCAGACTTTAAAGTTTTTTAAGGGCTAACGGCCATTTTCGTTGCTGGAGTTAACCACAGCTTCCGGGCATTTGATGCTGCCATAGTAGTACCTGAAACACACTGGGAAGCAGGCACCTTGATACTAGAGTAACCACTATAGAAGACTGTTTTGATGAGGATGACAGAGCTCTCTGCAGAGCTGCACTGAAAATCTGCTGTTGTCTGTGAGGTTTCTCTCTGTCTGTCCTGTCCTTCACCAAGAATATTGCTCATTCTCCACACCGGGTGTTGGAAGCACCTATTCTCCCTTTGCATCCTTGGTCAGCAATGAGTGGAGTAACCGCCTTTCTAACGCACTACACATCAATCATCTGAGAGACTAAGCAGCAAGCAGAAGAAGATACCAGTGTCCCAGGTGCAAGCAGAAAGGCCTGAGACAGAGGAAGGGAATATACTTCCTCCTGCTGTAAGATGGAAATGAAGCCGGTATAGTCACCCCAAAAGTAACATGTCGACTGCCCTGTGGCACATGGCTCAGGAGAGAAGTCAGTGCACAGTCCTGAAGGTGGGAAGGGTTCCAGCAAAAGGGTGGCAGCTCAAAAACGTTATGAATAAGGTTGCTAAAGGGCCATTTAAAAGGTAACTCATGAGGGAGAAAATTCCCTCTTTTTCCCTTAGCGTATATATTTTTGGAAGGAATTAACATTGAGCCAATCCATTCTTTTCTCCCCCAGGTGTGCATGACAAGCACGGGTGCAAAATAGTAATGTCCTGAAGGACATTCTAGGGCATCTATGCTGCTGCTGCACTTCACGTTTTCCAAACTCCAGCGTTGTCAGCAGTGGAAAGGGAGCTACACGGGACCCCCAGTTTGACACAAAAAGATAAGGACGTTACTTTAAAGAAAGGACATGTGGCAGCATTGTGTTCAAAGCAGTGGTCAGCTGAAGGACATAGAAATGAAGAAACTATAAGAAGCGCTGCTGTGTACAAAGATTGTATAATTGCCTTGTTTTCATCTTCCTTGGAGAGCTTGAACTTGATGAGGGAGAAGAATGTATATCAGCTGAGGCATCTCAGGGCAAGAACAATGCCTGTGGAGAGGAAGTAGCTAAGGAAATGTATAAACAAGCCCCAAAGAGTGACTGTAATAGCTTCCAAACAAAGCTGCTTTCAGAAGCAACTGCTAGAAATTACAAAAAAACTAACCTCTGTCCTGTTATTGAACCTGGACACGACCCCTTCCGTTCATATAACATTCACATACCTAGCTCTCAGGAGCTGAAGTGTAGGATAAGCAACAGCTTTCAGCTTAATATACTTTGTTTTCTCAACAGAAAATGGTTGAAAAGGAAGAGAATGACATTGTTTTGTTTGTGTCATTGCGGTGAGCATAAGAGGAGAATGAAGAAACAGGTATGTAAGAAGGGCAAGGCAGAAGAAGATGGACCGTGACATAGAGCAAATGGTAGGAGGAAGAGCAGATTCCTTCAGGACTCTTCCTGATTTCAGGAGGGAGGAGGTATGTTCAGGGAGACAAGCAGTAGGTTCATTTCTTAAGAGTCAGTTCTCCCTTTTGAAATCTCAGATCCTGCTCTCCCCATCAAAAGTGCCAAGATGCAAAGGGGATTTATTTATGGGCTGTGCTATCCCAATCTATTACTGTGCATCTGCGTGAAGGTGTGTAGGATAGGGAGGGCAGAACACAAGAAAAAGAGGAGGTATTCAGGAAGGGGGAAGTCATGGGAAGACATAAATACCTTAAAAAGGTACTTGTCAGATTGTCTTTTCAACCTTCTGTACTCGATGCAAACCCAGCGTGGGTTATATACATACATGAAGACAAAGGAAGATGTTAGTCCTATTTCTAGCTGGTGACCGTTCCTCTTCCAGACTCAAAACCACACAGCAGTGGGAAGGTTAGGGACCTCACCTAAATCCACATGTTTGGTAAGAGCTAAATAGGTCGATGACAGAGGTTGTTGGGTATGCAGCCTCTAGGCTGGAATGTATCACACAGAAGCAAATAGTTTCAGTCACCTCCAGATAAACCACAAAACAGAAAGTTGTTCTAAGCTCATGTCCTAAGTTATTCTAAGTTCCGGTCCTCTAGGTCAGAAAGTTTTTTTACTGGACCTGTGAAAAGATGCATGGTCTTCTCTGAGGGTAGCCAAGATCCGAGCAGAAAAATTTCATACCAGACTTCTGACTTAACCTCTTCATAAACCAGTGACTATCAGCAGGCTGTAAAGCTGATTTTCATTGGATGCATTTTTTTCCAGGGATTAGGAAGAAACAGGCACATGCAGAGAGATAAGTAATGAATTATCTGCTTAGGACCTGTGCTTCCTTCTAAAATCTCCGTGCCTGTTCTTTCCAGCAAGGATACTAAGATATAGAAGGAATTTTAATACAGAATCCATTGTCCAGCTCTAGCTGTGGAGGCTTCGTGTTGAAGAACATATTGCCTCCAACGCAGCCCCTTATGGCCTGCTTTGCAAAGCAGGGACTCACATAGTGTGCTCTATAAGTGCCTTAGCTTTTCTCACCTTGTAGTGGAAACGCCTGCCAGCAAACACTTTTTCTCAGAACTTTGAAGGGAAGAAAAAATTATGAAAAGAAAGAAATCTGCAGTCCTATCGCTGGCCAAGCCTAAAGAGTTTCAGTGTGACAACATCCGCTATGCAGAATACAATAAAAGGCCACTGCTGCGATTAGCAGTGAATTTTAGGACTTTTTTTCACTAAACTGCTCAGTGTTTAACATTCTTCTGTTTTAATACACTACTGAATACACAATATTTCATGTTTATTAATTTAGTAAGTGTCTTGTATTTATTCATATTTTCTCCGGAGGGAAGATGAAAGCCTCAGTTTGCCCAAATTTATGACAACGTAACCTCTGTGTAGAGGAAAATAACCTCTCTATGAAGAAGATATACAGAAAAATGAGCTATAACCAGGCTAGGAAAGCATTTCTCCTCTTTGAGGCCTCTGGTTCCTCAAAATACTAGCCAGATATCCCTGTTACCGTGGTCTGTAGCTAAATAATGGTAGTACAAAGCAGTACAAGGATTACTGCTACGGATTTAAATAACCAGATCCCACCTGGTTGTGCTTAGGTCTGAATTACTTTGGGGATGAGACTTGACAGTCTTGTTGACGCTCACACATGAGGTTTTTGGTGGAGCGCAGGACTCCAGGATACCAGCAATGTCCGCCTTGAACCAGTGTCTTCTCTTTTGATTCGCCACGGGAAGTTAGTTAATAAAATGAGCATCTGACATGAGTCAGTCGACCGGCTTTGTACCTTTATCTGACGATCAAAATGTCACATCTTCTGCCATCTCAGGCATTGGAGATGCCATGAACAGATGCCCAGGGGAAGGATACATGAAAGAAAGGAAGAGCTGAAAGCGGTGATTCCCTGACAAATTAATTCTACCCCTCACCCCCCAGCTCCCAGTGGTGGACAATTTGAAATGTGCTGTGCCTACCACAGAGCCATAATTTCCGATAGAACATTCAAAAGTTACAAGGAAAAAAAATCAACATAGGAGAGTTTTGCAGACCCACTAATGGTTAAAAAAGAGTTGAAAGAATAACTCACTGGTTAGTTGGGAAAACTCAGATGCATTCGTGCATCTCCTTCCCTTTTCACTGGCTGTATCCCCCAGACCGAGCCAATCCCTTTCGCATGAGCATTGGGAACAGTCTGGATATACTTTACATTTGCTGCCATTAAATAAATTGGTCTGCATCTAAACTCGCAAATGGATCAAGAGAGGAGGGGCAAGGAGGACACACCACTGGAAAATTAATTTGCACAAGAATCTGAGCAGCAAGAAAAGTTGCCTTGCAGCTGCTCATTAGCCAAGCTGATGATGAAGGAAAAATAAAAGGGAGGTAAGTTGTAAAGGCAGCTTTCTAACCAAGGTACTCAAACATCCATTTCCATCTGCCTGGGATGAGGTACTTTGCATGAATTAGGCTCCTGTGCACCATATGTCTAGTTATTTCCATCTTTATCCTTTCTGCGGAACTGTCTGCACCCAGCAAGCCAAGTCAGTGTTTCAGAGGTTCAACAAGATCAGTACCGGGAACAAAAAAGCAACAAACCAAAAAACAGCCCCAACAATCCTCCTAACACAAAATAAATATAAAACAAAACTCCTGCCTAATCACTTTCACAAGAGAATTAGCATAATTTGTCGCTAATTTAGATGTTTTTACTGATGAATGCTTTAACTAAAGGCAGGCAAGAGATAATTAATATCTAATATTCACTTTAACTGAGCTTGAATACTAGTTAGAAATACTAAAGTTATCACCAGTCACAGATACAAAGATATAAAACACGAAAATAAAGGCTAGATAAGGCCAGGTCACTCAGCCCTAAGTAGCAAGGCCTGAAGGCAAGGGCAGATGTTTCTAAGCTGTTCCTGACAATGTTTGTCTGACCTGTTCTTCAAGACTTCTGTTCCTGTTTGGAGCTGGACATAGGAACTACAGGCTACTACTGAAATCGGGGTAGTCATTAGGAGAGACCTTTTAGGCCTCTAATTCAAAGTTAAACAAAGCAAAAAAGAGCCCTTTGCAGTAAATTTACCTGTACACATTTTGAAAATCTGTCACTCCCGGACCTTCTGGGAAGTAATAATTTTTGTTATTAATCAAGTGAAAGAGTCTATATTGGAATATCTCTGGAGCATCTGCTTTTGGGACCTTGTGGACAATGGAAAGGAAGCTGATGGCAACAATTTGAAAGTGAAGTGCCCTGAAGGAGTCAAGATCTGTTCCCTTACTATTTTAAATGTGAGTTCTGTGCCACCAGAAGGACCCACCTGGACACCTACTGAAATAGAGATCACCTGGCTAGTTAGAAGGTAGATATCCACAAGTGATATCTAGACTCCGCATTCTGATGCATGTTTTTTGCTTTTTTTGGTAGTCTTCTGTTCTGTGGAATTTGCTGTATGTTTTTTTTTGTGATAACTGTGATGTATTCCAGGTGATTAAAGTGACTCTTCCAACTGATAGAGGAAACTGTTTCAAATAATCCATATAACTGATGGAGGTGATGGATCTTGAGGGCCCGCACAAAGTTCTTTTTGATGTTGTAAGATATGACTGAATATCACAACCTCCATTTATTGTAGACAAGGTCAAAGATGGTCTTTCAATTGGCAACATTCATGGACTGGTAAATAATTTGCACTGTCTGCGTTATGCTAACTGACATGGCTGTCACAGGGTCTAGAGACATCTTTTTTCAGAACAGGAGCCTGACACTGGATGAGCGCTCGGAAACAGATACCATGAGACAACACTTAAAATCATTTCTTCTTCTGGGACCATGCTACTTGAACTACATATGAAGACCTCTCTGATGGTTGCTGCTAGGTAGCGTCGTTTTCTAGGTCATTTTGCAACAATAGTTACTCACTGGCTTTGGCTTTAGTCTGTTTGCGTCTTTTCCGGTTTTGTCTGTATTGCTTTTTTGAGTAAAGCTGCACAGAGCTGGAGAAGGATATATGGGCTCCATAGATCCACTGGCTGCTTCACCCAGTTGGCAAGGCCGTAGAGACAGCTCATGTCCTCCAAGGGACTGAAGTAAAGGGAGATAATGCTGTGGAGGAGGTTGAGACTATCTCCGCATTATTAAGAGGAAATTCATGTACACATTGTTTCTGTATGGACCTTGGATGGCTGATTCAAGAGGAGCAGAAAGCCAGCTCATTCACTAGAGTAGATGGCTTAATCGATCACCTTTGGGATTATGCCTGTCCCGGTAAACCAAACAGGGCCAAGGTCTGCTCTTTCTCTGCAAAATGGCACAGGATATCTCAGAAAACGTCCGTATAGCTAAACTCCGCTTCCCTCCAAAAGATATCTCCAGCCATACTGCATCTGGGAACAACCAATGGAACAACCATCCTCCAGAACATGTCCTGACCTTTCCCGGAAAAATGCTAGTTGGTATGGACCAAAACTGTGTATGGAGTGTACTAGCAATTAAATGGTGTGGCCTGGCAGAAAACAGCACTTGACTCTGTGCCTTGGACCTATTTGTTTTGCCAGGAAAGAGCTAACCTCTAAATCTGTAATACAGTGTTGAAGTACCCATGACTGCTCTCTCCAGCTGTTGAGATCAGCATCTGCTGAATGAATGTAGATCTTTGGAGGAGAGCACACCAAATAAGAAACACAGTACAAACATTGAAAATAGGAAGATGCATCAGTAGCTTATTTCTCCACTCTAACTTGTTTCACACATGCTATTCTACAATATACAACTTCTCATTAGTTCATTGTACAACATCTCATTAGCATGGCACCTCCTCTGGCTGATTCATCATCCCCGCGCACACATATACCACAACTTTTTTAGGTATGAATTTGTCTGGCTTGAACATCCAGCCACTGATTTTTCTGACGTTTGTCTCTTCTTCTTTTTACTAAATATCTCATAGTATCTTGTCTTTGCTCAGACAAGGTAATCAAATCTCTTCTTAATATTCTCTTTATTAAGCTAAGGAGGTTCTGAGGAACTTTCATCCCATCTCAACCTTTTTTTCCCCCTCTCTTCTCTGTATCTATTCTGGGTTTTTCAAATGCACTGTTCTAGTATCAGTCTCATGCATACCATGTTTGTGGACCAAAATAACTTCATTAATTCTGCAATAATCACATGCATAATTTTTGCCCTAGCATTATTCTAGGAAAACAGCTCATGTCAAATTGTTTGTATTGTCCACTCTGGAGCTTAAGTTCTTTTCAGATTCTATTTTTCTTGGTGCAATTCCCATGTGGATCAGTTAGTCTGCATTCCTTGTTTGTGGATATGAAAATCTGCATTCAGATGGGCTAACTTGACCCACATTTGAACTGGTCAAGCTTCCCAAACAATTCACATCTCTCGGTAGATTCTCTCTTCCTTCACTATTTTTTCCATTTTGCCAATCAATCACTGTCTTTTAGAAATATTCTCAGTGGTGATTTTACTCTTATTCCAAAATCATTGCTAAGAATGTTGAATAGTTCTTGCAGTATCTGCTTCAGTGATGATTCCCCACTGACAAGTTCTTTCTGAGATAGTCATTTTTCCAGCTCTTAATCAATTTGATGTTTATATTAGTCATTAAAAAAAAATTAGACTGCTGGAAATAATGAGTCAAATCCTTTACAAAAGTCTTACATCGATGCAGTTACCAGCATCACAGAACTTGTTGCGTCATCAGAAACATCATCAGGCTATCTTGACAGGGACACCTCTCCATAAGAGCATATTGACTGACGTTAATTGTATTCTGATCCTCTTGTTCTTTATTGATCGCATCTAGTAACATTGCTTTCACCATTTGTGTTGAAACTTACGGTTGGCTTATCAGTTGAGAATTACCATCTCATTCCTGCTGTCCTAAATGGCATGAACTCAAGAGTTAATAGCCCCTCTTGCCTGAAATGTGGTGTTCTGATGAGCTTTAGTAGCTGCATGAAATCTCTGGAAGCTGTAACAAAGCTTTACTGCTGCCCAGACAGATTATCACTTGCACTGACTGTAGCATCATCATTTTTCTTTCCAAAACATCCCCTGCAAAGTGGATGTTGTATGGCCACCTTGCCCATCAGAAACATTGCAACCTCTTGATACAAAAGTGGAGATGAGAACCCTGAAGGACCAGTTCCCAAGAATTCAGGAAGAAAGGGAAGGGAAAGAGGGCACCAGCTTCCCTTGTAAATGGACTGTAAATCTGAGAGTGTCTTGAGGGTCACGATACACCACATGGAAAAGTATTGGCCTTCCCTACTCTGTGTCTGGGTGAGGAATATGATGGCTGAAAACAGAGAGCCTTGGTGAATAGGAGGGAATGCTGAGCTCTTGCCTAGATATTCTCCTTGGTTCCATGAGATGTGATATCTAGACCAGCTTTTCTTTTCTCTTTTTGCTTACATACAGAAAAGCCCTTCCTCTGGGGTTCCTTGTAAAGCTTTCAAAGGGCATAGCTTGGATTTTTATATTATTCTTATGATCCAGAACAAGAACAAAAATATATTTACCCAACTTATCGCTCACATTAGATAAAAGAGCAAATTTTGCCTCAGTGAGACTTACTTCTCTCGTTCCTTTTCCTATGAGAATAAGTCATGGGACACTGCCCAGCACTCAGGAGCTATCTGCATCTGGACTAGCAGCCCAGCCTTCTATACAGTCTTTGTACTGGCTTCAGTTTCACCCTGTAAGGCTCTGTCCACAGTGTAAAAGCTGAAGACAATTAATACCAAGATATCTGGCACCACGTTAGGGCTGCTGATGTTAGGGTCTATGAGGGCAAATCTCAGTGGTCTTTCACTGCAAGAGTTGCTCTGCAGTGTGCAGTGGGATATTTCGCTTCTCCTTAGTAATATTCTGTGTCAGTTAAAAAGACTCAACAATTCTGCTTTGGGCTGTCTATGTCCTTCAGTCATACTCGAGTCAGTGTCAAGAGTTGGACCCAGAAGCTAGCCGTTCTGAAAATGTGTGATGATCTTGCTCACAGTGAAGCCACCCTTGCAGTCCTAGGACATAACACAGTGCTGGTTTAGAAACGAGTTGCTGCTGGAATTGACATCTGGCTGTCCTGGACTGCTAGAGGTTCAGAGCAACTTCTCAGCACAGTATGGGTGACGGTACTGCATTTTACCCAGAGAACAACATAATTCATGAATTTGAAACAGCAGTTAGTCATTGAATTTGCCAGCTGTGCCTCAGATGCCGGTGTTACTCATGAGTCCACATCTGCTCACCAAAATAAGCATATTATGAGGCAAGTAACAAAGCTTCTCTCTGCAAAGATCAGTCAACCATAAGGCTCATAAATCCCAATGTGGGATGATGCCAAGATGCTGAGGAGAAATGAGCCTTATGGCTTGGTCAAGCAAGGATTATATTCCTATCATGGCATTAACAGTGTTTACATTGAATCTTTAATGACACTTCAATAGCCAACTGTCAAAGGCTGTGACCTCGATTAGAGTACAAAATCACTCCAGAAAAAAAGAAAAAAGAAAAAAAAAAGACCCTTTACATGTCTGAATGCTTTTTAAAAATCACCTACTGCTACACTCAGACTGTGTTTCTCCTCCTCTCTCTGGTACTGTACAACTATTGTCTCCTGCCTCTTATCTTCTTTCCTAATCTTTTCCTTCTCCCACCTTCCATCCTGAAATCAGGTCAGCAGACAAGTACACACACATATGTTTGTTTCCATATCTATACACTCATGTGATCACGCATGAGTGTATATGGGCATTTATAAAATATGACCTCTTTACTGAGGTGATATGCTTACTCCAGGTCATGTAATATGCAGTTACTGTTGAACAGGCCAGTGCAAGCGGATAAAAGAATGGAGGTATCCACTTGCGGCTTTTAGATGATGTAAGTGATAGAAAGCAGGGATTTGTTTGCTTCCATAGGCAAAAAAAAAAAAAAAAAATCTTGACATAGGACCTCCCACAGCTGCTGGATACAGGCAGGAACCTGAGTCTCTTTGCATGGGACTCTGACGTGGTTATGGAAGAAAGGAAGAAGTTTTACTGATAACTCATTATCTGAACACTATAATGACTTAGAACACAGATCAAACTGCAAAAGGAGAAGGAGGATTGAGCTATGGAGAAAGTGAAAGGACAGAGGTGGTGATGGTTTTAGTGGTGGTGGTTTTAGTGAAGAAGGTTTTGCATATGTTAATCAGATGCAGATCCCGGATGTCCAAAGTAGTGGTGAACTTCACCTTCCTGCACAAAATTGACTTTTCATCAGCTGTTAGCTAAACAGCAGGTCAGTGGTGGTAGACGACTGACAGACCAAGGTGTGACAGAATCACAGACTCACAGAATGGTTGAGGTTGGAAGGGATCTCTGGAGATCATCTAGTCCAACCTCCCTGCTCAAGCAGGGACCTCTAGAGCATATTGCCCAGGATCACATCCAGACGGGTTTTGAAGATCTCCAGGGAAGGAGACTCCACCACCTCTCTGGGCAACCTGTTCCAATGCTCTGTCTCCCAAGTGACAGAGTTGACCAAGTTGATTGCTCCATCCAGGGCTTGCACAAACTTCCCTAAGCTTTCATATATTAATATTATTTAATACCAGTCGAGCACAGCAGCATAGATCAGAGAGCATAGATCAGATGCAGAAAGACGCTGCAAGGACTTGTTAACAGCACAACTGGCCCATGAACAGGACTGGTCTGTCCCAGGATGCACCCACTGAATACTTTTCTACTTAATGCAGCAAAGGGATTTTTTTCTCAGGACCATCTGAGATGAGGTTTGATGTCAGTATAATACTATAACAATCTGCCGAGAGAGAGAGAGAACATTGCAAAGAGAGCAGTAATTGGAGAAATATGCAGTCATGAATGCTAAGACTGTAATACCAGGCTTGGTGGGGGTTTATTTTATCTTGTTTTATTTTGATACGTATGTTTAACCACCAACTCAGAATTCATTTCAATGCATCGCTAATGGCTGGCTGTGTTTGCAGTCTGGTTTCCCAACGAAATGAAACGCATGAGCTATGCCTAGGAAGCTGGTTGTCTCTCCTTAATACCTGTTCGTGCCCTCAGCTGACCTCAGCTACATTTGAAGAGAAGGTTGAGGCCTCAACTGCTGTGTGAAATACCCATTTAAGTGGAGGAGAGCGCCTGTTTGCCTTGTAGGGAGGCAAAGCACACCATCGTGGGACAGGGGCTGCAGATCAGCGCAGGAAATACTTTGCAAGACGGAGGAGATCAGTGAAAAAATAGATAAGGGGAAAAGGAGGATCATACTGCTGGCCTGGGGAAGTATGAGACTGCACTGGAGGACATTCACACCTCAGGTCTGCATCCCAAGCTGTGGCTCTGGTTGTGTGAGCTGAAGGTCAGTGAACCAGCCAGGGAACCTGTAGGACATATTTACTGCACCAAAAAGTCTCCTTGCCCACCTCATCTGTGGGCCGAGGTCCCCAGTCTTCCACAATTCATGAATACCTGCTCACCTCCGGGATGTTTTTTTGGTCAGAGGACCGGATGATCCCAACAGCACTTTTCTATGTCAGTTATAACACACTGCTGGCAGCTATTGGAGTCACCAATGTTTTCCAATCAGCTGAAATTTTCCCCTTATTGTTTTTACCCTCCTCCAGCAGTGCATGCAGAGCAAGCTGGGAATAGCCCACCGCTAAAAATGAAAACTGATAAATCTCAAGGTCGAGCGAAGGTCAGCGGCCTTCCCTCCGCTGCGTGCCGTGGTGAGGACGCACCACGCAGGACACATGCACACGCAAGGCCACGCGCACCCAGCCGGCGCTGTTTGCTCGCGTGCTCGCAGCGCTCCCGGGAATTGATGCAAGCTCCTGCTTACTGTACACACTCATCACTTACTGTACACCGGCACGATGCTCACAGCGTGGATGCGTATGCCTGAATCATACCCACAGACACAGGCAAACAATCCCACCTGCTACCTCCTGTACACGTTCAGGCACGGGGGCTCGCAGTCCTCCTTGTCCACGTGCCTGCTGCTCACCGCACACACCGACTGTTGCCTGTACACACACACACACACACACACACACACACACACACTCGTCTCTCCCTCTCACAGACTGAACAAGTCATCCCCTGCTCAAAACTGCGCTTGCACACACGCAGAGAAACGCTCAGTGCTCGCAGCACGTCCACAGCCTGTGATGCACGGAGAAAGCCCTGTTTCGTTGAAACATCCAGCAACATGTCTTTCCATAAAGCCATCAGCGGTGACACACGTCTTTGTGCACCCTCACCTCCTGCGGCTGAGTGCATGCACATACACAGAGCATTTTTTTGCTTTTCTTTTTATCTGTGCTTATATTATATAGATATTATATTACCTTTGAAGTAGCATTAACTCCTTCTACAAACCTTGCATGCCTTTATATACAGACACACACAGGCATACAGCAGCTCCCTGTGGCGTCCCCCACCCCTCAGGCCTCTCCCAGCTTCATTGAACAGAGAAAATCCATGCCTCGCGTCTCATCTGTCAGCCTAAAGAGAGAGACCCTGGACTGTCACTCTCTGTGCCTCCAACCTGTTGTTAGAGAAGGTAGGACTGGAGGGACGGCTTGCTCAGCTGGGACATCCTCATGGTGACAAACACAGTCTCGCCTCACCTGCATGCTGCCCATCTGCAGGCACACAGCAGAATAATATTCCCTGCTCCTCTCGGGATCTCTTTTGTCCTCTTCCCTTTACCCTGGACTTACATTTACTCTCCTCGACTGTGCTTCTTGAACTGCTTATTTTTCCCTGTCTTGAATTTTAGGTACAGCTATAGGTTACTTGTCTCCTGACCTGTTTCATTGCTTCTTGATTTCCAGCATACTTAGCCTATGTTAATATGAAGGATGTTAAGAAATGAAAAAAGCTCAGACAGCTTTCTTCTTGATGTTGTGCTCCCATCAATTTTCCGACTTCAGAGAATCAAGAACAGCAACAATAAAAAACTTTTCCTACTGCCACTATGGTAAATGCATGGAAATCTCTTTCTCCGTTGGCCAATAAATGCATTGACTGTGCCTAGGCAAGTAAATAAAATTAATCAGGACTCAATCTCTTCATTGAGGGCAAGTGGGACATCACTGCTGCATCCGCATGGCTAACCTTCTTCCTCCCCAGTGTTAGGTGGCTTTTGCCATTCTGCTTATTTCCTGCACCATGGTCAACCCTAAACATGTCAAGGTGATGCCTGGGGAGGTGCTAGTGGGCAAAGGTCAGGAGTATGTGAAGGAGCAAACTCACATTTATCAGCACAGATTATTGTAGGACAGTGTTTGAACCTTTTATCTGTGCTTTTTAGTGCACTAGAAAGGGAAAAAACCCTTCACTAGGTGGCCAGTCCATATGGGTGGAAAGCATGTGAGTCACGAGACTAAGACTGTAAGCTCATTTCAAGCCTCCCCTTCATCTTACAGGGTAGGATCGGATAGAATAGGCCAACAAGCTATCACGGGCCAAGTGATGGTGCAAGTGATTTGCATGAAGGCTGCTGGGATGACTTGGCATGAAGTCTGTTGGAGAAGATGTCACCATGCAGCAGCTAGAGGACATGGCTGTTATCTGGGGTCCTTTAGGTGTGCACCTTCCCTTATCTCCTCCACCCCTGACACATCCTGTGGTGTCTCAGTCTCTGCACCCTGTGCAACGGGGAAGCTGTGGCATTGTGCTGGATGTGGTTGTGAAGGGTCTGCTGATGGAGTGAGAAGAATCCATGTCTGATGCTCTGTGTGGAAAGCTTATCACAACCACCTTAATCTGATCTGGCTGGAAAGGAACCATCTTTTAAGATAAATGAGTCTAATTTTCATGGGTCATTCTTTGGCTGACTACCAGAGTCGACTAAAGGCCTTTTGATCTGCTACTTGATTTCTTTGCTGACAGATTTCTCTCTTCTCTCACTCTAAATGTCACAACGTACCTGAGGGCACATGGTAGGGGTAGGGATGGTAGGAGAAGGATGGAGGGACAGGTTATACCTCATCTAGACATTCCCAGTGGAAGAGAGGGTGCATTGCTTGTACCAAAATGCATCATGCAATAACAATGGAAGAGCCGAACAAGCAGGCAGCCCAAGGCCAGGCTGTGCAATCAGATGGGAGGAAATCGTAGCAGGGAATGGGAGAGAGGAGGAGTGAAGGATCAGAGTAATTTTTGGAGAGATATGGACAAGTAAGAAAAGGATTGTAAAGAAACCTTATCTCGTTCTTGCCTGTTCCCACACTGCCGTCGGGATTATGCAAATGAATCATTCAAGTAGATTTCCCTGGTAATTAAAAACTCTGCTCTTTTTAATTAAACTTTCCCTCCAGACTGAGTTTTTTTGTTTTTTGTTCCCCCTTGAGAGATTAATCTTTACAAGGCTTTTCTTTTTTTTTCCTTCTTTTTCCTCTCTCCCTCTCTCTCTCTCTTCTTTTCTTCTTTCTCTTTCTTTCTCTTCTCCTTCAAAACTGTCAAGGCCCATCACGAACTGACTTGAACACTGAGTTAAATGAGAACTTGCTGAAGAAGTCAAGAGGGGAAAACTCTGAGTCCAGGCTGAGGCAGGAAGTGGGAATAGGACTTGAGAGCACAGGGAAGAAAGAACTATTTTAACGGCTTATGAACAGGAGCAAAATGAGAATGTGAGAGGAAAAACAAAGGAGAGCAGGAAGGGAAAAAGACTTGGAGTGTTTCCATCCCTTGAGATTTAACTGGTAGAAGGACTTTTCCAAGCAGCTTTTTTAATAGAAAATCTGCAAAGAATTCAAGATGCCTGAATGCTAGAAGGTGGCAGGGTTAAACCAGATGAACAATGCCTGCACATCACCTCTTCTTAGTCTTATTTAGATGCATGCAGTCCTGGCAGCTGATGTAGACAACAGTCTGCACTAGACTCAAGTCCAGTCTTAGTTGCATGTTCTCCTTTAGCGATGTTGCCGGGACTTAGAAGTAATGTTTCAGTGTAGGACATGGGTGCCTGGGCCGTTCTCATTTGCACTACCATGTCCCACCCCTCTTGAGAGACTGTTTACTTCCTCCTTTTTCTGGAGCTGATGCCCTGGAAGCACTGCCAAGTGTTTGCTAGAAGGGTGAGGAAGGAGAATAGAAGAAGAAAAGCAGAAATAATCTGTGCTTCCACCTGCTGCTTTCTAGGACTTTGCCAAGACGCAGTGGCCCAGGCAGGAGTGATTTCCCACCCTAGCACTGTTGGCCATCAAGGGCTGCATTCCCAGGACAGGCTCCCTGCTCAGTGTCACTCACTGCTTGGAGAGATTATAACCTTTGACCCATCTTTCTTCTTACGACATGGCTACAGGTCTCTGAATGTAGATACTAAGAAGGAAACCCCTGCAGCCCTATCAAGTAACGTTCTGTGCGAGTAACCGCTTCTTTAACTGGGTACCGAAGCTGTCCAGACACCATAATTTCCAGGGAAGTGATCCCCATCAGGCAATCTCACACTATACTCTGTGTCAGCTCCCTGAATCAATGACGAGCTAGCTTTGGGTCCCATGCCAGGCTCTGACCATGGTAGAGGGAATGAACTTGGACCCTTTCTTAATTGCTCGTTTATATTTCCTACCTGGAATCATTTGAGCCACAAAAGCCTCAAGACGATTGAGGCTCCCGTTCTTAAATGCTACACATTCTTCAAGGGTGGGTGTTTCAGGATTTTATTTGTATTTGTATTTATTATTTTAAGCACTCCCTCGTACATGCAGATGGCTGGCATCAGCCTATGAGTGAATGTATAGTCATACAGACATGATGTGAAGTAGAGGACAGAGTAAGTCCAGGAGAGAGGAATTGTTAGGGAGCTGATGATGCTTTATTTGACAGGCATTAGATGCAGTTCTTAGACACATGGAGAATGTATCACATATTGGGAATCAGAAGCAGTGCTCCGTGAATAAAACGGTTCCAGGGGTCAATATTGAATTGTTTGTTTTTTCTCACTGCTTCTTTCCTTTTCTTTTTCTTCAAATCCACCTGAGGCATATGCAAAAACCAAGTATGGCAAATACAGCACCCCACAGCCTGTCTGCCCTATGCCTGGCTCCTCACCTCCCTTTCTGTTTTTTTCTGCACCTTAACTCAATAGCATGATACTTGCAGGAGGAGATATTAGCAGATATTTTATCATGCCTGTAGTATACTCACTGCGGGAGCAGGTCAGGATTGGTGCAACACAGTGTCCATCATGGATATGCGGATGTTTCTTGTGTCCACATGTTCTGGGATGTCCTAGATGTGTTGGGTAGCACAGTTGGGCTGTAGGATGCAGCACCAATCAGTCAGCTTCTAAAAGTTTGGCGATGCCAAATGCAAGTGAGAAACTAAAGAGAAGAGGTGAGAGAGTAGGGTGAAATTATCTTCCTTATACAGCGGTGCAGAAATTCTTCAGCAGACTTCAGGGAGAAGAGGCAGTCTACTCCAGTTTAAATCAAACCATTAAAAAAAGCACCCACTGCCACAACAAATGTCAGGCATTTAAACATTTCTTTACAATGTTGAAAAGGACAGAATGCCTCAGTGTTTGATCTGAAACTGTCCGTTTGAAATGGATCCCATTCTTTTATCTGAAATATGTATTGTGGAAGTTGCCAAAAAATTGAACTCAAAACAATGTGTTCTGCTGTCACTGAAACAAACCTTTTCTTTGAGCTAAACTTCTTGGTTCTAATGTGCTTCTTAGAAGATATCGACATTTCAGGGGTTATTTGATTTCAGAAATGAAGAACTAAATAAGTAGTGGAATTTCCCATGAATCCGAAAGTCTGGATGCTGTCCACTTCAACTAACAGTGATTGCTCTGTGCATTTGGAAATTACTTCCCTGCTGATGATTTTACATCTATCTACTTCAGCGTGGAAATGAGTTTCACCTTCTGAACAATTTTTCCTCATGGTGACCTCTCAAGGTCTCACCTTGCCTCCCTGAGCCCAGATCTTAAGGAAAATGTTTCCCCTTTGTTCCTGTTCTTCTATCTCTTCTTGATTAAGTCCGGTACTTTATGTTCTCTGATACCCATCTACTGCCTTCATGAGAAATTAACTGGCACACGTAACTCATTCAATTACAGTCAGACATTGCACTGTAGACATGAGAGGCTGACAAATGGATTCAAACTGGCTGGTTAAACTCAACAGAGCAATAGGCAAAGCTCAGGTGAGTCTATTTTACCAAGTCATGAGAGGGGATGAAATCAGAGAGGAGTTTCCCTCAAGAAAAGCATACACCCTATTTCAAACTCTACTGAAACTCCTTGTAGTTTCTGCCCGTCCCACTAAGAGGCAAAATAAATTATTCTTCCTGCAAAGTAGTCAGAAAGTAGTTTTTCCTCCACCTCTTTGCCAAGACCTGAATCCTGGGTTTGCCTTGTAAGAGCAGCTGAGGGCACTGACACTTAGAAAGCAGGGAATAGAATCATGTTCTTTTTAATAAGGTCACTGCCTCTTTCCAAAGTTCATGGCACGCTGCTCTCAGATTTGATGATAACAGTAAAGGTAGAACTGATTAGTCTGTGCAACCTTTCACTTGCAGATCCGTAAGTCTGCCTTTCTATTCCGTGAACGATCTAGGGTGCTTGTTTTTAAAAACACTTGTTTCTTCCCAGTTTAAAGAATCAGGACCAATAAAGGGGACTAATAATCACCTGATTATTCTTATGGCACATCAAAATATTTCCATCCTTGTCCGTGGCCAAATTGCTGCAGACCGTGATTGAGGCAGATCCCACAGACTAGCAAGGCACTACTAGCCTTGCTCTGAAAAAGGGGATGTGATTTTACGTGTGATCTATAGGGTCTGGATTACGGAAGAGTACCCACACTGCTGAGCTATATCTTTTAAAATTTTTTTAATCCTTCCCTCTGCTGCAATGAAGGTAGGACATCCATGAGGAGGTAGAAGACATCTGGAGCCAGATCTCAATAAAAAAAAGGAGAGTTCAGCCTGGGTCACTGTATCAGCATAGTGTTGCTGAGGATAAAGGATCAGTTTGATTTGTTTTTTTGCAAGAAGGGGAAAAAAAATCACAACAGCTCTATTTTGTCATAGATTTGAAGAAAGCTACCATCTTAGATAAGTTAGATAACTTGTGGTTGTAAGACAGACCTTGCTTTTCACTACCTAGCACAGTGCTCAATTCCTTTCCTTGAAGCTTTTCCACTTTTTTCCAGCATGAACCTTTGCATTGGCACCAGGACTGTGGACATCTGAATCCCTTTCTTAAAGGCATGACTTTCCGTGGTCAATGACACCTGGCCTTCTTATTCTACTGTTCCTCTGGGATTCCCACTAGTGTCCATAAACTACAAATCACAGTACTAGGATATTTTTTGAAGCTATTCTGCTGAACTGTCGCATTCCGTAATTTCATGTGGTTACCCTGGTTACATAAATATATTTTTTCACATAGAAATGCCAGGACCTTCTATTAATAAATCTTTTCCTGTTCCTCTTGGGGAAAACCAAACAGATGGGATTTATTTTTTAATCATTAAAACGTTATTGAATTTTCATAACAAATAATTGTCTCATATTTGAACAGTGTCAGAACAAAAAACAGGTACTCAGAAGTTATACCTGCCAAGTAGAACAACAGCATATTAAGTCCTGATCTACTTGCAAGGTCACAATACAGACACGCATTACTTAAATTAATGAGTCCTGAGGGTGCTTTCAAGAGACTGGACTAGAAGCATTTCAGCTTGGAAAATGAGAATAAGAGGAGGACAAGGAAGTCCCACTATATCCCATGCCGACATAATGATGCTGCATTTTTCTTTTCCAAAAGTACACTAATAGAAATTGCTGACTTTAACTTCCCAGCTATGAACTTCTACAGGATGGTGAAAAATGAGACGGAAGAGTTAAAGGACCAAAAAAACCCCCTAAGGCTGGCAACCTGCCCTTCATAACGACCATGACCAAACTCCTGCTGAACAGAATAAGAGAAGGTTATGCCTTTACCTGAAGGACTTTGGTGGAGGGAGGGAAGAGGACATGAATCCCTTGCCTTCACAAGAAGGTAAATGTCCTGGGAGGCAGGTAGCTGTGGGAGTTTCTGTCCTGAGACGCAGTGAAATATTGGCGGCAGCTTGTGGGACTCCAGTCTTGCCCAAAGAGATGCTGGAATAAAGCAGACCCTTTGGTTCCTTGACAGAGGGCCTAATCAAAATGGCCCTCAGGGTGGAGACTGCCCACAGATCTCCTCCGAGAGAGTGCCCAGAAGGGGTTTTCAGTGGCTGAACATCAGGCAGAGAGTTGTATACGGCGGCAGGGCTGTTGTCAGGACCCCAAACACAGGCCCTTTGCTTGCAGGGGAAATTCATCGCATTTGGAAATATCACGTATGCTATTTTAACTGCACTGATGCAAACTATGTCCATGAGATACCCCGAGAACTGTACTACAGATGCATATTTTGACTTTTTTTTATTTGATAATGCTTTTCCTATTTTTTTTTTAGTTGACTTCCTGCAGCAGCAGCAGCTTAAAGAGGAACTGACTGCAGATTTTTTTTCTCTCTTACTTTCATTAGAAATAAAGACTTTCTCTCGAATTAATGCCCATCCATGAACCTTTCCTCACCAATGGCCAGGAGGTGTTGGAAACTGCTTTAGGACATGAGTGTTGGTGTCTTTGCACATATAGAGCAGGAGAAGTCGCTTGTATGAAGGTGAAGCAAGGCCGATAGCCAGGTTTCTCTTTGGGAACTCTGAATCAGATTCAGAAAAGGCTGTTCTGGCTTAAGACAAGTTCAGGCAAACACCTGGTGCTATTGAAGTCCAGAACAGAGATTGGGGAAGCAAAGCATCCTGAAATGGAGGGTGGGGATATAAAATAAGCACCCGAGTATGTGGGACTGGTGGGATTTTAGCTAGTGGAGGTGTGGATGCAGCGTTGACCTTTTAAATAGGAAGAGAGGGAGACTTAGTGGCTCCAGGCACAGATAAAGGCTGCTTCTGGAGGAGACGCATCTTCCTGGGAGTGTTCCTGTCTGGTGGCTGGAGAAGGCTCCTTTCACCATTGCACCAGGCTTGCTACCACCACAAAAGAAGCAAGAAATGTGTTAAATAGCTCTGGGCCATACCTAAAAACATGTGGAAGCTGCTCAGAATAGGCTGAGGGATTAGCAGCAACCTCTGACTGAGAGACGATGGAGTCGAGCTGAGGCAGTGGCCATGATATACAATGGGAACGTGCAAAGTGGTATGTAAAAACTTGCTAAACATTTAGCAGAGTGTAGATATTAGCCTGAATTACTGGGAAGGAATCGATCTAGGAAAAGGGAATCCTTTAGTTTCCAGTGTTGTCCTATATCTGACTCTTGATTTTGCCTGGGCAGCGTTGGATTAGCACTGCTGAAGTCCTGGGCTGGATTCTGGGTTACCATAAATCTGGATTTCTCTAGGTCTATTCTCATTTTTCTCCCCTGAAAAGGGGAGAAGAAAAGTTGTCTTTGAGGATGCAGGATATCTTTTTGTGTTGGAAACGTCTGGGTGTAATTTGCTTGGCATCAAGTCTGCTGCTAATAACACAGTGTTGGGGCTCTTCTGCTTGACTTCAAAGAGTGACTCCTCGACTGATGCTGTTGGCTCTGATATAATGTGCCCCAGATGTAAGAGAGGGATAGATAAAAACACACTGGGGTTGGATGAGTTACTACTGATTTCACTGAGGAAGCAGTTAAAAGAGGTGTAAGATGCCTTTGTTTGGTACAGGCAGCAAGGCTTTACTCACTGCACATCCTGTGGCTGAACAAGCGAATGAAACACCCAGAAGTCAATTAAATCACTACCAAAAGCCCTGCCATGACTTGCCACCGCAGTGATTTTCACTTTGGCTGTCTCTGAGCTGTTCTTAAAAGCTGTGCAACGATGACAGAGAAAAGCAAGCACATATTCACAGTTGCAGAATAATTGAGATGGCAGTTGGTAAATCTGGTCCAGGGAGATGTTACATGCCTGCTCGTGTTTGTACATGAAAGGATGCTCCTAAATGAATCCCTCAAACTCCAGTCCCATCTGTGAACCACCAAACAGTGGGGCAGGCACCACCCAAAACAGATGCTGCCGGGCACTGGGGTGCCTGTCCCCTGCATAATTAGTGACAGCGTTACCCTAGAAAGCAAATATCTCATCATATATTTCATCTTCTCTAGCAGAAGGGAGAGCAATTTGGAGCAATTTGCAGAGGAATTCTGTCTGTGCTGTCAAAAGCAGGATGCAGTATCAGAAAAGTACAGACGGTGGCAGCAAAGTATAAAACCAGGACAGCTGGGAAAATATTGATTTCATTTATTAAAGAGCAGACTAACTTATAAATAAGTTTCTGGGAAGCTGGTCTTTGAGGTCCCTGGTGACTGGAAGTGAAGCCTTATCAATACATCTTCCTGCAGGAGAACAACTTTCCCTTTCATTATGGCAGCACCTGTTAGAAAAATATTTGCTTGCAACAGTGGCTCATGCTGGATGCTATAGACAGATGAGTAATTGTCCCCATGGTAATTAAAACATGCGCAATAGGGTCCCTATGGAACTCATTGCCGTGTGAGAATAATGTTCTTATTTGTTGTTAGAAGCTTACGACTTCCAAAAACATCTTCCTTCAGAGGAGTTACAACCTTGGGAATACATTTAAGATCAGTGTGAATATATTTTTTTTCCGCAGAAAGGAGCGTACTGGCCTGATTTCTTACCTGGGCAATTTCTCCCTCCTTCCTCTGTCCCAGTAGTGCATTTTTAATTGTGATTACTGCTTGCTCAGGAGGTACGTGTGTGACTCCACAGGTATTTGTGGGCATGCTCGGAGATCTGACTAATGAGTCTAGCAGGTCCTATATATCCTTTTCACATCACTTGCAAGAGGTCTTGAAGGACTACTGCTGCCCTCTCCATCATAGACACTGTTGGGTGTTGTGCTTGGCCAGTTACATGACTCTGGCTCATGCCAGCTATGGTTTAGACTCCACTCCCAGAGTCTCTGGTTAGCATGTGGATGGCGTATTTCCCACCCTGTCTTAGACCCTATCACCCCTTTTTCTCTTGTGAAGTGGCTCATTAAACTACTTTCTGCTTAGACTTTTTATCCAGTTTCCTTCATGGTGGGGCATAGGGAGGGCTCTTTCTCCTTTGCATGGGGCCTTGCATTAAAGCCTATTCCTCCACCTGCACAGCCTTGCTGCAGGGACAGGTTTCCAGGCATGCAGAGTCTTTTAGAGCAGTTAGTCCTTGGCGGAGATGTATTCCTGTGGCTCAACAGCCAGCACCAGCTTCCCCAGCTCCACTAACAAATGTAATAAGCAGCCCTGGAGCAGTCAAGTCACTTTGCATCTGGTGATGCATTCGGATGATGTGGGATCATCCGAAAGCTTGCTCACTGCCTGGCAACCATAATAGGTGTTAAGAGCTGCAGTGAAAGGGCTGCTTAACGTGACAACTAACAACATACCCAGACCTTTCTGTGTCTGTCACTGTCTGAATAATACATTTTGTCAACGGCGTGATTTTTGAACTAGTCCCTTGTATCACCTGCTACCGTACAAATTCAGAGGAGAGCTGAGAAGGAAGGCAGCCAGTGCAACTCTCCTCCTAACACAGGGGCTAAATCCATCTCGATTTTGCCAGAGAAGGGAACGATATGAATCACCCCGGGGAAAAGAAAGTAAGTAGATCAGTGGAAACCTTTGGCAAAACATGAGGGTTGTGTTTTCAGTGGACTGGCAGTGGGAAGTGCTGCGTAGTCCCAGGAGAGGAACCTGGCTGTCCTTTCCCTGGATTTCCTGAGTAAAAGACCCACGTCTTCAGAAGAGCTGGCTCGTTTCACAGGTGACTGCAGTGCAGGTCCTAGTGAGATGGTGGGACTGGCAGTGAGATCCTCAGCCCACCCTGTCCTCCCACGTGTGATTCCTTGTGGGCTAGCTCAACTCTGAACTCCAATTCATAGGTTATTGCAGAACTTCTATGGGCCACTCCAACGACCTCACAGACTGCCAGGCTATGGTCCAAGAGCCATCATCCTACTGTTGGCCGTTGCTGAACTGAGCTGCAGCGCAGATTCCTGGCAGACTCCTCAGGAGGGAAGACCTGCTACGGCTCACTGTGCTAGGCTCTGACTCCACCATGCCACCAATGCATGTCCTTTATCTCCATTGACACCACTGAGCTCCATCTAACGCTTGAGTGGACCTCACTATCAGATGAGGGTAGCCCTGGGCTACAAGCTGGGCTCAGGCGCCTCATTTATTTCATCTCCTCCAGAGCCCTGTGGAAGCCACATGATGGAAACAACCAGGGTGCCTCATGGCATGACAGCACGCTGGTGGAATCAGCTCACCAGCCAGCTGTCCAGTGTGTCCACAGAAAGTGGGTGAGATGTGTAACACACTGGATTGACTCTCACTCTGGGATTCTCTCTGTTGGAGCAGGACAGACACAGCCTTTCTGTCTCTGCTCCCCGCTTGGAGAACAATAATGCCTATACTCCTGTTCTCAGCACGATTGAGACTGTAGTCACTCTAAGGGACAGACTTTTTTCTTATTAACAGCTCCTGGCCTCAATCACCAAAGCTTGTAGGTGCCTCTGTTGTATGAATACTTGTCAAGAAGTATTGTTAGTTCAAGACAAAGCTGTATTTCTGACCTGAAGTTTGCATGGAAGCATAAGCAGTAGTTAAAACTGAAGACACTAAAAATATTACACACATTCATTCAGCATTGCTAGTACGCTGGCACTATTAAATAATCTCTCTATCTATCCAAAGGCCCCTGATTTGCATTTAGCTAGAAAAGGAGATAAGTGAAGAGATTTTATCTCAGCCCTTAGAAGAAGAAAGGAAAAACCCACTCTCATTTTCATGAAGTTGAGAAAGTTGTTTGGTGGCAGAGGTGTAAGAAAATCATGCCACAAAGCCATTTTTTTTTCCTTTTGTGCTTGGGGAGCTGGCCTTTGTCCAGAAGTTCTTACTCACATGAATAACACTTAACCTGCCTAGAGTTGGGGGAGTTACTTCTGGAAAAAAGAGTGTTAGGATCTATCCACTGGCAGGGATGCATCTCATCTTGTGTTTCCTCCTCTTACCCCTGTTAGAGCTGTTGACCCTTCCTTGTCACGTGTCCTAGCACATGTCACTGTCTCATATGCTGCGGTAGAAGAGATTTGCACAGTCTGAGAGGTAGGAAAGCCGAAAACTAGACTGGCCAACGATGCTGGGCATCTACTCTTATCGGCAGAGGTGGGCATCCCTGACTGTAAGAGATGCAAACGCCATCAACCACTCTGGAAGAGTATTTGCTGTATTTTAGACCACACTGACATTAGCAGAAGTTTAACTCTGAGCTGATCGCAAGTGGCTCAGTAGTATGGCAGAAATTTGTTAGGCATCTTGTACCTGCACTTGCCACGGCCAGGAACCGTTCATGAGTATTCAGTTCACTCACCGCACTTCTTTCTTTCATTATTTTTGCAAAAGCTGAGCTGAGAAACCAATATATTACAGAGGATCTGATAGATTGTTGAGGGTTTATGGAATGTCACCTAAAATAACTCATAGCAAATAGGTGTTTGTCTGTTTTTTTAATGCAGTAGGAATTACTTACAGATTATTGCCCTGCTATAAGATACAAATGACAAACATTAAAAATAAATAAAAGCTTTAAATCGGTTAATGCTCTTTCTTTTGCTTCTTCACATTATTTTCTTAAGGGAAAAATATTTAAAACAACCAAACTGGATATGTTATTCATTCCCTCTGAGGCTGAGGAATTAGTTTTGAAGGTGATGTGAAGGGGACCTGTTCCTGGAGAGGCGAACCTAATGGTGAGAGGGACGTGCAAGCCTCTCTCCTGTGCAGGTTTCACCTCTGAAACCTGGAATTGCAGCTTGACGGGATTAAGGTGCAAATTTGCCTGTGGAGGGGGTTCATTTAATTAGAAGCACTCAGAGCTTCCCTATGGCATTTCCATTAATTTACATACACACAGAAGAAAACGAAAAGTTTTGTGGCATTTTGCTCAAATTTTACATTTCCAGAAAGGTCAGGTGATACAAAAAGGAAAGCCTGGGAAAGCCACATTTCATGGAGAGGAAGGTGAGGCTGAGAACATGGTTTTGAAAGACTTGCTGCTGGAATCGGTAACCCTGTGGAAATGGGTGTGTTGCACCAGAAGTGAGTTCTGTGCAGAGCTGGAAGAGAGCCCTTTACGGCCTCGCTCAGCACAAAATCACCCTGCCTGCTTTCTTCTCGTGTATCATGCCCAGGAACGTGACTTTCTTAAGTCAAAGTCTTTCTACACATCTTCTTGCCTCCAAGCAGCAGTAACTTACCAGAGCAGCTACAGAGAAATAAATAAGGTTTACTGAAACTGTGGGCCAGACTAGCTTTATGCTCTCCCTTTATACAGCATCTACCATATGGCTGGTATTGGCAAATATTGCAACAACTGCAAATAGTACAAAAGGCATAGTAGAAAGATAATCATTAAGTGCAAAGCTAAGCAAAGAGAAGATTTAATCTACTGTCTCCTTCTTCGTTTGCTAATAATGATATTTACCTTCACTTGTATACAATTTCCATCTGAACTGGGGTCATTAACAAAATACAGAAAGAATCCATAATATTCCTCCTTTTAAATCCCTGAGTTTGAATCACAAGGCGGTTCATTTTTAGATCACCCAAATTCTCAGCCCAGAGCGTTCTGGTTCCTTACAAAGCACAGTTTACCGTGTCTGTGAAATGGTAATTTTGCACACCCAGAGAGGTGCTATGATGAGTATCAGAGCACTGTTCTTTTACATGGTGCCAGCAACAGATGGGACCTCCTAGTAAAAGATGAAAATCTTATGCGATCTGCATAGATGTTAAACTGTTGTCACTATGTTCTACAGAAGAATGCGGCTTTGCTACTTTGGCAGGACAATTGCTTGTGTTGTGATGGTATCATTAAGCAGAAGTAGACCAAGAGGCCATGGTGGTAGGCACTGTGGAGGTGCAGAGTGAGGAGACTGCATGCCTCAACATGCTACAGTGCAAGTACAAGACAAGAGGACTGGTGACACAAGACAGAAGTCAAAGGATGCAGGGAGGCAACAGGGGAACCTGTTTAAAAAGTTACCTTAAACATCAGAAGTCACTATAGGAAGTCTCATTTGTATAATCTGCAGGGAGCTGGGTATGAAAGTAAAATAGAGGCAAGCTGGCATTAATAACGAGATAACAGACTGACCTGCACATGGAGGTTGTTAGAAAGTGGAATTTCTGTTCTCATGGGAACTCTCGATATTTTTTTTTCAGCCCAAACTCAGGAAGAACGTGGGCTTATGAAAGCTTTTTTCAGAGCAAAATTGTTCCTAGGCTCGAGTTAATTGATTTGGGAGTGCCAGGACACCCACTTGGGCATTCTGAAAGAAAGAAACATTTCTGGCATTCTCAGACTGAAATATTTGATTTTAGATTTCTGTAAAGCCAAAATAAAACATTTCCTTTTTTAAGTGGAAGTGAAGCGGAGCTTCAGCCTGAAGTATCTCAAGGGAATTTTATTTCCAGTCGCCGTTGTCTCTAATTTCTCTTGGTCTCTAACTGGTTAATATCACTCATGATGCTCTTTCCCCAGGTCACTGCAGTATACCGTGAGACACACAAACCCAGACATGAACTTTTAACAAGTCAAGTAGTGCAGAGGTGAGCCCATCTTGGGCTTGCTACAGAGATATTCCTCCTCCTGGTGTTTCTGGTGAGCCCGTATCTCCAACGTTTGGGGTGAAGATAGGATTCATTTCATTGCAAGTTTCCTGTTCAATCCTTTCCTATTCAGGTCATTGCATTTAGAGCCATGTTAATGAAGAGCTTCATTTAGCAAAAGCAGTTCAGCTGCGTTATCAAGATATCTGACTGTAGGGGACCCATCCTAGCCCATGTGCTGTGGTTGGCTGGCTCCCATTGCTGACAGATTTCACAAAGCAGCTACAAAAATTATTCTTCATCTTCCATCTCTTTCTCATACTTTAAGCCCTACGGAGCCACTCCAAGTGGCCCTCTCCAAACAGGCCTAATGATTAGGGCAAGGCTGAAAGCAGGAGGATATGTAAAATTCGCTGATTTCAAAGCACTGAGGTGTCAAAAGGACAAAAGTACCTACAGCCAAGTTTGGAAGAGGTCTCCAGGGGCAGTATATTTATCTCTACCTCCTTGCTTCATTTACAAATGAAGAAAAACTATGTGTGTTTTGAACCTCTTAACCCACAGCTGTTTCCAGAATGTTAGTACAAGAGATTACCAGGCTTTTCTAAGAGATGGCAGAGAGTATGTACGAGGTGACCTTTATAGCTAGATAACCCCAAGTGGGCACACTCTGGAAAGTGGACTCTAGAGAATAAGCCTGAACCTCTGATTTCCTCTGCAGCTTAGTTATTATCTGCCTTCCAGGCACAGTTTGACTCATGCTAGCCATTATGGGCCAGGGACTGTTTCGAATAACCCTTATGAGCAGGGCAGCACCAAGGTTGGATCCCTCCAGGCTCCACTGTCCCAGCAGTTTTCCCACTCTCAACCTTCTCCATGTTCCTCAGAGCATGCAACACACTCCTCGGTCTGGGGGGACTTATTATCATTAGCTTTTTAATTAACAAATAACATCCATCAATAAATTAGGAATGGTAAAATGAAAAAAAAAATGTTAATTGTTTATCTGCATTAAATCAGATACTTTGAATTGAAGAAGCATACATACACACAAATTACTAGTATAGGTTAAAGGCAAGCAGCACTGGAAGAGGTCTATGGAAGAATCAGGACAAAGTTTTATTTAATATGAACGTGTCTAGTTTGTGGAGATTAGCCTCAGGGACAGAGAACAGTCTCTGCACTGTTTTATTTAATAGCATAGACATAGACTAGTTGAAGAAATAAGTGGTGGCAGATTGTTGAATTTCACTTGAAAATATTATTACAAGTTATTTGCTTGTAACTGCATGAGTCTCTGTTTTCCCTGTGCGGTAGGTCCCAGAAATGGCTTTATATTTTGCTGAAAGTCACTCAAAAAACCTAGTAACTGAAGTCAGCTGCTGATGTTTTCCTCAGGAATGATCCTTCCTGATGATTATTGACCTGTCTAAACATCAGTCTTCCTGGAGTGGAATTGGGATGGGATCAAAAGCTGTCCCCTGTATACATGCCGTATATCAGTAGGGAGAAAAATGCATCACATCATTAACAGTCTTTGTCCCTGAATTCGCCCTCCCTGTCCCTTAGGGCTTTATGAAGCGTAATCTCAATGTTAGGGCTGCATTTGTGTTATTGACCCAAACAAGCCAAGGACCATCCCTAGCAGGCAATCTGAATGCTGACACATTGATTTGGAGGAAATAGTTGCTGAGCTGTATAGAGACCAGCTCTGCCACTTGTCCTTGGGGCATGAGAAGAGCGGCTGGCATATTTTATTTTTTAGCATAGAAGTGGCCCAACAGATATATCACTTGATGCATCTACTTCTATGAGGAAGATTTCTACTCCCCCGAGCAGACCAGCCACAGGAATAAACTGGCATAGCTCGAGGTTCATTAGCCTGTCTCTGCCTACCATACTGGGGTTCCGTCTCATGGTGGTCTCTGAAAAGCTCAGAGGACACCAGAGCTGTTTGACAGGGATCTGCACTTTCAGAAGAGCTGCTGGAGCCCTGACAATGTTGAAAGCTGCCCCGTGAGTGCCGCACGAAGGCCACCTTGCTGACGGTCTGCGGGATGCTCCCCAGAGGGAGGAGCAGGTTGGAGCACCATGTCCCAAGTCCATGGAGGGGAGCACTTTAGCTAAGCTGAATAGGAAGAGTGAGAGACCCTTGTTTTTGCCTCTGGTCTTTTTGAAGTTCCCTTCTGTCTATTGCTAATTTAAAGACTCAATAAATCATCCTGTTTAGCCTCAAAATCTAAGAAACCATAAATAATTCCCCGCATATTAAAGTTTCCCTGAGACAAGTGACTCAGTCCTGCTCTTCTGAATCCTCCTGATGGTTCAGTCTTCTTTTATTTATTTATTTATTTATTTATTTATGGTCTTCAAATAGATGACAAAATTCTTTGGGAACCAAGATTTTCCACTGGTAAGATGGAGATAATGTTCCCCTTGGGTGGATAAATGCTTGCTTACTTGCTTACTTATTAATGCTTGTCAGGTTCTTTCACTCTACAGGGAAGCAGGACAAAGATATAGCAAGCTGGAAATTTCTTCTTGTTTCTCTAGAAAATTATGTATCATCAGAACTACAGGAGGTATAAAGTCATGTATGCGCATCCTGGTTTCTCTGGTGGATACATGGCAATGTTTCAGACCAAAGCTGACTCACATCTGTCTGTACCTGAGGACTGGTGCTAGATTATTCATCTGGCTACGGTTGTCCTTGACCACTGTTGGGCAATCTTTCCCTGTTACCCAGGCAGAGTAACTTTCAAACCATATATACCAAGCTGGAGCTGGGAATCTCATCACTTGCTTGTGGACAATTTGCCAAAGGAATTATACGCCTTGCTCAAGTAAAGAGCAGAGTCATAGAGAAATAAAAGTGAAATGGGATTGGATCGTGTGCTGTAAAACTATACGCTGTGGGCTAAACTTAGTTCTTTTTCTGCAGTTTATTCAAAAAGAGAAAGTGCAGAACAGGCTGTTTCTGACATTCCTAGTAGGCAATGGTCCTCCTCTGGTGGACAATCAAAGTGATTGGCGAGTGAAAATGGCCATTCTTGATTTGAACCAGAAAATCTTGCCTTATATTAAAGGGGGGAAATAAATCCTACAGAAAATAGAACAAAATAATCAGGATGACTGAAAATCTGACGTAAATTGCTCTGCTAAACGATGATGGGCCCAAACAAAAAAGACTCCTGAATGTTTAAAACAGATCATTCGATTTTCTTCCCTTCCCCATTTTCCTGCTCCATTTTAACATTATCTGTGCATATCTGAGTCCTGAATACTCATGAGAAAAATTCGTATTCCTTGCAGCCTGACAAAGCAGTGAGCATAGGTTTTTCCTTAAAAATTAAGGCCAGAGGGACGTAGAAGGTCATCTTCTTGTGTCACTGGAATGAACAGCAATGTCAACAACTGATTTAACTGGAAATGGTTAGTGAACACCCCCCTACTCTTAGGGAGGGCTAATATGTCCTTTTAAACAGTGGATTTAACCAGGACTGGTCTGGAGCAGAGAGAGATGGCTACCTCATGCTGGTCAGGAGCACAAAAAGATATGTCCTTCAGACTGTGCTTTATGCCTCTGACAGCATTCATCGGAGAGGTAAGAGCAACCCTGAGCTCACCTCCTTTGCCATACATCTTCACTTGCTCATGACTGAAAAACCACCACCTCAGTTTTGTGGTCCTCCAGTGATGAACAGGTGATGCTTACAAAATATTCCCCCATGTGATTAAACTCAGTAACACCACCTGTACTATCAGTGCCCCTCTGACAGTGTCCAGGATCCTCACTCAGTCTGAAAGTCTAAGGCCATTGCAGTTGTGATAGATCCTGAGCTGTTTTTAGCCCATGTTCTGCTCTCTGCGAACTCTCCTTGCAGGACTTTTACCTGTTACTCAATTTTTGGTAGATGCCAGGTGGTAGAGTCAGAATAATTTACTTTGAATCTGTTACTTAAAAGCAGCAGTGGACAATGAGTGTCTCTGAGAATAAGAGCTGGTAACGGCAACCTAAAATCACTTGTAACCCTCTATTGAATAACTGAGGGGCTTAAATTCACTGTAACTCTCCAAATGCCAAGGTCTGGACTTTCAAGCAGACCTTCAAGCAGAGACAGGCAGGGGTGTCTGCTGGGGAAGAAGGCTTTGAAAGTGCTCAGAAGCCAATTTCTGTGGAAGGCTAAAATGAATCAGCGGCTCATCTCCTCCAAAGATCCCCTCTTAATCCTTTCCCTTATCCTTTCCCTTATAGGTTCCTTATCAGTTCTCCGCAGTGTCATTAGTAAAGAAGAGAGAAAGAGCTCAGAGCACTGAACAATCCAGGCTTGAAATGCATCCAGTCCACAATGGCTTTGCAGTCTGTTGCATTAATTAGCTGCTGGGCTTCACCTTCCTCCAAGCTCCTCTTTATCTCACCTTTGCCCCTCTCTGTATTCCTCCTCCAGCTAGAACAGGGCTCCTGGAGGTGTGATAGCAATTTAATATTCCTGTGACAACTTCCTCCATCAAGGAACTCTCCCTTCTCTCAACCATAAAATAAGACCAACTAAAGGAATTCCTTTACTGTAATTCAGTAGCCTTTGGGATGGTGATTCACCAGCCCCTTGACTGCTCGAGAAGCTCCACAAAAGTGTTTACGAAAGGAACTGCAGTCTAGATCAGAGCTGCAATGTCAGGCGGACTTTTGTTTCATCTTGGTGCCACTGCTGAGGTCAGTATTTGGCCAGAAAATCAGCTCTGTGATTGTCATGGGGTTTTATTGGCCACCCATGGTTGCCTTTTGAGTTTTTAAGATCTCTCCTGTCCTTGACATCTAGCTTGTCCATATCTAAGGTTGGTCCTTCTCAGCTGAGCCATGTCACTAAAGTGTGGCTTTTCTAAGAGATCTTCTCAACTTTCTGCATCCTTCTTGCTTGCCCCAAAGGCAACACAAGTGTATGATCCTGAGACAGCTTTGGCTGACCTCAGGCAGCAAGCTGTAAATGCCAGTGGTGCTTTGATGAGTCTGTGATGTGCTAGCAGGTTGAACCATTTTCAATGGGGCAACATCCCCTTTCACCTGTAGAAGAAAGTGTCAGTCAGAGAACCTTATGGTCTGAATGCCTCAGCCCCAAAATGATATGACCTATATACCTATAGGTAGCTGAGTATGTGTGTTTGTGTGTATATACATATACATAATTACCTGTGTATGTAGACCATAAGTGAGTCTTTTCCAGGTGAATGTATTCCCCTTCCTTCTTTTGATCAGTCTCTTCCTCTCTCTTTGTGTAAGGAATGGAGCTATAGCCACCTCATACCCCTCAGTGCTTCTAGACCCTTTTCTTGTGGCAGCTCATGAGCAGACAATTAGAAAGAAACCCAATTCCCTCAGCCAAGTTCTCTGGTAAACCATGCCCTGTAAGGTGTCCCTTGCCACAGCTACCCCTCTCTGTCCACACTTCTGTCCCAGAACCTCACAGAGCAAGAGTCCTACCCAAGACCAATCTCAGGAAAAGATTCTCGACAAGAAGTGGAGTTTTCATTTGGGAGCTCCACTCCGTTAACCCGCTTTGGAACAAAACTAGTTAAAATAAAACCAACAAGGTGTCAGAGTGACTAAAGATAGTGAATTGCGTAAATAATGAGGCAAGTAAATGTCCTTGAAGAGGCTCTCATCTGCTTGTATCTTGACGTGGCTTTAGCAGGAGTCAGTGTGGTTTTAATTAGCGCCTTTCTTCATGAAAAATTACCACATTGTTCCCAAAGACTTTTTTTCCTGAGTGACGCCCAGTGAGAGTTTCCGAATGTTATTATATTTTCACAGAGCCTCAGTAAATCCATGGTTTATTCCATTTATTTGGACAGCAGACTGTTAACACTGCGTTGTTTAGAGCAGAGAGCCTGGCTGCATCCTGTATTGTACCAGGGCTTCCCAGATGTGCCTGGAGGAGCGATTACCCCAGGAGATGACCGTGCTTGCAAACATTGTCCAGTCGGTGTGCTGGATCTGTGCCTCTGCTCCTTCCAAAGTGCCAGCAGTGCAGGAGGGACTTTCTCCTCTGGATGCCCTAGCAAAATTTTGATGATAGGAAAGAGCATGAAGTTTACAACATACAGGAGAAATTTGAACCTTTTGAAAAACAAGGGTGGACAGTAAGTTGCAGATGCTGAGGCACCCTTAGATGAACTGTGAGGGTTTTTCCTTTAAACAAATCCTCTGCTTATTTGCCATCTCCTTGCTGGGTCTGTAAAGGGATTAGGTCCTTTGATGTTGGCCCTGCCGTCACCTGGGAGCTGGCTCACCCTTTATCCATCTTGGTTCATGTTGTTGCTTTGCTACAGAAACCTTCTCCCTCAGTCCCTGTCCTGGTTTGTGATGTGATAGGAACAGCACAAGCCACAGGGTGGTCTTTTCTGCCCGTGCATGGGGTTTATACAGAATTAACACTTGCAGTCCCCCAGATCCAGACAGGATCTGTCATCTCAGGGCAGGAAAGGGGCAAATCATTTTCAGATCATTCAGGAATCAGCCCTCCACCAGAACTTCTTCAGTAGAAGTTCAGTCTGAACGAGTTCAGACTTTGGTGTCTCAGCCTGGCCTACCGGCAAGTCTGGCAGGATTTAACGAGAAAACCCAGCTCTTTTAATGCGGACGCACGTTTTGTTATTCACTTTCAGCAGATGCAGGAATTTCACTGCAGGATTTCGGCTCCCGATAGACACAGTTTTTTCTCCAAGATGGTATTGTAGATTACAGTTTCTGAAGTACGAAGAACTGACAGAAGTAGGATCTCTTGGAAGCCAGATGTTGCATTAGAATTGCAGAATTAACCCCGATGCAATATCCTTAACTCTGACCCGTTCCCACTTAACATAATTCTGTAGGTTTTGTGTTTAATAACCACGGTATAGGATGTCAGTTTTATAGGATGACTGCTAATACAAGGAGGCTGTATGATTTTTATTGCATTCTTAGCATAATAATATATTCTGCTCAAAAGTAATGCTGTAGGAACATAAATATGTCTTAGTTGCATATTAACATCAGATAGAAAAAGGCATTCTTTGTGCAACATCTGTAACACGATCGTTTAAATTTTATTTTCTCCTTTTAGATGTATGTACAATAAACCTTGAAGGGTATTATTTATGAATTTTGGAACAACGTAGTTGCTGTTATTGTAGAACCACAATTCTTTTCTGTATTCAGATGTCCTGGAGATTTTCTTTCGTTGTCCCTCTAGAACTTTTAGATGAAAGTGCTGTACTGTTTCAAGGGTTACAGATAAGGCTAGCTGCAAGAAAGAGAAAAGGCCATTTCCATATTTGTGGGTCATTTTTTAAAATTAATGGGGGCCATAGACATGATCCTCAGGAACAGCAACTAACACAGATCTACCAGTCAGTGGAACTGTCCTGACTGGAAACAAGAGAAAATCCAATATTCAGTAATATTCAGTCTCTATCCAGGCTATCTTAAATGGTCACGTCCATCCTTTCTAATAATTGCCTTTTGGTTGTAATTAACCAAATATTAAGTGTTAGAAGGAAGGGAGGGTTCTTGTTACTTTCTTACGCCTGGAAAAAAATCCACAAAAGATTAAAATATGTGACAAAATAATACTCAGCCATGATAAATCATTTTAGAGATTTTATGATATAGTCGCTCACAGAATATGAGAATGGACTTGAAGACTACATTTACAAATGAATAAATAATACATTTATAATGAGTAAATAAAAGGCTGGGGATGATTTTCTGGCCTCAGGACCAAATGATGCGGCATGGCTCGTACCCCTAAACTCTCTTCCTTATTCCTCTAAAGTAAAATGGCATCGGTCATTACCTCTTGGGAAGAGTCTCTGGCTTGTACTATCCCCAAATTGTAGTAAGGAAGTGTTTGGTAGGTTATTAATTAGCACAGACCACCTGGGCCAGAGAACATGTGAACCATTAAACCATGCGAACGATCATCAGATTTTTTTTTGATACAGCATTGTGCTCTGGCCTTTTCTTGTATTAGAAGGGACCGAATCAGTAGTGCAGAAGCCCTGTTCCAGGGATGTTTTCCTCTGCTGGGGGATTGGCTTAATTTATTCCCAGTGGATTTGGTATTTTAAGCATTAGCACACAGGTCAGCTGCAGAGGCTCTGTCAGAGCCATGTGAGGGCACCTACCTGTTATTCACTCTCTTGCACAACGCACATGCTGCACAGCCCTGTCACTAGGAAATCAATGTTTAGGTGGACGTGAATATGAAAATGATTGTAACTATAATGCAGGGGAAAGAAAAGCCAGAGGAGGAATTTCATTTCTAGTGATGACATGTGAGTAAATCACTGTGACTTATTTTGATATCACTGACATCTTTCATAAAGACTTTCTCCTAGGAGCCAAAGAGATCTGTCAGTGGAGTGAAGTGTGTGCAAATGCAGTTCTTCTGAAGCATAAATCTGAGCTCCTGAGAAATGAGAGAGGTGCCAATAATTTCAGTGCCCGAGGGGGCCGATTCTGATGCAAAGCCAAGAGGAAGTAGTCACAGGTTGAGAGAATCTCTTAGCTCATCGTACGATCACAGTGATGCAATTGTGGAATAGCATCAGCACGCACGGGGCACGCTGCCGCTCATAACAACGTGAGGTGTGTGGAAGAGAGAGGAGAATAGTCTGATATGACAGTGTGCCTGGCTTCATCTGTGTTTCTAAAAATACAGCTTAGAAGTCTCCTTTGGGAGAGAGAGGGGAAAAAAAAAAGATATATGGTTTATGTTTTAAGGCTGAGAGTGTTCCGGGAAGCTGTGCATAGTACCTTGGTACCGGTGTAAATGAAAGGTAATGGAGCCTTACAAGTATCAAGTCCAAGGGAATCAACCCCTTGGATTAGCCCATACCTATCTCCATAATTTGACTTAAAAGAGGGACCAATCAAAGGACCAGTCAAAGACCTTTTGATCCCTAATTTCCACTAAGGCACTTAAATGGCTTTTAAATTCACTTAAATATCTTTATGAATCTACTTCTGCCTTTGGTAGTTTAGAGTAATGTTTTTTTTCAGCCTGCTTGTCCATGTATTTTTCTCTGAAGGTAACCCAGAAAATCAAGCCACAGGAGGCCAACAGTTATTGCAAAGATCAGCTCCCTTCTACTGCAAGATGTTTAGAGGTCTGCTGACTGGAAAAGATTAAACTACCCTGTGGCAGTCATAAAGATGAGCACTGATTCTCATATCCTCGCACTAACCCCAAGAGCAGTGGAGGATCGAGCATAGAGGACTGCATAAACCCAAATTATCTTTGGTTCATTTTCCAGAAGACCCTTGGGAGTCTTGTGTCCTTCAGTGCTAATCACAGTGCAAACCTTGTGTCCTGAGCAGCACAGGTTGCTATCACACTTCTTGGGAGACTTGGAAATGGTTTGAAGACCCTCGCTCCTTTTGATGTACCACAGCTTGCTTGGTCAAGTGTGGCTGGGGTAGTAGGACTCTCTGCCTTTGCAGTCCTTCTCCTGCAAATACAGACCAGGGAAGAGGGTCTGTTCCAGGCCTATGACTCAGGGCAGTGAGCAATGGTGCTGTTAAGCTACTGAAACAGTCCCTTTGCTTTCTTGGGTTTCAGTCGTGTCTGATTCAGTACAGATAGCAGGCAGTTGAGGTCTCCCTGCTGATGTAGGTCTCCCACCCTATCCCACATGGTTCAATATTGTTTTAAGGGATTAACTTTGCTGAGATCATAGTGTGAATACCAGGATACTGCTGATTTCTTTTAAAAAGGGGATGAAAGTCACTGTCTTGGCATCAGGGTCTGCAGCCAGGGAATGGAGGCTATTGGTATCATCTGGAGGGGTTACTGCCTTCCTAACGCTTCCCGGCAGGCACCAGGTCTAACACAGAGGAGCACAAGTGAGTGACCTCAGGGCTAGAGCCGTTCTTTTTTCTGACTCTTTTCGTTCTTTTTCATGTTATTATATTCCCCTTGCCTCTGAAATCAACCCCATCCTGGCATGCAACGTGTAGTTTTTGTTGATTCACCTTTTTAAAGACAATCTAAAATAGAGTGGCATCTGAGTGCTTAAAAAAGATCCCTGAACTCCCATTCCACATAAGCTTCTAGCATTATGCTGCAAAAGGGGGCCCTGTGGACTAAAATCTGTGCGATATGCCCTTCAAAAAGTCTGGAATTATGTAAATAGCTCCTGCTTCTTCTCCTGAAGAATCATTTACATGGGAGGCCACAAGGATTTGCAGACATTTTGCATTTATAAAGGCAACCCTCTTAAAGCCTCCTCAAAGGAAATTAAAACTGGAAAAAGAAAAGCCAAATATTTGTCAGTTCTGCTATTCAGCCTTCATTTCTTCCTTTTTTTTTTTTAAATTAAATTAATTTCTATTAAGATATGCAGAGTGATGATTAGGCCCTGGCCTGAGGTTTAGCTACTAACTGAACAGACCTTAAGAAACTACTGGATATGGCATGAGAAACTGCTGAACATAACCAATAACAAAGTGAAAACCTGACAAAAGCTACAGATAGTTCCATGAGGAATGGATTAACTTCACAGATGTTTAAGGGGGAGTTAGGTGAAAAACAGCCAAACTTCAGTAGATAATTAAACATGGAGGGAACACTGGGGACCTTCGGGAAGTGGAATTTTGCAAGGCCAACAGCATCAAGGCAACTGTCTCAGAAATACCAAATTTGAGTATGGAAGCAGCAAAACTAGGACCAATGGGGAAAAAGTCAAAGGGGCAGTTATTTATTTGGGATGAGATATGGGCAGAGAAAGAGAGGCTTCAAAACGGAAGGAGGAAGAACAAGTCTTGCGGGAGAATAAAAAGAACTGATTGAGTGCAAACAAACTGCTGGTCGTCGCGAAGGTCTGACAGCCCCACTCCTGATCACTGTGATCCATCTGATCTTTGTATTAACCTCTACTCCTGACTACTTTCTGGGTAAGTGCACAGTCTGTTGTATCTGTGTAGGTGTGACTCACTAGCAAATATCAAGCTGGTCTAGCTGGTGAGTTGGATGAGAGATCTAGATGCCAGAAACTGGAGAAAGGACCAGGGGACCTGTGGCCCCTGGATAGACCAAGGGGATCCCACCCTACAGTGACAGCTGCCAGACTCCTGCCCTGATCAGCCCAACAAGAGGAGCAGGATGGGGCCGGCTGTTCATTTCATGTTTATGTGAGTGCTGTGTGTTTTTATGTGGGTGCTGGTAAAGATCAACACTGTGTTGCTCCTCATGGCCAACCATCATGTTGTCTGTGTGTATGTGTGCGTGTGCCTATCTGCATTTTTGGAACGTGTGCTCAGCCTTGCTGCTGGCTGGACCTGGGGACAGGAAAACCCAGCTACCTTACATCTTGTATCAAACAGGGATGGGAGGAACCTGTGGGTCTTGAAGCCTACCAAAGTTTCGTCTCGTGGACAGGGAGAACTCCCTGTGCCCACTGGAGTTAGGTCTATTAACAGTTTCCCTTTCTTCTGAAGATGGAAAGAAAAGAGTCTGGGGTAATTTATCATTGGAAGGGAAGGAAAGAATAAAGGAAGTCTGTGGAGAGTTAACCTGTGGAGTCGATGGAGCACAGGGATGATTTTTCTGGCTAAAAGTGAGCAACTGCTTTAGGATGTGATGAATCATAACCTAAATTCTGCAGGCACTGCTGACTTGCTTTCCATGGTTAAGCGGAAGTCTGGAGTGACCAGTCTGGATGAGCAGGCCTTCATCATCCACCTGAAATCCAGCAGTTAACTGGGGTGCAGCAGACTGTCGAGGAGGGTGAAGAAAGTTTTTTCTTTCTCTTTGCCGTTGCATCCTAGTCACTCAGAGAGAACCTCTGCTTTGTGACCGCCTTTCCCATTCCGCATAAAACATAGGTCATGGTGAAGACTTCTCTTCTCTTAGCAGATCTTACACCAGGCAGTCCACCTGGCACAAAGCAATGTCATGTGGACTCACCAGCTTCAGTCTGCAGAGCAGCGGGACCGTACAGCAGCATAGACTGCTTCCACACCTCAGCTGGCCACTACTGTTCTGTCCTCAGCAGTCATTCTAGGCATGAGGTCCTTCAACAATGGCTAGTCAAGACTACTTCAAAGGGAGAGGCAAGAAAAACATTTTAGAAAATTCTCCCACGACAACCAGCTCTCTCCAATAACTAGAGGTTGACTCGAGTCCTGAGAGTGCCCGTATGTATCCTTTCGAAAATCTTTTGTATAGGGAAATGAAATGGGATGTTTGTGTGATGCTTGGATCACTGAAATACAGTAGTGATTATACAGTTAAAAGGTGTTCGCAATTTCAGGCAGGAACTTGGCTCACTTCTACCTATGAGTTTGCATGATAATGCAATTGTTAGTTATTTTCTCAAAGTTCCTTGTAGTTAGATGAATCACAGATGACAGTTGAAAGAGAATGGTTAATTAGCCAAACTAATGAGACTAGAGATCTCCAGTTTCAGCATAGACCTAAAAAGGGCTCATTAAAGCAGGAAAACTCAAGAAATGAGCCAACCCCAGCAAAAAAGAACAACAAGGAAGACTGTAACCCTTAAAGAACACTTTACTTGTCCATGCAAAGATGGAAGGAGATCACGTGTTTTGAAGGAGTTCATTAACACAGTGGATGGCTGAGTCCATGCTAGAATATTTTTGACAAGGGGTCCTGTGTTGCCGGGTGAGGTAGGTTTCCCACAGAATATAAAACAGCACTGTCAATGCAACAGTTTACATTTCCCCCCAGACCTTTCAGACAGAGTAGGGACATTGGCTCCCACCTTCTGGCTGAACTCCACATAACACCATACCATCCTGCCTGCTTTGTACGTCTCAGTGGATTATGCGGTTCCTCAAGCTTGATCCTATGGTGTAGGAGCCTGTTAAGCAGTGACCTTTGATCCTTTCCCAAAACAGCAGCACTGCAGTGATGTGATAGCGTCAGTCAGTTGGAGAAATGTTCTGAAATAAATGGGGAAACTAGGCATCTAGTTGGTAAATATGGCTTTAATTATCTGCTCTTTATCACTCTCCAGTAGTGGCTTTTATCTGGTTACTCCAACTTCCCCTGTGTGATGCAAGCTGATTCTGCTTGCACATCCATTTGGACTGCAGGATATATTCATAGCTGCTATGTCTGAGACCCCATTGTGTGCTGCACGTGGAGAGGGAGGAACACGCTGCAGAATGTGGTCTGAGATTGCATCGGTTTCTGGTGGGAGTACAGAGAGGGCCTCACATGTCACATCAGATGCCAGCAGAGAGAGAAAGAAAAGGTCTTCCTCTCTGTGTGAAATTCAGGGAGGCAAGCAGATCATCTCTTCCCAGCCAGCAGGAGCAATGCCTCTGCGGTTCACCCAAATGCACGATGAGACACAACTCGGTGGTGCCAGGTTGTTACTGGCTCTCCCCTCCGCTGCCTTTGTCTCTGTAGCTTTTATCACGTGGAGGGATCGCCGTAACTTTTGTTTTTGCACCTCTGTTGGCATCAAGCCCTTCTGCTGACACACAGCCTTAACTCAAGGTTAACAAAGGTTTGCAAAGGTTTGCAAGGCGCTATGCAGCAGGCATAGAGGTGTATATTTAAAAAAAAAAATCAACTGTGCTGTGTACCAAAGTGCCAAGGGAGTAACAAATTGATTTACACAATGCCCAGTAATTCACTGTGAAAAATAAACTGACTGAACCTTCCCCTTGTACTTATGGTTGTTACATTGATATTTTCTTTTCTGTTCTCTATATTAAGCCCTCTTGTGAAAAAAACAGAAGAGGTAGGAAAGAGGGAAAAAGTGGACTAGAGATTAATGATATGCTTTATTTTGTTGCTACTGCACCCTTTCTTCTGATCTCCTTAAAGAAAAGGTGAAGCAAAATGAAAAGGACTGGTCTTTATATAACACCTTCTACCTTGAAAAATATTGCATCAGCTATGTGCAGCCCAAACTAAGCCTGGCTCTTAATCCTTCCTTTGCTTACGGGAGTGCGCGTCTCACTGACGCAAGTACCGTCTGCGTGGAATTTTGTCTTTCCTCTAGGGATCCTGTAAGATTGCATCCAGCTCTGGGGAGGTGGGTGGGAGCTACTTGGCTGAACGCGGCAAGGAAACCTAAGAGTGCTGAAGAGGAAGCAAAAATGTTCGAAGGAGGAGAAACTGTAGGAGGGAAATTGAGGCTGCATAAAATTACTGTAACTGTAGCAGCCAGGGCCGGACATGGTGGTAAATTGCCCTATTTGTCTTAAATGTGTTCTTAATGTCCACAAATTATGAGGCTTTTGCTACTTTGTATCACTGGGGGAGAAGTAGTAATGGCCATCTCACTTGTGTTAACTGCAGTGCAAGTTAATAACACCCTACCCAAGCAGAACACCTCCTGGTGCCTTCTGGTAGAAATGGACTTGACCATTTCTTCACCTAAATAGCTGTAAAATATTGATCGGTGAGTTAAAACAGCCAGTACCTGGGTCCTTCTCCACTCAGCTGACTGCATTTTCATGATGGATGGGATAAGAATATTACTGAGGAAACTACTTTTAAGGACAGCATATATATCTATGTGGTACTAACACACAGTTTGCGAGACAACAATGATGAGCAAGAAAGCAGACTCAGTGCAAGACGTGTGAAACTGCTAGACATCTTACACCTAGAGGTACTCATGTGCTTTTCAAACTCTAATCAGTTAAGCCTCAAAATGTCATGGAGATGTATAAGGAGCATTGTGCTGTATTAGCAGGAGAGAAACTGAGGCACAGAGCTAAATGGCTTATTTAGGGTTTGCAACTTCTATTAGGAAGGGTGTCCTCTATTTGGAAGCAATATCAAAGATATCTCTACCAATAAAATACATCTTAGTTTACATAAAATAGAAAATCTGTTTTGAAATCTCTTAAATTGGAAAAATCCAAAAAAATGAAATAATGAGGAAGTACAGAGATCTTTCAGTATGATCCCCTCACTGGGAGGTAGGTGATCTACTCCATCTCACAGCCTTATACCTCACCAACTCCTGATAAGCAATAATTTTCTAAAGAGCAAACCAAAGCATCTAATTCACTATTTTCCTTCCTTAGGTTTGGTACTACAATTTAACTCTTAGTAAAATATTCAGTCTCGAGTAAATGATTTCCAGGGATGGAAAATTAATGGGTATCATAAGGAAACCCTACTGAGGTTTAATTCTTTGAAGTTTTGTTCTTCATTTCTAGACTGGTTCCATCTTGACTGAATTTTCAAACAACTATATCTTTCACTATATTTTTCTCTGCAAAGTTGTGGGGCCCATTACCTACCATCCTCCCCGTGAAATAAGTAACAGAGAAGGTGAGTGATTGGCTTGATAGGAAACAGGCTGCAAATGCACATGGGAGTTGGTAGTCAAGAAATAACTGTATAGGTGTGGGGCAAATACCCTCTAGACCTTCCTTGATCCCTTCTGACAAACTCTGCTAATGCAGTGCTGGTAAGATGATTCATTTCTCCTCTCAAGGCTTCTTGGACAATAAACTGTAAACCAACACAGAACAAATGCAAGCCCATGTCAGCCGTGTTTTAAGTGGTGCTGAGCTGGCATATAAATGAGTCACTAAAAATCAACAGGAAATTACAGCCAGGAATATGAATCACTCATTGATTCCATAAACATACGCCAGGGATAAGTGAGAAGTTTTGGAGAAGAGTGTGGTCCCACTTGAATGATGTCAGAGAAAAATGAATATGTTGGAGGTAGGTAAGCAGAGGAGCTGAGGTCATCGTTTTCTTCTGGATACAGGCAGCCTGGGTACAAATTGCATTACAACATACATAAATAATTTTTTGCCTTCTTTACCTCAGAAAATTGGAGAAACCAACTGAGACGGGCTGAATAGCAACAAAATAAGCAACATCAAATCAGTGCTGACTTTCCCCCTGCCTCCTCTATCGGGTAAAAATCCACATAGCTTAATGGTGCCCCTCTCCTTTGACTGGCAAAGTGTCTGTCCACATAGCACTGAGTCTTTGTTTTGTAATTCAGATTTATCGATGTCTCATGTCAAGACCTTTCCACCACTCTTTAATAAAAACTCTGACTTGCAAATGAGGTAGCAAATGCAGCAAGGTAAAAAATGTGATGCATTTTCAGGGAAAAGAATAAAACAAGATGATAAGTAAAGTTTTTTTTTTTTTTTTCTAAACCTTGATGATTGCTTGGAAGAAACAGTAAATTAAAAAAATAGTTAACAGACCACTTTAAGCAAAACTGCTCATTTTTATCCTTTTTTCTTTTCAAGGGAAAGAGAGAAGTAATTTTTTCCTATTAAAAATAAATTGTTATTTTGATGGGAAAAAGTTTAAAAGGACTACGAAAGTATCATCTTTAATATTAAACACAGGTTCCATATGCCTGCAGTAATAACCCCTTTTCACTTTGGCAAAAGAGTTAGGATTATGTTGGTCCATTGTGAGACTTAGTCACAATAGATAGGATGCTTTATTTTTGTTTGCTTTTGCTGCTACGTTCTCGATTTTCTTGCAACTAGACTCAACTATCCCTAGTTGTTTGGACATAGAAAGGAGAAAAAAGTCTAATTACCTAAAGCTTGGACAGAAGCAATGGACCATGACTGGCATATTGGGAAGGCAGGTATGAAGAAAGAGTCTGCATAAATCAAGATGATCTTTTGACCCTCAAAAAAGGTACTTAGGAAATTCATTACTAACCTAGGAAGCGTGTTTATGGAAAAGGGACTTTGAACTTTTTTGCACTAGGATCTTTTTTGCTCGGAAAAACTAAACAAGAAAGAATAGGTCAGAATGCTACATGCAGTTGAGGAGTCAATTGAGCTGACACCAAGGAGCATTGTTTCTTCCTCGTTTTATTTTTTGTCTTGCTAAAGTATTCCAATCAATAATTTTGGGCCCTCAAAATCGTAAGATACTGTTTCTTCTCCCAGAATGGATGACAACTGTGCAAAAGAGCAGAACTGCAATATTAAGAGCAAATATCTTGGGTGCACTGTAGCATAGTGTATGCAAAGTAGTGAAGCTGGCCATGGGCAAGTCACCTCTGCTATACGGAGAAGTATAGTCGTTTTAGTAGTATATGGCTGGTTGTGGCACTCAGGCCCTCTTTCTACCTCTTTCAGGGCTATTTTAAGTATTTTTACACTGTATTTCACCATGGCAATCTGCTATGCTTGAAAACACCAATCAACCAAGCAAACAACTGGAAAACGCAGCAACTCAACAGCCTGAAAATTAGGTTTCAAAACGGTTAGCACACCATTTATGAGAAACAAGAAAATAAATTACCACATAAACATAATCAGATAGCAAATTAGTATTTATACTGCATCAGAGTTTCAGCTAAAAATAAATAATAATCATCGATGATTTACTAATAACAGCTGTGTGAGCATATAAGGAGATATGGCTCGTGACATGGCTTCGCAACTTTGAAATACTCTATCTTGGCCTGATAAAGCATTTTCAGAGTTTAGTGTGGGCTTATTTTTACTTTCCAGTACATGATGGGGTTAGTTCTTCCTTTCAGGTTACCGATGTCCCCAAAAAAGACTGATTACCAAGATTACCTCTTGTACGTACATTAAGACTCCCCCAGCAAAATCAAAGGATTCTTTTACATAGACTTGATACAGAAACTTGCTACTTCCAAAGGGGAGTGAGACTTTCACTAGAGGACAAGAAATAGCTAGAGATTAAGAAGAAACAATTTTCTGTTTTGCTGTCCATCTTATGGTCTCTTCTCTTCTGCTATGTAGCGGTTGAAGAGGCACTTTCCATAGCACCAAGGAAAAACTGGATGTATAATGGGGACCCAAGATGATAAGGACCTAGAGCACTGGGGCTGAAGAAAGGTACAATCACATCAGCGCGTGCTTCTTTGGTGCAACACTGGAGAAATCAAAGTAGAAAACAACACACAGATGGTGATGGCATTTTGAGGAGAAGAAAGGAATTGTTGGAAAAAAAATTCCAAGCTGAACACTTAGAATAAGTTGCACAAGGACTAGGAGAAGAGCACGGGGATATTTGAAACATGAAAGTAGAATAAAGTGGATCAGTGGGGGGTTTCACAGAGGTGAGTGGCTTAAGAATGTTATTTTAGCAGCCACATTGCAGATGACACAGAGGGAGAGAGAATGGATTGAAGACCTGAATTACACCATTTAGTAGATATATTGATATTAATTTCAAATAGGAACTTTGATATTAATTCCAAAGGGGAATAATTTTTGTCATTTGGGTGGGCTCTTTTGTAACTTCACACAATAGCATCCAGAAAACTTAATAGGTTGACTTAAATGGAAAGGCAGCAAGTAGCATCAGTTCTCTTTATTGGAATATCCAGGATAAGATTCTGTTTGAAATGAAGACCCCGAAGTTTAATTGCCTATGTACAGGGGTCTATGTGTGGGATTTGGGTCTAAGCTTCCATTACAGTCAACGAACATCTAATAGACACATTCATTGCACCCCAGAGTGTGGTTGACTCCACAGCTAGGGAAATTATGACTTAGCTGCCCATTGATAGGCGCCACACAGGCAAGCGTGGGACTCAGGATGGTGCAGCCCGTAGAAGAGGGGTTTGTTCTGGGGTGCTCCCCAAGAGTTTAGGAACCCCGGGTGCACCACGGCCAGAGCCGCCACACTGTGGGGTTGCCGTAGCCTCACGAGTGCAGAGCAAACCTAGTCAGCAAAGGAGAAGTGACTCCGCAGACTCACACTGTAAGCATCTAGGTACCTTGGAATTTCGTATTGATAGCTGCTGACTGTGCGCACTGATAGCTGTTAAACGTGCAACTGTTAAACATGCGCACTGATAGCTGCTGAATGTACTGATAAGCATCCTGCTGACCATCCTGTCGGCATCCATACTGTTATCACCTAAGACCATCTGTTCCATTGTCCAGCTATGGTCTGGCACTGGTTAATGAACTAAGCCCGGGAAGGATAAAAGGAAGTAAGCCACATACCTCTGTGTGGACGCGGACTCACCGTCAGCTGGCCTGCGGACCCGACAACCCACCCATCAGCGGGGACGCCCCTGATGCCAACTGCCAGAGAGAACCTGAATCCTCTTGGCGCAGCTCGAGCGTGGTGAGAACAATCCGGGGAAAACTATACCGCAGGGGTGGCCCATAAGGACAAGGAAAGGGCGAGAGCGGTCATTATACCATGCACCCGAGAGCAGTCATCGTACTGTGCTTCTGTGGCTTAACCATAGAGCTCTGATATGTGTGTGTTTTTAATTCTTTACAATGCTTCTTAGCTTTGTTATACTTATAGATTGTCTGCTGTTAACGGTTTAGTATTGTCCAGTGTCCGTCATATGTGTAGAACCGCTTAGATCTAATAAATTCTTACATCTGACAAAGAATGATCTCTCGAGTTCAGTGCAACTAAGCCCAGAACACGAAAGAATCCCGGACGCCCCTCTAGCGGCGCGTCACACCCATGCACAGGCCTCTAGTGCCATTTGGAATGGGCATTGCAACTTGGGTATGAAGCCAAGGCTACCCACGGCTAGCAGCATGACCCAAAGGAGATAGTATCCTTCTGAAGTGGGAGCTGGGGGCTAAAATGACATTAAATCCTACAACTGAATTACTCCCTAAACGCCACTGAGTTCACTAGTCAGCTCCCTAGTAAAAGTAATGGCAGCTTGGACGCCTAATGACCATGGGCATGCCTTTGTCTCCCCATCTTAATCTGCAGCTCGGTCCTTCCTCTAGTCTTGATATAAAGAATTCTAGAAATAGATAATGCACCACTTTCTTAGGTTCATTTATGTCACCTTTGAACTTGTGTACTCTAATTGTTAGCATGCCGGCTGAGTACAGCTGATAAATCACACAGCAATGTAAGCTGTAATTCTACTTTTACCATCTTTACAGACATGTTATTGAAGTTACGGTGCTCCTTGAGATATGCAGTGCTTGCCTGTGGTCCTGAAATGTTGGACTCAAGCCATCATTGCAGCAATTATTTATGAATTTATTTATTCTTGTTTTATAGTGTCTCTAGGCTGATCAATTCTGTGTAACTCTTCCATGTTGGAGTATTATTTTTGGTTAGGTGAAGTTATTAAGCAAAACTGAGGTAAGTTCTTTGGTAAGTTAGGGTGTCAATTCAGTTGAAAATTGTGGGAGGAGCAGATTAGTAGAGTCAACAGACTTCAGAGCATGAATAGTCTCTTCCTAAAGGAGATTCTAAAAGAGACTAAATCAACCATACTGCACAATTGTTTGTTTTTCTGCACTAACTGCCGAGACCCCAGGAATCAGAAGACAGGCATCTAAAGTGATATGAACCTCACATTTTTTTCCCCCAGTTTGGAAATCTCTTTTAATCTATTTCAATTGGTAAAGTGGATGTATGGTGAAGTGCTGAGCTGTCCGTTCTGGGAAGTGATGCCCTCTGCTTGAGCAAAGGATAACATATGCAGTAGCAGTTCCTGCTTCGTGCGCAGCTTCATCCTGATTTCTGCTGGTAGAGGGAAGGTAGAGTTAAATCATGTACTCCTGAGTCTGATAGAGTCAATTGGGGAAGATAGATGGTCTTGAATGTGATAAATAGATTTTTGGGAGGTGTGAACCTGAGTCCAGTACTAAATGGGCTTCACAGAGGATGCTCCTCAAGAACCTGACATAGGAACTAGCTGGGTTACCTTGCTGGGCTGGGGGAAGCTCCAGTTTTCCCACGAGTGATATTTTATAGATACCTACAGTAATGTTACGCATGACATTCCTCCCACTCGATTTTGGACACGTACATGATTGATGTCTAAGCTAGAAGTAGACTGCTTCAATAGCAAAGAGAGAAAAGTATCTCTTTAGTTAGGTATCACATAACTTTTGAGATGGATGAGGTTACCTCATGATATTAGGTGCACTGTAAATACATAATGACTTCGCTCTTTAGCTTTTTCAGATTGTCCCGACTGCTGAGTCTAAGCTTAGGTGTGTGTTGCTTCATATACAGTTTACCATACTTGTTCATTCAGGAGCCCCTCTGAGTTCATAGTTTAAATAAGCAATCTCCAGCTAGAAGGTTGCATATCCTAACAGTTGACTGCTGCCAAGAAGTGGTAAAAGCTGCTGAGTTTTGATTGATCTCCGAAAATGTGATCAGCTCTACAGATTGCTCATTATCTGGTGTCCAAAATTTCAGAGCCCAAAAAGCAGTAATAGTTCCACAAAATACAAGCTCCCAACACAAATATATGATTATTTCATTTTAAGCATGTTTTAGCATTCTAACTGCCTGGTCCCATAATCTTCAGAGAAGTTATAGCTACTTGGAATTCTACAGCAACTCTCACAGACTTAATAAAACTGTCTTGGGGACTAATGAATTATTTAAAGACTGTATAAAGAAAACGTAACCTATGCATTTAAAGTAGGAAAATCCACTTTAAAGTCATCATTCTACCATCTTTATCAATCTTACAAGGTTTTTTTCCTCATATATTGGTATTTTGTTTGTCTAATCTGAATGAATTTAGAATGGAAAGTATTGTCATTTAATTTAGGCCAACAATTTGCTCTGCATAAATTTATATCAATAATACACGTACATATGATATACATGTAAAAAACTTTCTCATTAACATATGTATCTGCATATGTATATGATTGCATTATATATTTACTCTACTAAAGCGAATGTTTTTACAAAATTGGGAAGAATTACATGTAGAAACCACATATCTAGATACACCTTGCAAAACGGTATGGATGTTGTACACCTGGTACTAACATTGATCATAAGTATTTGAGATTTTTCTTTTTCTTTTGGCATAATAAAAGGCTTGAACCTAGAGCAGTAGAAAAGACGAGTGTATAGAAAACCCATCAGCTCAACAGCACCTTGAGAGGTTGAAGCATTCATTGAGTTGAACAAGTAGAACTGAACAAGCTATAGGAAAAAATAAGAGAAGAAAACCTCCAAATAATGCAATATCTAGTAGGCTTGCAGTCTGTTGAAAATCTGGCCTCTGATATGCATAGATGTTGACCCTGTTCAAAGGAGTTACCTGAAGTGAGGAGAAAATCTGCAAATGAGGAGAAAATAGTATAATTCCATACTGTGGTCTAAGCTCAAGCACCACACACACACACACACACACACACACACACACACACACACACACACACACACAGGTGATGAAATCCCTTTATTTTGTGCAATTTATCACATGTGAGTCTGCTGAGTGAGCCATGACAGTGTTGTGATGGAAGGAGGGATGGCAGGCTGGCTTAGCAGAGAGCAGGAAGGATGGGTGAAGAGGAAAGTAGTTGCAGATCAAACTGTTAAAAAAAGGTTCGTTACTGAAACGTGGTTATAGGAACAAACACACAGGGCAAAGAAAAGAGGATCACACATTCAAGCTGTATTGGCTATAGATATGTGAAGGATTTTGGAGAAAAGAGGAATTACAGAGGAGATCCTAGTGGGATCCCAGACTTAGCAATGGGCTCTCGGGTTCCTCGTTAGGGAATACATGAATCAGTCATGAGGGTGGGCTTTGAGCTTGTGCCACTGGTGAGCACTCAAGGAGCAAAAAGTCCGAGGAAAGGAAAATGTCCAAGGCTTTGGGCTTAAAATGAACAGGCAAATTGAAAGTAGCCCATCATTATACTCTCCCACTGAGATTTCTGTTTGCATCTTTCCTTCTCTGACTGTCCCAAGTGGGGAATTTCCTTCTGCTCAGACCTGCTCCCCCCTCCCCTTCCTGGGTCATGGGGGTAGACTTGCCACTAAATGCAACAGGATCTGCTCAGTTAGCACCTAGTCAGAGTGAAATATAGCTGCCTACCAGTGCACAGAAGCTGTGGCTTTCCTGAGATCACTTAGAAAAGCTACAAAGAGGTGGGTGCCTTTTGCATTGGGCAACATCCCCCCCCCCCCCCCCCCATGCCTCATAACATTTTCAGAGATGAGTTTGATGGGAGTAGGGCAAATTGCTATTGGTAGAGCTCTGAGCTGAGTCAAAGGTAGGGCTGCTGGGGAGATGTTTGGCCAAACAACTACCTACGTCCCACAGGTGGCTGTAGGACTAGTTTACGTATCACTAGATGCTGCTGCAGTATAAACATGCTCTGAGTACTGATTACGTTACTGAAGTTCACTGTGCTGCTGGATTTGTAAGAAATAGTTCCCTAAGAAATGTTCAGCTCACTCAGAGCTGAACTCATAAGAAATGCACTGGGCAGAAATGTTTCTTGTTGGCAGATCTTTCAAGATCTAGTGCCTTCCTTCTTTTGTTATCCACTAAATACATCAGATCACTCACCTTCTAATGTTAAACTCCTCATCTTTTCATATACTGGGACATCTCTGCAAGGTGCTTTCCAGGCACACCTGTAGAGCTGGTGGTTTCAAAGGAAACTGAAGTTGGGTCCGCTGAAGAAAATAAAGTGCCCTGGAATATCTGCTGATGGATATATAAGGAGAGACTTTCCTTTGGAAAAGGGCTGTGAAAGGCATCACTTACTCATGGGGAAGAAGTTCCTGACCACAGAGGTTTCCCTTGGCTGGGAGGGTGGATGAAAGGGGACAGGGAGCATATTTTGTGCTCTTTTGCAGTTCCAGCTCTTCAGGCTTTGGGATGCAGATGTCCCTAGTACAAGAAGGATAGAAACAGACTGCAGGACCTTTCCTCAGCACAGCTACAGACTTTGCTTCCTCTTCTCCTCCTCACACCCCTAAAATTAGCTCTGCTAGCTGGGATTTATGTAATCTTTTCATACACCCCCCCCCCCCAACACAGCAGCCTTCTAGACTGTCTTGGAATCAGCTGCTTCTAGACACAGAAAGCAAGAACATTATTTTCACATGGGCTTTTCAGACAAACCTGTGAATGTGCCCTTGAGCATGGGGTATGGGCTGAGCCTTGTCCCTCTGATCTATTTGCTAAGAAGGTAGTGGCTCGGAGCTGGGCTTTACAACAGCACAAGATATTGCAAGGAAGTAAAGATTTGGTGAAGGCACGGTAGGTAATTAACTGGGTCACAAGTAAGCCTTAGCAGGGATAGGGTGGGAAGAGAAGTTCTAGGATTCATATCCGCACTGAGTTATGTGAAAGAATACTAGTACCCTTCACTGGAGAGAGGTCATATCTTCAGTGAAGGACAACAGCAATTCATTTTGCACCTCTGTGTCCTGATCCTCAAAGGAGACCTACAGGTTCACCCAGGAACTAAAAGGAATCCCTACAGAATACTAAAAACCAGATGCTGGACAGAGCTAGTGTTTGACTCAGGGCTGTTATTCCCAGTTGCACTGTTAACTGTTGGTTCTCTTTTTAGACCTGAAGAATAGAAGCTGTTCTGCTTGCTATCATTTCTTGCCTGTCTACTAGTCCAGCTCATACCCAGAGATAAAATATTCAGCAGCTGTGCATCAGGTAGACTCAGCTGAAATCCCTGCCAGACCCCTGTTAATGGCAGTCAGTACAGCTTCACTGGAAAAACCTTGTGGGTAGGAACTGAGGTGGATCCATGAAAATTAATAACTCCAATCCTAGACCATTGGAAGCTCTCAGATTATTCCAGATGGCCCCAGCTTTAATGTCTTTGGAGAGTAAAAGCTGATCTGTAAGGACCTAACTTAAGCCCATCAAAATGGCTTAGGCCTCGAAAGTGAGTAGATATACTAAGGTAGCCTCTATTGTACGGTGAATCTTTAGGAATTTTTAAGGAAGTTTGCTAGCACCACTAGCACTGGTCTCTAATTCCTCTTTCCATGTTTTTATTAACTATCTCCCGACAACACTGTATGACAGCATGGTACCTGCAATATCTTTCTTCTCCTTCATGATGAAACCTTTTTTGTGTCACCCTCGTCACAGTCTTGTGGACATCCAGACGCACACAGGGCCATCACAGCCTGAGAGCTGATGTCATGCTGTCTTATGCCTGGCATTTAGACGACAGTGATACTTCTTTTTCTTGTGCCTCACTTTTCTTGGCTTTTTCTTTTTTCTTTTTTCTTTCCCTTCTTTTCACTCTCTAATAGGGAAATGAGAAGCGAATACTGGATCAAAGGCAGGCTAGACTTCAATGCATCGGCTTAGTATTAGGCTGTAGCATGTATGTAGCCAGTCCTACCCAGCTATGACAGCTCTTGCTTTCCATATAAAATGTTCCCCATTGAGACAAGCCTTTCCTTTCTGCCTCCCCAGAGCTAATGGTACCCACACTGCTCTGTGGCTTGGCTTGGGAACAGCAGCGAGGGTTAAGAAATCTTTTCACAGTGTCTGAATCCTGAACTGCGAACTTTTCTGTGGGGCTTCCCTCAGTTTCTGCAGCCCCACGGCTACAGTAGACAATGTTGTCTGCTGTCTTCTTGCGTACAGATCTACTTTACAAGTAGGAGAGAAGAAAGTCTCTCCCTGAGTAAGTTCACCAGCCGCAGTGCTTTTGGACCGTTCTGGGGAGCGTAGGGGTGTGCGAGTAATGATGCCATACCGCTGCTGGGGTAAAATGTGGGCGTAGCTATTTCCCACTGCAAAACCTTCCTTTTTTGGAGGTGTCATGTGGGACAAAGTATGCACCCTTTTCCCTCCAAGGACTGCTCAATGTCTCATGCAAATTAATAAGAGAAAGGGTGAGCTGAGATCTTGTGCATCACCACTGGAGTGAGTGACACCTAGGCTCTCTTCATTTTGGGGGAATCCTCACCTACTTAACTTCTGTGGTTAGAAGAAACCATAGATGCCCAAAGGTAATGTGTCTCAAAGGTGTGTGGAATCAGCAGGGTGCTGTGCTTGAGGAGAGCTAGAGCAACAGGGAAATTGAAAGGACTGCTAGACAGACTGCTGAACACAAGGGCCTGGGTGCAGTCAGCAGCTCAGGAAATATGTATCCTGCTCAGTTCCAGAAGAGTGGAGGGTATAACAGGAGAAAGGACCATCTTACAAATGTCCTTCTCTACTATCCTCCCTATGTAACCCTGAGTGACCATTGGGAGAGAATATGGAATTACTTAGACTTTGTATCTGAACAAAACTTGTAATATATTTAGAGCTCCATCCTAAGTGTTTAACTTAAAATTCCAAAGATGATCGTGCTCATCTTTTGTCACAAGAAGGGCTAGATACTGTCTTATTAGGGTTATAATTATGGTGAGAAAAAAATCTTCATATTAAAACCCATAAGGATAGATTTGCATGTTTAGAGAGCCACTGGCAGGAGAGAAGCGGCTACATCTAGCACAGACTCTTCATTGCAGTGTTTGCAACCTGGTCCCTACCCAAGCAGGAGAGCTAGGTGAGTCTCCCCTTGGAGAAGTTTCTTGGGGATAGCATCTTGCAGCAATGTCAATACCTAGGAAAACAGTTAACTGTTTTTACCCAATGTGAAATATTTAGTAAGAGAAAGATCTTGTGGTGTTCACACAATGTGAATGGGCCCTGCCATTTGCATAGGCACTTTGCTTACAAGTGTCTGACTGGAGGTAAAATGACAGAAAGTATTTTAGAGAGACATTTAGTGGCCTGTATCAAAGGAACTAAAGAGCTTTTTGGAGAAATAGCTATATCTTAAGCTGCACCTTTTTGTGGTAGCCTGAGAAGGGTGAAGAGCTGGAAGAAGAGAGGACATGCTTTTCTCCCTACTTCTTGAGATCACCTCTGAGTTCACAGCCAACTGTGTAGGGCATATGGAGAAATGCTGGTGCGGTTAGCCGGAACAGGTCACCCAGGACCATAATCAGTCTGGTTCTGAATATCTGCAAGGATGGAGACTCCACAACGTCTCTGGGCAACCTGTTACAATGTTAAACCACACTCACAATAAGTGTTTTCTTGTGTTCAAGTGGAATTTCCTGTGTTTCAGTTTGTTCCCGTTGCCTCTTGTCCTTTCACTGGGCGCCACTGAAAAGAGTCTGACCCCATCCTCTTTATACCTTCCCTTAAGATATTTAAACCCACTGATAAGATCCCCCTTCAGTCTTCTCTTCTCCAGGCTCAACAGGCCCAGCTCTCTCTGCCTTTCCTTGTATGACAAATGCTCCAGTCCTTTAACCATCTTTGCAGGCCTCCGCTGGACTCTCTCCAGGAGTGCCATGTCTCTTTTGTACTGGGGAGCCCAGAACTGGACACAGTACTCCAGGGGAGGCCTCATGAGGGCTGAGGAGAGGGGCAGGATCACCTCCCTCTACCTTCTGGCAACACTCTTCCTAAGGTACCCCAGGATCCCATTGGCCTTCTTTAAAATGATGATACATTGCTGGCACATGTTCAACTTGTTGTCCACCAGGACCCCCAAGTCCTTCTCTGCAGAGCTGCTTTCCAGCAGGTCAGCCCCCAGCCTGTCCTGGTGCATGAGGTTATTCCTCCCGAGGTGAAGGACTTTGTGTCTGCCTTTGTTGAACTTCAGGAGCTTCCTCTCTGATCATTTCTCCAGCCTGTTGAGGTGCCTCTGATTGGCAGCACAACTACTTGGTGTATCAGCTCCTCCTTCCAGTTTTGTATCATTCGTGAACTTGCTGAGGATGCATTCAGTCCCACCCTTCAGGTCGTTAATGAAGATGTGAAACAGTATTGGATGTAGCATTGACCCCTAGGGGGCACCACTAGTGACCGGCCTCCAGGTGGACTTCGAGTGTCTGGTCAAAACCCTGTTAAGCCTGGCCGATTAGCCAGTTTTCCATCCACCTCAGTGACCACTTTTCTTAACCAGTCCCACTGAGATAGATAGCCCAAACAAAATGCAGTAAGTTTACGGCAACAGTCACTTGGAGGAGCTCTGTCTTATGCCCAGAGTGGATCCTTACTACAGGAGAACTGGCAGGCTCTACGTAAATTCTTGGTTCCTGTGACTGGAAGCTGCCATGTCCCTCACGAACAGCTGTGCTCCCCAGGGACAGGTCGCTTGGGAATTTCACAGAAGAGGGCTCAAAAATGAGGAGGAGTGTATGGGAAATATGGGGGGATTGCTTTCCTTCATCCAGGCAAAGGTTTGTCTTTCCTATTTTTCAACTGTTAGACTCAGAACAAGATATACAGTAAGCAAGCAGCTTTCCAGTGCAAGCTGTCCATGCTTAAAATCTGCAGAAGTCGTCTCCACAAAAATCCTGGGATAACTTCACCTTTGCTGAGCAGTTTGTAGCTGTATTAATAAAGAACCTACTCCTGCAGGGGATATCCCACCCACCAAATCAAAATCCATACTGGCGAAGCTGGAAGAACTGGGACTGGGTTATGAACCCTGCTGTCATTTTAAATCCAGCCAGTTGATGGCTGTGTCGTGTAGGAAATGAACTCTCACGCTTATCAAAGCCAGCAGTGGCGGTCTGAACTGCAACTCCATCAGTGCTGGGGAACCCTCTAGTTTGGACCCCCAAGTGCCTCAGAGTCAACCTCAAAAGAGTATCTGAGAGACTATGGCTTGATTCCAAGGGGGTCACAGGATGAAACCTGGTTGGGAAGGGTAAAGGGGGATGAGTGGACTGACAGCAGTGTTTGGGAGAAGAAGCATCAACAGTGGATCGAGAAATCATCTACATTGGGAAGAGTGGTTGAGATGAATATTAAAAGGACAGATGTCAGTAATCCCTGGATTTGTTACCGAATTAAAAAACATTATCATTTACACTTATCTTCACTATAGCCAGAAGAGGCCAATATACACCACCAGTTCCTCTGTTTCCCACAGCTACTCAGGAAAGTTTTCTTGGAACATTTTCCTTATCTTGCCATGACTCAAAAAAAGGTGTGAGTTTTACTGAAAAAGAGTACTCAGAAACAATCCTCCTCCTCCTTAAAAGACAGTATTTTGCTAATACTTCCAACTATTTTTTTTTGGAGCGATGCAACTAGAATTTAGCATCCCTTTTCCCAAAATAAATATATTCGAGTTGATCTAAGGGTGCTTTTAGTGGTTTTAAGGGGCTGATTGGAGAAAGAAACCCTTCATTTTTATTTTATCAAGACTTTTTGTTAGTCTAATTTTTAATGTTGAGCCTGGATTTTATTTTATGGAATATTTCAATTTTGTTTCCTTCTATCCACCCTCCTTATTAACTCTTAATCTTGGAATGGAAATCATTTTCAAATTGCAAAATTTCATACAATCTGGAAAGTCTTATTTATCTTACTGCAGTTTAGTCCTAAAGACCTATACTGATCAACAGCAGGTTCCTCTTACATGAATTCCAGGAATGACTCCCTAAACTTGCACCGATAGTATAGTGGCTCTTTCCTATACCTCTTGTTCCTAGAGACATGATGCTATTTATTAGTGTAGATTTCACAAGTACTATTCTGCTTGTTCCGTAGCCAGACTGAACTTCTCCAGAGCATGCAATAAGGCGTATATTACCAGCACTCATTTCACTTCGGTTTCCTTCCTGTATCTCACCGGCCCACACTTGGCCGTCTTGCATCATACAGATCCTAGAAAGCGATGAAGAGCCTTGTTTCCATTACCATCCAAAGAATCTAGGAACCTAAAATGTTTTTTTTAATCTTATTTTTGTTTCTTCTAAAAACCTCATTTATTTTGGAAGTGTGTTTTTAGATGTTGTTGTATTACAGTTCCTGAGCCTCAGCAAATGTGGTTTGTCTCACCTAACTGTAGACACCAAAATGTCCAGGTGTGTAGTTAAAATCATCACCTAATTGTCCTTAATAATCAGTGGCAGGAGAAAAATATCTTTAGCAGGTGACTCACTCTCTCCTTAATGCCAATGTCCAAGACAGTCGGGATAAATCATACGAATCAATGTCTGAGACAGACGAGAGGAGCTGACCTCCTGCAGGTGCCTCTTTCCACTGCCTGAAAATTAACTTAGAAGAGGCTTAACTTTTTAAATTGTGGAAATAAATCTTTCCCAAGAAACGCATTTAAAAATATTGAGGTTGTTGCACTCATCAAAGCTGATGCTACCTTTTAAGAGCTGGGTCTAAATTTTAGGGTGTTCAGACAGGAGGGCATTTCTCCAAAGCCCCCTGGTATCTTTAGTGCCAAAGGTGATCATTTTGCAGTGCACTAGATGCGATGCACTGTCGACAAAACAGCGTGTCGACAAAACAGCAGGAAGCCAAGCATTTGCTGCACAACCAGCTCACTGTCTTTCTTCCCCCGTCCACAGAGAAGATGTGAAGTTATCACGGATTTAAGCCTAGAAGTGTCTTCTCCAGATAATAATTAACATCTCTCAGCAAATTTTCTCTCAGTTATTCTGGCACACTCCAGCAACCGTCAAAACTGAAAGATGCTGTGAGTGTGTATCCATATATATCTATATAAATCAACATATTATGGAATATATATTATTGAATGCATATGCATATTTATATAGTGATTCCTAAATCCATTTTTCTTTATATTGCAATTTTCATTTTAGCAATAAAAATGCTGTGTGATGGATGTGGGGCTCTTTGCATCCAAAAGCTCAATATGTATCTCTCAGTATCAATAATACCAGCCATAAAATACATCTCCATAAAATACAGTCATTACTTATGACTAGACTAAATTAGCAAAGTGCATTCAGCTACCTATGAAAAGGAGTTAAAAGGAGTTAACCGCACATTTGGCTCCTTTTTTTTCCCGTCTCTCACATTGCCTTGGCAAAAGGACATGCATTTGATTTCTCATTGATCTATATATTGCCTAGCAATAATTGATTGGTAACTTACAGTGAGCAGAATAAGAATGACAGACGGAAAGACTAGTCCCCACTCAGGAGTCCCCAGCCACAGAGCCTGCTAGTAGAGGAGCTCTGCCCTTTGCGGGGAAGACTCATTTGCTAAGGAACATCCCATATAGCCTAGAAATGCTGTAATTACTTTCTTTTCACCATTTATAAATCCTGTAAGAATATGGGAAACCTCACTAAACTCCTGCAGTGGGAATCACTGGCCAAATGAAGAAAAGTCCTAAGCTCAGTGCAGTGTCGCCTCTGTGGGAGTGGACAGATGATTTCAAGTGACTGAGCTATTTTAATCATGGAACTGCTTCTTAACATGTGTATGTGTGTCCCTGGCCCTTGGTAACGGCAAGTCAAATCCCTGAGCTTTACCTGTCTTCTTGGCGGAGGCCAGCCTAGTGGAGCTGAGAAGGACCCATGATATATTAAGCCATGATAACCCAAGCGCTGCCAGTTGCCTGTACACAGTGTCTCTTTTTCTGCTTGTATCTTTGTGGTTCATGAACAGCTTCGTCAGATCAAGTTTAAAATGTCAGAGGACATGCTGGCACCAAGGGGAAGAGCCCTACTTGAGCTAGGTGGAAATGAGGTAAACAGAAAAGCCACGCTTCCTCTACCGTTTCCTCCGCTTGCAACTGGATTTTCCATGGGGTTAAGGGAAGTGAGGAAAGTTAGGGGGCTGGACCCCCCCCCATACCCATGCTTCCCAGTGAAATCATACTCTGAACCAGGCAGCGGGACAGTGGCCAAGAACCTCCCATGACTCATTCCTGGAGCCATCCCTGCTCTGGACACAAGAAAGTCACACTGCCACGGGTAACCCTGTTTCATGCACCTGGAAAGCAAATACTCAAGAAATACGAATAAACAGACCTGTCAAACAGACTGGAATATTTCCAGGGAAAGAGCAGGAACTGCGAGGAGGGTAACTCCTTGGGATCATCCTAGCATAGCAAGGCAGAGGGTCTTTCTGCACACAAAACAGATATTGGATTCATTTCCCAGGCTCATAAACAAGCTGACAACAGAGGACCACGTTGAGAGAAGCTGAAGCTAGTACTTCTGTTCACATGCTCTTCATGGGCTCTGATCCTCCTGGTAGATGCCTTGACAAGTCTATGTGCAGGTTCCTGTGTCAGCTCTGCCACACCATCAACCATCACTTCCAACACCGCATTATACCAAGACCATGGATGGGATCTATCCAGGACGAAACAGCTGCTGTCTGTTATTGAGCCTTGTATTTCTTTTCATGGCTCATTACAATAAGTTACATTGGAACTATAGCTAATTACTATTGCCACAGTAATTTACAGTGGATGCCATCAGTGTCTGTACATCATGGAGACGGCATAATGACATGTTGTCTTTCCTAATTATATCAGCCAAATAATTCCCACTAAGTATTGTAATAGTATTTTAATTAACACTATTATCCCCATATCTCTCACAAAGCTTAAAACTCTGGAGCTGGCAGACTACTTCTTTTCTTTCCCTTTGTACCTTTGGGAAAGTTGAGCTTGACGCAAATCTGTCGGCCATGGATCCTCTCACGCTGTTTAGTGAGCGAGAGAGCTGAGTCTGAGTCCCACCTTTGCCAAGGACATAGCCATGGGCAAGTCGCTTTGTGTCTCTCTGCCTCTGTGAAAAGGAATGAGTATGTTTAGCTTCAGTCTGGCTTGTCTTCTGAGGATGTAGTTTCCAAGCATGCCTAACCTGAGAGAGTGAGGCTCTTGTGAATAGGACTTAGGCAGTAAACTCTCTTTTGTGCTCCAAGTCCAAATTCACCCCATGTAGGTGCTTAAATCAGGAATTAGCCCAGTTGCATAGGCTATTTTGGCAGCTAAAGGGAAAGAGGAAAACTTCTTTGGAGGTGCTGGTTAACGCTTAAATGTGCTGGTTTCTCTTCACTGAATAGGCTCTAAATTGATGCAATGACTCAGTTAAGTGCCTAAAGTTAGGCGGGATCAGAGTGGAACTCACAATGGCTTGTGAACCATGGTGCTGCATCCCAGTACCCATCCAAATGTGCACTTTTAGCCCACAATATAGGCAGACAGTATGTGTGTTCTTCTCCTGGGAACCCTGCTAAATTGGTGTTCAGACCTGCTTGGCTGCTTTTCAAGGCAGGAACTGTAATTGGACTTTCAGACTTGGATTATCGCTATTTGACTTTTCGATGCAAGTCAGAAGTAACTGCCCTGACATCAAAAGCAGAAGGGAACACGGTGCCTAACATAATGCAACGCTCTGTATATTGAGCACTGTGGCTGCTGTGACTCAGATCGTGGTAATGTACTCACAGAGTGACAGGGAACAGCAAGCTACAGGAGTTTGGTTTTTCACAACTTCTCAAGTGTCTGCTTCATAAAAAGGTGGTAATAATTTTGTCATGTTGTGAGCACTGCAAGATGTGCAGGGGACTGTTTGCATTCAGCGAGCTTGTACTCTGGGTACTGAGTCCCCCCGTGGCTCGTTATGGGGAGAGGAGAGTCCTGGGCTGGCTTTCTGTGGCCCTCCCCATGCAAGGATCTGAAATGAAGCTCTGTTGTCATCCCTGTGAAGTAAGGCAATGCATATTGCGAGAAATGGAGGTAGAGCTGAAGGAAGGATGAACTGAGAGGGGTAGGGCAATGATAGCAACAGATCTGGGACAAGGCCATGCGCTCATGCCTTGCTGTCAGAGTTGCCATCATGGGGGTCACTCCTTGACTGAACGTGCAGGTTGTCCACTGCTCGCAGACCAGAACAACCAGCCGTGTGGGACGTGGAGAACTGCAGAGCAGATGGAAACCAAAACTGTGCGAGGCACGTGTCTGTGTGTGAGGTGCTAACAGGACATCTCACGCTTAGTGCAGAGGCCATAGCAAGACCAATGTTTTCTAGGGCTCCTTTCCACTCTTGTTCTGAGGTGACAAGGATGAGTGCAGCACGCTAAAACCTGGGCAGATACTAAAGATGCATCACTGCGACAGTCAGTGCTAAGACACAGGCACCGCTGGCTTAGCTCAGAAAAAGCCAGTTTGGATGTTGGCAGCTATCTCTAACCCTGCCAGGATGGTAACATGAAAAAGTTAGTATTTCAAGAACTTCTTGGTAATTAAATATCCAGGATGCCTAGTACGACACGAATTGGTACCTGTGGTTCCAGATTTTGCCAATATCTTTCTCGTGACCTGTGCAAAGCTGTTTTGTAATAGCTGAATATTCGACACCTAAAAAGTTGTATAAAGTCCTACTTCAGAAGTTTGCCCAGCCTGTATCACTATCAGATTAAAAAAGAATTGGGCCTTTTTGTATAAGGGAAATTCGTATGAGGGAACCCCCTCCCATCCCCCATTCGGAAACTACCTGGAAGCAAACTAGAGAGTGATAAAATTTCCTACAAAATGAAATGTAAGGCCAAAAACTCAGGTTAATTGAAATGTTTCATTTAATTAAAGCAGAGATATGTTGTTCTGATTTTTACTTTTTAATTATATTCTGTAAGATTTACCAGAATATACAGTCAGAGGGATGAAATAAATGGGAACAAAAGTCATTTGGAAATGAAAATTCAAAATGTTATATGCCGAAAAGGTCAGAGAGGAAGTTTCATCTATATTGGAACACTGTGCTCTGTTTTCTTTTTCCAAGAGATATTTAATCAAAATCCACAAAATGTTCCTCCATCAACGAATCAGCAGGACGTTTCTAACCAATCTACTTAACATGTTCCACTTCCACATATCAACACCTGCGCTATAATCATGCCACAGAAGGAGACAACTACTCATCTCTGACCGGAGGGCAGAGTCTGAGCTTTTGTATTGAGGACACTGCTAAGCCAGGGTAATAATAATAAAAAAAAGCTGATTTGGCCACTTAAACCTGCTAATGCATATTGGTTTGTCTACAATAGGTTTTACCCTGAGTTAACAGACTTCTTACATTGTCCAGATGTGCTCTTCAAAGGGTTATGTGACAAGATGCTGGAAAACATCTCCCAAGTCGTAACTGATTCAGATGGCAGCAACAGTGGGAAGTTTTGCACAATTTCCTTTGTGCACAAGGGCTTTGATTGCAATGTGTGACTTCCATGCTAATGCAGTGTTAACCCGCAAAGTTTAATTTGGTAAGTAATCTGCAGAAGAATGTAATTACTGAGACTAGTATTTACCCAGTGAGACCTACAGCCCTCTTGCAAACCCATCACAGAACGAGAGGACCTGCACATCCTGGGGTTTCAGTCTGCAGCCAGTCATTCAAGCTGCTGGACTCAGCAATGGTCTTTTCTGCGTGCTGGGAGACATAGAGGAGCGATTTGTACCATGCTTGCTCATAGCCTTGCGGCTATTAGACATGAATGTAGCCAAGAAATATGGCCTCTGTGAGTCATCGGTGAGCTTCCTAAAACATCGATTCCCTCAACAACCTGCAAAGGGCATTGCCGCAACCAAGAATTTTAGAATGAATGCAAACCAGCGCAGTTCTTCCAGACTCTCTTTCACACCCCAAAAGCTCTAACGCTTTTCTCCGTGGGCTTAAGGGTGCTTCAAATCATGCAGAATTCTTGCAGCTCTTCAAAAACAGCATGGGCAATCACAGACATTATGCTGCAGTTGAAAGAATACATAACGGAAAGTCTTGCAAATTGCTCAACAAAATTGTTGCCTTCCTTTTGCTTTTATATCACATTAATTCAAAGTCTTGCCAGGATGAATTTAATCTCATTATTTTAATTTTTGTAGTTCAGGAGCTGGCAAAACAGATTGCTGAGGTCACTGAAAGACTCTAGGAAAGCACAGAATACACCTTAAAGGCAAACAATGTGACTTGGCTTTAGAAAAGGAAAGAGACTCCATGGCTGAATGGTCATGCTTGCAGGTATCACAAACTGCAAGCCAGCTCAGCTTTATCCAGTTCAGTCTGGAAAACTGCTACAGGCAGAACTGCAGGCTGAAGGATCAGAAATGCTTCCTAACTTTTCAACGGCCGAGACACACAAGCCAGTTCCAGAAGAGCGCCCTAGGATAGGCCAAGTTGGGCTAAGGAGGCCTTTGTTCTTCATGGACAGGTTTAACAAAGGGTTAATTAAATTGGCTTGGACCCCACTTTTCCAGATATTGAAGTCTTTGGTTAAATGGACAACAATCTTCACATACCTCGTATCACCATGATTACCAAAAAGATGGTATAGCAATGAGGATCTTTCAGTAACCCAAAATACGATGTTATGTTACTTGTAAGTTTAGTGGTGTTCAGTCCTAGGCCCTGCTGAGCTGGAGGAGTATATGGTTCCCTCACCCACATGGGTAAGTCCCAGAGAGGATGCCTGTCTGCAGCCTGGCTACTTCATGTCTTCTCACGCCACTCAGCGCTTAATCCTTGCTTGTTTCCCCCCCCAGCCACTCAGGGGGTCCATGGGATCGGAGCTGCAGCACAGCTGCTTGGTGGTTGCAGAAGGAGGTTTCCCTCCGGCTGACGAGGAGCTTCGTTGCACTTACCTCTGGCAGGAACAGGTTGCAAATGAAAGGTCTCACCAAGTGACCAAGGTCTGGAAAGATGAAGGAGTGGGTGGGATATGTGAGGACGGTGGAGAAAAAAAGATGCAGTGGCCGAATGAGGGAATGGGAAAGAATGAGAAAATAACAGTGAAGGAAGGAGGATGGAGAAAAAGATTCGGAGACTACAAAAGAGGAGGCCAAGGGGGGAAAAAAGGGAATAAGCAGTCAGTACAGGTGAAAGCAAACCAAATTGAGGGGAACAAACAGGCCAAATGAGGGAAAAAAGTTTGAGTCGGTCTAAAGTGTTTTCTTCCATTCCAAAATTGTTGCTGTGTTTCACAGTGGGGCTTTTTAACCCATCTACTTAACCTCACCATCTTTTTTTCAGAGTAACATTTAAATGACCAAAATAATTTGAATTCAAAAAAAACGCAGAGATTTGAAAGGCATTGAAAGTATGCAAGCAGAATGTTTCAGCATTTCCAGAATAAAAATTTCCCTTTACAGTATGTTGCAATACATCAAAGTAGTTGTCCCTGACTTTCATCCCTCTTTATTTTCTTTCATTGCTTTTGTGGATGAAATTATTCATCCACTTAGGCCTAATTTCACAATTAACTGTGGCCATCCGAGCATCATTTTTTTTTCCAACAATTTTGTATTATTTATCAAACAATTAATATTAATGCCACTAAAGCCAAAGGTTTATCCAAAGGGCTAAGAGGAGGGATGGATCTAGTCCTGGTTTAGCAGGGAGCAATGAGAGGGTTGCAAAACTGCTCTGTCAGGACAATGTCACCTGACGCTGGGGTATGTATCACATTGGCTGGTGTTAGTTGCAGGGCAGAGTGAAAACTGTGCTTGGTAAAACTCCTGAACAGATACAATAGTGTGATAAAGGAGCTGTAACTAGACTCAACGGCTGCGTCAACGCTGGCTAAGTAAGCAGGGCCGAGGCACAGGATGAAGGAACGATCCATGTTCCTCCACAACGTTCAAGATGCTTCCTGGCATAGATTTCGTCTGGGTCTGATAGCACTCCCTTGAAAAATATCTAAATGCAGTTCAGGAGTTAACACAAGCTGGAAACCTTTCCTAAGAGACATTTGGATGAATCCACTGTGCTTGTGGGGTAAAAGCTAGAGGAGTGGAGTCAGGCTGTGCTATACCTGCTGGACTTGTGGCCAGAGAACAGTACCAGACCATTTAATTTGCTAGTGCAGACACAGGCAAGGGGACACAGCTGAAAGCAGGCATCCTTCTGAGAGACCATGCGCTTTTCTGCCTGAGGGATGTTTCTTCTGGCTGCATCTGCACTTAGCCCAGACGGTGCATTTGGACCACATCCTTCCCTCCTCCCTGTGCCCTGCTTTCCTTCAGCAGGGAGGCTGGGGAGGCGGAGTCATTAGGGGTCTCCTGGGATGGACAACCGGGCATGAGGGCATCTGCCCCACAGCGTAGACTGGTAAAGATGCATGTCGAAACATATTCTCTGGAGAGGCTTTTAGTGTGAGACTGGCAAAATGAACATATTTGGAGGGATCCAGGGTTTGCACTTCATACTCCAAGCGTTGCTACTGCAGAGGGGGATGAGCAGAAGAGTGCCTGCTTTGAAGAATCCCTGTACAGTTTCTAGTATGATTCTGTTTGGCCTTTACTTTAACGCTATCGTGTCCAAATAAGTGATTTTTTTTTTTTCTGCTAGTCCCTGGAGTTGTTGTAGAATATGAGTTTTGCCATTATTACCTTTTCAATCTCTTGGGGGGAGCTTGGGCACAGGACAGCATACAGTAGGTTGAATCCTCACTGAGAGTGAAGTGTCAACCTCAGCTATGCCAATTTATATCCTCTGAAGAGCTGTTTCAGGAACCTTGATACCATCTGGACTGTGCCAAGTTTGCAGAGTTAGCAGTCTACGCATTTGACTGTTGTCCATCCCAGATGACCTGCAGATTTGAAATACCTCATCAGGCACCACACAGAAGATTAATATAACTTCTCTGCCTATTCACTGCCCTTTAGTTGCCTTTTAGTTTTTTATTGGCTACTTCCTTGTCATTCTCACAAAGAAGATAGAAAAGGAGTGACTCCTTAAGGAAGGCTGTGGGGCAAAAGGTTGCACGCTGTTCAAGTGTTTCCTTTCACCTGAACATTGTCCCCATATGAAGCTGTTTCCTGAGACCTTAATGATCAACACAGATGGCCCAGTCTTCCCCAAAAAGATCAGAAGAATATACGGTCTTTGCATCCGTCGCTGTTCATGGTGCCCCAAGCTGGGAGGAGAAGAAATTCATGATGTGTCACCTCTCCCAGTACGGAAGAGGTGCCAAATGCCTGCTCCTCTGCTTGAGGATGGGTGGGGCGGTATTGGCAGTGTTGCTGCCACTGTCACGTCTGGCCGGTTTGGGCACATGACCTAGGCATGTCTATGCCATCTGGAAATGCATCTGCCTCAGCGCCTAAGTTAGATCACAAAGAGAAAATCTGTATCAAAATGAAGGAGCAAAAGTCCCATGCCTGCTATTGTTAAGGCTGCCATAAGGATCCCGTGAAAGCTTCAGCAAGACACAAATATGTGGGAGGGTTTGTATAGCAGCGCTGTCAGGGACTTAACTGATATGAAAGTGTGACTTGGAAGTTTTTAAAAATATTGACCAAGCATGTTGACATGCCCTTATTCATAATTAAATATGACTTAATGAATCTTTGTTTAATTCTCTACCAGGCTCAACTGGAATGACTTGAATTTAACCCACATCATTTATGAATATGAGGCGGTAGTTGCACGGAGCAGCAAAATGAAGCATAGGTCCCAGGCTAGAATCTATCTGAACTGGGTGCTAACTGAAAGCCAGACCAGGTGGAGCCACAGAAAAAGCTGTGCTCGGTATTCCCAAGGTCTGGACTGTTGTGATAGCAACCAGACTCAAGCAGAAATGCTTGGCTGCTGGAGGAAATGCATAATGATTATTTGCAATGGATGGAGTGCCCTGGTTAACTGGATTACCTTCACAGAAACGGTGAGAAAAGTGCTGCACAGTGGAGTCATGTATCTTCATTAATCCGCCTGAAAAGTTCATTTGGATTTTCTTGAATTTCCCTGTGTGTATTTTCTAAGCAAAAAAATGCCTGATGCCACATAGGACTAACTCTTAGGGAACCATTCTGCAACATTTAAGTCCCAAAAGGATAAAACCAATGCAGAGCCACTGAAATCTGCACCATTTGTTGCGGTATTTTTAAATAATTCACCTAGAAGTAAAAATGATTAATAGATGGCTTAATACATACTTGGCCAGTTATTCTATAATCAAATTTGTTGCTTATAACCACGGAGAATAATTGAACACACTTGTTATTCATGTGTTTATAATATTGTCCATTGTTGTAATTGGGGCACTACAGTACTCAGCTAAAGTGATGTTTTTAAATATGCTGTGTTCACATTGGTAAAATGGAAATGTTGACATCAAGCCCTAGCAGATTGTGCTAGTTAGCAATTAAGTAAACAATCTGCATGTCTTGCTGTTGCCCAGTTCTTGCACAGAGATGTAAGAAATGCCTTACTGGGTCAGACCACTAGTTCTTCTAAGAAAGCGTTTCCTTTCCCACAATGAAATTGGGAATCAGTGGGTAGGACCTGCCATTTAGGGGAGGTGAAAGAGCCTGGCCACTTTCTGCAGTCCATTCCCTCAGTGCTTCCCCTGCATCAATGGCTGTTGCATTAGGGATGCTAAAGAGGACATCTCTACGAATAACTTCTACAGCCTGTTTTGGAAAACTATTGCCCTTGAATCTGTATAATCCCTTTTTGACTGAGCTTGTCTGACTCCAGTGCCTCATATGGTAGCAGGTCCTATAAACAGTCTGCTGGATAAACAAGTATTTTCTTCTGTTTTATCTGACGTTCTACTAATTTCATTGAACAACAGTTCCCCTTTCACTTTATCTGCCACCTTCACGACTCCGTAAACATCAGTTTTATTCTTCACCTGCCAGCTTTCTACTCTCTAAGCAGAAGAGGCTCTCCAGTCTTATTAGTCTCTCCTCTAACCTCTCCTCTCCTCTCCTCCACCCTCTTGATTAGCTTGGATGCCTTTATCTGGACCTTCTCTTATCTCCACCAAGGCTTTCTTGAGAGGGAGAAATCAGAACTGCACAGATTACTCAGGATGTGAGTGCATCAAAATTTTATGCACCAGCAAAGTGCCTCCCTCTGTTTTGTTCTCAAAAACCTTCTTGATGATGACCACCATTTTGTTGGCTTTTCTTGCTGCTGCTGCATACCGAGCCAGTGATTTCAGAGAGCTCTCAGTGATGACTCCAGGATATCTTTCCTCAGTTTTAACTGCTAATTTGAGTGCAGCAATATGTAGGTATCATTTGGATTGCTTTTCCCTAGGAATATTACATTTATTTGCACTGATGCTCATCTGCTACTTTTCTGCCCACTCATATAGTACTGCGAGATCCTTCTGGAGCTCATCACCATTACCATGGCATTTAACAATCCAAAAGATGTTAGTTCCATCTGAAAAAATGGAAAATTCACTGTTCTCTCCATTCTCTAGGTCATCAACGGAAATGGTGAAAACAATTTGTTCCAGCAGTGATTCGTGTGGGACCCTACTCTTCTGCTCCTAATGATTGACTATTCAGCCCTGCTTTACCTTTTAAGCAGATTTCAGTCCGCGCAATTATATTCTCTCCAATCCTGTGGCACCTTGTATTCTCACCAGTCTGCAGCCTCCAAGACTGTCTACAGGGAGTCTACTGTCTCGTATCCCATCTTTTGTAGATGTGTCTCATACTGGCCATTTCAGTCCCTGAGAGCAGTAGCCATTTGCAGTGAGAGGTTATACACCTTGGCCAAAATTTCACAGATGAGTACCTTCAAGCCCCTAGTCCAAGTGACATTTTAACACTGAACTGACATACTTAATGCACATGTGTCAGAAGGTAACCCGCTATCACAGGCAAGAAAGCGGGATGGATACAGCTCTTTTTCACAATCATCTGCCTATTCTGTGAGCTGGTCGGCAAACCTGAATGCCATGGGTCATCTTGGCGCTAAGCTGAATATCAGCACATCGAATCTTTGGGAGACACTCATAAAAATATTTATAAATTCATTCAGAGTGAATACTGGAGATTTTTTTTTTCTTTTTCATGCATAATTCCAAATTAAAAAGAGTTTTAGAGGGATGGAAATCTTTATAGAATTAGGTTGAATTTAGCAAAGAGTTTTAGTCAAAAATTGCAAAACAGCAACGTGGGAATATTTTTTTTTAAATGTCAGTGTGTTTTCTTTTGACATTTTCTAAATGAAATGTTTCATTTCGGAAATGCCAAACCCCTTTATTTTGACATTTTCTAAGTTGAACCTTTTCACCCTTAATTTCAAAGAACATTTTTTTGTTTAAAAAATTGACCTCCATATAGAATAAATGGTTGATCTTTACATAGTTTAAATAGGTTGAAAACAATCCAAAGACTTCATTCTGAGTCAAAAGGAGTAGTTCAGATTTACCAGGTGCGCTATTTTACTTTTTTTTTTTTATTGTTGTTTTCCAAAGACTTCATTCTGAGTCAATAGAAGCAGTTTAGAATTACCTGGTGCACTGTTTCACTGGGTTTTTTTTTGTTTTTGTTGTTGTTGTTGTTGTTTTTTCCCCTGGAAGAGAGCAGCAGTGATGAAGGGGTAATGTTTTTTTTCCGTACTGATTTTTGGTTCAGTTCTCAAATTAAACACATTAATTGCTCCATTCCACCTGCAATATAAAGGCAGCAGGGTTCAAGATAAATATGTCTGGAAATCTAAAGGGTTCAGATCCTCAGGGAATGTAAGATGACATAACACGGCTGAGATGGCTAAGAGAAGGAAGTAACGCAAAAGCCTCTTTAGGGGGTCCTTATGGCTCCAGACAGCTGTGCATCATTTAGACAAAAGCCAGGGCTGGCTGGAGGAGCTGTCAGGATCGTCGCTCCTCACCCACACCCTTTTCCAGGCCTGCGTCAGGGCAGATGAACTGCTGACAGCTGAAGTTACTCCCATTGTGAAGCCAGCTCTCCCTCATAGCTTTTCTTTTCTTGTCATTCATACGATAATTCCACATGAGGAGAAATGTGGGGAATAATTAGCTATTGAGGTGCTCAGGCAACAATAACCATTCCTGCTGCATCATCTCTGTGATGCTGAACTTCCTCTTCCTCTGCTCCTAGCACAGCTCAGTGCAGAGTGGGCTGGCTAGTAATTGGCATTGTCTGTTTTATTATATTTTAATAATCGAATGCCTCCTACTCCCACCTGACTCACTCCCAACAGCAACGCTCCATTTCCGGGGGGATGGACCCTGACGTCACGGCTTCTCCACTGCGATGACTCAGGCGAGAGGAAGAGCTGGCACGGGACTGAATTGCTTCTGTTTACCTCCACTTAAGGGACAAAATATCTAAGGAATTGCTGAAAGACACAGTAACAGAAATGTCTGAGTCATAGAAATGTGGTCTGCTTAGATGTTTTGCTAAAAAGCATGAGCCTTTCGAAGCGGGAGCTATCTCTAGGAATTGCTGATGCAATAACTTCCCATGATGCCTCCAGAAGGAAAGAAGCACAGCAGTTGCAAAGGGAACCAAACCAGCAAAAACCAGGGCAGGATTTACGTCACTCAACTTTGGGTATCCCCATGTGTGTCCTACTGAGCAAGTCACTCAGGGCTCTCTGTATTAATAATCTCTGGAGAGAAAGTCAATAGAGCATAGGACGTGTTTTGTCCAACCCAAAGCAGGTGCTGAATGGAGACTATGCTCCAAATTCCCGTGACCTCACTGACTTGCTCTCCACAGACTGAGAAGGAAGCCTGTGGTGACTTATTCGAGATGGAAGCACCTTCATCAGAAACAAGAGCCCTTAGGGTTTAGCACAAACGTGGATTCTGTGATATCAAATTAGGCTTGTGCTCACCTTTGTGAAGGTATGACCACCCAACACCTCCCTATTTCCTCCTTTCTTCTAGGCTCACACTTTAATGAAACTTAAAATGAACAGGGAAGACAGAGAAAACTGTATACAAAAAAGTAAACACATTTGACGGCTGATCGTAAGTAGTTTGAGGTTAGTGTCCTTAAGACTTCAGGCAAAAACAAGCAGACAGGGTAAAGTTTCTTTTGAAGTTTCTGATATTGTTTAGATTTAAATTAGGAAATAGTTCTTTTTTTTTTTTTTTAAGGGGATACATTTTTAAAACTATAGAATTTAAAGTTATGATATGAATTTTGCTTTAAATATGTAATCGTTCCCTGTCTTTCCCCTTTAAAAATGAAGGGGAATGGAAGAAGTAGCATTGTCAAGATAGAATAAAGAAATACTTTAATCCCACTCTCATTTTCTTTCATTTCCATGGCAAAAAGGTAGGTAGCATGCAGTTAAAAAGAGAGAAAATGACCCTCTCAAACAGAGGTGAAGGTGTACATCATTTTGATGTAAAATTTTGATGTAAAACTCTTCTTTATTAAGTTGCTAGTCAAATGTTTTTCAGAACAAAATGGAAAATGTCACCTAAATAAAAGTGATTTATCCGAATGTTTACAAATTGATGCAGCTGTTTTTTCTTCAGTGATAAAAAATCCATTCCAACATTTCCTGTTAGTAGGAGTAATAATAAGAGTAAACCTTCTTGAAGTTTAGGAGAGGAAGTGGGATAGTCTACTTCGGAGAAGACTTTATACGTTAAAGGAGGAATTGAGAAGCATTGCTCAAATTAAACTATCTGCAAAGCATGTTTGCTTTTCCTACTCTGCTGACAAAATAAAGCTTATTAAGAACCTAGAAAAAGATAATATGAAATATATATTTTACCCTGTTTTCTTCTGGCGGGTGGAAAGGAAGGAAGCAGCTAAAACCAGTAAAGATGCTGATTCAGTCAAGGAGAGGGTTTATCATTAAATGCATCACTAATAATATGCTGTGGTGATCTACTCCTTTGTAATATTTTCCTGTGCTGCAGATTTGTGTAGTTTCTGAGGAACAAATGTTAGACTATTAAATCTTCCTAGTGATAAAGCTGGTTTAAGCCAGCCGACATAGAATGAGACATTCTTCACCCAGGCATGTGGGCGATCCTAGAAGCACAGTGCTATGACACTGTATTTCCCGTCCTAAAGAAAACAACTCTGAAGCTCCCCATCTTTGACTAGCCACTCCGACCAAAAGGACTGAAAATAAAGGAAATTTATTTTAAATCTTCCTTTTTTTCCCATGCCAGGGAAACTCTGACATTTGGTCTTGATCAGTTCCGTTCCAGAGTTGCTTGTGCTGAAAAACCCAATGTTCTTCATATTTGGCAATTACAGTTGGAGACAGTTTGCCCCACGGAGCCTTTTAGGCAGACTATGGAGGTGAAGCCTGGGTAGACTAGGAGGTGAAGACTAGGTGTGAGCAAACCCAGTTGTGCACCCCATGCACAGACTATCCACGCTGCAGGGTATCCCCTGGCTGTAGCTCACATTCAGAGTGGTAAATAAGACAGTTGAGCTCAGGATGTTTGCTGGTGTTTCAGGCTTGATAGTGCCCTCAGTCTTGCTTGCGCCCGCTCCATCCAGGCTGCAAGAAACAGAGCCTGAATCCACGCTGAGATTCACTATATCCTGACGATTTTGTGCTAACCCACGTCTGAGAACCTGGCTGAATGTGAATCTGAATTTGGGAACGGATTCCGGCTCTGTAACAGACCTCCACAAAACAGAAAAATGAGGGAAAAGGGGAAGATTTTTTTCCTTCTTCTCTCTCAGCTCCCACCAGAGGTGTACAAAGTGCTAGAGGAACCTACTTCTTCAAAATGTAGAACCAGATCTAGGAATTTTATGGAGACATTCTAGCTAGAGCTGTAACTTATTCAGATAAAGGATTTGAAACTTGAGGTCAGATCTGTAAATGAGGAAAAAGGCTTCTACATTATGCTGGGACTTAGGAAATTCCAGGATGGTTTCCACAGACTGTTAGGACATAAGCTTGGATAAATTATGCAAAAACTCTGTCTTGCTACTGCCTATCATCATTAAAATAGTAAGAAAGGTTCTTTTTTTTTTTTTGTATCCTTTATCTACCTTTGCTTGTTCATTTGAAAATTCTTGGCGATATGGACAAGCTTTGATGAAGTTTATGGACAACACTTAACACCAGTCCACTCTTTATTTTTCTTGATGTCTTCTAGGTCCTATTTAATGTTGTGTTCAGTGAACAGTGGTATGCTTATTTCCAGTGCATTTTTGAATCAACACAAAGGAATTTGATGGCCTCTCTGATATCTAAGAAGCGTTGTGCACACTCAAATACAATTTCTGCAGTGGAAAAATTCAATATGGTTTGAAAATCCTACCTCTTTTTCAGATGTGGGCAAACATTGGGCAAATGGTAATTCATATGGTTGCATACACATGCAAACAATTGCATTATTTCCTGAGGAAATCAGGTTAGAAAAGCATCTCCTGAAGTGTCAGGTAGCCTTCAGCAGTCCACCTGAAGAGCTCATGAGGCAGGAATTTCACTGGGGAATTACCAAGAGTCTTTTATACGGTCTAAAGTTCATCACTGGGGATTTTTTTCATTGTCCAGGTGGTAGAAAGAGCTCTTCTGTATACTGGTATTGATAGCCAAGAGTAGATGCAAGTTAAAGTTAAAAAAAGAAAAGAATGAGTCAAAATAAACCTGTACTGGAAATTAAATATCCTATCAAGTCTAAATGATACCTATTAAATCTCTGACCAAGATAGTGGACAACACAATAAAAATAGCTATTTTTGCATTCTGAGGGGCTCGGCGCAATCAGAAAATCCGTCAGAGGAGCTACTTTCTCATCTCCTGCTGTCTTTTTGTACATAAAAGCTCATATTTCTCCGGGATGGTGTTAAAACATGCCCAGCATCCCTGTGCCTGAAGATCAGCAAATGCAGCCTCATAGTGTTTTCCTTTCTCTCTGGCTAATGCATTACAGTTTTGCTAATTGCTCTTGTTTGTTGGGTGATGGGTTGGTTTGTTTAAAGCTGTTGGAGGTCTCTTCTGAAATAATTATTTGCTGGGCTTTTGGATTGGAATGTTTATTTAGGTTGTTCTGTTTTTCAGGTGGCTAATTTCCTTCTCACATGGCCTTATTGTCTGTCATCAGCAAACTAATTTTATTATTGGCGATATGAGATATTTTTCAGGCAAATTGGTTAGGAAGGCTGAGACTAGGGGATAGGAAAGTAGAAAATGTCAGAGCCTGACACAAATAAACATAGCTCAGCTGCAGTACTAAATATTGTTGAGAAACAAGAATTACTTCTACGCCTGCTGCCTTTAATTTGGATCCAGAAGAAATGTCATCCTGTGGCTAAGGAAACTCACAAAGAAGTTGCAAAGAGATTGATTTTACACGTGCTCTGGAAGTTGCCAACCCTGCCACTGTCAGAATCTTGCTATTAGGATAAAAAGGCTAATCTTCTGGTCCGGGGTGGGAACTCCATCTCCCACCTGTCTGTCTTGGAAGGACACTCAAGTTATTAACCAGGCTGTTTCCCTGGGCAAATTGAAGGCAATCCAGGCAGAAAGTAGTGCATTGTTCCTTCGTCTTGTTAGCTGATTACATATTGCTTGTTCTTACAAGGATGATTTGCTGCTGACACAGACAGGAGCCCAGAGGTTCTTCCCTTTCAAGAAGGAATGAGAAGGGAAAGAAAATGATATGCTTCTCCTTATTTATCTATTTACTACTGAGAGGTTTTTAATTTGTTTTTTGTTTTTAGAGGGGATTAAGTGAAGCATTAAAGAGAAGGCAAGATCGATACCACAACCACTGGGTGGAACCGGTGGTCTGAGCAGCCACTGGACTTCTCCGTCATGTTCTTTGAATACGGCCTAACAACTATGTGAGCTGCACAAGGGAGAAGGAATGAGCTGGGTTCACACAAAGACAGTCCCAGGTCCAAGTCATCCTCTGGATGCCTGGAAAACGTGAACAAGCTGTCACTATCATTGATAACATGTGGATACTCCTGACCCACCATTGCATACAGCTAAGAAGCCTAATGAGCTGCACACCGCAGCGCCTTGGTGGAGTAGACCCTGAGGTATGGGCTTATTTTGTAACAGCTGAGGGCTTGCATGCTTCATTGCACTGTGGTTCATTCTGTCTCCAGAAGTATGCATGAACCTCACAAGCTGGTATGCTTCTCTGACATGCAAACTCTCTGTACATCTCCTGTCTATCAAGCTAGTCTTCATATCTGGAGAGTATGCGACTTCTGAAGCTAATTTTTGCTCATTGCACTGAAAAGATCGAAAGAATGCAAGCTTTATCACGCTACTTTGGCTTCCATAGCTGTGACAAGAGTGCGAATGAGCACTGTGCCAAGGTGAAAGTGGAAAGAAGAGACCATAGACACGTAGGTGTCTTACTTGTGGGAGAAATTCCACCTGCAGCCTTGAGAGTCCAATAGTCAGTGAATTTAAGGAGAATAAGTCACATTCATGTTATTATTTCTCATCTACCCCACTCCTTTCTAAGAAGCAAGACATAAAGCAGCAAAAGGTTGGATGGGCCATGAAGGCCACAACATGCTCTCCTGCTCAGGCATGACTTATCCAGCATAAGAAGCAGATAAGACAAGTTGCTTCCATTTCACTTTACTGTTCCCCATCTCAAGCCAGGACTGAGATTCAGCCTCCAGGCCTTCTAGCCTGGAACTTTAAGTATAGTCCCCTTACTTTCAAAAGAATTGGGTGTTTTTTGCCCCCTGTCTGACACAATAACACACTTGGTGTGGTCTATGGAAATCTGCAAGGAGAAGGATCCGTTCACAAGGCTGCCATCACTAGGGGATCATTTTCCCTCATGGTGCTGTTTTTCTTATTTTTAACCCTGTATCAGAGCTGCTTTAGCTTTTCCAGGCATATTAAGTCTGTCTCAGAACAGTTAGTCATTGTTGAGAATAAACTTGCTCTATTTGGTCTGTCACAGCATTTTCTTTTCCTAGGAGTATCCTGCGAGGAGGCTGATTGCCCCATTTGGTTACAAAACAAACAAATAGACAAAAAAAAAATCCACGAAAAACGAACATATAAAAAATAAAAGAAATCACCTGAGCTGTTTTTTCAGGAGCTGATATTTGGAGGTTTGTGGCAGGGAGGTTTGTTCACGCTGTTCTCCCGCTAAGAATACATCTACAGGGGAACTCACGGCACAAAAGGATCTGAGCTAACTTTAAAGCTGAGCTTGATCAGCTCACAAAAGGTATTGTGTGACCTGATTCTGGATGTATCTGGGCTTGCACTGATGGCAGAGAAATTCCCTCTTGGTTCGCTGTTCCTGTTGAAATGAAAGTGTGAATTTAATGTGAACTCATTAAACAAATTGGGAGTCTACTTATACATAGCCATTGCATCTTGAAGTCCTTTGACTTTTGTCATCTGAATTCCTTTCTGTTTCAAACAGTTTGGCAATAAGTTTGGGGTTGAAGATTGCCAGAGGGCTTCGGTGAGAAGAATCCATCCAGTATCCCTCCATAATGTCTCCTCTTCTTCATCCTAGAGGCAGGCTGACCTTTATGGGATGATGATAAAGGTTGCAATGAAATCTGGAGAAATCATTCAGTATTGCCAGGCAAGAGCACAACATCATAGCATGACGTACGTGGTTCAGTGACCCAATAATGATCCAATCTGAGTGAAGTCATGCAACTTTCTCCCACTCATTCTCTTTCATGGATTTCTTCTTTCTTTCATGGTCATCTTCACGGATGTTTTTATATGATGAACTTAATGGAAGCATATAGATGGCTAAATTTTATTTTGATATGCCTGTTCAGTTCATCAGAAGTTTAGGTTCCTGGAAACCCATCTGCATTTGTCCTTTGCTAATGAGTTAATACAGACCTGGAGTAGTACTGATTAAACTCATATCACAGTGAGGAGCAGACTAAAGAAGCAACTGTGTTTTTTTCCTTTCTTTCCTCAGCTCTTTAATATGGCTTTCTCTTTTCACAGAAGCTTTTTCTTGTAGCCTGGATCCTCCCTTGCAATGCCTCCAAGTCCACTCATCCCTTTCTCATATGCAAAAATTTACTAAAGCTTCCAATGGCTCCTTTCTAGTCACGGTGCAGCCAGCCAATGGGGCAAAAAACAGCTTGTGCAGTGATTAGTCAGAGCTCCCCTGTGTTGACCGGACAGCTGGCCCCTGTCTTGGTTGTGAGTAATGTTGATAATATCCATTGCCTTATAGTTTCGAGTGGGTAGAACCAAAATATTTTGGAGGAGCTGCATGTAACCCATGGAGTGTCTTTTGAAACCTCTACTATCCTGTTAAACTTCGTTTAACTTGGCCAGTGGATATAAAGTTACCTGTGGCGGTCGGGGGAAGGGGGATGAAGGCTGATGCGGACATACATACAGCAGGATGGTACAAATTTAGGAAATCAGACTAAAGAGGAAAAGACCAGGGAATTTAAATCTTCATGTTGCAAGATGTAAAGCTCTAACAACTGGCCTTCAGGAGAACACATTCCTTCCAAGGGGATACATTATTTAAGAGCTATTTCTAGTGCAGTTCTTTCACCTTGGGCTCAGAAAGCCGGATCCAAACATCTGAGAGAGAAAGAGGAAGTGGATGACTGGATGGATTAAATACATTAATTCTGGTGCTCCTATTGTGTGCCAGTGTTTGCTGCTGCTACTAAACCAGGTGGGATGCACGCTGATGCCAAAGAGGTGACTTTCTATTTACCACTCCTTGAAACCAGTATGTGATGCTATAACATGGAGCATCAGTTGATAGTGCTGATCTGTCAGCTGTTCTCCTCCAAGAAAGAAGAGCAGATTGAGACACACCATGAATTTTATGCCAGAGTGTCCATATAGATCTGTAATGAGGCACAGACCCCTTGCAGGGGACAAGCAGTCTGCTGGGCTGCTGGTGCATTGCCTCCACTCACCGTGCACTCCAACTGCCTAAGAAAATGCTTTTCTATCTCTGCCTCACTTCACTTCCTCTCATTCCTGAGGTGCTTGCAATCGGCTTCAATACCTCCTGGAGTTAGCCAAAAGACACCTGCCTCTGATGGATCCTCCAGGAGAAATAGCTTGCAGACAACTGTGCTGATATCTGAAAGCAGAAAAAGTCTCCCAGCAACTTCCTTGTAACAGTCCTGCTGCTACTTGAGCATTCCCAGGGTGGATTGATTCAGAGAAATGTGGTGTTAGAAAAGGTTTTCACAAAGAAGAGGTCAAAGTCTCTTACTGTAAACCCCTACCATGCCCAGCAGTGTGATCCAATGGGCTTTCCCTTGAGACGCAGAGGCTCAGTGGTAGATTATAGTTGTCTGGAAATTGTTCTGTGCCTGAGGGAATGAATTACTGTGTAGAAGTTCAAGAAGATTTGCTAGTTCTTTGAGCCCACTTCTGGAAGTTTATACACCTCACCTGACAATTATGAGCTTTACTCAGACTAGCTTTAAAACAGCTCCAATAATAAGCTTCCACCACTTGAAAGACATCCTTTTGACTGGCTTTAAAAAGGGTCTTGGTACCGCCTGAATTTGGGGATATTTGCCTGGAAAGTAGTAGCCAATTCAAAAATTTTCATGAGGTCCAGCAAATAATTTTTACCATGAATGTTTGAGGGACTGTACTCTTTTTGCACATATTAATAGATCCCAGCAGTTAAGGAGTACTACTGACTGTTTGGTATGGTAAATATCAGCAGTAGAACCATCAACTTTGTGTCCCACACTAAAAGAAGTTGCTAATTCTAGTCAGTGCACATGTCCTTGGGAAGCAAGCACACAGAGACAAAGGGATAGATTAATGTGAAGAACATTTGTTCAGTGCTTAGGAAAATAGCTGGAACTTTAAACCAGCTAAGCTCAATTTCTTGCCAGAAGCAATGAGTCTAATGAATGTAATGTTGCTTGCCTTTTTTGATCAGAAATAGCCTCAAATGATGGTATAATGAGAGGATAGGTCTGCCAATCACTTCAGAATCAACTTCTATTGGAAAGTGATGCCGTGATGTAGAAGAAAGCTACAATTAATTAATTCTCTTTGTCTGTTATTACAGCAACACAGTCGACAATGATTAAGTAGTCAAATCTAAATCTCATGTCCATGAATCCAGATAGGGACTGCACTTCTTTCCTTCGGATGGAAATGAGAAGGTATTCTTCCTTCTCTATCTGTCAACCCTCCTAGCCTCCTCACAATTTAATCCAGTGTTTCCTTGCTTTTTGGGGAGAAGATTTTTGAATTTTGCAACTTTATAATGAGAAGGAAGTGGTTTCTTACTTTGGGGAAGTTCAAATCACGTACTGCACTGTCTGAGTGGGAGAGCTCCTAGGGTTGTGGTCAGTGGCGCAGAGTCAAGCTGGAGGCCTGGAGCTAGTGGTGTCCCCCAGAGGGCAGTACTGGCTCCACTCTTGTTCAATGTATTCATCGATGACCTGGAGGAAGGCACAGAGTGCACCCGCAGCAAGTTTGCTGAAGATACTGAACTGGGGGGAGTGGCTGACACACCAGAAGGCTCCACTCTTGTTCAATGTATTCATCGATGACCTGGAGGAAGGCACAGAGTGCACCCTCAGCAAGTTTGCTGAAGATACTGAACTGGGGGGAGTGGCTGGCACACCAGAAGGCTGTGGTGCCATGCAGAGGGACCTGGACAGGCTGGAGAGCGGGGCCGAGAGGAACGTCGGGAAGTTCAACAAAGGCAAGCGCAGGGTGCTGCACCTGGGCAGGAATAACCCCAGGCCCCAGGACAGGCTGGGGGCTGACCTGCTGGAAAGCAGCTGTGCAGAGAAGGACCTGGGTGTGCTGGGGGACAACAAGTCAACCGTGTGCCCCTGTGGCCAAGAAGGCCAATGGTCTCCTGGGGTGCATTAGGCAGAGTGTTGCCAGCAGGACGAGGGAGGTGATCCTGCCCCTCTCCTCAGCCCTGCGGAGGCCTCCCCTGGAGTACTGTGTCCAGTTCTGGGCTCCCCAGTACAAGAGAGACATGGCACTCCTGGAGGGAGTCCAGCGAAGGGCTACCAAGATGATTAGAGGGCTGGAGCATCTCTCCTATGAAGAAAGGCTGCGAGAGCTGGGCCTGTTCAGCCTGGAGAAGAGAAGATTGAGAGGGGATCTCATCAACGTGTACAAGTATCTGAAGGGGGAGTGTCAAGAGGATGAGGCCAGCCTCTTCTCCGTGGTGCCCAGCAAGAGGACAAGAGGCAACGGGCACAAACTGAACCACAGGAAGCTCCATCTGAACCTGAGGAAAGACTTCTTGACTGTGAGGGTGACAGAGCACTGGAACAGGTTGCCCAGAGAGCTTGTGGAGTCTCCTTCACTGGAGATATTCCAAACCCGTCTGGATGTGATCCTGGGCAATCTGCTCTAGATGACCCTGCTTGAGCAGGGGGTTTGGACTAGATGATCTCCAGAGGTCCCTTCCAATCGCAACCACTCTGTGATTCTGTGTAAATTTCAGAAGTCACCATATTTCGTGATATTGAAGAATGATGTCAAAATGGGGCTGATCCTTCTAGTTGCTTCATAATCTTGTCTCATCGTCTCATCCTCTTTATTCAGTAAGATGGGGCAAAACTGTTCTTTTGACCATAATTGGGGTACCAGATTACATAAGTATTCACTTCAAGCTGGAAACAAAGTACTGAAAACTGTTTTTTTTTTTTTTTTTTTTTTTTTTTTGCAGTCAGCTTCATCCGCTGCTCAACAATAGCAACTTTCATTAGAAGCTCTCCGGAGCAATTAGAAAGCAAGTCAGCCAGCTTGATGAATTAACCTGCTTACTGTGTCACTTATCTCTTGTGCAATATCACTCTTGAAGAAACTTATATGGGACTCCCAAAAGACATTAGCAGGTCTCTGCTTATATCAGTCAAAATAAGTTTCTGCAGATGGCACAGAGCTCTTCCAAAACTGCATAAAGTGACAGTTAGATTTTATCCACAGACCTATTAGAAAGCTAGAAGTCTTCTAGTGAGGGAGATGGGAGCAAATTACTTCAGAATTAAATACACTAAAGAAAAAGTTAACGTTCCTACTTTACTGCAGCGTTCTTACCAGTTCTTCCCAAAGAGTGCTGCATCTTACAAATGGCACAAAGGCAAAGAAAGAAAGAGGGAATAGACTCGATGGATCAAAATGGGTGACTGAAACTGAGAAAGCTACAGGCTTAGTTATATCTCCCCTCAGTTCTTGAAAAACAGTGGAAAAAACAGATTATCAGCTAACAGTTAGTTATCCAGAGTCATGCAGAAGAAGAAAGACCAGGGCTATAGCTATGGTCACAAACCAGATAAAATCTTAGACAGTCAAACGAGTCATGGCCCCATCTCTTTGCTAAGATGCGTGCTCAGGTTTCTTGCACAGTGCATCCATCAACAGATTCACTAACGCTGTCCAGAAACAGCCTTAAGTCAAGAGTGTGGTTCTTCTGGTTAGGCATTGGCATTCATTCATTCATTCAAGCAAATCAAGAGATCATTCAGATCATTCATTACATCATAATGAAAATGATGTTCATTAGCATAGCACTAATCATTCAACATTTTAGGAAGAAAGAAAAAAGAAGAAGAAATAGAACATTGAAATTCCAGCCTTTGGTTCATTTCGTACCCTGTTCCAAAAGCAGTTGTTTGAAGATCCAATTTTCTCAGAGCAGGCTTGCTGCTTGAAAACAAAGGCGGAAATTACCTGAGTTTCTGAAAGAAATTGCAGGTTCAGCAGCCTTCTCTCAGGTCTATATTGCCTGTGAAGGACCTATGCATGACATATATAGAAGGGTAGCTTTTTAATCTGGACGATCTTTGTGCGGTCTACGTGTTTTCCTCAGGCTATCTTAAGTGACAATCCAATGAGAGTTAATGAGGGCTCCTATTTAAAAAAAAAAAAAAAACACAGATAAGGAGCTTCCTGGGGAAGACTTGTCAAGCAGAAGTGGTAACAGTACAAGGACAATGCCTCAGTAAAGCTGATTGCATGACCGTCAGCAGCTCAAAATTAAAATGCAATGACATATTGAGAGGAGCTGGGTCAAGATTACACTAATCCAGGCATTTCATTTATGCTAAGGACGACCATCCCAGACCCCGGAGAAATCCTGAACCTACACTAGGCAGATCTGGTCAAAGATGGGAGCTTTCACCTGCGTACCAAAGAGGCACTTTTAAGACTATTCTACCCAAGTAACAAAAAGTCTCATAAACATTTATACAGTTTTGTGAACGGGCACAAGGTAAACCTGAATCAGGCCAAGGGTATATATGACTGAGTGACGTGATGCTGACAGTCCCACTTCTCAGACTTGATTTGCCAGGTTTCTGTGGGTAAAGCTTGGTTGCTCTCAAGGTCTGCCTTTCTTTTGCTGCTGTAGTCACGTATGAACCATGGTCAAAAATCATTAGGATAAGGAGGCTGTTTCCCTTCTGGACATTCACAAAATGCCTCATTCTACGGCTGAACGGTTAAACACTTTAATTCACATGCTTGACTTGACTGCCTGTATGAACGCAATTGATTAACAAAGTGTGTGTGCACCTGTGCACATATACAGAAAATCTGGACGGATCATGGCATGAGATGTAATATAGAGTAGTACCTAGGGGAGTGACACAAAGGTGCCTGAAATTAAAAACATGCTCACTTGATTCATTTTCTATAAGACTACTTATGCTGTTAAGTCCTCATCCAATCAATATATTACTTGACTCCATTTTAAATGGTGACATCTTTTTTTTTTTTCCTCTAAGTCTAATTAAAAGGAATTAGTCACGAGAGTGACAAATTTTAAGCTAACTACAAAATTACTTGATGTGGCATTTATTCAGGAAAGTCAAACGTGGCAAGAGTTCCAACCAAACTAGCAAATTCAGCAAAAGTAATGCCTTAGCAGCAAAATTCTTTCTCAAAATTAAGTCATTTGTTATTAGGGGTATTCTTTTCTTTTCTCAAATAACTTCTTTTTCTGTACTTTCTCTTTGTTAGGGCTGGAGAATAAAGAAATTGTATAATAGCGAGTAATAAAATCTGTCACTCTTGTGAGTAATGCTTTGTAATTAGAAGAAATAGAAGTAAAGTAAGTACAATGGCATGTGGTGTGCAGGCCTGGGGGTGTATTGTTGCGCTCAAAGGTTTTTATATTAATAATAATGCTGAACTTTCAACGCGCTTCAAGGTTCTGCTTGAATTAGCATCAAAAGGTGCAGAGGTTTATCTGTACTTTCAGTTCCACATGCTGCCACTGCTATATAAATCTTTCGCACGGAGAGAGCTGGGACGAATCCAGATCTCTCATTGCTAAAACCACAAGCCTCAAGCACTTGAGCTGTGGGACGAAAACTCCATCAGCTGTGAGGCCCCTTATTGTCCTTGCAAACCAGATGCTAGATGGCTGAATTTCCCAATGAAATGCTCATGCACACTAGGTTATACCCTGCAACAGGCACCTGTGGGATTTTTTTTTCCCTCTTCAGTACCGGAAGTTCTCTAGAGTCGACTTTCCTGCTTCTATTATGCTTATTTTGCGGTAGAAGCCCATGCCTTTGTTTTGCTTGAAAATTGGACTGTCCATCGGACTGGAGAGTTTTTGTTTGAAATGTTTCAGGTTCCATGAACTTTGATCAAGTCCAAGGCACGTTTTCTGTGGGCTGGTTGGCAATCTGTCCTCAGAGCCGTGAAGGCTGGGTTCTTGGCATCAAGTCAACCGTGTGCTGAGTTTATCCAGGGCCAAGTGTTTTAGCTGTGCTACCTTCTCTGGCTCCGCAGCAGATGGCTCGGATGGGGCTGCCCCAGAGCTGGGGCATTTCAGAAGATGGATATTTCCCAGCCTTGGGCAGTCAGCTGGAGGATCCGTCCCAGAGCTGGGCGTGCTGGGAGCTCCCTGCAGCTGCTCAGTGAAATTAACATTCTCATTAACTAGCATTTAATGAGCTTGCAAATTGCCAGCTAGTAACGAAATGCACAGGAGTGTCAGATTTGCCGAGCGGCTTCTGGGATCAGGGAACTTCCAGTTCTGTGAGTATGTGGATGATCTTGGCATTCATCCTCCTTTCGACCAAAAAAGAAAAGAAAAGAAAAGAAAAAACCTCAAACTCCCCTTCTTTGCCAAAAGTAAAAACAAAAACAAACCGTAAATCCTGATTTTCAGCTTATTCTGATAACTGTTCCTGTCTCAGAGACTCCAGGGAATGTTGAGTCCACCACCTCCACTGTTAAATTGCCCTGAAATATAATTACTACCACTTTTTGGAAATTCTATCTTACATCAATGCTGAATTTGACTAACTTCAATTTCCTGTTATTTGATTCAGCAATACTTTCCTCTTCCAAGAGTCAAACCACCACCTCACCCCCCTCCTCCCCTAAAAACTCTTGGAAAGCTTTTCCACCTGTGAAAAGCTATATTCAAGAAATCCCTTATCCACTTCCATGGACTAATGTGATTTTTCTTCCTAAAGCTCCTATCGTTAGCCTTGTCTTCAAAACCGCAGCTTACGCTATTGTCACACCTCTCTTCAGGGGAGGGCATGGTGCTGTGTTTTAGTAGGAGCCTTAATTAAGCTGTGTAGAGAAACATGATGTAAAGTAATAATTAATCAAATGAAAGCAAAAAAAAAAAGACATTTTGCAAGATTGCATTAGTGCTTTTATTAGAGATTTTTCTCTAAGAACTCACTATGCATCCGTCTGCATGATTTCTAAGACTTATTCAGTTTCCCAGCTCTTTCAGTTTCTTGTTCCCAGACGTAAAAATCTTGTATTTGGCTGTTTTCAGGGCATTTTGACCTTTCAGTGCGGTGTTTGATATCTTTGCAATACTAGCCTGTCCTCTTTATTACTTACTCCGTGATCATTCCTGTGCTGTATGCCAGCTTTTACTAAGGAAAAAAAAAAAACGTGTCGTGAAGCAACTGTTGAACAAGCTGACCCAAAACCTAGTTTTGGGCACTGCAGAAAAAAAAAACTACAATTCATTGGAAATCCTTTCTTCTTTCTTAAAAATAGCGTTTTGACATAAGCCACTGAGACAGTTTTAAACTGATGTAGGATGTGCCTTTTTGTTTCTTTATATGGCAGCTGCTTCCGTCCGGAAAGCACGCGGTTCAGAGCTGGTGAAAACAAAGTAGGTTATATCATCATGACTTTCTTTATCAGCCAGACTTGAAATCTCATCAAAAAGATAACAGGTTTCTTTGACAAGACCTACTTTCCGTGGAACAATGTCATCTGGTGCTGCAGTGATATTTTTAACTTTGAATTGTTTCTCTTTTTTGATGAACTTCTGAATTAACCATAGTTTTGTTTGCTGCGGTACAGTCTTTGCAGTCCAGCGTTTAACTCCTCTAAGCGATGTTCACAAACCCTCCAGCCCCTGAAAACTCCTCCATTTTTCCAAGATATGTTCAAAGCGATGAAAGCCCAGAGCACCTTTGAAAACTCAGTAGATGTTTCTAAGCAATTGGGGTATTCAGTTATGTGCCACTGAGGTTCGCATGTATTTCATTGTAACATCCGTGGCCTCAATTGGTAGAAATGTTTATAGGTCAGGACTATACTCGAACATTTAATTTTGCTATAGGGCATGCTGATATGGCAGCACTGGGAAAGCTGTGGGTTTTTTTTTTGTCCAGCAAGCATTAAAACATTTGGTAAAAGGGGAGAGATGTTCTCCCCATTCAGCAGGCTACGCGTGGCACATAAACAGGCTATTTTGGCTGATGGGTATTTCCTAATTGGGGATCAATCTGAAACAAAGGAGAGCCCTGGACAGATTGTCTTCTCTAGTCTGGGATGGGGTATTCACTGTGTACACGGTTGGTGTATTTTGTCTGCAGGCGCTGGGATCAAGAACGGTGGGAGAATTTGGTACATCCTGGTGTTACAGCCCTTCTTGTTATACATAAGAGAACGAAGGGCTACCAAAAGTGCACCTAGGCAGTATTCTCTCTCAGAGAGTGGCCCATGTCTTCTACCTGGTAAAATGTGAAAGACAGATAAACGTGCTGTGCTGTGTCCATGATATGTTCTCTAGCAATCGGTGGCTCAGGAACTGCGGTAGCCAGAATACAGGAACATACCCCGAAAAATCAGCAGAGACTGGTTAGGTTTTGCTCCCGTGGGCCCATGACCCAGAACAACCAGAGCGAAGGTTACCTCTTATGCCCATTCACCCCTGTTGCTTTTACATGGGCAGACAGATGCAATTTTCTTATCAGCGTGTTGGAGCTCAGAGTTCCTTAATCTGTTTGCCCTTTCTGCAGCAGTACCTCTGTTTGGTAAATAACCTGGGGAAGGCAGCAATGACAAAACCTATTGGAATGTATAAGGGAACTAAAATGTGAGATGGGAGAGAAAAGCAGTAAAAAAAAATATATATATATATATATATATATATATATCTGAATATATATATATATATATATATATCTGAATATCCCGGGGCACATTGCTTTTCTTGGTGGGCATCACGTTGAATAAGTTATACATAAATTGTCAGCTTAAGAGTTACTGCAGACTAGCACAAAGAGAAAGCTAAAATAACAGCTCCTTCAGTGTTATAGGCAGTAGCTGTTGGTGCTTTACTGCACCTGTAGTCCTGAAAAAAGAGTTTAGTTTGTGCATTTTGCAGTGCCTTCACTGCCCTCACTAGACATTTAACATTTTGTTTCCTTTATCTTGGTGCTCTGTGCTTGGACTATGCTGAAACGTGCTGGCGTGGAGAGATCTGCACAAGACTTGCTGGCAGAGCTGAGGCCTGGGAAGCTTATCTTAATACCTGCCAGGTGCTGAGGACCATCCACACTGTTTGCCCATAAGTAAACATAGATTTAGCCCAAGCTCTGAAAAGAGACAATCGAACTGCCGACTGCGGCAGTGTTCTTGGCTGTGTCACTCCATACTAACCCCATTTTTGCACTCTTTCCTATGTGGCCACTGTCATTACAATCCTTTTTTTTCCACTTCTGAGCAAAATTTCTGGTTTGCAGCAAAAGTTTCTCCTAAGTATGCATGCACACACAAACACATGCGTTAATCAGATTTAACCTGACACTTTTAAGTTCAGTCCTTGCTCGGCTTCATTTAGTATTTTGCCAAGGGCTGAGCCTTGACCTTGCTTTCCTTGCTTACTCAGGAGCGCAGAGCTTGGTATGCTCCAATACCTAGCCCTAGAGGTCTGGGCTTTTTAGAGGAACCCTGTGCAAAGTTGGGAACAAGATTTAAAAACATGAAGTGCTGAGGGCTCATGGCATTCTTGGTCCCAAGGCCCTTTCCACCAAATGTAGAATTTATTGAACCCTGCGGTGAGAAGAATAGAACAGACCAACTCTTCTCCAGACCTACAAAGGCATGGTTCAGGAAGCACGTGTGATTTGGGTCTCCAGGTTGGTTATATTTTGCTAATTAAAAATTCATAGTGGTTTCAGATGGATAAAGAATAGTTTATTGATTTGCTGAGCTGGGAATCACAAAGGAATAGTTTATTCTTTGGGACTATGATAGGTATCACCAGAAGCCATGGGCTAACGCTGCAACAAGAAAGATAGACATTTGGAAAAAAGCTTTCCAGTGCTAAGGCTAGCGAAGCACTGAAATAGGTTGCCCAGGAACTGCATTCTCCATCACCAAAGGTCTTTGAAATCAGGTTGGACAAGTGTCTTCCTGAAATGGCCTAGTCCTAGTTCATGCTGAGGAGAAATGGATGAAGATGATTAATTCAGGTCATTTCCAGCACTGCAATTCTGGGAAGTCCAACAATGGACCTAGCCCTGTGTTAGAATTGCGTTTCTTTGCGGAAACAAGGGATTGTCAAGATATTTTCTGTTCTCACACTGTTTTTTGGTGTTAATGAGGCATATTGAGTTGTATCGTCTTTGAATTAAAGTGCTTGTTTGTAAATGTCCTTTCTCCTCTCAAAAATGATTTTAAAATCCACTGGCCAATTGTAAACAAATCTTGCTGTGGGGTAATTCAAGACCTGAATTCCCCACAAGTTTCGTATAACTAGATGCTGAGTTAAGAACAGAGCTCCTATTAACATTTCCCAGGATAAAAGCCTCTAAGCAAATGTGAGACATGATCAACAGCACCGTCTTTGACCCTGGAAAACTCAGGATGGGTTTCCTCTCACCTCCGTTGTCTACCGCCTTGGCAGAGGATGAGTCCCTGAAGTAGGATGATTCTACCGAGGAGCTCTACAATGATGAAGAAAAGCACCAGAATCAATGCTTCAGTCGGAGATATCTGCGTGGTAGCTACCCACATTTGGCCACAGGCAGGTTACACTTCTTCTGGAGGACTTATAGATGCAACTTGGCTTGCCTCTGTCTCTGCAGCACTACATTATTTGACGCAGTGATTGTCCTGCTCCCAGCTCTATTGACTCCTCTCTTTTCCCTGGTTGCTTCCATACAGACACCCAACAAAAAGCAGGGAAATTGCTATCTTTTCACTTTGCTGTGGGACATGTATCCTTTTCATGTCCCCTTTCTTGAGGACACACCTTCACATGATCCATCACACGAGCTACATCACACTTTCTTAGAAAAAACATCACACTTTCTTAGAAAAAACGCCTGGTCATCCATCACAAAGGACCTGCAGCAGCTGGTGGAGATGGTCGTTAGCTCAGCTACAGTGGGACCCCTTAACCAGGCCGGACACAGCCATTACCCAGCCTACCAGTGGCTGCATGAAAGTCCTCTCCTCTGAGGCAAGTTCCATCTCATCTCTCCTTTAGGAGGCCTCAGACCATGTAAACTAGCAAGAAGAGACAAGTACCTGCACAATTTTTGGCTCTCAGTTTTAGGCTACCTTTTGATGAAAACGTTCTGCAAAATAAAGTAATGTCACACTTGCTATTGGTTGGGGCTGAACAAAGAGTCTAGAGCATCACCAACCCCTTTCCCCCCGCAAAAAAAAAAAACAGCTTTCAAAGTTAAGTTGAATGTGCCTGACACCGCTGAGAGTAAAAATGTTTTGTTTTATCCATCGTTTCTCAGTGCATGATTGGCACAAATTTCATGTTCTGGTCTTCAACACAGAACAGAAGTTACCCTTTGGCTAGAAAATCCTCCTACCCAGGTGTGCGTCTGTAGCGGGGAACAGGCTCCCTCCTCTCAAAAACCTGCTCTCCCAGGCTCTTAAGGAGCAAACAGCCCCATCCAGGTGTCCCTGAGAAACCTTCTTCTTTGTTAATGAAGGGAACATCTATTCTTACTTACATTCATATACGTTTTAAGGTGTGAGCAAAGCCCTTCCAATCTCATCAGCCGAGATTCTGACATTACCTAGTTTTCCTGCGAAATGAGAATGTTTTTCTCTCGTGTGTGGTGTATGTATAGCGTGTGTTCTACTTAGAAGGAAAACAGGAATAGAGGTGTGCACGTGCGCCAGTAAATCTGCTTGTAGAGCCCAGAAATCCCCACTCCTTAAATACCTCCAGGTCCACTCCACAAATCCCTATTTGGAATTTTACCTCCACAGAGCACAGCTTCGGAAATTATGCACGTATTGAGGAACTTGCTGAAAAAGTGGGGCAAAACGGTGTTATTTTAAAATGCCTTCCCTGCACCTTACTGACTTGCTATCATATTTTCTGCAGCTTTCATACCATGCGTGCTGAACAGACAATTTATTAAGGAGTATGTGGGGAATACTGAAACGAACTGTTAACCACTCTGAATATTGATGTCTTTGGCAGTAATAGGCTTCCAAATAATTTCTTGAAGTGGCAAACTTCAAGAGTGTATAAAAGTAGCATGAACTCCGTTCAGATCCCACATATTCATTTCTGATAAATGCGCTTTGCAAAACAGGTATTAACCCCCTTAATATGAGAGCTGTGCAGAAAATTAATCTTTTTTTCTTTTGCTCCCCAGCACTTGTGGGAAAGAAAGAAAAAAACCCAACAGTATGTTTTCCACTGAGTCTAATCAAACATTATTTTTCCCTGGCAAACTGAAAAGTAGGTAATGCTTTCAGTCAAAGGGAATATTTCACTTCAGTGCTCAGTGTTTTTTATTTCCATTAAAAAATACATCTGATTGAACAAATGTCATTTCCAATTAGAAAATCAAGAGGTTTTATTATGAAATTAGATGCTTCATCTCCTACAGATTTTGTACTCTCTGCTAAGTTTTTTTGTTCGTCTGTCTGAGACCCAATAATTTAGTGAAACTAACACAAACCCAGAAAGAATTTTGATGTTACCAAACAGGCATTTTTTTATCCTTTCTCAGCCCAAGAATTCATATTTAACAGAATCTTTTCCCTTGTCCTATGTATTATGATATTGCTGGCTCTCTTTCCATCTTTTTGAGAAGAGCTCTGATTTTAGTGGGAAACGTGCGTTTGGATTTAACCCTCACACTAAGTCCTCTACAGCTCTGTGACCTTCACGTCATTAAGAGCTACTGTACTATCAATATACAAACATCTGCATTAACTGCCACTAAAGTACGCCTTGGTTTAATTTCTTACGATGCTGAATCAAACTGAAGGATGTACATCTCTTGCAGTTTGTCCTCTTCCCTTAGTAAGCTCCTGTAATGATCTCTGTGCCTAATGCTTATGTAAGAAATCTTGCTGCAACACCTCCTTCCTCCAGTTAATTTTCACAGAATTTGATTTTTGAGTTATGACTCCCTTCATCTGGGGGGTGCTAATGTACACCCAGTTGCTGCTCTGTCTGGAATGAAGGGGGAGATAGGGAAAAGCATTGATAAGACTATAATTTGCACCATTGTTCCACATATGAAGTGTCCCAAGCGCCATACAAGCTCACGCTATAATCCAGAGGTATGATGCAACCCATGAAGATATTCCTGACTCAGCTTTGAGCCAGGTAGCTCAACTCACAATGGCAGGTTGGCTACGTTGTCATGAACTTCAGCACTAGGACTATGAATAAACAATCTGTTCTCCAATTCACTGCAGCTAAACCTGCAGCTTAAAGCTGGCTTTTACAGCTACTGGCGTGCATTGCCTATTACATGTGCCCTTAGCCCTATCTGTGCCAAATGAGCTAACCCCAAGAAAGGATCATTTGGAGCTTCTTCTAAATGCAAATTATCTTCTGTTCTGGCTTTAATAAAGACCCTGTCATCTGAATTAGCGGTTGATTGCATTAAATAGAATGGCTCAAATCCACCGCCCCTTGGCTGAATCGTTCCTGCAAGTGAAAAGGACAAACCTGGCTGAAAAACCAGCCTCAGAGCTACCTTGTTGATATCTATGGAGCTCTCCCTTGTTATAACCCAGGAGGATCTGGCACCAAAAGAAATAATGATTATTGCTATTTCTTGGCAGATCTGTAATGCCTCCTCTGGACAAGGTGCTTCAAAAACAGGACTGCCCCCATGATTTTGGTGACTTGAAATGTGTCCGGGCTTTCATAGGCAAGCTGACAGCTCCAACCTCCTTGCCTTTAAGAGGGCAGGCACTCACCAAGCACTCCTGCAGATCCTTCCTGGCATCTGCCCTGCAGGGGCTGTGGACCCTGGGCAGCTGTAAAAGGAGCTGTGCTTCACAGCTGCTGCTTTCTCGCCTGGTGGTGAAGGTGTCTGCAGAACACCAATGTCAGGGAGAAGCGGTATTTTGAAAATACCCTGGAGGGGGGAGGAATTAGTCACCTATGTGAAACCAGCCAGCAGCGTAGGGGTTTATCCTCTGCTGATTACCTGGAGCCTCTCTTTAGTCGGTAGAGAGAAGTTATTCCAGGGGATGATTAATACTGTCCTAATATTGGCACATGAGACAACTAGAATGCTTCACGTGCCAGACCCTTCCCACTGAAAATGTCAGCACACTGATTTAAGCGCTCACAGGACCTTTGATGTTCAAAAGGGAAGGGTTGCTAGATTTTTACATATTTTCAGAAACGCCTGCGTTTGGACACCAGATCATTGCCTAGAACTCATCCACCTTGGGTGGACTAAGATGCACCCTGAGCTTCATTGTGTCTCACGTTTCCCACCAACTAGATACCTGGGAAGTCCTTGGGATGGGGCCTGGAGACCAATCTGGCCTCAGTAGACCTGAAGGGGATGAAAAAAAAGAAAAACAAAAAACTGCATCAAAGAGTGCCTAGGAGAGGGCAGAGCATGAGAGGAGGCAAATGGGGACGACTCAGCACCAAAGGCTGAAAGTGCGGCTGGAGCTGCAAAGAGCCAACCTATTCCTGCTTTTTTGTGTTAAGTATATTATGACCTATAAATCTGAAAAGCTTCTCATTCAGTAATGAACTCTTGTTTTCAAGAATGAAGAGGTGCAGATGGTCACATCAGGCATTTACATGTCCTTCTTCATTTAATAGCCAGGCTATTAAACATATACCAGTGATGGGAAACTGTAGACATTATCCCCTGATCAAGTGCCTGAAGCGCTTTAGACTCGGTAGGGGTTAGTGACATCCACCTGGATCTTCTCAGGTCAGGCAAGGTTTTACCCATCTTAGTCCCGTCTTGGTTAGCATCTCACCTGCACAGAAAATGCCTGAACTTCTCTGAAGAATTGGAGGGGCAGATTTCTTTCTATTGCACTGGAAAAAGAGAGGGGCAATCTTAATGAATCCAAAGGTAATCCAAAGAGGGTGTTTGTACCAGTTCTTCAGCACTTGATCTTTCTCCTGTAAACCAACTTATGTGTCCAGCTAGGCACAGGGACCCTCCCTGTTTCCCCTGCATTATTGTGTTTACCTCTTTTTAGGAGTAAAAGGAGTCCATCTCAAGATAATTTTCTCTGTCTCATCTGCGTCCACAGCTCCTAGTGTTCTTCAGCCAATCCCTGTCTCTCCCAAGCACTGGTCCCAGCTTTCTCACTGTCTAAAATACTCTCTCCTCTTCTCTCTACCTCTTGCCTCCATTGACAGCCCAGAAAGGTTTTGCTCTTTTCCCTTCTTCATCCATATCCCATCAATGCTGGGAGCATGGCATGGAAAACACAATTCTAAAGAAATATGGTTCTGGGCCACCAAAATGTTTGCTAGGTAGCATACGGTCAGGCCACGCATCCTCTGGCTGGAGGAGGCTTAGCCTGATACAGTCTTCACTGGCTGACAGTTCAAGTATAAGCAATGAATAAGGGATTGATAATGGAAAGCGAAGAGCAGTTATCACAGGAGAGGATAATACCTGGTCTAAGTATAATAGGGAAGATGTTTCTGCCTTTGTTTTTAGGGAGCCTCATGGCTTAGCTGCCTTCTGGGCTCCTTGTAGCTGGACAGCCATCCTCTTGCACAGGAGCTAAACAGAGAGCAGGACTCTCACTGGGGGAAATCCAGTAACTGTGAGACTCACTGCTGCTGGCTGAGGAGGCATCAGGCAACTTTTCAGATGTGCCATGGCCTGGTGGGGGTCTTTCCTCCACCCTGCAAGCCTGCATGTAGAAGAGGAGCATGTATGGCTCCGTGCTGCAACAGTTTGCAGGTAAATGCAGCCCTGAAATTGCAGCACTGATATATTCTGCAAGATGCAATGCAAGAATCAGGGCAACCTGTGTCCCTGGAAAGAGCAGCTTAGACAGAGACGCTTGGGGTGGGATTCACCACAACTCCCTTTAGCTCTCACCTGAGTTAGGTCACATTCAGTTCCTTTTTTAATCAGAGGAGAGAAAAGGGAGTTTTTACGGTGTGATTCTTCTGACCTGCATTAGACTCCTGCTGCAAGAAGGGAGAAGTTTGTGCCCTAGACTTCATGGCCTCTCTCTACTGACTGAGCAGAAAGCTGGAAGTGGATATTACAGTGGATAATACAGACAGAGAAAACTACTTTGGGCAAGAGCAGAGTTGAGATTGCTCTGCATACACGAACCCCAAAAGTGGGAAGGTGAGAGGGTATGGTGCAGAGCTACCCAAGAAGGCTGCATCTGAGTTAGCTCTGTCACGGGTACAGGTTTCCTATGGCTGACTAGCACCATAGGAGAACTAAAAAGCTTTGCTGAGCTTTGGCCCAGAGGCCAGCTAATGCACCCCACAAACCTGGACCTGTGAGTCTACAGCATTATCCTGCATCAAATTCTCTTGCCAGTGCAGGTCACTGGACCTGGGCATCTTTCGTAAGCGCTCTGTTTCACCATTGAGCTATCATCAAAACCCACCCATAGGATTCCCTTTGCATTAGTGCTTTTCAGAATACTCCATAGGCATTTGCCCATGGAGAGATTTCCCTCATGACAATTCAGGCTGTCAGCACACTGTGAATCATAGGGTATCCTCAAATCCCAGCCCTGAAACGCTCTTGCCCCAGAGTTGAAGAAATCCTTTGGCTGAGCATTGGAAGGAGTCCTCACTCCAGCTCCTCACCCAGAACTGCGTTTTATAGACTCATCTCTTGTTATTTGTCCTAACCCCCTGGGTGTGATTAGGCAGCCCCAGAGCTAGTGGTGTCTACAAGACTCGCTGAAGAGACGGAGGGAAATACTTGTCAGTCACCCACCAGGAAGGTTGCCCTAGCAAAGCGAAGTGGTGTGCCATGACCTACATTGCACGCGCCCACCTACGCTGTGTGTGGGCTGTGTCTTCTCCTGGGGGAAGCCCAGCAGCTGTGTGTGGGTATTATTCCAATTAGTTTTCACATTGTCAGTGTGAGCGCGGTACAGAGACGTGCTGGCATGTCCTGCATGACAGCATTCTGCCAACAAAAGAGACTTCCCCTGCAACTGGGAAAATATCTTTTATCTGCAAATCTGTCCACAGACTTACAGATATTTGAGCTGTTCCATGAAAAGGGTAATTTTTATTTTAGACATATATATATCTGCCTCTATGTGTGTGTATCTATATCCTTCTCTACATACATATTCTTGGCTGGTATTTTTCGAATTGAGTAACTTAAGCGACAGAAGGTTTATTTATTTATTTATTTTTAATCCCTATGTGTCATTAGCTGACAGCCTGTATGATTCCATCTTAGGGAGCAAAAAACTCGCAGTTGAAACCCCAGCCCCTTTCTCACAGGCTGACTCAGCAGGAGATGATTATTTTTGTGTTGCTAGAAAGCAAAGAAAAAGAGAGAGTGGACTCACCCTCCACCTACACCACCGAGAAGGAATCATCTGGGAACAGGGTCATCCACACAACGTGGGTGGTAAGGCCCCAGGACGAGCAACTACCCCTTTCTAAAAGCAGCAAGGAGAGAAAGCAGTTGTAGACTGGATATTTTACACTGCTTTGCGCCAAGCTTTTTTTGGGCTGTTTGGAAACTGTACCCTATTTTTCTGTGTTGAATGCTACACGGTATCTATAGCATCCTCTTTGTTCCTGTGGGTCATACCCAGCGCTGCTGGAATACAGCCCTGGCAAGGATGGTGGCCTGAAATCCCAAATATCACCTGTTTGGCTTTGTGGATTTCACAGGTAGGCTTCACCATCTCTAGGAGACGCAGGCTGCTTTTGTCTGTGTGACCTGGTATGTTTTCCGGCTTTTAGTGTCCTTGTGGACCCAGCAGCTACCTTCCACCACTCACTTCCACTTGCATTAGGATAGTGGGAATATCAGGGGCTTTCTACATCCTGGAGAGATGTTGAAAAAGGAAAAAAAAAAAAAGTCTGGCTAAAAGCAGCCAGACTGTACATTTGCAGCCAACCCTCTGCAATTAGACGGGGACCGTTACTTAGAACTGGAAGAACAGAGTGAAATATGGAAGCAAATGCAGTTCCTGCTACAGAGAGGGGCAGATGGGGAAAGACTCAGCAAACATGTGGTTTCAAAATTTTTCAGCAGCAACATCTTTTTTTTTTTTTTTGATCTGTTGCTAGATGATCAGTAGTAACACGGCTGAAATATCTTTAACACCTATTAAACATATATCTCTGCAGCGAATGTGAGTTTTGGGAGGTGGTCGTTCTTCCTTCTGTCCTTTCCCATTAGCCATCACTAGGACCTTTGTTAGGTTTATAGCTGGGCTTCACCTTTTAATCTAGCATAAAATGCTTTACTAGCAGAAAAATATGATTTAATCCTGAACTTATCTGCAAATCTGAGGCTAAAATAGATTTTTTTTCCAGTTTTGTATATGTTAAACAGGAAAGAAGACCTTTTGCTTCACAGCCTTATATTTCGGTCCTTCTTCCTGGATGTGGGAACCCTCAGTTCAAGCATTTTCTTTTTTTCTTTTTTTTTTTTTTTTGCGGATGGAGGGGAAGAGGAGAGCTGAGATATGAAACCAGTCATTGCCACCAGCTCTAGGGTGTTTCGACAGGAACGTTCTCAATCAGAGCCATAGATATCAAAACACACATAAGGTAAACCGGGGAGCAGTGGTGAAGGGCAAAGAGCACTCACACGTTTGGTTATGCCTATTTGCCCTAACAGTTCCTAGCGATGTCGGCCTTTAGCTGAAAGCCTAAAATCTTCCCCTAGCTCTGCAGTTGGGTAGCACCCATCCTGCAATCACTTCCGCACCGAGAGAAGCTGTTGGTGCCTCAGGAGGCCTGACCTACTCGCCTTCAAACCCTCGGTGGCTGAGATTTTCAGCGCGCCGAAAAGCACGGGCTTGTCAGAGACGTGGCGAGACTCAACGGCGTCTTCACCCCTGACTTCAGCTCGCCTACGACCTCAGCGCCGTGCCCTCCTGCGGTAAATGGTCTTGGAGTGCAACGGGAGCGGAGACGGGCAGGTGGCTTTGCCTCGCTCCTCGGAGACACCTCTAGCTCCTCGGGGTCTCCTGACTCACTGGCGATGCCTTGGAGGGGGATTGCGCTACCCACCGCCGCGGCGGGGGAAGGCGGGTGGGCAAGGCAGAGCTCCGGCCCCGCGGGGAGAGACGCTTTGTGCTACGCGAGCCCAGCCACGCAGTGACTCATCCGTTCGCTGCCTTGTGAGGGAGCAGGAGCAGCTTCGGTGAGTGGGAGTTACTCTGTTATTTTCTGTTTACAGGCTTTTCTCGCTGTCTTTTTCCCACCTGGGGGACAATGATTTTGAAAGCCAGAGTGCAGTCATTTTGTGGCTGGAACATTTTCTTCTTTACTTTTCCAATAGGAAAGGAGGGGGGAAGGAAAAATTTTTTGGGCAGGGATAGACTATGCATGAGATAGATACGCTTGTTTTACCTCTCAGCATCCAGCTCCTCCAGAGGGTTTCCTGGCACTAAAGTGACACAAATATTAATGCGTCACCTCGAGGAATTCAGGCGGGAATATGAAACCAATAGGTCCTTTGCTCCCAGATCTTGGAGAGACATTTTATTCCAGATGCCGTTGCCAATGTCAGACTGTCCCTTCCACGCAGGACCCAGATGAGACCTCATCAGTCCCTTTAGGCCAACGTCTCTCCCCCTCCCCACTTAAAACACATCAGAGCTGTCCATCTTCCCCTCAAAGTCAGTTGTCACTCAGTTCCATTTCATGTGGATGCATTAGCCATGCTGAATCAATTGCATGGCTTGAGGCTGGGTTATTAGTGCCATTATCTTGTTTACTGCTTGTTGATCTCCCTAGCTTTAAAGCAACGACCTTCTAACACCCTAGTAAAAAAGGAGGTCAATTATCCCCGTTTCACATGGAAAAAACACAAAACAGAGAAGGATACACTAAAGGTCTTTGCTTGCCATGCTTATATTGTCTGTAGGGCTTGATCCAGCCCATGTTCTCAGAAAATACCTGCACTGGGCCCCTCACTGCACACAGCTTCAGAAAGAAGCTACAAGGTTTTAAGCCGTCTATTGCAAACAGCAGCTTATTACTCATATGACTCACGACTTTCACGGCTCAAAAACTTCTTTGCCAAAATTGAACAAGTTCAGCTGTCAGACGCTACTTGAAGGAATCACCTTCAACCACCTGTTGAAGCTGTGGAATAAAGTTTTGATAGATGAGTGAAAGAGTAACTAAAGTCACTGTAAGCCTTCCTGGCATACCAAAATCCCTTCGCGGTCAAGAGTTATGTAATACAACAAGTCCTTCTGCTCAGAGTGGCTGGGCTGGACACACAGCTCAGTCGCAGGGCAGCCCAGTGATGTGGGTTTGAATTGCCTAGAAGCTCTTGTATCAGCCCATAGCTATCCATCAGATAAGAGTCTCACCTTGGGAGCTGCACTTGGACTGCTCACGAGAACCGCAGGGCTAAATCTGTGGTTTGGCCATTACTGATGTCAGGTAAAGGTCTACACAGAGAGCTGGGGTTCAATATTTGCCAAATGAATGGGTGTTTAATAGCAGTGAACCAGCTTCAGTCAGCCAAACTGAAGTTCTCTGGGATACTTACAGCTTGATGAATAGAGCATAAGTTTTGGTCCATGAAGGTCTGGTCTTCCGAAACAGAGGGAAAACATGAACCTCTCTCACAGGCAAGTGCAATAGCCAATTTACTACAACATCAGTGCAAGCATCTGAATACTTTGTGGTAGAGCAGGAAATAGAACTGAGGAGTTCAAAGCGTCATGCTACTGTCAGACACCAGCATCTTGCCCTTGTGGGGTACGCTCCGTTTCAGACAAAAGCAAAGCCTGTGGAATTGGATGGATAGTGCACTAAGTCTTAGTTCTTGGCAGGAAATGTTCGTCTGCCAAAGTAAGCTCATTCTGTACTTGCAGGAGGTGCAAAATTAGCAACTGACGCTTAACTATATATGACAAGGGAGTCTGGGAGAAGGAACGGTTAGAAGATACACCATATACCTTGTCTGGGAGAGAGGTGGTTGCCCAGAGAAGTCCCTCAAGGTCAGAGCAGCACCCCCACTGCTGAGAAATGGTAGTTTCTGTGTCTAGCCTTCACAGCTGAGTCAGAATTGTGACACTCACAAGAAACCTGGCCATCCACCACTCTAGATCACATTTCATTGGCGCATGCCGTGGCCCCTTTCCATCTTGTTCACACATTTATTTCCCTTATTATAGAGATGTCTTGTATGGACACAGAATGAAGCTGGATCTTGAACCTACACTTAAGATGGGACACAGCTGTTCCACACAGGCAGATTCTAAGGGGAGGAGGGAGTCTTGCAAAGGGTGGAGCAGATGGGTGAACTGATGGTGCCTAATTGTGGGAGGTTGCTATGGAGGGGGCAAGAGTGGCTCCAGCCTCTTCCTCCCTTCCCACTTGTTTGCTCAGGAGCTTTGCAAGACTCTGTTATAAACCTGTGACACTTCATGGTGGCTCCATCTTTCCTTCTGGGCTGAGGGAAATCAAGTGTAGCCCAAGAGTGTCACATTTTGGTTACATCTGTTGTCTCCACTCCCAGATCCACTCTCCTTCCAGTGTGCCCCGTTGGCAGTGTGTGCAGTCTGAGCCCTCTCCATGTGCCCTCTGAAACAGCCCCTGCACAAGAGCTGTTTTTGCAGCTACAATCAGGTTACCAAGCAGTAGCATAACAAAACCTGCAAACATATACCATATTCTTTTGAGTTTTGGGGACTGTGATTAAAAGTTAAGTTGTTAAACACTAGCATTTAGAATCTGGAATTGTTCTTTTCTTGTCTCTAATCCTTTGTATTTAAGCACAGATATACCCTCCAATCATTTTCAGCTGCTTTGGTACTTAAAACAATTAGAGATAGAGAAAATTATGTGTGATTGAGGTGTGATTGAGGTGTGTACTGTGGAACATAACTCTTTGATTTATTTAAGCGGCAGCAATGAGCCATATGTTATACAATTACATGGAAGATAGCAAGATTGCTGTGTTTGTGAAAAAGAAAGTGTCAGTATTTGGAGGGAGGAGTGATTAATGGAGGTGATTTATGTAGTTTAAGGTGATTTAAGTCTAGTTAAACAATTGCACATCATGGCACAATATCTGACATAATAGGCTGAGAGAGTTGAAAAGTTTTCTACTCTGTTTTCTATTCCAAATTCCCAGACAGTGCTCTGCCAGGGAAACCCCGTGGGGCTTCATCACCTGGGGGAGAGGCTGCTCGTGGCCTGAGTTTTGCTGGAGTCTGTTCACTTGCATCATTACTCAGCGAAGTGTCCTCCAAAGGTTGGAGTGGTATGTGCACAACCATTACGTGAGCTGATCTTACTGACAGTTCTAGCTCAGCTGCTCGAAGTGGTGGGCCAGCAATCTTTTTATTTTCCATCTTTCATTGGCCAAAGATTTTTCCATCAGGAACAAAGTCAGGGCATACTTCATTTAACTGGCTAGAGGTAAGGGAGCTGGGGAGAGGTGTTGAGGGAGAGACATTGATGCTTTGGGACTTTAGTGCCAGTCCATGCTGGGGTCATCTTTCTGTCTGAGGTGCTTACATGCCTCGAGTCACAGGTTGGGGAGTAGCTAATGGACCACTTATTGCTCAGATTGAAAACTGACAGCTCTATTCCGATATTCGGGCACTTCGCAGCCTTGAATGTCTGAAAGCTCTCCTTAGCCTTGTAGAACAGACAGAGAAGATAGGGGAACTGAGGCAAGGGGTTGATTTTTGTTTATGTTTTCTCTATTGAGCTGCTGCTCAGCACCTCTGGGGAAAACACAGCGAACACAAAACTGGCTCCTGAAACATATAGTCTCAGTTTAACCACCTGGAACATCACAAGTTTCTATCATAAAGGAAGGTATTCCCCTAGCAAAAGTCCTCATCCAGAAAGGGTGGAGAGCTCTAGGGTTAAGTTGTTACACTAAAGCTTTGACTCTGAAACAGCCAAAAGGTACCCCTACACGCAGATTCAGTTTAGGAGGGGAAGGGGAGCTAAGCAATTCTTCTCTGAGAAGGTAAAAAGGAGCCTATCTAGTTTGCACGATCTCTGGAAGGGACCGGCACAGAAAGGGTGCAATCAGGGGCAGGCAGGGTGCCAAAGGGACTCCAAACATTCAAGTTTCAAGCCGCAGGCAGCGTCAACAGGGTCTCCCTGGGGATGGGAAGTGGGCTGAAAAACTTCAGGTTGAGATGGAGTGATGCAGAGAAATACAACTTCTGCAGTCACCCTGCTGCGAGTGACTAATGTTGTGATTGCAGCAGAAGCAGGTGAAACTGGCTGGCGTCATAGTGCCTGAAACATCTGGGCACCAATGCAAAAGGGGGCTTGGTCTCCCCCAGCAGTCCCCTCCTAGGCTGGAGGAAGAAGCCAGAGGAAACCACTCACCAAACTAAGTCCCATCTGCAGGCCACCACTGGCACAGGGCCATGTGTGGCAGCTAAGAGCCTTGAACTTGTCCTCTCTAGTCGTTGCTGGACAGCCATCCTGCGCTCTCACTCCTGTGCCTGAGGTCAGCACGTTTCAGGTGATTTTCAATACCCTTTAGGTCATTACACAGTGAAGCGTTAAAAAAAAGAGTGTCTAACAAGCAGACCTGGGATGTGAACCTGCCTTCCCACGACTCCCACACACCCCTGTGGTTGCTTCTCCCTTGCGCGCTGATGATCAGCCCTTTATTGCCCAGTTCCTAGAGATGCTTCCCCCAAGCCCTGGACGTTGTGCCTTTGACCAACTGCTTTCCCAGTTGCTACACCCCTGCAGAGACACCCCTTTCTGGTGGCTGAACCTCTTTTCCTGAGAAAGGAAGCCACTGGAAATCTCATGAGCTCAGAGGACAATTACTGGTGCCCAGCCAGCTGTGACAGGCAGTGCTCAAAGCTTTCAGCCACACAGTCGCAGCTGTGGAGCTGTCATTACCAGCAGAGCTTAGCTCCTTGCAGGAATTAATGGCTCAAGCCTGCTTAATTGCAGGCTTCTCCCCTTTGCCCTAAATGTTAATCCTTCCTTCAGCCATGAAATTGCACAAACCGTTCAGGGGATGTCGTCTTGGCTGTAATGAAGCTGTGTGAGCTCAACTAGGCACTGAAGGAAGGCATAGATTCCCCCCATACCTTCATTTGCATGTTCTCCCCAAGAGCAGCAAAAGAAATGCTTCAACATCGCATGAGATCAGTTTTGCTGTCTTTTGGATACCTATAAGGCCTGCCAACCCTTACAAATATCATCATCGCAGTGAAAAGTGGGGAAGAGTTTTGGAAGTAACTTTTAACTCTCAGGCAACCTGAGGTTAAAGAGAGGCTGATGGAAACAACTTAAAACATGTGATTCATCAGGGCAAAGCTGAGATCTGAGAAAGACCAGGACCCGCTCTAACTGTCGTAATACGCTCCTGCAAACTGATGGCAGCAGGTATGTCGGTGGCGGGTGTAGGTGCCAGGAAGACACCACAGTCAGGGAGGAATATAATCCCTTGAGCCTAGGATAGGATTTGTAGCTCATTCCTGCCCACTCCTGTGATTATTTATGATGCTGAGCGGCTGCAGGGTGTAGGGCGTGAGAACTTTTATCCAGCACTGCCTTTGAGACATTATCACTTCACTCACAGAGACGCAGTCTGTCTCCAGGGCTGCTGAGCTGCATTAGTCCATGCAGCTCACATTGCAGAGAGCCCGTTTTGCCTCTCATTTGCAAAAGATATAACTAAGGAGAAAGCCCACAAAAATCCATAAAGTTCTAATCCCTTCCTGATAGTCTCTCATTCCCTCTGATTTGTTTCATGCTTGTTTTTCATGACCTGAAACTCAGGGATAATTTCCTCTCTAGACAGACTCTTAGCATCAAGAAGGTCAAACATGCTTCTTCAGCTTCAGGGATTTCTAAGAGTGGATTTGAGTAGGAAGTAGAACAAATTTTCAGGGTGGTCTCGTTTGTGTAGCTCGGGTGCTGAGGAAAAGGAACTAGACTGACGGAAGGATGGTCGTAAAGCAGCAGAAAAGAGAGACTGACATCAGAGCTACTTATTTCCATGTCCACGTCACCTAGCAACACTCCATTTAAGGACTTAACTTCCGATAAAATGATTTCCTGGGAATTTTCCCATTAGGTGGCACCACTGGCCTTGCGAAGACCTTCCTCTGCTCTGTTTCTTTCATGCCAGATAGCCCTAAGTCCAAGTGCATATACCCTAAAAGCTCAGGAAGAGTCTAGAGCTGGATATGAATACTAGGTTGGGATTTGTGAAGACCCAGAAGGCAGATGGGCTGTCGGTCCCGTTAAATGTGCAGGCAAGCTTTTGATGGGACCTAGCCCATCTTTTCAATGGGGATAAGAAAGCTTCTTGAAAGCATCACAGAGTTATTCCATAATCGGGCTCTTCTGCGCAAAGGAGTGTTATGGCTTCCTCAAAACAGCATAAGAGCAGCCAGACTGGTCCCTGGTTCCTGAGCCACGTAGCATCCTCCAGGATAACTCGCACAGCCTATGGCTTTCTGACAGTTGGTACAGAGCCAAATGAAATGTTTATGTGGTGCCAAGACCACCTCTCCTGTGACCCTTATACCATGCAGTGTGGTACGCAGTGTGTGCACAGGGATAATTCCTAAGGAAAGAAGTTGCACCATCGGAACTCGGTAGTGGAGATAACTTTTTTCATTGTCACTGAATAATGTTATTTTTCCTGTGGCTGGAGTCAAATCTCAGAATAGCGCTGTTGCTGATGCGTATCTAAATCTCTGTTAGAAAGAAGATACACAATTTTGACAGATTCACATACTGATGCCATCTGACGTGCCATACAGAGCCCTTGAAAGTTAATGCTCGATGTGTTTTTCTGTTTGTTTTTAAAAGGAGATTCATTTGAAGAACTCACCACTGAGGTTCCTCATTTCTGCTAGCCCTCTGTCTGGTGACAAGGTCGAATTTAGAGATTTGCCCTTTCAGACTTTCAGGAGTCAGGTGAGATGAATCCCACCCCAGGAACCTTCTGCAAACTGCTGTGGTTGGCAGAAACAGTCCTACCAGGCTCAGCAGAACTGGCCTCCTTTTATGGTCTTTGTTAGGTATAAGACTGATGTCGCCATCTGGTTGTCCAGCTTCAGACTTGGACAAATACTGGTAATCATCATTTGTAGTAATAATACTAAACAGCTTATAGGTTTCATGGGGAGAGCAAAACAGTGTTCAAGGCCTCTTGTGGCAGAACCAGAGGTGCCAATATGTCAAAAAAGATAGACATGGAGCAGCTCCACACTCCAAACATTGCTAAACCTACAATAACAAAGCTGCATGTGTAACTACATGTTTAGGAGATGAACCCTGCAATAATCATCTGCTAAATCAGCTGGCTATGTAGCCCCTTGTCTTTCTGCCTTCAGTCTCCAAAGAGGGGGAAAAGAAAAAGATCCAGAAAGAGTTTTCTGTTCCCTCAGGCTGTCCTAAACTCTATGTGCATGATTCTTAGTCACTGCGCTCAAGAAATTACTCCTATAAGCATCTTCTGTAGATAAATATTCACAAACCTGCTCTGAACATGCTGTGGAAGCCTCTGGTCTGTGGAAGATTTGTTAGTGAAGACTACTGCTGTCTAAAAGATTTCTGCTTATGAACAATCGGAAAGACTTACTAGAGCCGGTCCTCAGCTTCCTCACTAATACCTTCTTCTTATGTATCCTAAGGTCCAGAAAGAGATGAGAGAGATAGCCGAAAGAATGGAAAATACGAATTTCTCATTTCTGTTCCAGGACTGAGAACTAATCACTCTTCTGTGGCTTCAGATTCCTGAGTAATATTTCAGGTTGTTCTCACAGTAACATCTCTACCTGACACAAAAAATCACAGGCAGAAAGGCTTTCAGACTGGGTTGCTGCCGGCCATGATCTTCAACAATGCCCTTGATTTATTGTGTGCACCAGTTTTCAGCTCAGTAGAGCTTTGCAGGACTGCACCTGAAGTCTTTCTAGGTCACATGTAGGTGACGCTTTATAACTGGGCCTGCACAAGAAGCAGAAACTTTAGCAGTCTTCACTTGTCCAAAAAAGTCTCCATCTCATAAGCACGGAGATGCTGGGACCCTTTGCTGTGCACACACGACCAACTTCTCAGTGGTCATGGGTAGGAACACTGCTGGGTTCTGGGGATGGAGGTGGTTCTGCAGAGAAGAAACACACTTGGGGCAAGATCCTGATGCCTCGATTTGCAAGTGGGTTTGCAAAGATGTCCACTTTGATATGCTATCCTTTTCCTTTCCTTGTTGGCTAATTCTCTGGGAGAAAATATTAAGAAACATGATTGGATTTTAGGATGAAGACTGCTCTAGGCTAGTATTATATTTCCCTGGATGTCATTAATTTACACTGTTTTACAGAAACTGAATTTGAGGATGGGTATGTTTCTATCAGACAGTCTTAAAGCTTTGGCCAGTTTGAAAGTCACTCCTTCAAACATTCCCTAGGAGTGAACTGGCCTAGTTTGGGAAGTTCTAGATATCAGGGACTGTTATCTAATAAATCTCTGTGAGGTAATATCTGTTGTTGTCCAGCTGAACCTAGATCAAATGCAATTTTGATATCTTTCACTGTCAATTTTTTAGCAGACACAAAAAGCTTACTGTGTTTTCCATATATATATATGTATGCATATATATATATATATTTGGGAGTTGTGAATTTAGTGCTGGCGAAAGTCATCTATTTGCAGCATAAGTTGGTGGGCTGAGCAAATATCTCCTGTGCTACTGCATGAATATGTCTAATTTTCATTCCCTAACTGGAGGGAGAAATACTGACATGAAAGGCTCCGTAGATAAGCCCAGATACTACAGTGGGCTCCATCAAAAAATTGGACTATATTAGAAATGGCTACTCCATGTTAGTGCTCTGGCTGCTTCTCATCAAGGTTGCTGTTTAACTCCAAACTTTTGTAGGATTTTATGGCAGGGACCCTGGTTTTCAGGTGCAGCAAGGAGCCCTGCTTTCTCATTTCTTGCCAGCAGATGCAAAGCTTTCCTTACAGAGAAGGGGCTGAGGTATTACAGACCTCATTATAGAAGTTTGAATACATCAGACAATTTCAGAAAAGTAATCAGCACAGAATCAGAGAATGGTTAAAGCTGGAGATCATCTAGTCCAACCCTGCTCAAGCAGGGTCACCTACAGCACGTTGCCCAGGACCATGTCTAGGTGGGTTTTGAATATCTCTAGGGAAGGAGACTTCGCAACCTCTCTGGGCAACCTGTGCCAGTGCTCAGTCACCCTCACAGTAAGACAGTTTCTCTCCATGTTCAGACAGATCTTCCTGTGTCTGAGTTTTCGCCAGTTGCTTCTCGTCCAATCGCCGGGCATCCCGGAGAAGAGTCTGGCCCCATCCTGTTGACACTTTCCCTTCAGATACTTGAACACATTTATCAAATCCCCCCGCAGTCTTCTCTTCTCCAGGTTGAGCAGTCCCAGCTCTCTCTCTGATTTGGTCTATGGCCAGGGGTGTGAACACCTCCACGCTCCCCTCCAGTTTGAGTCTTTACTCTACCTGCAATTAGAAGCATGGGCCAATGACCAGATGCGGTATCACAGGCAATCCTAACCCTGCTGCAGAGAGCAGCAGTCGCACAAGTTTATACCAATAGGACTGGTATTTGAATCTGACCCTAAGTGGTATGACAAAGAAAGAAGGGCTGAGGAACAAGACATCAGGCTTAGCCAGCACCAGATAGATACAAAGAGAACAATCTGTCTTGGATTTATGTACAACAGGTCTATTCTCCCTTTTACTCTCTTCCCATGTGCATTCCTCTGTTGAGCTCTTACTACAGTCAATTTCTTTTTCTCCTCATCCTCTATAGCCCCTGTCATTTCAAGTTCAACTTCCTCACCAGTAGCTTTGTAATTATAGAGGATTAGTCCCATCTCCTCATTTTCCTTGCAAGGATTTTCCAGAGACAGATCCCTTCTCTAATCTCATGGTAACGATACTCATCTCTCAGCCATTCAGGAATAACTATTTTGTTTCCCTGCATCACTTTTATTCATCCCCTACAACCACGCTATTATGTACAAAGGGTCATGCACACACAGACCCAGGTGATATGTGTTGACAAGGAGCAAGTCTTGATGCAGCTGGTCTGACAATTAGAAATGCAGTGGGCTTTTTTTTTTTTTGAGCCCAGTCTGTCTGCACTCTGTTCCCTGAAATATTTTTTTTTTTAGCCATAGGCTAATGTCAGACCAGCTTGTCTGAACAGTAAAGGTCTAAAAAGTAACTATGTTCCAACAGATCTTGTGAAAATTAATGTCTGGGTGGAAGAGAAAGACTCAAGTTCAGGTTCCCAGTAGGGAAAAGAAAGTGAAATAGCATCCTTGCACATTTCGATTAGCAGTTGCCACCTGGCCAATTGGCACAACCATAAGGGCTGACCAACCAACAAACATCTGTGGTTGAGATTAGGATACTAGGAAATCAGACATAAATACAAATAAAAGCAGGTTTTATACATTTCTCTCCTTACAGAACAATTTGTTGGGTTTCACTTTTTTTTTTTTTTTTGACAAGTTAGTAACTCTGTGGAGGGAGGCTGCTTCAAAACCGTCTCCTCACCCTCTCTGAAATCCTAGTGCCTGTCATCTGTTGCAGGATCTGCAATGCTACGTCACGCGCAGAACCCCCAAATAAACTTCCGTTCTCATTTAAGACACCATCTGTGTCCCATTTCTGCAGCGCTTGGCAGAGCTCGCTTCCCTTCTATGGTATGTTTGTTCTTCCCGGAGAGCTGTAGCCTTCTTTGGAGGTGGGAAAGTCAGCGGGTGGTGCGCATGCCAGCTCTGTGCAAAAGGAGATCACCTCGCTGTGACAGCGTGTCCTCAGGTAGCGGGATGCTCCTGGTGTTCAGCCATGGTCGAGGTGGTTCTGGAACAGACTCGAGGAAAACGCGTGGAAGTGCTATGGCCAGTATGAGACTGTATTTGGCTGCAAGAAGGGTAAGAGGCTGAGGTAGGGTGTTGGCTATAAATGAGGACAAGAGCAGTGAGGTGAGGAAAGTCTAAGCTAGGGGCGAGGCTCAGAAGTGCTAGAGCTCCCAGTTCCTCTCAGTCCTTTCATCAGGTGACTGGTGGAGTTCGTCGCCTTGTCTCCCACTATGCACCTAAATTAAGCCTTACTGCATAACACAGACACCTGCAACCCACACTGAAGCATAGACAGCCTCAGCTTAGACTCTTCCATCTGACCAGCTTAGTGATCTCTGCACATCAAGTCACCGTGCCTCGGTTTCCCCTGGCTGTAGCAGTGGCATCTGCCATCCCTTGCCTTCCTCAGGTATGATGAAAGTTAACTTGCAGGCGAAAGTATTCTGTGTTCTCGGCTTGTTTTTTTGTGTTAACCCAGCACATGTCCCTACAGATGATATTGTATTACTCACATACCTCTTGAGTCCTCATTTTCTAATTCCTTTTATTTGCAACAACTGTGAACAGTCAAGCTATCCAGGAAAATACAGCCTCACAAAGCCGGCATCAGCGTCACTGAACTGTGCTCAGAAGGCTGTTTCTTAGGGATTCCTATGACTTTACAGGTGAGTTTACTTCAAACTTTATTGGTAATGGTGAGCGAGGAGAAGGGAGGGTCAGGGGACAGCTAGAGAAGAGAATGAGGGCAGGTCCTCTGAGAAGAAGAAAGATGAGGTAAATAACTAGAACACAGTGTACAAATGGGGATGTTACACTGAAGATGATGTAAGAGAGTACAGAACTGTGGGTCATTATGGATAAAGACTAATTTAAATGGCTGGAAAGGACTTCGGGATGCATCTGGAAAGGGAGAGCCCACCACACAAATGGAGAAGAGAAAAACCTGGCTCATTTCAGCTAACATGGCAAAGGCTAGAAGATTGAATGCTGTCTCTGTGTATCTGAAAGAGATAAACACCAAGGACAGAGAATATGTGGTCAAGGTAAAAGACCGCATGAGACGAATGGGTGTAAACTAGTGAAAGGCATGTTCTCACTGGAAACTTGAGGGTTTCTACAGGATGAAGCAGAGCAGCCCTCAGTAAGCTCTTTATTGTCCTTCAGAAAGGACAGTAACTCCTGGAAAAACGTCACAGTGGGTCTCATGTGCACAGGTTGTAACACATGTGGCAATAGGGAGACCCTTTCCCCCTGATGATTTTCAATGTCCTGCATAACCTTCTCTGTTGCCCCAATGACTGATCACTCTGAGGATAATCAGGTTTCATTAGGCATAACAATGTGGAGGAAGAAGATATGGTGAATGGAATGAAAACCCTCTCTTTCCTTCCTCTAAGCAATTTTTTTTTTTATAAGAAAAGTTGAGATTTTTATGCTAGCCACACAAACCAAGGAAGCACCTAGGTTATAACCTACCTTTGGAGGTATTATTACTCTTTACTTTTTGCAGCCCAAAAGTCTCTCTGGGCACCGCTTCTTTACCTTCAAAGCACACAGCAGTATCAGCTTCCATAAACTAATAAATGCCACATAAAGAAGTTCAGGGATATTTTCTTGGTTCATGTGAAGATGTTACTCAAGAGATGTTCAACCTGACGTGTGTCATGTCAGCAATGCTTTCCTCTTTGGCAGAGCTGAAGAATCTGGGGAACAGTAGGTGTAAAGGAAATGGGAAGGTAGAACCAGAATGGGACCTTATTGTCTCCAAAATTTTTTATTTTTAACCTTGAAGAGACCACCACATCTGACTTTTTCACTAGATTCAGCCCATAATCATGGCAGATAATGACATGGAGTGGAGCTGTGGGATATATCAAAGGACCTCCATCCCTGCAGAATAAGTATAATTCTGGCTAAAAGCTGCAGGCAGATGGGAGTCAGAACATGTAGACCAGGGAAGGAGATAGCTCTGACCTCGCCCTTCTCCTCCAACTAGTTATTTCTAGGCAGGGCAAGGTAAGAATCAACACTTGCTCCCACCTTGGTTGGATCATTCACTAGGGAACAAGCTCTTGCTGCAGTTTCGTTCTACAGCTGATAACACAACATCGGAAGAGCTGGCTGTTGCTCTGCAGTCTGGATCCAGAGATGATTTCAGCTGAGCCATCAGAACAGAAGGATGGCAATACTGAGTAAGGAAAAGGTCCATCAAATCCTGGATCTATCAGCAGTGGGTGATTTGGGATAAACTATGATGTAGGGAGCTGTGGAATAAACCTGTCCTTTGGTTATCCTATATCCCAAAACTAGAGGTTTTCAGCTGCCAGGTACCTCTGTGCTGCCATGCTTAATAATCACGATCTGTCCAGACTTTGTCAAACCAGGTAAAACTTTTTTTGACCACTGTCTTCTGTAATATTGACTGATGGGGTCTGTTACTGGTTGCATGTACTCCTAGTGCCTCTGCTCATTATGACGAGGGAAGCTGTGATTACACAAGGGCAGGGACAACACAGTGTGTGGCAGTGCCTCAAAGCCAACCTCCAACGAGCTGAATTGATTTCAGACTTTCCATCTTCCTCTGTGGTACCCACTCAGGCAGCCAGATTCACTTGAGTCCCAGTAATGCACGTGCTCGCTTGGAGAGACTTCTGTGTGCAACTCATCCGCTTGCGGACCAGCCTGGAGTGAGTTTCATGAAAAGCCAGCAGAGTCAGGGACATGGCTCTAAACAAAAGCTAAATAATCTTATTTTTCAGCTTTCCTTCAACTTTACACTGGAAGCACTTTCTCCTAACTCTTTTTCTCCTGTCCTCTGCTCCAGTAAAATGTGCTAGCAAGAGGGCCTGCTGCGGGGGTGTGAACCCAAGAGAGAGAAGTCATGGTCTCCTGGAGTGTCAGCACAACCCTCCAGCAGGGTATAAGAATAACTAGTAACACGTTTCCAGAGCACTTACTTGCTGACTGTCTGTGCCGCACGCCTCCTCAGCTTGGCTGGCCCGGCAGCATCAGGCTGCATACACCCACCTGCGAGAGGGAGCCAGCCTGAACGGCGGGGAGAGAAAAGTTCACCTGAAGGGGAAAGCCAGCACTCCGCAGAGGAGGTGGGAAGAAGACAGGGGGATCCTGTTAGTACCGTTATGGTATTTTGAGAGTGAGACTTTCTGGAACTAACCTGGTCAAGGTGGACGTAATATAGGAGTGTGATGGGGAGAGCTCACAGAGGTGTTTTAGCATCCTCATCATTGTAGTATGGAGGGGAATGGACTGCCCAGGTGGAAAGACGGGGTTCAGTTTAGCTCTGCTATTAATCTATTGCATATTCCTGAGGAAAACTCTCTTCCCCATTTGCAAGCACTGCTTGACTTGGCTACAGTGTGTGGGAGCATCTCCAGCTATTAACTGGACAGCAGTAAGCCCTGGGGTGGGAGAAATCCCTCAGCATTGATGGGGGATTAATGCTGCAGATGGCTGCATGCACATTTGCAGGTGTTGAGGAGTCTGTGGCATTTTGTCTCCTTCTCCTGACAACTCCCATGTCATTTGTTTGCCTTGTTTATCTTCAGCCTCCACCAAGGGGACGTGTTTGACCCACTTAGAAAGGTCACTGTTCCCTTCTCACACCACCACTCGTGGCTGTGATTCTTGCAGGTCACGCAGGGGGTGCTGGCATCTGATTCCCAGGTGTGTTGCATGTCAGCACATGCATGAACTGGTAAATCATATTTTGAGAGCTATGGTCTCTCAGAGTTAATTCCCTGGAAGAAAAAACTTTGGAAAGGTCCTAGCATGCATCTCCAAGCCCCAGCATCCCTGCTGCGCTCTGTGTCACTATGTTTCCCCTGTCGTGCACCAATGCAGGAACAGGACTGACAGGAAAAAGCATTTCTACGTTGCCACTTCTCAGCCAGCCACAACTGAGCAGACTGGAGGGAAGAGAAGCTCCCTCATCTTTTTGGTTGACCGAATGCAGCCCATGAGTTTGGTAAGGACTTGGTCCTGAGTTGAAAGCAATTCCCCTCTCTGGGCCTCCTGTTGGGGACTCAACAGCTGGTGCTGGCCACTATCGAGAAAGCTGAAATTCACTTTGAGAAGCCTGTCCCTTTTGCAGTGATTTTTTTGGAGAGCTTTCGGAGGCTCAGGCTTCATATTTTCTAGATGCTGAGACCCTTGACAAAGGCTGGTGCAGGTACAAATATGCAAAGTTTACAAGACAAGGGCTCAGACACGTGAGCTGAGCTTTAACATGCTCATACTGCATTTGTCTACGCGGTAGTAGCCTGAAACAAATGCCAGGTAATTTGTGTTGCCTGAGCACACTGTGTGGCTGAGGCTCCGGGCAGACACTTCACATTTGCTCTAGAAACACCTTGCAGCTGAGAGGTGGTAATCTAGTTAGTGGGGAGAGCTGACTGCCTGTCCAAACCCAGAGCTCAGAGACCTTCTCTCAGGGAAGAAGTGAAATAGCAAAGATGCTGATCTGTCTCTATTGATTATACTGAGAGACTGGAGAGAAAAAAAAAAAAAAGTTTTTAATTTAGGAACTTCAGTTAAATGTTCAAAACTGGAGGTGAGGACCACAATTTCTGAAAATCTTTGGGCTGAAAAAGAAGGCATCCTCAGTCTTTGGGCTTTGCAGGCCTTCTGGTCCTCCCTTTATTCGCTTTTCTTCCCCCCCTTCCCCGCAATGGCCCTAACATTAGGGAACTTGTATGGCAAATCAATAGCCAGGGTAAATTCTGCACCCGATTTTCGCAAGCTTTTGGGCTGACGTTGTTACTGCAAAACTGACTTCCGTCAAGCAACAGGCAACGCAGCACATGTGTGACCACCCATCAGGATCTTTAATGGGATGGCTTTCAAATCAGCAGGCAACTGTACTGCCTCTCACTTAGTCCGAGTTGAGAAAAGCTGCTGCCGTTTTCTATGCTAATTTTATGGTTTTCAAAAGCCCATTTCATTTCTCCTCCTCCTCCATGCAGTTCTCCCTCTCTCTCTCTTTCTCTCTTTCTCTCTCTCTCTCTCTCCTCCTGCGGAGGTGCCGAAGCCTCCTCCGTCAATTTGTAAGAACTTCTGCTTGAAAACTAGAGCGGAGAATCACCCACGTAACCAGGCTGGCATGAAAATATTGGAGGCAGAGACACTGACTCAAAATGACTCGAGGAGTTTCCCCATGTCAGGGTGAAAGAAATGGGAGCCTGGAATCGACTTCTCCAAAATTTCTGTGGGATGAGAGGCCTGTCCGGCACCTCCTGACCATAGCTAACGAATATACTCATTAGGGAGATATTTTCGATTTTTTTTTCCTCCCTTGTATGCGTTTGTTATGTTATGTATTTATTTTCTGCTTGCATGGGACTTGCTGTGTTCCCAGTTCTGTCTTTTTTATCCCCCCCTATGGCAAGACTCAGCAGGGTAGGCATTCTCCTAAACATTTCCAACTGCCTATAACGAGGGATTATAGGACGTAGTTGAGTTTCCACAGACAGAGACAAAAACAGACGTTTGCAGTCCTTGTGGCATAGGGCATGATGCTTGAAAGCAGGATTTAAAGCTTCCAAGCAATCTAGCAACTGAAATCGCTCCCATATTGGATTTTCATCCTTTTCACATCAATTACTTCTCTGAATCTGGAGAGCTTTGCCAAAAGATGTTTTCTGTCCTAGAGATTCTTGTTGGGAACCAAATTGAAATCCACCCACCTTTCTGCACGGACTATCAAACCCTCACCAATCTGTCACCTCCTGGGTGCTCCAGAGGCTGATAGAATAGAGTTCACTCTTGCCCCGCACCGAACTCCACTCTGGGCTGGGAAACGAAAACGTCCGTATCTCCTAAATGACAGCAGGAGCTCCACAGTCCTCTTTCTTGGGGCATTTTTGACCACTATTTGCATATTTAAATAGCTTACTACAGCTTGCAATGAACAGCGCTTCATGTTCTCTCCTTTTCCTCTACTAGCACCCTGCAGTCACAAATAAAATTAAGCTTTGCTATTCCAACTGAAAATAGAGGATAGGCCATCGCCCCAAAAGTAAACGGCCTAAATGCTTAATGGATCAAATAATAATATAAATCAAAATTAATTAATCAGCCATAGATACTAAAGCCAAGACCCTTCAAAGGTATTTTAGTCATTTATTTACTTCAGTACCTCTGAAATGCAGAGCTGCAGAGCTGGGACTAAAATGTGTTTTGCTATTCTCCAGTTTTGGCTCTGAGTGTTCAGACCGGGTCCTGGCCAGTTAATACAATCTGAAGGAGTTTAGTTTGTTTGCATATGTTTTTTGTTTGTTTGTTTGTTTTGCGGCGGGGGGCACGGTGAAAACTAAACGATATTTCAGGACTCTGCTCAGAAAGAGAGAAGACATCTTAACTCAAAACTTGCCAGGGGCTTACTGCATGACCGGGGTGGAAGAACTGTCCAGATCCTCCTATCAGCCATCTAAGGACCAACTCTGGGTAAGTTGTGCACAGCAGGATGCTCACAAGGTGAACTAAGACCCCATGCTTTTCAAAATCCAAGCAACTCCCCCTGCAAAGGCAGGGCTGGATTTCCAGAGCAGCTCAATGCTTAAGTTTGGGGAAAGCTGACTATGTATTTGATCTCCTCGGAATACCTAGACTCCACAATGGATGGGGAGATATTGGTTCCCAGGTCCTGGACTGCTGCATGAGGCACTGTCCATTGCACAGTGTTGGTACACCTCAAAGAGCTCTATACTGCAGTGCAAACAACTCCTTAATGTCTTTAAGACTGGAGCAATAGCCATAGGATTATTGCTCCCATGGCAGACAAATAATAATCCTTTCCTTTCCTCATCTTGTAGCTGCCATGTAATTTAGAAAATTAATCTTCAGGTCTGGGAATGTCTTTTATTGTCTCTTTGTTCTGTCTGCCTCTATCCCTGTCACAGCTAGCTCTGCCTGTTGGATCTCAGAGCACTTTCCAAAGCAATTTGGGATTATTTTTGCCCCATTTTCTGATGGGTGAAACTGAAGTATGAAGAAAAGAATTGACTTCTCAGGTCACTGGCAGAGCAGGAGACAAAGCAGAGGTGCAGTCTAATTAGCCTATATTTTACAGTAGGTTCTGCAAGAACATAAACAAGAAATAATGGGAAAAACACTGAATGGGAATGTAAATTTTCACAAAGACAGTCAGCAAAGCAGAAAAGGAGACGTCTGGGCACATGCATGCCTCACCCCATTACCACCTTATCAGAGCAGCTGTAAGGACACTGCCGCATCACCACTGCAATCATCTCAGTGCTTGCAGATCAGAGGTCTGGGGTCTTCTAAAAGTTTCTACCTTGACCCCGTACAAATACAATTGAGAAAACACTACATATGCAGTAACCCCTGGTGTGATCTGGATTCACTGGTGTCTGCAGGAACATTCCTAGCAGCAGTAACAGACCCAGCCACGATCCTATGGTGACCATGTGCCTTGCAGGGTAGAGTTTTTTGCTTGTGCTTGCTTTTTCATTTTTATATATATAAAAAAAAGAAAGCGTTTTAAACTCCTGCTGAGGATTTCCCATTTAGTTAGCTGACTGATTTCTCTGCAGAGCCCCAGCAGGCTCCTGTATCTCACAAGCGGTGTCAGTCAGCGTGGGCTGCAGCTTTGGCGCTGTGCTGTCGGGATGGATGCATGCTGGCCAACCTGATCCGCAGCAGCGCTCATGGTTGGAAAGACTGAGAGAGGTGTTTTAACCCTTCCTCGAGCCAATTGAAGAGAAACTTGGAGGCACTATCAGGTCTCTGCACTGAGGATGGAGCCAGAGCTGTTTCAAGGAGAAGGGGAGCAGGACTGGAGAAGCAGCCGACAGATAGCCTGCTCTTATCACTCCTGGTAACACTGCACTATGGTCTCCACGGCTTTCTCCAGGTCCTGCAGTGCATAACATCATGGCCTGGCTGCCAGAATCAGTGGGAGACTTTCCTTTGCCTTCGCAGAGCTGTGGATCAGCAATTTGATCCTTACAGCACTTTGATTGCAGCTACTTTTTCTCTCATAGACTGCGGCTTTGCAAAGGGTGAGAAAGCCCTGCAGCGATGGTCCTAGTTCAGGCCACGAGTCCATCTACGTTCTCCCTTGAATATTGTCCATGAATAGATACCCAGGGAAGCGTAAGAATGGAATAAATGCACGTGCTATCCCCACGCTAAATCTCTCCCAGCTTTTGGACACTCTCACCTCAGGAGATTTCTTTAGCTGCCTGTGGCTTATCTGTTTAGTAACCTGAAACAAAGCTCTGTTCCAAAAGCTCATCTCGGATGTGGGAGGCCCCTCTAGACTTGTTCGAGGCGAGGGTGGTAGTGGTCCCCATGCAGCAAGGTGACGGGAGACACCAGGTCAGTTATGTCTACACAAGCAAATACAACTGGCCTGTCCTGCTCAATGGCACTAATGACAACTGTTTGGGCACAGTTTGCTGTTATAATGCTAAAATCTCTTCCCTCCCCTCCCACCTCACCAAAGGAAAAAAAAAGGGTTGATATGTCCAGATCACCTCTTGGGAACGGTCCCTGCCCCATGCTCTCCCCTGATCCATGTCTGGGCATTGCCTGGGAGGACACAAGTTGGCCTAAGCTAAAATCATGCCAGGGAATACGCTAACAATTAAGCGAAGAGGAGGGTGACGGGGCAGTGCTTGAGCCCACGCACTGGCCCTGATTAGTTTCCATGGTTTAGTTAAACGATGCGTCTAACAGTACGTCAGAGCATTGTTTCATTGGGCTACTTGAAGAGTAAGCCTGCGTCGTCCCACTGATCTCTGACTCGCGCTCAGTGTGTATGGGATCCCATTAGCTTCTTCCCTTGGAGCTCGAGGCCGCATTTCTCTCGTGTGGTGGATTTGTTCAGAGATGTGTGGCATGGCCACAGTGTCTAAACTGTTTCTAAACCTAGAGGCAGCGCCTTGGATGTGAATACACACCTGGCTGAGCCCTGTTTTCATAACAACATGAGACACTAAATTCGACAGAATCTAAATCCTGTGCATGGACCCTGCAGGGAGCCCTGGCATACTCTGATCCAGGCAGTTTGGGGACAAGGCAGCTCAGGCTCAGCTTAGCTGCACGTATTTGCATCCAAAGATCTGGAACCGCTTCCCTGTGAGCAAAAATTAGACTTACTGGAACTCTTCAAGCTGGAAAAAGACACATTTTAGGGAGTGGATGTGCTTCGAGGTCCGTAGTGAACTAGATTAAAAATAACTTTTTGACATAGTAGTTTTTCCTTTTGCCAGATCACGGCTCTGATTTCCTGTATGATCCCATAAACCGCTTGATTAATATTCCTAAAGACAGGGCAGTCCATGGCATAGGAGTAGGAACAAGCAGTCGAAGGTTGAGGGGGCAGGAAAAACTCCTATCACTGTTTCTGCTGTAGCCCTTGAATTGCAAAACTACATCTCTAATTCCACAGAATGTCGTGCATGATTAAACTGCAAAAGGTTTCATAAGCGATTAGAGAAGCATAAAAAGTCAATTCCAGAAACAGTTATACAGGGTGTCCTAAGATCTCCGTTCTTCTCCAGTTTAAGAAGTCTTTAATCCACAGATTGCTAGAAGATGGTAGGATACATCAGAAAGACTATCATTCTGTGATTTTCTTCTGATCATTATAGTTGTTCCTCCACACTTCACTACTGTTTAATTTTGGAGGCAGAACTCGCAGCTAGATAAACATTGGATTATCTCAAATCCTTTACATCTGGGAGAAAGGAAATCACTGTTAAAATTTCATGCACCTGGCTACTTGATTATTGGCAAAATATGTTTCCATATCAGTTTATTGCCCTTCTAAAAATATTTCTATTGACATATGTCAAAGTAGGATGTGATAAACTGCAACCAAGAATCTAGCCAGAAATGGTGCCTTAGCGCGATCCCACCATAGGAACTCAATTCAGGTAGCCTGAACGAAGACATCCCATGCCGTTTGTGGTGCCTTAGACTATCCCAGCTGTCCACAGCTCCTACTCCAAAGGGGTATAGACTTTCTTCATGTTCTGTGTCGTATCTCCCAACCCAGTGACGATAGGCCCTCTCAAATGACACCGGAACATGAGAATCAAGAACATAAGATGTGATCTTCTAAGTTAGACTAAAGGCCCACCTATTTTGGTATCCTGCCTCTGAAAATGGCATGGGAAGATGCATGGTGAGCGCATATGAGCATGGCCACTGCCTGCAGTCCGTTCCCCTTGAGCCGTATTGGGGAAGTCAGAGGGAACGTCTCCATCTAGTCTTTCAGCATCTGTCTATGGACTTGTTATCAACAGTTAAGCCTGTGTTTAAACATCTGGCCCAAGCATCAACTACCATAGACCAATAACGTCAACAATTATCAGAGATCTCTGAAAGAGAATGGCAGTTGTGGATAAATGTACAAGGCAGGAGTAATTCTTACAGGCACATTTTCACCTGTAGCACCCCTCCAAGAAGGCTTTCTCAGAGGCTGAACCAAGCTGTAACTCCAAAGAGGCTTTACATCCAGGTCCTGTTAGCTGTGAGCAATTGGGAGGCAGATGCCTTTGCCTGGGAAAGTGAGACTTGTCAGGGCAACTTGTGTGGAAGACTTAGCTCTGCCTTTTCAGCCGAAACATTTCTGCTCCACCAGCTTTCCCCTTTGCCTACGAAAGTGACTGCAGAAACCAAAGCAGTTCTATTGCTCAACAGCTCTCCACAAAAAGGGAGAAAAGATCCCAACATGGGAGCTGTAATGTTTGACAACCCACTCTGCCCGGCTGGAAGTCTTCAAGCTCCAATTGGATTCAGAATTCCTGCCACAAGATGAGCCGTGCTAACACTTTCCAAATGCTAACAGCACAGGGGGAAATGATGAAATGAAGGACTTGATAAAGAACAAGCCTGGAAGGAAGTGCCACATTGCAGTTTAATTGGACGTTTCAGAAGCTGGCTTGCTAGGAAGTTGGATCATTCAAATAGTGAAACATCACATCAGAAAGTCTAGTAGCAAAGTAGATAGGAAGTAGAGTGGTGCTGCCAGTTTTTTAAGGTTTCTTGTTTTCATCTCTCACTTTTCCTCATTCCCACCACAAAAATTCCTGCTTTATTCATATCTTGAATACTGCCTGTGGTTATGGTGTCTGTCTCTCAGAAAGAATGTGAAAACATCTAGCAAGTTAAAGGGGCAAGAGAGTCACTTCTGTACTGGGAACGACCACATATACTGTTATTGTTCAATCTGGGGAAAAAAGGGGACAAAGAAGGCTATTATAGGGTTTACAGAGTAATTGTTAGGGGCTGATTGCTTATTGACTCTTCCTATGCAGGAACTAATATTTATTAGCAGAAATGAGCAAGTGCCATGCTCAGAACAAAGAAAAAGGAGGCGGTTCTTCACACAATATCTGCTTAATCTGCAGAACTCCTTACTGTCGGATCTTGCAGATTCCCAAAGTGCTCAAAAAGTGATTGGGAAAGTTAATGGAAGAAGAGACTCCATGAAGAGCTTACAAATAGGAAAATATCTGCCTTGGTGCATGAAGTGCCTAGGGCACAAATCTGTGGAGACTGGGAGAGTATCTGGGGATATAACAGGTGGGGCTATAAATGCTTTTTCTTGTTTTATACTCATCTACAGGTGTTAACTCATGGAAAATGTTGAAGATTGGATACTGGGCTGGATATTCTCATTCCCTGGCTTTCTGAGATATCAGGAAAGCATTACCTGTTAAATCATGCTAGCAGGATGGGCAGAAAAGAGGTGTGCTGGAGACGTCAATTTATGCCATTAACCCACTGTTTGATCTACCACTCCTGCACAGGTCCACGAGGTTTTGGCCATGTCAAACAGATGACAGGGGGTGCCTTTATCCCCTCTTTCTCTCCTCCCATTCTTCCAGTTGGCTTTTCATCTGATCTACTTATGTCTCTTAAAATATCCATCTGGCATCAACCAGATGCAGCTTTCAAAACTTATCACATTACATCCAGGCAGAAAGACAGCACTAAATGCTTATCCCCAAAGCTGACACTCCTGGCCCGTAAGAGGAAGGGCCAGAAGCTGGCCTCTGTGGGTCAGCAAGGGTTCATTGCCCTCTTGCTGAGTGCACTCTTTTTTTAATAGGGATCAATGTGTCAACCAGATGGAGGTGCAGAGAACCGACCTTTCCTGCCCAAGTCATCAGATCAGATTTGTCATGAATTTTAGTTTGCACTGCTGATTTCCTGGCACAAAACTATACCACTGATCAGATTTTGCCCTGTTTCTCTGTTCTTAAACCAGCTGTCTGCACAAAGACAGTAGCAGATAACTGCAGGGTTGCGATGCTATTGCTTTTCACATACTGACTTGGCTCTGATATGTCAAGTAAAGCGCATGTTCCTTCTTTAGGTTTCTTGAAAATTTTCTGTCTCATTACACTGAGTGGGATTCTGGTTTACTTGAAAAGCATTTTTAGTGATTCTCTCTATTTTGCTGTCGCTATTTTCTGCTCTTTCTCTTTTTCCAGAGCTTTCTGAAAATGATCTCATTAGGAACATGGAACTCCTGTTTCTGGAAAGGGCTGCTTGAGGTTTTGCAAAGGTCTCCCAGCAGGAAGGTTGCTTGTCTTCATTTTCCCAGCAGTTCGACAGACCCCCAAGTGAGCCTATTAGCAAAAACGGATTGCTCAAAAAAATTCTACAAAATATGCAAGTGCAGCAGCAATAGCTCCGAGCTGTTAGGCTCCAGTAGGCAATAAACTATGTTTGCAGACCACATATTCCATGGCATTTAAACTGCTAGAGAAAGAATGAACTAATGACACAAAAGGAACTACAGGTGCTTGCTACCTACTTCAATAGCTGTGAAGAGACATGTACTAATGGGCTGGAAGATAGGGTCTGAGATAGCTTCACCTTTTCTCTGGAGAAATAAATATATCTTTGAAAAGTGGAATTAATGAAGCCTGGCTTTCAAACTGTGCCTGCCACATAGCTCTTTCCTTCTCCCCCCTCAGTCTGATATCTAAAAGTTTGTTAGCTTTACTTTCGTGGGAGGCCCTAGGGAGTTTCTCCAAAATTTTCATCTAAGGTTTGCTTCTTAAGAATCTGAGCTATGAATAATGGCATTGTTGTCCTTATGCACCAAATCCCTGTGCTTGAAACGTGTGCCTCACATAGAGGGGTGCAGGCTGCAGCCCTACTGCTGCCTAAGAGAAATGATCTGGATCCAGGTGAAAATTATCACCAGAGAGACAAAGGGCATCCTGGGCCTTGTAATCTGCCTTGCAGGAGGCTTCCAGGCTATATGAGATACCCACGTATCCGTTGGTAGGCAAATATACTGAGAACAAACCCAAAACCTAGTATTTAAGTTCTCCCCAAGAACTCTCTGCTGAAAAAAACTTAAGTTGTAGTGCTTGTTCTAGTGGCTCTGTTATACAGAGCTGAGGCCTGAGACGACTTGGATGTATTTCACGCCAGCTGGTGGTGTGATTTTGGACAAGCAGAGATTTGTGTTCATCAAATCTTCGTTCCAAACCAGGCAGAGGAAGGTATTTGAGGCTGAAGTTCCTGAGTTTCACAGGAGTACCTCAGCTCCTGTGCAGAAAAGAGAGGGCTACAACTATGTGTCCTGATTGTGTCCAGTATGGACCTGGGTTGATGAGACAGCAGGGGAATGCCTAGTCTAAGAGTTTTGTATTAGAGCTGATCACTGAGACACAAGTCTTGGTGAACTCAGCTTGGATTCGTCTTGTGCAATTACTCAACATTGCAATCCTGCAGTTATGCTCGGCATACAGGTCCTGTGCCTTTTCCCAAGCTTGATAACATTGCTTGATAACAAGCTTGATCCCTCTCTGCCTCCACAGACTCACAATTCATTTGGCTTTCCCCAGATCCTTATTTTGTGGTGGATCACACACTGCCATTTCAACCTGTCAAAACTTCGTTTTCAGAAAGATAAGCCAGGTACATTTAGAAAACACTTTTTAAATAGATGTCAACAGATAAGAACAGTAAAAGAGATATTAAGAAGGCAGAAAAACATCACCAAGAAAACTCTTGTAAAAATAACAGGTACATTAGAGTGTGTGGGCAATATGTAGGTATATATATATGTAAGACAATAATAAAGGCACCAGGTGGCATGCAATCTCATTAGCAATCCACTTGTTCTTGCCAAACAGGCTTTGGTGAGATTCCCTGAGAGGATTCCCAGAAACTCATGAAATTAGTAGTAGTAAACAACCCTTCTTGAGATATTTGCTGGCTCTGCCTAGCATCCTAACCCCCCTTTCTTAAGTTTTCTCTGCCTGGCAAAGCATCCACAAGTTATCAGGAGGAAAATTAGGGAACAAAGGAGGGGGCATAAGTGGATCACCCACAGTAATCGGCTTCATGTTTAAAGCATGAGAACAATTGCTTGGACAGTGATGGCATCCTGATGTATAAATGGGTTTGTTACTTAACTCTGGTGATTCATGCTGTCAGGCACAGGGATGAGGCAGCTGCCAAATTTAATGCTGGGAAGGAATATTCTCTCCCAGAACAGGCTGGTAGGGAATTTACAAAGCTGAGGGGTCAATAAAAAGGGCCAGATATTGTTAGGATGCTTGTGTGGACGGGCAGGGAGAACATCCCAGAGCACAGCAGCAATATCATTCTCCTGTCTCATGGTACAAAGTATGCCACAGAAATCAGTGCACAACAGTTTTGCCCTTTTTCCCACAGCTCCAGTAAACCTGCCCAGAAAGGGATGACCTTTATGGACTAGCTCAGTAGGACTACACTCCTGCTTCCTCAGGCTGAAAACTAGGGCAACAGGTCTTATCACATTTTTCACATCATCTGTTTCATTTCTATTCTTAAAAAAGGCCTAATTGAAGCTACGTGAGTGTTAGCTGTCGGATTGTTTTGTTTTTGTTTTTGTTTTTAAAGAGTGTTTGGAGAACATGTTCCAGCTACCCAGAAGGAAAGAGCCAGAAAGAAAAGGAGAAGAAAGAAGGAAAGTGGAGATATTTAATGGAGGTAATTTTAGCTATTTAAATGGCACTGCCAATCTCCACAGACATTTGCCGAGAGAAAGAGATGGAAAGGGAAAAGGGAAGAAGTTCTGCATTTGCTCACTGAGGCCTCAAAAAAGGGGGGAGAGATTCTCTATCAGAAGTGGAGCAGGATCCCACCTGGCAGCTCTTGGACCTCAGCTTGGAAGCCAGGAGCTCACACCCCTTCTCGGTCTGGTCCCTTGCATCCTAGGTGGACACCTGAGGAGGCTCTTCTGCATGGGGAGGATACATAGTTGCTCCCGTGGGATCCCCATGCTTCGTGTGTGACAAATAGGGATAGAACATTAGATTTCCCGTGAAGTATGGGATACAGGGCCTGGGGTACCTATACTGAGATTTATGACTGCCAGGCCTATAGCTCAGCCTGGCCTGATGGGTGTTTGGTGAGTTATCTGAAAAGGAAAAGCTGTTGCAGAAGATGCTGAGCTAGTTAGCTGTGTCACATTGGGGCTCCTGGGATGTGAAGAAATCACAGTTAATGTCCTAGTTAAAGACATTTCTGAACCTGGTTTTTCCACAACTCCCAGGGGAATGTTGTTCTGCCTCTAGACTATTTGGGCACAAGAACAGGTTCCTTCCTAATAGAAATGAAAAAAATGCTTTTCAGGTCTCAGTGCCCAGAAGTGGGGCTTTGGATGGAGGATGATGTTCAGTCCGCTGCCTGCCTAGCTGCTGGCAGACACACAGGGCTCTCCTGGTTTGATTGCTTTGCCCTCTCATGACTTGCCGCACCAGATAAGTGGTGCCTTTCACATTCGTTGCATGCAGAACTTGGGGGTGGAGATAAGGGGTAGGGGAACAACTTGGGAGAGCTTTGGAGAGCCAGCGGTGGATGGAGAGGAAAGGTCTGCATCTGTTTATCTCGGGGGCCAGAAAATTTCAAGTCTCAAGTTTCTCCCTCCTTCAGAAGCTCCCTAATCACAAATGTAATTTCAGAGAGCCTTTCTGGGTCTGGGGTAGGGCTTGCTATGCTCCAGCACAGAGAGGTGGAAGGATGGAGGCTGAAACCCACCCGGGGGCAGGCACGGTGCTGGGAGATCAGTGCTTTTGGTATTCTCGTTTTTAGCAATGCCCCGGGGGTGCCGCCTGGCCCACTTCCACCCGCTGCTCCTCAGCTGAGCTCGGATGCTGCTGCCTGCCAGGCTGCCTCGCTTCCCGGTTTCCAGGCAAGCGGGGGAAAGGCAGGAGCGTGCAACCGATCCCATCTCCCTCGCTGCTCATCCCCTTCATCTGCCCCGCTCCCTGCGCCCACTCGCCCATTTTCCCACGCACCCGCCCACCTCGGTGTCTCATCCAGGGATGGCTCAGGGCACCCGGGGCTGCCGCGGAGATGAATACTAACCTCCGCCTGGCTTCTCTTTAAGGAGCCTGTTAATATGGATGGAGCTGTTGCCTTTCCCTCCCCTTCCTCCCTGTCACCAGCCTCGGCTGCTGAAAAAATGGATAGAAAATGGGGGTGTGAGGTGGGAAATGCAGGCCTCCGTGTCCTCCCACGCAACGTGGGCAGCGGTTTTTTGGAGAAGGTCAGCAGTGACACAGTCCTCTGAGTCAAGCAGGGAAAAAAACGTGGTGATCAGCAGAGGAGCACAGGCTAGACTGGCCGGATGCTCCCGTCTCCTCTCCCCCTAGATCCATCCCTTTCTCCATTGCAACATTCCTGCAAGGCTGAGGGCTAGATCCGACTGCGCTGGCAGTCAGCTGCCGCTTCCCTCCCCCGGCATGTGCCTCTCTGCAAAGAGGAGGACTGAATTAGGGCAGCGCCGCATATCCCAGCGCCTTAGTCCTACAGCAGGACCGCCTCTCCCCAGCTCAGGTCTGAGGGACGTTTCTCTGACCCGTTTTTTGAAAGCTCCAATGGCAAAGACTACACACCCTCCCGAGGTAATCAGACTTCTCTCCTTACGGACATGTCTCTGAAATCGAGCAGAAAGACCTCTGGCTGTAACTGCAGCCTGTGGTGTGTTTTGTTTTTTTTTGTTTTTTTTTTTTTCGTTGGCATTTTTGGTGGGTTTTGGCCCTGCTGAGGTGGAACAGATTTGCAGGGACAAGCTAGAAGTCCTTCAGCACGTCCTTCTCTCAGTGCTCTTCTTTCTCGATGGAACTAGCCCCCCCGAGCGACAGCCCCCATGAAGGCCAGGGAGATTTAGTAAATTCCCCACAATCCTGCAGGGACACATTAGAGGAAAAAAGCCTGGTTCCTCTACCCCAGATGAATCCTTCTTATTCTGTCCTAAAGGCTTTTTCCTTCCCTGTCCTTGACCTGTTCATATTATCTCGAAGCAGACAGCACCTCAAGTGGGCCCAGCAACCTCTGCCCCATAAATCTTTCAAGGTCTCAAGTGCTAAATATGACCTACACATCCACCATCCACCAATTCCCCCTTTTTACGTGCTCCCAAATGCACACCTTTTTAGTGGAGAAATCCAGACTCTCTGGAGCACCTCACTCTCATGAAGCTGTCTCCCACCTGTAGACAACTGAGCAATTGTGTCCAGCTTGGGGGTAGCAGTGTCCCACGGAGATGAAGTACTGCGCTACTTTTTTGGCGAGGAAGAAGCAGCTCCTGGAGAGCCTCACCCAGCAGCTCGCTCCCCAGCTACTGCTAGCCCTGATATAATGTGTTATTTAACGATGTTTGGGCCTCATACATTTGGAAAAAGAAAATGAGAGCAGTCTGCTCCTTACTCCTCATGTTGCTCTGTCCCCTGCTGAGCTTCTCTGCTCTCCCTATTTAACCATCTCTCATTTACAGGAATTTAAAGAATGGAAATGGAAAAGGTAGTTCAATTAGGCTAGGATGAGGATGCACTGAATGAGGCCCCCTTCCTATCAGAAGTGACCTGACATTACCCTTTTCCTTATTAGTGACGCAGACTCCCCATTACCACGTGGAGCCGCTACCCTGTTGTTATCCCGAGCCAAAGTGGACACAACTCATGCACTGACTCAAGCTGCAGCTCCCTGTGGCTAGGAGAGATTAGTGACTAAAAGCGAGGAGGTTTAGGGGAAATCCTTTGTCAGCAATGATGCCTGGGGGAGAAGAAAATAAGGGAAATAGCCTAGAAGAAGGAAAGCAAAAGGAAAATGGTGAAAAAACGTAAATAGAGTTACCACTGAGTGATACAACTGCTGAACGCAGGTAAATGATGGCCTAGTTTATGGACTCACAGCCAAGGTAGCTAACTGGGCATGGGCAGACGTCAGCATACGGATTGTCACTGAGCTCTGGAGAAATGCACTCGGCTGGGAACAGCAGGCACCCCCGCTGCGGCTGTGGAAAGGCCCCATTTTCCTTGGATCCCCTTCAGAGCCAGACACACTCTCAGATTAAAATAGAGGCAGAGCATCCTGTATGCCACCTTCAAAGGCGGATGTTTCTGGTGTGTTGGCGAGGAGACCACGGTCCAAATGTTATGAGAAGTGAGCAAGTAAACAAACAATGCCCACAACTGCCCACTTAACGAGTTAAAATAATAAGTGTCTGGTTGCATTTATCTTGTCCTTAACTTTTAGGAATATTTCAGCACTGAGGAGACCTGGGTTGAAATTCCAGTGCCAAATTAGGCAGAGCATGGCTTTTAAACTGCGAGGGGGTAGTCTGAAGACACCTATGTGGCCAAGGTCTACCCACGTGGGGCTGGTGGGCTTGAAAATGCTTTCAGGTTTCAAATAAAACCAGGTTAGGGGACATCAGCAACAGGGAACTGAATAGGGATGCTGGCAGCATGGAGGTGTCCCTGAATTAGCCTGCAGAAAGGTGAACGGTTTAGGAGCACATACCACCTTTGCGCTGATGAAGAGATGTGTACAACCCTCTCTGCTTGGCCTGCGCTGAGGATTGAGTGCCATACCAAAAGAGACTTTAGATTATTTTACCAATTGAAGATCTCAGATGGAGTGTCATTTCTTCACCAAATGTTGCCCCATCCTATAAAATATAAACAAGCATGGGTTTTGATGCCATTGCACATCTTCGGGGATACTTAGTGCAAATATCAGGGACAGCATATGCAAAGATGCTCTACATCCCCTTCAAATCTGCATCTGCTTTCTCTCAACCCTCCTTAGCTGCCTCTGAGGTTTCTTCTGCCTTCCTGTGTGAGATATAGCTGTTGAGGCTCACAGGAGGGGTAGGGATGATGCCATGTTGTGACAGGGAAAAGGGCTGTGGTGGGTTCCCTAATGCCATTCCCGCTTCCCCCAGTCCAGGAGGAGAAATCCACATAGGTGCTGAGAAAATGAAAGGCTGACACAGCACAATCTGTCCCCCACGGAAATGGCATGACGTCTCCTGGAGAGCTAGAACAGGAGAAGGTAGGTTACAGGGCAGAGAAGGAGTATGAGCCACCTTCTCCTCCTCATACGAGCAGCCAAAGACATGTGGCTTCCCCTGGCTCACCGTAGGCCCAGGGCTATCATTTGGACACTGCAAAAACAACCTGCCACCAAAAAGGGAGATGCCCTCAGCATTAGACCTTACCTGACCTTATATTGGGGATGTTGAAATTGACCCCAGAAAGGCAGGAAAACAGAGCCAGGGTCGTAGTGGGAAGTGGGTCTGGCTCCTTGGACCACAAGTGGCCCTTAGGCCAGCGTGGGCGCATTACCCCGGCAGACTGAGAGGAACACAGAGCTCCCAGACCCGTGGGACTGAGCCTTGTGCTGCAAGGAGAACAAGGGCGGTGCGTGTTGCAGCCACCCCACCACCCTTCCTTATTTAGCAGACCTGTGATTTGCAACGTTTGCCACTGCGGAGGAGTTAGAATGCACTGAATTTGGAAACTTTTACTAGAACGCAAAGAGAGACACATGCCTGAAAAGGGATGAGTGGGTCAAGAGTTGCGCCTGTGGCTAACCATGGGCCAGATTTGGCTCTCAGCAATTCGGCGTAAGGGTGGCCAAAATTTCTAAGGATTTCCAGCACCATCAGCCGGATCTGAATCAGGCCTCAGACATGGGGCTTTATTGTTTTGCTAGTATTAAGTGTACTCTATTGGCTCATCAGTGACGTGCATAGGAAGAAAGTTAATTTCATTTAGAGATGTCTGTCTTCTTGCGGTGACCTCGTCAGGGTCATAACAGTCAACGTTAGAGTTCAGGTTCTTAAGGCAAAAAGATCAGCAATAATATTAATGCCTCCTTCAACTTTTGGCATTTAGCTTCAGGCAGGCTCAACGAGGCAAACACAGCACAAGCAGGCAGTCATTAACATCTCACCTGCCTGGTGAGGAACCGAAAATATCAAACAACCTATTAAATATGGGGGGGGGGGGGGGGGAAGAAAGAAGATATTTTTAAGTCCAAAACCAAACACTTTATCTTCCCCACAAAAGAAGGCTTGTCAGAGGAGGAAGAAAAAAGAGAGAGAGAGATATCTTACAGGCTCCTAAGCGCCAACAGGAATGGCGCTAATACTAATTATTATTATTATGTTCATTATTAATATTGATAGCGGTCTGCCCTTACCTCCCCACTTACTTCTCCGCCCTCCATCCATGTGACGTGGGGGCTCCGGCAGTGGAGCACAATGGGCGACCACTTCGAGCCAGCAGGAACAATGCAGTCGCTGACGTGAACCGCGTTGTGAACGCGAGGCTCTGCCTTATGAGTGGCGGCTCCGACGGAATAAAGTGTTCCAGGGCTGGGGATGTCTGAATAGAGACATATGGTGTAAATTAAACGGGTTATTATTGTTAGTATTCTTTTTAAAAAAAAAAAAAAAGGAAAAGCCTAACACCTTGGTTTCTCTTTATTTTCTTCCTTTTTTGAAGATTTCGCTACCAGTGAACAAATGGCTGGCAAACAAACGTGGTAATCTATAGGAGGATCTGTAGAGATTGAAGGGGCATGGAGGTGGAGGGGAGGGCTGCGCTTTTTCTGTTTTGCTTCATTTTTCCATTTCCTTCTAGAAAGAGGAAGCATTTCTGGATGCAAAAGGGAAAATTCTAGGTGGATTTCTGCTAGCACGGCAGCTTTAGGATAACACTGGCAATCCCTTGTTTGTCATTAGAAAAAAATTAGTCCCTGCAAGGGTGTGGGGTTAATTGCACACCTGCCTGCAGACTTCTAACTTTAGGCTGATCGTGCAGTCCTTGATGAAGGATGGGGCTTTCTGGACAGAGTATCAAGAGGCCACTTTGTGCACATCACGGTGCGTAACTGAGGAGGGACCTTGATTGTGCAGCAGGGGAATGCATCACCTAGCAGAGCTCTTCTTAGTTTGAGATACTGAAAGAGGGCACAACTCGACTGCACCAAAGACATCCCCATGCCCTGGCATCTCCGCCCTGTCTCACTCACCCAGCAGCTTCAGCTGGATGGTGGCTCGCAGCTCAAACCCACCCCCAAGAAGCAGCATGCCCTGAGGTCCTACCATGGTGCAGGTCTGCACTGGAAAGGCAAAACACCTATCCAGACAGATGGCCAAAGGATGTCAACCAGTATAGCAAAAACTCAAAAGGCAGGTTTGCCTTCTGCTGAGGCGTGGTGTGCTGAAAGCCGGCACCCCGCAAAGATCAAGTACCTCTGGGCCCCGGCTGTGATGTCCTGGGGAACAGGTCAGAATGGGCCACAGCTCACTGCCCCTTTTGCCTCATTCCTTTCCCCATGGAAGGATTTTCTGTCGCTGCTTGCTGTCATGCATGCCTTTTGTGTGCCTATAACCAGTCTGTTGGCTTTTCTCTTTTTCTTTTCTGATGTTTTGGGCCTGACCCTAATCTCCTGTGCCTTTACACTGTTCAGAAAGCTCTAGAGAGACAACCCACATTGACACCATTCCCGCTGAGCTATGAGACACGGTTTTTGCCAGTTTTAGTTTTCTCTTTTTTTTTTTTTCCCTTTGTTTTTTTTTCTTGCTTCTGCAAGCTATTTTGGAGGAAACTACCCCTACTTACTGCTCACTCTTTTTCTTTCTTCCTCCCGTCTTTTTCTTTTCCCTCCACTGACTTCCCACCTCCTTTTCTGCTCTTTGTGTCCCCCCCCCCATCTCATCTTGCACCTCCCATGGTCACCCAAAGCACTACATGCTGCCAATACCTCTGTCCATCTCATTGACGGTTCATCTGAGGCCAGGCAGCTAATTTCAACAGGAGTCTGGTTGTTCTGCCCTTTCATGTCTGTCTGTTTGTGCCTGGATCTCATCGGTCTGCCTCAAATTGCCTCTCGGTGCTCTGCCTTTCCCTCCTCCCTTCATTTCCGGCTCCCCTCTCTCCTCCTCTTCTACCCACACAGCTTCCTTTAATTAGAAATACAATGAAAATGATTATCACTATGTCTTAATCATTCCCCAGCCAGACCAAAAAGAAAACCCCCATTCCTCCTCCCCTTCCCCCTCCACCTCCATGGAAGAGTACACAGATCAGGAGGAGACCCAGGGGAAAAGGATGCAGAATGAGATGAACCTCAAGATCAAGATAGGATGAGGAAAGGGCCAAGGAACCTCATGAAATGCAATGAGGACACATGCAACGTCCTATACCTCGGAAGAAAGAGCCTGTGGCAACAATACAGGCTAAGATTGATTGGCTAGGGTGCAAAAAAAGACCTGGGGTCCTGGAGGGCACAGTGAGCTGAGCATGAGCCAGCAGTGTGCCTTGGCAGCAAGGGAGGTATCCTGGGCTATATGAACAGAAAGACAGTCAGGAGATCAAGGGGAATGGTTATGCCCCTCCACTCAGCACCTATTAGGGCACCTCTTGATCCTGTGTCCAGTTTTAGGCTTCCCTGATGTAAGATGGATCAACTGCAGCGAGATCAGCAAAGGGTTATCAAGATGGTCACAGCTGGAGCGTTTGGCCTGTGAGGAGGGACAGAGAGAGCCGAGTTTGTCCAGCCTGGAGAAGAGACAGCTTTGGGAGATCTAACAGCAACCCCTGGATCCCTTCAACCCCCGCCCGGTACCTATGGAAGGGTTATCGTGAAGATGGACCAGGCTCTTCACAATGGTACATGGTGGGAGGACAAGAGACAATGGGTATAAACAGAAATGAGAGGCTCGGTCTGGACATTTTCCCTCTGAGGACAGTCAAGCAGTGGAACAGGTTGCCCAGAGAGGTTATGCAGTCTCTCTCCTCAGGGTTTTCAAGACCTGACTCTGCAAAGCTCTGAAAAACATGGTCTGACCTCCTAGCTGGCCCTACTTAGAGGAGGAGGTTGGGCTAGAGACCTCCTAAAGTATGTTCCAGCCTGAATTATCCTGTAATCCTGTGACCAGACCTAAGTGTCAAGTGATGCCATTCAGGTCCTGATGAATCCCCATCCCTGAAAACTAAGGGAAAAGGAAAAGGCGGTAGCAGGGATGGAAAGGAGATAGGTATGGTGGAATAGACTTTACAGCTAATTCATCCTAGGCTCTGACATTTGATGGGATAAGGTGAAGCTGAAAACACATCACCCTGCAAAGCTAAATCCAATCTATAGCTTGTCTCCATTGATTGCAATCTCGTGAGGGCCATTTCTGAGGATCCTAGGTGAAAATTCTTTTGGAGGAAAACTTTGCATTGCTTTGGAGATACATAGATTGCACAGCCTCTCCCAATCCATTGGACCTTTTACATACAAGGCAGGCTTAAGGGATATAGAGACTACAGCATGAAAGGCTCCAAACCTATCCCAAACCTTTAGATGATCCACATTTGACCCCCTGCAAACACAAACATGCATGCACAAAAATCTCATGCTCAGAAGAGCTGGATAAAAGTGGAAATTTCAGCAGGGCAAAGAGCATAGGACTCTCCATCACCCGAATCCCTATCATGATGTCCGTGTGTGATAAAGCAGTGTTGGGAAGATGTGCTGAATTAGGGATCCTAGGTTGCTACCCTCAAAATTTTGTCCCTTTCCTTTCTCACTGTCACGCCCTAACTTCAGCCAAACTGCATGACCCTTTTGTTAGCTCTCTGCTGCCCTAGATAGCCCTCCCATTTTCCCGGCAGCCATATGGCAGAACTGTTTGGCCATGTGCTGTTACCAAGTCACCTGATAGGGAACAGACTTGTGTCCTCCTGGAGCACATTAATAAGGGGGTGGGTGAAGGAGTCCTGATCTCTCCTCTCGATCCCTCCTCCTGATCCTTCCCTCCCTTCCTTTAGCTTTTTAGCTTGACTACTGACAGTTTGCTATAAGGGGACTTTGAACAAATGCACGGGGCTGCTGAGAACTCCTTTCAGCAGGTGCTCACTGAAAAACTACCCATCTTCTCTATACTTTGCTCTTACCAGGCTGGCTGGAGTCACACCAGGAAACACCGGGCAGGGAGCCATGGAAGCGGGGACCTGGCACCCTGCCCGCCACCCTGAGCGGAGCCAAGACACCTCCCTGCTGGTCACGGGCTTGAAATCCCTTGCTAGGTAATATTCACTGATCAGCATCCCAGTGCTCCCAGCCACTGTCCCTGCAAGGGGAGGAGAAGCCTCCGGAGTCCTCAGCATCTCTCCGAGGGAAGTTCCGGCGGGGAACACTGTCTGATTAGGGAATCCTTTATCTGTGGCTTATATAAGCCCCTGGTCTCCTTTTATGGTTGGCTTTTCCTGCTTTGTCAAGAGCTAAGAACAAATGTAGCTTCATCTGCGCTTGTGGGTTGGCTAACCGATTAAGCATCTGATTCAAGCTTAGTACGAAAAAGGCTTTTGATGGGCGGACTTAATTTGGTGTAAAAACCTGGATGCAGTCGTCCCCGTCCCCCTCCCTTACCGAATATTCCCAAGAAAGCAGTTGGCCTGGTGTAATTAAGCAGCGGGGATGACTCCCACTTACCAATGCTTTAGAAAGTCCGGAGTGCTCTAGTTTGTACTGGAGTGGCTTTTTAGAGTGTTTCCCCCTCTCCTTCCTCCCTCCTCTTTTTTTTTTTTTTTTTTTTTTAACCTCTGCTAAATTACCACCATTTCGAAGCATTTGCATTAAGAGTGAGAGGCTGTGTGTGTGTGTGTGTGTGTGTGTGTGTGTGTGTGTGTGTGTGTGTGTGCGGGCACACGCGAGGGCATGCGGGGGCCCGTGGGTGGCTGGCTTGATGCGACACACTGAATTCATCCTCACCTCCCCCTCTGTGAGCCCTGCCAGGGGAAAGCATGCTAATGATGACCTTGCTGAGTAAATAGTTGTGGAATGAATAAGTGTTTTTCCTGCAATCTGAAAGGCGGAAGGTGCGATTACTCATCCATCTATCCAACTGTCTCCAGTACCTTTCAAGTGCTTCTCGCGTCGAGTCTGGGGGCGTGCGCGAGGGGGTGGGAAGCGAGGGGAGGCTGCCAAGATCTGGGTTGCCACAGACACCGGCCTTGCTTCTCCTCCAATGAACGCTGCGCTGAGAGTGCGAGAGGAGGCAGGGCACCACCCACGTGTTGAGCTGTGTGGGGTATAAGTAGATGGAAGTGCCTGGACTAGTGGCAGTTCAGACAGGGAGTAAAAGCAGCTCTTTGCATCTCTAGTGAAAGCGCTTGTCAGCCTCCAAGTTTCCTAGAGAAGAAATCGCCGGGATTTTAGCAGCAGCTTCCAGCTTCTGTGTGCATTTTTATTTCACTGGAGCAGGTGTTCTCAGCATTCGAGATTCTCAGCTCCAGACGAGCGGGTAGCGGGGACGCGTTTGGGGCTGAACGTCTTAGCCAACTCCTCTCGTCGTTCCTGGAGGAATCTGGTTCTTTCTGGGACACCCTGAGCACGTGAGACCGTCATTTCCAGCTGGACACTGGGAGAAATCTGCCTACAATTCTCTCTGGGATCCACGAGGATCGAACAGCTCGCTCTGTGGTGATATCTGATTTAGATGTGTTTGTGTTGAAAAGTCCTTTGAGGGGGGTTTAGAAGTCTCTGTGTGTCTCTTGAGAAGTGTTGTGGTGGGGTTTTTGAGAGCAGGCTCCAGCGCCAGGGCTTACCGTCCAGTTCTTTCCGTGTTTGACCCTTGTACGGTAGGAGCCATGCAGCTGGATAATGTCACCAATGCGGGCATCCACTCCTTCCAGGGGCACCGTGGAGTTGCCAACAAGCCCAATGTGATCCTGCAGATAGGGAAATGCAGGGCAGAGATGTTGGAGCATGTCAGGAGGACCCACCGGCACCTCTTGTCCGAGGTGTCCAAGCAGGTGGAGCGCGAGCTGAAAGGCTTGCAGAAATCAGTAGGGAAGTTAGAGAATAACCTGGAGGACCATGTCCCAACTGACAACCAAAGATGGAAGAAGTCCATCAAGGCCTGCCTGGCCAGGTGCCAGGAGACCATTGCCCACCTGGAGAGGTGGGTCAAGAGAGAGATGAATGTTTGGAAGGAGGTGTTTTTCCGTTTGGAGAAATGGGCAGACCGTCTGGAGTCCATGGGGGGCAAATATTGCCCTGGGGACCATGGCAAGCAGACTGTGTCCGTTGGGGTGGGAGGCCCAGAGATAAGGCCAAGTGAGGGGGAGATTTATGACTATGCGCTTGATATGAGCCAAATGTATGCGCTGACCCCTCCCCCTGGGGAAGTACCCAGCATCCCCCAGGGCCATGATTCCTACCAGTGGGTCTCTGTGTCAGAGGATGCTCCAGCCTCCCCAGTGGAGACCCAGGTCTTTGAGGATCCCAGGGAGTTCTTGAGCCACTTGGAGGAATACTTGAAGCAGGTAGGTGGAACAGAGGAGTACTGGCTGTCTCAGATCCAAAACCACATGAATGGCCCAGCTAAAAAGTGGTGGGAATACAAGCAGGACTCTGTGAAGAACTGGGTTGAGTTCAAGAAGGAGTTTCTGCAGTACAGTGAGGGGACTCTGACTAGGGATGCTATCAAGAGGGAGTTAGATTTGCCCCAGAAAGAGGGAGAGCCCCTGGACCAGTTCCTCTGGCGCAAGAGAGACCTGTACCAGACCCTCTATGTTGATGCAGATGAGGAGGAGATTATCCAGTATGTGGTAGGCACTCTTCAGCCCAAACTGAAGCGCTTCCTGAGTTACCCCTTGCCCAAGACCTTAGAGCAGCTGATCCAAAGAGGGAAGGAAGTTCAAGGCAATATGGACCACTCCGAAGAGCCCAGCCCACAGAGGACCCCTGAGATTCAGTCTGGGGAGTCTGTGGAGAGCTTGCCACCCTCAACCACAGCCAGTCCTGTGCCCAGCAACGGGACACAACCCGAGCCCCCTAGCCCACCAGCTACTGTGATATGAGCTGGTCCGATTGAGGCAGCAGTCTGGGTTACATGAAAGGGAAAAGGGGGAGTATTTAGGAAGCTTCTCCTCAGAGGGAGATTCTGGCTGTGGCGAGACAAGAGGTGTGCTCAGTCCAACAGCCCACAGCAAAGGAATTAACTTTGCTTGCGGGGGGAGGGAGGTGAAGGGGGAGAGGCACCTTAGGATGCGGTTGCCCACCTACCTGAGCCATGCAATATGGTGGTGCTGAGGATACTACTTGCACCACTGTGGGGAACGGACAATTTTATGAGACCCCCTGAAAAGAAACTAGAGATAATCCCCAACTTCAGAGGCAGCCGCTTGGCGCTGGCGGCTTTCAAGGACTTTATACAAGTGCAGCTATTGGCTGAGGGTTCCTACCCGTCTGGATATCTCCTTCTTCTTCTCTCCTCCCTCTTCTGAAGAGATGTCCCTGTCCTGAAGGGGAACTTCTTTCTTTTGACCCATGCCCGTTTCTGGCTTACTATGGGTCTTCTGTTTGCTCGGCAACCTTCCATTCTTGCTCCAAAGGATTAAAGAAAATTAAACAAAAAAAAAAAAAGAAAAAAGAATATAAAAGGGAAATCTTAGAACTTCAGCAAATGAAAACTTTAAGAAACTAGATTTTTTTTTAGTGCTTTTCATTTCAAGGCATTTACTACCTGCTTTAATGTTTTCCTCCAAAGAGGCTTTTGCTGATTTACTTCTTGTCTTAGTTTCTGCTCATTCCAATCAAGGCCACCGCAGTACTAAGGCAAATTTTACCCTTTCTCTGTTCTTTCTCTGGCATGTGATACTGTGCATTCAGTAGGAAAGAGAGTTTCAGTTTAACTTGTGAGCTAATTCCTTGAAAGGGTAACCTGTCTTGTTTGGGAGAAGGGAGGATGTTAAGGTGGAGAGAAGAGACACCAGAGTTACTGTGGGACGATGGGAGGAGGAGAGGGAAATAAATCCTTATACTTTGAATTAAAAAAGAAAAAACAAACACATCCTAAATACAGAGCAAAATATCCCCAGAGCAGTAAATCATGTCCATGCTGATGTACGGAGACAGCAGGAACGTTTGCCATGCAAAAGCAAAAGGAAGTCGAGAGAGGAGCTGTGTCCCAGCACAGCCTCAGCCTGTGCAACACAGAAGAGTTCCTACTGGCACAGACAGATGCAACATGATCTTGGAAAGCCTGACTCCTCGGTTCTGGAGCATCTGAGGACAGAGTGTTTGTTCACAAAAAAACTTTCTACAAAAGCCCGTTGCCATGGTTGGAAACGGAGTTGGGCTCTGTAACATTTTCCCTGTTGAGATAGTAACGCTCAGCATTCACCTTGCATTGACTAATGACTGATGATAGGACTTTGAGCTAAAGCTGCTGTAAGAGAAGTTTGAAGTTTGGCTCTTCAAAGCTTGAGGCTGGACACATCTTGAGCATCATCTGCATTCACCACCAGAACAAAAAGGGAACACCTCCACGAAAGAAGAGGCGGGACGCAGCAACTTGAGTGTCCCCGGGATGCTCCTGGCAATATGACAGCAGTGACGTGTGGCACCGGTGGCACGGAAGGCCTTTGGTGCACCTCCTTCCAAGAAGCTGAAGGTAAGACAAGTCTCTGACAAGTCTCCTCCCTGCATTCCTCAGATCAAAGTTAGCCCTAGCCCATCCAGGAGGAACTTTATACCAGGATAAAAATTGGTCTGAAATTGGACACGAAGCACTGAAAGTGACAGATTAGGGTTGGGGAGAAAGGGGAAGGGAGAGCCAGTTGAGTAAAGGAGAGTGAGTAGGGGAAGTTTCCAAAGGTATCACAGTGTGCAGGTGTCTCAGGCCAGCTGAATCTCCAGGGCCTATTATTCTTCCTGATTAATATGGGGAAGGAATGGGAAACTTCTACGCTAGCCCGGCCCAAGGTCCGGCCTGTAAAGCTCTGGGTTTGAATCCCCAGCTGTGACAACGCATCAGAGGTCTATGCAGAGCCCAGAGGCATGTCTGCTCTGATGCCTTGCCTAGAAGTGAGTCAGTGCCGGGAACAGCAAGGGCTCTCCTCTCGCTTGCTCAGAGTGAGTTAGTTTGGCAGCAGCTATACCTGCAGGGAGGAGGGAGCAGTTCTCACTGATGACCTGGAATGAGTGGTGGAGGAGGAGTGGGTGTCACTGCTGAGGATGAGCTGGCCTTGCATTACAAGCACTATCCTTTTTGGTTACAGTGACTCACTCAGATCTTCCCCTGAGAAGAAATCACTTCATGGTGCTCAGGACTTGGAAGGAGAGTGAAAGAGAAAAAGGCTTCAAAAAGAAGGATTCAACATGGGACCTGATGTCAGTCCTCAGCCACCAGGTGATGGATCCACTGTCTGAAGGAAAGACCAGTACAGGTAATTACCTCCCAGCTCATCCCTGTGGGCTTTTCTTAGACTCCTCAGGGGTGACAAGTCCTCCCCAGGGTTTGCACTAGAGATACTGAGTAGCCCAGATGGAGGCAGGTGTCCGCTCAGGTCTTGAGGCCTCAGTCGCACCAGTGGCAAGGAGCTGACACCACCAAACTGGTGGGATTTCAGCTTCCTAATGTAGGAAATCCAGTACCAGCATGAGTGGTGGTTAATGCTGTGGGAAGGGTGTGCTTTGTGCCGTGCTTTCTGCTAGACGACTGAGAAATGCTTAGATAGCAATGCCTACTGCGAACTCCAGGCCCCAGCCACCCAGCGGGCAGATAATAATCTCAGCTCCTGGGAAAACCCCTGTACTCTCCACTTTGAATATCTAGACTGAGCTGCTGCATTTTTTTTTTCTTTTACAGACATTCCTGCTGTTGTTGCTGGCTTTCCTCCTCTGTGTCCAGGAGCCCGGTTTTCCCGAGAACTAAGTGCTGGAGGAAGATGGAGAGGAAAGCATCGTGTTCCAAGAGTGCACCACAGAGCCACCCAGGCAGTGCAATGCCGTGTTTGAGGTGCTGAGCGACAGAGTGAAAGGGGGAGCCACTTCCAGCAGGGTGAAGAAAAGGCTGCCAAGGAGCTGAGCTGGTCCAAGTAGTCCAAGCACAGAAAAAAAGGGTTGAGAGTGAAAAAAGAAACCAAGAGAAAGTACAAAGAATCAAGTCTGGGCTTTGGGGATAGCAAGGATACTGGAGTTGTACTGACTGACTGTTGAGACGATTTCATACCTCTGCGATTTCGGGCCAGTGGGACTTATCTAAAGAAATCTTCACTACATTGTCAGTCAAAAACCTTTCCTAATTTAGTTTGCCAAACGACTGACCCTATATAGGCTACGAACCCTCCATGCTGTTAACGCTGTAACTCATTTTTCCTGAGTTGAGGGTAGCTTCATTTCATGCGGGTATCAGTTTTCAAACCTCAAACAGCTCTGGGGGTTCAGAGAAGCATCCCAGAGGCTAGATGCTTGTCTGAACTGCTTGAGCCTGCACAACTGGGCCAGCTGTCTTGCCAGAACGGACACCGCTGTGAGACAGCGGGCGCTTCCTGGGTCCGCATGGCCCAGAGTTACTGCAAGGGCGGCCGTTCTCGTGCTGGCCTTGGCATGACTGTTTCCATTCAGACCCAGGGAGTGCACAGGTGCATGCCAACAGCATGAGTGAATTGAACCAAGCCTTTTTCGCAGGACAGTTTTGGTTCACATCTCTGTTGGAGGGTCCAGTTGGTACCTCTTTCTTCCAGAGCCAACTGCCCTGGGTATGCATGCGCGCGTGTCAGTGCGGGTGTACGCGTGTTGAGCAATCAAATCCACCTAACCAAATTCTGCAGTATTTTGTTATATTAGAAGTAAGCCAATGGGATCTAATGTGCATTCCAATAATGCTCAGCAAAAATGCCCAGGACCAGAAAATTATGTGAAACTACTTGAAGGCAGACTTCACAAGCATCACCCCAAGATCAAAAGATCATTTGATTTTGAGGTGCTTAATTTCCACAGCTCCTTTCAAGGGCCCTGATTGCCTAAACAGGCATTTGCTTTTTCCAGAGACTACCTGCTTTTTCCAATTAATTAGCCTGCCTGAGCTTCTTGATCATTTGGTCCTGAGGTATGTACATTTTCGGCTGACTTTTTGGAGTGTGCAGAACTGGATCTCCTGTACTGTTTTTTTTTTTTTTTTTTCAATTAATTGCTCCTAACAGACTGGAGCTTTACTTGTAGCACCCTAGTTTATACTACCAGACTCTCCAGGAAGGACTGGTATTTTGCTCTCCTGTGGCAGAGACTTGAGAATGAAGTATGTATGTGTTGTGTCTGTGAAACTTTAGTGGATTTCAGCCACTGTTTTTTTTTTTTTTTCCTTAGGCAATTTTACATTTGACTCTGACAAAACTACTTTAGAGTTTTTTTTTTATTTTTATTAGAGATATTATTAATTCAGATAACCTTGTACAAAAGGCAAATGTATTGAATTACTACAGGTTGTGGGGGCTGAAGCCAAAGGTCTTTGTAAGCCGACATCACTTGCCCTAGATCTGACTGTATCAGACAGTTTATTCCTCATGTGTCATGTTGGAGTTACAAGATCATACCAAGCCACTAGAACCTGTCAATAGAATAGTGCTACACTATATTTGCTGTTCTAGCAAAGCCTTTTGTAGATTTATACAATAAAACTTTGAAATATCTGCTTACATTGCTTTATGTCTTTTATTCTGGTCTTTCCTCCTTAATTCATGGGAGACTCAGGGACCTCTGCCCTCTAAGGATTTAAATTTGTCAGCCATTTGGGCTTATTTGAGTCATAAAATCCTACCATCACATCTGAAGTAGAAAAATGCTCTTCTCAGCAAAAGTGGATGAGAGGCATCAACATGAAACGTACCGGGCTCGTGGAGAAGTGGGATCCAGATATAGAGAGTATGGATGAGTTAAGCTAGTTGTTTAGTCTCCCAGACTGCGAGTGAGGTATGGCCCACGAGGCTAGGTAAAATGGTCTCCTGCGGGTTTGTGGACTGTGCAGGGCTCTTGTCAGAGTGGTAAGGCTGTTCTCCTTCTCATGCAAGTACAGCTAGGAGAAGTTCTGGCCAGAGGGCAATCACATTCCCACCCATGCTTCGGAAGTAATTTGCATGGGTGAGCTGCACCAAGTTAATGCAAGGTAAATAAATCACTAACTTGAATAAACTCTACCTGATACCCAAGGGGACTTTAGTGCTCTGAGTAACCAGTGCTCAGCAATACAGGGAGCTGGGAGCTGCAGTCATGCTAGTGCTTTGCCGCCTGGTGCATTCACCTGCTGCAGGGACATATTCCATCCCTCGGGTTCGTTACCCATGCAGTACCTCTGGGTCATCGGGGCTGTGGAAAGGGACCATGGCAGAGGATGCAGCTCAGTGTCTGAAACTGAAATGAATGCTTTTGCAATAGGCTCTGCTCAAAGATCCAGCCCCAAGGACCTCCACTTCATGGGGATACAGGACTCTGTTCTGCCTTTGCATTTCCCTGCAGTTCAGAGAATCTTTTGCACTTAGCAGGAATTAAGCCCCCATCCTCTGCTCTGTCCTTGGTCTTTCCCCAGCAAGGAGGGTGTTAGGACTAACAGATGCGTCTGCTAATGAACTAGCGGATCCAAATGGACTCATGCCTTTCACTATGGGCACTAAACATGCATTGCCAAAGTTCCCCCCAGGTATCTCTGGCTCAGGGAAGGGAGGTAGCACGTGATTTGATGGCCAAAGATGCCTAAAGGACAGTTCCTAACATTTTGGTCTTCAGCTCCGTTTACAGTTTGTTCATTCATAAACTCTTTGCAGGAGTGAAAAAGGAAGCCTGAAGATACAGTTTGGCTTCATGGCTGAATCTGTACCTTTGTGTGCCCAAGTGCCATCAATGGTAATGTGGTGAACAACAAGCATTGAGGGGTTAGTCCAGCAATGGGGTGTAGCTAGAGCCATCGCATGCTGGGAGAGTGTAGGAGAAACAGAGCAAGGGCCCAGGGTTAGACTTTGGGTGGTCTACGGACATGGCTGAAGGGCTCAGTCTTCAGCAGCAACCAACCCCACACCTTGCAGAGCAAAAAACCCTGAGCAGCTCAGTTGGAGGTGCTGCGCTCTTCCAGTAGAGGGGGGCAGAACTCCACTGTACACCGTGGGAATTAAAATTAAAAAAAACTCTATAAAAGAGAAAAATTTGTTATCAGCGTGATCCAGTCCCTCACTGCCCATTCCCACAGCTTCAGCAATACATGACCAGTGGTTGCTTCAGTGGAGAAGGAGCAACACGGGGGTCATGGCAGGAGGTGAGGAGGACTGATGGTCAGGTTTTGGTGGAGAAAGATGGATTGGATGGGGGGAGGGAGGAGGGAAAGCCTGACAGTGTGGGCTAAACTCAGAAAGTTTCCAATTTTGTTCCAGAGCCTTCTGGATTTGAATCCAATAATTTTTATTTACTTTCCTTCTGACAGCTCAGATTGAAAATCCCTAGAGAGTCACTGGGTCTACACCTTCATTTAATGAAGAAATGCCTTATTACTGCTCCTGGCTCCATCAGTAGGGAGTCACCTGGGACACATATAGCCCAGGAATGGATTAACTAACTCACACTAGTCGAAACCCTTTCCAAAGTCAAAGTGGGAACTATCCCTGTATTTGCTGGGGCACGATCCAAAGTGCAGAGATATTCAGAAATACACTTACAGCATTAATTCACTCTTGCTTGATAACACTTTTCTTTTTTTCCTATTGTAACCACATTGATGAGTTCCTAAATTTGTTTATTCGGGACGGCTTGAAGAAAGTGCTAATATGGACTTTGTCAGAATATTGCATTCACATATGAAATATTTATTCCTCCTTTTTCCCCCTCTCTCTCCTTTTTAAACAACATGATTGCACTGGTCAGTCATATAAATCATATTTATTGACTGTTTGGGCAGATGGGTGTTTGTGCACAGCCTGACTGCTCCCCTGGAACCACTTTTTCCAGCAAAGCAATGTGTAATTAGGGAGGCTGTGAAACTTTCATTATTGACACAATCGACTATAACGGCTCCACTTATCATGTCAATATGATGCTCTGGTGAGCTCCCAGTACTCACTCTGATCATGCAGTTAGACATTATCTTAGACCAATTCCCACAGATACTAGAAGTAAGGCATTGCAGGCAGGTGACGTGTTTTTTACAACTACTATCTAATCATTAAAAATTGAAAAGGGGATTGCTTTGTGCAAAATTAGGCTGAATTTAGCAGAGAGTCTTGGGTGAAAAAATGTGGTTTATAATTATCTAAGGGACAACAATTTTCTTTATTTTTTAGGCTATATTTCTGAAAGTTTAGTTGATCATGCTGTGCCAATGTGCTTTTCAATCCTTCCCCCTTGCATATTTAATAACTTTCAGCCTATTAACTTGCGTCACAGAATAACAGAGGCTCTCAAAGTCACTAAATGCCTACATGTTTTCTTAATATGAAGTTGCTGAATGGAGGGCAGTCACTCCATTGCTGCCCCGTAGGGACAGGCTGAATGTGTTCAGCCAATATTATACACAAAAGAGCTCAAACGCAAACTGTAACTCCACAGAAAATCAGGCTTCATTTAGTCCTGCCTCTTAACTGGCACTAAGCATTTCTTTTTCTAAAGGAACAGCATCTCGACATTTTCAAAATGAACCTTTTTGCCTTTTTGTTTTAAAACAGCATCACTTAAAAACTGGCTCCAACTTAAAAAAAAAAAAGTAGAAAAAAAAAGGAAACAAATAAAAATGAAAAGGGTTAGAAAGCTCAAAAAAGGATTCAAATAAAATGCTTTGGGACTCATAAGCACGTGCTGACTTAGTGCAAAATGAAATTTGATGTTTCATCTTTGATTTGATCTCTCAAGATATTAGTGGAGTTTCTCTTCTAACTTAAACCTTGCCCCATTTCCACCTCTCCTAATTTGACTATTGAACTAAAAAAAAAAAGCCGTCCATTATTTCCCTAGCTGCAATAAATATACCTTGTGTGCTAGTATGCTGTACACTTCAGTGAGGCAGTTTTCTGAGCATCGTAAAAACTGTGAATCCTTTCCTTACCTAAAACAGAGTCATTCTCACAAGAGAGCCCAAGGAAAATCCCTCTTCGTAACAGGAATATAGAGCCTCTGACACGTAGAACAGAATTGCTGCCAATTTTGTCACCAGCACAAGTATAATTTAAGCTTGTGACCCTAAGGCTGACCTCAGCCTGGGCAGCAATATCAGTGCAGTCTCTTAGGTCACCTATGCTGAAATTCAGTTGAAGCCTGCCCAGAAATTCAGGATGCATTTCTAATCACTTCTTCTGTTCAAGACAATGCCCTGTGCAGCTGGTTCCCTCATGAAGACTTATTGCCAGTAGTATTTTCCCCGTCTTATTTTCCCTGTTACCCATGCCTGGCCAAGAAATGCCCTTTAGACACTCTTGCGCATTATGGAGATTTTGTTGTTCTATACGGGGTGCCTGGTCCTAGAAACATAACCAGGCAGAGGGTAACATCAAAGCAGACTTTGTAGATGGCACGGGAGTTCCTTTAGCACTCCTCTGGTGGAGGAGGGTCTGGGAGGACTTTAGGTACCAGCAAATCGCCAGGGCAGAAGGAGGTATGCTGGGGTCCCTCAACTCCCATTGTGTAACTAGCTGGCTCCTGGGCTTGCCACAGCCCGCAGCGGTCACCCTTCTAGCTTGGTCCCCACAGCTCTACTGTCCTCTCGGCTCCCTGATGGGTTTCTCTTTGGCAACCAGAACTGGGGAGAAGAACTGGCTCATCAGTCAGTACCCTATCCTAAAACACGCAGTGCAGACAAGCCTCCCACTCTATGCATTAGTCTCCAAGCTTCCCACACCACTATATCCACCTCTGAAAGCAACCTGTCAATCAGTGTCAGCAGAAATAATGATGTTTGCTAGAACATCATAGCTGCAAGGGGTTTTGAGTCTGATGGGAAACAGGTCAGTCCCATTTGCACCATGGGTGCCCAAGGATGGGGTTCATCTCTTCTAACTTAAGATATCTATAAAGTGAACATCTACAATAGATCTGAAAACTCCTGCTTCCTGACTCCTGCATAGTCAATGAAGGGAAATGGCATTTTAGGGGAATAGATATTATATCCTAAAGCAACTATTGAAAAGTTGGGTTAAAATGGGAGATATACATTGTTCCATACAAGGTCAGTTTTTCCTTAGTTTTTTTGTCTGTCAGCTCTCTGGCCAGATTTTGGAAAGCCTGCAATACTCTTTGCATAACAGTGTCTTTCATTATCCATGCAATGTGCATTGCTGTTTGTGACCTACTATAGAAGTATTTTGGGGAGCCTTTTTTCTACGGGAAGAGGTGAGGAAATTCTAGTTAACTTGTGAGGTCCTTTCCATTTCAAACAGTCCTTATGTTACCGATGATGATTTTTCCTAAATTCAGTCCTCAGCCAGCCCACTGATCACAGATCACCTCAGAAACATGAATCCCTGATTGGCAATCTGTACCTCTGTTTCCACATCCTGGATGGTTTGAGCCAGTTCAGAAGCTGATATTTCTCCTTACAGCCCTTTCATCTAAAGGCTGCTAACGGTCATGCTCATGAAACACATTGACTAATTCACCATCCCGTGCCCTGTTAATATGAGGAGCAGGATAGCATGAATTATCTGACCGGCACCAGGGCAGAAAAGGAAACTGGCTGGGGACACCTCTACCCCATGTCAGCTCAGCTGTCGACAGTGATTCTTCTTGGGCCCCTATTGAGTTACCACTTTCATGGCATGCATCCAGCTAACACACATCATCCTCATGGTATAGAGAGGAGGCACAGACCTGAATTATTTGCCAGTGCTAGAAGCAGAGGACAGTGTAGGGTTCCCCAGGCCAGCACCTCAATCACTGCTCTGTCCTTTCTCTGCTTAGCTATCAGTTTCCTCTGCAATCATTATGGCCTTGTTTCTCACTGCCATTTAAAGGCTCCTGAATACCCTTGTAATCACGTAGAAACTGGGCCCTAATTTGCCCTGTTCCAAAGTCCCTTATTTCTAAGGCCTCCTCTGCACAAAGACTTTCAGGAAAGCAAATTCAATCTGAGTCAAGGCATGACTTTAGAGGACCTTACGGAAACTACTTGGAAGACATTAAGCCTTGTAGCTTCAATCTTCTTCAGAATTAAGGTGGCCTTAATGCAGTGTGGCTCACTTCCCTTTAACTTGATCAGAGAGGTGCGTCTGGAAGTAAATTAACCTTGGCTGAATTAATGCCTACTCTGATTCTCATTAGGTTTGTCAATACAAAGCATTTAGTCCGTGGGTCTCAGTCACAGGTGGTGGCATTTGAGCCCATTAAGAAGCCCTCATTCAGAAGAGGTGATCTCATAGTTGAGAGGCAGTGATGGGCTGTGTGCACACATCTCTAGGCCGTCCTAACAGGATAAAAAATGGAAGCGTTTAAACCTTCTTTTTGGGGAAAAGAGAGGCATTCTGGAACTCTCTTTCCCATGTAGATAGCTTCTTGTTCTTTTTCTGTCAAAGAAGGTGTCAAAGGGACTGGAGGGCTGGAAATCTGCACAGCAACTGCTGGGAAAACAGGCTTTCAAGCTCATTAGTTCATCATGGTGCCTTGCTAAGGGCATGGGGCTAGGGACTGTTATTACGTAGTTTGTGAATAGGGAAAGTAGGTTCCTATAATTGCTCTGACATGTCCAGTGATGAGCATTGCTGTAGGGCTCTGCTGGAAATATTTAAGTAGAATTGGCTGTCAAAATCACAGCTAGCTCCTGAGCATTTTGCTAAAGCCAGCACCAGCAAACTCTGCCTCCTGACATGATTGCGCCTCTCCTAGGGACAACTTTTCAGTGCAGAGAGAGAAGCCACCCTCTTTTCCCCTTTCCCACTGGTGTTCAAAGCCATCTGTGCCTCTCTGTGCCAAGGGCACCCAGATCTTCCCAGGGCCTGCTTTGCATGTGGCATCAAGTGCATCATATTCATTACAAATGCTGTAGAGAGTCAACCTTAAATCAACAGGCTCACATAGACCACAGAATGAAGATCAAGAAAAAGTTGTACGCTACAGGCTTTTCATACACGACATGGCATTTGACTAGCTAATGCAGGTTATTTTGTAGAATATATCTCAAAATTCTGTTAGAACCATGCAAAATCCCCTTTTTTTCTAGGAATTTTCAGACTTTTCTTTTTGTAGTTATTCATTTAAATCCAACCAGATGTCATATGGGCCGTTTCAACATCACTTTTGCACCTCCCTTCATAAACGAATACGGCTGGCCGAAGAGGATGCTACCAAGGGTCTGGGCAGAATGGAGGGACGTGGGTGCAGCTAATGTTGCCTGGAGCCACTTGCAAGAAAATTGGAATATTTGTCACTTTTATTGGTAGAAATCATTACTAACAACCCTTCTAGCAAGAAAAGGGAGCTGCTAAGAGCATGCAGTATAAGGTAGGGCCTAGAAGCAAAGAAGGCAAACAGAAACAATCTGCCCGGTAATACTACTTTTTCCCCATTTTACCCACTCCTCTTACCCAGAGCTCTCTCTCTCTCTTCAGGAACTGGATGTACTCAGGGCTGGATGTCCAATACCAGCATCACACTGGTGTAATGAGACTGAGAGTTGGGCCCATTTTCCTCCCACTCCGAAAGAGGAGGAAATGAATCCATCCCACACCCTGCACTGTATTCAGAAGGAAAAAAAAAAAAAAATCAACAATCAGGAACTTGTCTGGCCCTTTCCACTCTGCCATGGCTTTAGGAGACCACCTCTTTCTGCTTTCTTTCATGGAAAAGTCTTCCAAAACCACCCATGACTCATTAAGTCACTGCTTAATCTGGATTCCACCACAATACTGATTATCAAAAGCAATCAAATGCCTTTGTTTTCTCCCCCTACACAACCTTTTCTCTAATAATCAAACTGCAAGCTGGCCATTTGCCTGCAGTTTTACCTGGCTGTTGAAATTAAGACAGGATTGCAGACTCCAAGGCAGTCAAGCCAGCTCCTTTTCCATGGCGTGAAAGAAACTTAAAAATGAAAGAAACCGTAATTTAAAAATAAATAAAATAAGGAAACCCTGAAAAGCTCAGCATCCTAACCTGAGAGACTTCAATAAACATTCAGAGCTTGTTTCTATGATGCTGCGGCTTTACCTTTCAGGAGGTAAAAGGTGTCAATCAGGACTTTTGCTGCTGGAAACAGGGCCCAAGTCTCTATGGAAACAAGACGGAGGTGACAGTGCCTATGGAGCGGCGTTCTGCATACATTCCCATCGTCACAGTCTACATTTGCGCAAGATATTATCATCACCTTAGTTCTGGAAAAGACAAAAAATGCTTGAGTTTCCCTGGATTACAGAGCTCGCTGCCCTTGCTGTCTGTCCGTTCCTTCCTCCCCCCTGCCTCCTTCTCTTCCCTCTAGTCTCCATCAAGGAACTATATTGACGGGTTTTACCTATTTACCATCTTACTAGCAATGATTAATTTCTTGATACAGGAAAATGGACCTAATGACTTTCCCTAGACAGGGGATGCCAGCAGATAATGAGAAGTTGCAGCCTCCCAGGATGGATTTACAAGGGGAGATACAAGCAGACGGGGTATTCTAGGAGTCAACACTGCATTAGGGTCCCCCATACAGTACGTCTGTATGGGGGGGTAACATGAGAAACAAGTGTCCCTACCACAAGGAACTTCATATCAGGGCTGCTTCCAGCCCTAATTTCTCTGAAACAAGGCCCAAACTTTACTTGTTGGGCAAGGAATCTCAGGACCCTCCAGGATCTCATCCTGAGCATCCCTCAGAAGAGCACTCCTCCCACAGGTCCTTCTCTGCAGCTTTGCTTCTGTTGCCGTCAGCGAACCAGGAAACAAAGTCTCCAGAGCTGCTCCGTGGGTGGGTGGTTTCCCTTCCCCTTTTGTTGCTCAATTGCTTGCTTCTTGGGCAAGGGAAGAAATCTGTGGTTTTCTTGATACCTCCACTGCATCTGAGGAGCTGAAAGAAGAAATTCAGGAGTCTTTCTGTGCCTCCCACTGTGGAACCTAGGATTTGAACGTGAGTTTGGTTGTGCATGAGGTTGAAGATTAGAGCTATGTCTTCAAATTGCACAGGACAAAGCTCCCACACTGTAGCGTCAGCAAATATATGTGTGTGGGGAGATTGTGGAGTGCCAGAGGGATACAAGGGAGACATAGTGAAGGTCCAAGCATCAGATAGATCTTTCAGATCTGTGAGTTTCAGTCTGACTCCTTCCCTGTTGGTATAACTAACTTAGCGGCTGTGCTTTAAACAGCATCATTGCAGTGGTCCTGTTCATTTTCTTCACGTTGCTTTCACTCATCCATTAAGTACCCTTTCTCCACTAGGACTCTGTCATCACATATTCCTTTCTTGTCCTATTCTGTCCTCCTACTAGTCAGGCTTATTTTTCCACCCAGTAATGCCCTTCTTTTGCTTTTATTAACCTCCCAAATTAGTGAGACCTGCTCTAGGTCTCCTCGATAGGTCATCAGCCATATATAGCAGCTGTCATGGGACTGCAGCTTGTGTGCAAAAGGTTTGACAGCATTAGCTCAGGTTTTGGAGAACACTTGTTCATACCCTGCAAGCAAATTCCACTGTTGCAATGGTTAACAACCCTTGGAAAAGCCTCTGGAAGGAAAATGGACCTCAGAGAGTAAGCTACTCCGTGTCTGAGACTGAAGTTCACTGCGCGGTGTTATGTCATTGCAGAGCACCACCGCTAAAGAAACTTCCCCAGCTTCCAGTTGCATCTATTCTCTGCATAAGTCAAAAGTGTTTTTCTTTCAGTATCTTCTCTGACACTCTTTTTCTGATCACTCTAGCTGATTTTTCAGCAGTTAAGCTTTCAAATGAGGAGGCTGGAAGATTTTTAATAGGGGTGAGTCCAAATGGCCACTAGGGAATTATCTGTACCCCAGGACACTTAAAATAATATGCAGTCCTACTTGTTCCTCAGGCAGGACACTGCTGGGAGTGAAAGGGACGTGAATGGGTTGAAGAGCTAATCAGATCCGAGTGCTTCCATGGATGCTGTTGCTAGGGAGACTGCTTCCTTGGCATCACTGTATCATGAATACTCCCCTACCATTAATTTCTTTAGAAATTAGCCTCTCAGATGCTAAGTGATGAGGAGAAAGAAAGATAGAATTTAAAAGGGAAAATACCCACATAGACTCCAGCAAGCAAAAAAACTAAAAGCTCTTTTTCACATACTTTTGACTAAGCAGCATTTTCCACACCAGCACTGTTGTCATGTGATGGAGCCACCGAGACAAGATGCAGACTGAGGAAGACAGAGAGATGCTGAACCACCCTCTACCATTCTTTTGCATGCAGTAAAAATATAGGATAGTAGTGGAGCCTCTCTGCATCCAGGGGGAGTCCATGCCTACTCTTCCCAGCCAGGTAGTTCAGCCCTGATCTACTCTGGGGGCTAGGGAGGAGGAAAGGTCCCTGCACAATTACCCCCTCTGCTCCAGAGCCCCACACACATCAACAGAAGGATTCCCATTGAGTGAAGCAGGCTTTGGGTCAAGGCTCTGCTTCTTCATACCTCTAGTAAAGAGATGAGTACATATGCTACGGGAATAGGACTGAATATGCCAGCTCAGGACTTAGTTCAGATGGAGGGTATGTATGGCTATGCCATCTATAAGAGATGCAGGAGTATGACTGTAAAGAAGTTGAGAATTCAGACCTGAAATTGAACTTCAAGGGGCTTTCAGACCTTGGAGAATCTATTTCTATAAAGTCTTCCCATTAATTCCTTGCAGCTCCAGTGCAAATAGATGAGCTTGGGGACTTGAATGAGAATGTCCATCTTTATTTAAAAAACAAGCAAGTAAATAAACAAACAAACAGAAAACCTTTACCATGATAAAAATTAATGATTGCAATGGCATGAAAGGACATAGTATGTAGGAACCTGGATCAGACATTGATTCTGGGACCCAGTAGCATCCTAGGAAGGATTCAGTTCTCTGTCAAAGATTTCACAAAATCTTTCTACATTTACGTTCACACCTCCTCATTTGGAGATTGTCTCTGCTCTTCACCTGTTAGTAGCCTTTAGGTCAATTCAAGAGTTTTATAGAAAAGCAGTTGTCCTAGATACTGGTTTGTACCCCAGACAGCATGTTGGACTTTTTAAATTGCCTTTAACAAGTGTCTAAAGTCAAACTTAGAAGAGAACATTTTGGATACAACTCTAATGTTTGTATATATCATTTCTTTAGCTTTGTATTCTTCAGGTGAAAACCATGTACTGCTCAGCCTGCCTGGGTTCCCAGTTTTATTAAAATATAACCATTCTTTCACCTGTAATTTCCAGCAACAGTGCCCTAATTCACCTTTTCCCTTGTTTTCTAATAACATAGTAGAAGAATTTTGCCACTGTTTCCCTGCCTTTATCCCCTACTATTAATGCTGTCATGATGACTCAGTTCTGGATAAGGTTTTTTGTCTGAAAACCCTGGGTTTGCCACCAGTCCCTGAACCACTGATCCGCCTGTTTGTTCTGATGTGAGATGCTGCTCTTTTTGACCTGTTAATCATACTCTCATCTTGGTGCAGATCCCACTGTTTCCTGAGCTGGGAAAACAACATGAGAGGACTCCACATTTACTGGCTGTTCATGAACTATTTACAGTGAGACTGAAAACAGTGTTTATCTTCAAATCATGAGCACACGGGCTGACAATCTGGTGTCTCCTTTAAAATCTTCTCGCCTTCAATCTGCTCTCCTCCAAGTCAGGTGTTCCAGGGAGGGCGGAAAAACCGCCACCACCACCAGCAACAACCACCTTAAACGTGACACATTTACCCTACAACAAATGCGTGCATCTCAGAGAACCATCACGCTCGGCAGTCTGACTACAAACTTAAAAATCAACCTTTACGGCCTTCACTGCAATGACTGCCAAGAAAATAAGCAAAGGATAGTCAAAATGTGGTGCAGGATGAATTAGGACTTTCCATTCCCTGGCTCTTCTGAGAATTTGCCTTGAGTGAATTTGTTTTGATTGCGAGTAGTTAGCCAGGGCAAGCCCCTCTGAACTCAATCTCACAGCGGGGCACCTTCATCTTCTGCAGGACAGCAGGATGTTTATATCTTCTTCAGCAGGATGTTTATATCTTCTTCGGTACGTACATCTTCAGTAGCATAGGTGGGGAGGGGAATGCCAGACGATCTCTCTTATATCTGACATCCTTAAGATGTGAGCCTCAAGCCCCAGAGATCTGTTGGAAAGGGGGGCTCCAGCAATGGTTAATAGGCAGGAGGTAGAGTAGGAGACCTCTATTTCTGTAGGCCTCCAAGCACAGCTGTAATACATGTAATGATGTCTGGCTTTTTTATAGCATTTCCATAACAGAAAATATCCTACTTCACGTACTTTTAATGGGTACCAAGTCTTGTTAGAGGCCTCGGTCCTCAGGTAGTGAAGAGATCACAGTCAAGGTCAAACACTTATGTATGGTAGGTGGGTGGGTGGGTGCCCCAAAAGAGAAGATAGTCTGTGGTGTTGCACCACGAATACATAATATCAAGGCTATGCGATACTGTGAAATGGAGGGTGATTGCACACCTCTCATTCTCAGTTTGTGAGACTGTGCCTCCAGTGAGAACAGAGTTGTTGTCATTGTCTGACAAAAACAGTGTAATCATAGCTTCAATGTGACAAACACACAATTTTGGCAAGAATTAAGAATTTCCTAGGATAGTCTAAAACTCTGCACCATGACCCTTTAACATAGACCAGCCCATATCTCCTGCCTAGAGTTTTATAGCCTAGTAATAAAATCTTCCTGAATAGTGTCTCAGGATGTAGGCTTCCCATTTTGTCTCTGAGGCACTCTTTGCTGTAGGGGCCTTTTATTTGCCTGTTTCTTTGAAGCTCACCGTCTGCTGCCTGTTCCCATCTCTCTCTGCTCTCTTCGCCTGACATATGTGAAGCTTGAATACTTTCCCTCACAGATACTGCCTGCTTACTGCAGTCTTTAAAAATAAATCAAGCCAGACAATAGCCATGATTAATGGCCTCACATAAAAGCAGAGCATCAGTCAATAATCTATTACCCAGCTTGGCTGTGGCATCCAACGCTGTGGCTGAGTCCCCCCTCACTGCTCCCCTTTCTTTTTTTCTGTGTGGTCTTTCCCTTTTTTTCTTTCTCGAATGGATCCGGCAGTCCATTGTTACTCTGTGAAACAGTTCCCTCCTCTCCCCGGGAGAGATGGGGCTTATCAAAATGATAAAGGGAAAAGAGGCTGTATTAGTTCAGCTCTGTTGATGGAAAAAAAGCATCTCTGGACTTACTTGGGTATGGTCATGTGGAACAGAGGCAGCAGGAGAAAAAAAAGGGAAAAGGGGAGACCAGGGTGCCTTTTGGGGAGGGGGGTGTTAGGAGGGGGGGGTTAGGAGGTTTTACCTCACTCCCAGAAAAGGTTACTGCTGTCCTTGTTCCCTTCAGAGGTGTTCGCCAAACAAAATCACTCTCTGAGGGGCTGAAACCCGACAGGAAGAGCCCTATGGACATGTCCCAGCACAGAGCCTCAGAGCAGTAGCAACAGACAATAAAGGACTCCTCCTGATAGCCTTTGATATCAGTGGGCCAAGGACCAGGGCTAGCATTTCTTAATTGTCTCCTAATTTTGCCTTGCCCTCAGCTGCACAGGAGGAAGAGCAGTGTAGGAGTAGATGGAGCTCCTCTCTCCTGCAGAGGGAACAGGCCAAATCTTCCAGGTCCACAATCTACCTTTGTATGAATAGATAAAGATAGGAGAAGAACAGAAAAGAGTTCTTCTAAGCAGGAACCAACTCTAAAATTGGATTTCTCTCATCCAGCTATAGCTGCTGAAAAGCTGAGAGAGAGAACTTGGTACTTTTCCAAAGCTAATGCATCCTGTCTGCCTTAGGTAATACCGTGAGATGGGACAAGTAGTCCTTTGGAGACGTCTTTCCACGAGGAGGCATATGGGCTCCTGGAGCAGGAGCTGAACGGGGACCCTTAAAGGGTTCTTTCTTTGCGAGCTCTGCTGCTGCGCTGCTCTGTGACCTTGGGTAAGTCACTTCACTCCCCAGCTCTCAGTTTCTTCCCTTCATCTTGTCTACTCTGATGGCTTTTTTAGGGCAAAGATGATCTTTTCATTGTACATCACCCGATCCAGCAGAGCCCTGGTTTTGTATCAGGCTATGGGATAGTACTGCAGTGCCAAAAAAGCAATGACATCCCAATCCGTAAATGGAAGGACAATCACAGAGGACAGAGATAGCTGAATTTTTTTATAGCCTACCCAGTCTAGGGACTCTCTCCTGAGGTTATCGGCTGTAGAGCTAATTTTGCAAGTGCATATTTTCTCTGGACTGTCACACATGCAACACTAGTCTACTGTTCCTTCATGGAAAAACAAAAGAAAAGCCCTAGCTGTAAAAAGCAACAAAGACAAGGACGTTTTTTGTCCTTGAATATAACCCACAATCATTCAACTGCACACCTACCGTAGTTTTTTTTAGTGCAGCCCTATCCACCAGTACCTTGTTCAAAGGAATAAGTGCCTATCTGGGGCTCAAAAGAGAAAGCATTAGGTCCTTGACCGAACATGTATTACTTTTGGTGCTTCTTGCCAACAAAACATGATGGTATGAAAAGGCAAAAAGGCAAAAAGAAAACAAAAAAAGAGCCTTAGACTTCTTAGAGTGGTTACCCAGAAGCAGCAAAGAGACCCTCTTGTGATCAGACAGGCTGTGAGCTGGCAGAAGCCAAGCAGGCTTCAATAGGCAAGACTTAAAGAGCTGCTATTATTTGGATTGATGCAGATATTTGATCAGAAAAAGTGCCTGTCTTAACTCACTTTCCCACTCCTCCTCTCTGGAGAACAGTAAAATTGCAACACAAACACATACCACAACCTAGCTGTACCTGATTCTGACCGCACATCTGGATTAAGACAGAAGACAACTGCTTTTTACATTGTGGTTTGTTAAGCCAAGGTAGCCATGCTGAGTTGGATATCAGTGTGGCTAACGCAGCACCGAAGCAATTCTGTTTAGCAAGAAAGGTTTCAACGTACAGAGTGGGCAGCAGGAGGAACATGGGCACTCTGAAACCAAGTAGTGGCTGGGAGATGCCACTATATCTAATTTTGTCCATTGTTACCCAGCATGTTCTTTATGGCTGAATCCTAAATTGAAACTGAGTTAGCTTGTCCTTTCCTTTTATGAGTTTCTCACAGTGTTTGTTTTATATATATATATATATATGTATGTGTGTGTGTGTGTGTGTGTGTATTTATATATTCACTTTCAGCTCTAGGAGACCTGTTTCCACCCGTCAGACTATGGGTAGTCAATTAAGCGGCAGCCTATGTGGAGCCTGGTCTTCCAAATGAGCTCAGGGTTGCGTGGCAGAAGGTCATTCACAGCGAGCAGGGAAAGGCCACTTAACCTTGCAGCAAAATGTTTTGAAAATCATTGAAATTCATGCATATGAAATTGATTCCGATTTTTTTTCAAGGTTAGTGTAAATCGTAGAGAACTTTTTTTGAAGAGTGAAATTAATATTCAGGGAATATAAGAGTGAGACGCTGGCCCTGGAATTCTCCAGAGTGTGGTTTTCTTGAGGAAGAAGCACAGTCAACATGTAAGCGCACTAATGAGATAAATGCAAACAGGAATAGCACACTCTGTTCCAGGCTGGATATAGACATTCTCAAGGAAAGAAAAATACATGTTGTGCTAATAATTTGTATGTCAGTACCCAACACATACTTCCAGCTGGCATCTTATGCGTATGGAGAGATAGCGATTATTTGATAGAGGGAAAGCTGGTACACAGAATAATTATTGTTGTAGCCTTCATAAATCTGTCGTGTCTCGGAAGAAAAATAAATAAAATAGTTTGCACTCCATTTCCAACCTCAACCTTGGACTTTCCTTCATAAAAAATTGTTTATTATTTTTGTCTGACACATAATAGTCTAGCATTATGTGCCTATTGTAATTAATGAAATTTCTAGAAGATGAATTTTGGTTGTAGGTCAACTATGAAAGTGGATTTCATTTTGGGATAGATGATGCTATCTCACTGCTGTCTCACTGGTTCTTTCCACAAGATTTTTTTTCACAAATTGAGGAACTGATGGGAGCTCAGCTGACAGTTTAAAGATAAAACATTACACAAAAGTGTCCCGAGTCGATTTCCTCGCAAAAAATATTCTTTGTTGACTCTAAGGAGTCAGTTCAGTTGGCACTGACAACCTTCTTGGCTAATAGATGGAGGACAGCACAACAGCCTGGGTATTTCAAATGGTACTAGACATCTTTGTTTAGACAATTGAATCAACTACTGTCCTCCATTGACTAAAATAGAGCATCTAAGTATGAAAATACAGAGCTAAAGCTCACCTTGAACTGTAAAATTTGATAAAAGTAAGTTCATCTTCTGCAAGGCTGAATCAGGGTGCTGCTGAAACACTGTAGCAAAAACCAAAATGGAGAAGCAACAGGAAAAGGGAATCTGACTTTTCTTTAAAAAAAGCAAAACTGGATTTGACTCATCTGCACTAGCAGAGGTCCTGGCAAAGTGAAGGGTCATTCTGAAGCAGCTCAGTCTAAGGCCATTACAGATCACGGGTTGAACCATTCATAGCTGAACCATTTTTATCCAGCCTGAGGAAACTGCAAAGCAAAAAAAAAAAAGACTTACTAACTTCATACCAGCCTCTCCTAACTTTTAAAAACTTTGACCTGACCTCCTTCTTGTTACAGGTTATTAAATTCTCCCAACAATTCCTGCATCTACCGAAGAGCGAATGCTTTTGTAAAAATATATCTTTTGAAATATTCCCAGGCTTTCCATAAAGACTTGAGGTGATAGAAAGGGCAGTCTATTCCTGTGGTTGTTTATCCTAATAGCCTATGTTTGTATTTTTGGTGTCATCATATCTCTTTGGATTCCAGGTCCTGCATTCTGTTCCAACTTCGTGTGGCAAATGGAAGATCCCCCACTCCACGGAGCTATGCCAGCTCCCTCTGTTGCCCCTGGGATGTGAAGGAGGCTCTTCTGGATGCTTCACAGACCAAGCACCATGTGGCCTGACACTTCCCCAACTTTGTTCTTCAATTGCACAACGGGATCACTGTCAGCCCTGGGCATCCCAGGTGCGCTCAGCTGAAACATACCTCTTCCCCAGAGCTGCTTGCCTTCGTAATAGCCCTGCCACGTCTCATTAGCACCTTCCCAAAGGCAATCCAAACAGACACCACCATCGCAGTGCAGCCCAACCAAAGTCATTTCCATGAAACAGCAGAATGCATTATGAATGAGCACAAGAGAAACCTGCAGCAGGCAGAAGATCAAGAAGTAAATGAGGAGAGACTTCAGAATACACCTCATGCATCTATAACACAATTACTTGCCAAAGGAAATAACAGCTTTGATGTGATTTTTTATTTTTTTTTTTTACAATAAGTTCCAGACTCCAAGCACAGCAAATCAGCTTCCAGACGTTCTCAGATGAAGATGAAAGCAAATTCTAACCCAGCTGCTAGTCTGAAAGAGGTAGGACTTGACAGCTCTGAGTGTGCCACTCTTTGACACTGCTCTGGACTATGTAGACTTAAAGTATGTCTTTGAAAAGGGCAGGAGGAGACAGCTGCTTGGGAATGAGTTATTTATCTTTCCAATTATAGCTAAGTATGAGCTCAGATTGCCCATGATGTTGTCTACGAGTGACAGGGAAAGTGAAAATTATGTGCATATGCATATGTGTACATATATATATATGTATGTATATACAGATACAGGTATATATTATTTTTCTAAAGGGTCCTGTGGATAAGTTTGGTATCCTTTAGCTTACACATAAGAGAACCTCAGGGAATTCTTTCCTGATCTTGAGAGGTGAGGATTCAAAACTAGCCAGGCTAATCAGGTCTACCCAATAAATATAGACATGCAAAATTTAAAAATTTAAAAATTCTTCCCTGCTGCTTCTGTAGGCTCATATCACGTCATCCCATTCTGCAACAAATACTTATCCCCAGGTCAGATTCCTCACTTCTGTAGAAACTTTTTGTGATTGTTTTGGTATGTAATTGGGCTCTGGGATGCAACGATGTTAGATGTGGAGAGGGCGCAGCCTTTCTTTAGCGTGCATCTGGGGTAGTGGATTTCTTCTTAGCCAGCAAGTGAGTGCCTGGGGATGTTTTAAAGAGTCTGTGTGGTCTGAAAAGGGACCCATTTTCCAGGCCACTCTGAAATAGACTTATTAAGAAGAAACATCCTAGACAATTAACATACCTACTTCTCATTAGAATGTGTTACTTGAATGCGACAAAAGGGAATCTCAGCCCTACCAGCAAGGCAAGGAGACAGCCCAGATGTTAATAGTCCTTACTGCCCACACCAAGCTCTTGCTTAACCCTCCAGCAGGTATTAAGCAGTTTTGTTTCCCCACTGTACTGCATGAGGTCAGCACCTGCTCATTGGCCCTGATTTTCCCATTAGGAAGTCAATGATCTGAGCTGTTTCTCTGAGATTATGTTGGTCTTTGTCTTCCAGGACACCATACCTAAATTCCTGCCCTCCAGTAGACCACCTTGTCTCCTCGCAGAACAGCATCTTCTACCTGCACCCTGCTGTCCCACAGACAAGTTCAGGATTGCAAAGTCAGGATCGCAGCTTGCAAAGGCCAGGCTGCCTGGGAGCAGAGACACCAAGATCAACTCTGGTTGCTCTTCCTAGTGCTAACACAGATTGATCAACTGTAAGATATGATCATTTCTGTCCATGGCCTTCAAGTCTGGACAGAGATAGTTCGGGGTTGCCAGAATGTCCGTGTTGGTTTGTGCCAAATGCCTACCCCAGAGGAATATGGGGGCATAATTTTCTGGTGCTTGCAGACTGCTTTGAGATGCTTGAACAGAAAAGATTTCCTGGGAAGAAGAAAGGTGGTCTTGGGGGAGGGTAGCACCTTGGGAATAGTCATCTGCCACTTATTCACTGCATGGCCTGCAGCAAATACTGCAGCACCCTGGTTCACTGCTTGTGAAAGGAGAAGGCTATGTGATTCGTCTCTAGTACCTGTAAAGAAATGCACGGTAGACATCTACTGCTGAGCTAGTCCTCTTAATAGAGGCAATGGGCATTTTTAAGGCATGAGTCATCTCTTCTTATTTAGCTAGCTACTTTGAGAGGAGAGGAATTACCCTCTGGAAGTGCCTATTGATTATAAAGGGAATTCAGAGTGACTATCACAGATGACTACGTTTGTTTGATAATTTCCTCCTAAACTGCTTCATTATGTGTGTATGCAGAGCCCAGAACAACAGGCTCCCAATCAGAGCTGAATGCTACTGTAGTATTTATAATAATAAAGAATAGCTGCTGCTGGGTGCAAGCTCTGCGTTTGGCTTCTCTGTGCGGTAGACCGCTACCTCAGCGCTACTTCTGTTCCTGTTTATATCCCCCTTGTTTGTCACCGAAGCAGTCTTCAGAGAAACCCCTCCGGAACATGCAACACGAACTGCACGCAAAACATGGGCACGGTTTAAAGTCTATATTAAATGAGTTCATTAGGGCTTTACAGGCCTTCTCCAGGTCAGGTGGCCACCTCCACATGCTCTCACTGAAGGCTGGTGTCCACAACAAACATCAGCAGACAGCATGTTCCTGGAAACAAGGACCTCATCCACAGATAACAAATAAGATGCGCTATTCACTGCTGCCGAGGAGTCACATTCGTTAGAAGAGAGCAACTCTTTTCCCCTCAGTTTTGACTGCTTGTAGGGCTTTTTTATGGTGCTGCCCTAAATCTTTGCATTAACCCAGATGGGTGCGTTTCTGTGGGGTCCCGTCTGTGAGATAACAGTGTCAGGATCATCCTTGAGCGAGGAACTGTGCATGGGCTGTACCAACAACAGACATTGCCAGCTCGTACCGAGTGAGCTCAACAGTTCCTCCACAGCGGTGGGGGAAGACATAGACATTTCTTGCCGACTTGTACCAGTTCCGGGCCCATGCGAACTTGCTTGACAAACAGAGCCAAAACCCCCTCTCTTTTGCTTGCTTATGCCTTTGAAAGTCTTCCTCTAACTGCTATTTAGCTATATACAACCGTGTTGTTCAACTATGGCACTGCCATTTCCTCTCCTCGCTGCTCTGGGATTTGCTTTGTGCGTGAGACGTGGCATGGAATAAAATGCACTTTTAGTCTATTTTTTTTCATGCCAAGTTTTCTTAGTTTGGCTTCCCCTCCACTCCCCCATCGCAGTTCTTTCACTTGAGATCAGACCCACATACTTGGGTTGGTGGATGTGTGGTCTGGGTTTTATTAAATGAGTCTCTCTGAACCTCTTATCACCGCTCCTGACACACTGCTTATGACTATGCATATGTTCGGTGACTGCTCATGAACAATAAAGCAGGACTACAGTGCCAGTTTAGCAGCTGTTACTGAGCTGAATTCCGGTCTTCATCTACAACTACACCAGGCGATGGGTTATGCCAGAACAACCCTCACTCACAAAAATAGGCTGTTTCTCATTTTTCAGTCATAGAGCACAATTTCACTTATCATCACCAGCAACAATATTTCAGGCTTAGTATTGCCCCCCACTTACAAAAGGGATGAACAGGAAGGTGTCTGTTGTGTCCTATCCATCACAGCAATAATATGTCAACATATAAACAGAGCAGCAAGAGGCGGGGAAGCTGTCTGCATGGAAATGAGTGTTGGGCTACTGCTGGGCCCAATCAGTCTGGTATCCTCCTCCTCCTTCCCCCACAAGTGTAAAAATTTAAAAATAAGTTAAAGAAATATTGACTCTCTAGGAAAGGATGCAGCTGGTGTTACTTCAGCTGCCTTGGATGTCGCAACATGAAGACCAGTAACCCAACTGGAATAACGGGAAATCATTTTTGCTTCCCCAGGCAGGACAGTAGACCTTGCATTCTGGCCTAAGACCTGAAGAACTTCACCTCTGCTCTGCCTTCACATGCCTAACCAAATCTTGCGCTTCTTGCACTCAGATTTGTTTTGTTTGTTTACTTGCTTTCTGTAAGAATAGGACCAGAAGCTTCCCCCCCCACACACTTTATTTTTTTCCCCAAACTATAAGTCAAGCTTTAGTCAAGCTTTAAAAAGATATACAACACCTACTAGACTTCAGATGAAATCAAAAGAACTAGCAAGACCAGACTCGTGTTTGTCTTTGGTGTGTGACACCTCTCTGCCCTGCCAGCCCTCCTCTGTTCTCCTTCCACAGAGACTCTGCACAGATATCGCTTTCCCCGTCAGAAGACGATTTGGTTATTTTTAGAATCATAAGCAGGAGAATTAATTACAAAATCTTCATTTCCAGAAACTTGAGTTTGTCTGGACAATGAACAGCTATAGTTTTAATTCAGGTCTTTCTCTGCCCAACTGACCAGAGAACCTACTCAAAAACATCCCTATCGAAAAGGTCGTATGAGAAGCATTTTAGCTTCACTACACTAGTGTATTTCAGTGAAGCAGCTGGTCAGGAGGGTACTGACAAGCTTAGGACCCTCCTCTGTATACTCCAACACCCAGGTTTCCTACACAACCAATGGGGAACGGCAAAGTCTGGACCAAATAGTTTAGCACAGGTACCTCTCTGTACTGATTGAGTAGAGGTCCAAAGTCTGGCCTCTCTCCTTAGCAGGCTGGCTGAGTCATTCATCAGGTTCCGACTGTAAACACAACAGTAACCTTTTGCACAGCTATTAGACATTTTCAATAAGTGCTATGAGTATAGTCTTAGATATTAAATGCATTAAATTCTGGTGGGAAACGTCAGATCAGCACACCTGAATAGTTAAGGCCCCTGTGTAGCTAGAAAGTAGAATTAACAGCATGGAGAGAAGATTGAAGGTCAGACCTATTCTGATTGGATTGCTTTAGCTCGCTGTCCAGTTCTGTTCAAAGTAAGGCAAATGATATGTTATCACTCATCTACGCACCCCTTTGCAAATGACTGAGCCGAAACCTTTGGCAAGATCTGGAAATGACTCACGGTAATGAGCAAAATGACTGAGGTAATTTCATGCCTGGTTTGCTGGTAGGTCAACATGTGCTCTATGGTGATCACTTCACCATAGTCTAATAGCCCCATTTGGCTGAATCCTGGTAACTAACTGTATTTATGCTTTGAGCTAGACTCAGATGTGAAGTAAAATATAATAGCTTAAACCATCTTCGGGGTGCTTTCGTTGAGGTGGGCCTCAAATAGTCAGCCATACTAGCTCAGCTGATGGATGGTAACTCAGTAATGCCTTGGATGACATGCCCCAAATGTTGTATTATTCCTCAGACTGTGTGTTATTCCAGAGTGCTTCTCTTGGTGTCCTGTTCTGTTATGTCCTGTTCTTTTCCCCAGAATTCTTCCTGCAGGATATATATTTCTGATATCATCATGTTGGTCTGGGGCAGAGCTATTTAATTTTGCATTTGCTAGTAAACAAGTAGAGACAAGAGTTTCAGACAATGCTGCCTACTGTTATTTCAGTGTTTCAGAGCCATCCTTGATCTCTTTGTCTTCTGCTCCTAAGGATCTGATACACGTTTCATTTAATATTTAACAAAGATTCATCCAGCTTCATGTTACCCACTGGCAGATGAAAGTCTCTGCTTGGACCTACTAAGCGCTTGCCTCATAGTGCTTTGCTGTTTCATCTTTCCCTGCCTACCCTGACAGCTTTCCTTATACTCAGGGCTACACTGATGTGTCTGAGGTCAGTGCATATTTCATCCTTCCACCTTAGAATGCGTCTGGCTGGTCCGTTGTCCTTTTAGCTCCTCCAGAGATTTGTGTTTGCTCACTGTTCATTTTATCTTTCTTGCTTATATGTTAGCAGCTGAGCTTGGCAGTCAGATCTTTGTCTTGCGTCTGGTCAAGCACACTGCTGCCCCGTGCACAGTGGTATTTCACTTTGTGGATAGGAGCAGGGGCTCTTGGAGAGTTTGAACAGGTTTCCCTTTGTCTTTTGCTAGAAGGATACTAGAAATGAATATACCAATTAGCATCGTTTTGGCATTGCGCACAGATTGGAACAGCACTGATGTGGAGCACATACAAGTTTGTATGTTCCTGGACTTAACCAACGAAAGTAGTCATCAGAATGGTTATCCGAGGATAGCACTGAGATTTCCCATGTGGGTAACAATGCATCGTTTACACTACACAAGCATTCCTCATTTGGTGCCTGAAGAGTCGTCACAGAGCTGGAGAAAGGTCCAGCTGTAGTGCTGCAAAGGGGAGCAGGTTTTCTGCATGTTCCTATGCACTGAACAGCATGTCTTGAGGAAGCATGCTCCTCAGTCCATAACATTCACTTCCACAGGGCACATACCAGTTGCTGACAATGCACAGAGTCAAAACAAACCTGACCACGAGGTCTCACAGTTGAATCCTCTCCTCCCAGTACCATCAGCACTAGCATATCCTTGTATCCCAGATGTGATCCCTTCTGCTAATCTCTACTTTGAGTTTGGGCTGGAGGAGGCTAGGCAGGAAGGAGGTTTATCATGTCTGCCACCTGCTGGGGGTACAAGATGGAGCTCCACCAAGATCTGGACCTCTACTCCTGAGAGATGTTTTTGTCAGGACAAGCCAGACAGGGGGTCTCAGATGATTTGGTCAGGTTCCCCAGACTGCGGCTTGCTCCAGGTGTAGGCTGCAGCTTTGAAAGTTTTACCTGACAGTCACAGACGTGGATGAACACCGTCAGGGAGGTGAGGCCTTTTTTGTTCTTTCCTGGGCTGCCGTGATTGAATTAGAGGGAGCAGGGATGGATGTGCCTCCCTCTTTGATTACCTCTCCTTTCTTGACCCTTCCACTCTTCAAGAAAAGCAGCACTATGCCTGCTGCTGCCTTCCTCACCCTCTCCTCTATATCCAGCCTCTACTTCCCATTTGTTTGCAATTACGGTCCTAATCTACCCCTGACAACCCCAACCCTGGTTAGCTAAAGTATTTGCATCCAAATTAGCACATTTCTTTGAGTTTCCTTTTTTTTCCTCCCAGCTTGAAAAAAAAAAAAAGAAAGAAAAAAAAAAAAGAGAGAGAGTGAGAGAAAGGGAAATAAAAAGGGTTTTCAAATGGGGATTGTTCACCATGGGACTGTTTCAGTTGAGGTTTGTTGCTTAAAATATCCAGAATTCATTTACTGTTTAATGAGGTGCCTAATGAAGAGTAGGCTTATTTTTAACTCTTTGAGTTTCTGGGTTTTTTTCTTTTTCCCCCTTGGACATAATTGCATCAATAGATATACTGAAATACAGTGGGAATGGGCATCTCTGTGGGGTGCCTTCAGTCTAGGCAGAGTCAATGTTGCTTCAGGGTAAATGTTATAGCTTCCCTCTGCCATCTGTGGACAGAGAAGAACAGCTCTGCCCATCCTAAGGTAGGTCCTCATGGCAGTGGGTTGAGTTGCTCTCTGATGGTGCAGCCCTCTTACCACCAACGATGGAGGGAGCCTGGATGATTTCTGCAGACCACAAATAGTCCATAGGTTAAGAGGGTAACTTATGGTAGGTAATAGGAATAGGAATAGGAATATTAGATAAATAGGTAGGAATATGAAATTATACATAAATATGGAAGCCCTAGCCACAGGCCATCATTAAAGCAAAAAAAGATGTGTTAGGACACAGACGTTCCTTTTAGTAGCAGCACGTTTATAAATAGGCAATGCCATCATAAAAGGCAAGTATATTTTCTAAGCTTTCACACTCTAAAGTAATCTGTAGCACCTAAGAAAACTTCTGCCAGCAGGACATTACCACTCATGGCTTGGGAGACAGCATTTTATCTTCCTGACTATCTGTAGCAGCCTCTGAAGAAGGCAGATCACAGCTCCCACCTGGCTTGGCAACTCTTTCAGTCTTAGATTTCTAATTACTTACCCAGGAGCAATAGCAAGAAGCCTTGGCCACTTTCTGCAAGGATGAGTTGTTAGTGTTATTTACTGAGTGCTGGGGATGTGTACTGTCTCACATAACACATGGTGAGAGGCTCTTCTTGCCTTATGTGCATGCAAACACTCCCCTCCGGCACCAGATGGATGCAGTTTGCAAAGCATCTCCCAGCCCCGGCTTGTGGGTCCCAGGGTTTACAGCCCCTTCCAGTCTTTCCAGCATACTCCCAGGGCATCTGTCCTTTCTGGTTAATAAATAGCTACTATTGACTCATTTCCTTGGCATAACAACCAGGGCGGTGGGTGGGGGGTCTCTCAGCACCAGGTAGAAAATGCTACTGTCCAAAATGCATTTCTGAAAGCAAATTTATCTCCTAGGTGTGGTCACTCCCTCCTTGGAGAAGTAGGGAGGTCGCAGTCCTCATCTCCGTAACAAAGTCCTGGGCATATCTGACACCGCTTCAGTGGGGCTGTGTGAGAACCAGGAAGGGGGAAAGAAGGAAGGGCAGGAAGGAGGAATTAATTCCTATATGGTGGGTGGGTTTGTGTGGAAACTGGCCCATGCTTCTTTCTTGCAGGTAAGAAAGTATTCAGATGGGAACAACTGCTGTCTTGGAGGTCTGAGCCAGAACATGTCTTTTCTCACCCCTAGCCTGCCCAAGCTACCTCTCCCTTCTCCCCCAGGTTCCTCCTCCATTTTCTTGGAGATGCACTTGGTCTTTTTCCCTCCACAGGGATGGAGAGCAGGAATGAGGCACCTTGTTTTCCAACAAGGTGGACCTTGCCTGTACAGAAGCGAAAACTGTGGAGTGGGTGCCTGAAAGTTGTTATCCAGAATTACCTTTCCTTCTGGGTTCGTGCCTACAGCTTTATCTGGATGGAGGGTCAGAGTCTCCAGACTGTACTCAGCACCAGATGGTTTATCCTCTCCTCCTGAAGAACCAAATAGAATAAAGACTTGAATATGCGGCCAGCTTTCCTGATCATGTAAACACTTGCAGAATGGACAAAATGATAATTTTCACCTCTGTGGACCTCAAAGCATCTTAGAAACATTAAAGTATCCCCTCCCCATCTCCTTCTCTTAGGAAATAGTCTTATTTACCCTCATTTTACTTGAAAGGAAGCTGAGGTTTGTTTGGTTTAACTAACATTGGTTAGTTAAATGGCAAGATCCGTTATAACACATATCTTTCTAAAGGGCCAAGTAAGTAGAATTCAAACCTCTAAATTCAAGAAACTTAAAACAAAAAAAAATGCTTACTTCACTTGCCTAGAAGCCTGATGTGTCTGGATACTTGAGTTCTGGTGACTAGAATTCACTATTCGCCTAATGCTGAGTTTAATGAAAAGAATTGGAAGCAGCAGTAATATTAGATGGGACCCAGACAAAATGCTCTTGCAGTGCTGATAAATTTGAGATCTGTGAGGCACATCAGCCTTCTGAGAAATGACAGTGAGAAACAGCAAAGCCTGCATAGAGATATCTCCTATGACCAGCTGATAAAAGCAAAAATTAAATGACTTTCTTTTTTCTTTTCCCAAGAACTTTGTTTTCAAAGCAATTGAACTCTTCATTGAAAACAATTCCCTTCCAGGATCATTTCTGGAGGAAGGAAGCATTCCAGACTACAAACTTTGTTTCAAATTGAAATGCTTGTTTTATTTATTGGTTGTGAAAGAGAAAATGGAAGGGAAGTGTCACTTCTGAGTGATTTGGGTTTCCCCCCTCCCTTTACGGCATTAAAAAATCAGAACCATCCATAGCCTTTTATTCACAGCAGCCAAAAGTGCTCTGCAAAACTGTTTGCCTAATTCAAATGGGAGCTTTCAAATGAGCTAGTGTCACGAGTTCACCTGTTTGGGGACAGGCAGTTCCCCATTCCCTCCTGCCAGGCAAGGCGTCTCGGGAAGAGGTCTCAGCCTCGCTGCCCAGTGATCCCTGGGGAACGCCTAACACACATGGGGCTGTTAGCAATCCTTCCCTTTCTCCTTATTATCCACTTATTCCACGTACCGTCAATGTCCGCAGCGAAGTGACCTCCTTGTTAAAGAGGTCGGCAGACAGGTGACGATTAGCTGCAGGAATGAGCTTTTATTATGCTGTGAGTAAGGATGCAGGAGAACTTGGGACCTGGCTTATGCACCAAGCGTGGGTGGGTAATGTGTGACCTTGGGCCTGGGGCAAGATGACTGTGTGACTCCATGTCCTGGGAGTTACTCTTCTGACTGCAATAATGAGTGATAGCTAGTTGTGGATGTGTTAGAAGAAGAAAGAATAGCCATTAATGCGTTACAGCTGAGTTGCAATAGCAAGTCATGAAAATATCCCACCAGCGTTTCTTGTACTTCCCATAAGGTTTAACAAAGGGTTAGGGTTAGCTGAGAAAATACACTGAAACATGGAAGCATATATGCACAAACACAAACACAAAAAGGAAATATTTCTATAACATATATGTAGAGTTAAGATGAGAGCAAAATAGCACAAATAAAGCAACAGTGCTACAGGGAGGAACATCCCTTGTATGAGTAAGCGAGACTAATCCTTTCCATTGCTTCTCTTTCCTTTGTCAGATCGCAATTTTGTCATTGTCTTGTGTTGGCTTCATGAAACGAAGTTCTGAATAAATTGTATTGCCATCCTCATGGCTGCCATCCAACTGCCATCCAGCTGCCATCTCTGCAAGACCAAAAGTGCTCCACAGAGATGCGACACAAACGTTGCGCACGTTCTCGGGGGACAGGACAAAAAGTCGTGAGCCAAAACTGCAGCAAGGGAAACATGGCTGTGACGGGAAACACGTTGGAAAGACAGACACTGCATAGGTTAGCTTGGGGAGGAGAGGGGTCTGCGTGGGTAGTGAATTTTGGAACAACCTGGGCGAATAGCCATCAGGCTGGAAAGGGAAGAGATGGCCCTCTCCGGAAGTGAGAAAGTGAGAAAAAGCTCAATTTTGTTTTTAAACCAAAAGGCAAGCTTTGCAGTGAAATCAGGAATTGGCTTGTAAGGCTTTTCCTTCATTTGCAATAACGTAAAATTAAGCTTGGATATGCATGGTTATTGCTTTTACTTTTCCTCCACCTGTGTGTTCCCTTCTTTGTGTAAATGGAGTGTTTGTGTGTGTGAGTGTGTGTGTGTAAGAGGGTTTGCTTCCTTCATTCATTTTGCAGATCACTTTACAAACCTATGGTTCATGAAGCAGTAGATTAAACAACTCATCGGGGTTCTTCCTTGCCTCATTTCTGTGGTCATTACTTAAAAATAGGAGAAGAAGAAAAATGACCTGCTTTTGCAAGTTAATCACAGGGCAGTTTTGAACCACAAGCATGCTGAAGCTGTGAAAAAGGTGAATGAGATGCCAGCATTGTATCAGCAGAGGAATTTTCTGCAGTGAGAGGAAAGCTTTCATGCTCGTGCACATTAAGAATTTACTGGGAATGTCACAAACCGGCCAGCTCGCTCACATGAAGGTAAGATGGGTGCAAACTGAAATTCACGCCAGAAAGGGCTGCAAGGACACTCGGGGTAAGGAGAGCTTCATTTAACGGAAAAGACTGGAAGAGCCTGCCTTGCTCTGAAAGCTGAGTTGGTGTACGACTGGTGTCCAGACGCTTCTGGACGTGCACCAAGGAGAGGGAAGAGTTATTTTAGCTGCGGGATGAGGCTGGCACCAGGACAAAGAGGCAAAAACCCATCTCAATTTAGCACTGGAAAGGCAAACATTTCTAAGCATCAGAGCTAAGAAGATGTTGGAGCCGCTTCCCAAAGCACTTAGCAGACTTGGGGTGGAGTAGGGTCCACTTGTGAGCGGGGTTATGGCAAAGTCCTGGAGATTAAGGTGCAGCAGACTTTGTCCAATCCTGCATCTGTGCAAGGAAGACATCTAGGCCAAATCTCTCCTGAAATAGGTTGGAGGAATCTCTCGTGGATTTAGGAATTTTCTCTTGTGTTGTTCCTGCCCTCTTTCTTTTCATTTATGGGGAGTCCTGTTCCATCATGATCTTAATCCTTCTCCTGAACTTCAGTGCTGCGTGGCTATGATGTCTTTATGTGAAAGTTCACAACCTTCTTTACAGATTTATTTGAGAAGGCAGAACACAATAAGGAGTTTATTAACAGTACACATTAGGAAGCCACATCTTCTGCATTCACAAGCTAGCCTGTGTTAACAGAAAACAGACATTACAGAAATGTTTTCATCATTTCTTACTAAGATTTTTATAATGTTGCTTCTTAATAATTTTTAATGCAATCTAAATTCTAAGAATGTTATTAGCAATGTCAGCCATAAAACCTTTTATTTGTCTAAGACCTGGATAAACACATTTCTGCTGCTCAGAAGTACAGCGGGTGTGTCTCTTTGGGGACTATTGAAATAATTTTCAGAATAATCTTGAACCTAACTAGCGAGCTTAAAAAAAAAAAAAATCGGCAAAATGAATGGTTTTAAAGTGGCTCCAAAGAAGAGAGCAGTAAAAGGGACTTAGCTGACTCATCTGCAAGCTGTACCTACATAACATGAGAGGACAAGAATCCGGTCTGAGGACGCTGGTGACTGCCATCCATAGGTAGTTGGCTTTTCAGTCACTCTGTTTGCAGACGGACAAGAGATCTTTTGTCATTCAACAATCAAACTGGCTGTCTAAGCCTATGCAAGAGCTAGAAAACCAAAGCCTGGGCACTTAAAAGTGAAGGTAGGAGAGCCTTGCAGTCACCCCATGTCTGGAAAACCGGAATGATTTGGATATCATTGTCTTTTGTGCAATGATTCCTTGTGTCATCTTTATTCAAAAAAAATTTTTTGGAGGGATGGGAAGTGTGTGTGCAAATTTATGTTCCTAACTGTAATTGCCGTCTACTGAGAGAAAAAATAAAGCTAAATATAGGGATTTTCAGTAGCCAAGACCTCACATTTATCAGCATGGAAGAGAACAAGGAAAGACGTAAAGGCATCCTTTGTCTGCTCTTTCTATTTAGAGTATATACTTGGGGGTGTGAATGAGTAACTCTCGCAATGTGCTATAAAATATCTGATACAATGAGGTCCTTAGTTGGGGTACACGCTATAAGATACCATAGAATGATTTATATTTGCAAACAGGCCTCATTCAAGAGGAGCAGAGATACTTGAACTTGTGGCTGACTTAGAAGTGCTACTGCGTACAACTGTGCAATAACAGCTGCTACGAGCTTGCTCGTTAATAGAAGACATCACCCACAGGAAATTCATTCTTTTACCCAAATCTCCGCTTAGATAATAAGGATAGTATCTCAACTCCATTTGTATTTGAAGTGAGACCAAGCCCAGAGCATGCCCAGGAACAGCACTGGTGTCTTTGCTCGGATTTATATAGAATGGCTTAATCAGCATTGACATGAACATTGCTGAAACAAATTAACGGAAATGAAAACTTCATCAACTCTGTAGAAAATTCCTTTGTTTTTGCACAGTACTGAGTAAGAGGGCTCCTGCTTTAGCTAAGACTCCAAAGCACTGCTGCAAGAAATAATAAATGTTTGGGGAAGAAAAACATCTTTTTTCAACAAATGAAATCTTCTTGCAAACATTTCTGTATCTGTCAAAACTCTTCAAATTTTAATTAAAGAATAGGAAAGCCTGGGAACTGGATTTAAACGACTTTGGAAAGAGATAATTTTTAGTTTTCAGAGAAAGGTGATTTTTTGGCAACCTAAACCTCCCAAGGTACTTGATTTGCAACTCCTGAGGACGTTTCGGGTGAACAAAATAAAGAGCTGGAAGCAGTTGTTAGTCTTGCAAAATCACGAATTCTATGAAAAGAAATGCTGAAATATGATTAAGTTGCTTCCAAATGAAATTAATTCTCTAAGCAGTTTTTTTTTTTGTTCTGAATCCCTTTAATATGCAGAAACCTCCAGAAATATAAGCTGGATTTGAATGTTTCTTTTTTTTGTGTGTGTGTTTGCAAAATCCAAATCTAGTTGACAAGCATTAAAAATAATAAATTAGTAAAGAAAGTAAGCCCATGTTATTTCCGTTCAGCGCACAAACAAATCCCTAGGATACAGAATGGAAGCCTGTGATATCATTTGCTATAAATATAAGGACAGGACAGAGAACATAAAGGACGACTTAGGTATAATCCACCATATGCACAATGACAGCTCTCACTGGTAAGACATCCATGCTAAGCAAAATCAGTCAGAAGTGTAACTCACCATAAACGTAATGACACCCTAACATATGTTAAAATGCTCTGTAATACATTGCAGCATAAGTAGAGACACAGTCTATCACCATGACACCAGATTTTGTAAAATCCTCTTTTCTTAGCAGATTAATGTATTAATTCTGTAGCGAGGAGTATAGTAGCAATGAATAATGCTTCTATAAAGATGTGAGCGCTGCTGTGACATGTCAAATCACAACCTGCTATATATTCCTTCAGTGAACCAACTGCTAACTCAACAGAATTTATGGAAGAAAGTCAAATTCAGATGCCCCACCAGTTTTTTAAAAGAAGCTTATCCCTGAAAAATATGGAGTGTCTATATCGCATGAAAGGTGAATCTTACTCTGTGCAGGATTTAAATATACAAGGTGCCATCATGCAAACGCACACACGGACACACAAAACACTACGCGTGGACATAGTGGAAGATTTTTAACCCCCTCAAAATCACTGCTAGCAAGGCTCTGCGGACAGATACCACGCCAGGACAGACGTGAGGTATGAAACCCAAGCCTGGCTCTTCCGTTGGCCGTGCAAGTGGGGGTCGACACCGAAGAAGCTGACACCACTACACGGAGAGCCGTTTGGCAAAAGAGAGGGGGGAATCTTGGCTCCTGGTGCCCATCGGAGTAAAATTCCCTACAGATGGTACCAAGGAAAAATCAGGTCTCCTCTTATAACAGAGCCTTAAGGAAAAAGCAAGACTGCATGTGAAGTGGTTGCAGCATTTCTTTATTTTTCCCACGGAGCATTTCAGTTTTTCCTTTGAATCAGAGCTATTTTCAGCTGAAATATGAAAACTTGAGGATTTTGGCAGAAGCCTGAAAAATGCCAAGTGACGGTTTGGGATTGGGGCGAAGGGGAAGGAGAGCTGTTTCTTTTGTTTATTAAAAAAGATAAATCCCGCGAAAGGAGTGACTTCTTGTGGAAATATCACTTGTTTAAAACCGGTTAAAGAAGTCGTGTTTTCTGAAGACCGTAAGAGCAGCCTGTGTATGCTGTAAGAGGCTGAGCCTGCATAAGTGTATAATATAGGTCTCTCAAGTACCTTATTCCATGTGTCATACCGGGATCATATGGCAAGGGACACAGCTGGCCCATCCCGAAACTGGCCAGCGCTGCTGCCTCTTCTCTCTACTAGGTGATTGCACCCAGTGCATGAAGGCTGCAGCAGGAGAAAGGCAGGTTACTGAATATTGCAGAGTCTTTGTCACAAAATTAAAGAGCTACTTGCTATTCAGTCCACTCCCTAGAGATCCTATTCTGTACACAACGATTGAGTCAGTTCTTAACCTTTTCCTCGGTGAAAAAAGCAGCTTGAACTGCCTTGAGATGCTTATTTGTTATGCATGAGGCTGTGGTTAAGAGCAGATGCAGTTTATCTATTTCTAATTTGGTCAATGTGGAGTTCATGCAGTTCTTGCTGTTTGGCCTGGAATGCCATTTCTCTTTCCAAAGCATCAGTGGAAAAAAAAAATATTTTCCAGGTGTGCAATATCCTTTCTGACTTTCTCTGAACCCGTAAACATCTGCCGGAAGTGGACACGCCAGAACTGTAGGGAGGAGTTGTAGCAGACCTTGGCTTTCCCACCTTTCTCATAACCTTTTCAGCTACGACAACACCTGACAGTGAGACAAGTGAGTGGCAGATGGTGCCTACAAATTAATACCACTTTCTATCATGGAGTTTCCAGAACTATCTAGAGAACCAGTTTAGCCAGGGTATAATGCAGTCTGGTATGTGAGGTGAGATGAGGGTACTCTACGAAATAATGCAAAGCTGTGTAAGAGATGACCTTCCAAATCAATCCACATCAGTACAATCCAGTTGCACACAACAATACAGTTGCATACACTGCAGTTTGCTACAGTGCAATATAAGAGGACATAATAACCGAAGATACAAAGCACAATACAAAATACATTACTGTTTAAGTTTGGGGAGAATGACAGTTTTCCCAATTCCAGCTCCAGGCTCTAGTTCTTGCCTTGTGTTGTTGGACTTTCCCCTACCTATATGTGGAGAAATAGTCAAGATGAAATAGTTCATGGGATCAGAAGAAGTGATGACACATTGCGAAACGTATTTCAGTGTGTAGCTCCCAACTTCAGGTGCTGAGCCCTCGACCTACTGTGAATACGTGTCACTTCCTGATCACCTGGAAGATTGTTCGGGTTCGTCCATGCCCTGTGAGCTCTGAACACGACAGAGGTATCTGGAGCAGTTGACATGATGCACTTGTTTAGAATAAAATGGAGAGGGAAAGGTATCTGAAAATGATGCCAGAAGTTGTGGGGGAAGGAAGGCCCAGCAAAGACTGGGACTGATTCTTCTTCTGGCTCCTAATTAGAAATTAAAAATTCTCTGAGTATTAATGAAGAGCAGTCGTGTTGAAATGTCGCGTGTGCACATTGCCATTTAAGAGACTACCTCTGGGATGAGAATTATTGTGAGATATTAATGTGAAGTGTCTGGAAATCACATTGGAAGAGAAATTTTCTCATTGAAACTGGAGAGCGAGAAGGAGTTTTCTGAATGGTGAAAGCATTAATAATGCGTTGAATACCTAAAGAGGCTGCAAAGAGAAAAATAAGGAAGATACAATAGGAAGTGGGTGGAAGATTAACAGGTAATACAATCCATCATACCAGTTTTAGGACATCTGAGCACCTGGTTCATTAGCAACATGGCCCTCTCCGTCTAATGTTTTTTCTCTAATAACGTCTTTTTGCTTTCATGTGGAAAAAATATCCATTGATTCAACACAGACCATAATTACCTCCCTCTCTGTCCTAAAAGTAGAGCTTTGCTATCTGCAAAGATCTCCCTTAGAGGTTTTGCCCCTAAGGAAGGATGCCTATACCAGTTTTGGGGGCTTATAACAGGGATATGTCATTCTGAAACGACCTTGGCTAATCGAAAGCAGGGATTTGGCCCATACTTCGGTTTGACCAGGTTTGTTTTATCTGTGCCTGAGACAGGTGTTAGGAGACTGCCAGAGATCTGAGTATTGCTGGCCCAAACTTAATTCTGTGTCACCGAAGGCTCACAAGAGAGTGTCATGGCTACCAAGAAGTCTGAATTTCTTTGGATGCCTGGCCCACACTATTAGGAATTTTTCTGAAGCAGAGCCACAAGGACAGGTTTCCAGTGCAAGCTTGGAACATGGGCAAAAAGTACGCTAGGATATGCTGACTGTTTACCCACAGCCATCTTCAGTTCAAGACCTCACCAAAATCCTAGCTTACAAATATATAAAGGAGGACATTTAAGTGTATCATCAGCAGTGGTAAGACCTAATGAAAGCAGGAGGGGTTAAGGTATTCTTCAGATGTGTAAAAGCCCCTTGATGGGACAAAAGGAGATGAGCTTGGAGGTTATAAAAATCCTTTCGTCAGGAAGGCTAATGAAGCGCAGGAATCGATGGTGGGAAATGGTGGGGAGTGCTCAGTGCTGGAAGAGTAAGAACATCGTGCACATCTCTGTCTTCGCTGACTTGGATGGAGCTGATTGTGCCTCGTGGCAAGGCATGGAAGAACTGACCTCAGGAAACCCTTTTCCGTCTCTGTGAATCTTATTATCAGATTCTAGCATGGATTTCTCTGAGGCTTTGAGTACTCTCAGTCTTCCGAAATACAAACCTACACTGTGCCACTGTGTAACAGCTGGGAGCTCTTCCTTCCGTCTTTCCCCATGAAGACCTGATAGGCATGAAGGATGTACCAATGTGCTCAGCTAGGTCCGCTTTCCTCCTCAAAGGTACGGATGCTATTTTAACTTTTTGTCCACTGAGGTTCTGGACTATAGAATTTTCCCATTTCCATTGTTCTTATTCCTGCAGAGGAATCTCTCTGAGAGTCACTCTTCAGGGTAAACACGGTACTGAACATGTGACAGCAGACCAATCACAAAGGTATAATGGAGCTAAAATGCTCCATATTTTTTACTTTCCCAGCCTAAGAAGCCAACAGTTCATGTCTGCAAAAATCTAAAATGGCTTCTTTTCATAAAGAAATGAGGGGGTTCTTGTTGAAGATGTAATATTTTAGTTTAGCTTGTCCACCATCAGCAAGATTTCTGTTGACCTGCTCTCTCTCAGCCTCAAAGGCGTTAACGTTTCCCAGTATTTGTAGTTACAATTTGTGGCAGTCGAAGTTATCTGGCTTCGGATCACCCTCAAAATCTCCCTTGGTGAAAATGAGAAAAAATACAAAGTTTCCAAATAACAATTATTTTGCACATCTCATTTTACTGAAGTCTGGCAGTGAGTAGACAATACTCCCCCTATATCTCCCTCAAAGTTGTTAAGAATAGACTCTTTTATTTATTCATTTATTTATTCATTTATTTATTACAGTGAAAAGAGATATCGTAGTTCAGAGAATGTCATTTCTTGGATGTTGGGTTTGTTCCAAAGAACTTGAGTTTCTTGGCTTATATGCACATCTATTCGTATCCTTCTGTTCCATGCTGAACTCTGCTGGGAGATATCTCTGCCAATATTAATTGCACCCTGGCAATTTTCTACTTTGGGAATTTATGGAAACGACTTTTATAATATTACTAAACATATTGCTCCTGTCCCACAAAACAAGAGGGACACCTGCAAGCAGGTGGGATTCCCTGTTTCCTGCAGCATGCATTAACTGGCACATTTCCTAGACTGTGTATGTTTAACTCAGCCCGTTCTGCTTCAATTCATCAGTATTATTATGCCAACATAAAACAGAGAAGACCATAAAGCACCAACCCGCTTAAAGAAATGTAGAAGTTCATTTTCTGTAAGCAGTTGCTCTTGCTGTATGTACATCCTTGGGTGCACTGAATACTGTGAAAGCAACCAAATACATGTAGAGTGAGGAAAACTGAGGTCTCTTGAGAGATCACAGTTAACATAGTCATACGTATTACACTGGCGTGCAAACATTCAGAATTGCCATGCAGTGATAGCACCCCAGGGGTGTCAATGGCACACAAAGAAGAGGAAACACCCTTGGGGTTACTAAAAAATAGCAGTCTCCTGTAAAAGCCAGATTTCTTTTCTTTGTAGGAGGAACACAGCAAGACTCTGAGTGCATTATCTTTTTTAGTCTGTTGCACAAAAAAACCCTGTTAGAAATTTTGTTTGCTTGTTTTGATAGATCGTGGAAGGAACACAATGAAATGGGAGTAGGAACCTTGCTGCTTGCTTTGACGAGGGGCATGGCTATGGAAAAGCAGCAGAATGAGAGCATGAGAAACAGGTGTTGCTTGGGACATGCTGTTACTTGTTACCTCTTGTGTAACTCACTCTTGAATGTGACCTTTGGTTGTCAAAGAGAAAGGACCGTTAGACTCGAAAATAGCATGCCCTTTCTTCCTTGCCTTAGAAGATGCTACAGTAATGTGTGAACTTAAAAAGGTAATTTTGCACTTTATTTGTACGCACTGGGACCAATCTAGATTACGAACAGCTTCACGGTTCACTTTATGAGAGCTAGGTGTAGGGAGATGCATATAAGCCCAAGTGCTGGCATGCGATGACCCACTCTGCTCCCTTGCTAGGACACTTTTTGTCACAGCTCTGGCCTCTGCCAGCTTGAGTTCTCACAGAAACTGCCTCGATATAGTCTGGGGAAAAGCACAGGCTAGGGACATGGTTCCCTTCTTCCAGGAGGAACAGTGTGTAGGAATATGTTTATGAGTTGAGCTATGCAGATTGTCCTTTGGGACAGAGAATAGACGCTCTTTTGGACATAAATATAGCTTTGTGCTCAGAACTGCAGGTAGTCCGCTGCCTTCCATGCATTCATCCTCTGTAAGTACAAAACTGAAGCAGGTCATCTGGTTATTTAACATGGATCGGATGTGGCCCATATGCCACCAGGTTGAAAAACTTCGTCTGCAACCCTTTTCACTGGCCTGTTGTAGGGATATCATCACTGTCAAATAATAGCACAGTACACTTTTATAGGGAAAAGTTACCTTTAAAGGAGTGCAGCAGGTCATGGGTTAACTAATTTTATTATTAGCCCTTCCTAAAATTGTACACTGTGTTTCAGTTACCATAAGACTAAGAGAAGCTATGCCTTTCTTCTATTTTTGTTGTTTCTTTGGGGTTTTTGAAGAGGGGATGCTAGGAAGGATTAATTGGAGGCTTCCCAAAGCCAACACCCAAGGGGCAGATTCTCAGTGTAATATGAAGTGATATAGACCACATACCTCTATGCCCTTATACTGAATTATAGTGGAAGAATTGGCCTTGCAATCCTATATTCAGTCAGACGCTATTTTTGCCAGATTGCCATTTGTAGAAGAAAAATGTATGAGAATTGAATTGGGGCAGATCAGGGAGCTCAGTGCCCATGAATCGGCATAGAGAGAGTTAATGGAAATGAACTTGAGCTCTCCTGAGTCCAAAAATTTCAACCAAAAAAAAGAGAAGAATAGGAGGAGGAAGGAAGGGAGAAGGGAGGGAAGAGGGAGGGTAGGAGGAAGGAAAGAAGGAAGGAAGGGAGGAAGAGGGAGGGAGGGAAAAAGAAAGAGAGAAAGAGTGAAGCTTTATGAACTACATGAAAGGCTGTCTCTATATACTGCAGGAATAAAAGCAATTATTCTGGTGAATCATTATTTTTACATTAGACCAAAGGGCAGATTTTGCCTGCTGGAGTCTCGCAGGGGCTGGAGAATGTAATAGATGAATCTCTACCAGAATACAAAAGAAATAAAAAAGAATTAAAAAAAAGACAAAGCAAAGCTCAGAAAATCTACCAATTAAGAGTCAACACAAATGTAGCAAGCTATAGAAGTGATTGGGTATCTATGGAAATATTTATATAAATATACACACACGCACACAAAACATGCACCTTTTTTCTGCAATCTTTTATGTAGAGTCTAGTACATATATCAACACTAACACTGCAGGCTTTTCCAGCTAGCACTCAGTCTTCCCTTCTCCACCATAACGAGAATTACCTTCAAGCTACCAAAGGTGGGTTCCTACCCTCCCACTTACTTAGAAAGCCTGTACACTTTCCATGGGTTTCAGCTCCTTCTCTCTCAGCCAAAATGAACAGCTCTGGCACAGTTGGCTTGAGTGGCAATAGGCAGATGTCACTCATCTTGATCACATCTCTTAAGGGGCGACTTCTGCATCTGAACAAGGAGAGGGAATCTGCTGACCAACCCTAAGGCGTGGCAGAACTGGTGACAAGAAGGCTCGGAGGAAGTTGGAGAGGACATTCAGTATAGGGGTGGTGGGACCCGGAGTCAGACCGGGTTTTGAAGTGGATCTGCCTAAATCTCAGCTTTAAAGTGAGCTCAGCAAAAGTATTACAATGTCTTTGCAGCCCTAAAGGTGCACTTTCTTTGAACGCCGTGAGAAATGTGTAGTTTAAAGAAAGAGCTTTGAATCTGCTGGGAAAAGGGAATAAAATTTAAGGTCTGGAAACAAGTATGTCCATTGCCTGTTGTCCTAGAAAACAGGTCCTTTTCTCCTATACTCTGTCCGATGCCTTCTTATACCTTCTGGGTTGCAACAAAGCTGCACCTTAGGGTCCCTAGCAAAAAGGCTCTTTCTTTGCATATTGCGTGAGCCTTGGTTGCATGCCTTCCTCTTGGAGTTTCCCATCTTCTGCTCGTATTTGACTTTCCCATCTGGCCAGGTCTCCCCTGTTTTCTCTCTGTTCTAAATGTACAGATGGAACCAAAAGGGTCCACTGGACACGCTGTTCGCAGAGGATAAGGCAGACAAGCTGGTTTTCTTACAGCTTCTCTGTCTCAAATTTTCAAGGAAGCATGAACACTATGAACAAAGGAACAAAATAATCACACTTTCACACTGGGGACTCATTACCTTCTTTAACACAACAATCATCTAGCTTTTCAGAAAGGAAGTTTTTCGCAGTGTTGCTGCAGGGGCTTTCATTTCTTTTCATTTCAAATTGAGACTCAGTTGTGACTACCCATGAATATCCCCATGTTTTTAGTTTACTCACCTGCATATAACCTGGTATATCACGTTTTCTGCCCATAGGTGGTTTTTTTACAGCCGTTTCCCAAGTACCCCACTTGGTGTTTTTACAGAACAGAAAGTGGTCAGCACACCACAGGTTCAGAAACACTGATCTACCAATCATCCAGACCTACAAAGTACCTACTGTTAAATTCATAAACCTGTGTATTTCCCTAAACATGCAGTTATGTTTTTACTAGGATTTCCACAAAGACATTCATCTTTCTTCTTAGGAACAGGTCTATTAGACAAAATATGGCCATTAGTCCTCTGTTGAGTGGGACTAAGGCTAGTGGTCAGAGCCTTTCTCTCCCTCCCATACTGGCAGAGTACAAAAGAGGATTTATAATGCTTATTTGAAGAAATACAGTTTTGCTTACGTCTCTGTGAGTTAGCAGAGAGAAAAATAGAGGGCCCATGAGCATTAAGAGTTCATGAAGCTTACTTCCCTACGAACTTATCTTGCTGATTTTGAAGTTTGTGGGAATGAAACCTTTGACAACTTTTGAGATCTCTGCTCATTTGCTAAATGGGTTTTAAGTGAGGCAATGTGTTCAAAAGTTACAGGGAGGATACGACGTCAACCCCTAGGAAATTCAGCTGGAAATCTATTTAGTAAACACTTCCAGACAGATCAAACCCTCAACAACAGTCTTAAAGAGCATCTTTGGAGCAGGCCGTGAGCACAGGTGACCTCCTGCTCTGTCTGCTGGCCTTTCTTGCAAATTTGGCTGACTTTTGGCTGGCCGACCCTCTTTGGTGGTGTGTCGAGGAGTGTGTTAGCACAAGAGGGGACGTTCCTTTCCAGATTAAAATACCTACAATGTGACATCCTCATGTGCACTCCACCACATTTACCGGAGATCTTGTACAGGTAGCAATGCCTAGAAGGTAATTCAGCTGACCAGATAAGAGCTGCTAGCTTTAGGTGGAGCTTTCCAAGCAGCGAGTGTAAAAGCGTCATCACCAGTGGGCGATTCAACCCTTCGTAAATAGCTTTTAAGCTATCTTTATTTTAATTTTGGAAGTACGACATTTTATTTACAAAGACATCCACACTTGGAGCACAACCCCACTCTAGTAAGTACTGAATAAACAGATTGTCACTGCCCTAAGCTGTCACATGTTAAGAGGCACAGACAGGCAGAGAGCCATGTTTGCATGAAAGATAGTGATATCAGCAGGACATCAATTTCCCCTTCTGGTAGAGTTTTTTTCTATGGACACTGGCCTTGATGACCATTAAACACCCTCACTGAAATTAGGATAATGCCAGGTCTTTGGAACGAAGATGCACTTATTCCTGTGAATGGTAGCTGTGGGGCATTAACTTTCAGATTCCGACAGGAAATATGCTAACGATAAAGAAAAAATTTTAAGACCTAAAGTCATTTTTGACTTTCTGGTTACAACTTTAGAAAATCTAGTTGCTGATACTGGCATCCACCTGGTCATAGCTTTAGTGGGATCTTGACTTCAGACAACCTGTGGCAGTGATTGCCACAGCCTAGTTACTGAGAATATGGAAAAAGCATTTATTTATAACGTTCTAACACACAGGAGATCTCCAAGATCATCTATTCTGTATCTATCCACTTTGCACTTGAATCTTTTAATTTCTTTGACTATTCTTGAGTTAATTTATGGGAAAGAAAAAAGACTTGCAAGGGCTGCAGTTATCTCCTAAAATGTAAAATGCTTCTGCAAAGAGGAAGGTAATATCTATTCTCCATCTCTTTCATGGATAGAGACTTCATTTTGCTGGCTATGTACTTACAGAAAGCTTTCTTGTTGCCCTTCAGGTCCCTCACCAGTTTCAGGGTGGGGTTTGGCTTTCCTAAACCCAGCCCTGTGCGCTCAGACAGTGTGCCTATATTCCTTCTTTAAACTTTTACGTTCATTGTATTCATCAGCTCTTTCACATTGAAGTCTGTGCGTACATGCAGGAGAGCTGCAATCAAAGGGAAGACCTCTCCAGGGCCAGCGCTCAGGTCTGATGGCCTAGCTCCCCAGCTTTGTTGAAGCTACACCAGCTTACATGGCATAGGGGGTCTTCCTCCATGCAAAATGTGTTGTTCGAATAAAGGCAGAAAACCTCACTGCATGGAGCTGGGAGGCAGACTCATTTCTAACGTATCCCAGCAGGAGACCACAGAGTAAAAGAAAAAAGAAAAGATGCAGGGTAAGGGCTGGAATTGATTTTTCTCCATGACATGAAATTACAAGAGTAAGTTGTTCTGGGCGAAGGTCTGTGTAAAAAACTTGCTGGATTTTATGGCATCTCATACATAGCAACAAGAGAAATTTCTGGAACCCTGCACCCCAAGGGTGGGCATCACGAGATAGAAGGTGGGCACAAAAATGGAGAGAAAGGATGTTTCCCTTGGTTTTCATTCCAAACAGCTAGTTAGATAGAAACCTCTGATTCACTGTTTCTGTGGGAAAGATTCTTACACCAGGACTTCATCATACTTTATAGTTGTCCTAGGTTTTTATACGCCAAAAAGCATCACCACCATAATTTAGCATTCAGTCTCATCATTCCTCCCTTCACCTTCCTCTGCATTGCAACATTTCCCAGCACACAACTCCTCATGTTAAAACTTGGAAGGACAGCAAAGGGTGAAGCATTGCAGAGGATAAAGCCTGTCATCCAGATTGTCAGGGGCCTGGGGCTTACAGGAGGTATCGTCGCTATCGCTATGACCTCCAGGGCATCAGGTTGGTATTGTAGAGGACACCTACATCCCAACAAAGTATTTAGGGTATTTCAGCACCTAACTTACAACACACTGCAATATCTAAAAGAGTACTCCTGCAGTGCTGCTCAGCTAAATCATGTTAAGTAGCTGATTGAAGAAAGTTCAAGGATTTTCCCAGCTCTTACACTGGGCCTGCAGGTGGGATCTCTCTCCTCCAGCTCTGGGGATACTCCCCAAGAGCTGTAGCTAGCTGGACAGCTGTTGACAGATGTTGTGCTGGTGAAAGTGTGGACAGCTTTCCTGCAGACATTGAAGAGTGAACCCGAGGTGAGGCCAGCTTGTAACTCCCATCTTGTTGATGTACCCTGTACAACATATTTGCTCTGGTACATGCTATCAAGAAGATCCAAAGGGATGATTTGGTTGTATAAATAGACAACCTGGAAGCCTCCATGCTTATGAAACCCATTCACTGGTTATAACTGTAACTGGAGGGTGGGAATTCTTAAGTCCTTTCTCAGAGCCTACTGTGCAACACTAAGCTATGCTTTGCATACTCTGGGGCTTAGTAATCAACGAAATGAGTTTATTTCTTTCTGTAAGAGATATGCACTCCTCACCCCTCTCCAAGCTTTCATTTCAACTGAGCAAAAATAATGACCATTATTCATCCAGGTATGGTAACTTCCTTTCATCACCTTCTTGCCATTGGAGAAGTGTCAGTCAGCTGCCCTCAGTGACGGGATAAACGGAAAGCCTCCACTATGGAGAAAGCTGACTATCAGGATGTTTTCTAGAAATGGTAATCTGAGATGTTGTACTACCTAAATTAAAGTTTACTGGCATCAAAAGGTACTAATGGAATCAGAGAAATAACGACTGGCAGATAACATTAGGCAAGGAAAAGCAGAGAACTGCATTTAATAGCAGCTTGTTCAAAAACCTTCTTTCCTACTGGAGAAAGCAGAACTGCACAGGTCTCATGGAGACAGTCTGTAGATCTCATGTGGGAAGATGTATCTAGTCTATGGGTTTTCTCATAGAGGATGTATCAGGGATATATGCAGGATGAAGAAAAGGGTATGGCACTTTAGTAAATGCATTTTTCTAAAGGAAACTTCTTTGAATGTGAGTTTCTGGTAACTGTCACATGCCCAGCTGCAGCATGACTCCACACACCTTTGGCAATCAGTCACAGGATCACTCACTGGAGGACCAAATGCACCTTGTTCATGGAGGTTAAGTTCCATGTAAGTTGAACGTATCTCTTATAGTCAGCTACTCAAAGTCATTAAGGTATCTTTCTCTTGGGACCTAGATAGAAATGAAAACTAAGGCAATTCTCAGAGCTACCACTGACCCTTTAGCCCATCCTGAAGGCAGCTGGTGTCTGCAGACATTTTGTGTTTTGGACTTGCAAGTCCCTAAAATTCTGCTTCTGCGTATACAAGGAAGTCTCTCCGCTTTGGTGGGGCTTCAAGTGTGGCTCTATCTCATCTAAGCCATTTCTATTGTGGGAATGTTAAATTAAGCTTTCTTCTACTTCTCTTGCCTAGCAAGGCTCAGTCCTGCTGGGCTTTTCAGGGTGTACCTGCTAGACCAGACTTTAGTCTTTCAGAGACTCAGTTTCCCATCTCTGTGAAGGGGCAAAAGGGTATTTCCTTTTCATTTTCCATTTAGATAGCTTATAAATTCTTTGTGCACTGACAATACTTACAGGACTTCCATCAAGTACAATTAAGAGCTCTGACTTGGAAAAATCCCTGAGCTTCAGATTGCTGGACACAGGTAATATTTCACTTTACACGTATTTTTGTCTGATTCTGGATTTAGATGAACCCAATATGACAATTCTTACGCCCTAATACTACCTAGACCTTGGATTACATATTTAAAAGGCACGTTAACAGCAATAATAACAATAATACTACATGTATGTTTATATACTCACACAGATGCATGTGTGCACTTCAAGCTCCACTCAGATAATTCCCAGTGGTCAGTGAAAGGAAGCTCAGTTTTTCATTTTCTCCTTTATTCTGATGACTTATTCCTTTTCATCTTCATTCATCAAGGCTTGAATGGAATATCAGCTTTAATAGATGCTAATTAGCAATATAAACCATCCACCATGCAAATCAATAGCAGAATAGTACTGAAAAATCCCTGTCATAACAACAGTTGAGTGTAAAGATTGAAAGAGGGAAAAACGCAGTTGAATTCTTAATACTTGAATGCAATTAAGAAAGAAAGGAAAAATGATTATTTTCCTCCTGTGAATTATAAGCAATTAAGCAGGGCATATAATAAACCATGGGACTAAAATCACTTTCACTTTCTTGTGTCAGCTCCTCTGTGTCACACTGTGCTTCAGGGGGTTGCATTAGCTGAAACACAGTCAGATGTGTTTATTGTGATCTCTTGTTTGATTATGTGCTTGAATAGGAAAGTACAGCTCTGACTAGCACAAATTTACTACGAGGGGAACTAGAAATGGGTGATACATTCTGAATTCGGCTCATGACCATCATTTTAGTTGATATAGGTGTTTTGCTTTTGCTAGGAGGATTGGTATGTGGTAATTGGGCAAGAAGAGTCATTAGTCAGTATGTGTGGGAGGTGGTTTGTCTGGATATCACCAGACAGGGCTGAAGGAAAAGGTTCCATAAGGCGGAGATGCTGGAGCAGACCATGGCAGACAGTCTGTCTCCTGAAGTCTTTTAGTCAAGAGACATTCAGCAAGATATTTTGGGTCTGATGAAAGTGAAGGAGTTGCTGCAGGAATCAGCTGGTGAGATTATTCTGACTTTAGGAAAAAAAAAAAAAAAGTTTCTCTGACTCCAGATGTTAAAGCTAATCAGAAAAGGACCAGCATTTTCCATGAAGCATTTCAAAGGGGCATCCATTTAAAGGTACATATATCTATCTGTGTATGTAGCTATTTAATTTTCCCTTGAAACCATCAGAAAGCCTTCCAGAACACCCTGCATCAGCTTGTGGGGGAACCCCACACCGCTGGAGAAGAAACACCCTGCTGTGCAACCTCCCTTATCCCACATATGGCAACTGTGACAGCAGTTTCCTATAAAATTCCCTATAAATGGCACCATCTCCCCATGAAAAGCAAAGGAAAAGGCAGTAAGGCACTGAATACAACGTTTTGGGAGGATGACTTTCTCTTTCAGTGAGGGTTGCTTTGGGGAGCTCAGCCAGTTTCCCTTTCTGTTATAAACTGCTGGGTTTGGCCTTTGGGGTCTGAGATTTCCCTAAAATGTCCTAATGAGAGTTCTTGAACAGACTCAGCAGCTCTTGGAGCCTTCCTTCCCTTCCCTTCCCTTCCAGCAACCCAGGTATGAAGGTGGGCTCCAGCCACAAGTCTTTTATCAAAAAAGACTTTTTATTAAAAAGAAGGCTACAGAGGGTGTTACTTTCAAAGTCAGCCACTTCCCTGTGAGAGAAAGCCAGGACTGGGTTTTTTATCATTTCTATTAAAAAAAGATGATAAATTATGACCAGAAATTCTGAAAATATAGATATTTCTGGAAAAGGCCAGAGTTCTTTACAAAAAGATAGAGCGTTTAACAAGACCATTATATAATATGAATGTCTACAGCTGAATACATTAAACTGTTACGCATTTCAGACTATACTTTCTTTCACTTCCCACTGCTCCTAATAATACTTTTTGTTCCATTCTAAACCAATCTTTGCCATTCTTTGTTGTTTTTACGTTCTGCAAATGCTTGTAGACAGTTCTGATCCCCTTAAGTCACAGATTAGACAAATTGTGACTATTGTTTCCGTATAATCTTTTCTCCATCCTGACTTTTTAAATATTTCTAGTTGTTCTACATCACATCCTCTGCAGTTTACCAATGCTGCCCTAGTATTTTGATGTGCAAAACGAGCACAATTCCCCCGTGGGAGTCAGATGACACTGGTACATGCAATCCTCTTTGCTTAGGAACAGGTCTGGGAGAAGTATCTCCGTGGTGGTTACACCAGCACATTTAGTTCTGAGGAGGCTGTTGCAAGTACCAAGACTGCTTCTTGCTTTAACCCCTCTAATTGGAGACAAGGCTTGGGGCAAAGGTGATTCATGGCAAAGGGCTGCTGTTTGGGTCCAGACGTCTGCAAAGGGGGAGATCACCTGATTGCTCTGGCCTCTCAGCTTGAAAGCACGTCTGTGCCATGTGATTAGATGGGTCATCGGATAAGAAACTGGGGACAAAAAAAGTATTCCTGACATAGTCAGACCATAACATATAGAAAGCCTTTGTCTTTTTCTCTGTATTAGGAGTTCAATTTGGGGTTCTACAAGAAACCAACAGTCTGTCCTTGCACCAAATGATATCTTTGGTTCAAACAAAGACTTATTTTGACTTCAAAGATCAAAAATCAGCAGAGAATATTGTCCTAATATCAGATCTGGACTGCTTTTTTTCCTTCTCCTCAGCAGAAAGGGTCCTTTGGTAATGCTAGCAAATAGAGTGCATATTTGAGACTGCACAAGGCAGGGCTGCATTGCATTTCTTAAGAACGTAAAACAAAGACCGCGAGTGATATAGAGGAGATTCTTCTGGTCCAGTTTCCTTACCTAATCTGCATTAATCGCATGGGCTCCCTCTGTCTGTATTCACTGGAGAAAGCCCAGCAAATCAGCCCATCCGCAATTAGGAGTTTAGAAGAGGAGGAAACAATCTCATGTTCAGTCTGCTCCTCCATCATCAAGAGGAATCCAATCTTGAAGCCTACATTTCAAGTGGCTCAAGTCAAGTGCAAGGAGTCCCCGCACTTCCTGCTGTGCAGTGAATAGCTGCAGAGGAAAACGCATCCTAAGAGGTTTGCAGTAAGTACCTCAGAGCAGAAAACTTCAGCTCAGCAAAGCTTAATACCGAAGTATCTGCCCTTGTTAGGACTGATGGTTTAGCAGTTCATACCTTTCAAGGCAAACTAGTTTTTCTCCTCCGTATATGAAGCTGTGAGCACCTTTGTTTGCTAGATTCCCCCTTTTGACTTTGCACGGGGGTGGAAGAAAGGGGTCTCCTCAGAGCTGAAGAACTTGCTACTGGTTATTAAAATGAAAGGTGAAAGAAACCCAGGACCTGGGATTTGATTGCAGTAGTAATAAGCTATGACCAAAAAGGAATTTCTATCTGTGAGAACTCTTACAAAGTGGTGACTTCTCAGCTAGTTACTACTTTTCACCTGAGACACAGTAGCTGCCCAGGTGACCACTGGTTGTCCTTCATATTGCGAAGAAAACCTGTATAGTTTATATTATCCATTTTTATTTTCCAACAGACTGAGTACATGTGGGGCGACCGTTCACATCTCAGCTTAGCCCAGTGAACGGACATAACGTTTCCTACCACTCTAACATTGCTCTGATCATACTTAGACAAAATGAGTAGATTCAGCTCACTCATCTGGTAGAAAACCATTCAGTTGTTTTGATGAGTCAGTGTTCCTCTGCTAAATCAGATCCCCCAGGGGCCAAGAGAGCACCGTGGCCAGTTCAAAGGATGCTGTAAGAGCAATGGGAGGAAGGAGGGGGATGTGAAAGTTTGCAAGTGCTTTTTTTGGAGGCCAAGAGCTGATAAATTGTCTCTGGCCATCTCATATAACTGGACAAAAAGGAAATGGGGGATGGTTGCCGCTGATTCTTACTGCTCTGAGGTTTGGAAATAACATGAAATATTTCTACTATCCGCAGCACACCGATGCTGTGGTGACAGCAAATGCCTGCAGCAGGGCAGATCACCATTCTGCCAGGCACTGTATAAAAGACTATTAATAAAATGCCTCACCTCAAATAATTTACAGTATAAAAGAGAGGAAGTCACGGATGTTCGAGACAAAAAAATAAAAAAGATGATTTTTCCCAGTTTAATTGCTGTAGCGGCTGCAGCATACTATTTAAGTTCAAAGAGTTATTATTGCTTTATAATTTTATAACAAAATAACTTTCCTGGGAGCTCCATTCTCCTGCATGTCGCTGTGAGCTCTATGTGGCCAGCAAGTTGCACTTGGTCAAAAGCCTTCAGGTGCTGAGGGCATTTCCTTGGGAAGCCAGGGTTTTCCTTTACAGTCCAGCTGGTCAGGTAGGAACAGCCTGAATATTTATGTGTTCATTATATGAACCAGATGGTAAAGTCAGTGCCAAAAGTCTTGCTCGGCAGGCGTAAAGATCAGTTCTCTGCTCACCTACACATTAGTGGGTGGTGCAATAGATTAACCTTTAGATTAGCATGAGATTAACCAATGCAACACCGCAAAATGACAGAATGAAGAGAAAAACCCACTAGAGCCAGAGAAAACAAGAGAGAGGAACACTTCTGGCATTTCTCCCTCCCTCTACCACTTTCTCTTTTTTTATATATATAAAACACTGGAATTTGCCCAACACATTTTGGATGAATCAGCACTGACATATGCAGGAGCTGATGTCTGTGTGAAGCGAAGTGATTTTCTTTTCATCTAAAGCTCAGGGTAGGAATAAGCAGCTCCCCAGCGATCCTCTGAGGAAGGTCAGGCACGGCAGCGGGGAACAGCAGGGCTTAGCAGGGACCAGAAAGGGGCTGAGAAGATTTGGTCTCAAATGAAGTGAGCAGAGGTTTTATTCCCAAGCAGTGTGAAACTGAGGTAAGTGATGAATCTCTAAGAATAACAAGGCTGTCCTACCTAACATGGTATATCAGGGAGAGAAAAAGCCAGACATAAAAATATTCCCCTTTACACACTGTGTTTTGCTGAGATTCGGAGGTAACACGCTATCATACGTTCCTAGGCATCTGTGAGGGTGTTTACAGGCTGGTGCAAGGAAGGGTTAAACCAAGGTAACATTTAGAGAAGAGAACTGAAGGCACTATCTGTATATCCACCATTATAAAGGATATATAATTATACCTATATATATATATATATAAGCGCCCAGGCTGATGTGCCGTGTTGAGAAACGGGGCAGATTCGCTCAGGCTTGGCACTGCAAGCCTCACACTTTTGATGGATACAAATCACCATTTCCTTGCCATCCATCCTGAAGACATGGCCTTAGTGATGTGACCTGTTGTCAGAGGGGACAACAGTACCAGAAAAGGGAATCAAACACCAGGAAATTTAGTTCCAGGTTTCCAGTCTTGCACCAAATCAATGCACCTCTTGCCTTTTATCAGCTTGAAGATGAATATGGAGAAAAAGAGCAGGAGAACAATACAGGATCCTTAAAGGTTGGCTTGGAAGGTGTGCTGGTCAATGCCTGCTCCTCACCCTCTCCGAGGCCTGGCAGCACCTGGATGTGGGTGGATATTGATGACTAAGAAAGGTATTTTTCAGAGCTCCAGCTGGTGAGGAATGTGCTACGTGAGGCTCGGAGAAGCAGATACAATGCCAAGGAGTTTCCATTGGGTAACCGGTCTGCATTTGGATTACTTTGTATGAGAATAAACAGCCAGCACAAAACAACCTGCCAACTCCTCGTCAGCGCTGCGTCCTTTTAAGGCTTTACTTTTTTTACAGCTTCACATGCTCTCAAGCAGGATCGTGTAGCAGCTTTTCAAATCAATGAGACATTTGCCATTTCTCTCTCACCTTGCCCGCTTTTGGCTTGGCACAGCTCCACAGCTCAGGTTTTATGTTTCTGGATCTCCCTTGCTCAGTGATGAGCACAAATGCCACTTTGGCTCATGCTGGCTGGAGGAAGGAGAGGGGGCAGGAAAATCTCTGATGCCCACCCTGGCATATGAGTCATGAGCTCAGAAGGAGACCTTGATAGGACAGGGAGGATAGGGCGTAAGAGCAGACAGGATGGTCAGCCACCACAAACGAACAGCAAGGTCAGAACCACAGTACTAGGGCAGGTCCCTTAGAGGTGATCTCCTTCAGGTAAGGGCACTCTTTCAGAGGGACATCTCCAGGACCCTATGAACCAGACTAGCCAATCCCCCATGCTAGAAGATGTGTTAATCACGTCCTGCGCATTGTGGAGCAAGACAGAGGACACAGTACTTATGTCTCATTTGAGATCCACCCTGGTTGTGGAGGACAGGAGGCAGCAGCTGCCTGGGACTCCCATTCAGTGCCCAAATATTGGCAAATCTCCAACAAGAAAACTCCAACAGAAGAAGGAAGTGTACAGAATGTGGAAAAGGGGACAGGCCACTTGGGAGGAATACAGGGACGTTGTCAGAGCGTGCAGGGAGGCGACAAGGAAGGCTAAGGCCCAGTTGGAATTAAATCTGGCAAGGGATGTCAAGGACAACAAGAAGGCCTTCTTCAAATACATCAAGAGCAAAAGGAAGACTAGGGAAAACGTGGGCCCGCTGCTGAATGGGGCGGGTGCCCTGGTGACAAAGGATACAGAGAAGGTAGAGTTATTGAATGCCTTCTTTGCTTCAGTCTTCACTGCTAAGGCCAGTCCTGAGGAATTCCAGACCTTGGAGACAAGAGGGGAAGGCTGGAGAAAGGAAGACTCTCCCTTGGTGGAGGAGGATCAGGTTAGAGATCTTTTGTCCAAACTTGACATCCATAAATCCATGGGCCCCGATGGGATGCACCCATGAGTGCTGAGGGAGCCGGCGGATGTTATCGCTAGGCCACTCTCCATCATCTTGGCAAGGTCCTGGAGATCAGGAGAGGTGCCTGAGGACTGGAAGAAAGCCAATGTCACCCCAGTCTTCCAAAAAGGGCAAGAAGGAGGAGCCAGGAAACTACAGGCCTGTCAGCCTCATCTCCGTCCCTGGAAAGGTGATGGAACAGCTCCTCCTGGGGGTCCTCACTAAGCATGTGGAGGACAAGACGGTGATCAGGAGTAGTCAGCATGGATTCACCAAAGGGAAATCATGCTTGACCAATCTGATAGCCTTCTCTGAGGGAAGGACTGGCTGGGTAGAGGAGGGCAGAGCAGTGCACGTTGTCTCCCTGGACTTCAGCAAGGCTTCTGACACTGCCTCCCATGCCATCCTTATAGGTAAACTCGGGAAGCGTGGGTTGGATGAGTGGACGGTGAGCTGGATTGAGAACTGGCTGGATGACCGAGCTCAGTTGTGGTTGTGGTCAGTGGTGCGGAGTGGAGATGGAGGCCTGGAGCTAGCGGTGTCCCCCAGGGGTCAGTCCTGGCTCCACTCTTGTTCAATGTGTTCATCAATGACCTGGAGGAAGGCACAGAGTGCACCCGCAGCAAGTTGGCTGAGGATACTAAAGTGGGGGGAGTGGCTGACACACCAGAAGGCTGTGGTGCCAATCAGAGGGACCTGGACAGGCTGGAGAGGTGGGCGGAGAGGAACCTCCTGAAGTTCAACAAAGGCAAGTGCAAGGTCCTGCACCTCGGCAGGAATAATCCCCTGCACCAATACAGGCTGGGGGTTAACCTGCTGGAGAGCAGTTGTGCAGAGAAGGACCTGGGAGTGCTGGTGGACAACAAGTTAAACATGAGCCAGCAGGCTGCCCCTGTGGCCAAGAAGGCCAATGGGATGCTGGGGTGCATGAGGCAGGGTGTTGGCAGCAGGTGGAGGGAGGTGATCCTGCCCCTCTCCTCAGCCCTGTGGAGGCCTCCCCTGGAGTACTGTGTCCACTTCTGGGCTCCCCAGTACAAGAGAGACATGGCACTCCTGGAGAGAGTCCAACGGAGGCCTACAAAGATGATGCGGGGACTGGAGCATCTCTCCTCTGAAGAAAGACTGCAAGAGCTGGGCCTGTTGAGCCTGGAGAAGAGAAGCCTGAGGGGGGGATCTGATCAGTGTGTATAAATACCTGAAGGGAGAGTGTCAAGAGGACGGAACTAGGCTCTTCTCCGTGGTGCCCAGCAAGAGGACAAGAGGCAACGGGCACAAACTGAACCACAGGAAGTTCCATCTGAACCTGAGGAAAAACTTCTTGACTGTGAGGGTGACAGAGCATTGGAACAGGTTTCCCAGAGAGGTGGTGGAGTCTCCTTCGGTGAAGATATTCCAAACCCGTCTGGATGTGATCCTGGGCAATATGCTCTAGAGGACCCCGCTTGAGCAGGGGGGTTGGACTAGATGAACTCCAGAGGTCCCTTCCAACCTAAACCATTCTGTGATTCTGTGATTCTGTGAAATCTGAGGGTCCCACACTATCATCATTTGTCAGCTGGTAGGGTCCAAGCTAAAACCTGCTGTTTTAGGTGTAAGGTCTGTGGAACTGCATTTGTAGGAACCTCAAATGTTGCAGTAACATGAAGCCACACACCTCTGGATGTGCTCGTCTTGAACTGATCTTGCCGATAATGCCGTATTGCTACCTATGGAAAACTCTTCAACCAAGCTGCCCAGCTGCAAGTGGAAAATTAGTGATGAGTGAGTCGTAAGGAAAAACATATCACCCCTTTGAGGAAATCAGTGCAGAGGTGACAGGCCAAAATACTGTTCTTGAACATGTCCTCCTTCTTGCAGCTCTTAGAGACAGATGTGTTCGGCCACATGCAACCCATGCTCCCACTCAGAGGTTGAGGTGCATGGCATTCCTCTAATTAGTTATGGCTTATTCAGAGAAAGCCTTTTTGTCATAGGTTCTCTTATTCTTCCTTGATGGAGTTTTTTTGGGGGGAGTAGGCAGAAAGGAAAGGAGGAGAGGAGGGCAAGGCAGGAGTTTTATTTGATTTCATAAATTATGGAGGACTTTGAGTTTTAATCAGGAGATGTAATTAAATCATAGACGCTGCCTTACCAGTCTCCAGAGCCTTATCTACATGGATGGAAAGGGGAGAGGGTGCTTGGACACCAAGCGTAATGCTGGGTGGATGTTTAAATCACAGGCATTTACATGCCAAGCTGCAGACGAGAAGTTTCCCATTGCAACAAGGAGCTTTTGGACTGCATGGCTCCACCTGAGCCAGAAGTGTGCAAGGTACCTGTCTGCATGCCTGCTTGTGATGCTGGGATGCCTCTGAGAGGAGCCTACTACCCAGAAGCAAGGAGGTAGGGACGGACAGGACCAGTCTGGGCTTGACTGTCTGTGTACATTGCTGCCCTCTCCTGGCTGCAATGCGGATAAGACGGGGAAATCGACTCAGGGTGGAGGATGACAGTAAAGAGATGTGCAGGGATGCAGCACCAAATGGGAGTATTACCGTCTGCTGCTTCTTTCAGAAGGAATGGGATCCTCTGAAAGGCCAGCAGATGATCAGCCAAAACTGGGACAGCCACGAGTTCCTGCCGACCATCTCTGGCTTCCCAGCTGCGCAGTGCTCAGCAGGACCCTGTAGCTCCCGTCTGCAGAGGTGGGAGTATCTCCCAGTGCCTCCAAGCTGGGGGGAACAGGGGCAGCGGGCTCTTATTTCATAAAGGTGATACTTTTGCTTTGAACATAGGGTGGGTTTTTGCACAGCTGTCAAGAAGTGGAGCTTCATAATGGTGTTACAAGTGTGGAAGAAGGGATATAAGAATTGTTTCTTCTAGCAGCTGCTCCATCCCCTAGGATGTAGCTCCTCTCCTCTCTGAGCCTCTTTTCCCCTTTTGATAAATCTATACATCTGTACATCTAGGCTGCTGAGAGCAAATAAAATGAGCTAGGGTCTGCTCTTTGTCCCTGAAAGATCTGCTATAATGCAGCTCCAGTCCACAGAGCCAAACTTTCACCCTCCTTTTCACCCCTAAACCAGGGGGTCTTATCCCTGCCACCTCCTGGGCTTACTCTCTGGCCTGTGCTAATGCACAGACTGATGTGGCACATCAGTGGAGAAAGGTTGGCAAGGGAAAACCAAGGCTGAATTGTACTATTTCACAGCATTGAGGGTCAGGAGTCAAGGCTTCGTACGGTTACTGCTCTTGTCTAATTTAGCAGTACAGACACAGCCTACACATGTGAGACAAGGATTATGTGTACAACCCTGAACATTGGAGCCCAGAGCTTGGCTGGAACTTTTAACTGCCAACACAGTGGAAACAACTATCAAAAAAAAAAAAATTCTCAAAACATCCTCAGAGATTTGCTTTAACATTGAAAAATGGAAAGAAAAATGTAGAAACCTTAGAAACCTCCTTTGGGTGTGACAAGCTGTTGGCCTAGAATGTCGTACATCTGATCTGCTAGCATGGGATGCTTGTTCTCCAGCTCACACAGTAGCATCTCTAGAAGATCTTCCCAGGCAAGCGGCTGTGCCCGAGTGAGCAACGTTATCCCGTGCATGGTCGTGTGGCAGTGCAGTATGAGGAAGGGGGTTGAAAGTGTCCTACTGTGGTGCCAGGTTTTCCCTCGTCAGTCTATTCCTGACATTAGTGCGATGACGTCTTGATCTCCACTAAGCCAGCTTTCCCCTTAACAAAGCTCTTCAGTGTTGAAAGAGATTTGATTAACTCCATCTTGAAAATCCCTCAGATGAAAACCAGAGAGTCAAAATCCTCCCCCCCCCCCCGCATTTTTTTATTCTTTGCAAGGGAAGAAATAAACAAAATTAACTTTGGAAATAAGCAGCCAGCTACACTATAGATCATTTTATCTTAAGTGAAGCAGATAAAGCAAGGCATCCTACACACACTTGAACCTTCCTGAATGAAGGCCAGCCAAAAGAGAAGGCAGCTATTTAAAGAAGAGAGGCAAGAGGAAAATGATAGCTAATCACATAAAGAATGGAAGAAAAATGAAAGGGCAGATCTGAAAGCCAAGGGAGGTATCCAAAACCTATTAAGAAACATTCAGACACTGGAAACTTCTGTGTATGAAGCTGTATAGAGCCTTCATCTCTTGATCTGAATATGAGTCACCTCCATAGTCTCCAAACTTATCTTTTTCCTTTTTTGTTTTTTTTTTTTCTTCTCTGAGGCAAGTATGTCTTTTCAGGAAGGTAACAATCTCTCTACCAAACCCAAGTATCACTTTTGCTTCCAGAACACTTGCATCTTCAAGCAGCTTGCAAACGAGGGGGGTCAATTTCTTTCTGCAGATATGAAGACTTGGATAGGATGTGTAACTGTCCATGTCTAACGGTGAGTCGATGGAAGCAAAACCCAGATCCCTAGGTTTGCTCCTTTGTCACCATCCCCTGCCACACAGAAAGTGCCGAGTGTTTCTGTTCCTTGCAGCCTAGCCAACAATCGTGATTCCTAAGAGCTGAAAATAGGCCGATGCTGGCAGCAGCTGATGCTTTTGCTCACAGCTCCTAACTGAGTGGGCTAGCTACAGAAAGCAGATGGCCACGGAGGAACTCCAGCAATTCCCTAACAGCTAAGTCCCTCAGCCCACTGCAATAAGAACTCATCATTTCATGACACCTAGTGGGCAAGCCAGGAACAGTGATCTGCACGGAAAGCAATTCACCTTAGAAACAAAATGAATTACAAACTGGTCCGGGACAAAGGTAGACATAGGAGTAAAAGGTCACTGCTGTACAAACCCATAGAAAAATGCAGTTACTGCTATCATGAAGGAGTTTACAATCTCAGTAGCCCCTCCAGGTGCAAAGGGGAGGAAAATAAGGAGAGGGTGAATGGTATGAGAAAAATCATGAAACATGTTAACTTGGTAGGTCCAAGGATACAATCAGGGTTTTCAGCTCCCAGTCTGAGCCCTCTTGAGCAACCTGCCTGCCTCCCGGTTTGGAGAAAAACTGAGGTCTCTGAACAGACATTTCATCATCCCCAGGTGTCAGAAAAAGAGGAAAAAATCCTGAAAGAAATTTATTGACCTATTTTGCCTAATTGGAGAAAGAAACCAGGCTTGTTATCTACAGGAAACCTGTGACACCAGAGCATTTCACTAAAGTGTGAAATGTTCCAGTATTCAGTATTAGAGACAGAAAATAAAGAACTTGATTCATGTGCCAGCTCACATCCATTTAGCACCATTTTAGATTCGCCTGCTCTATTTTAGATGATTACCTTAAGATCAGATCAGATCTCATTTCCTACAAGTGCCAAATTCTCTCCATTTCCTGTAAAAGAAGCTTCTGGTCATTTATTCAGGTGATGCTAACATCTGGCTAGACGAAACCCATCTCAAGCGTCTAGAACATCCAGTCCTACCTGCTTAATGCCTTTGCAGGCTTTATCCTAGGGCCATGTTATCTTTCACTGAGCTGTTTACTGCTTCAATCAATGGTAAAGGAAATGACCAAATGCAGGTACAGATTTGCCGTTCTGCAGTGCTTTGTCCTTCCCTGGTGTTTCGTGGTGGAGTGTAGGGCAGAGACTCAGCCCTGATGCTGTCTGTTAAGGCCTATTCTTAGTAGAGTAAATCTGCAGAATTTTGCAGACTTTTGAAGAGCTTCCCTGAGTTAGAGCAGCCAAAGACCTAATCTGTGGGAAAGGCTGTCAGACTAGTTTGAATGAATTCAAAGCCACTGCTCAAGCCTACATCTGAGACCCTGTTCCAGGTCCCTTTCCATATAGCAGAGATGAATCTCGAGATGATGCTCGAGCATCATGCTTACTCTTTATACAGTCTTGGATAGCTGCTAAGCAGGCAGCTGTTTCACTCTCCTCCTTAAACAATAGGCCTTCTGTTTCTTCAATTTCCCAGGGTCTGAATCTGCTGATGAAACACAAGGCTTCCCTATCACATGGCTTAAAATGTAGCTCTCTCTCGCTGTTCTCCTTTGCCAGAAATAAGTCCTCATAGCCCAGCTGCCTTCAGCTCCCAGGATCATGCTCACTTCATGGATTTGCAAGGACTGTCATCAGGTTTACAGTTTAGGCTCTTCAGAGCTAGGTGACAGGAAAAGACAACAAATATGCACAGTTTTTGCAAAGGGCTTTGAAAACCTATCTTCACTCAGGAAAAGGGTTGCACAGATGCAGGCAAAAAATAACCACCTGGATCCCACAGGATCCCACAGATGCTGGTGAGAGGGACCTCCGGTGGTCTCTTGTCCAATCCCCCTCTTAGACTGACACTATCATTAACATTGGGCATAGCCATGGCTCAGTCTAGCTTGGCCTCTCTCACTTCATTGTGTTAGTTTATTATCAGTTTCATCCTCAAAATGAAGCTTTCCTACTCAGGCAATTATTTACTCCAGCCTCCTACAAAGACTTTGGAGCAAAGAAACTCTGTCCAGGTTACAATTATGCCCTGTCCTACATGGCATATATTTTTCTATTCTTCAACACTGGATTCATCCAGAGGTACACGGGCACCAATCCAACACCCTCTCAGCAGAGTTCACTCTAAGAAATAGGAGGCACTGTTTGTACAAGCGTTGTACCTCAGTGCAAAAAAAGATTTGTAACTTATATCCCCCCAAAACCCAGCAAACCTCTACATGGAGAGAATCCCATGAGCTCCCATTTCTTTTCAGAGGGGTGCTTACTGATTTCTGTTGCAGTGTTTGCTTTTCCGAACATGGCGTGTTTCTTCTCAGACGTGCTTCTGTTCCCGGCTTCCTGAATTGAAGAGTTGTAGAGGGAAAAAACAAAACAAAACAAAGCAGCAACAATAATAAAACAAAGAACAAAAAAACCCATAACTTTCTCCTTTGAGCCAAGCACAAATGAGGCAGCTGAGCAGACATAAATGCTCACTGGTCCAAGGGAGAGTGGATTTGTAATCCAAATTACAGGCATCGTCTGCGCTCTGTTCTCTTAATTTAAACATTGTCTCCTGCTCTTCTTTCCTTTTTGTCTGACTTATTCACTTACCTTTGGTCTAAGGGCAAGGAAATCTCATTTGCATATTTTAGAATATATTAATTACAAGTCCTTTCACTTCAAGCCCTGGTACTCCTGTACAGATACTGACTAGGAGCCTCAGTCTGACTGTAGCCCTGGTTTCTCAGAGGGTCATTAATTATTGGGCCTGTTGAACTATACCTGAACGTAATGAGCTCAAGAATGAACAATCCCTCCCTCAGGGTACAGCTTCAGATGGAACTTCCTGTGGTTCAGTTTGTGCCCATTGCCTCTTGTCCTCTTGCTGGGCACCACGGAGAAGAGGTTGGCCTCATCCTCTTGACACTCCCCCTTCAGATACTTGTACACGTTGATGAGATCCCCTCTCAATCTTCTCTTCTCCAGGCTGAACAGGCCCAGCTCTCACAGTCTTTCTTCAGAGGAGAGGTGCTCCAGCCCTCCAATCATCTTTGTAGGCCTCCGCTGGACTCTCTCCAGGAGTGCCATGTCTCTCTTGTACTGGGGAGCCCAGAACTGGACACAGTACTCCAGGGGAGGCCTCACCAGGGCTGAGGAGAGGGGCAGGGTCACCTCCCTCCACCTGCTGCCAACACCCTGCCTCATGCACCCCAGCATCCCAGTGGCCTTCTTGGCCACAGGGGCACACTGCTGCCTCATGGTTAACTTGTTGTCCACCAGCACTCCCAGGTCCTTCTCTGCACAGCTACTTTCCAACAGGTCAGTCCCCAGCCTGTACTGGTGCATGGGGTTATTCCTGCCTAGGTGCAGGACCTTGCACTTGCCTTTGTTGAACTTCAGGAGGTTCCTCTCCGCCCACCTCTCCAGCCTGTCCAGGTCCCTCTGAATGGCACCACAGCCTTCTGGTGTGTCAGCCACTCCCCCCACTTTAGTATCCTCAGCCAACTTGCTGAGGGTGCACTCTGTGCCTTCCTCCAGGTCATTGATGAATATATTGAACAAGACTGGACCCAGGACTGACCCCTGGGGGACACCGCTAGCTCCAGGCCTCCATCTCCACTCCGCACCACTGACCACAACCACAACTGAGCTCGGCCATCCAGCCAGTTCTCAAGCCAGCTCACCGTCCACTCATCCAACCCACACTTCCCGAGTTTACCTATAAGGATGGCATGGGAGGCAGTGTCAGAAGCCTTGCTGAAGTCCAGGGAGACAACGTGCACTGCTCTGCCCTCCTCTACCCAGCCAGTCCTTCCCTCAGAGAAGGCTATCAGATTGGTCCAGCATGATTTCCCTTTGGTGAATCCATGCTGACTACTCCTGATCACCTTCTTGTCCTCCACATGCTTAGCGATGACCTCCAGGAGGAGCTGTTCCATCACCTTTCCAGGGATGGAGGTGAGGCTGACAGGCCTGTAGTTTCCTGGCTCCTCCTTCTTGCCCTTTTTGGAAGACTGGGGTGACATTGGCTTTCTTCCAGTCCTCAGGCACCTCTCCTACTTGACATGGCCTTTCAGAAAAGATGGAGACTGGCCTAGCAATGACGTCTGCCAGCTGCTGTGGATGTCAAGTTTGCCCAAATGCTCTCTAACCCGATCCTACTCCACCAAGGGAAAGTCTTCCTTTCTCCAGGCTTTCTCTCTGATCTCCAGGATCTGGAATTCCTGAGGACTGGCCTTAGCAGTGAAGACTGAAGCAAAGAAGGCATTCAATAACTCTGCCTTCTCTATAGCCTTTGTTACCAGGGCCGCTGCCCCATTCAGCAGCATGCCTACATTGTCCCTAGTCTTTCTTTTGCTCTTGATGTATTTGAAGAACCCCTTCTTGTCGTCCTTGACATCCCTTGCCAGATTTAATTCCAACTGGGCCTTAGCCTTCCTTGTCACATCCCTGCTTACTCTGACAAGGTCTCTATATTCCTCCCAAGTGGCCTATCACTGTTTTTACCTCCTGGACACCTTTTGCTTATTTTTGAGTTTCATTAGGAGCTCCTTGTTCAGCCATGCCCACTTTGCTGGATTTCTTGCTCAGACGGATGCACCGATCTTGAACCTGGAGGAAGTGATGCTTGAATATTCACCAGCTCTCTTGGACCCCTCTTCCTTCTAGGGCCTGATCTGAGGGGATTCTTCCAAGAAGGTCCCTGAAGAGGCCAAAGTCAGCTCTTCTGAAGTACAGGGTTGCAATCCTACTTATTGCCCTGCTTCTTCCTTGCAGGATCCTGAACTCCACCATCTCATGGTCACTGCAGCCAAGGCTGCCCCCAACCTTCACATCTCCAATCAGTCCTCCCTTATTTCTTAGTACAGGTTCCAGCAGCACACCTCTCTTCATTGACTCCTCCATCACCTGTGTCAGAAAGCTAGTGTCGTCATGGATTACGTGAAATGACCTACTCTCTGTCCCAGATTGCCCGCCATAGAAAACATGGAATCATTTGACTATGGGCTCCAGCCCCTGTTACTTTTCAGCTTTGCATACAGCTATAACGGCAGAGGACTGTCGAGACACTAGCATAAAATAACACAATTATCCCTTTTGTCAACAAGGCCTTCTATTGCCCTGACAGGTAAAATGCAGGATGCTTTTTGTCCCATAAATTGGTTCAAGGTATATTTTGAGTCTTCCTAGTGAAGACATGAAGTTTTTTCAGTTACTGCTTCCACTGTGTTGGTGTTCTTGTGCACTGTTTCAAATGAGATGTCTCATACACCATTGCTGGACACCATTTGACAGCTGACCTATTGTATCACCTTATCACAGCAGTGACCTGTTATATCATGCTGTACTTGTCCAAGTCTGAAGAATTTGCTCAGTGAGTAGTAAATGGAGGATCTTTTGGTAACTGTCTTGCTTTTTTCCTGTAGAGCATATCGCCCTCAGGTTTGCGCTTCCTGGGTGATGGTTCCACTGTGAGGTCTCTGAATGGTCTTCAGAGCATGTTTAAATGTGTTCATAAAGTATTTTCCACACACATAGCTGGGATTTCATCCTTCTGTTGCTCTAGCTCAGGCATTACATCTATGCTAGTCAATTAAAAATTCCCAGATCCATTCTCTGGCACCAAGGACCAGTGGCACAGAATGGCCTAATGTTAACCCCTAACCCTTATCTTGCAAAATAGGTTGATCAACCCCGGAATTGTCTGAGAGAGTGCTAGCTGGTGGAGACCAAAATCATGAGATGGACCACTCAAAAATATGATAGGGTAGGAGATTGATTTCCAGAATTTGGAAACATCCCCTGAAATTGCTCTTAGGCAGTAGAGACTGGGAGGAACTAGCCTGCAGGCTGCTTGGCTGCACTTGGTTCATCCAGAAGGTATGAATGAAAGCTTGGGCTCACTTTATGGTACTGAAAAATGTTTAAGCTCTCCTTTCTCTGGATGGCTCTGGAGAGAGTTAACTGCTACATGGTCCAGTCCATGCTGGAGGAGGACTTCAGTCTTGAACTGGCCCCAGCCTGATCTGACATGTGAATTTAGAACAGGCTTTGCAGCCTAGAAGGGGAGACATTTCAGTTTCTTACGGAATACTCCTTGTCTGAAAAGCTTACTTTCAGAGCCTTGCTCTGTGCCATTTCGAAGATAGACCCATAAAGATGGAGGATGTCTTAAGACATCCTCTGGTCAACTCCTTTTCGCCAGGCAAGACAGAATCTACTCTTCCTGTGTTTCACTCTCTTCACTATTCAAAAGGTTTCCTTCAAGACCTAACCTGTATCTGCCTGGCTGCAATTTTTAGCTAACAACTTATTTTCCTATCCTTGCAGAATATAAAGCTCTTTGCCTCCTTGCACCAGCCATATACAGTCTTGAACTTTGATCTCATTTAGTGTAAATTTAATCTAGCAGGGGTTTCTTAGTCTCTTTAGCACTTACACTTATGCAGAATAACAACCTGCTATTACCACTGTCCCCATCACAGCTGTATTTTTTGGCCCTAGCTGTGCAAAGCTGGGCTTCTTCTGTCAAAGATTTCTGTGCAGTCTCCTCCAGAAGACAGTAGGAGGCAGGAACTGCTATGCAATGCATCTGTCCCTTGGCACTGACAGTTGGCTGCGGATGTTATTTACTGAGATTGGTTGTGGCCGTGTGGGGAGGGCTGAGGGAAGTTTGTATGGCTGTCTGTGGATAGCAGTTAAATTTAAGGCTCCACTGTGTTTTATTTATGGCGTGTTTCCAGATGCCATGAATAGAAATCATTTGCTTAATAAATAATACAAATAAACAGTTACCCAAGTGCCTTGTGCTAGAAGCCCAGGCAGCCACAGGCTGAGTGACAGCCTACCAGAAAGCTGGAGGCTTTTGAGCAGTTTTACTCTTGAGGCCTTCCTCAAGCCAGCATGGTGAAGAGTGCATAAGGGATGGGCAATTCCTTTTTCAGATGTTTATTTCTTTTCTCAGAGACCCTTAAAGTATCGCAGGAGCCAGTAAATAGGACATTATTCTCCATGCTGGAAGACAGGATTTCAGATTCCTTTGGTACAAGAGTTAACCTTGTGAAAGTTGTTGAGGGGACGGGGGACAGGAAGGAATCTGGAAGCTTTTCATGCACGTTTGACATAGCAGGACTCTCCTTATGGTCATGCAGAAGTGGTCTACTGAGTCAACTAGTTTGCCCGATCATAGTTTTTTGGTGCTATTTAGGTATCTTAAAGTATCCTACACGGGCTCTAGAAGGAAATGGGTCTACTCTTGGATCTGTGAACTATCAACCAGCAATATGTAGATGTCTTGGATATCTAAGGCTGCCTAAAGCTTCACTAGACATCTATGTCTGGGCAACAGAATCACACTCAGTGGGACTCAGGGGGAGACTTATCTCGTCCTAAACCAAATATATACACTTGATAAAGTGATTCATGCCCTAAAATCCATTGAATTCATTGACAGGATTGTCTTTAACTGTAATGAGAACCAAGATAATTAGTCAAATGGAGACAGTAGTGTTACAGACACTCAAAGTTAGAGAGACGAATTCTAGCCTTAGTCTGTCTGGACCTCATTTTCTTACCGGTAAAAGAAGATGAATAGCACTTTCCTATTTTGTAGTGCTAAAGACTAGGAGAATGAGATCAATGTATAATAGCTTTTCTCTGTCTTGGCTGCATGGATCAAAATGACTATTTGTCAGAACATCCTGGATCTGTCTAAGATTCTACAGATGGGAAGATATTTCAGCCATTTCATCCTCCTCACATACTTGCCCTGGGTGGACTTTCAGCTTTTCTTCCCCTCTCTCTGCTCGGAGAGGACATTATTTCTGCAGCTGTATTGATCCAGAAAGAGGCATTTTCTCAGGAGGAAAGTGACAATATTATCAGGATAACAAATGTCTGATTTTACATAAACTGATCTAGGTATCACTGTAGAGAAATCATTCTAGGACCCTGCAGTAGCAAATATAAACTAATTTGTTATCATCATATGTGCATTCCCTGGAACCCAAGACAAAAAGCACATTAACATTGGGGCCAGAGTCTAAGCACTTCTGTAGAGTGTGGCAGGACTGGTGAGCAGGATGAGGAGAGAGAGGTTGCTGAGAAATCCCTGAAAAAATGAGGAACGTCATATGGATAAAGATAGGGAGAACGACGAAATGGGGAAATAAAGGTCAGCGAGTTGGTCCCTCAATGTTTGGTGATGTTTGTGCATCAGTTTGAACTAAATATCTGGTCCCGAACAGCAGAGAGCTACTCAGTGCAGCCAGCGGATTTTCTGGAACAACTCGTATTCACCGGCTGTAAAGGAAGCCTTTGGTGACAAGTTCAGATGGAGACCTCTACCTAAAATCATTTTCTTTCTCTGTTGCATAAACCATGTTGAACTACTTCATGCCTGCTATTGCCTAAGCGGCTGCAGTGAATGCAGAGCATCACCATTCCTCATCCAATTCATATGCAGCAGTAAATTGGTAATGTGCCTAAGTCTTTGCAGAGTTATTCATGTTCACCAAGCGAGGAATAGTGACAGGTGAAGATATGACCACTTTCTGGTGTCTTCCCAAGCCTTCTGCCTCCTCTCCAATGCACTCTCATGCTTGGCAATGAATGACAGCTTCTGTTGATAGTGTCATCAGAAAGGCTAAATACTTTTTTTTTTAATGTAAATATTTATGATAATTAGTTTTATGGTGGTATTGCTAGACAGTTTGATACGCATTTATCATCACTTGGCCAATCCTATGTAGACTAAAACCTAGATGAACTGAAATCAGTGGATGACCTAAGTAACATTCATCACTGAACAGCAGAAGCTACGGGATGCAGCTTCCTGTACACCACAGAAGAGAAGGAAAAGAAGCTTCACACCTTAAACTTCCATTTCAATATACTTTGAAGTCAGAGTAGAAAGAAAGAAATAGATGGTTTATTTCTCAGCTCAAAACAAAATAAACTAATTCCATATTTCAACGTAGAGCCCATCACATCATTAAGCAATCAAGAGATGTTTTGTGTTTTTCCTTCACTTTTGTACATACATATAGGTGTATGTGTGTATGTGTGTGTGTGTATTCTGCCTGAAATCAAACTACTGATTAAAGCAGTTGTCAAAGTTGTGGCCACGCTCTGTTTCCAAACAACACATCCACGAGGTGATAGCCTGATTCCATTGACGTCAATCCGTATTTTTGCCGTGACTTCAAAGGCACACGCATCTGCTCTCACTTGCACTCAGGGAAGAAGAAAAGTGTATCTATTCCCCGGTGGAATGGAAATGGACACATCTGTGTTGCTCTTTCACCCTATCTGAAGTATCTGGGCAGCTTGTTTATCCCAAGCTTGGCTAACTCCCATCCGTGACAACTTGGTCGGGAGAGCTCATGGCATATTTCATATAGCCCCTCTGCCAAATTCTCTTTCTGACCAGTGAAGGGTGAATGTCTTCTGCTCTGGGTGATTAAAACAAAGACAGGCGAGAAGGAAAAAAAAAAAAAGAACTCCTAAGATGAAAGCTTAAGATGATGGAAGAAATCCTCACTGCTGAACTTTCTCTAGTGTTAACCATTTGCACGCTACAGAGTTTTTGTCTTGAAGGGGAAATAAGCCAAGTCAGCCTCTGAGCTTGCCTCACCCTGATACTAATATCAGAGACGTTTCACCTTCTATTTTGCTCTGGAAGGGCCATCAGCAGTGTGTGTGTGCGGAGAGGGGGAACGGGAACAGCTTATATGAGCTTGGGGTACTTAAGCAACGACCCTTCTGCTAATGCTCTGACCGCATGGCTTCAGGCATCTACTCTTGACTCTCCTTTCAGAAGACTGCATAACTTAAGTACATCATGAAACCATTCACGGGTCATCCTGAATGAGCTGATAAAGCTTCCTCCTGCTCTGAACAAGAGTCTCAAGGGCATTTTGTGGCCTCGGGGCTGAACCCAAGACACAGATTTGCCAAGGTGGGAAGCCTGGTGGGAAGTTTAAAGACAGCATCTGTCTGATGTGGGCAAGCAAATTCCAGCACTAAACTGGTAACGAACACAGAGATCTCTGCCAAGCGCTCCACTAATGCTGTGGACATCCAGGAAAAGCAAAATACAACATTTCCACTTCCCGATTTTCACGCCTGGGAAGACCAAACTGTCTTCTGCCTCATGGGAGTGTTTGAGGAGTGTTTTAGAAAAGACTCGGCTTCCAAGGGATGAGTTTCAAGTGAGAAACAGAGAGCTGGAGGTAGATCCAAGCCCATTCTGAAATTTGTCCATCAGTTTTGGAGAAAATGAAAGCTTCTGCATACTGAGGTCACTTTGCTACAAGGAAGTGGAAATAGCTTTTCTTTCTTGACACTGTGTGCATTGGACACAGAGCAGAAAGGCTGGAAATACAGCCTAGAATTACATGTGCTTATACAATCAAGCCTTGTCTGTGCAAAATTGCTTTTTAATGACTCATCAAACTTCACTGTTTGTCTTCTCCCACCGAAGAGGTGATTGAGAGCAGTTGTTAGACCTCAGATTCCTCCCAGGCAGTCTCCATAAACCTTTTAGTTTTATTAGCTGTTTATAAATTATATCGAAATACATCAGGCACCCATGGTCACAAAATACTAGCAATTGTTACATACAATAAATAACAGAGCATGGGATGAAAACATATATATTTTAAAGTGCACCTGAGGCATGTTACAGCTATTGCATAATATCTTTTGAGTTAATGAGAAGCACTTTGTGTAAAGATAACACTCAAACTAGCTTTTTCTGTCTGATTTATTAAATGCAAATGTTTACACATTTTGTTTATATCCCAGGGCTAGTACGAATGAAGTCAAAACAACCTTGTGATGGCAATGCATTGCACTGGGAGAGATCTTCCTATTGCTCGCACTGATGTAAAACTGGCACATCTCTCCTGACCACAGTGGAATTGCAATGACTTGTCTCTAATACCAAAATGGTAGTTATCTCGGGCAAAATCAATTCATGCAAGCTCAAAATGTGTCTTTCTTTTCATTTTACAGACAAAATAATTAGATATTAGAACAGGTAATGTCTCTATCATTTGACTTCATCAGGATATAATGGCCTAAAAACCAAGAAAGGGAAAGAAGAAATGATTTGTGGTAGTACACCAGAAGTTGTGAGCTTGATTAAGAATGAATATACATGTGTTTATGTATACAGATGGAGAAAGAAAGAGACAGAGTGTATGCTCAGAGCATCAGCTTAGCTTATTTTCATGAGTACTGCTAACCCTAAAATCTATGACCCAAGAGTGGAAGAGGGACTTGACAGTTTCCTGCTCTCATGTGAAAGACTTGCAGCAGGAGTTTGGTTCTTATGTGGGATTTTGAACAGACTGAAATCAAAGCCCTCTGAAAGCTCTGGAGAGATTCCCATTGACCTCAGAAAGTTCTGAATTCAGTCCAGGGTCACTAAGTGGGGACTCAGAACAGCTTAACTTTGATTTACTGCATCTCCAGCCTTGGTGGGAGTATACAGTTGAGATATTTGGGTGAAATTTCTCCATTTGTCAGAGGATCAGGACAATGTCCCATCTGAGACCTGAAAACAAGTCTTGTGTAAGAGAAGAAACATATGGGCTTTTCCTAATAGCTTTCTTCTCGGTGGCATTTGCAAACACAAGCTATATATTCTATGAACTCAAAGTGGGAAATAAATGTTTTCAAAATTGTGTGGCTGTCTACATAAGTTGGACATGCCTAGTACTTACATGCTAACAGCTATACACTGTTGTCCTTCCCTGGATGTCAGATTGCTTTATAGTTATGAATTAATATCACCTTGGAGGTACTACAGTGTAGTAAGGTGTGCGATGCTCCTCATTTTAAAGTGTTAGCTTGGCGCAAATCTTTTTTTGCTCCTGTAGTTAAAAGGATTTTAAGTTAAAGACATATTGGTGGATGTTGGTTAGAATCCACGCATTTCAAATTCACCAGCTCTTATCTTGGTGGTTTTGTTTTTAATAGTTTCTTTTAATATCTGAATTGCTGTTAATGATTATAATATCTCAAGTGAAAACAATCATTAATTGAATTGGCAGGGTTTTTGTTTTCAATACACATCTCCATCAAATTTTAAATTTCAAAATGTAGAAAAATACTAGCATATCACTTGAACTTTTCCTTTTTTAGGGGCTGGGGGTGGAGGGAATTCTTTCATCCTCATTCTTTTTGAGCATGCTACAGCAATTTAAAACTCCTCATTTTGTCATTTCTTTTTCTTTTCTTATAATTCTACTCTTTTCCTGATTTTTTTTTGAAAAAACTCCTTGTTTACTCAGAATTATGAGGGATATTCAGATAAAATAGGGGTAATGCCTCTAAAGAAAGGTCAGGAAAGGTCCTAAACAGAATGAATCTCTTGCTGCATAGAAGGCCTTCAAGGTCGCAACACCGCCTTGAAGAAGAGATGAATGCTGGACAGAACAATAGATATATGCTGCAGGATTGTCATGGTGCACAGAGATATCAGAGCTAACTTAAACCAGCCATGCAGCACAGAACTAACAATATCCGCAAAATCCCACAAGAAGGATAAATTGGCTCATGCTTCGCTCCATCCTGTCTCAGTTAATACTCTGACACTTGAGTTAATGAATTTAAAATAAACTTGAATGCATCTTGAATGCTCTGGGATTTGTGAGCTTGGTTCCACTTTTTAGCTCTGTGAAAGACACCCTGTGTAGACAAGCATGCCTTTGTGTTTCAGTTTTCCATTTGTAATAGGGTATACTGGCACTTTTTCCAATATAGCGCTGTGGGAATGAGCTGTACATCTGCAAAATGCTTGGGTACTCAGTAAAGAGTGGATAGTGCTGCAAGAGAAAGATGAAAGGTAGTAGTTTCATGATTGAAATTGAGAGATATAAGTGAGCTAAGCCACAGTGGAGAACTGACTATGTGATCCGAGTTGGTGGACAGCTAACAAAATGGAAAGCTAGCTGTTCTGATGATCTTTTTTAAGCCTTCAGCAATGCTTAAATGTTTTGGAAATATACACGGACACTCAAAGTATGGTGACACTCTGCCATATTTACCTCCTATCTCTCCTATCAAAGCTCAAGGTAAGACTTTATATGAGAGGAGAGGTGAAGAAAAAAAAAAATCCCAAAACTTCACTCATTCACACTGTCGTACATACATACTCACAAGCACCAAGACACGTTGCCCCAATAAGCTGTCCAGCATCCAGTTACAAAAACGTTTGCATCTGTCCGTGACGACACACCGTGCTCCTCACTTCTCCTGGGCTCTTCTTAGGTAGGTGACGGCATGCTGGGTTCAGCTGTGCCTCTTTATCCCCTGCAGGATATGAAAGACATTAAGATCTGTGTCATCAGGATTTACTCACTGTCTCATCTCTTGATCCAGCTTTCCTGAAAAGTTGGAGGTTTAAGGCTGGGATCTACATGACCTATAATATAGGTGCCATCAATGCTTGTCTTCCTTAGGGCCCTCCCCCTGCCCTTTGCTTCTTCTGGTGGTTTCAAAGCCATCATTCCCAATCATTTTCTATTCAGACCAATCTCAACACTATCACAGTTTTCTACACCAAGCCAGAAAGTTATTTTTCTTCTGGCATGGTCCAACTTGTCCTTCTCTATCAAAGCCATAAGAGAGGAGGAAGAAAGATGCACCTAACCTTTCTCTCCGAGTTCTTTAGACAGGTCTTGAAGATGAGACATGAACAGAAGAGAGACAGGAGGACCCTAATTTCTCCTCTAACACTCAAGCTGCACACCACCTTCTCCCTGCTGGGTCAAGAATGGAGAGTCTTACTCAAAGTGGGTATAGCACTATCAAAGGTGAGTGTCGCACCATTTTGATCCCTGCCCCTTTGTCCACTACTGAACTGAGCTTGTAGCCTATGCCAATGCCTAAGCATTATCTGAAGATGGGTGACAGAAGCAAGTGGTGAAGAAGAGTTAAAGCCACGGCATCAACAGCAGTCCAAGGATTTTTGAGCTGAAGAAGCCCTCTCCGGGGCTGGCAGATGTTCCTGTGCCTCCCAGCCTGTGTGCTTGTGCCTTGAAGCATCAGAATACCTTGGCCTTTGTGCGCTTTACCCTCTCCAGGCATCCTGGTTATGCTCGGTTTATCCCAACATTTTATGGGCCATCACCTTCTACACTCGAAGCAAAGACACTGCTGATTCTTGGCTCTTCTCAGCTGCTCGGGGTAGAGTGCTGTAGCCAGCCTCGGCCAGGGCAGGGCTGCCAGAGAAAAGGAGGGAAAACCCGCTGCTTGTTAACATTTTGAAATTACCTCTTGGAAAATATTGCTTGACCTGTTGTTTCCCTGCTGCACCACAGCCTAAATTTCCACCCTGCAGAGAGCCATTTTCCCTGACTGCTTGAGTGGAAGCATGGTCGGAGAACTAGCTATTGCCTTGGCATTTTTAACCTGAAGGCTATGCCTCTGAGAGCTGAGGTTTGAATTAATCTCTCTTTCCAGGAGCACAAGCCCAGAAGTACAAAATATTAGCATCTTATTTAAAAGCAAGTTTCAGAGGAAAGAGGCAGAAGCTCCATGGGCAGCTGGTTCAAATTAAAACTAAAGAACGTGCATAAAGCACCAAAAGAACAATGGGAGGCAGGTTCAGAGAGAGAATTTGATAACAGGAAAAAGAAAAGAAAGAAGGAAAGGTAGAAAGAAAGAAAGAAGGAAAGAAAGAAAGAAAAAATAGCAAGCAAGTAAGCAAGCCTCTGGCATCTGCACTGTTGCTCTAAACCCGTATCAAAACATCTTTCACCCTTATTAGGCTGTTGACAGACTCCATGCTGGCTTGCTGGGATATATCAGTGTTTGAGTTAACGATGTCAATTAGCTACTGTTTACAGCCTGCCTGGACACAGATCTGTCTGTGAGGAAAACATACCTCGTGGGTGCTGGTGACACGAAGTGCCCTGGTTTTTAAATCCCTGACAGTCAGGCAGAGGGAAAATATCTCGATTATGCTCATTTCTCCCGAGACTGCTGTCAATTCACAATTAAAAAGAAGGATTTTGTTGAGCCTGCAGTAATTCTAGGCTCTGCAAGAGACATAGGCAGGTCAACGAAAGAGCCTGAACTGCGTACAATTTTTTTTCTGAGACAACCGCAAAATTCAGAGTTACTTTTAGTGAGGGAAAAAACAATGGAATAGCTAGCATCCTCCTCCTTCCCGCAGCTCCCACCTGTGCAGCGGGTTACGGACTGTGGTTTGCGTGCTCGATGTTTGGTGCATTGAGACAGGACTCTGCCCTATGATGCTGTGAAACACAGCATCTGCAGCAGTGGCATTAAAACTATATATCATGATCAGTAATATTATTTTTTTGGCCTGCATTCCTGGTATTTCTATGTGACCGGAGTGCCTAGAGTCCCAGTCTATGCGGGGTGCTATTTTGATAAAATGTATATTTCAAACACAAATACTGACAATGTCTTGTGCTAGGGCGATGCCTTGGATCACCTGCGTCCAGCCAAGTCTCCATGGAGCGTGCTAAAAACTGTAATAAAGCAGAATGGAAAAGAAGGTTCTCATCCTATGTCTCTGTGTTTCTTGCCTGGTACAGCCAAGTCTCTGGTGTCTCTGAAATATCCAGAAAGGGAAAATGTAGGAAACAAGAATCTGACTCCCTCAAAAGCATACTTCCCCAACCTACTGTTCCACCACCACTGTCATCAACCCACTGAGGCTCCCCAAATTACATACCCTGCCTCCACTCCAGCAAATAACCGGGCATGAGAGAGTCAGGACCACCTCCTCTTCCCTCACAGGAGATCTCAGCTCTCCTACCCTCACCCTTTCGGGAAGCCCCACCCACACTCCTGGGTGTTTCACTTCACCACAACAGCTTCTAAGCTCTCTCAGCTGCTGCTAGTCTTGACTCCATCACTACTGGGATGTTTGGGAAGCACTTATCTCTTAAAAGAATACAAGCCTCTGATCAAAACAGGCATGAGGATTGAGGAAGCATCTTCCAAGAATTGAAGATGCTTCTCAGGTTGTGATTTGAAAGTAGAAAGAGAAAGTGCTCATTGTTTGGATTCCAGTAAGGGTTTTATATGAGCTACACACTCGCTATCTAACCTGCTTTGGGATATCCTAGAAGTCAATGCCCTCAGGCACCCAGGAAACTTTACTGGTAAACTCTATAGGGTCATCAGGACCGCCTTCGACTGAGGGGGCTGAGGATGTCAAACTGGATTTGTAGGTTCTGGATGTCTCTTAGAAATCAGTTTATTACCTGAGGCCTGTTGTGGAGATCCTGAAGAGCTACATCTCTTTATTCACCAGCTCCATAGGAGGCAATGGAGGGAAAGTCTGATTCCAGTCTCTCATGGGGTTTCTATCAGTATAACTAACTCCTTTGACTTTATTAAAATTATTCATAGTTTGGACCAACTAGGAGAACAAATACTTGGTCCTGAGCTCCAAAGCATTTTTCTAGCAGTTTCTTTCAGGCTCTATGACTTATCCATCTCTGCTTCTGTAATTCTCCCATGTTTTGGGGAGATATGCTCAACTCTCCACAGGTGTCGAAGCTAGGGAGCCATGCCTGTTTGCATTCATGAGTGCACAGGCAAGCCTTGAACAGATTGTCATCTCCTAGAAGAAAGGGGCTACGGCCAGCATCACCCGGTCCATTCGCTGTTGTGTAAAAGTGCCATGTCACCTTTCTGCCAGGTCTGGACAGCCAGTGCCCACTGGCAGTGCCTTTGTACTGTCTTGTAGAAGAGTCTCTGTCATTCCGCCTTCATAGTTCAGCTTATATGCACGGTCTCTCTCTCCCTCCCTCCCTCTCTCTCTCACACACACACATACACACTTGAAAAAGTCCTTTGGTGGGCTATTTTATTTTTTTCCAACTTATACTTGCTTATGTGTAAAACAGTCTAGTGAAAATGCTCAAAGAGAAAATCTAGAGGTTGCATGCAAAGTGAATTATGCTTCTTGAAGAAATGAAATGGGGGGATATGATAGAAAGGAACGAGTGAAAAGCTAATTCTTAACAGTCGGGTTTTTTTATAGTTTGTAAGAGAAAAAAATGTGAACTGAGTTTTCTGGTACACAGGCTATGTTGGACCATCCATGTTCTGCCAGTGAACAACAAAAGGAGGAAACATGGTGAGGCAGGCTGGGCCTAGAAATAGTCATGTCCCAGGAGCCTCAGGGCTGATCAGGGATCATCTGACACCGGAACAGAGCTCTGCCCATATTCTCTGGGCAAAAGGCCACTGAACATCCCGTATCCTCTGCCCTCACATAGCTCATTGCAGTCCAAGGTTAAGCAAAAGACAGATGACTGGAGGGTAGAGAGGGAAGAACAAGGTGCTGGCTGATCCCAGGTGATGCTTCTGGTCTTCTCATGATGGTGAAGGTAAGATGGCCTGGGTACGGTTGCATCTGTCAGCAAAGTCAGGCCTTGGCTGTCTTTCCTCTTTTCTCCTGGTAATTACCCCCTACAGAAATAACCCACTGCCAGTGTGTTATTTGTTCATTTAATACTGTCTACCTACCTCCTTTTGTTTTTTCTTCCCCAGTTTCCACTGTAACTCTTCCTCTTGTTTGTCCTCAGCAGCTTTTGTTTGAATTAAATCCCTTTTATTTATTCTCTGGGGCAGGGAGGCTGTTGAAGCTCCATTTACCTTGCAGCGGAGGCACAACAAAATGAGATGTGTTGGGCCAGTGATATTTCATCCGTCAGCACTATTAACTTAGCAGCAGAGTCCTTTGGTTTTCATTCTTTCCATGTTTCCTCCTCATTGTATAACGAATTCTTTGATTTTCCTTATATCACTAACTCAATTTTTACATATTCCCCGCACCAATATTTTTTAGCCTCTATAAAATATATTTATATTTTAATTATTACTTGGGCCCTGATAGAGCCCCTTAGAAGATTAAACATCAAAACTAGTTTGCATAGTGCTGCTCCTGAGAACAGCTGCTAAGAGAAGGTTATGGGAAGCTTCACCAGGAGCTTTGCTTAACTTCAGATCACAGAGTCATATCAAAAAGTGCGCATGGACACAGATGGGCAGACACACCTGCCAACATGCACACGTGGTGACATGCACACGGATCCACTTTACACAACCACAGTGATGCATACGTGCAGAAGGGAACATGAGTGCAACTCACCAGCATGGAATGCCAAGTCCACTTTGTGAATTTTGCTGGCGTGTTGTTGGAGGTGAGAAGTGGGGAAGAGTTGTAGCTTGCACTGAAATTCAGAAGGCTCCTACCAAACAGCATTTGTATCAGAAGAGACCTTTCCTCACACCAACTGCGTTTCCACTAGAGGGCTGGAAAAGCAAATCTTCTGCAATGTGCTGTGCTCTGCATGCACAAACCTGACTTCTTCACACTCCCACAGTTGTGCAACCCAGGCTTTTTTAAAAATGACTACTTTAAGCATTTCATTACTTCTTTTCTTAAAATGGCAGGAAGAAACCTTTGCCATGTGTTTTCAAGGTGACATTGCATGCAGAGTTTGTGCAATATCAAACGGGCTGTGGTTCTCTGACAGTATCATTTACATAAGACAATGGTTCATGTTCCAGACACAAGATGACATCTTTTTTCTTTTATAAATACCTCTCATCCCTACTCATCCATCCATCTCTCCACGTACTCCAATGCTCTTTCTCTCATCCTATCAACTTACCTGTTAATATTCCTAATTATTTAAACAAAATGAGTTCCTACCATCTGTTCGCCTGCCTGTGTGTTCCACTGGGATTTGCCTCCAAAAGTTGGTGTTGCTCTTGTTGTCCTACTGAGCTTTCTTCATAAAGAACAGCTTTCAGGTACATTTGAGGCTTTTTCGGAACACTGCAGACAAACAAGTCTTTCTGACTAGCCTTGACCACCTCTTTGAATGTCAACAGATTTGAAGTCACACTTTGTCTTTAGGCTGGTGCTATGTTTAGCATTAAATGTGAGGACAAAGAGAGTACTTTCTCTTTTAGGGGCTCTGGAAAAAATATCTCCAGGAGCAACTCAGACACTGTGTTTTTGAGAGGTGTGAGGAACAGATAGAAATGAGTGCTCCCATAACATATTTCCTGATTTTTAGTGTTAAAGGAATATCTTTATGAGAGCCATGCTCTTCACCATTAAACTCAGCTGTATGGAGAGGAGTCCTGTTTACCAGCAAAAATAAAGAAGCATCACTAATGAATTGCTGGTCTATGATTCCTATTCCCTTAAGCCTCACAGTTAATTATGATATTAACTGTTGCCGTTATACTAAGCATTTAGAGTACTCCAAAATTGGCATAACGTGCAAAATGGGAGAATTGAACACCGAGAAGCTAACAAGAGGTGCTTGGGCAAGGAATGGGGGAATCACCCTTTCCTGACAAGTGAGGCTGGCTGAACATTTTCTTTATCTGCCTGTGATGTACAGCTTGTCAGAACTGGCAGGTTTTAAGCAGAAACACTACCGTGATGGAAGAAAGGCGTAAAGAAGGAGGGAAAGGGTATAAATATAAAATTATATTATACTATAATTAAGAGGAAATTCTTTCAATTTTATGACCTCAAAGTACTCCTAAATATTGTACTGCCATTGACCAAGCTGATGGACTCTGCAGTCTTACTTGGCAAGCTGCTTCATTTGACATTTTCTACTGTACAGCCCAGGGACACAGGGTTCATTAATTCACATCTTTAATGCACACAGGATTGGCGCTCCGGTAAACTCTCAGCAACCCAAAGAACTCTTCTCCCATCAGATTTATCGATCAAGAAGCCCTGGCGCCCCTTGATGACACCCCTGTGCCCTCTGTTATTCTCTGCAGTGCTTTGTGACCCAGTATACAAATACCCACGGAAACAAATGGAATCACAGAATCACAGAATCGATTTCCTTTAGGAAATCCTTTAGGAAATCCTTTAGAAAATTAGGTTTCCTTTAGGAAACCTAAAGGGATTCTCAAATCATTGGGGAGCAACAGAAAGCACGGACTAGCTGTGATAGGTGCTCAACTTAAGTACTGAGGCTATTACAGGATCAATGATTTAGACAAAGACAAGTGGTTCAGACCTCATGGCTAGCAGAGCTGCAAGGCCTTGGCCTCGTTTACTCATGACAGAGAGCATCAGCTAACTATTGTTTCTCAGCTGTAGCAGGCTGCCTGAATGTAACTTTTAAGTCTGAATTCCCTCATCTTTAGCTACTGGAGATTTATTTATGTAATCTTAGCTGAGTATGATGACTCCCTCTTGCCAGCCAAGAGAGGAGTACATTCGGGAGGTGATTCAGCCCATCTTGAAGAGAGGTCTCAAGTTGGGTGACCGAAGGGCCTTTGGAGGTGTTGATTCCCTTCGTTCCTTTACTTCTTAAGGCAGTTATTAAAAACATCCTCCTAAATCCCCATGGTCTAATAAAGATAGTCATGTGTGTGTATAGAAGAGTTTACTGTAGTAATGTGTGACATTTATCTGTAATATATTCTAGCACTTCAGTAGTGCTGTTGCCTTCAGTTCCTTATTTCCTGTTGCCCAGCTGCTACCAGCTTGCTACCTTCTCTGGTGACTTTCCCTCAGACTTTATTTTGCTCTTCTTGCCTCCTTGTCCTTGCTTCAGTGAAAATGCAATTCACTGTTCCATTAAATTTAACAAAATTCAATGCAACTTAATTCAGGTCTGTTTTCTGTGGTCTTTCATTCAACATGCCCTAATTCAATCTATTTCGACTTACTGCAACACAGTTAAATGCAATTCCAGGAATTTCATTAAAAATAATTTGCTGCAGAGGAAACAAATAGTATTCACTCAAAACAAGCAACAATCGATGCAATGTGATTTGGTTAAATGCAATTGCATTCAACAGAAGAAAATTAAATCAAAGCAATGCAATGTATTCCAATTAAAATTCACCCCTGAAAATCAGGGCAAAGCTCAATTAGTGCCAGAGATATTTTATTTGGCTTTCTTGAATATATTTCTGCCTGGAACAAATTAGTAGCCCTTGATATACTTCTCTTTGGAATGCTACCACTGATGCATCATTTTCCTCCCACACATTGCCTTTAAAAGAGAAATTTTACACGTGTTGACCCACGAGGTTACTTTCATCCCCGTGTTCTTGTGTTTGTGATTCTCTATGTCTTGACAGCCTATTGCCTGAAAATGCTTTCTTGAGCTGCTGTGAACAGTGCAGGAAGAAATCAGCTTCAGCTGTAATTAGAGCTTGCCAAATCCAACTTGAATGTTCAGGTCAGTGAAGACCTTCTAGAGGCTGCTAAGTTGGCTTGCCCAGTATTCAGAGCTGTGCTCACCTGCCACTATCTTTCTGGTTCTCTTTAAGTATAGAGGTGAGAATAGTAGGAAAGTTTATCTGAACTTTTTGAAAATGAGTCTAGGTTGACATTAGTACCCTGTCAGTAGAGCATCCTGTCTCAGAGACTTTTCTGCTCTATAGCTGCTAACACAGAGAAATTTCTCTCCCTCTACTTGTGCATGCCAGTTCCTTTGTAGAAAGCAATGGCCTTGCCCATACTTGATAGGGAGGGTAGCAGGTTTAGCTTATACTTGCAGCGTTTGAGGTTCCAGCTGGTGCAACTCCAGAGAGATTAATCTGTGAATCCGTTCCTTAGTAGATTTAGAAATGAGCTTGACTCACATAAAAGTTTCCTTGTGAGTTATTTGCCTTACCTGAAATTAGATATGGAAAATACCTGTCTAGAAAAAGCTTGTTGCTCTCCACTGACTTAGAGGACTAGGTGAGATGTTAGAGTAAAGTGCACAAAGTGAATTGCGTTCTGGATGTCTATTTTTCTTCATGCTCCCATTTACTGCTGACTGAAAGGTGCAGTTTCCATACTCTCAGAAATTCCAATATTTCTGGGTTTTTTTTGGTTATCATTATTTTCCTCTCTAACTGGACCAGACATTGAAAAACTTAATTCAGAAGCACAGTAATAGCCTAATAGAAACATTTCAGATCTATAATGTGAATTGTATAATTTGATTAGTATAATGTAGAACTAAAGCAAAATGGGAACATCTGAATACACCAAAAAGAGAGTAATTCCGTCTGAACTTGTTTCTTTAAAAAATAACTAAAAGTCATTTAAAATAAAACAGTCCTGCAGAGCACTTCGCTATTGATGAAACAACAATTTCAGATGGAAATTACTCAAATCAAATATTCTTCAAGTATCTCCACTTACCATGCTCTGGTGGAGCAGCAACACAAAAAGCATGTTTTCTGAGCATTATAAAAACAGTTGTTGTTTAGGGAAAAAAGTCTACCTCACATCACGGCAACGGGGAGAAAGGAGCCAGCTGAGTGCTGATGCTGCTGTAAAAATGACTTCACCATTTCGCAGACTCTGAAGGAGCCCAAAAAGCGAAGAAATCTGCACTGCTTGACTTGGACTCTTTCAGTGTCAGTGGCAATAAAATAAAGGAGCAAAATACGTCGGTCCAATAGGTGAGAGCAGAATTTATGAGATTTCCCCTCTCTCCGGTCTCCATGATTCCTACAGCCCGGTTAAACTCCCTCTTGCCGGCTCAGAAGGTTATTCATCAGGGCTGAATAGTGGCAGGGAAAAGGAGCAGGGGAAAGGCAGCTAGTGTATGGCGCAGGTTGCACAACCTTGCCCACAAACTGCTGTGCAAACGTTAACAATAATTGCAAGTGTCAACGCTTTCTGAAAGTCAGCGGCCGCCTTCTTGCAGTCTCCCCCTTGCTGCTGAACACACTATGTGTAGACAGATGAGGCCACATTGCAGGATGCTCTTTTTATATTTCAGAACTAGACAACTGAGGCCCTTAAGAAATACTCCTGCAAGAGCAAAGCTGTTGTAGTGGGAAGGTTTTCAAGTTGGTTATGAGAGAAGACAAACCAGCTTGGCTCCCCCTGAACCAAGGTGGTGTCCATCATCAGTTTATTCTCCCTAAGGCGGACGTGGCCTCGCTCCTTGAACTCCTGACATGCAAAAATGGGACAGTCTTGGGAGTAAATAGGTTTAAGCCCAAGCGATCAAAGTGAGGGATAGAAGTTGCACAGTGCTGGACCCCCCGCCCTGCTCCTCAGCATTGTGTCCCCCCCAGCAGCTACCTCTGCAGGTAGCGCTGTGAGAAGGGGGATAATCAGCAGCAGGAGGGATGGGGACAGAAGAGACAACAGGACTTGGTGGTATTTTAGGAACGTATGGAGGCAGAGTTGTGTGCACGCAACAGGATCTGTAACTTAGGAAAAAGAAAGGGATTTACCCAGGGAAAGCTGTGGCAGAAAGCAAACTCCGTTCTGTTTTTGGTTAGGACATGGGCTTTCTGATGACTCAGATGGGAAGGAAAACTGCAGATTACCTTCGTAGTTTGTTTGTTTCCTTTAGTTTTACTTCTGTAATGCACTGATACGTAGTCTTTGTTTGTTTTCTTCCTCTTCCATCTCTCTGTTGAATGAAAACTAACAAAGCTAGGACTTGGATGAACTGATCAGTAGGCCTTTCAGAAGGAGGGGGAAAAAAAAAAAAAGGAATTTCCTGTAAGTCTTTTTGCAGATACTTTGAAAATCAAGTTATGTTTTTGCAGAATTCTGCAATCCTTTTGCTTTGCAACTTTTTAATTGGTGTTTGAGCTCAAGACATCCAAATCAAATACTGAAAAAGAAAAATAAAGAGCCCTGGCTTCCTAGAGTTACTCGGTAAATTGACACTGTAAAAAGCAGCTCTAGGTCAGACTGTGCTCATTAGGTTTGCAAATTAGTAGACTCAGCATTGCACCATCCAAAAGGAAATAAGGTTAAAATGTACTGGTTTAATTAGATTCTCATGTGCTAGGAAAAGTATTTTTCATAGAGACTGTCAAAATATTAATGGCAATTAGATATATGCAGATTTATTCTGACCAAATTGAACAAATTAACAAGGTTTTGAAGGTCTGTGTGAAATCTTTTAACTGTATACTACATATGCGTCAAAGTGGGGGGAGATGTTCTCTGTTGATGAAGACTCATCCACTTTATGGGATTAAATCAAGATTGTAAATCATCTTCAACTGTCTTCGTACCAGATTCTCACATCTCTTTTGGACTGACACCCATAATCAATGTAACTCATTCTCAGTTAGAAAGCTGTTAGCACTTGGCTGCTCATAATGAGCTGTGCTATACTAAGAGAGATGTGGTAAGTACAGAAATGATTAATATGGTAGCAAGACAGATATGCAGTAATTATTATTCTTTTTTTCTACGGAGGACCTCCAGGCCCCCTTGGACAAGTTTCCTGCTGGGTAAGTTTCTGTACAAACACAATACTTAAAAAAAAAAAAAAAATCCAACCATACAGCACAAATGTAAGGTAACAGAGACATGGTTCCAGAAAGCAACACAGAACATAGTCCCATGAATCACATGCTGCCTGTTTGGGCAAGAAATACCCGGTAGGTAAGGGTTTTATGTGTTTTTCCTACTGACACAGATCCAGTTCTTGTCCACAGAGGGCCTGGGATGGACCTTTCCCCAAAGTAGAGCAAGATTGCTCTCACAGAGGGGTTCAGAGCAGGTAACCGGTTACCAAGGAGGACTTCTGCAGGGCTGTGGTAGTGCAGATCAGCCACGCGACTGTATAGGAGAAAGTGTGGCCTTCCCCTGCTGCTCAGTTGTGTTCCTCTGGTATAGGGACCAGGTCCGTCTTTGGGCAGCCTCTCTCAGAGCTGCACCTTTCTGTCCATGGCACAGACACTAGCGGAGAAGGTAACTGGTTGCATGGGGAGTAGGTGGCCTACAGCCCATCCTATAGCAAGGAGAGAGAAAACATTTGTTCTTAGGCCATCTTATCCCCCTTTCACAGCTGTCTCAAAGGCCTCCACCTCCAATAGGAGGGAGTCCTATGTCCCCACACTATGTGGCTAAAGTGTGGGGAGAGGGTAGGCTATGTGCCAAAACGCAGCACTCCATTGAATGCCTCCAATTGCAGGAGGCGTTGATTGAGCAATTGCCTCCTGCATTGATTGCAAGGCAGACCCTGAGCCCAAGGCAGATCCTCAGTCCAAATACAGTTGGAACCAGTTCATCCAGCTCCGTCCAAAACATGAGGTCATGGAGCAGGAGGGAGATCACAGCGCTGTGGGCCTCAGTGCAGAAGTCCCTGGCCTGGCTGCAAGAGGCAGGTGGGAGTGGATTGCATGAGTCTCCCGCTTCATCTTCACTGCTTGGTCGAGACCCGCATTGTCTAACAGAGACAAAGCCAGATTCTCACCTGGTGTCAGCCCATGTCTGTAAATGTAGCTCTGATAGTTTGCACCAGCAGAACTACTTCTCCAAGTAACTTATCCAAAAGGACCTGCAAAGGCTTTAGACTAGTTCAGTGTTTTCCTTTCAGCTTATTCTTCATCACGGACTCTTATGCAGCTGCAAGTAACATGTGGGCTTTGTAGGTTGTTTTTTTTCCCCCCTTCTCAGATTAGCACCAGAAGGCTCAGATTCACAGTGGTATTTACTAGACAGGATTTCAAAGGGAATTTAGCTCTTTGTATAGGAATTAGGTATGCAAATACTTTTCTGGATTTATGAGACTAATATACCATAGTGCAAAGCAGTTTATGAAGACAACAGAGATAGGTTAGTTCAGAAGACTGCTGGTCCTTTGCTTTTTCACATGTAACTTCCTGGCAAAGATTCACCCACTTCCATTCATTCCTCCTCCTGCCTTGATGTTTTTTTCCTACCTTTGATCATAAAATCTGCTCCCACCCGATCCCTCCCCAGTCACTATCTTTTCCAAAAACCAAGTGCTAAGCTCAGAACAATGGCTGACAGCTTCTCTGGCCTGTTAGCTCATTTTCACAGCTTGTTCTTTCCCCACCACTTCAGTTATGAATTACCATTTTTTAGACAACCACTAAACATTATTAACACTCTGTAACTACATCATGGGCCTTTCTAGCATGCCTTTTGCTAACATCCACTGATATGAGCAATGAGAAATGAACATAGGAGGAGAATAAATGGGTGCTTTTATTTATTGCATAGTGTTACACCATCATTAGTTCTTGGAGGTTGTCCAGTTCATTTCACATGACTTTTTATGCGGAATCAACTGGAATAACTATCTTCTGGGGACTACAACTCATGACAAAAGTCCTAGAAGGTAAATCCTGAAGTAGGCAGCAGCCATGTTCCAGGTGCACATAATCCCTGGAGCACACCCCTTACCTACATCCTTGCTCTGGGGTCCAGTGGTTGGCACATCCCAGAACATATCCCTTTCAGTCCTCAGGTCAACCGAATGCAAGTGCAAAGACTCCACTGACTTAGTTCTATAGATACAAATTCCGGGTGCAATTCCACAGCCTGGTGCCTTCTCCACTGAGTACCACCAATAGAAGACTAATGGCACTAGTCTTCCAAGAACCCTATGATGAAATGCTGGTACCTTACGGGGACTGGGAGGCAAGAGTGGCATTGGTTTGGAGGACAGATGTACAGCTCATTCACCCCTCACCATCTTTAACACAGAAAAAGCAATGACAAAGACTTTATATCTGATAAGGCAGTTGGTTTTAAGCGTAAAAAAAGCATTCTGTGAAGCCTATCTGACCTACGTAGACCAGGCTGTGAAATTTTACCTCGGCAGTTCTGGAATCAAGGCAAGTTAACTCTACTTGAACTAGTGTAGAAAACTTTTTTTAGAGTAATGGAGCATCTTCCCATAAAGAGGCTAAATCATTGGGGAATTTATCATGCCCTTTGGTCATCTGTTCTGATATTTAATTTAACTTCATGATTAAAGATGTACACTTTGACTTCAGTTCTAATTTTGCTGATTTAGATTTCCAGCCTCTGTAACTTGCTATACCCTTTTCTGGTTGACTCATGAGCAAGTATCTGCTAAGTAATTAGAATCTGTAATCTAGTCATCCGCTAAGCTCTTTTTTCACTGCAGAAATGATGCTTCTCTAATCTATTACAGAAAAGCTGATTTTTCAACTTCAGTTCATTCTCCCATCATATCCGTGAACTCTTTGCAACAACACCTCTAAGGGCAGACACGAAAGCTGGCCAGAGTTCTCGTAATTCATTTGTACCGCATTCACTAATGTCAATGAGAGACCATGGTGGAACATTTTGCTTTTGGCTTCAAATCAAGACTGAAAGGGACAAGAGAGGAATCTTCAACTTTTCTGCATTGTTGTAAGAAGGAAGGAAAGAAAATTGTGTTTTCTATATCCATAGTGGGTAACATGGGAAGCCATGGACTTAAACTGCAATACAGAATATTCAAGCTAGGAAAAGCTTTCTAAATGCAGGGAGGTGAAGTATCGGGTTGGATTTTCTGAGATGAATATCTCCCTCATGGGAGTGTTCAAAAACACTCTAGGTTAGATAGACTACCTACTGAAACTGAGATGGGAGGACTGATCCTTCCGCTGGACACACAGACTAGGTGTCCTCTCTAACTGATCTTCCTGTAGTTGTTTTGTCAACATAATGATTTAACCTGTCTAAAGTGATCTCCAAAGGAAGATACCAATCGCAGTTCCTCTGAAAAGATTTCAGCAGGAGATTTCTCGATGATTGCGGGGAGTGTGTCTCTTGGCTGGGGATATCCTGAAAGCTGGGAGAGCGTCAACCCAAGAAAAAGTGCATCCAAGTCTGGAGCTGACCAGTACTGGCAGCTTGATTTTTGCAAATATTCACTGAGAAATATCTAAAATATAAAAGAATCAAAGCAACTGAAATTGCCAATGCTGCAATTAGTGATTTATTGCACTGTGAGGGCCTTCTGGACAACCCCGTACGTTCGTTCAAGTGCTGCATCCACTAATTTTCACTCTCAGCTCCCATCCCTCCACTTTCCTCCTAGTGTGTCACTGATATAATTAAGGGACTCATTTTCCAGACAGGCTTTTCACATGCTGCATGCCTGCTGTCATGAGAGTTAGGCACAGAAACACAAAGAAATGACAGAGATTTCACCAGGGACAGTAAAGGATAAGCAGAGGATTGGAAAAGGAGAGTCAAAGAAAGAATGAGGTTGCTGGAGGCAAGGACTCTCAGAAGATAAAGCATCATGGGACACAGCTGACTCCTAAAGTCTGTCAGTGATCACATGCAAGCTTGGAAAGAAAAAATCACCTGAGAAGCTTGCTTCCCCAAACATCCACTTCAGGATGCTCTCACTCCAAGGAAAAGGTATATCCTTTGAGATGGTCTGCATGAGGTGGAACCTTAAAGCAAGATGTAAAGCAAAACAAGCAGAGATGGACTACTGCATTTGGGCTCTGTCCTCTGCCCTTGTTCCCCCACCCATTTGGATAAATTTTAATGTCTGAAAATTTTTTGGAAAAGAAAGAGGAGAAAATGCAGGAAGCCAAAGTCATTTTGAGGCATCTAAACAAAAATGCTGATTTTAAAAAAATAAAAGACTAGCCAACAACTTTACTATTATTTTTGTTTTATTTTGAAACAAAGGAAAATGGTTATTAGCATCTTTTCTCTCACCTTGTTTTCTGTTCCACGATCCAAGCTGTGAATCTTTTTCAACAAGTAGGAAAGGAATTGCACACCTTTGATGAAGAAAAGGAAAAAGGAAGCAGGTGGTTTAGCACTTCCTAACAACAGCTTTTGACCTGGACAGAAATCACTGAGCACAGATACTGAAGAAAGGGGGGAGTTGGGAGACATCCTCTTAGGATGAGGACATTCTCTTTCCACAGACCATCTTTTTCCAGCCCTTTTCTGAGAACCATTTATTCAGGTCTTTGCTGCTGGCTTAAGAATTCACCCTTTTGCAATCTCACCTGAAATATCTCTTGAATAAGCCCCATTTCTCTCCTCTCGAGCACTTGGGATGTTTCCTGTGCTACCCAGAACAGCTGCCCTGTCCAGGTCCCTGAACAATCCCTCATCTGGAAGTACAAATTGATAGAATTTAATCATTTTTTTTCTCCTGAGTAATCAAATCCTAATCTCATTGTATAATGTCAGAATTCTTCAGCATTTATGCATGCACAAAAAAACCCAAGTGATTAAATAGAGTTCAGTATTAAATTTCATCTGCATAATTGCTCTTTTCATCTTTCTGTCTAGCTACACGTCCAAGATGCGCTGTACAATTATCCATTTTCTTGCCCACCAAGATATTGTCACGCTATTTGTGAGACTTGGGATATCACAGGACAGACCAAGGATGGACTCAGGCCATCAAGAACAAAATCTTGGTTCAGGTGTGCAAGGCTCTCCCCAGGCTGGAATTTAGGTTGCTTGAAGACGTCACGGTGGCAGGAGGCCTTGGTAACCCCATGCAAGAGGAGCCTGAGTTGAACACAAGGATGAGATGGTTCCTCCCTCACCAGCATCCTGTTGTTTATCAAAAAAGTTCAGCCATTTCCTGTGAAAGGTTCTGGCTGCTCAGTGGGGGATTCGTTACAGAGTCAGTACATCCCTCTAGATGTTCCAAAAACAGGACAGTTGAGCCATGAGAATGGATATGTCACCACCAAGGGATATCATGGCTTGTGCCGTCACGTTGCTCAAAGTAAGCTTTATCACCAGACAAGACTTGAAGACACAAGTTTGGAATAAAGGAAGAGTTAAAGAAAAACTAAAGCAGCAAAGCAACTTTATGGAAATGTATTTATCAGTTATTCAACCTTTTGTTCCTACAGTATCTCAGCTACTTCCTGAAGCTGGCTAATTAGCCTGTGTGACCTATAGGCATGCTCTGGAGATCTCCTAAGTATACATCTTCCTCTTCCCCTTATGAAAAATGATTTTACAGCAACATTTCTTAGTTCAAGATGATACATTTCCCACCTATCTCACTCTTCTAGTCAGACAACCCTTCTTGCCACTTGGTGAACACTGGGACATCACATATTAACACATGACAGATGAGGTCTTTTTCCATTCTCCCCCTCCTTTTTAATTAACATTTCTAACACATAATTTAGTTTACACGTTCTTTCCCCTTGGCTAGATTCTACTGTTACAGCCTTCTGGCAACAGATTGGTAAAACTTAAACTTAAGATCATGAGCAATATTAACTGCCCTTATAGTTTCACAACCATTCTCTTTCTGTGAGCATCATATACAAGCTAAAGCTTATTCCAAAAGATTCAAGCCTTCTGCTCCAGAGAGCATTAGTAGCCTCTATTTCTACAATAGAAGGGTCCAAGGTGGATACTAGGAAAAGCTTTTTCGCTTGGAGGGTAATGCAGCACTGGAATAGATCAGCCGGGGAGATTCTGAAATCTCTTTCTTTGGAGGTCTTAAAGATTTGACTAAACACAGCCGCATTGGACCTGAACTAGCATTGGCAACTCCTGCATCAAGTGGGAGGCCGGATAAGGGACATCCAGGTGTCCTGTCCAGCTACTACTTTTGGGACAGGGAATCCAGAAAATTCCAGAGAGGATCCTAAGTGACTCTGTGTTAGGGTACAGCCTTTGACTAGATGTTCAATTGTTGACGTGTCTTGAAACGCTAGTTTATCACCATGCAACTCCCAGTCTGGGCCTTTTTGTATTTTCTTCTGCTTCACTGTCCATCAAGATTTAGATCCACCTCTTACCACTTCAGCCTTAATTAATTAAGTGATTAATGCCTTGGGCTGTCCTATGCCACGTCAAATCCTTTTAAAATCCCAATTCTTCCACTGGTGATTTTACCAGCACTGATCAAAAGTTGGTTGAGGGAAATGTCACCTGTCTAGAGCATGAAGAGACACAGAGTGTTCCCTTTGCGGACCCCCCAGAGTCCTATGTCAGGAGACCATCTCCCGTGGTTCATGGCAAGGAGCAGCCAAAGCCAGGGCTCCTGCAGAGCTGCCAAGAAAGGCTATTGTTGGGTGCCTTCCTCTAAAGGATCCTCTTCATCTCCACTGGCAACAGACGGAATCTACACGACCATCTTAGTGGGTGAGTGCATTTTAAAGGCATCTTTCTACAGTTTCCAGCCAAACATGTGAGTCCCTTTCACTGTGGATAGCACCACAACACCCAGCTTTGCCTTTGCTGCTAGTGGCAACGTTGTGAAGAGAAGCCACAAGCCCACAGCAGGCTTCTTCCTGCATCTCAGATCACCTACATGACAAGCTATTTGAGTGCAGGTTGTGGCTACTCTCTAGCATCCATCCCAGTCAGTATTATAAAGCATTCTGATGTATTAGGGTAGGTCATGCAGCAGAGGTTGTGGAAAGGTCTGTGTCCTTTTTCAGTATCTTTTGAATCCTTCTGTGGATCCAGGTATGGTCCCCTGGAATAACCACTTGCACCAGTTTTATTGCACTTCACCCTGTGCATGATTATTGTTGTGCTATAATCAGTTAAATTTCTTCAGATGAGACGTTCTTTTGTCATCACACAAGCACTTGGGAAGGTTAAAAAGGATCCCTCCCCTCCACCCCATTCCACTGATGCAGGTTTGAACCTGTTATTAACCTACAAAGTGCAAGACTGCAGCTGCGTCATGATTACCAACCATTTAGATTCTAAATCACAGGGCTGTTTTCAATAATAAATAGGAGACTTTAGGGCTAATTATAACAGGCCTTCTAATTTCCAGCTGGAGTCAAAAAATCAATAGAAACTCCTCGCTTCATTAAATAATTATAGCTGTCAATAGCTGGAGCTTTTCCATCTCCAGGTGCACTAAAACCTGTTGATTCTGTTGTTACCTTACTACAAAGCCCTTTTTGCAAGGAATGAAGTCGCACAGCTGCCGTCTCCTGCACTGGAGAAAAAGGAGAAATGGGAAGAGAGAAGAATATTGGGCTGCTTTGTCAGAAACAGGATATGTGCTTGGGCTGGGATTTAAATAGTCTCTTTCCTTTATGAGACTGGCAATTAGTCTGATGAACCTTGTCCCAAGAGCTATTCAAGAGGCTGCTGAGACAGATGCTGGGGAAAGGGACAGCTGATCAAATTGACTTCAATTGTCTTAAAATGAGAATGCCTCATGCACTGTCAGGTAGTTAGTCCGGGCTGAAGTCTGTGCTGCCATGTTCCTAGCAGTGCCTGGACTGGTGCGTGCATCATCCTCCAAAGCTCTGGTGGCTGATGTGCGGCCAGACTCCTCCTCTCTCAACCTCCACACCTGCAATAATGCATGGAGATGTACAGGCACTAAAGAACTTGATTTAAAGTGGAGAAATCTGGGCTTCATTTGGTCAAATTCCTGGCTGAAGTGAAAGGAGCATTTTAAAGGGAGTCACAAAGGCACTGTTTTGACAGCCCTAGGCAAATGAAGAATTTTGAAATGTGGCTAAATCATGCTGGGAGAGGACTGGAGGTATCTAGATACCCCACAGCCAGCTAGAACTTGCTCTGACTGAATCTGGAGGACAAGTCTCAGACCAACTGAGACAAAATTCATGGATAAGTTTAAATTGATTTTGCACATCCAGGCTTCCTATCTCCGGGGAAACATGAGTTCTGGAGCTAAACACCACAACAGGGAATAATACTAAGAAAAAAGTGGTGGAATGGCCTCACTAAGCCTTCTAATATTGTTCCAATATTAGAAGAAAAATGGAGATTTTTTTCCCATCCAGACTTCATAGATTGAGATACTCTCCCACCAGCTAGACTGGTGGTTTGTTCAATGCCTGCTGGCTCTCTGCTTTTGTGAAACCAAACTACTTCTTTACAAAAGCAACTATTTACCACTATTTATTCTTGAACAGTCTTACTTTCATGCCGATGACTCTCCAGACTGTTTCAAACTGCAGTCTGTTCTTCTGAGCTCTGTGCAATTCATTAGGGTTACTCAAGGCTTTTACACTGCTCTGTAGCAAAAACTAGTGTTAAGTGTGATAAGCGTAACAGCTGAACGGCCTTCCAAAATGGGTAGGAGGACCTATCAGCGTTATAACTTCCATCTAAACACTTATTAATCTGTTTCTTAGCAAGACCTTTTCCTTGCTACTTGGGAGCTGCCTCTCATTTAGCTGACTAAAAACTTCAGGTGTCTGCAGTTCTTTCCAGTACATGCCAAGGCAGAGCTATCACTTGCTATGAGCAGAAGTCTTTCTCTAACTAGAATAAAATCCTGCAAAGCACTCAGGGTAAACAATATGCAAACTGCCATCAAATTTTAATACAGCTTCCACAAGAGCTACTTTTTGCAGGGAGAGTTGCTGTGCTGTGAAGGTGTAACTGAGGAAAGGCGAGGAGCGTCATGTTGGAATAGAATGGAGTAATGTCACCTTGGCATTGACAGCTTGCAACAGCTAGTAAATATTCCTTAGCTTGTTTCTTAAAATGAGCATTATGGCTGCTCCATTCATAGCATGCCTTAGGCAGCGTACTAGTGCAGGCTATTAAAGCATCTTTTAAAATGTACATTTCCCCCAGAATGACTTTTCTTGATGGGGCCTCGAATAAAAAGTGACTTGGGAAAAAGGAGAATTTTGCCTCTAAATTCAGTCTCTATTTCAGCTGTCTAAAGTGTATGAAATTGCTGGAGAAAAGTTCATTCTTCCACGGGGAAGGGAACTTGCAGCTGATGTCCTTGGAAGAGCGGTTCATGGCTGACCAATATGCTTCTTTTTTTATTGTCATCTCTAACCCCCTACCAGCATCTGTCATCTTGTTTGTCATGGACTTTGTTTGCAAGGTTTTCTGGGTAGAGACCCTTGGTTTGTTCTACATGCACAACACAGATTGCAATGTTCCCTTCAGTATCTATGGTGTATAGCTACTAATCCTGTGTTAGCCCTATGGTTACAAGAGTTTATTATCAGGAAGACTACTTTCCAAGATCTATAATGTAAGGATAGAAAGACAGTGTTAACATTGCAGGCACATTGCAAGCACCTTTTGGGCCTTTTGTGTTTTTAAGGAGAGCAATGGCCTGTAGCAGAGGGTAGAATCAAAGCAGTTACAGGTGCTGGAGGAGATTGATACAGGACTGTTACCAAAAACAAGAGTAGATATGGGAAATGAGAGTCAGTTAGAGCTTGAGATCAGAATAAGAAACTGGTGTCAGATGTTAAGAACTAGAAGACAATAAAAGGAAATCTAATCCTAGTAGTGAAGAGAAGGAAGTAAAAAATGTATCCAAAGTAGAGAGAGAGAGATCACAAAGGCATTTTGAGAACAAATGAAGGGCACGCTTTTAAAGCAGGTGGGGGCATCTGGAAATGCCACTGCCAGCATTCACTGAGCAGAGTTGGCACTCTTCTTTTAGGAAGAAAGTAGGCTGTGCAGGATTGGGGAGCAACAACCATATCTGAAACATGGAAGAATGATAATGCGTCCTGGGAGCACCCTCATTATCATCCTTGCCATGGAAAGGCCAGGTGTGCCTCAGACCTGAAGAAGTGGAACCACTTGCACGGCAGCTTTAATAGAGTGGGTCAAATACTATCATATTATTCCCTCTACAAGAGGTAGAAGACCTTTTTATGGGGGTCATCAGCTAGGCAAGGTGTTCAAGTTATCGCAGGGTTGCTGAGGATGGATAGACCAAGACTGGGATATGTGCCTGAAATGACTTCCCCAGGCTTGTCCTCCATGGGCATGTGACATGAAGCTGATGTAAACCCAGGGAGCAGTAAGTTCAGCTGGTTTGACCCTGTGCAGCAAGGAATGAGCATCCTCAAGCTTACAGGGAATCACAGAATCACAGAATCGTTTAGGTTGGAAGGGACCTCTGGAGATCATCTCGTCCAACCTCCCTGCTCAAGCAGGGACCTCTAGAGCAGATTGCCCAGGATCACATCCAGAAGGGTTTTGAATATCTCCAGCAAAGGAGACTCCACCACCTCTCTGGGAAACCTGTTCCAGTGCTCTGTCACCCTCACAGTCAAGAAGTTTTTCCTCAGGTTCAGATGGAACTTCCTGTGGTTCAGTTTGTGCCCATTGCCTCTTGTCCTGTTGCTGGGCACCACGGAGAAGAGGCTGGCCTCATCCTCTTGACACTCCCCCTTCAGATACTTGCACACGTTGATGAGATCCCCTCTCAATCTTCTCTTCTCCAGGCTGAACAGGCCCAGCTCTTGCAGTCTTTCTTCAGAGGAGAGGTGCTCCAGTCCCCTCATCATCTTTGTAGGCCTCCGCTGGACTCTCTCCAGGAGTGCCATGTCTCTCTTGTACTGGGGAGCCCAGAACTGGGCACAGGACTCCAGGGGAGGCCTCATGAGGGCTGAGGAGAGGGGCAGGGTCACCTCCCTCCACCTGCTGCCAACACCCTGCCTCATGCACCCCAGCATCCCAGTGGCCTTCTTGGCCACAGGGGCACACTGCTGCCTCATGGTTAACTTGTTGTCCACCAGCACTCCCAGGTCCTTCTCTGCACAACTGCTCTCCAGCAGGTCAACCCCCAGCCTGTACTGGTGCAGGGGATTATTCCTGCCGAGGTGCAGGACCTTGCACTTGCCTTTGTTGAACTTCAGGAGGTTCCTCTCCGCCCACCTCTCCAGCCTGTCCAGGTCCCTCTGATTGGCACCACAGCCTTCTGGTGTGTTAGCCACTCCCCCCACTTTAGTATCCTCAGCCAACTTGCTGCGGGTGCACTCTGTGCCTTCCTCCAGGTCATTGATGAACACATTGAACAAGAGTGGAGCCAGGACTGACCCCTGGGGGACACCGCTAGCTCCAGGCCTCCATCTCCACTCCGCACCACTGACCACAACCACAACTGAGCTCGGCCATCCAGCCAGTTCTCAATCCAGCTCACCGTCCACTCATCCCACCCACGCTTCCCGAGTTTACCTATAAGGACGGCATGGGAGGCAGTGTCAGAAGCCTTGCTGAAGTCCAGGGAGACAACGTGCACTGCTCTGCCCTCCTCTACCCAGCCAGTCCTTCCCTCAGAGAGGGCTATCAGATTGGTCAAGCATGATTTCCCTTTGGTGAATCCATGCTGACTACTCCTGATCACCTTCTTGTCCTCCACATGCTTAGTGATGACCTCCAGGAGGAGCTGTTCCATCACCTTTCCAGGGATGGAGGTGAGGCTGACAGGCCTGTAGTTTCCTGGCTCCTCCTTCTTGCCCTTTTTGGAAGACTGGGGTGACATTGGCTTTCTTCCAGTCCTCAGGCACCTCTCCTGATCTCCAGGACCTTTCCAAGAGGATGGAAGTGGCCTAGCGATAACATCCGCCAGCTCCCTCAGCACTCGGGGGTGCATCCCATCGGGGCCCATGGATTTATGGATGTCAAGTTTGGACAAAAGATCTCTAACCTGATCCTCCTCAACCAAGGGAGAGTCTTCCTTTCTCCAGACTTCCTCTCTTGTCTCCAAGGTCTGGAATTCCTCAGGACTGGCCTTAGCAGTGAAGACTGAAACAAAGAAGGCATTCAATAACTACCTTCTCTATGGCCTTTGTTACCAGGGCACCCGCCCCATCCAGCAGCGGGCCCACATTTTCCCTAGTCTTCCTTTTGCTACTGATGTATTTGAAGAAGGCCTTCTTGTTGTCCTTGACATCCCTTGCCAGATTTAATTCCAACTGGGCCTTAGCCTTCCTTGTCGCCTCCCTGCACGCTCTGACAACGGCCCTGTATTCCTCCCAAGTGGCCTGTCCCCTTTTCCACATTCTGTACACTTCCTTCTTCTGCTGGAGTTTTGCCAGGAGTTCCTTGCTCATCCATGCAGGTCTCCTGCCCGCTTTGCTGGACTTCTTCCTCAGAGGGATGCACTGCTCTTGAGCTTGGAGGAAGTGACGCTTGAATATTAACCAGCTCTCTTGGACCCCTCTTCCTTCTAGGGCCCTACCCCAGGAGATTCCCCTAAGTAGGTCCCTGAAGAGGCCAAAGTCAGCTCTCCTCAAGTCCAGCGTTGCAATCCTACTCATTGCCCTGCTCCCTCCTCGTAGGATGCTGAACTCCCCCATCTCATGGTCACTGCAGCCAAGGCTGCCCCCAGCCTTCACATCTCCAACTAGACCTTCTTTGTTTGTTAGTACAGGGTCTAGCATTGCACCTCTCCTTGTTGGCGTCTCCACCACCTGGGTCAAGAAATTGTCATCAATGCTTTGCAGGAACCTCTTTGACTGTTTGTGCCTAGCTGTGCTGTCTTGCCAACAGATGTCAGGGTGGTTGAAGTCTCCCATGAGAACCAGGGCCTGTGACCGTGAGGCTTCTTCCAGCTGTCTGTAGAAGGCCTCATCGACGACTTCCTCCTGGTCAGGTGGCCTGTAGTAGACCCCCACAACAGTGTCACCCGTGTTACCCTGCCCTTTAATCCTTACCCATAGGCTCTCCACTTGCTCTTCATCCACCCCGAGGCAGAGCTCCACACATTCTAGTTGCTCCCTCACATAAAGGGCGACTCCACCGCCTCGCCTTCCTGGCCTGTCTTTCCTAAAAAGCACATAGCCATCCATGACAGCATCCCAGTCATGTGAACTATCCCACCCTGTCTCTGTCACTGCAATGAGGTCATGGCCCTGCGACCGCACACAGATCTCTAACTCTTCCTGCTTATTCCCCATGCTGCGTGCATTGGTATACAGGCAATTCAGAGAGCCAGTCAAGCACGCAGGCTTCCCAGGAGAGGTGCAAGAGGATCCTCCATAGCCATGTTGCATGCTGTCTCCCCTGGTTGTATGCACCCGCTGGAGGCATCCTGACTTGAGCGGTGTTTTACTGACTCCCCTGCCACTATACCACTCCCCTTCCCCCATCTTGCCTAGTTTAAAGCCCTCTGTACCAGTTGCACAGATGGTACATTCAGGGAGCATGGCTGTGCTATGGTGTTCAATATGGTCACCATGAATTCTGCATGTGTCCTGTCATCCGAAATATGCTGAGGGCCAGCCAGACTTCCACTGTGTTTGGGTTTGCTTGACACATGCCTCAGAAATGAGATTAAATGGCTCTCTGCTGGGGCTGCCGGATTCCAAGGACTGGGTTACCTGCTGACCTGGTAGTAAGAAATGAGGACCCTTACTTCCCATTAGTAGTCAAGAAATAGCAATAGTCAAGAGATGACAGTACAGTGGAAAATTAGTAAAACAGCCAATACAAGCATAAGGGTGATGTACAACTGCGGATAAAGACTAAGTTTTGGGAAACTTCTGTTCAGGCTTTGACAAATTTTGCAGTATGAGCATGAGCAAGATATTTAATGAATGTGACTCTCTCCCCCCATCTTACCTCTCAACACCTCTTTCTTTAGACTGGCGGGTTTTGAGGAAGTGCAACTTCTAACACCGTGGGTCCTGCAGGCACTGCTATGGTACAATAGGAATAACAACAGTAGCACCACCAAGTCTAGCACTGAGATCTGTGAGAAATTTGTCTTTCCCAAATTCCCTCCATATCAAGGCTAGAGATTTGCATCTTTGTGAGCTGTCACATTCCCCTGCTGGAGGGTCGAGCCTGAGATTTATAATTCATATGCTGATTTTGAGATCCCTGGAGTTCGCAGGTCAATATGTAATATTGGGCATATTCTAGCCAGCAGTACATTCCCCTTGAATAACAAAGTGGGAGTGTACTATGCTTTCTTAAAAATAAATATTTCTAATGGATGTATTTTCAAAAAATACTGCCCAAACCTGCAGGTAGAGAATCAGTCTCAGCAAACAGCTCCTGTCAGTTCCTCTCCTGCTTCTCTTACTCTGGCCCAAACAAATCAGTGGACATGACTGTTAAGGAATTGCTAAGGAATGTATTGGCTTCCTTCAAGTCAGGATCCCACAGACCCTAGTAAATCCTTCTCTGATTGCTCTCTCTACAGCTGTTGTCCTTCTCAAAATTCAACTTTTAGAGGGCATGCTTTGTTTCCTGAGATACTTAATGATTACTGATCCCAAAGAGCTATGTTTTCCTCTGCTATAAAGTTCAATTTGAGCTGCCATCAGCAGTATTTGCAATTTAACACATCATCGAGGCGTTGTTTAATTGACGGTAACTTTCTGAAGTTGGCACTGGAATACTGAAGAATGAGACTGGAGAACATTGAGAAACAACAAGAAAGTGCTGCAGCCTTTCCGTCTTCTGTTGCCTTGTTACTTTAACCTGCCATTCAGAATAGCCCATCATTTCTCTTCATCTCCATTTACTTAGTTCTGTTCACCTTGGAAAGGCTAATTAACTCCTTGTCAGTTACTGGCTCCATCTGAGTCTTGAGCAAGGAAGCTAAAATCAATTTGTCTTTCCAATAGGGTACACCAGGATGGGATAAAGAATCTAGCAACAGAATGAGTGACAGCAAAAACTTAATTCCCTTAAAACAATCACTTTGGGGGCTTGGGTCAGCTTCTTGCAAGTGTATGTCAGTTTTCAATCTGAAGAGTCTGGAATGAGGTACTCTATTTAAAGGATAGAGAAACTGAGTCACAAAACAGATTCAATCATGGCCAGCTATCAGCTGAAACAGGTGATCTTCTAAGCTGCTGTGGAGAGCTCCCTCAGCACTGCTGCCTTCTTCAACGTGCCAGATTGGTCCAAGCTGCTACATAGCCCAGTAGCTGAGCTGAGACAGCAGGCCAGACCCGCAAAGCCGGCAAGATACAGGGGTTCCTGCTACAGACAGCTGAGCATCCCAGAGGTCCTCCGTGAAAAGCAGGATCCCCAGAGGAACCAAATAATTTCACCAAAATAACTATAGGAAAAAATTGTCTTGGGGTACTTTTAGATTTGGCATGGTGTTACAAGGCATTGGAAGGTGAATTAACCCCTTTGGATACTCAGTTCTTTACCTGAGGCTGGCTTCATCTTGGGGTCGCTGGGTAGTAGAATGAGGACAAATCCTTCTACCAATAAAGAGGGTCAGTAATAGCAAAAAAGAAAGAAAAGAAAAGAAAAGAAAAAAAAAGCATAACTGTATATGTTAAAGCTTGCTTCTTCATGGGCATATGAATAGGATGTAGGTAGACACCGTCTCTTGGCAAACCATCAACAGCTCTCATACCACTTATAGTATATCATGTAAGGCTTCTATATTATCTTACTTTGATTAGCTTCTGGGCTTCCACCTTGCCCTTATTATGATAAGGTGCCTGGGATGTCCTCACTCCCACCTATTTATGTGGATCTGGCACACTAGTCCAGGACACAAGTTCCTGCACTTCTGTGACACATCTGTAAAAAGAAATGATAGGCAGACTTTTTTTTAGGAAATCACAGAATCGTTTAGGTTGGAAGGGACCTCTGGAGATCATCTAGTCCAACCTCCCTGCTCAAGCAGGGTCACCTAGAGCATATTGCCCAGGATCACATCCAGACGGGTTTTGAATATCTCCAGCGAAGGAGACTCCACCACCTCTCTGGGCAACCTGTTCCAATGCTCTGTCACCCTCACAGTGAAGAAGTTTTTTCTCAGGTTCAGATGGAACTTCCTGTGGTTCCGTTTCTGCCCATTGCCTCTTGTCCTCTTGCTGGGCACCACGGAGAAGAGGCTGGCCTCATCCTCTTGACACTCCCCCTTCAGATACTTGCACACGTTGATGAGATCCCCTCTCAATCTTCTCTTCTCCAGGCTGAACAGGCCCAGCTCTTGCAGTCTTTCTTCATAGGAGAGATGCTCCAGCCCTCTAATCATCTTGGTAGCCCTCCGCTGGACTCTCTCCAGGAGTGCCATGTCTCTCTTGTCCTGGGGAGCCCAGAACTGGACACAGTACTCCAGGGGAGGCCTCACCAGGGCTGAATAGAGGGGCAGGATCACCTCCCTCGACCTGCTGGCAACACTCTGCCTAATGCACCCCAGGAGACCATTGGCCTTCTTGGCCACAGGGGCACACTGCTGCCTCATGGTTAACTTGTTGTCCACCAGCACTCCCAGGTCCTTCTCGGCAGAGCTACTTTCCAACAGGTCAGTCCCCAGCCTGTACTGGTGCAGGGGATTATTCCTGCCTAGGTGCAGGACCTTGCACTTGCCTTTGTTGAACTTCATGAGGTTCCTCTCCGCCCACCTCTCCAGCCTGTCCAGGTCCCTCGGAATGGCAGCACAGTCTTCTGGTGTGTCAGCCACTCCCCCCAGTTTAGTATCATCAGCAAACTTGCTGAGGGTGCACTCTGTCCCTTCCTCCAGGTCATTGATGAATATATTGAACAAGACTGGGCCCAGGACTGACCCCTGGGGGACACCACTAGCCACAGGCCTCCAACTTGACTCTGCGCCATTCACCACAACCCTCTGAGCTCGGCCATCCAGCCAGTTCTCAAGCCACCTCACCGGCCACTCATCTAGCCCACACTTCCTGAGCTTACCTAGGAGGATGTGATGGGAGACAGTGTCAAAAGCCTTGCTGAAGTCCAGAAAGACAACATCCACTGCTCTGCCCTCCTCTACCCAGCCAGTCATTCTGTCATAGAAGGCTATCAGATTGGTCAAGCATGATTTCCCTTTGGTGAATCCATGCTGACTACTCCTGATCACCTTCTTGTCCTCCACATGCTTAGTGATGACCTCCAGGAGGAGCTGTTCCATCACCTTTCCAGGGATGGAGGTGAGGCTGACAGGCCTGTAGTTTCCTGGCTCCTCCTTCTTGCCCTTTTGGAAGACTGGGGTGACATTGGCTTTCTTCCAGTCCTCAGGCACCTCTCCTGATCTCCAGGACCTTTCAAAGATGATGGAGAGAGGCCTAGCGATAACATCTGCCAGCTCCCTCAGCACTCGGGGGTGCATGCCATCGGGATCCATGGATTTGTGGATGTCAAGTTTGCACAAATGATCTCTAACCCGATCCTCCTCAACCAAGGGAGAGTCTTCCTTTCTCCAGCCTTCCTCTCTTGTCTCCAAGGTCTGGAATTCCTCAGGACTGGCCTTAGCAGTGAAGACAGAAGCAAAGAAGGCATTCAATAACTCTGCCTTCTCTGTATCCTTTGTCACCAGGGCACCCGCCCCTTTCAGCAGCGGGCCCACGTTTTCCCTAGTCTTCCTTTTGCTATTGATGTATTTGAAGAAGCCCTTCTTGTTGTCCTTGACATCCCTTGCCAGATTTAATTCCAACTGGGCCTTAGCCTTCCTTGTCGCATCCCTGCACACTCTGACAACGTCCCTGTATTCCTCCCAAGTGGCCTGTCCCCTTTTCCACATTCTGTACACTTCCTTCTTCTGCTGGAGTTTTACCAGGAGTTCCTTGCTCATCCATGCAGGTCTCCTGCCCGCTTTGCTGAACTTCTTCCTCAGAGGGATGCACTGATCCTGAGCCTGGAGGAAGTGACGCTTGAATATTAACCAGCTCTCTTGGACCCCTCTTCCTTCTAGGGCCCTACCCCAGGAGATTCCCCTAAGTAGGTCCCTGAAGAGGCCAAAGTCAGCTCTCCTGAAGTCCAGCGTTGCGATCCTACTCATTGCCCTGCTCCCTCCTCGCAGGATCCTGAACTCCACCATCTCATGGTCACTGCAGCCAAGGCTGCCCCCAACCTTCACATCTCCAACTAGACCTTCTTTGTTCGTTAGTACAAGGTCTAGCATTGCACCTCTCCTCGTTGGCGTCTCCACCACCTGGGTCAAGAAATTATCATCAATGCTCTGCAGGAACCTCTTTGACTGTTTGTGCCGAGCTGTGCTGTCTTGCCAACAGATGTCAGGGTGGTTGAAGTCTCCCATGAGAACCAGGGCCTGTGACCGTGAGGCTTCTTCCAGCTGTCTGTAGAAGGCCTCATCGACGACTTCCTCCTGGTCAGGTGGCCTGTAGTAAACCCCCACAACAGTGTCACCCATGTTACCCTGCCCTTTAATCCTTACCCATAGGCTCTCAACTTGCTCTTCATCCACCCCGAGGCAGAGCTCCACACATTCTCGTTGCTCCCTCACATAAAGAGCAACTCCACCACCTCGCCTTCCTGGCCTGTCTTTCCTAAAAAGCACATAGCCATCCATGACAGCATCCCAGTCATGTGAACTATCCCACCATGTCTCTGTCACTGCAATGAGATCATGGCCCTGCGACCGCACACAGATCTCTAACTCTTCCTGCTTATTCCCCATGCTGCGTGCATTGGTATACAGGCATTTGAGAGAGCCAGTCAAGCACACAGGCTTCCCAGAAGAGGTGCAAGAGGATCCTCCATAGCCATGTTGCATGCTGTCTCCCCTGGTTGTATGCACCCACTGGAGGCATCCTGACTTGAACGGTGTTTTACTGACTCCCCTGCCACTATACCACTCCCCTTCCCCCATCTTGCCTAGTTTAAAGCCCTCCTTACCAGGCTGGCCAATCTGTTGGCAAAGACACGCGTGCCCCGCTTGGTAAGGTGGATCCCGTCTCTCCCCATCAGCTGTTGATCTTCAAACAGGGTCCCATGGTCATAGAAACCAAAGCCCTGTTGCCAACACCAGCGGCGCAGCCAGCTGTTAACTTGGAAAATTCGTCTACTCCTCCTCCTGTCCTTTCCCCTCACAGGCAAGATTGAGGAGAAAATGACCTGGGCTCCCAGACCCTTCACCACCATTCCCAGAGCTCTGAAGTCCCGTTTGATGGTTTCCAGTTTGCCTTTCGTGTCATTAGCACCCACATGGAAGATCAGCAGAGGGTAGTAGTCTGATGCATGGACAAGCCTTGGCAGTCTTTCCACGACATCTCTTATTCGAGCCCCTGGCAGGCAGCAAACCTCTCTGGACAAGAGATCAGGTCGGCAGATAGGTGCCTCTGTCCCCTGCAGCAGGGAGTCACCCACAACAATCACTCGCCGTTTCTTCCGGGGGTTCCTGCACGGCACAGGGTCTGCCAGGCCAGTTGCCTCCCTTGGAGCCATGCCCAGCTCCTCCTCGGCTTGGAGGGCGCTAAACTTGTTCTTCAAGGGTAAGTCTTGAGGAGGAGCAAGAGCCTTTCTCCTTCTGCGAGAGGTCACCAGCTTCCAGTCCTCTTCAACAGCGTTATGATGCACCTTTACACACGGTGCTGAGCCCTCTGACACCTCCGCTGCAGTCGGGGCAGGGGACTCCCGGAGCTGAACAATCTCCGAGAACACCCTGTCAATCTCCCGCTCATCCTCTCGGATGCTACGCAGCCTACTAACCTCCTCCTGTAACTCCTTTATCTGGTGACGCAATTGGTCAACCACAGCACACCTCACACAGGAGAGCTGACTGTCAGCCCAGGCCTCGCGGAGAGGCCCCAGGCACTGCCTGCAGCCTGACACCTGCAGAGCTGCATCTGCTGTCTGAGGGTCTGTCTGGGTTGAGGCCTCAGACACAGCCAATGCAGAACCTCCCGCAGCCACTGGGGAACGTGCTCTGCGGCGTGTCATGACCATGCCTGGGGAAGGACACACCACTGTGCAAAATGGAGAGATGCCTTCTTTGCCTTCTGCGCGAACTGCTGCGTCTGTTGGCTGCGCTCTGGGAGCTGCGTTCTAGGCCTGGCTCTTATATAGGCCTCTGCCTAGCAGTGACTCACAAGGGTGCTTGACCCACCCAATCAGGAGCCACCTGAAACAAAAGCCCCAACTCCCTCTGACCAGGGCAGCCCAGAGAGCTCATTAGCAGCAGCCCCACCTAGCTAGAACTTCCCAGGAGAAGTGAAGTCAAGGTCCCCTGCAGGAGTCCTTGCCCAGCTCTCCCTTCCTGCTAGCAGCAAGCACCGTCTAGTTCCTCGGGGGTCCCCAGAAAGTCTCCACAACTTCCAACAAGGCCCACAAAAGGCCCAGGCAGAGCCCAGACACTGCTGCGCAAACTGCTGCCTCTGTTGGCTGCGCTCTGGGAGCTGCGCTCTATCTAGGCCTGGCTCTTATATAGGCCTCTGCCTAGCAGTGACTCACAAGGGTGCTTGACCCACCCAATCAGGAGCCACCTGAAACAAAAGCCCCAACTCCCTCTGACCAGGGCAGCCCAGAGAGCTCGTTAGCAGCAGCCCCACCTAGCTAGAACTTCCCAGGAGAAGTTAAGTCAAGGTCCCCTGCAGGAGTCCTTGCCCAGCTCTCCCTTCCTGCTAGCAGCAAGCACCAACTAGTTCCTCGGGGGTCCCCAGAAAGTCTCCACAACTTCCAACAAGGCCCACAAAAGGCCCAGGCAGAGCCCAGACACTGCTGCGCAAACTGCTGCATCTGTTTGCTGCCTCTGTTGGCTGCGCTCTGGGAGCTGTGCTCTAGGCCTGGCTCTTATATAGGCCTCTGCCTAGCAGTGACTCACAAGGGTGCTTGACCCACCCAATCAGGAGCCACCTGAAACAAAAGCCCCAACTCCCTCTGACCAGGGCAGCCCAGAGAGCTCGTTAGCAGCAGCCCCACCTAGCTAGAACTTCCCAGGAGAAGTGAAGTCAAGGTCCCCTGCAGGAGTCCTTGCCCAGCTCTCCCTTCCTGCTAGCAGCAAGCACCGTCTAGTTCCTCGGGGGTCCCCAGAAAGTCTCCACAACTTCCAACAAGGCCCACAAAAGGCCCAGGCAGAGCCCAGACACTGCTGCGCAAACTGCTGCGTCTGTTCGCTGCCTCTGTTGGCTGCGCTCAAATATACAAACAAATAACCTCTACAAGAATACAAGTGACATTTCATGGAGTGGCATGTATCAGACATAGAGTATTCCAGTAGGAGTTCTCATTTCTGTAGGTGCTTTCTCCCTATATTATTCTTTATCCTACAAGCCGTTAAGCAAAGTCTCTTTAAGAAAAGATTGTTTTTGAGCAAATTACAACTATTGTTAAATAACTGGCACTCCACATCCAGGAAACCCGCCTGTGCTATTGTCATTAAATTTGAAATGGCTATTAACTCCAATTTCTGAGATTTCCTCCTACTGGAAATCAGTATTCTTTAGCACGAATGTCCTCAAAAGGGATGATCTTTGGGAGAATTAATTACGTGCCCCCCATATTACTCGCCTTGGAGCCATTCTCCTTAAAGGGAAACAAAACAACAACAAAAAAACCCTTTTTTATAAGCCTTCAAAGTAGAGCTTGTGGAGAAAAGGTTCTTCTGTTGCTCAGTTTGTTACTGGGTTCAGCTGTAGTTCAAGGAGACAGAACTGTTTTAGCTTCGAAAACTGAACTTACTGGACTGAGTCTATGCTGTACCCCCCCACCCCCAGATCAGGGTCCAAAGAGAAGAGAAGACTTTGAACTGCTATTCACTGCCTGGACCTTGGAGCAAGGTGAAAGGTATCAGCCTGGAGATAGTTGGCCTTTCTTGGTCAGAAAACTGCAGCTACACTTGGGCTTCCAGATGATATGGCTATAGCACCATGGCTAGGTGAAGAAAGAGGTAAGGGACCCTTTACATCAGCCCTAGCCCAGCTGAAACTCTTCCTGTGCCCTATTTAGAGTTTTCCTCAATGGGTTGCAAAGGTGGCATGTAAGAGATGGAGACATTCATCTCCATCTCCAGACGCAGGGCTAGCAAATGCAGTAGCAGGAATGGTAATTGCCCCACTGGAAAAGTGCTACATACGCAGGCTTTAAGGCTTATTTGTAACTTTGAGTGGGTGCCTATGATGCACCGCCTTCAGCGGTAAATAACTAAGCATTTAAGCGTTCTTTTTGAGTAAGAAGAACTCAAGCCCAAAATTTGGTGATACAGATTAATTTCAAATTCTTGTGGGCACTGCCAAACAAAGAGTGATATATTGTTTCCTCTCGATTGCTCTGGCCATAGAGATGATACTGTTCTGACCCACAGGACCTGTGTATGTCTTAGACAACTAACTGTGTTTCCCTAATAAGCTCCCGACAGTGAGTAGTTAATGTGGGTCTGGTGCCACCTATGCAAATATCACTAAAAAAATGCCCAGCTCAAATACCAATGTACATTAGGGGTGGGGAAGGAAGAGGAGAAGAGACAAAGAGGCAGAACTGATGTGAGAGAGAAGAGGGCCGAGGGCGAAAAAGGAGAAAGAAAGAGGCAGATAGACATATTTAAATCTCTGAATAAATTACTGAAAGTCTGTTCTATCACCTTAGCGGTAACTTGAGCTACATCAGCACAATCTGGTCCAATTTTGTCCCAAGGAGGGAGATTACTGTCTTGGCTCACAAAGGTACTTATCTGCTGCGGAAGGATAAAAGTAAGCTGATCACAATGTCTCGCTCCTCCACCTCCTCGTTCTAGGGGTTACTGCCTCCTCCGGTGACGGGGTTATCGGCGAGGCCTGGAAGCAAGGCACTGCACCCACACCTTGCTCTGCGCTTGCAGTTAAGTTTGTCCTCAGCCAGTCTCCCTTTCTGTGCAGTCTCCAAGGTCCCCTCAAAGTCACTAACGTCCCACGAACCTGAAGACGTGCCACTATTCCCTGCTGCATGGGTCTTCTGATCCCCACAGCCCAAATGAAAGTCCTGGGCTGACATATCTGAGGTTTCTCTCTGTTTGCTTCAGTAAAACACAGGGTGCAAAGGTACATCAGCTGAAGACTGGGACTTCGGAGTATTAGCCCAAGTAAGACTTTCCATGCAGTTACTTGCAGAGGTTATCTTCCCCTGAAAAGAGGTTACCTTCCCCACGTTCAGGGATAAGACTTGTGGACAAATTAGGCTTCGTTTGTCCCTGTTGTACTTCTCTTGGCTGCAGATGGGTTGAACCAGGATGAACCTGACTCAGAAAATTTTTCAGTGCAAGGGGATGTAAAATGAGCCCCCTGGGGAAAAAAAAAAAAAAAAGCTTCACATCATGGTATTTCTGAGCTATGTCTTTGCTTAGGAAATGCAGGAGAGCTCTAAAAGAGTGGCGGAGAAAGGAGTTTTCTCTGAGCTGTGCTATTTGACACTTCTGTGACCATCTCACATTGTTTAATGCTTTGTTGGTATTCCTTCGTTACCTCCTGTCTCTCACTAGAGTTATATTCATTCTGTTCTGCTGACATGTCACATATTTAATGCAGCTCTGAGCTGGGGACAGGGCAGAACTCTCTTCATAAGGGCAGAGCTCCCATTTTCCCTGGGATGCTGAAATGCTGCTTGTTAAAAGACTGTTGTTTAATTTCAGCTCAGTCCTTAATGCAAAGTTGTGAGGAGGTGTTGTCAGCTGGTGTGCTGGAATCCTGGGGAAGTTCAAATTATTCTTCAGAACAGGAAAATCCAAACAGAAGTCAAATCTGTTGGTCACAGTGCTAGGTCATTTGCATTTGGGTCTTTCAGTAGAGACACCAGCAAGATGAAATGCTAGGTACTCCAAATAGCAAGGGCCAGGGCTTGATTCAAAGAATCCACAACCAAAGGATGAATCCTTTATTTGTTTGAATCCTTGTTATTTGTCCCCATTTTTTTAGGTGAAACTAGAAGGGTGAGTTGACTTTCCCAGATTCCCAGAAACTCTGTGGAAGAGCTGGGGTTTGAATAGCTGGCTTCCACCATGGCCCTGAGAGGTTTTCCTTCCCACCTACCGTGCTTTCACACACTCATAGTTTCACATCCTGAGCTGAGCATCTGGAAGGAACAGAAGAGCTCCCAAGACCTCAGCTGGATCAAGTCCTTCCATTAGACGAGTATTCAACTGGAAGTTGAAGTCGTGCCCCTTGCCTCCATGAGCCCAGTGACATGTACAAGAAGACAACCCCTTCTCCTGACCTCCCCTCACGACATGCCAGAAGCCCTTGGCTTCTTTCCATGTTTCTTCTATGGGAGAGACTTGCATGTTACTTTCTAAAAAATCCTGCCAACATACCTGTGAAAAGCAGAACAAAGGGGCTTTTCAAACTCCTTCAGGTAGTGTAGTGGTTCATGTAGGTCCTACTCTTTCCATTTAAGCATGACGAGCCTAGCTTAAAGAGGAACTTTTTTTTTTTTCAGTAGTTATCACTCAGCTTTGGGTTGCCTAAATAAAGAGATAGGCAATTGTTTGTCTCCAGGAAGGAAGGTAGGCATCCCCGGAGCTCTAGAAGAACCTAGATATCTGCAAGTACTTCTATGGACGATTCATGGTCCCATTTTTCATATATAGCCCTCTGGGACAGATCCATTCTGGCATTGTGAGCCAGCAGGCAGAAAACGCAAGAGACAAGCCTGACTATAATGAACCATTTGTGGTCTCCAGTCAGTAGCTGGAGGGGTCCCACCAAACAGCCCTCCGGGAACCAAGCAAGCATGCTCTGATCTGAGAGATCTTATTGAGAACAGCAGACTGAGGGTTACTGGATGTGCTGTGTTTGTAATTTCCCTCCCCTTTTCGGTGTTATCTCTCTCCTTTTTAATGTTTGACTGAAACCAGGGTGAAGAAGAGGACAGACAAACAAGATAATGTTCAGACCACTTTGGTGCTGGGAGGGTATCAAATTTTATGGTGTGGGAAAGACAGCTCAAAGGTCACCCTCCTTTCCTCTCTCCCACCTCCACCTCTGTACCCAGAAATGCTTTAGAAATTTCTCCCTAATCCGTAAATAAAAACCTGTTGTTTACCAGTCACCTCCTTTCCTCAGAGAGTTATCTTTTGCCTTGTTTAAAACTGAATATGCATAAGCTATTATGAGGATTAATATTGTTTTCCAAAGGTGCACAGATAAATTACCGCAAGCCAAGATGGAGCGAGCAGCAGACTGGTACCTGCAAGTGGGAGGTGAATGCCACCTGCATACTTTCATGCCGCGCTGTGACGTTAGTGCCCCAGGCAGGTTCCTGCAGCTTATCTTCTAGTCTTCAACTGAGACAAATGCTAGAGTTTGTTGTTGTTGTTGTTGCTGTTATTATTTTATTTCCCACAATGTTATGTAAATCACAGTGACAACATGACAACAATAAGCTCAGCTTATTCAACAATATGTAAATATTTTCCCGTGGGAAATGAACTAGAAAATTCTTGTCCACAGATTTCAAAAGGTCACTTAGGCAGCCGTGTGTAAACGCTGGCAATCTGCATCCCAGCTGCCTTCAGAGATAACTCCTGTTTAGGTGCTCACTGGGCATGGAGAAGATGGGTACAGTGAGATATGCATATGTGTACGGGAAAGAGATGAAGAGCAGACCGAGATGGAGAAAACAAGGTATCAAGCTGCAGAAGTGGGAAAGAGCTGATCCATAACGGGGTTACTCACACTCAAAGGTGGTGGTCTGAAGTTAGGCTAAAGACCTCTCCCAAAACAGTCACCTACATCCATCAGAGTTGCTCCGCTCCACGGCATTTTCTATCCTTCATGTAATTCTGTGCCTGCTTATCTACCACATCAGACATGTAATCTATCCTTAGAGAATAGGTGCAGAAAAGGAACTACAAGCCTTCAAAACCCTCTATTCTTGCACAATCCTAGCAGTCAGATGCCCTGATTAATAAAGAGGTAGAGAACCCCAAAACTTGCAGTTTCAGACAGGATGGAGGTACTTTTCCTCAGTTCCAGGCAGAGCTCCATCATCTCTCTAGCTCTCCGTCCACCCCACTCCTACTGCAGGAAAGAAGATTACCATCCATAGGGAATGCTTTATGCGATGATGGTCAAGCCTAGGTCCAAATCCATGACAGTAGTGTTGATTTGCTCTCTCTCTCTCACCCCTTTCTCTCAGCAAGCACCTACTATGTGGGCTATCTCCTACCACTCACATTCCCAGGGCTCTGCTTCCCAGGGCAAGCAATGCAAACAGTTGAGTGTGGTGATCCTGGGGCCGTAACAGCACAATAGATGGGTAGAAGGTGCTGAAACATGGACTCAGATATCTCTGTAGGGTTAATTTAAAGGTTTTCTTTAAACACGTACCAAAATTATAGTTCCTAAGCAGAGCGTGCTTTAACAATGTGGAAATGTCTTAGCATTTTGGTGGAATCGAAACTTTGTCCTTCCAGCGGGCCCTCTGGCAAAGCATAATGCAAAGGATAGCAAATCCTACATCACTCCTGTGAAGCGAGTAATAATTGCAGCCATTTCTGGATTGGGAAATGGGAACTCAGACAGGTTCAAAGTGTCTAGCTCAAAATCATGCCACTAATAGGTATCAGTTTCATGGAATTGAGGAGTCCTGATTTCCCCCTTCTTAATATCCTTACAAAGAGCTTTTACCTTCTTTCAAGTAACAATTGGAAGGATTCAGTTCTAAAATAATGTTAATATTGAGCTGACAGGCAATCTTTCTTGATAGGCTTTTGCCTCATTTTTTCTCTCTCTCTCTCCTTTTCTCTCTTGTCAAAGATTCGTTTGTTTTATCAAAAGATTCAACAAAATTGACAGAACTTATTTCTAAGAATCATAAAAGTTAAGTGTTCTACTGGTATAAAGGAAAAAAAAAAGAAAAAAGTTTTTTATGCAACCACTTCGTGCAGATAGCTGAGCTCTTCTGCCCCAACACCCATGCCTAATGGGTGCATTAGGCAGAGTGTTGCCAGCAGGTGGAGGGAGGTGATCCTGCCCCTCTCCTCAGCCCTCATGAGGCCTCCCCTGGAGTACTGTGCCCAGTTCTGGGCTCCCCAGTACAAGAGAGACATGGCCCTACTGGAGAGAGTCCAGCGGAGGGCTACAAAGATGATGCGGGGACTGGAGCACCTCTCCTCTGAAGAAAGACTGCAAGAGCTGGGCCTGTTCAGCCTGGAGAAGAGAAGATTGAGAGGGGATCTCATCAACGTGTGCAAGTATCTGAAGGGGGAGTGTCAAGAGGACGGAACTAGGCTCTTCTCCGTGGTGCCCAGCAACAGGACAAGAGGCAACGGGCAGAAACTGAACCACAGGAAGTTCCATCTGAACCTGAGGAAAAACTTCTTGCCTGTGAGGGTGACAGAGCATTGGAACAGGTTTCCCAGAGAGGTGGTGGAGTCTCCTTCGCTGGAGATATTCAAAACCCTTCTGGATGTGATCCTGGGCAATATGCTCTAGAGGACCCCGCTTGAGCAGGGAGGTTGGACGAGATGATCTCCAGAGGTCCCTTCCAACCTAAACGATTCTGTGATTGTGTGAACACTGCCTGTACAGAGAAGGATTTTCCTAATAATTTTCCTTCTTGGCTGTAAAACTTTGCCTTCATGCATGAGAACTGAAAGTCTCTCCTGTGCTCCTATGAAACTTGGCATGTCAACAGTGAAAGAGAAAACTTGGTAGTAAGTCAGGAATGGTCAAAGGAAGGAATGCAGGAGGACGAGAGGACACTCAGCCTGTATGCGGACTTGCCTGAGAAGCATTTTGGGGAATGTAATGCTGGTAAGAAGCTTGATGCAAAAAAGTCTTTGGTTCTGCTCACTTTGGAGAGAGTTATGAGACAGGGTAGGTCCATCTCCACTCTGCTGGTGCTCAGGGTGTCCAGAGTGGGCAGGACAGTGCGTCTGGCATTTGAAGCATGTACCAGAATCTTTGTAAAAGGATACATCAAATCCTGTTTAAAACCATCCAAGCGACGGAGACGGCAACTCATCTCACAAAACTGTTATTTAACTGCATTGCAGCAGCTGCTGGGAAAATCTGAAATGGCTTTCACAGGATGGATTCAAAATATGTAACAAGGCTCGTTGTTAGAGCTTCAGACCAGGTTTGAGACCCCACATGGAATGCGATTTAACTCCATTTTCTGACTTATTGGTGGAAATCAAGACTGACTGCACAGATACTTATCCATCAGCTACATCTCTTAGTTCAATTTTCAGCATTATGTCTGCATCTACGCTTCTGTGCTTCTGTGTTCTTTTGAATCCACTCCTAGAAAAAGTTAATGTCCTAGATTTTCAGCCACAAAAGGAGAGGACTTCATCACACAAGGTAATGTAAGTAATAGGCTTTTATTCTTATTATTAAGAGTTGGCTATGGGAAGATAATCATCAAACTGCATTACACTGAATAATAGACAAGATATTCACGTAGGAAGGATTCAACATTAACTGGAATCACCAGCACTGGCTAGCATGTGCCACAGCAACCTGCCGGCACGTGCATTCCTAAAGTGGAAAAATGTGACGAGGACTACGATAACGTTCAGGATCCTGAGGTGCAAATCTCTTCTTCAGGGTTATCAAAAAGCTCTGCAGAACTTGTTCCCTGCGTTCTCATTCTCCTCCCAGTGATAAGCTTTGATCAAAGAAAGCATACAACTGAATTAGCTTTTTTTTTTTTCTATATATACTATTATTATTCTGAAATGGAAGAGATCTTCTTGTAAGATATTTTCCACTGGATAAATTAATATTTAAAAAAGAGAGAGAGGGGAAGAAACCTGTTTTACATGCATTCATTTTAAGACTAATTCCCTCCTTCAAAATGTTAAACAAGGGGATAGAACTGAAGAACTCATTTGTCAGACTTGAATGAGCTTCGTGCCAGTGTCTTACATGTAACATCCATCCCCAGAAAGAGGAAGGGAGAAGAAGAGGAAGAAAGAAACATAAACGCAGTATGGGAAAGAAAAATCCAATGAGAAAATTAAGATCTGTGCAAGTGCAATGGGCAGGATGGAGTGCTATGAGATGACGGTGGATGCTTTCTCTGTGACTGAGCACCCATGGCAGTAAGTAAAAATGAAAAAAAAAACTGATAATAATAATAAAAAACATCCCTCCTCCCCCAAAAAGGCACCCAACACAAAGAAAACATCTATCATGTTATCTCTGGAGGGTGGTCATGTTATTGTGCTGGCTGAGACAGTGTATCTCTGTTTTGGAGTATGCTGTTGACTTAACTGAAGGCCACTGGCTGAAACCTACACTGGAACTGGTGCAGGTGTGAGGCCTGCAGTCCGTTATCACCTGATAATAAGGCTTTTGAAGAGTTTGCTAACATGTCGGTATTGCTCAGCTGGGGAGTTGCTCCTTAGGTATAAAGACCCAGCCACCCACTAGAGCTGACTGCTGAGTCTGGCTGACAGCAGTGACCAAGAAGTGAGAGTGTATGAAGAGGCTCTGAAATATAATGGAAATGGGCAGGAAAGATCTATGGGTATACTGCAAAACACAGCAGGAAAGTGTTGCATGATTTGCCCTTTGACTGTAATGGGACTGAAGGGAAAGGGAGAGTCTACCAAGAGAGACAGATGACTGTCTGGAGACATCTGGCTGGTACCAGAAAAGAGAATGAAAGTTTTATTGTTTTCATTTAGTGTAAAATGCACTCTCTTTCAGATAGGTGTATGCAGAACCTCACAGAAGTATCATTAGAAACTTACCTTACGGAAGAATTCTCCATTGCATGGAATAAGATTTCTGACTGTTTCCAAGGTGATGTATTATCTTCTTATGATTATTAGGCTGTTACATGAGTGGAAGGAAACTTATCTCCAATTATTTCTTACTTAAATGGACTTGAAGTCACCTCTTCCAGTTCTTGAGAGTTTTCTTAGGTAAAAGGCTTCTGTGCTGGGGTACAAGGAAGAGGGATGTAGAACAGGGGAACTCAGATTTCTCCCTTGAAAACTTTGCAATACTCCCCTTTTCTGTTCCTTCTTTCTCCTTTTGTAGTTGTTGGGTTTTGGTTGATCTGTATTTTAATGCCAAGGAATGATTTTATTGAGTTTTATTGACCATGAGGTTTTGACCTACTTCATTTTCCAAGGTAGCTCTCCTCTTTATGTGAGTACATGTACTCACCAAAAAAAAAAAAAAAATGCTATGTTTGTTTAGTTTGAGAAGCAGGAAACAAGACTCTACATAGACATTCCAATTTCTATCATGTGTGCGAAGCACTAAAGTGTACTACTATTTCATCTTGAAACGCAAGAAAATAGTAAAATAAAAATTAGAAAGAGAGAGAGAAGAATATAAGAAAGGCATGAGTCAAAAACAAATTAATATTGGAAAACTAGTTTACCATTTTCAGTATAGAAACTGTCTTTCCTTGGTACATAGCTCTAGAACTCAAATTTGAGCTCTCTGCAAACTAAAGCAGGAGCAGTGGAGTTGTGAAGAGGTGAGAATCAGTCTGTGTCAGAAATAATGCTAGTAACAAGAATTAACATCTGCACGCTAGGATTTTTTTTTCCCCTTCATAATAAGCACTAAGGTCCCATAGTTAATACTCTAGACCAGAATTCAGGAGATGGCAATTCTTTGCTCAGCGTTAATCTGTTTTGATCCTAGCCAGGTCACCTTACCTATGTGAGCTCTGCTTTTACCATGGTGCCTTCATTATCACCACAGTAGCATTCAGAAGAATATACACTATGTTTACAAGTATCTTCTGAGATGGCAGGAGATATGATTCACAGACTGTAAAAGTGAAAGATGTTTTCCAGATGTCCCACAGTACACTTTCATGTCACATCACTGGTGCACAATATCCTTCTCACCTTCAGTTCAGGACCAGATTTTTCCCAAGGCACTAGCTGTTGTTCAAAACACTTTCAAGACTTCCTAGGGAAGCTCAGGAAGTGTGGGCTAGATGAGTGGACAGTGAGGTGGCTTGAGAACTGGCTGGATGGCTGAGCTCAGTTGTGGTTGTGGTGAACGGCGCAGAGTCAAGTTGGAGGCCTGTGGCTAGTGGTGTCCCCCAGGGGGCAGTCGTGGCTCCAATCTTGTTCAATATATTCATCAATGACCTGGAGGAAGGCACAGAGTGCACCCTCAGCAAGTTGGCTGAGGATACTAAAGTGGGGGGAGACACACCAGAAGGCTGTGGTGCCATGCAGAGGGACCTGGACAGCCTGGAGAGGTGGGTGGAGAGGAACCTCATGAAGTTCAACAAAGGCAAGTGCAAGGTCCTGCACCTAGGGAGAAATAGTCCCCTGCACCAGTACAGGCTGGGGGTTGACCTGCTGGAAAGTAGCTGTGCCGAGAAGGACCTGGGAGTGCTGGTGGACAACAAGTTAACCATGAGGCAGCAGTGTGTCCTTGTGGCCAAGAAGGCCACTGGGATCCTCAGGGGCATTAGGCAGTGTCGGCAGCAGGTGGAGGGAGGTGATCCTGCCCCTCTCCTCAGCCCTCATGAGGCCTCCCCTGGAGAACTGTTTCCACTTCTGGGCTCCCCAGTACAAGAGAGACATGGCACTCCTGGAGAGAGTCCAGCGGAGGGCTACCAAGATGATTGGAGGGCTGGAGCACCTCTGCTCTGAAGAAAGACTGCAAGAGCTGGGCCTGTTCAGCCTGGAGAAGAGAAGCCTGAGGGGGGATCTGATCAGTGTGTGTAAATATCTGAAGGGAGAGTGTCAAGAGGACAGAGCTAGGCTCCTCTCCGTGGTGCCCAGCAAGAGGACAAGAGGCAATGGGCACAAACTGAACCACAGGAAGTTCCATCTGAACCTGAGAAAAAACTTCTTCACTGTGAGGCTGACAGAGCATTGGAACAGGTTTCCCAGAGAGGTGGTGGAGTCTCCTTTGCTGGAGATATTCAAAACCCTTCTGGATGTGATCCTGGGCAATATGCTCTAGAGGACCCTGCTTGAGCAGGGGGGGTTGGACTAGATGATCTCCAGAGGTCCCTTCCAACTTAAACGATTCTGTGATTCTGTGACTTTGAGCGAAGTACTTTGGGCAGCCTTTGAATTCTTCTTTTTCTTGGTTTGTCATTCTGTGAAACTCTGAAGAGCGTCTTTAGACTTGGGCACAGTGGGTGGAAGCTGCTGTGAGGGTTCCGTCTCGAAGGGAAGCAAAAGGCCTGACATAACATAGGGTACAAAGCTTTGAGCAGCTGGGCTGTTTGAAAGACAGAGCATCTGGAAAATCCACCTCAGGGTAGGAGATCTAGAAGCTTTAGCCTTTTAGCAAATAAATAGCCAAGAAGTTAACTAATCACTGTCTGTAAGGATGCCTTAAGGTGAACTCTTCTCAGAAGAAGACTCACAGGAAATGCTCAGCTCTACATCCAGAGGGCTGCATTTCTAAAGGGTTTATGCCAGGTGACCCAAAAGATCAGATTTATATGAAGTTAAGTGTACACTAGGGAGCTCTGAATGCCACTAGAAAAATAATGCTGTTCCCAGCATAACAAGGATCAAAAACCTTGCATCCAGCATAGATATAGCTGGATGTTGAAGTTAGTTATCTATAGCATAGAGATAAGTTTCATATTTCTGGCAGTGAAGGCAGCTGTTGATTGGAAAAGCCTACATAGGGAAAAGATGTTCAGGATTGTTCAGACTGAAAAGTCTGCGCCACTCACCTGATTAAAAACTTATCTCTCTCTGAAGGTACTGGCTCCATATAGGAACCCAGGGGTGAAAATCAGTGCTCTGTGCAATGTCACAAAGTCCCTTCTAGCTTTAAGTAGTAGTAGTTTCAATGAAGTTTGTGTAACAATGGAAGCAACTGCAATGGAAATTCCTCCCCCAAAAAGAGGGAATTTAAATGCCAAATACAGCAATTTAATGCTGTAATTTCCTGCAGAGAGGAGCTATTCTCAGATCTGATAATCCCTGAAATAACTTACTGGTTGCATGGACTTTCCTCTATGGATATAATTCTTGGATATTAGCATTTCTACTTAGAGATCTCTTGGGTTTTCTGTTCTTCTGGAGGTCTGCATGCTAATCTGTGTTGCTTTTTGTAGGATAATGTCTTCATTACAGGAGCTTGAGGAATGCCTTTTTTGCCCCTTTTCCCCCGCTCACCGGGGTACGCAGGGTCACTCTGAGTGCCTGTAAAGAAAGTAAGGTCCATCATGCTGGCTTGAGAAGGCTCCACTTTGCCAAATGGTGTTGACACATGCGAGTACCTGGAGCTCTCTCGTTTGCCCTTTTGGTAAGGGAGAAATGCAGGGGGAGGGATGAATCTGAAAATTTGAATATATGTCTGCAGAGGATCTTGCCATTGCACGTTTGACGCTAATCTAGCCTCCTTGATACTAAAAAGTGATATTCATGCTAACTGTGAATTTCAATGTCAGATGCCCACTTTGGCTGGTTGCCTCCTGCTGACTCTCTGTGAATGGAAATCCCTCTCTTCTTCTGCAGTTCAGACATGGGCATGAAAATATTGTTCACTTGCAGTTGATCAGAGAAGCCAGGAAACCTCTAGGAACTACAGCTTCCTCCATCCTTTATTCTATGAGAAATTTAAACCTGCTTTCCAGCCTGGGTACGGTCTGTGATGACATCGCAAACCTGCTTAAGAGCATTAGACAGTATGCCAGCATTTATCCACTCGGCAATGACTCTTAATTCCCATTACGTTCAAATCCCCATCTTTTGCTGCAGCTTGATTACAACAGTGATTAATTTTAAAGTCAACATATTTACCCAAAATACAACATCATTAAAAAGGCTAAACATAAAACTGCATATTTACAAATATCTTAACTTGATGTGATTAAAACAAACAGCCTTCCTCTAACCTTATTTGGCTACATGCAGATGAGCCCAGCTTTCCTTTCATCTTTCTTCTTTCGTGCCAATAGATGGCACTAGCATTTTCTCTATTTTCGTTGCAGTATTAGAGTTCCATATGATACTTGGTGCCCTTGCTCGGATTTTCAAAGGGTTGAATTGCTCATTTCTGAGGGGATAACGTATCCTTGGAATGCATATAACATCACTCTGGTTTTGCTTTCAGCTAATACATTTCTACATACTTCATAAAGCCTCAATACAACCAGACTGATTTTTTTTTTTCCCTATTGTGGAAACAAAATGAATTTAAACTTTGTATTTCCATATTGATGGGAGAGTTCACCACGAAAGAGCCTGTAGGGCCTGAGTATAGGGTGTCTTAAAAATTCTATAGCTTTTATTTTATCATCAGTATGAAAATAAAAAGAGTTTACCCCTTTTCAATTTTTTTTTTGTTTGAAGAATGATCAGTGGGTTGCATGAAGAGCAAAGATATGAAAAGTGTGAATAAGCATCTCAGTTTATTTCACTTAACCAGTTTCCAGGTTTATCGGGTAAGATTTTCATGTCACATACTTCACTTCAACTTTTCTAATTAAAACTGTAGTTTAGGAAAATGTATGTTAATGTTCTACTAGATGCTCTTATCATTTGTCACTGTCCAGTCCTCTAGAATTAGTGTAAAACTTCAGCTTGTCATTGCCATCCTTAACTTTTTTTTTTTTCCTCCATATGCTCATGCTTAGGACAGGATGCTGTAGGGACCTTCTCTTCCAGCGTGAGGAAGAATCAAAGGACTTGTATTTCAGAAAACAGCAGGAGTTAACGTGCTATAAATTCAGTTCATTGTTCTGCCGGAGAGTCTTTGTAGGAGCGGTGTCAAAAGCCACTGAAAATCTTTCTGCCACAGTTCCCCAGATGTTAACAGAAAAGATATTTCTCCAGTGGGTGAGGTTATGGTGAGGAAAAACTTGCAAATGAAGATAATTACAGAAATACCTTTCCTTTTTTATTTATGCTAGATACTGAAGGGGATTCAACATGAAACTAGGAGAATCCATCAACGAAGGCAGGCCACAGAGTCGAGGTAAAAAGCAAGCAAATCTTCTCAGACCCATACACTGGTCATGCTCCCTCTTCTTGCACCCCACCTCCGTGACTTTAGGATAAACAGCAGCAGGTTAAATAAAATACACACCAATGATGGGAAAGTTCCCCACTATTGTTTTGAGGTAGCATCAGATCATGACTTTTGAATTATGATGTGAGACTGCGGGAACATGCAAGTCCTGGAATTCATGACATTTATTCTTATCAGACCTCTGTAGCATTCATACAGCTGCTCAAACATGGCAGTTGGTTGTCAGCTGGCCCAGAGTGGCAGCTGTGAGTCTGTTGTTCTGTGCCTTTAAGAAACACAGCGCTTCCGCTTGCTAATGCAGAACTAATTAACATGCCAGTTAAGGCACCTGGGCTTTGACATGGGAACAAGCAGAAGGTGCAAAAATTAAACCACTACAATTAATTACGTTTGCCTCTCAGAGCCAAGCCCTGGTGTCCTGGGATTTCCTGTCTGTCTTAGTTCCCTTTGTTCATCTCCCTCCCTGGTAATAATGCAACACTTGTAGAAATTAATTCTGTGGAAATTGATTAAAGTTGGACGTTGTTTGCCCATGAAAGTAACTGTCTATGATGCCTGGTGATGGGAAAGATATGCATATATGGATGCATAAAGACGCATGGAAATCTCTTCCTCTTGAGTTAGGGTGTCGGGGAACAGGCCAAGTAGGTGAGCTCTGCCACAGAGCAGGAGAGAGAAAAGAAATAAAATGAAGGTTACATTAAAGGAAAGTGAGTTCAGCACCAGCATCTAGCAAAGCATATAATTCAATAAGGCTAAAAGATTAGGCCTGAGTTAATTGCACGAAAAATGCTCTTGTGGGATGCAGATCTGGGTCTAATGGCTTTGACTTGGGGTTTCTCATAATGAGCAGGAGTAGGAGTCTTGATTTTGGCCTTCTTACCTTCTCCAGTTTTTGCTGGTAAGAGAGGATTATCTGGGAGCTGGTCAAACCTGTTTGCTTCTACTTTTATAGCCCACGTGTGCAAATATATATTTTTTCCATTTGACCTTATGTCACTAGGAGATCAGTATAGGGCAATTTTCCCTGGCTAGATGGACTCCTTGAGCCTTCCATCCCTCATACACCCAGACCAGAGGAAGGAGAGCTCTGTCCCCTGCTGTCCAGTTTTCCCTGTTGAAGAGATGAAAGATGGAGATCAGAGAGTCTCGAATTACAGCTGGAACCAGGGACGATCCTTTGTAATTTGACATCATACCCCCGAGTTGTTGCAAGTGATTTTAGCCTGATGGGCTACTCAAGCTCTGAATAGGAGTATGGCAAGCAGGGAAATCTATTTATGGAAAGTCACAGAGGGCAGAAAACATGCAAAACCTAAGGGCCAAAACTGCAGAAAGAAAGAATAAGCAGAGCCTGTTCTGGCAGCTGAGATCCCCATTGTCTAATAAAACTTTGGTAATTTTTTCATTACTAGTAAAGGCTGAGCTCTTAAACGAAAAAAGAAAGTGTAGCAAAGAGCAGAAAGAAGTGCTGCAGTTCCATGCGGAATTTCAAACAATTGGTTCATCTCTCTCTAACTTCATTATGCGTTCCTATTCCTTTAATATCAGTTCTTTTCATCTTCCAGGCACACTAATCTATAGTACTTTTAACACTTTTTCAGAGTACCATCTGTTTGCATAGTAATTTCCCTCAAGTCCTTATAAGGACTGTAATAAACCCTTCATGTTAACTTTTATTATTTGATTTCCAGCATTCTCATCTCCGAAGCAATGACATGGGGGACTATGTGTATTAGCAAATAGCAGCTCCCAGCAATTGCTACTGGAAGTAGTCATCAAAAAGGGTAAGTTTCACTATCTCATCAGGGCAGCAGTAGTCACACAGGTATGTTTCTAACAGCCTGGTTGGAGTCATGAGAATGTAAGAACAGAGGAACTAGTTCAGGCCGAGCCCAGCATCCTGTCTCCGACAACAAAACTGGATGTCTAGAAAGGTAAGAACAGGGTAAGCAGAAATGGTATATACTTTAATTTTCTCCCATCCATCACACCTGAGCCTGTTTTAACTTTTCTGTTTGTTAATCTGCAGTAGATATTTTTCTGCATGTTTCTCTAGTCTCAAAGGATGACTTGACCCCATGTTGACATCTTACATACACAGAATCCTTTGCCAAGAAGTTCTGGTCCACGGCCTCTTTTGTGATGAATCATCTCCTTTTGTTTGTTCTGAACTTAGCTTCCAGTCATTTTATTTTTTTCGTCTAATTCTTGTACCAAAAGAGATGGTGAAAAATCAATCCTTAACCAACTTCTGCAAAGAGTTATTATTCACTAGCAAGAAGAGGCACACATGTCTCCCTGTGAAAAAATTAGAAAGATTAGATATATGCAGTTGAAGAGCATAGTTCAAGGTTATCAAATAAAATACTTAAAATGGTTCTGGCAGGCTCTACCGTGCCTCGTACACCAGGCAATACTCTGTCCAAACCCAAAGGACATTTGGAGTTGCTACAGTGTTCAAGGGAGTAGTTAATTGTATTAGACTTCTGTTCTTATTCCCTGCTTTCCACAGCCTTCAGAAAACCAAATCACCTTCTGACTGTTTCTACCTCCTGCATAAGTGAACGTGAGCCTAAATCTATGTCAGAGTTGTTCTGAGACCCACAAAATGTACACATGGGGCCTTATTTTAGCATTCAATTCTATCATATATGAAATAAAGAATGTCTCTGTTTCCTGCCTTGCTGGACTCCAAACTCTCTCTATAGCATGAGAGTTTCCACACATCAGTAGTAGTACCTTTGATGTTCACTTTATAACATTGGAAAAAAGATTATATTAAGACTCTACCTTTCAGATTCCTTTGCTGCTTATTATAAATTGCCTGCTCTGCAGAAGTGCAGAACAAGGACTCTGTTCCTCTACTATAACTCAGACAATGTCAATAGATAAGTGTGTGCTAAGACTTCAAGACCATATTATTTAAACTTAATTCAATTAAACTTTTTTGTGCTTTTGTTGGCAGTTTTCTGCTAAGGTCACTCAGTCGAGCTCATACTTAAAAAGAAATAGCTGCATGGAGTCTTATTTCTTAAAATATAGGAGTGTTTCAATTGCCAAAACCCAAGGTGAGTCAAAGGAAATGACTGCTCAGGTAGATAGGAGGACACACCAGGGAACAGCCAAGCTCAGCCAAGTCACTGCTGCCAACCCAAAGAAAGATTCTTCTAACAGTTGTTTTGTTTATCTGTATCTTATCTTTATAGGTGCTCTGGCCAGTTGTGGAGAGGGGTGAAACTTCACCGAGTTCAAGAAACCTCAAGAGTGACAAGTTCCCGAGAGCACTGAGCATTTTCCAGGGGAGGAAATGTATCCTGGGGGTTGTATGTTCCTAAATAAGGCAAATAAGTCTTGGGTTCAGTGTAAAACTGTCATAAAGCACTATGGGAGAAAGATGTCCTTACGTCTTCCCAAGAACATCTTGTACAATGTCAGTTACTAGCCCTCTCAGAGCTTACTTTGACATTAGGCTCTGAGCAAGGCTAGCAAGTCTTGCATTTTGGATATGACCTACTGCCTGGAAGACACCACCTGGTCAAGAGAAACAAGTGAGATGCAGATATCAGGTGCACCTGGGACCTAAACAGATTTTGAGATGAGCTGAAGTCACCTAGGACATCAGTCCGAGTTTTCTGGACAAAATAAAATAAACAGGCCAAAGCTGTTTGTGCAGCTCTATTCAAGAACCAAGCTGGCTCCTGGAGAACGCCAGCACCTTATAATACCTGCCTGGGCACTCGTCTCCATCTGAACCTCCACAGGTGCTGTGGATGATAACACTGTCATGGGCTAGCCTTGCAGACCCCTTGTCATAATCTCTCCCATGTTAAAAAGCACATGAGCTTTCATGCTCTATGAAAATCATTTAACATAGGCGAAGCTTTAAATGTAGATGATGAGGCAGAGGGGCATTTGTATGTTAGTACAGATGGCTGGTCCATACACAGGTGCTTAGAAAATCACCAAGACAAGGAATACATCAGCTACTGCAGGGGAAAGGTTTCAGTTTAACATCAGCAAAAACAGGAATCATTGGCTGCCAGCCCAGAGATATTAACACCATTGCCAAGTGCTGACCTATCTGTAACAAAGACCTTTGAGTTTGCCACAAAGTGGTGTTAATTGGATGGAAAAGGTCCCCATTGATTGCAGCAGGCTTTGCATCACGATACTTAATGGGAAGGAGAGGCCAGTTCTGAAGCGGCCTATCAGGGCCAGAAAAATGTCATGCTATATCTTTATTTTCATTTGCTTCAAGTCTGAAACCAGAGCAAGTAACAAATATCTCCAAATATTAGTAAAGGTCTTCACTTAAGTGAATCTAGGGTGTTTGTGGCTGGTGTCAAATATATGGTTACACTGGCTTGGCTGGCATCTCTGCAGAACTATTTTCTATTTACTCGTGCATATTTCTACTCTTACAGATGAGTTGCAAGATCATCTGTAGTGAAAGGAGAACAATAGTGTCTAGGAGTGTGCCAGAGACCAAACTTTACAGACTTGGAAGTCCAAACACTGAGATGTCTCAGTCTGCTCCTGGTCCGAATTTCTTGTTCTTGATATGCTGATCATTATTTCTAATTGTTATTGAAAAGAAGATATGTTGCCATCTAGATGGGAAGCAGAAACAATATCACCTGACCAGTAGCCAGCTGTGGATATGCATAACTCATGAAAAAATACATAGCCTGGGTTGAGTTTTCTGGAAATGAAAGTGATGCAAGTAATACTGAGATCCTAGTATGTCAAAATGTTTTTGGCCCGTATGTTCAGCACACCACTGCTGGACTTTCAGAATGATCCAAGTCTTGCTAAATCTCAACACATTTGAAAATGCTCAGAGAAGATGGCAGAAATGATGAGGAGATGCTGTTGTTACTAGAAAGAAGTGTTTCAAAGAACAGACAAATACCTTTGCATGATGGGTGCTAATTATGTTTTATCATGTGCAGGATATGCTGAGATAAGTTTATTCATCAACATCTATGCAGTATGATTTTTATTACAAAATATGCTTTTTGGCAAATAAATGACAGAATCACAGAATGGTTTAGGTTGGAAGGGACCTCTGGAGATCATCTAGTCCAACCTCCCTGCTCAAGCAGGGTCCTCTAGAGCAGATTGCCCAGGATCACATCCAGACGGCTTTTGAATATCTCCAGCGAAGGAGACTCCACCACCTCTCTGGGAAACCTGTTCCAGTGCTCTGTCACCCTCACAGTCAAGAAGTTTTTCCTCAGGTTCAGATGGAACTTCCTGTGGTTCAGTTTGTGCCTGTTGCCTCTTGTCCTGCTGCTGGGCACCACGGAGAAGAGGCTGGCCTCATCCTCTTGACACTCCCCCTTCAGATACTGGTACACGTTGATGAGATTCCCCCCCCCTCAGGCTTCTCTTCTCCAGGCTGAACAGGCCCAGCTCTTGCAGTCTTTCTTCAGAGGAGAGGTGCTCCAGCCCTCTAATCATCTTGGTAGCCCTCCGCTGGACTCTCTCCAGGAGTGCCATGTCGCTCTTGTACTGGGGAGCCCAGAACTGGACACAGTACTCCAGGGGAGGCCTCATGAGGGCTGAGGAGAGGCCGAGGATCACCTCCCTCCACCTGCTGGCGACACTGCCTCATGCACCTGAGGATCCCAGTGGTCTTCTTGGCCACAAGGGCACACTGCTGCCTCACAATTAACTTGTTGTCCACCAGCACTCCCAGGTCCTTCTCGGCACAGCTACTTTCCAGCAGGTCAGTCCCCAGCCTGTACTGCTGCATGGGGTTATTCCTGCCTAGGTGCAGCACCCTGCGCTTGCCTTTGCTGAACTTCCCAAGTTCCTCCCTGTCCACCTCTCCAGCCTGTCCAGGTCCCTCTGATTGGCACCACAGCCTTCTGGTGTGTTAGCCTCTCCCCCCAGTTTAGTATCCTCAGCCAACTTGCTGAGGGTGCACTCTGTGCCTTCCTCCAGGTCATTGCTGAATATATTGAACAAGATTGGAGCCAGTACTGCCCCCTGGGGGACACCACTAGCTACAGGCCTCCAACTTGACTCTGCGCCATTCACCACAACCACAACTGAGCTCGGCCATCCAGCCAGTTCTCAAGCCACCTCACTGTCCACTCATCTCACCCACACTTCCTGAGTTTACCTAGGAGGATGTGATGGGAGACAGTGTCAAAAGCCTTGCTGAAGTCCAGGGAGACAACGTGCACTGCTCTGCCCTCCTCTACCCAGCCAGTCCTTCCCTCAGAGAAGGCTATCAGATTGGTCCAGCATGATTTCCCTTTGGTGAATGCATGCTGACTACTCCTGATCACTATAATACTGATAATATAATACTATCACTATAATACTATTTATATAATAAATAATAGTAAATAGAGGGTTGCTGCACGATCAGTAAAGCGCTTCTTAGAAGGAAAGTACAGAGGAGGAAAAAGAATATAACAGAGAGAAAAGGAATCTCCCAAGAAAGTTGCCATGGAACACACTGAATCGTATAGAAGTAGATCAGGTTAACACTAAGGAAAATGCACAGGGCAATGATCTCCATCAAAAACAATAGGGCTAATAACAGGAGAAAAAGAAAGGCTTTAATATTCTCGTAGGTTGGGAATATGTGAAATAGAAATTCTTGTTTCTTCTGCAGAGAATCGTTGCAGCCTTTGCAAATCACTTTGTTTTGCTTCTTTTTCTGTAAAGTCGTGATTAATTGACATTCTTTTTCTCTTGCTGCCTGACTAATATGATCTCTGGGATGTTTGCATGGTCCCTCACCATATTGCCAAACGCACTGGCTCCTGGAAATCTAGATGGGGTTCTATTCCTTGCAGACAACAACATCCTAATGCTTTTTCCTTTTTTTTTTTCTTCTTTTTTTCTTTTTTCCTCACCCCCTCTTTTGTGTGTGTGTGCATGGAGTATGTATTGAATGCTATGTGAAATAAGTAGCTTTTAATTTCCGTGTTTTATGATTAAGATCTGTACTAGATCTGCCTCCCAGTTTAGTGTCTTGGATGCCATCAATCCTAAAAAGAAAAATTGTTATAACAGAGAGTATTTTACTTTGCATTTCCAGGTTCACCTATGATATGCTGTTAAACACAGATTGAAGTATAAGATGCAATTACTCTGGAATCAGGGGAGACTAATAGGATGGATGTACCTGATCTGATTTTGAAGTGTGGATAAAAACAGATAAGGACAAGAAGAAACTTGATTCCGTGGTGCTCATTGCAGTGGTAAAAAATGACTCATAGAGTGTAACTGAAGGATATTCACTTATTAGCAGAAATTATTCAAGGATTTGATGAAGAAATGCAACAAAGATATGAATTGTAATATTAAGTAAGTGATAGATACAGGACATCACAGTTTCAAATCCCATTGCGAGCTTCTTAAAGTGCTGCTTTCTCTCACTTGCACCTTGTATTTGTGAAATCTATTGATAGAAAAAGCACTCAGTACTGTTATTAAAGATTTACCAATAACTGATTCACCATTCTAATGCTTCTGTGAAATTAACCTACTTTCTTCTTTCAGCATCTGTGCTGCCCAAATCTTTAGTTGCACAAATGTGAAAGATGTCCTACTTACGACATTATCAATGGAAAAAAATACCTGAACTTCTCTTTCGGGTTGGTTTGGTTTACCTGTCTGTCTGCCTGTCCATTTTTTGGTGTGTGGGTTCAGTGAGTTTATCGTCCTCTGGGTTTGATAAGTTCCACTTTATGGTCAGTGGAATTGTCTTCTGGCATTTCATTAGATGGTCCTGACTTTGGCTGATTGGCATTTGAAAATGAAGAGCAAACCTGATAGGCAGAAGAGCAGAAACTGGATCAGGATACAGAAGACTTCAGTGTTTTTGCAGCTCACTACATTGGCAAGGTCATTATTTCTGTGGTGGATACTCCAGCACTTTCATATTCATTGACCTCATTGTGGCTGTTGGATCTCTAATAATATAATTTCTGTAAAATTCATCAGACAGGAGCTTAATGAGTAGATCCAGCTCTCCTCATCCATGGGGAAAACAAAGCTGGACCGTATAATCACTCTCAAAGCAAGGTAAGATTTGCTGGGCTGAGTAAGACCTGAGGTCCTTATATCCCTGGACAGGAATAGTCTCCTAAGAGAAAGATAGAATATGTACTAATATGCGGGAAAAATAGAAAGTAATATCTTCTCAATGTGATGTCCTATCTTCATATCTGCTCCACCAGGAAGATGGAGTGACTTGCCCAAAATCACGCATGTCAGAGACCCAGAGTGAGAATCTACAACCCAGTGCGGTGATCTAGGTGCTAAACCACACCTTTCGTTATTATCTGTTGTTTTTCCAGGGATTTGAGATCTGGAGAAAAGCAAATAGTTCCCTTGCTAAGGAAGCCCAAACATAGGAAAGAGTGTAGCTGTCTCTAGAGTCTACACCCTAGCGACACTACAGACATGAATAAAGCCACATTATTTGTCTGGGGACCAGAGACCATTCCCTGGAGAGCTTCACAAAGCATAGCTGTCGCATGCAGCACAGATCAGTGCTGGCTGGGAGCATCTGAAGAGGTATTTGGTGAGATGCATTAGCTCCTGTGATGCTCCAAACGCAAAGGAAGCCGCTGCTTTGCAGAGAAGCAAGTTTGAGCCGCCAGCAGCATCTAGTCATTTTGCCTTCCTTGTCCCCTACTGTTTTTTTTTTCCGGTAGATATCATCTCTAATTTAAAAGAGAAAAATAGTCTGGCATGTCACTCAGGGAAGGTGCTGACCCCTGTGTCAGGCCACGCTGCTTTCCACATGCTGTACACACCAGGACCATTTGAATAGCAGCTAGCTGAGGGAAGCACATTACCATTCACCGTGAGGGATGTGCCTTTAATACGCAAACAGAGACTGAAGATAATATAGGCAGGTGGAGGCTTCTCAGTCCTGTTTTTTGGACTTGCTAAACCTTGATAGGGAAATCCAAAATTCTGAGTGCTTTAGTTTATTATTTAGCAAATAGAAGCAAGATGAGCTCTTGCTGCTTGGTTGGCAGAGCAAGGACTAGGTGATAGAATAGACAAAAATCATTCATGTGAGACGCCTTTCAATTCTGCATGCAAGTCAAGTCATGTATATGAATTGCCACACTGTTATCATGTTTAAAGCCAATACTGTAGCTCCCGCTTACTGTAATTGCTCTACAATAAAGCAAGAGGAAAAGCCCATTTGTCAATAGTTTCCTTTTTCAGTTGAAATATTTCCAGCATCTTTCACTTCCTTCAGTTTCTGCAAGCGATTATGTCATTGTAAATGGTCTGATTGTGACTTGGAGACCACTAGTAAGACCAGAAGCCAGAAAGCAAAACCTATCATCCCTGGTAGATGCAATACAAACCTCAGGATATTTTTTCTGCTTTTGAGGAGAAGCAGACTAGAATAGTTTGACCAGGAAAGATAGAAGTGAGGGAAAGACAGAAGTCCAGGTAATGCATGATTAGTTGTTGCATTCTCTAATCATTTACAGACCATAGACCACATTGCTCAGCATGAAGATATGAACGGTTCAGACTGATCTGAAGGGAGAGCAAGAAAACCAGTCAAGGATTTGCCAAAATTGCCAGAAATGTTTGAGGAAATGATGACTTCATAGACACACAGTTTTAAACTGGACACTGATTTTTATATTAACTCATCTGTCATGTAAAAGGAGAGATATTCTGATGGGGAGATGGTACTGTCTGGCTGCAGGGCACCATGACATGGAGCTTTGTTGGAGGGGAACCACCAGTCCTGGCAGCGTCAGAAGCTCTCAGATGCTCCCTTGGGCATCAGCTTTTAATCTTACAAAGTACCCACACTCTGTTCAACTGGAAGAATTTCTGAACACCAACACATTTCTACTTCTGTTCAAGATGTCAGGAGGACAGCTTCTTCCCCCAGACAATGGGTGGATTTAGGTTAGGTTACCCTCCCTAACTGGGTTCTTCTAGGCATCTTCATATTCAGTCTATAGCTTCAGACAAATTTAGAGCTACACTTTATTTTATTTTTCCTCTATTAAGGAGATACATTAAGTATTACAGCAGGCCTGCTCTCTCGTTTACTTCAGAGAAACCCTGCAGGACTTTTTTGGGCAGCCTAAGTGGAGCAGACAGCTTCATCAACTCACTCATGGTTGACTTGGCTCTGAGCTGGTTTGCCAGGGTATGTAGTTCACTGTAACCAATACTTTCTGGTAGCTTGCTGAGCTTTTCTGAAGATGACTGAAATTCTTCTAGTATTGCTAATTTAATTGTGTGGATGAGATAAGCAGAATATTTTGATGTTTTTGTGTATCTCCTGCCTAAAATCAAACACCAAATGAGCTTATAGACCTTCAGATTTTCCCTGGCCATGTTTCTAAGAAGGTATCACCTCCTTGCAGGTTGATCTAGGGTCTAGAACCTATGCTATGACTTTACTGGTCTAGGCTTGTATTGCAATACATTCTGTGTGGCAAGATGAGGTAACAACAAAAATGAACAACCTCTGTATTCATTTTGCCAACTAACTAACTGAAGATGTCATCTGCCTTTTTTTCTAAAATGTAGTCTGTTGCACTCGCTTATTTCCAAACTCCACTGCTGGTTTCCACAGTTTTTTGGGCCATCTCTTCATTTAAATCTCAGATTAGCATTTATGAACTTATTCTTTAGTTGCTTTTTCCTTCTGCCCTGGCTCCAGGGTCGGTATATCTCTGTGTTTTTTGATACTCGATATTCCAAGAATGGCTTATAGAAGATGTCCATCAGACCGCTCCAATTCACCCTCCATTTTTTCTTGATCTTGGATGTGGTTACAAACAGACCATCATCTTCAAAAAGGAAGCTGAATTTTAAGGAGGGGATTGGCAGCTCGTGGGACCAGTTATAAATGTCTTTTGTCTTCTACATTAATGTATCAAGCAGCTGCCAATCCCATCCTAAGATCAAAGGTCACACTAACACCCTGTTATGTCCTGGCCATGCTACTGGAGATGATGATGTAAGTCTTTACACCTTAGTGTTCACAGCTCCTTTGAGGTTACCTGCTCATGGGCTATCCAGTCTTCACTTGGCTAGTTTGGGTTGTCCTGTGGAGTATGTCCTACCCAAAAGCAGAAGACAGGCCAAGTCTTCTGTCTTTAGTCCTGCAGGCAGTAGGTTTATGGGTTGCTGTTGTTGTTTTCTTCTGACTTTGTTATAATCTTCTCTTGGCATAGTGAGGAGAATAAGAGCAGAAAGACACACTAAATAAAACCTACTTCATGTAAATCTATGTCCTGCATCTTTTCTGCCTGTTATGGTTTTCTCAGGTCGTGATTAAATTTACATCTCTAAATTTAGCCTTTAAAGCCATACATGAGAACCTGAAAAAACTGTCCTAGCACTATTTTTCTACCATGTGGTTTGGTCTTTGCCTGTGCTAAGCCAGGTCTTCAACACCTGAATCCTATGAATAAGTCTAACAATGTATTTGCAAGCCCCAGAAAAGGTGTATGGTTACGTACCACCTTCAGGCACTGTGGTATACGTTGACAACAGCTCCTGTGGACCTGACCTGTGGCTTATTGGTATGAACCAATGTATCTGGTGACTGGCAAACCCAGAGAGAGATATGTACAGCCAAATGCATCTGCCTTTTTTTCTTCCAGAACATAATTACAGGTCTTGGACACTTTATTGTGTATATAACTGGCAAAGGTCAGGGAACATTGCCGCCGTACCTGATTTCTCAGACTTTTAGTACCACATCTCACAGAGTTTAAAGACAAAAGGAATAACATAACCATGTTTTTGTGACCTCAGTCTAGAGCCATGAAGACCCAGAGTCTTGGAAATGAATAGGGACCAAGATCTTTCTCAGTCCTGACAAAGGACTAGGAGGAAGTCTGTACTGAGCCCAGGTCCACAGGTTTTTGAGCTATGAAAGTACCTCTTTCACAGAGCTGTGCACCTTCTCAGCCACTGTCAGTCAATTTCCTATTAGAATTCACTGCATGTTCCTTATAAACAAAATGTTCTTGTTGAGAATTAACAATATTGGCCCAATCTACGTCAAAGTAAACATCAGGAGTGTGAAAAATACAAAGCATCTGGCATGTTTCAGCAAGTTACTGGGCTGCCTGGGCTTCAGATCTCTCTTTTTCTCTTCCTAATTTTTTTTTTTTTATTTTGTATTAGAAGAATATAAATAACTGGGTAGAAACAGAACATAGTGTGCCACTGTTCAATCAGTTAAAGAGGTTACATGCTGAGAGTACTCAAACAAGCGGGATAGATTTGCTCAAGACCAGAAAAGGTCAGATCACTGGGTTTTCATCAACCAAACAGCAAGTTTCAAGTAACTTTGGGTCTCCCCCTGGAAAAATGAGTAACTTGTATCTCTTGCGTGCTCTACAAATCCTGGGTACTAATGGGGAGTCTTGGAGAGCATCTTCCCTCCCAGAAAGCTGTTTGCCGGGTTTTGAGAGTCAACAGAAACACTGCAATCATCTCTCCATGCGGACCCATCTTTCCCACTCCCATGGGCAGCACTGCTCTGCTGGTAACATACTGGCCACAAACTCGCATTTCTTTTCCATGTGGGTCTAACATTTGTAATTCTTCTATTAACAGACCAACCAGCATTGACAAATTTTATGGGCTACATGTTGTCCAGGAGTCATGATCTGAGAATAAATGCTTTAATCTAACTGCTTGCATAAAGTGGGTTCAGTTATTCCTTCAGTAACTCCAGAACGTCATGGAATAAGAACTCTACCAAAAGCTTTCAAATAAAAAAGTACATACAGGGCAGATTGCTGGAGGCTGGGAAAGTATCCTACTGAAGTATCAGATTTCGTGCTCTTCCTCAAGCATCTGCTGCTTCTTACTGCTGGGGACAAGACATGAGACTAGACTGAACTTTTTGTCTTACCTGAAGCAGCTGTTCTTAGGTTATTTATAACATCATTCTGAGATGCTCTGAGAGCAAACATTTAAATGCTTAAATGCAGTTATTTCATAAATACTTTCTTCCGCTTGCAATGAAGTCAAAATTGTCATTTTTTCTTGGAGGCGTTTCCAGTCACCTCAGCTCGAGAACCCTATCCCTGATACTGGAAGCTTTCAAAAGTGTTTCTCCTGGAGGTGCCCACGCGCACAGAAAAATACGGGAGGTATGCAGCAGCCCTTTGCCAATTTTTGTTTTAGTTAACTGCTAATGAAGTCACCTCAGGATCCTTCATCAAACTGCGCAAAGGAAAAAGAAAGCCTTCTGGTACCTAGATGAAACCAAGAAGTATCTGGAAAAGTGATCTCTTGGAGCCAGCTCTAGGCTTCTTGGGAGCGTAGGTAAAACTCAGTTGATCTTCTTCGCGAGAAGAGGAGTTGAGATCAGATCAGGTTTGTTCCTACCATGGGAAGAGGAGGGTGAGAAAGTAGGGTCAGCTGGGACAGTAGGCTGATACGTGACCTCCGGGAGGCTGGGAGCATTGCCCTGTTTGCAGCCAGAGCAACCAGAGGGCTAGGAGAAGGGGACGCTGCCAGTGAACCATGCTTTCCAGGGAAGCCAGGGCTTCACGGGTCTCAGCTTCACTCTCAATAGCTGCCCAAGCAGTTCTCCGGAGCTGTGCCCTGGGAAAAAAGCTGCAAAACCTTGGCTCTTCTGCTGCATCTGGGATTTGGCTTCCCTAGACAACAGCCACTTTGCCTGTGCTTAATGCTGCCTTGCTGACCCCATATGCAGCCTATCCCAATTGCCCTCTTCTGCCCAGTTCCTTGGAGGTCCTATATTTTCTCTGTGCTGAAGGGGAGAATCATTATCTCCATATCCTCACCCTTTGATTCATGCACTGAAATTCTCAAGGTAATTATACTTACTTGCCTGAGTATACCACATTGTAAATGGACATGAGAGAGCTCTTGGTAGTTCAAGTAGCCTGGAAAAATGAGCAAAACAATAACCTGGGAACATCCAGTTTTCCTCACTCTCCCACCCCAACAGACACCTTCCAATAATGCTGTGATGTCAGATTTCATTATTATTGTGTTACTTCTAGTCATTTCCTTCCTTTCTTCCTCATCCTCCCTTCGCTGTCTGTGTTCAGAACCAGGTGTGCCCAAAATCACAATGCCATCTCTGCTCCCAGTAAATGGAAACATAATTTAAATTAGTTTGCAATCCATGAATACGTTTCTGTGGCTGAAAGAGATGAGATGGTGTCGAGAGTATTGCTGGTGACTATTAGGTTCTTTATCTACTAATTTTAACGCAAGTTTTAGTTTTTGTTACAGAACAGAACTCTACACAGTTTGACACATCATGAAAGCTTAAGCAGATTTTGGTGAATGCATGTTATAGGTCTTTATCTATCCACAAAGCATAATTTATCCTGTCTTCTGGGGGTCTCTAGCCCTTCAGCTCAAGTTATAGCTTCTCATTCTATTTGTCGTAGAGGTATTTCATTCAATCTTGGCCTGTCAGTCAAAATGGTATCCGTTAAACATCCTCAATATATACAGAAAGATGACTGGAGGGAGACTGCAATGTTTCTGTCTCTGAGCGTCATCTTAAAATTGTTATTTCTAAATTTGGAGAAGTTCCTAGTTCTTGGCGTAGTTTGAGCATGCTGAAAAGTGTGCGTGCGTGTGCAGGCGTGTGTGTTTCTTGGAGCTTTTCCCATTTATTACTTTTGTTGTCCTTCTAGGCCTGCTTTCCACCTGCTTCCAGAGATGAAAGAGTCTAAAGGGATGTGCTTTAGAAGGAAGGGATAAAAGGAAGGGAAAAATAGAGTAACCATCACTGACCGGCAAGCAGTCACGAAGATCCTTTATATGAGGGCAAGAAGGAACAACAGCTTCAGAAACAGACCCAGAAGGACACAGAATAAGAGAAAGATTTCTTTCTTTGTCTGAAACTACTGCAAATTTCTCTCAAATTTTTGAATTGTTTGAGATGAGGGTATGGGAGCATGTAAAAAAAACCCTGAAAGAAGGACATTTTTGACACTTTTGTTTTTTTTGAACTGTCACTGTAAAGATACCATTTTCTAAGAAAATACATTACTTTTTCTACTTGAAAGTCCCTAAATGTACAAGGCAGGATGCAGCCAAAATGTGTATGCCGGAGGAAATAGACGAAGAAGGAAATACTCACCAGTGCTTGTGCTCTTTGCTGTACAACCTGCAGCACACAGAAAGCTGAATATTGTCAGTGAAGAAAAGATGAGAGAATAGCAGCATCCACTAGTCCCTCTGGTACATCTCCCTTCACTGAACTTGGAAAAATGATGGGATCATAAGATAATACTTTCAAAATATAAGTGTTCTTTTTTAATTCAAAAACAGATATATACCATCAAATGGTCTAGTTGCTCTGTTCAAGATCTGCTTCACTCACTAGAAACTGTTCCCTAATCCAGGGTCTGTTTCTAATCATCTCTCCTGGGCTAAGACTAGGTCTCTTCTAAATGCACAAACTGGACTCAAAGTTGGATTTGTCCATTAAAAGCAGTATGTAGATAGCAAGTAAAATGCTGTGTGCTGATAGCCAGCCATGATGCAGTAGGGTCCAGCTGCCCAGTGGTCCAGATCCGGGGAATCTTGTTCCCTTTTTCGCATCATGCATTCTCCTAATACGCACATTTCAGCCAGTTAATTAATTTGTCTACTCACAAAGCACGCATGGAAAATTCCATCACCAGCCCAGCCATATATTCACTGGATATCCTATACCTTTAAATGCCATTTTGAAACATCTTCTGGTGTGCCTGCCCTCTATACAATCCCACAGATGTTCCACGTGGGCCTTTGTCAGTCTTAGAAGGGCTGTGCACATCATGCCTATTAGACTATTATCTCCTGCTTATCAGCCTCATTACAACAGTTGCAGGGCTACTATAATTAGACGTCATATTTTTCAGACCTCCGTTAACAGTGTTTTAGTCTACCAGATGAAGAGTTCATTCATGCCAGAATGTTTTGCTTCGTTATCAGTTTCTTCCTTTCTTTTTTTTTTTCATTTTTAATTTGCCCAGTGAACCAAAATATCAATTACTTGCAGAGCTCTGATTTAGAGGAGAAAATAAGGAATACATTTGTAACAGTGAATTATTAACTATTAAATCTGCTTAACTAATGCTGTGATGGATTGTCCATCCCTGGAACTCTTATATCAAGAGGATTTTTTTTCTTCTGTGTGAAAAATATGCTTAAATATTAGCATGGCGATTAGACTTGAAGTAAAAGTTAAAACTGAAAAATCCTATTTTTCCTGTCTTGGCAGTCAGAAAGTCAGATTAAGCGACCACAACACTCGCTTACAATCAGATGTTCTGAGATGAAGTTTACATCGTTTATGAGGGTGTCACATCTTGAGGGAGGGTGCCCATAAGCCCTCAGTACCATCTGGCTGTGGCCACTACTCCCCAGTGCTCCGGTAATTCTTTCAGCTGTTTTCACAGTGTTTATTTGAAAACAGGATTGGTAGAACTCAGCAGCATTTCCCCCAAAGTGCAACGGGAGACTTGCGTTGCCGAGAGCAAGTCTCGTCCGACGGTAAGTTTCTGCGGGGTTCCTCTATTCTTACTTTGTACAGCTTCTTCCTGAACTTCAAGTCCTAACGAGACCTAAAGCATGTGGAATTAGCTGCTGTTTCTGACTTTTGTGATATGTCTCTCTTTTCATTCACGGCATCTGAGCTGGCAGGTCTTCAAATTCTTAAGTTAGAAGCAGTTGTTTGGCAAGAAGGTCTCCTGTAAGGCTTCAGGAGCTCCAGATCTTTCGTAACTACCGTAGATTCCCTCTTGGACAAAATCAAATCTCCTAGAGATGGATTTAATTGCTCCAAGGAGACGTTTGTAGACTTTTGTGTGCATCCTCTCCATAAGACTTAGTTGCCCTGGGCTCCCACTGTGGATTTATGGAGGAGAACTGGAGGCTCTTATGTCTTAAAGTAGATGTCTGAAGTAAGAAAGACCAAACAGGCACTTTTGGGATATAACTCTTTCTTGAACTACAAAGGAAATTGAAGGTAACTAGCCCAGGTGGAGACCTATACCTTGCAGATCTCTGTGTGTTAACATACAGATACAGATTTCATCTCTCTTCATTGTCTATCTGTAGAATTATGGATTTTTTTTTCCTAAATGGATTACTAAAATCTTTCAAAAGCCTAGAAGATCAAGCTGATCAAGCTGAATTTATTTATTAATGTATTTATTAATCAAGGATTAATCAGGCTCCGTCCCAAGGCTGGTTCTACGTCTGCAGAAGGCAACAGGAGATTCCCACTCAGAAAAAGCTCAAGTTCCACAGCTTCTGGTTTCTCTTTTATATAGACCTCATGGGAGTTAACTGACCAAGCATGAATCTGCCTTCAGATACAGCAGAATAAGCCATGCTGGGGAGGGCTCTCATGTCTATCCCACCTGTGTTTGGGGATTTACAGTTTGCAGCACAGCAGTCTCCAGTCTTCATCGCAAAGACGGACCACTTGAAAATTCAGCCAGGAAGCTTCCTTGAAAGAGTGAATCTTTTAAAAATCTCTCTCTCTCTCTCTCTTCTTTTCTTCTTTTTGATGGAATATGGAGCAATGAGGGATTAAGGATTGATGAAAGTATTTATTTTCATTGATTCTTTTTCCCTTCCTTTCTGAAAATATGATGGGATAAGGGGACCCAGTACAGAGGTTGTGTATTATCTATCATACACAGTATAGAGACTAAAGAGGCTCTCTCTAAGGTCAGTGCCTCAAGATACTGCCAACAACTTGTGCAATAAGTGCTACTAATATCAGATCTTTAAAAACCAGGGAGAGTTGAGCCTGCGTTTTAGCCCCAGGATTGCTTAAAATTTAATCCCAAGCTTAGTTAAAACTTGATTTCAAATTACCTTGCAAGAGTCAGCTCTCTCTGGAATTTCCATTTGGCAAGAGCCAAGTTCTCGGTCTGTAAGAAAACTTTTCAAATTCCATTAAGAAAATTTCCCATGTCTCTTCTTCCACTATAATTTCACTTGCCTCTGAAATATTAGAATTCACTCACTGCTTGAGGCAAGATAAAGGAATGAATGGAGCAGTGATCTAACTGAGTCTAATAAATCCTATATTCTTCCATAAAATATCATGCTTTTAGTCCTTTATTGGGTTTATAGCCATGCAATGCTTTTGAGGTTGAAGAGCACACTGAAAGTCCAAGAGGTATGTATTCAGAACAGAAATGTCATGCTTGCCACAATACAACTTAGCAACTTTCACTTACACATCCCAATCACTGACCTTGTTTTCAGTTTCAAGTGTACAATCACGACAAGGAATTCCAGCGAATCACATAACAAAAAAAAATTGCATTGTTTTCTCTGTGATTCAGCCCCCACTCTACTTTTTTCTTTCTTTCTTTTTTTTTGTTTTGCCATCGTAGTGGGTTGAGAAGGAGATTAAATGATATTCTCCCTAGAGGAGGGTTTTAATTACATACTTCTTCCACAGCAGTTTGCAACAGCAAGTTTCACAACTGTTTGGTGAGTTTATCCTCATCGAACCTGCAGGAGCCCTAGGTCTGAAATCTGCACTCACCTGCATTGTTGTTGGAACGATTTATGGAGAAACAACAGGAGCATCACAGTTCGTGGGAGTTAGTCCAGTGGGAAATTCACCCCAGCAGCTGAGATAACCAGCCCAGGCACTGTGTCTCACTTGAGCCCAGAGAGGATAACTACAACACTGTGATGACACTGAGCTATGACCATCCAGTTCTTTCCCAAATCGTTGCGAGTCCTCTCTGAGTTAGGTCACCACTACCAGCCAGGGGAACATTCACATTACTTTTATGACTTGTATTTCTCTGCCTTGTCATATTGTATTTGATGGACATTAGCAGCATTTGCACCTCTGCCAGAGCAGACTGGCCAAAGTTATGGAGACGAGTGACCTGGCAGATCCAGCTAGATCGATCTGAGGAGCTGCTGCCCCTGAGCATTTTCCAGCCTCCCTGCTGAACTGCAATGAAATAGTGCGTGAGTATTCCCCATCCAACGCAGGGCAAAGCCGGCCACCTCCATCCAAAACGCTGCTACCTGGCAGGCTGCTGACAGATGTTAAATCAGCAAATGTAACAACCCCAAAAGCACACAAACGTCTAGTAGCAAATTTACGTCTCTGCAAGAGAAGCTGGCATACGTATTGCACCCCTCTATTCCTCTCCACTGGGATGAAACTCAAAAGCAAATACACCTCCCTGCTGCTAGGAAGCAAAGTGTCGCAGGTCAACCCAGTTGCTCCCCCGGAGCACCTCAGTCCAACGCCTCTGTTAGCAGCAACTGTGGGTTGCATTTTGGTGTAGGTGGTGCAGTCTATACTAAGAGCCTGAAGAAGTAGCTAATCCTCTAAATGCAGTGTTTTGTTTGAGTACTTGTAGAATAAAATGATATTTTCATACTTCAGCAAAATAGAAGTAAATCTCAGCTACCAATAGGTGATACTGCCAGGTGAAGGCACGTTTAAGTGATAGTCACAGACCTTGTGTCCAGGGCAAAGCCAGCTCCGGTTCTCCATGCCTTTTACTGGAGGTTCAGTACAGGATCAGTGAGGCCAGGTCACTTCTGTGGCCAACCCTTGCCACGGCCATAGTGAATTTTTGTGGTTGCGGAAGGTCTTATGCTACCTCGAAAACAGCACAAGCACTCAGACCTACTGCAGGGCACAGCGTCAGAGCAACTAACCCTCTTAACTCAGTGCTTGGCACAGAGACATCCCAAGTGCCTCAGCAGAATCCACTTGGGCTGGCCATGTTTATTAGTTCCTGGTCAGCTGCAGCCATGTCTCATCCAAAATTCAGTTTTGTCAGAGGTGCTTTGCAAAATTAGTTCACGTTTATTGCTCTCAAACTCTGCTGTTCTTCTTAAGAGCCTTTTCTCTTTCCAGTCACTGAAGGAAGCTTCAGTGTTTGCTTGCTACCGTCATGCCAAAGTACATAATTTTCACAAAGCCAGATTTTACATAGAGCAGGAAAAATGCCTCACTCCGCTGCACCACCTTGCTTTTTAATTTTCGGTAGATGTTAAATAACAGTCATGAGTTCTTTGGAACCTGAGCTGCCAAAAATAGTGTGTTTATATACTGGCAAGCGGAAAGATGAAGTTAATGAACCTGAAGAGAAGTTTTGATCCATCACACTAATAACAGCAGCATCATTCTTCAGATTTGTCAAATGCTTCCGTTACTGTAACATCTCACAGTAATTAGTGCATTCAACTCAACTGCCTTAGGGAAAATAGCCTCCATTTTATCTATGAATATTTAAGGGATTAGGAGGTTAAAGGGCTTATCAAAAGCCGCACAGGGCGTTTGTGCTGTAGCCGGGAGCTAAATCCAGAATTGTCAGCTTAGTGCTTTAAGCACGTGATAAAGCAGCGTCTGCCTCCTGCCCTAACATACGAAAAAATATAATCTGAAAATATCAAGATACTGTGCTGTTGTCTGCTCTAGGCCATAACTTGGGTATTAAGAAGAAGACTGCACTGGAAGTGTTTCTCCTTGGGAAACTGAATATGCTTTAGTGCCCAAAAAGTGCTGAGAGACAAGGGAATAAATTGGTATACCAAATATGTTGCTTGTATATTTTTTCTATAACCTTTTTCAGGCCACAATATGAGAAACATTGACGGTGTTGACATTTGAAGACATATTCAGTAATATTCAGCTCTAGGACAAGTCATAGCTATTTAAATTTCTGTATGTCATTACTCACGTGTGTGTCAGGTATCTAAGCTCCAGTTATAATACAGGTTATACAGATCTCATCAATATAGTCAGGGGATCCTGAACGGTATTTAGTTTACCCTAAAATAGACACCACAGGTCAGATCCAGTTGCTTAATCGTGACTGCACAATTTGCAGTGGCAAATATCTGGCCATTTTTAATTTCCTAATTAAAGTTGATTATCTAATGGCCACCTTCAGAGCAAATCTGTAATGAAGCTTGAATACATACAGCTGGATCAACCATAAGAAACCTAAGATCATGCTGCCATCAGGGCATATGGATTGTCTCTACTGTCCTTCACACTTTCAAACTGATCAGAAAACAGGAGACATGACTTCTGACGAGTTCCTGCTTCTCCCTACTCATGGGTCTTTGGAACGGCATCAAAACATTTGTCTGGAGTTGCCTGTTTTGCTGAAATTTCAGTGGTAACCAGGTATGTTCACTGCTTTCCCATAAGTCAAGATGTTGACTGACACACCAGCACATGCACAGCATGGCCACATCGATGCTCCCACAACACTTCTCAGCTGCTGCTGTCCCTACCCTCGTCTTCCCTGGTCTTTTCCACTGGCTAGATGCCACTGGAGATGGCAGAGCCATGCGTTTTGCTGTGGAGAAGACTGACTGTAAGGTGGGTACCTGGAAACTTTACAAAAACAGCTTTGTAAAAATACCTGTTTTAGAGGGCAGAGCAGATTCATTTTTCATGTTTTTTTTTTTTTAACAATAGCCTTTCTGCTGTTCAGAAATTTTAGTTGCTGCCTAAGTTCTGCTCATAAGGAGTAAAATGCTTGCTTATTTTCACTGCAAGGCTTTATTCTCCCAAAATATATTTTAGCAATGATCATACACAACTTCTTCTGGTTCTCCATCCTGACAGGATAAACTTAAAGGAGTAGGACTGAAGCCAAAGACAGCTCCATTTCCCTTTCAACATCATTTGGAATAATAAACGATAGTGAGTGACATTTCCAGCTTGCCTTACAGCCTTTTGACCACATAATAAGGGAGTGTACTTAGCCTCTGCCACACAGGTGTCGAATCCAGCTGTTCAGACAAGTGATTGCTTCAAAAGACCTTTGCCTGAAGCATCAGTACAAAGCCTGTTCCCATGTAGATACTTGTCTGAGCACAAGGAAGAGATCTGGGCATGGAGATCATTAGTTTCACTCTGCGTTAAACCACCGGATGCATGAATGCAGGGCTAGAAAGAAAGAAGGAAGCCAAACCACTGAGTCCCAAAAGACTTTATACTTTGTATATTTTTTTTCACTGTGGAGACTTTTGCTCGAGGCACTATATAGAACGGGGGGTTGCTGGAAAGGACATTGGATATAACGCCTCTCCCTGGCTTTGCCTACCAGCATCCCCAAGGTTTACTGAGGTGCAGATGGCAAACTTCTCTGTTTCCCAATGAAGCCTCCTAGAGGAGTAAAACAATGCAATTGCTAACTACAGCTGCAACTGATTAACTCAGGACACATAAAAGTGAATTTGATGTCAGTCTACTTCTTTCGACTCACGATATTGAATGTAATTGTCCTGACACTGACGTTTTGACTCCAGACTTTTCAGCTATGCAACTAGTGGCATCAAGCTGAACTCTCAAAGTCTGGAAAAAAACGTGACCTCTCAAATGCACTCCTATAGATCTGAGTGCATCCGAGTCCTACCAGAAGAAGTCCTTGCTAAACAAGGGACCTTGCAGGGACAAAGGGACTTAGCTTAGCTGAAATTTTCCAGGAAAGAAAATCAACAGCCCTTGAGCCAGGGGCCAAGCAGAGTCAACCATTTATAGCTAAACATCAGCCGAATAGCTGCCCTTTCCTGCTAAAGGATTGTTTGGAAGGGCGCATGCTTTTGCTCATATCCTGGCTGTTTGGCATCTATTTTTGTAAATCTGCATTATAAGGTAGTTTTGATTCGCTGCGGAGAGGTAGACATCTCCTTCATTTGCTGAGCAAGGGCTGATTTCTTTACAGACTTAAGTCAAAAATGGCTGGCATCTCTCTGTGCCTCAGTGGGATTCCTGAAGCGCCTAGGTGATTCACGTGGATCATACAGCACAAGGACACTGGCTCCCATCCCAGAGGTGCTTGACAGAATCAATAGCAAAATGTCCTTAGCCTGATGTAAAAAGGGCTCCTCTGAACAGAGCTAAAACACATACCCACTTACCGAAATAATAACAATCCCTACCCAGTACGTAGCCCTTGACTGTCGCCCAGACGGTGTGTGGGAGATCCCAAATAAGTAGGGCTAGAGGGATGATTTCATCTCTGAATGTAGCTTTGGTGACATGGACATGAAGTATGAGGTGCACAAAGCTTGAAATTTCGCAGTATTAGATCAAAAACCCTGCTTCCATAAAGTATAAAGCGCTCATCCAATAGGCGCTCCTTTGGTAGCTCAGAAAGCTGAGTTTTAGGGTTTGCATTTGGGTTATATTTTGGCAAACAGAAGACATCATCTCTCTGGGTCACTCTAACTTCATCCTATGTCAGATACTCTCTATCCTTCCCAAGTCAGCACAGTTTCCGTACTATCATAGATTGAGCTAGAATTAACAATTATGGCCCAATATGTCGTTACTGAGTCCAGTTCCGCCGTCAAGGGCTTTAAACAAGATGCTGAAAAAAAATGGAGAGTGGACAGAAAGAGCTACAAAAATGATTTGAGGGCTGGAAAAATGCTATTTTGTGAAAAAAAAAAAAGGTCAAATAACTCAATCTGTTTAGCTTAGTAAAAAGAACATTCATTAGAGTGCATAAATACCTTCGTGGGGAGAAAATACTATGCAATAAAAGGCTGTTTAATCTGGCAGAGAAAGGGGGAACCAGAACGGATGACTTGAAGCTTAATTCAGATAAATTCAAATTAGAAATGACGTATAGGCATTTAACAGAGCAGGGAGGGGAAATTGCCGCTGAATCTAATAGCCAAGAGAAAGGGCTTTGTCTCTCCATGTCTTTGCTTTGAGGAAGACGTGAGACCAAAGCATTGAGCTCAGCTCAGAAGAGGCTGGGTGGAAGGCGAAGCTGAATAAAGTGCAGGAGGTCAGTGTAGGAACTGAACTAGAACTGACCTGGGAATTTCTCAGAAAAAGTAGGTAATGATAAAAACTCCCTCTATGAGAGCTAAGAATTACTTTTCTTTCCCTTTATTTTATTTTTATTTTTATTTTTATTTTTATTTTTATTTTTATTTTTTGGACTGTGATAGTACCCAGACATTTTTTTGGAGAAACATAAGGAATAAAACAAAACAAGGCATTGCAACGGTCTGTATCTCAGCAATTTCAATGACCTACTTTCATCGTCAGGCCACGGTATATATGCATTGTGCACTCGCTAATTACTGTGCGCCTTTCTGATTCCCCTGCATCTAACAGAACTAATAAAATTGAAAAAGATATAGAAAAAATGTGATGGGGATTATCACAGAAATGGGATAATCTGCTGGTAAAGAATGACTGAATAAATTAGTTTTTGTCATCCCAGACGATGGGGCTGTTAGGGATTGACAGAGGTCTGCAAAGTCTTGAGCGGTCCCAAAAAGGGAACAACTGTTTATTCTTTGTCTCTTTATCTAAGAGATGGTGGGAGTACTGAAATGAAAAGAGAAGGTGGCTGGTTCAAAATGAGCAAAAGGAAACATTTTGCGTAGCACAGCACAAAAAGTCAAAAACTGGACAAAATAATGGAAAAAAATAAATCTGCTGGTGACTAGTAAATGCAGTAGCACCACCTCCAACCCCAGAGAGCTCTAGCAGGGAGGCTAGCACGTTCCTTTGTGCCTCTCGCCGTCATTATGCTCTACCTTGGCATCTGCTACCAAACCCCCTTTTCAGGACATCCACATCCTGTTTTTCAGGAGGATGTGAAATCTCTCTGCCTGCTTTTCATGGCTAGTGACAGCAGTGTGGATGTGCTTGAGATCATCATAGGACATGAGATGCTAGTTTAGAGGGGTTTTTATTATTATTATTATTATTATTTTTCCAGTAAGGCTGTTTTTATGCTCCTATTCACTACCAAGAATGATTATGGAGATGGTTGAGCACCGGAAAGGTATACATTTAGCTGATTCTTTCCTAAAGCAATGGTTTCATTTTGTATTAATGTGAACATAACGTCATTATGGTGACACCAGAGCAATACCGAGTGAATTCATGAGTGATCATACATGTCAGAAAAGGCAGAGAGAACCTCTCCGAAGCTGCTTGAGTTGTTTTATGCTTAGACTACAAGGCATTACAAAAAATATTTATCTTGCTAATTATTCAGGAAAAAAAAAAATTTCCTCCATAAGCAAATGAAAGGCATAAAGAACTGAAAGGGAAGATAAAACGTAAGTATCCATTTATAAAATACAGGCTTATTCCCATAAACAGAAGTGAATCAAAATGTAAAACCCTTTCGATAAAGCGCTTCAAAATCTCAAGGCATCATCCCCCTTAATTACAATCACATCCCTTTGTCTTGTCAACCAACAATTATGATCTGTCTACTAAGCTTTTAGATTATAGGCTACCTCGCATTGTTAGAGAGCGACAGGCTGTATACCATTTTGAAAATGAGCCTATAAATAAGGGCTCTTATTATTTTTAAAAACAAAAGCGTGTATTGCAACATTGTAATTCTGTATTTTTTTAAATTAAACTGAACCACAGCTAAAGGCCCTTAGGAATTAACATATACTACTACCCTCAGACATTTCCAAACCACAGCTCATACACCACTGCTAATGCATTTTGCTTCCTATTATCAATGACTAACTAAAGAGCTGTTTGTGTCATTCATATCCACATAGAGTGTATTATAGATGGATTATTATACAGTTATGTAAGTCATCAATGTCACTTAAACTTATATACTATTGGTCTTACTCATTTCATTTGAATTGACCAGCTTCCCATTAAAAAGCCATTTGTAATGGAAAGTGGAACCCCAGGTCTAAAAAAATGCATTAGTGAAAGCTCCTGGTGTGCTATGTGTTCCTGTGTAATGTTTAGGGGCAGCAACTCCACCATAATCTATTATTTGGGTAATTCTGGCCTAAAAACAGAAAGAGCCCCTGTGACTACGCAGAATGACCGTTCCCCATTTAATGCTATGCTGAGGTCGACTTTTGGGTACGTTATATGACAGGGCAGGCAAGCATCATGAGAGGGAAGGGAAGAGGACACACTTTGACTCCAGGAATGAAATGTGAGGATCTTCTTGAGAGGGTCTCCAGAGCATGCAGACCCTCAGAGGGGTCCATCCCCTCTTTCTCAGCAGCACAGCGCTACTCTGCCATCTCTCCTGCCCTGATCCAATGGGCCTCTGCAACTCACAGCCAGATAAAAAAATCAGTTATCATCTGGCATGAAGATTAACAGAATGAGAGCCCAGGTGCTTGGTTACTGGGGCATCAGGTTCAGCTCCACAAGGAAGGAGTCAATTGGCTAAATGTCATGTCCGCTGCAGATTTTACCAGGAGCAGAGAAAAGGAAGAACATGAGAAAACACTGTGCCTTGTCCATAACCCATGGTGTCTCTAGAATTAGCCTTAGCACGGGATTTCTTGACAGAGCAGTGCTGAAGACTTCTTCCAAGGGGAGGTCATGGAAGGGGAAAGTTGGCATGATCTTGTAGGCTGGATCATTAGAAGGACTATCAGGTAAAAAAGTCCAGTGTTGCAAATCAGAAGGGCAAGGTGAAGCTTGTGGATTTGATATAGCTCCAAAATAGCTGTGGAAATTTTCCAGATGCTTCCAGATAGACAGGTTCTCTAGCTGAGTCTAGATAACTCTTTTTCAGAGTGTTCTGCTAGCCCTTGAAAACATAAAACATCTTCCTGCCATGACTTGGCGCATGAATCTGTGGGATGAATCTAGCCCACTTTTCTCTCTAGAAAGTCAACAGAAGAAGGTCAAAGTAATTAGATGTCTACCTGTTTTACCTCTGTAAAATGCCTTACAGCGGTGGAGTCAGATGTCAGTTCTTACTCTTGAGGTCCAAGAGGATGACATACCCATGCCTCTGGTGGCTGTCAGTAGATAATGTTGGGACTCTTCTGGTGCATTGCTGTTTGTCAGAAAATATCTTTTTGTCATGCTCCAGACTTTCCATGGGAACCGGCTGATTCACGGAGAATTGTTTGTCATCATTCCTCACTGCAGGAGCCGCTCGACAGGGTGGTTGTGAGACAGATGAGTAGCTCTAAAGGCCCCTCGTCTAAGTCATGACCGAGGTGGTGATCGTCCTACAGAAACGTTCTCATTTCTGCAAACTCTCTATGAGACGCCGACCTTTGCTTCTTTCCTTTATTACACATGCAGAGGAAAGCCATATACTGATGCCCTTGTGGGCAATTCTGAATTAAGTCACCTGTAAAGAATGTGCATTTTCTTTTCCACAACTTGCCAGTTATCACTTGGTTTATGGCTTGAAGCCTGTAGAGTTATTTCCTTTCTAAACAGAGGGTTTTAATTAACCTCACTTACTTGTGACACTGTATTAAAGGATCCTGAAGGCTCTTTGCACCCTGCTGCAATACGTATCTAAATTGGAAGAACTATATTGTGAATTGAGGCAATCCAGCTAAATGACATCATTTATCAGAACACATCTAGATACAAATACAAAATGTTCTGGGTCCCTGCTGGGAATTTCATCTTTGGGCCTGGTACCTCAGTACTGTATCTACCTTCTGCCCACCTATTAAGAGATTTCTGCTGAATCCTTAAGCCAGGCTGATTTCCAAGCAGAGAGGAAGCTGTGGCAAGAACTTTCCTCAGTAATGAGACCTACAGGGAGAGGTTTTTTGTGCTGTTTAAACACAGGTTGCCCATAACCACTAACCATCAAATTAAGTGGCACCTGTGTTGGAGTCAGCACAAAAAAAAAAAAAAAAAAAAAAAAAAACAGTTTCATACCCTCTGTCCATTGCTTTTATGTTCCAGTTCTCTCAGGGGCCAGAAATTTCCACCCACCTCCACCCCACCCCCAGTATTGCTGGGAGAGAAGAGAAAGATAAGCCTTAAATCTACCCCTTGCATTCTCATTTTGATCTGCAAGGTACAGAACAAATGTACAGAGAGGCACCAAAAAAGCAAATGTTTGTGTGCACCCAGAGGGCTGACTCCACGTTTTCCAACGTCTTCCAGTGAAATATGTTTCTCTGCTGGGCTGTTGCGTCTCCTGCTGCCGTCCTGAACTGCAGCTTAGGAGCATGAGGTTGGAAGGGACAGCCCGGGTCATGATTTCCGGTCTCCTGGGGTCTCTGCTGTCCTGTCCTACAAGATGTTATTTTTTTTTAAACTCATCAAGTTTCACTTTTCAAGTATTCAGCAGTTTGCTTCCACTGGGAGTTTGCTCCAGCATTTTTCTCCTCTCGGGAAAAGGAATCACCCTTTAATTTCCAGTCAAAATTTGTTCTTGGCCTATTTCTACCTTTTCCTTTGTCTGCTAACATTGACTTTTCAATTACATAGCTCTCCTCCCTCCCCTATCTTTAATGATTTATGTTTCTATATGTGATAACCACAAGCTTCTCTTTACTGTGATAAGCAAGGCCAGATCTTCTTCTCTTCTCTGAGAGCTGAGCTCTTCATCCCCTGAAAGTCCTTGAAGTCCATTTTGCACCTTCTTAAGTTTGTATTAATTTTTATCGGTCTTACATGATCAGTACACACAAGATTTATTGCTAAAGCTTCACCAGGGCCCTGCAGCTCTGCTCTGACTCTTCTTGCCACCAAAGAAACCCCTCCTAATACCTCCCCACCTTTCCTGGCTCAGTGTGATGGGATCCTGGATTCAGTTTGAATCACCGTCGTTATATGGCTCGCCTATAAAATTTGACTGATCTAGGGCTGAATTCAGGCCTTTCTGGCAACAGCGCTTAGGAGTAAGTAAATCATCCTTCTGATACTAGCCTTTCTCTAGCTTTCAACAACCTAATCAAAGACAAATTCCTCCTTGGCGAATTCAAGCAAAATCACAGCCAGAAACAAGGAAGGGACCAAGATTTAAGAAAGCAGTGACGGACCAGACCCACAGAAGTAATTGAATTGGAATAAGCCAATATGAGTTTGGCACCTAAATAACTTTGTGGCTTTAGATGTAGATTATTATGGGTTATAATATAAGATTGTCCAAAAAACATGCCCACTTTGCAGAAAAAAGGCTCTTTCTAAAGTTTATCAAGCTGAGCATTGCAGCAATAAAGGCACTCCAAATCATTGGCCATTTCTTTGGAAATACTAGACCTGTTTGGGATGGCCATGCTGATGTCATATTCAATGGGGAACTCTGGAAATAGAGACTGGAATCTAATGCATTTAATTAAAGTGAGATAGATGTTTAAATGGGGCAGAGGAGAAAAAGTTACTTCAAAGTGTGCATCATGTTGATACAAAAAAATTAACAGCAACTTATGGAGTCCTTTCAAATCTACTAAGAACCCAGATGTTTTGAGATCCCTTTGAATCTGGGGGCCAGATGTAGTGCATTAAAAGTCTGGCTTGGCAATGCCACATTGTAGAAGATTTCCTGACACTGGCACAGTCTTTTTAACAGTTAAAGAGCAGTAATCATTGTCACCACTTTCAGTGGTGAGGTGCTCCCTGCTCTCTCCCTACTTGACATCCGCAGATAGACTACTTCCTCCACGCTTTATTGTTTTACATATTCACAAAAAAATTAGGCTCCATCTGCAGCTTGTGAGGCTGGGAAAGGCAAACAATTCCCCCCAGATTGAGAGCAATAATAGGTTGTTCGCCATGCAAATTGGGCAAAGCAAATGCTAAGTAATTGGCTAAAAATGAGGCTCTGATGATCTCTCTTCCAAACTGTCATTTAAGACAAACAAGTGTATTTGCATGTGAGCAATACTGCCAGTGTACAGCTGGAGGAGCCTTAATAGTTGGGCTATCACGTATTGATTCAGGCTAGACTCTGCCAGGCAGATGTAGGGTGCCTGGCTTGTTTGCAATCACATTGAATTTGCTCCACACTTGGAGGAGAACTGGGGAACGGCGTGATGACACAGCCCCCCAGGCAGCCCTTGGGAACCAGAAAGGTTTTATGCTTACAGATGAGACCTCAGTCAGGCACAGCGATGGCTATCCTCGGCCAGATGAAAGTGGCGTCCGGTGATATTTCCTATCTAGGATGACAGTCAGAGCACACTTAGGAAGGTTATAGAGTGATATTTCCCTTGCTATTCCCTCACAGAGACATAGGGACTTTCTCTGGTGTTTTGAGGAACCCATACTCCAGGCAGGCTGATCAAAAGCATGTGCTGAGTGCAAGCTACGCAGCTCTGCTAAGTAGTAAAGCTCGCATTTTATGTCTTTCTTAAAATGTTTGTACAGTTTTGGGATTAGGTACTGTTTTCAGAGCCCAGGCAAAGTGACCTTACATCTGCCCCCAATGTACCTTGTAGAAACACCCAGAGGATAGTTGAATCATCTTTCCAGTGTGCTGGTGGCTGGTTGATCGCAAACAGGGATGCAAAAGGCTATCATTTTAAAGCACTTTGGGGAGACATAGGCACGGCTGCTTCCAAAAGCAAAGGCAAAGTCTCAGATAGGGTAAGCGGCTGGCCTTCACCAGAAGACCTTGCAACCTCCTGGCCTCGAAAAACGCGGCTGAGTGACTGACAGAGGCAGGGGCCAAACAAACCTAACATTCCCAACAGCTAAAGCAACTGCTCTCCATTGCATCCCACACCTTCCTAGTTTCTTCTAATGAAGGCAGGCCCCAAAAGAGAGCCATTTAAGGGCAAAGTCTGGAGACAAACAAATGGATATCAAATAGATGAGAACAAAGTTCACTCAGAAACGTGTCTCCTGATAGCCTGCAGGGACAGTACTGTGAACACAGCAGGGTGTTTATGATGCCTTGGCTAACCAGGATGACCCTGATCTTAATTGGATCTAGGCTAACTAGCACTCCGGCAGCTCCTTTGAGACGACAGTATAACATCTTGGGAACATGCACTGAATACGTTGCTTTGTTATCAGCAGGCAGCTTTTCAGCTGCAATCCACAAATCCTCATCAGAGGAGGAGGAGTTGCAGCTTGGACCAGTTCAGTCAGTTCAGTTATGAAACACCCGCCCGTGTCCTTGGGACAGGGAGCAATCGTAGAAGCCCAGCGCCGCAGACAGGGTGACTAGATGTTGTAAAGTAAAGGATTTGTTTTTCAAAGATGCATAATTTTGATGCCTTCATTCTGCTCTAGGTTGCCTAGGAAGATTGTTTAAGCAGAACGAAAGCTTTCAGTTAATGCATGAGTGGTATTGCTGTTAGTGACCCAAGTTCAAATACTAGTCAAATCAGATGTAAAACTCTGCATGATCTCATCCAGAAAGACAGAGTATCTTTGATTTACGAGGCACAACCAGTGCTAAACTATCCAGGAAAACTTCACTGCAGAGAAGTGCAAAGGCAAGAGGTTTCCCTTAGTTCCAGGACTGCAAAGCAGAGGGTGTTTCAAGTTGAGAATGAGGGTTAAAGCAGCAGCAGAGAGTGGATTCAGTGTTTAGTTTTGACACCCATCAAAAAAAAAGCTTGCAGACATGCGTTGTACGACAGGATGCAGGTGGCATAGGATCAGTACCAGCGAACGCAAGCTTGCCTTGCAGACTTCCCTCTCTGGTTCTCCATTCTGCTAATCCATAGCTTATGCCAGCCTCTTTCCTTCTTTTTTCCACATCCTTCCGATACTTGTCTGCCACCTGGCCCTTCTCAGCCCCTTCTCTCTGTGCTGTTTACTGACACCGCTAACCTTTCCTAGCAGCCCAAGAATCCAGGGGCTTAACAAGATACGAAGTTAGAAGTAGAGTTAGATATCAGCATAGAGCTAGATCTTGGAAATACAGTCATGATATGACTTATACAAAGTCACACACATTAACAAGATAAACCATAATTTGGAGTAGATAAACAGATGAATAAGCAAATAAATAAAGCATATGTGTGTATGCACATATGTGAGCGCACATATGCACACACAAGCATCCAAGACATAAATTAGAAGCATTCTCAGAAATAAATATGGAAGACAGGGAACTAAAGCAAGGAAGAACAAATGCAAGGAGCAGTGATGCAGTACTGCAGTGTTCCCTGGTGACTATGACGACATTTTCTAGTCTCTGCTGTAGTTTACTAATCAACTGATAGAAAAGTAACCGATGAAGTAAATGCACTGCTCACTTTGGTATCTCTTTATCTCCCTATTGAGCTAATTTCTGTGAATCACTCAATCTTTTTTTTTTCCCTTTAAATATGCAAACAATAATACAATGTCATGATGCCCACAGAGTATGTTCTTTTTCAGCCATTCGCTGTTGCAGAGTCTCCAGGGCAAGGGATGACACTGCTTTTAAGAGTACCTAGTGCAATACCTACGTAGCAATTGATGTGCCTCACCATCATGAGGTGCATGGAAATAGTAATGGAGGGTAATAGCTGCATGCATCTGGAAAGAGCTATAATTGGGGTCATCTTGCAGACATATAAACAATCTATTGCTAGGGCAAAGTGTCAAAAATTCATAACCACAGAAATAAAGCAGCAGGAGTTTTACAAAGAAGATGCACATTAAGGCTGTGTCTAAGTCTATTCTCAAACCCAGAACTGTCTACCATCTACACAATAATCATTTAAAAGAATTATGAGACCCAGGACTTGGGATCTTTAAATTAGAATTATTTGATGTACTGAATATGCGCCCTTGCAGGACTCAAGGTCTTGTTTATGGAGTGTGTACCTCAGGTTCAGCCGGCTTGATGGATTACAGTTCAATCCATCAGCAATCATTGCTGATTCAGCCTCTGCTATAACCTGGTGGTTGCGTGGACCCAAAGCGTGTAGTCATGGCATGCAACAGGCTTAGGCCAGCTTTCAAGTTCAGTCCCCACTATGAACAAATAATTTGACATTTCTCATTACTGGTGGAAAGATAACATGGCTCCTGCAGCAAGCCTGGAAACCAAAGAGAAAAAGCTGAGTAACTTTCCTGAAGGTCTCAGCCTTTCTCTTGACATAAGAGTCTGTCTAAAACGTATCTTGCTGTGTTACCAGAGACTAAGTTACACTGAGAGAATGATGGAGATGTTGGATGAACTCCTTTGGCCATAGTCTAGTGCTCTCTGAGAGGTGTGAGGGAAGTATCCGGGGGAAGTATGATAATGGAGAAACACTTGTTTTCCAGGTAAGCAGGTACCAGACAAAATATTAGCATAAAACTATTTGTTTTCCTTGGCTAAAATATGAAACAAGTAACAATAATGGGACACACAATTAGAGGCTAAAGAATGACATAGCTGAACCTACCCTCTTGGTGTGTTTAAATCACACTGTTTCCATACAGAGGTGAGGATTAATTGTTCCCTTGAAAAAGTACGACAATTATGCAATCCCTCCACCCGCTCATATTAAAAATCTCTACTCTTCCATAGCTGAGGGTCAAAAGTTTAGTGAAATTAACTTGCCAGGATATTGTTCTTTCATATATGGGAGAATCTGTAGTATTTAACTGCTAGAGCACATAGTGGCATTCACATCTAACAGGATTATTGCCCTCTTCTCCTTTGTTGCCCTATCTGCAAGGGTGAAGATAAAGTACAGGGGGGAATGAGCAGAGACTCTGCTGGACCCCAGTGGATATTGCAGTGTTATGGTCATAAGCCAAACCTTTTTTCAAAGCTAGACCTGTCTATCAATCATCCACATTATGAACACTGAAGCCAACGGTACAGGCACGGGACCTGACGCTCTTTAAATGAGGAACTGCTGAGCAGACTGAGCCCATCGCCGGAGCCTCGATTCATGCAGAACTGAGCGGCTGCAGGACCAGAGGTTTGGAGGTGGCACATATTCCCATGATTCCAGGGAACTTCTTGAACATATTTATTTAATGACATCTACAGAGCAGAGAGCTTGTAGGTATTACAGTGACCCGTTCTGACACATCAGTGCCCAACATCCTCACCATGTATGGGGGTGGAGAAGGACGTCTCAAAATGCAAGTTCCCCAGAAAGTACCTTTATCTTCCAAATGTATCACATCAGTGTTGCTTGGTATCTATCTTGCTTGGTCTTCTTACAGATCCTATACTTGGTGAGGCTGTAGGAATGCAGAGGAAAGGCAGAGGAAGTGGTATTTTTTCATTTACTTTTATGACAAAGAAGTATAGATTTGGGATACACCTTTGCAATGCTGGTCTATGGTCTTTCATCAGATTTGCCAGTTTCTTTTGGTAAAATTTGAGCTATCATGGGCAGAATGGACACCATCATTGGAGGCTATTAAAGCTGAGGAACAAAACACACAATGTCCCTCCCCTGTGAGAGGGAGAAAATGAGGCATTTAAGGTGTTTGTTTTCTTTTATCTTGAGACAGATAAGGTTTTCTCTTATCTTTCTGGAGGCAGACAAAGGTATACGCAGATACAGAGTATCAGAGTGTCAGGATAGACATGGATCAATTAACTTTCTTTATAAACTTGTTGAACCCAGCTGTGAACTGAATATCAACGCTGAAGAATGTGGTTTTGCAAGTATCTTGATTAGCCTGATTAGGATAGAGGGCTTAGCCTCTTAGAGCCACAACTTCTAAAACAGGAAACTACTGTTTAATCCTCTGAAGCAATGCTCTGAAGTTATACAGTGCAGAGTTCCTGGTGGTTCCACCAATACTGGGTATTGCTTCCATAGTGATGCATAAACCAGATTATCAGGAACAGCTACCACGGAGCCACAAATTTGAGAATTTGTTTGAGAATTTTTTGACTCAAGACTCAATTTGTTAGACCTATATTCATCACTTCCTTAATCCTGTGATTCAGGAAGCCTGATTTTGCTGCATGTTGTACAGTTGTAGGGATAATGTGAATTATCCTTGCCTGTGTAGTGGGATTTAACATGTTAAGGCATCTGTAGTGTTAAATTCTATGTAAAAGTTAAAAGGGTACCAAAGACATGGGAAATTTTGTGGAGCACCTGATAGATCTACCTCCCAGGGATGAATGCTATCTGTACAGTAGGGAGCTTGTTTTTAAAATTTTTATAGACATTTGAGTTTAAAAGGACATGTTGACTAGTGGAGGCCCATCTTTTCTTTCTTGAAGAAGTATTTTCACAGCTTTGTACAGATGGACAGATTCTGTGCTGGTCAACTTACCCTGGGGTTTTGCACCAGTGTGGGATCCTCCTAGACGGGGTCTCCTTGTTCTCAGCTTCCACATACTTCAGCTTGCAGTCTCTGATTTGTGTTATCTGAAATGGCATAGCCATTGTTTCAGTGGTCGTTGGGTTTTCTGATAATATGTCCTCCTCTAAACATCCTACACCCTTACCGGTGACAGGTTCATTGCAGGAGGTGGCTTACAGTTTGAGGGTCATGATAAAACTGTTCCCAGACTGCTTTGAATGAAGTAACACAACCGACTGTGAACTTGCCCCTCTTGAACCTCAGCTCGTAGGTTAGTCTATCCATCCAGGGAGGTGTTTCATCAGGCATGATGCGTTCTGACCTAGAATATTTCATGTTCCTCCAAGTTTTGAGCTCCTAACAAAATCATCCTCTCCATTTCCATGGCTGTTTGTTCTTGTTCCAGGCTCATGTATGTGTGGCATGCCACCATTCGGAAATGCTGTCTCTTCTTTTAGCTCTATGAGAGCCATTAACTAAGAGACCATGATATTCTCCTTGCCATTAATGGATGCTCATTCAAATGCTACCATCCTGTGGGTAAAAAGGCTATTAAAAGTGTTCTCTTCTCACCTTGTTTAGGCAACTAAAAAAAAATAGAGGGACATAGGAACAAAAACCCATAAATACTAGGAGCTGAAGCAATGCAGTATCTTAGCATTATGGTGGTGAAAACCAGTGCTCAGGAATACACCTAAGTCCAATTTTTGACCACTAGGGGAGAAAACATTGTGATGGGAGTAACGGAAAAGCTTGTCTTCTGAAAGTGAAGTCATAACAGGGAATACCTAGCTCTACTCCATGTTTATCAGTGAAGCATCTTATATTTTCCCGAATAACCTCCTATGTAAAATTTCCTCCTAAAGGGCTTTGTGGTAAAGAAGGTTTATCGGGTGGGATTCTTCCTTTATCAAGTCATGATAAAATAATATTTTGCTGGTCACAATGTTTTCATGATAACATAAGATCAAGATATTCCTTACGCAAGGCCACAGTTTGCCTTATTTATCATGCATCTTACAAGTCATTTTTCACTCCCACAGGTATGGACAGCAGTGTTAATTTTAGCTCAGAGATCACTGTAGCAAGGAGTAAGAGCACACAGATAAAGAAGAGCAGACAGTTATCTAAGAGTGACTCCCAAGTACAACTAAGTGCAAAATGTTCTTTGCATTCTATGAAAAATGTTAATAAAATATCTCCAAAAGTTCTCATCCTTTCCAGGACGAACCTGTTTTCTTTCAGCACTCTTGAGCAAGAGAAGAGGAAGAACTTTTCTCTGCCTGAGGAGTGGAGAAGTCACTGGAGAGGTGGGAGAAGCAGGCAGAAGTCATTGCCTGACTCAAAGCAGGGATTTCAATCAAGGCAAACAGTATTCGCTAGGTCATTCTGGAGGACCAGTTTGAACTTTCTTCCTTTCTTTTCTTATTTGCCATTACATAGTGATGCCAGCTGCACTTCAAGAACAGCCATCCAAAGAGGCAGTCAGGCTCTACATCTTCCATGTGAATCTTCCTTAACATTGCTGAAGAGCAGCTGCTGAAATACAGGAACTCATACTGACAAAAGTGGGCTTAATCTTTGCTGGTGACCTAAACACAGATCCCATTGTCAGTGATGGATGAAGCAGTTCCACATATTCCATATTTTATCCATCAGTCCTCAGGAAATTATTAATTCAAGTATCTCTTTCATCAGTTTGAGGAACAGGAGATATTATTTATAAAATATTCCCCTTTCTGCGTGTTTATATCTGACCTAACCATTTGTTCCACAACCACTGATGTTCCCAGACATGCTGCATCTCATGATGTGGTATGTAAGGAATAGATATTGTTTAAAATACTTTCCAGATCCACAGCACCTTCCAGCCAAAGAAAATAAGATAGTTTGCTAATCTCTACTCCTAGTTTCCTTTTCGCCTCCCTCAGTGAGGGGGGAGTGAAGATAGTCAAGGACAGGTTTTGTCATTCATGCATAATATCACCCCTACAGCACATACTGGGGCAGCAAGAGAGAAGAGTCATTTCCAGTTGTGAAAGCAAGGGAAAAAGAAAGTATAAAGACTGCCTCAATAGTGTAACCAAATCACTGTTCTTCCCACTCAAAAGAGTGTCCTGTCTTTGCATTTCCTAATCTTGTGCTCAGCTGTGCACCTCCACTCCCTACTGAGGTCAGGATAGGACCATCACAGAAGCTACATATGATGGTATTTGAAGTTTGGGGTTTGTAGACGAGTAATAACCACTCGTCTGCCTGAGTGATCTCCAAAGACTATGTTGCTCACAGAGTGGGACAGGTATGCGGGGATGAGACATCTGTGCTCTGAGAAGGCATTGACTGAAACGACTTTTCCTCTTTGCCAAAGCATGAATGCGCATTGGAGTATGCAAGATATCCGGAGTTCAGACAGTTTGGCATTTTGTGCAACGTTAAGTATGTTCATCATCTTCTCTTATGTAATAATTAACTCCTCGAGGTAATAAATACCGTTTGGAGACACCTAGGTTGTGACAGATGAATCCCTTTGGCTTTGAGAGGCATTTTAAGTCTGCAGGTCTGAACTGCCAGTGAGCACTGACTATCCTGGTAGGGAGATGGCTGGGGAGGCAGAGTGCGTGCGTCTCTCAGATCACAGCATGAAAAAACTGACTGTAGTTTCATTGGTGCTTTCTTGAAAAATAGCTGTGTTGCTGTTTGGAAAGAAACCAAAAACTGTATCAAATCCAAAGGAAATATTTCAAGTCTGTCAGTCCTTTGAACTGTGGGAACGTTTCAGCGAGGCTTTTTTTTTTTTTCTCCTTTTAATTGAAGAAAATCTGGCAACAAGAATCTATTTCAAATCCTAAATATCTAGTTGTTCCATACTGGAAAAATGAGAAAATGATTACCCTGGCTTTTCAGTCATTCCTGCTCTCCCATTCAGGCATCTTTCAGGCTTTTTATTGGTTCAAAAACCCCATGAAGTTGTCACTACTTTAAGAAGCAAACTTATCAAGGAAATGTAACACGAGCATTTGCATGCTTGATAACACAGTAGAGTGGAGTCACGCAAGGCATGATCCCCAGCTACCAATGTCATCAGGGAAAAAAATGTCCAACATAGAATTTTTAATAAATATAATTTGGAAGCTATCCAGCCAACAATGGGTGGAAACACATATCTCCTCACAGTCAGTGCTGTCTACTCCAAACTACTGTTACCTTTTTAGTATTGCAGCCTTGTACGAGGACACAGATAGACATCAGAATAATAGCACTTTGAAAATGGTAAGTGGCACATTAAACTCTGCTCCCGTTCCTTAGCTTCCAATGATAACAAGCACTCACCTAAATATTGGTTATAAAGATGCAGCACAACACACACCAGGAAATTAGACAGAAAAAAAAAAAAAATCGATCACCGCAGAATGACATGAAAGGAGCGCTCACCTGAGCTCTAAAAGCCAGAATTTCTGGTTATGTGCCTGAAATGTCCTGGCAGAAGATAAAGATCGTATCACTCAGTGCAATGGAAAGCGTAGCTTTTCAGGAACGTATTTCTGAACCCTCAGAAGTAATGCTAGCATTCAGCTTTCGATGAGGGAATCCAGCATTCCCTCTTCTGCGCCGGGAAACTTATGGAAGATGCAGCTATCGTGTGTTTAAAAGCAGATGCAATAGTTCACCAGCTTGTGACTGGTGAATTCAGAGGGTCATCCAGATTGGCAGTGTTTGTAGAGCCTATACTTATGCAAGAGGCGTAAAGGAAAACCATCAAGCCTTCCTGGAGTCTGCTGAACGACTCTGTACACTTAGTGTGAATCTATAATTCACTGTTGCTTTTCAAAATGCCATGCACAAGAGAGAGTGAAGGAGAGGCTCAGAGGGATAGTTAGTAAGCGGAATGGGTTATTGGGAAAGATGATTGAAGAATCTCATGGTGTAGAAGTTTTACTGACATTTCTTTCTATGGAAGGCAGCCTGCCATCTCAGCACTTCTTCTCCTATTCTTGATGGGTCTTATCTTCTCAACCATGTGTTCATATGCTTTGTTAACGAGCGTGATATATAATACATTTCACACAGAGCCAAGGCAAGCCTGATTTACAAAGGATGGCGTGAAAACCTGCCTTTGCTATGGGATGTGAATCCTAATATAACAGAATTTTCTGCAAACGCTGTAAAGTTGTAAATAATGCAAGAAGGATAAGAACAGACAAGTCAAGTCAATACCTGAGATGCATCTTAATTTTCCCTCTTGGTGCAAATATGTATCAATACATGCTGCTTCTAGTCAGCTCAGCTGGATAGATACTTTAATGTTTAGGCCCGATTTATATGAGCTACAGTAGTTACAGATTACTGTTTCATCAGTCAACCTGCTTCATCTGAGTTGTACTAATGTAAGAGGAAAGGCCAGCCCCATCTCACTAAGATCTATTTAGATGTATGTGAAACATTTTTTAGACCTTCTGAGCCAGTTATGTTACCAGGCCTACTGAAAAATAGACTTAAAAAATAGACTTACATGAGCTAATCAAAGAATGAGATATTCATCTATATTAAAACTCAGTACAGGTTCATAGGTCCTGATGGGGCTAAAATGAACTTTCTTCAACCTATTTCTCAATTTCATTTGTGCTTTTATTTTTCCTTACAGCAAACCTGTTTGTAAAGCCTATTGATGTCACTGTTGTATTCACTGAATTAAATGCAGGATTAGATTCTGCATTAAGATTCCTAATGGATCCTAATTAGATATATCTAATCTTTTAAGAATTCAGACTGATGTTTTAGCAAGCTTGAGACATAGGGCTACTCTTCCCATTTGTCCTATGTTTTCCATGTTCCCATTACAAAGGTTTTGTCTACCACTGCACACAATGTTCTTCTTCCCGCTGAGAAAATGAGATATTGATGTTTGACATCAAAAGATGTATTATTCAGCTCTTTGTTTATTACCATACATGTCAGTCATTCTATTTCATCCACTTAAAACAGCACAAGACATTGCTGGGCAACTGCCAGGGTGACTCTGAGGGGAAAGGTAGGGGAGATCTCATCACTTTTTTAACTTTCAACTGCCCTTTCCTCCAGCACCAGGCTATCACTCTGTGCATTGACTAGTGCTTTTGAAAATTAGGGTATAATTTTTTCCTGCTTGACTTGTTTTTGATTCTTCAGGTGAGATTTCATCCAGCGCTCTCCTCCTTGTCACCGTTCCCACGTCTGCTTTTGATTGAGCGGCAATGGAAGCCAGCAACTGTGATGATCCGTCGTGAAGGTGGCAGAGTTTTGTAACATGGGACACAATAAAAAAGGCTGTGATCAGCCTTCTTTTAAAATGATAAAAATTTGCCTGAGAGATACCATGCGAGCTGCTCAAATGCCTCAGAACTTGCCCTTCCAGTTGGCCCCATTTATGAGTTTCTACAGTCAGTCACAGGATTACTCTTTTCACAGTGTCAGTACAATCGAAAAAGGCTTTGCATGGGAGAATTTGTCTTGAAAAAACCTTTAGCCAATTAGGAAAATCATGTTAGTTCTCAGAGAAGATTGTGGTTTGGGAAAAGTGGTTAAAAAAGCAATGTATAATACAGAAAAGATTGATGCATTGAAGCGAGTTCAGCAGAGGGTCGTGAAGAAAGTCAGAGCACTTGCCCTGTGAGGAGAAGCTAAGGGAATGGGGCTTGTCCAGCTTGGAGAAGAGACGGCTTCAGGAAGACCTAACAGCAGCCCCTCAGTATCTATGAGGCGGTTATCAAGGGGATAGATAACCTCTTCACAGAGGTGCATGGTAGGACAAGACAGAAGACACAAACTGAAATATGAGAGAGTGATTCTGGACATTAGGATAAACTTTTTCGCTGCAAGGAACAGATTGCCCGAAGAGGGTTGTGAAATCTTCATCGCTGGAGATTTTCAAGACCCGATTGGATAGATTCCTGAGCAAGCTGGTGTAATCTACTAATTGACCCTCATTTACGCAAGATATTGGGCTGGACGCTTCCTGAGGTCCCTTCCAACCAGAACTATTCTGTGATCCAATGATCAAGTATAGACACTATGATGTCCTATCCGCCTTTGTGGTGCTGGAAATGGTATATTCTGTGGACACTCCTGAATTTGAAACTTAAGACAAAAAACAGACACTGAAGAACATCAGGATCTCTGCTGCTTCTTCATGACGATGGGAACTCCTTGTTTAGAAACCAAGCTGGTAGTTCCCTTAGGGTTTCCTGAGATAGAGATAGAAATAAAAATAGGTGATTGCCTATGGAGGATGAAATGTTCAGGTTTGCTATGGTACAGTCAAGTGCTTCTTTGAGGAAATACTGCCTAGATACTGCAGTTAACCATCAGGACTCTATTTTTCTGAGAATTGTCCTTAGAAGCGCATGGGTCAAGTTTTTCATCAATATAAACCTAAGCTCTTCATTTAAGACTCATCTGTATTGTTGGAGGATACAGCACTTAAAAGACATGTGGAGCACATCTTTCAAGGTTATTGCAATACAAGCCATTAAGTATAGAGCATGAAGAGAGGCGTCTTAATATTCAAGTGTACTAAGCATCCAGTATCTCCTAGTGATAGCTTTTCCAGGAAACAAGAACTTAGACTACTACAAAATCAGAGTTCAGTGTCCAAATTGAAAAAGGAAACGGGTATGATTCAATTGGATTGATACAAACTTGAAAGTTAGGTTGCTTGGGTTGGGGATTTCTTTTTTGTTATTATTATTGTCTCACAGGCAACAATCAAAGTTGCTTTTGTTAGTTTTCTTCACTTGCAGTTAAATGTTTTACTTCATCTTCAGGTTCTTTAAGATTTCAAAGAAGCCTTTTCAACTAAAGGCCTACTGGAAAAAAAAAATCTTGCAGAAAGGAACATTATTCTTCCACAAGACTCATGCAGACATTTCCAAAAAGTTTTATTTTCAAATTTATATCCTTTGGGGAACAGCTTTTGTCTCTTTATTGGTTGAAATTAATGACCTAATTCAACTCAACTTGGGGAATAATTTCGGTCCTCTTGGAGGTTCGTTTTTTCTTGAATTTACTTTTGGATTGAAAGAGAGCGAGAGAGCGAGAGAGCGAGAGAGCGAGAGAGCGAGAGAGCGAGAGAGCGAGAGAAACAACCTCCATTTGGGTGTAACCAGAAAGAGTTTAACTGAAAAGCTCTTCTGAAAGCTCTGTTCTAAGGGCTTTGCCCAGTTATCTTGTCAGACAAACTGAATAACCTTAAATAAGAATATTGCAGACTCACCAGTCCACCTTCTAAATGTCATCTATACACAAAGCTTGGTCCATTGCAACATTTTCTTGTGGAAGTTTTATAAAGAACCAAATTGCGTCTCTGTTTAGCCAGACTTATCTAATTAAATAGACAAAGATCCTTTGAACTACAATTACCAGGAAGGAAGTTAATAGCTTAGGAATGAAAGAAGTTTTCAGATGAAAAGCAGAGATTAAAAACCAAGTTCTCCAATTTATGACAGTCATAAGAGCTTGCTGTATCACATACAGCCCCCCTAGTCTATACAAGGTTTTAATACAACTGTTTTTATTTACATGTACATTAAACCTTTCTTGAGATTTAAAGGAATTGCTTTTAATGCTGTTTCTTACCACATCATCTGCAGAGGTCTTTACTAGTAAGCACTTGACAGAGCAGTCTTCTCCCCAGTGTAACCCAGCAATAAACTGCTAGAGAATGAGGCAGTAAATCTTAATACATTCTGAAATAAGACAAGAGGAATTGGGGAAAAAAAACAAAGTCGGCTTTATTTTTTATTAAGGCCTGGAATTAAGGAAACGAGGCCAGCTTTTTCTGAATCTTGATGTGCTACTGTAATTTCTTTTTGCGGGGGGAGATAGGCAGCTGGGGAACGGGGACAGGGAAGGGAGTATTAAACGGCAAGGAAGCTACAGGAGTGTTTTGCTAAAAAGACAATTGAAAGGAAACAATGTGGCCTGATCTTTACCCACCATTTGCACGGGAGGCTGGAGCATATGCAGATCTCTTCCTCTAGAAGAGGCATTAACTCATTGCAATTCGTCATGGAGTTCAGCAGGATTTTGAAGTGCAGCAGAGAAAGAAATTGCATACTGATGGACCGCAGTAGCACATGCAGGATGAATATACAACTTCTTCCATCTGCCTGAGCTAACAGAGCCGAAAGCACGTATCTTGATGCCTTGAACTAAGGATCCAGCTAGGGGCAAGGGCTGAAAGAACCAGCTTCCTCTGATTTAAGGGAGCATTTGTCTCACAAGTCAGTGCAAAGTACAACTGCTCTGAGCAGAAACAGCACATCCCATACTGTCCGTGACCTCAAAACCAAGATTCCCACTTAAGTTTCCATATGCATCATGGGAATAATATGGGGCAATGCATCTGCTACAGGAACGGAGCCGAGGATCCTGAGCTTGGACTTATCAAAAAGGAAGTAAACCAAACACAGACCGTATACTGTTATCTTACTATGGAAAGGGTGTCATGACTTTGTCAAGTTACAGGAAATCTTGTTTGCTGACACTGGTTTTAAGCATGACGGTAGGATCCTGGCAGATTCCTTTGTACGTACCAGAGCAAGCTAAAGTATTTTCGTTTCATGGAAAAAGGATTCCCAGAAGATCAGCTTTAGCAAGCTGATTAATGCATTGTCCTGTATCTCCAAATTCAAAATGTGGAGATAAATATATTCAAATGTAAAATTTCAATTCAGGAAAGCAGGAGCATGGATAAAAGTTACTCTGTGGTTGGATTGTTCTCCGTTGTGACTCCTTCTGGATACACAATGTTCAAGTGCATAGTGACTGAATAACATAAGATATAGAGCCAGTCTGGGTTGCATCTGAAATATCAAGCCAGGTAAGTTGCTATAGGAAGTCTATTTCCTTTTTTCCTCTGCTTTGGAAAAAAATTCATCTATATAATCTTAATCTGCATCTGGAGCAATGACAGGGATCAGTACTATCCTGTATTATCGTATAAATCTTTTTCTTAGTAGGCATGCAAATATTTACTCCTTGTGAGAAAGTCTTCCTGAGAAAAGATTGCTAAATAGACCATTTTCTCATAGATCTGGGTATTTCCAGGCCAGTCTCTCCCTTTCTCTAGGGAAAGCCCCCTATTTCTTCTTGAATCATCTATATGCTCCTAAACCAACTAGGGCAGCAGATAGTTACTGAAAAGAACACAGTCAGGTTTCATGGAGAAACTAGAAGATAACGTTGTCTTTAAGGGCCTGCAGTTTGTCGCCCTATGAGTGGGTCATCCATACGAAGAGAAGTGGGTGCATTTCGCAAATGATTCATTTGATGCATTTTGAATGTCTGCTTCGGGCTGACCTGAATACTGCACCAAAGTCCGTTGCTAAGTTAGGTTAGCTCTTCATAGACTGCAGCAGGAGTTTTCAGGTAGTCAGCTTAGGTGCCCAGTGCCTACGCTGAATCCCATGACAAACAATTTGCGCAAAGCCTCAGAGCTCACGTTGCAGAACTGCCACAAAAGGGTAAGTTGTCCTAAAGTCCTGCTCCCCTGACAGCTGTGCGGGCTGAGGATCCTGTCCCACAGCTGGACTCGCGTCTCAAAAGCCAAGCACGAGGCTTTCCATTCCTCTGGAAAATGCGAGCTGGTTGCATTTGAATTTGCAACTCAGTTGTGTTTGAATGCTCAGAGGAAACATTTCTGCCGGTTTTTTCTTTTGCATCAATATTTACGGCTTAGTTCATTGGGGCTGAGATGGTGTATTTCAGGGTGGGTAATTATTCCAGGGAATTTGTACATGAAAAAATAATGAAAGGCAAAACAGGTTCATTTGTTTGATCTTCATGAGGTACAAAAAAAAAAAACAACAAAAAAACACCTGCTCTGATAAGGAAAAAAGTCCTGTTTAAGGCTTGTACTCGTGTCGTGAGGGTAATGCCTTAATCAAGGGCAGCTGTAACTCAATATTGCACGGACAGCTTTTTTCCCTGTTTTTCTGCAGCACCTTCCGTTCAGCATTCTCTAATTGATTCACCAATTCTCACACGACATATCAGTATTTTTCTCGCCGTTGTATAAACACACACAGCACGGCCAAGAAAAATTGCACAGGGGATCAAGCACAGAGCTTCCCCCTGACGGAACCCAGGAGTTCGGTATGTCTCCCTGGCTCCAGCTACTCGATTGAATTCCGTTTTTTGAGGAGGAGTTATTTAATAAGATTTTTTTTTTAATTGGTTTTCACTGGGTTTTGCATGGACCAAAATTAAACCCATAATGTGTTCAGACAAATGTACTGCTATCCCAAGGCTGGCATATCACGCAGTGAGATTCTCTTTATTAAACCAATTTTTCTTTTTAAACCATCTTCCTCACAAGAAGGCTAGGAGAGAAAGAAGGTGCTCTAGTGGCCCAGTACGCTAGCCTGAAGAGATGCTCCCTGCTCCTTGCTACTGCCCATAGTGGCTGAATACGAATGTACTTGAGTGCAAGAGGAACTGCTTGTTTCTTTGCCTCAGTTCATCCTTGATCCACATGTATAGAAATAAAACTCTTGGAACGTTTTTTGCAAGGCAGATCTTCTAGGGTAACATATGGAGCCCAATAGCCAAACAGCTCTTGCAAAACCCAAGCATGACCAGGGGCTTAAATGCATTAACCACTTTATCCATGTCCTTCAAGGGACAACGCAAATTTGACTGGACGTGTTTTAGCCCCAAGAGCGATGTAAACAAGCCCTAGAGCAGTTGCATTGTCTATGCCCTGTAGTGAGCTAGACAACTAGTTGCTTTTGTAGCTTCTTTGGGCTCCTGCAGGGCAGTTTTTGCAGCAGGGAGCGTGAGGAAGGCCAGAAACTCTGCTCCAAATGGAGGAGCCAGAGCTCCACTGTGTGCTCACAGAGCCACATCCTTGGAATAACTAGGACATGGTGGGACAGCTCACACAACTGGAGGACTGTGGTGTATGGATATGGAAACACAGGCAGGGAAGACTAGGAGACGGATGCAGCTCAAACGTATGGGGCTCTTCCAGGGGATGGGCAAGGTGCTGGTTGAGAACTTGTGGGTCAGGATCAGAGTCCTGCAAGGGGAACTCTCCACTGACTAGATAAGATCTAGCAATTTGGCAGAGCAGGTATTTTGCATCTCTCATCACACCTTCTGCCTCAGAGGTCTTAATAGGTGGGAACACTGGAATTTGCCAGCTAAAAACCTCATGAAGCGCAAGAAAGAGAAGTGCAAACACCTTCACTGAGGGCTGAGTAACCCCAGGAATCACCAGAATGATCCCACCAATCCACCAGGATGATCAGGGGACTGCGGCATGTCTGATATGAAGAGAAATGGAGGGATCTGAGCTTTTTTAACCTGGCGAGCAGGAAGCTAAGGGAGATCTGATGGCTGATCAAAAGTACTCAAAGGGCAATTGCAAAGTGCAAAGGAGCAGAACTTTTCGTGGTAGTGGCAGATGACATAACAAGAGACAATGACCACAAGCTGCAGCTTAGGTTGTTCAATTTGCATATTAGGATCAGCACTTTCCCCAGGTGGATGGTGCATTCCTGGGACAGGTCACCAGAGAGGTGGGGGAATCTCCATCCTTGGAAGCTGTCAAGACTCTGCTAGGAAAAGTCAGAGCGGACCTGGTCCAGAGTTGCTGATTGATAATCTTGCTTTGAGAGGCAAGTTAGAGGAGAGACCTTCAGAGGTGCCCTCCAACCTACACTTTTAGGATTCTGCAGTTCTACGCAGCAAATTGCTCATAGCCAATAACACAATTTAAGGCAGGTGAACTGTGAAAGATTGCACTCGTTCCGCACTGAACACGCAAAAGCTGTTGTGAGCTTGTAACTCAGACAGATAAGAGACAACACTGTGCACAGCCAGCTTTGAACGTGGAGTTATATGGCCAGTACCCCTCAAGATCATGCTTAGCAATTTACGAATCTACCTGCCTTCCTGATGTTCACGTGGGCAGAGGGATAGATCCCTGCAGGAAGCACCGAGAGATACGAACCAGAACCAAAGCTAAAATGAGGTGCTTTCTCCACTTTATTCTGATTATTTTGCTCAGTTCTGCAGGCCACAGAGGATTGCAGAGGTCTGCTACAGAGGATTTTTCTCCTCTTCTTCTGCTGACTCAGAGGAAGGCACCGTTACAAGGAAAGCTTGTTTTGAGAGAGGGTGGGTGGAGAATGGGGAATAAAAGAAAGACCTAGTGGGTTGGCTTATGGCAGATCTCCGGTCTGGACCCCATCAGAGCGAGTGACTGAGAAAGGGAGAGAAGGGGGACAGAAAGAGAGAGAAGGAGGGTGAAATTAAAGCAGCAGAAAGCAAAAACAATCAACGATAAATAAAGTCGACACAAAAAAATGACGTTCATTTTCTCGTGGAGGCGCACTAAAGCGAGCCGTATGAGTAGAGACTTTAATTTGCCTCCTTCCCACAGAATCAGCCCTGCTGATTCATTCAACTGGGCAAGGCTACCCTGCTCACTAACCTATGGTACCAATTTATATGCTAATCGCCTTCGTTTGTAAATCAAGGCAGTCTTCTCCACTGCCTCCCTCCCTAAATTCAGTGGCGCGAAATGCAGTCCATCTCTGCACACAGGGCTGGGAACTGCAACTCGGAGACACAAAAGGCATCAAATCTGAAATAATTGGATCATTGATGGAGTTTGCCCCTGCAGATTAAGTTGCTGTTTCATCTCAGCCCCTCACCTACTTGGCAGGAGCCTTTCTAAAGGGTTTTATAATTAGTCAAGCCTGAGAAAGGAAAGGGAAAAAAAAAGATCCCTCCTCCTTTTCCTCTCTGTCCTCCCACAGTCCAGTGTTCCCAGATTTTCTTCTTCACAGTTTTGAGATCTCTCTCGGAAGGAGAAGGTGGGACAAGGAAGGGGCACCGCTTATTTCTACATCCCTTTTCCACTCTTGAGGCTCTGAGAGGAGCCCGCCCATATCTAGGCAACAGTCGGAAACCAAATGGAGATATTCAGGTGCCTATCTGTTTGGGATGGCTGATGGCTAATGGATTATTTGCAGCACCCTGGCAGAGAACTCCTAAGGGAACAGAGAGAAAAGCACCCAGGTCTCCAGAGAAAAGATACCCTGCAATAGCTTTGGTGAAACAAGAAGTCTGTTTTCTTAAGAGAATTCTGCTTCATTTGTTCCTGGGTTAAAATGAGATTTTTGACCCCTTCCTTTCCCTCTGGGATAATCCCGTTTCATTACACTGCACTGCTCCGAGCACTCGCTTGTACACTAAGCACAAAGGGACGTGAGTCTCTGTCTCCTGCTGGACTATTATATGCTCTGCAATGGGAAACATCAGCTTGGTTATTTTGAATAGTGTCTGTCTTCTTTTGGGGGGGGGGGGACTGTCCATCTTTCACAACAGCTGAATTCGCATAGATCAACAGAAACAGGGTAGTTTGGTGGGCAAAGGTTTGTTGCTACCTGCAATATTCAATACTAGTCCTGAAGACTCCAAGACTTCCAGCCAAATCTCTAGCAGTCAATAGCAAAAGAGAATAAAGCTACAGAGCAATCACATACCTTCACCTCCAAAGGCAGCCTCATCTCTTTCGGGAAGCCCTTGCTTCAGCATATTTTGCCTAGGATGTATTCTTGCCGCCAGCTTTTGTGCTCTGTAGCATCTAAAGGTTCTCTCGGGACGAGCTACTCACGTAGGGATAACAGAAACCCACTGTGGAGTCTCTGGCTAGACCCACAGGCTTTAAAGACAGCCTTTGGGTGAATTCTCACTAATTTCCTCTTTTGAACAGAAACTGCATGAAAACCTGCAGCAGTGAAAATGGAAGTAAGCGCTAGATGCTTGATAACCTGAAGAAGGCCGCACGGTGACACTCACATCTCCCAGGCTGCAGGTCCATGCACTTGTCTGGCCAAGCCCTGCCTGATCGTGGCAGCGTGTTATTACTAGATGCTATTCCTAATGATTTTCTGTGTTGATGCACTTGCTATTCTGCACCCACGTGTGAATGCTAGCGAGCACTTATGTCATCAGCATCTTTTAGGTTAAAGAACTTTTATTCTCTGGTATTCGCTGTTTCTTCTCTCTCTTTGATTTAGTCATCAACAACAGTCATAAATCTCTTGACATTGTTTAAGCAGACTAAATGAGAGGGTCTCTCTTAGCCTGACCGTGTGGTCTTGGTTCCTTTGAGCTTTCAAAGAGCCTTTCTCTCTTTGAATCCCTCTTCTCCAAACATGACTGGGTGCGTCGGCATCATACACCAAGAAGGTGGGTGCCTGTGAGTGTGAGTAGCCCCCAGGATCCTTCCCTGCCTGAATGCAGACAATACTCCAGAGGCTTCTCACCAGGTTCTGCAAAATGTCATCTCCTCTTCTTTATTGCTACTGCAAAGGTCTTTCCCGATACTCCCTAGCTTTGCATTTGATTTTTCTCTGATTAATGACTGTCCTGAATGCATGCAAGCCTGTTTCCTCCTTTGTCGCTCGCATCTGCCAAGCCTCCCAGGCTGCTGCACAAGCTCTGTGTTTAGCTTGACCATGCACTTTGTACTGTGAAATGCTATTCCAGCCCTCTCCCTGCACGCACCAGGCATCTAGTTCTGTCTGGATGGTGTCTCAATCCTTCTCTGTATTGGCAATATCCCTTTAGTTTTGCCTCCCAAACTTTTCTTGGCAATGTCCTAACCTTTTTTATTTCAAGGTATCAAGCAAGCATATTAGGCAAGATAAGTTCTGCAGCTTAGCCTGAGGAACGTGATTATTGACTCCTTCTGCCCCTGCTTTCCTTGTAATCTTTTCTCCCCTCACCCCTTCCTTATCCACCATTCATGTGAATTCTCATTTTTCTCTATCAAGACCACAGAACAATACTCTGAGAGAGCAATACGCTCTGCTAGCAAATAAATGGTTCTGACCACAGATCTGAGCTCTAGGAAATCAGCTGCTTTATTTAAGAAAGACAATAAATTACTATAGTGCAAGCACTCTATGGTAGACCCTCTGTGCAGGTCAGTCCCTTTTCCATTTCTGCTTGTCTTTGGTGATTCTCATAAGGGTACAAAGCCCTGCCTGAGACGGAAGACGGGTGACCCTCTTCAAACATAGCCGATCTGCTTTGTTCTGGCCTGGACTGAGAGCATCACTGATGTCAAGACTTTTAAAACTCTTCCTTTCATTAACAAATAATAGGTCTCACCCCAGAAATATCAACTCTTCACCATCTCTGTCAGGTCACAAAAGAGATTATTTCACATGGCAGCAGAGAGAATAGGAAGTAGGACTCAGAAGTCCCATCTAGCCCTTTGATTTCTTCCAAACAAAGTGAAGAAAGAGAGAAAAAGTAAGTGAGAGGGTTTAGTACTTTGTATGGTACCACGATCGGGCCTGCAGGAACATACCCAGGAGCCAGGTGGTCAGCATTTGGCCATTCCCTCTGTTGCTGACCTTTCCGTGCTCAAATAAGTGCCTCTGCCTGTCCCCTGAACCCATACTGTATTTCAAACAGGTCGCAAGTCCTTTGAAGACGACGTGGCCTCTTATTTCCCACGTACATGCAGAAAGCCCCAGAGCGGTGGAAGCCTATGTTAGCCAAAGCCTCAAAGCCTGAATTATAATATTAATACTAGGTCCAAACGTGAGCTAATGCCAGGAAGCTACCACTTATTTCAGACAACAATTGATCAAAGCCAAGAAACTCCTGATACACATTAAGCAACCCTTTGATTGTCCATTCCTTGAAAACCCTCAGCCCACACAAACCGGGACATGACAATTTGCCTTTTGCAATTAATTATTTGCACTGAAAAGAAACTCCCCTGCACTTCTCTCGCTTCCTGCAGGATTTGTCTCCTCCTTTCTCTCCTACTTCTCTTGCTTTTAAATTGCTCCCATCATTTGCATACCTTTCTTTGGTCATTGCTCCTCCTCTGGAGAGGTCACTTGTCACAGTGCTGCCTTGAAGGCCTCTATTTTAATTTTGAATTTCCACGGCTTTGAAGTTGACATTTTGCATTAGAGAGGAAATGCCTCCTTCCTCCTGTGCACCACGTAGAGCGCATCTATGGGCCAGACACAGCAGCAGGTCACTTCACAAGCACGGCAAAACATGCCGGAGATGTGGGGAAAAGTGTCCATGCTGGGTGCTGTTACTGGTACTCAACAAATTGAGGAAACCCAATTTAACAGATTAAGTCATTTGTGCAAAGTCATGCAGAGATATATGTGACAGAGCTAGCAATTGAATCCCTGCCACAGGAGCCTCTGGTCTATAGCAGAGCTTGTGCTCTTGCCTTAAAAGTCACTCCAAGCAGCAACCCAAGCTCATCTTTCACCCACCTTCTTGCCTCTGTGCCCAGATTCCTGCAGTTACCATGCTGGTCATCACCTCTGAGTTCAGAATTAAGTCCCTTTGAAAACACATGAAAACACATTCATTCATGACTCTAGTCACCTGCAGGAGGCAAAAATGACCCAGTCCCATAGAATCAGGTGAGAAACTCACTTCTGCTTTGTGTTTCCGAGTGGGGCAAGCCAGGTGTGGGATTGTCCCATTGCCGAAGTTGGACAACGCACTGATCTGCTCGGTTGAAAAATCCAGTCTCCTCACTGGAGGAGGAGTCTCCTCACTGCAAAAAAAATGTTGCAGATGTGAAGTTCTGACAAGTGCCTCTGCAGCTAATTGATAGCTGTGTCCTACTTAATTCACATTATCTTTCTGGAATTCACAGAGCAGATTTCTCACATAAATCTCAGCTGCTGTCTGCACTTCTTTTTAAAGCCAGTTTGACAGCACTTACGTGTTATATTTAACTTGCCCCAGTGCATTTCAGTCGTATTGTACGTTAATGGGTGTTTACAGGTGTGTATGAAGTATTGACTTTGCACGTGTGCAAGGACATGTGTGTGCATGTGTGTGCATCAGCGATTTAAGGTCAGACTGTTGCCCTGCACCATGTGCGATCATTTTGCTCCATGAACACTGAGTGATACACCAGTGGCTCTCAGTGCAGAGACAGATACACACATGGAGTGCTCTTCGGCAGCAGAACAGAGAAAGTACTCCATGCCCCCACCAGAAAAAATACTTCTTGCTACTAACTCTGTTCAGGACACACTGAGCAAGGAGTTTCAGGTCCTTTCCTGCACTGATTGTGACAATCATACAGGTACCTGCATTCATGTAGAAATCTGGACTAATTAACTGAAGCGATTCCTCAGCGATCTCCTGCTTTGTGTGTGATGCATTGGACCTGGAAGCCTTCGTTTTCAACCTCCTATAATGAACAAATGTTCAATACATGCTCAGCTACTCTTGCAAATGGAGCTGTAGGCATTTACATGGCAGAAACGGCAGAATATTTGGCTTTGTCATGGTGCTGACTTCTCTTTTCCTCAAATTTAGCATTTTACCTAAAGAACTTTAAAGTCAAGGGAAAGAGGTGGTGAGGTCCAGCCCCAGTGCATCTCTATATATGTGGAGAGTTGTCCAGCACAACTTAGGGTTCAGCAGCTGGGATCAGTACACTTCCTGCAGTTGCTATTTCTGTTATTTCTTAAAAAAAATCCGCAAGGGTCGAAAGTAAAACAAAACAAAACAAAATGAAACATAACAAAAACCTACCCTAACTTTAAATATAATTTCTTTCTCATGGATTGAGATTCCTGATTGACCTTCTCCTTTTTACCCCCAAATACAACATCTTCTTCCGAGTTGAGACTTCCCTGATGGGAACCTGATCAAGGCATGTGGAAGGTGCCACAGTTCTTGGTGTCGTGGTAGCCATGTGCTCTCTTTGGAAGCTACTTTGCTTATCACTGACTTGCATAAACTAAAACTCCTCTGAGATGCAGGAGAAGCGACGAGCAAGGCTCAGTCCTTGCCTTGGCTCCACAGAGCTCCTTCAGGTGAAAAAAGCCTCAATCTGCATGGTTGACTTCTATTGAGATGATCAGCAAAGAGACTGAAGAGTGACTTGAGCCTCATTATCTCATTCCCCAGGGTCTCCTCCTTGGCTTTACAGCTGTAACAGCTCCTCAACTTTCTAATGAGCTAGCTTAATGTATGATGTTCATTACTCAAACACAGCATGCATACAATCGGTGGCAAGTTCCTATGTTGGTGCTATTCAGCCTCATGTACTGAAAGGATTCACAGGCATTTAAGGCCAGGAAGGAATGATTTTGACCATCCTGAGTCGATGAAATCCTGCTTGGACTCAGCTTAAGAACTGTGCTTGTCATCTGCGCTTTTATCTCCATGGCTTGAAATCTGGCTTATTGAAGTGGCTTGCGCAAATAAGAGAGCTTTGAACCTTGTATGCATGAAAAGTTTTTTAGAAAGCAACGAATGAAAACAGGTCTGAGGAAGCGAGCACCTGGAGAGGTCCTCAGCATGGAGCCCTGGAGGACTCCTTCCTCAGAAGGCTGCTGAAAGGTACTTTGAAGGTGTTTTCTCGTTTATTTTAAAGTTGAAAGGCAGACTTCTCGGGGCAGACATTGACCTCTTCTTGGGAGGAGCAGATTGGGGAAAAATAGGAAGAAAGAAGTAATTTTCTTCTTTCTTTTCTTCTCTATTTAGCTCTTGTCACAACAAGAGCTCAGAGGCAGATATTCAGCCTTGAATTACAGGGCCTAGATTCATTCTGTCTCATTTTATATCACTGAGTCAACTGACTAGTGAGCCCAAGCACTTTCTCTAGTCAGAAAAAAAACCACACGCAGAAGTTAACCTTCTCCCTGGAACCAGCAGCTTCCTGGAAAGGTTTCTCTCTCCAGGTGGCCCTTTTCCTATGCAGGCAGCCCAGGGCAAAAGCTTTGGATTTTCTTCTATTTTCAGATTCCTCTCTTTTTTCCAACAAAGCCACAGTTCTCTTTAGCCAGTGAAACCTAGAGGATTTCCCATGCAGCCACAGCTCCGCTAGCCCATTCCTGTTCACAGCTCTCTTCAAAGGCACCTGTCACTAGCCACCCCGGCACACAACATAACTATGCTTTCCCATTTCCCTTGAGGAAACCTCACCTGAAGCGCTCCTAGTGTAAGCATGTGTGCTTTCAGTTTGCCCCATGATTATAGCCTGGCATAGGTGCAAGGGAGGATTCATGGGATTGTAGGACAAGTAGGAAAGACCTCGGGAGATGGCTTTCAGTCTGAATTATCACAGAATCATGGAACGGTTGAGGTTGGAAGGGACCTCTGGAGATCGTGTAGTCCTACCCCCTGCTCAAGCAGGTCACTTTGCAGCCACATCATGTTATAAGCATGGTCCAAACTGAGAACACCTGTACACACACTGGCCTCCTGACGTCTCTAGTCCACTCCTGCTCAGAGCAGGGCTAGCTGCAAGATCACATGGAGCAGCGCTGTCATTTATGATTTCGTGAGATCAGCTGCTCCCTCTCTCCAGCCTCACTTGAGGACCAGCAAGACCTCCTGACCCCATCTCTAATGATGGGAGGCCTGGTCTCTCCTGCTCTCCCTGCTGCTTGCCTCATGGTGTGCCCAGTGATAGGCATCTCTGTCCTGCCTGCTAACGCTTATGATCACAGTGTGGAAGATGTGAGGGTGACAACACTCCTAGCAGGAAGGATGGAGAATCACAGAATGGTTGGTTGAGGTTGGAAGGGACCTCTGGAGATCATGTAGTTCAACCCCCCTGCTCAAGCAGGGTCACCTATAGCACGTTGCCCAGGACCAAGTCCAGATGGCTTTTGAATATCTCTAGGGAAGGAGACTCCACGACTTCTCTGGGCAACCTGTTCCTGGGCTCAGGCACCCTCACAGTCAAGAAGTTTTTCCTCAGGTTCAGATGGAGCTTCCTGTGTTTCAGTTTGTGTCTGTTGCCTCTTGTCTTGTCGCTGGGCACCATGGAAAAGAGTCTGGCCCCATCCTCTTTACACCCTCCCTTAGATAGCTACACTCATTGAACATCTCCTGAGAAGCCCTGGTACCTGCTGTCCTGAGCTGCTGGTGGGGCAAGGATGGTATTGGATCATGGCTCAGGGATGGGGGAATGGGAGTAAGGGACTCTGGGTAGCCTTGCTCCTCTGCTATCATTTCAGACCCTTCAGGGTGTAGCACAGACCCTTCAGGGTGTAGCACAGAAGGCTGCCAGGTCTCTAAGTGGCTGAAAGATACCCCGATGGTGAGGACAAGCTCCTCTGCCCGGAGAATTACTGCAGGATTGGTGAGAAGTTTCAGTCTAGCAGTAATGCCCTTCACTTTTGGGCTGCAGGGAGGGTTTTAGCCTGTCCAGCCAGTCAAGGCCTCCTCACTTTTGCTGAATGCACCAACTGCTGCCATGGGTCGTGTTAGGTATGATGGGTTCCGTCTGCATTTACTGACGGGAGTCTCAACGGGAACGTGGCACAGAGCATTGCTCTGAGATCCAACCCTTTGCAGCCAGGCCAAGAGAAGTCATTACAGGCCAGGGGGCCTGCTGAACCCGTAATGGGTTTGAGTCATTGCACCAGAGAAGAGCGGTGCTGGATCTTGATTGCCCTAAGCCTTCTGCCGTCCTGTCTGTGAACCTCAAAGCTGTCGATCAGGTGATGGAACGGAGCTGGGGAGATAAGGACACACTTTCCTGCTGGAGGATTTCAGCCATTCAAGGATAAGCTTCTAGGAAGTAAATAATCCCTAGCTCAACTCATTTTTAGGTTTTTTCCTGGCGAGTGATGGCCTTACCACCCTCGTGGATGGAGCCTTGCTCCTGTCCGTCGCCCCGGGCCCTCCCCGGGACCCCCCTCCGCAACGCCCTGGCTGCTCCGACCGCGGCGCGGGGGGCACAGGGAAAGGGGCGCTTTTAAAAAGCAGACGTGACTAGCATTTACACCTCTTTTATTAGAAATAAGACACATTCATTTGTGCTCTGAAAACTGTACAGGAAAAAAACTGACGGACACAAGAGAGAAAAAGGGAGGGGAAGGCGTGGAGCGGGGCAGGGCAGGGCGAGGGGAAACAGAATTAACCAGAGGAGCTGAGCAGAAAAAAAGTAGAATATCAACAGTTATTAAACAAACATTTATCTCTGTAATTACATAACACCGTTAATGTCCTGCAAGTTGGCTGGAATAAATGGGCGAACGGGAAAGGTCTGAAAGAAGAGGGCAGGCTGGGTTGGGCAGGGAAGAGGAGGGGGGAAAAAAAGAATTAAAATACAGTAGAAAGATATCTGTATGCTAAAATTCATTATGTGTAATTATAATAATTACAATATCATACAACCCGGCATCTGAGGGAGGCCTTTGTGCTTTCCTGTTTCATGGAATAATCTAAAATTGGACAATAATATCACAGTTTTTATAAGTAATCGTTCTCCTTAACTATTTGGGTTTTTTTTTTTTTTAAGTTTTTCTTTCAATCTTTCATACTATAAAGTTAACGGCAAGGTAAATGCCATTAATCTTAAAGGTAAGTAACCCAGGTGGCCCAAAGGAAAGTTGAAGGAGATGTGTGCCTGCCAAGCAACACCTTTCTGTGGGGGAAGCACATTTGGGGTGAGTGATTGTTTTGCCTCTTTATATCCATCATGAGCTTTTTCCTAAAAATATTGTAAAAAAGAAAAACCCCACACGCCTTTATAACTCAGACCCTGATCAAGAATTACTGTTGTTCTGCTGTTTGGCACAGTCCGGCCACACACAATCAGAAGTTTGGCGCCGCACGTTTCCAAATTTGGGGGAATTCTTCCAAACGCAAGACAGACGTTGTTGGGAATGACGAACAAAAGAATAAAAGAAGAAATTACGTGGGGAATGTCAGTGATGATACTTTTTTTTTTTTTTTTAATGATAAAAATATTGCAGAATGCTTTCTGTGGAGTGAAATGTAGAAAATCATTATTTTTTGGAAATAGCCTTGAGAAACGTCTAATGATTTTATTTGTTCTTTTTCACAGCAAAATAAAGATGTTTTTTATGAAGGATGTCCCACTTTCCTGACCAGCTCGACCTGTTTCCTTTCCTTCTGCTAGGACCACACACCTGCCTGCCGGCTGGGGGCAGAGGGGAGGGAGGGCAGGAACCAGGGAGGGGAAAGTGACTGAAACCCAGATTGAATAAAACAGAGTAAAATCTTGCAAGCGACAGGCAAAGGGGCCAGGTGTTCCCACCATCCCAGATTTCCATGGAGCAACTTGCATCCCACCTTCAGCAGGTGGCATCCTCACCCCATGCCTGCACCATCCTACAGCACGGGGGAAGGCATTTGAAATGACAAGAGCCAAAGAAAAGAAAGGTCTCGGGTTTCAAGTTCTCTTTTTATTGAAGAAAAGAAAAGAAGAAGGAAAAAAATAGATTATTTTTTGTTTTGTTTTGTTTCCAAGTGGACGTTATTCATGTTGTCAGTTTGTCTCAATGTCCTAAGGCAATATTCTCTGTATACCAAATATCTCCAGGTACATAAGCAGATGTGTCTTTCCCTCTTTCTCTTTCTCTCTGGCTTCCAGGGAGGGGTAGCTTGGAATAAGTTCGAGTCCGATAGGAAGGGAAAAATAACAGAAAAAAAAGATGCGGCCAAATGGACCTTTGCCAAGGCCCGTGCTGAGTTTATCTATTTAACAGTCAATGAAATGACCTACGTTCTTCTTGTTGGTCTGTTTTTTCTGTGACGCCTTCGACCCCCTCCCTGGAGATGGGGCGAGCAGGTGTTAGAGGCGTGCAGGTGCATCCTCCTGCATGCACCCCCGGGGGATGCGGGACACCCGCTGCGGAGCGACGAAGGGGAGAAGCCCCACCTTACCTCTTGGATGGGCCACGGGTGTCACATCTGTTCACTGCCGCATCGCCGGGGCGCCTTGCAAGCTGGCCCATACGGTGGTGCCAAGATGTCTCCTGTTGGGCAGCAAGGAGGATGCTTCTCAGCTGCGGTGCCCAGCGGCTCAGCCCATCCCCTTTCCCGTCTTCTCAGCTGCAGTGGAGGGGCAAAGATTGGCTCACACTCTTGAGCCCGTGCTGTGCAAGGAACGCCCCGGGCCGGGCAAGGATGCGTTTCGCCTGGGACCTATGGCTGGAGAACGCCCCAGTGAAGCTCCTGCTGGGTTCACCTTTTGTCTTCTCCTTGCAGCCAAAACCCATCTTCGTGGCCCTTTTGCCATACGGTCCCTCTGGCCGTTGTGCTGCACTTCCCCGCTGCAGAGCAGGGCTCCTCGTGCTAGCATCCTCCGTCACGGGCCACCATAGCCTCTCCATGGGGCGATTCCCGGCAGCCCTCCCCGCCTTCTGCCTCCTCCTCGCTCTTTTCCAGGCTCACTCCCTCTCCAGTCCTACCTGGGAAAGATCGTGTTGGTCTGAACCTACAGCTACTATATTCTATAAAGTAATATTCCCTCTCTCTGCTGAGAACAATACAAAAGTTACTGCATTTTACCAAAGGTTTCAAAAGAAACCAAACACTTCTCTCACTCGGTTTCGACTTAATTTAATCATTTTTTTTTTTAATTTGTGTTTGTTTGTTTGTTTGCTTGCTTTCCGGAAAAAAAAGTCCCTTTCTCTCTTTTTCCGCTCAGACCTCCGTCTGAAGGTCAATAATGTCTTGTCCCACCAGAGGGATGGTGGCCCCTGTTTTCTCCCACTCTACAGTTTTTAGTTCTAAGGGAGACTGTGCCACAGGTTCCATGTCCTTTTTAACCCATGACGGTGGGGACTGGACTTTTCTGATTCCTTCCCAGGGTCTCTTGTTTGGTGTCTGCTGTTTCTCTTGCTGCAGCAGGAAGGAGGCAGAAGGGAGAAAGAGAAAGAGAGAAAGAGATTAGTGTCTCTGCAACAAATATCTTTTTTTTTTTTTCACCTCCCAGGATTCTTTATATTAAAGGCAGTTGTTCCCATGAAACTCCTGGTGCAAGGAAAACAGGAGTTTCAGTGAAAATTGCATTTGGTGTGTAAATTGTCTATTTTCAGGAAGAAAATAATTTTTTGTCATTGCTGCCTCTAACACTGAATGCCTAGATATTTCAGCTTTCAGATGATGTTTTTGCTACTTGCATTTCCGCTGAAAAAATTGGAAATGACTATGAGAATTCAATTCTTTTTTCCTGTTTCTACAGAAAAGTCCCACAAAGAAATCCAGACTATGATGAGGTCTTTTTAAAGGTACATTGACTATATATCGATGCGAATATATTTGTTGTGTATCACAGCTATTTATAGGCTATGAAATTACAGCAAAAGATACTAACTAATTTGATGGTAAACCCATGCTAATTGAAGAGCTGGATCGTCAACTCTGAAATTGAAAGAATTTCCATCTACTCCAAATCAAGCCTTTGAGGCTCTATCTACCGCTGTTAGCCTCGCTTCCCACCAGCATAGCACCATGGTCCTTGTAAAACGGGTATATTCTTAAGTGCATCTGTGAAGGGGATTCCATGCAAAGATTTTAAATGAGTTGTTCCACTAAGCTTCTCCCCGCCACCAAGTGTGATGCTTTTCACAGTTAATTATCCCTACAAAATGCTCAAACTCTGAGTGAGAAAAGGCTCCCCGCACATTACAGCAGTACAAAGTTCTCCTGAACCACCTGCCAAGGGAAAAGTGAAGGCTAGTAGAGAGGGGAGGCAAGGACGGTGGGTTGCACTGAGGAAGATGAGGAGAAATGACCTCTCAGAAGAAGATGAGGAGACACACATGCAGGTCACATGCAGCCCAGGTTGCTCCACAGCATCGTGCTAGTGCTCAAATGTAGTGACGGAGGGGAGATGGAGCCACTTGCTGGACTACAGCATCATGATTGTACTTTTACTGTAGGATGCTGCAGAGATAGCTGCAGCCATTTAGGGAGGCTAGATAGTCACCTGCTATGTGCTAATCCACCCTCATTGGGTTATACTCCTGTCCCTTCCTAACAAAGAGACTTAGTAAGTCTGCGATTTATCCTACCTCCACTCTGCAAGACTGATTGGAAAGGCATTATTCCTACCGGGATGGCTTTTGGCACAACACCAAAACTGCAACTTCTGGTTTTCCACAACTTTCACCCTTTATCTGTACATCAGCTGTGTTTGAAGATGCCCCTGCATTCCCCGACCTTGCACCTGCCCACAGGAAGAAGGCTCTAGGTGAAGCTGCTGGGTGGCCAGATAGCAGCCAATGCAGGAAACAGGTAAACCTGGTCCTCTCTCCAACAGGAAGTGTAAAGATTCTGAAATCATTTTTATTTTAACTCAAAATGACAAAAATAACTTTTAAAAATGCCTAGGAAAGAACACTATTAACAAAAACAAGTTTTGGAAAACTATTGTTCAGAAGAATGCAAAACACTTTGGTACTTGAATTCTGTAGCTGCTGTATTCATTAAACTCCACAACAGGGAGCTTTTCTTATGCGGTTGGTATTATTCTTACATTATTCCATGATGTAGCACAATGCTGATTACTATTAATAGGGCAGAAAAGGTAATAAAATTGTTGACTTATTCCATTATCTATTTTAGATATTATTAAAGAACCACTGTTACTAAGAACTGAAACATTTTCATTCTCTATATATGTTTTAATGAAACAAGTATGAAGCTTCCTAAAGTAAAACTTTATCTATGGTGTTTTTACAGGCCATTTGTCTCTCATGAGATGATGCAACAAGAATGCACACATAAAGACAAAAGCACAAGTAGAGCAAAAACTGAAATGGTGTTAAAAGTTATCCAAAAGGAAAAGAATAAAAAGCGCAGTCACAGCAGCCACTTTCAATGACAAATATTTTCTTTACTCCCACAATTGCTATGGTACCCATATGTTTTAAAGTTAGCAATGTCCACGGCTGTATTATTTAATAGAAGGATGAACAAACGATCGTATGAGTGAAGTTCATAAATAATCCCATCTCTCCTCTCAAACGAAAGCCCTTCTTTGATAACATTATTTACAGCCACCTTCAGCATCAGGTCGTTCTATTTCCAGCCAATCTGTTCTAATAGTCCCCTGACACCACCACAGCCCTGACCTTCAGCCTCTCCTTCATGGTGCGAAGAGGCACCCAGTTGGGATCATGCGCACTGAATGCTATTAGCAAACCTCATCATCATTCCCATAAAGGGCTCCTTTCAAGCTCCTGACTGATAGCAGATGTAATTCCACGTAGAGAAGAGAAATTAGGTAAAAACAATTATGAGTTCATATGTACAACAATGGCCTCTAATCAGGTCTGTCACTAAGGAACAAGACCTAAGGGTTGTGATTATTATTCAGTAGCAATATAAAATGGACATCAAACATCAGGAATTGTTACGAAAGGAAGATAGAATAAAACAAACAACATCACTACGCCAATGTGTAACCCCACTCTGCCCTTGCATCTTGCATATTATGTGCAGCCCCACCCTTAGTCTTGCTCTCTCAAAGAGGATATAGTAGAAACGGTAAAGACAAAGGTAGCAAGTATACAGCTACGAAAAAGTTGTGGCAAGTATTCTGTATGAGGAATGATTATATACACTAAGACTTTCCAGCTTTGAAAAGAGACCAGGAATGGATTTGATAGAGGTCTATAAAACCCAGAGTGGCCTGTTGAGGGTAGGAACTGGCTACTGACGATAGGGATTGTCTATTTCAACACAAGAACTATAAGACATGACAAGATTCAAGCAGCACCTGGCCCACAGTGAACGCAAGGGATGAGTTCTGCACACGGCGCCCAGCTCAACTGCGCAACTTCTTTCCACAGCACTCCGTTGATGCTGAATTACAAAAAGCGTCTGGAGAAGCTCACAAAAGAAAAAGTCCACTCCGTACTACAAAGGAAAATGACACCATTCTGTTTGCGCTCTCTGAGGGCAAATCACTGATTGAGTGAGATCTTTCTGAGGATGTATCGCTATATGCTTGTCCTATTCTTTCATTTTCCCTAGCCACTTTAGTTTCTGCAAGGGAGAAGAGGCAGAGCTAGACTGGCCTTCAGTCTGACCTGTTATGGCTGTTTCCAGCCATATTTCCTCAGTTATCAAGCTATGAGTTCCACCTCAATATGAGGAAAAACTTCTTTACTTTGAGGGTAACAGAGCACTGGAACAGGTTGCCCAGAGAGGTTGTGGAGTTTCCATCGTTGGAGATATTCAAAAACCATCTGCATAGGGTCCTGGGAAATAGGCTTTCGGTGACCCTGCTGAGCAGGGGGGTTGGACTAGATGATCTCCAGAGGTCCCTTCCAACCTCAACTGTTCTGCGATTCTGTGAGATGGGTTTAGTGACTTTGAAGATGTGCTACAGCTAGAAGATGGAGTCTCAGGAGATCAGCAAATGGAGAGGGGAGGCTTTCCCAATTAACACAAAAGAATTAAACTTTTCTAGTGATGTTGTGAGCAGAGAAACCACCCTGGAAGTAAAATGCATCAGCTACCTCACAACACATGCTGGCAGCTCACAGAGCCGTGCACGCACAGCTGAACACTACACGCTAGTGCAGAAGGACTCAGCGCCCTGCTGGATCTCTGCAGAGGACTGAGATAGGTTAAATGTAATCAGCCAAGCTGAGCTCTGGCATGCACCTTGGGAGATAAAAGAAAATCTTTTCCTCTTGGCAAGGTGCACCCCGGGAATCAGTGGCTGGTTCCAGGAAACAGTGCCCTTTTTCTTTCCCTCCATATGGAAAAGGTTCGGTTTGGGTCTTGGCCATTTGATCAGCATATAGAAAATGGCCATCAGCCTTATGCTTCGGCTCTGGCATTGTCTTCTAGCCTTGCTGTGGGGTCTCAGCAGTCCTTGTGGGCAGGAGGAAAAGCCTAGCTATGCACAGAAAAGAAGAAAAACCTGAAGAGAGCGTTGTGTAATCCAACTGTAAAAGGCGCTGGTGCTGGCCCTGGGCCTGGCACCTCGGAGACAGCCAGGAACAGGCTGAGACAGGAGCTGAAAGCTGCAGAGGCTGCTCTGCCAATAATTCAAAAGGACACAACCATTACTCCGGGCCGACACATTCCTGGGCTCGTCAGGGACGGGGGGAAACGTTTATCAGTTCCTGCCTGGTGCCAGGGTGGCTGCACAGACTTCTTTATCACTTGGGTGGGAGGACAGGGGGGAATTCTCCAGTCCAAGGCTGGGGTAAAAGCTGCTGTGCACTTGCAATCACAGCCAACCGGAGGTCTTCATTATCCTTGTGGCATTTGGAGTCTCTCTTGTTCACTGCTTGCATCCTGGCTGTACATCTTAAAGGCGAGGGAAAGGATTTTGGATAAAAGGCATTTTGGAGGCAGTGCCAGTGCAACCCTCCCCCCCCCCCCCAAATTCCTAACCAAGACAGAGGCAAAAGACTCAGACAATCTACACAGCCACCTCCATCTAAAGCTAGTTCTGGCAGACTGCAATGAGTCACCCATGCTGAATGCAATGGGTGCAGGGGTGTACGGAGGCACCTCCCCGCACGTTGGCTTTGTGCTGCCTCTGAGGGCCTCGCTGCAGTCCTGGTCCTCACTTCATCCAGTGAAGGCTGAACAGAACCTGGATTCTGGTGCAATTCTTTGTGCTTAGGAGCGGCATCAGTGTATTGCATAAATACAGCACAGCAGATTGACTCGCTGCTTTAAGATAGTGCTTTCATTTCACGCTTTGGTCAAAAGCAATTAAATGTGAAAGCTGCTAAGCTGCATCTCCCTGTTTTCTTTTTTTTAATATGCAAATTTTATGGTTACCCTTAATAACCTGAGGAGGAATTCAGTGCTTTCTACAGTGCACTCTGGGACAGCTCTACTAGGCTCAGCTACTCACACACACTTTTCATTGCCTCTAGCATCAACTTGAAGGATACGTCACGACCCAAATGGTCCTTCCCCATGACCCTGCTGACTCTAAGACCAGAATGAAGGCATTCAGAGTTTATATCGGGGAATCTGAAAGATAAATGTGGCTTATGTGGTCTAATACATCTGTGGATAAATGTTGATGAAAAGCCTTGTTTTTCTACAAAATGAAAAGTTTCCCTTCCTTTGTAACCAGTTGTATCTGCAGTTCCTCCATTTCATGTTAAAGAACTTTAAAGATATTATTTTTGTTCATTTAAGAGAAAAGCAGTATGAAAGGAAGCGGCTGACTTTTTACTCAGATTTTCATTTTGGAAAAAAAAAAAAAGAGGAGTTTCAACTAGCATTAATGGAAATCTATCAAGAAATTTCAAATACGCACTCCCTGGAGTATTAAAAAAAAATAAAAAACAAAAAAACCCTTCTGCTTCTGTATCCTCTGAAGATCAGATAGTCTAAGCTGTAGGGGTTATTCTGACCCAAAGTCCTGTGAGAACATGCACAGATGAAAATGAACAGACACCAAATTAAGCACAGGTAAGAAGATCTTTCATAAAGGAAGAAGTGGATTCTAGGAACAGCAGTCAGCAAATTCAGACATGTCAGCACTAGGAGGCACTCTGATGTCTTGGGACCCATTCTTTAGTCTTTTCCTCACTCCTTCATCCACCTGCAGAGCCTGGCTGTCCTGGGACACAGGACATGTTCTTAGCACCCTCTCCATTCCCACTCCCTTTCACAGGGCATTTGAGCACAGCACTCACTGGTCAAGGCCCTCGTTCTCTTGAATTGGGGAATTTCTTCTTCAACTGCCACAGAGGGTTACCCTTAACCTGATTTGGGAGCTGGCAGCTCCAATGGAGTTGGGATAGGTGCTGTTCTCTGAGGGCCCAATTCAAACAGTGTATTTACTGCCTTCAGAGTTACAAGGTATTTTTGAAAACCTGGAACAGCCCCCTGCCTGATGCTTGCAGAGAAAGCCAGTGGTTCAACCAGAATGAGGAACAGCCTGTTCTCCAGGCTATTCTTGTGGTTAATATAGCTCGTTAATATACCGTCCTTTTTGGACAATGACTGTGGACTAGTGAGGAGACTACTCCACTTGGTGGAGATGGAGGACTGAGTGCTCCCCAAACTGCTAGAAGTATTCAAGATTCCCTCGGAGGTCAACCATCCATGAGGGGACCGAGAGCACCCAAAGTGTGATTCTTTCTGCAGTCCTTTCGTTAACCAATCTGAATAATTATTTATACCCTTGCTAACCCTGTTATCCTGCCATGCATATCTACCACGGTTTCACATATCCGGATCCCTTGTAAGTCACCTTAAATGCCTGGAAACTGGAAACTTAACAACAGGAAGTGGGCACGGTAAATTCTCTTAATAAAAGTGGTGAGAATTGTGACCATGTGTCCGAGAAGTAGAAAAATGAGCTGCAAACTGCTGGTGGCCACTGCATGGTTTATGGAGTAGAGGATAGCTCGTTAACATCAAAAAGCAAGGCAGGAACTGACTGCTAATGCAGAGGACACTGAGAATATGATCTCTCTGATAAATACTGAGTAACTGACGACTGATACTTGGGACACTGGGTATCAGGTGACCTACAGGAGGAGCTGAACAGCTGACTGATGGCATATAGGACACTGGATAGCTAATATGGTTTACGGCTGAATGAATTAAGGTTTCACGGAATTTTCATAACAGAATTTATTGTAGTAACTATTACGTTTTATGTGGCATTCTCTATAAAAGATATCCTAATTCATCTTTTAACAGTTGTCATTTACTAAAGCTTTTAAAAAGTGCAGAGAGCATTAAAAGCATGGCACAAAAGAGACACCCTACCAGCAAGTGGAGTTTCCCTTGCAGAAGGTCACACAGCCAATGGGTAGCGTGAACATAATCTTGATTTTCAGATTCCTCACTGAGGAAAGCCCTTTATTTGTCACAACAATCACCCTCTGAGCTCCCACACCCCCAGCCTCAGCCCACACAAACAAAGACTGTTCCCACGGATGAAAGCGGAATTTTCCCACCCTGGAGCACAGCTGCCTGCTCCCGAGCCAGCTAGCAAAAGGCCAGGTAGTCAGCAAACAAGTGGATTAATTCTGTCACACGGTAGAATATGCCAGGGAGGCAAACAGCCCTGACTAGTAATTAGCTACAGTAGCCCATTCCTTGGGAAGATCAGAAAAACCTATAGAGAACGCAACCTTAGAGGTGGGAAAAAAAGGAGTTTCTCTAAGAACCTTTGATGAGTTTCAGACACAAATGTGTTGCTTTGCTGATGGTGCAAGCAGTGTGTTGGCAGCTATAATTAAAACATAAGGCGAGGAGCTACAAAGCAGGGGCTTTTCAGCCTTCCCCATGACAGAACCCTCATGCTCCAACCCTACTTGGCTTCCTTAAGAGGTAATCAAGATTACTTTTTTCTCGTCACTCTGGTAGCTGCCAAAGCAAGTGTTGATGGAATGGGTTCATTCTCCTGGTGTTTGAAGAGGAAGGCTAAGAAAAATGAAGACTTGAGAAGAGCACAGGGAGTCATTAAGCCAGAAGTGCTTTCTAAAAGGAAATAGGGAGAAGTTGTGGAATGGCGGTAATCCTGTACCCCTTGTTACAGAATGTGTTTCCAATGTAGATGCTAAAACTGCTAAAAATGACAAAGAAATATGTTTTTCCACTGGGTTTTGGAGCAAGTGCTGGACCAGGACCAAGAGAAAGAGAGGACTGGATTGGAGACCCCTCTTACAGCTGAGCTACTGAGTGAGTCCAGAGGCTCGTATGTGAGCTCCAGTACAAAGGCTCCAACCCAAAGCAAAATCCATTCAAACTGCAGAGAGCTGAAACGTACCAGAGTAATAAGCAGGAACAGGCAAAACACAGAAATTTGCAGAGCTCTGTTGCATATGGCTTTTGCTGACCTTGGCACAAGTAAAGAGCTGCTGTTTGAAACAAACGCAAAGCCAGACACCGGCAAAGAACGAAAGAGACAGGAATATGTATGTGATTCAAACTCCTCTAATGGAGCTGGATCAAAGGACTCCTACCAAGAGGGAAGACAACAGTGTCTCTTTCATTGCTTTCAAAGCTGGTGCTAAGCATAGAAGAAACAAAGCCCTCACTTACCTTAAAGGCTGCAAAGCCTCCACTTTCATACCATGCTGTTGCAAAGCATGGAGGCCCCTCCTGAAGTCCAGAGCAAGCATGGGAATCTATTTAGCAATTAACTTACAGGGAGGAGCAATGCTGGAGATGTTCTACCCTGACAATACAGATCTGTGCAGGAGAATTCACGCTGTGTGGTACAAAGCAGCTTGAAAACAACTCTCCACAATCCTGCTTAAAGGTGGACAGCTCTCAGCTGAAAGGGTAAAGAACTTGGGAAGGGTATGTATTTAGGAGGTATTTGTCATGGCAAAGAGCAGAATTCTGAATGGAGAAACAAACTGGCAGCAAGGTTGCCAGCTAACATCTCCTTTGAGCAATCAGGATGAAGGTGGCTACAGAACAACTCAAAGTGGTGGGCGTGAATGAGAAGGAAGAACTCTGAAGCCTGAGTCAGTACCAACCTGATACTTCACCATGTGACTGTCTGGGCAGTGAAACGTGCCTTAAAGCTGCTCTAAAGAGATACGTGAAGATCCTGATGGCTTCAGTGAAATCAAACTGGTTGAGTCTCCGTCTAGAATGAGGGGTGAGCAAAGGGTCCAGTTATTGGCCCAGTTATTCAGGCTGGGGGAACCATTCACTCCTTCTGAGGTGAATCTTAAAAATGAAGGCTTGGTGGATCCCAGATGGCAAGAGAGCTTTTAACTATTTTAATCACCTAGGATGTGTGGTGGCGGTTTTTCTTTTTTTTATGCAAATCCTCGTGTGTTTGTCTCCAAGCCTTTGGTCCCTTCCATGCTTCCTAGCTGCAAATAAGCTGTCCAGGGAATAAATATCCAGATTTCTCAGAAGCTTCAGAAATGACAACTGTTTTCTGCTCAGAGTCTACACTAGTTCCCAGTTTGGTCTGGGTAACAGTGTGCTATTTCAATACATGGGCTGGCTGCAGGCTGGCTGCAAGGTGGCTGTGAGGAAAATGAACAAAGTGCACTCAGACGTTTATAAGACAGCTCTTTTTAGATTCAATGTCCCTGCTGGGGGAACAGTCCAGTTTAACAGAAGCAAAGGAATCTTGCTGTCCTTTGCAAAGGAACCTTGCCTACAACCTTGTAAATTCTCTTTAGAGTTATTGGCAGATTTTTCAAACATCACTCCCTTCTTCCTTCCCTCATCTAAACTTGAAGATAGTAAGAGAAGGGAAATTTACTGTAGGCCATAGTAAGGTCTTCCAGAGGTCTATTACTGCATTAAAAATCTGCATCTTATTTCCAGCCTGACATCTTCAACTTGTAGTCATCAGATAGTCATCAGAACTTGCTGTATTTCAATCTGCTAATATTAACCATTCCCTAGCACTGAAAAGCTAGCTCTGGGTGACAGTGCCTCTATCTCTCATTATTTCCTACAGACATAAATGTGTGACACCCATTCATGTATTAAAATAACTGCAGCAAACATTGGTGCCACAATGTTTCTTAGGAGTGCATTAAATATGGTCAAGTTTCAGACTCAGTCTGCATTGGCAGTATTCCTGTTCTCCTAATCACCTACCTCAACCTATCATCTCAGTAACATTGCTCATCAGTAAGTTGATCACAGGTCAGTTGATGGCAGTGGAGACACAGAAATTTCAGAGGGATGTGGATTAGACTCTTGGCCTCTACCGCAGACACTTTAAGGGCCTACATGCATCCGCTAGAAGCAGTGTGGGTTCTGCAGCTGGTCTGCAGAATCATATGGATCATATGTTTGCTTCAGTACTTTGCTGAACTAAGAAAGCCTGCTCCGAGATAGGTATAGGCTGCACATCACTGCCAGCCTGTGGCGCTCTCAGCCACTGCTGGGAAACCTGTCAAAGCACCTCTCGCTGGAGAATCATGCTTTTACCAGGAGAGTTCGTTTAGCCCCTAGGGTTAGCTCTGCTGGCTGGGTCCTGAGCAGGATGCTCCGACGGTATCAGGCTGTTTCTTTGTGCTGTATCTGTATTTGACACCTGGCACCGGGGCTGGTGTCTCCACAATCTCTTCCAGAAAAGAGCTTTTTCTTCTGCATCCATTTGCCCCTCCTCATGTCAGAGAAGAGATCTTCCACTCCTTTGCTCTCTCCCTCCCTCAAAGGCAAGGGAGGAGAGAAGTCCCAGGGAAGGATTCCCTGGCCACCGGGTGAGGAGAAAGCAGGATTCTTCCAAAGACCTCCTCCATATCTGTAGGAGCAGAGACAAGGGGTGGCAAGAATTCTTTCACTCACCTGCACAACTGCAGGCTGGCAGCTCACCGTGAACGCCTCCCAACACTTGGCACAACGGGAGCTCGCTGCAGAGCATCAGGCTCTTCCTTTCTTTGAGCAACAAGCTGTTTCCCCAGCTGGGCTTTAGAAGCAGCACACCCAGGGCACTCACGGCTTTTGGCTGCCTTTGCTGGGGTCCTTCTGACATTGATAATGCCTTTCAGGAAAGGGAGGCAGAAAGACTCAAGCACAAAGGAGTCCCCAGTTCTGTTTGCAGCTCTGCCAGTAATTATTCTAGGACAGTGACCGAAGGGCAGTCTTCCTTATCTTTAAAGTGTACACGGCAGTAATACTTACCTGAAGTGTAAGTGTGTCAGGATACTTGGAGAGGGGGGATATCTACAAAATAGTGCTGGTATAAACCTTCAGATCCTTTCTGGAGTTCCTCTAAAAATCATGTTTTATCCCTGAAGCTGAAGAAGTTCTAGTCACTAATTACAAATGTTGTAGTTGGTACTCTGTTGGTTCTCTCTACATATCTGACAGTGTAGTAGTTCATCTGAGAGGATCTGCAGATCCAGCATAATGGGATAATAGTTTCGGACAGGAAGTACAGGAAGGACTAGCATTTATAACAAAAGCAAAAACAAAATTAACCCTAAATATGGCCAGCAGCGTTCCTAGGAATTCCCAAATGAATCCTCTTCCTAGCAGACACTCGATTTAAGCCTCAGCAGCAGCTTTCCGACCTTGGAGTCAATGGAGGATAGAGGAATTGCCAGAAGATTAGGAAAAACATCAGAACTTGCAAAAAAACTAGGATAATGGCACATGCTGCCCACAGAGGCTGGGAAACTGCCAGGGCTGGAGACAGGCTTGGTACTTTGACTTTGTGGCTATCAGTCAGGGGTTGCTTATTTGAAAATGGAATCAAAGACACAGCATGGTAGGCAGATGGCCTAGACCCAGTAGAGGTCTCTTCTGCTCTATGTTAGTATGTGCGAAAGGTTCAAGGGTTCCAGGTTCCTTACGACCTTGTTCATGCCCACAAGGCAAGGAGTTTCCTACTAGTGAAACAATGTGTTTGGAATCATGCATCGTGGAAGGGTTTGGGACTGGGCTACGGTGTTCTTTGATGCAAAACAGAAGTCAGACTTACGCTAGTGTTAGTCTTATCACTTCCACCAGAAGAAATACTCCATCGTTTTATAACCTGAACATACACAAAAGAGAAACATTTCTTTCGTTGTTACTTTAACATCTGATATCGGCAGTTTGCCCTCTTGGGGCAAACTGAAGGTGGGACTTAACTTCCAGCCAGATCCATGACGGTAAGTGGCAGAAAAAGAGTTAAGAAAGCCTTTCTTTTTCTTTCTTTTTTTTCTTTTTCCCTTTTTTTCCTGCCTTGAATGTTGCTAAACCAATACCCACTAATGACTTCCCAGTACTGATCTTTGCGAGCTCCCCTTCCTGGATTACATCCAAGAAAAGATTATAACTTGAAAAGGAATCAGTCAATATTGAAAGGCCACCTTCACAGCTTCCTTCCAGCAGTTCAAAGCTCTTTAATGATGACAGTAGCAACTTTAATTCTAGATAGATTCGGATGCTTCTCTGAAATGCCCAAGACATCTCCATCTATAACACTCTCCTGGAAACATACCACAAATGAGCATTAACATGGTACTTAGGCACTTCTGATTTTACACTTGTGTCATAGCAAAATAAAAGAAAAAAAGAGATGAAACTCAGTGAAACACACTGGGATTCTGGACCAACATATACTTCTTTGAGCTGAACTGCTTTGCTAGATTCGCTGTTCCTTTCATTCTGCAACACTGGTCAGCCCACAACAACATCTCGCTATGCACAGTAAAAGTAGGGTCTGCTGGGACCACAGCTCTAGGGCACAACACAGCTATGCTGGGAGATCTGAATGGGGACCAAAGGCTCCACTAGGGCACTGCTTCCACTGAGGACCCAGCTAAACCCCTTACTCAATCACACTCCAAACTCTGGTCTTGTCTCTAAGAGAGTCCTATCAAAATAGGCCCTGAAAGTGCCTCCTTGGATACGCTGCAGGAGAATCTGCACTGGATCTGACTTTGCTTGCAGAAAGATAGAGTGTTAAAAATAGCGGCACCCTGTTCTTCTCAGTGAGGGCAGGCACAGTCCAAATTTCATTTTGTCCTGCCATCCTGACTCTGTTGCTTGATTTTTCCCTTCTGCTGGAGTAGATACAATTCCTCGCAAGCTTTTGGCACTTGCCCAGCAGGCATAACAGGCTGAGATATCACAAAGGTGCCATCAGTCTGCCCTTCCTTATTTGTGTTATTCACATCACTGACTGCACAGGCCCTTGGCATCTGTATCTAGTACCAGATCTGTGCCCTTCTGAAAGGTTGCAAGGTCTTTCCCTCAGTTTGCCACCCTCAAAACCTCTTCCTGCCCTGGAAAACTTCTCCTGCCCAGGAAAGTCACACAGACAGTGAACAGCTACCACAAACATTGTCACTCTACTTTAACCAGCATTCAGTCCTCAGGAAGTGCTGCCGCCACCACACCTTAAATCCCATTGCTGTGACTTCCTAAATAGCTAATACCCCGCATTGCCACCTTGGTCTCTAATTCAGCTCTTGCAGGTGGGATAGGAAATGGCCATTATCCTCACCTTCTGCCCTCTTTCATCTCACCTAGATTTTTTCAAGGTTGATGTGATTTCCAGTTCCTAGCTATGAATGGATGGACTCAGCACTCAGAGAAGACCTCAAAAGGGATGTAAAGAATAGACACTGACATGAGGAACAGACATAGACAAAGAGAAAGCAGACTCTGTTCACCATGAACCAACATGAGGATAGATATTCTCCTTCTGGGCTGCTGGCCACTCTGTAGATGAGCTACTGGTACCTCTGTGACTCTCCATGTCCTGTGCGGTGCACACGTGCTTGTTGCAATATGCATGGACTGAAAGTCAGGAAGTTTGGTGACGGCTCCTAAGCCTGCCTGCTTCTCAGTCCAGCCCTATGATCCTGAATGGCATTAGATGGCTCTAGGAGGTGGTGGTTCTGGAGATGTGTGACTAACCTTGCTGTCCGTTGTTGGAGACTCCTTCTCCTTCTCTGCATGCTGCAGTTTTCTGTTCAGGTCTTGGAACATGTCTTGGTGACGTTTTCTTGTGTGCATGATTTTCTGAAGCAAACACAAGGGCCACAGGTTAGCAATCGCTTTCCAGCTGCACAGAATTAGCATATCCTCCTCCTCAAAAAAAAAAAAATTACTTATTTTCTTACAACCTAACTCTGTCTCTCTGCATGTACAGCCTACCTAAATCAGCGTCAAAGGTCACTGAGAACACAACATAACACTTCCTTGAGTTTCAGGATGAGATGGCGGAAGAAAGTGGGACAAGTCTGATTGTTGACCTTACGGTTCCTCCAAACCTGCAGTTGCCAACTGTAATATTTGTGCTTGACTTACAATGGTCTACCACCTTGACCCTAGAAGCTTTGCTGACTTTCCATAAATGACACTTGACCCCATGCTTACTCTCTTCTCAATTTGTCTCCCTTACAAATGTGTTCAGAGCTTACCTGGGCATGCAGAATTTAGGGACAAGAAGTTCCATCAGAAACTATTCTGCAGACTATCTCACAAAACTATCACAATTTCCTTTTCTTGCATTTTGGCCCTTCTACATTTCACTTCTACCCTTTACTGCCCAGAAGGAGAGGCAGGACCAATTTTTGTAAGGACTTCCCTTTGCATGTAAGAGCATGGTGAAGACAATTTTCATGTACTCTACCAAGTGTTACATAACTGGAGAAGGTAGCTCTGATGTTTTGGGAGCAACACAAAATATCCGCTTAGATGTACTGAGCGCCTCAGTTTCAGACCAAGCTCACAGCCCTGACTTTCGAAGATAGACTAGTGACCCTAGCATTAAGGTAACTCCTCAGGTGTGAAGACAGTTATTCCTCCATGTGTACAGGGTAGACAGATACTTCTTTCTCTTGAGCAGATTTTGTGAGGTTCATCACTGGCTGTGAGGCACTAGGGCTGATGATGGGTTGTGACGGTGGGGACACATTAGCAGCCTTTTATTTTTTAAGTAACAGAGTTTGGGTACAAAAGACAAGATATTTTAGCCCACCAAGCAAATGATGGACTGTGCTTCCCACGGAGGAATGTGGTACAGCTACCTGTAGTACTCTATCAGCTCGTAAGCATTTTGCTAACAGAGGAAACTGTTTACAGGCCTTGTGTAAACTCACTTAGGTCAAATGTTTATAGGGCAGCTACTGCTCAACCAATTAAGCAAGAAGCAATATAAATCACCCATTTATTTAGTGCACAGGGCAGGCCTTACTAGGCAGCCAGCACAACTCTTACCACCCACCATTTCAAACCCTTGAAGTAGCTCTTTGGCAAAGGCAGCATTCCTGCCAAGGGGTTAGAAAAGAAAGGAATATTCCTCTTTCTCACCCTGCCCCTTAAAAAACACACTCAAAAAAGAAAGCACTCACCTCAAAATCTAGCTCTGCATACCGGGATTTCCGCCTCTGGGGATTCAGAAGAAAAATAGAGATGGTTGAATATTAGTGATGCTGGTGGCTAGGCGCAGATTGAACTGCACAGTAGATACAACAGGAAAGGCCTCTCTCCCTTTCCTTCTTTTTGTATCTTTAATGTGTTTCTCTGGCTCTTCACGATGGAAAGGACCAGCCAGTTAGAGGGATCTCTGGTGTTACCCACTGAGTGAAGCTGGAGATGGCTATTACTGACGAAAAACACTGGGCCCCAGGGAGGGCTGGGCATGGCCATGGCCATGGCCATGGGCACTTGCCAGCATGGGAGTTTGTCTGATTCAAGCCCTATCTTAGTTATGAGTTTGCAGGTGATTCACGGAATGGGAAGCAAACAGCAGCGACACAGAGCGGCTCAGCCAACTATTCTACTTAAACTTTTGAGCAGCAGGCAGCAAAGTCTGAACAGCAGTGGCTGAGAACTACTTTCTGACAAAGGGTAAAAAAAAAAAAGGCCAGATGCTGAGGAAGTGCAAAAACTAATAGAGACATAAGTGTAAGATCTATGGACTTGGAAGAACTGCTAGTATACGTAATAAGTTATTGTAAGTCAGAAGAAGAGGGCTATATTTATGCAAAACCTCTGACATCCCTTTGACACTAAGAGAGTTGTGGGGCATGCCTTAAGGACATTTTAGACCCATGATCATTAGGATTTGTATCTCACTTATATTGTGACTAAAATTATCAAAACGGAAAACAGGGGCAGAAGATGGAAGGAGAGGAGGTAATGCAAACCATGCATTAAAATCAACAGATGTTTGACAAGCTAAAATATGTATTTGGCTTTGCATTGACTGTAGGGCTAAAGAGAGTTCACCAAGCAATGGAATATGGCTGTGGAAGTCATGAAAGATTTTAACCATGAAATTACAAAATCATATCACCTGCCATGGTTTCCTCATGGTATTATAATATTGGCACTACAGAGTGGCCTGCATTTGGCCTAAGGCTCTTCCCATATCTGATGTGACCAGTGCTGATGGCAGAATATCATCCAAGGCTGAGAAGAAGGCAGTAACTCACATGCTTACCTCCAACGAGCTCATGGAGAGGGTGGAGACGGTCTCACTTTTGGACACCACACCCGAGTTCCCTGAGTCACCTGTGTCACACAGGCTGTTGGGAATCTGTGCCTCATTGGAGATATTCTGTGGAGGCAGCTGCTGCTGCTGTTGTATCATGGGGGAACCTTGCACCTCACTGCATGTCATGGTTATGGGCTCCCGTGGAGGACTCTTGACAACAAAGCCTGGGTCAGTTGCCATACTCAGGTGGATGAGTCGTGTCTGGGGCATTTGGTCAATATTGATGCTGTATTTGCTCTCATCCTTGGGTGGTTTGGCCCGTAAAGTGGATGTGTTGGTAGGCAGAATGACGTAGCTGGTGTCCAGTGTTTGCTCTTGTGCCCGGGAGAGTTCTGAGTCCAACTTCTTGAAGATGTCCCCATCACAGATGTAGATAGACTTGGGTGGCTGATTTTTGTCCTTCTTCAAGGTCAGTGTGTGATTGCTGAATTCATTCAGGTTGATGGCCCCCAGGTAGTGAGGTGAGCCCTGAAGATGCATCTTGGAGACATTGGCTGGAAGACTGTTAAAGTTTGATGACCCCTTCTGGTGATTCAGTTTCAATTTTTCTTCATCCTGAAGTGATGGGCGCTTCAGTGTTCCTGTGATGGTTGAGGTCCTGCAGGTGGTGATGTCTTTATTCAGCACTAGGGGGACAGAAAGTATCCTTAGCACCTCATCTAAACTTTTATTAACACATCAATACACCCACCACAGTCACACCATGCTAGCATGTTTCCTCAGCCCTCTCAGATAGAGGTAACGGTAGCAGAACAGTATCTTATACTGGATTTTTAATCCAGGTTGCTGAAGGGAAAGCTAAAGCTAGGGAGGTAACAACTTTTCCATTTTGAGAGAATTCTTAGTGCTTCAGATTTCTCATCCCAAATCACGACTAAAACAGGCCAAGTTAGGAAACCTGACTAACTGATATCATCACACTGGTAATAGCATCTTGAAAAGCAAATACATATATATGTATGCATGTATATATTTAGTATGCATAATGTATATATACATAAGATTGGCCTAAAAATGATGAGTAGAATTTTTAAAATAAAAGGATACTCTCATGTCAAAAATGATTTTGATTCAGAAACGCAACATTAACAACAATTCCAAAATGCCAATGCTTTTTTTTTTTTTATTTTTTTTTCTCCTTTTAATTCACTGAACTGCTTCAGGTTGATTTGTTCCCAGAAAGAGTTTCAGGGTCAACGAATTGGTATTTCAAGATTTCAAGACAAAGGCATATTCTATTACAAATTGCTAACTAGCTCTCCTGAAAGCTTACATTCCAGTAATCATGCTAAGCCTTTGTGAGAGTTATTTACTGTTTCTCAATTTACCTTGAGACAAAAAAAGGAGTTCCATGAACATTCCTTAATAGCAGAAGAAAACCTTAATCTGAGGACGGGGTGAACATGCCAACTAGGAGGAATATACAGGACGCACAGACACTCATTCCCACACAGTACTGTCCACAGCAAAACATGTTCCCTTTCTAGCTATAAGAATCTATTGTTCAGTTAATTTCTGATTGCAGCAAAGACCTTACAGGACTGATGACATCAGCCTTGATGTCTCCAGGGAATAGAAATCCCAGAACAGATTCTGGGACAGGGGGAAAGCGATATGGGACCAAATGCTACTTACCCAGCATTCAGCATAGGAGAAATAAATGCATCTTCCCCTTTCTCCCTCCTCAGGAAAAAAAAAAAAAGGTTCTTTTTACTTATTTTTTCCCAATGAAGCATGAGGGTAACCTGACATTATTCAGCTGCTCCATCTGTGACAGAGGCAGCACGTGCCACAGGTATCCCATTGGACTGAGGCCACTGCTGTTTTCCTGCCAACTCACACCGGGACGAATGGGTCGTGGAAGAACAAAGGCCCCGTCAAACATTAATAGAGCTGGCAAGGCAAAATTACAGGGAGACTAAATGAAATAAAAAATATTTTAAAAAGCTTTGAAACCTAAACATGCTGGGTGCAACTATGACAGCTACAATTATCTTGACGTTGCTAGAGGACGTGTCAGGATAAATTAGAGCACTACAGTGTATTCCTACCATACACTGCAGAGAGACGTTAGTGAACTCTAACCCTTAGCTTGGTATTGTCAGTAAGGTTTATTGATTCACCTCTTCTCCATGCTCACATCAGCTGCATGAAGTAGGTTTGGAGGTGTGGTAATCCTAGCAGTCTCCAAACATGGAGCAGAGTGAGCTTCCACCAAGTTGTAGACATGCTTTCAATATTGTGCTATGGACCAAATTCTACCAGGGAATTCAAGTGAAAAGGTTATGAGTGGTATCAGGCGCATCTCCAATCTGTCATAACATCAGATCTGGTGTTTCCAGGAGAAATCATGGCCAGAAACCAATAGACGGATTTATATATTTTATTAAACAAAAAAGCAAAATGCATAGGAATTCCCTTGCTGCACCATATAGAATGGTCTCCAAAATAGTGTTGATTATTAATAACCTGGCTTGAAGTGACAGCACTTTATCAAAGAGGGTTTATCTCTTCAGGCAAACATCAAAAAATTAAATAAATTGTATAGTTGTATGCTGGCAAAGGAAATGAGGCCTAGGCTGTTAGCAAGGTGCTGATCCAGGGTCTTCTGCCCTGAAGGCATGGCAAATCAGTCAGCTCCTTCCTTTCCTCTGGGAAGCTTGATTTGGGAGCAAGAAACTCAGTAGCAGATCCAGAAAGGCTCCTGCACTGCAGGAGTCTGAGGTCTGCCTTGGTTTTCAGGGCTTGTGCTCACCGGCACCACAGACTGGACTGCTGTGTGTATAGCTGGCTTTGTCCCCCAGTAAGCAGCCTGGATGTATGTTTGCTGAGCATGTGTTCAAGTCAGACCTGGTCTCATGTGCATGTCGTTCACACACAATTTTTTGGAACTGAGGTCTTCAGTGTCAAAAAGGAAGCAGAAAGACAAATGAGAAGAGGAAGACAGCTAGAAATACAATTAGAGAGTGTGAGACAGAAACAGAGAGAAAAAAATTGAGAGACCTGGAAAAGAGATAAATGGACAGAAAGAGACCATGAAATAAGAGATCACATGGATAAGTGAGACAAATATACTGTGATTGTGATAGGCATAGAGAGAGGGAGCGAGGCAGAGAGAAAGACATAGATAGATATTAGATAGATAAATGATAGTGACAGTGATAGACAATACACAGAAACACAGTGACAGAGATAAATGTTGATAGAGATAGAAACACATAAATAACAGCTACAGTAGGACAGACGTCTGAGGACAGAGATAAATAAGTGATTGCTAGATAGGGAGAAACAGATAAATTATAGATAAATACATTAGAAGCATATAAATAAATGATAGATTAGATGAAGAAAAAGATAAATGAAAGGGATAGGCAGATAGATGTATATAAAAAGAGAGACAAAGAGAAAGGGAGGGAGGGAGAAAGAGAGAGAGAGAAAAAGAGAAGGAGAAAAAAGAAAAATGAAAAAAGAAAGAGAAGAAAGAAAGGAAGGAAGAAAGAAAGAAAGAAAGAAAGAGGAAGATAGAGGGGAAAAAAAAACCTTTCACATCATACTAACTACACACAAAATATGTCCTGTCCTTAGTTAGGGAAGATCCTGGTTTGGAAGATGTGAATTTTATGCAAGTGCCAAGCAAGCTGGAATTACTCTTGCTTGGGAAAGGAGAGCAGTCTGAGAGGATAAAAGTAAGCCTAAATATCTACAAAGGGTAAGATTAATATCAGCCAAGTGGTCAAGCGTGCCAGGACCAGGACAGGATGAAACCTGCAAAGACGAACAGGTAGCAAAGCGGACTCTAGACAGCACAAACACCTGCAAGGGCATGGGAGGGAGCAAAGACAGTTCTTAGGGAAAGGGACTGTCAGCCCATGCAGATCTTCAGGATCAAAATGAATGATGTGTGTGATACAACACACAGGAGAAAGGTGCAGGCAAAGGAGAGACCTGAGCCATGTCCATAGGTACAGACACTTTATAATTGCACCTGACTTATCTAAGGGGTCAGGAGGACAATTATCCTTTCCGGAATGGGGAAAAGGTCCTCAAGATTCCAGACCTTCTCCAAGACACCTCTCTTGAGCACAGAGCTTTCTGAGGTTGGCCTTGGAAAGTAGCAGTTAAAGCAAAGAAGGATCTCAGCAGGAAGAGATGAAGGAGATCTCTTATTCCTGGATATCCTTCTCTGCCACCATGTGACTTGGGCCACAGATAAGAAATCATATCTTTAAGGCAAGGCTTAATCTTAGCTGAAAAGCCAAGAAAGCTATGGGGAAAGATAATAAGCAAAGCACAGGGCAGAATTAGGAGGGTTGCTTTCTTTTGCGCAAGGCTGAGACTAAGAGCAGCCCACACAAGTACACGCAAGCCACTAAGACACACACAAATCAAACAGAAAGGAAAAAAATGGCCTAGTTCAATCCCCAAACCAGGTCACTTCTTGATTCTCACCTGTAATGTGCTCACCTGATCTACAAGCCATATCCACATCCTTCTCAAAATCGGTCTGAAAGACAGAGAACACAGAGGACGTGGTCAAAAGGAGGTGACAGGGAAAAGAAAACCACCCGGAATGCAAAAAATGCTTTAACTCACGAGCCAGGAACAAAAGAGTGGAGCAGAGAAATTTGTCTTGGGCTTTGAAACATGGCAAACAAAGCTGTAACACTGCTTTGCAGTTGGATTCATCTGCTCATATTTAATCTAAGTGGATTTTCCATCAGCTAAATAGATCTAAAACTGTCTCGGAGAGCCCTCTACTCTCTATACCTCCTGTGTTTTCTTGTCATTAATTACCAAGGCATATGAAGTGCAAACATGTCTCTGCTTCCGAAACTCTTACCATATAAAACCAATAGTCTCTGTAGGAACAGAGGCTGAATAACTTTTTCAAATCCTCTGTGTAGCCAAATGAAAGTCCTCCCTTCTCCCAGTACAAGTTAATGCTTTTCCTAACGATCTCAGCAGATAACATTTCAAAGAACTGGATATAATGAATCACAATGGGTCATGAGTTTTCATGGAGTGATGGAAAGGCCACAGGCTAACAAAAAGTAGGAGAGTATACTGATTATTTCTGGTATCATTCTGGAATAAAGGCATTTAATATAACTGTATTAACATGATTAAATACATTCCAATGCCACATCAGCTCAGAGTGTGTTAAAAACCACCCCTCTGTGATAAACTGTTCAAAATCAGCAGGGCAAGTGGGCTAAGACAGAAAAATATAATCACACTTGCATGATAGGAGCTCCAGAATAATGTAACAGAATAGCCCGTACTGATCCTACTGACAAATAAACAAAGGGCAACTGTATATTTAATACCAGTTAACAAGTTTGGGTAGAAAAGTTTTGCTCAGGTAAACTTCTTTCCATTCATTGATAAGATTTTGAGATTACTGAAAAAGGTACATGCAAAAATGCAGTCCTGCAAAGCCTTTGATTTCTTTGGCTACAGCACAGCACAGTCACTATAAAATAACATTGTATCTCTCCAAAAATATCAGTGAGGAACTGTCATTTGTGTTTGGGTATTTTGTTTGTTTGTTTGTTTTTTGCTTGGATGTGAAGAAAATGATTGTAAGCTGTCTGATTTTCAACACTTCCATCAACTTCCAAAAGCAAATGCAATTTCATAGATAAAAACTTGTAGCTGACAGAGTTTTTCTAAGTGGCAAATAATGAGTGAAAACACATGTGAGTTGTACACAGAGGGATAAAATCTGAGATTTCAGTATGTAGTGCTTGGGATGGCGACAATAGAATAACAAATGCAGGGTCCACATTTTTAAGGGATGCTGAGAGGCTGAAGGGTATGTGGGAAAGAGTTACAGAGATAATTTGAGGGCAAATGTTTTACAAAGGGAGAATAAAAGAGCTCAGTATGTTAACTTACTGAAAGGAAGACTGAGACTGGATATGATTTTGGTGTCTGTTACTGAAAGAGTAAAAGTACTTGGCATACAAGTACTATTAAGTATACAAGTACTTTTAAATATAAAAAGGCATAGCAAGAACTGAAGTATGAAAATGTGAAGCCTATACATTTACATTAGAAATGATGCACCTGGTTTTAACAAATACCTGAGATGTGGAAGAACTGCATATCCCCCGATGTCTTGACTTAAAGACTGCACTTTTTGAAATGAGAACTTTCACCCAAGCACAAGCTACTTAACTTAGCACAGGAGTGACCGGAAGAAATGCATTGGGTTGCAATGTAGGTGGGGTCTAAGTAGATGAACTAATAATGTCTTCTGGTATTAAACTCTATGAATACATCAATATGAATAAGCCTGTCACATCTCTGAACCTGGCAAACAGCACTGTGCAGAAGGGCAGAGGAAAATCCTGACTGGTCTGCTTTGAAACTTGTCCAGATCTTGTCCAGAAGTCTCTACCACAACCTCAGAAATTGAATGATTGTTACAGCATCTCCATCACGACAGTGCAGCAGATGCAAGACTATTCCCCAACGCTTATTCTTCAACTGCCTTATCTACTCTGTTTGTAAAGGACCTACATACAGGACCCAATCTACAATACTTAAACTATATTCCCAGTGAAGCAACGTAAAGTTAACATCTCTGCTTCAGAGATAAAAAGTCTCCTTGAGAGAGTATCTTTGTAATAATGACAATGACCCAACTCACAGTGATTACTCAGTATTAAACTATGGCCTCCTTGCTGCAGCTAGGACAAGTAAGCATGCTGGGATAAAACAGTCTGGGAAATAGTGAGAGAGAGCAGGTATATTCTGGCTTTGTTGTTTTTCTGGGAAAGAAAGGATCTGACCAGCCTTAACATAAAGATGTTTGCAAAACCCAGTGCATGAATTTGAGCCCCTGAATGCTATAATGAAAAGAAACAGGACTTGTGGATGAATGAAAGAGCCTAAGCCAAGTGCCACATTTGTTCAAGCACGGAATTAAAGGAAAAATGAGTGATAAGTGCAAAATGTAGGACAGACAGAGCCTTCTGTTTATCAGTTACTGGTTAAAAATGCCCCAGGTCCCTTAATAGAAGATTAGACGGCAATTTTCCCTACCATTAGCTGAGCATGTCCATTCTGAAATGACCCCCCTGAGTCTCCATTGCCCTCTTCTTGACGATCCACTACGCGGCACTTCACAGCATCTTGGACCTGTGGAAGCAAATGGATTTGCAAAAGTCAGTGTCAGAAAGAAATACCATGTAAAGCCCAACCATATGAAATGCTGCTGAGGTGAAAACATTATAGTTCTTGGTAGCTTAGAGCAAGAGAAGTTCCTACTTCAGTAGTACTCTGATATTTATTTCAAATGGTTCAGAAGTTAACGTCTTTCGCATACTAACTTAAAGGTTTTACAGGTGTCCTGTGTCACATTGCTTGTTTCTTCTATTAGTTTGATTTATACAGTCAAGAAGAAAAATATCTTCTATTCTGCAGCTTGCAATACTTTTACGACACAAGCTATTGCGCAAATCCTTATATTGGGGCCTAGTATATCTGACCATGATCCTACACTGACTTTATTATATACCTGATCCAAAACTCAATGGAATCAATGTAGAAATTTGTGTGATTGCAATAGGAGTTAAACGCAGCCCCAAAATCATAATGCAATTAGTTAAAGGAGTTTCAGCCAAGCCAGTGCTGTAATTCCATTGACTTCATTGATCTGACATAAGGAATTAATCTGTCTTACTTCATTTAAAGAAGGAAGATAAAATGAGTATTGGGGGAAAAAAAAAGCTTCCTGTCTTTGTTATTAATAGCCTAGCCACTCATTAAGATGAAAGGAATAAAAGAAACATAAAAGATAATCATTTTCTTCTCTGACAGAATTTACCACTTTAAATATCCACAGGGAGGCTGGAGAGAATTTATTCAATTTCCTGGCTGGTTTATAGCTAGCTTTACGTTCTAGTTCTAATTTTTTGGATACCAGTGCCAACTTACAACCATTCTATAAACTTTTGCAGTACCAGTTGTCCTTCTCAAAATCAATAAAAAATCTCTTTTTTCCTAATATTCCATTTTCAATGGGATGTAAAACTTCTGGAAATAGTAATTCTTCTGTTAAACAAGCAAAACATAACACGCTAGCTGGAAGACAAGCAGAACTAAAATTATTCCCAGAATTCCATGGTATAGTACGCACAGTATGACAACCATTGACTTACCCAACCATCCATCCCTCCCTCTCTCTCTTCCCTCTCTCTCTTCTCTGGCTGATAATGTCATAGTCATATCTGTGGTCACTGTCTATGTACAGGTGAAAGCTCATAACTCACAGGATTAGAGAAGTCAACTGGCTGACTGCACATTTTTCAGATGCTTACTATGAGAGGTATGTTGCTTATACATAAAAAACCCACTCATTGTGCCCACCTCCCGCCTGAGGATGCAATGGACCATCACGATGACAAAGCCTTCCAGTGAGTCAAAGACAGCGAAAAGGATCTGGAAGAGTGCCGACCGCCGATCTGTGATTGCCAGAACTGCGGACATCCAAGTCAGTGCCAGGAGAGGTAGGACCACGCATGAGCTCCAAAGGGATGCCCTGTTAAAGGAGAGGAAAAGAGAATTCAGCTCTATTTTAGCCTCATCCACTTCCATGTGAGATGTTAATTCGGCCTCCTGATCCCATGGGGCTTCAGAAGACCTCTCCTCAGCAAACATACGCTTGTGCTAGATGTCTTCTGAGCCCCTCTCACAGGGAAGCAGGAGAATGCTTTGCACACTCACGCTACCAAAGCAGGTGACGCACATTTCTAAGGGAGGCACTACTGCCTAGTGGTGCAATCACAAGTAAAACTCAAGGTGGTGATGAAGGAGGCAGATACCTCACTTTCCCCTTCATACCCTTCAAACTCTGTCACTACTTCACAACTGTGGCATTTCCCAAGGAGAGGAGACAAAATACAATCACTGTAGGTTGCCAAAGGGAAGTGGAACAGCTGCAGCAGAGGCTGGTTTGTCATGTTGGTTGTCTGTACTCAGGTTACAGACACTAGGACTTCCACAGCACGTGGAAGACACTATCAGGTGGGAACACGTTTCATGGTTTCAAATAAAACAGATGAGCATAGAGCTTATGTGGAGACTATCTCCCCTTCCTGTTGCAAACCCCTTATAGCAGATGCTCCCTACAAGACCACATCAGTGGTCAAGGGAGCTGATACCTGACTCAGATCATCTGGGAGCAGAAAATTTCTGCTTTCTCCTGTGATCTTCCTAGCTGAATGCTTTGAGAACTTGCAGTTGTTTTTGCCTTCAGCAATATCGATGTAAATAAATGTATTCTTGGGGAGGGGCATGCTTGTTAGAAACCCTTTAAGATTGAAACCGCTTCTTAATCCATAAGGTAGAAAATTGGACGAAATAACCTTCTGCAATGAAAGTACCATCACATGAACCTCCAAGTTTTTTCTATGCGTAATGACTCTAGAAATGTGAAAGAAGATCTGTTTCCATTCAGTCATTCAGCTCTCCGACTGAAAGGGTCTCAAGCGATTTTAACTGCTTGTTATGGACATTTTAGGAAGATGACCTAACCTGAGCTATCAATTGTCCTATATGTCTGGGTACTCTGGCACCTAAGAATACCAGGGAATTTCTCTGTGGGGATGCATCTAACAAATAAGAGTAGATTCATGCCCAGACTGAATAACAAACTGAGATTCAAGTTTTTCTGCATAGAAAACCTCGACCTATATACCAATAAACACATACAGGCAACACAGTAAATTACAGGACAGATATCATGACACACATTTTACAATACTCACATGGGACTTGATTACCACTGCATGTTATACGATCAAGTTTTTAATAATCTTTACTTGTCGGTTATCCAGGTACGACCCTCACAGACCTCAGTGAGAGATTTACCTGAACAAAGCTGGATTAAAGAATAGGTATGGACATCAGGTTTTAACACCCTGACTTCAGTTAATAGTTTTTCAAGGACTGTTGCACGTCAGTTGTTCTGTAATGATCATATACTGAAATGATGGGCTACTTGTGTAGTCATAGGGATACTTTTACTGCAAATATTTCTGCAAGTAGTCCAGACTCAGATGTGTTCCTCAGTGGTATACTTAAGCAATGTAATTTACCTAAAGGAATAGGTAAATGACATTTACTTTTCTAAGTACTTTTCTAACTAAATCAAGTATTAAGAGTTTTCCATGTAAGGTACAGGCTATGACATAATCTACATATCTAGTATTTTCCTACAGGGTAATATAATGAAAGCTCTTTTATGTTCAATAAGAAGTATAATTTTAAAGCATTGCTTGAAAGAAAGAAAGAAGGAGAGAGAGAGAGAAAGAAAAGAAGCAGCCAAAGACAACCCTCAACCAAACAACCAACCCCTAAACAAATGTTTGTGTTCCAGTTCTCCCCCAGCCCCTCAAATCTATCTCATCATGCTGAAGTAAGTGAAATCTCACATTGCTATCATTTGCAGTGGTACATTCATAAAACTGGCCGAGGAGTAAGTGCAGAGAAAACAAAATCAGGGAGGCAGAAAAGCAAATGGAAAGATGAGGTTTCCGTCACAACATGCCATTCTAGGCGTGTCTTCCATGCAAGGATCAGCAAACACAACATGCCTGTTTTATGGGTTGGTAAAGGAAGTCACTCCAGGAGCAACCTGCAGCATTGCCTGCTTGAAACAGGGAAAGTAAGCAGAGGCTACTAGAGCAGCCCCTATCAGACAAGTCTGTTCCCTGGAACTATCTGGTCTCCCAGCATACTCTTAACAAATACCGCTGTGTGCGTTACTGCCACCAACATGAAAACATGAAATCTGAAAATCACATCTGAGAATGGATTTGACCCCTAACTAAAGGTCTGGACTAAATTTGGACTGGATTTTCCATTTTTGAACCAAAACTGTGACATCAAACTGACAATCACTTCAATTTAGATCCAAGATTTACATGTGGATTTGGAATTCAATGTTCTACCTAGAATTCAACCCACTGTCTTCAAAATCTGCTCCAGCAAATTATGCAGATGTACTGCTTTAATGAGGAACTGCCTGAGTCTGAATTTGCTCTCCTCAATGCAGATGCAATTTTCTCTAACTACACTGGAATCCCATCAGAGCTTCTGTAGTTCTTATCCTGGACTCAGTGAGTCCCTTCTAGCCCCATGTTCTACATGTCTCCACAGAGACAAACTGTTTAACTTTCTTCAGCAATAAGACATCTTGGTCGACTTCACTGCAGATCCCACAATAAGCAACCTTAATAGCAGTACTCCTCTCACCACACTCCTACCTTAGATGATGAAAATAGCATTATGTCAGATATTTGAGTGCTGTAAATTAGAATTTTCTCAACTGAGATGTGCTGACTTACACCAGCTATGAGTACGGTCTGACTTTCTGATCTCTTTGTGATTCATGTTACAGGTGCTGAATACTCAACAGTATTCATCCCTTACAAGCGTTATGGAAATGTTGCTTGACATTTAATGTATAATCTTTATTCTCAGGCGGCAGATGGCAACAGGTCATAGGACTATAACTTACTCTAATTTCAGTTTCACAGCTCAGCTTCTGAAAGATTAAATGCAAAAAAAAAAAAGTTCCATTAAAAAAAAAATCATAATAAGACTGAAATTTCAGAAGAGAACTCAGAGGAAGATAAGTGGGTTTCCTGTGACATTGCCCTTAATTCCACCTGCTGTGAGTTGAATTCATAGCAGAACTCGTACTTCTGCCACCTTTTGGTCTGTCCCTTTTTCAAGAGGTACTTTGCATCCTTAAAAGGCTGCAGAATAACTTTCAGGACCTAAGTAATATCAAAGTGTTATGGAGCTATGCGACATGGAATGATGATTTGTTACCCAATGACATTGTGATTTACTTAATAATTCTTCATTAGGGATGGTCTGTGATCAATGAACCCAGGATTTCTATTGTTTGAGACAAAGGACTAATGCCTTCAGCTGGCAGATGAAGTAGGCATTTTTCCTCTTATTTGTTCCATACATCACAGCGCTCATTATGAATGACAGTAATGCTATAAAGGGAAGACCATTATGCTGCACTGTTGAAGCATGATGCTGGTTTATTATGTGATGACCATGATAGGATAATGTTATTCAGCAGTTCAGTTGTCATGTCATGTTGCTCCTCCCCACCACCCCATGCTCCTGCTGCTTCACAGAGAACTGGCATTACCTTGGGATATGGCAGTGCCGCATCACAACGCAACCATGCATTGTTACAATGCCATGTGACAGCATGGAAACACAGTAACATTGCCCATAGCTTTATCTAGTGTGACAAAAATTTAACCTCAAGATGAGAGCATTTAAGAGACCCAGCTCGGGAAGCAAACAAATCATGGTCTTTGGTCAGAATGTCAAAAGCTAATTGTGGTTTTGTTCTTTAATAAGCTGGTGGCTTTAGGACTCTCCATCTTTGCAAAAGAAACAGGATAAACTGACATAACCTAGAGGACAGTAATGGAAGGAGAAAAAGGTTTTTGGAAACAAAGATCTACATGAAGAAAGATTAAGAGGCCTGGGCCCTGACAAAGGGCAAGTAGGGGGAGGACACACAGTACATGTCAACCAAGATGTAAAGGTCCATTATAAAGAGGTAAGCGATCAATTCTTTTCATTACTCAAGGCTGACAGGACTGCCAGTACAATAAGTTAAAGAAACAGCAGAAGGACGAACAACTTTATAACTCAGAAAGCAGCTCCTGGAGAAGAGTTGTGGAAAGGGAGGTGGCAGGGAGACAACACACAAGATGAAGGGGTTGCTTCTCACATGCTGCACAGAGGAAGTCCCCGTTCTGGAGAGCCATTCTGATGACCTTGCTATTCCTATTTCACAGCATTTCTGCTACATTGAACAAAGATTTACTTTATTTCTTCTCTTGCACTTTATTCCTTCTCTTACTTCTATTCCTCATAAAAACAAGAACATGAGGGTTAACCAAATTTTAGGGATAGTTTCAGAGAAACTCCCTTTAATTCAGTTTCCGTATTACTGAGAAAGGAAACTTATAACTAGCAAAGAAGGACTACTGTACATATTGTTTCCATGCATGAGGAGCACAGAAACACAAGATATTATTCCTTTTTTCTCTCAAAGGTGATTCTTCTCTCAGGTGCTGGAATCTGAACTATATGACTAGAAGAACAGGAGATCAAACACCCTGAGCTAGACAGGCAAGTAATAAGTAACTATAGGAAGGATAATTGGTTATTCATCCCAAATAAGAGCCAACCCCTTAGGTGGAGGATTTGTTGCAAAAGCCTCTGATGATGCCAGACGGATGGTGCATGAGAAGGGTAATAAGGACTCCCTAACATTGACAAACCATTGTGTGGGTTGCCTCCAAGACAGATTCAAGTTGACTAAATTGTGTTAGGGCCTTAGTCCTGGAGTACACCTAGTCTCTTCCCTGTGGTCAGAACTTGAGCTTCCATCTTTGCAATGCACTGCCTGACAGGAATCCCTTCCTTTTTTCCTTCCTTCCTTCCTTCCTTCCTTCCTTCCTTTCATCCATCAGCAGTCCCTGATTTTTGCAGTGGATCACCTCTTTCACAGCATATATAAAGAAATGGCACGTCCTTGAGAAATTTTTTAGCTATTCCAGTCTCAAATTAAAATTTTTCACAGGTGGCAAAGACAAATGAATTATAAGGCAGCACTCCACAGGTTAAGGCTACTGTACCCCCAGCAACTAAAAGGAAGGTCACATGGGAAAAGAGGTCTTTTCAATGACTAAATGTGCCTAGGATCTTCTCCAGAGCAGACCACAGGGAGAGGTTTTTTTTTTTTTTAACCCCCAGCTGTCAAGTTTGGCTGACATTTAACAGGCCAGAGAGATCCAAAGTTTCCGTTGATCCAAAGCACTTCTCTAGTCAAGAAATGACACAGTTTCCAGTGTATGTATTTTTTCTCTCCTGTCACGGTTGCTACCTGCTCTCCCTTCAGTGGTTTGCTTTGATTTCCCCCAGTTACACATCCCTTTCTCCGGACCTTCCTCTCTTAGACACAAAGATAGTACCGTAATGTGCTGCTCAAAACTGCTATGATTTCAAAAGCCCAAAAAATTGACAAAAAGAAGTATTTGCATGTTTTCATGCCATGCTATCCCAGAGATGAGCCTCTGAAACCTACAGCTCTTACAGGAGGAGAGCTGGAGGGGGCTTGAGTAATTACAGCAGGAACAACACAGTAACACCCTTGATGTGCTCTCTACCAAGCAACTATGGCTAACTCTGTGTCAGAGAATACTTATGGCATCTGATTTCCACTAGAAGACTTCAAAACTAAATGGCAAAGCTGGCCCAAAGTCTGGGATCAATGCCAGTGGAATGGTAGTAGTGACATGAAGCATAGTCAGAGTTCTGCCTTATTGACAACCTCATTTACAATAGATTTGGAGGAAGAAAAATAAAAACAGTTCAACTGCAGAATGAAGTGGACGGTAAGGGTCAGATCAGGGCTGGGTGAACTAACTTACGTATTATTCAGTTGTCTTTTTGCAAGGACAAGGCCATAGTAAACTTCAGGATACACAACAAAACCAGCACTGGCATTAATCATTTAAGGTATCTATCTTCTGGGAAACAAAAGTCGCCAATCTCTATCAAGCCAATTAAATTAGAATAGCATGAGATTGGTATTTCAAATTCCTTCTTTTCAGATTTGAAGATGAATCAGAGTATGTGATTTATGACAGGCCAATGTCAAATAATATATAAGAAGGTTTTGACATCGTCTTCCTTTTTAAAGGAATTTACTATGAACTGAATGCTTTCGTCTGCTTTATTAATAGTGAGGCTTCTGCTGGTTTAAACATTCCTCTGCAGACATGGAAAACAGAAACGCAGTGACCTGCTAATTCCAGCCTCGCGGTATGTGATCTGGACCAATTCCATTTCACCACCGCAGCTGGACACTGCTGCAAAAGGTAAATAAAAAGTTCAGCAGTGAAACAGAAATGAGATTATGTTTACCTTTTGCATCTCATAGAAAATCTTAACTCTTAATAAAGGTGATCAAATGTTTTCTTTTTCTACTGACAATTGGTCATTTTTCAGAAATATACATTTTTCCTAATGTATTTTTGATTTTCTAGATATGGTTCAGTTTTCAAAAAAAAAAAATAAGGGAAAAAAACTGTGTTTTGATTTCCTTTTATACTTCTACATTCTGAATTTTGGCTCTCAACTGTTCATTTTTTGTTAGATTGATCAAAGGTAGGAGTTTTACAAACTGCAAATGTCTAACTCTGAGACTGTTTCCTTCTCACATTTTATATATTGCATATTTGTTTAGACATTGAAAACAAAATACGGAATCACCTAGAAATGATATAAATTATAAAATTTCACAAGAGGAAGGAAGAAAGATAAACTTTCCCTTTCCTGTTCCTCCTCTTACATTAAACTTTGGGAAGAAGGCCAACAATATAAATAGCAACAATTATTCCAGGAGAACAAAGCTCTGACATTTTCACAATTCAAATTTTTTTACTAACTCCAGTTGCATCTAAGAAGAGATCTAACAACATTTGACTTTTGAAACTCAGAGCTATGAAATGCTTTCAGATTTTGAGATCTCACTGCAAGTGCTTTTAGAGGTCCGTTAACACTTATCAAATCTGAACTACAGCCCTATGAGGTATTGAACCTAACTGTAGCCCTGCATAAGAAGAAAATATGTACGGGTGAGTCCCTAACTTACTAAAATCATACTCAATCCTCTGCAGTCTCATTGGAGTCAAGGACTCAAACCCATGCTTAAGTGTTCAGCTAAACTGGAGCTTGATGCCATAATATTCTACCACCGAAATCAATGGGAACCACACCTGTAAGTCTGTAACTCCAACAACTGAATTGAATCAGGGCATTAAGCATATACCCAAATTTAAGCAAATGAACAGTCCCATTGTGTTCCCACAATGTGGGCTGCTCACATGCTTAAACGTAGACATATTTTAAAGTGCTTTGCAGGATCCAGCCCGTCAACTTTTGTTCCAGGGGTGTTTCAGAAACCCTACACTACTCATGGCCCACAGAATGAGGTCAGGGAGAGGTGGGGATGTGGGGACGTCGGCAGGGACATGGGGAGAGAAAACAAACAGGGGTTGTCAAAGGAGGGGAATGAAAGAGGGAAATCAAAAAAAAAAAAAAAGTGAGAAAGAAAGAAAGAAAAGAAGTTGAAATTAGAGGAACTAACATGGCGTTACTGGTGGCTGTGGCCGAAACTTCTGCAGAAGAAACTACTCCACACTTGGAACATTTGAGCGTCATGCCGTAAAGGGGCACTGCCATCTGACTGCAATTAAAATCAAAAGACTGAAACAAAACAAAACACTTTGCTCATGAACACAAACGTAGAAAGGAAAGGGAAAGAGAAGCCGAAAGAAAGACAGAACGAAAGAAAGGAAGAAAGAATGAAGAAAGGGAACCAACCAACCATACCCAGTTTGAAAAGAGAAATGAAAGACAGGTAGGAGTAAAATTCTCTCATCTGTATCATTCCAGATGCAGGAAATGGGAAAATGTGAGATTCAGAGATGTATTGGTGCCGCTGGAGTGGCTGGAACTGTGTTGGTGAAGGTTTTGCCAGATTTAGGGTGTCTCTCACTGGCACCCATGGAAGAGAAACCAGTACTGCTCTCCCAGTCTCCACCGCCTTCTTTTGGCTTGTTTTTGAGAAATTGCTCTTTTCCCTTCTGGCCTTTTTGCTCTGAAAAAACAAAGGTGGCAGGGACGTACAGTAGAAGGCAAGAAGTAGGGCTGTGGGGACTGTGTCTGCTTAGTTTGTTTCCTAAAGCAATGCAAGGGATACGTAACATCTTCTCCATTGGCCCTTGCGTGTTAATGTTCATTCTGGTGGGGAAACCCACTCCGCAGCTGACAACAACAGGAAATGGGCCACTCTTTGGTGACTTAACTTGTGATCAAGCAAATACAAACAGGGCTATGCCCTTGAATTTAAGCATGAGCTCAGGTGTTTTGTTGGACTGTCCTGAAGGGAGGTGAATGGGCTGAATACATCTGAGTGATAGCTTCTCTCAGGTTTGTGGAGAACCTTGTTTTGGAGCTCATAAGATCTCTGGGATTAACCCTGAGGCTTGCTCGCATAGGTCACTCCTCTTTTTCAGGATGGGATCAATTACAGAGACAGGCCATTGTGGGTTGGGACTTTGGGGACCCAGTAAAGGGCATGCCCACTTGATTCGTTAGAAGCTGACACGTACCACTACGTAGAAACCCACCCAACCGACAAGCCAGCTCTAACGCAGGAGCCTAGAGGCCACATTACCTTGACATTGGCCCTGTTTCTTCCCCAAAGTTATTAATTTGCATGTACTGCCTAGTAAGCACAGATACATGGCTTCCACATCAGATTAGGTCTAGGAAATGGGTAGGAGTCAGCAAAATGTCCTACAGGTTTACATAAAGAGCCAGATATCAGAGATGGCATTACAAACATCATTGGCAAGGGACAGCAGGTCTGTTATTCCTAGGTAATGGCAGTGCAGCTGTTGAGAGATGATGTTTGCAAGTATCAAATGTAGGGCTTTTACAGCCCTACCTTGCCTGGGAGAGAGACTAGAAAACTTGACAGATTGTTTCCTAACTTTTACGGTTGTGTTCAGTCTAAACTGCAAAAAGGACATCCCTATCTATGAACACTACCACAGCATTATTGGTGGTCCTACTGATCATGTGAGCTTACTTTTAAGTAGCTATTGATTGGTCTTTTAATCAGTTACGGTGACATAAGTAATCTTCCTCCCAGAATAACGACTCGTAGCTAAGGCATCCACAGTAACTTGCAGCCTTGAGACACAGAGAAAATTAGCTCCTGTGCCAATAGATGCATATCTTTGAGGAAGAATGGTCTAAATCCAGTGAGAACAATGGCTGAATCAAAGATAAAGTGGGTCTTGAGAGGCATTAAGTGCATGACCATTAAAAAAGATGGTCCATCCCCAGACCTATGAGCCACAAAGAACAGATAAGCAGAGAGACAGAGAGAGGCAGAGATAGGCAGCAAAAAGAAAGTAGACTGATTCAAGGAATTTGATGGAAAACTATACCAGAAAAAACATGAATGACACTGAATCACAAAAAAACTGGTCAAAAGACCACTACAACACACAACTGTAACTGCTTTTGGGTGTATTTATGCAGAAAGCTGTAAGCAGTAAGCATAGATGTGAATGCATTTATAATCTAATGTCTTCTTGTTAGGGACAAGGGGTTGTTAATACACTAAATTCTTGTAGCAGGTTTATATTGGTGCATGTATGTATGAAATGGTAGCTAATGAAATAATCACAGTGAACAATGCATTCATTTAATTTAGCTTCTTCTTCTGCTTTCTAAATATCCACAAGCAGCTCATGGACTCATCTGGAGTGTTCATTGGAGCCTGGATTTTGCTCCCCTTTGTTGAATAGTGCTTTATACCATGCATGGCCCAGCGAGCAGGATCACTGCTTCCAAAATGAAACACTCTCAGATGAAAGGCAGTACGAATCTGTCCCTATTTTAATGTAGTCATTATCTTTCCAATTACTTTTTCTCTATGCACTGACAATCCAGCTCTGTTACACCCCACCAGGACAGTTACATAGAGAGTACTTCACGCAAGGCATTGGGATAAATATTCTCCAGGCCTCTCTATAATCAATGGAGAGAGGAAAAAAGTAAAGTTCCTCTAAGGGGTAACTTGGAACAACTAAACTAGCTCCTGTCTCTCTCCAGTGGCTACAGAGGAAGCCCAGGGAGATTAAACTCAGCAGGCTAAAATTAGCCTTTGTGAATATACCCTATAGTCTCATTCTTGTTCCCTGGCTGCGTGAGCACACAAACGCTTCTGGAATAAATGCCCACTGAATAAATTTAAAATTAATTTTAAAGGCTCCTGCGTACGACATTAAAACATTTGCTTTTAGTAGCACTCACGTCAATAAAGCTCGAACGCTCTCTGTGCAGCTGACCGCAAAAGGAGGCAGATTAGCCGTGGGGAACTGACTAACAATTCCAAGCAAGTATCTGCCGGAAGCCAGTTGCACGATTTTCTCCCGAGCTTTAGTACATGGTTTGTTCGCGGACAGGATTCAGGGCAGTTTTGTGTGTTGATCCGGTTTTCAGTATAACCACACCCGTCTTTCTAAGGCCTGGTTTTACGGTATATGTATAAAGTCATTGCCATTAGAAAGTCAACATTTTCTGACAGATATGACATCAAAATCAGAGCTATTTTCTCTGTTAAGTATAGGGCAAGACCTACTGTGTTTCAGGTATTATTTTGTGGTAAGTGTTGGTTAACACTGATTTGTTTCTGTCAACCGATCTATGCTGCAGTATGTGTGCTGGGCTTCTCTCGGTGACAAATAGCTCTTTTCTCTACTTTTTGTTTGCTTGTTTGTTTTTTTCTTCTCGTTTTTGCAACACTGAACCATACTTCTTGCCTCCGCTAAAGGAAACACAATGTTTCTTTATACCATCTCCTCAGATCCAAGTATCTCTGAGGCAGTTACTCATTCCAATTATCTTCAGATCTGCCCTCCAACACGGTTCCCAAGCCCAGGCCAGATGCGGCTAGCTAAAGGGAAAGGGTACCAGAGCTCTCAAAAGCATTTCAGCATTCTCAGTGGGTGCACTTTGAAAGGAGAACAAAATCAGCAAAATCATTTAGCACAGAGAAGGCTCAAAAGTACTGCACACACACACACGGACATGAAAGAGGGGGGAAAAAAGAGAAAAGAAAGAAAAAACAAAGAACATCAGAAAAAGGATTTTTTTTTTGTTTTACAGGTTTTGCTTTCAAAGTATAACTATGAATATGATCAATAACCAGCTGACATGCTTTAAATAAGGATATTCTGTGTGCAGTTTAGCTTAGAGAGGGAAAGGGAGAGACTGAGAGACAACAGCTCTCTGCTAATCCAATAAATGATTTACTTCAGTGTTTACTTTCAAGTATAACTATCCTGCTATTGACTCTGCCTGGGGTTAGGGTATTTTCTTGAGTTCTCTCTTTGTAAAGAAGGCATCACCCAGAATAAAGCACCCTCTCGTTAGCAGCTGTGTTAGGTAACACGCCAAGGTCACTTCTTCATGGTGCCTTTCCAACTCAGCAGCAACAGACTTCTCTGCTCATCCACACCAACTCAAGTCTCCTCTGATTATCACTACCATGGCACCACTCAGACTTCTGGTTTTGTCTTGGTGTAAGAGAAGGACAAGCTGCGGCTGCTCTAAAAGCACCCGAATCCGCAAGCCCTAAAGAAGGATCTCCAGCACTTGCTGTGAGTGGCCAAGCGTCAGCATCTGTGGCCAAGCAACACCTTCAATCTCAGCAAAAACAAGGAATAAAAAAGTGCGTTGTGAAAACGTGTGGCCGTAGGCTGCGGACCTGGAAAGGGTGACCGAGATTCCTCACTTTGTTGCCCTGAGGAGTTATGCCAAGAGGGCACCTCAACACTGCTGCTCAGTGAGCCTTCTCAGGTTCCTCCCTTTCTTCTCTTGCTAGGTAGGAGCTAGCTTCTGCCTTCAGTTACACTGCCGTCACTCTGCGAAGAATTACTTTCACTACCACTTCTCAACAGTGCACCGAAAGGAACATTTAACCTTGACTGTATTTTTTACTGCAACCCTCTGAGACATCTTAGGGCCAAAGACTCCTGCAGGACCACAGTGGATTACAGTCCCTTGTCCTCTCTGGAGGACAGCACGCAAGCTAGGACAATCCCTGGAGTGCAGTACACAATACAGCAGGTATCTATGCTTCCTGCACTTACAAACCTGCATCTTCTTCATGAACAGGCCGATCCTCCTCCTAAGGTTTTAGGCTGGGTCTGCAGACATAATATGGAGGCACCAGAATATTTCTTGCTCTCCTTGTTCTCTCTTTGCAAACAACTTTTTCCTTCAAAAGTACGATCATTATCCGCAGTGATAAATCAAATGCCGTCAACTGACAAGCAAGCCAAGGAAGGCCAATACCATCAGCTAAACAAGTAATCTTTTTTAAAAGCAGGTAAGGAGCTAGCTTCTCTGACTGCAACAGCAACCCAGGTAGGAGAGTGGAATATAATGTATCATCAGCGTCAGCAGCCAGGCATTTCCCCTGCTTTGATTTGACTTAAAGCGTCAGTGTGCCATTTCTGTCTTTGCTTGAAGCATGGCATAGCCCAGGGATAAAGTCTGAGCAGGCTGCAGCCTCGTTTATAGAAACAAAGATGAAGGGAATTCTCATCCTGCTGGAGCCAGCGACAAAACAGCCCTTGTCAGCAGAGTATGGTGCTAGGCTCTGTGCGGTAGTTAAGGCCTTGCTGTCTACTCCCCCAGTGAGATCGCTGCTTATAAAGGCTGTTTCAATTTATACTACAAAGAAAGAAAACCATGCACACGCAGGGCTTTGAGGGTGGTGGCTAGGGTTGCGGTTGTGGAAAAGATAAACAACATCAGAAATTTTTCTAATAGAAGAGAGGTCTTTCTCTACCTACCAATCTTCCTCTATACTCATCTACCCATCCACTAATCCGAACCTCCCAAAACTTTTTTCTGCAAGGCATTTCATACCTTTGCTGTCCCTCTCAGCGACCTGCCCGTCTTTAGATGTGACTTCCCTGTCACACAGCACATGCCACGTGCCACACACTGCAATGGCAATGTTCCTCTCTGATGCGGCTGTTGTCTCTAGGACTTGCTGTGAACAGTCAATTTGCTCCCCCTCATCTTTATGAGGATGTATCAGTCTGGGCTGAAGCCATTTCAACAAAGAGCTGAACTTCTAACCCTCCTTCTTAACAAAAACACAGTGCTGCTTCTCGGGGCTTTTGTCTCTGTTGCACTGAATGACAGACCACAGAGATTATACCGAGTGTTTTTTTTTGTTTTGCTCTGTTTAATTTAAATGTAGGGTTTTTTTTAATTGTCTCCAATCTTTCTTTGGATTCCTTGCCTGGTTATTGATCACAACCTTTTTGCTTGTTTTCATTCTTTACTTAGATGTATTGATAAGGCATACCCTGCCCGTTCCTTCAGTTTCTTATCTGTTATTCCATCTTTGGATACAAGTTTGTTAAAAACCAGAATGCCAATAACCATGTTCACCTGTTGAAAGAGAAACAATACAGTTTTGTTCTCAAGTGGTTCAAGTCATCAATAGCACAGAAGAATAAACCCATTTTGGCAAGTTGCACCCTTCGGTTTCTCCAGAAGCAAGGCCACACCTCAGCAGGCCATCATCCTTCTGTCCTCTTTCCACCCTGTCCCACCTCCCCTGATCATGCACCAGTGAGTTCAGGAAAACAGAATGCAGCTGACAGCAGATGGGAGGGGTCTCTGTGAGCCAGGACAAGCCTGCAAACTGCTCCATTTGTTGCAAGACCTCTTGAGGCCTAATTTGTTTTGCCCAATGCATGCCTGAGTTCTAGCAAGGCAAACTCAAGGCATAAGAACAATTTTTCAGGATGATCTTCAGGTATACAAATAGAAGGTGGTCAATATGGGGGAGAGCACTGGGGTGACAAGGGCTAGTTTTAAAAGTGCCTCTTGAAATCTCCAGTGACAAAGCAGCAGCAGTAACAGGATGGGGCCGTGTAATGCAGTCTACTTGCCATCCTTCCTGGCCAGTGAACAACCACCACTGCTCACAAAACCAGAGGCAGGGGGGTGTCAGAGCAAGTAGAAACATCAACTGCTATGCTGTGACGTCTTGAGAGATATTGTCGATGGCATAGGACATAGACTAGCCATCTAGCCACTTTCAAGAAATTAGCGGACAGGGCAACTGCATGCAATCCTTTGGCCTGATCTGTTACGGTGAGAGCATAGACATGTGTATCAGTAAGGTATAAATATTCACAGGGAAATGCAGGCTGTGCAGAAATGAGGTCTCACTGTTTCTTCTTGAAAGCATCCGGTGGATCACTGTCACCAGCTGCATCTGTTTTACAAACCCCATCCAAGCCTCAGCAAGCTCTAAACATGAACACACTCGTAATACAAGAGCACCACTCCATTCACAGGGGCACAGCACCGTGATGGTGGAAAAAAGTGACACTCTCCTCGTTCTGTTGTCAATGAAACATCTGATGTTGGTAGAATGAGTACCAGATGTTGTTCTGCATGTGGGGCTTGCAACGAAATGTGTAAGGCCAAATTCGGATAGGCACAACATTACACGTCGGCCGAGAGCCTTAGTGAGTTTAACAGGCTCTTAAAGATGTTCCTAAGAGAGAACCAGCATAACACCCATTTCCAGGGTAGGGAAATATTTGCTCGCACTAAGCCTCCATCTAACTGCCTACATCAACTGTAAGACTGGGAAGGCTTTCTGAGTTTGCACTGCTGGTTTCCGCAGGACATGACCCAGCTGACCAATGGGGAGTCCACAGCCGGGAATAAATGGAAGAACTCCCAAATAGCAGTTATTTTCTTTCGCATCAGTTGCTGGGTCACTGGACTACTTTCCACAGCTGCAAATCCAATTATAGAGTATATCATGTTATTGTTTTATAGAAGTAATGCTGGCAAGCTGGATACAGTAATATAGCCAAGGATCAGCAGGAAATCAACACTGGTTGTATGCTTGGAGACAGGCCGTGCTTGAATTCGGTGACTTTTCTTCACCATGCTGGGAGGCTGGTGAATACAAGCGATACCTTTCTTTAAGGTGCAGCAAGATAGTAGCAAAGATGAGGCTAAAGCGTGGTAGGTTGGATCATTCCCAAGATTTGGCACAACAGGCTGTATCCTTGTTCATTTACAGGAGGGAACATGAAGAACGGTGAGGGCCTCCAAGTCAGTGTGAAGTGTAAGGAGGACAGAGGGGCTTGAGGAAGGGCTTGCTGCAGTTCCTAGCTAGCAGTTATAAACACGCACATTAGTTAGGCACAAACACAGCTTGGCCTCTGCTGTCATGGCAAGGAGCAGCAAGAAGCAGTGGTAGGTTGTTTTGAATCTCTCTTTTTATTCACCCAAAGAGAGCAAGAAAATTCGCACCCTAACCTTCTTTCTCTTGCTACTTCACTGTCTCAGGGCTGATTATCACCTAAGTTCTCCCTGAGTACACCAAACATCTGTGATGGAAAGAGGACCAGAGGAACTCTGTCTGGTCTTTTTTTGCATTTAGCCAGTCAAGGACATTTTAGCAAGGACTAGAGGCTAAGAAGTTCTGGGCAATCACTTCTATCCATTCATCTTCAAAAATACCCATGCAATCAATTGCAGCTCTGCAACTATTTCAATAAATAAAAGCTACTTCATCCGATACATTGGTCATCATGATCAATATCCTGCTGTGATCCTGGCTCTGCTTCTTTACAAATGAGGACAGGGATACAGCATGGACATGCTTCTAAACATAGCTAAACACAGACATTTTTAACAGCATGCAGTGCAGCTTTACTTCCTTATCTCTGGGATGCTATCCAGAAGCAAAGGCACAAGTCTGAGATCCAGTCCTTGAGATAACTAGTGCATTATGACAGATGACTCTGTCCTGACTTAACCATGCCTTTCCCTGCAGAAACCCATTGCCTTCAGCCTCAGCTCAATGAGAAATCAGCAGGCTACTTCACTGGAGTTAGGTGAATAAAACTGCTTGCAACAACTCAGCACTGCGGTTTGGCAGGATTTTTAAGGCTAAAGGTCAGATCTGTGCAGTCATTCAGTGTTCCTGGAGTGAGTGCAAGTTGCACATACCAGTGGAGTTGCAGGGGAACCATCTTAAGAATATCAGTTTGAGTGAAGATACTCCCCAAACCAAGGATCATTTTCCGATGCTGAGAAAAATGAGGGAGGGCATGGAAGGAGAAGGTTACTCCAGGCAATGGAAAAAGCACGTTCACAAGAGAACTGCAGTACAGGGATGCTTGAATGGCTTGGGAGGAGTCAGCACAAGCCTCAGCTGGCCAGGGTTAAGGTACAGGCAGTAAGCCTGGCTGGAATCAAGCCAGCACCCTGTAAAGTCTCTTGGATGTCTACATATCACTCTTTAGAGCTAGGGTGACAAAGAGCTTCATAGCTCACATACAGAACTAGACGCCACCTTACTTTTTTTGTCTCCCAGCATAACTGCCACTGCACTGCCTTCGGAGCAAGCTTGCCCTGAGAGCAGTACAGCTGCATTCACTCAGAACAGCCCTGCAAGAGCCTCACTGTCCTCATGTTGAGCCAGATGGGGTGTCTCTCCACCACTACCATGGTCAAGCTGAAATCAAGGTAAAGCATGCACAGAACAGAGAAATGAGTGATCCTGTGGACGGTGCATGCTTGAGAATCATGTGTTCAACTCCTGGCTCTGCTACAAAGTTACTGTGTGAACTTGGGCAAATTACTGAGCTTCTCTGTTTCCCAGGTTTCCATTTCTAAAAAGGTGTTCAATGCTGCTTCTTTCTCCCCTTCTCCAAGCTCCTCAAGGTATACACTGCCTCCTGCCATCTCTTGGGCATCATTCTCTTCTCACTTCAGCCACCTATGAATCAGATAGTCTAAACTAGATATGTTGGCGCTCTCTAGGCAGTGAAGAGACCTCCAGAGATGACTCACTCCTTCCTAAGACCAGCTGGATGAACCACCATTTGCAGGTGTCGATCTCTCTGGAAGGACATCACCATTTCCAGCTTAGACACTGAATAAAAACAGACAGTAAAACGGAAGAAAGTTCATGTTTTTTTCTCACACTTTAAAGAGCTGAGGAAAGCTCAACACAACACAACACAAGCACAACAAAAGCAAAATGGCTTGAGGTGGGAGACTGACTTCCCTTTCTTTGGGCACTGCCAGAGTTCAATTCTTCCTAATCACCGCTGTCTATTGAACATTCAAGCCACTGAGCCATACCTATCAGTTATAATGCTACTGGGGTGAAGAGCTGGTTGAGCTGAATGCACGAAGCCATGTAATGCTGATGACAGCTATTCCGGCTATAAAAAAAAAAAGAGTCTGACCCCATCAGCAACTTTATTGAGAGAAATTCAACTATCATGTGCCTACAAAGACCTAACAACCGGGTGGCATGAATGTCTGCTTATCCCTACCCTTCGCTGACTGCTATCCAAAGACTCAGCCGTGTGTTGTAGCCCTACGCTAAAGAAAGACCCCAACCGATGCAATCTTGCTTTATTACAGAGGAGGGGCAAGGGCTCAGTTGTGTCTTTGCCATCATGATGAAACGATGGCACCAAGACAGCTTGATGTGCTGTGACAGCAGAGGGAATACAGGTAGCAAGAGCTCTAGTGTAGTTACTCTCTTGTACTTCTGCTACTGCTGCAGGGCAGTTATCTCCCCAGGCACTGCATGAAACAAAAGCTTGATGTGGAAAAAAAAAAGAGAACTCAAGTGTCAACAACTCCCTGCCTGTGAGACTCTCCAGGGCACCTGAGCCTTACAGGCCTTACAGGACATACAGCTCCTTCACAGGGCAAAACACTGGGCTGGAAAGGAAGTGCACACTGTCACTTACGCTTGGGGGCTAGAACACCGCATTAAACTTGTCTGAAATTGCTGAAGGAGGGATTTCCTAGAGGATCAGCAGTTTCCAAATTCCTTGAACCCTGTCTGACTGTCAAGATTTCTCATGGTCAGTGAAGCTTCAACAGCAGGAAAGCTTCATGAAAGGTATGTCATCACCTTAGAGACACCTCCAACCCAGGTAATAACTTGCAGAGACAGGCTTTGGTGCTGTGTTGCAGCCAAGGGAGAGGGGACAGGAGAATAGACTCCCATCAAGCACACCCACACCATGAACTGGTGAGACAGAGTTTGGGAATGTCCACCTTAACCATGCTGTCTCTTTGAGCTAGAAGCAAACGGGATTTGTTTAAAGCCATACAAGACTGCTTCAGCACTGATTTGAAGAGCTTCATTTCACCCGCAAAACAGAAAGCTTCTCACATGCACTCACCATCTGGGAATAAAGGCTGGCTGCGGAGGTACAGCTTGGTCTGAGATCAACCAGGAATAGCAGTTTTTGAAGGAGTTAATGTCAGAGTTTTCCACCATCATTGTGCATTTCCACCCAGACAGGGCAAAAACAAGGTAAAGCATTAACCAGACGTCTAGGGCACCCCAGAGAGCACAGAGGTGGAAGGCTGAGAGCTGAGGCATATTATATTTCAGAATCAAACCTATTCCAAAGGAGTACCTTGCTGGCTTCTAACACTTTCCTCTTTTCTCCTGAAGGGGAAGATTATTAAAAGAATGAGTGGAAATAGAGAGGGACATTCTCGGATTGAAAGAACAAGGGAAGTCCTATACGATAAAAAGAAAAAATGCTTTCAGCCAAGCTCAAATACCAAAACAACAGCAGCCGCAGGTCCCACGAAGGCGTAGAGAAGACCTCCCTCTAATGAAAGCCAGCAGCTGGAAAATGAAGAGGGAAAAGAAAGTTACCCAGTGGCTAGCATCACCAACAAACAGGCATATGTTTTGTTTCTTCCTTTTGTGGAGTTCATCTTGGGAGTTGATACCCCATGGCAAAAAACAGTTTCACACCTTACAGCAAGCAAATTTTGCTCTCTGTTCCTCCAGAAGTTATGCACAGACTTAGTTGTCTGGGGGTCTGTCTGCAGAGCAGAGTTCGATTGTTTACAATGGAATACATGCAAAATTCATGATGATGCTCTGCTTCAGACCAGGTCCTGGAAATAGTTACGTTAGTTTGAAGGTAAGACCATGCTCTTGTCCTATTCGCTCAGAAAAAAAGAGTAAAAACAGTGGAAATTCTCCCTTGTTCACTTGCTAATCAGTTAGCCTGTCTGGGTCTTAGATCCAGGACTGAAGTGCATTTTTACTCTGTCTCTAGCTACTTCCTTTCGGCTTGCTGATGTGGGGCAATGCAACACAACAGCGAAGGGGGAATTCACAGTATTCTCAACGTGGATGCTCTTAAGGAATGAGCTGAACATGAGGTGTGTGGTATTTCTCCTGGAACCAGCTTATTGCTTCTCCTTCACAACACGTAACCTGAAAAGGTCTTCTCCTTTCTCCATTGACTACGTGGGAAATTTTGCCTCCTAAACTCTGAAAGCCTGAATTACAGTTTAAGTATGTGCCTACGCAGCCTGAGGTGGGACTGCTCTGACTAAATATTGATGTCGACCATGTCGGTGCCTCTCACTGAACCACTCACCCTAGGTGACATTTCTAGTGACATTTCTAGTCAGTGGAGATCCAGTCAGCAGAGTCCAGGATGAGGCATCTGCATTCAGTCAGATGAATCACACCCTGAACTCTGTTGCTTGTTTTGACCAAATCTTCACTATCCAAACAACTATCTGGGCACCCAGCTCCGATGGAGACAGCACAGGGGAGATGAAACCCACTTCTCATGTAAACAGTATGACTATCCTCTAGGTGTCCCCATGCAGTTCCTACTGCACTGTCCATTCACGTGCAAACTTACTTCACACTAACATCTCCATACAGACAACCGTAAAAAAAAGAAAAAAAAAAACAAGCACAGAAAGGTAAGAGAAATGTCACCCAGCTCCCATCTTCAGAGCTGAGTACCAAGGGATGTCTGAATAGTCAACTGGAATTTTTAGGTTTGACCATAAGGACAATCGTGAAGAATTACAGCAGTGCTGAAGTTGAAATTTCCATTTCATGAGGAATCCAGCAACTGAGAGCACGGGCACATAAATTAGATACTTCGAGGCAAGTGAGGATGTGAATTCACAGCACGTCGCAACTCCACAGAAAGTTCCAGTGCACATGCTTTGACATCGCAGTACCCTGGAGAAAATGTGAGATTGAGTAATCCTGTTTCCATAGTAAACTGCCATGCATTTACCACAGGATAAGAGCAGGCAACCACAATGGAATGAGGACTTTCTCAAAGCCCTTAACCCTGCTAACCCTGCAGTAATTAATTTATGTGCCAGTACTCTCAGCAATATGTTTTCATTCTGAAACCAAACACTGCCTTTCAGAGTCTCCCAGGAAACAAAACCTTCTCGGAAACAATTCACTTCTGTTGATCAGCCTCAAATGCTTTTGTATCAATTCTGACTTGTAAAAAATGTTATTTTTCACCCCAAAACACAGAACATTTGGGGAGGAAAGAAAATATTTGAAATTGAAAACTGAAAACAGGACATCCTGTTTTTCTCCATGGCCTTCATCTTGTTTATTTCTAAATTATAGCTGCAACGTGTTAATTTAATCTGTTCTGATTTTCTTCTGATAGCAAGTTGCTCCATCAGAAACTGTTTGAGCAGCTGTAATAATAAAACAAATAAGCAGTTGGGGGAGGGAGGGAATAAGAATGATGCTTTGGAGGGCTGCAATAACTGAGAGTCTTTCTAAATGCAAGGAAAGAGCAGGGCGAATAAGAGAAGTTCCCAAATTCCAATCCTTCCCCAAACTTTTTAGTCCTACATTCAACCCTCATTTTGAGACCAGTTTTCCCAGGGTCTCTTTCAACCACTGAGCAAAATGACAGGTTGAATCGAAGAACAACTTCTGAGAGCGAGGGGAACGCAGTGATCTGTTTAACCACCCACTGCTGCAGCACAGAAAGAGGACTATCTTCGAATGATGGAGCTGACAGCTTTGCATCCTGTACTCAATTAGCAATGAGGATTCAGAATGACAAGGGCTTTCGTCCCCGTTAGCTCCCCAGCAGCCCCTCTCCCCCTCGGAGCGTCAGGCTTTCTGAAGGGAAATTCACACATCACCAAGCACTGGCCTTCATCCTTTCTGACTGCCTGACCTGTGTATTACAGAGCTTAATCAAAGCACTTCCTTACAAAGCTGTCAGAGGTGGTGGCTGACAGCAAGGAAAGAGAAAGTGTGAAGTGATATCTGAGAAGGGGAACGGGCAGCAAACTCCAGCAACATATTAGTAAAGTGTAGATGCTTTTAGCCTCATGTCTACGAGGCATAAAAATATTTGCATTTTACTAAGAGATTCCCCAGTACTTGCAAAGGGATCTCTTTGTAGATCTCTTAAATGCAGCTACCACTGGAAGGAAAGTGAGTTGTTTAGCAATGCTCAGCAGTTCTAGACTACCACCTCCAAACAGTGTCAGCAGCTCTTACATTCAACACCAAAGACCTCTTAACAACACGACTGATCCTTTTCTGTGTCTCCCATGGCCCTGAGGTGAAATGGAGGCCTTTTGGTCTAGCCTTGCAAAAAGCTGACTTCCACCAAGCCCGTCTTGCCTTCCCCACAAAGTACAGCTCTGCTAGGTAGCTGGCAACAGCTCTCACCACAGTCGTGTGCAAAATTAAACTCCCCCAGTGCAACAGTCAACATATTCCCATGACAAAGTCCACAGCTGGGGCTCAGGGCTGTCCCACCAGGATTAATTTACAGATTAATGGAACAGCTGCTGAGATACCTGTGAGTGACAGAAGCCCTGACACAATGACTCAGATAAGACAATGACCTCTGTCCCCTCTAAGCACTGAGGAACATCAGAAGGCTAAAGAGACTACCGGGATATCTTTAGGGAATTTGCTGTGGCCTGGCATTGCTCTAAGACAACTCTTTTTACAGGCTCTCTCATGGGGAAGGGGATGAATTCCCAGCTACCAGTAACACAACCTCAGTTGTTTACTTCAAGCTTTAGGATGCACTTTGTCAAGCTTCAACGGTCCAGTCCCTTGAGTATCAGCTAGAGTTAATCCCTGGAGTACTGGCTACAACAGTCACTATTCAAGCATTCAGTCTAACACAAGGGTGTGAGGTCCTGTAGACCTCCGCTACCTTTAAAGACTCCCTTCGAGACCTGAAGGACAGCCTGTACCTTCCCCTAGCAGCTCTCCAAACAACTGCAAAATCTCCTTTCAAATGCTGTCCAGACATGAAAAAGGAAGAATCTCCCATCTTCCTCCATCAACCATACATGGAGAGTTCAAAGCACTTCAGAAGTGTCCTGAGCAGTAAAGGTCCCTGCCTGAATGGCTGCTGGGGAACGGCCGTTCAGAAGACAATGGGGACACAGTCCAAACTCTGCAGTATTTAATTTTTAATTTGAATCTCTTTCTCCCATGTCTTCTTAGGACTTGGTGGCCCTGTCCAGCTATACCTCCAGCCTTGCCATGCTTGGGACAGTCTCTGACTTCTTTGTGTTACAGCTGGGAGAGCTGGTCAAGTCTTAGACTGCTTCCACGTCTCGCTGGGACAGGCCTCCACACTGCAGTTCAGTTGTGTTTCACCAGCTTAGAATAACTTTGTCCATGAGGCTTTGTACAAACCGAAAGCGGGAGAAAGGTGGCCAGGAAGGCTACCTGTCAGAGTTGAAACTCTTCCTACATTGAACTGGTTGCAACTTTCTTCCCCTGTTGCAGGTCCCTCCCTTAACCTGCTCCACTGCAGTTTGCCAGCTTGGCTTTCACTGCAGATGAATAGTTTCAGGCCATACAACACCGAGACACAGTATGCATTTCACACACTAGCCCTTCCAGCACCTCTGCCCTGGGAGCCTGCAACTCCAAGAAAAGTGTGGCAACGTCTTCAGCAGTTGCAGCCTTCCCCAAAGTCCTCCAATAGCTATGCCCCATAGATGGATGTCACACTTTTCTTATCACCGAGAGTGGGGTGAGAAAAAAGCTGCTGCTGAGTGCCACATCCCATGCTCAGCTACGCATCAGAACGCTGCTTTAGCCTAATGTCTGTCTCTGGGAGAAAACCAACGGGTGCTAATGCATTACTGTTAGGATCCAGAAATTAAAGGGATGGAAAAAGTTTTGAAAGACACTGTTAAGTCCCTTGGGGTTTATCAGGTCAGCTCTTATCCCCTGCTATGGCTATACATTCTATCCTAGCACTTAAGGGAAAAAATAAAGGAGATGCATGGACAGGAAACTGCATGGAATAAAATTAAATGCTGGATGAGTTATCAAAAGCCATGTGACTCTAAGAGAAGGGTACCATCTCACAGGGATGGATGTGTTGTTGCTAATGTCTTTTCTTTCCTTTTGCAAGACGGAAATTCACACCTTGAAAGTCTGCCACTGCCCATTTGAAATATAGTGTGCCATACTAACTAGAGACAAAGTTTCAGTGGGCTCTGGGCTCCAGCAGGCTTTGCAACAAACTCACACACTTCTTCAGTGGTCAGAAATCAGCATCCTGGGACAAGCTTAGACCCAGGTCTCTTTTGTGTTTATTTGCTTTTAACGCTTAGACGGTACTAACTCTAGCCCCTCTGTCTAACTCATTCCAGTTTTGGAGTAAACTCTCTTTACGGTGATGCTCAGCACCATTTTGTCAAAGCACTGAAGCACAGATGGAGGCTCCCATGGCACCAGAACCAGAGCATGTGTTTGTGACATGACACACCATCCGCACGTGTGGACATCGTTGTGAGCACGTCGTTGAAAGGGATAAAGCGTCTGACTCCACAGAGTGAGGCATGTCTTGCTCCTTCCCCCCTCCTCTCTGTGCCTGAGCGGATGTTTACTGGGAACACGCTCCTGTCAAGGTGCCTTGGCACGTTCTCCCAAGAGGCTTGCCAAAACCCCTGTTAGGAGTTTAGGGAGCTACTTGGGAGAGTGCAGCGATCGGCAGGTGTAGGTCTGCTCGCGAGGCAGAGCAGCGTGAGCCCGTCTTCCCCTGGCATCATGCAGTTGGGTTAGGGACTGCTTAACAAGCGCCTGCTGGGACATCCTTGCTGCTTGGGGCAGTGCTGGGCAGAAACGCTGGCTTGAGTTCGTGACTGTTAAGTTAGCTATATTTACACAGCTCTGCAGTGCTGGGCTGGAGTTAATTAGCTCTAGCTCTCAGTAAACCAAACAGCAGGAATTGCAACAAGATGGCAGCATTATGAATGTCTGACTGGAGGCTACTTCTTGCGTGGTCAGGGCATGTGCTCTGCAAACTGCGGCATGTCTCAGGAAGATTTTCCCATTGGATTAAGGCTGAGAGCATGGGTGTGAATTCACTAAGTATCTCGCTCAGCCGGCAAACCCCTGCCGCAGACAAGTCTGATGAACCACACAGTCTCGCAGGGAGAGGGGGATACAGGCTGGGGACATGCAGCACAGGAGCATGACAGAAGGCATCTGCCCTTGGGTGGCCACGGGAAGCACGCCTGTGAATGGGTTTGGGTCTACGAGGGCTGGTAGAGGGCGTGCACACGATGAGTGCCCAGAACGCGTGCGGGTGCACGCATGGAGAGAGCGTATGAGCGCGTGTCCCTTGGCGCGCTGGCAGGAATCTGCAGTGGAAAAGATCAGCTCTTTCAGTCCTCTGCTGCTTTTGAGTCTGACCATGCTCCTTTCAGGTCAGAAAATAACAGCTTAGTCCAGTTAACACCACTGGCACCAAAATGGGCTCTTCGTGCTGCAGATGAACTGTTGCTCCTCTGACAACTTAGCTGGGACTCTGCAGCTTTGCCACACACAGGGCTACAGCATTCAAGTGAAGCAAAGAAGGAACCAAACTGAACTTGCTGGGGTATGAAGGCCCCCTGCTACTTCTGTGACAAGCACCCTGACAGCAGAGCTAGGAAATGGTGTCATTCAGACAGCTGGGAGCAAAGGCAGCCTGCCCCCAGGCAGCCAGCTCAAGCGGTGGCAGGCAGCCAGCCAACCCACTGGGCAGTAAGGCAGGCAGCATCCAGCCCCAGGATGCAAGGAGCGACAGAGATTAAAGGGCTGAAAGGAGTCAGCGGATTAGCAGCAAAGGGAGGAGAACTGGTCTAGTTAAGTGGCCCCTGGGAATGATGGAAAGTCAGCGCAGCCTGTTGGCTACCTCGCCCGTGTGCCACTTTGAGAGCAAAGGGGGAGTTAGGCACGTTTTGTTATGTGCTGACACCCCTTTTGCTGCAGTCTGGGAGGGCTTTGCTCCAGGGTAGAGAGATATTGGCACAGAGCGGTCCGGGACAGTGAGACAGAGAATGCTATTCTGCATGTTTTCCCCCTTCCCCCGAGGCTCCTTTGTGTGGTCAACATTGACTGTAAAAATTTGGTCCTTAAGCATAAAAGGAAGGGAACTACTGGGCTTTTTGCACCAATTCACACCAGTCCTGATGCCTAAGTATGAACACCAAAGGGAGTAGAAATATAGAGGGCCTCCTTCTATTTCCCCAGTGCCTGCTCGTTATGAATTGCTCTAGTGGATTTGCACTGAGGAAAGCCACAAAGGCATCAGATCCGCAGAAAGGCTAAAGGGAGTTTGGGATCTCATTAAGACTTTTAAAGATAGCCTCCGTATCTTCTTCTCAGTCATACAACAGGCACTGGATCCCTCTTTGCCAGGACACGCTGACACCAAATCACCCGAGCTAAGGCAGTTGAGTCAGGACAGGTATAAGCAATGCATCCTGAGGCTGACACAGGCTTCAGGAATCGTATCCTAGGAATTTGTATTTAACAGGCCTGACTTTCTGAGCCCTGTGTATTGTGCAGTAATTTATGCCTATACAAAGCAAACGGAGAATGCTGCTGTGCTTTTTTAACACTCTCTTGCACTCCAAGGGGAAACCCTGCACAATTTGGTGGGGGGTGTGCAGAATACGGTAGGAAAGGCCAGACTTTGCCTCTCTTTGGTTATAAATTTAGAATGAGCAGGGATTCCATACGACATTTTTTAGTGGACCTATCTAACCCTAATCTGTTGCTGGCTGGATCTCCAGCATTTCTCTTGGAGGTTGTTCATGTGTTACACAGGTCACTGAATCAGCGAGGCTCTGGATAAGGATGGTTTTGGGTAAGGAAAGACATGTTTTATTGCTACATAACACTATCCTTTTGCTGCCGCTGTGCATAAAATTGTTAATCTTTCTTTTTCACAACACACTGAATAACACTTTCCTTTCCTTTCAAATTGCAATAATGCTCAGATCTGAGTCATTCTAGCCTTGCTTTAATGCCTTTTTTCCCTCTCCGTAGTCCTATTCTGCTTTTCCACTCTGCCTTTCTTCCCCCATTAGATAAAATAAATTCTTAAAGGCAGATCCTGAGATGCTTCTAATGTGAGATTTGGCAAACAGGCAAATTAAGACTGCTTTTAAAAACTTGGTCTGAAAAATTCATCCTCATTCTGGTGCTTAAACCTGAGCTGAGCTTTTTTGAAAACCTGGGTCTAATCAAGCAGACAATTTAACAGATAAACAGAAAAGACCTTTTTCATTTTTAAACATCCTCAACTTTAAATCTTCCATATCTTCCCCTAAAAAAAATTATTCTAAAATAGCAGGTACCTAGGTCAAAGTGGACCTAAATCAAAGTGGTTTCATACATGTAACAGTTAAATTAACCAGTCACTTAAAAATTGTCTTTAAGGGAGTAAACAGAGTAGTAATCCAACTTCAGCCAACATCTAGTCCCTGATGGTATTTCAGGAGAGGTGCTTCAGAAGCAAATACAGATAAATTCAAACCATGCTACTGACTATTGTGCTCATGTCTCCATGGTGAAAATCTCCTTCTTGTTCAGCTGAACTGAGCTAACAGGGCTGCTCCCATTTCAGTAATAAGCCCTGTCTCCGGGAACTTTGCTCTCCTAAAGTTTCACCCAGGCATTCAGATAAAAGGGAAGAACATGTACAGCTTCCAGATCTGCACTGGCAGCTGATGGCTTGACGAGACAGGGAGGCATGATGGCTCCTTCCTTTTCCATCATTCTTGCCTCCTTCTGTCACGGACGGCACACCAAGAACTTAGCTTCCTACATTTATTCATCTGGGTGGGTGAGAAAGGAAGAATAAAAAAGAGTCCCTTTACTCACTAGTTCACGGTGCCGTACCCCTTGGCTTTAGTAAATCCCACGGAAATGGCAACCACCAAGGCAGGGAGCCCTATGAAAATGAAACAGAAGAAAATTGGTCATTTCAGCACATGTGCAGGTCTGCTCCCACTCAGCCACTTGATATATTCCATTCCGCCCAGTGTTATTCTAGCACCATCTGTCCCAGCCTGGGTCTTTGGCAGAGATTGAACTCAGGACCTATAAAGCCAAAAGCATGAACTCTTGTTACCTCCGCTAAAGGAGTCAATGCCATCAGCCTGCAGCTGTAATAAGCTCATATTCTGCTGTGGACTCACCAGTTCTGTGCGGACTGACAACGCATGTGGATGTGTAAAATACACTCATTTTATTATTGGGGACGCAAGCTAGTCAGGAATATCAGAGTCTACTGCAAGGTGGAGTGCCCAGTCTCAGGCCAACCCATAAGAGCGAGAAAGTCAACGATTAAGGGCTATGCTTGTTTGTAACATGACAGATCAACAGTCCAGTTTTGAACATCACCCCAAATGACACAGAGCAGGAATTGGACTCTTGAGTTTCCCTATCCCAAATAGGTCCCCTAAGCACTTGGCCATGATCTATAACAGAGCAAGTCCCTCTGCAGCACAGTGAAAAAGAATATCAGAACAGCAGGTCTTCTCTACAGCAGAGTACTTGTTTTCTTGCCAGCTGTAAAAAGAGACCTGTTGCCTTCTCGTGTCCTGAGGTGGAATAGATTATGAGAAATCAGCAACTCATCTCATTATGACTATGGCATATAATTGGTATGCTAGTCCCGTTTTAAGCTCACGGTGCACAAGGCATAGACAATTTACTTTAGGGGATCATGAACTAACGGTGCCAGCGTGAGGTGGCATTGCAGGTGCATATGAGAGCGAAGCTATGTCCTTGATCTTAATGCTAGAAGCTCCCATAAAAGCGAGGGAAGAGCGCAGAAGAAAATTTGCTGGCTGTTGTGAAGTGTAGGCCTGAAACTCAGAGTAATTTCACAAAAGGAACTGAAAAGGGTGGGCTATTAAAAATGCTTGGGCACAATCAGGACTAGCAGCCTAGAGGTAACGCTGTGCAGGCTATCTTCTGCTAATAATCTTTCCATCCTTCCTATCCCTGCAACGATAAACTGTTCAAGTATCTACAAAGGAGACTGGGTGCTTTTCTGGTTCACTGTCCCCATCCCTGCTCTCTGCTTTCCATAAGGAAATGCCAGAGTATCGGATAGTAACATCTGGTTCTTCAGCTACAGAGGTCTCCATGTGGCTTTTTATAGACTTCCTCCTCGTGACGCTGTGAAGTAAGCCGTCTCAATGCTAAAGATGGGCAAATCCCATTAAGAATTAGCAGGATCAGTAGCCAGCTAGGATTAGCACTGCTCGACAAGACCCTAATTCTTGTGCTGTAGAGGTCATGTCAGGCGGATGTAAAAGTATTGTAGTTTGGAAAGGGAGTAAAGAAAGAGCATCCAATCAATAAACCTGCTGGTAGCTAAACACAGCGATCACTTGGCAATACAAATCACCATAAGACTGAACGACAGCGAGGACCAGCAGCCAGCCTGGAGGTACAGTGCCAAGTTGGCTGGAATATAAAGCGTTTGAGCGTTATCATAAAGGAAGGTGTTTCTCCTCCCAAAAGAGATCCCCAAGCACAACTCACTTTTGATCAGCTCACAATCCACAGGCAACGGTTTTAAAAGATGTCTCTTATGTTTTCTCTTAATCTACTATTTCCCTTTTGGCAGAGCCTCCTTCGCACCCCAGCTGGATGCATTCTGGGCATCCTGGACATATCACCTGCATGGTGTTCACTGTAATACCATCAATATGGCATCTCATTGGCACCTCTGGCAAGCACAGCGAGAAGCCATATGTGAAAAGGGCTTTTTCAAGAGTATAGTGCAATGCAAGAGGCCCTGTGAAAGACAAAAGTTGGGTGGGACTCTGCCAAAAATAGTAATTTGTTCTTCACAAAAAGTGCTTCGCTTAGAAGAGATAATTATGCAGAAACACATACTCAGGCTGTGAACTTGTTGGCTTTCAGGGACTGGCTTGTATGGAGTCTGGGTAGGAGTCCCAGCTTGTACAGAAAAAGGAGCTGTCTAAGCTCCATTTACTGAAGGTGCTAGCTATACCGTGGTAGCTAAGCCAATGAGCATGGTCATGAGGGGTACTGTGCTAGCCTGCCTGGCAGAGACCTGGAAACTGAGTGGCTAATCACAGCTGGATAAGCACGCTGAAAAGGTATATTAATAAACACCTGTTTAAATTTTTATATAGGTGTTGGAGACTAATACTTCCTCAGGTATGAAATTCTTACGGGGGTTTTCCTTAATTCCCACAATCCTATCAAAAAAAAAAAAAAAACTAAACATTTTCACAAAACTGTCAATATATTTTTCAATTATTAAAAAAAATCTAATTGATTTATTTAATGTACTGTAGGTGTTTTAGACAAGCCTTCTGCCACCTAATCACTGACAGTTTGTGTTTTTCTGCAAAAAGTGAATTCTACGTTCACAATTCCAAATAAGCACGTCAGAAACCTGACTCTAAGAGTTTTGTTATTCCAGTCCAGTAGGAGAATCAGATCATGTGCTCATCATGTTCCATTAAAAAAGGTCACTTGCTAATAACAACCACTAAGAGCCATAATTGTTATGAAAAACTGAAGACCCACTCAGACCCTGAGCTATGGCAGCATAAAAAATCCAATAGTGGAAACTATGACATGGTCATATAAAGAATGACAAAATGATTTCTTCTTTCCATGGGCTAAATGTGATGACTGAATTGTTTCCAGGGAATAGTTCATCTTTCTATTCTAAATAATTTAAAGTATTTCTAATTACTACAAACTCTACAGTTCTTTTTCTGGAAAGGCAAAGCTGCATACCCAAGAGAACAGAAAAACAGCGAATAAAACTCACTGCTGCTAGAAACTATTGTAGCTTCATTGAGGCTACAACTGACAGCAGCTGAGAATTTGGCAAAGAAAGCTAGAACAAGGGCTTAGAAGAATGTTTAATACATAAAGGAGGAGAAGGGGGAGAATCAATCCATTACAAAGTGAATTGTGCTAATTATTTGAGATTATACTCTCTAAAACATATTTTCTGCTTCTGTCTTCTTAGAGGGGTCATTAATTCCAGTCTACTGTTAAAGTCTAAGACTGCGCTGCATATCTGAAATTCCCTTGCTGCCTTAATAGGCTGGAGTGTTCTTCACTTCTTGTCCTAATCTATTCTAAATTGTTATTATGCATCATTTATCAACCAGTGTATCCTAGCTCAGAGACCAGTACATTTCAGTAGCAGATGAAATTATGCTTCTACACATGTAGGGTTTTTTTTTTTTTTTTTAATCTCTACAGATTACAACTGGAAATGTTGCCTGTCCAAAACCCTCTTAGCTAACACAGCTGTTTCTCCCAGCATTTACAAATCAGAATGGATCTCCCCTTTTTTCACCTAGAAAAGCCATTAGTCTACTGTATTCCATACCCCTGAAGTTGCCTGAGTTGCGTATAAACATATGCACAGGCACACACATGCACACGTAGACGATGTCGCACGTGCTTTGCACGCAAGTGGTGAGGTTCTTGTGCTACACACAAATATCATACCTCAGTATCATAATTTATTTTGTTTTCAGTTATAAGCTAAGGAAAAAACATGAGTAGGAATTTCATTCTTAAGCACAGATACTGTGCTATAAATCCAAAGACTGTGTACTCTTCAGTTTTTCAGGAAAACAAATCCCTTCCGCCCGTGAAGTGGGAGGAACCATTTAGTTGTTCCACTGGAGCAGAATCAGCAGGGAAAGAGAGGCATATTTGCCTGGCTACTTAGTGCTAAACGATGTGGCTTTGACTATGCGCGTGCATTTTCCACTCCTGATCAACGGGTGTCGCAAGAATGCATCTCACAGCAGAATTTGGCCCGAAATGGCCTACTTGCACTGTTACTGTGCTCATGTTAGCAGGCCTATCTTACCCTCCTTAGGCTGTGGAGCGTTTTCCAGTCACAGCGCAGTCACTAGGAAGCAATAAATCTGTTTAGCACCAAGCGCTCATGGGTTAACCAGGTCAGGTTACTCAGGACAGGTAAAATGAAGTAGGCTGTGAAATGATCAGGAGGACAGAGAAACTGCTTTACCCTAGAGTGCAGGTGCTGGAACAAGGACGGTTCTTGATGTGTCAGAACTAATCACATCAAGGCCCTTCATAAGCATGAGAAATATCTTGCCTGGGGTAAAATGTTTGACTTCAGTAGTAAAATGAGACACTAATACAGCTTAGAAGCACAGTGCTTTCTCTCTCTCTCTTTCTTTCTGTTTTTTGCCTACTTGCTTTCTAGCAACTTTTTGTTCAGTTGCTCTTTTCAAATTCAAGCTTGTTATTGCTTTGAAAGTCTAGGTTATGGGTTTGTATTTGTTTTCTACTACAGAATGCATCATTTAAGGCTGATAAATTAAACATACGGAAGAGGCAGAAGGAGAAAAATTAGTTACAAACATCTGCACCAGTCTAACAGTTTATTTGTCTATCAGAGCCCCTGCTGCCATGGAGACAGAATTTCAGAGCTTGCTTTGCTCCAGGTTTCACATGCAAGGAGACACAGAGAGAGAGAAAGAGAAAGCAAGAAAGAGAGCAAAAGCAAGGACAACCCCTAGCATACTCCCAAACTTTTTGAAAATGCAACCGCCTCTCGCCTCATCTGTTTTGTGTGACCTTTGGATGGACTGGACGCAGGCAGAACTTCTTAAGACTGAGTTTCGCTTACGGTATTTTAACCATTTCGGCCCTTCTTGACACCCCCAAAAGGGCTGTAACTGCCTCTTGACGTTCCGCGCTCTACAAATTCTTTCACAACATATCCTTCCCTCTTCTGGCATGGACTCTCCCTGCCTCCCCAGCTCTGGTAAAAGACATATTTGAGGGGGAAAGTGGTTTCCCCGGGGGGGGGGGGGGGGGGCTAATTCCCAGACCCACGATCCTCACCCCATCCGAGACACAAGAATCGCTTGCGGATGATGCGGTTCCGTAACCTGCCCGTCACTGCCATGTAGGACTGCCAGGCCTCTGTCAGCACCCAGCAGAAAGAGGAGAGGAAGAAGAAGTGCAAGAAAGCTGCCACCAGCGTGCATATCACCTGGAGATAGGAGGAAAGGAGGACATGTGAGAAGAGCAGCAGGCGGAGAGAGCAACTCAGAGGACAGCAGGAGGCAAAGGGAGCTGCTTCCAAACCAGGTTCTGGAAGGAAAGATCACAGGAATCAGAAAACGAAAAGACATTCCAGGAGCAGACAATCATCTCCCTTGCAAGCTTTAACCTGGCAAAGGACTAAAGCATTTGCTTTAAATTTACGCACTTTGTGGAAATCAACTGCATTTAAGCATAAGCTTATAGATAAGCCCATGGTTAATTTTGCTGAACTGATGCTTGAACCCACATCCTATCCAAGGCAAAAGTGTTGTTCTCTTGACTTCAGCGAGACATATTCATTTTCCAAATGATCAAAAACACTGTCAAAATCCTTTCAGAGAGAAAAGATCAGTTATTAAACCTTAGACTAATCTCAGCTCAAAAGCTTTGTAAGCACCATGTTTTTGGCAACAGAACTACAGAAATGAAATCAGAGGAAGGTAATTTAGGTTGTGTCCCTGCCAGAAAAGGATTGTTCTTTGTGAAGTAAAAGAATTAAGCTGTGAGAGTCGGGTGAAACCATGACTGCTAGTGGCTGGTAAGGACTGTAAAAACAAAAGGGGTGGAGTTGTTCAAGAGAGTGCAACTAGCACTAAGGGAGGAAAGAAAAAGAAAAAAATAAAATAATGTTAGAAGGAATTTCATAATGGTGAGTTCTACTACTCCACTGAGCAGTCTCCCAAAGGAAATGCAGGAAGCTTAAGCCATTTAAAATTAAACGGGGAAAAGTACTAGCAAAAGTATTACGAAGAACAATCCTGTAGTGCCAGGGAGATGGACTGGAAAGCTGACAAGCTCTTCTTTGTTTTTAACTCGGTAAGGCCGAATCTTTTGCTGGTGCAAATTGTGCTGCTCTGTTAACTCTACCAGACCTGTGTTTAATTTTTACCATCTGCAAATCTGACCCTATGAATCAATATATTCAAGAACGAAATGATGGAAATTAATTCCAACGGCTGCCAAGGAGAAGTGGGAGCAAACAGATTTTACAAGTGACTCTGGGCGAAAAAATGCCTTAAGGAACTCAGGGCAGAAAAGGGGATTTATAATACAGAATTCCTCTGCTTTGAGTTATACCAGGAAACATGGATTTGGGTTTAAGGTCAATGAACCTTCCTCTTTTTTCATCCATCAGCATCTTTTAACACAGAACTATCATACACCGAGTGTTTTTTACCATTATTTCATCGAATTGCTTTCAATTCATACACTGGGAAAACTGATGTTATCAGAGGTTGTGAATAAAAGTGGGACTGAATGGTCTTTGAGGCAGGAACCAGTGTTTTGTTCCACATTCGTATTTGACACCAGAAACCTTGGTATTCTGCCTATAAATGGATTCTGGATGACACTTCAGTACAAATAATACATCTCAATATGATAATTTGAAGTAATTTTCACATTTAAAAGGAATCATAAAAAAGGTGGCTGTTACTCATCAGCTTATAGACCTAAGTAAAATAGTTACAAACACAGGATGCTTTCAGGAATATATTTTAAGAGATTTTCATTTTAGAAATTTTGGGGGGCCAATATTAGAAATCATATTGATGACTGTATTTTGTTGATTTGTTCTCCATCAACAAAATTCTGCCCTCTTCACCAGCAGTTTGTAAAAGGGAGAGAAAGTCTTTGCTTTCCAATTTCCCTGCATTTTCTAGGCATCTTTACTTAACCAGATATTAATGAGATAGTTTTAAGGGAAAGGGGAAGAGAAGAGAGAGGAGACCACATGGAAAAATAAGCACATCTATATTTCCTGATTGTGCACGGAACTATTTTAAAATCCACTGCGATCAAAGGCCTAATTTTAGGTACAGAATCAAGACTGACAAGGGAGTCTTCCCTCATGGTTTCCCAACCCTCCCACGGAGATACCACAGGGAAGGACAGGAGAGTGAGAACGGTCTTCCAGTCATCTCAAACATCAGCCTTTTCTCTGAGACTTCAGAGGTAACAAATACTATCAGACACTGCTATGTAGACAACTTTCTAGGATGACATGGTTGATACAATGACTTTGACCACTATATATTTTTCTGTCGACAGAGCTGCTTCCCGCTGCTGCACTGCAGGGCAGGAAAAAGCAACCTACGGGTGAGAGGTGACACAAGCAATTCACGGAGCAGTGATCCTACACCTCTCGGGGCACAGCCTTTGGCTTTCAAACTTCTCAAGAGCCCATTGCCTCAACTCAAACTCCTGCGACTGGGCTGTGAACTCAGCCAGCTGACAGGCAGGCATATATTTGCTTCTGCTCCCTCTGCTGTGGAAAGGAAAAAAAAAAAGTAATCTCCAGAAAGGGCTGAGCAGAGGGATATGATGTCTTAAACTGTTGCAGAAAGATCTAGCAGAGCTTGTCAGCCTGTCAAGTCCATTAGCCTTTGTTTTTCTCTAAGAGGAGAAATCTGTTTCCATCCAGCACGTAACCATGCCTTTGAGATAGGGCCATTTCATGCAGCATTCATTTCTTTTGTATCGTGTTATTGCTGACTGTAATATTTAGCCTTTTCCAAGGCCTTTCATCTTCAAAAAGCTTAGCAAACGCAGGCGTGCAGGTTACACGGATGGAAATGAAGGGAGAATTTGTCATTTCCAGGGAAACTAATGCCATAGAAATTCTCCCAGAGTAGCTGCAATTATCAATCAATCACCAACAAATTTCAGAAGTTCCACTATCAATAACTGAATGTGAATAAATTCCTAATTTACACTCCATGGAAGCCTTGGTCTCTTCTCTGTATAGTTTTCTTTCTCTGTTCCCTGCCAGAGACTGTTTACTAGATGGCTGAGCGGAAATCCAAGAATAACCTTTCTATTTATGGTGTTTCATGCATATTTATATGCAAAGAGCTAATCTGCCTCATGCAATTGCAGCCGGGAGCTTTGAATCCTTGCTAACAGCTCGGATGATGAAAAACCAGAGTAAAGTGAGAAAAAACACGAGGGAAAGCCTAGGCACATAACTGTGCTCTAAAGGGGGTGGGAGAGGGTGAAGACACCCTCCTCCTCCTCTCCTGGGATGAAGAAGAATCAAAGAGGAGGTCCAGCCATGGTTTGCCATGTTCAGTATCCCATCGCGTTTCTTTCCATGAAAAGTTGCTCCTAGCTCTCATGTACACACACCTCTTTGGATTTCAAACAACACACCCAGAGAAAGCATGTGCAGAGCTTGTCTCACCTTTTCTCCACCTCTTCCCCCAAGCAAGCCACGATGGCCATGAAAGACAGACGGCACTGCTTTGTGAAGCTAGTTTCTGAACAGCACTTGCTCAACAGGGTGTCTGTCTGCACCTCTCCCCACTTCTCTACACACATACGACTCAAGCAGCTGTGAAGCTGTATGTAAAACATAAGCTAGCCCCGACCTGAAGGGCCCTCTGTAGAAACCAAAGGACAATGAGTCTCTCTGATTCATTAAATCCTGGGGCTTCTCTGCAGAAAAGCTTCTAAAAGAGACAGTACGCCCTGGCTGTCAAGGTAGAGACTCAGAAGAACACGTTAGTCACAGGTCACTATTGAAGTTAAAACTAATTTGACTTCCGATTGTGACTTCAGCAGTCAGCGTAGCTGAAAGTCACATCCTGTCTCAACTTTCTGCTTAGTAGAATTTGGATAGTTTGAGCACTTGGGGAGACAGAAAGTGTACAACATGAAAATTCTAGATAATCAGTGATTTTTTATTCACGATGCCAATCGGGAAACGGAAACTGCTTTAGCTGGAGAGAAGTCATACAGGCAATATACTCTCCTCCATCCTGCCCTGTAACATGGAAAAGAATGTATTCTGCAGTTAGTGCACACGGCTTGAAAATCCTGCTTCTCTTCTCGCCTTTACCACTCGAGTCACACAGTGATCTGCGGCGAGTCCCTCACGTTCCCTGTGTCTCAGCTCTGCAGTGTGCATGGGGGGTCTGGTGACATTTCTTGCTCGAAAAGGGGTCATTTTTGGAGCTATATGTATTGACAACTGACAAGTGCTTTGAGCTTGGATAATGAAAGTTGCCGTCTTTCTTTTTAATGTTTGGAAAATAAAACGGTTAAAGCCTCACAAATAACCATGTTTCTTCACTGTGCCATGTGCCAGCTAACTCCAGGCAGATATTCAAAAATATCACATTGGTTTTAATCAAAGCCCTGAGGATGCTGACAAATTATCAAAGAGAGAGCGAGAGAGAAAATTGAAATCTGCCATTTAGTCATGTCTTTGACATGTAGCTAATTAACAGATGGAGGAAAAAAGAGGAAGTGCTGCCTGAATAGATCATTTCAGTGCTAAATCAGGGGAGAAGCAAACAAACAAACAAAGTCCAACTAATCTCCTACCTTATTCCGGGTCTGGGTTTGTCCAATCAAAATGAGAGCATTGGAGGAAATGATGGACAGGCAGAAGTTGATAAGAATGACAGAGCGCTCTGAGCGAATATACCTGCAAAAAGAGAAAAGGGGGAGGGACATCCCTCCTGTCACAATTTGCACTAAGTTACTTTGAAATGTATCAATCACAGGCAGGTTGGACTAGGCCAGACGCTATACAAGACCACAGTAAGAGATATTCCACTTTCTGCAGACTTGGCATGGTGAACAGACAAGAACAAGGGGAGAAGGGAGGAGGAGAGCCTAAGTGCGGTGCTCAGTTGACTGATCTCTCATTCCTCCCCATCAATGCTAGAGTTGTTATGCACCTCAGTCAATAAACTCGGGGCCAGCATGGTCCAGTACCTGGTCTCCACAACAGGCAGACCTGGATGCTCGAGGGCCTTCACTGTGCAATACTAACCAACTTGAGAGCAGCACTCTTCTTGATCAGCTGGTGATCATCTTGTACCCTGAAGTGCAACGAGTGAGGGCCCTTGCACTCTTTAATCCCAGTCACTGCAAACACAGATGCTATCGTGATTCCTGTACAGCTGAAACATTTCTAAAACATACTGAGTGCTGTAAGTCGTCTTCAGCTCTGCTTACTTGAAAGGGGACTTGAAAAACAGCTTCAAAGAAAACATACACGCACACATGGAAAGATCCCCAAATAAGAAGAGCCACAGGCATGCTGGCTGTGAAAACAGATTACGGACGCATGCACTTTCATAACAAAGTGTTTGCAATTCAGCATTCCCCTTTGTTTATCCTGAAAACTTATCTCAGAAATAAGAAAGTATTTGTGGCTTGTTTTCCAAAGAGCGATATTTAACAATTTGCCCTATGGAGAGGTTTAACACTCCTCAAAACTAGGCCAAATATATAACGGCAGCCATGGGTCTGGGACATTAGGAATCCAAGGGAGGAAGCTGTTGCCTTCAGCACCTTGCAGGAGCAAGCCACTTGTCATTTCTGATTTGCAGTGTGCTGCACAGTAACAACTTGCTCCTGAAGTATGTGCATGACAATTCATTCAAATCACTGGTTGTTACCGGAGGAAAATTTCTTTGAACGCACTTTTATGTACCTGATAAAATTAAAGTGAAGGCCCTGACCACACCAGCACTTACACAGGTGAAAAATCCCAGTGATTTGGCAAATGCTCTGCCTGAATACGAGCTGAATAAAGAGTAGACTCTTACGACTGTGGAAATTAGAGACAGATCTATTAACCAACCAGCTCATCCCCGGAGGCTAATGCAGGATTATTTTCCTACAGTATATATTCTGGCATATCAACTATTTATATTAGGAATTTTATTTCATCAACAAATTTTAGCAAGAGTGAATCTGTCGTGCTTTGGCTGCCAAGTTCTGCATTTCTTGCTCGGTGGGCAGGATGAGCTAACTGCATTCAGCAGCCCTGATGTCTGTATTGTGCCGAGGGTGAATCTCTGCTTTAGACCTACTGGAGAGTGCAAAACTTTGATTTTAACTTCCCTCTGAGTTTTACCTTGAGAGAAACTGGAACATTGAAGATAGGCTTTTCTGGATAAAAAGAGTGACTGATGCAATGCTGGAAGCTGGAAACAGCCTGAACTTGTCGCGGGTCTCTTGGAAACTTGACTTAAGAGGTAGTTTTGCCTGAAACTCACCCCAATCCCATAATTCACTGCAAACTCAGGCCTCCAGCTCAGCTAGCAACTGGGTTGGCTGCACACAAAACTATCCTTTGGTTCCTTTCGGGGCTAATCTGATCTCAAATTACCCCACTATACGAGGCTCAATATAAGGTCGTGGATCACTTGACTCCTGTCCCACTTGTAGCTGCAGGGTACCAAGCCATGAATCTATCTATACTTTGACTTCTCTGTAATACCTTCTTCTTCTCCAGCTAAACCGGTCTTATTCCCTCAGCCTCTCCTTGTACATCATGTTCTCTATCTCCCTAAGCATCCACTGGACCTGCTCCAATTTGTTGACTGCTCTCTTGTATGGAGGGGTCCAAAACCAGACATGGAATTCCAGATGTGGTCTCTAAAGTGTCAAGTGGAGGGAACAATCAATTCCCTTGATCTGCTGGCTACATTCTTGCTGACACAGCCCAGTATAAGGCTGGCCTTCATTGCTGCAAGGCTGTATTGTTGACTCATGTTCAACTCATTGCCCACGAGGACCCCCACCACCTCCTGGGTGGAGGTATCACCAAGCCAGCCAGTCCCCAGTCTATCCTATTTCATGTGGTCATTCTGTCCCAGGTGCAGGGCTCTTCGCTTGACTTTGTTATACCATTTCTCCAGCCCATATCTCCAGGTTGCTGAGGCCCTTTTTCAATGGCAGTGCTGCTCTCCAGGGAATCAGCCTCCCTGCTAAGGGAGGGTGGCATCCTGCCATAATTGCTTTTTTTCTTGCTTCTCCCCTTCTCCAGCACAAAGATGCTCCACAGAAAGAAATCAGCATTACTATCCAGACTGCCTGGCCAAAAACATCACAGCAGATAGGGGAAAAAGACAGGCCTTTATCGGTTGTGCCAGAGGAGAGATCTGCAGCAAACGCAGAGATACTCTAGCGTGCTGTGTCACTATTCCTTTGCTGCTACAAGGACGCTCTCCTTACTTGACATAAAATGTTGTGCTCAGCCTCTAAAGCCAGGGAAACTCTCACTCAGAATTTAGAGAACTTCTGGTCTGGCCTAGGTCTTGTGGGATGTGGGGAAGTCCTATGCCAACTGAGACAGATGGAGAATGTGGGAAAACCCTGCAGTTTGTCTCTCCATCCCCATTACACTACCTGCCTCTCCACAAACACTGACTCACTCTCACTTTCTCTCTCAGTCTGTGCGTATACACATTCTTCTCCAGTTACTCAGTCACTCTAGCTACCTCCCAACAGGGACATCGAGTACCTCAGCATCTTCAGTAAAAGCAGAGCTATCGGATTTAAAGCCAGGACAGGAACAAAAGCCCCTTGAGAGCTCATTGACAACCACGAAATCAATCCTCTGCCTTGATGGGCAGGGAGTGAGAAAAGCTCGTACTCTTATCTTTCAGCGATGTGGCATTCCTTTAGCCACTATCAGTGAGAAAGGTCTGCAGTGCCCCACATGCTGACTGGCTGATGAGAGAAATGGTGGAAGATCTATTCAATAGTGAGCGTTCATCTCCAAGCTACGGAAAGGTCACTCCGACTCTGGAAGCTGTTGAACTGTGCTGAGTTCAGGGATGGAAAACACACTGGGATACCTGTGAAAAGCTACCATGTCAAGGAGCTGCTTGCAAAGACCTCCTGTACACACCAGAGCTAGGATAAGTATGGCACTAAGCCACTTTGCATGTTCTGACCTATCAGCAATTCCTTTTCTCCCTGCTTTTCATTTTCAGGTGTGTTCAAGTGGGTAGATCTTTCTGTCTGAATCTCCCCTCCTTTCCACACAGGTGGTGGAGCACATGGCCCACAGACAGGTTGTCTCTTCAGCTCTGACCTAGAACAGTCACTGCCCCCAGAGGTATCGAAGTCAGTCCATTTCTGTGGCCCACTAGGCCACTGACCTCTCTGTCAAGACTGCTAATAAGAGTAGAGACGCACCATCTGTACCAGAGCTTTCGTAACCATCTGTCTACTGGAAACTGGAGTGAGTCCACCAACAGGCCACCAACAACCGTCAAACAGCCACAACATCCAGCTTAAAATGAGATTCTGCCAAGTTGGCTGCATCTGAAGTGATTGCTTGCATCAAAAAGCTCATGCCGGTTACACTGATGGCTGAGAAGATGCCACTAGTAACCAACCACTATTGGGGTTTTGAATGAGAAGCAGAGGGTAAATTAATTTCCTCTCTGATACCCAGCCCAAAGCTGGGATCACTTCACTCTTACTTGCCCCCTTTCATTTAACATACTCCTCTCCCTCTCCTTTCTTTTTTTTTTTTTGCTTCCTTCTCTTTCTGCTTTCCATGCATAAACAAACTCTTGCTGGGCAAAACTCTGGGAAAATTTCCAGATTGTCAGCCTCAGTGAATCTATTCATTAGGACAGGTTCATATTCAAGCCGAGCCTATGTGTACACGTTCCAGTAGCCTTTGTCCAAAGGTCTGAATGAGAAATTTCACAGCCAAAACTCCTTAAAACAGCTGAGTTTCAGTGAGCGCTCCCCACAGAATACCACGTGGATAGGACACTGTTCTGACAAGAAGTTTCTCTCTTGTGCACTGGAAAAAAGAGTCCACTTTGACACAATTCCTGTACTTTAGCAACAACAGCCAGAATAATACAGCTGATCCCACTTATGAGAATTCCTCCAGATGTCTGTCTGTAGCTACAAGAATGGATAGATTGTATAACATATTGGGCAAAATCAAGTGGGAGCCAGGAGATAATGTTAACTTCAATATGATGTTCCAGAGATCATTAACAGGACAGCGCACTCATGTCCAGCAGCTATGCCTAAGATAAAAAGAGCACACACTCTGGAGAGTGCTCAGGGCTTAGCCACAGGAATGCTGTGAAGTTCAGAAAACAGGAAAAGATGATCTACAGATAAGAAACGACACTAACTCCGTCCACCAGAGAGAAAGTCCAGAGATGACTTGATCATGGTTTCCAGATATATTTATATAAAGAAAATACTTCTTAGGACAGAGAGGTTTTTAATCAAGATATATCTGGTCTCAGGATCACTTGGAAACACATGTCCATCCTTAGCTAGCTCAAAAATTCCCATTCAAGCCTCTCATAAATGTGCTCTTCCATTCATTTTGAGCTTGCCTCAGGTCATTCTGGGCTTAAACATTAGCCCGTGACTGTAATTAGAAGCTAAACAGGGTATATTTTTTAATAGGGAGAGTAACTAACTTTCCTCTCTTCAATAACAATAACTATTCAGGGGCACAATCCTGAAAAAAGATAGTAACATTATCTTATTCCAAACTACTCCGACATGCTCCAAACAGAAAGCAGGTATCTGATTCAACCTAATTTCTGAACTTAGTTTTCTGATCCTGAACATGTTCCTGATAAGAAAGTGAGCATAAGGCTGCAACAAATAACCAGCAGACTATCTTGCTTTTCACTCCTCTCTCCTAAACTTCCACTCAATCCTGATGCCAGTGCAACTGTAAGTCACCATCCCAACCAAAAGAGGTGCCTACCCAGCCTGAAGAAAACCAGGAGAGGAAAAGGACTTGAGCAGACCCAGTGACACCACAGCTGCAGAAAACTTGAGTTCTAGCTAAATGCTATCATGACTAGTCCTCAGCTCAGAGCACTTACTGTAATTAACTAGCCACTATGCAGTGTCAGCGTATCAACAAAAAGATACATTTTTGCTCATTTTTACTGTCTTGTCTCTTCTTTTTCTGTCTCCATCAAATGGTAGGAAAGGTGATCTTGATTCACAGCTCGGAACTGAACTTATTCTTTCCTCCTTACCAAGAAGAAACATCTAATAAAATAAGAGCCTCAGACTGCTTTCATAAAAGGGTCACCAGCAAGTTCCTATGAGTATATTCTCTGGAGTCAGTGCATTTCAATTTCACAGTAATTCACCTAGTTCTGATTTTCTTTGTTTTGTTTAGCTTCGAGTCGTGAAGCTCTCAGTATGTTTGTCATGGGTTTAGGAAAGGCACAGGTTTCTGTAGGGCAAACTCAAGCCTTGTTTAAAGAAGTACAGAGGGAGAATCCCACGAACACCTGAGATTCTCAGTGCTCGTACAGTCCTCCAAAATGGGCCGGGGCTGATGTGGCCCTGGTTCAAATAAACTTTGCTAATAAATCATTTCAATTTCCACAAATTACGCAGCTCTTTCCAAGGCTGCATTTGACAGCTGCTTGTAGGTGTACAGGAACTCTCTGCAATGGGAAGTACTGAAGAATCGCAAACGCATTTGAAGCTAAAGGTAGAATGTAGCTAAGCAATTTGAGAGCTAGTTAGACTATGAGGTTTAAAATCTTTAAGCTCCTGAAAAGTACTGTCAGTTCTTCAGGCCAGATGTTTTCATAAAGAATCCTGGATCCTTTGATTTTATCAGAGATCCAACATGGAATACCTTAAAGCAACCTGGCTATGAGAAGGCAATGAACGTCCACTTCTCCAAGAACAAGGTTTCCTGGGGTATATGAAGGCATCTAAAACAGCAGATAGCTTTTGAAAACAGAACAATGTGACTACAAAGGGTCAAGGCACTAATTTCACTGTACTAATTTCTCTGGCACTGAAAGGAAATAATAATGCCAACTAAGCCACCATGATGACTTTCTGCAGTACCCATTCATTACAAAACAGTTCTTCCTCAGGCACCAAGCACCTAAAAGAGGAGAACAAAACCTGCAGGATCCAGCTAGATCAAGAGACAGTTGCTTTTCCCAACAAGAAGAGAGAAGAATGAAAGTCGTACCTCCAAACAGAGACATAAATGATAATCAACAGCAAAAGTGTCAGCGAAGATACTCCACAGCCTACAATTAACGTGACAGAAGGGACCAGCACCTTTTCCATGTTCTGAAAGAGAGAAAATAAGGCATTAAAAAAAAAAAAGATGCTCAGCAAATGCTACCAGCTCTATTTCAGGGCAATCACTTTCCTCCTAATTGTGTGCCAACTCACCTGACCTTCACATCACACTGAACATACAAATAAAGAAAATTTAAGATCAGAATCTATTTCTAGTCGACCCAGCCTTTCTTTGGACCCGATTCTGCTCTGGTACACATCAGTGTTAAGCCTGAAGTAACAACTGTGATATTCATGGCAAGGCAGGTGTGTAAAAAGTGCAGGTCGCATGAGGAAGATCAGGCCCTTCATACTCAGTGTGAAACTTCTGAGATAATTACTGAGGCAATAGCAGAAGGCAGTGCCCACACTAGAACAATTACAAACGAGCTCTTCTGGGAACGGCTGTTGCTGAAGCTTGGAGGATGACAAGAAGGTGAAAATCTTCCACTGACTACAAACATCCATCTGGCAAGGGAGGAGACGAAGCAAGAAAAGAAAAAAAATATATAAACATCCTCCTCACGAACCCTGCATTCAGTCATATCATCCATCACTTCACCACCCTTTCACTCCATCACTTCATCACTCTTTCACTACTACATGGGACATTTATTCAGATGCAGGGCCCTGAGAGGAAATGCAGCTGTGGAACGGTTCTCTTTCGCTGCCTGAAAACAAAGAATCTGCTAGCCATCAGCTTTTGCAATGTCAAGAACAAACACTCTTCTCTTAATCCAGGTCTCTTCATCACTGAGGACTAAACTCCCCCTTCTCTTAGTTTAGACTGAGTGTCCGGGTCCCAGTTGGTTTTCTCTGCTACAGGCCTTTTATCCAGCATGTTTCTCACTTCCACGTCAATGATATCTGCTGGCACGAACGCAGAGAAGCAGAGACCCATAGCGCAGGAGACACAATAGAACCTTCTATTTAGAATGATTATGCAGCGTGCAGAGGTGTGGGAGTGAGGTTGTTACTAAATTGGCGCAGTATCAACACCTATTGCTAGAGCTATGGAGATGACACAGTTTCTGACATAGCAAGGGCTTGGCACAGAGCAAAAAATGCAGTTACGCATGAATTGGGAATGGAATAGACAGTCCTCTAAGGACTTGTCCATACCATTTTGTTGACAGAGATAAAGTTGTTCAACCTGAACCTCCAATCATCAGGAAGTCATGAAGCTGAGGATACTGCAGCCCTGTTCCAGGCTACTAAGCCTTCTGTGAAGCAAAATATATTAGGCAAGGCTCAGCACTACGCTTACATGGAGTCTGGCCAGCTCGATACCTGGGCAAAGCAAGCACGTGTCCATTGCAACGTATTTGATACTCAAAGCCCATCATCTGTACAGATTTACTCCATAGTGCCCACCATGAACGAAAGACAACAATCCTGATATCATGGTATTTGAGCTGAACTGTCCCTGAAGTTTGAAAAGGCTTGGGAGCATCTTCCTTACTTGCATATTTTGATCAAGGGCACCTCTCACATTTTGAATCTCATTGGGGAAATTAATGAAGAACACAACTTTCACGATACTGCTGCAATGAAACCTGCGGGAGCTATTGGGAAGGTTGGTACAAGAGCTTAAAGGAGCTGAGACAAAATTTAGTGATGCATTCAAAGGCATGAACGCCCAGCTGGGAATATATACCCAGAGGAGTACAGGCAGATTCGAGGTTCTTTACTCCAAGCATACTGGATACAAATCAGTTGCAGGCTGGAAGCCAAATAGCATTCCGGTACGGTGGTCTCCCTCTCTGTAATGTCCCCTCACTAGTGACCATATGAACTCTAACACAGCACTATCCTAGCACACCTGTACAGCTTCCTTGAGCTAGCTCTGTGAGATAGGAAGCCTGAGACTGGCTCACCCCACAGTCAGAGATACGTATCAAGAGTCTGGATTCTGAGCCTAATTCAACTCGCTGAAGTTATGGGACTTGATTTCAGGCAATATCTTAGTTCTTTTAACTACCAGCAATTGTGCAGAAGAGCCAGAACAGCAGAAGAACAGCACTGAGCCTCACCAGTCCAGCCAGGACCTGCATCTCCCCCCACCTATAGCTTCCTGAAATGATCTGGGAAAATGTTTCAGCTCACACACTGATTCGCACTCACAACTTCTATACAGACTTGGATCCCTGCAATTTTTAGCATCAACTCATGTGATTTCATTCCCACTCAGAGCATGTACTTCTGCCAAATATTTGTGGAAGATCAGAAGCAGCTTTCAGGAACTAGGCAAATACAAAGAAAAAAAAAATCAAAGACAACATCAACATTTCAGTACATCTTCCACCCAGAAATTGAAGTTTGGCGCATTCCAGATGCTCTGACCATTGAAATGTTGCATTCTTCTGCTTACAAAATGAAATGAGGACGGGGTCTTCTTCTGCGAACAGAAGTCTCTAGTTTAGTCAGGCATTAGTGTGGGAAATGGCAGAGTTGGATGCAGTCTCCTACACGAAGCCAGATCTCTCCCTTGCCCCCTGCGCTTTGTTTCCCCCCTGCAGAATGCAAGTCCCACTTCAGACATGTAGGTTTGTGATAAATGCATTGGGAAGCACACGCTCCTCAGACACGGATTGCTCCCTGCTTGTTCGCTCCAAACTCACTCCAACTCTTTTTCTCTCACTGCTCCCCCCCTTGGGCAATATGAGTTCACATCACACACAGACAAACGGTGGCCTGGGATGAGCATCGATTGTGACATTTGATTTAAGTAGGTCTCGTTTCATGACTCTTCATGGGTAACTGGATAAAAGTGGGGGAGGAGCTACATTAAAGGAAAAAGCCCAAAGTGTAACTCAGCTCTAAACCAGCTGAGAGCAACTGCAGAAACAGAGTTTGGATTTCAGTAGATGAGTAAGTTGCATCCCTATATTCCCAGCACAGTAATGCTAGCTGCCCTCCCTTCCATATCCTCTCTAACCCGCCTCTCACCCCCCAAAACACCTCAAATTATTTCACTCTCTTCCCTGTCCCCCTTCCTACATTAGCCACAACCCTCTCCTAAATCCTCCATCAGTTAAGCCAGAGCTTGGATGCACTGGACTGTTCCTGGGTCAACTGCTGGCTGATTAGCCAGACCATACACAAAATGCCATTTGGCCAACTGGCAAGCCAGACCGGCAGGTAGTAGCTAACACCTAACTGCAGCACCTTCTTCAGAAAAGACTCTGATGTGCATCTCCCTGCATCATCCTTCAGCCAAACTTTCACAAAACCAGTGGCCGGTATCTGAGGAAATACAATGAAACTCTCTGCCTCTGCCTACAGAGAAGGAACGGTTCGTCCAGTCCTGATGGGGTTCCTCTTGGCATCATGAGGGTGGATAACTACAAAAACCACTGGCTGTAACAAGAGCATGGGATCACTGCTTTGGGAGTAGGAGGTCTTAAAGGATTAGGCCCACAAAGTAGGATTCTGTTTTTTCTTTGTTACGAGCTTTCTTTGTCCTCCCCTTCTTCCCGTAACCCTCCTCCACTTTTTCCCTTTGGCAAAAGACGCATCGTTTGTTTTATTTCTTCTGACTGACTAAACCCCTTGACAGAAGGTGGTCGGATGCAGTAGGATTTGCGTCTCGCGAGGAAAATTTCCTTGGAGAAGAAAGAGAGGAAGAAGAAAGGTTGATTTAAAAAGAAATAGTAATATTAACGGAATAACAGCAATGAACTCTATCAACATACAAGAGAGAGCAGTCTTATGGGAGTTTCCCAGCCCCACTGCCAGGGAGCAAATTGGCCATTGCCAAAGGACTAGGAATAGAGTCTCTACCCTGGTGGAGATGGTCTCAAATCGCCCAGACTCTACCCTACCTCTCACCACTTCACAGTGGCTACTGATGGGTGCCATCTGGAAGCAGTCTGAAGTGAGGATGTGGCTATGGCTCTGCAACACTGCAACTTCTTTCCAGTGTTGCCAGCCTTTGCTCGGGCAATGCGAAAGCAGAGCAGGAGCATCTCTGCAACTCTGCAAGTCCTGCAACTCTGTCACCGAGTGTTTACAAGGGAGGAGGGAAGCAATCAATGACATCAGCTGGGATGGAAATAATGAGTGCTACTGCCCAGGGCGCCTTGCTGTCCTACCACCTCATCTCTCTGCCTAGCAGGGCAGAAGGACACTCCTCTTTTTTATTGTCCTTTGCTTTCATCTTATTCTTGGCTTCTATTTCCCATCTTTTCCTTTCTCCCTCATTTTGTCTTTTATCTTCCTTTCTCTGGCCACTTTTCATGACATGTTTTGCCTTTTCTTCTTGCTCTTAATGTCTCTCCAGCTCTTCCTCCTTCACATTCTCTGTATTTCTCTCTTTCTTTCTCTTAGTTTCTGTACAACACTGTGAAAATTGACTTCATTTGAGTCATGCTTGTTCCATTACCCTGCTCTGGCCCCAGGGTCAAATAGGCTCCAATTAGAACGAAGTCAAAAACTGGTATTTCTTATTGCCATACAGTTTGCCTGAGACCTTACAGTCAAGCTGTTCTTTCTGCTTTTTCCATCCTCAATACTGAGAAAGACTGAACAAACTCTTCATAGGTACAACATCATATGAATAAAGTCACTGAAAATTTAAACTATTTATTTTGTTCCTAAATTAAATACAGACACACAGGTTTAGAATTTGGGGTGCTTGGCTTTGTTTTTCAAAGGTGTTTATTATTCAGAACGGCTGCCTTGAGCCTGTCTTCCTGCATATTTGAAATGAAGACTCATGAAATCACAGAATTACAGAAGTGTCGGTTGGAAGACACATCTGGACGTGTCTATTTCACCTTATTGCTTGGAGCAGAACTATCACATACACTAGGCAAGGTTGGTCCTGGTTTTGACTGGATGACTCTTGAAAAACCCCAAAGACAGAGACCGCCCATCCCTCTGGTGACTGTTCCAGGGCCACATCATTCTCCCGATGAAAAAAGTTTTTCTTAATGTCTCATGGGAACCTCACAAGCTACATCTTGTGGCCCTTGTTCCTTGTTATTATCTTGCCCCTTATATCTTCTCGTACTAGCAAGGAGTTTGGTTCTATCATCTTTGTAACTGCCCTTCAGGTACTTGCAGGCTGTGATTAGATTGCCCCTTAACCTCTTCTTGGTGAGATTACACATGCCCAGCTCCCTTCACCTCTCCTCATAGATCATGAGTTCAAATCAGTGAGACTCATTCTACTATTCTGAAAAACAGTCAGATCAGGTGGATACATTTTACTTCAAGAATTGCTCGGAAATGTTTGGTTTTACTGTGCCATTGGACTAAAGGCTATTTTTCAATGTTCTTGAACGGTTTCTTAAGCCACATTATATTGATTTTGTTCCTGGTCGGCAACTCTTCAAAGCAGAAAGGTAGCAAAGAGTTGTTAAAATTGCTGGAAAATAATGCTTACACTAGTACTCAAAAAGTAAACACTTGGTGAACAAAGGAGTATACGTCTGTGTTCTAAAAAAAATGACCCAGGAGAGGTGAACGACCGTGAAGGGGATGTACCCTTCTCCTCATCTGCCAAAAATCTCTGGAGTACCTTTTCTCCCCATTTGGTTAGATTCTGGATTTCTTATTCAGGCTCAGGCCTTTTGAAATATCCTGGCAATGTAAAGGCAACCAAATGCAGGTGTAAATGTAAGCGCAAGATTTCAGTGCAATGCATGTATAGTGCTTTTTCCAGCTACAGCCCATCAGCTAAGCATTGGTCATACATATGCTTCCAGCTCACACCAGCTGCAAGTCAAAAGGAAACTTTCATTCACTCTGTTTTAATTGATATCAGCTAGACCACAGTTAGTGCAGTCTGCCAGTTTCACATGGTCAGTTGAAGAAGCTCAGCTGTTGGAGAGTAACTGTTTTAGGCTGTTTTCTAATTGTTTCCTTTTGCATCTGAGCCTTAATTCATTCTCACTTCAAGGCTCTCTTTCTGAACAACAGCCATCACAGTACATATATATGTATATATTTATATATATTGCAGTGGTGCAGTAAAGCACCAGCCACAAACTCTACTTGAATATAACCACTGAATGAAAAGGACAACAGCTGCCCCAAAGGGGATATAATCCAGGTTTTTCTTCTAGGGCCATATACAGTTTCAGGGCCTTTGATAATGCCTCAATAATGCTGTGAAACCTTCATCTGAGTGAGAACCAGGCTCTTTATGACACACCTTAGCTAACAATATTGCTGCGGATGTGTGTGTCCACCGCTGAGGGCTCTGCAGAGCTAATAGGAGCACAGCCTTGGGTTTGCAAGCAGAACGAGCAGATGTGAGGCGGGCACACATGCAAAGAGCAGATCCATTGAATAAGCAGGTGTTGTTTTCACCCCCTCACTCTTCTAAACATCACTCAGTGTTCAATGAAACTAGGAGTGACGTCCCGCCACCTTGTCACGCTGGGGCATGCCAGATGCTAAGGCCCACAGTGAAATTCTAGATATAGATGGAGCTTCTAAAGGGAAAGCTCCGTTTTCACTCCCGGAAGAGGCATTCCTGGCACTCTGTAATTATCGCAGACCTGTTGCAGCCCCACAGACATTTCAACCTACGCTACCAGAGGAGAGAATCCACAGACACATACCAATATCAACCTATGGTGGAAGGGGAAAGAGGAAAAGCAGGACATAAGCGAAGGGTAGATCCCATAACACTGGAAGAGGCAGGGACTTAGTGAAAACAGGATCAGGCTGCAGCCAAAAAGAGCTGTTTAGGTTGGAACCTGCAGGTCAACGTTATCAGAGGCGCTGCTGTGTCCACTCAACTTAAAGCAGAGGAAGTGAGGAAGCACCAGGACATTTCCAACCTCTGACGAGCGCGTTGAGGTCTTTAGATGAAAATTTCTTAGCGGTGTCACGAATAAATAATTTCTTTACAACCTCGTTCTGGGGCAAGTAACATCCTCCTCAGCTCAACCCATGTCATTTCAAGACAGATTTAAACGATTATTGCCTCCTTATGTTTCCTTTGTTCCATAACTATAGGATCCTCATGTCACAGCTAATAGTCACCCATTATTGGAAACGTACTTGTGGAGCTGAGGGCCCCTTTTATATAATTTGGCCAGTCAAACAGGCAATTCCATATAATTACAGCACACAGAAATCACCCAGAGAGACATCTTAATGTGCCACTATTTATTAACAATTGCTAACTCTTCACTCTGTATTGAGTCCGCTCTCAAGACAAAACGTGGCAATCTGTGTTCAGTAAACAGCTTTGATAATGCTCTCAGGGCTGAGGAGCGGTCACATAGCTGTTCATTAATAAGAATCGTCAGGAGGATTTCCTTCAGCCTAACTGGGAATTACAGGAGTTGAAAGGAGGAACAGAGCATGCATTTGCTACCTATCACTTGCCAACACGACGGTCAGCTCGGTACTTGTCTCTGAAGTACCAGAGTGTACTCCTAGGGCCTCAACTTGTAGTCCTGACATCAAGGAAAGCTGAATTGGGCCCATATTAATACCTAGGACCATTCTTTTCCTTCACAGCTACCTGTTCCCAAACATTTTCAGTAACCAGCCCGCTGTCATTGCTTAAAATACACTACAGGCTAGCATCCCCCCCCCCCCCCCCCTTTTCCCACTGCACTTTGCCTGGCAGAACTACTGAAATCACGGCTTAACGTGGGTCGACTGAATAGCTGTAAGTCACTTTGTATCCCTGTGTAAACCATGGTTTGAGAATTGCTGTGCCAATGTGCTGATCAGGGGAATTGCTAGCGAGGAATGCTGGGGTCTGTTCCCAGTTTGTCCGCAGGTCAATTGTATATGCGTGGCTCTGTCATTTAGGCCAATCTTTTCAAAACCCACTCAACCCATCTACTTTAGATTGAAAATACTGGCCTTAACTTCTCAGGGGCCTACTTTGACCCCCTGGAAATGGAACAGAATAATACCACTTTCTCTCTCTCTTCCAGAGCTTAATTCAGCTTAGATCTCTTGATATTTGTAAATGCCTTAGGGGATTCCTAAGGCTATACCAGGACAATCAAGTACTAGTATCTCATTCTCTGTTGTGCAATATTAAAATGCGCAGGCATGGAGGATAGAGAGGGGAGAGCTTTTGGCTTAACTGTTTGTTAACTGGCCAGCCAGACTGTCTGTTTTTTAAACTCTTGCTTTTTAGGTATGCCGTAAGGCTTTCTGTTCCAATCTTTCCCTTTAAAGCGTATTTTACATTTTGGAAGAGAAAATAGAACCATTTTCCAAAATAAAGCTCATAATAATCACAGCGTCCTTTCCCTTTACGGGTACGCTCTCTTTCCTTCAGAGATGGCTGAGGCCAAAGTGGGTCTTTAATCAGACTGCTTGCAATAGCATTGCTACATGTCCTGTGATTAGTGGCAAAGCTCTATCTTGCTATGCCTATCCTAAAAAATAAAATTGTTCAGAACCCGTGTTGTGGCCCGGAGAGGAAGTGATACGACACAGCTAACGTTCATACAAACTCGCAGCTCAACACAAAGCGGTCTGGTCCATACCGCCTAGCAGAACGTCCATAGATCATGCCGTTCCCTGGATCATCCTGGGCACTGCTGGCTGGTACAAGTTAAGACAGCACCAGAGCATTACAAAAATTAAACTGTGTGGACAATCACAGGACATGCAGGAAAGTGCATGAGTCTCTTCCTTAGGCTTTTTTTAACCACTATAGGCATATGCTCCGACTCTGATTAAATTAAAAATGAGCTTCCTTTAGCATTCCTTAGTACTTGGGACTGTCCCTTCGCTCTACTACACATAGGACAAACAAGTCAACATAGGTAATTAATTGGCATGCCAGTTCTTTGCATTAACCATCTTGGCCCGGTTTCACAACGTGTGCCTTCAGCTTTACTAACTTTATAGCAGCAGGAGGTGGTAAGACTTCTACAAAGTTAAAAAAAATAAGGCCATGGCAGACTGGGAATGGAAAATGAGGGGGGAATCCAGACTGTGTTTATCCTGATTTAAGCAGTGTCTTGGTTCCACGCCAGACGACAGCATTTCACCAAATTATTCCAAAACAGCCCGCTGTTTGTTTTACTCTGTAAGTGTTGTGTTGCTGAGCAATGCCAGATCGACAGCTCTCCCTACAGAACGGGCAATGCTCCCTTTCCCTGTATCTGTACATCCTGCCCTTCAGAGAGAGCAGTGAGAGAACATCTGAGACCGCACAGAAGCATGGTGTCTGGAGGAAGATTTCTGCCAAAGATGCTCATATCACCCTACTGCCTAGCCCCATGGAGAACAAATGCTTTCCTTCCCCTTCCCCTTCCAGCACCCCTGCCCACTGAAGACTAGCCCTTAAGAAAAAGCTCCATCCAAAGCTTGAGCACTTTTGTACAAAGCCTGCACAAGTCATCCCTAAAACGGTTCCTAAATTCTACCTTAGTTCATTCCTTTAATTATTGCATATAGCTGTGATTCCCTGCCTCTAGGACCCCGGAGGAGCTTCTCTTCTATCCCGGTTCAAACATTGAAGACCCCTGCACCGGTCATGGCTTCGGACCCAAACTAGATTTGAACCAAAAACCTTAAAGTAAATGTCTCCAGCTCACTATCAGTCCTCCAAGGCTTTCAGGGTCTCATTGGCTACAGCTCGCCTTTGAAAAAGAGGCCTAGCGATTTCTGCCATTTAACAGATGATCTGATTAGTGGGTGTCCCACAGATGCTGTATGCTGTTATGATGATAATGACAGCTTTACTCTGGCTGCAATGTGAAGTGCCCATGTGATCAGGCACGTTTTTGCCCACCTAGCACAGCACACAGAATTGTACAGGCACAGTTGATTACCGGGGAGCCCTGGTCCTATTTTTCTCTATATGAGACAGTGATCTCAAAGTGGCATTAAAGGAATAAGATTGTGGCCCTGATGCTCATCTCATTCACAGCTGAGTGATTGAGAAGTAAAATCGTAACAGTCCCTAGATTTACAAGAGTACCACATTGACATAAACAAGATTAAAATTGGCCCCAGTAGTAGGATATTCCCCGTCTGGGGGATGACTGACATGACTGTCATATTTAAAGGAGGAAAAAGAACAATTTGTCATGAAAAATGAGAGTATTTCCTTGCTTATGGGAGATGAGCAGAGTCATTTTGCTTTCACTGATTTATTGAATATATTCTATATATCCTTCCAGTTAGTAGGGCTAGCTTGTGAGCAGTCAACTTCATATGCAGAGCTAGTTTTGACTGAGTACGAGCATGCACAATATCATGTCAGCTTCCTGCTTAGATAGCTCAAACTTTTAGAGGGAAGTGTCGCTCTCAAATACTCATAATTACAAATCTGACATTTGTTTTCCATGTGCATTGCCCATTTTTGCTTAAAAAGTGCCATAACTGCCAAAATCTTGCCCATAAATTTGTCCACTCGGCTATTCATAGATAGCAAAAGTATTTAGAGCACAAGTCTTTCAGAAACTAATTCAATTTGGTTTTAAATGAGTAGGCATTTGTTGCTAAAAAAATAATAATGACTTAATTTCCATGTCTCATTGCGTGGTAATTCAAGGGCAACCTAAGCCTTTAGGCAGGGCACAACAGGACTCAGTGGTGAAGTGGCCTGCCAAAATTACCTAAAAAGGCTTTTCCAGGCTTAAGTACTACAGAGATGAGAGCAGAATGAAACTAGAAAGCCAGGCAGAGCACTCGACAGATCCACTGGCTCCCTCTTCTCTAGGGCTTCAAATACAATCTCATTAGTCCCTGAAGTGTTTTGAAAAGACAAATAATCTCATTTAGCACTGACACATTAACTCCCACCCCTGATGAGGCTATGAAACCAGCCTCCATCACCCACTTGTTACCATTTTCAAATAAGCACCTTTGTGATGTCTCCCACGCTGTCCTCTGCCTTGGGAGAAGTTTCCCCCAAAACATCTAGAAGGATATCTCGTGTTCTTTCTTTAAACCTCCTCTTTAAAACCCTGCTTGTTGCAATGCCTACAAAAAAATCTTGACAATGGCAGATGTGCCATGACTTACTGCAGATTGCGATGACTAATGCCCTCACGTTGTTTACATGTGCTCCCACACCCGCCTTCATCCATGCATTGTCTTTTCTCTTGTACTTCAACTGGAAGCTATTTTGGGCTGGGCTGGTTTTCTGGCCTGTTCAGCACTGACTAGACTGAACTCCTGCTCCACAGCTAAGACTCCCAGATAACATATCATACAAATAAAATAATAGCAGATCAACAGTTAGAGCTGGACACTGTAAACAGGCAAGCTGGACTGTCCGTTTGTTGGTCCTGGCCTCCTAGCCTTTCAAATACGTGTCCTAATGCATAAAGGCTTCCCTATCAGCCTCCATCCTGTTCTACCCCCCAGTAATGTGCTTATACCAAACCTCTGCCATACTGATCTCCTTTATATAGCAAGAAGCAGACACAGAGGTGATCTAGAATACAGAATTACAGGCAACAGAGTGGGAAGAGACATGAAGAGCTCATCTCGCCCATTCGCTTGCCTCAGAGTTATATAAACCATTCCTAGCCTGTTCTACAAAGCCTCCACTGATGGAGGCTCTCAGTACGTAGTATCCCTGCAGCTGGAATGTTTTGCCTTGTGTTTAAATTAAATCTCTCTCACTGCAATTTAAGTCCAATCCCCAGCAGATATAGAAAGTCCCTTACTTTCCTCAGCTACCTCGTATCCATTTCAGGACTATTATCCTCTTTCCCTCCAGTCTTTGCCCCTTGAGAAACAACTCCAACCCTCTTGCAGAGTTCACCTCCATTCTCCATTAGTGTGGCAATACTATGCCAAATGGCTACGACACACAATCCCCTCTCACACGCATAAATACACACACACTCCCACACTCACATCAGCCTGTGCCTACATTGTACCAACCATCCTGCTGTTATATAGAGAAGAGCCTCCCAGAGAGGCACTGCTCATCCTCTTCCACATTTCTGGCTCTGGATGCTCTTGAGCATGCCTAAAATCCGGATATTCTGTCTGACTCTGACAGCTGCTTTCCAAGTACTTAGGAAACTGGAAAGGGGAACGGGGAAGACCCTGGTGCCCTGGCTTAAACCCACATCTCCTTTAACAGAGCAGTAAGCCACGATGGGGTAATAGGGCAGCTGTCATACTTGCTAAGCTGCCTTCATGGCAACAGGGCATTAAATATTGTAAACTCAAAATAAGCATCAAAACCCTCAGGAACCCTTGAACACTCAGTTTCCCAGCTGCACACAGCGAGTCTTTTATTCAGCAGAGGCTGAAGACAGACTAACCTCAGCCCTGGTATTATTCCTGGGGTCACTTGGTTAATGTCACTGCTGTTTTCGCCCTGGCACAGAAGGGTGAATTTGGCTCAGTATTACTCATGCTGAAGCAGTGAATCCCACAATGTTTCAAGCTCCCAGCACTCGATCATGTATCTCTCCCACGTTCCCTTCAGATAAAGAGATACAGAGTGATGCAGCATTTGCCTGCAGAAGAGTCACTGCCAGTGCTGTGCAGAGCTCTCAGGCTTTGGCTGGCAGGGGAGAGTTGCAGACCTGCGGCGTGGCAATTCGCACCTCCTGAAGTTTCATCAGGAGTTAAAGACCTGGATGAATCCACAACATTACAGTGGAAACTCAGCAGAGAAAGCTATCGTGAATACCTACCAAGCTACCCACTGGATCTACAGACAGCTGGATCTGCAGACAGCCGCTCAGGAAGTGGGATGCTGCGCTAACTGCTTATTATGCTGAGCTAAATCCTTCTATTATTACTGTGTGCGCTACCTGTCTTCTTTTGATGCATTCAACTGTTGTCTCTCCTAGAAGCACAGCCCTGAAAAGGACTCCCTATTTCCCCGTTCTCTGATTCCTTACCTACATTTGTTCGCACATCAATCAGTTACTTTGCTGATGGGATTCTCTCCTAGTTAACTGTGCAGAGCATATACGAGGGAATCTCCATTCACGTCTGCTACCTTAATAACAAACCCGGCACTGTTCTGGTCTTTTAATGCAAGCTCTCTTAGTATTGCTATCCCTCTGTAAACTCAACACAGATCATCTGTATATCGACTCCAGATTCTCTCAAAACTCAGGTCAGGTTTAGCCCAGATTCACTCAGCAGTAGTGTCAGCTCATTGCTACTCAACATCTCTCAAACCTGGCATGAAATCCAAAACCATCAGAAGTATATCCCTTACTTTGGATTTATTTTTCCATGTAGTTTTAAAAAGGAAAGAAAAAAAAAAAGGAAGAAAAGGAAGAAACTATCAGAGTAACCAGTGAGCACGTTCCAGCAAAAATCAACAATATAATCTGTGCTTCTCTCAACCAAGTGCTCAAATCACTTTGAATTAGCAAACTCCAAGGCAATATAAGCTGACAGACTTCAAGTCAGCAACGACAAAGCAAACATTTAACAGAGCAGGTGATTTCCAGTGAAGTGACACTAGAAGATCACAATGCAGGCCTTTCGTTAAGAGGCCAAATTTGAAAAGCAAAGCAATTCTTTTAAGAAGAAGCTACGCTGTGGGCTGGCCCATTCGGCCATCCAAAGGCATCAGCTGTCCCTCTCTTCCTCCTAATCATATCACGGGTGAGAGCAGGAAGGGAAAACTATCTGCCCAGCTGGGTTCTTACTCTATCCAATCCATGCTAACAGTGCCTACCAGGACGCAGGGAGACTACACAGGATTCAGCAAAAGGAGCGTCCCCGCTTAGCAAGGGGAAGACCAGCAGGCAGCTTGTGATTTGCAGAATCACAGCCTGGTCCTAAGGGCTGCCACAGACCCCGGGGACAGGCATGCCTGAGCAAACATGGGAGCTTCTCCTGCTATGGAGCAGGAGATGGGCAAACCTCAGAAATCTCAGGCAACACTCAACACCGTAATGCTCCCGAGCCTCAGCACAAAGCTCTCTTGAGAAAAGGAGAAGTCTAGCCGGATTCTCCTTTTGTCATTCCCATTTTAGTCTTTCTATATCAGGGGGGGTCCAGCAGTAGCAACATGAATCCCCAGGAAATTTTAGATTTCCAGTTCTAGGACTCCACTGCAGGAGACACAATCACTTCCTGAGAGATACTCTGCACGCAGCAGCATCCCTGAGAGAATAGGATGATTGCAGGAAGAGGTGCCAAATGCACAAACGCAGGAGGCTTGCACAAAATTTGCAACTCAAAATCCCAAATGTTCGCAGCTCAGCAATGTTCACCCTGGCATGGCTCTTGCGAACTGAACAAGCGGAGGTGCCTAATGCTCTTTTAGGGAAATGACAGCACTTGGCCCTGTCTGTAGAACTCTTCAGACTCAGGGCAGCGTACAAACACAGATGAACACAGCCCGGGATGTCACCTGGAAGGGTGCTGCAGCTGGGGAAAGGGAAGCAGAAAGCAACGAAGTGATTAGCCCAAGGTCAAATAGAGTTTAATTTACAGGCATGGGGGTGTTAACAGCTCTCAGCCCTGTGGTTTAGCCAGCGCACCCAGATGCACTGGTCTAATAAATTGTTCATTAGAGCCTCTGTGGAAATTGGCAGTGCTTTGAGGCCTTAAGTATTAGAATTAGTACAAACTGGAACTTCCCTTCAGCAGAAAAGTCCCACTTTGAATCAAAGAGTTAAAGTTTCAGGAGAAACTGAATTTTTATTAATGAAAACTGCAAACAACTGTAAACTTGAGAACCGACTATTGTCAAGGTATGCAAAATGCCTCATTCTTATCCATACTCCAAATCTGAGGTGATAAATGATGGTAGAACATAAAAGCTAAATGGCAATCTCCAAATGAAGTGCTTCAGTCTTATCTAAGTGAATCACTGCTATCATTTTCTGCCAGAAATGTTGTCAGAACTGCTAAATTCTTACAAAACATTTTGATTCAATAAAATCAACATTTTCCAGCAGAAAAGCATTCTGCTAGAAAACTTAGATCCACTCAATCTGTGAGTGAGGCACTACAAACAGAGTTCTGGGACCTTAAAATAGCCCATCTTGCATCTGTATGCTTTCCCTGAAGTACACAGAACTCCCATAACGCAGGACATTCTTTACAGAAGGACGATCTCCAAGATATGGCAAGATCACATCACACCTGCATGTCAATCCCCTTCCCGCAGCCTATCTAGAGCAGCCATTCCAAACGAGTCAAGATGTAAACTCAAAGGCTACTATTCATGCTTTGTTATTTCCCCAGGGTAAAAAGGGTTTTTTTCTTCTCTGCTGCACAGACAATGTTTGGATGTTTTCAGGAAGAAAAGTAAATGTTGTGAGTTGAGAGAAGAGCTCAGAACATGTTGTCCCTTTAGGTAGGAAGCATATCAACGAAGATGCCTTGTATTCATGCAAACATGGAGTTAAGGATGGACAAAGCCGCTTCTTGTTGCATTGCAACAACCTGGAATATCTTAGGGTGTGGGCAGCTCACTCCTTACACTTATTTACTTTGTCAGTACACTTCTGTAGTTTGGTCTGCTGCTTGTGAACCCCACAAAAATACACAGGTGCTGCACAGTCCTTTCAGCAAATTGTTAGCATGTTGGTAAATGCAGTCCTGTAGGCAAGATATTCCAAAAATTCAGCATGGACAAAACAAACTCAGCAGCCATACAAGTTTTTGCCACCAAGAGCTTTCAACCTTGCCTAGCACTAGAAAGGAGAGCAGAGCTCAGACTCCCTTGGCTGATCAGCTTTATCTCTGTGGATGAAGCTAGGAAGGAGAGGAGGAGAGGGCAGAAAGTCCCTACGTGTACAGTCTTACTATGGTCCTCAGCGCAGTGCGAATTAAGCTTTAAAGCTTAGTAGACGTTATAGAGGCCAATCATGAGCTAGTAGGCAGAAGAGACAACATGAGCCAAACTCAAACAAGACAACCAAACAGTGAAAGGCTCCCCTACAAATCCTCAGGCACCAGCTATCTTTTCTAACTGTCTCTAATAAATTGCCGGGACTGCCAATAAATATTTTAGAAATACCATCATAAGACACTTAATCAGATTGATCACAGTTTGCAAAGTTAGAGTCCAAATGCACGGCTGTGCAATTTCCTTTTGTCCCTATCCTCTCCCCTCCCCTTACCACTAGTACTACTATTATGCAGGTGTAGTATCAGAGCATGTCAGTACTATTGTCCTACTATGCTTGGTACCCTATAAGAATGAAAAGACAACCCCTGCCCCGAAAACCTTGTCTGCCTTCCTTAATTAAAGGGTGCTTGGTCCTTAATTAAAGGGTGCTTGGTCTTTAATGACAGTCAAACACCGCTCCTGCTGAAGCAGGGTGAGAGGCTAAGAATGGCTAACACTGTCTCAGAGAAACGGCAGGCTCTAAGGGAATTCAGACACAGAGAAAGCAGGGCCAAGCCTAAACTCCAGATTTTGTGCTGGACCTGAACAGCTCCATCATTGCTTAGGGGGTGCCTGTTTCAAAACCGATTCCAAACATAGCACTTTCACAAGTGGCAGCCTCTAGTTCCTCTGAAATCAATGGAAAACCGTTCCCTTTGCTTGCCACGGGAGCAACATCAAGGGCCCAGCCTGAGAAACTCTGTCCTATGCAGGGACGTCAAGTCCCTGGCAAGTACAAATCAGCCACCTGGGCAGCAATGACCCACACATCTCCCACAAGCCTTTTCAGGTCCATTTCACTGCAAAGAAGCTGTGCCTATAGCAGGGTTACATATATTTCAAACTGCCAAGGCCAAAGACTCAGAAGGGAGATTTCTAGCAATAAATAACATTAATGACACAAGCAGACAGAGCTTCCTGTCCTGAGAGCTCCAAAGGCACATGAAAAACTACACTATAAATGTCACCACCACAGACACCAACACTGACGAGAAGCCACCTCCGGGGAAGGCAGGCAGCTCAGGCTTCCTCACGACGACACGCAGTCAGGAAACCGAGGCTGGTACCAGAAGGACTTGGGTGAGAAATGCTCCTCAGCACCACAAACCCTTGGCTTTACTTAGGGGCAAACTCAAGAAGTACCCAGGCCCCAGCTTTCCTCCCAGCATGGCCAGAGGACCTGCTCTTATGTTCTTGAGTAGGCTGTAGGCTGGCAAAAACGAGTTCTGAAATCGCAACCCAAACAGCAGTCAGCAGAGCCAGAAAGAGAATAGAGGAAGCGATTTTAGGCCTAAACTCAAAGGACCAGCTGAGAGGTTAGTTGCAGATATAATAAAACATGCTTGGGGAATATAAGCTGCATCCTCCTGCAGCCTAGTCCGCTCTCAAACACAAAAACACTTGCACTGATCATAAAAGGCTTACACCAACATAGTTTTACCCAGATAAGTCCCCTAAAGCTGACGGAGTAGCAGTATACGGTCATGTGAAATTAACCATTTTTTTTCTAGCTGCTTAGGTAAATAACACCAAACACTGCATGAACATAAAGACTTAAGCCTCCTTTACAGAAACTTCTGCTTTAGCCAAGTCAAAGGCTCCCTTCTCTCTTCTCACAGTGTCCGGCCTTCTATCCACCTTCAGAAGAAAAGCAGCGGTGGGCCTTCACCAACAGCTCAACTGCACACCTGGGAGAGCTCATTTCAGGCTTTCCCTTGGAAGTATTGCTGCAGCAGAATTCAGAATTTGTTTTTGCAGGCCCTGCAACCCTGCAAACTACAGCGGGACTAGATCGCTTGCCATGGTACGTGTAAAGCTCAGAGCACCCCAGCGCAGCAGGACAAAGTTCATTCATCAATCATGCTTTCGGACATCACAACTTCTGGAGCCAAAAGCCTTAAGCTGCTATAGCTTGGGCTAAAGGGCTAAGCCTCGCCGCTGGCAGCTGAAGCAGCCCTGCATCCTCTGCAGGCTCATGGTGCAAGCACTGAGTAGCAGGTTACGTACACGCTATAGATAGGCAGGCCACGGGCCCTGGCAGACAGAGGTGAGCTCAGCCTGGCACATCAGCACAAGTCACCCCAAGAAGGCTGGGAACCTCTCCGGTAAAACACCAGCCCAGCACGTTATCTTCAAACCGATTGGGTTTCGCACAGATCCCAGTCGACCTGGTGGGAAACACAGGGGAACCACAAACCATGGAAGAAAAGGTGGGGCAGGGATGTCCACGCCGATGTAACCATCCCCTTCTGGGCTCCTTCAAAGGGGGGCCTACTCCCTATCCGACTCTCAAGCCTCTCTGGTGAGATCAAAAGCCTGGTGCCTCTCTCAAGAGGACCCCGAGAGCTGTTCAACCAGGTGCTCGCTGCCACTTGAGAGCCTCTGCCAAAGCGGTTTTAGCGGTTGGGCCTGTACGGGGCCTAGGCAAACACAACCAACACTGTAGCTTTAAAACCACTTCAGTGCAGATGTTGTTTCCATGGTAACTAGTGGACCAAATACATTAGTGTTTCTAATAATAAACCAAACCTTCATCTTGGAAAATGTGATCCCCCCCCCCCCGCTTTACCACCATCACCCTCCTTTCTTCCTTTCCCCTCCCCTTTTGCTGAATTAAGCTAGCGTTTAACAAGCAAGCCATAATTAGTAAATAATTGGATGGGCCCAGTAACTCCCAGCGCCCAAGCAGATGGAGGAGCATTACACGGAGAGAAGGGGGGGGGGGGCACGTTCGCTATATGAACCTGGGAACTGTCCAGAAAGCGATGATATTTTTAAAAATCCAAATCAAATGGAAAGATGAAGCCCCTCTTTCAACTGCCCCGGCACCAACTTTGGTGCCCTGGCACCCACTCCGCACTCTGAGTCTGGGTGTAGCTCCACGGTGACAATTTCTAGGAACCTTTCACTTTTTCCGCGGCTGGCTCCGTCCGGGAAGCAGCAGCTACTTCTTTCTCTGCACAAAGCAGCAGAAACTTCACAGGTGCTCCCCCCCACCACCACCACCCTCCGACTCTTCCCTGCCCCTTAGCCCACATTTCGAACGACAGCCGAGACCCCCAAAGCGCCCGGCGCTTCCTAGCCCGCCAGCCACCAAAAACTACCTGAGAGCGAGCTGCAGAACCGCGGGGCTGGCGGTGGCACGGGGGAGCGGGCAAGTGGGAGATTGTCACAAATAAGACACGTGCAAAGATTCAGGGCAGGTACCCACAACAGTTAACAACACGCCAGACTGTGTTATTCCCCCTCAACCCCTCCGGTTTTGTGGGTTTTTTTGTTGGTTTTTTTTTGTTGTTGTTGTTGTTTTTTAAACCGGCATTCATATTCAAATCCACAGTGCAGGGAAGGAGCAATGGGAGGAAGGGGGGTGTGCACCAAGCCAACAAGGGAATCAATGCAGCAGCAACAGCAGCCCCAATGTCTCCCACAGTCCCTGCTCCACCTCGAGCTGCAATCGAGGACGGGGAAAGGGGAGAGGAAGGGCGGCAGCGAAGGGGGTCCGAGGTCGGGCAAGGAATGGAAAAAAAGCGCAAGGAGGGTGGTGGTGGTGGTGGGGGGTCCAAACACCTGCCGGGAAGGGATCCGGCTGTGACAGTCCCGGTGACATTTCGATGCAGCAGGGTTCTTTGCCTGGGTTTGTTTTTAGGTCAAAGCGTTTTGTCAAGCAACCCCCCCCCCCCCCCGCACCCCCGTCCGCTGCTGCGCGCCGTCACGGCGAGGCTGTCAAACGGCTACGCGCGCAGGCAGGTACACCCGCGGACCCACGGCGATGCCCACCACCCCGCGCGCACGCACCAGCCGGCTGCCACTGGCGGCGGTTGTCATCTAAATGTCACACGCGCGGAAAAGCTGCTCCCTTCCGCTTTCTTCCTTTCTCTCGCTCTTTTCTTCCCTTTTTTTTTTTTGTTTTGGTTTTTGGTTTTTTTTTTTTTTTCCTCCTCCCAATACCTCCTTTTTTCTTTTTTTTTTTTTGGTTGCATGTTATTGGCAGGACTTACCATGTCTGAACTGAGCTGGGCTAAGATGGCGAAGGTGGAGAGTCTGTCACAGAGGCATTTAGTTCGGAAGGAGTCGACTGGGACCGTTCGGCAGCCGCGCCAGGACCAGGCACCAAGCTGGGAGGAGGAGGAGGAGGATCTGTTCAAGGGAAGGGGGTGGCAAAAGCGCAGAGAGGAGAGAGAGAGAGAGAGAGAGAGGAGAGAGGAGAGACAGAGCGGAGAAGGGGGAGAGCGGGAGAGTGAGCGAAGGCAGCGAGAAGAAGAAAATTCATCGCCCGCGCGGCAGGGCCCCAGCCCACCCCGGAGCATCGCCTCCGCCACGCGGCCTCCCAGCCCCGTGGCCACCACCGCCCCACGCCACCCACCCGCCTATGGGGACAGGTCCCCCCAACGCTGGCCCACCCGCTGCTGTCCTCCCCCCCCCCCCCCGCAACTGCTCCTCCTGCCCCACGGCTGACTTCCTTCACAGCGCCCCATGCAATGTCCCACCCCCGGCCTGCCCTGTCCTCACACCCCCTAGACAACCCCCCCAATCCTGTCCTCACACCCCCTAGACAACCCCCCCAATCCTGTCCTCACACCTCCTATACACCCCCTCCCACTGCCCGGTTCTCACACCCCCTAGACAACCCCCCCAATCCTCTCCTCACACCCCCTAGACAACCCCCCCAATCCTCTCCTCACACCCCCTAGACACCCCCCAGTCCTCTCCTCACACCCCCATACACCCCCCAATCCTTTCCTCACACCCCCTAGACACCCCCCAGTCCTCTCCTCACACCCCCATACACCCCCCAATCCTCTCCTCACACCCCCTAGACACCCCCCAGTCCTCTCCTCACACCCCCATACACCCCCCAATCCTCTCCTCACACCCCCATACACCCCCCAATCCTTTCCTCACACCTCCCATACACCCCCCAATCCTCTCCTCACACCCCCTAGACACCCCCCAATCCTCTCCTCACACCCCCTAGACCCCCCCAGTCCTCTCCTCACACCCCCATACACCCCCCAATCCTCTCCTCACACCTCCCATACACCCCCCAATCCTCTCCTCACACCCCCATACACCCCCCAATCCTTTCCTCACACCCCCTAGACACCCCCAATCCTCTCCTCACACCCCCTAGACCCCCCCAGTCCTCTCCTCACACCTCCCATACACCCCCCAATCCTCTCCTCACACCCCCTAGACACCCCCCAGTCCTCTCCTCACACCCCCATACACCTCCGAATCCTGTCCTCACACCTCCTATACATCCCCTCCCACACAGCCCTGTCCCCACACCCCCTATACACCTCCCTGCCACACAATCCTCTCCTCACACCCCCTAGACACCCTCCAATCCTCTCCTCACACCCCCATACACCCCCCAATCCTGTCCTCACACCCCCTATACATCCCTCTCCCACAGCCCTGTCCCCACACCCCCTATACATCCCTCTCCCACAGCCCTGTCCTCACACCCCCTATACATCCCTCTCCCACAGCCCTGTCCCCACACCCCCTATACACCCCTCCAATCCCGTCCTCACACCCCCTATACATCCCTCTCCCACAGCCCTGTCCCCACACCCCCATACACCCCTCCAATCCTGTCCCCACGCCCCCTATACACCCCCCTCCCACACAATCCTGTCCCCCCCCCACAGCCCTGCCCCCACACCTCCTATAGACCCCCTCCCACACACCCCCTATACACATCCCCCCCCCCACCCCTACCCCCACGCCCCCTCCCCTACACACCGCCCCCGCCATACTCCCCCCGCCCTCACCCGCCCCTTAGCCCCGCCCCTCGCCCCGCCCCCCCACGCTACCCCCCCGCCCCGCCCCGCCCCGTACCCGCCGCGCAGCGGGACGGCTCGGCCGGGCCGGGCCGGGCCGGGTCAGACCGGGGTGGGCGGGCAGCAGCCGCCCCGCCCGCTCGCCCACCCGCCCGGACTAATGGCCTTTGGCGCGGAGGCGGCTGCTCGGGCGCAGGCGGCGGCGGCGGAGGAGGAGGAGGAGGGAGGGGGAGAAGTTGGCGGAGCCGCCGCCGGTCGTGACAGGGCCTCGGGGGCCCCTTTCTCGCCGGCCAACCGCCCTCTCCTCCCCCCCCCCCCCAAAAAATAAAAATAAAAAAACCCAAAACCTCAACCACCCCGAGGGGGAAGCTGCCCCGTGGGCGGCTGCGAGGCGTGTGGAAACGCCGTCGTGTCCGGGGTGAGGGGATGAATTTAAGCAGAGAAACGCGAGGGGATGTGGAGACGGGGTTAACGCCGGGCGTCGCGGGGCAGCTGGGGCCGGGCGCGGAAGAAGCAGGACCGAAAGGGGCCGTACGGCCTGGTTGAAGGGGTGTGAGATGTCCCCTGTGCACTTCTGACCGTCCTCAGAGGAAGGGACCTAGGCAAGACCGCCGGCAGCAAGCCGAAGGCAGCTCCAGCTGGAGCCGAGCTGCTCAACAGCCTCAAGGTGTTATCACAGATGGCCTGGGCTTCTCCTACGTCCTGCTGGCCCCAGCAGACCCGCCTTGGGTTGCAAGAGAATCAACGCGCGCTCTTGAGTCTCGTGCTGGGATCAACTGTTAACGCGTGCCACGCCGGCGCCTTCCCCAATTCGCTCTCGTTTGGACTAACGCACGTTTTGGAGTCAGAAGGATAACTGGTTTTGCCGTAGAAATTGTCAGCAAAACAGACTCCTTTACGCCTGTTGTGGAGCCCGGCCAGAGCTTCTTCACGTTCACCTGGCTTCTTCTGTTGCACGCTACTGCACGTCTGTCCAGCCGACAGGACATAAGCCCACGTTCCCTGGATGTTCAGCTCTTCCTATGGCTTTTGCTGAGCTAAGTCAAACTGGTCTCTCTGAGGCCCTCCGGATCGGGCATCGTTCTCTAATCCCTTCCGTGAACCTGCTGCGATTCACCAACGTCCTTCTCGGAAGGGATGCGGCGATCCAGGGCCAATCTCAGAGACGATATAACTTCTCTGTTCTCTCCTATATGTACCGTCTACACTTCCAAGAACCGCATTAGCTGGTTGTTCTGCTGTGACCAAGACAAATGCCTTATTTATGAGGCCTATAAATATTAACAAATGCTCAGCCTCCGTCAACCCGTTATGTACGCTCATAAAAGACAAGATCTGTTTTCCAGGAGTTGATTGCTATTAATTCCTCTATTTTAATTCGTATGCCATTATTCAATTATAACCATAATATTACCCACAATTCCTTTATTTCTGGATCCCCGATCAGATGGTCTGTTGTTGCGCCTAAGACAGATGTGAGGCTGACAGCTAGGCTGCTCTGCTTGCAGCCACACTAGCATCTTTCCACACTTTGGGGACACTTCCACCCTTCTCTTACTTGAAGACCAGTGATCCACGATTAGCCTTAGCCTGCTCTTTAAAACTCTTACTTGCAAAATTACCCTGACTTGTTTATCTTAAAAATGTCTTACTTTATTAGGTGATGTATAGCATGTTTTCTAGCTGCTTGTGTAATTAAAAGTATTTCATTATCATGGAATGTGGATTAAGTAACCAGACTCTCTTCCAATTACAGAATACAGGCATTTATTGAAATTTCTGCATTATTATAAATAAATCTGTCATTTCTGTCTAGTAATAAACCAATATCATTAGGATTTATTTTGTTTTTAGTATACTCTAAATTTTCCTTTTTACTCACTTTAACAATCCTAGGCAATAAACTTTGTATATCTTTTTTTTTCCTTATTTATTTCAAGCTTTTAATTTATATTGCTTGCTATCAATTTATCCTTTGTCCATGTCTCTATAACAGCTTTTACTTTCCCTCTATCCCTCCCTGTGATCCTGGGCAATCTGCTCTAGAGGCCCCTGCTTGAGCAGGGAGGTTGGACTAGATGATCTCCAGAGGTCCCATCCAACCTAAACGATTCTGTGATTCTGTGAAAACAGAATTTTTTTTGTAGCTATTGGCTTATTTGTCTTTGCTTAGGGGTTTGGGGTGTTTTTTTCTTCTTCTTCTTGTTCTTTAGTTTTATTGCTGTGGTCATCTTTTTCATTTATGGTTTTGCGGCTATCTGGAAAAACACTCTTAAAAGGGCTCCTAATTATCATTCACTTTTTCTGTTTAAACAGGCTTTCCCAATAAAGCTTAAAACCAGCGTTCTTAAAGCATCAAATAGGGATACGTTGACGCACACATACACACCCCTACCTCCAAGCAATTTGGACTCCCTGCAAATGTATGGATACAATTGCCTTAACATCACTTTCAATCCTGCAGCCCAGCTTTACTCATTTACCAGCTTCAGAGTAGAGTAGGACAGATCTGGGCCATGCCTCAGCAGAAGTAACCTTATCTGGAACCAAAAAAGTGAAAAAAACCCAGAAGGCCTACTGAAACAGGAAACCCCAGGGAAGGCATCAGAAAACAAATAACACTCCCTAGATGCTATTCTTGGTCTCAAACCCTCATGGCAGATAAGCTGACAGTACAATGGTGAATGCAGTATCAGAGAAGACTGAAGTCTGTCCAGGGCCAAAACTGCAGTTGGCACAGTCTGATCCCCATTCCTAAGATGCTCGTACAGAGAGAGCACAGAGTGATATCTGGGTAAGAAAACCGTTTTATAATAACCGCCCTTTGCTCTTGTAAGACCCGGTCTGATGCCTGCTTATTTATCCTACTGAATTCAAAGAAATCAATTGGATCAAAGCCATACAGTTTTTACGTTTAAAAACTGCTATAAATCACGGGAAGGATGCATGCTGTGGGACGTGCTGGGTCAGAAACTTACCCGGTGTAAATCACTTCAGAATAAATCCAACTATGCCATTTAACAGAAAATGAGAAAGCAGCCCTCATTTATTACCAATGATTATTAATTGATTATTAAGCTGCGAGTGCTGAGTGCTCCAAAAAAGGTATAATGTCCATCCCTCTGATTTCAAACTTCTCCTCAGGACAGCTCTTTTCGCTTATCCTTCCCTTCCTCTTAGTGAATCTCCTTAGTTATCTATTGTCTCAACCAGCCTCTTTTTACTGTATACATGTTACTGCATGACGAGGCGGGTGATGCTCAGTCTTCAGAGAGCTGAGCAAACAGCTTCTTGGGCACGGGGGCTATACCTAACCCGAAGACCTGCTCGCTGTTGCAGTCCCGTGGGACTCCAGAGCGAGATGAGGTGTGAATGGTTCTTCCTCTTAAACCTGGGGAAAGAGTTCATCATCGATTAACTGCACAGCACCCAAGCGAGGTGACGCTGTTGCCTTACTGCCGGTGTGGACATAATGTTACGGACCTTCATTCAAGCCTCGCTTCTGAATTCAGACTATATTTCTTTATTTTAAAGTGAATTTCTTGTCCGTGCTATTGCTGAGAAACCCCTAAAAATATATGATTCAGTTGTAACTGAGAAGCTCCACAATGCCAGTTGGTGTATTACAAAATCTGAATAATGCTAGTCTTGTGGTTTTGGGAAGTCCCATTCATGGCTGCTGAATGCTCGAGCCTGTCCAGCAATATCTGCTGCATATGACACATTTAATACCACAGAGAGAGACCTAGTGGGACCCTGGTCCAGGGAGTCTGAGCTGAAGGAGTCTTAGTCTTCTTGAATGCAGACAGAGTACTGCCCAAACAAGGCCTGTAGGATCGGCCAACAAATATCGACAAACGCCCCATAGTTCAAGGGCAGACTTAAAATCCTAGATGGTTTCATCACTGGATTTTGTAATATAAAGATTGTTTCACTGGGATCTACTCAAGAAGATATTACAACTGTGTGTAAAATATCTTCATTGTGAACCTGATTAAAACCTGCAGAAGAATAAGGGATTCTAATAAAAAGGTTCTTTACGGGAGATATATGTGTGTGTGCACCTGTGTATACAGGTTTCACCTGTGCATCAGTAGTGACCCCTTATCTTCTCAGGGAAACCTTTGATTCTGCAGAAGAGTGCACCTGGTTTGTAATAGAAAAACCATGCTCACAGCTCAGCATCAAAGAGAAGGGGCAGGATTTGAGTTATTCGCAAATATTGAATCCAGATACACTAATAGGGAAGCAGAATTATTTTCAGGCATTCTCAAGAGGGGACGGAAGAAAGAGCAAGTGTAGTAAAGGGAAAACGTGGGCAGAATGTTAGAGAACAATGTAGTCAGGCTGACTACGAGCCAGTCAAAGAGGAATTGTAGAAATCCCCAAACCAGACTGGTGTTGAAAATACCGTACTGGTAGGGTTAGCAGGAAGTCTGGCAAGTTTGTTCTGGCTCTAATGTCTATGGTCAAATTTATCTCCAGCGTAATTCCAGTGATGTTCCACAAGAAAACGTTTCACCATATGTTTACAAAATGGCTATGAACATTATCTGAGCGCTTGATGGAAAAAAAAGCAATTAAGCATTGTCTTGTAGATTTAAAAGGAGCTAAGCCCCTGCTTAAGGACTTTCCTGAATAGGAACGCTTTTCCGAACAGGAGTTTTCACAACCTTTTGCCTGTATTATGGGAACAGGCATGGATTAGAAAGAGGTTTTAAAAATGGAGTATATATATAAGACTTAAATAATATAGACAACTTCCAGAAGTTTCTTTCAACCTCAACGAATTTGTGATTCCGTGATACTTCTTTCTGGCTTCCCATGGGCCATTCCCCCCTTGCTAGCCAGGCAGGTCATGCAGGTGCTTGGCTTGGGTCCAGCTAGCAGATTGATTATTAATTTGGAGAACCAGAAATGAAGTCAAAGTTAATCCTTTTTGTGGGATTCCCAAAAGCAATTTTCATTTCCAGCCACAGGCTGCCCCAGAGCGCCTTTCAAACACTTTGGCTCTGTACAATAGCCAGGGACACAAATGTGCAATCATTATGCTGCAGTGAGTGTGTCATAGTCACAATTTCTGCTGGACCTCAGGTTGGGATTAAAAAGTAGATGGTTTCCTGGGAAAAGTGGCATGAAAAGGTTTGTACCTTTCTGAAAAAAGTCAGATTAAAAAAAAAAAAAAAATCTTTAGTTGGCTGCTAGAACAGCCACAAATGATCTCGTACCACATTGGTAAACTCTGAAACAAATTAAACATTAAGCTAAACATGGGCTAAAATAAGTCTTTAACACTCCAGACACTCAGAAAGTTTTGAACACTGCCAAGGCAGTTGAGATTTTCCTAAGAATTGGATCAAAACTGCCAAACCATTTCACAAGGGTCCTCCTATTATCCAAGAGATAATTTTACCTTTTTCTATCAATCCACTAACTCAAAGCCAGGCTGAGCTCTCAGTTTTGCTAGTGAAAAACCAATGAGACATCACACACATCCAAGAAGTCAGTCTAGGTTTCCTGGAGCAAAACCTACCCTCCTAGAAAAAATCATGCCCTTCTGTGTCTCTGAATTTAAAGGGATGCACCACTTTGGTAACGTTAGTGTAACCCTACTGAGGCCAAAGCTGCAATCTGACTGAAAACTGAAGCTCCAACTCAATATCTGTTTGTCCAGCAAACTCTCATTTCAAAGAAGTCATCATGTCCCTCCTCAACCTCATTTAACTGACAAGGAAACTGAGGCACACAAAGGAGGTGTGAATGGATGCAGCTGTGTAAGAGGGCACTAACAGAGGTGCAGGCTTTTATTCCTCCCTTCCCCTCCAGTGTGGAAGTGCCCCAGCAGACAAAACCAAGAGCTATTTTTTTAAGGCTTTTTTTTTCTCTATAGGGACCTAACTCAAACACCATGAAAAGTTTGACATCCTGTTCAAGAGCACGGCAGCAGACTGCCTGCTGCCACAGTCCTGTCCACTGAAGGGAGAGAAGATGTGATGGTCTCTATGTTAGATGCCTGGTAACTGCTCCGAACGTGGCCGAAATCAAATGCTTTTGGTGAATTTAGAGGTTTTTCCTCTTATTGGAAACAGGCCCCAGCAGATGGAGGCTGTATGACCACCAAGGAATAGACCACAGCATTAAATTTGTGTTCAGCTGCTGAGATCTCTCTGGCTTCAAGTCTTTATGAGTTTTCTTTGGCACCAGTGCCCTTGTTCTCACCTCTACCCTAACAGCACAGACCTGGCACTGAAAAAAACAATTCACTACTGGTAGGAAAGAATCGATAATCAGATTAGCAACTATTATTAAATTAGCTCTTTGAAAAGGAAAAAGAAAAGAAGGAAAAAAAAAACCCAACAAAAGTGCTATTGATCCAGTTGGTTGGTGCAAGAAAAATGCAGGGATATTGTTTTTTTTTTTTTCAGAAGCCCCTCATTCCAGGTAGTTTTGGCTGATTTGCCTCAGAATTGACACAAGCAAAATGAAGACAGTGGTGATTTAAGAATAAATTAAGAAGCTATCAGAGACGAGGGACATTTGGGATTTTCTCCAGGTTCTTTTCCTGTTGTGCATATGGGAGGGAGAGACAGGAAGAGAAAGTTGTGAGAAGGTTATAAGCAAGGCCTTCTCCCAGCTGTGAATTCATAATCACGGCTAACTGAATTGGAGCATTTTGCAGGGGACAAGGTTAGTTACTATCTGCAAATTAGCCCTAGAAAAAATGAAATAGCCCACATGCATCTTCCAGTCTGAAGCCTTAATTAGCATAAACAATGTTAAAATGCACAAAGAAATACATATTACCATTGAAATAAAGCATATGGCTGGCTAAATACCCGTAAGATTATCTGGAGATAATCTTTTCAGACACCATAAATACAGCTGAGGCTGAGCCGTAATGACTCTCATCGGAAGGCCGCACCATCCCACTGGAGAGGAAACTCAGCACTTCCCAACGTTGGCAGCCTCTTAGGCTTTAGACTGCAGTTTAAAATCCAGAGTATGTAGCTGATTATTAATGAGCCTTTTCCCTCTTTGCACCCCTGCTGCACATCTCCATAAGAAGGCCTGAAGCATGGACATCATCCCTCACAGCTGGAGTTTCCACCAAGTTTTCGTCTGCTAAGACATGGAAGGGTGGATGGACAGGAGTGTTTGGCCTGTGGGTCCATACCCTGTGATCACAGTTTCCTTGCACTTCCCTGCCAAAGGCAGCCAGAGAGAAGGCGTTTCATCTGGCCAGACCCCCAGGACGACTGTTCCGCCCTGTGCGTCCTACTTGGTAAGCCACTCAGCAATCCTTGACACGTGCCACAAACGTCAAAGCTTTAATACCGAACTCCCCAAACCGTAGACTGCAGTGAGACACGGAAAAGAAACAGAAAGCACCGCTGGTGTCCTTTTTCTTCAAAGAAGAAACAAACGTGAAAATCTCTAGGAGGTGTCACAATATTCCATATTGCAGAGGAAAATAGTCCAACAGCTCCTGCTAATCAGACTTAGGTAGCTGTTCCTTCCTGACCCCGTTTCTGGTGACTGCTTAATAAATAGCAGATCTGATCTCTTCCACAGTATCACCGCCTAACGTACACACAACATCAGGAAATTGGCTTAAAGTATCACGAGGGTTTTTTTTTTTTTTTTCATAGTATATTTGAAGTCTTTTTGTCTCATGGATTTTCCCCTTTAAAAGGATGACATTTTCAGAGTACTCTACAGAACCGTGTGATTAGAAACAGAAAAGCCTACAGCTCTCTATAATCCCGTGACTTCAAGGCAAGAAAAAGAAAAATCTCAGATTTAGCTACACTGCGTGCACTGGTGTCATCAGGTCTGCTCACCTATCAGTATTGCAGAAGATGACCTTGGACTACTTTCCATAATAGAGCAATGTTTCATCCCACCAAGACTTTAGATTCTGCTCTTAAATGGGCTATTGCTATCCAGAGCTAGAAGTACCCTTATGGCATTTCTGGGATCACTCAGACGCAAAAAAGCCCTGACCATACTTTCTAATCTTATTTTTAGGGCAACTTTGCCCCGTTGGAGCTTTCCTATTACACCAGAATATCAGAGTAATGGTTTATTAGGTATCAGGGTCATCTTAGAGAAAAGGTGAAAAGAGGAGAAAGTATGTACCTTCCAGCTGGCCACAAAAATGTTCAACTTGCCCTCTGAGCTTTCACATAAGGGCTTTCCAGTTATAATTTCTGCATTACAGTGACATGATTGACTCGTTAAAGACTTGTGGCTGGTTATGCAGTCAGTCGCTCTAATGCTAGGAAGAATCAGACTGAATCACAATCTAAAAGACTGCACTCTACGCTTCTGTTTAGAAAATTATATGGCTCCGCAGCCGGCATTAACCTATATATGACCAAGGCAAATCCTCTTTCTCTGCCATCTACAGCAGTCAGTCATCCTAAGTTCATTCCCAGTTCTCCAGAACTGGGAGAGTTTCCATGTTACGCAAGAGCCAGTACTCAGTGCACCTTAGTGATAAGAGCCTTGCCATAAGTATTGAAAACATTTTAGGGAAAATCCTAGGAGGAACTAAGTAAGCGTGTTACCAGAACACATTATTTACTATGCCTGGACATCCTGGTCCTTGCTCAAGTCTCATTGAAAAGGAGGCTTTGGGAAGAATGGGGAAACGAAGCAGCAATTGCCTTTACTCAGCATACCAGATGCCAAAATAAACGCAAGACATGGCAGCCAGCAAGTAGCAAGCTGGAAAGACTCCCTTTGGCTAGCCAAGGATGTACAAATGCAGTCAGCTGAAGGCAGTGAGAGCAATACAAACACCTGGTGGGAGATATCTCATATCCCCTTCAGTGTATGGTCTGGCTGCTTTAGAAATGCCAGCATTTATGTCCTGTTCACAATCTCAGCACTTTCTTAGATGACTGCCTAAAAGGACTCAGCTCTCCCCCAGCCTTTGCACTAGAGCTCGGGGAGCAGAAGGATGGTTAGCCGGCGTGCGGAGACGGACGCAACCATCGTCACGTGCCTGTTTGCACCAAACCCTGGAAATCACAGGGCTTGCCTCTTTAAACAGCTGCTTGTCCAGCTGGGGATTTTGAATAATTGCTTTGGTGAATGTGACTGAATGGAAAGAGGAAGATGAAAGTGTGTTATTAGCTCTGAACAAAGAGTCTGCACATCCCGGCTCTGCTACAGATGCCCTGTCTCTTGCAGACTCTGTTTGCAGCCTGCCCCTCTCTGAAATGTCCCTAGCTATCTTTCGCCTCTCCCCAGGTTTTCATGGCACAGCCAGCGATGGAAACACCACCGCCTCTCGCCTACCTGTACTCAGCACCTCACAGGCTGGCCATCTCTGCTGCTGAGATCCCTGCCCTGGCTTGAAGAGGACAAAAAGCCCCAAAGCCAGGTCAGGATGAATGCTAGCTCTCTCACCGCAGAAACACTAGCTTCAGGGTTCGCTGCTTCCCAGAAACCTAAATCAGAAAAATGTAATGGCTGAGTGCAGGGCTAGAGGATAAAGAGACAAAGAAAAATAAATCAGGCAGATGACAGAGGGGCTGGGAATAGGAGGAGGTAGCAGACGGGTAAAGAAATTAAATCAAGAAGCCAAATTAAGGTGCTGCAGGCAAAGATGAAGATGCTGGATTAAAGATTAACGGTAACCGAGAAGGAGATGCAGTCCTTTAAAGCTACAAATTACTTCAATGCATTTAGCAAAACCCGCACGAATCTCCCAAGAATAAAGTTGTCACAGATGCAACTGGATCATGGTTACAGATACAGCTGGACCCAGGAGCTCTTGGGTCACTTCATGCTCCAATGTTTCCCACTGAGGAGGAAAATTAAAAGCAGAGCAAAGGCGATCACCCTAAATAAGGGAAAGTCCTGTGCTGGCAGAGCCTTAAGGGTAGGGGTTGTCTCTGAGAAGGGCTTGGCGCTGTATAAACTAATGCTGGTGGTATCGTGAAATCATTCTGCATCTAGAGGTACTGCTAAGCCCTTTGGGGCTATCTAGTCACCGAGCATTTCCTATCCCTTCCCAAATAAATTTCATGTCCAGGAACTGTGGGTGACAAAAGGGGCCCTCAAATCCGCTCCTATTCAATAGTCTCTGTGCTGCTCTCTATACATCACAGCTACTGTTCAAGTCCAGGCTGGGAAAAAAAAAAAAAAAAAAGTTAGGATGAGCTCGAAGTGGAAGTGCACATTTTACACGTGCGATTTTGCAGCTGAAGGCAAGAGAGCTCAGCAGGGTCAAACATCCCTGTCAAACCGTGAGCAGGTAAAGCGGGCCATCCCTCGGTTCGGCCCTAGGGCGTGGGGGATGCTTGTCCCAGTGCGGCACGCTAAGCGTTTGCACCATTTCACGTCACTGCTCTGGGACTGCCAGGAGAAAGGTCACTTATGTTTTGCCACCTCCTTTTCGCACAAGTAACTCACATTTTGCAGCGGGGCATCTGAGAACTTGTTTCCGTGAGATAACGATAGGGCTGCAAGAACTGGAGAGGGTCTTGGGGTTAGCATCTTTAAAACGCAAAGCACTTTTTCTGCTCTTTCAAGCAGACTAGTAAGGCAATACAGGGTTGCTCATGACTATATAGACCACAGTAAGAGCAGGTCACTTCTAGCTGTGTTAGCCTGTCTGTTATGATCTAACCCTGCTCCTTGGACAGACAGAGCACTGAGCCTATTACTGACATAATCATCCCATAATCAGAACCTCCGGGAAATCCAAACCCTTTGTCTGGACCCTGTTCAAACTTACAGATGTTCTTCAGTGAACTCTGAATCAGGCCCAAAGAGCAGTTAGGAGTTCAGGGAGCTGTGTGATAGCAAGAGGCATGCGCACGCTCATGCACGTACAGAAGCTGCTCTGCAGACCGGGCCGCCTAGCCCACGTGAGTTCAGCTAGCTGCTCTTTTGCTCCGCTCTCGCCAGTGCATTTCTTTGCTACGAGGGCTCTTTTCTTTCTCTTTGGCCTCCTTTTCCCTGCACTGTGCAAAATGAGCTCCTTGCAGAAGCTGAACGACCGAGAGAAGCAGCGCTGGCAGGCCCTGGGATGCGTGCAGTGCCTGCCTTGTTCCCAGTTCAAATTCTGGAAAGCAGCATCTGCCAGTTCCTGAAGGTCATTTGGATCCTGGTTCAGGAAAGCTGCATCGCTGCTCACCGCTCTTTCTTGTTGTTATTCTGCATATATAGCCACTACAGATTCTTGTCACAGTATGGTATTTTGTTACAGGTTTTGGAGAGGAGGAGGATCAAGAAAATGTAAAGCAAAACACAGAAGCCCACCCTGGCAGCACTGGTGTGATTGCTGACTTGACTTTGGTGGGTGTATGAAAGACTCCGCCAGAGGATTCGCTTTGGACTTACACTAACAGAAGAGGGAGGAAACCTCCGGTAAATAAAGATAATGCTAATGCAGTGAGGGGGCTGACACACTAGTGGCTAAATAAATGCTAATAGACGCTGATCTTTGGGATTGCACTGCCCCCTCTCCTTGAGCAATCTGTTCCCAGCTCTCCTGGGTGCTGATCAGATGCTTTCGCACTGGGGGTCCATGTAAACAGCTCCCTGGTGGGCAGGACCCAGATCAGTCAGCGAGAGGGGGCGAGATCCCTCAGCGGGGCCGCGCTGCTCGGCTGGGAACGCAGCAGCAAGCGGAGAGACAGCTGGATTCATTGAATCCCTCCAGCTCTAAGCCATGCTCCTAGGAGTGGGACTTTGTCGCAATTTGCCACACATGACAGCGATGTGAAGTTGCAGGGATGCAGAAAGCCGCAGAGAGCGAAGCTCGGGATCGTATCTCAACGTGGGAGCAGTGGAGCAACCTTCCCTTCTCCAACCGTCTAAAAGCCTGGCTGGGCAGACAGGAGATCAAAGCACAGTTCAGGCTCCAGACCTGCAAAGCTGGCCAAGGGAGGCTTTCCTAGGGAAAGATTTCCCCCCATCTTGCAAGCCCGCTGGCTCTGTTTTACATAGTCAGCATAGTTGTCCTCAGATCTGCTCTGATGCCTCTTCACCCTCAGCAACGGATCCTGTCGGGAGAAAAGCCCTGCCTAAGTGGCAAACGGAGCACCCCAACATTTGCAAAGAAAGACCGGGAAAAGGAGTAGGGGCTGGGCAGAGCAGCCTGGATCTGCTTGTGCTTTTCTCCGGAAAGCAGGTCACGGGGGAGGAGGGGCAGTCATTTCCCAGCTTTGCAGCTGAAAATGTATTTAACCAAAGCTACGCTGGTCACTGAACACACTGCCAGCTCCTGGAAGTCACGCAAAGAGAGATTGCTATCAAAGCCTTTTAAACCCACTGTCTGCTAATGAAAATGGCTTTCAGAGATGCCGGCTACTGGAAACCTCTCTCTTCCCAGCAACATTTCTCCATTAAGCTCTTCCCTCCCACTTCCCCATCCCACCTTGTCTCTGCACATCTGGGTCGCACAAAGGACAGAGTGCTCCAAGAAACCCAGAGAGCGGATTTTATCTCACACCTCCAGCAACACCCCTATCTCTAGCCAGCCAGCTCGTCCAAATCGGACAGATGTCGCAGCATCTGCGCAAACCTGCACTGAACTGTCAGCTGCGTTTTATGCTAAGCTGTGTTGCACTGACATGCTTTGGAGGGACTCAAAGAGAATTCACCCGACAGGGAGTTTCCTGCTTCCCACTTAGCACGAGGACGCGGAAATACTTCTCAGATAATTAAATATGTGCCAATTATAAGGCAGCACAAATGATGACTATGCTGGTTAAAGCAATTTATACTGAAGAAACGTCTGTGCTGTCCTGTTGTTAGTTTGCAGCATTGAGAAAGGCCTTTATTGAAGAAATTGCCAATCACAGCAGAAGGCACAGTCACAGTCCCAGGTGTGAAGTGTCCTTTTTGCCTGTCACTCTATCCACCCCACACTGCCCAGCAATACGTTCCTAATATGCACCTACATCAAGGCGAAACACGTCTATCACTGCCTTCCTCGATCCTTTTCCCGCGGCAGACTGACCACTGAAGCCCTACTTCTGCTCCTCCTGCAGACCTGTGCAGATACCCTGGGCTCAGTTTCTACTCTGCAATGTCCTTGCAGGGTGCAAACCAACCCCTGCTAGTCAAAGGCACTGATTTGTGAGACAGCCTTCCACAGAGCCCAGAGGGAGCAGGACTGGGCTCTGTATTTCCCAAGTCGGGAGCCTTAGTAGTATATGACTTTTTCCTACTGTGATTCCCATTGAGAACTCATGTACTAAGCCTGGTACCCACTTTTCTAAAGCTGATGGGAGGCAAGGAACATGGGACAAAGCTAGCTAATTATCGCCATCCTGGACGAAATGCAGAATCCAAGCAGGAAGCTTTTATGCTGCGCTCAGCAGAACTGCACACTGCCAGAGGTGTCTCCGACAGCAAAGCCTGCACCTGAAACTAGAAATCTCAATAGCAGGAGATCATCCAGGGCTTGCAAAGGAGGAGGAGGGGGAATTCCTGCTGTTGCAGCTCTCTCCATCCTGGCCAGGAAAGTGGGGAGAGGGCAGCGTGCAGAGGAGAGAAGCATATGACCTTCAGCAATAGCAGTAGGAATTACTCAGCTTTTCTCTAGGGAAAGAACAGCTTAGATTTTGCCAAGGAGGAATTTTCTGGATCTATAGGAGAAGGAGAACCAACCGGGGAGAGAGGGTCTGGAGATCAAAGGCTGTCCAAGCATGTGTGCATGTGTGTAGGGGGGATTAAGTTGATCACAACACTTAGTTTAACACTCAGGGATTCCTGCCTGGAAAAAGGATTGGGGAACACAGCACTAAGGTGTGTGCTGGTACAGGAATGCCGAATTCTCCCCACCCAAATGCCACCACCAGCATCGCTGATCAAAGAAGTCTTCCACACACATTGAACAAAGAGTGGACAAATGGGTTAGGACCAAAGTGATGAAGCCTCTGGTCCCAGCCTTCTCCTGCCTGAGGGTAACAGAGTTGAGCAGGAAATGTACAGTGGATGTGACATTTCATGCTCTGTCCTCTTTGATCTTTCTTTCTTTCCTGAGAGGAGTGAAGAAATGCTGCTCACAAGCTGAGGGTTCCATGGCCACATCTTCTGCTAGTTTTCCTGGGAGGGCAGGCCAGGAGAACAAAAGTGCTCCTCACAAGTCCACGTTCAGGAGACCTGAGAGCGGGTCCCTGTGTGGCTCCAGACTCAGAGCAGTAGAATTGTTCCAAGAATTACTGTCAGTTTGGATGTATTTTTAAACCGTCTTAACCATGAAAGCCTTGAAAACAAAATTATGTTTGTCATTTGACTGACAATGCTTTTTTCCTGCCTTTTAGATTCACCAAAACTCTCCTAAAACATTAATCTGGGTAAACACAAATGTTAAAGAAACTTCAGAACTGTAAGTGACCTAGAAAAGGGTTCTTTGCTCAGCTCTAGTTGCAATAACAACACTTTGAAGGCTGTGAAATGCTCAGGTAATGGGACTTGTGTAAGCCCTATTTCACAGGCTGTGGCAGCTGCTCTTTAGCGCTGCTGAAGATGTAACAAGCTGGACAATCTCAGCTGCTTTCCGGATCCCAAGAGGAGCTGGCAGAGATGGCAATTAGCAAACGCACCTCTCGCCCATGTGAACTGAATGAATTAAATGGAAACGGGCTGGGGAACAGGTAGCGGAGAGAAATGTCCAACACCACGATGCCATTTGCAACAAGTACTTCTGAGGCTCCAATGCCTAAGCAGAGAGAAATGCAGCATCTTCCAAGGGCAAGGTGTGTGTGGGAGGGAAATGGTTTTTTTTTTGTAGGTGAGTGAAAGAAGCTCAAAGCAACTATTGTCCCACACTGCTCTCTGCTGAAAGCAAGGAGGTCACTCTGGGTATACACCAACAGGCTCAATTCATGCACAGTTTGGGGCTAAAAGGAATGAATTAATCAATCATAATATTCCTGAGGACATACTAGGAGATGTACCCCCCCCCACCATCATTTCCACACTGTTCCTAAGAGGGGTGGCACAAGAGTCTTATGACGGAGCACCAGTGTGTCAGCTCCATCATGCTAACTCAATGCCAGTCCTTGAGTTGCAGGTTGTTTGCTCCCCTTCCATGTCATGAGAGTCTCAGTCTGGAGGCAAAACTGACCACGACTGCCTCCTAACCCTAATTGTTTCTTATTGGGAATGGACAGTAGATTCTTTGCGGGGATAAATCAGTGCAACTTCACTGACTGCAAAGGTGCTAGGCAGCAATACAGCTGCAGCTCTCTGTGTTACATCCCTTCCTATCACTTCACTGACGCTGGCTCCCCATGTGCTGGCAAGTATAACTTACACCTTAGGTATCAAAAATCCCTTCCTTCCAGATAACCTTGCAGCTGAAAGCTGATTTTCCCAGCTAGGGCCCAAATCCTCCAGTAACATTAGACACAGGGAGCTCATCCGCTCTCCATGCATCGCCACGTGTGCTGTAGCTCCAAGGGACGCTTTTCTCTTGAGGCAGCCTGGATTTTAGGCATTCACATTGCAGTATTCCAGGATTAAATGTCAGCACACTCACCAGCACAGTTTCGCCCCATGACAAACAGCACAGTCCCAGCCAATGCCTGGGAATGCAGCACACGATGAGAATTATGCCCAAGAGGCTGTGCATGAAGATACACTGGTCTGGGAGAAAAACATGAAGGCCCAAGGGTGTGAACTGTGCCGGGCCTGCTGCCTTTGGGGTGTGAGGACGGGCTGTACCCGTTTCATCCGCTAGCACGCATGTTGCCAATGTGACATGTTCATCTGCTTACCTGGCCCTTTGATCTGCAGCCCTTGCACCCAGCATGTCCAGGTACAAGAAGGGCAGAGTGTGAAGCACTGGACACCATCTACCCGCTAATCTACTTGGAGAGGTCTCTAGTTTAAAAGTGACCCTTTAGGTGACCGTAAATGAGTAGCGCGGGCCGTCTTTCATCACACTCCTATCACTAAGCCATCCTGCTGCCTTGTGAGCCAAAGAAACAAACTGTGAGTGGCCTGGGAGATGCTCAGGAGCTGTGGACCTTGCTCCCTGATGCACATGCAGATCAATGCTGCCTTCATGGGAGATATATGGGCTGAAAGGATCTACCTGAACACGACAAACTTCTCACTGTCCATAGCCTCTGATATATCACTGGGCCTTTCATTTGGGGCCATATGGAGGATGGAAGACACATGTGCTTCAGCTGACTTTCTTTCAAAGCAACCAGGAAGCAGCACAGCTGTAAGAGAGGACATGAAACTGGAAGATCTGAGCTCTGCCTCAGCTCTGGCTCTTGCTGGTAACAGTGGATAAATCACTCCCTCGGTTTCCCCTTTCTCATCTGTAAATGACAACAGTCTTTTCTGAGGACAGGCAATAACTCATTACTGTAATTATGAGCCTTTCTCTTAGTGTTGTGCCCCCTTGGCTGGTTGGTTGGTAGATTGGATACGTCAATCAGAAAGCAGAGTTATTCCTGTCCGCTTTACTGCATGCACTTCCATCCACATCACCAAGAAAGACTATTTCAAACCTGCATAATTCACCGTAGAAAGATCTGGGTTCTTACTAGGTCAGGCTTAGGTCCTCCCTGGAAGGTACCAGGCTGCAGTGGAGGCTGAATTTTGCCCCTGGCTCTCCATCAGAGACAAGCAACAACTCCCCTGCCAGATTTACTGTCACACCGATATTGTGCACGTGCCTTAAACCACCTTGAGAGGCAGCTCTGTCCTAAAGCAGAGGGCAGCTCAGGAAGATTAATACACATCTTCCAAAGGGTCATTATTGTAATTGAATCAACGTATTTGCAAAGCATTGGAAAGGGCCTTGACAAGTTTGAAAATCATTACATGCCGTGCTACTGCCCAGAGCCCTTAATGGAGCCTTCCAGCCTTGCTGTGTCAGTTATTTTTCTTTCTATGGCTTCTGACGGAGGGTTAAAGTGAATTCCAATAAATTCACCGTTCGGGGTGAAGACGATCTGTCCTTTCACCACTGAACATTCATCCTCTGTGTCTTGGGGAGGACAGCTTTGCCTACTGGCTTTCAGGAGAGTCCAGCTCCACCTGTCCTATGTGCTTGGGTGCCCTTGCACCTCCTGCCCTGACAGTGGTTTGTAGCGGTCACCCTGAGCCCACGTAGTGCAGTCCCCATTGCAAAGCCTCAAATCCACGTTGTGGCACTTGCTACCGCTCATGCAACAACCGGACACAACGGGCAGAGCTCACAGGGTGTGAGCTCATCTCACGTGGATGACAAATTCGGTCATAAAGCTCATACATTCATAAAATCAATTGGCAGTTATAAATAATAATACTTAGTTGTACCATTTATCACTTAAATTGAGCTCCTCATTCCTAGATTTTAAGGTATTTGAAAGAGTTGTCTCACATTACTATTATCATGGTAGACTTGGGGAAAAGTGAGGCACGAGGGTTACACAGATTTGCCTAGACTGTGAGTTTGTTATTAGGTGAAGGCTGTCTCCTTTTTTCCCTAACGGAGTCTCCTTTTTTCCGTTACATTTTAGCAGAACGTTTCAGCTCATGCTCCTAATGTGGTGCACAAGCTGCGTGAAAATGAAAACAAGACTCTTCTTTCCTCTTTGGAAGCAGCTTCAAGCTTTCCCCATCCATGTTTACAATGTGCCAGTTCTCCTCAGAGTTTTCCCCCTTGTGTCAGTCAGTCCTACCCACCCTTAAGCAAGTGAGATGGACACACAAACCTGCCTCTGCACTCTGACCATCTTCTGTGGCCATCACTAAAGCGAGAGCTTTGCAAGGTAATACAGCCCCCTGTTAGGTTCCCCACTGTGCAGTAATCCATTGCCTGCCCTCTGGAATATGTGGTATTGCCCTTTTGTGGCTGATTACAGAGCAAACAAGAGACCCGCTAGAAGTACAAATTAGTATGGTTTCCTTTAGTCCAGCCAGGAAAGATAAAGAACAACCTCTAACTTGGCTATCACAAGCTTTTAAGAGAAACCGAGCCCCCAGTATTTAAGTAGCATAAAATTATTACGAGTGTAGTGCTCATTATTTTGTTTCTGGCTTGTATCTCCATGCAGTTCATAGATTCAGTGGTTAATGAGCCATTTTGAGAAGTTCATCTGAACTCGTCTTGGTCTCACAAAGAAGTTGAGCAAAAAAGCCTGTCTTACGTTCTTATCTGAGTATAAGAGACAAGTATGTATGACTTGTTGGAGCATCACCTAGTGCTGATGGCAGAGGGGGGTCAGCACGTCTGACCGCACTGGCCCTGAGATGCTTGTGGTCATGTCACACCTGCCCCGTGTCATGCACTGACTGCTATGCAGCCTTCAGCTTCCAGCAAAGCCAAACAGTCCTGCAGAGGCTGCAGACCTGATCTTCTCGTGATGGTGCTAGGATCTGCAAGCTGAGAGAGAGCACCATTTGGCAAGTCCTGCTCTGGATCCAGGCAGGCTTCTTTGCACTCATAAAGGGAGGAGAAAATCAATTGAGCAAAAAAATGCATGGAGATACAGCTGCTTTGCTCCGCGTTTTACACAAGGAAGGTTCACACAAGGAAGGTATCAGGGTCCCCTGATACCGCAGCTGTTTGTCTCTCCTCCATATGCCTGAATCTGCCTCAAAGTTGCATCAAAGCTGCACCCTCTTGGCTGTTGAGTCATCGGAGTTAGAGCGCACTAGGCATGGGCTTCAAGTTTCCCCAGTGCCCTTTTCTTCCATGCTAAAAAGCCTGGAGCTGTGAATCAGAGCTCTCCACCAACACAGACAGCTGCCTGCACTGTGTTATTACATTCCCAGCATATACAAGGTACCACGCAGACAGGCACCAAGCGAAACGCAGCAGCAATGCACCAGAGAACAGGCTCGGGGGCCCCTTTCCCTGCTCCACACCACCCACAAAGACAAGTTGCCTCTGGACTGCCACTATGTGTCACTAAACACCCTCAGCAGACCTGGCGTGTCCATGGCAGGTGGCCACAGAAAGGCATGTGGCTGCTACACTTGTCCCCTCCCCTCCGCAAAGGGAACACAAGAAAAGGGCATTGTGGCCTCAGAGCAAGCAGCTGTAAAGGAGGGGAGCGTGCAGGGACACGGGCAAAACATGCGATCCCAGTCTGGCACGCACAGCCTGCTATGCAGAGACTTGTGTGCACGCCGCCCGCACGTTCACACGCGTGCACACACACACACCTGCTCTCACGTGCATTTAAACATACGTTGTGCATGTGGCGCTTGCACGTGCGCTCTTACATCTAGAGACGCATCTGCACAAGTGAACGCTGGCTGCTGTTCACATTCTTATCTGTGTATTTATGCATGTGTGAACGAACGCATGCACGCACATATGTATTTGTATTGTCCACCTGCAAGCACCAATATACAAATGCTGCTGTGCGTTTGCAGGTACCTGTGCATGTGAAAACACACTTGCACGTGTCCACATTCACACACCAGCCCTCACTTGTTCCCGTACAGTCACACAACCGTTATATACCTTTGCCCAGGTTTTGCACCCGTACCTCCATAAAAATACTCCAGCACACATACACGTGTACACACAAGCTGTCCTGAATGCCATGGCACTCCAGCTAACGGCACACACCCCGTGCTGGGTCAGGATCGGCAACTGCCCAGCTGAACCCAAAGTCCTTTCCCAACAGGGGAGCATCCTCCAGGCCTCAATGCCCCAGCTTCTGCCAGTTCAAAAATGGGATGTAATTTATTCCATCCCTATTCCTGACCCTCTTGCTAGCGGGTCAGTGCAGCTAGCGGCTGCATGACCTGTAAGCACAGCAACACTTCATGAGACCCGTTTGTACGCTGGAGGTTTTCCACCCTTCTCGAGAGAACTGCCCTTTCTGCCATCCTCGCTGAGCAGGACAGGCGTAACAGGGAGAGAACAGCAGGATCTGACCTCAATCCCATCCCTTCCCGGTCCCTCGCGGTGAGCTCAGCCCCACCAGGCTGCACTGGCAATTGCAGCGGGCAGCCGAGGCAGCTATCTCGGAGGGGTCAGCAGGACTGAGAATGAAGAGGAGGGGGAGATGCCTTCGTCCAGCGATTTGGAGGGCAGCAAAGGGAGAAGCCGGCGCATGTGATTCAGAGCTTTTGAAATCTCTCGCCTCTCCCCCTTCCCCTTCTGTCAAGAGCCATTAAACCATGCTCCATTGGCAGGCAGCAAAAGCCCTGTATCATGCTGCTCAGCCTCTCCTACATCCTGTGCTCTGAAAGGCAGTGGGGAATAAGCCAGTTTCTGCTTTTCGGCTGTTCCCAGTCCCACAGCCAATGCTGACTGCGGGGCAGATGGGACTGAGCACAGCCTCGTGGTCTGGTCACACCGCATGCAAGCTGCTCTTTTCTAACCAGGACCTGAACTGCATCCCTCCCGCAGCACCTGGCAGGCCAGGTGACGCGGTGTTTCCAGCACAAAGTGGTTTTGGGATAAGGTAAAATAGCCTGATAAAATAGTCCTGTGGACGCAGTTAGTTTGGTGCTTCCAGCAGCCCCAGTGACAAGCTCGGTGTGAGCTCACCTACCCAAGAGCATGCGGGGAAGCTCAGTCCTCAGGAACCGAAGGTGTGACCTGGTTTCACTGCATGAACTCCCTTGTGGCTACGCTCATTCAGGGTTAAAAGGGGGCTCCAGGGGTCAGAAATCAGTCTGCCTGGATGCGCTTTGAAAGTGAAGTCAGCTAGACTGAATTAGGGGTACTTTCAGCTAGGCTTAACTCAGTGGAAGCAATTCGCATGGGCATCAATTCAGATTAATCTCCCTGCGTGCCCCTGTGTAGACAAGCTTGGCAAGCACAATGCTGCCTCTGTTCTCAGCTATGCCCACAACCCGTCTGCAGGAGCATCCAGGAGAGGCAGCATTTGCAGCTGGAGCTGAAAAATGAAGGTGTTTGTTCGTAATGGGCAGTGGAGCTGGAATAGAGGTCCTGGCAAACCCCAATGCATCACCCTGCACGGGATCCCACGGAGGACAAACCTCTGGGAATGCTGCTCCCCTGCAACCAGCTGGAGCACTGCAGTGAAAAAAGAGGCTGCCACTGAGCTCACACCTCTCATATATAAAGTGCTATGCATAGGTGCAAGGAGGAGAGAAGCCCACTGAGTTCTCACAGGGCCTTGGTGCTGTAATAAACCTCTTTTCCATCTTCCAAGGCAACTTGTCCATTCTTGTCAGAATAGCCAAACTGTATTACATCTTGATCTACAGCTCTGGCAACACCAGTAATGCACTAACTAATTGATGTACAAAAGAGAAGAGAAGCAGTTTCCTAACTTTAGAAAAATTTCTTTCCAAAGAAGGACATTGGCAGATGGATCAAGCTGTTGTAATGAGCAGAAAATATCTATGTGATGCCATAGATGTGACCCCTCCTCTGTGACACTCTCTGTAACCACCAGGACTAGGACGGCATTAAAGTCCTAGGAAGCACAGAGGAGAAAAATTCCTGCCTTTCCCCAAAATATCAGGTTTTCTACAAGGAGGATGAAGCCCCTGCAGCCTATGTGGTGTCCTTCACCTCAAGCTGCCTTGCCACATGCATCAGTGCATGACTTTCCCTTAATCACATAAGACATGCAGTCAGGAATTTGGACAGCTTGGGACTGTGTAGATTAGAAAATGAATGTCCCACCCTGAAAATGGGAATTTCAGACAAAGCACTTGCATCTGCAGAGCTCAGGGGACTGCTGGACCATAAATTGCTCCTTAAAAGCCCAGTTACCTTGAGGAAAAATGCTGGTGCCTGACAGGAGCTTTTGGGGCTCCTCTCCCTTACTCCACAAAAAAACCTAACTATGACACTGCAGAGTTCTCCCTGTGCATTGCAATTCTGCATGACCTTCAATGCTGCCCTGGGTTTTCCACACCCCTGCCCCTGCACAGCTTTGTCAACCATCCTCTGCAAGGACCAAAATACAGCCTACACTTCAGGCGGTCCCTATCCGAAAAGAGCCCACGAGCAGGACAGTACTCATTGTCTGCGAGCTGTATTTTAGGATCATATAAGTTTCCAGATGGGAACAGATTGATAGTCTACTTTGTTTGGCAGCACTGTAAAACACCAGGCTGTGCAATCGTGAACCCTCAAGGGAGATTTCTTCCTGACCTCAGCTGCAGATCACATCCAGCCCAGATCCATGAGGAGGTGATTTAGCCTTGCCCTGCTAGCTGCAGCACTCTTCGTCTTCTCCACGTCTAACCTTGCTGCACACAGGGCAACTTTGCAAACAGTGAGGTCGGCATTTCCAAAGTTAGATGGGTTAAAGGCTTTAATTACTGGAATAGATGATCTTTCCCAAGGGAAGGTAAGAGTGTCCTTGAATTAAAACCATACACTCCTGAGGCACTTTCTCTTCAAAGAGCAGAAAGCCCTTTATGCAAATATTTGTGAAGCCTCGGAAGGCCTCTGAAGAGCAGTTATTGTAATGCCTGGCTATGATTATATCCATCCTGCAGAAAGAGAAGCAAAGAAAAGTGGATAGCTGAAGTCTGCCAGCTCCTCTCAGAGCAGGCAGCCCCTCATTTCTTGTGGGATGAGAAGTCACCAGGGAACGCAGGCCTACCGAATCCCACCCTCTCCAGATGCAGGACTGGACTTCACACGTGCATAACATGGTGCACTGCAAGCCAAAACACCAGACCGAGTTGGCTGGCTTGGTCTCCGATGGCCCAACCTGCTGTCCCTGGGGCAGGAAGCGCCAGAGGAGAGAAAGGCTGAGCATTAGGCTGTGCCTGTGGGTCTGTCTCTGGCAGCGGACAGTCACAGCTTAATCTCATGGTCTCTCTGCGGACACTGATAGCTTGCAATTGCTTCTTTTCCTCTCATGACCTGATGCAGTCACCCTCATTTGACTTGGTCCCACACTCCAAAAAAGAAAAGAAAAAGAAATTTTGGGGGAAAAGCAACTTGGGAGGTACACACATGCATTGGCCCTGCGGGGTGGAAGGACTGCTCCATAATGCTATCCAGTGCCAGCTGGCCTGCCGTCCATCTTCTCCTGCAGTCGTGAAGACACCCTGCCTCCACTAACAAACTTTGGCCCCTGGGAAGCAAAGAGTTGACAGTCTCCCCATCCACTTGTCAGGTGGTGTCACCATTCTGCAGCAGAGCAAGGCAGGTGAGAGATACATATCTGGTGATGCGCAGACATGAATACAGGTAAAATGCCTGCATGCACTCAAGTCCCTCCATGCTGTCCCACAAGGAGAAAGGGGGAGCAGGAGACCAGATCCTGCCTAGATCTTAACTTCAATAGGCCTGCTAAGCAGCTCGTAATTACTCCTGATGAAAACCCTTGGAGGAGAGCCAGAGAATCCCAAATCATTCTTTGACTTCAACTTTCAATTTACCCAGCTGGTGCTAAGCTCATTAATCATACTTGCAGCACCAAACACAACAGAAATTACTCCCCGATCTTCTCCCCTCTTATTTGATGTCGTGAGGGGTTGGGGGCAAGAGAGGGCAGGAAGAGAAAAGAGATGGAGGGGTGCCACCCACAAATCTAGCAGCCATTCAAACGGGCTGGGATTAATAAATCAAAATCCATTATTAATAATACAAGCTTAAATATCTATCTAAATGCAAATGAATGAACACTCGAGGTGTCTTCCCCTCCCCCCCCCCTTTTTTTTTTTAGTGCTCTGTTTAACAACTCCATCCTGGAGGAAGCACATGCCCACATGATAATTGTCAATTCTAATTGCAATTTTACAGTTCAACCCTTCATGGCCCATGGATTTTAAGTGGCCTTTAAAAGGGCTGTGACATGTTTTGGATGGGATTGAAAGCTCAGGTGGCAGCCGTGACAGGCAGGAGCTCTCGTCTGAGGATTGTTTCGAGTTTCCTGCCTTTGTCACACAGAAGGTAAGGGAGATAAATCCAGATGTTGGTTCACCAGCAGTGAAGAGGAAAAGAGAGAAATTTTACCAAAGCCTAGGCAAAGCCATAAAAATGATTGATACTTGCCAGAAGGGAATGAGTCTCTATCTGCCTTTGATGACTGGTGTCCAACACTGACAGCTCCCATCCAGCATCGCGGCACATCAGGCCTTCCATCTCCATCTCTTATAGGATCAGCTAAAGCAGACAGGGACTGATAAAGCAGACTTACTAGAGAGCTAAGCCTGCTCGCGATGCCACTGTCTGAGGACTTCTCATAATCCGCCATCACTCTGATGTGCGTGAAAGCACTTCCTTGCAGTTGCATCTCCCATCTCCTCACCCCACAAAATACTTTCCAGGCATTTTCCAAGACATCTCAGTCCCCCTACTAGTGGGGTCCAGGGCCCTCCATATGGATAATGCACATCCCAGGGAGGACTTACAGGGTCCCTCTATGCTCATCTGGGTACCTGTCCTACCACAGGCCCCATTTGTTACTCATTCTCCACATGAGTAGAGCTGACGTCCTGAGAGGGAAGTTGGTCTGGGAACCTCGCAGCTATATCAAGGCATTTTGGAAGGAAGGTGAGGGCCAAGAAGGGAGGAAGTTGCCAAAATAACCAACGCGCTAAGGAAGACAAAGAAAGGCTGAGGAATGGACAACAATGGGAGAAGAATCTGCCCTGCTCAGAGGAGAAACCTGAGGGGAAAAAGGCAGCTATCCTGCCTGAGGAAAGAGGAACAGTGGCTGATAAAACTGACCCCTGCCCTCCCCCAGGCATGCTGTGTGCTAAAGCATTGCTGAAGATGTGAGCAAAAAGCCTGACTCCAATCTTAGACCGGTATGGGTTGTCCCCTCTCAATTTAGGTCCTTAGAGAAATGAAGGATAATGTTAAAGAGACGTCAGAGACACATCAAGATAAGGAATTGCCCAAGTTCTGCTTAGATCCTGAGATGCAGAAAAGCGAAGGCATCTAGGCACAAGGGTGGAGGACCTGGCCTCGGATATAGTTTGCATCCCTAAGATCCACAACCCTAGGAGGACAGTTGAGGACACAGGGAAGGTCCTCCTGGCCAGGTAGCCTTGGAGAAAGAGCATGGAGAACCCGCAAAACAGCAAGCTTGAGAGAAGCAGTGTCTTCTGAGCAAACACCATGGCAGATTGGCCTGGACTATGCAGGGAATAAAGCAAGATGAGTCATAGACAGGCAAGTGAAGCCACAGAACAATTAAATGGGTCAAGCAAGGAATCTATAGCAGAGCTGGGAAGTAGGCTGTCCTGGGTTTCACCCACTTGCACAACCATCTTATGAGACTGATCAGTGGGATAACGTCCAATTTTAAAAGGGTGGCAGAAAGAGGGAGAAGATAAATGCAAAAAGGAGACTCCCCAAAGTGGGACTGAAACTCAGAATCTCCTGGCTCAGAGTCACCAGTCATGATCTCTACCATGTAGTAGGCAACAGGCCCCAGATCACACTCAGACTCTCATCTACTTACCAGTGGATGTGCTTTGGTCTGCCAGAGGCAGCAACGCACAGTATCTGCTGCCCTCAGAGGCAGGAGCCCATGCACAGCAAACTACAGTGAATGGTCACAGCTGAGTAAGCTTTAGCACCACATTCTGATTTTGGAATTTCCTCTCCCTTTGGCAGAATTCTTATGCTTGATTAGAAATGCCACTAAATCTTTGAGACCAAAGGAGAAAGATGAGGCTGATTTTGGTACAGGACACTCACCTTATCTGCAAGCACGTAACTCTGAAACTGCAGTTATCAGAAACCAGGGATGTAACCTAAAAATCCATGTCCCAGACAGAAAATGATTTTCCAAAACTGTGATCCAAAAGCCTGGATAGCTCCAGGGTTCAGTTCAAGTCTGGGGTGGGCATTCAGGCCTTGAGAACAGGGATTGCATAGCTAGCCTTTCGCTAGACTTTCCTAGGAGGTGGCAAGGGTAGCAAATCAGCTTTAAACTGTTGTGCAAACAACTTTGCAGCTCTTGTTGCCAGAGCTCACAGAATCAGATCTAGCTTTGGAACATCCCTTAGCGAAATTTGCTGGCACTGTCATTTTGGAGATTTGAACTGGTTTGGATTGCAAATGTTGTTGGTTGAAAGCATGTGTGTGCATGCACACACACCCTGACACACAGAAGCACATACACAAAGCAGAGTCTTAGCAGCAATATTTGTGCAACCAATCTGCTGGAGTTTTGGAAACCGTGCTTGACAACCGAGCCACAATGTCAGTGCCAAAAAATTGCCTGCTTAACTCTTAGCTATGACCCCATCCTTTGATGCCATGGAGTGGCAAGGATTAAAGAGTGAAAGCGTTCCTAGCATCCCTTGTTCTCTGAGAGACAACAGGCCGTCGAACAAGCTGCCAAGCCTTGGGAGCAGGTATGTGGAGCAGCTGGACCTCCCAGGACAAGTCAGAGGTGACAACGCTGCACTGATTTCATAAAGGTTCACCTGAGTCCTGTTGTGAGAGGTCAACATAGCACGCAAGTGGCAGACTCTGCTGCTCTATCTCAACCATCTTCTAATGCTGTTTTCAGTATGACCCAGAGGGACCAGCTCTGCCGTTGGGTACAACATGGGTGTTGTACAACAGAGGCCGCCCCCCAGCCCCGGGTTCTTCAGCTTTTGTCCAAATCTTCTCATACATGCCAAATTAATCACAGCCCAACAAGAACAATAAGCTGACTGCTAATATGTTGCCCACCTATATGTGCTTATACTACTTAATGGAGCATAAAAGGAAAATAGAATCATTTCTCAGATGCTGCACATAATAATAATAAATAGTGATAATAAATGCAGAGGTGTGGGCCAAGTGTATAAGGTCTTATGGAGAGAAATTAACTGTAAGCAGAATAGGAATCGGGTTGGTCCTCGAACTGAGATGCAAAAGTCAGTGGAGTGAAAACACCATTAAATCAAATATTTCAGTTCCTTGTCAAGTTCACTCAGGATTTAAGACCACACTTTTATTTTTTACTTTATTTTTTAAGATGAAGACACTCTGACAGTTACTTTCTGTATGGGATTTTTGACCCTGATTCTTTGTGGTAACTTTAGATTTCTTTTTTGCCTGCTGGCCACAGTTACATCACTCTAAAAGCCTTGCAAACAGCAAACAATAACAGGAATCCTCACGGAAATCATTTTACTCCATCACAGCAGCACAACTTCTACTTCACCACTGCAGGCCATATTTGCAACAGTGGCCTCCAATTTTGCGTTATTCTCCTTATGTGCACAATTTGGGATGAGCATTGAAGGGACCTAAGCACCCTGTTTCAAGCTCAATTCGGGGACACCAGCAAGAGTCTCCAAAGCTCTGGGCCGCTATTCAAGTGTTTCTCTTACTGCAAAAAAATGGAGGAGTCAAAATGAGAAGCCACTTTTCCAAAATGTGGGCCAGGGACTCAAGTCCGAAAGGAAAATGCAAATACCCGTCCTTGTGAACAGAAGCACACATAAACATCCCTACTAGGACACAGAGATAATTTCCAGGTACAGTTATATGATGCTGCCAGCACACAGGGCCCTTCAGGGGCTACACGGAGAAGATCTGATTGCAGATCTTTAAATATAAGACCCAATTTAACCGGCACCAAAGGACAGCAGAGTAAGAAGTGCATCCATGCTGGTGAAGGAAGGATCACTCCTCACCAGGGGGAAGGGCTTTGCAGCAATGAAGGTGGATGCAAAAAAAAAAAAATAGCTGAGTGGAGAGACCAAACGGCCGTGATGATAGACTGGCATGTCACTGCTAAACTTGCAACAGCGTCACCCCAGAAAAAGCCTGAAACAAATGGGCTTACTTGAGAGTATAGAAAAACTCACACAACTCACCTGTCAGCTTCGTCCCACAGGATGCAGGTCTGGTTGGTGGTGCCCTGTCAGGAGAAAAGAAAGGGAAAAATGAAGCAAATCAGTGCTGTGCTGTTGATGGGGTATTGGAAGCAACTAGAATGAAATATGCACATCCTGTAGGGCTGCTTCCTCTACTCTAGATGGGCAGTCACAGATCTGTGCCCTGGGAATAGCTTCTTTCACCCATGGTTTGAAAGGCAAGATTAAAAGAGGCCTCACTTTCTTCTCCACCAACACAAGAACTAGGCAGGGATCTTGCTCCACATCTTTCCTATCTCTACCTGCTGATGTTCTCCCTCTTTCCTTCTCTCACACAAAATCCTTTTGCTGCTCCCTTCTGGAAAGTGGATTAAATACAGTGCATGCTTCTGTGGTACACAGTTCTCAGAAAAGCCACAACCCTGTAGAATGTGTCCGGGTGTATGCAAAGCCCCCTGAAGGAGGTGTACCGTTGACTCCAGCTGTCCAGACGGAGCTGTCTTAGCCAGAGTACTTTGAAAAAGTGTTCCCAGAAAGTCCAAAGGGGCACAGAGCAGGCAGGTTTGCAAGGATGACCCACACACTGCATCCTGGGCAGTAAGCAACAGCAGGACACCAACACCAAACCAAGCCCAGGCAGGCAGGTCAGTGCCTCACCAGCTTGGGTTAAGGGAGAGTGAAGGGTCCTGCAGTGACACAGACAACTCAGGAGCCCAGAAAACCTGCATCCTTCCTTGTCCCACCTCGTTCCTTTCATGCAGAAGCAAACACAGCTATGGGGTGGTGCGGGTTGCCAAGAAAGACTTACGTTGTACAGATGGGAGAATTCGATTTCCAAGGGGGTAAGGAGAGACCGGGGAAATGGCTTCACAGTCACGGAGATGACTTTGGAGTTGAGAACAGTGCTGTTCCTGGGAAGGAGAGGGAAAAGAGAAGCTTTAAAGGGGATCGAGGGAGCTTTGCAGAGTGGCGAATCCCACTGGGTTAACCACTGGGGTACATGGCTTAGCGTACACACTGCAGAAAGAGCTGGCCCCATTATTTTAAAGCATTATCAAAGTCGCGCGCTGCTGATGGACCCCATCCTCTGCCCTTCCAGCTCCCCTGACATCTGGAAGGGCAGAGAGATACACACAGACGGTGTGTATCTCCGTCCTCTGAGGATCAAAAGCAAATGGAAAGAGGCCAAACCGCTCATGAGTGGAGGTCTGACCGTCAGTGCCCAGACAAATACTCGAATAATGCTGGCAGCCCTAAGGGACTTGGCTGTCTAGAAGAGCAATAAGGGAGGGGATTTCTCCCAGATCTGTGCTCTTTGCTCCCTGAAAAGCCAAACCCTTTCTAGGCACTTCACTGGATATTGGACATCTACATTCACAGAGGATGCAGCAGGGAAAGGCTTGGGTGACTAAATACACAGAAGGTCCCTGTGACCAGTGGTTGAAAAAGCTACCCTTCAAAGTTAACCACTAAGGAATCGGTAGTGGAGTGGGAACCCGGAAAAGAGCTCTTCCCACCCCTTCCTGCCCTGAGGGGTAAGGGAAACCTCTCCCCATCCAAATCCTCACCAGCTCTACAGGCACTGGTGACACCTTTCTGGGCCCTACCTTCCTTTTACAAAAGGATTACTTGGAAAAGATTTTCACTCGCTTAATGACAAGAAGGTTAGAATAGCTTTGTAATTGCCCGTGGATGTCTACCCGAGTGCTCAGGAAGCCGTGATCCCACCAAGAGCAGAGACAACAACAAAGCTCTGTTTTAGCAGGGTAAAGAAAACCCAAAGCACGTTTGGTTAAAAAAAAAAAAAAAAAGTGGGAAAGAAGCAGTGAAACACAAAAATGAATCTACAAAGAATGAGTAAAAGGGACAGTCAATGGGATTAAATCTCAGTTCTAAGCTTTCAAATGTAGGCAGTTTGTTTGCTGAAAGGTCTCCAAAGGCGGCTGTGGATATGTAAACACCAGTGCATCCTTTCATTAGTAGCTGGGGCTTTTTAAGGGTCAGTTCTTGGTTCAGCGCTGTTCAGGATTTGTGCGAACAACCCAGACGACACAGAAAAATTCCTTTTAAAGGCTGTGGACCCCACGAGGATTAGTATGGTAAATAAGAGCAAAATTGATTTGTCAGTGTGACAATTTTAACGCATGGAAGTTGTGTCTCTGCAGACAGTGAAGAGTGCTTAACAGGGACACCAGAAGGTATCCTGGTGCATCCGAGAGCTGGGAAACGCATCCGAGAATGACAAATGCAAGGTCTGCGTGCAGGACTACAGACTCTGCTCAGGGAAGCAGTGACCCAAAATGTACCCAAAGAGAATGACTTCAGCACGAAGTGCTTTGACAGAAAGGACAGAAGCGATCCAGGCTATTTGGAAATCAGGAGATGAAGCGGTTATCTTCTCCCCGTACCCCTCCTTGCAAGGCTGCCCCTGCAATATCGGCTTCAATTCTACTTTAAGATGGGGAAATAGTGGAGAGAGTTCAAAGGAGAGACACAAAAATCGATCCAGATGCTGGAAAATCAGCCATAAGATGTCTGTTGAAAGGCATGTCTGACAGTTCCTTGCACGCAGAGAAGGCATCCGATAGCGGGGGATTTTTCAGTCGCCCACACAAAGGCCCAGTGCCTGGAAGTGAAAGTCAGATAAATTCAGCCTTCAAATAAGACACAAGTCTCCTAGCAGAGAAGGCAATTAAGTATCTGAGCAGCTTGCCGGGGGAGGTGAGGGACTGAGCATCACGGGGAATCTTTTAGGAAGAAGATGAGTCTTTCCTACAGGCATGATGCCGCGATCCAGCTTCTGCCAAGGAAACAAGACCCGCCAAGCTCCGGCCGGAGCAGACAGTTGAGCTCAGAGTGCTCCTGTGTGGTCGCAAAGAGCGTGCAAACAGCTGTAAACACGCCGGTTTCTCCGATCCTCAGCTGTCTGACTGCCGCACGTGTCCTCCAATCCGCTGCGGCAGTGCCTAGCCAGAGGCAAGCACCGTTCACCCCTCGGGCTTGAAAAATCAGGTGTCCTTTACACCCGATCTCGACTGGCACAGCCGCTGAAAGCCGCAGGGCTCGCTGGACCCGGGGGGGACATGGCAGTGCGCGGCTGAGATAACGGGACTGCTGCTCAAGGGGGTAGACTGGGACAATTAGGAGCAGCTCAGCTGGTGCTGCTTGCTGAGCTGAACCTGCAGTGACTCCGGTTTCTTAAGCCAAACGGCTCTGCGTTGTAACCAACGTGGTTAGACTGGGATCTGGCCCCTATTGTTCGTGCGTACCCAAGAAGAGCTGCTCTCCTCTGAGGTTAGAAAGACTTTTACCCCATAGCAAGGTGCTACGCAACTGCATGGCTATTTAAAGACGTTCCACTTGTTTTTGCCAAGTCCGTTTGGATGGTTGTGAATTAAGACATACTGTTCTTTTTTTTTTTTTTGCTCTTTTTTTTTTTTTCCTCTGCTCATACGGCCACAGGTGACTCTGGGCTGTGGATTTTTTAAAGAGGGCCCGTCCTTTAATTAAGGAACTTCTTAAATCAGCTCTCCCGCTGGAATGCCATTCGGAGGCTGTGGCTGCTGCAGCTGCTGGTTATCGGAGCTCATTCAGCGCTTGGCCAGAGAAAGCTGAAATGCCGTTGGATCATTTGAGCCAATAATGTTTATTGCCCTTCTGATCTAATTCCCAGTGCTGTAATGGAAGATATTACAGCATACAGTTGGCTGGCTTGCTAATTCCTCTTTGCACTCACTTGGAGCTCCTTTGCCGTTGCCAGCGCTAAATCTGTAGGTATTTAAATGATTATCGGCGAGGAGAGATGCCCCGGTGTTTATGGTAAATGGGCTCAGGCTAATCAGTGCAGAACAGATTTAGAAGGTGCCTTAGGATGCTTAATTTACTGCCTCAGTACCAGTCCCAGGAGAAAAAAAAAAAAAAAAGAAAGAAAAAAAAGAGAGAAAAAGAGAGAGAAGAAAAGAAAAGGGAGCACTGAACACAAAAGCTTGGGCGCCCGCAGCGGTTTGCAGCGGCCTGGACGGCGGCGGAGGCGCGCAGCCGAGCGTGCCGCTGCAGCCCGTCCCCTGAGCCTGTCATTTGTGGCGATGCTCTCCAACGCCTCGATGGGGTGGCAGCTCGGTGGCATCGGGGCAGTGGGGCCTGTCTGTTGAACCCCTCCACCCCCCACCAAATCACTTGTGCCGGGGGAGAGCGTGAGGACCCGTTCCCTGAGGACGCGGGGCGGCCGGCAGGGAGGGACACCCAGCAGCGGTGCCCGGGGCCGGGTGCACGGTGCTGCGTAGGGGCGGAGAAAGCCTTTATGGTCCTCCAGCCGTCGATGTCTGCAGCGCGTGAGCCTGGCCCCACATGAACGAGTGAACTTCAGCCAGTTTGGGGCAAAGCATTTGCCACGCTGAGTCCAACCTTGACTCATTGCACGAAGAAGTGGCCCAGGGACCTTAGCTATTGCCCTTGGAGGACCAGAGCTCTGCAACCAGAAGGACCTTAGGTAGGAAAGGCCAGTGATTTCCCCCAGTTGCTCCCCTCTGCCGTCAGCCCCTCTTACCTCTGGAGCGAGAGGATGCTGCCCACGTTGCGGTACAGTACAGTCCCCACCACAAAGACGGAGGAATCGTCTGTCGCTGCAGGGCACCGGAGGAAAGGGAAAAAGACAACAGTGCTGAGACAGTGCGGATGTTTGCGCTGGGTGCTGTCCCCAGATGACCCCTTCTTCCCCCGTAAACGCACACCAGGAGAGCGCACAGAGCGTGGCATAGGAAGGACAGATCTGGTAGGGACGATTCTGGCCACTGCTGGGTTCAGACCTCTTTTTCCTCCTCCCCTTGCTCTGTACCAAGGAGAAGCATTTCCCAGGTGCAGGATTAGACCTAGCATGGGGGTCTATGCTGGGGCATGGCTGATGCTGGTGTTACCATGATGGAAGGCACTGCCTGCTGTCACCCTGTTGGGTTTCCATTGGTCCCGGGCTGCGTTGACTGCGCTGACCTGTCCCTGGGGAGGGCTCAGCACCTTTGAGGTGACCCAGCACCCATATGTGTGCCCTCGTACAAGGTTTATGCAACCCCAATGACCCGCCTGGTGCTCTCCTCTTCAGTAATCCAGCTAATCCCTTTGACAGAGCCACAGCAGGCAAATCTACAGGGTGGGAAGGTCTCTTGCACCCACCCAGAGGCATCTGGACCCACCCGCAGCTATCGAGCCATCAGAGTGAAGAGCTGCGCTCAGGCCGACAAGGGCAGCCAAGAAGGAGAGGTTTCGCCTGGCGCCTGGGCTGACCCGTGACTCCACGCGCTGCCCTCACCGCAATGGCCCGCTGTTGGCAGCACTGGGCACACGGGCTATGCAGCGGGGCCGCGCTCACCGCCAGGGCTCCCTGACATGGCCCTGGGGGACCCTAATGCTACATGACGCCACGTATGTGGAGCACAAGGGCTGGGAGGCCACAGGCGCTATGGTCCCAGATGAGCCTCTGAATCATTTCTGTGACCTCTGGGCAAGTCGCTTGACCTCCTCTTCTGCCTCACGCAAAAAGAAAGAACTTCCCTGGGACAAAAACAGAGGCAGCAGAGGCAATCCTTCAGCCAAATATCCCCCCCTTCAGGGGAATGAAAAACGAGCCACATCATGCAGACTGGAGCTGAGCAAGTCTGGGGAGGCGTCTTGCTGTGGGGCTTTCCGATGTCTAACACTGAGATTGAACTAAGAGTGCATCTGCCCCCTCAATACGGAGCCGATGCAAATTGGCATGCCTTTTTTTCCATTTTTGAGACTTACCTCTTCATCAAATTGGGCTAAAGTGAGATAGCAGGGTAAATAGTTACTGGCAGAGCCTGACAGTTAGGCTTGCAGAGCAATTGCAAAAGCCTTGCTTTCTTAGGAAAGCCGGCACAGTCTTTTGGCCTTTCTTGCGAATCCCTATGCAAACAAGGATCCTACTGCCTTCAAAGGCAGTTTCCCTCCATTGCGCTGAGAAAATACGGTCGGGCATTGGCAAAAGCGTTGTGCGCTCCTACGAGATCATGAGCAAGCAAATCCCTAAGCCCCGCAGCCTTATCACAGCACCTCCCAAAGAAGGCAAAAAGGATCCTGCCTGTAATAGAGCTGGAGGTTTGTTTCTTTTGGTCCGGGACAGATTTTTTTTTTTAGCTGCCCTTCAGTCCTGCTATACTATAGTGAACTACTCTGATGTGTTACCCAGCTGGAACAACGTTGCATTTTGATCATGTAGTATCTCCCTAGCGATGCTCACTCACCAGCAGCGTTTGCACAGCCTGCTGCCCAAGGGGCATGACAGCCAACTATATAAATCACTGCTGGCCTGCTGAAATCAGCTGTGCAAAGTTAACGCCCCAGCAGTGAGTGGTCTGTCCTCAGTCTCACCAAGCTGCCTGTCCCCATAACTCTACTTGGGATAACTGCTCCTGTTCCCTGCAGCCAAGGAAAGGTGAGGATAAAAAAGAAAAAAAAAAAAAAAGGAGGTGCTATTATTCAAGGGAGCAATCCATCAAAAAAGACCGCTAGCACAGGACGCTGAACAAGGCAGAGGCAGTACAGCTCTGGGTTAACAGGATGCCAAGGAGAGGTGAGGACTGATGGGAAGTTAGTTCTTCAGAGCAGATGTCACTTTTTGTTTGCACAGTGCCTACCACTCTGGGGCCCTACAGCAGCTCTGTGTAATGATACTTGTAATAGAAATTTGGAAAATAGCCCTGCGGGGAGGTAGATGAGGCCTCCTAGGGCCACACACAGCCCCAGAGCAGGATCCACTCTGCCTATGTGCAATTCCAGAAGTTTGTCCAAGAGTTCATTAAAAGTTTCCAAAGGTGAATGCGCCACGACCTCCCCAAACCATCTGTAATAACCCTCCCTATATGCCCTAACTTCTTCCAAGAAGATAATACGGTCCTCAAGGCACAACAAAACACAGTGCTGGACTCATCCTTGCTCTGCCAGTCACTCAGTGTTCACCCTTGGGGGAAACACTTAACTGTTCTTGGACACAGATTCCCCAAGTAGACATGATGGCAGTGTTGTTTCCCTCCTCAGCAGGCAAATTTGGTACAAGAGGTCCTGGTTTGACAAGAAGAGGCCAAAGGACTTTCAACAGCAACAACTGACAGACTCCTGCCTAGGTGCCAGCGAAGAACAGCGCAGTCTGAGGCAGCAGGAGCAAGCAGCCTGCTCTCTCAAAGCTGTTAGTGCCACACAAAGCACTGGGTCATGTGCAAGAACAGCCTGCTGCTATTTCCTACTGATAAGCCCAGCTTGGAGTTCCACTTTTGAAAAAAACAGGGCTCAATCCTGCCATATGCTGAGATTTCCTACCAGGAGGTGCTTAGCACCACAAGGTCCTGGCACAGGTGGGTGCCCCTTCCAGAAAGACTCCTACACCAAATGCCTGGCAGGTGCTACAGCGGGAACCATCCTTTCCTGGGCACGCCAGGAGAGCAGCCCAGAGCTCTGGAGTCCTTGAGGAACTGTACAGCGTTGCTTGTCCACGTGGTCATGACAACAGGAGGCCAAAACATCCCCCTGCTCCACCCCTGTGTATTTGAACCTGCTTTCCTTGTGCCGGTTAACCATGCCTATAAGGCACCAGCAGACTACTCCTCTCTCATCCTAGGGGAAATCCACCATATTCAGGAAGGCATGAAAGAGACATTTCAGCAGCCAGTATGCCCTGCAGAGGATTGTAGACTTAGCCCGGTATCCATATGCATCAATAACAGAGTGACTCAGCATACACTGGGGCGTTTTCACGTCATCCAGGTTCAGTAGCCTTGGAAGAAGCAGTCATCAGTTCAGTGTTGCTCTGAGCTTTTGTGCTGATTCCTCCTCTTTTCTAAATATGCTACTGATTTAGGAGAAGACCTGCATCCAGATCCAGAAACTGTGCCTGCCCCTGAGTTTTTGCAGAGATTTCAGACATGACTCTTGGTCAGGCCACATCAAAAGCTTTATTTTCACTCAGCAATGCTGCTGGTGATCAAGCTTTTGTGAGCAAATCCAGCTCAGCTGGAAGGAAAATTTGGATGCCAGCCAAACAGAAGCAAACTCTCTTAGAAAGTGAAGAAGAAGTCTTCTTCTGGAATGCTCTGGCTGTGCTGCCTACCTGTAAGCCCCGAAGAGAGGATGCTCTTGGATACCGTGACCTTGTCCTCCGAGTTCTTGGCCCAGTCCACCATGCCCCTCCAGCCTTTCATGGGGAAGGTGATGTCAGTCGCTGCATGAGCAGGCAGTTTGTGAATGCTGAGGACTAGAAAGAAGTAAGAAATAAAACCAGTAAATAAGACCAGTCTCAATACATTCACACACAGAAAAACCCACTGAAGATAATGGGAAATTAGCAGCCAGTGAGGTAGGATCTCCGTAGCTATAAGAGTGATGCTATCTTCAGGTAATGTCTAGACATGAAGGAAGATGATACTAACTGTTAGGGCTTGTGATTTTGTTCATTGAAAATGCTCTGCCTTCACTAAACCTGGCAGAAGACAGCTTTATCCATTCCAGTGTGCTGTCCCTAGGAGTGGCTAGTAGCATCTGTTTAGAGAAGGAGTGTAAGAGGACAGAGCAAGATTTCTCTTGATCCATCCTCCCAGCTTCCAGCAATCAGCAGGACTTCCCCAGCTAGTGGTTGCATCCAGTTCATCAACTTTAATAGCCACCAGTGGACCTCTCCTTTGTTCATTTTCCTAATCCCGTCATGAACCCATCTGTACTTTCTGGCTTCTGCAATGTCCTCTGGCAACAAGTTCCACGCTGTGATTGTGCATACAGCATAAATCAAATACTGCCTGCTGTTTGCTTGCTGCCTGATCACTTCATTGGCTGCTGTGTAGCTCATGTATATAAAAATAAATAAGTAAATAAATAAATAAAAGGAAGCAACTAATTCTCCCCAGTTCATCATCTCTTCTCCGTTCATGGTTCTACAGATGCCTCTCAAATCTCTCCTTGGAAATCTCTTTTCCAAGCTGAAGTCCTAGCTTTTTTGGAGGAAAGCCACCCCATATTTATGATCATCCTCACTGTCTTTCCCCAGATCTTTTAATGTCCTACCACCTGCTGCCTCCCCTCTTGCACTCCCCACAGCCCAGGTCATACATATTAAACAGTAATTACAGCTTTCTGGAGTCTCTACCCAACATGAGGAGTGCAAATCAGCTCACCCAGATTGTCCGTCACTTGGTAGGAATCCCGGAAATCTTTCATGCGAAAGCCAATGACATCAATGAAATCCTCCACGAGCCTGAACAACTCCTTGGCATTTGGCCCCGTCTGCAGAGAGAGGGAGAATACTTAGTGGCGCAGATACTAAAGAGCACAGCATGCGTTTCTCTGAGCGCAAAGGTTTCCATCCTCACACACGTATTGGAAGCATATGCTGGATATAACAGAGTGTTAGGGAGCTGCGAAGAGTAAGGACCGAGACATCCTAAAAGGAGACCTAGAAAAATTAAAAGCAAAAGGTAGGAAATAATAATATGAGATTCATATCGACAAAACTGAGGGCAGAGGGCAATATCTATCAGCATATCTCTGGAGAGACTCTTTGTAAAAGATGACTTATCTGCCTCTTTACCAACCACCCTGTCCAGAGCAGACAAGCTACTGCTAATGTTCATTACTGTCCCATTCCTACCATTAATGCAACAAGAGAAACACAACAGGACAGACATTTAGCAGCCATGTTTTAATATAGCTCCACTGTCTTTCCCAGTCCATTGGCTGGAGTATCTGGCCCGTCATAACTTCCAACAAGCCAGTGGCATTTGCGATTGCACATCTAGTCATCGTGTCAGAGAAAGAGGTGTTCAGTGTTGAAGCTCTGCCCTGTGTCAAATTTTGAGATCCTTTCTCAAGCCTTAGACTTATCTGACCTTCAAGTACTTCAATATTTAGCCTCAGAAACATGTGCTGGCATCTTCTGACTATATATGTTACATACTGACAAGGAGTCCACAAAGCTTTACCCCCACCAGGACAGTTAATTTTGCCATCACTCCACTGAAAGGAGCTGCACCAAGCCAAGAAGTCCAACCTATGCTACTGACATGCATGAAATGCAGCTTTGAACCAGGCTGGTTGTCAATATTTCAGGCTTGCAGCCATTTGGGATGTTTGGGAAACTGTTTTCACGCATGGACAACACAGAAGCGCAACAGGATCTCAAGCGGGAAGTAGGGAAAAAATTTAAGTGAGGTATCTCTGCTTTCCCTCCCACCTTTGAGCACCTCAGGGACTTTTGGGTGCCTGTTTGATGCCCACACTAGAAAAGAGGGAACAGCAAGAGGACAAGAGCGGGGAGTTCTCTGCTGTCTTCCCTCCTATTCCCTCTTGAATTTCCAAATGTTGTTCCTTGCTCTGAGCCTTTTCTAGATCAAAGGCTGCAGAAACCCTGTGGTGTACCTCAAGGTAATTCTGAATTAAATTCTTGTGGAGGGAGGGAAGAGCATCCTCAAAGGCAGGAATCCAACCTCTGAACAATTTTTTTCCAGAGATGAGTCAGACTTGTTTAGTGACACAGGGCACAACAACGCTGGAAAAAAGTCCCTAAACTACTCTTACTAAACCAAACACCTAAAATACCTGCAGGCTTAAACTCACCCCTGCCTATGAAGAAGGGAAGAGGGAGAAATGTGGCCTCGGGGTTGTTTGCTTGTCTATGTAATACAGCCCATCATAAACCCACAGGGTAATTCGATAGTGTTTCACTGAACCAGATCTCTGACCCAGGCACATCAGCCAGTTGTTGACCTGAGTTAGGAACAGCCTGGAAGGGAAAGTGTATCTCAGCAGTGCAAAGCTTTGCCTTGGGAGCAAATGTTGTCCAACAAACATATTATTAGCGAGGACCTCCAGGGTCTAACGTTGAATCCCAGGCACCAGGTCACATAATCCTATCCCGACAAGTAGCATGGTCTTTCTTAAGGCTAAATGTGCTTTCTTGTTCTGCTGGCCGGATCTCACTCTCCAAATAACCAAGTCGTTTCTTCTTGGGTCTGGGCTGTGTTAGAGCTTATCTGTCTCTTTAGTCTTGTGTTTCTCTCATGGTGTTTTCTCCATGATAGAAATACTGGCAATAATCCTTTTCCACTGCGTTTTGCTAGGCTAACACAAGGCTGTTAAGTGATAGCTAGTTTCCCAGCAATTAATTTAACAAAAGATAATCCACCTGAAATGAGCTACACTGACTACCTATCTTTTCCTCAAAGCACGTTCCCCTAAGAGAACTTAGCTAGTACCACAAGAGACTGAAGAAGAACAAATCAGCTCCTTACATCTTTTCTTTTACTTTTCCGCTGCTTTCACAGCACTTTCAGATTCTCACCATAATTCAGACCTCCTGAAGGGACTGAGCAGAGCTGAAGGGAAAACTGGGGACGGGGCAGGGCAGCAGGATGGGACTGAAGCAGAAGGAAGGTTGAGCTGGCAAAGAGGTACAGGGCTAGTCATGTGTGTTTGTCTGTCTGTCTGTACAAAGGAAGCTTGATGAACTAAAGCCGTATCGGGATCAAAAAATCCTGCCAGTACTGCAGGTACTGCAGGTGCGCACATAAGGAGTGGAAGTAGGGGGGAAGTTAGTTTTAAGAGTATATTTTTGTATTCTACTATTGATTGAAACTGCAAGCCCAAATTAAACTGAGGCTGTGCTACTCATCTTCTTTCGGACTTCTGTCTTATAATGGCCAATATAATATCCCAAATGACCTGGCAGCCCTTCTCTGTTTTAATACAACTGATTTTTTTTTTTTTTTCCTTGAACAACACCTTTGCCCAGAGGCCATAGGGTAATGGAACGGAGTGCAATCGAGTTGGGTATATTTTTAATGTGCAAATTTGAAGGCAGGGCCCTTTTTAAAAAAGGATTGATTTATCTAGCCAGATGTGGGTCTTGAATTTTCTCCAGTAGCTTTGAAGGAGAAGGACAGAGACTGCTCAAGCCTCTGTTGTCATCCAGCGTCTGTAAGATTTCTGAGGGCAGGCTCTATTCTAAAGCCACAGTGTTAGGCTGTGATTTTAATTCCCACCAAAATATACAGGAGTCAGGCAAGCATTCCCCATAGCAGTTGAAACCCTCTTGGTCCCACTTCTCGTGCAGGATGCTGCAGTGCTGGCAGCAGGCTGGGCCGTATCTATCTATAGGTGCAAAGAGCAGATGGTACAGGGAAAGCCAATGGGAAAGAATTGCCACAAAGAGTAAGCTGCAGCTGGTTTTACGGGGATCAACAGGGTTTCCCTGTTGTCATGACAACTCAGCGGTCTCCTCAGTGCTTCTCTGAAATACATAGACACACCTGTGCACTTGAGACTGAGCATTCGGTCCTTTATCTTGCCTGGAGCCAGACTGCACCATCCGCTTCCAAATGCAATGGGACACTGCCAGGTCTCAGGGAGAAAAGAGGGGAAAGGCAGGTTCACGAGGCTGCTCAGCTCTCGGTGGAGGTCCTGCTTCATGAAGGAGCTGTAACACACTGGAGCGCTCAGGCCCCTTGCTCAAGTAGCAGACTGCCAACGAGTGTGCCAGCATCTGGTGTTCAGACTTCCTTCCAGAGGACTTTCAGGGTTGGTGAGACCGAACTAGTCTCTGAGGTTGCTGTTTGCACTGGGTAATTCTTTCTTGCTTATTTGGTATTTTCCAGCCTTTCTGAGGAATTTTGCAGCAGCAGAGGCTGGCTAAAAAAGAGGTGCCAGGTTCTGACCCACACCTCCAAGTGCCTTCCACAGGATGGAAGTCTCTCAGACACTAAGCTACATGCCATGTCCTGATTAAGTTGTGCCCTGAGACCAAGGCAAGCTGGAGTTTATCTTCCAAGGGGCAGTAACAAGGAATGGACAAAGACCTAGCATTACCATGGACCTATCCACCAGAGCTGCTGGTCTGAGGCAGAATCATTTCACTTTGATGGGACTCCTGAAGGCTGCCTTGAGACAAAGGCTTCAAGCAGCTCAGAGGTTTGCAGGGAGAATGGGAAAAGGACAAGGAATAAGTCTCATACAAGCCCAAGCAGAGATTGCAACTGGAACAGAAGAGACAGAGGCCAAGAAAGATGTGGGCAGAACAACAAATAACATCTCCTACTGGTACGCTAGGGTTTAGCTACTGAATTACTCAGCAGAATCTCAGACCTTGTGAGGAGAGAAAGTAAAATATAACTGAGCCCTTGCTCAGCTTGTCCTGAGCAGAACTAGAAGCTCAGGTGAGCAGAATACAGGTCTGACCCATGAAGATCCTGCCTGTCCTGCATCTTTTCAGCCAGGAGCTCCATGCAATCCCTCTGCTTTATCTTGACAAGAGGAGAAGAGAAGAATTATTCCAAGCCAGGAGGGTTACTGATTCCAAAGTCAACCTGATCTCTGAGATTCTCTTTCCAGAATCTGGTATTCACCACCAGTTTTCCCTGGTGTATAGCTGAGATCCAGTGCCTCAGTGAGTTACTCCATAAATATGACTCACGGTAGCCTGGCACTACACTTACAAGCACAACTGATTGCATGAATCGGCTGATTGCCAGTGACCCCTTCAGAGGCAGTTGGTTCTGAAGCTGACCACAGCTGACCATGTCTAAGTCATCTATCTGTTTCATCATAAGGAGTTACCCAAGGGGAATAGCCATTGTGGATGGAGGCATTCTTTGGTCTGTGGCTGATATCAATGCATGTTGCCCACAACACATCATGGGCAAGAAGAGCGAGGAGGTCTAGCTTAAAGTTTAAGCCTTCTCTGAAAGCCTGTCCTGTTTCAGAGAACTGCTGAGTGTTCATACCAGCTGCGCTTCCTCCCATTTGTCCCGGTTTTCCTCTGATAACAGGTTGCTGATGATCTGGACAAAGTTCTGGAGAAGAGAGACAAAGAGAGAGAGAGAAAAAAAAAGAAACGGTGAGGAAAACAGGTTAAGATAAGGCTTATATCCAAGGCTTTCACTGTGACTGCTATGGCTTCTAAAGCACTGTACGAGAATATGTGTTGTCTCCATTACTGAAGATGTTTAAGAACTGGTTAGATAAACAGCTACCAGAAATTGGCTCAGAACAGGTGATCTTGCTTTGTGTAAGTCACCTCCCACCCTATTTTTTAATATTTTCTTTATTTCCAGGGAAATCTCCTTGTGATCTTCTTTCCTCTGTGACTGGGAAAGAGAAGCAGTGATGGAGCAAGGGGAGGCTGTGCATAGTGGTATCTTTGTGTGACCATGCAGCACATGACAAGAAGAAAGGAGAAAAGTGATTTCAAGACCATTGATTTTTTTCTCCAATTCTGCCACCCATTGCAGAGCCCATAGGATTAGTTTAATGTTTCAAGTCATGCGGTGATGACCTATCCCAGGGGTATATCTTGTAGCCACTCTCCGTGCAACTGCTGAAAGTAAAATCCTGGAGTGACAAGCCATCGAGACATTCTCCCACATCAATATCCAGGTTCCTAATACCACAGGATCATCTTACCTCTGGTCATTAGACTGCAATCCTTTCTAAACAATGCTCTCATATCAATTAGACTCCACAGTAAGTGCTTTTAGGTTGAGTAAGTGCTTTTAGGTTGAAATAGTTCAGAGTCACTTTGATTTTCAAGTTCTCACTTTACAAGCCAGGGAGAACTGCCTCAAAGGGGGAGTTTGTTAGCACACAGAGGCACTGCACTTGGGCACAAATTTCTCTTGATTCTCATCAGCTTTGAAATGACTACGAAGGACAAAATCAAACCCTGAGTTCTGTGCATGCACGCACACCCGTAACCTAGCCTTGCCCACCAGGGTGCATCTCAGCTCACCTGCACATCCCCAGAAGTCGGGCTGTAATAAGCCCTACGGAAGATCTCTGTCATATTCCTGAGTATGTCGATGGTGGACAGCAAGTCTCCACTGTAGCTGGTCCCATCCTGGGAGATTTCCACAAGATTTTGGAGCACTTCTGACAGCCCATCTCCCATCAACCCACGCTGAGCTTTGGAAAGATGTTCCCTGGTCTGAGAAGCAGAAGGAAACATGACAAATATGTTAGTGACAGTCAAAACCTAAGTTAATGAGCTCAGTGAAGGAATTGCTGGGGGAAAGTTTATGACCTTCCACATAATTCAGAGTATAGATTAGATGAATCTGGCAATCTCAGCTGGCCTGAGAGCCCGTGATATTTATAAAATTGTAGCAGAACAGAAGTCAAATTTTTGGTATGCACACAAAGAAAAGGTTGTGTGTAGATTCAGAAGAGGTTATTCTACTACACAGAGGCTTTTCTGCTGGTAACCCAAGGCCATCTAACAGATTTTACCCCCAAAGTGGTTGTCTTTTAACTGAGTTGGAACTATCTCGGGAGAGACTGTAGCTAGTCCTGAACAGGAAAGGAAAGCTCTAATAAAGGAGATGATAACATTTTAAGGCAAGGCTCGGGAGACTAGCAAAATGGGAGAATTCATCACGACAATGATTTTGAAACTAATGAAAAATAAGTAGCTTATTTAAAGTTATTATTATCAGTAAAAGTGTTACAATCGCAGTGTTTCTTACTTATAATGTGATACAGAAGACCTGGATTCTGTCATGCTACCCATTAAAATACTCAGTGAGGAACCATCCCTTGCCCATGGATGGATCCCTTGCCCCGCACAGAGAGACTGAGAAAAAAGCAGGACAGAGCTGCCACCTCCCTTTCTCATGAAAGTGCTGTTTTTCCTTCTTTTTTTTTTTTTCCAACTGCAGCAATGTGACAAGCAATTTTGTAAGATCTTGTTTAGCTGAGGAGTCAGTCTTCCTTACCATCATCTGTATGTTCCTATAATCAATAGAAACACACTTGATGTATGTTGGAGATTCCCAGTAAGCTATCCCTTCTTCATCTAAAGTGCATCTCCGAATGATCAGCCCTAAAAGAAGAAAGAAAAGAGCATGGAAGTGGGGACAGTTGGATGAAAAGCCAAGCATCTTCATGGAGGCCACCCAGAACTGGCCAATGCTGCTACACAAGCACACCTACCAGCACGAAGAGCAATAGGGACATCTGCTTATGCATGAACCACATGCACTAGCATGTAGGACAGGTTATTTTTAGTTCCTACTCCAGGATTTTCTCAGTGAGGGGCAGGACCACAAAAAAAAAGGAAATGAGAATGGAAACAAAAGGCTATCAATTTGGACTTAGCTAATCAAGGAAAAAGAAAGTTTTCCCTGCCCTTGTATACAACAGGCTTACAAAGTCCCACAAGCTTCCCGAGACGGCATGGTCCAGTACTTGCAACTGAACCAGCCACAGTGGCTTATGCTACCTACACAGTCTCAACAAGAATTAATATCCAACAGCACCATCTTTGCATCAGCTGAAAAACTCTGAAAGCCACCTCTGGTCCTCCCCCAGGCTCCTTCTGAGCTTCAATCTACAGTGAGTTTTGCAGTGGTAGTCATGCATCTTTGCGAGGCAGGGGAACAGACACATCAGCATGATGAACGGGATAAGGATCACCTTGTCTGAGCAATTATGCTGCCATTCAGAGAATCTCTGAGGAACAGACTTTGCTGGGTCCGCAATCCCATTGCTACGGCTAAATCATTTGGTGACCTTGCTATGGATACAGCCCTTCCTCTATGCTAGCACTTAGGATGAGGCTGACTGGTCAAGGTGGTGTGAGTCAGAGAGCTTCAGAGTTTGCCTGTATCTGCAGCTTCACCCAAACACAGGAAAGCCTTTATGTTCATTACAGGAACTGCTGCCCCCATTGCATTTCCTGCCTAGATGTGGAGAATATCCAACCAAGGACAGCATCCACAACCAGCACGCCTCCTGGAGCCTTCTCCCTTGCACTCCTTTCAACTCTTCAGGGAACACATGGCTGCAGCTACCACAGATAACACCTAGTTGCCCAGACACTATCACTCCATACCACCATGGTCAGAGGGTGTACTTGAGCACCTAAAGACGAGTTTAGGAAGCTACTATGGTTTCTGAGAAGGAAAGAGAAACATATGATTGAACAATGCAGTTCAGATTTCCCATTTTCTGATGTTGGCTTTTTTTATGGAGAAAAACACTCACAACACCCAAGTCCAAGGGACTCTAGCAAGCAGTCACCTATGTGACTGCTTACTAGAGTCCTTATATGCCTACTGCTTCTGCAGAGCTATTTGTGGACGTACCACAGCAGCCCTTAAAAGTGAAGCTGTTCCAGGACCAGGCAGTAGCTGGATGAGAAACCACCTCAGATTCTCCAGTATTGAGCAAGAAACTGTGGTTAGAAAGTGAGGGACCGTGGAAACCCACAGAGATTTTATTCAGCCCCGAGCCCAGGGAGGGAAGTCCCATTGCTCATCCTCTCCTCCTACATCCAGGTCCCCCCCATCTAGGAGGTGATGGACGAAGGAAGCTCTGAGGGATGGCCAGCTCCCGGGCTGGGACATGCAATCATCCTTACCCGTGGCATTGCGAGGACACCGGACAGCCGCAGCCTCCCCAGCGGGAGTTTCTTTCCACACCACAGAGGCAAGGTTTTCCTCATCACAGATTTCATGGGGCTCTGCAAGGAAGGAAAAATTTAGTTGGTAAAAGCTCCTCCTCAGGGCACGGGAAGGCAGAAAGAGGAGAAACACGAAACCCACAGGGAAAACAGGGGAGGGTGATCTGGAGAGAAGAGTACTGTGAAGCAAGCCAGGATGTCTGGAGGTGAATTCCTGGCTCCACAGCTACCTTGGCACCTGGCCCCTGACAAAGCCCATTAACCTCTGTGGAGTTTACTCTGCTGTCTGAAAACTGGGCCTCAGGCCATGCTGAGGATTAGATAGCTAATACACATGTAACAACCTGGGAAAGTGTTAACATGCCTGCTTTGCCTTGTGGCAGCTCTTTGGAAGAAAGCTGTTACTGCTGAAGAGTTTTCCTTTTTTGCTGAAGGGAAGATGGTCACCTTTTGCAGGTGAACACTATGGGTGCAGACCCTACTCCTGGTCTATCCCTCAGGGTCACCACACAGATGTGGGGTTAGATATTTCGAAATGTAGTTCTGTAAACAGGTTTGTGTAAGAATGAAGGAAAGAGCAACAAGTGGAGGAAAAAAACAAGATGAATGTATCCCTCAGGTGGAGTTCCTCCAGTCCCTCCGGTCCGTTGCCGTCTTATGTGAAGACACAAGAAGGAGGTCTGAGTATCAGCAGGCTGTATTTGCATCAGCAGCTTATTTCTAAATACTACTGCATAGCCCAGCAGACTTCAGAAATGTGCAAAAAGTGTTCCTAGATGTTACAGAAAAAGCCTTTTGGAAGGAGATGGCTTTCAGCTGCTTCCACCTGTGGAAGGAGGGCATCCACCACAGAAGGAGGGGTTTCTGCTGCGAAACTCATTACTTGCAGCCCATAAAATGGAGGGAGCCATGAGTAGGGTATTAAAGCTATTTATCACTCCTGAGGGTGGAGAGGAGAAAAATTATATTTAATGGCTTTCAATTACAGCTTTTATTTATTGTGCATGTAAAGCTACCAATAAACAGGAAGCTGAGTGAATGCCTGCGACTGGCCGGGAACGGCAGCTGCAAAGTCAAAGCCAACCAGCTGTGGAGCTGGGCAGATTGCTGAGCTTCCTTCTCGTGCAGGACAGCACTGCCCGTGCCAGGGTCCAGTGGTGCCACTACAGATATGCCAAGGTTGTCGAGAAAATGTACATGTGCCGCAAAGAAAGGATGGGGGCCTTGGGTTTTTGTACTTCCCCCAAGGGAGCTGCTGAGCAGCAATGACCCTGAAGGCATCCTTCCACAGGGGACTGTGCAATGCATGTGTTAACAGAGAGACAGTGACCAGCTCAGGACCTGCATCACGAACAAATCTCCAGGGGAGGACATACCCCAGTGCTGTTCTGGAGCTACTCAGAACACTGACCTAGCTTTGCGGAAGGCTCAAACTCAAGTTCATGTGGATGGCAAGTCCTGCTGCTTTGAAGGACTTGTACAGGACCCAGCAAGCTACCTGCACCTCCCTGGGTCCAGCTCCAGGCCTATGTAACTCCCACCCCAGCCGTAATTCAAAGACAGATTCCTCCCTGGCCCATCCAGTAGACACCAGTAATGAACAAGTTATTGTGTCTGTCTGGAAACAGATGCTCCGTCCCCCATTTTAAAATTCCCTTTTAAGTAATCACTATCGCGATGAAATCCTCGAGGGCAAGCAGGATCCCTGCTGTGTTCTGAACACATGCAGAAATAGGCCCAACATGCCTACAACAGGGGCATGTGGGTTCTGTAGCTAAGGCAGAACATGGGCAGAAAAGTGACAGTTTTATTTCCAAGCTATTGGCAAGGAGCTGCAGGACACAGAGATTAAGTTACCCAGTTGTGACCGGCCTGTGGCCACCTAGAGAACCTGTGGCAGAGAGCTGAATGCAAAACTCCCAAGTCCTGGCCCACTGCTTTGGTCAAATGTTCTCTAGATCAAAATGAGGTTCAGAGGAGGACCTGGGGCATGGGGTAGGGAGCTTCTAGCACCCTCGTTTGCAAAGCAGTGGAGCAGACACTGCACATCAAAAAGCAGAGAGGGAGAGGGAGTTTGTTCCCATCCCACCTGCTCCTCTTCCTCCCTCTCTGACCCATCAAACCTTCCCTGTTTCTCTACCCCTGCAGTCTCCCTGGGGACCGCTGAGGGATGCTGTGGATTAGAGATGCGCTTTAGAAATACACTGATTGTCTGGCATGGTCTTGTCAGTGAGAGCAGAAGTAATTCTGAGGCCAGAAGAGAGTCACTTCATCCCCTTGCTCCTTTTCTTTTAACTTTCTTTCTTTTTTTTTTTTTTTTTTTTGATGTTGCTTCATAGCAAAATCATTTTTACAAGAGTAACCTATTTGCACTGGGAAATTTTAATAACTAACCCAATTAAGCTCAACTCTTCTGTTCAAATCAAATCATGCCAGCATTTGATACTTTCTCGAGAACAAATTGAGTCAGTTTATTTTTAGCCTCTGATGACTCCCCACCTTTTTCCTCCTCTACAAATTAACAACTGCAGTGAGACCCCTCTGGTTTTGAACCCTAGCACGGCTCAGTCCCTGAGACATGCTTTCTCCTTTTGAGCGCTGCACCGACATAAGCCCCTACAGAAACAGAAGAAAAGATTGGGCTTGTTCTGCCAGGGCCCCAGCTGGCACAAACTGAAGCTGAACTAAATCTGCATCACTCTGAAGACACCACCAGATGACCTGGTGCTAAGATTTTCTATGGCAAGAGAAAGCTTTGTGACTGAGTTAGAAGAGACTCTCACATGCCGCTACTAATTGAGAAGCACAGCTTGTAAGAAGAGGTGATGTCTTTTATGAGAACATAGCTGGTAAAAGTGAATTTGCTTTCTCACAACCTCTTTATCCGGTTTCTCTTATAGTTAAACTGGATGAAACTTCAGCACTGAAGTGTTAGGTCTTTTATCTTTGTATTCAGCAGTTCGTAAGGGACTCTGGCAGGCAGCTATGCTGAGCGCTGCAGAGCCTCCCCCAGAACATCGGCTCCAAACCCACCAACTCTGTGTCGAGCTACAGCACATCTTTTAGGGAGACACCTACTCTTTTCCAGGATCGCCAGGATGTCTCCATGAGAATCTCTCCCATCGCTCAGTGAGCTCTTCTGACAATTAATTTACCTCCCAGTCAAAAATCAGGGCTCATTACGATCAATGCAGTCTGACTGCCAGCATCACATAGGCCATTGATTTCCCACCAGCAATTTCACTAGAACGCGTTTTAAACATGACTGAGAAAGAAAATAAAAATGATGCACAAGCCTTTTTTTCAGGCCTCTTTGTACTGGCTAAGAGACAGCAAGAAGCATTCTCACTTGTAAGTATTATTTCCCTCTGCTTATTTTTCACGTTAAAAGCCAAGTTTTCCTCTGACCTGTTCCCCAGCCCTTGTCTTCCTTTCAGACTTTTGCACCCTTTTTTCTGAGATGGATGCTGCTACGATGACTTTATCTGGAGAGGAAGGGGGAGACAAGGTAAATTTCTCACAGGTATAGATGTGTCTGTCTTGTTTAAAACTGCCAGTGGCATGCAGGTCTCCCAGAGGCTTGGTAAAGCGTGGGACACCACTACAGCATTCTCAATACTCAAATTCTTCTGATATTTTTTGCCTTTATCGAATAGTGTATCTCTGTTTTTTCCCCTCTTATGACTCTACAGCAGTGAAAAGCACCATATTTACACCCATGGGATTTATCAAACATTCAGTGAAATCAGCAGGATCCTTACACTGTCTTTGGCAAGTATGAAAAGCCTTGACGTTTCTTGGGCCTGTGTTATGGGCAGGGTCCAATTAGATTGCAGCCATTCTGTGTTGCCTTCATGAAACTCTCTGACATATACTCAGCAGCCATTTCCAAAATCCCTGTCTCCCCAGAGCAACAGAGCGAGGGGCTTGGGCTACTTACCAGGACACCTCTTGTCATTGCACTGTTTATACTCTTCCTTGGGCCCCTGGCAGGTCACTCCACCAAAGAAAGGCCCGTAGCATACACGATCACGTCTCTGAGTCCCACCTCCACATGTGGTGGTGCAGCTTCCCCACACTCCCCAGGCCTGCCATTTCCCATCCACTGGAAAGAAAAAAGAGGAGAGAAACAGCCTGTCACATCCCATCATCATCTGCAGCAGAGGGAAGCAAATTCCCAAGGTAAACTCTGGAACATGTGGTTAGTAGAGCACGGCTTGGTGTGGAGGGAGGTTTCCTGCCTTGGTTCCTTGTCTGATCCTCAATAGACGTGATCAGTGTGTCCTCTTTCCCTTTGTAGCAGCAATTGAAGACTATTCTTGCATTTCTCCTCAGTATCCTCCCCCACCCACCCAAACAAGCCCATGCCTTTACTTTGGGAAATCAAGGAAAATCTGGGGGGCTGGGGAAGCCTCTCAGATTTGGGACTCTGCCTATGAACACTTTCAGAGTAGGCAGGGATTCAAACTGCCTGACAGCCACATCTACCAGACAAAGTCCATAGCTTGAGTTTGGTTGGGATGTCCAAAGAACGTGCACAATCAGACCTTCCCAAAGAGTCATACTTCAGGCCCAGAGGTCTAAAGGGACCAGCAGAGCCCTCAGGGGAGAAACCAAGAAGAAACATCAAATAAATGTCCCTCCATCTGTTTCCATTGCATCATTGCTTCACGTGCCTTGGACAGAGGTTTTGCAAGAGCCCTGGACTTAGAGATTGTCTCATTCCATTGTATCCTCTCCAGGCATCTCTACAGATTCCGTGGAAATGCTTCTTCTTTTATATTAACAATGGCATTTATCAAAGCACTATAAAAATGTTAATTAGCCCTCACAACAAGCCTGCAAGGCAGGGAAGCATTCTCCTCTCCTGCATCACAGAGAAAAAACAGTAACTCAGTGACAGAACTAGAGCAAGGACCTAAGTCTCCCGATTCCTGTTTGGGTTTTAATTAGGAATTAACAGGTCATCTTGGATCTAATAACTCCTGTAGGGAGGGTAGGAGGTGCCACTCTTCTTCTCCAAGCAGTGGAAGAAAATTATTATGAAATAAAGGGGATAGGTCCAACCTCTGATGCTTTCTAAGGTGGCACCATATGGAGTGTAAGCTGTGACCAGTGTTACTTCAGCATCTAACTCTGAAATCAGTGGGAGGAGGATGCTTAAAAGAGAGTTTGGCCCTTTGTGTCTCTGAAAATCTTCACAAGTTACAAAGACAGAGTAGGATAGGTAACAGAACCTACTCGAGTCCATGTAGGAGAGTCCAATACCCATGTTAAACACTTATTTATGTTAGTCCTATTGTGCTGCTAGAAAGTAAAAGTCCCATGCAGAGGGTGTAGCAACCAGGGGAATAGGGACTCCCTGGTGAAAGAAGTATGCCAGGCTTAAAAGCTTCCACCTTCTTTGTATGCAGAGATGATAATATTTGCTCACATGATCGAGGTGTGTGCGGTGCCTGGAAGAACTGAAGTGTTTCTGGCAACCCTGTTCTCTCAGAAAGGGGAGAAAGGCCCTTTCCATCTCAGGGGCACACTCATTCTCAGTTCTACACGGGCTGGAAGCGATGGAGCACTCACAGAGAGACAAGGAAAGGGCCAGCAGAAGCATGGCAAGAACTGGTCTCTGATCAAGCTTGAAGGCTTCTGGAGGTTCAAGCCTTGTTTTCAGGTGGGAATATTTTCAACACCAACAGATCTACTTAATCTCTTTGCAGTGGCCCTCCCTGAGACAGAAGGAGGGGAATTGCACCTCCAGCTCTGCAGTGCTGGCAGCAGCCTGAGAAATGCAGGCTTCCAGTGGCTGGCGTGCTGAGATATCTGTTCCTGTTTTTGTCTTTTTTCCTACCTGAAATAGTTCGCCTGGAGCCCACGCTCACTGATACAAAGATAAAGTGATTATTCCGAATATGAGGTGGTGGCTACAACATCTTGGGCAGAAGGAGGGGGCAGAAGGTTTTTTGGCTTTTTTTTTTTTTTTTTTTTTTTGAGACATGACCAAATAAGTAAAGTAAATAAGTCTTAGTCATGAATCAAGGCTACCCTGTGCTAGGCCTTGTCATGGACAAGATTCAAAGTCACAATAAAACGGTAGTTGCTGCCCTTTTTGCTTCAATCGTAACTAGGAGTGGTCAACTGCTAGAGAAGAGAAGAGAAAAAACGAAAAAAGGAGAAAAGTAGAAGCATTGCAGAAGCATGGAAAGGATTTTGTTAGCTGGTTTATTTTTTTAGGCACATACTGAAAACTGGTAACTGAGGTTAGAAAGATATTTTTCCTGGAGACAATTTTTCTTGGACCTGGAAATGAAGTTCAACAAAGGCAAGTGCAAGGTCCTGCACCTAGGCAGGAATAATCCCATGCAGCAGGACAGGCTGGGGGTTGACCTGCTGGAAAGTAGCTCTGCCGAGAAGGACCTGGGAGTGCTGGGGGACAACAAGTTAAACATGAGCCAGCAGTGTGCCCCTGTGGCCAAGAAGGCCAATGGTCTCCTGGGGTGCATTAGGCAGAGTGTTGCCAGCAGGTGGAGGGAGGTGATCCTGCCCCTCTCCTCAGCCCTGGTGAGGCCTCCCCTGGAGTCCTGTGTCCAGTTCTGGGCTCCCCAGTACAAGAGAGACATGGCGCTCCTGGAGAGAGTCCAGCGGAGGGCTACAAAGATGATGAGGGGACTGGAGCACCTCTCCTCTGAAGAAAGACTGTGAGAGCTGGGCCTGTTCAGCCTGGAGAAGAGAAGCCTGAGGGGGGATCTCATCAACGTGTACCAGTATCTGAAGAGGGGGTGTCAAGAGGATGAGGCCAGCCTCTTCTCCGTGGTGCCCAGCGACAGGACAAGAGGCAATGGGCAGAAACTGAACCACAGGAAGTTCCATCTGAAGCTGAGAAAAAACTTCTTGACTGTGAGGGTGACAGAGCACTGGAACAGGTTGCCCAGAGAGGTGGTGGAGTCTCCTTCACTGGAGATATTCAAAACCCTTCTGGATGTGATCCTGGGCAATATGCTCTAGGTGATCCTGCTTGAGCGGGGGGGTTGGACTAGATGATCTCCAGAGGTCCCTTCCAACCTGAATGATTCTGTGATTCTGTGATAATCACTCACGTCTCCAGGGTCTCCTGAAGCATTTGACTGCTACGGATTGTGGCTTACATGATCCATTGGTACGATCTTCAACCTCCTTATTTCTGAATTAGTGGTGAAAACTGTCCCACCCTTCCCCAAAGAAAATAGGTGGGGACTTCACAAAATCCTACCTGGAATTGCAGCAAAGGATGCCGCGAGAAAAAGATTAAGGCGTTGGTCACTGACCTGGGCATTGCCGTAGGAAACAGTCCCTGGTCTCCACCCAGTGTCCCTGGCACTCTGCTCCACCGTAGGAGGGTCCGTTGCACTCCCTTGTCCGCTGCTGGGTGCCGTTGGAGCAGGAGGCAGAGCACGAGCTCCAGCTCGACCACTCATTCCAGTTGCCGTCCACTGAGTGGCCCAAAGAGAGATAACAAAACTGAATGTGAAAATCGCTCTCACTGGGACGAGGCATGTGCAAGAGTCTCTAGCCTGTGCAAACGGGGGACCAAAAGGTGGGGACAAGCTGGATTCACAGAGCATGAGGGAGGGAGAGGAGCATCAGGGAAAAGGTCAGATACGTGTGGCAACGAAAATTTCTCAGGACCCGCAGCAACCTGTGGCTCATATTTTACGGCCCAGTAGGATGCAAGCACCAAAACATTGTTTATATTCATAGTCTACTAATACCTTAAAGGTTGAAATTATTAATAATATACATTGCAACATAACAATCAAAACTATTAATATTATAGATATAACATCAGAATAGAGAACATGGAGCATGTTTTCACTGAAAATTTTGAAGGAATCCATACATTCCCCAAACATTTCCCTTTTGGCCAATCGGCGCTTTTTGAGGGAATATTTTTCATCATGACTTGTCCAAAGCAATGGATGGGCCTAGAAGGAAGGGCACTTCCTCAAACCCCGAATTCCGTTTTTCAGAGGCAATCCTTAAAGCACACACATAAAATGGGACCACAAAGTTATTCAGTGGAATTCAAGCTGCCAGCCAGGAAATACTCAGAGCACATGTGTTAGCTACTGCGAGCCCATGAGCAGAGTGTGCGTGCGTGGTCAGTGTACTCCTCTTATGGCTGGATTAACACTGACAGGCTTGATATGTCTCGACACAGAAACAGCTTGGATAATTAAATAGGGGAGGAAGAGAAAAGAGAAATTATGATAAGGACAGGAAAAAATATGAATACATCTTATTGGCATGATATAGTGTAAAGCATTCCCAAGGGTGGCAGTTGCACCCTAGTTGGTCCCTGATCAACAGACAGCTCACCCAGTCCACTATTCCTGGAACACTTTTTCTCATTAGCAGTAGTCATCATGCTCTGTCTAGCTTTCACTAGCTATTAGTTCTCAAAAAAAAAAAAAAAAAGAAAAGAAAACTGAATCCCTAAAAAAGTCTGAATCCTAGCTTAAATTCTATTTTTGTAGATTCCAGCTTATTTGCTTTGATTTTGTTTACCAGTCCAGGAAAAATATATGCAGTCTCATCCCTTGTGTAATTTGCAAGACCTCAAACAGCCCCAAATAATCCCCAGTGCAGTTGAGTGACTTTTTGTTTTTAAGCATGTTAGAAAATGCCAAAATACTCAAATGAGCAGCTGTTAACTCACAGGGTACACATGAGCTCAGAAGATCTGAAAAATAAAGCAAGTGTGAAGGTACTTCCAAAAGGTGCCTGTTTTTAGCAATCTAAGCCTCACGCGTTCATCATATGCAATTCAAGATGGTATGTCAATGCGATTGCAAGGAGGCAAACTGCAAGAGGTGGTGACTGAGCAGAGGTAATTCTTCTCTGGAACTGATCTAAAAATGCACAGAGCAGGTCTTACCAGGTGTAAATTAATGTAGCTTTTCTGACTTAAGGAGGTGCCACTAGTTCCCATGAACTGAAGGTGCCCGCTCCTCAAGTGTATTTGCATACATTAGAAAGGTGGAGTTGCATTTACCAAAAAGGCCGCATTCACCAAACCCCTACCTGCTGCAGTGGTAGTGGTGAGTTGGAAGCCTATCACAATTAGGAGCTTTTGAAGCTGGGAAAATAAAAGGAAGGCAGATCCATAAATTGCTCATTTACTAGGGAAAACGGAACAGGTGATTTCTTTCAAGACGAGAGCTTATATGTTCATGGACTGTAATTTCAAAGACATTTAAAAAATGGACAAACAGAGATGGCCAAGTTGCATCTCCAGCCGTAGGCGCTGAAATAAAGCGGTCTCATGGGCACGATGCCAAGGGTTCTCCATCACAGTGGCAGCAGTAAAAACTGCTTGGTGCCATTGTCACACTGCAATGTAAGTCTATCAAAAAGTTCATTGCAGACTGGCTTGTACGGTCTACTCAGGCACTGGCATTGTCTTCCCGCTCTCCCTCTCTCAGAAGGACTTGGGGCTCTGTCTGTGATAGCTAGTGCTCCAGAGAAATAAGAGCTCCATTGTCCCTGCAGCAGAGCATTTTTATCAGTTGGGTTAATAAATCCTCAGAGGAGGGCAGTAATAGGCGGTACGACTGTCTAGTGCATGAAGCACTGAGCAGCGCCCATTGTTGTGCTTCAATGAGTCCCCCAATGCCACACTCATTTGTCATGGCAAAGCCACTGATTGCTTTTGTGGTATTAATTAGAACTGAAGTCTTTCAGTTGGGCTGCCTGTCTTCCACCACTGTTTCATTTGCTACAGTGTAGCCACATATTTATTTGTATTTAAATTAATTATGGATCAATGTTAACTCAAGATATGCTTTATTGCCCAAGCAATGCTCTGACTTCTTCAATTTATTTTTTTTATGACAGAGCCAATTTGGGACCTGGGATGTTCTTATTTTGAGCCGAGTCTTTTGGACTGTGGCCAGAAATCCAAAGATAGTTATTTGGGGTGAAAACTAGGCAGAAAACGCCAGGAGTCTTTTCACAAATATTTTCACAAAGTTCTCATCACTCCCACAGTCCCTCTCCTCCTCTGGGAACATAATTTTTCATGGTGGTTCTCATGAAACTTGAAAAATGTCAGTTAACGTTATCCTGGGAGAGGGGAGGACTGTTGGGGAGATCCCTCATGTTCAGATCCTGTTCACCAGGACACTGTGATCTCCAAATGAAGGTAATGGAGACTCTGTGATAAACTCAAGGCCCAACTGTTTTAGAGGAGGATGCAGTTGGATTTCCAAAGGGTAAAAGCCATTTTATCTGAGGTTCCTTTCTGATGTTTCAAAGTAAAACTTGGGGAGAGGCATTTGGAAGTGAAATCTAGGGGTAGGAAAAAGGTTCCTCAAAGTATTCAAAATAAGGCAGGGAAGGCTCTCAGAAATCCCTCCATCTATGTCACTGCCCAAGGCAGAATCAATTACACAGACAGCTTGCATATATAGTGAAATCCAGGCACATGTAATACTAGCAAACAAAATTATTAATTCTAGAACAACAAGCCCAGTTGGGCAAAACAGCTTCAAATCATCCACTGGCGATCATGAATGAGAAGTGTGAGATGGTCTTGAAAATAGTAATGACAGCTCAGCCAGTCCAGGTCTATCCCATGTAGCGCATCCTCAGCAAATTACTATAGGGGGGAAATCTGAACCTTACAGAACGCCAAATCGAAAACCCCCAGAAAGTTCCTCTAGGTTGCTCCTCCAGTATATTTCTTCCTTATGCTGGAGGATCCTCTTTGGAATGGTGTAATCTGTGTGCTCATTCAGCTGGACACCTGCTCAGTGACAAATGCGATGGCCTTCTGGGGGATCGGGAGACCTGCTGGAGGGAACACTCCGTATCTCTAACTGCCTTACCTGGGCAAAGTGCAATGTTGCAGAACTTGGTTTGTTTTTCTGGGCCCTCGCAGGGGTTCCCACCAAACTGAGGAGGCTTGCATGTGCGGGTCCGATCCCTGTATCCTCGCCCGCACGTGGAAGAGCACAGGCTCCATGGAGACCACTCGTCCCAGGTGCCGTGCACTGAAATCAAAGCAGAAGAAGTAAGTCTCCTTTCCAAAGGAGACCAGGGAGTGAGCCCACAGAGCGCAGCATCTTCCCACCCAGAATGAGCAGTATGTGAGAAACTAGTGTAGGAAGGCCAAGAACAAACCGGCCTGAAATGTGCAACAGGAACATCATGTAATTTTTTTATGATTTGGTATTGGCACCAAGTGTCTCTCACTTTCCAGCCTACATGGAATAAATCTTAATGCACTTTTCATTGACCCTATTTTTTTCTGCTTTTTGAGCTCAGGGAAAGGGCATTTTTTGAATCAAAGATACAATTAGCTAGAGAGGAGCAAAAAAGCGCTTTGGAGAGTAGCATCACCATCGTTTTGTCACTTGTTACCTTTATTTCCCTCCCTCATCATTTTTGTTCATTGAATCTTCAAAGACCACAGCTTTTCAAGCTTTCAGAAAAGGTGTAATGTGTCTCCTAATTACTGTCATACAGCAGTGACATCGTAGGTGCAAACCAGGGGGACTCAAAAATAATAAAGTGGGTGTGCAACCTGCACCATCACCGGTAATTCCAAGAATTTGACATCCAAAGCCTTCCAACCTGTATTAATTTAATTTTATCCAGACTAATCTAATCTAATCTGGCCAGGTTATTTATGGAAAGTTAGTGATCATAATCTCTAGAGGCCAAATGTTACCAGAATGCACTGATCTCTCTTAAGGGACTTCATCGCTTCCAGCTTTAGCTGGAGGATCAATCATGCTTCAGAAAATAATAATAATAAAAAAAGAGGTGGGAACTTCTTAGTCCTTAGGAAGGCTCTACCTTTCTAAGAATCCTGAGTTGGTACTACCTGGTATACATCCCAAGTGGACAGAGAAGTCCTTGTTTTCTAACAGTGACTGATCCACTGACCTAAGGAAATGATGTTCATCTCTATCATTTTATAACTGTCACCAGGCACCTCATACGATGAGAGATAACCAGAGTAAAAAATGCAGAGAAGTGGAGGGGAACCAGCTTGGTGTTTTTGCCATTGGTTCTGAACAACAACAGCAGCTGGTGGTCTGCCGCTGTGAATAACACATTTAATTTAATATCACAGCTCTTCAAAATAATGCCCAGGTCCCCCACACCATGTTTGTTCATCAGAACTGTGGAATAAGGAATATGAAAGCAATGAGAAGGGTTGGTTCACTTCATAAACATACCATCAGAATAAGCTTTTCATGTGGACTTTGCAATGGTATGCACAGCGTTAGGCTTTGAGCACCTGAAGGTCCAAGGACTAAGGTATCGTCTGCTGTTTCTCTTCCTCAGCCTGCCGCATGCTTGGAAATTCCCCACAAGGGCATAATCCTTTCAGATTCACTGCGTCCGTTTCATTTAAAAAGCATGGAATTGTCAAAAGCATGCAGAACCACAGTCCACCTACAAGGACCTGATCTGTCAAGGGCTTATGAGGCTTTATGGTAAAAAGAGAGGGAGGGGGAGTCCACTTCCAGTTACCTACTCTGCACTTGCAGGCCTTCAGAGCACAAAGAGAACAAGTGAGCTGGCAAGGGTGAGGACCACAACCCGGTGAACAAACAACAAACCCTCATTTCATCTTCCCTCTTTCCACCTATGGGTGCTTGTGATTTAGGTCAGGGAATTAGGGAGACCTTAGGCTATAGAGTGCATTGAACTCATTACCAGGGCTGAAAACCTGGTCTGATGCTTTCCAGCCTTTACTGTAGGTGTGAGAAGGTGCCATAGGCAGTCAGTACTCCATGCACTCTACCTCCCTTCCCCTTCTGCCCATTCATGGATGGAGCACTCAGCCCACCTGGGCACACGGCAGAGTTGTTGCACTGTCTCTGCTCCCGGAGAGGGCCGCTGCACTGAGTGCTGTAGGAAGACGACACGCAGAACCTCGTCCTGGTCTGCCAGCCCTCCCCACAGGTAGTCGAACACACGCTCCATGGAGACCACTCCTCTGCAGCAGGATCACCTGTTGGGGTTGGAGCAGAAGGTGAGGACATGGCATCAGTGGTCCCTGGACTCTGGGGCAGCGATTGGATTCCAAAGTGCAGTTCACCAACTGCTGGCAATCTGTAAAGCTATGCAATGTGTCCCACATCTGGTGTGACAGTAAGGGTGCAAACGGGTTTGTGAAAAAATGTAAAGGTTGACAATGGTCCAAAAGGTTTTTTTTGGGAAATGTGTTTTAGAGCTGTAACACAAAAAAAGGGAAAGACACTGTAGAAGTGTCAGGACATTGGGCAGGGCAGGATCCACCGCTGGATGGTTTAGCCACTGCAGCACCATGTGGGCTGGGATTGTATACACCCCACTCTGGAATGGTACTCTGGGATGGTAACAGTGTTTAGATAAAGACAGTAAACATGTCCGTAAATGGAGAATTCATAAAGATTCAACTCCTATCTCCCCAATGCAGATTGGCAGCAGAAGAGGAGACAAAATACAAGGTGACAGTGAGAAGTCCTGAGAAGGACATTGGCTGGAGTAGTCCCACCAAGGCTACCCTTATAATCTGTCCTCATGGAGAACAGCTGCTAGATAGCATATGATATGGAACAAGATAGACTGTTCCCAGGGATGATACATTCCCTCTCAACTGCTTACCTGATGGGGCAGTGTTGGAAAGGACAGTAAAAGCATCCCATCAACCATGAGATGGGGATGGATAGGAGAGGAAGAGAACTATTTCCTCTATCATTAATATCCCTGCAAGCATATGGTCCTAACAGTGGTGTTTCACACAGGCCATAGCCTCAAAAAAGGTCGCCAAAAGCGTGGCATAGAAAGGACAGAGTTTTCCATGAGTTTTCATAGGCAGTAGTCTACCTGGGGGAAAATGTCTTTCTCTCCCTGTATGAAAACAAAAGCCTACTCTGTTTCATTTAATTAAGCTCTGCATTGTTTGGGTTTTAGTTTTTCAATGTATTACTAATAATTACACATGATAAACCTAGAAGATAACATTTGTTATGTATAGTACACAGGCATATGGCAAGAATAAACACCAACAGCACATCTTTGAGGTTGCATAATGTAGGGCCATATCCGTCTAGTACCACGTTCTTCAAAGCGTCAGACAGCACCATGTCGCATCATAACAAGATGTGTCTGGCACACCATGGTGGATGGCACAAGAAGGACCACAGCACTGGGTGGAGTTGGTGAGCATGACTTAAATGGCCTTGCAATATGGCACGCAACATGTAGACTTGTGTCCTGCACCATGACCAAATTCCCCAGACAAAGCTGGACAGCAGATCCCGCATTGGATCGATCAGCTGCAACACGGAGCGTGAGAGAGATCCTCGTTCTGGGCTGCTACTGCTTGAGATCTCGGCCTGCTTGTAGGGCAGCAAGCGCTAGAGACCGACTGCGTGAAAATTGGTGTCAATACAGGATTCCTGATGGGGACTGTAAGTGCCAGAAACCACCACACTGCCCAGTAATACTGAAGGTAGCAGCTATGATTCTCCCTTAGCTGACCTAAAGCTGTGCATGACTGACTTCTTTCTCAAGGTTGTATATTCATTTACCAGTATCTCAACAAGATTTGTCAGAGTGCAGTGGAAGTATATTCTGCATTTCAGGAGTTCATGGCAAACTGACCAATTAAGGCTCCAATTCATTTATCTGCCCATTGGGATTTTGGGTACTGATATCTACATTGTCCAGTATGTGCTGTGGTTTTCAGAAAATCTGCTTTGGAAGGCTCCAGTGATTCAGAGTTAAAAATATGCCCTCTAGTAGGAGGCAGGTGGAACTACATATGAGAGAAGACAGTATGTACAGGCCTGTTAAAAGGAGAAAGCTTAGAGGAAGGTCCTTGGTGTAAGATAGGTCAGACTAACTCTTTCATTTACCTTTTACCTGGCTGCTCTTCCGACTGACACAGTATGGCTGGACCCAGTAAAAGATGGAGGTAAGGATGAGTGTCTCTCCATCTCATCTAAACTGTTGCAAAAATTATTGTGAGCTCCTCCTTTCACAGTATGGCTTCACACTAACAAGATCAAGGGTCAAGCAAATGCACTCCCCTTGCAGTTTGCACACTGCCTGCCTCCCTCACTGCCTATTTAGGGGAATGGACATCGAACATAACTGATTGTGTTCATTAAGCCAAAGTTGCTCAATACTGCTTCATTCCGCATCAGATTAATCTACCCGGCTGGTTCCAGTTAGGCAAATGTTATTGAACGCTGGTCTTTCTCTGGGATCTATAGGAGACAAAGTATGTTTGGAGGCCTTTGGGCTTCAAGGAAGCATTTCTCTCATATGCTGTTTCTCAGGTATTGGATCTCCTGGTATGCAGAGATCTGGATTTCCACGGTAATTAGACTCCCTTTCCAGTAAATGCTGGTACTCAGCTGGCTCTGTTAGATAGACAAACCTATGATCACTCAGAGTTCACCTCCAGCAGGTTGCCTTTTTGGCACCATCATTTCAGCAGTTGCCATCTAGGATGGCCCAGACTCCAGAAGATACCTCTTAGGCCCGCAGAGCCCAACCTTCCCAGGTATCTACCTTGCCTAGACCCCACACAGACAACACTTTTGCGCTGCTCAGAGAACCATGCCCAAACTCCTCCTTGCATCAACTTTCCCCCTGCTCCACCCAGCAGCACCACATCCCTCGGTGGCAGAGGTCTGACATTTTTCAGCTGATCTGCAATCCCACCGTGGCAGCACTGTCCTAGTTTCTGCAGTTGCTGCAGAGATGTAGTGGCTTCTCCCTTCAGTGACTCATGGCTTGGAAAATTTGCTCTGGAAAATCACCACCTCCCCACTCAGGCTTGGCTGTGGTGTTGCAAGCTCCATTTCCAAACAAGAATTACTGTGTCATTAGATGAATGAATGATCACTTTGACTCAAATTCCACCTCTTCTCACTCCTTCCCCTTCTTTATTTTTTAGCCTTTGCCATTTCACAGTGCCAATAACGGCAAATCTCCTCAATTATCATTGCATCAGTCTCCAGTTTTTGAATCTAGAATGTAATTTATTTATCAAGTACTGATTATTTCTTTTGGTTTAGTATAATTTCAAACGGAGCAGTTTATCTTGGTCAGCTGGGGCACTATGTTATGTCCAGTCAAGTCTCAACACTCACAGAAGAAATACAACTAAGTTTCAAATCATGCCAGACCTAGTCCTGAGAGCAGAATTTCTTAGCATCAGGCCTAGGAGCTGTTCTGTTTCCCACCCAAAAGAAGTAGAGTATTGCCCATCTCCAAAAGTATTCAGGAGCAGAATTTCTGCATGCCTGTGGGCCAGATTGCAGCTGATGCAAATCACTGGTTGTGGTGTCTTCTGATGATTTATCCCAGGAATGGGATCCTGGCTTTGCCTATCAATATAAGGGCAAGAATCTGCCATACTCATTCATCTTGACACTCTAGTATAGCTCAGCACATAAGCCTTTGCCATACAACCAGACCTGGAAGAGATGCAAAACCATCATATGGGCTTCACCCTCGAGAGGACATGAAGGACCTTGCACTGCCCTCCATCATCATTGTTGCCTGAGACACGTCTCTGGAGCACCACCCTTTGATGTGTCCCGTGGTGCCTGCGGCTAGCGTGGAGATCAGCAGGGTACCAGATAATGTCTGGAAGGAGTTAGCAAGGAGAAGGCCCCCCGGCTTCAAGTGAGAAGGTGGCCTTTTGCAGGACTGCATAGCCCAGTCTCCCGCTCCCACAGGGCCAGCTGTAGCACCTCTTCTGGAGCCCAGAGACACTTCAGCAGCTGGAGCGGGCATGGTAGGTGCCACAGAAGGAGACACACTGGGCATCACTCCACCGGGAAGTAGCAGTGCAGTCCAGGATCCTTTCCAGCACCTGGCCAGCCCTTACAGTAACTCATCTGGCCTTACAGAAAACTCAGCTGGCTGCAGGGTCCCCATCGCTGCCTGCAGCTTCTCTGTGACACTTCCACTCTCGGCATTATTGGAGTGACACGTTGCTGTCATCCCTCTGCCAGGAGCCCCTTTTTTTGGCATCTCCCATCAGTCTGACATTTTGCCACGTGCTGCGTCTTCTTCGTTCACATTCTGCTTTTGGCAAAGGCCTGCTGGAAGCAGTGTGTGGGCTGAGCTGGGAGTGCCAGTGCCAGGGACCTGCTGAGCTGGATCTCACTCTTGCGCTATTGCTGGGGGGCCAGCCAGCAGCATCACAGCTGAGAGCACAACTGTGCCAGAGCCCACAGGCCAACAGGACCTGGACACCAGGGCTGAAAAGGGCTGGCAGGAGTAAACTGGCCTTCAGCTGGGCAGGGCCATCCCCTCACCTTGGTCCCCATAGCTGGCATTTTTCATATTTCATATTCTCAGATTTTTCCAGGTACTGAGTGGGTGTGAAATGGCATAGACCCTATGAGCTCTGTTGATTTGTAGCACGCGAAGGCTTGGGCTTTTTGATGGTATGCCCAGCTAGAGACTCCCTCCAAATCCATCTCTGGGCTGTACCCTCTGCCTAGTCTTAACTCTACATCTCCTCTGTCCTGCTTTCCCTAACAACCTGGCTGCAGTTGCTCCTGGGACAGTGGCAGGAGTGTGGCAAGCTTGTGGCAGGATAAAGCACTTCTTCCCAGGGGTGTCTCACAGCCCACGCTGCACTCAGGGACAGCATGACCCAAGTCAGCTACAGTACAGCAGGGGCTATGACAGCAGGAAGTTAATAGAGATGTCACTCAGCACAGATGCAGAATCCAGCTGCACGGCAGGAAGAAATACCAAGCCATAACCCTGGCTGGGCTGCAGGCTGGAGCACTAGGAAAACACCTGAGACCAGGCAGAGCAACAACAACGGGGGATGTAATAAGACCTGCCTTTTCTTCCACTCCTTTGAACATGCAGACTTTTAGCGAGTGAGCCAAGCTTTGCCAGGTTGCAACGGTGCAAACACCAGCCCTCCACTGCAGCTCTTGCCATGAAAGGCAGCCGTAAAGGAAGACCACAAAACCTCTCCGGATTGGTTCTGGCATATGTCCAGGTCCAGTTCACTGCTGTCTTCCCAGATCACGCTCTCTGATACTGCTAAATCTTATTCCCCTCCTGTTGCAGGAGGGTTGTGCTGCAGACCCTACCAGACACAAATCCCTGCACAGCACTGAAGATCCAGTGATAGAGGAAAGTATCCTGCTCTCTCCCCATCACACTCTGCACATCTTGTGCGGTCAGTGGGAAGGCATGACATGGACATCGGCAAAGAGGCTATATTGCAGTCAAGTCAGCTTTGGCTTAATGAACCATGACTGTTTAGATAGTTCAGACAAAGCAGTGACTTGGAAGTAGGCAGGGTGATGAGAAGCAGTCTGTGAGAAGCATGGTCTGGTTAGGGCATAGTGTCTAAACCTTTTTGCCTTCTCTGAATAATGGCAACAACACAAAACCCCATCAGTGCAATGGGATGGCAACGAACTAGGGGATGACCATTTGCTCAGTGTCTGACTTAACTGGCTGGGTAAGCCTGTGCTAACCTGGGAGGAAAAGAGTTGGTTAGCTGTGTCATTGAAACAGCAAAGCGAGTCAATGCAGTCAGCCCAGCACAGCCGGGACGTTCAGTTACCCGGCAGAGCGCTGGCTCCAGAGGCTGTTGCGGTAGGTCAGAGCTTACCTATTTGAGGTGCAGGGTACCCGTAGTGCTGCAGTTCGTCAGTGTCCTCTCGCTTTCTGTTATCTGTGGACCTCAGCGATTGGCTTCTGGAATTATAGCGTCCATTGGCTATGGCAAGGTAATGGGTCATGTAAATACACCTTGGTTCACTCTGCAAGATCTTTCACTACAAAGGTTACATTTGAATAAACAACAGCAACCTGCCACGTTTGGTTCACACGACCACCTGCCTTCCAACCCGGCACCCCTGACCACCAGCCTTCCCTGGGGTTTTAGCACCGAGCCACCCTGTGGGACTTGGTCTGGCTGGTGTTCAACTGCTGGATTTAGTGAGGCATGTGACCATGCAGAATCAGATCCCTGTGCTTGGTTTAATCAGATATAATGAATTTCCAGGGTGTCCATACTCTTTGCTAGGAAGCCTCCAGTGAGATCAGGCAGCCTTAGGGATTTGTGGAGGGTTTAGCCTTTTCAGGTGTGCTGACAATGAATCCCACCATCTCTGGCACTGTTTTGAAACCCATGGTGAAGAATGGCGCTGTTTTTTTTGGTGCAAAACTCTGCCTTGCAAAGTATATCTGCATAGCAATGCTCTGTAGAACATCCACAAAATGCTGAGTGAAGCAGGCAGGTGAGGGGAGATTGGAAAAGGAAACGGATGGCTGAGAAGTTGTCTCTCTCCCAGACCCTACCCTACCACCAGCAAAGAGAAGAGATGAAGGTTTGGTATCAGCAAAGTGACTGCTGGACCAACAGAGCTAAGATTGAGCACCTTTGCAACTCAGGTGAGAGAGCAAAACTCCTGATTGTAGTATCCGGCAATCAGTGAAACTCTCTAGCTGAAGACTATGGTATCAAGACCACTGTAAAGTGAGAGCGTTTAACTCCCAATGGACAGCAGGCATCCTTGTTCCTTCCAAACCGGTAGTAAACAGATAAGCAACCAAGCATTAGCAACCGAATCCCACTCACAAGGACTGTGTCTGTACATCAGGAGAGCACAGCTGGCTCTGATTATCAGAGTCCTGCAGCATGGCAGAGAGTAGAGCTGAGCTCTAGTAATCTGCGATCTGGCAGCTGGTTTGTTTCCAAACAGCAGGTACTAGAAAGAGGGTCTTTTCCCCCAAGGAGGTAAAGCAGTCAGACATCTTTTCAAGATGTACAGACTGCAAAGAGATGAAATGGTGACAAATTTGATCTTGGAACCTGGGAAAATTAATGAAGGTTAATGAAGCTTCAATGTGGTGGCGGGAGTCTTTATTGCCATCCAAAAAGGGAAAGCAGAGGAGGGAGAGGAATGATTCAGAGAGTCCCTGCCGGGAGCCAGACTTTACATTCAGCAGCTTGGTTCGAGGAAGAGGCCCATCTAGGTGGTGAAACTGTGAAGCAAATTCCCCATAACTTTAGCCCCAAAGCAGAGCCTAGGAACTGGTCATGCTGGTGGCTCCAAACCTTTCCAGCACAGACTGGTTGCAGGCTGCCGCCAGAAGGAGAGGAGATGGGACAGTCCTTACCACCAACCTTACCATCTGTCTGGGCATCAGGACTACAAACATCCTGATACTTGCATACACCTATGTTCCCCCCCCCCCCCCCTTTTTTTTTTCAGGTTCTTTACTAAAATTGAAAGTGCCAGATCTTAAGTTTTTAATACCTGCAAAGCCTTGGGAACTTCCTATGTAAGATTTAGTTTATAAAAAAGCCGACCTCCAAGTGTCTGTCTAACATCCTGTGTACAGAGTTTGCTTAGGGGACAGCTTAAATTAGATCCACACTCTCTGAGGTACCAGACACATCTCAAACTCTGATCTATTCCCACCAGCCCTCTACCCATTGCAGAAAATATCCTGTATTTTGATCTACTCTGATTTTGGACCTTTTGTTAAAAGGATCAAACCCCTGAAAACCCACAAAAAAAATCCGGCTGCTGTAAACCCTAATGGCTTCCCAGAGACTCGTGTTATCTGGGCGGAGAAATGAGGCAGGCAGAAAGGTGCAGATGTGATGTTTGAATGGATTTGTTGGCTGCTCAGAGCAAGGAAGGTGATAGGAAAACCTGAGACTGAATATCTCAGCAGTAGCTGGTGAGCATCTATGGGTGGATGGATGGACAGAGATGCAGGAGGCAGGACAGAAGGAAGGAGAGAAGAAAGAAAAGATAAAGGATCAAAGTAAAAATTTTAAATGCAGGCAGTTTTCCCTCATGTCCAATTTTTCTGGAAGCACTTAAAGATGTTTTCCTGGTCTGAGGGACTGCCACTCTCGAGCACTTCCCTATTACCCAGGAGCTTTGCAGGTGAAAGCTACCGTTAAAAGGTGAAAGCAGCATTTAACTGCCTGCTGGAGGAGTTTCCAAAGAAACTTGGTTCTCGTGGAGACATGTTAGTGACCTGCAGAAACAGCTCCCACGGCACGTCTGTTCTGCACCTGCATGGGAGAGAAGTGGGTGCTGCCGCTGGAGCAGGGAGTATAGCCAGGGTGGGTTAGCACCCACAGTGGCACTCTACAGGCTTTCCCTCTGTCACAGTTGGTTTGCTCCTCATGAAGGAGCGTTTCTGCACTGCTCAACGGCATTGCCCAGCCAGTGCTACGAGGCGAATTCCCCAACATGGCCCCTTGTGCCACCTCAATGATACCACCCTGGCTCTCCACTAGTTGGACTCGGTGTCTGCTAAAGGGTGATCCTGCATGATTTCCTTCAGTCCCCGGCGGATGCGACAGGCCTGCACTGTTATTGCTTGTCCTAATTAATTAAAGGCGATCAGGTCTAGCATCTGAATGCCTCACCCTGTCGGCTTGCCTCGTGCCTTCCCCAGAAGGGACTGGCTGCAGGCCCATGCCGGTGTTGCTCTGCTGCAGTAGGCAAGGTTTCCAATCCTTGGAAAAGGCGTTGCAGAGAAGCAGGTCAGGCCCCATTTAGCACAGAGCCTGGTGCAGATTTAACTTGAATAGTTAATAAGAATAAATATGTGAAAATCAGCCCTGACTAAATGAAGCAGGGAGAGGCCTCATCCTTTATGCACGAGGTGAAATCAGTGCAAACAAAGCTCTGAGGTGGGTTTATGCACCAGGACTTTATGGCATGGGTGCTTCATGATGAAGGCAGTAGGGAAATGACTGGATATCAGCAGCTTGCTTCCCATGGTGGGATCAGTGGAGAGGAGCAATGCCAGGATCAACAGAAGACCTAGGTGTAATTTGCAACCCAGCCATATAAATGACCTGGGATGGCATTTGGGGGAAATACTCAGCACCTCGGAGAAGCTAGCAGGAGAGCTAGAGAAATAATGCTTCTGGAGGGTACCCAGAGAAGTTTCAATCACAAGCAGGAGGCAAGCAATTGAGATTTTAGAAAAACTGTAGCTAAGACAAAGATGGGAAGGATAATCATGCAGTGCTGATATAATTGGGAAGAGGAAGCCGGTGACCAACACTTCTGATGAGAGCATGTAACTCATCAGACAGCGCTTTGCAGCACAGCCAGGGGGAAAACATCTAATGCGGAGACTTTGCAGTGTTGTGGGCTAAGTCTCTAATGTTCAAACACAAGCGTGTCTCCCAAAGCCACGCCCTCTTCCTTCCATATTCATGCCCTAAACAGAAGGGACAAAGAAAACAGCAATCTGAGGCAGATCATGAAAAGTATTCAAGGGAACTTGAAGGGTAAGAAAGGATGGAGCAGAGCAAAAAGTGGAAAGAAAAAAGGGAGGGAAAAAAGAAATGGAGTAAGTGTATCTCAGTGCAGTAAAACCAAAGGAGAAGCTGTGCGCTATGGAGTTATTGAGGCATCTAGCAACTGCTAATTATATAAAACTGAGAAGGGCAGAATCATTAACACCTCCTGAAAACCATGTATTCAGGACCTGCTCCACAGCCTGTGTAGAAGGGGTCATCCTAGAAGCAACTGGATACATGGCAATTGCACCAGCTGAGGAAATGGCCCAAAGTCTTTCACAGTTTGAACATCGGAGGCTTCCGAAAATATCAGTGAGACCCAGGACTCCCAGGTATGAAAGGTCTAAAGTAGCATTAGAAGGGGGAACACAGTGAAATCATTCCAAGCAGCAGCAGACAGTTACATGTAGGATAAGACGCTGTTCCAGCTTGCAATGATTTCTAGCCTTGCCTGCAGGGAATGAAGATGCTCCCATACGCAGACACACGCACACCCCGGATATTTCAGCTCTATTAGTGGTTGCAGCAAAAGGGCTATTTTTAATGCAGTTCATAAGCAGCAGAAAACAACACTGAGATGCAGCCTTTTGAATGCCATGTGGAACGTGCGTTTCTTCACACTACTAATGTTTATTCAGCTGAAGGGCCAGGTCCTGATCTCACTTCCCACGCTAGAAATCCAGCAGGATCAATGGGACTGCACTGGTTTCACACTGCTGTACCTCAGGGCAGGATGTGGCCATCCGCCTCCCAGATGAGGGGAGATGTATTTGCCAGTCTGCATATTCATAAATGTCAGAGATGGGTTTGCGTTGCCTTTGCCAGATGGGATGGCAGGATTTCAGCTGGCTCCTCTGCTGATTTCATTCCCCAGGAATAAATGCAGGCCGCCTACATCTCTGATTGTTCTTGTATTTCTTCAGCAGTGCTGAATTGCAGCACTGGGGTCAGACCCATGACATCCTCCCTCTGACTTGGACATTGTCCTGCCGTGTTACCCATCCAGCTTCCCCTTCAGGGCCTTCGATGTGCCAGTTTGTCAGTAATGACAGCTTTTAGCACCACACGGTTGAGCGGGGCCTCTGGAGCCCTGTGGTTTCCCCTTCGATCCAAAGGGGGTGGGCCCAAATAGTTGCTTTGCAAGCCCTTTCCATCATGCTCCGGTTGACTTTTTTTTTTTTTTCCTTTTTCCCCCCCTTTATAAAACAGCAGCTTCTGGCCAAATCCAACAGATGGAGGAGGAAATCTCCCCTGTCTGTACTGGAGAGGAAGATATCACCGGGTTCTCCGCCTCTAGCAAGGAATAATCAGCATTATAGAAAACACTGAATGTTGTCCTTCAGATTAGCTCTCTTGAGCTGAATGGCGGCTATGAAAAAGGACCCTGCTCAAGTAGGGCTGTTGTTCCCTGGCAAAGTTTCATTCCCGGTTTGGGATGAACCTTCATTCCAGAATTCCTTTAGTGTTTTAAGGCTTCAGGTTTTTCCCATGGAAATAATTTGCCTGGCTCGGAAGTGCTTGGGCTTGGGTGGGCACCCCTGGGGAAATTTAGTCAAGAGACACAGAGGATGGTCAGCAAGCAAGAGACTGTTACACAGTGGGAAAGCCAACTTCTCAGAAAACCCAAAAGCAGCTGGCACCTGCACAGTCATTCAGCTGTCCCTGTGCACTGATTTCAAACAGCCCTACGGTCTCTGGCCAGCACGTTCAGACTCAGGCTTGGGAATCACGTGGCTACATGTATACTTCCGTGATCACGCTGCAAGTAGTCACATCTCCTGGAAAGGCCAAAACCCACCATGCCCACTGCTAAGTATCAGGACATGCTAAAGGTCCACCTGGAGCAGCTCTGGAAGAGGAAGGATGGCAGCAGGCGAACAAGAAAGGTTAGATCCCTCTAGCATCATTTTCCATGGCCAGGCCAAATAAAACAACTAAATGAAACTTTCACGTTTTCTCCTCAAGCATCCATCTGAGTAGCTCCGGGGAGCTGAGTGGGAGCATCCCAGTTTGTCGCCACTGACAACCTGTCCCTGTGTGAGACTATACCCTCTCCCTGTCTTAGGAGATCTGAATAAAGAGATAAAACACCCTGGCTAATCAGCCATCAGTCTGAAACACTCATGCAGAAGCTAGCAATGAGAAGCTAAACTAAAGAGATGGCTTTGCCCTTGTTTTGAAGGTGGCGGTGGTGATTTCTGTGTTATTCTAGCCTAACTTGCTTGGCCAGCAACTCAGACGTCAAGCTGTGCATGGGCAAGTAACTGCTCACATCTTCCCTCAAATGCTTTCCAGCTTGCCAGCACTAAAGCATCATAGTGGGCCTCAGGGTCTAAAGAGGCGCCTGAGAAAATTAATCAGAATTAGCTTATTTTATGAATTTTGAAGGGATAAATCAATTTGTGCTGCCCCACTCTGTGGATGTACTCTCTTTCCAAACTAAGGTCTTCCAATTAGGCCAGGCGAACTACCCCCACGTCAATTTGTAGCAGGAGTTGTCTGCGTAATAGAAGGAAGATGGGAGCATTAGTGAAACTGTTTATTGAATCACAGCCTCTGGGGCACACCTAGACTTTTCTGCACTTAGGATCAGCTTTTCTGAGTGTTGCACTCCAGAAAAGACAAGTAAGTAAATAGTAATTTGTTCTTCACTGCTCTGCTCTGTGCAATGAACAAAGCTGGAAGCACAATGGACATTTCCAGCCTCCCTAGCTAAACATAGTCCATCCTCACCTATCCTTGCAATAGAAACCTCAGGACAGCTGGAATGAAGACATGCATGGTTTTTCTCTGAGGGAGAATAACCCCAGGGGTCAGAGAAGGCTGGGTGGCAGCCCCGCTGAAGAGGAGCTGGGTGATGAAGAGGATGCCAGACTGAATACAGCCCAGGAGGGCACTCTCACTGCAAACCAAGCAAGCTGTGTACCGGGACCTGTTCAGAGGAGCATAACCAGCAGATCAAGGGAAGGTATTGTGCCTCTTGCTTGGTGCTGGTAGGGCTGTACCTGAAAAACTATGCCCAGCCTGGGGCACTCTAGCTCAAGAGGGATGTGAAGGAATTGAAGCAGGTCGCATGGAGAGCTATGAAGATGGTCAAGCCCTGGGACAGATGTTCTGGAAAAAGAGGCTGGAGTTTGCTGTCCCCTCCACCTCATTTGTCCAACACGGGAGGGAGTGGGGAACTCTAAGGAGATTTTTTTGGCTGTTGTCCCATGTACTCCTATGTCCTAAGAACAGCCCCACAGCCCCCTCTGCTCCCCACCAGTGCCGTCTCCCCTTTCTTCTCTCTGCAGAGCACATCCACAGAAATGCCCATAAAGACTAGCATGGCCCTTCCTCTAGGAACCAGCTCTATTCAGGTGCCTTCATGTCCTACAACTGGACCCTTCTTTTGGATCAAGAGACTTCCATGTCCCTTCCCATACATGGATGCACTCTTACACTCATGGCCTCAAGCCATAGCTGCATTGAGACTCCAAAGTTACAAGCAAGCGTGGGAGATACCAGTTAAATTTCCCTAGTGTGGGCGAAACACAGAAGGAAATTAGCAACTGTGAGTCAAGAAGATGAAATTCAATATACTAGAAAGTCTAATTAAAAAAAAAAGCCTAATTGCAACAAGATTTAGATTTATGGAAGTGATAAAACAATACATGAAATCATTTTAGCCTTTATTAGAGGAATTCATTTACGTCCCTCTGTTTGAACATCCCCTTTATCAGGAGACACTTCCCTGCCTTTGAAGATGGTTGAACTTTCCTCAGTTATTTGCCTAGTTGGAGGAATTATTCAAACATCCTTCATTGCAAATTTGAAGTAAAAAGAAGAGCATAATTAAAATCAGCTCTTCGCCTGTGTTTGCTGGGCTGGGATTCTTCTGCTCTTGTTTTTCTCCACCCCCCTTTCTACTTGGCTACTGTGAAAGAAGCATTGGAAATGAAAGTGCTGCAGGTCACAAGCTTGAGGCATCAATATCTCCCTGATGACTGGCATTGACAATCTGTCCCCTGCCCTCTGGAGAAGAGGACCTGGAAAGAGGCTGCATTTCAGGAGGAGAGCAAAGCCTCTGCCGAAGACTTTGCCTCTCTGAGGCCCTGTGTTTTGTCCAGAGCTGTCTAACATCCAGATCTGGCTCCACATCTTAGTGCCGTAGGCTGCAGTTTTGTAAAGGAAGGGGAAGCAAAATTGCGCTTGACTAGGAAGGTGAACTAAGCCAGAAAGACATAAACAGCAAGATTAGCATCTCTCCTAGCTGCATGCTTTATTTATCAGGAAGAGGCTTGAGAGGCCAACAGTTAAAGAAATGCCTTTAGGGCATATATTTTGCCATCGGTGATAGGTTTTGCAGCAGAGTTTGAATGCCTGATGTAGGCATTGCTGTAAATTAACCCCTTCTCTGGGGTAAAGCTCTGAATCTATGTACGTGGGTGTTGCAACATCTGTGTCAGCATGTGTGTGTGTGACCACAAGACAGGCAGGGACGGGCAGGGCCATGCACAACCAGCGTCGCGTGCTCCCCAGGGCTCACGGCTGCAGGCTGCCCCTCAGACACGGCCGTTCAGCAGCTTAGCGGTGCCTCTGAAGCACCCTTCGTTATTTATGGTGCCAGGGCTGCAACGGCCATGGGTGCAGAGGTGGGCTCTGCCTGAGGTAAAACCGCTCACGCACGTGCAAAGGAACATGCCTCCACTTACTATTGCACGCTTTCCTATTGCACAGTCTTCCTTCCTCCAGGACTCCCTCGCAGGCAAGGCCTTCTTTGGGAAGGGGCTTGCAGGTGCGCATGCGGGTCTGCAGGCCTCCCCCGCAATCCTTGGTGCAGTCGCCCCAAGCCGACCAAGGTTTCCAGCCACCTGAGCAAAATCCAGAAAAGCCCCATCAGCTGCAGCATCGCAGGAGAGGAGAATGCCTCGCACACAAGAGGCAGGGGCAATGTCAGTCCTATGGACGCTGTGATGCCCCCGCTGCCATGCCCCAAAATTGGGATATCTTTGAATGTGGTAGGGCAAAGCATCACAGGTGAGCCCAGAGAGTCAAGGGACGGGAGGGGAAAGGAGAAGCATTGCCTTTTTATTGACTTCTCCTCAACTATTCCCAATCTCTAGCAGGGACTCTGCCTTCCTGAAAACCCTGCCCCGTTACTAACTCATCCAGGTCTTGCTCTGCTTTCTACAGGGAGAAAGCAGGGAGCTTCCCTCCTCAGAGGAGACACCGTCTCCATTTTTTGGGCTGTTGGTCCCTAACCCCAGAAGACACTTGCAGAAACCATTTCAAGAAAGGACACACATTCAGAAGCAGTGAGGTTCTCTCTCCTTCCTCCCCACCAGGTAATCGCATGTGCCCATTTGCCCAGGGGAGCTGGGAAGGGATTGGGATCTTACCATCCACTCCCTTCTTGACCCTAAAATGGCCTTCCTTTTCCCCGTATTGCACATACTCCAATGCCAGCAGCCACGGAGAGTCACTGCTCCCTCAGACCGCTTTGGTGAAGGAAGGAGACAATATCCCCCTCAAGCACCCACAATGCTCTAATCTGGGAGCAACATGTTCATAAGCAGCTTTCTGGCTCCTCTTCCCGGATATGCTCAGTGCCAGTGTCAGCTACACGCAGCTTTGCCCCTCGTACCACTGGCTATGGCACTGCAAGCTGGTGGAGCCAGCGATCTCCTTGCTCCTGGGATTGTCCTATCACTTGCAGAAGGGAAATGCTGAGTCTCAGCGACCTTCACCACCTGTCTCCCTGCCAGGCTGCTGCCAAGAACCACTGGCCCCTGTGGCACATCCATAAAAGTCAAAGGCAGAATTGACTGATAAGATGGTCTGAACCTGACCTGCCTAACATGGGCCAAAGCCTTGCAGCAGGACACCTACAGGTTAGATTTTGTGTTTTAAAAAGACTGCAGCGGATCATCAAGGCCCTTCAAGTGATGGATAATCTGTCACATCCCTCATTGATCAGTTCACTCTTCTTCTGCCATATTCAGCAAGACAAAACCTGCTGTATCAAACACCCCTGCCTCTAACAGCTGGTGACCACTTCTACTGCATCGTTGTCCACCACAAGAAAAGGAGCAGGGGTGGCCCTTCCTCTCAGAGGCAGCTGCTCTCAGATGGCTGCCTTACCTGCTCTTCCTTCTCCAGTTACCCAAAGCTACCCTTGAATATGCTTCAGCTCCAAGAATTGTAGCACCATGCCATGGTCAGACACAAATAATGAGCTAAAGATACAGTTTTTTTGAAAAGAGGGAACATTGGGAGAAAGATACATGCTACTTTTAAAAATAAAATAAAATAAAAGCGTCTTCATTTTCTAGCCCAGAGCCAGAGGTATCAGAGGTGCAAATGCCTCCATTTCAGCTAGCCTAGCCTCCCTTTATTGCTATTTATGGAGCAGTGGAGACAACAGCTCCCCTCTGAGCTGCGGTACCCTCTGCTCTCTGCACGCCTTTGACGGGAGACCAGTGTATCTGCGGGACAAAAAGGAGAATCCTCAATAGCCCAGCTAGGCACTAGGCCAGAACACAAGCGTTTGCCAGGACCCTCTTGCACAAGTGCGGGCAGAGCGGTGGACTCATTCGGTACCCCAGAGTAAGGCCATGAGGGCCCAAGTACTGATTCATTCCCTCAGTCCTGAAGTGTGAGATAACTCCCCTTCCCAATTGTCTGTGCTTTGGGCACCCCTTGGGGAAGGGCTCACTTGGTCTCTTGATCTGGCAGACCTCAGTGATGGTCAGAACAGGTTTTCTTTCTCCCAATTTCACATATTCGGTACTTTCACCCTTGCCCTGTACAATGACATCCTTCTGCACCCTTTTATACTCTTCTCAAGCCTGTGCAGGGACTGATGTGTTCCTCATAAACCGTTACTCACACAAGGGTGAGTATGTGAGTGAGGATATTTCATCGTCCTCATCTTTGCATCATAAGATGTTGCTCCCACTTCTCCAATCATAGCATCACATGTGCTCCCACTGCATCCACAGTACACGCAGACCAAGCCCTCTGGAGCGGGCTCACTCCGCAGTTTCAATGAACTCCGTATTGTGCTAGTCCTACAGAGAAGAGTGAATTGTCCTCATCAGACCCTTACATCTCCACTTTGACTTTTACAGTGAATTGTTTCATTTTGTGGTTAACTCTGCAGCTCCGTGGAGTCCAGGACCATCTTTTCACTGACCTGGGTGGATTTTACAAGACTTCCTCCGGCCACATGCAGACAAGGACCGTGCATTATTGCCAGCCTAGCTGTGCTCCCGGCTTTCACTCTCAAGACAGAGAAGGAGTGAGAATAAACATTTACTCAGTTTCAGGCATGCTACTGAATGCAGTGGAAGGCGCTTAGATACTTGATAATGAAAATAACATGGGAAACAAGAGAGATCGAGGTAGAAACATGGGTTGACAAACATACCAGCAAGGTGGTCTGAGATTCTAGCAGTGACGGGAGGGATGGGACTGTTTTTGGCACAGAATAAATGTTTGACCTTGAAGGGCAATGTCTTTCCCTTGAAAGTCACTTTATCCGCTGGTTCCTTTTCTAAATGGTAGGCAGAAACACTTAGGCTTGTCTCTCCTGTCTCCTGATGGGAAATGGGTTGTGTTTCAGTCACAAGAAAGGCCATTGGCACAAGGGCAGGTATCCTGATGCCTTACTTGAGCTGATCAATAGGATATCTGTAACCAGATACATTTAAAAGCTAATAAATTCTTTGTGCTTTTACCGATGACTCTCTTTACTTCCTCTCTCTCAGTCCCTTGCTGATTAGGAGTGAGGGTGGGGAATGGAGCAGGTAGGTCTGCATAAACTACAGCTTGATTTGTGACTTATATGTCTGGGATTTTCTTTTTTTCAGTCTTATAACAAAAAGCACAGTTGCTCCAGTGCATTAAAAAGTAATGTTATATAGTATTGTTAAGTAAAATACAAACTAGTTATTCAAACTGATAGCCTATCATGCGGTCCTCAGTTTAAGGATGGTTATTCAAATAGGTTTGCATTTCATGATGTAATCTCTTATGATAACACTACAACCGTAAGAATATACAGAAAGAAAGGCTGAGCTCAATGTTCCCGCTTACTCTAATTAATTAACAGACACTCCCCAGCGTCACCCCAGGAACTGATGGCGGGATAGTATAGGTTCCAGTCTTTGACTTCTCCATACTCTGTTCTTCACGAGCTATGGGAGAAACAGTCAATATGAGATAAAAAAACACATGATCTCAGACCCTTAACCAGAGCCAGACCTCTTTATGAGGTTGAGGACAGATAACTTCCTTCCTCTCCTTACTCCTCAGTTTCCATCCCATTTGTGAGTGCTAAAGAGAAGCTAGAGTAGAAGTACCAGAACACTTATTAAATCAACACAGGCATTTACAGCCAAGACAAAGGAATTCCCCATTTTATGGCATAGTCCTTTTTTATTATCAGGTTGTCTCATGGTCCTGAAAAATGACATATTGCATGTTGTTTATCCTCTTTATTGACCTTCAGATAAATCTTTTGAAATTTCTCATCTTTTCCTGGGTCTAGTCATTTGCTGTTTCAAATGATTTGTCTTTTTTAGTGGTGCTGTAAACAATTGTTTAAAGGCCTATTATATAAAGTTATACCCATCCCACCTATGAAAAGGGGAAAAAAAAGACTGTGCTGTGAGTTAAACACTCAGCTTTTCTTCCCATTCCGCAGAAGCATCTGGCTGCTGGAAAGGTATAGCCAGATAACTGCAAATGAAAGAGCTGACACGGCTGTGGAGCAGCTGAGCTGTGCTATCGGGCCACACAAATGCCTTTAGCCCACTGCAGATGCCACAGAAGAGGCACGGGTGGGATTTTGTCACTGCAGTGGCTGGATGTGTGCCCCATCGCTCAGCTCAGCTGTGGTGACTAACAGGGCTGCAGCCAGGTGGACGCAGCCTCATGACTCCACGTTTTCCAGGAAACGTGCATCCCCACCGGGCTGCTCCACAACTCCACCGCTCTGCCTCTTCTCACTGTTCATTTCAAACATGTGCTTGGAAGAGGTCCCTGATGCTGGGAAGCAAATTACAAAGGTGAAATGCAATGCAGAATCTCCCTGAAATCAATGGGACCCTTTGCAGATAGTCACCTTTGCCCCTTTCATCAGCTCTCAACCAACTGCTGTGCCCTACTGGTCGATGAAGGTTGAGTTGTCATCTATTCTTAATCCAGGCATAATGAGTCTCCTGCAACCGTTTTATGAAGGATTTTGCTTTCCAAAGGCAAAGGTCACGTACCTCACCTATTCCCACTTAGAAAATTTTTGCTCAGCTGCAGCCTTACAGGTCTATGGACCTCTCTGCTCTTTACTTCCTTTAACTTGAGTAGCTGTGGCTCGAGTTTCCGGCTCTGCAGGTTCCCATCACAACCGGTAGTTATCACCTCAATCACGTTGCAGGTTTTGACTTTTATTTTTAAGAGCAGTCCTAGCCCCTTGCATGAGTTTTGTGAAGCCAACTATTGCAAGTGAAGCTGCTGCTCGTGGGACTTTTCTCAGTGCTGTGGAGGCTATCATTCACGGAGGCCTTTAATCCAGTTTCTAAAGAGCTTTTTGATCTTCCTCAGTCGGTTCTTATCATGATCACACACTAAAACAAATTACTTTTCGTGCTCGGCTGCCCCAATGCATTATAATTCTACACAATTAAATGGAGAAAGTTTCAAGATGATCAGACTCAATTTTCAAGCTCAGATTTGGCATTTCTTGTTCAGAATCAATCTTAAACGGAAATGCCAAAACAAGAGGTCTTTCCTACTGCAAATTAACGGAGAGAGTTCGACTTAAGATCCTCGTCCAAACACCCTTGATCTTTGGGAAGATTTGCATCCTGATCCGGAGTTTATCTTTGCAGCTGACAGCTGCAATGTGTCTCAGACACCAGTCAATCAATCATGCCTGTTAATTTAACAGCAATGCCTTAAATTAGATGCTAGTGACAACAGCAAAAAAACCTAAAGAATCAACACAAAACAATCAATAGAGTACAGCAAAAGGGTCTTTGCTGACACACTACATCCCATCTCCGATTTCATTTTTTGGATTTAGCCTCCCACTGACCCCAGCTGCATACACTTCTGCTTGGCAGCTCTCTCTCAAACTCGGCAGGCTAGGACATCTTATGTCTGAAAAAACATGCTGAGATGACATAAAGCCATCACTATTCTGTATGCTATGTCTGGAAATATTTATAGTGGACCTATCACTTCAGAATCATCAATGATTCTCAGCTGCATGAAAAAATGCTATTATTTCTTAAGCAAACAGGGAGGATGCTAAGAGGAGATTAAGAATGAGATTGTCTTGCATCATCCAAAAGTTAGATGTCTTATTTAAACTTATTATCCCACGGGTAAAGAGAGAGATGCTCCAGAGATAGCATCTCTTTTCCTCCTGTGTTGAGAAAGAGCAAGGCCAAAAGAAAGTATTACAAAATCAGCCCTCTCTTATGCAAAGCAATGATCTTTCCCCAGCGATCCACGCGTTCAGTTTATTTCTTCCGTGGAAGCAAGAAAAACTATTTCCGCCTCTGATGCCCCAGCCTATAGCAGCAAAAGTGAGTTGTTCCAATGGTTCATTCTCATTGCTTTTAAAAATAAATCTCATATGATACTTTGCTGTGTTGTTGATTGTGCACACTTACTCTAACATCAAACCTAAACTCCCAAATACCCGAAAATCTAGATCAGGTCCCAGTTTATAACATTTCTATCTCATAACCCACTTTCCATTAATTGCCATTATTATTCCTTCTTTCCCCCAAAACTTTCAAGTTTCCCAAGCATTTAGAGTTGGCAAGAGTATCAGCTCACAGCAAGATTGACCATGCCTCATTGGCACAAGTAGACCTAAACTTTTACTTGTTTTTCCCAATTGCTCTGCAATCAGGATTCTAGAAACCAAAATGATGAACAGACTCAAGTGACAGAACAAAACATGTGTCAATCTCTTTATATTATTAAAAATGTTATTAGCAGTATTTGCATTATTATTGCTTTTATTTCTTACTTTTGTTCCTGAATGCCCCTAAAACAAAATGTAGAAGACAATTAAGATAAAGCAGGAACCTCCGTCCTCATTCCTTTGGCCCACGAAGGACATTTTGAGCACTATGCAAACCACAATTGCCAAGAGTAATGTCGAGGGACTTGTGGGAGCATGGGTTCACGTCAGCATGTCTTATCACCCACTTCTCTCTGACTCTCCCCTCTCCCCAGCTGTTATCAGCATTCAATGTATTTCTCATGCTGTAGGTATTTGTGGAACTGCCTGTTAGAGCATGCATAACGAGGTTTTTATTGTACGCTTTATATCGGGAGTATCCAAGGGTCTCTGTGAACTACTCCACATCTTTTACATTGCACTGCTGTCCAAGAACTAAATAGCGTCCAGCCCTTCTGTACAACCTTCCTCTTTCAGATCCCAAAGTTTTCGATGAGCAATGTACAAACATGAGATGCTCCTATTTCTATAATGAGAAGCAAAATGGAAAGATTAGGGGATAAGTACCCTCTTTTGCCCAGAATCCATGCTGCTTGTCATGAACTCTGTTAGGTTATCTGGCTAAAGGCTAATGAAATTAAACACAAAGATCCAGCATTGATCAAAGGAACATGACAAGCAGAGGAGCCCCAGTAACCTATTCAGTGAAAGTGGACCATGCCGAACCAGCTCTGCAAATGACCATCACAGGAGAAGGATCAGTCCCTGGCATGAAACCCATTAAGATGAAGCAAACAAAGATACTTTATTGAGAATACCATGCAAACTAAGGTGGTTTATTGCCTAAATATATGTATATGTATGTGTATGTGTATGTGTATATGTATATTAATATGCATATTTACATTTATATTTATATTTACATTTATATTTATATTTATAGAAAACATATTTACATTATAGAACTATTGTGTTCTCTACTCTGAGGTTATTTGTGTGAACCGCTAGCAAACCTGAAGTCAGATTAGCCAATGAGCGGGGTAGAGGAGCAACATGAAAGTGATATCGATCTGTACAGCCAGGATGAGGCTATTTGTGTTGTGTCTGTTTATCGCTAAAAAACTCTACATTAACAACAAATTTTCCTGCAGCTCAAAGAAAAGGGCCCAGGTTACACCCAGAGCACACAACTTTGCTGCTTTTGCTGTGTAGGTTGAATGTGACAAGCTATAACCATGAACTCCAAAAAAGGCAGGAAAGGTGATCAAAGGTGTGTAACAGCTTCAGTGTAAGGAATAAGTGCATAAATTAAGACTATCATCCACGGAAAGGGGATGGATCAGAGGAGGGAGAACGATAAAGATATAATATAAGTTCATTAGTGGCCAGGAAAAGGCGACCAAGCAACAACTGTTCACTGTCTTATCCAATATAGGAATCGAGGAGCATCAAATGAAACAAGCAGGAGGCAGGTGTAAAACCTATAAAGGACGTAACTCTCCACACAAGGCACTGTTGAGGTGCCTGATGATTTACCACAGTGTATAAAAGGTGCCAAAATTTATGAGAGTACAAAAAACAGCTGAGGAAATGCATAAAAGAGAAACCCATCAAGTGCTTTTAGATGCGAAGACAGTAGCTCTTGCTTAGAAAGTCTCTGGGCCGCAAACTGCTGAAGGCTGGAAGGATGCTGCGGGCAATTATGATCTTACAATTGTCCTGTTCTGATATTTTCCTTAGGCAATCACTGCTACTGAGAGGATATCGGGTCAAGAGACTCCTGATATGGCCAGCAGAATCATTTCTGGTGTTTTCCTAGTTGGTCGACCATCTCCTGCCCTAATTTTATTGCTACGACTGCCTCTCATGGGTGAAAGCTCAGATCACAGACAGCTGAGGGACGGACCACTATTTCCAACCACCATTCAAAAAGTTGCTCGGGTCACTTTTGGGTACCCAAAAAAGTGGCGTGATTTGCAAAGCTGCTGAGTGGCCAAAGCTGCCACTGATTTCTGTAACATTTGCAAGTGCTCACTGTCTCTGCAAATGAAGGTAGCAAGGCCTGGTTCAGAGAAACATTTGGGACCAACTTGAGTCTACCGCTGCTCTGCAAATCACTTAAGAAGGATGGAAATGAGGTCACGGTGCTTAGCTTTCAAGGAAACCCAACGTAAAGCTGTGCTTACCGCAGGAATCCCTGCAAACGGAACGCCACGGATAAAGAGGGGATTATTTGTGAGGCTGTGGAAATAATGGGGGAGGTGGGTAGGGAAATGAGAAAGGGAATGTTTAGTCTGGAGCAGGAGATCAAATAAGACTGTGGCAAAGTCTTCCCCTAAGAAAGCCGCAGAGGCCTCATCACTTAACATCTTTCAAAGCAGAATAGAGAAAACATCAGAGAACAGACTTGTAAAGAAAAATCCACCATGCACCACTGGGGAGGGATGAAATGCTTTCCCACCCTGAACCTCTCTGATGCTGTATAAAGCACATCAGCACTGAGTTCACACACAATTTGCTTCTTCAAGTTATTGCAGACCTCTGTGCAAAGCACAGAGGGGACCTATTAGCATAGGCACATGCATGCTTCCGTACGGTGAGAAATACATGAACACATTAAAATATAACTGTGTAGCCCTAGTTGATGGAAACCTTTCCTGATATGCATTGTCGTTAAAATTTGATCGAAAAGGAAATCAAAGAAAAACATCTGTGAAATTCTCTTTCATTTTCCGTCTGCCCTGACCTGACATGCCTTAGTTTCCCCAAAATTGTTTTTATCCTGCTATATAAAGCACTTTCAGAGCTCTGAGTAAAACCAGAAATGCAGTGACATATTATAACACTCAGAGCTTTGAAAGCCCCGTGCAATTCCAGCTCATCTCCCAAAGAGATCCTTCTAGCTGAAGGATTTCTATGGTCCCCAAAACTGCAGTATCTCAGTCCTCCATGAGCTCCAACATCTTTCTGCTCACAAAAGCCCAGTGAGACAGGACTGCGCTATTATTGCCACTGCAAAGATGAGGATGGGGGTGAGCTAGGAAAGCTAAAAGACTTGCTTATAATCCCCTGGGAAGCCTGTTGAACAGCACAGATGGGAGTTAAATTTTCTTAACCTCCTGAGTTAAGCATCTTAAAGGAGAACACAGAGTAAATCAGCCAAGTGGAAAACCCAGGAGTCCAGGTGTCCCCTGATCGGAGAAGTTTTACCAAGGAGACACGGCTTTGTGGGCGCTATTTGTGGCTCGCAGCACTCCTGGCTCTGCTGATGGCTTTCAAGACAGAGCCACAACCATGAGGTCTGGTGCAATGCTGAGGCAGCTGCCTTGCCAATTACTAAACCAAATATTTAACGATATTTTGACAAACACAGCCAAACCCTCTTCGCGCAGAGATGTCAGTAATAAGGGTTTTGCCTGGAAGGGGAATGATGGCAGCTGAAAATCACATGGAAGGGCTTGGTGTGCACCTCTGGGGAAATCTGGTGAACAAGCAAGTTGTCAGTAGGCATTTCTCCCTTTGGTGTCCCCTCCCTCTTGGAGCTGTTGCTAACCTTCATCCTGCAGTGGGAAGATGCTAATCCCAGCCATTTTGCTGGGCACGGGCTGCTTTTACCAGCTCATCCTTTGACACCTCTTTAGTGTTTGTTTGTTTGTTTGTTTGTTTTTCAGGAGAGAGCAGGCTCTAGGCTTCTTTCTGTGTATTTTTTTCTCTCTTATTAAGTCCCTGAGTTAAGAGAGGGATGTGCAAAACCGTTAAGTCACAACTTGGGCAAGGTTAGAGCAAAACTCTTGAGTGAGCCAGAAGTATGGTTAAAAGCAGATGTGTGTCCAAGGGGTTAGGAGGTACAGCGGAGAAGAGCCTGTCTGGAAGCTGAAGTTGAGGGCCAATAAGGACTTTGGGCCAAGGCAGCTCAGGAAGCCACCTTGCTGAGAAGAGATACCCATCAGCGTCTATGGGTAGCTAATACGGCGTTCTGGAGAGATGATGTTTTGAAATGCCTGGGACCAGAAATTGCACTGTACCTATGAGCATTCGAGCCCTTCACTGGGTCTCTAGTATTGTACCAGACTGGTTAGCTTCAAAAGCCTATGGCTGGGCTGCTGGGAAAGAGGTTGGTCCAAACCAAAGTGTGATGCGTTATATTGCCCAGGCACTTCTACTGCAGTCAGCAGCAGTGACATGAATCAACATCTGGGACTGGCCTGAAAGTGGCAGGATCCAGGCCCATCTTTGACAAAATGACTGGAGAAAGCAACACTGAGCCACATCTACACTTACAGCATCCAGGGTGAGTGATGGGACCACTATACGAGGAGAAGTCACGAATCTGAGGAATGGATCTGTCTTTCACCCTGCTTTGCCAGACGTTGTATGCCCAGTGGAGCAAAACAGAACAAAATAGGCACTGAGATTCAGCCCCTCCCTGCTCTCTTCACTCCTCTTATTTTTCAGGATAGTGGGGTCCCTATTTCTATTGCTTGAGATCTCTTTACCTACTCCAAACAAGGCATCACCTGTCATCTGGCCAGACTGGAAGGGTATTTTCCTAGGACTCTCCCATGTACAGCATTAGACCTTTGTGAAAGTACTCTGCAGGGGGAAGAAACTTTCAACTCCAAAAATTGCCACTGCTGGCACCTTGTTAGGAAGGGATTTCCCTCCTGGATGTGCTGAAACCTTTGAAGAGGTTCAGACTCCATAGGATGGAAAGGATCAGATTCAAAAGAAGCCTTGAAGTTTCTACTGCATGCAGCCTTGGGCTGCACAGAGGTTGCTTTGTGTTTGTACATGGGTGGTTAAGTATTGGCAGCAGTAAATTTTCCCTGTATGCAAGCATGACTTGAAGAGAAATGCAAGTTTTCACCTCCCTGCAGCTCCTTGAAGGTCATACTAGGCTACTGAGCTTTGCTATGAGCCCCTGAAACACCCCACTGCTAGTCATTTCCTACAAAAAGTCTCTCTGTCTTTCCTGGGATACACCAATCACGTGCTCTCATCCTGTATTTTTGTCCTCATAACTAAAGAGGAGTCGACCTCTTGCTCTTCACAAAGCCGTGATGCAGGACGGTCCTTGTGGCCATGTTACCTTGCTACAGGTGAGCTTTCCTTCTGATTTCTCCTATTACAACATCTGAAGACAAGTCCTTTATCTAGTGAACATCTGAAGTATCTTTCTGAGCATTTTCTGATCCAAGATCTACTGAGACAGACCCCTGATATTCGTTGTGTGCAGTCAATGGAGATCAACGTTTTTCCTGCCTAAAATTGTTCTTTTCTGCACATAACTCTGACATGAAACTCCCCTTGGCCTGGGAGAGGCCCTACTCAAGAAAGGAAAGGTGCAGTATTGAAAGAAGGGAACAGTATTGTCAGTCAGGGTACTAATTATATCAACACAGTTGCTGAGAAGATGCCAGGAAGGCTCAGCATTTACCCAGACATTTGTAAATGATTTTTCTGTTATTCATGTTTGCTATTTATATTCAGGCAGTGTTAAGAGGCCTTGAGTAAGATGAGAGCCATCCTGGAATTGACGCTCTGCGAACAAAGCAGTCACAGACAGTCCTTGATCCTAAGAGCTTGCATTAGGCAGTACCAAAGGCTGCAGTGATTGGTACAATGGTGTGAGAAAAATGAAAGTATACAGAGAGTGAAGAGGAGAAGAGTGGGTATGTTAACAGATATGCAGACATTCAGATTATTTTGCGAATAATTGACCATGCTTAAATGCTAATCATCGTGCACATTAGCTATTTTCCTGTGAGAAAATGCAGATGAACGTCCCTGAGCTATAGACTGTCTGCCCAAATGGGTGAATGCCAGTGAATCGAACAAGGATGTAGCTTCCTTATCAGCACTTGCCTAGAAAATGAGTGGGAATTAATCCATAAGAGATTGATGATGGATGATGGAGACCGACAGAGGAAGATTTCTCTGCATCCTGTTTTTCCCTTTCTCACCTTCAGTGCTCAGAGGACTCAAGAGCAGTTGAGTTATTTTTGACTGGAAGGGGCAAGGACTACTCATGGTGGAATACCAATACTTTATACAGAGCACCTTTCTCCAAGACTCCATGACACAGGAAAAGTGGTTAAATCCTCTTGGATAACCACACGAAGACAACCCCAGGGACACTGATCAGCCTTGTTCCCCACTAATCTGTCCGGGTCTGGAATCTGAAACGCCCATAAACCTGTTCCCAGCAGCACAAAATAAACATGGTGGGTAACTCCAAGAGACAGCTCCGATGCCCACACCGATACCTGTTTGACTCTGGGACTGCTCAGCATGGTTTAGTCCCATCATTTCTCTCTCTGTAGCTGCTCACGTCTCATTTCTGATAAATACAGTCCAATGACTCCCGAAAATATTGACTGCACGTGCAGCAATTCTCACTTAGCACAAAGCAAACAACAACTACTAATTTTATTTACTAATTACAAGTGACTCTTGTTTGAGGAGTTGTTTTGTATTTTTTTTTCTTTGTTGTTGTCCAGGATGGTCTGTGACAGCCAAAAGCAGAATGCTAGGTGAGGGACAAATCCACACTTCTTGAATTCAAAAGGTCCTCAAGTGTCTCAGCCCAGCTACATCTTTTTTTGAGTGCATCAGTATGAACCAAGAGCAACACCTACTGGCTGAGATGTTTAGTAAGACCATGTGTAGATCTGACAGTACCAATGAACTTCACAGACCACAGCACTTCTGTGACATATTTTTAGTTAGCACCCAAACATAAAGGTTAGCACCATCACTTCCCATCTGTGGAAACTGTCTCCAAACCACACACCTCAGCTCTGCACACCATGGACCTAGCTCAGCTCTGTGCTCGATGTAAACTTTGCAGTTCAAGCCCATTGTGTCCTGGGAAGTGCCTCCTGACAATGAGTCATTCTCTGTGTCTGTATCCCCAAGTCTTCATATGATAGCGCTCCCGGCACTGTTGGTAAGCTGTGTCTGGGTTTAAGCAGCCTGAAGGTGAGCAGCCGTCCATCTATTACCACCAAAGCTGCAAGAAACTTCCAGCAGGGGTATTCAAGTGGTCTAACTTTAGACGTCTAAATTAAAATGTCTAAATTTGGAGGCTGGGCCTGCTGGTGCGTGTGCTGGTGTGGGGGCGAGAAGTAACGGCATGTGCGTGTGTGTTTCAAGGCGGGAGCTTATCATAACGAATGATGACTGCAAGGTGGAGCATGGGGGGAAGACAGGAGGAAGGGGCTGAGCTTCACCCTCTGAAACATGCTGTCTAGATGTGTTAAATTTGTCATTGTTCACAGCTCCTTGCTTCTCCCTCACCCTTGCCCTCTCTCTTCACAATCCTCTCAAAAGGCATTTCTTCACTTCAGCAGCCATACCCTGAATTACAGTCAACAAAAAAAGAAAAGAAACCATAAACTAATTCCAAAACAGCCAGCCCCCAGCTCATAAAAAAAGACACATTCAGACAATCCCCTACAGGCATATTTATACATATCCCATTTTGTAGGAAGAATCAATTTGGGAAAATCTGAAGCACCCTTTATAGGAAAAAGTTAGCCAAAGTTTTCCAGGCAGAGTTGCCTCTAGCTGCCCATTTATCCTGCATCAATGCTCTCCAGCTGCCTGGAAAGCGAGGTTATGTCCCCACTGCAAAAAAGGGTCAGATCAAGAATTGGTAGACCAGCCCTAAATTGCATTTCTCACATGAGAATTCAGTGACTGTGATAGGAGGTACTCGGCCAAAGTGGGGTCATCTTGCACGTGGAGTTCTTGCTGCAGGGACATGAGAAGACGCAATGACTAACCGAAAAAAAGTCATCACGTGGTCGGTTGTTATGCAGGCTACCCTGTGAGAAGAGGGATTAAGAAAAGGATTTGAGAAAAGAAATGAAATTTAGGAAATCCAAACTCTGGTGCTCAATGGGAAGCCAGCGCGGATGTCAGAGTGTGGGAGCGTGTGCAGATGAGAGAGAGAAGTCAGTGAAGCCACACCTAAAACTGGAAGTAGAAAAGACTGTGAGTTCATTTTATTAGGCTGACTGAGCGTAAACATCATTAGTAAGAGGCATAATATGCCTTTCTCCTCTGCAGCCTGGAGGGCAGAGCCATTTGGGCATTGATGGGTGGACAGAGCTCTAAGGAACTTCAAATCAGTTGCTCATAAAGTACAGTTTCCTATCCTTAGGAGAGCCACTTCTCCCTGCACAGCAAGATTTAAAAGGAAGAAAGAGCTAAGCAGCTTGACCTATCCATTCTGAACTCACTACAAAATCACAGGCAATCCTCCCAAACACTGCCAGAGTGGGCAGCATCTCACCTAGTTTTAGGTATCATCTGCAGTACAGATGTGTAAGCAAGTTGCCAGAAATTCCCTCCACTGTTAATGGAATGAAATAAGCACTTTTAGCATGTAGGCCATCTATTTTGCCATTCTGCTTTACGGTGAGATGAGGCTCACCCCAGAAATGCTCATGTGTCTCTTGTAGAAAGAGGCCAGATGACCATCTTAGACATGGGCAATGCCATTTGGTCAGAGGAATCCTACTCTCAGAATCTGAGTTTCTAAGAGCCTGGGGAGGTGGCAGAGAAGCACAAGTGTTTAAAATGAGCAGAGACTACAAACCAAAACTGGATAGCAACCAGAGAGGAAAAATAGGCCTATCTGCTGAAGGCAGGGAGTGAACTTGCTCTGTATAGGTGTCTTGCCTGCCGACCCACAGTCACAACCAACTGTCTGTTTGGCAAAATGTCCTTTCAAGACGTTTTATCCAGATGTTCCTTGCAGAGAAGACTGAAACCAGGAACTCTGAGGTCTGCAGGGAGTCATGCTCTTTGAAGTGGTAGGGGATAGTTGCATCGCAGGACTGTAAGCCAATAGATCAAAATATCTGATCAATCCTGCTAGAAGGCTGATGCATGATTTCAGAAGAGTCGTCTCCTCTCTGTCTCTCTTCCTTAACATAGTAAGGGTCTCTGATCACAGTGGGGAATATGATGACATATGAGGATGCTGAGACTGGGAGGGGAAAGGCAAATTTTGCTCATTGTGACTGTGATCTGTGGACACAGGTAGCCTCTCCTTGCAATCAGGTTGTCTTGAAAGTGGCCGTGTGCATATTTTACTCAGCCTAGCAACCAAAGTCCCATCAGACCCCTCTATCCCAAAGTTCAACCAGGAAAGCACCATAACCAAATTGATCTCTTTGGACAGGCATGGTACCTGTCAACATAAACAGGTAAGACAGAAAGTAAAGTTCATTTCCTGCTTGATTTCCTGCTTGATTTTGATCCATAGGGGATGGCACAGATGAGTCGTCATTGATCCGTTTCAGGCTCATAGCACCTCAAGGGGAGGTTGTCACAGGGAAACGTCTCACACAGCTCTTGGAAGAGAAGGGAAGGTCACAGACACCTTGGCTTTCCCTTCCCTCTTTGCCAGACTGCAAGCTCCTCGTTGCAACAAATGGCATATGGGATGCTTTAAGGGCAAGCAGCTCCTCATGCATAGGAAGATGGAATACCCTTATGTCTAACAGAAAAGATTATTCTGGGTTGCAGAAGCACAGGGGTCTAAATTCAGCTCCCAGCTGGCCCTTTTTTTGTCTAATAGGTTGAATCAAAATGCTGCTACTAAGCCAACGGGATGGTTGAGGTTTTCTGATCCCTGGCTGAGCAGGCACATGAGGATATGTGCAGCTAATGTGTGAGCAGCGGCCAAATAAAGAACAGAACATAAACTCAAGACAGGAGAGGCACTAACCTAAAGGGAAAGATTGGGCTCTTGTGTCTCCTTGAATAATGCAAGGAGCAAAATATTCTGTTACCAGCCTAGGGAACAGGCAATTAAAACACTACTTGAAGCAAATGTCTCCTGACTCTGGCTCAGAATTTCAATTAGTCTGGAAAGTCTTATCGCACTTAAGTGCAGGTTAGTGACATTTCAGGGAGGAGAGATTGATTGGGAGCTGGGTTACAGCTCAACCAGCAGGGATCATGTCTAGGGGCTTGTCCTTAAAAACAGTATGTGATCTCTGTGTGGCATTTTCCTTGTCTAGCTCTTTATGTCTCCTACGAGAATTAAAAACCCCAATAGCCAGAGCTGTGTCCTCTCCTTTCATACACTGCCTTATTCCATTTCTCCTTTTCCTCCAATCCTGTCTTTTCTATTTCCTTTCTTTTTTCCATTCTCTTCAAGCATCTTCAGGCATCTAAACTATCTCCTGTGACTCTTCCCTTCCTCCTTAAATTTACTAACCTTTTATTGTCTGAAGATTTAGGCTGTGGCTTCTAAGAAACTGTTTCCACATCAGCTCACCAGATTTGCAGAGCCAGGCATGTTTTGTGGGGTGTCTGCTACCTTTTGTCTCTGATGGACAGTGACTGGTGGATCACTGGCAAAGTAAAGGAAGCAATCTGTATACATTCGTGTGTGTCTCAGGAGAACATAATTAACAATGTGAAGATGCCCTTCCTCCTCCTCCGCTTTCTTCCCTACACACAACCAAACCCTCCCAGGTAAAACTGCCTTGGTCCAGTCTCTCAGGCCTGTCGTCTCTGGGGCACGGATTTGCATCCGAAGAGAGGTTATAGTGTCAGGCAGCAGCACTACTCTTAAGAAGCAAACTGGCTGCAGCATGGCCCACTCTGTTCTGCCTTTTCTGTTACAGTCCCATACTCTACTTGTACGGGGACAGCAGATCCTTCTCACCCACTCTGCCATGAAGGAGGGAGCCACATGAGCTCCTCTCCCCTGAGACATGGCCAGCCTGTACATAGTAGGCTTAGCAGAAGCCTTTCCAAAAAGCCAGTCTTTGTGTTCGGGAATGGACCTGATTGTGCTGACTGGCAAATATGTCCCAAGGATGGTCTTGTTGGGCCCTATGGGAATCTCTGTATATATAGGCTAGATTACTGGTGAGCTCTGCTTAGAAGAGCAGTGTAATATGCTTTTTTTTTTTTTTTTTTTTTTTTGCCAGAAAATGTTCTCTTCTCCTCTGGTCAGCCTTGGGAAAGGGTTTACCATCTGAGGAAACTCATCCTTTCCCAATGCTGCCCTCCCACAATCCAGGCTGAATTCCTACTCGTCTCCTACAAAGCCTCCTTCTGTTTGGTTCTTACCTTTTCCCTCACCACCTCTGCCTTCTGCCTCTCCAGCAACCTCCTTCTCCCCAGCAAGGGATCACTCACACTACGCACGCAGGGCACAAACCACGGAGCCACTTACTGCCCACATGAACCACAGCAGCTTGGACACCTCCCCAGGCTGGTTAAAGTGTGGAGACCACTCCGCTTAGCACCCTGAGGCTTTCAAACGCCCTTTCAACAACTTATTCCTCTTTGCATCTGCGGAGTGAGATGGATCGATGGGGAACCCTGGAGGTTATTTTGCCCATGAATTATTTACACCCACTGGGTAATATTTCATTTTAGACTGGCCTTGTTTTACGCTTGTAATTTTTAATTCTTATAATTCCACCTCCAGCAAGCAGAGGCTCCTGAGAGTGCTAGATTATATCTCAGTGGGCACACTCTGGAATGCATAAATAACATCTCCTCTACTGACAGCACACAGAGGGGACGGGGCTGAGCTTTCAGTTATGGTTTTTGGTTTTTTTTTTTCCCTTCTCTCTCTCTCTCTCTCTTAAAGGAATCTTTATCTCTGCACAGCTATTCTACAGCATGCCTCTATTTCGTACCAAAAGCACTATTTAAATGCAAATGTTGACTTTTTGCCAGGAACTGCAGGAAAATACTTTTCTAGTGATGTCCTTCCAAAAGTACAACTGGTGCTGTTTTTTAAAGGAATTGTATCAGAAGGCGTCAGGACTTTGGTTCCTTGCACTCCCAACTGCTTCTTCTAATCCTTTCCACCTCTGAAGTCACACCTCCATCCTATCTTTGCAGAAAAAAAAGTGTATGTATGTATATATATATATATATATATGTGTGTGTGTGTGTGTGTGTGTGTGTGTGTGTGTGTGTGTGTGTCTATATCCCTATCTCTCTCTCTCTCTCTCTATCTCTCTATACACACACACGTGTATGTATATGTAAACAGACTGAACTCAAACCAAAGTAGGCTCTTTGGGTCAGATTCCCCCTTCCTCTGCCCAGCACATTCAAAGACACAGGAGACCTGCAACTGCTCACTCTCTCCAGTTCATGATGTTCAAGGTCTTTTCTTCTGTTTCAGGACAGATGTTCCAGATGTTAAATGTCTGGATTACATAGTGCCAGCAGGGTGAATGCTTGGATGGAGCATACTTGTATAGGAAGGGAAAGGAGTTGCTTATTAGGAAGGCAAAGGGAAAGAGGAGATTCAGACACAGGAGCTGAGTGAGAAGGAAAGGGATCAGGGATGCGTGGGAAAGGGAAATGAGGCCCGGGGCAGGGCAGTTAATTTTGCCTGAGGATCATCACGGATAACTGTTTTGTGCCATTTTTCTCTGCTCAAATACTGACTCTGATTTAAATCTAAAATTAGGAAGCCTTTTCAAAGATGCCTGTGACGGTGAAGAACTCAATGATGTCAAAAGGAGACCAGATCTTGGCCAAACAAGGAGAGGAAGACAACTCAAATACCCCACTAAAACACCCAAAGAAGTGTCTTGACCCACAGCCACAGGGCTAACAGCAACCGCTTTCCTTGGATTTAATTTTGGGCCATGGCTTCTGCTTCCCATCTTAAGGCTTTGAGTAGGAACAAGAAGGTACCAAAGCTCTTGGAGCCAAGACCTGTCCTTTCCCAAGATCTCTGAGCTTCACCAGGATGAGAAGGGGCAGACGAAGTATGTGGAGATACCACAGCTTTCCCCAAATAGAGAGGGTCGGGAAGGGGATGGATGTGCTCATCTTACGTGGGAGCTGTAGCACAAGGACAGACCCTGGAGTGGAACAAAGCACAGGACAATGAAGGCCGTACATCTATCTGCATGATGCACCTCTGATAGCCTAACCAAGAGCTCTCCACTTCTCCCCCTCCCTCCCATTTTGTTGTTTGGGCTCTGCAAGCTGATGGGCTTCCATCTGTTTTTATCTGATGTGGTTCAGTTACCACGGAGACAACCATCTCGAAGGGGGAAACTTTGTAGCATGCATAAGAGGCAAATCATTGCAGACCACCCAGGGATGGAGGATGCCCACAGGCAAAGAGCTCAGGAGCAGAGAAGCAGCTACCCTGGCCCAAATGAGGTATCTCAGGCAGTCCAGAGGGCCTCCAGAGTAATATTTCAGATGAAAGCCAGTCATCTTTGGGATGAGGAAGAGTCAGTATCTCCTTAGCAGCAGTTGACTATCATGTCCTCTGGGAAATGGAATTTTGTAAGGGTAGAAATCCTTTGTTTGCCTGTTCCAGTGACCTACAAAGTGATAGAGGTCAGGTCCGATGGCTCAAGCAAAGGAGGCAATAGTCTGGGGTACCAGACAGGTGGTGGTGGTAGAATATGGCCCATTTCACCCCTGCCACCCATCTGCCCTCTGCCCCGTCCCTCCTCCCTCAAGGTCTTACACCTGACTACTGGACGCTCAGCCTTCTCTGCTCAATGCCACGTAGGGCATCCATGTGGCACTCTGGAGGTATGAACTTGCATAAGGTCACTTCATCACTCCATGTCTCAGTTAACCCATTGATGAAATGAGGATCTTGGTGCCCTCGCACTTAGTAAAACACTTACAGGCGAAAAGCAATAGATGAGCAAGACTTTCAGGCAATGATTATCTTTGAATCAGAACTAATATTTTAAAGGGGGTAGAAAGGTTTGACAGCCTAGTACGAGTGCCCTGGTCTGCATATTTCCTTACCCTCCGTGCCCCAAGCAACCATCATCCTGCCTAGACATTTACCAAAACTTGGCCGAATAGGCGTACCCCAAAGGAAGGGGAGGCTGCATTGCATTGAAGGTCAAAAGAGTCAAGTCTCCAAACACACGGCTTATTGAGGATAAAAAAATCCTTGACTAAAGCACTGCGGCTCTTGTTATTCCTGACTTGTCTTTAGCAATCACTTACCGAGAAACATGGGGAAGCACTGAGCCAGCAGAAACCTGCTCTCTCCTTTGCCGTCGTAACATTGCAAGTCAGAGGGGTTTCCTCTGACAGATAGATGCTGACAGAAGGGGTATTTCTTTCCAGTCTCCACCTGATGATCAAATTATGACCTTGAAAGAGGAGTGCTGAGGGACCTTGTTAACTAGCAAGAGAGATTGTTTAGTAAGCGTCTGCAGAAGTGGATTAAAAAACAATAATTCATGGGTAGGCCCTTCCTCCAGCAGCTGGGGAAGAGGGAAAACATATTTCAGTTCTATATATTTTCCTTGCCTGGGGAAGGCTCCGTAGCTGAAATGTCAGGTTTAATCTCCTTTCAACATGTATTTTGCAAATAACTCCTTTGCTCCTTTTAAGTTCTGCAGCTAATATGCTGGAGCAGTGACAGTCTCCAGCAGTGATTTAACGGAACAGAAAATACGTTCCTCTTGTGTCACCTTTCAGAAGCACTCAACATGAAGGAGGTTATGAAAGAAGGCACGCTTGAAATGTAGTGACCCCACAGACCCAGGGTCAGCCGAGCACTGGCTGTTCCCTCTTCCTGCTCTTTACCTGATGGGCATAAGCGGGAGACAGGGCAGGAAAAGGGCTGCCATAGATTACACAGCTATTGACTGGCCAGGAGAAGCCAACATCCCTTTGAATCTGAATACTTGTCTGAACACATGTTCCTAACAGTCTTCAAAAGGAGATGTGAGCCCTCAGAGTGCTGACACTGTAGCACTGAGCTACAGAGACAGAGACAACTGTCAGATGGGTGGGTAGATGGATTTTGGACCCTTTTTCAATAATCCCAAATACCCACAGGACATGTGAATAAATGCCCTGGGAAGGATGAGGTGGCTCATAGATTTGAGGATTAGCTTATTAGGGGTGTTTTGGGCTGAGTAGATTCCTCACTAGAAATGGACTAGACAATCTCAAGATCCCTTATGCCACTGACTCTTGAGTCATCTTGATGACTCAAATCCAGCATGGTGCTGAAAAGTCCGGTCCCAATGCTACAGCAAATTTCAGATTGGTCTTGATCTCAACTTGCTCAATGAGATCACTGCCTCAGAAATTACCAAGAAAGTCAATTTCTAAGATCAGATTTTATCTCCATGCAGGCAGTGTAAAGCTTTGCTCTCCCTATGCTTCGTGAGGAAATTCATACTTTGGGCAAGGAGAAAAATCCCCAGCGTTAAAGGAGAGGAGCAAGGGAATAATCTGCCCATTATTGCTTGCGTCCTGATAAGCTTTTGACATCCTAGGAATTAATGAGATTTGGAGGTGACAAATGGATCCCTTTCAAGAGACTGAAGAGGGACCATTTCATGCCAGCAACTCCCTTGGCTTTTACTGGCTAGAGACCAGCCACTCAAACAAACAATCAGGGGCCGTACAGCCTTACCACAGCCTCTCAATCCAGAGATGCAGAAGGTATGGGTCTAGGGAAGGGAATAAAGGGGTCAGAGGAGATTCACTGACAAGTTATGCTTTTTTCCCAGTTCTGCTAAATGTCCAACCCTTTGAAGCCAATGGATTTCCCAAATATTCAGCCCTTCTCAGGATTCATATCTGAATCTGTTTTGTGGCAAAGAGTCTCTGTTTTATCTTCTTTGTCCTCCAAACTCTATCTCTTCTTCAGGCTGGGTTCATTACTTGAGAGGTGTGGAGTTCAAACCTCACGAGGCACTGGCTAGTGGATCTACTGGGAGACCACAGGAGCTGATTTTGGAGAGGGAGGAGAGAACATGGAAACTAGACGTGTGGCTGTCATGAAAGCAGTTTGAAGTAATAGTGTGCATTTTTAGCAGTTATCAGTGTTATTCATATGTGCATACGTTCACAGGAACATCATGCAGCTTTGGGGACAGTTAGGGCCAAAAATCATTCCCTGGCCAGCAGGCCCTCCAACTCATACAGCCTGAAATATTCCCTGTCCCCACCCAGAGGACTCCAAGCCCCATCTGGACGATGCTTTCCAAGTAGGAATTGTAAACCATTTCCCAGATCCCCAGCTATCCTCAAGCAATATAGCAGGTCAGGATTCAAAGTGTGCACATGGGAGAGTTACCAAGACTCTACGATATGAACAAGTTTCATCAGTGATGACTAAGACTGTGCTTGGTAAACTTCATCTATCCACGGCTTGAAGTGGAGCCAGTAAACACCAGGTCAGCCGCACAACACAGCTGTGCCGAAGGGAGGCCTATAAACCTTATTCTGCTCAGCATCAAAATGCAGCTGATTCTGATATTCTGACACACAAGCTGCCAACTGCACAGCAGTGTGGGGAAACTTGCATTCGGGCGGTAATTGCCCCATATCTTTCAGGCACTGTGCGGTCAGGATCTCCAGTTTGAGGATGTTTTTTCCTCACCTCTTTGCCCCTGCTGTGCTGGTAGACTGCTCAAGAGTGGAAAAAGAAAAAAAATAGTGCCACCTAATGACCAGCAAAGTCAAGATTTCAGCAGAGAGCAGGGCAAAGATGTTTCATCAGGGCATGTGATGGTAAGGGTTCCCTAAAGCACTTTTCACTAACATAAATAAATTGGCTTCTAACCCAAAGACACGTTTTCCATGGAAATGCCTGTGTTTTGCTACAGTTTTCCAGTGAGAAATGGAAATCTTATACAGAAATGTTGCATGTGTCACATTCCCACTGGACACATTTGCGGGGGAGCAGAAAAACTAGAACTGGGTGTGTTTCACTTCTAGGGGAGCTCGGAGAGTTTTTTTTAATGGTTTTTTTAAAAATAAAAAGTTAGGAAATTTTAGATAAAATGTTGCAGATATGTGAAAATATCTTCCCAGAATAATTAGAAACAGATGGAAGGTTCAAAAGGTAATTAAAGTTTTCTGTGTCAACCATCTAAGATTCTGGAAAGAAAAGACGAAGTTATATCTGTGTACTTGGATTCTTGGTGTATTGGGAAAGGCTTGGTTGAAAAGCTCAGTGCATAACATCACCCGGGCCTCTTATGCTTTTAGGCAGCAGACTGACTGCTTCTCTGGTCCTCTTTTCCTCTGGGTCTGCAGGGGACACCTTCACAGGGCTTGGATGTTAGAGTAGACATGGATAAATAGCTGGTTGTTATAAAGGAAAATTAAAAAAAAAAAAAAGGAAGGGATGAAGGATGGGCAGAGGAAAGAAAGGATGAAAAAAGAATGAAAGGATGAAAGAAAAAATGAAAGAACAAAAGAAAGAATAACAAAAAAAAGAATAAAAGAAATAACAAAAGAAAGAACTGTTTTTTCCCACTATCCTCCATCTGAGAGTCTTAAGCACGTTGAACTGTACTATTCAAGGGGGAAACTGAGGCACCAAACAGGTAAATTTCTTGCCCAAAGAGGTATGAGTGACAGAGCAGAGCAGAGATCTGGAGAGCTCTTCCCCCGAGTCCCTGTTGTGAGCAGAACGGGGCTGGGAAGAGGCACTGCGGGGGATGAAATCCAGGTGGATCTTTGCAGGGAGATGATGCCAGGCTCCACTAGCAGAGGCCCTGAAGAGGCTGTCTTCACGGCCCCACGACTTTAATACTCAGCTACTGGTTGCCTATGTCTCTCAAACTGAGAGCAGCATCTGCTTTGATGAGTGCAGCACAGCCAAGCGGAAAAAAAGGTCAACTGCTTCTCCTCCGTTCCCCTCCAGGTTGGAAGTGGGAAGAGCTCTCCCCAGCACCGTGCGGCACTGCAGAGCTTCCCTAGGTTCATCATTTCCACTGATAAATATTCCACAAGGCCACATGAGGACACCAAGGCAGGGACCCCTTCGGGCCTGCGTGTAGCGCAAGAAAGACGAGAGTAAACAAGTGACATGTTCCCATTCAACGTATCTCCTGGAGAAAAAGAAATCCAACCAACCGGTCCCTTCCTCATGACCTGAGCTCACCCTCCAAGCCAGGAAACCCTATAGGTTGCGGCAAAGGAGTAGACTTGCAGCAGCCAGGACTTGTGATGTGTCAGGATGCTGAGAACACGATCTAAGGGAGTGTAATTTCAGGAATATAGGGTTTTTTCCCAGCCCTAGGTTGAGATGTGGCATTCAGGAGGCTGGAGCTCTTCCTCTCAGTGAGACCCCGCAATCAAACTGACTTAAGCTGCTCGTGGAAAGGGTTTGGTGCCTTCTGGTTGTCCCCAGCCTTTGCAGAATGAACCCCAAAATGAACACACAACTTCAGACTTAGCTCTTACCCACTGGTCCAGCACCTCAGCCCCTTTTCTGCTTCCTGGCTCTATGCACCAAATGCAGACCAGTGTGCTCTGCCAACCATGGGCTGCTCCTGTAGGGCTTTCATACATGTTATCTGCTCTTTCCCCATATCTCCAGGCTTTTGGGAGCTGCATTCATCCTCTGGAACCCTTGTAATGATAGAAAGTCAAGGCTACATCTCTAAATGGCCTTCAAACCCTGACTACTCCCAGGCCACCAGAAGGCTGAGACCTTGTAGCCTATCACACACTGAGTGACCAGCTGCCAAGTTTAACTCACTGAGGTCTGAGGACGTTTGGAGCCAGGTCACTCATGCTCGTGAAAAATATCCGCTCAGCCCTGGAAAAGCATCTCAGAGAAGCCCTCCAGCCACCCCTTCGCAGCCCCCATTTCTCAGCACTGATCAACACACTCGAGAAAAACCTGCCCTTAAATGTCGTAAGGTGGCCAAGAGTGGCACGCCAGGGACAGATTTAAGGTTTGCAGGAAAGAAAACGTTGTTTTACACCCCGAGCAATGGGAGAGCTTTGCTTTCAGCAGAGCATATGCCATCTGTTCCTGTCGCCCACAGAGCCGGCCGCACTGAGCGGCAGCGTCATTGCGCTGCCAAGCACGTTGCATTAGCGACAGGCTCCAGCAAGGCAATGTTTAACCACCCTCCATCCTGAACAGGATGGCTCTGCCAGGGCCCTGACTGTCTGAAGCCAGAAAGCAGGACACCCTGAAACCATTGCATCTGACATGGTGCAACATGAGGCCCCAAGGAGGCTCCCAACCAAGTTGCTTGCCTCCTCCTCAAGTATTTTCTATTGAAGAGGAGCAATCTGCAGTATTCAGAGAGAAGGATTAGGGCACATCTGCCCTTATAAAGCAAAGGGAAGACAGTCAGGTTTGGTTCATTGCTTCTGGTCTGACTCCATCCCATTGTCATGAGGAAATTCCTTGCACGCTTGTAGAATGAGGCCTTCAGCAGGGAAAGAGCAGTGAAGCTCCTTTGGGACTGAAATCATTTATAATCAGAGAAGAGAGAGACCTGGTGTAAGAGTGGAACAGGAGAACCTGATAATCTTTACTTTCCTCCTCCAGCTGAAACCTGCTTTGCTCAGAGAGAAACTAGCACTGGCTCCTGTATCCCTGTTTAATGAACCACTCTTCATTTACATTTAATTAGAGGAATTAAAGAGCCAATTAACAAGATCTACAGTAAATGCAAACAAAAGCGATCACTGGTGACTCAGACACCAGGGTAAAGCCAAGGGGTGGATTTTGCAGGCAGTTTAATTGGATCTAAAGGCAGGCTGTGGCTGAAAAGCTCAGTATTGCAAGTCCCTGCCACCCTTTTTTGACAGTCGGGCAGTGGCACGGTGAGCTGGGTTGCCTTGTGGATCTGGCTGAAAACTCATCATTGTTTTTTCTTAAAAATGTGTTTCAGCTGAATCAGCAAGCAGAGCCACCTGCCACCCGTGGCACTATCTGTGGTGCTGACATGGGGGAGAGGGCAGGAGCATGCTCAGGGAGAGGAGGGGAGCACAGAGCATCCCCTCGGGGCAGCCCATGATTACCTTGGTTCACACAGATTTCAGAAACACACCGAAAGATACGGCGCCATGTGCATACTCCAGCTGTTGTGCAGGCTTTCATTTCCACCCGAGGCATTCATCCCACCTCACACCATCACCTCAACTATGACAGCCTGTAGGTCCAGGCAGCGAATCGGCTTATGAGAGCGATTAAAAATACTTATTTTGTCTTTCTTTTTAAGCTGAGTCAGTTCCCCAGCCCATTTTGCAGGTGGTTGCACATGCAACTGTGCCAGCACCGCTGAGGAAGCAGCAGCAGGCCAGGGCTGAGCACAGAGGAAGGGCAACTTGGAAAGTCAGACAGTTGTGGAAGGCATAGCCTAAGGGACCCCAGCACACAGACTGCAGCCAGGCCACCTTCAGCCTTGGTCTCAGGGCAGTCCCTCAGCCAAGGGTGCAGGCCACGCCACCGTCAGGAGTATGATGTCCGCACCACGCTTAGCTACCCAGCCCGAGTGCCAGACTCCTGCAAAATACGAGCACCAGAGGGTTGTGTCTACCTCTCCTAGTGCAAAGTGGGTGAAGGGGTTGAAACGCATGATGTCTTATCCTTCAGATTTCATGTTTAGCTTCAAATGAAGATACGCATGTGAAGGGGTGGGGAAGGTCAAGGATCACTCCTTTTGGCATCCTTTTAGTTAGGGGATATGGTCATGCTAGAAAAGAAGGGAATAATCAGAGGGTGGGTAAGGCAGTCTCTGGGCAGGGAACAAGCGTAATCATGAAGATGGGACGGACAGAAGGACAATTTGAAGACTTTCTGAGGATGGTGTAACAGCAGAATTCAGTGACCAGGGAATGGGAAAGCTCCCAAAGAGCTTGACCTGCAGCTGAGATTTCCTAGGAGCCTCTTTATGTATTTTAATTCCTCTGAGTGATTTCTCTATTTCCTTTCATGACAGGGAGAGGGACAGTAGACTCCGGGAGAGCGTAGACAGAGTACTCCGGGATGCACAGGCTCTGCTAACGTCCCCTTTGCAATGCCTCTGTGCTCCAGCCCTTTGAGGCAGATCCCGCAGAAACACCTCTCCTGGAGAGGGAGTTCAGCCAGTGAGGGCAGGGAGCTTTTGCTCCGGGTGGACTCAGGTCAGGACTGAGCCCAGCGCCTCGTTTCAGTCCAAAGACAACCACTTTAGCTACAACTAGTGGCAAGGCTGCGCTCGAGCTGAGATGCTACCTCATTCCCCAATATCCATTACTCTTCCTCCAAATCAATTTTCAAGTACCTTTGCTGAAGACCCTGACTCCTTCCCTCTGTTGTCTTGTTTGGGGTGAGGTGAGCCCTACCCTAAATCCCCCGAGCAGCTTAGTGTTGACTAAGTAAGGAGCTCTGGGTGACTTGCTGAGATGTAAGTGTCTCCACTGGGGACAGCCAGAATTAGTCACCACGACACATGGGACACCAAGAGCTGAGACTCTCCAGATCCCTCTACAGCAATTACTTGTTCCTCACTCAGATAGATAATTTCAAATAGACCTGAGAGCCAGGGCTTGTGGTTTCAAGAGGTCGCTAAACCAGCTACTGATTTTGGTATCCTAGGTATAATAATGATTGCATTGTTCTTTGAGATCTATGATGCAACAGCATACTCAAAGACCTATGTGCTGGTAGGTGGATTCCTGTCATTCCATAATCTGGCCAGACTGGGCAGGGGTCCTTCCTCTCATGCTACTCTCAGCAGAGTTTTGCAAGAACCGAACAAGAATTTTCACTCTGGATCCATTCCTCTTTCTGGATCCTCCAACTGCTTGGTGTCCCTTAGACTTTGTTAAACCACCTTCAGCTCTGTCGACGCATGAGAGAGGAGTAAGGGTCCTGTATCAGATAAAAACCTTGGCCTGCTCACCTGCAGCTCACACTGAGCTACCCCACAGTTACTAGGAGCTTTGAGGAAATCATATCAGGGTATATGAACTGATGATAAACCGCTGATCCCAGCAACCTGCTAGATTGCCCCAAGAGAAGTAGCACAGGCCTCATCTGGCACTGGGTAGCATATGAGCAACAACAGTCCAGTATTTTCACCTCCACACACACGGCATCACAGAACTGACAACACCTTCAGAAGAGAGAATGGAGACTTCTCTGCTGGATGATCTATCATTAAGACTGGTCTACCCATGTGCTTGTTCACCCTGGTGTAAATCCAGAGATGCTCCACTAACACTGCAGAGTGACCTGTCTTTACCCCTCTGCAGCTCCTGAACTCTGACCCTTCCTTGGCTTAGCACTTAGAGTGAAAATATTTGATATTAGGCAGAAAGCAAACAGAATAAGCCGTTTGATAAACAGTGACGTCCTCATGGAACAATATAGTTTACCATTAAAGCACTGAATATCTGCATGAAGTGCAGATATGTTTCCTCTGCACCTGTAACAGATGATCCTTTTCATGAAAGAGAAGTAGACATGGTCATAGGCTGCTGTAGTATGACTATTTATATGCAGTCTCACTAAGCTATCACCAGGTATCAAGTCATTCTTGTGCTAGGTGCTGTACCTCTGTTTCCTAAGAAACTACCAATTTCTCTCAAGATCTAAGTTTAAATAAGCAAAACAAATAAGAAGGCAAAAAGTGCACAAAATGACCTCTTCAAGGTCATGAGCAGATGCAGGAATATGGCACAGGCCTCCCTTTGATGCTCCAGTCCAGCATCCCTGGGACCATTCCACCAGCACGAGTCCACAGCTAAGCTAGGTGCAGAGGCCCACGTAAAGAAACGCAGACGACGCACTCAGAATATAAAATTAATTTCAGCGTGCTGCACCGTAAGAAAACACCCACATAGAAATAAGTTTCATCTAATGTTATTTTTCTTCTTTTCTGGCAAAAAAACCCAACATAACTGGCAATACCAGATGTTTCACAATTTCATGCATTCTGTCAAATTGTTTGTCTTAAATAAAAGCAAAATCCATTGCAGAAATATACAGTCAATATTTGGGTTTTTTCAACCTAGAAATATTGGGGAGGAGGGGGGTTGCTTCAGACGTTCCTTCTATTTTGTTTTGAAAAATCATCCAAACTCAAAGCAAAGCACTGAGTTTCCAGGATAAGCAAAAGAGTTCACTCTGTCCCAAACATTCACTGCCCCGAAGTGTCCCTTCTTGCCGCAGCTCTGCTCCCAGCTCAACCCGAGCATCCCTCGGATGCAGAACCCTGCCCTGCTCTGCCCAGCGCAGAGCCTGGTGCACATCCAGAGGAACCTGCCCAAAGGCCCTGTGGATTTATACTGTGCTCCACACTGATAGAGACATGTCACAAAGAGACAGGCAGGAGCGCATGGGTTATGGGAGGGCGCGCTGGTTAAGCAAGCCAAGGTTGTCGTTTCTGTGTATCTTTCAAATGGTTGTTGAGGAGACGTATTAGGCTTTTTACTTCCAAGTCGCCTTTCAAGAACAAACAAAAAAAATGTGTTGCGCCTTAGGCAGTCTTTTCATTATCTTACATAGAGTTCATGCAATAAAGTCCGTTAATTAAAACATGAATATTTAAAATGGCTTTCAAGAATGGCAGCCTTATCTCACCAGAGGGAAGAAGAAAGAAAAGGGGAAAAAATAGGGGGAAAAAAAGCACAGGAAAAGCAGGCAATAGTTCATTTTGCCAGCAGAACATTCAATTATTTAATTGCCGAATGAGTACATTTTCCCCAGCTGATATTAGATGTTCTATTGTGGCAAGAGGGACGGGGTGGAGAAAGGTACGGAGGGAAGGAGCAGGGGCGAAAGGGAACGGGTAGAGTTTTAATTAAAATGTGATGAAGGCTAAGCTGTCATTTTTAGTAGCATTGCATTTTGCAATTGGGACTTTCTCAGTGCAATGTGCCTGCAAAAGTAGAACAGCCACAATTGTCAGCTGCTTTGGGGCCGCTCTGACACTGCAAAGGGATCAGTGAGAATCAGCTTCCCAGCACCTGCTTTGCAGTGACTTTCCTCCAGAAAAGCACGTCAAAGGGTCTTGCTTTAATGAGAAACAGCCCCCAGGACAGAAAGAAAGAGAGGGCTTGGCATGGCTGGGGCAAGAGACATGCACATGTAGCCATATGTGAAGGTGCACTTGTACTTACGCGCTGGTACACAGTAATCCGTGCAGCCCTGCATGCCTCTTTCCCTGTGCATGCGCCTAGGAGCATGTGGCATGGGGCACTTGTGAGTTCGAGACATGTGTCCACCTGTGTTTGTGACAGGGGCACGTACAAACCAGCGTGCAACTGGAGACGTGCAAATGAGTCCAAAAAGATTGCCCCGTGCCATACCTCCTTCTGCCTCCCCAAAAGCTGTTTCCTCTCTCTTGGATCCCCCCAGGTGGAGGAAGGGATCGTGGCCTGTATCCGTGTGTTGGTTTAGCTCACTGCTCCAAGTTTTGGCCCATCATCAGGTTTCCAATGGAAAGGGTTTTCACCTATGTGCCAAGGAGGGCTGCCAAACTGGCCTGGGTCAGATGGAGGCTGATAAAAGCAGAAGAACATCTGCCTTGGGTTGTTGTAGACAAGACAGCAGGAACTGCAAGAAAAGAGCTTTTGTGCCAGCAGACGAAGAACTGGTGGCCCCTAGGTGGGCCCCACTTCAACCCACCATTCAAGCATATAGGGGACTTTCAGCAGACCAGGGGTGTTTGGCTGGGTGGGAGAAAACTGACACATGCATGTCCCTACTTTGCTGCCTCAGGGTCTATGTGAGACCAGGGCAGAGAGAGGAACGCAGCAAAGGGCTCAGGGAGGGCTCCAGTGACAGCTCAGCAGTGTTGAAGCAAGCCCTTGTGTCTGTGTATTTCAGCAGACTCCTGCAAAAGAGGGAGCGCGGCCACCAGATTTCTCCCACCTGTATCTCTCTCTATGTCTAACAACACCTAGCAGCACCTGCTGTCCCCTGTGAGTACCAGGCTCTCCCTGGTACCAAACCAGCAAGGTATGGTGGACCGACCCAATAGTTTGCTTTGGCTCTCTGGGTGCTAATAAAAGTTGTGCTTTTTCCTGAGAAGGATCCCACAGGTATAAACAAAACCAGCATCTTCTGAAATACACCATGAAGCCTATCTGGCAAGTAAGGCGACTAGTCCTTAGGGGTTTTTCATCAAACCAAGAGGTGAAATACAAGTCCCGTATTGCCCTCTTTGCATCCCTCTCTCCCCACCGCTGCCTTCTGGCATGGAAAAGATCAAGCACGAGAGCCCTTTGTTCTAGCAGTGCCACATCTGTGCATGCACAGATAGATGAGTGCAATCCTAAGCACTTACTGAGAGTAAAGGGACAGGGTACAACAGGAGGTTGCCTTGCATTTCCAGTGGGGACAGGGTACAACAGGAGGTTGCCTTGCATTTCCAGTGACAAGGAGTGCGGCCATGTCTCTCACACCAGGTCAGCAGGACACAGCTGGGTCACAGCGGGGACAGGTGCTCAGGCCTGGACACGCCGCAGGCTTATAGATGTGTCTTGCCTGCTGCTGTCTCCTCAGCTCCCTCCTCTCCTTAGGCAACACAAGCTCTCAGAAAAACAAGGGAAAACCAGCTACACCATTTATATTTCCTCACTGTGGCCTCTGTCTCTCCTCATCACCTTTTCTTTTCTTCCATTTTCCTACTGAAGTATTAAAAAGCATTTCTTTGAGTGTGCAGTGCCTGTTCTTCCCCAGTGTTTGCTTCCCAGCAAAGAGCTTCAACTCAGAGATGCTCCCCTCCCATAACCACACGCAGCAACACTTAGCTTTCAAATGTCCCATCACGCAGCCTGACATGGGGGCCCCCACTTTGGAAGGAAAAGCAGGTGGCAGGTCTGGACAGAAGGTTTCTGTCTTCTTCTCTCTGTCCCCCTTTGGAGGGCAGCACATTCAGCTGACAGGAAAAGCTAAATGAAACACGAGTGAAATTTTTGCTGGAGCAGGTAAAGGAGTGTGAATGGGTAATCTCTGGAGACAGGAACAAATAGACATGTCATGTGCTCCTTGATGTGAGCCAGGGTCTCTGGGACAAAGTCCCTCATGCTAATAACATGTGCAAAGAGTCAGGGGCTACAAACTCTTCAAAAAATGACTTTGAGGCACTGAAGTGTGTCTTTATGCAAGCAAGAAATCACTGCTGTTCTCTGGAGAGGCTCCAGCCTCATGCGAAAATGTGCCTACAACCCAACAAACTCTGGTGCAAACTGGCTCTCTCACTCCTTTACTCACGAGCTAGTGAGCTAGTGCTCACCCACTGTACAGCCCTTTGCATCCAGCACCCAGTGCAGGAGCATTGTCAACCCTAGGAGAGAAAGTGCAACCCAAAACCAGACTAACCCAATGGCTGCAGCAGAACCCATGCAACAGAGGTCCCAAGGCACCAGCTGAAATTTTAGCTCATGCTTCCTTTCCAGGTCAGCTCCCCAAAGAAAAGAGTGGAGCACCTCTGTCTACCTGGTTGATATTAATTCACCCATTAATGTTTGAGGCCAATCTCACCCCAAAGATGCTCAGCCCAGGCTAATCTCCAGTGAGCATGAGGTCAGTTAGGGGAAGAAGAGAGCTAGGTAATTACCTCCACTGAAAAAAAATAGCTGCAAAGAAAATAGTAATGCTAGTTTATCTGGCACATGAGCTAGGTCAGCAATGTGTATGCTCCAGATGTGTTGCCTCCTATTCAGCAAGTGATTAAGGAACCCAGGAGGGTGCTAGTGGTAGGACAAACCTGGAGGCACTGGTAGAAGACAAGGGTCACGAGGGATTTTTGTATGAGTAGCAACACTGCAGAGGGGAGCTGGAATTATCACAGTAGGGGAATACAGGACCTCATCTGATAGGAAATTAGGCTTTATCATTCCCACTACTCGCAGCATGGTATTTCTAAGAGTAGAAAGGACAGCGTACCACCTTGGTCTCCTTAATAGCAGGTTTGAGGACAACACGTCAGGTTCAGGAACAGGCTCAGAGTATGGTACTGCGTGGAGTAGAGCCACTGGGGCAGACAGGAGGGAAGGGACTGTGCGCAGAGCAGCACCAGGCGTGGAAGAGCTGCTGAGCTTCTGGAGTAAGAAAAGTCATCTCTGCGCTGACAGCTTGCCCGGATCTATTGCTGCTCTCCCTGGAGGAGCTTTGTTCTCCTTGACGGTTCTTCAGCTGCGGCGCGTCTGCGGGGGCAGGTGGTTGAGGTCCCCGAAGGGGCCTTCCAAACCCCTCCACATCCCAGAAGCACAGAACCATGAAATGCAATCTCCTTAAATACCCCTCTACAGTTACATAGGGACCATCCCCTTCTTTGCTTCTTCTCTTCTTCAGTGATTTACCCCCCACAGCAAGCCAGACATCTTTCTGAGCAACTGCTCTACTGCTTGCTGCCTGCCTCCTCTTACTAACGTTGCATACCTCTAGAGTCATACCACCATCAGCTGATCTTGGCTGACCTTTATGGGGGTAGCTGGGGGATGACCTCTCCAGCTTTCTGGCCGAAATTTCAGGCCAATTAAAGAAGTAGCTGCCCCTAGAATTTAACATCTGAACATGAGGGAGGAGAGTGTGGGAAGGTTAACAAGGCTGAACAACTCATCTCTGTGGAGGGAGGTGGTCAGCAGGGTTTAGATGCCACACTGCTGGGTCATGATGAAAACGTTACAGACACCTACTCTCCAGGCTGAATCATCCCTGAGTTATGTTGCTGCTGGATCTGACTCTCCACAATTTGGTTTTGGCATCCACAGATATAATACGTGGCTGTGCACCAAGTACAGCCTCGTGGGACTCCTCCCAAGATAAAGAGTCACTCCAAACCCAGCAGAGCTCCCCAGAACAGGTTCTGTTCATGCTGGAAGCCCCCATGGCCCTGGTAAGAGCAGCGCTTAGCAAAAAGTGTCCATGCCTAGCATGACAGGAAGCTTTCTAATTCAGGACATGAAAACAACAACAACAAAAAACAAACTAAGCAAAGCAGGAGGAAGGGGTATGAAGAGGAAAGGATGTTTATGGACAGAAATTAATTGTTTGTCTTCAATCACTTTCACTGAAGTTCCTTTGACTGACTCCATACAAACAAGACAGAAGCCAAACACCAAGCGAGCCCAGCTGTAAATAGCATGTCTGGCACTAATGCTTTGCTGGCTGGGCATAGCAGTGATATCTCGTCAAGCTGATGTCCACAACTGGAAATGTAGTGGAGACATCTCCTTGCTCCAGTTCTACAGAAATCACCTAGCCCAGTGTCTCTAGGGAGCTTAATCCCTGCCTTGGGTTGATAGGCACCTGAAGCAAAATGGTACCTGTGTTACCAGTGGTGGTGAAGCCCTCCTAGACAAGAATAGGTCATAGGGATTGGACTCTCTTTCTCCTGGCATCTCCCTACGTCAGGGCTAATGTTATATTTTTCCTATAGATAGATACCCATGCACAGCATCCACTTTTTAACCTGCCTGCCCCTCATAGCACTAGCTTTAAAGCCAAGAAGCTCCCTGAGCAACAACAGAGAAGCTTTGTTCCCCACATGACTATAGGATGAGCCCTCATGGAGGTCTCTGATGGCCAAGCTGAACTCACATTGAAGCCTCTCCCACAGCACATGTGACACAATGTCTTTCCTTGACACCACTGTCTTTTAGCACAAAACTGGCAGAAATGGGATTCTGTTCATAATCTTGTTCACACCAGCAAGTCTGGTTGCAAATGGCCAGTAGACTCAAGTTGTGGGAAGGAGACACCAAAACTAAAGCTTGACTTCATCCAGCAGGCATGTATGGCAGCATACAGGCCTGTATAGAATATTGAAGCATGCAGAGATCACTGAGTAACACTCTTCATGAGACCGGATTTAGTCTGGGGCGGCAGGAGGTACAGGGAGACATGGGGGAATCATTGCATCTCGTGTCCTGTCCCAGTTTCCAGCAGGCTGAGTATATCCTGAAGTAGAGATTCTGTGTAGGTCTTCTGCATCAACCCCCACGGTCTCATCAAGAGCCTAGGGACCAGTAACTCACATCCCCACCCTTCGGAAGAACCAGCCTTTGGATTCAGGAGTGGGACCACTGAAATCAAACAGAGAAAATTTCCCATGCTCTTAGCTGTTTCTCCTGCTTCCAGTACCAGTGGTAGAACTTCACAATCTTCTGGTTTGGGCACCTTCAACAGTACGATAGTCAAAAAAAAAAAAAACAAAAACAAAGACAAAAAAAACCCACAAACAGAAAACATAAGAGGGAAAGTACCAACTTCCATCCAGTAAAAAGATAAATATCCAGCCTGGCAGAGAGCAGGGTGCTTTCTTCTTCAGCTCAGGAAGATTACCAAGCCAAGCACCTGCACCGGTAATTTTGGTCCTGCCATAGGAAACAGGGAGGGATCAGACTGTCTTTCATTTGACAATCATTTCAGCCCTGCATTTTGGGACACTACCACACTTCTTGCACGCACGTGTCGGCTGCCTTATCGTCTCCACACACACACAAGCTGTTATAGCATTTCGGCTTGAGGAATCAGCACCAGGCTCTCTCCATGTCTCTCTCCCCCATTGCTGCTGGTGTTTGTACAGATCACAGCCCACATATTGCAGAGCGAGCACAGCTCAAACTACTCCAGCAATGATGGCACAGAGCAGCTCCCCCACCAGGGCAGTGCTTTTGGGACAGGAGCTGGGAGCTACTACTCCAGGTCCCTTCCCTTCCTTATTGCTTCCTAGCACTGGGAATATCCCAAGTCAGTAGCTGTTCATTTGACTGCACGGACAACTCATGGCCCACGGAGAGCATTCAGCTTAGTGAGGTGTGTGGCAATATCAAAACTGGAGCCAGAGAACTAAAAGAAATATATTTAAACCCAACGGATCTGCAATTCTGATGATGTGCTAAAGGATGTCCCTTCCGTCCCTCTCTAGCCTGCCTGTCTTGCCCTGCCAGAAGGCTGACAAGCAGGATATTTATATTCTGTATCCGGTATCAGGTTGCTGGCTGCAGCAAGTGCAAGGAGACAGTGAACCATGCAGAGAAGCAACAACCAAAGATGACTTTGGTAGAGCCACCCCAGCGACACACAGATGCTGAATCCTCCGCAGGTTAACGTATCACAGAGCCACACTAAGTGATACCTGTTGAGAATCCAAAAGCAGTTTTCCAACCTATTTAGCCCAGGTGTGCTTCAGTGCTGGCTTGGGGGGTGACAGGTTCGCGGGAGCCAGAAGCAGCACCCATAGATGTTGCAAGATTACAGGGACTATCACAGCAGAGACAGGAAAATAAGGGAGAAAGGATGAGTTGCAGAGATGACAACGATGCTCTGAAAGAAGCAGAAAAACTACTGCTTTGCCCAGCATCGTTGAAAAAGATCACTGTCACCTGGAGCATGCAGATCCACTTTTGGTTCTGTGTCTCGGAGTGGCCACAGACAAGCTCTCAGCCTTGCTGAGCCTTCAGTTCCAGCCTGTTAGACAAAGATCACAGCCCCCCCTCCCCTCCTCAACGCACTGTCTGCTGGATCTCTAAGGCAGCTGGGCTATGTATAATCCCTGCTAAGTAGTGACTTCAGCTGAAGTCTTTGGGAGCTGCATCAATATAAAGAAAACAAGCATTGTAAAAGGGAAAACTCCCTTTCCAAGGAAATCTGGAGGAAACATAAGAGGAAGATTCACCAAGACAGACAGATTGCACTAAGACAGCTCAGTGCCAATGAGATCCATAGAGGTCAGGCACCTCAAAGGGTATTTAGGCACCTGAAAAACTCCATGGATCCCTTTTCGCCTTGGAAAGATGTTGTTTTTTTTATTTTTCAGCCTGCTATGATCATCTCAATACATCACATGCTAGGTGGTGAATAGGACCAGGAATGGCTCTGAGCATCCTTCCTTCAGAGACAGTGACATCTTCATTCAGTTGTGACAGGAGTTGCAGTTGTAAAGCTGCACGGCAGACGTGATGATTTTAAATCTGGTTTCTGGGTCTCCCTGCATCTAAACTTGACCTTCTATTCTCACACAAAACGCTTTGGGGAATTTACTATGGGTCCTGAATCTGAAAGGATGCTAAACAATGATGAACTAAAAATAAAAATAAAAAATGCATAACTGAAAGGCTGAGCCTTATGAGCATTTCGCTAGGCTGCCACTCATTAAATTACACATAAATGTCCTCTCATAGCAATAGTGGGAGTAGTTGCCTGTAAAACTCCCTCAGTAACTGGATGTAAATTCCTCCTTTAGTCTCTCTGCTATAACAATAGTGCGTTTTGATGGTAATTGCTGCTATTTCTGCATTGTGATCATGTCCACAAGCTGTTGAGTTCACAATGGAGTTGATCATTTTACTTTTCTCATTTTCCCCACACCATCTCTCAAACAGGGCATCTCCATATAGACACATGTACAAGTGTATTTAGTACTGAAACAACAGCATGGGCACATGAAACCTCTGCTTAATTGCTGGAAGCACCCTAGACCCTGCACATCTTGTATCCTTGCCTAATTGCAATGTCTTTAATGATCCCAAAGCAAAGCCATGGGAGAGGCAGGGCTTGTGCAGCTCACAGAGCTCTGAGTGTTTAAACCACATCAGGACTCCCCTCCTCAGCATCCTGGCAGGAGTTACCCACACTTCCCTCGCCCATAAAACACCGAGAGACCAAGCACAGAAGGGACTTTCCCCTCAGGAGCTTCCCATATGGGGCCAGTGGGGAGTTACTGCAGGAGACAAGGGGAGGAAGGTCCCTCATTTGCAAGGTGGGAGGCTCTGGTCAACCTCCTCCTCCAGAAGCTTGGAAGTGGTGTCAGTTCTTGCTCAATGCTGCTCTGGCTTGGGCTTAAGCTGGGAACCTGTCAGCTACAATCCCCAATGCTTTTAGCAGGGCAGCATGGGAAAAACTCGTCCTGAGAGCAGAAATCAGCTCCTCCTTGCCCCATGTTTTGCTGGTGATCTCTCAACTGTATCATAGCCCTGCTCTGATGGATGTACAGACTAGACAGCTGGGCAAACACAGACAGGACAGCAAGGAGCTGGAAAACATACACCTTCCCCCAAGAGGAAGGAGAGGCAAAGAAACTGAATCCATGCAGCTCCCTTTGCCTTCTGGTTGGCAAATCCAAAAATGAGGCTTAAGCTAGGCTCTCTTTTCCACAAGCCCATCGGTCCTTGGGGTCTGGGGGTTTCCTGGAGGGCAGGATAGAGTCATGTGTCCTAAAGAGGAGCTGAAGAGGTCAACAAAGAGGCTTGCTAGCCTGCCCCCGGGCAATTACTCACAGCTCTTTGTCAGTCCTTGAACTTTCATGGTCACTAAAGCTCACCACAAGCACAGGGAATGACTTAACAAATGATTTCTGCCCTGGTCGTGGGGGATTCAAAGTAAGTAAAGTCATGCCACAAAATGTGATTTCTGCAGCAAGGAGGAATCTAGCTGGTTCATTTGACCCTATGCCTGTGGCCCCTCTTCCACACCAGGGACTCCCCTGAGCAGTCACTCAGCCACTAGTCCAGGCAGAAACTCAGACCTGCTGAGGAAACATCACTGTCTGGCTGAACTGGCCAGGCAGGAAGCAACCAGAGATCTGGAGAACGTGTCCTGCAGAGACAGATTTATGGAGTTCAGTCTACTTAACGCAGCCAAGGTTAAGAAACAACATGTTGATGGGTCTATAAATACCTCTCCAGATACAAGAGAATGGGTGCTAGACGACTTCTTAATCTAGCAGATAAGGCATAAAACATCTCAGGGTTGGAAATTGAAACACCACTACAAAGCAGAAGTGAAGTGAAGACCTGTGAGTCAGAAGGGAAGGACTGTATTTGTTCAGAGCAATGGGCTTAACTAACTAAAGGAAAAGGTTACCAAGAAAGGCAGGAAATTCCCCTGCACTTAGGAGTAGCACTATCCTGACAGAATGCTTTCTGAAAACTAAAAAATTCTATTTCATCACAGTTTTTAGTTCTTTTCTTGAATGAATAGGTGAAATTCTCTGGTAGAGATATGGAAGTGATCAGACTTGTTCGTTATAAAAGTCCCTCCAGCCCCGAAGCAAGTGACTCTTCATCTACTTTACCAGTGAGCAAATAATACATTTCAAGGGCACATAATTAACCGCATTTTGCGATCAGCGTCTTGGATCCCTTGGAGAGGGATTGTAAAGACGGGAAGGACTAGCGCATGGTCTTTACCTTTTTGGGCCACCAGTATGAGAGTACTATAATGGCCTTCCAGGAGCAGATTAAGTTGAAATAGGACTAACTGGTCATTCATTAAGTGTCTAACTCAGCACAGCACTTAAGCACAGCACTTAACCTTCTTTCATTCCAATTTTACATCAGAATCCCCTTTAAAGCCCCAGCTCTGTTTACAGGGAAGCTGGCTCACGTTTTGGAGGTCCACCAGGATTTTCAGACCTTCAGTCCTCCTGAATGTCACAGGGCACCTTGTTTCTGGAAAGCCTCCAAACTGCAGCCTTCCTGGGCCCCTACAGCTCCCCTCCAAGGGATCCTATCCCAGGAATGCTAACTTGCGTTCCCAAAGGAGAATTCACCTCCAAACATCAGGGCTTACAGCTGGTTTCTGCCTTCTTCCTACCTTGCTTTTGTCAGCCCCTAATCTTTCCCCTTTAACAGTCTTCCCCTAGAGAAATTCCCCCTGTTCAAAGCCTTCGTGATGCAGCAGCTTGAGGTAACTGCAACAAGGATAGGAGAAATGGCGGGTGGGTTGCAGCTGCCAATACATTTCCAGGCGTATCCTGCTGATCATCAGGATGAGCTCCGTGTGCAGCAAGACACTGAAATATCTTTTGCCGCCTCTGCACGCTGACAGATTTTTCCCGCCCCCGCCACTGCCTGCTATAACCTCTGCAACGTCTGCGTGGGAGAGTGAGTGCAAAGGGGGTGTCTCACTAAACGTGAAAAAAAAAAAAAACAAAAAAAACTTTGGAATTAATTAAATAAATAATTCCACTCCAACAGATCTCAGACAGGGAGTCTCTTTTGGGATGAATCGCTTTGTTAAGTATTGCTCTGAATGTCCACAGACGCCCCTGTATGCCTGTACCAGGTGTAAACTCTTTGGCTATGAGTGAAATCAGACTGGCAGTTAGGTTGCCTTGTGTCATAGCAGCGATAGCAAATAAGCAAACGCAGCTCAAAAAAACTCCGATGTGTTGAGACAGGGCTTGGTCATTGACGAAAAGGATTATATCAGCAGGCTGCAATCCTGTGCTCCCACATGTATTCAAGTTTCCTTCCCCAGAGAGGCCTGCCATTGAAAAATAAAAAATAATAATAAAAAAAAGACATAGGGTAGAGCAGAGGATACGGTCAGAGAAGGACAGCGCTGACATCTTCCCACCACTGTGTTTGTTCTAGCTGTCCTTGCAGTGGGATGTCTCAGCCTGCAGCAGTGGTTAGCCCTTCTGCCATGAATTTCCTTGAAGTGAGTGTCCCAGCAGCTCTGGTGCACCCACTTCTCAGCTGTGGCCGGGAGATCTGTCTTTGAGATCGAGTGGTACTTGGTCAGTAGCAGAACTTATATTTCCTGGTCTGTTCTTCAGCCGCAAAAGCCAACATCTAGCCTAGTAGATCTATTTTTGGACTGCTCTTGAGTGACTTCGGAGAGCAGGGAGAGGAAACCATCCAATCCTGCCAGCAGCTGCATGCGTTCTCCATCCTTCTGGATACCACTGCCCCAATATGGGGACTGCACCTTTTCGAAGGGATCTCACATATTTTATGAGCTACAGTAGCTCCCAGAGAAACAGCTTGTCTCCTTCAAAGGCAGTGCCTCATTGTAGCTTTAGCAAATTTACATCCACCTGCTTGCTTTGGAAATGTCCCAGGTGTAGAAGAGAGATATCAGGAAAAGTTGGGCTCCGCATTTTGGGATGGCAGCTGGGTATCTGGTAATTTTTTACTTGCCTTAAAATTCATCAGACTAGACTAGTACAACATACACATACACGTGTTTGAAGACGAAAGTGTCAAAAGACAGGCTCGGAAGCAACAAATGACTCAGGAAGCAGCAGAGGGGAAAAAAAAAAAGACTTGCAGAACAAAAAGAAAACTATTAGAAATACAGTCAGAACAACAATAACAGCAGTCACCACCAGCAGCAGCGCTAGGAAATCGGGAAACCTATCAAAATGTTCCACCCACAAAATATTGTTAAAGGATCACTAGTTCTGTGTCCAGGTTGGATCTCGCCTCCGTCTTCCTGATCGAGCCTTTGCAAAAATCAAAATAGAAAGAGTGACAGACTGAGCAGTACACGGAGAGGCTAGGCGCCCTGTGAGCATGGTTTCCATGTAGATGGTGTTCCAGCACTGAAGATGCTAATTCTGCATCTTCAGTAGGGGGCAGATGTGAACAGCCAGTAAAAAATTATCTACACTCTCTACAAATATTTGACACCCAAAAAGAATCTTGGTTCAGCCACCTCTGAGCCTCTTTCATATTTATTTTCTGGGAACATTCAAGCACTGAAGCTGGACTGGGAGAGAGCTTTACAAAAGCCAATATTAAGCTTGAACGCTCCAGGATTTGCTGAAAATCTTATTTAAAATTTCACCTTTGGTTGCAATCAAAAAGGTCATGCTGCTTGGCTTGAACGCATAAATCATCCAATCAGCAAATACAAAGCATGACACATGACTTACGAAGCTCACATCACTCCGAGGAGGCAGCCGCACGGTACTCTGCACAAGCTGTTCGCATAGGAGGAAAGGGCATTGCAAAGAAATCTAAGATCTGAGCAGCGAATATTGCAGTGTGCTCATAACCAGGGAAAGAGGCGCTGCTGAAGCCCTAATTTGCAGGATTTATGGCTTTGGCGGTGCGTCTTCACATATTGATTCGCAGATGAGTGAGGAACGAAATCTCCCCCAAAAATACACTGACGGAAGCACTAATACCTGATCACATACTAATCCCCTGGCTAACTCCAAACTGAGGTCTGCAAGAAAATCACACTGCGCAGCTTGGACCTGTGCCTGATAACCTGCTTCCTGCTGCGAGTGAATCTGGCCCCTTTCCACCCACAGAAACGTACAGAAGTTCCCTCCTGAGTGGGGGTGTCTGGTACAGCTGGGCAGAAACCACCAAGTCCAGACCCAGCTAGACGCCAGCTTTCTTCTGACGGCGGAGGATGTTTGAATCTGGCGTTTTAAGAAGACCAGACCCTGGGGTGTAATTCAGGGAGCGGCTCTGAACTTTGCAAAATCGGAGGCTCCCCCCCAGCTCCTGCCCAGACTTCTATTTAGTATCACACCTCCGTTTTACATAACCTGCCTGCTGGCAGGTGGGATGGGAACCGAGAATAAACATATCAGAGCGGATCTGACACAGTCACTGAAATAGAGGCCCCACTTTTTGACCCTCCAGTTGCCTGCTACTTTGCATGGCACCGCACCGCCGACAGAGCCTGCTTCTGATCTTTGCAAAGGACGTCTCCCTCCCCAGAACAATGCCAAAAAGTTAAGCAGCTGTGACACGCGCAGAGATCCGATCTCAGGAGCATCTCATTCTTTTTCTTCATCCTTTCTGTCATGCCCCTTCTGCCTCCCCAGGCCCTTTCATCGCCTCCCAGCAGAGACAGCCTATGCCACACTCACTGAAAACCATGAGGAACATGAAACACGGGAGCTGATAAAACACCTGAGGAATGAGCCACAAAGAAGGCACCCAGTAATCCCATGCAAACAGCATTCGGTTGAGTTTTTTTTTTTTTTTTTTTTGAGGGGGTGGGGGTTCAAAAGCATCTAGAAGGAAAATGAGGCCAAAGCAAATCAAACATGCCTTCGGTTGGTATTCACTTTAACCGGGCCTGGGACTTAAGTGTTTGCAATGAATTAAAAAGGGTGATAGGGCTACTGAGTGTTAGCTGCCTCGGGAGGTAACTTCGATCCTGGCTCTTCTAGGACATGTTTATGTTGCAGAGTTGCTTTCCCTCAGGTTAAGATTCTCCTCTCAGCAGCTCTGAGGCTGCAGGATAAGTAAAACAAATGAGGCACCAGCTCTGGGAACTAACGAAACAATCTGGGACGCGTTGAGGGGAAGGTACTCTGCATTCCAGTTACATGCTAATAAAGAGCCACCGGGGGTTACCAGACCTGCTTATCAATTAGGAAATAAGGTTTTCATACCAGGCATCCGTAGACTCAGATACAACGATGACAGGCACAGTGTGGGACCCGAGAAAGAGAGACACCAACTAGCCCTTCCTCCCAAATGCCTCCAGGCAGGTAGCCGTACTCCACTTACCCAGGGACTCCGCTCCACTGCTGTCCTTTGGGCTGCTCATGCAGTTCTCCAGGTAAATCCCATCCTTATAGCAATCTTCCTTCTTCTTCGTGAGCCCCAGGATCTCACTGGCCTGATCTAGGACCTCACCTCCTGAGCAAGAACATGGAGTCTGCATAATGCCACATGGGTGGGAGCTGCTGCTGATGGCCAGGCACGCTTCCAGCCACTTGCAGAGCATCTGGCAAGCGGCTTTGCTAGGGTTCCTGTTGCCCACCACGAGGTACTCCACTGAGAAGTCCCTCTCCTGAGCCTTCGTGGGCTTCCATCGCACAGGCCCGCTCTCCACCCCTGGCAGCGTGGTCTGTTTCATCTGGAGGAACTGCTTGTTGGACTGGAGGAAGGCATACCGGGTGGACCCGTCACAGAGCTTCAACACGTCGTCAAAGCTCTCCATGCCCAGGTAGGTGCGGGTGGACTCCAGGAAGGAGTCGAACTGGTAGGTGCGGATGTGCTGGTGGTCACATACGCTGGTAGGTTTCAGGATCTTCATGTACAAGGTGTACCTCCGAGGGTCAGGGTTCTGGATAATCCAAGAGCAGAGAGAGGAGTTCAATGGGAAGACAGCGAAGGAGGAGAAATACCCAAAGAATTTCCCCTGGACCAAAGTGGTGCAGGGAGCTTGTGCCAGGTCCAGAGCGACCACGGTCCACACAAAGTAGAGTGGCGATACCAAAAGCAGGTTCAGGGCAGATCCAATGCTCCTCATCCTAGGTCTCTGGTCCTCTGGAACTCAAAGTAAATGTCAAGCAGGTGCCAGATCCTGGACATAACAGGGATCAGCTTAGCGGAAAAGTGAGAGTTTAAGAGGCTCTGGATCCGAAATCAAGCCAATCCTCCCATGTTTGGATTTGAGCTCCCTCCTGTGGCCATAAACAACACCTGGAAAAAAGGAAGGGAGTAAGGAGGGGAGAGAAAGAGAAGAGATTTGAGTTTTGGGGGTTTTTGTTGTTTTTTGGGGTTTTTTTTAGATTAACCCTTCTCAAGGTAGAGAACCAGGACAGCACCCCCTGCCCCAGCTCCTCCCCCCAGCGGAGGAGGCAGCCCCACATTGCCCTCCCTATGCTAGGTTTGGGGGCGTCCCCGTCCCCAGGCTGTTCCAGCTCCGTGTGTTTACATGCCGGGAGGGTCCTCGCTGCCCCCAGGAGCAGGGGACAGCACAACTGTGCCCCCCCCTCACTGGTGCCCTCTGCCAGCAAGCAGAGTGCCCCTCTGCTTAGCCGGGCAGAGACTTTGCAGTGATTTCCAACCCTCTCCCCAAAGATAACCCCATCGATTTCTGTTTTAGGGAGAATCCCTCCTCTCCCCCCACCATCCTTACTGACCCGGGATGCTGGTTCAACACAGGTGACGTTGCTCCAGGCTGCACTTGGGGAAGGCTGGGCTGGAGGCAGCCGTGGGCAGCTGAGCTCTGCCTCCTCTCTTTCTCCTGCCAGCCTGTTTTTGCTCTTTTCTCTCTCTCTCTCTCTTTTGCTCTCCTCCCTCCTTTTTTTTCCACCAAACCAGCACAGGGGAACGGATTTGTTGCACTGAGCCTCTAACCCTGGGCCAGCTCTTGAGCCCAAATAGGGAAGGCAGGGCAGGAGGGAGCCTTGCAAATGGCACAGGGGAAAAAACGGGGAAGGAAAGGTACTGCTTTGTGTCTTCCTACATGAGGAGCATTACTCTGCCTTGCACCCCCGCATGCAGGACACCCCAAAGCCCGCAGTGCTGCTTTGGGCTCTTTGGCAGAGGTACCAGGCAGCAGCTCTGCAGGGTCAGCATGCTCCCAACCACCCCCAAGACCATCTTCAGTCCCCCAAGCCTCTTGCACAGAAGTGACAGTCCTACTGTGCTGCCCTCTGTGAGCCCCTCTTTGCGGGGCTCTCCTGCAGGGGCAGCCAGCCACCCTCCTCCCTCTAGTTCAAAATTTTGTCTCTACATCCCCCCTTTCCTGCAAAAAGCTTTTTCTGGGGAGGAAAGAGTTAGGAAATTAAAAAGTCAGATCCATTATTTGCAAATGGGGTTTCAGTAGAGCTTCAAATCACTGCGGTCTTTGCTAGCGCATTCCTAAGTGTCTGTTAGACCTGACACTAATCAGCATGGAGTCTAAATGCGTTTGCACTTAAATTTTTTAGAAGTCCGATCCCCAGCCCTGACACTGGTTTGCAGCCTGCAAAACTCCGCAGTGCAAATTGCACCATGCCAGATTCCTGGATGTCTTGAGGACTGGATTTCAGGAGAGTCGCCTGCTTAGCAGATGCAAAACAGTGCTTAGTCGCAACGAAAATCACAGGCATCCCATACATTTCCGGAGATGTCATCTTGATTAGCAGTAAGGGTTGCCTCAAAACGACTGTAAATGCTTTAAATATCAGCTCAGAGACTGAAAGATCGCTAGTTAATTGGGTTTCGGAAAGGGAGAGGAAAGGAGGGGACAGTCAGTTCCCCTCTTTCACTTTTGGGCAGTCCCTGGGAAGCAGCTCGTTCTGTCTGCAAGTGGGCACAGCGTTTGCGAAGCCAATATCTACCCAACCTTCACAATGATGAATCAGCCAGGATAATCTTAACCTCTGGTCCAGTCTGCGAAGAAACATCCCTCTCCCCCTTGGAAGCAAGAGCCAGCCACGGCGCCATAGCAACGAGATGATTAGGAGACAGGGTTGCGACGGGCTGTGCTGAGATCCGGTACCTAATGGTGACTTCAGCGCGTGCGATTACAGCCCAAGTCTCCTGTCCTCTGCGAACCTGATTTTCTCACGCCGGGCACAACCCTGCTGCTGAATAAGGAGGCAGCAGGCATGAAATGCATTTCCCCCTACCACCACCCCTCTCCGAGAAAAGCACCGTAAAAGCCAGCAAACTTTAACTAAACAGACCTGTTAATGGGACGCTGTGTTACGGTTGTTAGAGCTCAGAATTGATTTCCCCTGAATGCAGTCCCATCTGGAAGGTTTTACCATAAGGAACATAAACATATTTTTTCTCCTTCAACTAATCCTTGCTGAAGTAGGAATCTTTTTTTTTTTCATTTTTTTTTTTTAAGTAACTAGACAAACACCCCTCAACACCTGCATCTTTGGCTCAACACGCGTCAGACCCAGTGGTGAAGGAAGACATGATGGGCAGCTGCTTTTCTGCAAAGCGGCAGCTCCTCTATGCTTTAATCTAGCAGAATCCCAAGATGAGGACATACGCAAGAGATTGCAAACTGCAGGTCGGGAGGTGATGTTTGAATGCATGGGAATTCCTCAGTGCTGGGCACCATATCTATGTGCACACAGGCTAATTTGCCCAAGTCTCCAGGGTAGTAGCCACATCAAGAGTCTAGGTAGCCTGGCCGTGCTGAGGAGACAACCCTGCCTGATCCTATCCCTTGACTCCAGTTTGAAGAACACATTACCTTTCCTGCCTTTCTCTTCCAACCCCACGCCTGGGAGACTGTTCCAGCAGAGAAGCCTTTCTGGGTCCAAAAGTATCTTTGAGCCTTTCTGGCCCAAAAGTATCCTCCCTACCTCGGTTTAATTATGCAGATGTTAGAGAAGATGAAGCAGAGGGTTATGAAGAGCTGTGAACAGCCTGCCTGGCCTGCATTTTTCACCTCCTTTTGTTGAGCATTTGTCACATTGCAGCACTTCTCAGGCCACTGGAAACCCGCTGTGGTGGGCATGGTTCAGAAACACAGCACAAAACAGGTCTTCCCAGTGTAGATAAACCCAGGCAGGAACCAAGTCACACAGTGCAGTTGGGGCCTGGACTACCAAAGGTGTGTAAGCACTTCTTTTACACTGGTTCCAGTGAATTTTGGAGCCTCAAAGCCTTGGAGAGCTGAGTTGGAGCCCTAAATTCACCTGCAGTAATGCTGAGCTCTGACCTAAGACCTAAGACCGTATGGGCGCGAGGCCAGACAGTAGGGATACCTCATGTCCCTACTTGCTTTCTGCATGGGAGTGTTACCATGTGCCCCAAGCATGCCCCACATCCATCTCAGGGATCCCGACTGCATTTCATGCTTGGCAGGTCTGTGCTTTGCAGTGTCCATCCACCTCGGGCCAGAGGGACCTCCTTAGTCGTGCTGGTGACATGAGACTCTGGATGCAGCAGGCTGGATCTGGCCGAGGGAGGGCACTCTTTCACGTGCGCATGGGTGAACAAACACACACACCCTCATCAAAAAAAATTGCAAAAAAGGCATCCTTCCGCACTGCTTTCTGTAAGACCTCTCCAAACACCCTTGCCTTGATCTGCCCCCATTAGCTCAGATGTGTCCAGCTCCATTTTCCCTGCTCACTGGCTCAGGCATGCTGTCTTCCAGGCTATACTTCCCTCTGGTTTTCCTTCTCCTGCTGTTGGTACACAGCAGACGTCCTAGCAGGGTGAAAACAACTCTGATCAAGCTAACCCTCCTTTCCTGGTGTTTCCCATTTCCCTGTAACAAATCCCCGGATATCAAACAAAATATCCCTTCCGACAGAGGCCAAAAACTGCACGGCCCTGAAAAGCTCAGTGTCTTGTCACTCTGACAAAACGTGGGAAGGAATATGCTCCATCCTTATTCACAAGAAACTGCTAGCAGAAAAAGATGGAGCTGCCTGAAAAATTTCTTCTTGCTCCTGAGGCAAGTGAGCAAAGAGCTCTAGAAACGCCTGGAGAAACAACGCAGCATCTGTCACCGGACAGCATGTGGGCACCTCGAGAAGGGACCGGACAAGGCTGATATTTGGCTGCAGTGGGCTACGCCAGGTTGTGAGGCTGGGAATTAGCCTTCCTGGCACCGAGACAGGGACGGGGCTTGGACCCATCCTGGAGCAGTGCCTCTTCCATCAAAACAGTGATTCAGTTTTTATCTACTTTTAAATTATTTTTATTTTTTAATGACCTGCCCATTTTCCTTCTCTTCTGTCTTCCATCAGGATTTCCTTCTGGAGAAGATGGCTTCACTCTGGCCTTTCCCAGCAACAGTTATCTATAAAGATTTGGGCTGCTTATTTTCTGGCAAATCAGAATCTGGCGGAAATTAGGATCCAAGAGAACAAGAGGACAGGGTGACGGGTATTACATGGCTGGGAAATTCTTTAGGGCTCTGTCTGACTTAAGCGCACATGCACCCTCCAGAGAGGCTTCTCAGCACAATGGGCCACATTGCGAGAAGGATGCTAAGCCAGCACAACTCGCCTGACTTCAGCAGTCCTATCCCAGCTCACCCGAGCAAGATCTGACCCAGCAGTGGTCAGAGCTGTGCATATTCCCTGACTACACAGGCACTGCACAAGCCTTTGGGCCAAAATCCTGCGAGCTGGACTCAGAGAAAGCCACATTAGAAAGCAAAGGGAAGCAGACACGAGTTAGAGTCCAGGACCATTCCCATCCTGCTGTTTCACTGTCCAAAAACACGTCTCTGCATGTACCCTCGCGGCCCAGCACGTTTGTTCTGGCACTATAGAGACTGATGTACTGCCCATGGCCTCTATCCATCTCAGTTTCCCGAGTGCCGAGAAAGCCTGATTCTCACCTGTCTGCTGCGCTAATAAAAGATATCTTTACACACTAGCATCTTTCATCTCAAAAGATTTTCTAATCCTACCTGGAAAGTCACACACTTTGAGGGTGGCTTCCAGCAGTGGTGTAACAGCCTGCAGGAACAGCACAAAAAAGACGGAGAATATTTGGTCCCATGGGACCAATAGCACACAAGGCTGTGGGCCAGTTACCCAGCCCCTACCTGCATCCATTCCCCACGGATGAACCCAGACAGCTACAGAGCATCGTGGCAGGAGGGTTGTTTTGCAACGTTGAGTGATATGTATAGGATCAGAGAGCATCCAGTGGAGTAGCCCTGGAGAAAACCAACGTTTGGATGGGGAAGTGCTTGTGGCAGCATGGGAGGGTGGTGGGACATTCCTACTGGAGCAAGCGCACAAGTGTCCACGGGGAGTGGACTGGGTTTTGTTATCTCAGGAACTGAATAAACAGGCCTGAGGCACAGCCCCAAGCTCTGTCTCTCACCCTGCATTTCTCCAAGGCTAGAAAGCTGCGTCCAACTTAATCTGAGCCCCCAGAGTCGATCGGAGTCATCAGATCTGGCTTTCAGCTGCTGGTGCACAGCTTCATTTCAACTTTCAATGGCAGGAGAGGATTTGGGGAAAGGGACTACTGAGACTGAAGTCTAGAAATGGATCATATTGGGAGGCCCCAAAAGGCTTTTAACAGCAATGAGGAAACTCAGAAGCCCTTGGTTAAACAAAGTTAACCCCTTGATGATTAAACCATCCCATCTCTGATCCCCCTCAGCATTTGCCAGCAGGATGGATACCATCGGGGGGGTCGGAGGCCAGGTTCAAAACTAGGCTTCAAAAAAATTTGGCTTCAGATCTTGCCTTCAAAACTGGCACATGCTCCCAATTAAGCCTCTCTGCCAATCTGTGCCTCAGTTTCCCCACATGAAAAGATGGATGTAAGAGCACTTCTCCACTTTTTTTCAGTGCTCTGTGATCTAAGAAGCTCCAGCAAAGCGCTGAAGATGGTTGTTCATTTCTAACAGACTGGGATTTCACTGTGATGTCAGATTAACAGATAAAGAGTGAGGCCTCAACTCCTGAGAACGTTAATTGAAGATGAGGACGTGGCTAAAACCTTTAGGCAGAGGAGTAGGTGGGTCAGGCTCCATTTCTGTGTCTATATGTTTTCATCAGTGAGTGGAATTGGGAGAGAGCCAAGCAGCAAGACTTGACCCTAAAATCTAGGTCCCAGAAACCCTTCCACAAGAAAAAAGTCCATCAGACAAGGAGGATCAGATGTCCTCCATCTGCTTCCAGATGTGGCTACCCAAGGGAACTGAGCCCACGGCTCCACAGCATCATCAGCTTGGTCTAACACAGCCTCAGACAGATGTTGTGTGTACTTTGTGTCTTCTAAACATCCCCTCAGCCTGAGCTGCAGCTATATTTGCCTACAGCTTTCTTCCACCCAAGTACGATCTTGTTGGTGTGGCCTGCTGGGAACACACCAGGACCAGGAATTTCTCAAGGATGACATAAGTCGTAAGAATGGGTCACAGGCCCGTGCAAAACTGAGAAGCCTAGAGGGTTCGTGGCAGAAGCTACCTTATAGAGCTTATCCTCACGTGAACATCTTTCTCTGCCTCAGTTTCCCATGAACAAAGCAGACATAAACCCCAGTTAAACTATAGATACCTCACTAGGAGCAATACATATGTCCAGAAACACCCTGAATTCTCCCCAACCAACCCTAGAAACCTCCTGCTGCTTATTTCTATCTGTTGGTGCTCTGCAGCAGATCTTTGGGTGCATTTTCCAGGGCAAGGAAGGGCTCTATGCTTGCCCCTGGAAATCCTTCCTTTCTGCTCATCCCACTACTTGTTATGATGGCTACAAAAGAGGTCCTCTGAGGGCAAGGTCATGTCCATGAGCAGCAGAAAGCAGGCATGGGTCAGACTGCTTCCCTTGCTGCTCATTCACACTAGGGGCCAGGATGCGATTGATTAGAAAGTCAGCGTGAGGTTAAAAGCACTGGGAGCTAAGTGGGAGCCCCCGGGGAGTGGTGCTGCTTAGAGGGGTCTGGGTGTGCATGCTGAGGCTCGGGCTTGTACCCTTCCCAGCTGCCTGGCACTGGTTGGCAAAAAGCCCCAAACTGGGCTTTGCAATTCACACAGCTGGATGGGTGCAGCCCAGCGCTTGATGCACGCGCTATCTTACTTACTCATCCTACGCAAACCAAATGGGCCAGGGCCCATTTTCTCGCCCCTGGGGCCAAGAGCTGTTGCAAAGCTCATGTCTATATGCCTGCTTGTCACCCGGAGAAGAGTGGCCTTCTTCACAGTGCCTAATGCTATCTCCTGAACTGTGCCCAGGAACTGTCTGGGGTGGCGCTTGTTGCCATGGACCAAAATCATACCAGGGAGTGCCTCGAGATGTGCAATTATGGGCCAGTTCCTCAGGCTGTACCCTGGCCCTCTGTAGTGCAGAGGTGGCCAAAGGCTCCACAGAGGGTAAAGGAAGAGATGATTCCAGCGGCCGAGGCACGATCAGCTCTGCCCAGTCTGTCCAGACTCCCTGGTACTGAACATCTCTACTGGAGGGTGCCTCTTGCCTCCCCCACGGTGGCCTGCAGCTGGGCTGGCCAAACAGAAGGAGAGAAGGGGGTATGAAAACCCAAGTGGCTGCTTTGGCAACCAGCTCCAGCCTAGGATCTGCACTGGCACGAGCCCTGGTGCTTCTCTCAGCACCAGGCAGGTGGATTGCTACTCTGATGTCTTCCATCTCCTTACAGTGCTGGGCAATGGGAGACAATCATGATCAGCTGCCAGCGCTGGTGGTACAGGAAATTTAAGGCAAGCTCTTCCACTCTCCTTTGTGCTTTCTCTCAATGTCCGTGCCTCAGTTTCCCCATCTGACAAGCAGTGTTGACACTACCTCAGGGATGAGGATAGACTTCCCAGACAGCAGCCAGGGAGAAGGAAAGACTAGATCCAATTTTCTAAAGGAACCTCAAGGATGTGGCACGTTCAGGTTTTGAATGTTATGGTCTCAGCATAGTTAAAGCTGGGTTGGGAATGTTTTCCCTCCTGACACCAGGACTCCTGCCCGAGAAGGACTTCTTTTTGAAAGCAGCTTGTAATTTTAGGCACCCAGCTTCCAATGCCCAGTGAGCATGTCTGTTTATTTAAGCTCTACCACAAGACCATAAATTGGTACTGCTTAGAACTGGTTGAGACTTATATCTCCTGGCTGGGGAGGGCAAATGGCACCTCTCACCAGGAAGATGGAGATCTAGGCTGTAGCCCAAAGGGCACTCCTAGAAAGAGTCGTCTAAACTATAGGTACCTTTAGCAAACCAGCACCTTAACCATCCCTTGCCTCAGTTTCCCCCACCATAGAGCAGGGAGCACAAGAGGACTTGAACTAAAGGAACATCCTAGATATAGATATAGGACTGATTCTAGCTTCCTCTACGTGGTCTGAAATGAGGAGCTGGAGTCTTCTGATACCGTGCTACAGTGGGTGAACAGGACTTTCCCCATGGTATGGAGAAGGTAGAAATGTCCAAGCAAGTGAGTGTGTAGAGCAGAGACCTTTCTGCCAAGCTGAGGCAGGCCCTGAAGGTGGAAAGAATCAGAAATGTATCCGCCCCTTCTTCAAAGCCCCAAGTCTAGATGGTTTTGGATCCAGCCATGACCTTGAAGCAGCAGGGGTTTGCAACCTGCACTTACAAAACAAAAGAATAATAAATGTATGTATTTCCTCAGCACCTTCTCTCCAGGTTCCTCAAGAGACATGGCGAGCAGGAATGAATTAAGCCTCATGACGCAGAAAGCCATCCTTACTGACCCCATAGGCTGAAAACAAACAAAAGGAAGTACTTTTTCACAAAGCCCATAATTCAATTGGGGAACTCATCGCCAAAGGATCCTGGGGAGGCTAAAGGTATAAACAAGTGCCAAAACAGATTAGAGAATTTGTGGAGGACAAGTCCATCAGTTGCTATTAAAAATGATGGTCTGCATGCAGCTGCCAGTCCCAGCAGTGACTACTTCTCCCCTTCCTAGGAGCTGAGAAGGTATAGCTTGGGGGAAGAGCCTTTCCTTGATTTCCCTGCGCATCCGAATGGATGCAGATGGACCTTTGCTCCAACTATTCTTGTGCTTATTATAGAGATGTGCAAGGATATTAGTAGCCTCCCCAAAGTAATAAAATACATTCCCATACTACTAAACAAGTCAGGGCCAGGGCCCATTCTGTGGCCCTGAAACCAAATGGAGTGTCACAAGTCGCATCCATGTGGCTAAACTCTGTCCTCCACCAAAATGGGATGTCCTCATACACATCTCCTGTCTACAGTCCTGGGTCTCATGCCCTGCCCTGTGTGCCAATGAGCTGCCTGGAAAAGAGGTGATTGGGATGGTGACCCGCCTTGACCCAAACTCCTCCGGACTCTTATACTCACATCCATGCAATGCTGTACCTGAGCTAACCATGCTGCAGAGCAATGGATGCCCAGCTACCCTACTCCCTGGAGACCCCTCTTTTCACTGCAAACTCCTCAGGGCAGAGACTGACTTCTGGGCTCATCTAGAACAAATCCTACGAACCTCGTATGTGGACAGCCAGGCAGGGGGATGCAATCACAGCAGAGGCACAAACGAGCTGGATTATTCCTTGGGTCTCATTGATCAGCTCAACGACAAGCAGTTCAAGATTTATGTAAATGTGCCAGATGCACACATTTCCTCTTTTCTTTTCAGTTTTTCTCTCCAGGAACCCTTCAGCAGCATGCATGGAGGAGTGGGGAGGCAGAGGCCATAGTTGATGGGCAAGCATGGGGATTAGCAGGAGACAAAGGCCTCCTCTTTTCTCTTCTCTAGGCTTTGTTTAGTCTCACAAGAGATGCTAGAGGACATTATAGAGTGATTTGTGCAGCATTAAGAATGTGCTGGTATGGGGCTGGGGTTAGTTAGCTGGCTGCGTGCAGCCTTGATGAAGATGAAGGACTAAAGGAGAATGGTTTATATTTATTCTGAGAATGGCACGGGTGATGTTTCATCATGGGGATGACAGCAGAGGCTGTGATTTTCAGATGCTCCTTCATTTGTATGGATTTTCTCTTTTGGCGGAGGAGATGAGCAGACAGGATTGGAGTGAGGAGCTGGAGGGGAGCTGGGGGTTTATTGTGTCTATAGACACCGGGTAGGGCTCAGATTTAGGCTACTATGCAAGACATCATTGTTAAAAAGGATTTCAGCTATACAACCATGTGCAGGCAATTCTTATGCTTCCCATGTCCTCCAGAGAAAGATTTTTAAACCTTTCTTCCTGCTTCTATACCAGCACCAATTTAGAGAAACCTCACAATAATGTAGCAGCATGCACAGATCCAGGTGTTCCCGAGCAGCGCTGCAATAACAAACCCATGTGTGAGGCCCAGGAATCAGCCTCAATACGCCACCAAATGCAGAAAAGATGAGCAATCCTTCCAGGAAAGCACCAGGAGATGAGGGCTGTTGCATTGACCCTTCACAGAACGGGGGCAAGGTGGACAGCCTAGATCTCCCAGGGTGCTACTAAGAGAGCTTGCTTCATCTTCACATTCGGTGACTGGCTGAAATCCAGCACAGGTTGGTTGTGAGCGAAAGCCCCCACCTCGTGCGAGACACAATGAGCAGATGGCCCTCCTTTTGTTCCTAAAGAACAGAAATTCACATGCCAACTAAATGCTAATTTGTCCTTTTGCTGTCTGTCTCCACAGGCTATGTCTATACTGCTGAACAAAACAGAGCGGGGGCTGTTCTCTGGCTCTGGGGCCAAGCAGGGCACAGCATGCATGCATCCACACACCTCAACTCTCCTCCCCTGCAAAATGGGATGGCCTTATCCCACAGACCTGTGGGAAAAAGTCCCTTGGCTCAGCCGTCTACCAGACTGTGTCCTGGCATTGTCTTGGGCCAAAACTGCACCAGGGAGCATGCAAGCAATTAAGCAGTCTGGATGATCACGGGATACTACTCATGCCTGCATTTAATCCCTCGTTTACTTATTAGAATAGACATAGCTTCAGAGGCCAGGGACTAAATGGACATGAATAGCAAGGGGTTTGCCCTCTTGGGTGTCCCCGAAAGAGTTCTTCTCACAGGGAAAGCCTTGTTCTGGAACAACCAGAGTAAATCCAAGTACCACCTTTGCTTGTTCAGGTGGACCTCTGCTACAGAGAGCAGGCCAGAGGGTAAACCAGCCAGCTGGCTAAAGCTCCGACCCTGACCTGTGGCTTGGATGATGTCCCTGCATCTCCAGTTGGCTCCCAGGCAAGTCAGTCAGGTCTTTCCTGGATTACCCTTCACGTTAGCAACCCTGCGAGGGTGATTCCCACCCTTCATCAGGTCTTTTCCAAGGAAAACAAGAGATCCTGTTGGTCAGGGCTATTATCTACTGGAGATGGGATTTTTGTTTGCTGTTGTTAAAGGCCAGTAAATCAGGACAAGGTCACACCTGGAGATTTATACCCAACTCACAGTACATGCTTTGAGAAATCTCTTGTTATGCACGCAGGGATTACTTAGCACAAGGGATGGGGCAGGGGCAACGCTGCAATGCAAATGACATCAGCAACCCTGTCTCTCTCGCCCCTCACCAGCAAGAAGCAGTCAATGGGGAAGCTTATCTCTGCTTTACCCAGCTCTGCAAATAAACCAGGAAGTCTGGCCTCGAGAGGTGAACCTTCCAGCCCCACTGCGGCTGATTCAAGCACTCCCCTCATCACTCAGCATCCCTGACCCCGACAACCAGAGAAGAAAAAGCATCAGTTCAGCTCCTCCTTTTTGTCAGGGTCACCTACCGACATCTCACGAAGGACCAGTAAACGCTGATAGAATGGATTGACCCAAGTTAGGCTAGCAGAAGCATAATGTTTGCTGCCAATGCTTTTTCATGAGATGTGGATTGCTGCTTTTTCTCCCTCTCACTCCCTTCTTCTCTTCTTCTCCTTTGCCTTTGCAAAGTGTGACAGCGTGGGGATGAATCGCCTGATTATGTGCTCCTCTTTCCCCCATCACGCTGCACCAACAGCAGGGCTGGGGGATGGAAAGCCCAGCTGCTTCTTGTGGGCTGTTCTCTCTCCACCCACCAGGCACTTTAAATCAGACACAAATTAACACCAACTCCTGGCATTCTTTATTAATCGGATTGGCTCGCTTTTAGTTTGCTTTGCTTTTATCATCTGTTTTAATATGTCATTTTTCCCCAGCCCGCCCTCCTGAAGAAGGTACCTAACACTAACAGCAATGCACCAGAGAGCACAGATGGCTCCTGAACTGTCCCAGGTAGTGATCACACCTGGAGAGGCTTCTCAGGCTTTAAACCAAACATCCTACCACTGCAGTAGACAGCCATCCCTTCAATGTTTCACATTTCAGTAGCCTTTTTCAACCATACTGTTCTCCAAGCGTAATTTAAGGAGAATCCCCATGCACACAGTCACATACACACTGAAATGCAGCCACCTTCTGGGTACGATGCATTTATCAGTTGGTAGGAAAGTTACGTAAGATCTCTTTTCCCAGCATAGGGAACTGCAGTGGCTAAAAATTTGCCTGCCTGATGTGGGACATACTGGAGGTAGTAACTGGGCTCCTGTGCAGCTAGAGATGACCCACCGTCCCTGGAAGCCCCAAAGGGACCTAAACGTAGGGTGGTGTTCACAAACCCAGGGAAAGCTGATACCAGCAGGGTCACTGACCCTGATCATGGTGGGGCATCAGCTTGATCCAGAGTCTAAAGGGTAGTCATCACTGACTGAGACACAAACCCAACCTCATAACTTGTGCTTGGGGGTCCAAGAAACCAATCGCTAAACAAGGGCTGCCAAGACTGGACCTTCAGGAGCAAATACCAGAAGGATTGTAAGCACTCACTAACCTTTGCTGCTCCCAGCTCTGAGACACAGGAACGCTGGAGCGTTACGTCCTTTAAAGCCTTCTATCTACTCAGTCTTCCCAGTTTTGCAAATCCTTTGTTCTCTGTGTGCCTTGCCCCTCTTACACCCCCAGGGCTGTTATTCCCCATCAGCTATATGCGTGCTGGAGAAAAGGATGTAATGAGCAACTGATGGGCTTCTTCCTGGAAAGACCAGGGTTAGCTAGGGAATCAGCCGGCTCCTCTCCGCTATCTGTATGGTCATGTTTGCTAAACCACTCATTCCAGCATGCACCGTTTAGCAACTGTCAAACCTTTTGTGGATTTCCGTATCTGCAAGATTCGTTTCTTAGCAACTCTGTTTGCTTTTAGCAAAAACAAAATGTCTCTGCCTGTGGCAAGCTATTTTGAGCAGAAACGGTGCTGTTTCAGGTCCATGCTAGTCAGAGGGAGCCTGGTGAAAATGGTTCTGTCCACCCACTCACTCCCAATGGCACTAGGTGAAATTCTTATTCGTTTTCTTGCCACTTCACCTGCCGCAGGGAAAGCATAGCAATCCTGGATGTGGACTATGGCAAACAGCTAATACTGCTGCATTGCACTTGCACGCTTCTTCCCATTCTGGGGAATCTCAAAGCACGTTATATAACTCAGGTAATAAAGGTACAAGCCAGCAGGAAATTTTACAGGAGAACAAAGTTTCAGCAAGAAAATATGGTTATGTGAACCCTGTGCACTTTATTGGAAGTGTCCCTGGTCTAGCAAACTTTGAATCCAACTTTATGAGAACCGTTCCTACCACATCCAGCTCAAAAGAAAGACCGCAGAACTTGGAGGACCAACCACAGACCCTGGAAACCTCCTGACAATGTGGAACAATAGCAATTTCCACCGCTGGTCAAAAATGAAAGTGCCACTTTGTCATCGCAGGGTCTAGATATTTCTTTTTCTTCTCTTTTATTTATTTATTTTTTTTTAAATAATAGTGAATGTTAGTTTCATTCCCATCAAAATGATACAAAGTCATTTTCTGCCTAGTGGAAACCGGAACGACTGTCAGCTCTACTGACAACTACTCTGTTAGTTAAACCTTTATCTTTCTTCCTGAGTTACCAGTAAAATATAAACAGCATCAGCACCTCTTGAGATTGAATTGAGAAGTCCTGACCAATTAGAAACTAATAGCAATTAAAAACCTACCAAGTACAAACACTGCCTCACTTCACAGGCTCAGGAAGGAGCTGGAAATAAAAGGCCAGAAAAACAAATGGGAAAAGTGCCTCAGCCAACTGGCTAAGTAAAGGGATATAACATGATGACAGGGACGAAGGATAATCAGAAAGTTGTACTTTTAGAAGGCGAAGCTGTGCTTAAAATACTGCTTCAGACCTGAACTGTCCTACCCATCATAGGAAATTCATATCTCTACACTGCTTTCACAGTTTGAGCCTAGCTACGCATCTCTCCGAGCATGCTCTGTACCTCTGAACTGCTCCGAATATTTAGAACAGGATTGAGATCCTACCTCAGCCACTCAATCTACCCTTGGCAGAAGGCTCCTTTGGGTATCTTCTCCGTCTTTCCACGTCCATGGGAACTGCTGATCTACTTCAGTACGATCTGCAACATTTTATAGATTCTGCAAGTGATTCAGGTAATGATAATTTTCTGTATGAATCCAAAATCTCAAAAATCTTCTTAAAAAAAAAAAAAAGAAAAAAGGAGATGAAGAAAAAGACTTAACAAATTATAAAGATTTGTAACTGGCAAAACTATGTATGCTGGGACCAACAAGAGGAAAGAAGATGATTTGAAGATGCCCAGCTACTGTAGAGTTAATGTCATGAATCCATCAACTTATTTCTCTGGAGGCCTCTCATAAGCGACGGAGTTAGAGCTTGAACTCAAGCAGCGTAGGAAGCTGCTGGGTTTTAGCTCTTTCCTTAAGAATTAACTATCAGACGTCTTTGATTGTAGATCCAAAGTTATTCACTGAATCCAAGAAGCCTCACTGACGTCAGTGGGGCCAGGAATCCATCTCTTTATTCCTGAGTTCAATGCCTATACATTGTTTTCATGCAGCTGTAGAAATCTCCTTTATGCATTTTCTTGATTTTTCTCTCATTCATTCATCCTGATTCATCCTCCTCTGCTTGGAGCTCCTTGAATATCCTGTAAGCCCACACACTCAGCCACGTTCTTGTCCAAACCTACATCACAGCGTATTTGTCCAATTAATTTTTACTTAAATAAAGTTCCTGCTTCGCAAATTGCTGAGAGCAATTGTTTTGGTGAATCATAAACACTGCGGAAAGTAAACATTTGTTCAGGATGTTTGCTTCTGCCTTTGGCAGATCAAACCTTAAGGAGACATATATTCCTCAAGAAACTGATATTTTAATTCAGAGAATAAACTGCAACGCAATGGCTATTGACTAGGAGACCCCCAACATCGGGGCCTAAGCAAAGCCTACACATCTGCAAACTTTTCTGTTAGCAGAGTTAAGACAGACTGCTTCAGTCTCAGCCTCTTTGGCATCGCTTTGCTGAGGCAGCTGAAGAGTTATACAGACCACAGAGTATTGGCTCCATTGGACACCCACCAGAGCTTGGACACTGAACCTTGTTTGGGATAGCAGGATCTCCAGCTCTGCCTCCCCTACCTGAGATGAAAGACTGATGGCTGGACAGGATAAAAGGTGGAAGACTTTGGCTCGCACACTGGGAGGTGCATCCACAGCACAGCATGACCTTGTCCTGCCAGGGCACACCATCCCTATGGCTGGGGTGGTGGAGCAGGTGTATCTCCACTGCCCTGCTCTGTGGCATCATCTCTCCTACACGCCAGCTTCACCAGGCTTAGGAATGACCCAGGGATGGATGGAGGAAGACCCCAGGGGCCAGAAAGAGCAGATAAGGCAGATCGCACCACTGTAACCTGTGGGTTGAACCTGAATATAAAAAGAGATGCTCGAAGAACTCTGCATTTTATCTGAAGCTTATTTAAGGAAAAGTGCACAAGTTGCCCCAAGACATGGAAAAACGTGAACCCCAGGACATGGAAAAATGTGAATTTTAACTATATCTGGCTGAAAACGAAATTGAAGTAATGTAATACTCTAACCACTATGTGCTGATGTTGAAGATGTAGGCAGGACCACCTGGACGACACTCAGAAGGGACTACCTTGAACTAACGTTTGATGGCTGAAAGACAGAGGTGCAAATCTGAACTGGACTCTCTAGGCTCCTCAAGCTGTCCGGAGAGAGAAATAGGCATCTGCAGCAGGGCAGGAGCTCACAGAAGCCACAGCGATGTGAACGTCTTAAATGTCTTGGTTTGTTCTGCACGAAGAGTCAAGCTTTCACGGACACATTTGTGAACAAATACAATCCCAGTGCCCCAGAAGGAGGCCTAATTTTCCATGGATAGATTCATTAACAACATTGCTTAATGAATACACTGTTCGTGGAAAGACGGTAACTGAACCCCAACACAGATATCCAGACCCCACATCAGAGCTGCATGCCAAAACCTTGTTGTTGAGCTGGAGTCCCTTACTAGAGCTCACTCTAAGCCTGGTACCAACGGAAGATTGCTGTCTTCTAAGCAGAGACCAATTAGAAGGCCGTCTAAGCTGTACTTGAATACAAATAACGCATAAAGATAGAACTGTCATATTTTATAATGTAGTGACTGTAATTCCACTATTGTTAAAGAGCAATTGCAGGGTAATTATGATAAGCATGCTTTCTAACATACTTTATAACTACAAATATAAATGTAATATGATTATATTATACTGCAATATATATTATTATTTCAATATAATTTTATGATAATGTAATAATATACTTAGTAATTATACAACATATTAAATATATTAGTATTTTATATAGGTCTACAGATATTCGTGCACACACACCTTCACATCTCATGAAATAATGCATGACTGGAGGCTGAGAATAAACACTGCAAAAACTTATTGCAGTGGTATATTCTATTTAGGGAGCATAGGGACACCAGAGAGCTAACACAAACCATTCACTCATGCAGCTGATGTTCTTATTATATCAACAGAAATAATTATCGATTGAGCAGCAAAACCACAGTGTAACTACATTTTAATTGCAGTGTAATTCCACTGTAATTACACTTTCTTCTATTATTTAGCTTGTCCAATAACAACCAGATCAGTGAGACACAGTGCTCAGTTTTAAAAGATTATATCAATTTGTAATATTGCACAGTCTCCCAGGAGACTAGGAGGATTTGCCACTGATCAATTCATTTCAACCTCAACCTGGATAAGCGTTGGAAAATTCACTACAGAAAACAACCTTGCTGAGTAGACCTCCTGCACCCTTCATATCTCTGTCATCTCCAGATTGATGACACTCAGAACATCTGAAATGGATCCTGAAAGGAAATACGTGATACTGGAAGATGGGTCCTTACCCTTATTTTAGCATCTTCTGGCAGGTTTTAAGGAGCGCGCCTTCCTCTCTATTTGAAAACTCTATGAACATTTAGAGCGGAAAGGAATATTATTCCATCTAATGCTGCATTCCCTCCCCAAAAATCCAACTTGATTCAGTACAGCTGCCCACCCTAGAGAGCCTCCCAGCTGCTAATCTCACTGCCACCCTGATCTGTGTTTCCAGAGCCTGGAGCAGTTTGTGAGTTTTCACTGAATTTTTGGGAAACCGGAGGCGAGCGCTGTAGTGCAGACGAACACCGTGCTCAGAATGATGGCCCAATGCCTGGCACTGCAGAGGTATTCAAGCCTGGAGTCGTCGCTTGAATTTCTTTTTCAAAAACTTGAGCGTATTTCAGGCTGAGATTCAAAGTGAAACGTCAAGATTTGGGAAGCCATACTCCGTAGGAGTCAGCTTAATCCGGATCGTCCAGGAAAACACAGCGTCCCACTCAGCTGCAGGGAATAAGCCCAGAAACAGAAGGAACTGCCTCTTTGACAGAAAACTGCGTAGAGGCATCAACAGGGAGCCCCATGCAACACCGGCTCTGTTGATTTTTTGCTCTTTCTCTCCTGGCCCAGCAGAAGCAGAAGTGACTGACCCCTTGCAATGCCCTGCAGCCCCCGTTCTGCCTTCTCTCCCAGAGCGTGCAGGCAGACTGCAGCAGGTCTGCGAGAGGGACCAAGCGTTTTCCTGCTCCTCCCCGGAGCCAGGAGACTGTGGCAGAGTCAGGCTCTATGCTAGGGCTTGGGCTTGCAACCAATGCTGACGCTGCATTGCAGCACTAGGGAAAGTGGGGAGGGAGGAAAGCCGAAATGCACCCTGCAGAGCAAACAGCCCAGGCAGGAGCCTTCTGCCCATCTCTGATAGGGAAGCTGGTCAAAGAGGGCTGCACTCTCATGGCACCTCACCACAAAAAGGTACAGAGAGAAGCCTTGTGCTGGCGTATGCAAAAAATAAACCTCGAATGTATAAAGCATAAGCCTTGCTGAGCTGGCTGTTTTGTTCTCTTTCCATAGTCACTGTGCTGCCAGTCTAACTCGTTACTTTACAGAGCGCTCTGGGATACTCAGAGTACGAGACTGTGCCCTCGGAAAATACGCTACTGTCCTACAGTCAATTCTGCTCTTGTTCAATAGAAAGCAGATCAAGCTATTATGAAGAGAACCCTGCCAAAACTAATAACTGTACGAGGCATGGCGTTATGCTAAGATGCTGCTTCAATAAATTATCAGCTAAAAAGAGTTTGGATTCTTTAATACTCTGGGGACTTGTGTTTGCACAGGCCTGTGTATATACAGATAAATGCAGTTAAAGAGATATATGGCATGCTATTGTCCGGAGATTCTCTGGGTAATAAGGGATGACCACGTTTTAAACTCTAGGTTAAAACTGGTCCTTACTGCCCCACCTCCAGAGATGAAGAAGGGACATGATATCTTAAGAAGGGGCGGAGGGAGAACCAAGCACTTGGTCATGTGTCTTGCAGAGCCTACATGTCAAAACCCCTACCATTAAGTCTGTGTATGCGAAGATGCTTGCTGTGGATCCCTGGGATTCATCCGTGCCGTTGGGTCATGGTATATACTGACAACAACCTTGAAAAGAGAACTTTAAAGACAGTTCAGCTGGTGGGAGGAAGGAGATTTGGCAGGAATGCAGAGAGAAACCAGAGAAAAAAACAGGAGGCAACTTTCATCCTTGGGGAAAGGTCTTGAGCTTAATCCACTTAGAGAAGGACTTGAAGAATATGGTAGACAGAGAACAGGTCCACTAAGAAACTCTGAGCACACAGTTAATGCTAAGGATCCGAAGCTATACACCTTCCTGAAGGCCCTGGAAAGTCTGCCACGTGGTACTCCGTAGGAGTGAGGTTTATCATGTGAGTAGCCAAGTTCAAGAGTCAGATCCCAGCTGGTCCCAGGGAAGAGGGCTCAGCTCCTCCCGACAGCCAGGCCCCAGGAGCCAATATCCTGAGCTGGGCCTTCTGGCATTGAGACAGCCCTGGATCTCCAGCGGTGTTAGAAGTGTTCTGCTGGGGGATCTGTCAGCTAACCTCCTCCACATTTAAAGGGATCCAAATGACACCATGCAACTGGGGCAAAAGATCAGAGAAAAGCTCCCTTTGAGATCTCGAGGATGATGCAATTGGCAACAACGTCCATCACCCAGTTTACCCATTGCTCCCTCCATCTTATGGTTTCTGAAGAGCCCAGTATGTCTTTAGTGATTAAAGCTGTCAGGATCCATGCATTTTAAGGTTATATCTGCAATGTCTTATCAAGATAGGCTACGAAATGAGGAAAAGGGAGCATAAGGGTGAATATTCACTTAGAGAAAAAGAGCATCACCTGCCCAGACATCAGTCCCACCTTCTTCTTTCCTCAGAGGATGCCCCATTGAACTACAGATCAGCCCCGACTCATTGCCTAGCTGATGAACTCTGAACGATTGCAGCCCCAAGCAGTTATCTTCAAGGGAGCTTCCTTGCGTTTCTCTGCATGGTCCATAATCAGAGATGAAGCTTCTCTGGGATGCATTAGCGCAAATGATGCTCCACAGAAAGGAACTGTGCTGCAGAATCTGCTGTACGCAGACATAAACCCTCCTTCTCTTCTTAGCTGTTGTTGTTATTGTTGTTTGTTGTTGTTGTTGTTATCATTATTATTATTGTTGTTGTTGTTATCATTATTATTATTATTATTATTATTATTATTATAGTTTTCGTAATAATAATGACTTAGAGGGTCACAATTTGTCTGGGAGACACAAACTCTAAAAATAATACATTCTTCCTTTCTGTGTCTCCCTTGCCAGCAGTAGGACTTTGACATGATTGAATTCCAGGGGAGGAAAGAAGGGAGGGGAAGCGGGCAGCAGATCCAATGTGACTGTGGAATTGAATTCCCTGAGTCTTGAGCTGGAACAGAATTTGCCATCAATAGCATCTGTAAAAAAAAAAATTGTGCTGGCACTTTTGTTTAATACTTGGAGCTTGCATGAATTCTGTTTATTTTTGCCTCTTGGTTAGTTTCTTTCTGAGAACCCAGCTTCATCAAAAATGATGGGAATTGCTTTTGCAGTTCTGGAAAGAAGAAGGTTTTTCCTCTAGAGAACCTATTTACAGAAAGATCTGCTTTCCTGGGAAAGCAGAGATAGAACAGCTCAAGTTCTCTGTGCCCTGGAGAAATGCCATAGTGGGAAGTTGGCTCAGAGGAATTTGGAATGAAAAGGGGAGTTTCACTTCTAGAGGGCTGGCTTGTTTTCTGTTTGAATTAAGGATTTAAAAAAAAAAAAAAAAAAAAGGAAATTTCCATTCTCTGGCTCCTTCCTGGATTTGTGGATTTTGTGATCCTTCTTCGATTTCTGATCAGACTGGTGCTCACACCTCAGAAACTCACAGACAGAAAAGTACTACTGACCCCTTACTGATATTTATTAATGAAACCGAGATACTCCTTTTCTGCCGTCTGAGATCTGGTTCGAGAGACACTAGTGAGGAAGGATAGACAGAGTCCAGCTTCTCTCTACTTGTACTGTGAATTCTGATCTCCACAGCTTTCAGTCCCACATCTTTTACAAGCCTGAAAAAAAAGTTTCCAAGCAAAGATGGTGTAAACCATCTTACATCTGCTGGTGTAAACCAGGAGAGCTCTAACTTATCGACCAAGAAACATCATTTTAAACTAGCCGATTCTTTTTTTAACAAGCAACCTGAGCTTTTGCCTCCTGAAAGTGCAAAGGTCTGTCTCTTCAGCAGTTCAAAGAAGGAATAAAAAGGCATGTCACAGCACCCTTGATAGTTGCTGACCTCTGGAAAAGAAACAGCCTGGTATGACCTCATACAACACCAATAAACCAAACAAGTGATGTTCTGGAGGGTCCTACCTCACACTTTCTGAGTTTTAATAGAGCTGATTGCTCAATGCAAGAGCTGGTCTTTTACCAACAGATAATGACAAGTGTGTTAGTTAATGGCCCAGATCAAAGCCAAGGGCAATTAATGATCTAACAAACTAGTCAGTAAACTGGTGATGAAAACCCGTTATAATTCATAATCAACAGTCCTCACCAAAGTGTAACTTTTATTAGCCTTTTTTTCCTCTCTTTAGGGTCCAGGGCAAGCAGGAGACTACTTCAGCAACTCAGTCGTTCCCTGGAAATCAATAACCAATCAACACCTGAAAAATGCATATGCCAGAAAACAAGCCCTATAATAAACATTTTACCTAGAAAATAAATGAAACCAAGAGATAATGTGATTTTCCTGAGATTCAGCTGTTCAATGCCTTATTCAATGGGGATTTTCCTTTTCTTTCTGTTTAGAATTCTTGCCAAAAAAACCTGTAGTGCTGGAGAAAAGCACACCTAAATAGCAGCCTGTTTCCTGAGATATGATACTGGCTTAGCGACCAGAGTGAGCTCCTTTGCTGAGACAGCAAAAGGGCTGGTCGGAAAGAAGCATATATAACAAAGGAGAGTCCATTTTAGGAACTAGAGAGTTCACATCAAACATCCCAGCCCCTTAAACAAATCACAGTTTGAACACCACCACCAGATCACAAACAACAACATAGAGAGAGACCTGCTCCATCCTTCTGCCTCTAGAGAGGTTTCATGCTAGAGTAAGTATCCAGAGCTCCACCTCTCTTCACAATGCAGTGTGCCATCATCCATCCCACTAGAAAAAGCTCTCCAAATCTAACTTAGATCTCTTCCACTGCCCCGTAAGCCAATGACTTCTTGCCCTGTGAATCTGCAGAACTAGTTTACTCCCCTTGCCTTTGCCAGCTCCCTCCTGCCTCCCACCCGGCAAATCATTCTCATGTCTCTCTTTATTCAGCTTTTCTGTAGATGGAAAATTCCTATTATTTTACCTTTTCTTCATCCATCAGTGGTATCCCTGCCTAATCTTTGAATTCACCTGCTTATAACAACTCATGAGAAATGCCCTACCAGAAAAGGTCCTTCCAGTCAAATACTGTTTTCAGCAATGTCAACAGGAGACAGGAGAGAGTGGTTTCAAGGTCTGGGTTTGATCTCATGCCTGGTTCTGCCACCAGCCTCTGTCTTTTGGGGCAGTGGTTGACAGTCCATTGGTGCATTCTGCATTGATGGCACCAGCCCAACCTGCCTCTGACTGCTTGAGCTGCACTGGTGTAAATCACCTCTCATCCCCTCATGACAATGTGAGTCACTGATCCTGGCTCTTGGCCGTCTTGGCAGGTCTCCCAGAATTTGTTGCACGGCTCTCAGCAGTCAGGAGATGCTTTCAATGGGATTTGTGGGTCGAGGTAATGACTTCTCTATGCCTTAGTTTACTCATCATTGGAACACGCTAATAACCCTTACTCACTCTTTAAAATAAGAAGAAAAACCTTCATCCAAAAATTTAGTGAACTGTGGTTTATGTAATGCTTTGTGATCGTGTGGCGGAGAGGACTTTAAGAGAGGAAAGTCAAGCTATTATGAATAACCTGAATAGTCTCTCCTTCAGATACTGTTGATCAGTTCATGCTGACTTAATCTCTCCACTCAGTTGAGCATCTGCTTGTCCAGAATTAGCCCCGGAGGTAGGAAGCCCAATTTACATTCCACCTCCAACTTGCAAGGTGAGGTAGCAATCGTATTCACCAGCTGACTGGAGCCAGTATTGTCTTATTTCCACTATTAAACACAGAGTGCTCCTGCTAAGACTGTCCCTACTTGTCTTACTTCTTTGTTCTGTGATAATCAGTTTGACATAATTTCCTTTTCTTTTTCCATTGATTTACAAATCTTTATCATACGTTAGCTACTATTGCTACCAAACCTTTTTTTTTAAAGTCAAGTTCCCCTCACCCACCACTCCATCTAATCTTTATTAATTAATTAGATAATAATCTCCATTATACTGTAAATAAGTTAATAGCTAAATTGTCCCTGTATACTGCTTTCCTCCTGCCAAGTGGCATGGTACCAAACTCACCACTTCAGTCTTTGCAACAGATACTTGGCAAGAAAGAGACTTGCACCCTGTGAGGAACTTTTTGCTGCTGCCTAAAAACAGCCCATTTTGAACGCTTTGAGTAGAAGGAGCAGTATTGGGACTGCCTTTAGTCTTCTGAGCATCATGAAGTTCAATAAATCACAGCAGAGCTCCCTACTTCCATATGCACCCTTCAAACCTCACAGCTTTTGGAGTAGGACTGCAGAAGTGCTGCGCCACCATAGTCGTGATGGGTGGTGATTCGACTTTATATTCTTGACCCATGTGGACTCAATGGGCTAAAGTTTGGTCTCATCCTTACAAGCAGAAACATAATTTGGCCAAAGATACGTGACAGGGATGGACACTTCCCATCAAAACAAGATGACAGACTGGAAAATGGGTTGAAAGGCAGGAGATTAGAGCCTGTTCTTGATTCCCGGCTACACAGCTGTGTGACTTCCTGGGTCACCTAGGTTGGAGCTCCAACTTGGCTGCTCCATCTGTTGCAAAATACACTGTGGGACACTGAGTCTTCTTTAGAGTGTCTCATGCAATGCTTTAAAGTCTCACATTAAAAACTCTGCAGGAGGGAGCAGTTGTTAATGGGAGAATCATGCTAGCTTCATGTAGACATGAACAAGTGCTGAAACTAGTCTAAGTCTGACTTTCCCTTTTCCTGTTTTCTACCCTCTCAGAAACAAAGGTGTGTTACTCTCCTGCTCTATTGCGTAAGCAACTTACCTGAAGGTCCCCCCTGCTAATTATTGCATAGCATAATACTTCACACAGGCAGGTAGTCATGCAAAGCATTGTACAGATGAGAGCATGGAAGTAGAGAGAAGCCAACGTGAGTTTGCTCCTGACTCAGACTCTAGAGGAATCAAGTTTCCCTGGGATACGGATCATCTTCTTGTGAACATGGTCAAGGATCTACCTATTCTTCAGAGACGAGAGCTATTCCAAAGTCTCAGTTTCTGATACTATTCCCTGTGACTCACTAGCAAAGCGACTATTGATTTCAGTAACACCAGATCAGATCTGGTTAGTTCAGGGCCCAGTCTCCCTCACAACTCTCTGAAATTAATGCAATATTCTCTGTGATTTTAGGAAAAAACACATTACGGCATTAATTCCTCACTATCTCCCTGTAGAATAAACCATTTACTCCTTTTTCTCTGGAACAGTTGAAGAAATTTTTCACCACCACACTGATGGAAGAAATGACCCTGCTTAATAGAAGCAGATGGAAAAAATATGAGGTCATTTGGTCACAAATGAAAAACTTGCCTACTCTAGTAGTTTAATGCCGAGTTTGCCTGGCCCCCTCTATGATTAGATTATTACTTATTCACTTATTCATCTGTTTAATCACATCAAGGGAGAGTGCCCCACATGACCCTTCCGGGTACTTGCTGATTCCTTTGTTCTTTCATTCTTCCTACTTTTAACTGAAGATTATTTCCATACAGGTTCTTTTCATAATGAGCCTTGAATTATTTTACTTTATCATCCATAAGGTGCTCTGTGGCTTGCTGGTGTGTCTCTATCTATCTATCTATCATCTGAGCTATTCCTGCAGGACACTTTATTCTTAAGTAACCCACAAGCATCAACTGCTTGCAGAGTACTGGATTTTAAGGCTAGGTGGACCCTTCTCTCTCTTACCTCCTGCATGGTGATGGCCTCAGAGGTTACACTCACTGAGTCCCAAAACTTGGCTATTTTACAGTGTGTGTTTTAGAAATAACATAAATCATTAATGAAGAGTTGGAGAGCTTGTTAGATGTTAGACCACTGTCCAAGGCCCAGGAAACCTGACTTCTTTTCATGGCTCAGAAAGCTTTTTTGCACGTTGCCTGAGTTCAAATCTCTGTTCCGTGCCTCAGTTTCCTCACCCATAAATTAGAGATTTCTCTCTAGAAACACTTTTTATCTAAAGATATGTCTTACACACTATGTTTGTAGTATTACCACAGTATGAAAGCATTCATAGGACACACTGTTCATTCATTTCTTGTGAAGCTGTCCCAGTAGACAGTTATTATTTGTCTAAAAAATTGGCACCATATTTCCTGATTGACTCTGTCTCGTTTAACTAACAGCCATTACATACAGTTAGGCTTTTTTCCTCATTTATTCTCACAACACTGCCGAGAAAGTACTATTGACCCTGTCTTACGTTAAACAGTACGTAGGGAACAAAGTGATTTGCATATGGCTTGTACTGCTTAGCCAGTAGCAGAGATAGAAGGAAAATCGTGGAGCCCTGATGACCAGTTTTACTATTCAACCACCAGACCACATCCTTCTGTTACAATTTATTTGCAGTATTGCTGAGGTTTCCTCTCTGAGGAGACTAGACTGGATAACTTCTTGGGCTCTTTCCTAGCCTAATATCCCCATATATTGAGATGGACACCTAACTACTCTTATGAAAGCAGAGGATCCTTTCAAAACAGCAAATAAATGCTGGAGATGACCATTAAATCTGCAACAGCACCTCTGCATCTCTTGCCAATAACAGATGCTGTAGTTTAAACTCTATCTTGACTTCAGCTGACTAACCAGTCATAAGCATTTAGTTTATCCCAGGACAGCAAAGGACAAGATTCAGAAAGATAATTCCGATCCTGAAAGTAGAAAAATAGATTTAAAAGCTCCGTGTTAAACTTTGATCCAGCACACAGAAGTCAGGCTAGGTACTCCTTTGCACGTCACGCAGCTGAAAGCTATGCCCTGGCAGGAGAGCCTGGGTAGAAAAAATGCTCGAAGAAAGCAATGAGGCACTTGAAATGCAGTTATCCTGCCTCATCTCCCAGGCCAAGGGTTACTACCATTAAGCTTTCATTCAACACAGCAGCTGTGATCTGCAGCATTCTGCCTAGCCTTGGAGGGGAGAACACCAGCTATGGGACAACAGAGTTGGAAAACATGCCAAGAACTTAATTGGCATGCATGGCACTAAACTGCAGCAGGACTGGCCCTGGTAAAAGTTGATTAATAAATGCCAGAGCACTTCTTCATAAATCTGTTGCTCTCATGGTATTGTATGAGTGTACAGGTCCCAAAGCACCAAAATGTTCTTATATCAGTAAGGCACAGTGCAATGTAAGCGCCCAGTGTTGGCACATGGTGAGTCAACACAGCAAGTGAAGTCTGCACCCAGCCCTGTTTTCAATTTATCCATCTGCAGTGATCCTACCACCCGACTTCAAGGAGCTATCTCAGACCAGTCTCCCGGGGTGCTTCAAAAGAGGAGTTTCAGGCCCAGACTCTTAGCTGTCTAGGATATGTACCCTAACGTATGAGAAAACTGACATTTTAAGAGTTTGATTGTATGGGAAGCTGAGAATTTGAGAGCTACAGGGACTCCCTAGCCCCCATTTCCTACCATCAGGGCCTGAGATTAACAGATACACATAGTAGGTACCCCATTCCCTGGCTTTATCTGTTTTCAAGGTAGGTGCCTCCATAAAAGTAAGTCTCTAGTCTCGCTCTATGGTCAGTGGTAATCTAGGCAATGGAGTCAATGAAGAGTAGGACATGATTCATCTGACCAAACATAGACACTTCTCCAGTGACTCTGCAGGTATTAGATAGCTTGCAGTCATGACTACCCTGGAAAAACTGGGGGATTTCTGAGCGTTTGAGATGTGAACTAAGTCTAGAAGGAAATAATACTGGGATTTCACATGAGATTTTACTGGAAACCAACTGGCCAAGGTACCCACTCCCATTATCTCAAACATCTCCTAGGATTTGCATTTACACTGGATATCCGAGCAGTGCAGAAGGTTACTGGCTGTGGTTATGTAAAAGCTGACTGGAAATCTGAGCAGTGATTAAAGAATAAGCTTATAAGAGAAGGTGACAGATGATGAAAGGAGATTTTTCAGGTGGTGTTACCACAAAAGACAAACAAATTCCAGAAACAATAATTTCTTTCTGAAGACAGAAGAATCAACGTGTTCAAGAGGACAGTGAGGGGAGTGAAAAGTTGAAGTAGTGGAGAAAAGACTGCATATTTCCTCACTGAGAGGGAAAAGAAATCCGCAAAAAGAAAAACAAAAAACAAAAAATGAAATTGCAGACCAGATAGTCTGATGAGATTCTTTATTACTTCAGCTTTCTGGCAGTTTATTGCATTCTACTTTTCTCCCTATTTTACAAAAGTACAGAAATCATCCCCTGTTTAAAGTGTCTGTTATATAGAGTCAAATATAACTTTCCAAGTCCGAGATGATCTGGAGGATTGCAGCAGGAGCAATGAGTCAAATGCAGAAATATTTCTCATCTGGTGCTGCTGTTGCCCAAAAGGAATTGTTTGAATGCATTAATCCTGCCACAACAGCATCAGAGCATTCAGTGCCTGGGGTGCTAGAGGGGAAGGGGGCCAGAAATCCAGCCTTTCTAAAGATTAAGGTCTAGTAGCATGGCTCAGTGCTGCCTCTTACCAAGACGGGTGAGTAGGTTATGTTATCGCAGAGTATGCCCTGCTGACACAGGTGGTGAAAACAGCATCTTGATGTTACCCCTAGATGCAGGTATCATTCCAATCCACCTACTCAGCCTCTTCACTCCATCTTCAAGCGCAGGAGAAGAGGGGAGCAGGAAAGAAACAGGGCATTACCTAGCCGTTAGGGTTCCAGATGTCATTATGGGAGATATCAAACGTTTCATCTCAGATTTTGCTGAGCTGCTAGAAGGCAAATCCAACATGCAGGGATATTCTAAGACTTGGTGGTGTAGCTTAGAAAATGATGGGGAATTGCTCAGAGGAAAATTAGGCCTTATTTTCACTCTTCTGGCCGGAGTCACACTAACCTTGCCCAATCTCCGTTGCATTGGACTATACTCATGAAGAGATCGGCCCTATGAGATGGAGTCAAGGTTACCAAGCAGACTTTCTCCTCTTTGATCTTTGAGGAGAAAGACAAGATTCACTGGCTGCTCTGCCTCAGGAGAAGACCGAATACTTCTTACCTATCAATCTCAGCTTTGAGCTCTTGCAAGTCAAAACGAGCATTTGCCACCACTCCGTCAAGCAAGACGGGGCTATTTCTTACATGGTCCAAACTGAAAATTCAGGCACAGGGACATGGAGCAAGTTTTCCAAGGTCACTCGGGGATCCTAAAAGTGAGCTGTTGTATCCTGGAGTCTAAACTAATCCTTTTCTTAGCAGATGCCTTCAACCCCACCTCGGGGATGCCTCTCTCTTTGCAAGCACAGAGAATGAAACTGCCTGAATGGAAAGGGCTGGGAACACAGGTACCCATCTCCAGGCTCTTTTTACACTACAAATGCACTGTCAGTTGTCATTTGTGGATACCTAGCCAATTACTGGAACAACCAAATAAATTAAATGCATTATATTGACTTAAACGGGAAAAAAAAAAGCCAACAGCTGCCACTTCAACAGGAAAAAAAAATCTAAAACACATTGCTCAGACTCCTGTAGGGACCTCATTTACAGGAACTATCCCAGGCATGAAAAAAGAGATTTTACCTGCCCTGGGTAGAAGGGCATATCAGCCCTCCAGCTTCACTGTTACGTCATTTAATGCCTATTGCTTGGATTAATAGGCATCTCCATTGAAAATACTTTCTGGAGCAGAACTTGGCTGCAGCTGCTTTCCTTTCTTGGGATCCCCTACGGTGATCCATAAAGCAGCAAATTAAATACTGATGAAGCAGTGCTGAGAAATAGCAATTGTGGCTGTGGTGATTGTTCACACTCATGCCTGGACATTAGCTCTTGGCATCTGAGTAAGAGAATATTAGCTGAGACTCTGGGGTCATGCTTTAGTATCCTAGGAATCATATTTAGGAGGTATATATAGAGCAACAAGCACCTTCAAAGTGCTAGGTGGACATTAATTATACTTTCTGTGACATTCTATCGTCTTGCAGATACACACACTAGTGATTTATTTTAGCTTTGGAAATCCAGGTGTTATAGGGATTTATTAATGGCAGAATGGTTTCTCTTTAAACGTAACCATTTCTGGACGTTCAATATCTAACAAGAGATTTAGATCAGCACTGTTTCTCTCAGCTATCCCTTAGGTATCTAGGAAACTTGTTTGTTTAAAGTCTTGGGTGATAAGGTGTTTGGAGGAAAACGCCAACCTGTCTTTCTTCCCTTGCTCCCCATCCGAAGCCCATGGGAATATGAGGGACGGAGATGAGCGGACCTCTGTGCTCTCCCCTGGTGCATCTAGCCTTGAACAGACACGTTTAATTCTTCAGCTCATTACCTGCGATGTGGCTGGTAGCTGGCTCTTAAATATCACCCCGTGCTTTGATTGAGGGATGATGAGTTAGCAGGAGTTTCCAGGCCTACTCACATCCCTGGTCTAGCAAGTCCTTCCTCCTCCCAGCTCTGTGTACGATCAGAGCTCAGAAGAGCTTGCTCCATGGGGCGCTCCAATAACCACGCCATGGCAACACTGCCTAACATAAGTCACCTGTTTCCTTGCAACTCCTATCAAAGAGTGGTTCTTAAAACACTGCAGCGTCCTCAGCGTGGAAAGTAACTATAAATTCCATGGGAATAGACGTGTACCAAGAAGAGACTGCCCCACACATTTTCCCTCAAGCTGATGAGGGCCAGAAGATGTTCTCTGCCTGTTCCTAACTGACTTCACCTCTTGCACGGGCAGGTCGCGGATCCTGGCCTGCTGCCATCCCAGCAGCAAGCAGCTTGAGCGCTGAGTTTTGAGCAGCCTGTGGGGAACACAATAGCCTATATAGATCTGACAGCAGATCTAATGCTAAATCTGGGCTTTGCTAATGCCTTGTAAATGTCAGCCTTGTCTGCTTTCAAATAGGTAGGGGGAAAAGAGCAAAGGCTGCTTGCGCTCCGTGTTACTTCAATTTAACTAACGCTGCCAGAGCTGGGTCTGGCAGACTGCGAATCAAAGTGTAATTGAACAGGTCTCCGACATCCTTAAACACGTCGTCCAACTCCCCTGGAGGAAATCAAGACAGAGTCAAAACCCCCTGGGATCTGGGGCCTGTAGGGATGGTGTGAAATGGCAGCGGAGGCACCCTGGAGGGATAAAGAAGCAGAGGAAGGAGGTGATGCTGGGTGTCACTGTAGCTCTTAGTGGGGTAACAACCTTGTTTAAAGAGCTTTTCTCTGTGGCACTGTTCACTCAGCTGAGCCCACCCTGCCAAAAAACCAGGAACCCCAGCTGATCAGTCTCAGGCTGCTCCTCCTCGGAGCAACTGGCAGGAGACGTCAGATTTAAAAATGCATTGTCAGTGTAATAGCACAATTGCTGCTTTACTTTTAAATGATGCATCACCCACCCTCGCCGACCCCCCGTGCATGCTTCCAGCATGTGTCTGTCTCAGAGCCGCGCAAGGGCATTGCCAGCTCCACGCTGGATATCCACCAAGAGTAGTTTCAGAGGAGATGGTCCCACTGCTGAGTCACGGTAACCAGCTCTCTGGGTGCTACTAGTCACCCTTAAAAGTGAAGTCAACTACGTGAGTGCAAATTGCCCCTAAGAGTCACCACTCTGATGGCTTTCAGGCAAAGGAGAGGTAGGGATCAGAACTGGTTACCCCTCGGTTGAAGGGAGATAACCTGCAGGTGATTTGGATAGGGAAGAGTTGGCAGGGGTGGGGAAAGGGAATTTTCTACACTATTCAAAAGTAGTCTTAATCGCTGTATCTATCTCCAGCCTTATGCATTTGGCTTTTGAGGCAAATAATGTTTTCTCTTTGTGCAAACAGCATTCCTGAGTCTCTGTTAGGCTGCAGTCTAGCTCTACCGGGGTTATATTGCTCTTCTGCAGCACAGTCAGTGCATTCCTTTCCCGTTGAATTTATATTTTTTTCATCAGGAAAGAGAGTGGAGAGGCTCAAAAAGAAGCTGAACAGTGAGGTAGGAGAGTCATACGGCTTTTAAGCTAGCACACTGGTGTGCATTTTTCCTGTAGATTATAACCCGTGTTCCTCTTGTTCAGAGACACTGCACTGGGTCAATGTGTGGCATGTCCTGCTGCGACTTACCGTGTGCCTAACTAGAAAAAACATCTTCCCGTATTGCAGTACCTTCACAGCTCTGCTAAAACTGTGCTCCGTAAGTGGTATAAAGAGGCTCAAGCTGAACTTATCTCCAAGGAAGGATGCAGAACTGGAGAAGGGAATTTAGCGAAGCTCCTCTAATATGCACGATGAATGACTGACCTGAGGGTGTGGACTGCAGCAAGTGACCTTTCCGACATCAGACCTCCTTTACCCCAGCTTGAATTATCCCATGATCCTTGGAGAAAGGACCCTGGGATCTATCTTTATCGATTCAAAACGGCTATTAAAGCTGTCAGCCCTGGGCCTGGCCTCGTTCAGTTTCTGATGCCAAATAGGTATCACAGTCATTTTTGGAAAATGGGGGAGCATTGCCCTTACATGCACACACAGCCTCTTCCCAAATGTCGAACCCGTGTACATTTTTCCCTTGGTCTCTCCTCCGAGGTGATCTTTCCAAAACACTGACCCAGTGACCCCATTCCCTCCCCCTCCTACCCCAGCCCTGCCCCCAGTAGGCCTCCAGTTTAATCCAAAATTGCCTCCGTACAAAAGAAGCTCTGTCAGTTCCATTCACAGAGGAACAAGTGGCTTGAATAGCTTCGGGCACACTGGAAACCGAGAAACAGTGTGGTCTTGTGTTAAAGTTGAATGGTGGCGAGGGGGGCTGTTGGAGGTTGGGGGGGAGCGTGGAATCAGTTAAAGTAATTATTGAGCCATTTGGGGAAGCTGAGGAGGGAGGAGGATTCTTCTTAAATGAAGCCCTGCGAGAGACAAATAAGACATTTCACCCTCTAAAGAGGTCTTCGGGCAGAAAAGGAAAGTACGAGGTATGTGCTAGCTATTCACCAGTCAGAGCTGTTGTGATGCTCTGGCCACTTGCTCCTCCTTAGAGGTGGTAGACCTTGGACCCGCTCATCTTCATGTCTGTTCAGCTCAGAGAGTCCAGGCCCTGGGAAACTCTCATTTGCTCCTGCTGGTACAGGGAGTGCAGCTGAGCATGTTTATAGATGTCATGGAGACAAGGGATCTGATTGCTTTGTATGTCCTGTAGTCATCTAGATGGTGCACCCAGAGAAACGCTGTCAGGATCACTATGGTAAGTTCTCTGTCATTCGCCTGATAGCTAATACCTAATTTGACAACTTCCTGAGCAAAGTACTTTGCGTATAACTCAAACCCTAAAAAATATCGCCCATCAGCTCTGCAGGACAGCCAGATCCCATATTCATATCAGTGATATCCAGTAGAAACTAACCCAAAGCGAGGGAAACAGAGAAGAAAAGATGAGTTGAAAAGGCAAGGAGAGAAATTCTCCAGCAGGCAGATGAGGCATCGGTCCAGAAACAGCAGCGGTTTTCTACAGAGATTTGTCTGCTGCTGCAGGTGAATATGCATCTCTGCTATAGCAAGCTGAGATGCAGAGCCAGGAAAACAGACTCTCTTATTCTATCACAAATAGTGGATGCCCGGTAGTATTGCATTCAATACAGCGAGGCTTTCTCTGCTGTCAGTAAGAAGAGCTCAAGTCCAGGCAGTTTTGAGCAAATCTTTGCGAAAAGTCTCCTCTTGACGCCCTACACGTAGGGCCAAGGCATGTGCAAGAATCAGAGGAGACCGAGAAGACAAAAATTGTAGCAACAGCTCATTTTAGCTATCCATTCCAGGCCAGGGAAGACTGCCCAAGTATTCATTTTCCAGTATTTTGCCTGTCCACACTGAAAAACGAGTCCCAAGGAGGGAGTTAGCAAGCAGTCAACTTCAGGTAATGATCTGATACAATTTGTATTTTCCCCTACTGAGAGATTAGGATTTCAGGATGTTTATTAGTTATTTTCGCTTATTCAATTATTTGTTCCTTGGTGAATGCATTTTTTTTTTCCAATGCCACATTCGTTACAAATAGGAAGAAGAGCTATTTGGGATGCCATGCTGGTTAGTAATATCTGTCAGAGCAGTCACAGATTGCTGCTTCTGCTCCTTGTCGGGCAGTGTATGAGAGCCCTGCTGTCACAAACAGTCTTGTAGGAAAGTAAAAATCAGTTTATGTTAATTCACCTCCCTTCCAGAGTCTCTTCTTCCTGTCAGCGAAATAATCACTGTGTTTATTACTATTTATCTGTACTGCAGTAGTTTCTAGAAGTCTAGGTCAGTCCACAGAAACTGTGAATCCACTATGCACCCTGCATGTCTAGCACATAAGGGGTTAATAACTCAGCAAACATCAGGATAATCAGATCGCTGGGGTTTTTCAAAAATCTGCATTTCATGCAAGGTCTTGGATTTTGGGAGCATCGACAATATTACCTCCTCTCTCATTCTTTGAGGGACAAAGTCACAGTCTTACAGAAATATACTAAGTAGTGGAGGTTCCCTACCCACCCCGCCCTCCAGAAAGCAGAGATTTCTAGGAGGAAAAAAAAAAAAATCACCAAGTTTTTGTGGTTTGGTACATGCCAAGGTGTCCATGCACACAGCACATAGCAGGAATCTGGCTAATCCTAGAAATAGCTTAGCCATGTAACGAGCACGTGTAATCCGTGCTACAACATTCGAGATGCTCCCAAAGTGTGGGCTGACTTGTACAGAACTTAAATGAGGTATTTTAACGGCTACGTGTTTTGCCAGTGCAGAAACACTCCTAAGTGCTTTTGAATTTTGGAGCCTTTACTCCTAAAAATCCCTTCTTGCTCCTCAGCCCAACCCCAGGGACCCTCCTCCCACCCAACCCTTCTTTCCTTGGGCGACATTTGCTCTCCTCCTCGGGCTCATCGCTGTAGCTTGGAGTCGATGTCTCCTCTCTCATAACAACAACAAAATCTGCTACTACGACCTGCTGAGTCACGGTTTGGCGCAGCTGAAGACAATGTGATCTCCTAGCAACAGTGAGTCGATGCTAATGGGATTCTCGCACGTGGAGAGTTGCAGCGGCAGGCATGTGTAAAGGCTGCCGTGGTCAGTTTTCGCTCCTGTCATCCCGTCTGCTGCGCCTGGGTCTCACGCTCTACCTTGCTCACCAAGGGCAGAGGTCGTGCAAAGACGAGACTTTGAAGCAGAGCTTCATGTCCGTTCTGTGACCAGAACTGCCACGAGCGACAGCCTCAAGAGAGCAGCTACACGCCGGACCGAGACTAGGATTACAGTCAAGTGCGTCGAGATGAGGAACCAGCCGCAGGGTTGAAGCTGAGCTCCGTCTCAGAGGGAAGTTGCTTTCTGCCCATCTTATGGCAGGCAATTAGTCATGCGTTGTTAAAGATTTGGCTGGCCTTTGTGGGAACTACTCCCGGGTGGAATCAGAACTGCTCAAGCCTGACTCATAGACTCTGTCCTGATAGAAATATTTTGCATCTCAGGCGTTTGTATCTACCTTGAAGCAGAGTTCGCGCTCACTGCAGCTTTTGAAGCATGTGCTTACTGCTACAGAGGGATCTTGGACGTGCTTAGGTAGCTATGAAAGAAATGTTACCTCTGGGTTATGCCAACAAGCTGGATTTAGGAAGCTCTGAGTCTTTCTTACACTGCAGAAGCTGTGGGCGCATTGTTCATTGCTTGTCTTCTGCAAAGCAGAGGCAAAATATTACAACATAAAGTTGTCAGGGTTCATCTCTCTTTAGCATTACGATTTCAGTGACAGCTTGGTGCTCTAAATAAGTGGTAAAAAAGGTCCTATGTACCTGTAAAGTACCTGATGACATGGGTTGCAGTCCTACAGCTTTTAAACCCTTTCGTGATACTTTTCTAAGTACTCTTACAGCTCAAGATTTCTCCATGCTCCATAAAGAGAAGGAGCGCAGGTTTAATGGGGTAGAAGCAGGGCTCAGAAGTGGATCCTCCAATGATGCAAGAGCTGAGTAAAGAGTGAGGGTTTTTTTTAGCAGTTCATCCAAGTCATACCTAAAGACATAAGTCAGCCTTTTTTAAGCCCATCTTGGATGAATTATCTTAACATTTTCCTAGTTTGCCCTCTCTTTCTGCTTGGCTCCACCTCCATATCTTTCTAGGCTCTTCCTTCCCTTCCAAGCACTTGATGTCACCTTCTGATATCATGTTCAACACTTTGAGAGAGATAAAGAAAAATTTATGGAAAAATGATTACACTGGGTTTTTTTTTTCCTTTCCTCACCCTCTCTTGCTATATTTCATGATTCTTTGGAGAAGTCATGATGTAAGGCACAGAGAAAGCATGCAAAATGGGGAGGCCGTGTCAGGCTAAATGAAATGCATTATGTCTCCACAAGGTACAAGCTGACTGCATCATTATCAACAGTGGTAATAAAAAAGGCATCTCTCTCACCTTAAGGGGATTTGAGACACTGATGTTTTAATTAAAAAGGTTCCCGTCTCGCAGCATCAAGTCTGCATTCTGCACAAACTTTTCTCCTTGCTGTAACGGAGGGACATCAGGTGTCCTTTGCCCTGCCTGACATTAAAGGGGCATTTACACCGGGGACTGTTCTCAAAGCAAAATGAACAGGGGGAGGCACATCTAGCACCTGATAGCCGTTCACTCTTCAGGGGCAAAGGAAAAAAAGGAGGAAGCAGGTGGAAGAAAGCAGGCTGCTAGTAGATGTCCATGCCGATTACAAAAAATGGTCACAAAAACCTTGAGGAGATGATCAGGATGAACAAACCTAGAGGTAAGTGGGTGGGTAGGATGTTTTAAAGAGGGAAAAACGGAGGCAGAGCCTGTGACAACGGTCTGGTAAAGACCATATAAATCACTGAATCCATTCTGCATGGATTGCAGACAACTACGCAACACACCCTTACCCCAGAGAGGTCCCTGAAATCTTTCCTCCGCAGCCTCACAGGCCACAACAGAGGTTTACCAGCATTCATGTCCTGGCTGTTACAAAGGTGAAGCAAGTGGTACCTCTCCCTTTACTTCCCTGACATTCGTTTGTGGAGTCAACAGGTGACACCAAAAATGAACAAAACTCTCGATATTTTACCGCCCAGGAGAAGGAGCAGTGGGGTCTATCGTGCAGGGAGGAACTGGAGATGGTTGGAAGAAGCCCAAGGAGAGGAAGGATCAAGCCACCTTTGTCTTTAGTAGAAAAGCCTGCAGACAAAGAAAAGAGAGCATCCCTGCTGGTAGCTCAGGAAAAGTATATGTGGGATTTGTCTAGGTGATACAAGGAAACAGATTATATCCAACTCCCCTTATCAAACTGACCAGAAGGAAACTCCTCTCCTGACCACCAGCTTCTCGAGCTCCCTGCACAAATAATAGCATAGCATTTAATCCCATTAAATCAGGGGCTGACAATTGCTCTGTCCCTCCATACTGGTGGGAAGATTGAATCTACATTAGAAATGAGTTGCATGAACTGAGCTAGTAGGGGATGCCAGTGTGCCTTTTCTTGTTGGGTCCAATTACAAAACTGCATTGGCTGCTGCATGGATGCTCTGGTCCACAGCAGGATTTGAACTCAGAAGCTAAAAACAGAAAAAAAATCAAAAAAAAAAAAAAGACAAAACAGGCTTTCACCAATTCAGCCAGAGGATTGCATCTCTGGAGGTGATACATACCAGGCAGATGTGATCTTTGGGGCCAATGATGATATGAAGGCAGTCATGCACTGAACCATCTAGCGGGTGGACATAGACCTGCCTATGAGTCCTTCCTGTTAAACATCATTCACGAAGCACGGCACGCTCAGCATCTACCAGCTTCGACATTCACCTGCCACTTCCATTGGTGCTGCATGGATAAAACCTGACTTCACTGCAGAATGTGGAGCATAAACAGGAATTTTCAGTTGCAATGCAGTGTCTTTGTGTGTGTGTGTGTGTGTGTGTGTGTGTGTGTGTTTGTGTGTGTGTGTGTTTTGTTTTCTGTTATTTTGTTTTGTTTTGAAAGTATGGTAATTAATCACAGGAGGGGCAGCCGCTTCTCGATCTCTGGAAAATACTAAATTGAGACTGGATCTAATTCTCCTGCTCAACCTGAATTACAGGACTGTTTCAGAAACCACTGTGTGAAGTTCTCTGACCTGCTCCACACAGATGGCACATAATAATGTTCCCTTCTGGCTTTAAAATGCATTTGTGCAGTGAAGCCTAGGGGGTCTTCTATTCTCTGTATAGCCTGGCAGCAAGGATCTGCCTTCACTTAGATGTGTCTGGAAAATTAAACAATACATAAAAGGATGAAATTTGGCTACAGTTTTTCGAAACAGCAGAGTTAGTAGAAGTATCTACCTCCTATTTTGCTCCTTAGGCACTCAAACACCTAAAGCCACGTATAAATCTGGCCCCACATGGAAAAAAGAAGGTTTCTAAAATAAGGAATCATTTTGTGTTGATGGAATTCCTGGGAAAATGTGGCAGAACACTAAAGCATTTAAAGCACCTTTACTTGACCTGTGCAAGGCAACCTCCTGGCAAAAATTATCCTAATGTAAAACTAGCCCAAATACTTGAATGCTAGGTGACCCAAGACCTCCATGAACATAATGTGAATGCGGATATTAGAGTCTATCCTTCAAGTTCCAAAATTTCTGGAAGTTCGTCCATGTAGTCGCACGACAGGAGATGACTTGCAAACTCCAACTGAGCATGTTGGCAAGCTCTGAGCTTGCCCTTATTCTGCCTCCTGACAAACACAAAACCCTTTTGTGACTTTAATATAAACTTGTACAGCCCTTTCGAAACAGTGCATTTACCTCTTGGTATTACCTTGTCTGAACACAATCCATTTTTAAACACCAAAGCTGCCAGCTAGTGTGGTATTCAATTGTGTGTCTGGAAACCAAATGGGTCTTTAAAAGTAGAAAAAACTGTATTTTCAGTAGCAGTTACTATCAAATGAATTTTCACATGTGGTCTTTTCAATGAAAAGCGTTTCCTTCCCCACTCTCCAGCACAAAGGTGACCTTTCAAGTCTGTTTCATTATATTTCCTGTTATAATCGCCTTTAAAATAGTAGTAACATTAACCTAGCTGTTGTTTACATGATGTCTTCTTTCCCCTTCTAAAAATTAACTTCGTCCATCACATTAGTAAACAATTGTCACTAGTTTATTATTTCAATGCTGCTCTTGAATACAGAGTTTTGTAGGAGTAACACATCTCTGTAAATACTGCATAAGCAGCAAACTCATTTTGGGTCTTTGAGGACCATTGCTGGGTCTTTAGAAAAAAAAGCATTTTTTGCTTCGGAGACACATGAAGATGGCCGAAACTCTTTGACAGAGAAGACGACAACGTGGATGTAGGTTTTAACACCCTTCTTGTGAACCCCGGGGGTGTGGCAAGTGTGATTTATGGGACCAAGCAGCACTTGTCACCAGGTCCACTGCAGTCCTCCCCGTGGATATTACAGCTAAACACAACTGAAGCACCTGGCCATGCTGAGGCACACTTGGCTGTTGGCTGCCATCCATTGCCGAATACTCTCTTCCCCCAAAGCTAGATCCAGCCTACTGGCTGCAAAGTCGTAACCCTGTGGTAGAAATCTATCCAAAATCCCACTAAAGTACTGCAGGTAGGCTGAAAGAAAGTGGAAGGTGAAAGTAAAATGGTCTTGACTGTGTCGTTTCCAGCTTTATAAACACACAAATGACAATATACCCAGGCAGAGATGAATAGGAACTGGAAAGTCCCATTTCTCAAAATGTTCTTTTAGCTGGTGCTTGGATCTATGCATAACTAGAAAATAGAATTGTATATTGTTAGCCTAATAGCTGGAAGGAGGGAAAAGGAGGTGAAGGCAAATAGAGTGGCAAAAACCCTTCACTGGTACTTCAGATACTTGGGCTCTGCTTTTATTTCTGACGCTAACTTGTTCACCATGGGGACACATGGCTGGTCTCTGGTATTACACAACTTTTGGGTCAAAACACCACCATCCCCCTCTAAAACAGAGGTAGAAGAAAAAACCTAGTGGTGAATGTTAACTGCCATCTGAGAAAGTGCCAGCACTGTGGCTCCCAGAATAGCAATCATGACCCCAGATAAGATGTTAGTGCTTAGCAGCTGGTGTCACAAGCTCAGTAGAAACTTAGTTGAAGAAACAAGGACCACGCAGTGGCAAGGGAGAACTGGTGAAGAGGTCACTGGCAGAAGAGTCTACTGGGCATTCCCTGCTTCCCAAATGAAAACATTCAGGGATGGATTGTACATTTGCAGCTCCAGTGGATCATCACATCTACCACCTGCATCATCCAGTGATTTCCGCATCAAACTAAATAACTTGCAGTTAAGCTAAAGCTTTCCTTTCGGAAAGACTGGCAGCTTTGACTTAAAGATTTTGAGCAATGGAAAACCTACCACTTCCCTTGGGAAGCTGCCATAGCAGTTAATTAAATTTGCTGTTAAACAGTGTTTACCATAGTTCCAGCTTGAATTTGTCTAGGTTTTTTGAGGAAAGGAGCTTCATCAGGACTGTTAGCAATTTCTGGTACTTACATTCTACCTTCGTAAGATCTTCTTCAAACACTTGATAAATGCTGAAGAAACCTCACAACATCCCTGTGAGACGTAAAAATGTAATTATCTTAGCACGTTACATGCATGAGAACAAAGGGAGAGAGAAATTAACATTCCACTCAGGTGAAGGTAAGACATGAATCAAGTGGGATTCCTAGGAAGAAAACCTGACACCTCGATTCCCTGCTCTCACTGCTCCATAACACTGTCTCCTGCCTCTCTGAGTCTATCTGTCCTTCACAGCCCTGGGACATCCCCAAAGCAGGTGATATCTGCAGTGCTCAGCACCCTAAGCCTCAGGATGAGCAGAGGGCACTAGTGAGGAGGCAGGATCAATCCTTCTCTGCTCTGCATCTAGCAGTTTGCGTCGGTACAGTGCAGGGGCATAACATTTCCCCTCATGCTGCACAGGGAAAGCAGGGTAACACAAGATGCGTAGTGGAGAGTCAGGCCTCTCCTCCTCAAGAACCACAAGAAGAAGTTGCTTTAGAAATACCGGAAACTTCCAAGTCAGGTGCGTAATTCCCTCAAATCCCTTAACAAAACTCTCAGCCTTAGTGTCTGCTAACCACTCAGTCAGTAACTGATGCTTTATATCTCTACAAGCATTCTCTCCACTGCTTGGCCTCCAATGTCACCAGCTCTTCTCAAACGGGAGTATATGACATGATTGGCTTGATGACCTAGAAGGTTTCTTCCAGCCTTACGCTGTAGTAGAATATTAATGATTCTGCTAATTCAGAGCTGTCTGACCTCCACTCTGTACAGCCACAAGCAAGATGATGTCTCTCTCATTATAGCTATCTTGTTCTCAAATAACCTCTTCATGTAAAATGCATGCACAATTTTCTTCTTCTTCTTCTCCTTGCAATACAGTGATTTCTATCTAGCCCCCAAAAAAGCTGATCGCTGTTCAGATTATCCTATTTGTAATAGGCTGGGAAAAATTCATCAACTTTTGAAGAATATTTCCTTTTCCTTCCCAGCAACCAGACTAGGCATAGATCGAAAGAATAAACAGATTTGATGTTCTTACTCTGAAATAATTTTACTTAAAACCTGGAAGGAATATAGTGTGCTGCATTTATCTCATATATCCTCCCCCCTCCCCCCCCCCCCCACCTAGTGCAGTTAAGTGCTTGATGAATTATGCAGGGAAGCCAATGAGGGCATTTCTAGACTCCCAGATAATGATGGCCCCTACTGGCCCTCAAGACTACACCTGCCTACCTGCTATTTTGGAAGCTCACAAGTGCAGCCAACTACATCTTTTAGTTTGCCGGGTGCAGCAGGAAGAGCAGCAAGACCTGGGAGTCCCATGCCGGGTGTCCAGAGAGTGCCCAGGGAGCAGCTGGATGGGTGGAAGAGGTGAGATGTGGAGCATACCATAATCAGCCCAGGTCTGAAGGGCTGCAGACCAATGTAGGCAGGCCCAGAGTTCTTCATTCACTTCGAGGAGTTTGGTGCAGACCCATAAACCGTCTACCTTAGTAGACCTTTTAGGGTTATCTAAGAATCCAAGTCAAGGAGTGAGCTCCTATTATGTACTGTACAGTCATGCAAAAAGTCTACACCTAATCAAAAGATCCTGTAAGAAACGTGTAGGAGATTGTTAGATGGGTGACAGTAGTAATAATAGATTTTTTTGTAGACTTTTCAGTAGGCTTTAGGAATATGAATTTTATGCCTTATAGATTCAGGCTTTTAGCCAAAGTTAGGCCAAAAAAAGAGATGTCATGGGAAACGGAATCAAAGACAAGTGAATATAGAAGGAAAAAAACCTATCATCACCTCTACCATGCAGCAATATCAGGTTGATTTCATATCTAAAAATAGACTGAAAGTTACATGTAGTCTAACTAAGGTCAAGTAATAACTAATTGTAGAACATAAAACATACTGTAATTCTTACAACAGAGACTGGACAATAGGAGGTTTCTGCCCTTCAGCAGTGTTTTGCTGGCACTGGACTCGTGTTCGTGCTAAGGTTCCCACTTGAAGGTAAAATAACACCCTCACTGCCTTGCAACTTAATATTTGAAGCTTGGGCAAGATTTGTCTCTACCAGACTGACCATCTGTTAGCTTTCCTCAGCTTCTTCAAATTTCTGAAGATCTCAGTAATTTTCCTTCCAGTCTGTCAATTTTATAGAAATAATCCTGCCTTTGTATTTCTCTCATGAAATGTTTTACTTTCTTTGCCGTATTTCATGATTAATATTCTCATTAAAATCCCATTTCAGACAGTTCTTTGGAGGAGTCTGTTTTTTCTGGAGCTTATTTCTTAAGCTTCTCTGGTTCCAAGCTCATGTCTACTCAACATCTGCCACTTGCCAACAGTGTCCAACTCATAAAGTCTTATATACACCCAGCAGTCTTGCAACTCGCTGGGAAATCCGAAAGGAAACCCAACAGGGAAGCCACGTGTCCTGCTGCATTGTAAACCATAATGCATGTAAATCTTTCTCCCATCTGAGCACTCAACCCTTTTCTAAAGAGGACACAGATGGACCAAAAAATAATTCAGAGCATTAAAAAAAAAAAAAACAACAGCAACAAAACCTAGAAGGATATCCCCTATTGTCTCAGAATTGTGGAAGTTGGAGCCTTTTCTGTGCCAAAGCAGTTAGACCAAGGTTGGGCAGGGGATAATATTCTGCAGGGAACAATCAGGCTTCTAGGGATGAACAAGTCAATTAAGTAAAAAGTCTTTTCCATTTCTGAACAACCATGATCTAAGGGACAAAAAGCTCCAAAGAACAGGGCTCCATCTTAGAGAAAGACCTGCTTATCAACAGGGAAGTATCGAGTGCGGTATTTTGTTTTAATGAAACATTTGGCATGTCCTGTAGTGATCAATGCCAGAGCTTCAGCAAGAATGATAGAAATAGACTATAATTAGCTGCGATAACTCCTTACAATAACAAGTATATTTTGATTTGAATTATTCATGAGCCACTGTGTTATTTCTGCGTTATCCGGCTTTTCCGCTGCTAACGTGGGGTGTTTAGGTTTGGGAGTTTTTTTTCTTTCCTTTTTTTTTTTTTTGGCCAGTCATGTTTTAACTGCTATGCACAGGAAAAAAAAAAGAAAACAAAAACTAAAGAACTCCAAACTTGAATAAGCTTCAGAAAAAAGAAAAAAAACAGAAGTTTTCAGCAAGAATCTAGTTGTCCTTCCCAGTGGGGAGAGGGAGCAACGGGGTGTGAATTTCCACATTCTCCGTCAATGACATGTCTGACAATGCAGTGTATTCACTGCTTAATTAGGAGAGAGGAGGGATTGTTTTTATGAGGAGAACCAGATTCTTCAGTTTTCTGGGCATGATTTCTCACCAAACAGATGGAGGGTTTCAACTTTCCGCCGAAGGTTCCCTGAATGAGGTGGCCAAGGAAGTGCTTGGCCGATGTTCTACATCTGACTGATGTCTCTGCTCCCAGTAAATTCAGGCAATAGCTAGGATTTAAGCCTGTTTATCTTGAGGGATGCGTTGTTTAGTTAAGTTCCATCTAGCAAAAGTGGGAGAGTTTTCCGTGCATTCAAAATTAATTTAGATTGGCAACCCAGCATAATGAATTCCTCTGTTTATTCACAGAAAAAGTTCAGCTAGGTACTGAGAGAGAGCTGCTGCTGCAGTTCACTGTTGCTCCACCTTCCACCCTTGCCTTTAGGAAGCTATTTACCGGGAGAAGACGTGGTCTTTACCTTCCTGCAAGGAGTACCAAAAAGGGATACCAGTTCCTGCCTTCTGGGTATAAAAATATCAGTCCACCAAGGAGAAAAGTCTCTGATCCAGCAAAACATAAATATAGACCCAACCCTACTCCTATTGATAATCAGTAGGTTACACTTGTATTCAAACGAAAGCAGCTTGCACACGTGGTCTGGAGCAGACTGGTGAGTGCAGTGCAACCTGCTTCCTCCTGTCCAGTCATCAGCACCGTTTTGGAGAGTCTAAGGTCAAGAACCACCCAAATCTCTTTCTTCCCATAGCCCTCCAACAAGAAAAAAACTTTCATTTCCTATCAGCCAGAGGCAGTTTCCATGCAAGACCTTGAACCTTTATTTCAAAAGTTTCCTGTACCCAGGTTTCACAAACCACCTTCCCTTCACAGAGGTTGTGCTGGACCAAAATGCTTGGGTCTCGAGATGTGAAACAATTCCCAGTAATTCCCAACAGGTTTGAAATTTGCTTCTCACCCGCTACCCGCCCCTGAATAAAAACTACCACATAATTCCTGACATGTAAATGGAAGTAATCTGACATTCACGTGTTGTGTTAACACATCGTAAGTTGTTCAGAGACTGCTGAAGTACCTGATATCTCAACTAACAATACATTGCGTAAGACTGCACGTTGTACAAAAACCAGCACGCACGCACAGACACACGCATGCACGTGCACACACACGCACACATACACGTTATGTGTTGCCCTTTATCCAGAGCAAAGGGAGGGCAGTGATGCTGACACTGATACACAGAGAGTGATATTGGGTATTGAATTACTGGGCATTTTGGTGTCAAGCAACAACAAAAGATGCTAGGTACTCACAGACCTTTACAAACCTGGCCTTGAGGTCTACTAGCTTTGTAGGAGATCTCTGCATGCTCTTGACCCTGGGAGTAGATGTTACACTAATGAAGCCTGTACTTTGGTCGTATGAGTCATTCAAAAACCAGCTTTCTAGTTTAGGAGAGCTCCCTGTTCTCACCCTTGTAGGGGTGTGTGAATCACTGCTGAACGGTCTGCTGAGCTGACTGTGCATCTTTCACCCCAACTGCTGCATTTCTCCATCAGCAGCAACCGGGGCAGAGGACATATTCCATAGCAACTGAATACAATTAAGTCTAATTACAAAGTTAATTGTTGGTGGTGGGGGGAGGGAGGGGAGAAAAACAGCGGGAAACAAAGTAAAGTTTTTGGAGCTCAGCACTCTGACATCCTAGAGATATAGCTGAAATTCAGCTTCCCTGCTCCACAGTAACTGCATCCCACTGTGTACACGTGTGTCTGTTACTCCTTGCTTCTCAGACTGGACACTACCAACTGCCAAACCCCTCTCTCCCAAGGAAAGAACTCAGCTCCATTAGCATCTCTTGTGGAAAAATGAAAACATCTCCCAGCCACGATCAGCAGAAAGGAGTGGAGCGAATCTGTGTCTGTCCTAGACTTCCCCACCATGCTGGTGCTGCGCAGCAGGGTTGTGGGGCCGGCAGTGGGGTCCTTCAGCTCTCAAAGCCCAGGTTGGCCTGTGTGAAGGTCCTGTTGGGCTAGTATCCCATCTCTGACAGTGACCATAATCGGTCTCTTCAGCTAAAGGTGGAAGAAACTATGGGCAGACAGGCGATAGTTGAATCCACTCAAATGTCTAAAAGTTATGTGCTGGAGCTTGGGATTACGAGTTACTTGGGTCCACATGCAGCAGACCATGTGCCTCAGTGAGCAGACAGGTCTCTCTGCATTGCCTGATGTCAAGTAGATACGCATGCATCTGCATGCACATGCAGGATGCTAACAACGGCTGTAAATGACCTTGTGAGCGAGAGCTGGGCCTGCCGATCCTCTGAGTTTGTCGCAGGAGAGGTATCACCCCTGAGCTGCGTCTTGGAGCCATCATTGTTACACGCACGCACATCACAAAAGCCAGATCCTTCCCGAGTGCCCCTTTGCCAAGTCCAAACCCACCTAACCATCTCCAGATCCCTTCTTCAACCACAGCTCTCTCACTCAGCTCAAAGATCACAGGATAAGGGCAGAGTAAGGTCTTACCCACCAAGGAGAGACTAAACTAAACCCCTCTTTGATACCATGTGCATGCAATGAGGACTCCAGGGACTTGTACTGGGAAAACACACGAAAAGGCTAGGTGTTTTTATTGGGGAAGGGGGTTCTTTTGACTCTTCCCTTAGTGCTATCCTTTCTCTGTCTTTTTTGTATATTCTCTGGGTTTGGGTGGGGAACCAGCTGGTGCCAGGGGAGCCTCTTGGCTGGTCATCTCCCACGTTACCAGAGTTGCACAGTGCTGTTTCCCTCCACTGTCAGCTCCTGGCTTTAAAGCAGAGGAGTTTTCCCACCAAAGATCACTGGGAGGGAGGGCTGTGTGCAGAGGAATGAAGAGGAGGGACCAACAGTCAGCAAAGGATGGAAAGAGGTGGACTAGGAGGAGGAAGGATTGTGTGAGAGTGAGCAAGGACAGGCCATCAAGGGTGAAGATGAATGCAGGCAAGGTTGGAAAGAAGTCATTCAAAGGCAGAGACAGAATTACCTCTGTGGAGACCACGGGCAGAGAGAGAGGTGTATCCGTTCCCTAATCGCTAGTCTAATTTGTGCTGCCACTTGTCTGAACCTGGTGGCAGTCCTATTAACCAGATCTCCTGCAGATACTCCAGTACCTTCCTCCTAAGCCCATCTCTGGCTGCTGCCACAAACAGCAGCACTACTCTCTGAGTTCAGGCTCTAAGTTTAGTCTCTATCACGTTTAGATCTTAATGCAGCTCAGACGTTAAAAATTCATGCTCTGACAGTTCCCATTTTCACAAGGGCCTGTTTGAACTAATGACGTTGCCTCGGCGAGCACTTCATAAGTTAATCATACGCTATCACTTCTCACTTCCCTTGAAGATAGAACAGGAAATGTCTTGCTCACAAAAGTTTCAGCTTGGAGTTCACAATTCTCATTATAGATTATCTTTCCTGCCTCCACAGAATTTAACCAGCTACTTGCTCAGCCCTTGAGGCAATAAACGTGAGGAGCTCGTAGTAACGTCACGGTGGACTAAATGACAAAGGCTAGCAAGGAAACTTCAGCTCTCTTTAATACTGAAAGGAAAACCACACTCAAAGGTCCTTGAAGGACCAGAGAGCTAAGAAATTTCTGGCCTCCCCAACAGCAGACTTTATGCAGCTGGCCCAGAAGGGTCCCCTAAGAATCTGCTCCACTCACCACAGGACATTGTTGAAAACTCAGTACATGACTTTCTCTGAAAAAGACCACGAAATGCAGAACTACAGGGCATCACATCAAGAGAGCAAGAAGAATGTTGGGATGGTTAAAAATCCTAGGGTGGGCCATAGCAGTGATTTTTTTTTTTTCATTTGAAAATGCCACGATTGTCCTAGACGGACCATGCTTCATACTACAAAAGAGAACAAGCGCTACCACTACCAGACTGACCGGATTCGGAGCACTATCCTCAGAACAAGGCAAGATTGACCAAGCAGGCATCCGAGAAGGTCTCTGATACCACTTAGAGAATCAGTAGCCTACCTTTGATCATAACCAATCTACCAAGCTCCAGTTCACTCATTTTTAGCTACGATCAGGCTTTTTGAACATGGCAATGGAGTGGTCACTTTGAGACTTAGTGGATGTAAAGTTACTGGAGAGGCAAGCAATCGGTAGAAAGCATTCTTTTGTGAAGTATGATTTTATACATAACAGCATTAGCCCAAGAGTCGGGAACACAGAAGTGGGAAAGAACATGTAGGTTCCATTTAATATGTGCTCCCAGTTCAGGGCAAGATCTGTTTTGTCCTGTCTCAATAACTCAGGCCACCCCTAAAAAGACCATTGCATCCTCCTTTGATTTTCACAGCTAACAACCTCACTCCTTCAACCTCCTGGAGAAGCTTACAAATTCATCCTGCCCTTGGACAGCAGAATCCCTTTCCCTCAACCATTTCATCCTTACTCCTGCTTCCCAGTCCCCAGACATGTTTTCCCATCACAATCCTGGCTTTATGCTAGGTCAGATGATTAATGGCCCCAGTACAGCTGGGCAGATACTTGTGTATCCTGTTCTCAGGCTATGACTGAGATCAAGGAGCAAACGGGATATCAGGTAGTCCAAGCGGCTTATACAGCATCCTCACAGACATAACAGGGCCAGATTTTATTTATCTTTCCCTGAACATCAAGAACATATTATGGTATCTGTTCTTTCCCTGCCCAGCTCCAAGTTCTTAAAGATATCTTCAGTCCCTTGCTCCTCTCTCCCTTCAACTTTGGACCACCACATTCCACCAAACTTTGTATGTAGTATTTTCTAAGATTTTTTTTTTCACCTAACACCAAAGCTACAGACCTTGTTGCACCTGGCTCCTTTATGCTGCCTCTCTCTCCCGCAACTCTTTACTCCTCCTGAGCATCAGCCTGCTACTTCTTTTTTTCCAAAGTGTATCTCTGCAGCAAGCAGCAACTTGCAATATCTTTGCACAGCTGGAAATCTCCCACATAGGAAATTAGCACCACCAATTATCCTAATACCCCTAAGCCCTTCTAATCCCACAGATGCTCTGTTTCAGTCTCTTCAAGCTAAAGGCAATGCACTGATTGCTTCTTCAACTCAGCAATGAGCATGGGGCTTAGGAGGAATAGAGCAGCTTGCTTCTGGCTTACTGGGCTTGTTATCACATATCTTTTGTCTTCACAGTCGTGACTGGCCACTGATGATTGTAATCATGGGGAAAAGCCCAGATTACAGAAGATTCCACAGGCAGAGCACAAGTGAGCAGGTCAGAGGTTCATTTAAACCTAGGACCGCATGCAGTAATTGCACAAATCTAAAACTATTCCACATAGGAGTCCAATGGAGATGTGTAGTGGGATTTTAGAGGCAAAAATAAGTATTTTCAGTAATAAAAGTGAATAGAGAAGCTATGCAATGAGAGATATTTCTGAATGCCCATTCAGGAATGAGACACTCTCCTAAAGGCAGTAGGGAAGTCTTATCACACAAACTGTTGAAACCATGGGAAGAGATGCACATCTGCAGTAGGCCAGGACAGACCTGATAGACAGTCAATCTTTGATTCTCTGCCTCTCTGAGTATGAAGTGGAACCAGGTTAAATTTCCTTGTTCCTTGAAGAAAGCACCCAACTCTTCGTAAACTGACCAGGAAGAAGGGGTGAGGGGACGGGAAGGAGCTATATTGCATTTAGCGTGTGTGCGTTTGAGAGGAAGGTCCACAACGGACAGTGGTCGTTACGGTGGAGTTTATCTTGGAAGTGATAAACTATTTAGACTTCAGTCCTGAGCATCCCAGCGACCCCCAGACGAGCACGACAGGACACTGCCTGGCCTGGCAGCATTAGGAATTCCAGTCCTCTTGTGATGTTTGTCCTCTCTTTGCCCTTTGGAGGCAGGTGCAATCACAGTTCCTCTCCCCGGGGATGGTTATGTGCTGGTACATTCTCTGCTGTGCCAGAGGAGGTCAGCATCTGTAATTTTCCATTGCCGCTGCTTATCAAATGTCAGCATTCTGGCGACCTTCATGAGTGTCTGTTCCCCTTGTCACCACCGGGATGTGAAAAAACTCTCTTCCTCATTCCCTGTTTAGAATTTACATGAGGGACTCAAACGTTGGGAGAGTCACAGGCAGAGAGGGAAGCATCAGATCTCTTGCTTGCATTACCCCTTCTCCATCCAATCTGGCACCTTATTCCATTCTTCATCTAGGACGCCTATTTCTCGCTAATGGACAACACTGAAGAAACTGCTCTTAGTGCTTTGAAAGAGTCTCAGTATCCTTGGAGCCCTTAGGGCACAGAAATTTTCATGACCGCAAACACAAGAGGTTTGGAGATGCATTTCAGAGATGAAGGCACCCATCAGCATAAAAGAGATCCCCTCTTTGCAGGGAGAATGAGATTACCTTACATATCCTAATGAAAAGATATGGATCAAGGAGTCCCTACAGGGAGATGACCCTGGTGAAATGACCTTGATGATATCTATTTTGCAGAAGTCCTTAGTGGCTTTGGTAGTTAGGCCGCATGCTTATGAGATTCTTGGGGACTGACTTTCAGAGGACTTTTGACTAGCTGCTTATCAGTGCTCAATATCACAACTCTGCATTTACATTGACTGCATGAGCAGCTACATTCAGGCAGGCCTGGATAAGAGACAACCATTCCCTACCTCTGTGGAGTGGCTATTTTAAACACTCCACTTTACCTTCACAGAACAGGTGGACTAAGTACGGTGCCTCTATCCTGTAGGTTTACCTGAGCACTTAAAACAATTGAAGCCACCAACATTCACAGTGACTTGGAAATATTCAGACTCCAGCCTTAGCTCGTAGCTGTCTTTGGTCACCTACAGGATGAAAGCAGAAGTGCTGAGGGATGCGCAAATTGACAATAGTAAATTATAAACTCCCAAGTTGTCTGTTCTTTCAACCACAGGTCACCACGGTTGATCAAGACAGACAGATAAAATTGATGTTGGCCAGTGGCAAGTCTGAGCTGTGCTTCCAGACCTTGGGTCCATGGAGAGTCCAGGTCTTGGCTTGTGTGCAAGAGGAAAGAGGATACTGATCAAAACTTGGGTCTTGAGGCTCAGCTTTGATACTAACAACAAGACACCTTCCAGAAGCATGGAAGTTGAAAGCCTTGGAATAAGAGCAAATTACTGTTTAATGAAAGAGAAGGTAACTAATCCACTCCATTTAGACTTTTTCTGGACCACAGATGCTTTATAAGGATCTGTTGCGACCTTGCTTGTGAGGGTCCTGGACACCTCTGTGACGGATGAACAGCAGAGAGATGGTGCTTAATCCCGTTCAAGCTACGAACAAAATCTAACAAGACTTTTTGTATTCACTTGGCTTTCCTAACCCAGCATAGAAATATTACATATCATTAAAGCACATCCAGGAGAAAAGGAACTCACAGAACTTCCACCTCGCTGATTGATACACCAGGAAATAAGAAGGCTAGTTATTTAGCACGGGTAGAAGGAGATTCCTTTTCAAGAGTAAAAAACCAGTGGGACTCGCTGGTCTAGATCATAGAAGAAAAAAATATCAAGTCACTCTTCACACTATGATTGGTCATTATTGATAAATAATAATTAGCAACACAAGTAAACTTTAAGTAGTGCTGTAATATTCACATATTCAGCTTCAGCAGTAAGGCTGTTTAGGTTAAAATCACACAAGTTCCTAATCTTTGAGCTTTAGGTCATGGAAAGATCTGAAAAGAGAAACTCCCTTTTCCAGGTATAACAGAAGTTAAAAGCGCTATTGGTACAGTCATCAAAAGCATTTGCATGACAAATCAAATGCTGTTGCCATTCTAGCTGCTTTGCACGTGCTTGTACCTTGCTAAGCCCTTTTTTTTCTTTTTTGAAATCCAAGAGATCTTTTTATATCCTATTTTCAGAAATTGATTCTGATGCAGCTCTCAAAAACGTGTTCTGTAAACCTTCCAAATTCCTTATCATGCCAACAACTCACCTCTGATCACTGTCTGATATTGCTCCTAGTACATCTCTTTCTAGAAAATTTCCAGATTTTGTAAATCTGGTAAACCTTGATTGGGGCTAGAAGGAGGAGCAGGGAACAAAGTTACAGCTGTAAGAGTAATACGCTGTCTCTTGTTTTCCTTCTTTGCTACCGGTAGCTTAAATTGTTTATTGCTCATGAATACTTTGATGATTAGTGGAGCATTTGGAAAAACGTTCAACCTTGAAAGAGCTGTAGATCAACTATGTCATTTCACAGTGCATCCTTTTGCCTCCCTCTAGTGACAAAGACTTGGGTAGAAGCTGAGGGATCTCAAGCTCTCCGTAGCTCAGGAGCTCATGATGGAGGAGTAGGATCTTCAAAGCCAGTAGTAAAAGATTCAGTTTTTCATAGAGCGCTTCTCCAGGTCCATTGTACCTGGGATAGCATGAAAGGTATCTCACTTGTTATCTGCTGTTCACCCACTTATTATGTTTCTGTTCTGATCAGCTATTCACAAAGGGAACATAAGGAAATATATGCCTATAATATATATGCATAACATATGTGTAGAGAAAGACATACAAACACATGGAGTCAAGGCTGAAGTAAGACTTCAGAAATGCTAACATCTGCATCTGGAAACGTTGGTATAAAACCAACATATTTTAAAGGAAGTTTGGGAAACTGCTGGTATATGTTAGCATTATATATAGATTCACTTAAATCACTCTGTGGTTGAAATGACAAAGTGATTTATGTTCTACATTTTATCAAATATAATTTAATATAGAATCCAACTGAAAGGATCATTAATATCTAGCAGTCAAAGAGAGTTTGGCTTCAATCATTGGCTAAAAATTGGACTTGAGATAAATGGGTTCACAGAAATTTAAAATTTTTTCCCAATGGATTTAAAGGAAGAAAAAAGGCACTACATTAACTGTTTTTGATTAATAATATTAACTATTCAAAAATCATATTTTTTTCCAATTAGTTTAGAGAGTGCCTACTTTGAAAAGATCTGAACTTTGTTTGTAGAACAAGCTGGATTTTAAAATTAAACCAGCTTTTCACCTCCATTTCCAAATGCCTCTTGCCTCCCAGTTTCAGCAGAAGAGCTCAGGAGTTCAGCAAGCTGTCACAGGCTGAGTAACAATTTGCAGCCTTGGGTCTGAAGTGGTTGCTTAGCAGTAACAGACTCCTTCCCTACCACTCCTGGCCTTCCCTGCTCCCTATTTCATATCTATCTATCTATATATACAGATATAAAGATCATATGTAGGAATATGTTAGAAGATAGATCATTCTTCATTAATCATCCCACATCACGATTCTGTGATTCTGTGATTTTCTTTAACAGATTTTTTTTTTCTTAATACCAGAAGGGACATTTATTTTCATATAATTTGTCCTCAGACAGAACAAGATCACTGAGTTTCACGCAAGGATTCCTGTGCTTAGCCCAGAAACTCTGAGTTAGCACACACCCCACAATTATATTTTACTAGGGTATTTTCTGACACCCCCGTGAGCCATTCGGTAATGATGATTCTCGCTACAATGACAATATCTTGGATGATGGTTTTTTCCTGTAAAAAAGCAGTGGTGACAAGCCTTGCAGAAGGAAGGCTTGTATCTATCCACAAGGTACAGACAGCGTCTTCTGCCCTAATCCATCCCATGCGTTTGCAAAGGCATCAGCTATCACTGGCTCTTCTTCTGCTTAGACAACCAGGAAGGCTGTTAAAGATTCTCCCCGTCTTGTCAATAGATCACACATGCAAGCTGGCTGGCTTTTACTTGGACCAGTGAGGCAGGCTTTTTCTAAGCTTCTGGTCTCTTTTGGCTGATTTGGGCCAGGAGTTAATAACCCGCCTCAAAAGCAAGGGGTCATGTGCTGCCGTTGACAGTTGGTGCATGCCAAGCCTACCGCCAGTATGAGCAGCCCCTCTCGCTCAGTTAAATCTGGGCTGATCTGTGACCTGTGCCTGAGCGCAGCAGCGTGAACAACGCCACAATACGCTGCCAAATGCTCACAGCGCACCTCGAGTGAATTTGGCATGCAACAGCTTTCGGATCTAAGGCACAAGATAAAGAAATCGTGCTAATCCTCCCTTTACAGAAAATAGACTGCACTATCTGTCAGACTTGGCTTGCTGAAAATTACCAAGTCATAAGGAGCTGCAGCACGAATCTGCAACAGCTTTGACCCCACCACACTGCCAGGAGAGACCCTTCTCCCTGCATGTCGAAAGAGTTCAAAACGTGGCTTGACTCATCAGTGTAGGGAGTTGGGGAGGTCTCAAGGCCCCTTCTGCTCGGATCACATGAACTGGCCTGGTCTTTTCTACAGGACAGCCCTGGCCCAGACCGTTGTGGAGAGCAGCATCGCAGAGGTGATCAGAGGAGCTGTGCTCTCCTTCTGAATCTCTCCTCCCCAATTGACTGTGCACACACCCCAGCAGCAGCAAAACAGCGGCCACCCCTTAGGTCTTGAGACAGACACCCCAGCCAAACTGCAGCTCCCAGCTGTTCCCTTTAACTGCTAGCTGAGTTTAGGACAAGGGCTGCACCCATCGCATCGGCTGCTTTGCATGGCCGGGACACCCAGGAGACAGCTGGCTGGTCCCCCAGGGACGTGACGGAGCTGCTGTCCCCCGGGTATGAACACTACCTTCTCCTCTCCCTCCAGCTGTGCACAGCCAGCCCCATCCTATTGCCACCACGAGGAGGAGGCCAGATGTGACCAGGCAGGGGACAAGGACAGGCAGTGACAGCTCCTCTTCTGGTGATGCCAACTTTCATCCCGGTGCTGCCCAGAAATGCTGCCAGGGGAACTGCACCATCCTTCCCCTTCCAGCCCTGCAGCCTCCCACCCCAGCAAAGCAAACAAGGCAAAGGGCTCTGTTGTTTCAGACCCCGAGGGAAAAGAGGAGCGAAAGAGCAGCCCATCCTCCCTGACTAGCATGTGACGAGCCACAGAAGAGCAGCAGCGCTGCCAAGCCTGGTGACTAAGGCCAAAGAGAGAGGAGATAGAAGAACACAAGGGCCTACTTGTTTGGATTTTGTTTGGGGAGTTATTTGAAATTCAGCAGTGACTGGTGTTGGAGAACAGAGTCCACTCACAGCCTCTCTCTTCCCATTCATCCCTGGCCTGGCAAAGAAGGGAGGGGGGGAATGTAAGCTGAGGAGCAGGAAAAACAACCAGTCTCCTTACAATAACGTCTGCCTGGTAGAGGCCGACTCTGCCCACGGGGAGGCATTTGAATCCATACTCCGTCAGCGTCGGAAGAAACTAGCTGCAAGAGGATGGAGATGTCCACAGCAGCCTGATGTTGACAACCATCCCAATCCCCAAGGCATCCTCTCCTCACCGTCTCCAGGACGCCTCCAGGCAGAGTGGCAGACGGTGCTTTCCCCTCCCCAAGAGCAAGATCAGACGTGGCCCCGTTGCCTGTGGTTTGCTCAGAGGAGCAGGATGCGGTCAACGGCACAGCTTCTCCTTGGAGCCCAGGAGAGGAGCATCCCGTAGAAGCAGTCCATTTAGCCTTGTTCCGTAGCCTAGACAGTAGCAAGCAGACAAAGCTCAACTCACTTCACCTATCACCTCTCTCCTCTTGTATCTAATCCGGAGCCAAGGGAGCCTGTGGGGTGCAGTAATATCTCAGGGTTTGCAGAGAAATGCAACAGGAGTTCTTTCAAGCTCTTCAGCTGCTGAGCCTCATTTTCACAGAAGTGCCTCGCATTTGTAGCAGTGTTTTGGCAAGACTTACAACCTCCTTCATGAATGCTGCTGTCCAAAAGGTCTCAGCCTCCCACCCCCGTCACGACTAGCCTCTGGGAGAGAGCTTAGCAAAGGAGGATCCTCAGGAGGCAGACCAGTGCCTTCGAGTTTGGTTCTCAACTTTAACTCTGATTAACATTGCCTTGCCCAAGTCACTTTTTACCTCTGCCTCAGTTTCCCCAGGTGTAACATAAGAGTAATGCTTGCATATTTAACCAGTCAGGATATTGCTAAGCTAAAAGCTGCAAAAGAATAAAGTCACCGCTAAGGGGCAGAAAAGCAGAGGATGAAGGCACAGGCCAGAGGGTGCAACAAAAGGCTCCCAAAAGAGTTATGAAGCTGGGTGCTGTAGCAGGCTCAGCACGGATCTGCCCAACCAAATGTGAGATTAACTGTTCAGGCAAATGCCTTTTTTTCCACGAATATCATCCCTCTGTCAGCAGGATCTCTACTGGATTCTTGCAAATTTTCTGTAAGGGTAAGGATAGGTCAGGACCAGGCCTTTTGTTCACTGGTTGTGTGGAGGCAAATCTCACTCCTTATCTTCACTGCTTCTTCTCCTCTTCTGCTGATTGAAGGCATTATTAGAACGGGCATGCTGTATACTCAGAGAGACATAGATGTGCCCTGCTTTGAAAGTAGATTTGAAAACGCCAGTCTAGGTATTTAGGCTCACCATGTTGAAGGGAGAAAGAAAGACGCTCAGCAGGAGCGTCTGTGCACACCAGCATCTGCTAAAAGGCCCAGCAGCCAGACCTTCCGCAGCAAGGAGCATTGCTGTGGGCTGCTGCTTTGGGAAATCCTTGTACCTCCCTGCAGCTTGGCTGAAAAGAAGGGAGAGCAGAGACGGGGATCTTATTGGCCCACCATGGGAAGAGGCAGAGAAGGAGCTAGAACAGAGAAAGCTCTTGATTCACTCAGGGGAAGGCTATCAGTGGAAAAGCTAGGGCAGTGCAATCTCAAATTATAACTATACTTAGCAAGGGAGTCGTCACATGTATCACTGTTTTTTGAGGTCCAGCTGGGCTGGATTCTGCATAAAATGTTTCTACCTGCCGGTACTATTAATAATTGCTAAATATTTCTTCCAATGCCATCTAATTAAGCCTTAAAACAGCCATGTTAGAGGTGCAGAAATTAGTCTAAGAATCAGAGAGGGAAGCTGAACTCAAGTATTAACTGAGAGATTAACTCAAACATTGGCGGTATCTGGGTTGGCTCAAAAGACAGGCAGGAACAAGACCTGCTACCTTTCTCCACCTCCTACCTACAAGGCGGCTTTTGTGACCAGGTCTGGGATGACCTAAGCAATATTGCCATGGTCGGGGAATCACTAATATACGCTGAGCTTTAAAATGTGCTCAGCAGCACATTCACAAATGGTGTGCCCTGTTATGGACACCTCCATGCACACCATCTGCCCTTGCAATGCCAAAGTACAGCCAACATCAAGCAGATAAGATGGCCCAGAGTCTTTGCAAGACATGAAGGGCAGAACAGGCTTTAGACAACCTGAGTTCAATTGCCAGGGGCTAGCAGAAACTCCCTAGGACAGGAGATTACCATTCCCAAGGATGGTCCAGTTCAGATGTAAGGTACACAGCCACTGCCCATGACCTCCCAACCTTGCTTACTGAGCAGCCTCCAGAAAGACCTGAACAGAAAGAGTCAAGACAAAGACACAGAATACAATTGCTCCATTTTCTCTCGCACATTATTCCAAGGGCAAGGCAAATCCCAAATGTACAGATTGTACAGACAAAATGGCTGTGAAAAAGACAATGAGTCAACCTAAGATGCATTGGGGAAGGTATTTCAAGACTTCCAAATTTAGAGAAGACACTGATTTTTCCCATATCTAAAATACTATATCCAATTGTTGTTGCTCAGGTTCAGGAAATCACAACGGGACAGGACTGCAGAGTAAGACCATTAAGATGATCATGAGGGCACAGGATTTATCTTATTAGAGAGACTAGTGTATTTGACCTGGCAAAAGGAGGAAGCATCAGGGGAAGAAAGACTCTGTAAACTACAGGACAATGTTGCCATAAGAATAAATGGGCTTGATATGGCCAAAAATATAACTGGGTTGAGGTTTCCAACCATCAGAAGATTTACTGTCCTGGACACTCAATCCCATATGACTAACAAGGCAAATGCTCTACTACATTTAAGATGCAGTTCAATAGAAGGGCATCTGTCTTGGGGAAGTGGCCTCCCAGTTGTGTGTTCTTACACCTAACGCAGAGAGATAGAAACAGTTTCATATCCCTGTAGCCTCCGGCTGTAGAGCTGAGCGCAACAGGGAGCCTTTGCTCAATGTCTCTCTGGACCCCACGAGCTGCCTCCTTGCTGTTCTCTCTCTCAGTGTTTGGTGAGTCATCAGAAAGAAGGTGACGGTGTTTCCTTCTCTAACCTTACATTGCAGTCCCCAGCAGCTCAAGGACCTGTATGACATCCTGTAAACCTGACAGTTACTTTCTGCAGGCAGGAGAGACTCCTTCCACCTTCTTACTTGCTCTTACCTCAAGGTCTTCCCTCTCTGATGTCTTAGTCATGAGGATACAGGCATTTTAGAGGTCCAGGGAAAATGCTGGAGAGGGTCATTGCCCCATTAGAAGGGAGCATGATGTTAACAAGACAGGTCACATATAAACCAGTGGTTCCAAGGCCCCACTCTGTCCTTACAGAGCTATCTTGGAGTCCTCCTCCTCCTTCTTTGAGCCTTAAACCTCAGCTAACCTCTGGGGGGTTCAACATCACAGTACCTATGGGTGGATACCTCTTGTCCATGCACTCACCGCCCTCCAGCCTTACTTTCCTCTCGCTCCCTGAGGCCTCTTTGTCAAGGTGAATGGAGCCAGCAGACATTAAAGGAACCTGATGAGCCATCTCCTGTCCTTTTCACACAGGCAGGGATGTCTGCACACAAGCAAATCTCACTTGGAAGAGTCAACCTAAATACAATGACCCTAAATCCTCTCCCATCTAATATGATCCCATGATGTCCCTTCTCCCCTAATCACACCTCCACGCACCTCCTGCAGGCGTTACCCTCTTTGGCATGGGTACCACATAAATCTTTGCAGAGCAGGGACAGGATTACGTGTGCTCTCTCCACATAGGTGTGACTCCCAACTTCTACCCCGTGTTTAAACTTCACCTTCAAGTCCGAAGGTCCTGCTGGCGCGTTTCAGTTCTCTAATTTTAGGCAAATTCAAATTTAGACTTCTAAAAATAAGACTCTTGATCTCCATATGCACAATGAACCTAAAGGACATGCCCTTTCCGGCCAGGATGCTGATAAATGTAGCTACGGTGCCAGAGAGACCTTCATTCCCTGTGAACTGCTCCTTTCAGTGTCTAAGATGCTGCTGTCAGAGAGGCAGAGCTCCTTGGAGACCAAAAGAAAAGATGCAGAAGCGAATACTTCACTCCCCATGGAGACTGTATTCTGTCCTTATTACTGTTTGGTAATCTCCTGGTCCTTCTGGGCATGCCTCCGGCCTCTGATCCTGCCACGGCCATGGCAGCTCTCATAGGATCTGGTATTCTTTTGTTAAATCAGAATTCCTGCAGTCAGACAGTTATAGAAGACTCAGCTTTCATCAAGAAATAAATACAAGTAATAATTAAATTAACATCCCAGCTGTCATCGTTGAAACAAACTGCAAAGGCTGACCACAGCTGAAATTTCAGATTAAAAAAAAAAAAAAGCTTAAAAAAAATTTTTGATTTCTGAGTCACTCAAGATTTGAAGGGATCCAGTTTCACACTCCTCAGACTTTTGCTTCTGGCAACGCTTCATGACTATGTGAGCTACAATGAACAGCACAGGCTATAGCTCTCTCCGTTCAAGTCTCTGCAACACCTAAGCAAGAGCGTGCATTTCGTAGCTAAACTGAGCCGGGAGGCAGCTTTCAGAGGACAGTGCCTCCCGCCTGCAGGAGGAACAGCCGCTGCTGACACGATCTGACCCTGTTCCAGGAACGTGCGGTGCAGTCCCTTCTCTTCCAGCGCCTCACCCCTGGCACCGTGCTTGTTCCTCAGCACTACCTGCTATTTCAGTCCAAGTGTCCCTTATCACCTTGTTCACGTCGCTATTTTAGGCTGGGTACCCTGTACTACCTTGTTCACGTTGCACTAAAAAAAATTAATTAATTAATTAAGTAAAGTAATTAATACAAAGGGAAGCTGAAAATATGGACATTCCGCTGAAGTCCTCGAGCAAATGACACAGCTTCTCAGGAGATTACCGGAGTGGACACAGGCACATGCGTTTTATTTATAGCTCTAGTTTTACTGCAGTCAGCCAGTCAAGCATGGCTAGGAGTGTATATAGGCAAATGCGGTTCACTTCTCCCCTCCTCAGCTTTAAAGGGCAACTAACAGCTTGTCTAGAGTGCTTGCTATGAATTTTATGAGCACAACTTAATCACAGACACAGAAAACAGTTGCTCAAGCAACACAGCTGTAAGAGAAGGAAGCAGATCTACTCATCACCGCCGTCCTGGCAGATGGACCATGTGACAGAGAGGGCAAAGAGCAGCAGCATGGGGAGAAATGTGAGATCCACTGGCAGTTCAAGGACGCTGGCATATTGCTACCCCTGGGAAAATGGTCCTCTGCAGCCTGCTAGGAGGGGAATCCAGCGACACTTCTTTTTGGTGGCAGGAGAGAGAGAGAAAACAACATTACCCGTAACTATGCATTGGCTTGTTGTCCCTGGTCTCCAGCGCTATTGTGCAGCTCAACCCAGATGTAAGACTGGAGGTTGAAGGGAGTGAGGACTGGGGTGAGACTTCCACTAAGAAGCCTTTTGGGAGGAAAAATAACTTCCGTAGAGTTTAGCTCCTCTCTCTGCAGGGGGGAGCCTGGTTCCCCATTCATTTCAGGGCCCTGTTTTGAGGCTGCCTTCTGTGACGTGCTCCAATTAGCATCGTTCAGGAGCCTCTAAATCAAGGCAGGGCCCTCTAACAGGGTCCCTCTAACAGGGTCGTCTTCTTCTGCCACAAGTTATAGCCTTCATGAAGTCATCACAGGGCGAATTTGAAGAGAAACCCTTTAAATCAAACTGAATAGGGCCAAGGTGCAGCTACAGCACCAGCTACTGAGATGCTGGGAGTGATGATTAGGTAATAAATTGGGGATACTTTGTCGTGCTATTGCCCCGTTCCCTCTCTCCCCTGGCAACGGTATCCTCTCTCTTCTAACCCGCATTCTCACTGCTGTTGAGTCAAGATTCTCCTTGGCTCTTTTTCAAAGCTTTCATGGAAGAAATAAAATGTAATTCTTCTCCCTGACCTCCTCTGGACTTTCTTTCTCTCGCCTCAAGTTTGCTATTGAATTTAAGGGCTGTGTCCAAGTCCCATCACCATGAACTTTCCTCCATCAAAGAGCCTACACAAAGTAACCTCAGCTCAGCTGCCACATGCTAATCTGTTCACCGTGACACGGTACCTTGCAGTCACTTTGACCTGCATTTCCCCCTGCAAACCACAGCCCTGTCCGCCCACCCTGTACTTTCGGTAGAAATCATATTCATTCCTGCCAGTCCAGGAATATATCCCCTATAAACTTGCATTTTGCAGTCACAGATGTCACCCCTGACGTTTAGATCTACTTCAGTCTATCTGTTGGCTCGAAGCAAACAGGAGGGAAATCAGAATCCTCCTGACACAGCACATCTAGGGAGGAGAAAGGGGGAATCAATTTTTATAATACGTGTTTGGCACTACATAATAGATATAACTCTAAATGCAAGCCATAAAGTTGGAGAGGCTTATAAATTAAATCCATTCTGTCCCTTTTAACTAAAAAGTGACCTTACCATAGAATTAAATGTGTTTTTTATCCAGTGATGTATGGAGCTGTAAAAGTGGCTGATTGTTGCAGCACAGTGCTATAGTACAAAGACAAGGCCCCAGATAGGCATCTCCAAGAAAGCTGCTCGCAGCTCAGCCCATGTGCTGAGAGACTTAGCTTACAATTAACACAGAGTCATTGTATGGCATGGCACTTCACTCCTCTCCCTGCCAAAATAGGGTGGCCCTGTCCTTGCTGGGAACAGTCCCTGTCCTCTGAACTGTGGCCAGGCACTGGCTGGGAGAGTGCTGCCTGACAAGGTCTAAAAACACATCAGGGTGTGCTCTAAAAATCAATCGGTCTGCACAAATGCAGGGCAGTTCTCAGCTCTGTATCCTATCCCTGTTTAATTTTCCTGGGAAAGATATGACCTTAACTACAGCACAAGACAAGGAGAGGATTAAAAAGTACCCTGGGGTTCAGCAAAATGCCACAGTAGCACAGAAAAGGAGGGTGGAGGGTCCTTGATTGTTCATGTAGTGGCTCCATCCCCCTGCTGAAATAATCATGTAGGAAAGTCTGAAATATAAAAGACTTGACATTGGAATCCAGCCCAGAGGACACAGTTTGGGATGCTCCTGAATGCTCTTAAATGGCCAGAAATTATCAGGCTTTGTCTCACAAGAAAATATGGTTTCGCATACTCTACTGGGTTACAGGTTGATGCTCATGCATACAGACTTTCAGAGCCTGCAGGAGACTCAATGCTCCAAAAAACATAATCAACAGGATTGAAGGCTGATCGACTTCCAATCAGTACAACAGTGAAGAAAATCACTTCCCCCATGCCACAGATGAAACAGATGCTCAGGAAACTCAGTGGCGTGATTTTTCATCGCTAGTGAGAAATGGTACAAAGGAGGACCCAAGATTCTTCCCAACTACTGAAAGTCACTAAGCTTGGACAAAAAGGTACTAACAGGTCCGTCTCTCTCTTCTGTCTCCTTTATGGGTGCACTGAATTGATGCTGCCCTAAAAACCATGACCTTCCATCAAATGGCAAGGGGTGCAAATTCTGGGGTGCAGCCCAGCGGAGCCAACATGTACGCTGGAGACCTAGCACACCTTAGGCTATTTGACAAACAGTGTCCTAAGATGTGGTTTGTAAGCACCATGTCCCTCTCAGCGTACATGCAGTGTCCCTGTCCCTCTCGGTGTGGACACTGATCTCAATGGCTCCCTGCCCATTTTTTTCTCTCTTTGATGCCTGGTCACCCATTATTTATTATTATTCTGCTTGACAGTAGTATTATTATCTACACCTACACTGTTGACTCACACAGGGCCAGGTCCTCAGCTCAAGAACTGTCTCACAGTCAACGACACTAACTGTTAGCAAAGAAAAATAAAATGCCAGGCACTATCAAGGGGATAGCGCAGGCTAGGGACTATTACTAATAGACCATAGGAAAAAGGCTACCCTGCAGGTAGGAAAGTAGGGAACTTATTCCCTTGACAACAAGTTGCACCATGCCACTTAGCCAAAGAATAGACCCTGGCATGTGCTGTTTGTCAGCATTTGATGTGATATTTCATTGATTGCAGTAGTCTACAGGGATTCAGATCCCCACACGTGCTATAGGGATCCTGGCACAGCAAAGTACTCATAAAGATTAAGCAGAAGGATGACAATTTCTCAGGCTGCCCAGATGAAACCTGCCTCCTACTCCTGGAATAAGAAGATATCTTGAAAAAGCTGAATGTACGGAGCACAGCACTCCTCAGTCTCAATCAGAGCCTCCTCCAGGTGTCCTGGTGCTAATAGTAGCATCATATTTGGCCAGGCTTCCTCAGTATCCCTTCAGTGTCAGACTTTTTCTTCTTCAAGGAAAAGAACATTTACTTGTTTGGCAAAACATCAATCGTTTTTGGAGTTTCTGCTAGCTGGAGTTAGAGGTTCCGTGAAATCAAGGAAAATAGGGCAGGACTTCTGAATGCTACCATCAATCAGCAGCTCGTGCACTGGGCTGTTCTGGGCTGATGTTCTCCATTACTCAGATCTGACTACCTGTCATACCAGTGCAAAAACGTCAGTCTTTGTGCTATTATCATTTCAAAGTTGTTTATGGTTAATCTTTGGTGAAGCCCAAATGCTGCAGCCATCCAGGACCTGCAATGGGTCAAATCAAGAACATCTGGAAGAGGAGAGTCACCAGCAAGAACCCTTTTTCCCAAGGAAAAAATAATAGTCTAAGCTTTGAAATTGCAGCTGGATTCCCACAGAGAGGAAAAATTCAGCTACTTACATACCAGCTTTGTATCAGCCTAGAGCTCTTCCGCCCTCACTATTTCTGCCAGGAGGCACCAGCTAAGAGTTGAACCTCATTGTACAAAGGAGGACCAACTTCCTTACCTCCTGAATCACTAATCCAAACTTACCTGGGACTGAGGATCCCTAGGAAAGGACAGAAAAAGTCTCATAGCCAAAAGATGGTGACAGGAGCTTCACTGAGGGATGTGGCTGAACTGTAAATGGAGCAAAATCCTAAGACAACCTGACATTGGCCTAGTCCCTATCAATGGCTCACTTTCCACCTACTTTCTACCTACTTCAGGCCATGGACTACCCAACTGTCTCCATGCTCAAGAGCCCTACATTGGCCATGCTCACGCTGCGTGCTGTACAACCCGTAGTAACTGAGAGGAGTGAGGCTGAAAGAGCTCATCAAGAGGAGCTCAGAGAAAGCAGGCAGTATTGGCTAGCAATTTAGGGGAAAAAATAAGGCACAATGATTTCAAATGATACGCCCTGTCAATGACTCAGGAAACAGCCAGGCTAGCTGCCACATGAACAGAGAAAATAGGGTCTAGACAGAGCCCCAGCTGCCAACGTCTGATGAGGGCTGGCTGTTGGACAGGACAATTACACCACCTAAGTCACCTTCCAAACTAGAAGCCAATTTAAACAGCTGAACTCCCCCCCCCTCCCCCAATTACTCCTTCTCTGACTGTCTAAGGAATCGTAGCAATCAGACTGACGCTTTCAGAAAAGGACATTAGAGTGGCAGGATGCTATACGGGGCCCTGAGTGGAAAATATGGCTGAACAGCATCATTAATTCTCCACCCCACTTTTGGCATTTACACTAAGGTGATTGATTTCCTTCCCCCCCCCACCTCAACTACAAATAACTTCCAAAAGGAGATTATGCTGTCTGCTCTGTAATCAAGAGGAACTTCAAAAGGGCTTACTGCTAAAAGAAAACCTCAGAGGGCCAGCATTAAGTGGGAAACAAACACAGTGTTTGGGTTGTAATTTGAGGTGGGAGTCTGGGGTTTTAATAACCACATCACTGCGGCACGCTGTGCACCTTGCTTTTCATAAACTGGATGTATGAACAGAGGAAGTTACAGGAAGACTGTCTGAAATGACTGTGTGAAAGGCAACCACGTCTAGTGTGCAGCACCCGACTTGTTTAATTGTGCCTGGTAGCTGCATTTATCATCAGCTTTCCTGTCACTTCCCAGCACCGTCACCTTCAAACAAGCAGAGCATGGTGAGCCAACACCAGGGCTTGGAAGAGTCATGTCCTATTCAGGTCCAACCACTCTCTTGACAGATGATATGGGCAGGAGAAAGGAGCTGAGAAAAAACAGTGCTTAGTCCCACATTTTTCCCCTCTACGAAATGAAAACTACTGTAGTGATGTCCTCTGTAGGTACACTCAAGACCTATTTAGAATAGGAAAGAGAAAGCTGTTTCAGTTCCCTGAACCTCTGCTTCTTCTGTTATGCTTTGCTTGGTCTTATGCACTTGGGGACAAGGACGTATTCTTCCTGGGGGAAGTGCAGAGCCCAGAAGAATGAGGGAACATGACAGGGCCCTGAACAATGGGGGAGCACAGCAAGGACCCTCCCCAGGCAGAGAAGAGTAGGGATGCCTTAAGGACACCACAGATTCCTCAGTGCTACCATCCCGCAGACACACTGGTATCCATGCAATAGAAATAATCACAATAGTTGCCAAAGGCCTGGCTGTGGGGGGTAGAAACGGAGGCCTTCCTAGACCCCCAAGAGATCCATCCAAATACCCCAGCTCACAGGTGACATGCAAGGACTCAAAATGACTTCATCTGAAGTCCCCTAGGCAAGAGCTGGGACCAGTGCAGTAGCCCGATGTTCAGACCTAGGCTTTCATTACGGGAGGCAACTGCCTCCTCCTGTCCTTGACAGGCACAGAACAGAGAATTTCATGTCTTCGTGATGCTCCTCATCTACTCCCCATCACAGCTAAAACTCACCTTGCCTTATCAGAAAGTGCCCAGAAACCAAAGGGTCCCTTCCTCTTACTCTTTGCATTCGAGAAAGAGCTCTGCCCACGAGAAGTAACTAACGCAGCACCCTGTGGTGATTCTAATTATCCCTCAGTTTATATTTAAGCCCCTCAGCCCAAGGATATGATGGGTTTTTAAGGAGAGCTGTAACCCTTGAATGTCTTTGCATGTGCTATGAACTCGTAGGAGTTACAGCCAGCCTTACCAGCCACCAGTCTCATCCCCAGCACAAGGTACCACATCGTACCTGATGCCGTCAACACTCAGATGCTAACCTCACAGGCACGCTAGGATGGTTTTAGAGCTGCTTTTGGAAAATCCTTTACTTCTAATTAGAAATCAGAAGCCAGACCACGCAAGGGCACGATCTACCACCCATCAACCCTACAGAGCCAGGAAAGAACGACCACAGCTTGTGGTGGAGGATTCCCTCTTTCCACAGTCCCAAAACGCTCCCTTCAGCTTCAAAGTAAACCTGAATGCTCAGCTTTTCCCAGGGCACAAGAGGAAGCTATTCGCAACAAGGCAATTACTTGCTTCAGTGAGGGAGGTAAAACAAGTTAAGTAAGTATCACGTTTTAAGGCAAGGTGCATTCACATTTCTGGTCAAAGATGCTGTAGCATTGCCACTGGTCGTTGCCCAGCCAATAATCAGCACAAGACTCCAGAGAGATGGAGGGGCTGGGCTCCTTGTGTAGGAAAGGAGGACAAAATAAACAGGATATCAGCTAAGGGCTGTGCCCCAACAAAGGGCAAACAGTCTCTGTTTTCTGAGGGGTAGCGAGGCTGTCTCACAAAGTAATAATGAGAGACTTTGCTGTCACTCAAAATATCTTAACCCCCTTAAAAGCCACATTTGAGCCATAATACATCAGACTTCCTCCCCTTTGAGGCACTGAACCCAAAGGATGCTGACAGACCATCCCACCATGGGCGGCTCTGGAGTCTGTCCTGCAAGACAGGCTCCAGTGCTTTTCCCAGCACACCTTTAAACAGCCAGCACACCTTCTGTTCACCAGACCAGAGTCTGCTGGAGGTGGGAAGCTCCTGAGGGCAGCGGAATCTGGTGAGGACATCAAAGCCACCAGCACTCATGTCCCTTCTGCACAGAATAACAGAGGTTGCAAGGGACCTCTGGAGATGGTCTAGTCCAGCCCCCCAGCTTCCTAGGGTCCTGGTAGAAGGGCATGTTCTGGACTGAGATTAGCTCATCTGGGGACCTGCAAATGCTCAGATGGATGATTGAAAGGGCACCTCCATGGCACATCTGCTGCCCCTGCTGAGATGTGAGCAGCTCAAAGACCCACTGGCCTCCTCTCCCACAAGTACCCATGTGCTCTATGGACATCATACGGCTCTTGTCACAGGAGCTTACCACTCCTTCATGCTAGCTGCAATAATGAGAGCAGATCATCACCAAATGCCCCTGCTCATACAAGCTAGGGACTGTGCCAGTTAAACAGGATGGCAGTACAGATATAAACACATGCAGAATCGTAAGGAGGAAGAACTAAGGACTATTAAAGCCAATCATCAAAAAAAAAAAAAAAAAAAAAGGGCATGAGAGATACATGCATCCTCTCATACTTCTCTGCCGATGCTTCATCTCCATCGATCTCTATGACACATCACAGGCAAACACTCTGTCCCTAAATCGAAATCCATCCCTCATGCCATCAAAGTTTTCTGAGAAAGCTGCTCTGCCCCAGAGATCACATGCAGGTTAGGTAGGGCGTCAGACCACTGAATAACCGCACCACTGCCAAACTCGTTCACAAGTGTAGGTGCTGAGATAGTCTAGACTTACTCAAGGGGAGGAGGGGAATTTGCTACCGTTACACATATACCATCACTGTCCATCTAGTATACAACAGCTGTAGAGGCTGCTGGGTCACTGATATTTCTCTCTCCTCCCATTCCTGAATTCTGCCATAAAAATCATAAGTTCTGCTGTAATTCTGCATCCTTACAGAGATACTTTTGGGGCGTATGCAAGAATCAAAGGCTGTTACCATCACCTGCACATGGTGAGATTATACTAAGCTCCAAAAAGCTATGTAATCATCCTTGCCCCTTCCTTTGTAGGCACGTGAGTTTTTGTCAGCAATTAACCCTTGTTTCAGCTCAATAGAGATGATTTGCTTGTAGAACAACATCTAAGAAGTAAAGATTAGCAGGCCAGGCTCTTTAATACTTAAGATATCAGTGCAGCTTCTCAAAATCAGATTTCCCCTTCCTCACTGGCATTTGATTAAAGTCTTTTCAAGCAGTCATTTCTAACTTCCAAATGCTTAAGCTAAACGATAGGAAAAACTTTTTTTTTTTCATCTGGGTAATGGCAACGGTTTGCATCTGAACTGTGATCAAGGCAAAATTATATGCCCAGGTTTCTTGCATAATTACATGTGTGTGTGCATGTGTGTGTGCATGTACACTAATGTAAAGCTCTGGCAGAACTGCCAAGAGTTGGAACATGCAAAGAAATTAGTAGCTTGGTTCAAGAAGGGGCGGAATATTCTTAAACCAGTAGCTGAGTCCAGAAATAGATTGGGAGAGGATCGATTTTTGTTGCATACTGATTTATTCAAACCTTGCATGGTGGCAAAGCCCTCTATAACAAAATATCTGATTACAGGACTATGACCATAAATCCCACACACCCTCAAGTGATGGCCAATGAATAACTGACTTGTTAAGGGAACGAACCTGCACAATGAATAAATCTACCAACATGGCTTTCAATACAAAAGACCCCATCGGGACAAATTTCCTTCTGAAGGTGTATTGACTTTCATTTGCAGGAACCAGCAGATATTTGTTTCGAGAAGAAGACAGTCATTGTTAAATTGCTGCTAAACAACATATAGTATAAACCAGACTCCCGTCCGAGGCTCATTCTACTTATGTATCAAAGTGGACTGGACTATATAACAGAGCTTTTTGCAAAATGAAAACATCTCATATACCGTCTGCTGAAAAAAATGTCTGCATGAGACAGAGAGAACCCGGGGAGGGGACAAGAAACTGTCACACATTGATCCAGACCCTCCGTCTTAGAAAGCTATCGAGAAAATAAAGACTGAGAAAGGGCAAGAAAACCTGATTCAGGAGGAAATTTTAAGAGGAGACACGCATTCACAGTCAAACTGCAACAAGAATAATTCATGCCTCGTATTTGGCTGATGCCTTTTATCTCAGAATCCCGAAGGAAGGAAGTGTTGTTTGACCAAGTCCATTCGAATGCCTGGCACGGAGCCCCATCAGAGCCTGAGCACAACGCCAGCGAAGGAGGAAGCCAGGCATCCCCATTTTACAGATGCAACCACGGAAGTACAGAGAGACCAGTGCCTAAATTAACTGTGATTTGAACCTCTAGCCTGAGACACAGAGTATGGCTGTGGGTGAGTTCAGTCCTACAATGCCCTTGGCCTTTAGCGGGGCTTGCACCAAAGCATCTTTTAAAACCAGGCCATGGTGTTTTGTGTTGGGTACCCCAAACTCCCAGGTGCTTGTGGAGCTGCAGACTTAAATGACCAGCTGAGAGGTCCACAAGAAGGCGGTAGCACAGATGAGTCAGAGACCCAGTCGTCTCAGCTTCAGATCCTCTCTAGCATGGAAACCATGATGACTATTATGCTGAAAGCACTTGCAAAGATGCTAACTCTCAATTAAATATGGAATAGGTTGGCCTGTCGGGAATGGGATACCTCTAATATATGACAGAAAGAGCAAAACAAAGTTGTTTTGCACATAGCAAGGATTTTGTTATAAGCTAGCTGAGCTCAAAAATGGAGGAAATATCTCCACCTGTTAAGGCCAGCCTGACAACAGACAGGACGCAAGGTCAGTGCGCAGGTGGGAGCACTGAAATGGTGGAATTAGGTATCACAAGGCTCACCTCTGAGTACAGTTAGAAATTCAGAAGAAGAGCTTGTCAATGATGTCTACTGATGCTTGCATATCACATGTACAGAGTGATGTCCCAAATATACACAGAGTTCCTCCACTCACGTCTCAGGCCACATCAAGTTAGTGAGTAGCAACTCTACCTGGATTAAACAACTTTCCTAAAAACCAAGGTGCTCACTGCAGTGTTCACTGTCTACTGAGGAGGATTTTGAATACTTTATATAACCTGCAGTTACATGAAGTTCAGGTTAAGCATAGAGTGGGTGACATTAGATTTCAACCATCTGCTTTAATGCAGAGCTTGGTTTCATCCCACAACGTGCCATCCTGGTGGAAAGTCCAGATTTCTTTACAAAGTCTCTGCTCCTTCTTCCTCCAGATACTTTTTTCTTCCCCCAAGCCCCCTTGTCACAGGAATAAGGCATGATATTGTACATGGCAAAGCCTGCAGTTTCAACAGCTCATTCCTCATCATCTGGTCACACCTTGATCAATGCTTTATGAAGGGATATTTCAGAAAAAATGCAGACAGAATAGAAGAAGGGAACTAGGAAACCATCCCTGGCTTAATTTTGATAACACTGGTGGGGGGGTGGGCAGGGATTCACTCCAACAAAGAAAAATCAGCAAATCATCTCTCATTTTCTCTGACAGAGGTAACCAATTTAAATTTTCATAAAGGGGGCAGTGATGTGTGTCTTCGTGAGACAGCGTCACCAGTCTAGCAGACCTCTGATTTAAAATATTATCCTTTTTTTTCTTCTGAAGAGCTTCCTGGAGCAACATGACAGATTATCTCAGCATAATCACACTAATACAAACCCTTTGCTAAGAGGCACTGCGAGGAATTTCTAAACCCAAGATGCAGGGAAGAATGAACTTTCTGAAGGGACCTCATTTGCCGCTCATTTTCTTTTCTTTCTTTCTTTCTTTCTTTCTTTTTTTTTTTTTTTAACATGTGCGGTTGTGCTTTGAAGTCTCAGTACATTGCAAACCGTCTTAAAAAAACAACCATCACACAGAATATGTGTACGAGTATGCTTTTTACATGGGCTGGCCTGTCTGATCTCTGAGCAAGGGAGAAGTTTGGCCTCCAGTTGGTGGTTTCTTACATTGGCACAACATGTCATCAGGAGCCGGCTTCGGGATGGCGTGTTGCAAGCAGACTCGTCTTTTGGGCAGCAGGAGAGTTAAGAAGGCAGCTGGGACATCCTGTGCTGGAACGATGCTGAAGACTGGGACAACAAGGGCACTGGCAGGACGTTGCAGTGTCCCTAGCCTGGAGAAGCAGGGATTGCCACAGCTGCCTGACATGGAAATTCGGGACTTAAAGGGCTGAGAATTTAGGACTGCAAGGACCCCTATGTCAATCTTAAAAAAAAAAAAAAAAAGAAGACTATGTAGATGCACCTCAGGTCAAAGGAACCCTGCAGATGGGACATGAGAATAGCATTTTCCCTTGCAGAGGTGTCATGTAAAGCAGCTGAAATGTGAGGAATGGCATCCCCATCCCCAGCTTGGCTGAGGGAGCTGTGCTCCATCCAACTCCTGCCTTCCCACGCTTCAGCTCTCCAAACCCCCATCCCACCCCAGGACGTGGCTGGGCAAGCAAGCCCCATCAGAGAGCCACCCGCGAGCCTACACCTTCCTCCAGTTTCACCCAAGTAAAAGCATCCCCCCCCTCCCCAAGCCCTTTTCTAGGCCCAGCATCCCCCACAAACACCAGGGGAGGGGGGAACTCGGAGGATTTGGGGAAGGAGCTGCAAGGAGGACGTGGGAACGTGCCGCGCACAGGGAGCTCTGGGATGCGCCGGGGGCCCCTGCGCTCTGCCTGCGGACAAGTTGAGCCGCGTCCATATCACGCTGCGACACCAAGAGAGGCGGTCTTCTGCAAACCTCCAGGCCAGGTGCCAGTTTTCTTTCCCTTTGAAGGCTTGTGCACGGGGCTGTGAATTTTCTCCAAGGGGAGGAGGTGAGTGAGTTACAGAGACATCCTGTCATCCATCTTGCAGAAAACACGCCGCTCCCTTTGCACCTCTGCTGGCACAGTAGCAATCGATGTGCCCACAGCCCAGGACCAGGCCCAGGGAAAGGCTTTTCGTTTGTTTGCCGGCGCAGGTTTCCCGAAGCTAATTAATGAGCTGAGCAGATACCCTGCAACAGGTATTGATGACAAGGGTTTTCCTGTGCGCTCCGCTCCCGCTCAGGGAGAAGGTGAATTGCACCGTTTCCTCCTCTCCCTCCCACCCCATCTGCCCCCTCCAAAAAAAAAAAAGGGGGGGGGAGGGGGAGAGAAAAAAGCCATCTGCAGCCACACCGGAGCCATGGGAAGCCCCCTCCAGCGTCTCTCCCCCGGGGAAGCAGCGAAAGAGCCAGATCCCAGCTGGATGCGGAAAACCCAGGGCTGACTCCAAGGAGCGCTAAGGGCATCGCATTCGCCACCCGCAGGGACCAAAGGCTCCTGTGCAGCCAGGGGGCAAATTCCCATGGGCAGGGGGCTGCTTCCCCACTGCGGGGGGGGGAGGGAGGGGGGGGAGCCGAGACGCGGTTGCAGGTGCCCAGGCAAAAAGCCCGTGGGAAGGTGATGGGAATAAATCCCCGGGGGTGTTTAGTGTGCGGGGTGGTGGCGGAGGATGAACTACTTCTCCCCTCCTCCCTCCCCACCCCCGGAGATGCCGTGTTTGGGGTGCGGGTTGTTTGGGGCCGTTTCGGGGAGGGTTTGGGGGGGGGGGGGGGGACTCCGATGCGAGCAGCCCCGCTATAGCCGGGCGGCGAGCGCCACCTCCCCGCCGCTCGCCGCAAGCCCCGGCCGCCCCCCCCGGGAGAGAAAAAAAACCGAGGTGCTGGGGGGGGGTTGGGGGTGACATCCATGCAGCAGGACATGATGATGTCCCCCAGGCCATTTCCAGCCTCCCCCGTGCAGGGTTGCTGCGGGGACAGCCCCCCATGCCACCGTGGTGGTGGTGGTGGGAAGTGGGGGGGGGGATCTAAGTTTGGGGTGCTTGCAAAGGCTGGGATGGCGGCGGGGGAGGCCAGGGCTGTGTGACACACACACACACACACACATATACACACACACCCCGTGGCCCTGCAGGGGCTGAGGGCACAGCGGGCTCTCCCCGGGGCGGCAGACGGGGTGCAGCGGGATGGGTGGATGCTCGGCTATTGTTTTTGGCTGCTCTTTGGGGATGTGGTTGGGATTCAGGAGGTTCCTCCCCCCCCCCCCCCATACACATACACCACATACATCTTCCCCATTCGGGTTTGGGGTCCGGCACACCTCTCTTGCCTCAGTTTCCCCATCTCAGGACCCCTTTGCAGATGACAAACGCCCTTCCCCGAGTGCTTTGCAGTCAGCCCTTTACCAGCCCCGATGCCTTTCCCAGTGCCGTTTTTGGGGCTCAGAGCCTGGAAGGGGCGGGGGGGGGGGGGCTGAGAGCCTCCTTTTTGCATCTGGGGCTCTGCACCATGGTCCCAAGCATCACGCCGGTGGGACCCCGTGGGACAAGCCAGGAGCCCTCTTCCACCCCTGCCTCCTCGCCTTGCTCCTCCGTGGCCAGAGAAGTTAGGAAGGGACCGTGCTGACCCCGCTATAACGCGATGTGGTACCCGAGCTGGCCTCGTTGCCCCCCGGGCTGCCCGTGCCCCTCTCCTGTGGCTGAGACCCACCAGCAAGGGATGTCCTGCCCTCCCAGGCCCCTGCTGCCCCCCGCTGCTGCCACCCCAGCCCCTGGCAGTGCCACTGGGCTGAGACCTGGCGCAATTCTTCAGCAGCCCCCGCGGGTGACAACCTCGCCCGCCCTGCGCTGAGACCTCCCTCCTCTTCCTCAGCGAGGTCTTGGGCACAGCGAGGACTGCGGGACCCAGGTTAATGAGTCATTAATTAATTAGGGACCCACTTAATATGCACGGGGAGTTGTTTGTTTCCTTTAGCAGCCGGGGCTTTGGAGGAGATCCCAGCTCTGCGATGCCTCCAGCCTCGGCTCCCAGCTGATAATAGATAATACAGATATTTCAGCACCAGCCAAAGCAGAGTCATCATCGTTAATACACGGTCCTCCGTGCTACGCGGCGCGGAGGTCGCCAGCCAACTCCGCGGAGTGCCCGGGGCTCATCCCTGCCGGCTTTGCGTAGGCTTTGCACGGCCAGGTGAAAGCACAAATCTCTAGGAAATTCAACAGGTAAAGGGGGAAAGGAGCCGGGGAGGTGCACCCCGCACCCAGGCCGCCCCCCGGGCCCCCTGCCCGGCAGCGCTGGCTTCCCAGGCGCTGCGATTTTCGCTCCGCTGCGCAGGCAGGGTGGTTTTTTTTTTTTTTTTTTTTTGATATCTGTCAAAGTAGCTTCGCTCTTCCTCGCCCCCCCACCCCTTCTCCTTCTCTTCCTCCTCCTCCTCCTCCTCCCTCAGCCATCATCTGTCAGCTGGCCCTGGCGCTCGCCAGACCCGTCGATGGAGCCGAGCGGAGCCCCAGCTGCAAAGGGACGGGGTTGTCGGGGATGTATGTGTGTGTGGTGGTGGGGGGATGTCTCCCCACCTTTTTGACCTTGCCTTGATGTTCTCCCCTTTCACCACCTCCCCTCCCTCCGTGCAACTGAGGCACCGGGCTCGTTTCGGCGGCCAGAGCAGGGTCGGAGACCCCAGCCGGGCTCGGAGCCCCTCCGCTCTCCCCAGCCGCAGGTACCTCGCAGAGTTGATGTGCCAGCCCATGCCTTCAGCCCCTGGGGATCCGATGCCCTCCTCTGCAGCCGGGGCTGTAGCAGACTCGGGCTGAAAAGTCCCCTGGAAATCCCTACCCGCTTCCCCCCCCCCCCAACCCATATACATACACACACCCCTTCCCTCTCTTTTCCTTCCAGCCTCGGCAGAGCTCTGGCTGAAACACCTCTCTGCGAAAAGTCTGGAGCTACATCAGCAGCCACCCTCCACCAGTGAATGTCAGGCCGTGAAAGGGAAGGGGGCGGCGGGGGGGGGGGGGGAAGAGGGAGAGACAAATTTTTGCGGCTCGTTCCCACACAAGGGTGATTCAGAGCAAGATGCTTTGTAATTACGCATCCCTAATGGAGAGTCCTTCCCACCCCCCCCCACCCCCCCTCCCTCCAAAACCCCTCCGGCAAAGCTGAGCCGTGCCTGGGTGCTAACAGCCCCGAGCAGCCCCGCTCCGGGAGCAATGTGCATCTGTTGGGGCTGCTCTTCAGACCTCTTCAGAGGCTAAAAGCTCTTTTTTATTATTATTATTATGTGTTTTTGTGTTTGCTACAACAAAAGTGCTGCTAAACGGCGCGGGGGGGGGGGGGGGGAGCATCAGGAGCTCGTCGCTCCCCAGCAATTGCCTCCAGCGCTGCGAAGACGCCAGGCAAACGGCAAGGTGTCGTCCCCGGCAAAACTCCCCGAGGGAGAGGAGAAGGGAGGAAGGCGAGGAGGAGTCGGGATGAGGGCAGCATCCCGAGCAAGCGGCTGCTTTTCCCCCTCCGAGACTTTGTTTGCCAACATCGCAGACGGAGGGGTCCCGGGCCCCGGCCGGGGCTGGTGGTGAAGGCGCCCCGGCTTCGCAGCGCTTGGCGCTTCAGCCTCGGCTGCCTTTGCAGCGCTGCTCGGTCCCTTTCTCCCCTTTACCTTGCCTGGCTGTCTTCTCCCTCAGAAATAAGCCAGTCTCCCAGCTTATTTACCCAGGGCATGAATGCATTTCCCCCTCTTCCCTTCCTTCCCCCCCCCCCCCCCCCCCCGCCGCAGCCTGCAGACATCAATATTTTTCCACCGCTGCCTCATGTTTGCCCACAGGACCCGCATGCCCGAAAGTTGAAACTTCCCATGGCAGGGAGCGATGCTGCCCTATCGGTCCGGATTTCAGAGCAAAGTGAGGGAGGTGAAACCCTCCTCCGAGGGTTGCTTCCAGGGGCAGAGGAGCCGGAGGCCCCCCCCCCCCCCAGCTGCTCCCACTCCTGCCTCTCGCCGGGGGATGGAGAGACCCCTGCAAAGCGCAGCCCGGAGAAGTCGGGTGCCCCCCGCCACGCCACCCCACCCCTGTCCCCTTCCCTTCCAGGAAGAAAGAAGGAAAGCCAGGCACCCCTTACCTTGCAGACCTCCCCAGGGCTTATATCCTCCGTCTTCCCTTTGTCAAATCCCAAATGGAAACCAGCAACATATCCAGGGGTAACCAGACCAACATTGGGCAGCGCGTGAAGTCCAAAAGGATGGCAGAGCTGTCTCTCTCCCTCTCCCTCCGCTCCTTCCACTCTCTTACGTATATATATATATATGTATACACACACACACACACACAGACACTTATATATACGTATATGTGTATATATATATATGTGTATATATATATATATATATAAAACAGATCAGGGGAAAAACATCCTAAAAGAAATGGAGGTGGGGAGGAAGAGGAAAGGAGAACCTTTGGTGTCTCTGCAGACAGGCAGGTGGAAGAGAAAAGCTGAAAATAATTAAGCCTTTTTCGGAGGAATCCTTAGGAGAGAGCAAAAATGCAGTTGAAAGCCAATAAATCATTAGATCCAATCAGACAATCAAGTCTTCTTCTTTAAAAAAAAATAGATATAGAGCAGGGTTCAGAGTAGCTTTCCCGGTAGCAAAGAGAGAGAATGATCTTCTCCGGAAAGATATGTTTGTTTAAAATCCACTCGTCTGCTTTTCTTTCCTTCTCTCTCTTCTCCCCCCACTTTTTTTTTTTTTTTTTTTTAATTCTGCTTCTGAATCTCTCTCTGTGAAACTAGATCCAGTCTTTGTAGCCAGGGGCTGCATTAAGGATTACATCAGGCTTTTATAAGCTTTCCAGATCACACATTAGAGTGAGAGAGAGAGAGAGAGAGAGAGAGGGAGGGATAGGAGGGAGGGATAAAATGCACACACATACACACGCACACGCAGGGATCGGGGCTTTGTAAAACAGGCAGCTATAGGCAAGGACCCTAACTGCTACACTATTGCACCGGGCATGCTCCGCTAGCCTATAGGAGGAGAGGAGGGATGGATGGATGGATGGATGGATGGATGGAGCAGAGGAGCCAGCGAGAGCCGGAGCGCGTTGGCGGCCAGGCAGCGCAGCCTCCCCGGGACAGCTTAGCCCTAAACGGAGAGCCAGGAGGTGAAGAGGGAGCAAGGGAAGGGGAAGTAGCGGGGGATCTGCCCCCCCCCTCCCCAAAACCTGCTGGGGTTCAGCCCGGGAGAGGTGCCAGTCCCCGCAGCGGGATGCGCAGGGACATGGGTGTCAGGGAGGGAAGGAGGGGGACGGCCAAGGCTTCATCGTCGCCCCCCCCCCCCACCGCTGCCAGGCGGGGGGACCAGGATGCGGCAAGGGGTGGCGGGAGCCTGCGGGCAGCAGCTCCCCCTGTGCTGCCCCTTGGCCCCATGCTGGCCCCGGCAGGGCTGGCAGGTGGGCTGGGGGCCGGAGCTCCCCGTGCACCCCGACTTGGCTGCGGCTTTGCACCGAGGCGCCTGTTTCGCCCAGGCAGGGGAAAGCAACAGTGATTAACCCTTTCCGTTCGTCCTTTTTTTCCCCATCTCACTCGCAGCATCCCCCCAGCTCCTCCATGCACGCACACATGGTGGGGGGCCGAGGGGGGGGGGTATGTTCATGCCAGGGCTTTGCTGGAGGTGCAACACCCCAGGGCAGCTGTGCCTAAAAAGGGGGAGTGCGAGCAGATGTGGCGTGGGGGAGGCACATACGGCTGGGGTAAAAAAGCACACGTTGCACCCCAGGTGCTCTGGGGAGAAGGTGCTGGCCGGGCTTTCAGCCTTCTGTGAACTGGCTCCAGATGTGCAGCCCAAGGAAGGTGGAGAGGCCACGTCCTAGAGAAGAGGCTGCTGAAGAGAGGAGGGATGTGGGATGGGGACGATGGGGAGAGAAATGAGGCTGGAGAAAAGGAGGCGGGGGGGGGGGACACAAGCATCCTGCTAGACTTCAGGACCTGCCCCTTTCTTTAACCCTTCCCGCTGCAGGAGGAGGAAACGAGCCGCTCTGTCCCTTTCCTTGCCAAGGAAACATAAGCAAAGCCAAAGTGACAGGGCTGCCCAATTCGGCCCAGGGCCAGAGACCTGTCCTGCAGAGCAGAGGCCGTGAATCCCGCTGCCCTCGCCTCTCCGTCCCTCTCCCCCGCGCCGGCTGGAGAGCATCCTGGTCCCCCCTGGAGCTCTCCAGGGGCAGCTCTGCCCCCCTCCTGCCTCCAGCCTCGGCCTTCTTCCCCTTTACGCTCTTCCCTTTGCAGCATCCAGCCTCTTAAACACCTCCATCCCCTCCAAACCCACTTCACCTCCCCCTACCCCCCAAAAAAAAACTTCTTGGGAGCGGGGGAAAAGGGAGGAAATTGCTCATCTGAAGGAACTCAGCAGCAAAGCTCAGCCATAAAGGAGAGCGGAGAGCAGCTCCCTCCGGCTCCCCAGCCAGCGCCGCAGCACTGCTGGCCAAAGGCATCTGTGACATCTCCAGTTAAGCAGGGACTGGGGCAGCCAGGGCCTGAAATGCTTGTTTTTAGCCGACAGGCGGCTGTGCTGGATTAGCACGGTGCATGCTCGGAATAGAAATCTCTCCCTTTCTCTCTCTCTCAAGCCTTCGGGGAGTTTCTTTAGTTGGCTTGTTTCCCTCCGAGAAAGCTGCCTTGCCCCTCCAGGTCTCCCAAAGATGCCTCCTCCTCTCTTTGTTCTCCAGCATTCACAGCTGCATTGACAGCCGGAAAGCAGAGCGCCCCAGCGGAGACGGCGGCGGTTTCGGCAAAGGGAGCAGCAAAGCAGCAGGGCCTGCTGCTGGGAGCCCCACGGGGTGATGCAGCCCTGACCTGGGGCGGTGGGGGAGGACAGGGGGCATTCGCCCTCCCTGTGCTGTGATTGCAAAACCTGGGCAAAGCAGGAGACAAGGCACAATCCCTCCTCAAGGGTGAGGAAGCTCCTCACAAGGGAAAAAGTACCAGAAAGCACAATGGACAAAATTAAACCCAATTGCACTGTGGCAGTGGAGCATAAGCCAAATTCCAGCTTTGCAGGAATGGGGAACTGGGCTCGATTTTCGTCTGCTTACTCCTCTGTGGAGAGGTCCATGCATCCCCAGACCCTCATTTAACAAGAGTGAAAAATCCAGCCTTAAAAATATAGCAAAGAGAGAGCTGATGGCTTTCTCCCTCTCACCATGTCCCCATCTCCTTCCAGGGAGACCTGGGGATCAGACCACAACTGGAACAGGACACATGAGGAGCACAGGCATGCAATTGCCTGTAGTAACCAGCGGCCAAATGCGGTGACCCAGCTGGTCTCTTCGGTTCTGCAAACCTGTGAAGTGAATAAGAGCCAAGAGCTTCGTCACAATGTACAGGAATCTGTGAAACTCACAGCTGCAGAGTGCCTCTGTAGGCACCAAAGTCCATTAGCAAATGCTCTCAGCACAGTGGATCTCTTAAAAAATGAATCTGGGAACACGTATACCATTCTTTCCCCTTCCCCCCTCATCCCCTAACAACATAACTCAGATATGTAATCCCTGGGGGGAACGGTCTGTCTCATACCAGTCTTCCTCAAAGCAACCAGTCTGGACCAGGCTGCAGGTCACCTTCCCGCTTGGCCCATTCCCGTGGTGCAGAAGGGCAGCCCTCAAGTCCCAAGCACAAAGGGAGTATCAAAGGCAAAGTTATGCTAGTATTCCTTGACACTGAGCGCATTAGGATCAGGTTTACGCCTGGTGCAAATACTGCTGAAGTTGAGGAAACTGAACCCACACGGCCCAGCCATAACTTTGTCCTTGAGTACACAGAGACGTCTCCTTGCTCAGTGTTTCATCATACTGGCCTCACCAGTACTATAGAACTTACTATACTGGTGAAAGTGGGGCAATGCAGGGAGAGGATAGTCAAGGGCCGTCTCTCAGGAAAATCCTCCTCCATCAGTGGATTGTTTCCCAAAGAACGTGTCATCGGGGCATCCTCAAACTGCTCTTGCTACATACTGGAGTAGCAGCCCCATGCAAGGGGATGGAGAAGTTGAATTAAAAGGGATTTTTTTCCCCTCACCAGTCTCTCCAGGTCCCAAAGGTGCCTCTGAAGACCCCACAGCATTAGGACATGCTGAGATTTAAGCGTACGTTTATGCTGGCACAAGGGTGCCATCAGGCCTTCCGGTCTCAGCGTCATAGGAAGGAGAAGCAAATGAGACCATCAGAAGCCGAGGCCGCACGGCACAACAGCTTCTGGGACACATCATCCCCAGATCCCCACAGCAGTAGTAATAAAGGCAACCCACTCATTACACTTCTCGGGAAGATGCTGGGTGGATTTTATGATAAATACTGGCTTTGTTGTGCAACAGCACGATCTTTCTCCCCTCTGCTAGACTCCACTGCCTTTCCTCATGGTCTGCTTTCTGCCTGGGCCTTGCAGATGGAGATGCAAGAATGGGATCCGGCTGCAGTTTTCTGCTTCTCTCCAACAAAGAAAGGCAACAAATTCAAAACAGATAAGCAATCCCTCTACCACACTCTGAATTTAGACCTTGGAGCTTATTGCACAAAAAAGGCCTCTTGTTTTCAGAGGTAAAGATCAAAAAGTGATGGGACATCTCTATGGTTAAATGCAGTACCCCTGGGAATCTGCAAAGAGCTTTGAGGAGAAGTAATAAACCGCACACTTCAGGCGATTAAGCCAGTCTCAGACTATAAAGTGCACAGTGGAGATACGAAATTGCGAGCAAAGTGTCCTCCATCTGTCCAATTGTTTCACCTTCTTTTGAGGTGCCTAATACTAATGGAAATAGTCTGTCTGGGCTGGTGGCTGTTCGGAGCTGATTTTGATTTCCTTCCATCTCCCATGTTGCAAGGGAGGTTTCTGGTCCCACTGAGTTAGCATAGCTACCATTAAAATCTGCAAGAAATTTAATTTCGTCTGTGAGAAACTCAGCCTGGCTTGCTGGAAGAGTTGCCTCGTGCCCAACCAGGGACAGGCTCTGTGGGCACGGGTTGAAACCCAGCTGCCAGGTGGGACCAGGGACTTTGCCAGTGGCAGCCCCAGCCACCAGTGGCGTAATTGGCATGGCAAGGAAGAAAGGCAATGTCTGGAGTTCCCAGGGACCTGTTTAAAGAAGATTACTCCAAAGTTTGTAAGTCATCCGTTCAACCTCCCCTCCGGCTACAGACACCACAGTGCTTACTGCCCTAGCACCTTGCACTGTGTCTGGCTAAAGATTTTGCTTCCAGCTTTCCAATTTCCAGCCAACCACATCCTTCTGGATAATCTTAACACAGAACAATTCAGCTGGGCATAGTGCTTCAGTGGGATTTTCCGATGCCCCTTTTTCATCCAGCTATTGGCTTGCAGCGCCTTCCTGATTTTGTTGTTGGTGGTGTTTTTTTGTTTGTTTGTTTGTTTGTTTGTTTGTTTTAAGTAAACTTAATCTGTGTTACCAACAGTTGTTTCTGCTGACAGGGTCCATTCAGAAGTGTCAATGTCCAGCAGTGCTGGCTGGAGCTCAGATGAGTGACTGCCCTGTCAGTGGGAAAGCTAACCCACCATAAGGGCCTTAGACCTCTTGGATTGCCAGAGGAGAGGAGAGGACCCTCCTCTGAAAGCATGTGTAAAGCTGAGGGCCGGAGACAGAAGGAAGTGATGGGGGCCCTATTCGAAACCACCGATCCTGATCTCTTCTCCTCCCCCATCCACCTCGGTGTCTCTCCTCCCTGCCTGGGAAGGGAAGGGTTGGGTAGGAAGTGATGGTGGACAAAGGATGGGCTTTCTCCAGCCATGCAGCTAGTGCTCTATAGCCAAGAGTGTCAAGGGTCCTCCTGCCACCTTCCCCTGCCACTATCCACCGTCAGTGAGTTACTCCATCTCCATCCCCCTTTTCCTCCTTTTTCCATGCCTTCTCTATGTTTATGGGGACCGCAGCAGTCTTACTCACTGCTTTTGGCCAGAGTATGGAAGGAGAGGGGCCGTCATCCCTTCCCTTGCAGCCCACAGCCAGCTGCTCCTGCCCTGGCCCCAGCCCTGGTCCCCCACCACCCAGCAGAGATGCTGAAGGGCACTCAGTGCATCACCCTTTGGTGCTGAGGATTTGAGTGTGGGGGTAAGAGATGGAGGGACACATTCACCCAGCTCCCCAAGGGGTGATCTGCAGAGAGACCTTCCTATCGCAAAGGGTGGGGGAGAGGAAAGGGGGCAAATCATTATCCTAATTCTGCAAAATCACCCCTCCGACCGCATCCACAGGGATGAATGAGACTCACTGAACACCCTAGGGTGCTTCCCTGAAAAACGAAAATCTTCCCTTTCCTGATCAAGTCCCAGAGCTGTAGCTTGGCACCCCCTTCCCACCTCTGTCCACGTCTCAGAGCTCTGATGTGCTTTTCAGACTTCTCGTGTTTGCACACCCCTTACAATTCCCTGGTGCCCACAGAAAGCCCGGCAAGACATGACACGGTCGTCTTCTGCAGAAGACTCCCAGGGGAGGTCAAAGGCTGGCAGCAGGACAGGGACCAGAGAACCACTAGCCTGAGGATAAAAGCAAAATGCACTTTCAGCAATAACAAAAAAAAGGAGATTGTTCTAACTAGTCGGAAGCTGTTAAAACATCTAAGATCCTTGTCCTAGAGGGAGCTGCGTTTATCTGCCTGCATTACAATGGGGCGCAGAGTGACGCTATTGCCAATGAAGTCGCAACCTGATCATCCCACATGGTCACATAAAGGGAATCTCTCTGCTTAAGTTCTCTGCTCTCCCTTATCCTTGTTTGGAAATCATATTCACAAGCAGGAAGTGCTGAGCGCCTTCTAAAAATAGCAGTGAAAATAATAATAATGAAGTCTTTTTCCCACAATAGCTGTTGCAAACTGCTAGCCACTTTTCTAAAACCTTGGTTAATGCAAAAGGTTTCTTCGGTAATGGAAAAACAGCTTGATTTGTACAGCTTGCCTTGAGAATGTGTTTCCCGAGTAAAGCTATAGATGGCAGTACGTGGTATTTACGGAGTCGTTTCCCCAAGTAAATCTCCTTATTATAGCAGAAAGAGAGAGAATTTCATTTCCCTGTAGTTACAACACACTCAGAATAAGAACTAAATCAACGGCAAAAGAGGAAATACACAGCAAGAAGAGCCCTTCTTGCCTGGCTATTGGCACACAGAACTTGAAATGTAAAATACCTGTATGTTGAATAGGATTGTCCGTCACCTTTCGCAGGGATGATACCTAGGAAGTTGAACAGGAAATCAATTTTCTAGCCTGGAAAAAAAAAATTAAGAACTCAAAACTGGCCACAGAAATCTGAAATGAGCTAAAAATCCAAGGATTACTTTCGCAAATCTACAGTTGAGCACGGCATGTGTATTTAGTTCAAGCCAATAAAAATATTTTATTTTGTTTTCAACTTATATTTTTACTTTGTTATTTCTTAATACTGGGTCAGCTTTCAACCTTCAAATTTATTTCTAGGTAATAGCATGATTTCTTCTTCAAAAATACCAAAATTTCTTTTTTTCTCCTCCTCATAGAAAAAAACATTCCTTTACCAGATATAGAGGTTTAATCTCTATGAACTAACATTTATAGCCCAAAGAAAGCTAAGAACCTCACTAAAAATGTATGCAACTTGTAGCAAGTTGCTTTCTCTTCCTGTGGGGAATTTGATGCAGAGAAACTACAGGGTGAAGGGACCTTATCCATTGAAGCTTAGTGTGAAGAAACTCCCAGGCTTCCTAACTACCAGGTACGAGTCCCAGTTTTGCCTCAGATTTGGTAGAGTTGAGGCAAGCTCACATCTCTTCTGTCCTTGCAGCAGAAGCATTCACACTTGTACTTGGAATTAAAGGAAACTTTTAAAACAGCAAAAAATACCACCAGCAGCAACACTCCTTCCTTCCACATTTCAAATTCTCCATACCAAGGAGCCCACTGAAAGGTAGCACCTCTGCCAGCTCTTTCTCAATAGGCACCTAGCAAGTGGCCAGACCTCTAGGTTGTCTTCTTGCCCCCACACTCCCAGCACCCAGGGACTATATCTCAACTGGTTTACACAGCAGGACAATAATTGAAGTCAACATGACTAAGCCACCTGGAAAATTTTGCCCTGGCAGGGTTGAAAAATTTCTCCGAAAGCTCTTGCAATGGCATGTTTCCAGCTTCATTGTGCAGACTGCACTTCAAATCACTTCCCAAGTCTAATTCTTGGAAGGCCAAGTGCCTCCAAGCTCTCAAAATGGAGCTGGAGAGTGCTCAGGACCTTTTACGACCTGTTCCTTTCATGCTCACATGAACGAAAGTCTGTAGCTTTCCCATAGCTACATTTGACTCAGGTATATTTCCTACATGCTGAAATCCAAGACTGAACTCATAATTCTGTATAACTCATTAAATTTACTTTGGAAATACTTCAAAGTAGGGTAGGATTATCTTTGAAGAAGGAAAGAAAAATGATGCTCATAAGAGTAAATAAAAGATTCACCCAAACTCAGCCCCGTGACCTTTGTGAGTTTTTCTCAAAGATAATTATAATGTATGCTGGAAAGCATCTGTTTATAATAATGGAGAAGCCACTTGTCAAATAGCTTATCATTGTCTCCTGCCATAAATCACTGAACTCACTTAGAGAAAGCCTGGCTGTTGAGCTGTTTGAGACCAACTTGCAATTTACTCCTTAACACTACTTGCGCTCATAAACACTCCAGAGAGGCTGCCAGCAAAGTTCAAAACTTTTCCAGGTGCAAAGCTTTTTCTAAATGCAAATGCACTGACCTGCGATTTATTTTACTTTTTAATGTCAAAGTGCTGTTTGAGAATCTATCCTCCTCCTCCATCAGTTTCTCTGGGGCTTTAATCTTGGAGATCAGCTGTACGTGTTTGGCAGTATCCTGCGTTATTAGCAGTGCCACAGTAGCCAAACTCGTTAGTCTCACAACACCTCTCCAGAGCAAGGCACTTCTTTCATCCCACCGCACCAAGGGAGAGTGGCAGGGCACAGGGAATAAATGATTTGCCCCAGGTCATACAGGAAATCTGTGGCTGAGGACGCAACTGAACCCAGACTTTCCCAGGCTCAGTCTGACCATAACCAATAATAAGAATTATTGTGCTGATTGAATATTTTATCCTCATCTTCCTCAGAAACGTGCTGTGACACTGCATTAGTCCTTCTCTGTTTTCCTTGTATTGCCATCCTAAAGTTTTAAGATTATTCCCTTTGAACAGAGTTTGGCAATCGTTTTGTTCTTAGCGCTCTGCTAGGGAGAAGCTACTTTCCCCTCTTCTTGCAGCTGTTTCCTTTTATCTGAAAATAAGTCACTTTAGACAGAAAGAGTATGTTTTCCTCCCTCTGAGTTTTAAACATAACATTGCTGGTTGTGCATAAAGCCTCTTTCAGTTATTGGGAATTTTCTTCTGTCCTGTTAAAACATCTGTGAACTCCATGTGCATTTGGGAACAGAGCAAGACAACAAAATTAAATAAGCTTATAGGACGCAGTCAAGTCATACTAAGCTCGAAAGAACCAAGCCATGCAGTCATTTTATGGGTTTTTCTTTTCTAAGGTTTTTCCCCCCCCCCCCCCCCTTTTCCTGCTTACTCTGAACAATCATTTCTCTCAAGTTTTGTAGCCCACTTCTAGACCAGGCAAGTGAAACTACTGTAGCTTGAGGGAAACCTGCTGCCCACTTAAATAAGGGGTTCATACCTAAGCACTGAAGGATCTTTTCTCTCTTCCCAGCCTTTCCCACCCAAGACATCACAGACTTTGGAAACCACCTTCCCCTCTGGTTTGGCAGGTATTTAGGGTATAATCGCAGTGTTTGGAGGCCCATGAAAATTTGGAAGGCAATCTGAGAGGAACATAAGAACCGCTGACGTGTCATTTATGTAGGGAAAAGCTGCTTATCTGCTTTGGAAAACATGGGCCTAAGGAGATTAAGAGAGAGAGAACAATTGTGATCCAGAGGCACAGGGATGGAGCAGATGACCATTTCCAGCACCATCTGTACCTCTGATCCTGCCTCATCTAGATCAGATTGATCGATGCAATCTAAAAGACCTATGTGCTAATTGCATTTGTATCTTTCTTTAGTGACATTTGTTTTCCACATTTCCTTGGAAGAAGGCTGTGTTTTTTAGAGGCACATTTAGTATAAAATTACTTCTGTGTGGGTTTTTACTTTCTTTCCTTTTGTCTTTGCTTTTTTATTTTTATTTTTTCCTCATAGGAGTATTTTTTACATCAAAGCCACAATTTACACTCAGACATTACTAATTTCCCATTCCCATCTGCCCGACTGCGGTCAGCACTACGAGTGTGCATGCACATGGACGCATGTCTGTGTGTCTTTTATCCCAAGCACTAACCCAGTTTTCCTTCTATTTCTCCAAACTGTATCACTGACTCCAAAGCAACCCTGCCACAAAAGGCCTAGACTCTTGGAAAAGAACTGGCAAAATGAAAATAAGGATCTCCAAGGTTGTTAAAATTCACAAAACCAGCAACTTCCTAGGAGTGTAGGAATGACTTGAAATACCTGGAAGAGACTGAAAGCATCCTACTCACTCCAGCTGCATGTTCCTTCCCTAAACCTGGTTTTCTTTTGTTTAGTGAGCTGATTTACTTCAAGCTGCATAAGAAACTCCTGGAAGGCATCATGTCTTTCCCAACGTGGATAAAATATTTGGCCTAATGGTACGATTGCAACATTTCCACGTGCATCACAAAGTGTGGAAGCCAGTCAACAGAGTCAAACATTGTGAATGGTTGGGGCAGAGACCCTCTTTCTCTTCTATGTTCCTTGAAGCTCTACAGAAAGAAGACCTAGGCACGACACAAATTCATATAATAACTCATGATTTTAACAACTCATAGCAAGTCTCCTGAGTTTACATGCTTCTACCTTCCCCCAGGAGGGCTCAGAGCTTGTGTGATGTTAGCTATATCCTGTTAATCACTGATGGAGACACTGATGAAGCCAGGATAGCAGAGATCTGTGTCTTTAGAGCATAAATATTTCTATTCCCTCCTTTCCAAAGTAATCCTGACTGTCTGTGCTACACAGCTGTTAATAATAAAAAACACATGGTGTGCAACCAACTGCAGTGGCCTCATAGAGGCAGTAGTCCTACTCATGCAGCCAGACCCACAAACACAAATGCCCCTGCCTCTGAGCAAATAACGCCCGTATTGGTGAATAACAAGGCAACTCAGTCTGCCTCCCTCCACAGTTGAGAGGTGGCCGATTTAGTCTCAGCCTTGCACAGCTTCCTCATTTTCCAAAGGGGTTTTCCGCCCCAATGGAGATTTAGACAAATCCACAAAGAGTAAATGCATCAGTGTCTATTAAACAGGGTGGTCTGAACGTAGCTTCCAGCGCAGAAAGCGTGAAACCTTGTAGCTGCAAAAAGCTGGGAGGATGCAGCAAGAAAGGATGCTCTCTGCTTCCTACCGGGTACTGTCCCAGCTGTCTTTTTCATGGAAGAAAAGGAATTGCTCATCGCTGAGGGAGCTGGTGAAGGAAGATGCTTCAGTTTTAAAGCGGGAGAACCAGAAGGCAATATTGCAGAACACCCCTAAACGTGAGCAACTGCTCACCCTTGTCCGAGGGCTTGGCAGTGCCAGTGGCCAGAAATCAGTCCCCTCAAATACAGTTCCCTGCAGTGTGTGGCTGCTCTTCCAACCCTATAAACCAGACTCAGCTGGAGATGGACTTTGCAGGGCCTGAGAGAGCAGCTGTACGCCTGGAAAAAGGGTCAAGGGGATCTAAGATTTCAGTGGGAAGTTCTGGAGGAGCCAGAAAAGGTACCACGACCCGGTGTGCTCTGTGCAGCAGAGCAAGGTCTCTTTCACAGCAGCATGGGCACAGCCAGGGACCTCTCTGACCAGGCCAGATATGCACTCGGGTCTAGCATAACTGTCCTTATGCAGGACAAGAAATAACTCGTTCTAACATTTACTTGCAAAGGACATATCCTGTCTACTGTGAGCCCAGTGGGAGAAAACACTCTGCCTTCCTATGCAGGTCCAAAGCCACTTCCACTCAGTTCTTTGCATAGTTTTTAACTGGAGACAGTGCTGCATCAAGCCCGTCACAGCATCTTCACTTTCTCCAGCAATGGCTGTTTCGAAAGGCATTTACCTTCTTTTAACGGATATAAGTCAGTCGTGATTCTCCCACGTCTATCTTTTAAAATAAAGGGTTGATCCCTGAACCAGAAGACAGCTCAAAGCCACCTGAGCTCATGCGAAATCTTAAGCAAACATAACACTATGCCACAAACCACAAAATAGGATTTGTTCCCACTATTTCTATAAATATTTGGAGTAATAGCTTTTATACCATCTTCAGTGTCTCCTAGTCGGAAGAGCACATATATACAACGAGGAATCTTTTTTACCTCCTATTAAGTCAGGTACTTTCCAGCTAAATACTGCTGTGAAGCACAGTGGAAATTGCTCCAGTGCAGAAAAACGTAGGGGAAATGCCAAACTACTCAGTGGCTACAGTATCAGAAAGAAGACAAACCGTAACAGGCTGGTTCAAGCAAGCGCTAGTAGGGCTGCAGCTTGTTCCCGCTCCCAAGCTGAAAGAGCCAGTGTGCAGGAAAAGGATGGCTGGGAGAATCTCTGTAAGAGGGTGACACTGTAGTAAAAGGTTTTCTGACAAGCAGGCAGCTGAATAATTAGCTAATGCAGAAGGGAATAAGTAGCCGGTAACAGTCTATCCTTCAGTCTTAACCATCTCTAACTGCTTGTTCAAAGAAAAGAAACCACAAAAGCAGAAAGCAAATTAAAACCAAATAAGCTAAGCCGGTTACATCTCCTGCCCACAGGGAAGGAGGAAAAAGATATTGTTACGTTTCTTAAACTTATCTGTTATTTGTATTTTCAATGGGGAGAAGTGTGCATAGGTGCTGTGACAGAGCCCAGTTTTCTCGTTTAGATAAAGACGCTGTTGTTAGTCAGGGACTGTAGGATAGAGCAATGAAGTTGCAGAAGGTGTTGCCGTGCCCCTGCAGGCATTGTTGCAGAAGAAGCGTGTTCATCACAGGACCAAAGTACCTGAGTTCTGGTGCAAATCGAAACTCAGATTCCAACATCGGCCGAATCTGACACGTTTGCAACATGGATTTCAGTAAGCAAGTTGCAAGTTTTCCCGTTCTCGGAAACCAGAATAGAAAAATTTTATCCAGAAGACCCGTCTGCATACGTTTGAAGGATGTCTTCCTCGCATCGTGATCTGTCTCCAGTTCTAGCAGAAGGGAGATGCCAGACCTCCTGCTCAACTGACTGCTGCTAAGCTGGCTTTGCATCACTGAACAGACCGTTTCTGTGAAAAGGTCCCTCTGACTGAATTTCAGAGCTTCAGCTCAGTCAAAAAGGCTGTCAATCAATGGTCATGCTGCAGTAAAAGTCTTAGTAACAGTTCACCTCCCCTCTGTAAGTCTTACAGTGTCCTGTCTGCACATCACGGGGTGAAACTCTTCCGAGATTAATCATCTCTGTCACAGATTGCCCATGACCTTGTCCTTGCAACCCTGTAAGAGCCTCACAGGGCTGAGCTGGGGAATCATCTGCAACTCACTAAGTATAGAGAGGACTATGCTTCTTCAGCCAAGACAAGCTCAGCTCTCTGTGTGGCTGGCAGAGCATCTTCCCTCTGGCTTCTCTGGAAGAGCAGCTCCTCATGGTCACGGCTCCAGGCTTGGGGACAACAGGGACACCAGTGACCAACAGTGAGCAAAAGCTGCAGTTTATCCAAAGTGGAGAATTTAGAAGAAAAGGCTGATTGAGAACGGAGCTGAGTTGGGGTTTCAGTTCATTCACACCCAGTGAAGAAAACATAGTGAGTGCCACTAATCCCAAACTGCTTAAATCTGTTCTATCATCATTATTATTGCTCTATTGTTATGTCTATTATGTATGCTACTTATTCTCAGCTATATTAAAATGTTATCTGGAGATCTGGAGTAATTTTTGGATACCCCTAGGCACAGATAGTGACACATTGTTTGTTAAACAGAGATGTGGGAATAACTGGTTTTTCATTTTGCTGCCGATTCCGCAAGGTAAGCAAATAAATATATAAGTTGGAGGCAGATCTGAAGTAAAGCTGAAAAAAATCGGTTAACTGAAAATACAAAACAAATAAATAGACTAACAAGCCCAGCACATCTGAGTTTATATCTGAGTTCAAAAGAATGTTGTCTTCCACCCACAATGAATTTCTTCATGTTGCTTTCAAGCTTTATAATATCTTTCCTAAGCACAGTAGAAAAAAAACTAAATGGAACATCAATTCAAATTAAAAAACAAAAAGAAAAAGAAAAAAGAAGTGTCTTGTTTAGCAGAAAATCAGTGAAATGTTTTGATTTTGTTTATTTGTTTTTTTTTTTCCGCAGATGAAAAAAAAAAAATCAACCTCCTTGTCAGAAATTCACAGAGAGTTTCTGTCAGTTTGAATCTACCTTTTCCAACAACATTGTTTCAGATGGAAATTTTTGACTGGCTTATTGCAAGCGTCAGATAATCAACTGTATGTCTGGGGAGTGGAAATCTAGACCTGTACTTCACGACAGCAGTCTCCTCCTCCTAGTCACGATCGTAAGTTTTAAGTCACTAGCAGAGCAAGATGATGTGAGGAAACATGACCACTTGCTTGGAAATTACTTAAAATCACTGAGAAAAGGAACTTCTAATGGGTTGCAAAATGTGGCCAGTCAGAAATGCAGTGCTAAATTCTACACTTTAATGAATATTGTATGTTTCTGTAATTGTCAGACACATTGTAACTTTAGGGGTATGCATCATTACCGTGCGAATCCACGAATCCCACAGCATTCATTAATAATGCAGATTAACAATTAACTATTCAAGAATTTCTAATAGAGGAGTCATTGTCTGAAGTAGAAAATTAATCTTGTCAGAATGCTACTTTTAAACTTTCTATGAAAAGATATTGATACGCCTTTCTCATAAACATCTGTTCAGCGATGGGCACTGGAGGATAGAAAACTTTCATGTCAACAATCAACTGGTAACACATGAGAGTGAAAGAAAGCTTTGATTTTTCTTATGCATAGAGAAGCGTGGAGCTGAAGTTTTGAACAAGCCACCAACCATAAAATTCTTCGTCTAACTTCCCGTATCTAAAAATTTAGGTATCCTATGTTAGCTATTTGCCTGGGCTGACCTTCTCCGGTCAATGGGAAGGTGCTGACCTCTCCTGGAGGGTGACTGTCCCAACTGCCACCTTAGGATGGGTTGAGTCACCACCACAAAGAGCTGATCGAGAGAAGCCCATTGCTTCCCAAAAAGCTTAGACCAAGCACTGTCTCTAGCCAGTGTCATATCAGGCAGGTGAGATGGATCCTGCCTCCCCATCACATATTTTCTCTTGTTTCTGCACAGCTCTGCAGTACTGTGTGGTGTGGGCAGAGCCCTTCACATGCAATGCACTTCCCAGGTCTTTCAGAAGGGAAACAAAGAAGAAAGTTGAATATAAAACTGTGGAAAGAGAATAACTATGATGCAGACCAGCTGAGGGCTGTACTAGTGGAGCCAGGATGAGGGATAGCCAGAGAAGCAACCTCTGAGAGGAGACCAATGGTAGGAGATAATATGTCACCCTGGGAGGTGGTTGGCCTTGGAAAACAAGCAGATCTTATCAAGAAGGTAAGAAAGGAAGAGAAAAACTGGGACTGGTGTCCCACAGAATGGTGCCTGTGACACATGCGGTTGACGTTGTGTCCCCATTAGGGTACTGTATCCCTTCTTCCTTTTCCTGCTTGCTGTACGGTCTTACAGAATAGCCTGCAGAAATGATTTCTCGCTTTGATCCTCCTCATAGCCCTTTGCAGCTTCAGCTGAGCCCAGAAAGGCAACTTAGATGGAGCTGGCCAACCAAAAGATAACCAGGATCAAAGATAACAGCTCAAGGCCTTCTGTGTTCTTACCTTAGCAACCAGTATTTCCATTTCATATCCAGTTCTCAGCATTTTAAGTGTTGTATAATTATTTTCTTTTAAAGTTAGAGTCCTTGCCTGAAACAGCACCCAACTGTCTACCAAGTCATAATACAAAGTCCTGCTCAAATTGTGAGAGCAGCAGCCTCCAGCCGCCATATCCTCACTAATGTACTTCCCAGAAAACCTGTTAAGGTCTCTCATGGTCCCACGGAGCTTCATTAGTCCCAGAAAAAGCAAATGATGAGATTGTCCAATGCACGTCATGCTCTCACTATTGTTGCCTATGGGCCAGCAAAGGACAAGGACAAACCACTACAGTTTGTCCATCGCTGGCTGCAGCCGTCGGCTGTGTGTGCCATCGCCCGTTGCAGCACTACCTGATGTCAGAAAAAGGGTATATATATATATATTTGTATGTGTATCATCCATCCCCAAATTTTACTGCAAAGAGTTCACAGTTCTCCACACAATAAACATGCACAAAATTCCACTGGTGCAAGCAGTTGACAAGCTCAGGGAAGAGGATCAAACTTTCCCAAGCACTAATTGAAACTAGACAGGTTACTGCTACTATCACAGCAGCTCTGTTATTGATTTTCTAATGGGAACGCTTGTCTCCTGAGCGAAGCTCTTGTAGAGATAATAAGCCTGCTTAAAAAAAATGCAAAAATAAAAAATAATAATTGCCTCTCTGAGCTCTCATTTTATTTCACATTCAAAATCCAATTGCAGATCCTTTCGATAGCTAATAATTTAACGGTCATTTATGTGCAGTTTAGGGTCCATTGTTAGCAACTTCGGAGTGAATAAGCCAATTAGATTAGCCGGATCTTGCGTTCATGTAAAACAAATATATATCAAAGCAATTAAATGTGCGGTTTAATCGCTCCCAACCTCTGAAGGAAACAGTTGCCTGAAGGTTCCAGCTCCTTTTGTGCCTCCCACTTCCAGCTCCTGACATCGATGCAGTAGGAGCTGTTTGCTGTGTGGTTTTGGAAGCAATTATTTAATATGGCAGGATGTGCAGGTGCATTATTGACTTCAGTATTTCCCAAGTGGGGAGGCTGCAGCCCTTAGGGAAGAGTAGTCCCTGCAAGACAATGAAGGCGGTAGCAAGACAGGGAGAGTCTTTTATTTCCAGCTAAGGCAAAGCAAAACCCTTGCTGCCCACATGCACTTCTGCCCCACAAGGTTCAATGTTCCCTCCCAACTCTCTCCCACACAGGTGAATGACTGATGCTTAGCACTGCTAAGGGTTGACATGTTTTCAGACTGACAGAGTATGGGAGACTGCAAAATGTTTGAATCTTGGATCGGCGATTGTTAGCCTAAAAAATGAGGGGTGATCTAATCCACCCTCTGCTAGAGACCCAGAAGGAAGAGATGAGTCCTACAGAGGGTATCTATTGCTCCTGGGTGACATGCAATTCTCCTGGATGGATAATGGGTCCTTCCATCCAGGGTTGCTTACTGCCCAATCCCCATGGCGGTAAAAGCCCTCCTCATGAGCAAATCGGAGCAGGGAGCTCTCTCTGTCTTCCCATAGAGCCAGTACATAGCCCTTTGCATTACTTGGTGTCGATCATTTGTGATGTTTTCTTTAATATGTAGCCACTCTTGGCTTGGCCACCTTAGGAACCCTTTTCCATTCTCATCAAGGTGCCAGAGGAATTGATCTGGGTCAGCGTTATAAGATCCTTCTATGCAAGGGTGAGCAGTTATGTCTGTCTGCCAGTGACTCATCTCCTGATCGAATGTGCACCAGCTCTGAGGGTTTCCCACTCAGATCACTTTTTTGTTGCTCCAGTATGGCCTCTCCCCTGCTCATTTTGGTCTCTGTCTCTCAGCCATGTCCGGACTGGTCCCAAGGCTCCCCATGAGTTAGCAGTGTTGCAGGAGTAACCTTGGAAGGTAGTAATCAAAAGGGTTTCCCAGGTCACTGCAGAAGCCTTTCCTAACTTCACATCCAACCCCAGGTATCTTCCGGTCTTCAGTGCTAGAAGAAGATATTCCCTTGGCTATACAAATCCTCTACCACCTGCTTAGACATCTTTGAAGACTGGAGAGCAGGAGATAAAAAACACAGGGAAGATTACAATCTTCTTAAAGGGAAGCATCCCTGAAGTGCTGCCTCTGTACGTGTGGGAGAAGCCGTGGTTTCTGTCAGAGCAAGAAGAAGAAACTCAACCAAGAGCCCACCCACTTTATAGAGAGAATGGCTCATGCTGTCTCTCGCATCTTGCAGTAGCCACGATGGCCTGGTCTTCCATACAAGGCAGGGAGATGAAAGCGTCTCCTTTATCAGTCAAGGGATGATCTCTGGAGAGCGTCAGAGGTCAGAATATACATCAACTGCGTTGCAGGGAAATGTAGTAACTTGGGCTTTCAAATTCTGTTTATGCTGTTTTGAAGGGTCATTTAGTGTAGGACTCATCTCACCTGTGGTTGCTCACTTAAGTCCAGTCACAGCTGGACTCTCCAGTGGATAGAGGAAGACTGATACTTCCAGAGGGTGATTTGTTCCATGTTTTCGACACTTACCTTGATGTGGAATAAGTCTTCGTATTCAGGTGGGTAAATAGGTGGGAGAAGCAGCCTATGCTCAGACACAGAGCTGAAAGTGGCTCTCAGAAGAAAAGCTTTCAGATTCTTGGACATTTAAAAGCAGTCACTTAAACAAGAAAAACAAGAACCATTACAAAAATAATATTAGATATTTTTATATTTTTAAGGTTTATACAAATCAAGGCCACTGTGAAATCTACTGGAGCAGAATTCACTATCGATTTTCTCCCATTATACCTACAGAAAGCAGGTTTTTCCTGTGTGTGTGTGTGTGTGTGTGTGTGTGTGTGTGTGTGTGTGTGTGTGTTTGCATAAGATTTTGCAGTTACAAATATTGCAGCAAGATTCCTCCTTAGATGCACTTCTGTTCTTCTGCGCTCATTCCTTTTGCAGCTGAAGCTAAGCTCTGCAATGTTTCTGCTTTTACTGATGGCATCTGCCCAACTTTGCTCGGGACATCAAACCCAGAGGTACCAAATCAGACTAAATTTCATAGCAAAATCCAAGCAGCATACAGCTTCTTGCAATTCTTGCAAATCAAGTCCAAGTGGCTGATTTCGGAACAGGATTATGTCCAACACCTTCCCATTCATATAAGGCTTTTAAGGAGCTGTCAACTTTCTTCTTTATCTTTTACCGAGTCTTTCCAGCCTTGTCAGTTCAGCTGAGCCTGGAAGCATGAAAATGTCAGGTAACAGTATTAGCAATTGTATCACCACAGACGCGTAAGTAGCAATGGTCTCACCGCTGCACCAAGAGTAAGAAGTAGGCTATAGCTATGAATCTGACAGCAAATTTAAGCTTGGACAAAGATATTTAAAAATATACTTTGAGTCAGTGTTTAAGGACTAGTTTTATTCTTGTATATATGCAGATGATTCTAACTAACTGAATCACTTGAACTGCCTCTTTTTATTCTCCAGATAGCATTTTCAGTGTTAGTTCCCCTGTAAAAACCTGCTAACCAATTGAAATACCTTTTCACACAGGTTATTTAGGTACTTCCCTTCCTGCGTGAGGAAAACCAGTTAGACCCAAGAGACCATTTCTTGCAGGCAGGCATGGTTGGTGAGCCACAGGTCTGACAGCAATGATAACATGCATTTCTGTAGCAGCTTTCACCCAAGGCTCTTCAGAGACAGTGCTTGTATTTCAGTCCTAACATCTCTTCAGCCTGCCCTACTTGTATTCCCTGAAACTATCAATCCTCTGAAAAGAGCTTGGAGGAACGAATATAAGATCAGGTAGCAAACCTTCAAGCACACGCTACGGTTTGACAAGGATTCGCAAGCCCTGTCACCTGGAGCCTTTGGGGCTCTGGGGAGACAACTGGGTTTAGTACATCTGCACAGAGCTGAAAAAAAAAAACAACAAAAAAAAACCTTGTATTCAAGCTCCTGTCCTGCAGGTGATTTGGGGAACATCACCTCCTTGCCATTCTTCCCTTTGGCAAAGTGGAAGGTGGATGCCAGCTTTGAAAGGCTCTTTGAACGCCGGGTACAGTTTGTGCTGTATGAAAGCCAGGTACCAGGAGTGCTGTTATGCTGTAACTGGGAGAAACCTGGAGGCTGTGGGAAGGTCTTGGAATCTAGATCATTAGCTATATTCACTGGCAGGAGTCTGGGGCTGTGGGTCACTTACCCGCTAAGGTGAATGAGTTTTATACCTCCTGTGCTACACATGCCAAGACACGCTCGGGTCCTCAGAATGGATCTTGCTCTGACAAGCCCAGGAACTCAGTGAACTCTCATGAAATGGTTGGATCCTTCCTTCCTTCCTTCCTTCCTCCTCTTTTCTTTTTTCTTCCTTCTTTTCTTTCTTTCTTCTTTTTCTTTCATTCTCTCTCTTTCCTTCCTTCTTTCCCTTTCTTTCCTTCTTTCATTTTCTTTCTTTCTTTCTTCTTTCATTCTTTCTTTCTTTCTTTTTCTCCTTTTGTCCTTCTCCTTCTTTTTTCTCTTTCTTTCCCTTTCTCTTTCCCTTTCCCTTTCTCTGTCTCTGTCTCTTTCTTTTATTCTTTCTCTTTCTTTTTTTCTTTCTTTCTTTCTTTCTCCTTGTACAGTTGTAAATCAGTGACAGGACTGTATAGTTCAATATTATTCTTAAGTACAATTGCACAGTGCTCACTATCAGGAAAGAGTGTTACCCATGGGTTTTCCTTACACTGAGAATCATGTAACAAGCCAAACTACACGTCAGCTGAAAAAATATGTTAAATTTGCCAAGCACTTTATTTGGCTTCAAGATGACTCAGGCTTTTGGTAAGTGAATTAAGGAGTCTTCCCTTCAAGGTCAGTGGCAGGAATCTCGTGCAAAGTGGCAATGACCACAGGGTGCTTACATTTGCTGGCCTACAGGAAGTTGATGAGTTTGGGTCCAGCTCCTGCTGAGGGGACAGTAACATTGCAAAAAGCCTCTAATAACAAGCATGGAGTTTCTTTTTTTTTTCTTTTCCTTTTTGTTTTTTTTTTTTCTTTTTCAAACAGGAAAATATTTGAATGAATGCTAAGTGATCTCCTTTCTCAGAGGCAGGCTATAAAAAGTGCAGGAGAGGACAGATTCCATCCTAATGACATGCCATTTATATACGGTCTGATAGCATGTGGTCCTTGGATGCTATTCACCATCCTTGCAAATTCCCTATGACTACAAATGTCCACGCAATCTGAAGCATGTGCTGGTCATGGTCAGCTGGTTAGCTGGCTGAATTTCAGTACCAGAATGACCTAGCTGACTCCTTTCCTATAGGAGTATCTACAGAAAAAAGGTCCGGTGTTAGAGCATTAAGTACCATATGCCAGACAGAAGTGTGTGATAATGATACATTTTTAAGAGTTCAACTTATCTCAGCTAATCTTGGTGGCCTAGGATTAAGCCATCTAGCCAGTGCTAAGAGAGGCAAACCTTTTCAATAAGTTATTCCTCAGTTTACTCAGACATTTGTCCTGGGATGGACTAACCACACTCTGGGGTGCATGTATGGGTGATCTGACTGCAAGGACTTCCAGCACCTGATTTCTAGACAATTTGAATGGGATTCACCCTTCTGAGTCTTAGCTTGTCCACAATATAACATCTCCATCAGTGGGGCAAATGCCATCTCTAAAGTTAAATCAGATGAATTGCAGCCTCAGTCTGTGGTTAGTGGTCTGGTGTCCAGATATGCCAAAGAACTTGTCCTCTTGTTGCAGTTGTAAAGCATTCCTGTTATAAAGGAAATAACATCATGGACAGAGAAAACTGTACTCACTACTGCTATATACAGTTGTGGAAAAGTTTCTGGGGAAGCTCTGTAATAGTCTCTCTACCTTAGAGCTCTTGGACTTCTGTCAGTCCAGTTACAAATATGGAAATGTGACTGAAGGGCCTTGCAGATGAATGCTTTCTTAACGACCATACTTATATCCTGGACTTGTCTTAGTTCTACACTGGCTTCTGGAGAGAATTGAAGATGCTACATCTTACAGGTCCCTTAAACTTGAATTGTCCTTCCTGAGTCTTCACCATCGCAAGGGGGAGACACGGGTTAAATACCCTTCAGACTGGATGGGGAAGGTTGGTACCAGAACTTCCCTTCTGTACACAATGTTTCTATGGTCCAGGCTATCTTCTGCATCTGTGGACCCACCAGGCTTGCTGCAAAGCTTGCCAGCTTGATACGTGTTGGCACAGCAGTGAGGTATGGGGCTACCGTGTGGCTTTCTTGTTTTCTTATTTCTCAGATTTACTCCAGGTCAGTACAGCTTGGCTAGATGGTGGTTATTTTTTTCCTACCTGCAAATCCAAATATATTAGTCCAAATGATAAGTATTAATCATTTTCTCAGGCTTTGATGCCTTCCTCTTTACTAGAAAAATATAACTCATCCAGTGACAAATTCTTGGTTCATGCCCACAAATTGGGACTGTGAACTCAGCCCTGGATTATAACTGCTTGTTTACAGATGATCATTTGGAAAGAGAGAGAGGCACTCAAGCAGTGCTGTCAACAATATGCTGACGAGCTCCACTGCCTTGCCACGACACTTTCAACCTCTATCAGGGTGGCTGCACGGAAAAGCATCTGACTCAAACTCAAGCTAGCAAAACCGAGCATATCCTGGAAAAAAAAAAATTAAAAAATAAAAATTTAAAAAAAATAAGAAACTTTTTGAGAAACCCCTTTGTCAGGGGGGTGCTTAGGACTTGTTTGAATTTTCTGTTGATTTCAAACATCAGTTCACATCCTCAGCCCTGGATTTAACACTGCTTATAAAGCCACTTCATTTAGCTAGTCACTTAGGGACTTCCTTCAGTAAGCAAGAATGCCTAAGAGGAAAAGAAAAGGAGCAGAAGAAACATATGTAAATGAGATACCAGGGAAAAAATGAAAATTAAGTAAAAAGATCATTGTGCACAGTGTGATTTGAAAAAGCATAAAAAAGCTTTAAATCAGAAAAATAGAAAAAAATATGATAGAAAGAGTTTGAAATAGGTTCAGCGTTTGAATTCATGACAGATGTGCATTCCTTTCATTGGAGGAGATGAAATTCAACTGCTATTTTTTCTCTATTTCCTTTTATCTTTTTCCTCTTCTCTTTCTTTCTTATTGAAAATAGAATAGTTGTCCAAAAATAGTAAGAGTGGGTAAAGTAAACTGGCAGGTATTAATTAGCTGGACAAGCAGCAAAAGTAAAAATTCTGTAGCTCCGCAATCTGGAAATTTCAATTTTTTTTTTTCCCCAGATCATATTTTAATATTTAACCCATTCTGTGATTTTTTTTTTCCATCCTTTTTTATTCAGTTAAAGGAGAGAAAGGTGAATACTGCTTGTGTCCTGGTCTTCCTTCCATAAAATCTCTGCTGAATTTCTTGTGCCAAACTGCCTTCTGCACCAAAGCCAGCAGCATTTCAGCTATGGAAACTTAATTCCCAGTTCTGGAACTAGTTATGAAAGGGTTAAACACATCCTGTGCTGCTCTCTGTATGCCCTATCTTCTCACGTCTTCTGGTAAGGTCAGAGGGAGCTTGAGCATGTTCAGCATATCCTAAATCCTGCCAAAGCAAAGGGATCTTAATCTTCCCCTTTGGTCCTGCAAGGTCATAAGAATAATGCTCTAACTCTTATATTGTACTGCCTTACTTCCTCCTGCATGAAATCATTTTTGTGCCTGCTTGCCGTTGAAAGGTTTGCAGGGTTTCATGATACAGATAGGAATGCAGAAAATTTTCAGGAGAGGTTACTGTTCGACTCCTATTTCCTTTTATTACATCTTAAGACCATGAGCTGTTTTTGCACATGTGTATACCCTCCAAGATATCTTTTTAAATACTCATGAACACCTGACCCTTACTCTCTGTATTTCTCACCTTTCAAATTCAATGACTTTCAAAGCCAACCTCTCATCTAACTGATTTGAGAAGTAAGGTCTCCTGAAGGGGTCAAATATCAATTTCTTGCTGTTGCTGGTGGGAAATGTTTTCCCGTACACCAATGACACGTCAGAGACATCCCATTAACTGTATGTCCACCAGATCTACATAGCTAGGACAGTGCAGGAGAAGGTTCTTCCCAGGGCAGTCTTCATAATCCACAGATCTTCTGGTTTTCACCTCTATAGTAGGGAAGGTAAGCGAAAGGTCAGTTTTTCCTTATATAGACTCATCATTGTATTTGACCTTTTGGGGGAGTAGCAGAAGTCCAGTCTCTACGACCTTTTCAGTTCTTGTTTTTCTCTCTGGAGACTGCCTAAGAGGAATCTAGAAGTCAGGCTCCTCCAGAGAAGAACCAAGAGGCAGAGCTGAATCATGTTCTATAAATGCACGGATGCTAGTCCAGTTGAGGGTTGTGTGCTCTATGATTGCACATCATGCCATCTACTTACTGTCAGCCCTCAATTAAAAATGATCTGGGGTCACCATTGAGTAAAGACTGGGCTTCAACAGGTAACCAAAAAAATATAGGCCAGCAGCACAGCAGGGTGATTGCCTCAGGAAGATAACTTGATTAGTTGACTTGTCAGCAAACATAATTACGGAGGTCACCTTCTTTCAGCAACGTGACTTTTGAACATGTCAAAACATTTTCTAATATTCTCTGTGGAATTACCACCAAGGTTACCTTAGTGTCATAAGCCTAAATTCCCCAAGTATTTCCTGTTGGAAACAATAAAATACAATGGAAGTGAAGAATCAGACAAAATTAAAACATTCTAAGACTCATTCTACCTGTCTGTCTCCTACTTATTATCTCTGAAACAACCCAAGAGTATTAAGGGAAGAGGAATCTAATTTGACAATATTAATATCATCAATCAATCTTCACCTTTGCTAAGATGCACACACACTCATATTCCTAAAGGCAAGAGTGTTCTTAAGTGCTTTGCTGGATTAGGTACATGAAGGCAAGTGACTGCACACATTAGACATACCCCGTTACACGATTTGCTCATTCTGTTACTCACCCATTAATTCATTTCAGAGGAAATGAGAGATCATGGAGTGTTGATCTGACAGCTCCAGAAGCACTTGCATCAGGAAATGCAAGTCTAAAAGCTAGGATACATGTTTACTGATTTTAGCTATCGAGAACTTAGATAAACAGTCAGAGACAGTCATTTGGCGTGCTCCAATAGTTGATGGAGAAATAGCCAAAGTACTAGTTACTCTGTAATAGGTATCTGGGACAGGGTTAATTCATTTACTCCATTTTCTGGTGAAGTTTCAGAATGACAGCATGTTAACTTCTGCTTGTGACTTTCATTATACCCATCTTTCATCTCTTCCCTAGCCTGAAGATGAAGGTCTAATCCCTAGGCGGTATTTCCGAGTCCTTTTCTGTAGAGGAAAAATACAACAAGACATAGCAGATGGGTATAAACTGATAACGCAACACAATGAAGTCGTGAGACAATCTGTTTGGTGTGACCATGCATAAGATACCCCCTCCCTGGCAATCGTTCTCTGCGGGCACTAGTTTCTGTGGACAGCTGCTTGGGGTGGGTTTGCAGAGGAAGGTGTAGCGCATCACCCCCAGCTTGTGAATCTTTGGGCTAGAGGAAAAAGTACGTTTTTTCCCCCCTTATGTTCTAGGACTCTGCAAAGTCCTACATCGTACCGTAGCATATGTTCCGAGCTCTACTGAGGTGCTTTTTTAGACCTCTCTGAAGTGGAGCTCTAGTCCCAGTACAGGAAAGGTAGCTGGAAGTCTTGCACACGTAACCTTACCACCAAAAATGGCTCATAGCTAGGGGAACAAAAATCCCAGGAGGTATAAAGCAGGCAGAAAACAACTTACAACAAAGGAATTGTGATTAGATATTAGGAAAAACATTTTAATCAAGATTGTAGTCAAAGGTGGGAACAGGGGGCCAGAGGGCCTGTCAATTCTCCGTCTATGGAGATACTCAAAACTGCACTGGACAAGGCTTTGAGCAACCTAAGCAATCTACCCTGAGCACAGTGTTGGATCATAAACCTCTAGTTTGTCCGCTCCCTGTGTCATTCTGTGTTTCTAACTGTAAAATGCACATTAACATCACTCTGCAATGAAAAAAGACAGCTGCAAATACTGAATAAGCCTCATGACCATCATGTCTGAACGAAACATTATTTGCTTCTGCTGCCTGGACTGAAAATACAGTTTGAATAGTTTCCCTTGTGGTGGATTGGGATTTCACTTTTCTCCAGAACCTAGAAGAGCAGTGGCACATTATTAGGAACAGCATGCGTCTTTCAGTGAGTGCCAGCGCCTGGAAAAACTAGGACATAGAAAGCTTAGAAAGGATAATCCCACCTCCCAAAAAATGCAGGTGTTTTGCTTGAGGGTGTTAGCGCCGATAAATGTTCTGAACTCACAGGAGACGATGGACATACTAGCTACTTTTCATTCGGATTGAAGGAGGGAGCACTTCAGCGTTTTCCTACTTGGTGATTTGAGAAATCGTGGTGCTACCTAACGGCTGGTCCGTCGTAGCAGAGCTGAGGACCAAGCTTAACTATGAATGCCCAGAGGTTTCCCTGGAAACTGAGGAGTAACATAAGGGTGGAGAATGACTTGAATCACCGTTTAGTGCCTGGCAGGCACAGAGAACTTGCCAAAATAATCGGAAAAGGCAGAGGGAACCAGAGAGAGCCTGGCACGATGGCCTTGTGAAGAAGCTGAAAGAGAGGAAGGAAGTTTTTGTTTAGTCAAGATGTACATGGAAGAAGGCTTGAAAATTCATCCTTCTTAACTCTTGCTTCCATGCTTTGTAAATAGGATCACACCCAAAAATACATTCCTCCCACGAGAGGTGGCCTGGCAAAAATCCCAAATACCATCTCACTGTCTGGATCAAGAGAGGTTACCTCAAGCTTTCAGGAGAAGAAATATGGCAAGCATTTCCTTCAGTTTAACTACTACAAGAATTTGCTTCATAGGCAGGGGAGTATCTATCCACAGCTCGTTATAATTTCAGACCATCTTGTAGGCAGACCGAACACGTACACCACTACACATTCACAAATGAGATACTTCTTCCTAACACAAAGGAGACTACTTGGTTGGAGTCCAACTGCACATCTAGCAGAAAGAAGGTAATTGTCCATTTTCATAGAGCACTGGCTTTCACTGAATGTGTTGAAGTGCTTTTTACATGAAGGGTGAGGTGAGACAGGTAAACGTACTGTTCCTGCTAGTTGAAGTTCAGGAGACTGAGCAAGATAAATCCATCAGGAGCTACCTACTCACAAGCATTCATGGGAAATCTATCTGTCTGCACTTATCTCTGTGTTAATAATAACGTGTCCAGAGTAGAATGCAGGAGCTGTAATGCAAGAACAAATTAATGCCTCATCAAAGTAAATTTTCAGAAATGGTTAACACTTACTGCATTGAAAAAATGTGATGCCCTTCTTTTCCCTCCTTCCCCCAGCCAGCCACATCTGAAATTTTCTTATATACATTTCTGTATCCAAAAGTTGGTGCCCCAGTTCATTCCTGTGCAAAATATAAGGTACTTCTGCTCAGTCCATTGCCTCTTAGAGATGCTGTTGGAAAGGCTGGTAGGAAAGAGCTGTTTGTGCTGGTTCTTTTCTTAGTTTCATAACCTGGCACCTTTTTGAGAGCTGCAAAACTCTAGAGGGTGTCAAGATTAATATGAAACACTTCCTAAAGGGTTGCAAAGGTGCTCACGTGTGAGAAACCACTGCTAAACTTGTCACACACTGTATTCAGTTTTCATCACTGATAAGTACTCTTCTTCCTTTCAAAACAGCAACAGAAGTTTAAATTCTTTAGTTCAAATGGAGTAAAGGCTCTCCCTCAAGACTAAGTGGAAGGTAAAAGTGAAATGCAAAAATAACCTAAAACTTAAAGAGACGCTAAAGGGAGTTGAGGTGTCTGGTGAAGGGCTCTGGCAAAACCCATGGAAGGTGATGCTGGGAGACACGAGAAGAGATGAAGTCCCCACATGAAATCCTTCAGCCCATTTGTCAAACAAGTGCCAAGTCTTTAGGGCCCGTTGTATTTCTCACTAAAGGGAGGCAGCTAAAAAGTATCAGGGTCCAGAGAGATCTTTTTCCCACTTCTAGCTGACTAATAAAGCCGGACCTTTTAATGAGATAAAAATATATCTAGTGTGATATTTGCTCTTTTCATCCTAGGATGAGCAACACTGTTTCACTACATGTAAAGCTGAAGACGACATTTGTGCATCGCTCCAGAGCGCCCAAAATGTGGGTACTCTCCTTCTCCTTTGCACCAGTCATTAGATACACATCGCGCTCAAATCTATCCCATTGCCAAAAAACAGTGGTTAACTTTTTTTTCATCCTGGCCCTTGGAGGGCCAAAACCACCCATTTGGAAAGTCAGTCTTTTATCTCTAAAATAGTTGAAATGGAAGAGTTGGGATGAAGAGCTTGCAATTAAGAGGAAAACCAAACAACTTCCCAGAACATTTCCAGTGAATGGAAGGCCTGGCAGCCTTGAGGGTCACTAGAACATCTCACAGATGATCTAGTACTTTATAGTACTTTAAGCTATGATAACCACTTCCCAGCTGGTCCTTGGGACCATATAAAACAGCACTATCAACTGCAAGTTTCATGTATCATGGCTCACAGGAAATTGTGGGAGAAGTCAATTGTTGTAAGAAATTTTGGAATCTCTACAGTGAGGATAAGACTAATACTCAAAGCTTTTTTTCCCCTAGCACAGCATAGAAGCCTAAAACAAGAAAAGAAAAGAAAAAAGAAAAGAAAAAAGAAAAGAAAAGAAAAGAAAAGAAAAGAAAAGAAAAGAAAAGAAAAGAAAAGAAAAGAAAAGAAAAGAAAAGAAAAGAAAAGAAAAAAGAAAAGAAAAGAAAAGAAAAGAAAAGAAAAGAAAAGAAAAGAAAAGAAAAGAAAAGAAAAGAAAAGAAAAGAAAAGAAAAGAAAAGAAGCAAATGCTTAGAATAAGAAAGTAAAAATATCCATGGAGAGTTCAAGCCCTGAAAGAGGGTATCCAGAGTATCCATGAATTCCCCTGGGGAAGGATCTGAGGCTCTAAAGATCTAAGTTTCCCTAGGCTCCAGTGTCAATGGAGCAAGATGAGCCCTCACCCATCCCAGCTAAATTAAGAAACTAATTTTCCTCTCAGATTTGTGTGACAGTTGCTCAGGTCCCTAATGGTGAGTCTATAAAATTAAAAGAAACTGAGATACCTCAACCTGTTCCCCGTTGAGTATCTGCATAGCACACCAGAGCAGCTCAAGGTCACTCCTACTAAAAGTGTCTGCCTTGCTCGTAGCGGCACATGTATCTTCTTTTTCTTGTGCAATTGGCAGTCCACTTGCCTTTGGCCTTTTAAAGCTTCAGCAGCTCCACCAAAATACTCAGGAGAAAGCCTTCAAAGTAGCTGAAGATTTGGGGAAAGCTTTTCAAATATAGCCTGCCTTCAGTGAAACCACAGGAAGATGCATTATCAGTAATATCTGCAGAAAGCTGCTGAGCACTTTACTTTGCTTTCTGTAGCATGCATCACAAGTGAGCAGCAAGCTAAAGCTTACCTGGATAAGTAGGTGCCAAAGAAGCGTTACTGAGGGCATTTCGTCTTGAATTCTGAACACGGATCAGAATCTGGAGAGCTTTGAGATAGTCTTGAGGCTCTGAACACAGTAACCATAGCCTATAAAATTATTTTACAGTATAATTCCAAAGAATCAGTGATAGAGGAAGGAAGCCAAAAGGGTAAAATTAAAGATTCATTTTTTCCCCATGCCTTGTAACTTTAGAGGGCTACCAGTTGGCTTGAAATGCTGCTCCTCTAGAATACACCTTTTGGGGACTGGCTGCAGCTGGTTAAGAAATGAATGGTGCAAATCCGCTTGGGGGGAAACAACAGAAGGCAGTTTTCTTTATTCACTGGGAGAAGGGCAGGGATTGTCTCTGAGAAGAACTTGTTTCTAGGTTCAAAGCAAAATGTGAATGTGACAGGTAACATCAGCATGACTTCAACTGAACTTTTCATAACTAATGTCTTTCTTTTATTTCATTGTGCACTCTCATTCAAATCCAGCTGTTACTTCATTAGACCAAATGGTGGTGTAAATCTCTGTAGAGAAGCTACATCTGGTGTATGAATATGTAATTATACTTCTCTGTAGACAGCATATGAATGCCCAGGTAATTATGACATTTGGGATCTAAGATGTGTCATCTAGGTCAAATTAATAAATAAAATAAAATAAAATAAATAAAATAAAATAAAATAAAACAAAACAAAACAAAACAAAACAAAACAAAGCAAAATAAACCTCTAAGTTCTAGGATCAAAATAAAAACAAGTTCAGGTTATTAGCTGTTTGGTATTTTCGGTGACCAACCTGACTGATTTTGTTAATGGGAAAGAAGAACGAACTAAAGAGAAATAAATTCATCAAGTATGCTCTTATAACTCTTCCATGCAGAGACACTTCTTGGGGGTTATGAGAACATATATTTGCTTTACATCCTTTCAAATTCTACTTTGTGTTTCAGATTTAAATTAACTCATTTCAAAGCAGATTTGGAACTACCGCTTTTACTCATATGCACAAAAAATAAAAAAAAATGGACTTTAAGAAGTTTAGTCATCAAGTTGTAAATTGTGTCAACATTATGATTACACATCTTGGCAGGGCATAAATTTTTTGCAAAATCCTTTAAAACGAGGAACTTTCATGGAACAATATGGAACAATATGAACAATTCAGAAGGTGGAACGATTCAGAAGCAGACAGAAGCTTCAGCCTCGGCCCTCTCATCTAAAACAGACCAAATCAAGAACCCAAAATCAAGCACTCTCAGATTTCAGAAGAATTCAGCTCCAGAGCTGACATTTACAGTTACGACCAGGTGTGCCTTTTTTTCAGACAAGCATGAGCTGAATTTTATGCTCAGAACTAAGCCCCAAGCAAGTTGAGTTTCATTCCAAACAGCTCTGTTCTCAGCTGTGGACAAAAAATATTTCAGATAAAATAAGATCAAGTCTGAACCTCTGCCTGAAATTCAGTCTTACCTGTGCTTGAGGTCCAGAAGTTCACTCTCATTTCCCTCCCGTATGCACATAAATTTTTGATTTGATAGGGAAGTGTGCCTGTACTGCTGAGATCTTGGACTGAATTAGATGAGTTGAACTGCCGCAGAAGTAGACCTGCTTTTCTGCACAGTTTCATATTGCCTGTTCTGGTTGCCACATCTTCACAGTGTTCCCCTCTGGTAGGTATATTATGTTTGCTAGCATCCACTTAGAAGTGTATAAGGGCTCATGGGCTGGGCATCTGGAGATATGTCCTTCGTTTCTCCAGTGCACTACTAACTCTAGGTGTGCACTACCAAGTTCTTCTCTGCAGCAGTGTGGTGAGGTTGGATGGATGAATGTTTGTATGACATTTGTACCGGGGTCAACGCAATTCGCTAGGCAGGCTTATAGGCGTTAACTCAAATCTGATCTTACCGCTATGATATCAAATATCGTATAGGTAATGATGACTTTCTAATATTCAGGCAGCACCTTCTGGCCACAGGCATCCTAAGATTTCAGAACCATCCCACCGACATACGCATGTGAGAGTTACCTGACTGCACGGTGACATGCTTCTGCCTCCGAGTGAAATGAAAGAAAGGGCAAAGGCTCCTGAAATGCAGCTGGCAAAAGTTCAGCAATAAAGCTGGTGAGTGAAGGGGCAGACAAAGCCCCGGTTGAACTGGAGGAGTTGCATGGACCCAGAGACATGAACCGTGTTAGCTCTCGTCTTTTCCAAACCTCAAAGCCCACGAGGACTCCCTTTCCTCCCCTCCTTAAATCAGTGCCAGAGAAAGTGGATCCAGGAACCATGGAAATAAAACTTTAAATATACCACTCCTTTTCTGTTTTATGACTCTGAATCCTTTCGGCTGGTTTACCAGATACTGTCCCAATTCTTTCATCCCCTTACCTGTACAAAGCTGCCCAATTTATGCCCATGTTCATTACCAGCCTGACTTACCCCTGCGTTTATATAGCTTGTAGCTTTGGCTTTTCCAGGGATTTGAACATTCTTGGCATCTTCTTGTATTAAGTTCCACAATCCCCTTTTCTGCCCAATATTCACTCCTCTTTGTCCTCGCCCAGGCTTTTATATTCCTAACAATCCCCCCAAAGGGTCAGGAACCCCAGCCCTGGATAAATCCTTTGAAAAGGACTTGAGAAACTCAGAATTGTTCCACCTTTTAAGTTGTATTGATCTGTATAAAAAGCTAAGCAGCTCTGTTAAGGGTGTTATGTGAATGGACACACACAAATGATGTTTCTAGCCATAGGAGAAAAGAAAAAAAAAGATGGCTGTTTTTAGCTCTTTAATGGGCAAAAATTTTGGAGCAAACCAGAGGTAGCTCCTGAAGTTCAGGCACTGCACGGTGACTCAGGAGCTCCTCAGTCAGCCTCAAGATTCCTGCCTCACCTTGGGGAGAAGGTTTAATACCAGTGTTTTCAAGGTATCTAATGATGCACAGGGAAACCTAGAGGAAATGTCATTCCTGGTTTCACCGCGCTTAATTGAGTCTCACACAAATATTAAAGATCTGGTATATAAAGAGACATCTTGAGATGTCTACAGGAGGAACCGCATTGTCTTTGGCTTCTTCTGTGTTCAATAGAGGGAGATGGGCATGAGCAGTGACTCAGATCTAAGCTGGTCTGAGTCACCTCTGAAAGAGGCTGACCTTTTCTCCTGGAAATCTCAAATCCTCATCACTAAAAGAAGGATAATAAGCCTCCTGTCCTTGCTTCTTGCCTTCCTTTTCTGTCTGTTCATCTTGTCTCCTTAGACTGCAGGTTCCCTGGGAAAAGAAATATCTCTGACTAAGTATTTTAAAGTGACAGAAAGCATAGTGTATTCACATCTTGTCCAACAATATAAATTAGAAAAACAACAACAAACACCCTGGAAGTTTAACAGCTGCTTCTCTATCTTGAAAGAGCTGTGCTTTAAACCTGTCTGTCAGCCTCAGAGAAGCTAGGGAATAGATATGCATCACACAACCCTATACGTAATAAAAATTTTGCCCTCCATGGTGTGATTGTAGCTACACTTTAATAAACATACAGTAACTTAGGGCAAAATCACAGAAAAATAATCTAGGTGATTGCATATGAGATGGAAGTATAGAGGAAAAAAAATAATAAGCCCACATAAAGCGACAATTTACTCAGGGAATAGATTGAAAGAAATCAATGTAGGTCCACTCCTGAACTGTGCTCAAAAGCCACACAACAAAAGCCACACAACAACAGATTCTGCTATTGTCACTGTGTCACTGATATCCACTGGAGCATGATATTATTCAGTATAAGTATGTACTAAACTGTTGTCATCAACAAGCAAGATTAGGTGAGCTATTTGTTAGAATAATTTTGTAGATGATAGAAAAAAATCCCACTTGCACTTCAGAGAGATGCACAGAGAATTTTCCATTAAGTTCTTCCTCCTGCTCTAGACAGTTTAGCAGTTGCAGAAGTTAGCAATTTCAGCACACTATCTATTGTCTCTTAATCTCTACTCTGGAGTAAAAAGCAAATCAATATACAATTAACTAAAAATATACTGTAATAAAATTGCTCTTTTCAGCACTAGAGCATCATGAAGTGTAAATTTCCCACTAGAATAGAGCCAAAGACCAAAAAACATGCTGAGGCCTCTTGACATCTGGAGACCAGCTTCCCCATGGAGGGTTATGTATTTACTGCTCCTCATCCCTTTCCGCTGTTCCTCCTGCAGTCTTCAAAGTCCTTTTATTCCACACCAGCCTGTATAGCCCATACCATTTTATTGTCCCTTTCTTCCTCCTGAACTATCCCCTGCTCCAGGCAGTCCTTGCTATCCTTTGCAGCAGCTCCACTGCTGACTCCTCTATTCATGGTCCTTCCTTTCTATCAGTATTTTTAGACTTATCTTCTCAGGAAACCACACTCACACTGTAACTCACTCTGGTAGTCTCTTTCTGTCGATTCTTCTCCCCAGAAGCTCCTGAACTCTCTGACTAATTTCAAACAAATCTGAACACGCATATCCATTTGGAGGAGAGAGACCCTATTAGTGCTCCTGTTCAAAAAAGTGGCTGCCGCATGTCAACTCTTATTAGTCAGTGAAGGGTCCACACTGGAGAGAGATTATCGGAGAGGTACTACAAACGCTCACTGTTGAAAGGAAAGCTTTGGTGAAAGTCTGGGCCAGCCATGAGACACAAATTCAGAGGATTTCACTGATCAGAAAGTTATGCATTTGCAATCTGTTCCTTAAGCATTTCAGCATCACCTACTAAAACAAGGTGCAGTTTTGCTGCCGATTTAAGCCAACTGAAGACTGTTTTTGTGTTGCCACCAAAGGGATTGCGCCACTTCCTTCGGTGCCCTTGCTGCACGTTCCCGTAGCCTCCCTTAAGTCAGCTCTGACAAGTGTGCTGGCAGACAGTGATTCTGCTCCCCTCCCTGACCCAGCAGAAAATTAACATGGAAAAGACAATAATTATCAGGCAGGCGAAGAGAGAGGGGATAGGTGAGCCCACCTCTTTTCACATCCATGGGAAGAACGATGTGCCTTTTGGTAGCCACCTGGCAGGCTGCAACTTAAGCCAAATGTGAAGTCACATACTCAGGAGTTTCCTGGGAGCTCTGGAAAACAGTTCTTCTCCCTTTGTCCACACACATGGACCTTTATGCAGGGCCATGTGCGCATGTACACACAGGCAAAGTGGTGGGAAGGAGTACCTCACGGCCTAGCTGGTGCAGAGGAAGGAGCATTTATATGATGCTAGGGCCAGAAAAAATATCTGAGCCTTTCTTACATCTTTTCGTCCTTCATGTTGAAGTCATATTAGGTCATGTTCTTCCCACAGCCATTTCTTCTCTGACTGTATCCTTCCCTCGCAATTTCTCCTCTGCACAGTTTTACTCATACCAGTTACCGTGGGGAGGATTACCCCAGCACTGGGTTGTGCACCTGAGATGGTGTCCACCAGCCTACCTACCTGAACTCTTGGGCATCACACCAAGCAACAGGGCCGTGGTGGACGTCACTGTTGCTTCAGCTGTCACAGGGCAACCTGGCGTGTGGGGAAGACCTCCATGGTGTGCTGAAGGACTGTTCAGCTTGGAACAGCTTTGACTGAGGGGGGAGATAAGCAGGCTATAAAATCACGAGGGACCTAGAGACAGTGAATAAGGAAACGATCATTTACTTTCCCTACTGAAACAAGAAGGAGGAAACCTGTTCAAAACCAACACAAGGAGCTGCTTCTGCACACAACAGAAGTTGTGCTAAGCTGTGGAAGCTCTTTGCTGGAAGATGCCACTCATACTAGAAGATTATATGGGTTTAAGAAATGCTTGGGTAGATTCACATAAAAAAGATCCATGCAGAGCCACCTGGTACAATCACACCAGCTCTCATTCAGGGAGTCCCTGTGCTGTGGAGGGGTGGGAGCACACCAGGGATGTACTCCAATGCATTTGCTCTGCTGTTGTACTCCCCTAGCATCTGCTCCGGCCACGCTGTGGCTAGACCACCCTTTGCTTTGACCCACTACCGCTATGTGCCAAACCTGGGAAAAACACCTGGCTGTGAGGGAGCGGATGTCAGGAGCTGGTTTTCAGACTCTCGTCCTCAACATAAGAGACCTGGCCAGCTTGTTGCTCCCCACTGTCCACCTACACCCTTCAGGCTGTCCCTTCACCCTTCACTGTACCCTTGGCTCTCTGCCCCTCTGGCCAGGACTTTCCTACACTTTCCCTTGCCTGCAGCCCACCTCCAATCCCCGCACACACTGCCTGGTCCTCCTCTGTACCTCCTACCTGCTCCTTTTCTTGCTGCCGTCATGTTTTCCACAGCACGCAGCCCACCTCAGCACAGAGGCGCTAAACAAAGGGGCTGACGTTATGTTTGTTGCCCACCAGCTTCTCCCAGTGCTCCCAGGACCTTGCTATTACAGCTGCTGTGATCCCCTCCCCACCCCACCTCCAGGCCTTTGTCGAACAATTATCTTTAATAGGGAAGGCTCTCTCTGTTTAAGAGCCCTATGAACCAGAAAGGAGGATGTAAGTATTCAAAGAGGAGCTGTCTCCCCCTCTGCTCTTGTCCCTGCTCCTGTCCCTTTCTGCAGCTGGTGGGACTTTCTCGATCCAGGCAGGAAAGAAATGAAAGACCTGTACTGGGATCCAGCTAATCCGCCCCACGTAGCTGTGCCCACCACCACTCCGTAAAATAACAAAGAAGTCTTGATTACTGACTCACCGTGCCAGCCAAAGGAGAGAGAGAGAGAGAAAGAGGAAAAAAAAAAAATTGCATTGCATTCCCTTATAATAGTGGGCTTAGAGTCTGCTGGGGGATTGGCTGGCATTTCGGCAGCTGAGGGGGCTGCCCCGTGTCTGAGCTGTCACACTGACTCACCTGCCACCGTGGCAGCTCTGAAAGGCACCTCAGGAGGAGTGGGAGAGAAAGACGGAGCCAGAGGAGCGGTGATGGTGCCGGAGTGTGTCAGGAAGATGCAGGGAAGGAGGAAGGCTGCTCTCCGTGCGGACATGCAGAGGGAGGGTGTCCGTCCCAACGCCCAGCTCTACCCCACAGACACATACTTTGTGCTTTTTGGATGTCGATTACACTCCTCGTGCTTCCTCCCTCCCCCCCCCCCCCCCTTTTTTTTTGGATTGAGAAGTAGGGCAAAAATTCATCTCCTGCCCGAGATCCTTCTCCTACTTAATCCAGCTCCTCGTTCACATTTGTTACTGAGCAATAAGCTGTAATGAAACTCAAAGTGAGAAAGAAAATTGCCCTGCCTGACCTGTTACCTCACTTCACCAAGGCCTCCCTTTTGGTGGGGTGGGACCGGGAGATGAGCCTGCAGCACTTTGCTCTTCTGGGTCTGGGGTGCTGTGCCTTCACAAGAGGATGACCATGACCTTCCCCAACAGTGCACAGCAGTCCCTCACCCTGAGCATGGAGGCAGGAGGTAACTGGGGCGATTTCTGAAGGTGCCTTATAGTCCCTGTCCAATATTTGTGAGCAATTCCAGCGTATGATGGAGAAAATCAATGTCTTTTCTATCACCAACTGCCGTTGCCCTTGAGGAAGTTCCCCAGCACTTTGGGACCACAAAGAACTGGGTGGCAAGACATCATCTTCATCTTCTCATCTTGGCTTCTGCTCCCTCTTCCATTCAGCCTCTGCTGCCTTTTCCTCCCATTATTTTTCATCTAACATCTCCACCCAGCCCTTTTCCATACATCCTTCCCACTATCCTTGCTTCTTCCTCCTGCCTTTGAAAGTCCCCTACATGAAAACAGATACCTGACTGTCTGCCATTTGCACTGATGAAATATTATCTGAAAATAGATGGGGAAGAAGGGTGATTACTCCAAGTTTATTTCCTAGTTTTCTTTGTGGGCCAGTAACTTTTTCATTATACTTTTTTCCCACTGCTCAGAGACCTGCCATTTCCCTTCATCTTTAATGGCATCTTCAAAGGATTCAGTTTCTGCTCTGAAGGTGTCCGAATGAGACACTGAGAGAGAAGGGGATCGCTTTGAAAAAGGATTTTTCAGAAAAACAGTAAGGAAGGATGAGTTAAAAAACCTCTAGGGATGAGACCTGAGAAAAGATCAAAGGTCTAGGAAAGTGGCAGTTAAGAGCTAATTAGCCAGACAATGTCCTAATAACCAATAATTTTTTTTGTAATAACCAATATAATTACCCCGTCCAGCTAAAGCCTTATAGTCCTTGCAACGAGCATTTGGATGGCAGCCTCGCCAGTGTGGACACTATCCTCCTGTTCTGGGTTCACACAAGGAGTTTTTCATGCATGGCTGTGGCTCCCCAATGCTTCCAGAGGCATAAGAGTCGTGAATGACAACTATTAATTACTGTGCAGTGCGACAGCCTTCCTTTCATCTCCTGTCCTCATGAGCTCCAGAAAACATCAGAACCCCAAAGACATCATTCTTAGGGACATTAAATCCCTGAAGAATAAATCTAACGGCATGCAAGCTGCAAAGCACAGGACACCCATCCAACACAAGCACAAGCAATGAGAGGGAAGCAAAAAGAAACCACTAATTCTGAGGAATTTTATTTCCCCTTCCAATACTGTGAGCACATGTTGAATACTCAATACTGTGAGCCCTCTCCCTACATAGAGGGCTTCAGTGGTTGATTTATACCCTGAGACCTTGTTTACTGCCTTGCTTCTCAAACTGACTTGAATGGCATAAGAATGATCAGTGAAAGCTCTCACTTGTTTCTCTCCTGGCAAAAGGAAAAGGAAGGAAAAGGAGGGGTGGAGAAGGAGAAGAACACCACAACTGGGGTCAAAAGTTTGGTGAAGCATTGGGTGCTTTTTGTTCCTTTTTAAAGGTAGCCCCTTTCACTTGTAATCAATACTGAGCTGGGAATAAATCCACAGGACTGATGTACATATCCTGAGTTATTTTATTTTGGCCTGTACTGGGAAAACACTTCTATGATGTTTTCTGGCGGATGGTACTGTTCCCTCCACCTCTGACACATTGGATTTTGCTAGTAAGCTGTGCACCCAAAGGAGAGAAATAGACTTAAAAGAGGAGCAAAGGAGACAAAGTAAAGAGCATCCCTTGGAAAGATGGGAGCGGAGGAAGATGAGACAGCCACATGGCAGAGAGAGAAGAGGTGAGATGATTTGATGTGGGAGAGCATCGTTTAGTGGCCATAAAGAGGTCAACTGGTTCTCACTTGGGATTTACTTTTAACTGACTGATATTTTCTGCAAGCGTTGGTATCACTAGCTTGCTGGGAGACAGCTTGTACGCTTTTCTCTACGGGCCTTCACTTCCCAGGGTCGTAGGGAAGGGAGGAGCAGTTAGCTCTCCTGTGCTAACTCTATGATTTACATTGTACAGGAGTGGTTATGGAGCACGATATCCCCACGACAATGTTTTAAATCCTTTCTCTACACCGAAAAGGTAGTTTAAGTGAGGAGAAGAGCCTGACTGATAGCAGAGTAGCTCACTTTGATTAGCTGCCCTTGCGAACAGCCCAGTTTGGCAAGCAGGGAGTTGCGCTCTCTTCAAGGAGTCACAGATCATTTTCCTGATGGCTGCAACGTAGGTGGAAAATGATGTGCTTTTAAGTGTTGGGTTTGTCTTCACTGCTGGGTTGAGTGATTCTCTGTGCACTCTCTTCTTACGGCTTGCACCTTTGCTCCGGCAGAGAAACCTTTAGGCTACACAGCCTCATGCTCTCCAACACAGGACTGTAGTTCCCCATTCCGCATCCCGTTCTTTTCATTCACTCACCAGTGTCAGGCATTGATATGGCGACCTTTTTCCAGCAAAGTGTTGCATGCACTGGCAATATGAGCCCACTGACCCTCCAAGGGCACCTGCAAGCAGCAGGTCAGCGGGGAGGCTGGAGTCAACTGTGGGGGGCTTTCCTTTCCCTTGATCCTACAGGTGATTCCTCAGGACACAAGTCCTGACCTGAGTGACAAAATTCCCATCTACTTTGCTGTCCATCTTTGCCTACAGATCCCAACCTGACTGCTTCTTAAATTCTCTCTTCCGTTAACTAGGTATATTTGAACTTATTCCTCTTTATCTCCTCATGTACAGCCTCATTTTGGTCTTTCTGCCATCAGTTCTAAATTCTGAGCCTTTTAATTTACTGTTCTTCCTTTGCTGGTTGGTTTAATCCTTAGTGCTTCAGGCACCTTTAAAAAGAAGGCATGAATATGTTACAAATTCACTTTTTAACTAAGAAGATAATTAAAGCTTTCATGGTCCCTGTTTCCATTCCATCCTCTATGCTACACCTAGCCATCTGCTTGTAGTCTTTTCAATCCATGCAGCAATGGAAATAAATCCAAGCTTCTCTGAATTAATGCTTTGGGGAAGATGAATGAGACACACAGACTTTCTGACATTCCCTGGGCCTGGATTAACCCTTCATCCCACAGAAAAACTTTTTGGGTGCTTAAGGAGAGGAGCCAGATTAGTCTGCTAATTTCTAATCCTCCCTCTCCTGATCTTTGTTGATAGGTATCTTATGTGGCACTTTCCATTTTTTCTGCTGGATTTTGAGCTTGTTCCAAAGGCAGCCCTAGGTACGAATGAAGTGTCAATCAATCAACTTCATTGCCAAGCTGGCTTGTGGATGGTCAAAACTTTTGCCATGCAAAAATGACATTTTACAAGGATGTCCCAGGCAGGAGTGTCAGCCGAAAGTCTACCCAGTCGCTCCCTTCCTCTCACCAGCACCCCCAAAAGTGAGTAAATCCTTTGTTAGCCACCACAGCAGCAGCTGCCGACTGCTATGTTGAGATGCAAGAAGCTGACCTTCTTGCCTTCACTGGTGTCAGAAGCAGCACAAGAAATTTCTCTCCCACACACAGTATTCGACTCTCCGGTTTTTATCCCACTGGGAATGCAGGCACAGCACACGCCCCCACATGCTTAGCAGTCACTAAAACACGCCAGGCAAGATGCTGTTACCTAGGCAATGGTTATCACAAGTCTCTGGAAAGGGAGTGGGGGGAGACATACAGGACAATGCAGGCTTGAGGAAGGAGAAAATGAAGCCACCAGAAGAGCTCATACTAATCTATCAGACCTGAAATGCTGCGATACCGGCAGCTGCTCGTAAAGGGAGACTGGGTGTTAGGCTTATTTTTCAGTGCTAAACGTGTCTGTGACAGCCAGAAAGATTTTGGTCCTTTGATTTCTAAGCACACAGAGACTGAGCAACAGCTCTGTCTTATATGTTTGTGACCTTGGACATCATCCACTGTGGATGATATGCAGGGGAGAAGGGCAGGCTCCTGGCCACAGCACCCAAGGATTCTGCTTGATACCACGGCTGAACAAGATTTTGGAGCAAGGCTCATCCTTCACAGAGGTTGGCTTGAACAAGGTGCAGAAGGAGAAGGTTTTGTGGGGTCTACCATGTCAGGTATGGTTCCTCTCTCAGTGACCTTCAACTCAGACACCTGGCGTAGACTCTCTAATCATCTCTCAAAGTGAGCAACTACGAGTTTATGGTCTGACTGTCCCAAAACAGAAATAAACACATGACAGGTTGCAGTGCAAGAAAACCTTTCATCTGCTGGCGTGGCTGGCAGCATGGCAAAGACAGGGTATCTGGATATCTGGATTAACAATAGCTTCTCTATCTTCTGCCTCCCAGCAGGCTCTTTGAAGGACTGCCTGACTGCTGACCCTGAACCTCACTATAACTCTTGTGGGAGTTGGCTTCCCACATCTCAAGTGTGGGACAGACTCCCAGATAAGACGCTGAAACACATTTTTTTGCAGGAGGGTTTATCTTCCCAGAGGGCTACGTCAATTTTCTGGAAGTAGATCCAGGGGGGCACTTACAGGATCTCACTGCCCAGTGATACATGTTTTCAGCTCTAGCTCTTCTCTCCTGTTACTGGTGCCCGGCCTAACACTAGAAAAATTGAGCCCAGGTATCTGTACATGGCTCACACAGGGATAACTCAAGAGCACAACTGCAGTGCTAATGAGCACTTCTGTGAAGCTCAAAGCCATTCAGATGAGAGATCTGAACTATTTTATGGCATATTCTCATTCATCTAAATAACATTCTGCACTGAAATAGGAATGAAAAAAAAAACCACCCTCCAGTAAAAAGACATGTCCAAAAATAAGACCAGCTGCAAACTCACATCCTGTGAGGTGCTCTGTTACCTGATGCTGTTTCACTCACTTTAGCTAGGTTTGTGCTTGACAGTGGTCAAAGACTTCAACAGTCCTCTCTTCAGATAGGTAAAAAAATATGCCCTGTGCAAGGTCTGCCTCTCCAAAACCCCCCATCAGCTCTCCCTGGGCTCCCACAGTGATCAGGATCACCCCAGCAGCTGGCAGGAGACAGAATCCCAGCAGAAGTTTCCACATGAGGGTCCCGTTGCGGTAAGGATGGAGGATTTCAGTCACAGCCAGACTCCTGAAGTGCCCTGCTCCAAGGAGCTGCGTGGGTGATGTGGGCATGTGCAAGACACAACGAGATGAAATCTTTCACCTTCCTCTTCAAGTATTGCAATGAGAGCAGATTATGAAAGTGAAGAAAAGGAAAATTTGGCAGGGAAGGGGGAGGCAGCGCTCTGCTTGCAGGTTTCACTGTCAGTTGCTTTCAAATCAACAGCAAGGAAGGGAAAAGAGGACACAGAGAAAAAAAGGAAAGAACCCCCCCCCCCCCACAAAATATCAGTACGTCCCTTCCCCAGCAGCTCAAACGTCAGGAGAAAACGATGGATTTTGCTTGCTTGCAGCATTTCCTGTGTCCGCCTCCCCACTGGGTCTTTGTGGCTTTGTGAAAGGGAAAGGATGTTGTGTACAAAAGGGACCAAACTGCTGGGGTGGAGAAGCAATGGGGGAGGATCAGGGAAAGGGGGAAAAGGAGGAGGGAATAATAAGGGGCACACAAACATCTTGCAGTAAGTAGAGGGGTCTGGAGTGTTTAAACCCCTTATCGGATTGTTTATTCTTCTCCGCCACAAGCAAAGTTGCTGATAGGAGGCCGAAATGGCTTTGACGATCTCCAAGGTGGTGAGGAGGGGGAGGCAGTGAGGCAATGACGCAACTTCTGTGCGTAGCTTGGAGGGAGATCCGGCACCGGCAGAAAAAGGGAGGCCTTGTTAAGAAGGCAGTGGGGTGGTCCATGTGATGGACAACCCAGACAAGGCTCCTTGGCACGGCTCAGACCAGCCAGTCACTTGTGACTTGCTGCATGGTGAGTCAGGGGTCCTCCAAGAAGCCTGAGGAGGGGACTGGGATGCCTCCTGGAGTTCGAGATGATCACAGACTATCTCACAGCCACAGTAAGCCAATGCTTCGGGGTGGAGGTCGCTTAATTCAGGAGCTCTGCTGTGATAGGAGTCTACTCTCCATTCACTTCACCCTGTTCAGTTAGTACCTCATTGGTGGGTATAAAAACAGTGAGACTGAAGCAGATATGGTGGATTTGTGGCATATGACCTGAGCCAAGATTTTGACATGTCCAACAACCCTTCCTTCCAGATGTCCAGAAACCCATACATCCAAATCCCAATTGGCAGGCTGGGAGACTCCCACAAAAGGGAGCTAGAAGAGGTTACCATATGAGTGTGGTATGCCTTGCAGGACCTTTTGTTCCTAGCAAAATCAGAGCATGAAATTACAGGGCTATGCAAAGAAACAGATCTCAGGTGCTGAACTCTTCTGTCAGCCCAAGAAATGAGCCCTTCAGATCTCTGTTGCGCCTCGACTGAAGGCAGTGAGGAGAAAGGTCTCTGTGCAGTTTTTTATAATCCTTATCTATCTCCTCCATGGACGGGTACACAACTTCAAACCCATCTCACAGCCCAGTACACAAGAATTTGACATGCCAATCAGGGATAGCAGTGCACGCTTGCAGAAGCAAAATTTTGTTGGATTGGATATTCCTGATCACACTAGATTTCCTTCTTTTTGAACATTTCTTCCAGGGAAATCATCTGGATGCAGATAATCTAGGGGAAAACCAGAGCTGTCCAGATAAAGCTCCTGGACAGGTCACTTGAAAAGGCCAATGACCATAAATTCCTGCCTAGAATATCACTCATTTCTGAGCTATACAAAGGTTTCCTAGAACTTTGCCAGTCCCAGAATGTATTTCTGTACCAGACTTTTCAGGCGATGGTGATCCAGGACTTTCTATTCTCTACCATGAGTCACTTTGAGAAGAAAAATATGCAATAGTAAAGATGATGTGCTGCCAGCACCCTCATCTTTAAAAAGAGCAAGGGAGTCTAGTCATTGAACTTGCCTTAGCACGAGGTCCCTCTGTCAAGACAAGATTTCTTTAGGGGAATATGGGCATAGACTTGCTTGTCCTCTGATCTGGAGAGACTTTTACCAGCTTACTGGTGGTAATATGCAAAGTATGAGTGCAGAAGAAAAGCCTATGTATGTCCTCCATAGCTAACAATCTGACGACTGCTGACTTCATCCCGTTTCACACATTAGGTTAGGCATTTGCCATTACTTACAAAAAACACAGGTTACTGACTTAAAGACTGCAGTTTATCTACCTGATGTACACAGGGAATGCCACAGGCTGCATCTCTGAGAGTTTCCAAGGCCCTGGATTGATTGTACTTCACTGTAGAAATCAAGGCATGATTAAGATGCATAATCATAAGTGTCCAATGTCTTTTTAGGCACTGTAAGGCATCTTGCCAACCTCTAGCTGCCACTCCAGAAATGTAAGAGTCTTCTGTAAATATTATGTCATAGCCACCAGCCCTATGGAGATGCCTCAGACGTCCTGGAGCATCTCAAATGGAGCAGGCACCACGTTCAGACAACTGAATCCCAACCCTTGGGTGGGATTCAGGTCAAGGTGACAGTCCTGCATTTCGACATCTAGTGCAATTAGAAGTACCAAAATGTGTATCTTAGTCTTTTTTCTAAGTTTGGAGCCCAGATGTCCTCACCTCCCTCTGGAGTCCATGGAAGAAATACGTCACTGAAGAGGGGGTTACCGGTGACTCAGATCTTATACAGGCAGCAATGTTAAGTATCTAATGTAGGCAGCAGGAATGTAGGCCTGGATTGTTCATACCAAGGTGTGCAACTACTTGGGTTTTCATTCAGCACGTGAACCCTCAAATGAACTGAGTCACTGAACTCAGTGGATTATGTTTTACTGTTGACTTCCTCTTTGTCTAAGCTATCTCACTGTACAAGCTGCTCCATGTTCCCTAACCTTGACATATGACATATGCCAGCTGTCCTGACAAATCCTTTTTTTTTTTTTTTTGATCTATTACTCATATGGAGGCAACCTAAAAGTTCTCATATCACCATTAACCCTGGACTCTGGGTTCTTTGTTTTGCTTGCAAAGTCTTTAAAGAATAAGAAGATGCTGCATCTATTCAAACGTCTCCAACAAGCACTGTGAGTAAGCAGCCTTCACTCCTTGCAGAGGGTTTTCAGAGAGCGAGATTTCAAAAGCATATATTACGGAGAAAGGTTTTGTGTCATCACTGTTACAATCAGCTTTGCTGAGCACAGTCAAACGGAAAAGAATAAAAGTTAGTACAAGTAGAGAAAAATCTGCAAAAATAATGAAGTAAAGGGCAAAAAACGCTGGCCAACTGAAGTGATCAGTGAGTGGGCAAAGTATTGCATGTAAGAGTTTGCATCTGAATCACAGCTTCAGAAGATTAAAGGAAGAAGAACATCGTGCTGCCAACATCTGCCAGGCTATCTACAGAACCCTGGAAAATTGTAAAAGCCAGATACAAGAGTATCAGACCTTTACCACAAGTAGGCCAAACTGTTAGATTTCAAGCTGATAGTGTCTGACAACTTGCAAACATAACAGTTAGATTATCTGCACCAGGAACATTTACCATAGTCAGCGGCAGAGCGTTAGCAGTCATCCAGGGTAAAAAGAATATATCAAAAGACGATGTTGCCTATTTTTAAGGATTTCCAGAAAACTAACCACTAAGAAAATAGTAACACACCTATCCAGGCAACAACACAAGAAAACATAGCAGCACTAAGATGGGAACCAAAGAACAATTCCACTCTCTTATTCAGCTCAACTGTTGCAAAATGAAGCCTCCTAATAACAGGGAGGCTCCTGGTTATCAGAAGGTCTCAGCTATGCCCGTGACCCGCATCAAACAACATGCCTTTTAACCAAGACCTACCTGGACGTGGGATTAACCTGTTTCTTACTGGTTAATATTTTGTGAAAGCTTCTAATTAATTTCTATTTGATTAAAAGAGAAAACAAAAAAAAAAAAAAAGGAAATCAACTTTCTTTTTTTCTCTTTTTTTTTAAAGAATTGTTTTCCCTTTAACCAAATTCAAATTAAAAAGATGTTGCTCTAAATGCCAAAGATGTGGCTGGACCCTTGACATGTGAGAGGAGTTTCAGCTTTTGTTTCTCAAAGCCACACTGTGTGGTGACTCTGAAATGTAAATTTACCTTCCACCACATAGCAGTTACATCCCACTGATGAGGAAAACATACCTTGCACACCTGGAATCGCTTACCCTCCTGCACCTATTCCACTGGCTCAAATCCCTCATCACTAGAAGGGTTGATTCAATGCACACATCCTTTTTGCTGATGTTGTTTTATCCCTTATCTCCAGCAGGAATGTATTATCTTCATTTCTTAGAGCACTCAACATGAGGGAAAAGCTGTTGAAAATAAATTAGACTAAAATAAACTCCCATTGGAAATGCTAAGTACTGCATGTTCCTGCTTTAGGAAGATGAAATACTTCATTCACATTCCCGAAACAGGACTTGGGACAATTTCAAGTGTTGTGACTTTTTTTAAAATCCTCTAGAAATAGTAAGCAAATGTTATAAATTCTTATTCTTCCCGTAGGATGAAGAATACATTCATTATTAAGGTATAGCAAAGTTTGCCTCTCTAACAGCATGTTTAATCAGAATTAGGCTTTCCTTAGCTAACACGTCTGTAGATTGCATGCAGTTTTTGCCAAGTACCTTAACAATACTATTAAGCTCTAAATATCAATGCACTTTCTTAACACTTAAAGCTGAATTTTGCTTTCTGTGAGATGCTGGGTCTAATCTAATCTGGAAGGGAATCTAAGTAACAGACTTCAGACCTTCTATTTGACCAGTCCTACTAGACACTTACCCATAAGGGAGAGTGAGATGCCTATCCAAGTTAATGGTATCTGCAGCACCTTCCAAACATAGCCCTGACTCACCCCCAACAACTCCCATCCCAGGCTAGCATCAATCATCTAATATGCTCACCTGCGCAACTTCTACCTTTGCTAGTTCCAGAGCTGTACTCAGGCCTCTGCTGTACAAACCCTCCAGAGTCTTTCCCAAGGCACTGAGGAAGGCTGGACAGACAGAGAGATGGACAGACTGCACTTGAATCCCTCAGTTGGACATCTCGATGATATTTTGGAGGTGGTGTGGACTCTACCTTCCTAGGTGTCTCATTTGTGGTCCCCTGCTTCATTCTCGCTGGTGATCTCTTGCTCACTATACCTTTTTCCTAGGGTCTGCATTCATGTAGATGAATCTCTAACAGCAGAGTGCAAGAGTATTTCTTGCTGGCAGGACTCTTCCCTCAAGGAGATACCTTCCAGCACCAGCCAGGGTGACTCTAGTCATCACGTGAAGATGGAGAAACTACATTAAGAAACTAGAGATGTTGAGAGAAACGGATATCCTAAAGCTGTGCTCTATAGATCTTCAGACATCATACATCCCACCTTTCCTCAGCACTGAACCCCTTTTCAACCAGGTATTTTTTAGGAATGGCTGGGGTTGTTGTAATGCTGACTGCTGGGGTGAAATAACCCACTTCTCCCTACTTAATGGACCTATCCCATTGGAGAATATGGACGAACGGGAATTCACACCAGTTATTCTTAACTCTGAGCCCACAATCCAGGTGAAAAATTTGAAGAGTCATCCTTCACAGAGAGGCTGACTGCAGTGTTATGGACCTTCTCCAGCAACCCCAATCTGCGTGTCGACCTTTGTACTTGTGTAAAATTCCTTCAGGGTGGAGTTCCTGGAAGTAGAGAATACACCAGGCTCTCTGCGTCAGCATTATAGCAAGCAACGCTCTGCCAGTATGCCAGAAATCAGTGGCAAATATGGAAAATGGTTCAGCCCCAGGCATTTTAGTCCTCACAGCTTGTTGGGATCCCAGTAGAGTACTTGGAATATTGGCTGTCCAAGGATATATTAGCTGGAGCAGGATGAATACTGTTCTTCTGGTAGAAACAATTCGGGACTGGTCTGCTGGCCACTTTGGTGATAGTCCAGTCATGCAGAAGACCTGCATGGTCCTGCTTTTGGTTCTTGTGGCAGGCCCAGCTGACCCTCATCAAAGGCTTGTTGCTTTGCTCAGCTTCCCAGATGGCACACTGCTACTGTATTCTCAGAAAGCTCCCTCCTTTTCTAGGACAGATATTTTGGGGGTGGGAGTAGATACATCCTTTTCTCTGTTGCACTTGAGAGGAGTTAGGTCTGCACTTCCCATGCATGGTGTCTTAAGGCCTCTCATAAGAGGGGGAGGCTGAGAGACCTCACTGTGGAGGGAATGACCAATTTCTGGGTGGAGTTCTCAAGCTTGGTGGTTCAGTGTTGAATGATGAGAAACACCCGTGTGTGTTGCTGGTGATTTAGGACTGCCAAATTCAAGGCTTTATAAATATGCACTCCTTAAGACGCCATACAGTGTTGTATAATTAGCCCTTTGAGAAATTAATTTACTGACTTTTAGAAAGATAATCCTTGCTTTTTCTCTTCATCTTTGGATTTCTGAACTCTTGCTGACCTTCCCATTTCGATGTCAGGGGATAAATAAGGAGAAAAGATAAGACTTTGTGTTGCAGCACTGAGAAAAGTCTGGCTCTGCCTTCTATACTTCCCTCATCAGGCGTCTGCACACAGTAACAAGATCCACCCCAAACGTGAACAGTTCCAGCTTTCTCAGACTCTCCTCATATAAGAAATGGTCCAGTCCCTTAATAATCTCTGTGGCCCTTTGCTGAACTCACTCCAATAAGTCTATATCTCTCGTGTACCGGGGACACCAGCACTGGACACAGCGCTTTGGATGTGTCTCACCAGGGCCGAGCAGGGGGGAAGGGTCACTTCCTTCAACATACCGGCAACACCCTGCCTAATGCAGCCCAGGATATCGTTGGACTGCTTTATCACGACGGCACATTGCTGGCCCATGTTATATTCTGTTGCTTGTATTTCTGCCAGTGTGAAGCCTTTCACCACACTTGTTTCATCATGAAAATGTTCTCTTAGAAATGCCTGAAATGCATTGCCTAAAATGATATTGGCTCAGCTGGTACTTCATTTTGCATCACCCCTTGACTATCTCAAGATCCTCAACTGCAGCAGTGAAAACTCTGCTCAGGATTTGGTGCTCTAAGTGACACATTCCTGCCCTCTGACACCAGGCCAAGGACACCCTGCGACAGCAAAATGCAAGCAGCTTAAATGGGCTGCCCAAGGGTGCTCTCCCTAATTGGAAAACTTTATGTTAACACATCAGTCTCATCATAGCTTTGGTCTGCTAAAGAGAATACTGATTTTCCCTGTTGACTTCACAAAGAATGGATCTGGCAAAGTATCACAGACAAAATAGATCTGTTCAAATGAAACTACCCTGACAAATAGCATCCTTTTTAAAATTTAAATTAACTGTTTTTCCTCATAATAATACCAGTCCCAGAGCCAAATACATAGCTGCGCTTTCCCTTTGTTTCTTTTTTTTAAATTTAATTTGATTTAATTTAATCAACCATTTGTTTTTGTAGCTGTCTTTATGAATCTGTTTAAATGTGCTGAGTGCTACTTTGGAAACAGAGATTCGCTGTCCTTGTCTATTTTTTTCTCCTGGTTTGCACTACTCCTAATGAGGTGCATAATCTAGAATTTATAAGATTCTTCTTCATGCCTTTTTTAAGCAGACAATCCAGTCTACTTGAGTAAAGATTGATTAAAATTAATCAAGGGCTTCAGGATTTGCCTTACTACAAAGTGAGGCTATTCCAGTGATCTAAGATAACACATTCCCCGAGCAAGTAAGCTTGTAGGAAGGAAGAGTTCTTGTCCAACGGTCAAGAGCTGAGCTACCTTTCCGGTAGTCAGACTTTCTTTTTACGTCATCATGACTACAAAATCATTGCAAGTAATGAAGACAGAGCCATTTCAAAGTCTCTCAGCGCCATAGGCAAAACCAAAGGTTGTTATTATGAAAGATGATGAGTGAAGGCTAGGCAAGAATTAAATAGCGGCTGCTGGGGAAAGAAACAGGATTGAGAGAAGGGACAAAGGGCTGAAGGGAGAGTCCTAAAATGGTTAGGTTCGTCTCTACTGTTCGGAGGGGTGACAGGTGTGAGAGCAGTAAATATTGCTGGAGGAGCTATGATAAGATCATCTTTGGCCATCCTGACAGATACTCCATCAGCAGTGATCACCTTGGCTTTCCACATCTCTTCAAAAGAAGGAGTATGTGTATGCATTGATGATCTGACAGTCTTTCGTCACTTCTTTTCCTCATCCCACTCTTCTCCTTCATGCAGGAGACAAGGACACAGCTGTGCACACAGACAGGGAAGCTGTCAGGTCAGCAGCAGCTGGGTGGGTGACACCATTTAGCAGGGCTCTCCCAGGGAACCATGTCTTGCCAGGTGGCATCCCGCCAGCTGTAGCACTGAGCAGTGTCTCCTGCTCTGCACTGGGAGCCCATGTGCCTAAGGCACATGGCCCAGGATGGCTGCAGTGCAGAGACAGGACAGTCCTGGAAGTGAGTGGTATGCAGGCCAGGCTGCTGGGTAAAGTGAGGTGAGATTCAGCAGTATGACTCTCTTTATCAATACGTAAGACTTGACAGATCTGAGAACTCAGAGTGCTTCCCAGCCACAGATTGAACAGGACCTGCCAGCCAGTCCAAAGTGAAACATGAGGTAGGTTTGCCTGGATATCAGTGAAATAATGGGGCTTATCAGAAGCTCAAAGGTCAGAACTTATCACCTACCAAAAACTATATCACATGGGAGTGACTTATATGTACCGTAACAGAAAAAAATACCATGCAATATTGCCTACAGTATTCTGCATGTCTATGCTGGGTACTATGGTCCTTATTACTCTTTTAAACTTCTGGGGGGGGCATCTTGGCAAAACGCTCTTTGGGGTTTGTACAAGTGGTAACTTTACTGTAACCATTTATTAACATTTTCAACTCTTAAAAAAAAAAAAAGAACACCTCTAGAATGTAACTGATTCAAGCCCACTGCAGACTTCCTTTCCTTATGATTTAAAGTATTATTTAATGTGATGTAATCACCCTGAGGTTTTCAGACCTGCCATTAGGTCTCTGTGAAGTATGTTGAGTGACAGCAAAATCTCAGCAGAAATTCTCTCCCTGTGCCTTACTCTTTATCTTATTACAGCTGATTTCAAGATGTGGAGCTGGACATGGTCCACCTACAGTGACCCTATTACCCTTTCACATCATATGTTGTAAGGAAGGAGCAGATGAGCCTTAGGAAGAAGAGGGAGAAAGGTGGAAGGAGCCACTGGGTCCTTTCTACTCTCACATTTCCACTATCCCTGCCTGCCTCCCTTGCTCTGTTTCAAAACTTCTTTCAGCTTCAATATCCCAGACTGCTCTGAGAAAAAAAAAAAAAAAAAAAAAAAAGACGGAGCAGTTCTTAGTCATCCCCAGACCTTTAATTCAGGACAAGGACATAAAGAATGGTATATAAAGAGGAATGGGGGACTCTAAAGAACAAACTAGAGGGGGGATGTGGTCTGGAAGGACAGACCATACATGGATTTGAAGGTGAAACAGGAAGGAAGGGGACGGAGGGACTACTTAGATAAGACAGAGCTCTGAGAGGAGCTCTGGAGATACCACTCTCTCTTGAATGGAAACAGGGGGCCATCTGAGGTTCATCATTCCAGTACTTTCCCTCTGTGATAATTTCTCTTTTACAAGCCCACCTTTTTCCCTGAAACAGACATTCAGAAGGAAATGTTACTAGTGGCCCATGCTATTCTTGCTCTACCTCATCAATATTAATTAAAGAGGAATCTATCAGCCTTGATTAGGAAAATACTCTCATTAGCTGCATAAATGAACACAAAATGAAGATCAAAGTGGGCAACCCTGTGGATCAGAACACAAGAGTCGGCATATCATTGAATTCTGAAAAGGAAACAATGAGTACTCTTGATTGCAAACAATTCAGATATTATGTTCTTGAGCAGCAGAATTGAATGAAGCCAGATTTTCTACAGAACTGTGTGCGCTATGTTTTGTAAACAATCCTACTACAATAGTCTCAGCTTTCCTCCTATGTGCAGAATTATCTCCACCTACTGTGATACATTCAGGTCCTCTCCAAGTCACCAAGCCTGACAATACTTCCACTTCTCAGATCTCAGGATCTCCAGTCCTCCAGATAATTCTGGTGTTTATGCCGAAACCCTGCCCTCCATAGGCTCACAAATGCACTCTTTCTCTTCTGTACATTCCTAAAAACAAATTCTTGGGACTCTGAGTCATTTCTTCAATTTCATTGAAATTCGTAAGTGGACTGAAACATTATTAGTCGGGAAAAGCAGGACTGACAGTCACATAAGACAGACGGACAGTTAAAGTGTAATCACACTAAAAATGAGGATCAAAGTAAAGAACCATTGCTATAATATATCCAAAACTTTAGCTATCTGTCAGTCCTCATGTAAGTGCGGATAAAAAGTTTTGAATCAGCACAACTTCCAGCAGGATTATACCATATGATACCTTCAACTGTAGGCAATGAAACTCAGAGTCTTGTGCAACCCGCTGCCGTCATAATGCTCCTAACTAAAGGATGCACACACCTGTAGATCTCGAGGGTAAGCAAGGGCATAACCAAAAGCAGCATTTGACAACCTATCATCTTCCAGGTGACTAGCAGTTCTAGTTACCCAGAGTTTAGCATTTTGCATCATGTTATGTAAAAGAGGCCATCCTAAGGGATCGTATGCTGTCAGCTGTGGAGTCATTCATGGCTGAACTCTACATGGTCAAGACAAGGCCTGTGCTGGAGATGGTTTGCCCTGTTTGTGTGAAGCAACTGCTCAGGCAGACCTTTAGCTAGCTGTGTTACCTCTCAGGTTCCCAGAAGCCATGAAACCCCTCAGAGGCACCCCGGCACCAGCCTCTCCCAGCAGCTCAGTCCCACGCTCCTGGCCAAGCCCAGCACTGCTTGTTACTGCTTCAGTGCCCCAGGATCTAGACAAGCATCCCACCAGCACACCTGTGAACATCAGGATGAAAATCATCTCGCTGAACATGGGTGTCAGTAACTCGGATAGATATCTCCATCTGAGCAAGCAACCTCAGGCTCCTTGTACAGGCAGCAGGGAGCCAGTGGAGTTTAGGGAGAAATTCCTACAAGTTCCTAAAGAGTTCTGGGAGAAATTCCTAAAATAGATGCCTATAGTAGGTCAGGTCACAGCCTAAGCGCCATGGTTTCCCCATTGACTACACTGGGAGCCTTCACATCTCACTTGGAGAGAGACCTACACTCTGAATATATAATATGGAGTTTGGTTGCTTGAACCACTTGAAATGCTCTTGAAAAATCCCACTGGGCATCTGCTGACATCCCAGAAGAGCATGGTAGATTGTATGTCGTATTTGCCAGCCCTATGCAGATGCCTTGGACGCCCTGGGAACTCCTAAATAGCACAAGACTTTTATGCATGGGCAAGTGAACTCCACCTCTAAGCCTAGGAGAGGTGTATCACATGCATGTCACCTAGACATCTAATGACCTGAGGGTTTTTCAGGCAGTCAAAAAATTTGCCTATTCTTCACATAGTGTACAGTGCAGGAGGTTATAAATTAGGGTTGCAGATCCTGTCGCAGTAATTTTAGTTGTGACAATAAAAATTACAAGAATTCAGACGTTCAAATTCAGCTCTTGAGAGACTGTGACCACAGAAGTCTAACAACAAGAAACAACCCCATCTGTTTTCCCATCTGAAATTAGCTGGAAATAGTCTTGTTATCCCTTTGGCCCATATATGTCATCTGAAACCATTTCTAAACATACGCTTTTCAAAATATGCTAGCTTTGTTTTACAGGGTTTTGGCAAAACATTTTTCCATCATTATTTGCAAAGTCATCAAAATTTCAACCTTTTTTAAGAATGCACTGATTTCAATTCCATGCTGTTTAAAAAAATATTTTCTATAATACGTTTTAGCATTTAGTTGTGAAAGCTATTCCATTTGAAATATATGTTATGATATATTGTTTATTCTGCTTTAGTTCATGTCATATGCTTATCATATTCTTGTTTTGTTCTGCATTTATCTTCATATTTAATTCTATATTCACTTTCTTATTTTAATTTCATATTTTTATAGTTTTACCTAGTAAAAATGGAATACTGGAAGCTAAGCAAAAAGTAAATGTTGAAATAGTGTTGTGATATATCCTCATTGACCCAGAATGTGATGCTTTTTTAAATGCTTTTGAAAAGTAAAAATCAAAATGTAGGTCTACATTACAGATTTGAATAAAAAAAAAATCAGAACCACTAAATTTCCCATGACATTGAGATTCTAGTCTTCTACTAGCTCAGCTTTACATGCTGATGTATATGTATTTCATCAGTCAAATATAAACATGCATTTTTTTCTATCTAATACTGACATAGGTTAAGCCATTAAAAATTGATTCGCAAATATTTTTGCTTTTGTGAATAAACATTTCATTTCACCATGATTTCTTGGACTATATCATTACTCTGCCTGAGTATTGGATGTTGCATTTTTACACTTACTGGTTTTGAATCTTCTTTAGTCTCATTCTAGATACATCCTATTTCTTGTTAGAAGAACTAAAGAACACACAGATACTGCACAAGCATATGTGGCATTTGCTATTCCTTATCCTCAGGCTGAAAACATTGATTTCCTAAGTAAGAGACAAGAAGCAGAACAATGCAAATTTTGTTAATTAATTCTACATTGCAAATACAGAAGAAGAAATAAAATAGTCTGGGAACAACCATGTACCAACAATTGTGTCAGATCTTTCCTTTGCAACAATTTGGCCAATATTTAGTTGACAAACATATTTGAGAGCTGGGATTCATGCATCACCAGTTTGCTAACTAAAACTTGTTTGGTAAGCCTAGCTTCAGTTTATGCTTCCTTACTCTACTAGCTCAGTCCAAACCCTTGGAGAATACAATAATCTGCCTTCCTATATCCCAGTGAAGAGAGTATTAGGTAGAGATCTGCTTTTGTTTATGATTGCTTTTTAATGTCTTTTCACTACGGTAGATAGACCTGACGTCATTAAGCCTGTTGTTATTATATTTTGAGAGGATTACTAAGCGCATAATTGATATCAATTTTCCTTCCGTTACAGATTATGCACTTTGGAGATCTTTTAGGAAAGTTTGGTAGCATTTATATATGCATATTTCCAACATATTCTATGAGACAAGAGAGCAGAACAGTCTTACTTCATTATCTTAGTCAATGCTGATGTGTGCTTTGATTTATTTTTTCTCTCCTTTCCTGGATATGAAATATTGTTCTTTGAAACACTAAACTTTATGCAGATATTGAAAAGCCAATAAAGTAGAATGCTGAGAGGAATCAATGTAATTTTAGAGATGTCAACCGTCCAACCGTCCAGCCAACCATCTGCGGCAAGGGCCCTCCTGGTCTCAGTCCTTTTTCTGATGCACTAGAGAATCTTTTTCTTTTGTCTTCCTTTAAATTGCCCTTAAACGCATCTTTTTCCCGAAAGCTGATAAGTAAATAGACAGCATCCCACCATCCCTATAACATCACGATGAGGATCTCGGGTACAGAGAGACGGACAGGTAGCCACCATGCACTTTTTCTATTAAACCAAACCAGAATGATGTGGTCCTTTCCATCCAACATAACCTAGTGACGGTGGAAGAGCTGGTCCTGCCTTATCTCGCTGTCTGCACCAGGTTCCTCTGTCTTGCGGAAAAGCACTTCATGGTGCCAGGGCTGGGGATGTGCAGTTGGTCAGGTGAGAGGGAAGCAGGGAGTCGGCACCAGCCTCTGACCCGTCAGGGCTGCAGACAGACACCCTTCTCCGTATGTCTCACCGCATATCCAGAGGTGTCTTTTACATTTCCTCAGCACAGGCTGACCCTCCACATGAGGGCTTATTGTCTAATGGAAACCTGGGAGTGAATGAGGCAGCACAGCACTGTGCAAATCCTGTTGCTAAAACCTCCATGCTCTACTAGCCCTCCTCTCAGAGTCATTTGGAAGGGTGGGACTCTTCATACCATTACGAGAAGATGAAACAAGGAAAGACAGCAAAAATCACGATTAGAGGACTGGAGCACCTCTCCTACGAAGAAAGACTGCAAGAGCTGGGCCTGTTCAGCCTGGAGAAGAGAAGATTGAGAGGGGATCTCATCAACGTGTACAAGTATCTGAAGGGGGAGTGTCAAGAGGATGAGGCCAGTCTCTTCTCCGTGGTGCCCAGCAGCAGGACAAGAGGCAATGGGCACAAACTGAACCACAGGAAGTTCCATCTGAACCTGAGGAAAAACTTCTTGACTGTGAGGGTGACAGAGCATTGGAACAGGTTGCCCAGAGAGGTAGTAGAGTCTCCTTCGCTGGAGATATTCAAAACCCGTCTGGATGTGATCCTGGGCAATCTGCTCTAGAGGACTCTGCTTGAGCAGGGAGGTTGGACGAGATGATCTCCAGAGGTCCCCTCCAACCTAAACGATTTTGTGATTCTGTGATTCTGTGAAAACAAACCCTCAAGGAAGGTGGAATATGGCACAGAAGCAGCCCACCCCACGGCAGAAACACATTTCCACAGATCAGACGCTGAGCCAGGACCATCTAACGGAGCCAGCAGGAGCTTCTAGCAGCGGTGCTGACAGCTTAACAGAAAGGTTATTTGTGTCTCCTCTTTCAGTTTCATTTTCCAGAGTCAGGAGTGAATTCCCAAACTGTTTGACACTTTTTCTTTTCCATTTTTCAAAGCCAAGGTTTTATTTCCAGCTGCTCTTCCCTTCGTCTAAAATACTGGCAAAATTTCCCCCAAAAAAGTCGGAGTCGCCTGTCTATCCGGTCCACTACAGTACCCCATGAGGAGTCCTCATAAAGGGCACCCAACTATGCGATAATTCGTGAGGACTGTTCACTTCTGTCCAAGCTGGTGAGACCTGGGGCTCCGAACTGTGAAAGGCCAGGACTATTAACACTGATTTACACCCTAGTTCACCTAGTAGAACTGCATATTGGTATTCACATCAGCACTGTGAAAATGCCTCATGTGCTCTGACTCATATTCCGCTGGTTTTCAGAAACACTGAGTAATAGCATCCTTTTAAGTTTACCACAATGATAACTTCCCATTTACTTTTCTTTGGTGGATGGAGCTTGTTCACTGGTATTTCCATTGCATTAAGTATATACATATTTTCTTTTGCTTTCTCCTGCCTTCTCCTTTGTCCTGGTCTCCTCCATCTTTCAGGGTGTTTGTATTATCAACAAACCCAAGTAATCTCTAAGGATACAGCCACACTGTCAAATAATTTATCTCTCGGTCCATTTTCCCGTCTTGGTCTTCAATGTATTGTTTGGATGCAGCCCATCTCCTCAAGAGGAGATAGATTGGTTAGCAATGGAGATGGAGTCACAGTGACCACACGGAGGTCCTAACTCAGCATTGTGCAAATGATTATTGCTGGAGATAGTCCATAACACCTTTGACATCTTATAGGAAGGAAGGAAGAAGTGAGAATTTGCGGAAATGGTGCATATCCAGAGTTTTGAATGCTGTAAGTCACGGGTGTTTCCACTGCACAATACCACCTAGCAAAGACCCTCAAAGCATCTGTACAACACACTAGGTTTTCATTCTCAGAGGGGTGAAGCTACTGGTAAATGATCTGTTTAAGCAGGAGGAGGCTGACCACTATAAAATGGTTTTAAAACATCCTGCAACTTAAAATCTGAATGCAATTTTGGAAATATACAGGAAATAAAGGGAAGAGGAGAGACGAACTATTAAGAAACTGTTATTTTGTTTCCAAAGCGATTGAGCAGCATGTAATGAGAACCAGCAGGGACAGATATTGAAGGAAGTGGTACAGTTTCCTGGAAAATGAACAGGCAGAGTGCAGCCAAGCTTTTGTATTGCTTATAACTCTTTCCAGAATAATACTGGTTGTACACAGTGATTCGGTCATGGCTAGCCAGTAAGCAAAGCTCATCTCCACCAAGCAACCCCTAGTGCTAGACTGCAGCCTTCCCTGACCGGGAAGCATCTCCAGGACTCAGAGGGTAGGAGCCACTGCAATCATTCAAAGAGGGGATCTGCAGGGAGCTGGATATAGGACGTATGTATGAACCAGGGAGTTCCCCTTCCTCATGGCTCCCAGTGGCAGACAGCACTTGTTTTGTTTGCTCGCAGTGTGTTACATGTTTTTTGCCAGAGTCTTTTAAAAAGGCACTGGCAGGGCTCTAGGGAAGAACACTGTTTGTTTGCCTTGTCTGCTGCTGCTAATTGGGACTTTTGTCTGGCTTCTGCATATCGGTTTCCTGGGCCTCGGTGGGAAAAGAGGAGGGGAAGGTGTGTTTCTTTCCAGGGAGCTATGGACAAGGTTAAAGGGGAGAGATGTCCCCTAAGCGCAGGGAAGCCCAGCACAAGAGTTGGAGATTGCTGAGACAAGCAAGGGGCAGAGTCACAGACAAACGTCTGTGGTGAGGGCAATCCCCCAAGGGACTTCATGGAGTTTTCTGCAAGCCAGGGAACTGCTGAGCTCAAGTCTGAAAGAAAAGGTGTGCCTACAAGGACATTATGGTCCTGCATGATTTGCTTGTGCATGTCTTTAAGGGAAGAAAATATATCTCATTGTGAGTTTTCTCTGCTCTAAAAAGTTCCTTGTTGTAGCTTATGCTCTAATAAAACCTGTGTTTTGGGTTCAAAAACCCTTTTGGCTTTTCAGGCAAATCCACCACTGAGCTCTGGCCAACCTCTGTCACACTCCTACAGGCTCCTCGCAGTCTTCCCACTCCCACCGCAGGTCTTGCAGGGGAAAGGTTGTGCCCTAAGATCAAAAAAGCCGTAAAACTCAAACATCCTTATTTTTTCCTGCAGGATGTACAACTAAGCTGCCCATATTTGTTCTCACAAAATACCTTCTTGCTCTCTGCAGAGGAGGTCTGGAGAAGGCCAAGGCCAAGAGTCCATTGAAATCTCCAGGTATCTAACAGTCATTTCAACGTCTCCATGTGGTCCTTTGCATGACTGGGGTTTCTGCATTCAGGCTCAGAAAACTTTCTGTCATTTCAGTAGGTATTTCCAATCACTTCTCAAAGCATACCTCTGCGGAGATGCTAGCGCCTGCCCGGCTGTGCCTCAGATGGTGCCACTCATTAGCGAGATGGGGGAAGGAAGAGATCCTCTGGAGCACAGCCCGGGCAGCCTTTGGTGGGAAAGGTAAGGCACCCGTTAGCAAAATACCACTTAGTGTCATTTCTTTTAACATACTGAAATCCTCTGGATGGCTTTTGTGCTCAGCACTAACCACTCATGATGTCTGAAGCTGTGTATACTATTCCCTTAAGCACCAAGAATGTTCCAATATGTCTAAATGCAGCACAGAACTCGGGGTGGTTTAGGCAGCGGTTAATGAAAGGTCTGAGTTTATTTTGTGCTGCCAGCGTCGCAATCAGTTTACTTGGGGATTCTCTTTTGAGATTAACAGTTTTGCAAAAAATGTTACATCAAATGCAGTTCCCAGGGGTACAAATGCCATTTTTGACATGATTAACTGAGGAAAATTGCAAATATAAATAGACACATATGGGGCTGGGAGGAACTAAGAAATTGTGTTGCAAAGCGATGCTCAAAGCCCATTTCTACCCTAACTGACGGACAGTTTCTGTCACTGCTGTGGCCACTGCATTTCTTAGGCAGCCAACATAATTTAGGTGAAGTCCTAAATTACCAGATTTATTGCCAGACCAGATTATTTGCCAGTGAAAATTAAAATAGACCCGCTAGCAGCTATGGAGCTGTGGCCAGTTTACATTTGGAAAGGCAAGTTGATGTCTTCCCACCAAAATATTACGTGTTAGATTGCAGATTGCCCAGCACTTGAAACAGAGATGAACTCCAACTTATTCCTTTGTAGTTACACCCACTTTCATGCGGTGTGAAATAGAGCAGATTTCAGGATATTTCATTTTAAAGGACTGAATTTTAATGGCAGTAGCCGCTAACCTCTGGAGTCCCAGCTGTGTCAGACACACTGTGAGCTCACTCTGACAAGGACCTGGTCTCACCAAAGACATTAGCTAACAAATTCCTGCTTATTGAGAGGAACCAGGATACCCAAGTGGCCCATAATCTCTCCTGCATTTTTCATTAAGCATCGTATCAGGGTGTCTTTGCATACTGCTTGAAGATGACACCAGGCCTCTGGGGATGGGTCCAGTGGAAGAGATGCTCTGAGCCTTCTAGGGTAGGTGGCATTTCTCTCACCTCAGTTAATTTAAAAGATCTGTATCTAGTCTCAAATAGAAACTCCAGCTCCCTTGCTGGCCAAAATACAGTGCCATTCAGCCCATCTATCTCAGCCACCAGTGAGCTGAATGAGCCTTGGAGGTGCCCATCTTTTTCCCTTGACTATAAGGTAAACCTCGATAGCCAGCTTAAATATATAGCTAATTTTCTTTGGTTCACGTTGGGTGAGATGTGTCCCGTTCTCAGTAATTCAATGCACAGACATCTCCAAGGGTAGGAATTGCACTCCAAGGCCAAGAGGCTCTCTTCCCACCCCCAGGAGCTGGGCTCAGCACCCCCCTGACCGTATTTATGCAGGTTTAGGTCAGCTAGGCGTTTTGACCAAAGTCCCACCTGTTCGGAGCACATCTAGAGCGGTTGCTCACGTGCTCCCAAAGGCCTTTGTGAAAAGGTCTTGGAGGCAGGATTTAACACCAAGACATTTCTGGCAGCTCTCCTTGCAGTGGAAATTGTCCACCTGACTTACATATGAAAGACATGTAGCATAATGGACCCTCAGTGTCAGATGAGCCTCCATGCCCTTCTGCAAACAAAAATAATAGCACCTTATAAGTAGATAAAAGGAAATGTAGAACTAAAGAAAGTGCCCCGCCCAGGACTGAGATGCAACAGTTTCACAGAGCCTTTTTTTTTCTGCTCCTTCCCTTCCAGGTCACTTCCCAGACCTTTATGGGCATTTTCTTCCATCAATTTTTACTGCAGTCACAGAAAAAACGTACAAACAAAACTTGATGACTGGGGTGATGCTGTTGAGTAGAGCCTGCCCTGTCAGCTTGCTATTTCTGGCTGATCCTTCTAAACTTGTGGATGGCTCTGTAAGCCTTATTTACACTTATTTACTAAACTCCATCTGACAGAGAACACAGCAGTTTATTTCTCCTCCTCTCTGTTCCTTTGCAAAAGGACTCATGCGGGCAGAAACACAGTGCTCGGTGAATGGCAGAAAATATGATGGGAATGGGTGTGAATCCTTGCTGTTAGAGGCACGGAAGAGAAAAAGGAGCAATATCTGCTCAGATATTTTCAGGTAGACTTCTGTCAGAGACCCCTGCAAACTCAAATAAGGGCAGTGACGCTTCCTACAAGGCACGTACATACAGTGCCTTCTTCTAATTCAGGCATTTTCCCAGAGTAGAGGGTGGCACACTTTGAGGAGGAAAAGACCAGCTGTTTAGCAAAACAGAGCAGTACCAAGAAAACACCACCAGGCAGCAAACGGAAATGCTACATGGAAATGAAATGGCTGGGAAAATTGAGGCAGGTACCATGTCATTTCTCAGTAGTGTGCAGTTACAACACCTGCAGGAACACCATTAATTCAATAAAAAGCATCACCTGCTTCGCTGAATTCAAGAGCACTCTGAGCACCGCGGTGTTCCCCAGGGACTCTGCAGTAGAAATAAGTCAAAGCCTGCACATCCCCAGCCAGTTCCTTGGAGCAGCCCCTCAGAATTTTAGGCTTCTGTCTGTAGAGTTTGCCACGCGCGGCTTGGATGGTCTGCTACAATCATGCTGGTTGCCTGGCTATGAGGTGAGATATATCTTTCCAATTCCCAGCAGAAACCTTATGGCTCTTTTGTTTTTGAAGATAAAACTAATTGGTTATAATCCAAGCAAATTCATAGAGAAAAAGCAACAGGTACCATCACTAAGCCTAGAACGGCCACGAAGATCCTCGTGGATTCACCAGAAGTTTTCCGAACCGAAACTTGTTAAAGGTTTCCTGTTATAGGACATCTATGTCTACACATATCTGCTGCAAAAGTTTTTTTGGCCTCCTTGTTATTTCAAGTGGGTGTAGATCTGCAGCAAATGCAGTTAGGGCAAAGACAAGTCACAGGGAGATCATGCAGTCCTCAGAAGAGTTACCCTGCCACTAAGATTGTTTGAGTCAGGCCAAGAGGGAAGCAGGTCTGCAGAGCGTGAAGGTATGGTCTCGATAGGTACCTTTCCATTGTCAACTGCACTGTAATACCCCAAGAGTGACATTAAACCCAGCGAATACATTTCAGAGATCCCCTCCAGAAACCACCTCCAACTAAACATTAATTAGCTGCAACACATAATGGCATAGCAGATACTCTGCTGCTCAGTTATATACATACACTGCAGACACTAATGAAATACTGAGTATGATTTATGAACACAAATGCGCTTAGAATTGGGTTTCTCACTGGTATCTAATTTTATGCAAAACACAGAAGACTGCCGTGCTGCTGATCATGGTTCCCATTCTTGAATGAATGCCTCCCTCGATGATGTAATTACACAGTAATTTATGGGCTGCAGAGAAGGCAGAAGCAGAGAAATGCCCTGCAAAAAGTGACATCTCCTCACCCAGCAGAGGCAGGAGATGGCGTTTCCTGTGTGGGTGCCAGGTCCAAGAAGCTTTAGCTCAGTTGTTCCCTCAGTCTCCTGCCATAATGTCTTTCTATCTTGTATTGGCCTGCAACACTGCCTCCTTCTGTCTTTTGCTCTCCCCTTTGATGTGGGGCTAACATACACCTGCTTTTCCACAGACATGTATTTTTCTTCCACCCCAAAGGTTGGTCAAGGTAAAATCTAAAGCCTTATGGGGATCACAGGTGTGGGACAACTTGAAATCTTGTGTGCATCAAAATTATTATTTTGGTTTCCCTCTTCTGCCTTCCCCTCCCCAGTGTTGCAGTTTTCACGCTCCCAGGCCATGGAGCTACTGGAGTCAGTCCAGCAAAGGGCTACTAAGATGATTAAGGGATTGGAGCATCTCTGCTATGAGGAAAGGCTGTGAGAGCTGGGACCATTCAGCCTGGAGAAGAGAAGATTGAGGGAGATCTGGTCAATGTGTATATGAAGGGAAGGTGTCGAGAGGATGGGGCCAGACTCTTCTCTGTGGTGCCCAGCAATACGACGAGAGGTAACGGGCACAAAGTGAAACACAGAAAGCTGTATCTGAACGTGAGGAAACATTTCTTTCCTGTGAGGGTGACTGAGCCCTAGCACAGGTTGCCCAGAAAGGTAGAGGAGTCTGCTTCGCTGGAGATATTCAAAACCCTCCTGGACGCGATCTTGGGCAATATGCTCTAGAGGCCCCTGCTTCAGCAGGGGAGTTGGACTAGATGATCTCCAGAGGTGCCTTCCAACCTCAACCATTCTATGATTCTGTAATCTATAATCATTGGAATTCCAGACAGAATTTGTAGTTATCTGTATCTTAAAAAAACCTACTTTTGGTTCAAGGGACCCAAAGGAGAGAGGGAGTTTCAATGCAACTTTTGAAAGCAATGAAAGATGCTCTTACCTTCATAGTACTGTGACATTCAAGGCAGAACAGTGGCTGGATTTTCAAACAACTTCATAGTACATATTGTAACTCATACATATTGTATGCTCACATGTGGACATGATGGTTAATTATATACTCATAAGTTAACCAGGGCCAGGGAATACTGAAAGGCACTGAAACTCAATCATCTATACTTCTAGGTTGTTAGAAAGGCCCCTGGTATGTTTTTTTTTTGGCCTTTTTCACCTACCACTGTGCCAAGCAGTTCCCAGACGTGATTTGGGAGGCAGCCTGGCTCAAGGATCATTCTCACCAAGTACTTTGGACTTGTCTGAGAGTCTACAGACTACGCAGTGGGTCAGAGACATCCTTAAACGCTGTACATGCACACAGGATGGAGCATGCTTGAACATCTTTTTGCCGGGAAGATCCCAGACCACCACGTCAAGCACTTGTACAGAGGAGCTCTCCTTACTTGTTCCCCTTTTCTTGTGTTTTTCCACCTGACCTTTAGGTATTTTTCCTTCTTTTCTACTCCACAAAGAAGACAATATGATTAAATTTGAAATATTAAAACAGATAGCACATGGGCACTCACCTCCCAGGCTGTGAGAGCATTCTTTGACAGTATTTGAATTTTAGCTTGCTCTCATAGGACTAGCACAGGGAGGCTAACACGTAATCTGTACGACGGAGGTAGCTGGAGCTGCTTATCTTGATCTCATTCCTGGCATTCCCCACACAACGATCTCTTCCCACTTTGTCCTGAGCTTCACCTAGATGATACGAAGTGGGGCTGATGCCTAAAGGATCCAGGTCAACAAATAAATACAACAAAATTGAAATCCTAAATGTTTTCGTGGAAGAACTCTGAAATTTTTCACCATAGCATCTTACAAAATTAATGATAGTGAAGCATCATTCATCAGTAATTATGATTATTACTGAGACTGCTGTTATTGTTTCCGTTGTTTCTACTTCTGTTGTGAGTTATTGTTATCATAAGGCTTAAGGCCATGACCAGTACTTCTGGAACTTTACCCAGTTTCTATGATTTAGGGAAAATGGATTTTCCCTACATTTTTTTTGAAGAGTGGTCTTTTCAGATGACAAATTATAGTCATCTAAAAGAAGATTGGGACTGGAGAACTCCAACCGAAAGCTGCAGTTTTGCAGTTGGAGTAAAGATCTCCAGAATAAAAGTTGCAGAAAAAAAAAAAAAAGTTACATAGAAGTCTATTTTTCACTTTTCCAGAGTGATTTAGGAGCCATAAATCCTGCTGATTTGCAGAGAGATTTATCGCATATTCAGAGCATGCAATGGATCACACAGAAGAGATACTTTTCCCTCTCCTTTTACTTTACCACCCCAACCTCTAAATGTTCTAGAACTAGAAGAAAGGTGGATAATTAACCCTAATGAAAGGCAGGGCTTAGTAATGCATGTTCGGCAGAGCACTACTGAGGCTAGGCATGTATCAGGCCTAAGCCAGAGTCTCCACATAGCACTATGATGTGCCGTGGGGTTACGTAGTTCAGCTATAACAGCCAGCAACACGGTAACGTCCTCCAAGATACACTCCACATACAGATCTTCACCTCCACAGTGCTATTCCCTGAAGGTTACGCTTTGCACATGATGTTCCTTCAAGGAGACCATGTGGCAGCAGGACATGAAGTGTTGGGCACTACCTATGTGCTCCTGACTGGCATCCACCTGGCCAGATCATATGAGTTCAGTGCACGTTACAGGTCACCATCAGTCTTCCTGGCCAGATCACTGAGGACAGCACACAATGGATTTATTTTGAAAACAGCATTATATGTTGCTTTTAATAACTAATGTGAGGTGCACTGACCAGGGCACTTATTGAGATATGGAAATCACAGGAATAAATAAATAAAAAGGTTTATTTTACTGGAAGCATTTCTGTAGTGAAACCAACTGCAAAGAGAGACGCAAGACAATCTTGCCGGTAATGGACAGCATTTATCACAGTCACAGATTCAAGGAGCCATTTCGCACACCTGAGGCTGCTAATGTAGTGGGGAACAGGGGGAGTTATACTAAAGGCCAACATATGGCCAGTAAATCTAGAAGAGCTGAACACTGATAAATTCCCAGTAATAACTCAAGATGCTTCTATCAGTGTTTTGGGGCTGTGCTGCCCCTGTTGCCCTGTAAAAAGGCACCAAGGTAAGGGATTAAAAGCATCTCGTCAGTGATGATTTACATGCAAACTCACTATGTCCAAAAAAATGTCGACTTCAGCTGTAAGAGTGACGACCGCTAGACAAGAAGCTGGCAAGCGGTTGGACAGCAGAGGAGGGATTTTTATTTTTATTTTTTTGCAGCTGATTCTAAAAATTAGGTGGAAGCCTAAAATAATCAGCGGAGACAAACAGTCATCTCCGGAATAACAATTCTCACGCCAAGAGAAGAGTTGCGACCTATCTCTGGAGAAGTCTTGTTCCTTCCATGTATCCATGGATCATACAAGGAGTCTAGGCAGCCAGGATGACCTACAGGCCGAACTCCTTTGTGCCTCCCGCTAAGCTGTGTGAATGCCACAATGCTTGAAAAGGACAGAGTGTTTCAATTACAAGATCACAGAGGAGAAAATTGATGTTTTAATTTTTATTTTGCCGATTATTTTTACGGGAACTCTGTTTGCCTTATTTCTGCAGCCCTCACAGGCATGCAGGGAAATAATTAAGACATAATCTCTTTTGCTTGGTAAAATATGGAGCAATAAATGGCTGTTAAGATTGATTAGGGGCTGAAGCGAAGCACAAGCCTGGGGTAGATTTCACCTTGCTATTTCTCAGGATGATGCAAAGAAACTGAAGTTGGGCCTCCTGCAGGGAAATCACGTGCCAAACTGGGAAAAATAAGCCCTGCACGCAGCTCCTTTCCTTGGGGTGAGTCTGAATGACTCGGTAATGGTTCTGCCTCACATTGTCCAGAAGAATTGGACAAAAATCAGTTTCTTTGAATGGATGATCACACTTAAAAGGAAAATATAACTGAAAGCCCAGGGCAAAATATTCATGTACATTGAAATGCATGCTTTTCTGAGCCACCTAACAGTCCAGAAAACCACTTTTGTCTTCCCAAAGCAGCTTTAGAGAGTTATGGGGACGGGACTGAAGCCAGAAATCAGTCGGGAGGTTTGAGCGCCAGGCTGAGGTGCAGGGGAGCACGACTGGAGTCATGAATAACCCTGACAGGATGGGGAGGACACTAGGGAGGCTGCATATGGCAGAAGTGATTGCTGAACAAAGCAAGCGAAACTGCTGAAAAACAGAAATCCCTTCTGCAGAATAAGACTGTATTTTGCGAATGAACAAGTAATTCTACCCTATGCCAGGCTGTCTTTCCCCCTCTTTTTGTGTTTTTTTTTTTTATTTTTCAAGAGTTTCCAAACTTATTGCATTTTGGGAGAGAGTATTTTCAGTTCATCAGCTGCCTTTTCACGTGGCTGGATTCCTGCCTACCTGCCTTCTCCTCCTGCTCTCTGGCTGGCTCCTATTGTCCAGCTACCTTTGTTGCAGGCAAACCTATAAATGATAAAGATCATTGAGGCTGGCGAGCAACGATCAGCACTTCATTTTTTTCTGGTAGACAAACCACTGTTTTGCTGAAAAAACAAAAATGAGAAATAGTCCCATAAAAATTTCAATGTTGCAAAAAAAAAAAAAATCATCTTAGAAAATCATTTCATCTAAGGTTTTCTCTTTGTTACCCACTGCAGTGATTGCAGGGATTCATTGCTCCTGGGGACAGAGGCAATTGCAAGACTTGCTAAGATGATAGCTGGAGGTAGGGGATGCAAGAGGCAAATCTGTACACAGTAATCGGTGTGGCTTTATATTCACAGTCTCGTGGTCAATGGATCCACTGCATGTCTTTTCCTGTGGGCACACCTACGCAAAATAACCTGATACAATGATTCCCGTTCTGTGGCCTCTCGGTCCTGTGCAATCCACATGGTCATAGTAAGTAATCTGCAGGATGCCCATGGGAGCATAGCGAACAGTAAAATGCACAGTGCTCTGGATGTAAAATCCGATGGCAAGCCACAGAGTGTTCCTAGTTCTTTCCTTGAAAGATTTTTTTTATTTCATTTTTGGATGGGGTTATAGCTAAACCTGGAGAAAGCAGCTGCTGTGGAATTCCTCAGGTTCCACCTATGAGTTCAGGTGTTTCTCCCTCAGATTTGTGGACGTTCTCCTCCCTACCTGTAGGTCAGATATTACTGTTAAAAAAAAAAGAGAGAGAGATAGATAACTTTCTATTGATCTGGAAAATATTCTGGGAACCAGGAAGTGGAGAGCAAAATGTTCCAGCACGCTGTTCAAAATAGGAGACACAATCCTGTCACGGTGCCTTTGAAACCTAATCTGGTGATCACCAGCATCTGAGGCTTCTCCTACAGGCTGTGGTAAAGGAGGAAGCTGAAATGGAGAGGAAGATGCACAAAACAAACTAATACTTTGAAAAATAAGTGTGTCCCAGGTCTGAAAGGATGAAGAAAGCTATGACAGGGACGCTTAACTTGAAGCCCACCTGGAGATTAATGGAAGTAATCTTTTTTAACACATGGGGAAAGCACTTGGATTTGATCAGTGACACCTTAGAGATTCCAAACTGAATCAAACTACTGCTGTTTTCTTGGTTTCTTGGTTCTTGGTTCTACTTCCTCCTCCTCCTTCTGATTCCTATTAGAAGGCCACCAGTGTTATAGGGAAAACAAGAGAGCCAGACCTTCTGTCGGTATAACTCAGCTTCACTCAGTGGGTCTGGAGACGCTGATCTCTTCCCACTAAGGAGTTACCCTCATGGGACTGACTTGCACAAACTAAACACGGAGGGAAAGGCCCTGGCAGTATAAGCTGCTGTAATTCACACCCTAAGAGGGGGGTGAACGCTTGATGAAGTGGCCAGAGAGGTTATTACAATGTCCAGCCTTCTACACACTCCTGGTAGACACGTTCACTGTTTCACCTCAGTGAGCTGCACCATTTAGAGACCCTTCGCCTCAGTAGTTCTTCAGTCCTTATGGGGCGTAATTCAGCAGATTTCCATTAACTTCAACGGAGTTACACAAATTATAGCAGTTGAGATCTGGCCTTCAATAGTCCATTAGACTCACTAGCCGAGGTAGGAAACTACTCTGTACATTAAACCTCCACTCCTTCTCCTCCACCCCTTTTTTATACAACACTACCTCCACATTAGGGGAGTTCTATTGGACTTGCATTATCGTGTGGGCGAACAAATTCCAACTCTCCACCTAGAAAATAGGACGTGTTTCCTCTTCTGCTTTTCTTCCCCTTGAAGATCCAACATTATTCTGCCATTCTGTGTGGCTGCCACTGAACTGGTGATGAAACAAAACGAGTAAGGGATGAGATAAACCAGGAAAAGCCAGCTGAGCTGCAGAGTATCAGAGACATCATTTCTCACACAAACGTCCACAGAAATGAAAAGTAATGAATTGAGCCGTTCCCACCAGCTTTTAATAGTGCAAAGTATTGGGCAGCCAGTCAGGTGGAGAAAAAAAAAAATCTTTTTTTCTTCTTTCTTTTTATTTTTAGCCAGAAAGTGTATTCAGTCCAAGGAAGGGAAATCTGTCATGTTGGTGGCTAGATTCTCCTTACCCCAGCAACACTCTCAAATGGACAGCTCATGGCTATTTGAAAAGAATAACTGTGCGTACACAGCTCCTGCATCCCCAAGAAGATGCTTTACTAACTAGCCCAAATGGGTCATTTCTGCCATCAATCTTGAGGCGAGCACAGCAGTGGCTGATTAACAGCATGGGGCAAAAGACACACAGGCCAAGGATGAGGTGAAACCTTGCACAGAAAAGAAGCTGCAAGTCTGAAAATGGGTCAGTTGTAATGTTCCAGGAGCCTTGAGCCAGAGCACATGAGTCTATAACTCTACTATTTTTCAGCTCTAGTTGCAACACCGGTCACCTCAATGCTGTAAGATGGTTCAAATCTAGACTCACAGATATATTCTGTTGGGCCTGATGGCTTTTGTAAAGATAGCAAGGGGGTTTGATCAGAAACAAATCACTTACTTAGAAGGACAGTGTGCAGAGAGGAGGGTGCTCTTGCAGTGGTCACCACTGCACTGGAGATCATCTTATCCATGCCTTGTGGATGCAGTCATATCAGCTGTATGATACCTTTAGGTCACTGTGGATGCGGAGAGAGGGGAATGCCCCTCTGAACCATTTGAACAACTGTTTGAAGCACCTGAGCTTCCATTGCAATTAGTTATGTGGATTCACCTTGAGCGTGAGGACTATACCAAGGGGAAAGTATTCACGTCCCCCAGCTTTAGGTATTTAACTGAATCAGCTTGTCTTCCTAGGCTCTCTATACAGTCCACGGACGCGCACTACAGGTGGAATTGATTTAACTGCCTTGAGGTATCTACTATCCAGGTGTCTACGTCTCAAATGGTTGTCTGGCCTGCTATAAGAGGGGAGATCTGGTCAATGGAGTCAGCAGAGGTAATGCCATAGGTCCATCCATCCTTAGAGAGGTGCCTACCTTTTGTCAGATTAATTACACCCTGAACTTGGCTCAATAAAGAGAACCCAAAGTGACCTGCTCAGACAGACACAGCTATACCGCAGGACCCCTTCGTGGGTCAGATAAATTTCATGGGTGGAGAGCAATCTGAAGAACGTGTGTAGTCTGAGTGTGCTATATCTCCCTCTGAAGAGGTCTTAGTTCTCTCCAGTGACTCCAGAAGAAACCTTGGGTGGCCTGCTGGCTGGGTGTGAGTAGGGGTTTACAAGCCTAAGAACGCTAAGTGATACATTTCCTATTTTGAACACAGAACTTTTCAAGCAAACATCAATTTTAAATCAGAGCTCATCTGTCTGACATGTCATGTAACACAGGCCAGCTAATTGCAGTCAGGAACTCCATTATTGGGCAAAATGATTACCGTTCCCTCCTTGCATGACTGTACTGCCTGAGCTGTATGCCACAGAGCCTTAAAAAGCATCAAGACAAAATCCGATGGGGAGAGGTTTTCTTCCTGAAACAAACACACCTTTTCTTTGGCAGGACATGTGATTCCTTCCAACACTGACCCAAACAGTCATTACCCAATTGGTAAAAAAGGAGTAAGTATAACTGTTAAAAGACAACATATAAGATCAGTAAAAGAAAATTAGCGGGAAAAAACTCAATGCAAAATTAAACTCTGTGAAATTTGAAGTCAAATCTGAATCTCAAGCTATCCACAGGACCAAGTCTTCCACGTGTGAAAGGTTGATATCAACAAGCTTTTATTTACAAGAACGTCACACTCACGTCCAGTGAGCAACATGTGGATTCCGTCTTACAAATAGCCTGGCAAATACTTATGCGCATCCCACACAAGCCCTTTAATTAAATGTTAATTAAATGCAACACATTAGGCTTAGCAGACACTGTGCTACTGAGTTACATACATACACTGCAGACACTGTAATGAAATACTCGACTTTGATTTACGAACATGAACGCTGTTAGAACTGGGTTTTGTGCTGGTATCTAATTTTGTACAAAACAAAGGAGGCCGCCGTGCCTCTGCTAATAGTTCCACCTTTTAAATGAATACTTCCCACGATGATGTAATTACATAGTAACTTAGAGGTGGGAAAGTGACACACACAGAGAAATGCCTTGCATGAAGGGAACCTCCCCTCCTGGCAGTGGAAAAATGTTCTATCTGTTTTCCAATGGTAAACACCCCTCATCCACTGCAGTGATCTCACTTCAGTCTTTGTTGCTTTTGCTACCATTATAAACCCTATGTCTGGTCTAAAGAGTAAGATACAGCAGCTACACCTCATATTATGTCATACCAGTTATAGTCAAGATGACAAAGTGCCACGGGCGAAAATCATTATGAGCAAACTAGAGGTGTCTTTGCTTCAGGAGTGAACCACTTATGCTGATGATTTCTGATAGAGCTTCTCAATGCCTTATTCACTCATTACACATACAAAATCATTAACAGATTATTAATTTTCCTTTATTGTGAATGTGAGGAAATATGCCTCACTCAGGCCCAAGTATAGAGTAATCTCGAGATTGCTTACTTTTTTTTTTTTCCTTACTAGATACCTAGCACTTCCAATGCAGAAGATGGCCTGCAATTTCAGAAAGGAAACTATGAAATACTTAACTTTATTCCCATTGAACAGTATGTAGCCTGGTGCATGGGACAGTTCTGAAACTCTACAGTCTTTATAGTAGCATTTATTTTCTACTGGACTTTTCTGTAGGATTTTTCTTTCCTATCTACAAAAGGAGGTAGATCTTATATTGCCATATTTTGCAAGTCCTAAACTGTAATCAGCAGCTAGCATGGAGTATGGAGTCATGTGGTGGCCACTCTCACCAAAAAAATACATCAGCAGAGTAAGAGTCTTTGTGTAAGTTTCACATAAAAAGGCCCCCAGAGCACTGACTAGAGAAGCTGCTGTAGATCAGCACACTGATGCTGTATCTAGTAGAGTAGATTAAGTTACACCCATGGCTGTTCTCTGACACTGAGACCCAACGGCATGGAACAGCCCATATCCATGCCACTGAACTCACTTACTTCCTAAAACAAAGTGAACGTATCCAAACAGCCTACTGGGAATAGTCCCTGATCTGCGTTAATTCCAGTGCTCAGGAACACTCCCTCGCGTTGTTTCATTTACTAATATGGAGTTAGCCTGAATGACCAGATGACTCAGCCTGGCCAACAGGAAAAGCTGCCTGGAGATAGGAAGCAATGACTTAAATCCCAGGCTCTTCTGAGGTGGTGAAGCAGGGTTTTGTTCACTCCTGCGCTTCGAAATCGCTGTAGTCAGTACTTGGGAGAGTTCAAGGTTCACACAGATGCATCAAGAAAGAAGAAGGGCATCAGGGCTCTGTACACTAGTGGCAGGTATCGTTGGCCTTTCCAAGGAACGTTGTGATTTCTGTGCAATGACCCATCCAATGAAAATGCAGAGCAAATTCCTCCATGCTGAACTTCTGATGCTTTAAACACAGGGATAATAAACCCAGGTAGAGTGTATGCTGCTGCACTGCTGTCAGTATCTGGATTGGTATGTTTAACCTTAGTTTAACTATCTCCTCCCTCTACTGTGACTATTCTCTTTCTAGATCACAGATACCTTTCTCACTACGCTAAAAATATACGGCTTATTCTTCAGAAGAATGTGAAGAAGACCATTGTTCTCCAAGCAAGCCTAGCAACTCAGACAAGAGAAACCTGAAAATGGTAACCTTTGCTGGAGAGGTAGAAGGCTCAGTCACTCATGTTGGCATGGGACTTTGAGATTCCCAGGATGGAAGACATGGAAATGTACATTACTGTCTCAGGCACCGGATGCAAGAGGAGAGATCAAATGAAAAAAAGGTCAAGAAAGGCAAAATAAACTAGTTCATCACCTCCCTGAGGCGAGGCAGTGTTGATTTTATGAATGTAGGAACCTATTCTTATCCTTACCCAGGCATTTGTGAAAAATGGTGTCACTGTTGTATTCCTATAAGCGTAAAAGAGTGAGCAGGAGGAAATTTAGTGCACCTGACACATTCTACAGGAAGGGCCTTGGAACCAACCACATCTTTCTGGAGGGCTCTGTGTATATGTGGCTAACTAAAGAACCAGCAAGGTCAGAGATTGCCTTGGATGCAGTCCTAGAAAACCATCCAGGCGCACTAAATAAAACAGAAGCCAGTAAGCATCTGGTAAGAACTGATCTTAATGCATTCAGATCAGAAATGTCACCAGCAGAAGGCTCAAGCAGCAAAGCCCAGAACATAAGACCATGGGAAACTTTACCTTAAATAGAGGTCCTTACCTGTGATGAAACTCAAATGGGCATTGAAAATTTCTGTTCTTCCAGTCTTCCCATAGTGCTAAGTGGAAGGGAGGGAGTCTTCCTTGGGAAGTCTCCCCTGTGACAACAGAAGAAATTTCAGGATGAAAAAGGATGAAAAATGCATGACAGTAAATGCTACGTAAGAGCATCGCATCTCTTATTGCTGGACATAAGAGAAACTTTACCGGTTATCATGGATTATGGCACCCACAGTCCAAAAGTTGTGCTCAGCCTGCAAGCAAGTACCAGTGAAGGGCCCCAAACACTTAGCTGGTCACCTTCAGCCCTCTCTATGCCAACAGAGAGATAAGCATCTGATGGAGTCAGCTGACCTACTGAAGACTACCCCTCCAGGATGAGAAGATTCACACCAAGCAGTGCTGGTTGCTCTGTACTGTGTTTGGAGGGCAGACAAATACCACCCTGAGTCCCTGCAAACAAACCACTTGCTTTTTGGTAAGATTCGAGAGAGTTTGAAAGATTTGGACTCTTCAAGGGATACCATATATGAATTTTGGTTGCGAAAAAACACAGTGCCTCATGTTTTTGGCTCCAAAAGTAGATTAATTAGCTATACTCAACCAGGAGCAAAACATGCCATTGAACTCAACTCATTAGCTCCACAGACTAGTTGCCAGATTATGCTGGCAATTCAGGAAATTGAGAAAGCTCTTGTCTCAAGCTTGTGTTTGTGGTTTAAACTCATAGATACGAAAAAATGTTGACAGGAGGTGAAATACTGTCTAAAACCTAACTAATCCAGAAGTCACACCAGTTTCAAAATATTATTTGATTTTTGAGAACTATAGCTTGAATATTAAACAACCCCCACAAAGTCCCAGTGCCTTTTTTTTCCCCTCAAAATGGTTTGTTCTGCTCTCCTTCTCTACATGTAATGAATTTTTTGATTTTTTTTACCAAAGACGTTATAATAAGCAGATTTCCAGAGAGGGAAACAAAAGTGAGTGGCTTAAAAGGTTGGCTGGTCCACCTACTGTTCAGAATAATCTACTCTCAGGATGGCAAGAACTGAACGAAGCAATAAAAGGTGATACCATCTAAGTTAATTCCTGTGAAATCTAAACATCAAACACTTTGACAAAAGTAAATGCTGCTCACCTGCCTGGCTGGGGAGACATTGAGAAATTAAACGGAAAGCTATAAAGCACTCTATGTAAGAAAATGGATAAGTGAATTATCCACAACAAACAAGCTATGCTAACATAGCCACCTTGGCCACCTAGGACTTCAGATTTGTCACCACGCAGTTATTCTCAACTTTACAGTAGCAGGAGGGAATCAAGCCTACAGCTGCTGAGTTCAGTGAGCATTGGATAAGGCTGTTAACGTGACTAAGAGAGTTAAAGAGGAATGTTTTCTCTCTAGTGCTGCATGGTGTGTGGTCCAGGGGGTGCAAGAGTTTTGGTTCTCCCCCAAGAGGTAAGGAGAATTTATAAATTAGTGAGCTGAAAGCACTGCAAGAAGAGAGAGCCAGTGGTTCCATGGACACGGGAAATGCTGAAACCTAGTTTCCCGTGAAACGGCATCTCACAATGCTTTAGCAGATTATGCTAAAGATATAGTTTGAACTCAACTCTGTTAGATGCCAGAGACAGAAAAAGAGTGTCTGAAAATGCCTCATTTATGGAAGAAGCTTGAACAGGGATTTATGCTCTGTTAGACACCAGAGGGGAGCAAGAGGTAAAATTCACTTCTTCGATGTCAGCTGGGGCAGGGCCATTCTCCTGCTTCAGTCTTTCTCTAAGTGGGCCCACTAATTATGTCACTCTTCTCTACCAGGAATTCCATCCATTCCCACCCAAGCTTGTGAGAAATTAACATTTTCCTTCTGCCAGATTTGACTGAAATTGGCAAATAGACTCAGAAGTCATGAGAAGGGAACAACTGACAGACTTAAAAATAGTATGCAGTCTCAGCTGACTAAGTCTAGCTGAGCAAAACCCATCAATAGTGAATTACAGCACCCAGAGCTGCAGAGGCTGCCAGGAAAAGAATGAGGCACTCAGACAGCTCTCAAATACTTGGAAGAGAAAGATCAAGACAAAAGTATCTGTGTAACCATCATAAAGCTGAGGTTTACAAGGGATGGAGTTAAAGGAAATAAGGAGGAAGCCAGAACTTAAATTGTGAGGAGAGTCATAGGCTGGAGAATATAAAACCCTGGCAGCCAGAAAAAAAAAAGCAAAGAGAGCCTAGAAAAAATTGAGTTGTTGGTAGTACAAGCTATTGCAGTAAGCCAGGCAGGGGGTGACTGGAGCATGGACTGAAGTCTTCACTTTGGAGGATGGTGATTTCCTATGAAAATGTTTGAAAGCTAAAGAAAGTTGAGAGAGCAGAAAGACCTTCCAATAGGGATGAAAGGAGATGGTCAATGAAAAGGAAAATGGCCCCACCTATATTTAAAAAGGGGAAGAGGAGATGGTTCATAACAGAAAAGTTTGGGTTAGGCAACTCTGTGATGTAAGCCTGAGTAAGCTGGGCAATGGCCCCTTTCTCCCTTTCACTGCCATGTGAGTGTCTGCAATGAGATTCACTTTGGGGAAAAAATGAGTTCCCAAGAATCAGAAGTAGCAGAAGTCAATTTATGGGATGGAAATAATTTGGTCCTTTGTCAGGAAGCACAGCACAACTGTTGGGAAAAGAGGAAGGAGATATATCATCAGGACAAGAGAGACATGGGAATTTTAGTGGGCGTTATAATAGTCATCTTCCATTTTCAGGGAGTAAGCAGTGGTCGGTTCTAACAATAACACACTTAATCTTTCATACTGTCCACAGCCAATTATACCTGCAAGCTGAGTGGAGTATGACCAAATTAATAACAGAGGTATCAGGTACCTTCAGACAACCTACTATTAGGCCTGGCTTCATCACACCTACCTAAAAAGTGGGCATCCAGTTTAAGCCAGTTGGTCTTGGCTCCTTCCTCAGTCAACAGAAGAAGATTGGCACCTCTGAAGGTGATTCATCTCCCTCTCCCCGCCACATCTGAGGTATCAAGCTTAGGACAGGATGACTCATTCTCTGGAGATACCGTTCAGCCTCTAATGCCTATTGAGGCAACCTACCCGGCTGTCTTAACTAAAAGTATAACTTTGAGTTGGCGAAAAGTATAAATTCAGCCTAGCGTCAACTTTGTCAAAGTGTTAACTTTGGTGCTGGGACAACTTTGCTGCATCTGGGACATGAATCTTCTGAGTTCACGAGTTGGGGATTACCCCTTTACTAGCACTCTCCCAGGGTGGGAGGCAGAGATAGCCTTGAACCCAGATTCACTCTCCCTACAGCAATAGAACCACTGGGTCCATGTCCACTTTTTATCTCAGATCTCTGGATATTGCCAAGATATAATTTATAGCTGCAAGAAAGAAAAGACCTTCTACATTTTGAGAGGGAGGGGCAATACATTGCTTGTTTTTCCCGTGGTCACTGGTGTGCAATACCTGGCTCTTCAGTTTTGGGCAACAAAGAGAGTCAGAGAGGGCTTCCAAGACTCATCTTTGCTGCAATTTGCAGATACAGCTGTGTGAGTAATTTCCATACAAATGACCTTGATAAAAATATTAATAATATGCTAATAAATCATTTGCATATGCTGCTGAACATGTTATCATTTCAAACAAAGAGTTTATCCAGAGCTCTTCGTCAGCAACTGGAGAAGCAGAACGTGAATAACTCTTACACTGAAAATCTCAGCCTGATATTCCAAAACATTGGCAACAACCTTGTATTTTTTGCAAAATGTTTTGAATGCCAGGTCACAACAGAGGCAATGGGACTTGGGCGCAGTAAAAACTGTACTAAGTATTCAGAGCTTAATTTCACACCACTTTCACCTACCTCTCCTGATAATTTCCCATATGCTATGGCATTTCTTAAACACCAGAAGGGCAAGTTTCCTAATTTTGAGAATCTGAGCATGACAAACACTTTCCATTGTGTTTTCCTTAAAACCCTCTAAAATCTGAGCTGAGTTTTTAGTAATCTTATACGCCCAACAGAGCCAAATATCAGCCCATTCTTGACCATACAGGTTTAGACGTTTTAACTGTGCCATACTTCTCCCTGCCACAGATCTATGACACTTCCTTCCAGGTGATTTAGAAACTTTCCAGAAATGCCATCCAAAGTAGGAAAAAAGTGTAGACTCATATTTTTTTTCTTCCTTCCTAGTATAACTTTCCCTCTGGTGATTGCATTTATTATGGGCATAGAAAGGACAATCTCAAACATGAAATATGTACTTTGTATGCTAAAAGGGCTAATTTTTCAAAGCTGAGACAAAATTTGAGAGAAATTGACATAAGTGTAGACAGGAAATTGTGAATGACAATTGAGAGTCTTTTTGGAATAATTTATTAGATGGCCAAAAGCCAAGCATCCGCAATCAAGGCAGAGGAAAACTTTGACTAAAAAGCCATTATGTTTTTCTGACAGAGTGAAAACATCAAGTAGAAATATCTATATATAGAAGTGTTGTCTTTACGTCTGTGTGCATTTATTATATCTAATCGCTTCCTTACTTCATCTGTGCATACATGTGCATGAAAAAATATTAAGTCATATATTCATTTTTTTATGAATCTCAGATCACAAAGGGTAGAAGCTGAAAGAGAACTGAAGTTTTCACAAGGAAAAGGGAAGGTGGGGAAAATCCCAAACTATCGGGAATTAGGTGTTATCAGAAAAAGTTTTTTAAATAAATTAGAATAAATTTTTTTCTAATTATGGCAGAAGCCCACAATTTAACCATCTCCATGTAATGCTGTTACAGAAGAAGGATAAGTAATGGATAAACATTTCTATTCTACGTTAGAAGACGTACTAACTATACAAGGATGATGAGGCATTTTACACTTTCCTGGTAACTAAGTGGAACGGTAAGCAAAATTCAACAGGAATGAGGATAGATACTTTTTAAATGTGCAGATGAGATTGCTAGGATCCAAGTCCTAAAGACGCTTACTGAGATTTCCAGTCTTGGTCATGTTAATTTTTAATACAAGCTGGAATCAGCTTTAATACAGCCGGTAGTGAGACTGGGACAGTCTTATGGGGCAGGCTGGACCAGGTGCCCAGCTGGTCCAGCAATAAGTGGTTGAACCCAGTCAAATGCCAAGGGCTAAAAAGAAGTTGCACAAACCGTGTTTGCAGCCCAGGAGATGGTTTTCTAGCTCATGGGGACTCTGAGCAGGGTTTTGGAGGCTGTGTCATTCATGACCTCCCAAACCACCGTTTTGCCAAGAGAAGCCTTTAACTGGATGAACAAGGGAGACATGAGTAGGAGAGAAAAGCAATGCCATATCTGCAGATGATATTGGTTGAATTGGTACTGTTGGATGTGCATCACTTCAATGTCCTTCCTCTTTGAAAGGTCACTGAAGGTGTTGGAAAGTGCTACACTATAAGTTGGGATGTAGAGGAAGATCCCTTATTAAATGAGACATAAAGAGGTCATGTTGTTCATCAAAAAGATGCAGTGCCTAGGTTATGGCATAGCCATACGTGCATGAGAGGAAACTGTGAATGCTCATGTTTCTTTAATCTAGCAGAGCAAGGCAAAACAAATACCAAAAGCTGAAAGCGAAAGGCAGAGAAATTCAAAGTAAAGAAAAGGCATACATGATTAGTGGTGATTAATCACTGAAACAAACTACCCAGGGAAGAGGCAGAACCTCATCTTCTGATCTTTTCAGAGCAAACGTATGTGCTTTCTTTAGCAGGATGCTTTCAGTGCCCAACGAGCTATGGGTCAGGAGGAAGCAGCAAAATTGTTAAAAAAATGCATTAAAAATGACCTAATGACCACTATTCTCTCTCATCATTTCCTTCTAAGTTTTCTATGACTCTACGAATCTTCATCTGATTAGTTATATTCAGTCATTATAGTGATAATGAGAACATCCCAGTTCCATTAGAATCAAGATACGTTTGTATAAGACACGTCCAAACAAGAACTGCAGTCTTTCAAAAACTGGCAAAAAAAAAAGGGTATTCATTGACAGTGGGAGGGGAGATCAAATTTCCTGTATGGACAAAACATTTGTTTTTATTTCTTACAGATTTTTATTCCTCTCTTGCCTCAGGAAGTTTGTCCTGACCTGGACATCTCTGATCCGAGATGATATGTATGTTTCCACACCTCTCATTTTGCTTGTAATCCTATAAAAAATATATTCTCTCAAATGCAAGCCAGGTCTCTCCAGCTTGCTGTTTGCTACAGAAGTTGTATTTAATGAGTGATTTTTTGAGGCTGAGCACTCAGCGTTACTGGGAAACATCTCTTTGAAGATGTTGCAGATGGTCATCCTTTGATAGGAGGTATGTTTAGAAGAGTAGGTGAAGAGAATCATACATCTTTGGTATTTCAGATAACAACACAAATATTAAGGGTTGTCATATAGTATCTTGAGACAATTTAGTTTATATTAGTTTATATTAGTATGATCCCAGAGAAAAATGTAGAATGCTAAAATTATAGTATCATCATTATTATTATGACATTATTAAATAATGCCAAAATTAGCATTTTAAGCATGCATCTTCTCAACTAGCTAACCTTAACCCAGAACGTTGCCCTATTGCAATATATAATACTAAGGTTGGCAGGCTGGGAACAGAATGATTCTGGGGGCTGGCGCAATGATTAAGAATGACTAAATTCTGTTTTATTCTATTCCCATTCATCAACACTGCTGAGGTATTACGATTTTGATTTGGTTTCTGCTATTTACCTCAATTTCTTTGGCTTGTTAGCAGAGCATCGAGGATTACTAGGCAGTCTCCCACCTAAATACTAGCCAGGCCTGGAAGTGTTTCATTTCCAAGAGCAGATGAAAGCAGATGCAGTCCTTCCAACATGGGCATAGGCCAAAACATTCAATGTTCACAGCCAACTGCTCGTGAACTGTCTACAAACTAAGAGTTATTGGCAGGCAGCATATGGCAAATACATTGCTCTTCAGAAAACTGTGATCTCTTTGTGGGCCCCTTTTAAGTAGATAAACAGACAAAATGGTTTTGTTATGAATTATATACACCATTTCTATATGTCACCAGATGCGTTTCAGTCTAAAATCGCCATCCTGTTCTCCAGCCCATAATGATTACTTTTCTAGCTGAGCATGAGGAGAGCATAGGATAGGCATATTTGGCCGTAATGTACTAGCTGGTTTTTAAACACAGCCAAGCTAAATCAAATTATGCTGAGATATCAAACTGTGCCTAATAAATACTGGTGCTGATAATAAGCACATGTTTTTTTCCACTGATATTTCTCAGGGATGCACCAAAGACTTATTGTGAAGAGTGACCATTGTGACCCAGCATAAGACTGACTAGTGCAATTGCTCTATTAATTAACTATCATCATAATGCCATTTATGGCAATTCAGATGAGGAAGATACCTTCAACATTTGCCTCCATGCCAAATACAGGTCTGGACTCATATTACCCATTGCCATGCTCAGAAGGTAACCTCACTCTTTTGTAGACTTCAGGATAAAGTGTCTCTGAAAGCTTTCCATCCCTCTGCAAAGAATATCACCCCCTCCCCTTAACCGGACACAGTGTATTTCCAGAAGAGTATCCCTAAGAAGAGCTGCCGTTGCAGGCAAAGTGAAGATTAATAGGCAAGGTTTGCTTATTCAAGTATTTTTACCATGTATCAATTCCATATGTCTGGTTCCTTCCTTTTCCAGCTTTCTCTATATTTGACAGATACGTATATGTACATACAAATAGTCTGTTCTAACAAATGATGGTTAGCCACCAACATGATTTCTTTTCCTTCCTTATTTTCTACGGTGGTCATTGTTCAGTTGTTACAGTTGAATTTTACCCTTCCAATTTCCTCCCAATTTCCCTCTTTTACTATCAGCTGTTACATCATTACAGTAAGTCTTGCCAATGTTCTTTGGTCTTTATACGTTACATCTCACTTTGGACCAAATTTTAACCCTCTTCTCTTGAATTCAGTGAAGTCTCTTGTAATTTAGGAATAGGGGAAGACAGAGTCACCACTTACACAACAAGCTCCTGTCAGCCTATTCATATAGTTGTATCTTCACAATAAAATAAGAAGTCAGAAAGAACTTAAGGTATAAGCTCAGGCAAAACCTTCCATACTAGAGTCATACAGGAGAGCTCTTCAATGAGAATGAAATTCCTGAAAATCACAGAGGCAATAAGAAACCTTGAAATAATTAGAAAGCTGGAAAAGAGGGATTCATTCAACCTAGAGCCCAGAACGTCATGACGACCAGTTATGGTTCTCCAAAGCAGCGGCATGTTGTCAAGAAGAGCCCACACCATTTCAGTCAGTAACTCAGCAACAAATGTTTCCAGTCCTTACCTAGGTGCCGATGCACAGTGCATTTTGAAAGGACTGTGCCATGCCACCAAGACTACGGACCACCAAATCCCGCATGTACCGTGTATAGCCTTGGCAGGTCAATGCAGGGAGCGCTGGGCAACTGAACACCTGAAAAGTCAACTGTACAGAAACACAAGTAGATCAAAAAACAGCATTCACTCTCTCTCCTGCCATCCTTTGTACCCTTCTCCTAGACACTCAGACTTTCTGCTGCAATAGCAAGTTGATTGATGCTAGGGTGTTGACCCAGGCTGGAAGGTGAACTTTCTCTTCATGCTTACATAGTCTGATTTTAATTTAACGTTTCTCTTTCTCCCTTGCGGGTTCCTCTCCCTGCCTGGCTCTACGAGTTCCCTGGATTTTATGAGTTATGCTAATCAGTCCACTGTGTCTGTGCTAATTCATCATTTGTGCTCCAGTAGAGGGATTGAGCTGGACGGCTGCGCTCTCCCTCTGTTTCTCACAGCTTCCAGCAATCTGAAGGAAGAGTGCAGTGGGTAGGAGCTAGATCTACTAGAAAGAGGTAAGGAAGGACTACTTGACAGAATAAAAAAGACAAAGGGAAGCCCATTTCTCTCCATTGTTTTGGAATTGGATTGCCTCTCTTTATGCAACTTTTCCTCAAGTCACCACAACTCCCCTGAAATTCAATCTGAAGATGGGGTTTGGGGGAGTTTCTGAGAGCAGCAAACATGTCAATGAGCTGTCAGGAACCAGCCTTATTCATCATGGTTATTGGGCAACTGCCAAGGACCCTACAGTAATTTGGTCGAGTTTCTGCTCTGCAAAATGAATTTATAGTGATGAATAGTGTTTGCTGGGTAATTTAATAATATTAATGGGATCTCATTCGTTTTGCATCCATTTACATTCTTGAAGGTGTATCCCCTGCTAGCAGTCTTTGGAAAGACTGGGGCGGACAGGAAAGCCAATATCCTAATTCATTCACATCCCTAAATACCTCAAATAAGGTAAAGGTTTTAAAACACTTTATTGGTTCTGTTTATTTAATTTACATTGCTCTTTGTGTACTGAGGTTTTATTTCCTACACAGGCAGTAAAACCAATATTGTTTAGTCGAAAGTTCCCTCAAGAAAGATGATATTAGAGTTAGAAATAGATATCAAAATGCCCAGAATTATTATTATTATTATTATCCAAAAAATAGAGGATGGAAATGCAATAATTCACTCGAGATAACTATCTCTTCCACTAGGGCACAAGTAACCTATCTGTATGAGATAAGCAGCACTGATAGAACGATTAGCTGTTATCCTAGTCAATGCTCCAACTATTGAAAAGGGGACTGGCAGAAAGAATTAATTTATACTGCTCATTTTGATCTCCTTGAGTGAGAGTCTCTGTAGACTCCTATTTTTCCATAGTGTGGGATACGTAGCATATCTAGACAAAGAGATCCTATCCCCATTCATCCTTTGAGATGACAGCTGACATCCTCTCCTGGGCTGATGGCGATCCTACGGGGCAGAGGGGATGGATGCACAGCAGGAACTGAACAGCTTTCTGTAGTTCACTGATTGCTGCTGCTCCAACCTTGGCAAGACCTTGTGGTAGCTTAAGGACCGCTATTATTAATCTCCATCGCTCATAGAGATACTCTAAGATAGGTATAGTCATCTGCATTTCGCCTTGCTATCCACACAACCCCTTGGCTGGACAGAGTCAGTATTTGGCACAGCAGAAGCTGAGAGCTGTCCTGAGACAGGTCCAGTGAGGATCACAGGGACCCGGATATGGTGGAGCCAGAACAGGCCATTTGTGTACCAACTTCAGTTTCCCTGATGCTTTGAAAGCAGGGTCAGGAACATACCAAGGTGTTGTTTTATCCTGAAAAACATATTTCTCATGTACAGAGGATCCAATAGAAGGGCCACCAGTACCAAGTGAAAATCAGTAACCTTTGTAGTCCAGTTCTTATAGGTTATGAGTTCAAAAAAGCTAGAGATCTTAATGGTCCTCATCCCTGCTAAACTCCCATGATGAAGACCCCTGGCCTTTGGGACCTCTGGGGGTCAGCTCCCATGTGACTTTGCGGAGAGTTTTACATGGCAAGGACCTAAGCTGGTCTCAATCATTTGAAAAATCTGTCTTAGCCCATATATCACACCATCTGCAGACCCCTGAAGGAGTGCTTGCTGCAGTAAATTTTGCAGTACTTAGCGTAGTCCAGTTGTCAAGTTAAAACAATGTGAAAGTAAAGCACATAAAACCCAGAAATGCCCTCCAGCCAGAATGCCGCAGCAATTGGCACTGCTATAAGTTTTAGCTTTTCTTCATTATGTTCCTTATGTCCTGTGTGAAACCCTCTCTCTCTTTTTGTCTCACAAGAGACATGATAGTACAAATCATCAGATGATACTATCGATAGAAATAATGGTATCAGGGAACAGAATCCTTTAAGAAGTGAAGATACTACCAGAAGCCAGGAAGCTCCAGAAGATGCCACAGCGGCAAAATGAATGGGGAAGTTAAGATAAAACTCATTTGCAAAAATAAATACCTCCAAATATGTTCTATGCTTCCTGTTCCCATAGCCCTCCTAGGTGAAGGTAAGCAGATCGTAGCATTGCATGTAACTTAATTTTCTGGGCCAATGACAATCTTCTGCACAATTTTCCTTTGGAGACTAGATTTTGTACAAGATACTAGCTTTCACTTATATGTTCCCTGATATTCACCTTCTTGTATCTATTCTATTTTTTTTTCCTATTAAGACCATTTCTCAATATTTTTAAACAAAAATTTACTCTTAGGAGCTTATACTAGAGGTAACTAAAATTCGTGATTGTACAAGAAAACTTTTCCCTTCATTATACATTAATTTCCTTTTTTCTGAAAAAAGTAAAGAAAGGAAATTTCAGTTGTTTTCATCTATTTTTTCATTCTTTTTATGTTACATGATGCTGGCTGTAATTTTAGATGTGGAAAGAATAAAAGAAAGACTTTATTACTGTGTTGCAACTTTTTAAAAAATAAGTGTAGACAAAAGGGATATTTTTAATAAAAGATGTTATTCCAACAAAAAAAAAAACCACATTTTTCATCACAATTTTCGGATGGAATTTTTTAGGCCAGCTGTAGTTTACCTTCAATAATAGAATAAAATCCCTACCATGCTAAAAACCTCCACATCCTCAGAGCTCATATTTCATGCCATTTTTGCACCAGAAGAGTGAATAATTCAGCAGATTGGAGTAATGAATCATTTTCTCATCCCAAGGTGGCTGCTGCTCACGATGATTAATACTGATTTATTTATTACTCATGACAATCTCCAACCAGGTCAGGGCCTCACTATGTGACATACTGTACGAGATACAATGAATAAACAGTTCCTGCCCCAAAGAGCCTGCAGTGTATTTGTTTTTCAGGTGGCAGCCTTATGAGTGGATAACTGTCCTGAGCGAGCAGTCAACCTTTACCCACACCAGCCACAGGAAAAGGTTATAAATGGAGAAGAGAAGGTAATTTTGTCATATGGGAAACCCTGCCAGTTTAGCAGCTTATCCTACCTTTGATAAGCAGCAGATACTTATTTTCTCAACAGCCTGACTTCATGTCACCTGGCAAAAACTGGATGATGAGACATTTCTGCAAACAAGAATCCCAGTAAGAGACATTTATAGGCTTCCTGACAATCTTATCAGGAGTGGCAGTTACATTATTCAGCTCCCCATGCCTGGATTTGTGTAGGCTTTTTGACAAGTGGAAGTCCCAGGCCAGCAAGGAACACAAAGCTGAGACACAAGCGACATGCAACCCTATTTCTCTGCTTTTATTAGCTGTGGTTCCTTTTAAAGAAGTACTGCTAGGACTTCAATAGATAAGCCCACTGATCCATGCAAAGGCCACCAATAGAGTTATGGTCTCTTTGCAATGGAAACAGTTTGTATAAAGCTGATTCTGCCCAGGAAGGAGAGGCAAGCACTGTACAAACCTAAGATAACCAGAATTACTGCACCTTCTCAAGATAACACAATGGACTACACTTTTTGACTGTGATATGTTTAGGCATAGCAAAAAGAAGTTTCCCTTCTAAGTGGAAATTTTGTCTTAGGAGCCCATATTTTCTCAGAAACACTGAAGAAGGTAGGGTCAGCTTTATTATTCTTATTTCCCAAGCAGAGATTACACAGGCCATTGTCAAGCAAAAGTGATAGGGCAATAAAAGAAGAAGCCTGGCTTTGTTCATTGCTCTGCTCAGTCCACAATACAGGACTTCACGGATCCCTCTGGCACCTCTCTAGTTGGCCGGCTAGACTCACCTTCCATATCAAAACAGGAGAAGAACAGGATTGCTGGGATCTCTTAGAGAAGCGTTGGTCTACTTCTCATCCTGACATTGCATTGAGCTGTATCTCTCAACTCCCTCCAGCATCATAAATGACACCTGTTAATTCTGAACCGAGCAGTGTGTGATACCCTTCTACCCGGAGTCCCATCTTCCTGCCGTCCTTGACAGTTGCTTTTATCCAGTCACCTTTAAAAAAAATAGCTCTGCTAAATTCAAGCTAGCAGAGTTTACTCACAACTCTCCTTCTCATTCCTGTTGCTCCATAATCAGGAATGAGATTTCTTTTGAGGAATTCTTTAAAATTTTGCCCATGAAGGAGATAATTCTGCAGAAAGAGCCTGACTCACGCATGCCCAGCTATCATGCGAGTGGAGTGGCAACTGCAGACCAGGATCCAGTCTCATGTTTAAATTAGGATGGTTTAGCTGTGAAAGCAAAACCTCTTATCTGTGGATAATGCTTCTCTAAGGTTCCACCCTGAAGGAAAAAAAGAACTTAATATATTATTCAGAAGTATCTGTCCAAAAATATTCAACAGCCATCACTAAAGACTACATCAGCGACACATCAGTACCTGCAGAATGTGCTTTTCTACTATTTCCTGGTCAAACAAGCACCCTTCCTCTTGTTGCCCTGCAGTAGAGAGGGACAATTCAGCAAGAAATCTCCTCTAGTCAATGATTACAATAGCAGGCATATTATTACCTCTCCAAAAAAAGAAAAATCATGCTGGAAATTTTCTGCTGGAGAGCCCAAAAAGCAGTTGCATCAATTTATCCTGATCACTGACTTCTCTCTGAAGAAGAAACACTGTCCCAAGCTCATGTTCACCTCTAAATGTGCTGTGCCCTGTACTTTCAGATAATGGACAGATCTTGGATCACCTATTTGTCATCCTTCATCTCTTCTGTCTCCTTTTCGCACTATTAACCATTAAGGGATTAAGAGTTTGTTTAGTTTTGTTTTATTTTAGATTTTCTTTCCTCTCAGTTTCCAGACTCTGAGATCAAGTCTTTTGTAGAGGGTCCTCAGACCTCTTCTCAACTCTTCTCTCTGAAAAATCTCATCTACAAACATATTCAACCACCATCTTCACGCAAGGGCATCGTAAAAATACTTCTCTATGCCAGCTATGTCTTCTTTTGTCCTTCTCCTCTGACATTGACTCCTAAATGTCCCATCATCTGCTCCAATTAACCCACCTTAGGCTATTTCTTTCCAAATGGTTCCTTCCTCTCCCATCCCCCTCCATCGAAAACACCCAGACGAACCGACCAACCAACACAATCTTTTATGCTATCTGCTTTCTTAACCTCTATGACAAACAATTTTCTCAACTGTCATACAGGTCCTTAGTGTGTACAGGCTTCAGATTAGATCTGTCTCTGACTCTCACATATCCCGCGTGCACCATGCTCTTGCAGATTCACCCTGAATAATTAGTCAACACTCTCACCTTTCTAACCCCTGCTGCTAAGTCCATCGGCCAAGATTTCCTTGCACATCTTGCCCACAGTGTCAGCCTTCACTGGTTTTTATCTGTGCTCCCACCGCACATAACACTGTTGTGAAAGTCACCTTCACAGGCCGTTTAAATATGTTGCTATTGACTCCACCACTTCTGCTTCTCTATAGATAAAACGTACTACACAGGATGTTAAACACATCCTGCTCCTCACCTCCCTGCTCTTTCTCATCCTTTGTCATCTCTTTGGCAAGATGCAAACATGCTTCCCCATGGGCAAGATTTCCCTCTACCTAGTAATTCCTGCCCCCTTTTCTGGTGTGAGTCAGACCCTAAGAGACCAGGAGTTATTAAGTTCAGACATGCACACAGGCTAACTTGTGAAGCCTACTGTACATTCATCCGTACCAGAGCTTGTCATTTAAGATTCCCAGTACAGTCTATGAAAAACATAGATATTCTAGGGTCCAATTGACCCACTTCATTTTGAGGGGTCTATTCTTGATGGCAAGAAGAATTGCACCCAACACTCCACTGACTGTATTGAATATATCTCCACCACTTACAGTGGAGTCAAGGGTAACTGTTTCCAGTAGAGACATCTCATTGTAGATATCTGCACACACTTATATGAATTCTGCTTATATTTTCAAGTGGGAAAAGAGTTTGTAGCTGTCAATTGCATAACTTTTTTCCCATGTCCAGGTAAAAGCATTTAGCTTGCTTGTAGGAAGAAGCCGCTGGCAAGATGTAAGCTCTGAATACAAATTCAGAAATAACACTTGAAGAATTGGCTGCTTCCCTGGGAATGAAAATAAAGACAGAAAATTTATGTGCATTCAGCCTGGGCCATTTTATTCAATGTCCACAACAATTTTCACATAGGACACTTTGGGTTAATTAGGTCAGTTCAGATTAGTCACAGGTCTCTTAAGAATGTTTTTAAATAGGCCTCTCTTCTTAGGCTCTTATGCAATTAGCAATAATCTAGTCAAAATATATGCACAATAGCCCTTTATGCGCTAGAGCTTTAGAAAGTTTACTTAGAGAAAGCCATTAAAAAAGCCAAGTTCTAGTTCAGCTCCCCCTGAGCACTAGGAAATAAATAGCATCCCTGTAGCACCAAGGTGTGTCTCTGGAAGTAAACAAAATAAGGGACACTTGCCCTCTCTGCCCTTTGATTTCAGACCTCCAGCTCAGGCTGATGGCTGGCTGCCCATACGCTCAATAAAATGTGTCCGTTATTACAGTCTGTAAAACAAAGCACTAAGGTCATGCTGCCATACAGAAAATACTCAGAGGAAAAAAATGGCTTCCTTTTTTCACAACTACTGTTCTGTGCCACCTGTGCCAGCCTAGACCCTTCATCCCTTGTCCTCAGCCATTTGAGTAACCACTGCAATTCAGAATAACTCTGAATTGATGAAAAACGCTCTGCAGGGTACCATGGGCCCATATCTGTCTAGTAGATCTGATTGCGTTGTGGGTCCCAGGGCCACAATGCATAGATTTGGAGACCTAGTGAGCACTAAAACCTGTAGAATCACCTCCTAGGTATTTGCAGAAGGCCCAGTGGCATGGTGGCATAGTCACTTACCTGGGATCCATGGAATGTCCTTCAAACCTGGCCACCTAGCTCCCCATCTTCAGCCAGTGTCACTCTCAGTGACGATGATCCTCCCTACTCCTTTTGCTGCTCCTGCAGGTGTTTCAGCACGGCCCGGAGTTTTTACTGTGTGTGTTATGGCTGTTTAGGGTTGTTCTCTCTATGGGTATGCTCTCTCTGGATGGATATGACGGGGGCTGTGCCGGCTCAAGCTCTTGGGCTGTGATGAATCTGCAGAGAAAGCTGGCCAGAGTGCTATCATGCCCTGTTGCACATGGTCTCATCACCATGAACAGATAATAAGGGTGATGCTCAGGGATATTTCAAGTTAAATTGCCATCTCTCTAAACAATGACATCCTGTGTATGTATTGGGGGAGAAGGAGAGAAAGGATGGGACTGGAAGTGCTAGTATGAAGTCTGGCACAAGATCTGACCCACTCTCCCACTCCTATTCCCTTTGGCTAGCCCATGCCTTTGATTTTTCCCTTATAGCTTGCTAGGGATTCACTCTAAAGCCTCCTTCCTTCTAGCTCTCACTGATGACCCAGACACAGGCCCACCAGTGTTTTACTCTTATCCCTCAGGCATTACTGGTCGGAGAGGGCGTTTCCACTGAACGAGTCAAGCATTGGCTGAGGAAGGTTGTGTCCATCTCGTCCTCAGCCCCTTTGGGATGGAAGCAGGCCATAGCTAGCTGTTAGCACTTCCTGAGGCAGAGGAGAAAGAGGTCTAGTTATCCTTCAACCCACCACTTCTCCTGGAGTCTGCCAGCTCACCCAGAATGGCGGCACATTGCTCTGAAGAAGAAGATCCCCTGGCCTAAAAAAAAGAATCGCCAATCTTAGCCCAGTTATAGGTCTCCTTCAGGTTTGTACCTCTATCCATGTGCTGGTAGCAATCTTGCCAAGGCATGTCTTAATGTGTACGTGTGATTACCACAAGTTCTCTTTCCATATGTATGGTCTGGCACAAACTTCTTCCAAATGGAGCGGAAAACATAAGATGTCTTCTTCTCCAAGATGCAGCCTCAGTTACGGCCTCCAAGCTGGTAGATATGATGTTTTGACTTGCACTGAGGTGAATTAAAAGCTACGTGTTTTGCCTTTATTTTGAAGATCTGAAGTGACTCACCATGAATGGAGGCAGGCCCAGTACGGCCCATGACAAAGAGGCTCCTAGGATGCAGAGAGGGCAAGGCAGGCAGGAGTGATCCCCAATGCATCCCCAAACGTGACACAGCAGTGCAGGCAACCTGCTAAGATTCACCTGCCCCTCCAAACGGGTACACAGGAGCCACAGCAAGCAGGGTACACGTCCTTCCATCTGCATTCCTAAAATGTATGGAACAACCCCAGGGCAAAGACTTACTTTTAAAATAGCCTTTTCCCTCTGATTTGTTACAATGGAGAGAGGGGCATCTCTCAAGAACTGATAATCCTCCCAAATCCACTACACACTTTGAGGAGTGTAAGAGGCGGTCAAAGAGCCAAGATACCTTCGCATCTGCTTTATGCAGCTGTTGCAGGTGTGTTCAGCATGACAAAAGAACGTAAAATAAAAAGAGAAGGCAAAATGCACAAATGAAATGTACAAATACAGATAACAGGACAAGAACTGATGTTTCAAAATCTGTAGCATAGTTTATGAAGTTCTAAAAGTGACCATCACCGTTATTGTGAGCTGAAAGTGGTTTCCTGAGCTCAGTTTTACACCTACTGTGTCTAACAGTGGCTACTCCTACCAGTGTCAGTCTCCTCCTGGCAGTGGTGTACTGTCCACCAGAAAACAGCTTAGAAGGGAGTCCATGGAAGAGGGGGATGAAAAGAAGAGAGGAAGCTCTCTGAAGCGCCAGGTGCAGATATGCTGGAGCTTTCTGGCACTTTCTGACAAATAGAAATTCTTCAGCTTCCGGAATAAATTTCTTCATGTCTCATTGGATCTTGCACCAACATAAAATTTTACAGATTTAGTGTAAAGCTGGATATACACAGACAGGCTTTTACAGTTCAGCACCCATGTGCTAATCTCTGTACGACAGGCATGTAAGTGTCCAGCAAAAGCCTTTTTGAAGCAGGCCTCTGCCTGAGTGCTGTGAAGTCTATCTGAAGTTGTGAAAGAACTCGGATGCCAAACGCGGGTGAATTACGCAAGCGTTGTTCCAGTTCCTGGACCTCTCTCCCCCTTTCAGATCTCGTGCTCGCATATGCAGCAGGGCTGCACTGACAGCTTCAGGGAGACCTTTAGAAGCTAGTTGGAAACATCTCAGGTGTGTATTTTTAGCATGCTACATCTGGAAACTCGTTGACTACTAGAGCTGCTAACCAATACTCCTGCACTATCACTCAGGCAAAAGAAATTTGGGAGCGGAGAGCGATGAATGCAGAGTATGTCCTGATAAGGAATTAGCAGCCATCAAATGATCACCATTTGGGTACGAAAGACCTGAACTTGGGTCCCAGTTTTACCATCTTCCTGCCTTTTTACTTTGGCAGAAATGAGGGAGCAGCCAAATCATCCCCAGGGAGAGTTTAACAGAGAAATGAAAGTTTTGGAGAGGGGAAGTGCGGCCTTCGTAGGTGCCCCCACAAGCTCATTCTGATGTTTTCACTCAGACTTCTGCAAAGAGCATTAAGTGTTTCACACAAAAGTGAGCAAAACGTTTGGTCTTGCTGACCCTCTAAGCTGCACCCCATCACACCATGCGTTTGCCCTTACTTTCATTTACGAGGGGAATTTTCAAAGCAAGGCCTCTCTGTTCTCAGACCTGAGCAGGAATGGACTTTGCCGCCGAAGACCCTCCAGATAGCAATGTTTGGATGGTTTGTGGCCCAGGATAGATGCGATTTGAAGGTCTGGAGGGCCTTCATGAAGTGGGATGAGGTGTCAGCTACCAAAAGGAAAGCCAGATATGTTTGAGAATAGGAGGAATGGGAGGAGCAGGAGCTTAAAGGGGGCATCAAAATCCTGTTATTAGTCCACAGGAGGAAATGCATTAATTGCATTAAACACAGAGAGTACTAAACTTACTCTGCCACTGAGTATCCAGCCGGACAATAAAACCTGAAGGAGCTTTATAGCTAATCCCAGAGTTAAAAGCCAGCTTCAGTTATACAGAAGGGCAATTGGTCAGAAATTTAGCATGATAGAGGTTATGCTGCTTGGGTACATCACTTAGAGCGTGTCAGAGCTCAACTAGACAGGAAAGACAGAGACGCAAGGAGTCTGGAGCTATGATAAGGCAGACTGACACAAGGAAAACTGATTGCTAGTGCATCAAGGTGACTTGGCCCCTTTAGAAGCTGCCCCTGTGTCCTCTGTGTGTTAGGAGCCAAACGGGTTTGGATGAAGAATGCCAAGACGATCTGTGAGACCGTCCTGGAGCATCAGCCAGGTGAGTAGGCTTCAAGCACAATGGGCTTATAGCCTGTGGATCCCTGTGGGAGCCACAAACTGGTGCTGTGGAGCCTCTAAGAGGTGACTCAAAAAGCCATGTGCTAACAGCTACAACTTTCCTAAAGGTCTGCATGTTCCTGGATATGCTTTTAGAGGTCCTCACATTGATATTGTCCCTTTGGAGACTCACACTTCCCTCTGGGGTGAAACAGGCAGAGGCCATCATCCCTTTCCCTGGGAAATGTGTCAGATAGTTGCTAATCTGAAGTCTCAGCTGGGAGTTGGGAGACAGGGAGAGATTTCCTCAGCAAAATCTTGATAAAGATTAGGTAAAGGTAAAACCTTTGAGCCCTTTGGAAACTGAAATAGTCTCCTGAACCCAGTTGCGGCCAGTAAGTTCTGGACCATTCATGGCTAGGATGACAAGTGGAATGGCGAAAAAAAACAGTTGCCTAGAGACTTATTTGAGGTGGGACAAAAGGAGATAAGGCAGGAAGCCTGCTGGGGAGAGCAGTAGCGGAGGCAAAAGGTCCACTGTGGATACTTGAGAAGCAAGTCTTTTCATAAGTAACGCTACTGCAACCTTCCTGAAAGTAGGCTTGACCTTGTGAAAAATACCTGTCATGCCCCGCCTTCTTCCATTACGCCTCTACTTCTCCTCTGTTATTAATCACTTCCAGAGAGTTAGGGAATTCCTTTGACAACCTGAACCTTAGGCAGAGAGTTACCTAGCTTTTTTGTGCAAAAAAAGTAGTAAGATGGGTATGAAACTGAGCAACACCTGCTATTTTTCTGGCCGAGGCTTGATGTTCTTTGGATTCAGAAGAGGCTCTGATTAATACTGATCCTGCATTTACAAAATTAAATTAGGCTGCCTTAAAAATACATATTTATTTTAACCATCCTGGGTTTTCTGAATGAACTGGAAAGGAAAGAGGATGTAATATTACAAATGAGACAATTAAGCAAAGCGAGCAGGAGAAATTGTATAAATTACAGTCCTACGATGAAACTGTATTTTGATACGGGGAAAGGGAGATGGCAAGGGCTCCAGTCACCAGAGACAGAAAGCATTGTGAAGGGGACGAGAGAAAAAAAGTTACAGAACAAAATGAGCTCTGAGAAAATCCATTAGTATTGATTGAAGGAGGTAACCAAGGGGAAACAGTCTCAAACGGACAGGATGGAGTGTAGTAACATTAACACATGAAAGCTGTGATGCTCAGGTTGCTCAGGGACTTACACAGTTCCTTAGACTTCAGAATTACTCTCTGGGAGAGCTTTAGGTCCAACGCCGACACATCATGGCCTGGACAGATTCCCAATGCCTGCCAGCTATGATGAAGCTCATGGGTGTGAAATGGGATCATATCAGACCTGAAAGATCTTCCCTTGGACAGTGTTCAGGATGGGACCTCAGGTAAATGAAAAAAGCAGAAGTTAAGATGGTTACTGGGATTGGGAGTAAGCCACGGGGACAAGAGAACCAGCAGCTTTCAGCCCATGAATGCCGGTGTGTTTATCCAAAAGTTATAATTTCTGGAACAGTTTTCAAGAAAGATTCCCAGCAAATCCAAAAGTACAATGAAGAGCCTATGGCCCTCCCTCTCCTGTAGAGATCACAGACCACTTTCAGAGCAAAACATCTGTGCAAGAAAATAGTACTGGAAAGGATCGAGCTTTTCCAAGGAACAAAAATGTCCGATCAATTTTTACACCCTGGGATTTTTGGAGCATCTGCCTTTACCTAGCCATGGACAGCGTTCTCAGCTTGCTGGAGACTACAGAAGCTCAGAGACTTGAAGAATCAGGCTCCAGATGTGCATATTCCTGCACAAAAAACAGACTAGCCTTTCTCTTGGACATACTGAAATGTTTCCCTCAGTCTGCTTGAAAGGAAACATCAGGGTGCTTTTGCAAGAATGCAGGGATATACATGAAGTTTGACATATGCCCTTAAAAACATAGCCATGCTACACAAAGAGCTCTGAAAAGCATGAGTTTTATTGCCATGAAGTAGGTCCTTTTCACTGTGGGGTACTAGAGGATGGTCTCTATAATGGCAGGTGGGGAGCAGAGACAGCATGCAGAGGGGTTCTGGAGCAGTCAGTCTAGTTCAACCGGACCCCAAAGAGAAAGGAAGAGTCTCTCTATTACGTTCCTTGTAGAGCTGTCTTTAAACTCTGTTGTTATCATATCACTGAGATTTTACTTCATGTGTATGTGGTTATGCAAGCTTCTACACATGCTTAAAGTACACGGTTTATATTCATTTCTTGAATAATCTCAAAGAACCACAAAATTATAGAATAGTTGAGATTGGAAGGGACCTCTGGACACTATCTAGTCCAACCCCCCCCCCCCCCCCCCTGCTCAGGTAAGGTCACCTAGAGCAGGCTGCCCAGGACCATGCCCAGTTTTGAACATCTTACCCACCTGACACGTGGACATTTCACCTGAGCTCTTATACAAGTCCTGTTATAGTTGCTAGAGCCTAAAGTCCTATTTTCCAATGTACTAACCTTTCTCTTTTCAGTGTTTGATCAGGAAAACTTGTGTATGAAAGCCCCAGGACACCTATAGCCCTTTATTGCTCATAAACTGCACAAAGTGCCATATCTCAGTTTTCCAAAATATAAACTAGAATGAAGGAACTCTACTGGCCCTAGAGACTTATCAGTATCTGAACCTTGCAGACCTATCTCCATGAGGATGATAAATCAACAGATTGACTCCAGTTTATTCTTTGGTGCAGTCCTGCCTATTTGCAAAGAACATCCTATCTCCTGAACATGGGAGAGGCAAAGAAGTTTCTTTGCTCCTCATTGCCAAAGTTAGGTCTTCGTGGAGTCTATCTGCCTGTTTCCATCCTCGGACACATTCATTCCACCACTCTTCATCCCTGGCTTTTTCCTTTCCATTTTTCTCACCCTTCCGAATTTCTAGTCTCAGTTTTGCAAATAATCCTAGGGAAATACTTTGTAGTCTTTATACTTTGTAGTCTTTCTGTGCTTGGTGGTATCGGTGTGATTTGTTTTTTTTTCTCAAAATTATCCCAGGGATACGTGCCTTAGCAGGCAGCAATTCCATTAGCTCTAACTATGTTACAGACAAAGAGATCTTTAATCGCTCCTTCTATTTATCTTGCGAGATGGGTTCTTTGCAGACCTATCAAATGTAGCTCTTGGGTCAGAGAACTACTTGATCATTGATCTCAGTACTGTTGAATACAACATTACTTACGTTCTTTCAGAGCTTCCTGTACTACTCAGTTTAGCTATCTACTGCAGAAATATATATATATATATATACATACACATATATAGCTACTATATACATGCAAAGTGGTATTATTAAGGGGAGAATAGAATTGTCATATCAACCTAAATAATATGCTATTAACTGTCAAAGAGCAAGCACACTTTCTGCCAACAGTTTTTTCTAATTCTGGAGGAAAAATAGCATATTTAACAGCAAATATGAAAATAGGTTAGTTTGTTCTCATTCTTTGTTCCCTAAACTCTCTGCACTTTGCTACACGCCTGTTTGACAAAGCTGAAAAGCACTTTCACCCTACAGCAAGCTCTGAATGTAATTCCACATGGCCGGTAGAGCTGAAGGAGGGGAGCGAAGGGGAACCAGATTGACTTTTCTATGCAGGCAAATGCAGTAAGACATGGAGAAACCCATGAGACAGCACGAAGTAAGAATGGAGCTGCAAGGCTAGATCTTCTAGGAGCTAGTATTCCCTCCGTTAAACTGGTTTCTGTAGCTATATACCTCCATTTAGATTCTTTCTGAGTCAAATACTTTTTCTGAGGGAGTTACATTTTCTGAAGTAAAACACTGGGAGCTTAGCCCGTTCTCTGCCCTCTCCTCATGCCAATAAAAGATAGACATCCTCCACTATAAATTGAAATCCACACAAGAAACCAGCTGAGACTTAGAAAATGATCCAATTATGTGGTCAGGGAGTCTGAGCGATAGTATCTTCTTCTGGCCTAATCATGGTCTGCATCACAGCCTCATGTTCGGGCATCAAATTCTTCCTCTTCAAAACCAAACATGGCAACAACAGTCAAATTTGAAGCTTACAGGCACATTTAGTTGATATTCATAGGGTATCTGCAAAGGAAGGAGAAGCGATATTGCAGTGAACCCCTGTGTGATTCCAGATGTGAGAAGCAGATAAAAGATATCATTGATCTTGTTGTCTTACGAGCTACAGAAGGTACACAGACACCTCATGAACAGGAGCAGTAACTGATGAGTACAGAAGAAAATGTATGTGTGTAATCTGTGGTTAAGTTGTCATATGACTAGTGCCACATAAGAGCACTATAAAGAAAGAGTGTTTCCAGGAGGGCAGTCTAGAGATGCTCAGCTCAGATCTAGAGATGATGTAACTGGGGTAGTCAGTGTTCCCCCTAAGCTAACAAGTCCTGACTCCTAACAGGCTATTCTGGCCTCCTCAAAGTCTCTGCTTCATGTGTCCCTACGCTTTCTACTGAGGGATGGGTGCACGAGGATCAAGCCCAAAAGAATTTGTTCCTATCAGTGGAAACGTGCCTATCTTATTTTCCTGACTTGCATCTCCTGGGTAAAAGAGCATCTCTTTCCTCCAAGCGAGACACAAGTGCAAGACCTCATTTGCATCTCACTTGCAATAGCATCTTCACTCATTTTGCCTGGATGAAGCAAAAGAAACCTGAAGATTTCCTGATTTTTCTGCACAGCACAAGTGTGAAGTGTTTGACTTAACAGTCCCGCAGAAATGGTGCCACAGTTTATCATGAGGAGATCATTCTCTCAGGCTATATTTCTGTTCACAGAAAAAATGTGTCAGGCCCCATTTTCTGGTCTGAGGTCAAGTTATCACTTTTATGGTGTGGTTTTATCCACAAAGCTAAACTTCTCCAACCTTCCCTCCCAAATCAGGGTAATCCTATACTTCTGGCTCAATGGGAACAATCTGTCTCCCAAAATCTGCCAAGATGTAGCACGAACATTTCTTGGCATGGGCCAAATCTATGCCGGGGAGCACATTAACAGTCATACAGGATGGATGATTATGGCAGAGCATCTAAGCCTGTGCCCTTGCTACTTATTTTGCCAGTATTGACATAGTCTCAAGGTTTGCACTACCATCCTCTTATTGAAAACAGGGATACCCAGTCTTTTGGACCTGATAGGCAAACAGCAAGAGGACTGAGCTGAACGACACATCACGTTCTTTGCTACGTGGAGGGACTTGCCAAGGATGTGTAATGTAACTCTTTGCATGAATAGGAGAGGTACCATAAGGAAACCTTGACACCGTGATGTGATAACCTGAAAGGCTTAAGCTGACCATGATGTCCATGTTTCAGAGCTGCAGAACATGCAGATTGCTGATGCCTGTCACCAAAATAAGAATCAATAAGGAGAACTGTAAATGAAGGAGATTAAAAGCTTTGTTTCGGCCTTACTAGACTTGGTTTGAAGTTAGCCACCAAGAGATGTCAGGTGGAGACAGTGTGTGATGCTAGTTTGTGAAGCCATAGCATTGATCTCTTTTAACTAAGAGATCTTTACTGTAGACCATCCCTTCTCATCAAATCATCCAAAGTCCCTTCAGTCAATGGAGAGACATGAGTATTTCTAGGGTACATTTCACCACCTCCTCAGAGAAACCTCTGAAGTATGTCTTAAAAATTGTGTCCAAAAAGTATCTATATCTCTGTTAATATAGAGATTCTTTTCATAAATGGCTCAGGTGCAGAAATGTCTCTTGAATTTGTATAAATTAGGCAAGATTAATCCCACCTGAGGAGACCATCTGATGCAAAGACAAATTCTTGAAGCAACTACAGAGACGTGGCAACTGAATTTGTGTCTGTGGATGAAACTCTCAGGAGAGGGAAAGGTAGACAAGAGAAACAGGTACAAAAGCTTGTAGAAATCCTGAGCCAGTCCAAACATAAAGACAGTCTTTCTCAGGAGCTGTGAGAGGAGTAGGAAGACGCCAGAGTTATGGAAATGAAGAGAGGACAAGAGGAGTCCAAAATGGGCTTTGGCGCTGTCAGAGTGGAAAACTCAAGGAGTAGTGCTGGGGCTTGTCTTCGATTTGCAGAAGGTCATCAGAGACTTCTGTAAAAGCCACCTCAGTTGAGCGCTTGGCCACACACTGAACTACAGAAAGTCTTAGAATTGGCAGAGAGGCTCTCCACACCTTGAAAACAAGTGTTCAGGGAGGTTGGAGATGACTGGGAACAAGAAAAAAACATCTTTTCCTTTGGGAAAAACAAATGAAATAAAACCTTCCGACTTGCTTGTCATAAATACATGTCCAAATTAAAGAAACGTGTAGTCTGGTAGAGGCAAAGGCAACCATCAGCTGCCAGACTGTCCAAATGCCCCACAGAGGAAAGAAAATGATCATTTTTCCTATTCTATAGCTTACCTTCTGGAAAGCAGTGATATCAGGAAAGTGTACCGGCATCTGCCAGAGGACAGAGGACAAGGTGGAAATTTCCCCACGGACATAAGCCAGATTTTTTTAATTTTATCAGCATCCTTTTGTTCAAAGAGCCCTAACATTGAATCCATAAGCTAAATTTTAAATAGTTCTGAGAAAAGTCCTTGATAACATTCTTCTCACTGAAGGCCCTGATCAGGAGTAAAAGAGATGTGAATTCACTTATTGTTTGTGGCACCAACTCCCTTTATGGCATCAGCCGACTATATTAAAAACTCTCTGCCTCAGTTTCCAATTGCTAAAGCAAGCTTAAACTTCTATTCTTTGTCCTGCTTATTCATATTATAAATATGACGTTTCTTGCTCTGGGTTACTGCAGCATGTAGAGCAATACAATCCTGATCTCATCTGAGGTCCTGCAAGCACTGCGATATAAATAACAACCATATCCAATTTCCTGCAGTTTAACTAAAAAGTTTTTTTTCTCCTTCTGCCTGTATCCATATACATATGTATGAATACTAATCCTGCCAAAAGAAGGAGGGGAAAAAAAGGACAGAGAGAGGGGTGATAAAAATTCAGTGCACCAAACTGATTTTTCTTGATTTACAACAGATAATTATCATTCTTTACGCATGGCTAGTCTCCTGTTGTGAGCAAGCGGAGCAGGTGGAGCAGTGCTTTTCCGATAGCCTTCCCCCCGACAACCCCTTCCACCTGCAAACTCTCCACGCACCTGCGCCGAGAGAGGTGTTGTCAAGACCAGGCAGAGGGAGGGATGAGAAAGATAGATGGAGGTAGCTGAACAGAAGCAACTGGCAAAGCTGGTTTTGCCCACAGTTGGAAAGGCTTGAAATCTTCCTTAGCATCCTCTTTCTTGCTTAATTTGCTATAGCGCTGGCTCTATGTTTTAACTGCGGGGATTAAAACAAAAAATAAGTGCAGTAAAATTAAACGGTATAAAAGAAACGTGTATTGGTAATTGGAATTATTAATGTAATGGATTAAAACTCTTACAAGTTTTCATGATCTAAATCTGAATGGTGGGGGAGGGAGGAAGAGGGGAGTAAACTAACAGGAATTGATTTTCAAAGAATACAAAAATTATTACCAGTAAAATTTGCAAGTGCTGTAGATCACACGTTCTGCTGCCTTATTTGTAACAAAACTATCCAGTTCCAAAATGAATTGGGCTGTGCTAAAACTAACTCTTGCTGATGGTGGCAAGTTGTTAATTAAATGACACTTTTGTGCTGTTCATTTTGACAATCTCTGGAAAGATAGCCCAAAGTTCTCAGCTGCTGAAGTAACTGGGGGGAGGTGAGCAAGCACAGTCGTACAGACGGCAGGTGAAGAAGAAAATTCCTTTCAGGCAATATGGTCCAAAGGATAGGATTTTATCAGACAGATAACACTAAGCAGGGTTTAGACGCTTGGAGGGGAAATTGAGGGAGTTACTAGGGACGGTGTTCACAACTCATAACGGCACAGTTTTCTCCCAAAAAATTTAAAAGAGCTGTTCTGTGATTAGTTCACAAAGGATCCTAGGTGCCCCTGGACCATAAAGCCTTAGTTTTGCAGTGCACTGTGGGATGCAGCACTCTGCCTAAATTTCAGAGGGCTATCAACATAAGTAACGCTACACAGAAACACAAAGCCTCGGCTGGAGGAAGGTCTAGGTACCCTGTTGCCCAAACCACTTCCCACCTCGGTTAACTATATTGAGCCTTGGGTAAGTCCATCAGCACTTTCCACTGGACTTCTCCATCTGGCTTGATAAATATGTGGCTGCATGAGTATGAGCACTCCAGGCAATCTTTAATTATGCACCCTCATAGGGGTGTTGAGCAGTTAGAGTTTTACAGAGGGGTCTAACAAGACAGAGAGCCAAGTCCTGCATGAAACTGAATCTCTCCACCCTGAATCTCTCCATAGCATTTTAGTATGCTTCTAGCACCAAACTTACTTACATACATAACCTTCCACAGGCCTTAGAAGGCATCTCTTATGGCAAAAATAACCCGAATTCTTAAAGGAATCACTTACAGGAATGGCTATAGTCTTTATTTCCACATCTGTAGTTCTGCCTGCCTACCCACTCGTGGAATATCTAAGTATTTCCCTCATATGTGGTTAAAAACTGGAACAGGAAAAGCCACATTCACCTTTGGTGTCATCGAATACCTTCCCAGTGAAGTCAGTGAAGCCATGTCTTCTTCTACCAGAAGAGATGCTAACAAGAAGAATATTTTATCTCCTTATCAGCAGTCAAAATCCATCCAGCCCAGGCATGTGGTAAGGGGAAGTTATTTCCTTTCAGATACCTCTCTTCCTATTCAGATTGCTGCCCTGGGACACAGTGACCGGCCATTTCAGGTGATCCTACAACTGTTACCCACCAAAACAGACCCTACCTGCGTTTTTCTTATATTTTTTCCTTTGTTTTCTTCATGCTATTCTGCTCCTTGGGCCTCACGTGGCTGCCAAACTTTTCATTTTCATGCTGATCCTGCCTTCCTGTCCCAGCACTGTTCTGCATAGCCTTTACAGAGAAGAATGAAATATAGCTGGAGTGGTTCAGCTTACTCATAGAGTGGCTCGTTCCTCACTTACAGGTAATATATTTTTCATGATGGGGATCTTTTCTCTTCCGTTTTACTGCCTTTATTTATTTATTTCATACAAAGCAGCAGTTTTTCTTAAAATTGTTTTTTATTTTTTTGTACAGGGCACCATTTTTAGTGATGGTGGTAAGAACAGGAGGAGCTTACCAGGAATAGGAAAGAAGATTCTAAGAGGTGAGGGCAATTGACTCTCCTTCTATCTCATATACTAGGTGGTAGTGTCTCTCTGACCAGCAGAGACCTGGGCTTTTATTTACTCCTGAGTCCTATCACCAGGCCTGGCTTTACCAAAGTGAATGAGGTAGGGAAAACATTAACAGGGTTGTGTGAATTCAATCCTCTAGTTTACACCACCAGTTCCAGCTTACAGCCTTGGCCTTTAGGAGAATACAGTTCAGCCTGTTCAGGGAACTCGTTGGGGAGTCCTATAGGAGACTGACTGGAGGGCAAAGGGGCCCAGGACATCTTCAGGGAAAACCTTCTCAAGGCAAAAGAAAAGTCCAATAGGCTACTTTGGAGGAATACAGAGGCATTACCTGAGCAATTCAGGGATGGAATTGGGAAAGTCAAAGCTCAGATGGAGTTGAAACTGTCAAGGAATACAAGGGTAAAAAAGAAGGGCTTCTGTTAAGTACATCAGTGGAAGAAAGCAAGCTAAGAAAAATGTGACCCTGCTGTTCAGGGGGTCAGGGGACCCAAAAATGAAGGAAATAGAGAAATGAGGAACCCGGTGCTTTCTTCAGCTTGGAATTTACTCATAAGGTTTACGATCAGGCCTTCCAGGTCCCTGTGCCCAGTGGCAGTATCTGGAGAACTGAACTGTTACCCACCATAGAGGAAGACACAGAAACCACTTAAGCAAACAGGACATACACAAGTCCATGGGACCATGCATCCAGAAGTGCTGAGCGAGCTGGCCAGTGTCACTGCAAGGACACTCTATCATATGTGAAAGCTTATGGGATTCAGGGGAGGTTCCTGATGTCGGAAAAATGTAAATGTCACACCCGTCTTCAAGAAAGACGAAAAGGAGGCTCCAGGCATCTATAAGCTGGTCAGCCTTGCCTCAGCTTCTGGAAAGGTTATGGAGTAAATCCCCCTGGAAGCAATACCCAGAAACATGAGGGACAAAAAAGTGCTAAGAACAGCTAGAATTAATTTATCACGGGCAAGTCATACCTGACCAGACTCATTGCTTTCTACGATAATATGACTATCTCCATGGAAGAAGAGAGAGCAGTGAATTGTCATTGACTAAACTTTAGCAAGGGTTTCAGCACAGTCTTCCATAGTGTCCTTGTAGCCGTATTGGAAAGAGATGGACTAGATAGCTGGACTAATGGGTAGATGGAAAACTGGCTGGGCTGTTGGGCTCAGAGGGTAGTAATAAGTACTATGCAATCCAGCTGGCAGCCTTTTGGATTCTTCCCCTTTATGCAGCACTGGTGAATTCACATCTGGAGTATCATGTCTAGTTTGGTGCTCTCCCATGAAAGGAAAGGCTGAGACAGCTGGCTCTGTTCAACCTGGAGAAAAAAAGGCAAAGAAGGTCCTGTCTTCAACTACCTAATAGCAGATTACAGCAAAGATGGAGCTAGACTCTTCTCCAAGGTGCACACGAAAATTTCAATTAGATATTACAATGATGTGCCTAAGTCAGGTATACGAAATATTTTTCTAAGATTTCGCTCCAGAATCTTCTCATACCATCAAGATTTGCAAAGTCCCAGACCTCTGCATCACAAAAATAGTGAGAGGGAATATTCAGCTCCCTATGTCTACGATAGATAGAGCTGCAGTCACACAGGAGGATTTGTGCCCATTTTTATGAACTCTAAAATTCAAAAGGACGAGATTCAAGGATTTTCCAGGTTCCAGAACATATTCAGGAGGGCTAAAATACTCTGTTCAAGAGTCAGAGAATGACAGAAATGTTTCATCAAAATGCTCTTGCTGCCAGCTCCCTCAGGAAGGCAATAGCTAAGACAGTATCTGTGGGACTGTCATGTACAATAAGCTTTGCTATCCTGAACATCATCTACCAGTTGTATATCTAAGAGGGGAACAATCCCTTTTCCATCTGTCCAGCTTCAAGAGGTAAACATCCAACTGGGGTTGGACTAGGGTTGTGTAACTGTAGATGTCTAGAAAATCTGAGCAGAACAAGTCAAAGCAAGTTGTCTTTCAAATCAGTTGAGAGATTTACTCATTTTTAAGGAGTGATTCACCTGACCTGCTTCAGGATTAGATGAATCACATCCTAAACTTCACTGTCTGTGTTGACTAGCTCTCCATTTACTATTTCAATTAAGATATTTCTTTAGTCAGATGTCACTCCAAGCATATGTAGAAAATCACCTCTCTGTACCTGCTTTGCATTTATACTCTTACTTGAAGTGCTCATGACCACCAGCTGTCACAGACAGAAGAGCTGGGCTGGTGGACACACCTGACCTGCAGGAGCTGCCATAACAGTCCTCTTTAAATCATGTTCCTTCATTAAGTCCTCCACATGAAAAGGCTAGAAATCAGACCCAGTGCTACACTGATGGAGAGTGACTGGGGAAGAGACAATGTGAGCTTTATATTAAAGCAGAGACCAGCATCCTGTTTTCCTTTTCCACAAGCACCCTTTATCAATAAAAATCAAAATAAGAACCAGGCTCACAACAGCTTACTAAGTGAATGTTTCCAACAATAGCTGTAGGTGTCCTACATAGTGATCAATCACATATTCACTCTACTGTGTCTCCTCCTTCTTCCCATCGCTCTGCAGATCCTCTTTGAGCGTCCTCAAATCAGGACTTGCAAGATCTTAGTATAGTTTCTGATGGTCACAGCTCCTCATCCTTAAAATGCCTACCTCCTCCCCACAACACCAGCTTCCTGGCTGAAGGGCCAAAAAGCAAGAGAAGTCCAAAAGCTGCCTATGCCCAGCTCATAGCTCAGACTCCTTGGGATGAGTGACAGGGATGAAAGAAAGAGGAAGATTCGCTCGTCAGTAGTGCATGCTGAGATAATCCTATGGCCAGAACTAGCCTAGTTTTTCTGATCAGAGCCTCAAGCACAGAAGCTCCACATAATTATTATGAAAAACAAGCAGCAGGGGATGAACGCAAAGGGGAGAAATTATACTGGGGGAAAAAAAAAGCTTTCTTTGACAGAATTATAAAATTATTGGGTGAAGGGAAATTTGCAGATTTAATATGCCAGTTAATGATGTGGCATTTGAAACAGTCCCTCACAAAATACTGCTCACAATATTAATTAGTATTGTCTCTGAGAGGACTGCTGGGTTTAAAATTGGTGAATGCATAGGAAACAAAGAATAACCTTTATCTAGGCCGGTGTATACCTTCAAAATGCTCTCAATAAATTCCAGTTTTGGTAAAAAGCATTAATAATGTCCTTAAGTACCGAAGAATAGGATTTTGTTTTGCTTTTTTTATCTTTATACCAGCATACAGAAACATCAGACTGTCAGGAGTTTAAAGTAATTCATCGTACAAAGTGTTTTCAATATATTTACAGCAATTCCATGGGATTCACCCTCTCCTGTTGACTGAGGCAGCAGTTGCATCAGATGACTGACTAAGAGACCTAACTCTGGTCCATTTAGCTGACTAGACGAGGTGCTGCACTAAGTGACTGAGGCCTATGAAATGACTCCCTCACTGTGTCCCGACAAGTGACAGGATACAGAAACCTCTGTTTTTCCACACACACAGCCAGCTACAGATTGGCCAACCAGCCAGTCAACCATTTACTTCAGTTCTCAATAGAGGAATAGTCCTGTGGCCGTAGACAATACAGTAACCACACAAAATTCCCCCTTGCAGAAGGGCAGCATTGTTAATCCTTCTGCTTTAGGAGAAAAAATAGTTCAAAGGAACTAATACCACTGTGCAAACTCATTCAGAAGATAAATGAGAGAAACAGACTCCCCACCACCCCCCCCCCCAAAAAAAAAAAAAACCAGCAACCTCCAGAATCCAAATCCAGTGCCTTACTGACAGACTGTCCTACCTTGGGATATAGTGCATGTGTGAGTAACAAGGAGGTGTCACTTGTATTACAGTGTGGGTCAATGTCAGATCAACCTGCTTAACAACTTTATTAGCAAAATTGGGAGAAGGAAGTCAGAGAATGGTAATGCTCATTGCAAATTGGAGAATGGTATAGAAATCATTAAGGGCTTAAAGAGTGCGTAAGGGAGGAAATAAGAAAACAGGTTCAGCTTGAGAGGGAACAATGTCCTCCTATAAGGAAGTCAGCTCCTGGGGAAGACATGTGATGGAAACCAGTCACCAGAACCTTCCTCTGGAGGAGGCAGAGACAACAATCCTGGGAGGACTGCAGGGGTGGAAAGTCAGGATCGGTCCTATATGCAGGACAAGTCAGTTAAAAAAAAAACCTTTTTGAGCAATGCATGGTTATAGAAGTTTGGTACCCTTGTCCTAGGTGTTTGGTAAAATGGAATATGGTAAGCATTGTGAGCAAGCTGTAAACGGTGATTAGAAAATCAGAAGCAGTACAATAGCATGCGATGAATAAGGAAAGTGATAACAACTGAGATCAGTGATGCTATTTGAAGCGTAGAAAAGAGATATGGAAAAAACTAAAGACATCAATTAAAAGGTCATGAAATTTAGGAAAAAAAACTAAAAATAGTAATGATATGGGGCCCAGTGCTAGATAGAGATGTGCCATTTATTATGTCTTAGAAAAATAAAGTGTTCAGTAACTGTTTCTGTTTGTCTCTATGGAATTAAAATAAAGTGGCAATCTTAGGATTACCTTAGGATGGCAAAGCCTCTCCCAGTCAGTCAGAAACCAAGAATATTCTAACCCATATCTACTGATAGAAATGTTTTGAATGTTTACACAAAGTGACTTACACCCTAAAATTCTAAAAGACAGGGTAAATGACTCATCGACTTTTGACGAGTCTTAGTTTGTGAGAAGAAATTCAGAAGAGGGAAAGAGACACATGGAATGAGATTCAGGTTACTCAGCTACAACTGTGCTGGTTATATTACTCTTCAAAGTCAGCTGAGAGTAACAGGCACATCCAGACCACGCAATAACTGTCCTCATTTAGATCTTGACTTCAGGATGAAGAGTCCTACTCAGAAGCGTCCACCCCTCTGCAATGGCTATAAAGGTACTCCAGAAACCGAGCTCAGAGACAGGCCTGCAGGGAGCATCAAATGATGAATCCCACCCTTATTCACATATTCAGTTTTAATTTCAGTGGGTCAAGTGGTATTTGAGATGTTAATGGTCATCTAAACGGGATTTGTGGATGTGACACAGAACCTGCAGGGACTGAGGTTTTTGTGGAGCAGTAGCAGGAGGCTAATGGACTATCATCGGGCAGCTTAGATGCACTATTCACATAAGTATATACCACGCCCTTTGTGTCTATCCTTAAAAGGGTGAAGGTGAAATGAGCTGTGCTCTAGGACTCAAATAATGAATGTGCAAGAATGTGAATGCCAGTCCACACAGGTCTGTGGGAACGGGAATAAAACCGGTCTGGTGTTACAAGGCTGTCTTCTGCATTCTTGTGCTTTTATTACAGGCTGCGTACCAGACCTTCCCAAAGCACTTGATTTAGTAGAGATGACAAAATCAGCCTTGGAGATATCGGTAAAGCACATGATAAATAGATCTGAGGGTTAAATAGAAGTTAGTAATGCCTAGTCATCGGTGGGGAATGGAGGTGTTTCTAGTGGGATATCGAGTGGTGACTTCTACGCCTGATCCGTTTGGCACGTGCTCGACCAATAACAATAGCATTAATAAGCATCTGTGGCCAGATGCAGTGAACTGGTAAATCAGGAAGGGAATGCAGGTCCCCACAGAGAGCTATGCAAATCACTGGGTAAGCCAATGACCACGAGTTTCCAATGCAGCGCTTTCGCAAAATACCTAATTCGGTCCTTTGCTTTGTGGGGCGATAAAGAAGAAGACTTCTACCCATTTCTTCTAATCCTTTCTTTCTCCTCCTCCCCTTTCTCACTCTCTCTGTTTTTTTTTTTTTGTTTTGTTTTTTTCCAGCATGTGAGGAGGAAGGGAGAAAAACAGTGAGAGGAAAAGGATAGAAAAATTGTAAATTGAACACAGATGGATTTTTCTAAAGATTTCCCCACATACCACTAACAACAGGAAAATGTGAAAAGGACAAACAATGCTTTTTGTTTGTTTGTTTGGGGAAAAAGTCATTTTTATCAAACACAAAACTTTAAAAGAAAATTTTGCAAATAGCTCTACTCTACTTAGGAGTCTGGAAACAAGGCTGAACTTAATGCCAAGGAAGCCTCTGTAGAGAGTAAATGAGGCACCAAAAGACTTTATAATTGCTCCAATAGCCTTCTTTCATCTTTTACATCTATGACACAATCAACACAGACACCCTGAGAGCCTGGGAGAAAGGGTTTTCACTTGCATTCAGGATGATACTGTATAGTACAAGATATCCAATTTGCACTGAACTCTCCCAGCCAAGTTAATTTATGCTGCAATAAGGAAACAGCAGCCTCAAAGGAATTTATTATTTCTTTCCTTCCACCCAGACAAATAGAGGAACGAAGGGCACAGAGTCACTGCCAAGGAGTCACACGGTTGTCATCTGAACTGTAATTCACCCACAGCAGAATGGAGGGGCATCAGCCTTGCTGGGCCTCGAGCTGAAGAATTAGTGGAGCTGAAGTGGAGCAGAGGCTTTTTTAAATGCAATTCAGGAAATGTCTAGACTTTGTGAGAAACCTGTTAAATTAGAGTGGCAGGATGTTGGGAAAAGGGAAGTTCTTCTCGCTCTTGACAAGAGGATCAGTTAAGGTAGCGGGGGAAGCAGTAGGATTGATAGCTGGGTGGTTTCTGGTTATTGCTACCTGGGGAGTGATGGAGCTGCTGGCAAGGTGAAGCATGATCTGATTCAGGAGTCCTGTCTCTCAATGAGAGTGGCTGATGGCCTGAAGGCCTAGCAGATAGGCCCGCAATTGTAGCCCTAAGGCAAAACTGTTGTTGATCCCAGCAACAGCTGGGGAGGGAGGAAGAAAGGTTGCCAAGGCTGGTAGGTCAGAGAAATCATTTTGGAGTCTTCCTGATGACAGGAAACCATCCTGGTTTATTTAGATTTGTGTTCAAGCTTTCCCAAGCTGAGGCTTTTTAACAAGCAAAAGAAGACAAGTCATGCCAGCTTGACCAAGGCTGCTGCGAGTATGGTTGCCCTGTGTGATCCACTGATGGGATCAGTTACCCTGTTCAAGACAGCACATGTAGTAACCTTCCAACTGGGCAAGAGTTTCCACTAACTCAGCCTGTGCCTGCTACTTCAAAATCGCTTGCTGCTTCCACTAATCCCTGTTTAGTTCCCAGGCTTCTGTTACTACCCTGATTTCAGTGCTAGCTCCAAATCTTCACTTTATCAGAACTGGTTGCATCAGCAAATACAATTATTTTCCCAAGAAAGGGTACTGGGTCTTGTGAGTAGGAAAGAAAGAGCAGAGGTTGTATCCTAACATCAGAAAGGCTCTGGGTAGTGTTTCAGATGACATTTTCCTATGCAAGATAAGGAAATGCGGTGCCAACGAATATACCCAAACAAGTAGGTATTCATAGAGTGATGATTGGTGGCAAAGTGTCAAAATGAATGCATGTATCTAAGAAGGATCTGCAGGAGTCTGCTCTGGGCTTTGCTTTCTTTAGTATTGTCATTGTTGACTGGAATACAGTCAGGAGTGGATCATAACCTGAAGGCAAACCAGCAATATCATCCTATTAAAAAAGAAAATTAAAAAAAAAGGCAAACACGGGACTGAGATATGCATGTAGGAGCACATCTTACAAGACGCACACGTCTTTGCTCAAGGCTACATGTCCACTTTCAGCATTAGCAAGGTCTCACACCATGCCGCAGTTTTGAGAATCACACTTTAAAAAACGTGGTGCTTTGGTGAAAGCTTGTTAGAGGAAAGCAGTGAGAAGAATGAAGTGCCAGAACGATGGCCTGGGAGGGCTGAACAAACTGAGACCAAGGAAGAAATTAGCGACGAGAAAGATGGTAGCAGTTTTCCAGAACATGGCAAGCTGTCCAAAGGAGGAAGGGAAATTTCTGTTCTCACATCAGTGGTGATAAAAGTCCTGGGCTTGAATTAGAGCAGGTAAGATTCAGGTTAGACTTTCTAACACCAAGGGCAGTAAACCCACAGCAGATCACCTGAGGAGAATACCTTAGCTAAAGCTTCAGGTCCTCAAGAATAACCTGATAAAAAAAAAGCAAGAATTACTCAGGTACAAAGGAATAGGCAAGGTGATTTTTCAGAGTCTCTTAGCCCTGTGGTGTTTGGCCTTCAAACACAGCTCTTACCTCTGTGTGAAAACATTGGTGCTCTCATAACTCATAAATTATGCCCTCCATGAAGAGCTTAGCTTTCCTTTGAAAGAAGAGGTCCTATGTTAAATGGAATTTAATCTGGACACGTTTTCCAGACATTTGAAGGTAGTTCTCCATCTATGGCACGTAGACACGGATTACCCAGGGAAGCCCCCGATGAAATGTTTTCAGAACCAAGGAGATGAATGAGATCCTGGAGGAAAGTTCTCCAGGATTGTGCTCTTTAGGCATGGTCCTGCACAGAAAAAAATAAGGAAAAAAAAATAAGCCAAACAGAGAATATATCTGAGGGGGAAAAAAAAATACAGTCCCATTTTCCCAAACATAACTAGGATGCATTCTTCCTCAAGGTGAGACACCCAAAATGGTAGGTTAAGAGGCCAATAAATTAGGTGGACGCTTTCCAGGAAAAATGTGACATTCCTCCGACACAGACAAAACATCTTTGGAATGAAATAGGGGTTCTCCTGGAGTTACCATAGCTCCTTCTGCTGGGGAATGGAAAATGAGCTGTGAGAGAAGAGGACGGGGTTGCTTTTTTTCGTGGAGCAATTGCTTAAAAAATGCAAAAGACGCCATTGCACTCATATTGGCATGCCGCTACCAGCTGCTTTGCACAATTAGTGCTCTGGCGAGGGATGTGAGCCCAGATAAGGCGGATATTCAGGCTGACTATCACATACAAGGGAAAGTTGAGGGCCTGACAGACACGCATATTCAGATCTACAAAAGTAAATTGGTCGTTTCCTAAATTTTTTATAGGAGACACCCGGGAATGGGCCTCTCTCTTCTCTACATACTCTCATTCCGTCATTGCTCTTTTCTTCTTCTTTATCTATGTTAATGATCCTAAAGGTATTTTTAGTGGGTTCCCTAGCATATCTAACTCTTCCAGTCTTCATGCTTCCTTGAATACCAATCGTTGAAGATACTGATATCATGATTATCTTCTAAAATGATTTAATTTAAAAATAAAATAAAATAAATTTGCCCACTTGAAAATTCAATAAAATGTCATTTCCAAGTTACTTCCATCCCGTGAAAATATCTGTGAGAGAAAATAGTTTTTAAAATGTCATTTGTTACTGCTATATTTTCAAATTAACTGCAAGTTAATGAGAATTATTGTTCCAGATCATCCCAAATGAGATTTTCCAAACTTTTTTCCATTGATATTTGCCAGCTATGTTCATTTTTCATAACTCACAATGGAGAATTATTCAGTAGTTTTAAATGGGAAAGCTCATTTGCTTGTTTGTTTACAGAAATGTAAAGAACAGCCTCGTTTTACTGAATAGGCATTGATTCAGCAAAGCATTTAAACCTCTGCTCTTCCTCGCAGTTTTCTCATCATGACAAACTTGAATAACTGTGCATATAGGTGTATATTTGGTCATATTGCTGCTACCTGTTTTTCTTCCAGACCATGAATGATTGTATTCTAGGAACTTGCCCCTCGTTAACACAGTGTTCACAGCTGGGAACACACGTTTGATTTCTGTCTCTTAGGCAGCTTTGAGCCCATGACAGCACTTTATCTACGGCCACCAAGTTTCTTAGTAGGCTCACGTATGACCCTACCTCCTGGCTTTTTGCAGATCCAAATAACTGCGCCAGGTCACCTCATAGTGCCTTTCAAAGCATTCTAGTTGATTATTAAGATACAGTTTTCTCCTCCAACGGACATTCTGCATTGCTTATTTTCTCTCTTGCATCATTTCAACCAGTTTCCCACCTATGGAAACCACACCTTCCTGGGCAGTACGTTCCAGGCTCATCCGGAAGCTCTTAAAGCTACATGTGGATACTGAAGATTCATGTTTGCATGCCAGAGCAGCTATCATTAGGAATTCCAGTAGCAAACTGGGATCTAGAAATAGTCCTCAGGTATAATCTGCGTGAAAAAAGTGTATTGCATTGCATTGCTTTTATATTAATTCATTGCATTCAATCTGCACTAGCATCCAGAAGCTATATCAAGATGTAGCTAAAGAACAAGGCCTTCTCCAAAGACCTTAATGCCATACCAGTTTCAGCATGTCGACGGACATCAGTTATGTTCTAGCCGCTCTCTCCATAAAGTTAATAGCCGTTTTCTTTCCCGACAGGGTCTTGAGCAACTTCCTCATATCTGGAATGAAAAGTCTTTGGAAGATTGATCTGACTTCAGATTGTCATGGAATTAGGGAAGCACTGCCTTTGCACTTTTACGATTTAGCTTAAAGAGGAGTGAAATAGCCAGCTAATGCAACCAAAACATGTTTTTCAAAGAACCCCTGTCTCCTCTCTTCCCTTTTAGGAAAGCTCTCTCTGCATGGTATTTCCCAGACAGGCAAAGACTTTCGGGAGAAGAAAGAGGTGACAGCTAAAGTAGAGAAGATAAGACAGTAGTGATATAAAATGAAGGTGCCCCCAGCCCTGCATAATCAATGTGCTAAATCAGCCAAAACACTCTGCCTAGGTTAAATAAAAGAAGCAGTTTCAGGATGCGCTTTGTGTGTCTACTGCTTGGCCAGAGAGAAACTTGACAGTTTGGAGCAGTAGCTCAAACTAACAAGTGTCTGTGTCCTTACTCTGCAGGAGAGGCAACAAGCAGGCAGCAAATTTATGTGCTAGTGAAAATCACCTTATTATTTGCAGCAGTAAATTAAACTCTGAGCACCCGCAGGCAAAGAAGCATTCACACCGCTTGGCTCACAAGCCTCAGTGCACACTTACCAATAAGGCTACATGCCCACATGAACACACTCTGACATAGAAATGGTTGCATAACAACACAGAATCACAGAATCACAGAATCGTTTAGGTTGGAAGGGACCTCTGGGGATCATCTAGTCCAACCTCCCTGCTCAAGCAGGGTCACCTAGAGCACATTGCCCAGCATCACATCCAGACGGGTTTTGAATATCTCCAGCGAAGGAGACTCCACTACCTCTCTGGGCAACCTGTTCCAACACATATAAGACCTAAGCAATGCATTCACAAGGTCATATAGAGGTTAGGATACATCCCTGAACAAAGTTGCAAATCCATATTAGTGATTAACAGTGCAGGCCCTACCTGTCCATCCACAGTGAATAAGGAGAAATTACATTGAGTCAGTTCTAGGGTGATGCTAACCCCAGATTTTCCTAGTTATCAGAAATCTCACATAATGGCTATGTGGCTACAAGGCGGTGGGGAAACATGTCTTCCTACCACTAATAAAACAGTCAGCGACTTCCTCAAAATACAATGCTCATTCAAATACAGTGAAGCTTCATCTGGATGTGATCCTGGGCAATATGCTCTAGGTGACCCTGCTTGAGCAGGGAGGTTGGACTAGATGATCTCCAGAGGTCCCTTCCAACCTAAACGATTCTGTGATTCTGTGATTCTGTGATTCTTTCAAGAGAGCTGTTCTTTACCTATTCTAATAAATGGCCAGAATCATTCGTTCAGATCTCTATTAGTGATAGACTCGCTAGGCTCGAAACAAGCTTATGCTCACTTATGGACAACACTGGCTGAGCTAACTCCTTTGGCCCACATAATTAAAGGAGCTATTTTTTAAGAAACATAAGGCTCAGCTGTGTGATGCTTTCGGTATGTTACCACCCGACAGCTGAGCTGTGGTAATGATCAATCTGTACGCTTTCTTTGCTCGCTATGGTTCAAGCTAAACTACAGCAATTCCCAAGGGTACTGCGCTAAGAGCACACTCAATAACAGTTGCTGTAGCTTTGTTCAAAGGTAGTAGCTCACCGTGCCCCTGGGTGTCAGGACTATCCCTACTCAAGGACCTTTGCTACCTGTGAAGATGCACACTCATAGAGTTGCTGGGCATAGTGGGTCATGACTCGGTAAAGGAGTCACTAGTTCCTGAATCTTCAGTTATCTTCACCAGCACTGAATTCATTCAAAAATGCCAGAACAGCTAAAATGAGGTGATGGTTGCAGAAAAGCATATTGGCATCAATATGCTGGCTTTAACTGTGTTTCTTTTTTTTTTTTTTTTCATTTTGCACCAAAGTAGTTTTCCTACATATGGAGGAGATCATCCCAATGATTTATCTATCTCATTGACTTCCCGGTTCCATAGCTTATGAAGATGTGGGGAGGAAGTTCAAGAAAGCATCAGAAAGAGGCAAATTGGGTTTTCATGGCCCCATGCTACTTTATTCAATTATACTTTCCCATATGAAGGTATCCCGCTGGGGTCTCACCCTTGGATTCACTCTTTTTAATGACAGTCAATCATTTTGTGCTGAAGACAGTCATTTTCGTAGCTTCTTGCATAATAAATTCGCAGAGTTACATGCTCACTGGTTCTCTAATTATCCCCCATTCCTGCACAACAAAATGATTAAACTGAATTTCTTCTAAAAAAAAATATTGGGAATCAGCAGTTTTATTTTACTGAAAACGTTTGAATCCATTTGTTTTGTTTGATATTTTATTTTGCTCACTGTGTATAAGGGTTACAAAATATAAAATTATTGGACCAGCAGATCTTTGCCCAGTAAGTTTGGGGGAACATTCCGTATTCCACTCCTGACTCTATCTAAATTGATCCAAGTGACCTTGGGAAAGTCAAGCTGTAGAAGTTTGAAGTTTGTGATACAGTGCCACGCAGGGATGGCAGGAGCCATTTGAACTAAATGCGTTTCAGACCTGGAGGCAGCATAGCTCCTATAGCAATTAGAAAAAAACTCAAAACAATAAAACAAAACAAAAAAAATTATTCAATAGATGTCTAGTAGAGAATGGAGCACGAACTACTCATCTATATTTAAGTTAGTGCAGTCACACTCTCAACATAATCTAAAACTGGTATGTTTTCATGTCTGTGAGATTACTAGGAAAGTAAATCTGGGAAGCTCCAGAGGAAGTGGTGGTGGAAAAGAACAGATCTAAAATCACAGTGATCTGGGTTAGTACTATTTTAGCTGTCCTGCACTGAGCATTGCAACCAACTGTTGGCTGTAAAGTTTTCTGAGCGTCTTCAGTTGTCACAAATTATTGTAATTCCCCGTACTTCAGTGGTTGTGCAGCAGGTAATACAGGCTGAGGGTTGGCACCTGCACATGCAGGCACTGAAATCAGTTGTTCCAGGCACTGGCTGTACGAGTTAATTGCAAGACAAAAGATGAACATGGTTGAGAGCTGAAATCCAGCTGAACAAGGAAAAAAAGAAAATTTCCAAAGAGCAGTCACAAACAATAAATCTGCATTAGGCTGGGGTTTGCCAGTCCTCCTAATTCGTGCCACAAGATCATACCACCCTTCTGTAAATGGCCCCCAACACCCTCTAACACAAGCCTCTTTCCTTTCAAGTATGAAAATTTTGGTTAAAAACACCTGTGCAATCATGATTAGCAGACTTGCTAGATGCAAGCAACACATGCTGGCACTGTCTCTACCGAAGCTCAGGAAGACATGCCCAAAGTGTTTTTAAATTAACTTATTTGGGTATAGCCAGGAGTGGGTCTGTGGTAGCAGAGAGTTCAGTGTGGGTTTAATCACCTGAAATCAGTTGAGTTTTTCTAGCAAGTGCCACTGCATACGGTCTCTCTTCATTGACTGTAAAGGGAGCCAGGAGTTACTGGCTTCAACGATAGCACCATCTTAGTCAGGTAAACCCTGCCCCAAGCAAGTCCAGCTCACTTAACCAAGTTTGTCTTCTCACACCCATGCACAATATATCTATCCTTATGCTCCTGTTTTGTTTCTTTCAATTTTGGCAAACATATGCTTTCCCATGCTTATTGTGGTAGATATTTTGGAGAAAAAAAAAAATCGTCTCCTACTCTTGCTGTCAGGATAGTGAAGAGGTCAATATATACCTTAATAGGCCACCCATGAGCTAAGACTGTGGTCTTCAGCCTTCTTCTGATGTATGGCAGCTTTGACCACGTACTATCTTGGAGAGCCTGATCTGTACAGCCTGCATTTACTCGGCACAGTCTGTCTTGTATGGACCTGTCTTGTATGGTGAGCACAGTCAGTGATCAACAAGCCTGCTATAATCTCAGTTAACAGAACTGTGTCTTGCAGGTAAAGCAGTGGTGGTTTGTCTTCTGAGAGGGCACTGGCTAAGTTTGCACAGCTTACAGCCTGTATGCAGTGCTGTGTCGCACCTTGCACTGAAGTTGCTAGTGGTTGCAACAGCAAAACATCCGAGATGCTCATAGTTTTCATGTTCCCTCTGCCTCCTGCGAGATCGCATCCCCAGACGTCAGACTTCCAGGCTCTTCATTTTTAAGGCACTGCTGGAAAGCTCTTGAGTTCTTCGTATGTCCATAACTGAACAAAGTTAATTGTAGCCATTACTGTGAGGATAGATGACCCGCAAAATCACTGTTTGTTTCCTACTGCTGGCTTCTGTATCCACCAATCCCTCATCTTTGTTGCTTTTCGAGGTCATAATTCTTCACAGCGCAGAACTTGCTCTCTAATTTGTCTGTTAAATGTCTAGTCTACAAATTAGTCCCAGCCATCCTCATTAACAATAGCTTGTACTTATTCCTTCATAAACTGATGGATGAAAAGCTTCATAAAAGTGCAAAATAATATTATTTCCCCCAAGAGGAGGGTTTGCAATGCCATTGCTCAAACAAAGTCAGCAGACTTTCCCATCTAACTGAAATCTACCACAGCACAACTCTGTTGCCAGAAGCATATCTTGTTTTCCTCTCTCTCTTTTAATTTTACTTTATCTTCTGATTGATTTGCTTATGAAATTAAAAGAGAATATGATTTTAACTCTTTGCTTTTAGAACCATGAGCAATAAGAGCTTCTAGCACTGCCATCTGCAAACTGCAAGAGACATAAAACTGTGTAAAAGAAAGGAAAAATAAGTGTTTTCCACTTAATGGAATATTTCAGCAGAAAATTTATTTGCTATCTGACACTTGAGGCTTGTTGTTTGCAAACTCCATATCTGCAACTATCAGGCTGAAACCATCATCTAGTTAAGGAGAAGGAAATCTACCAAGAAACCATTCACATATGTCTTCCTTCAGGTTATCCATGTAGCATATGTATGCGAAAACTGTTACAGGAGCAGAAGCCCACGAGTCCCGGACACATCTGTGTCCGTAATAGCCTCTTCCCCAAGAGGTGTCTTCAGTCAGGCTATGATTCATGCACTCACCTTTGTCTCAGTAAAGACAAGGCATCGCTGATGCCATGGCACAAGCGGTCTTAAGACGACCCCCAGACCCAGAGCTCTGTTCTGCCGACTCCTGTTCTGGAAGGAGACATTCAGGTTGGAATAGAAGAGAAACTCTAAAGGAGGAGCAGGGAAAAAAGGGGTCCTCTGGGTCACAGAAGGCAATTTTAAAGACATGAATGCTAAGGTGAGAAGTAAACATAGTGATGCAGGGAATTCCTCTACTCCTGTCTTCCATATATATAAGACCCTACTTAAAGGATGGGCCAGGAGCACAGCCTTGAGTACATTTCAGAAAAAAAAAATATATTTTTTAAATCTAGACCTGATTGAACTCTATTAAATCTCTGCTTTGCTGGTTCTAAGCCTGTCTAAGCCAACCTGGATGATTATTGTTATTATTAACAGAACACTAAGTCAGGAAAGAGAGGGTTTTTTTTTTTTTTTAAATAAGTTATTCTTCCTGTAGCTGGCTGTGCTGCAGAGGCCTGGCAACAATTCATACCATGCACATTAAAGATTCCTTAGAGCTTTTCATGTAGAAGCTTACACTGACAATCTTGTCAGTTCTTCTTTCCCCTATTTGTTCTGCTAAGATTGGGTGATGCCCTCTCCCAGTAATAACTGCGTTTTTAAAAACTGTCTGTGCAGTTCTCTTAGTTTTAGGACTTTTCGGTTGCATTTCTATTCCTTGTTGTTTACCAAACAAACCAGTTTTGTGAATTAAATAAGGTTTTCCTGTTCTTCTTTCCTACCTAGCAGAGAAAACCCAGCTGTAACTACACAAATCTGCAAAAATTCAACATGAAGACCTGGGAAATAAATAAAAAAAAAAATAAATGGGTCTGATCCATGTCCTGATGGAAAGTGGTTACAGAGGAGTACAAGAATAAGGAGAAGACTGAGAGGTGATCTCATCAACGTTTACAAGTATCTTAAGGGGGGATGTCGAGAGAATGAGGCCAGTCTCTTCTCCGTGGTGCCCAGTGACAGGACAAGAGGCAACAGGCACAAGCTGAAACACAGGAAGTTCCATCTGCACATGAGGAAAAACTTCTTTGCTGTGAGGGTGACTGAGCATTGGCACAGGTTGCCCAGAGAGGTTGTGGAGTCTCCTTCCTTGGAGATATTCAAAATCCACCTGGACGCGATCTTGGGCAATGTGCTCTAGAGGCCCCTGCTTGAGCAGGGAGGTTGGACTTGATGATCTCCAGAGGTCCCTTCCAGCCTCGGCCATTCTGTGATTCTGTGATGGCAGACATACACTGATACTGCCCCAGTACTCTCCAGTGATTATAACTAGAAAGTTTCTGAGGCAGATGATGTATTTGTATTTAATGACCCTCAATGGACTTTTCTTCCACAAAATTGCCCATAGGAACAGCACCATCCTGTGGCAACCATATACTGCTCCATAGCTCAACCATATACTGCTTGCAAAGAAGCTACCTCATCCCCTGACACTGCACGTCATTGATTTCACCCACTTTCAGCCGCACATCCACAAATTGTCTCTTTTCAAGACTGAAGAGTCCACATCAATTTAATAATTCTTTCTACTGCAGCTATTCCTTACAATCTTTTTACTATCTTCTCTGAGCCTTTTCCAGGTCTGCTATATCCTTTCGGGATGGAAGGACAAGAAATACATACAAGATTTAAGATGCAGGCCCAGAATGGATTTTTACGGTGGCATTACAATGATTTCTGTTTGGCTTTCTATTCCCTCCTTAATAATCCCTAACATTCAATTTCCTTTTTTTGATTGCTATAGAGCAGCGAGCCCATAATTTCCATTGTATGTCCATTATAACCCCCAAATGTCATTCTTCAGCAGCAATAATCAGCTCAGAGCCCATTGCTGTGTTTGCAGAGCTAGAACAATTGTTTTCCCTGTGTGCATCACTTGCATTTATCACCATTGAATTTTACCTGATATATTATTGCCTGGCCATCCAGTACAGTAAGGTACCACTACATGAGGTCAGGAAGAGGTAAGAGCGTGGCTGCTCCAGAAGGAAAGTGAGCTGGAAGCCCAGGGTGATACCAAGGCAGGCAGAGATAGCAGCCCCACCAGCAAGGACACAGCCCCTTGGTACCCAAGGAGGGCTGGCAGAGCATGGTGGTGACAATAACAGGTCCCACCAAAATTTCAATGAACATTCAGCAAATGCAAAGCAACAGGTCAGGTCTGAGATCAACCTAGGAAACCCAGTCAGCAAGTCAGGAGTAGCAGGACCAAGCACAGACCTAGCTACAACATAGCTTAAACAGGGAGTGAGGTCATGAGTCTGAGATTAAAAGGAGCTCCTGGGTCACAGGCGAGTGGCGGTCCAGGTGAGGCTGGTCAAAGGCCTGTTGGTGCACTCTGGTCTCCGATATGGCCCTCTGATTTACCACCCTGAAAAAGAGTGTCATTAACAAACTGCCACCTCACCAGTTAGGGGACCTGTAATTCCATATATTTGGGACTTTCTGAGTAAAATCTATTCCTTACACCTAGGGAGACTGATCCTTTCTGGTCCAAAGATATCAGTCCCCTCCTCCTGGGGGATTGCATAGCCTTCTTCAGAGTTGGATGTTTGACTTTGCAATCTAATTAAGCCGTTTCCAGCCTGGCCAGCTGACAGAGATAGCATAGTATCATGACTTTGTGGTTTGTTTCAATGGGAAATGTCTGCTGTAGCAAACCACCTCATGTATTTCTACTAAGGAATCTTAATAGCTGTGTTTACTCTTCATGCCATTGAGTGCTACAGAGAAAACCTAAGTGCTCCCAACTCAATCCCCCAGACAACTATAAAGCCCTTCTATGTAGCCAGGTAAAGAGTTGCCTAAAAATATGGTCCCTGAAGATGGATGATATTGGGACTTTTTCAGGCTGTACCCCAGGACTCCTCTAAGGAAGAACTGGGGTGATCTTTTCTGGTAGATGCTGTCACCAGAAGTTTAGCTAAAGGCTTCACATAATGGTAAGCCTGTTTGCTCAGCTGGTAAGTGAGATGAACGTAGGATGCTAAAAGCATCGTACAGACACGCTTTTCTTTGTGAATACCACCTAGTGCGGCATCTTCTGTGTCCCCAAGAGCTCTTCTGCAAAGAGCTGTGTGGAGGGGTAGGTAACTGCCACAATCTGAGGGTCAGTTTGTACATCTACGTGGGCACAGCTATGCAAATTAGGCACTGAGAAGCTGCGCAGGCTGTGTGACATTGTGGTGATGGCTAAGTCCTCTTTGGGTGCTGCCACTCATTTTAACAAATGGGAGTCTCTCTGCAGACAGAGGTCAGGGGATGCTGACAGAGCAGAATGAACTGACCTGAGGAACCTTTGGTTCACCAGGCTTGACAAGTGCTTCTTCTCAGATGTTCATTAGCTGATGTCAAAAATTCAGAACAGAGCTATTATTGCATAAAATAGGAAGGGGTATCCAAAGGGCTTTGTTATGCTTGTCCAATACAGAGGCAAATTGCTGGTGAGGGACATGCCAGTCTAGTTTTCCAGTCTCTGTGTTGATTGCTTTATGAGGTAAATGTGTTGTTAACTGGGTCTAGCTCCTCTTTTGTGAAGGGATTATAAAATAACGCTCTCTCCACACAGTAGTTCAGTGAAGAACTTCAGTTAGCAGAGCAGGAGGTACACATCGAAAGAGCAAAGGCCAGAGCATCCTCCATGAAGAAAATGTGTCTTTTAAGGTATTTTCTGTAAAAGATCATATTATCTTCATATTGTTCCCCATTAGTAATAATGCAACATGTATCCCAGTGCAAGTAGAATAACATTGCCCCAGCTCCATTTAAAAGGGATATGCCAGAAGAGGCAGGAAGAGTTCTTGCTGTAAGAAAGTGCATATGGACACGAGCGTTTGGAAATGTGTGGAAAGCTGTGTTATTACAGTACTGCTAATGACAACAATATATCATTCGAACTTGTTGACTTTTATTTCTTTGATTTCCAAATTATCCGGCTGCTCCTTATCCCCTGCCCGTTCTGGGAGTAAACAGAGACACCATGTGCCTGAGCTGCCAAAAATGTTACTTCCAGGATTAATTAACTTTTTTCTTTTTTTCCCTTCCAGAAAAGTCAATATCTTCTCCTTTTCACTTACATTGTATTCTGCCTATCAACACGGCCGACATAGTCACTGGATTTTACCTTCATAATATCTCTGTGAGTTATGGAAGTATTATGCCTCTTCTAGAAACAGGGGAAACCCTTGTCAGAGGGTAGCCTAATCTCTGGAGTCCCAGGTCGGTGCTTTCAAGGCTACCCAAATGATGGACTTGAACTAGATTCCAACAGGATGGAATCTTTCCCACACCTCATCAAGATCCCAGACATAGGAAGTCTCTGGTGGTACTGTGGGAAGCATGCTTTTCTTTCACTTCTCCTGGCCTCCTAGAGAAGTGCTGCAATGCACTGCCATCCCCAGCAACAAGCACAGTGCGCATTGCCTCATCAGGTCTGGTGAAACAGGAGCTAGAGCACAGCTTCTGGCTCAACATATGTAGAGAAATTACCCAGAAGGCGTTAGTGAGATCCCATGGGCCTTGGCAAGATTGCCCAGAGGTTCTCTCTAAAGAATACGGCAGCCCTGGATCTGTCGCTATTTCCTTCTCTGTTTTGGACGTAGCCCCCTTTTGTCAGGCTTGCAAATGCTTTCATGTTTTTTTCCAGGGAGTAACTCTGTTTTGAAAGGGCCATGAATCACATTCATCAATTTTCAAGGGAAAAATAATCAACAGATGGTCATTAAGCATCACATGATTCCATTTAAATCAGGAGATGCAGCAGAAAATGAACTCTCCCTTTCTCTTCGTTATGGTTCTTTAATGCAGTCATGCTTTCAGCCGAGCCCAGGCTAGCAGGAAACACACGATAACGCCAGTGCTTTGGGTACAGCACCAGTATCAACACACAAAGCTCCAGCTTCTCCAAACATAGCCAGAGAAGAATATTTATCCCTACTGACCAGAAGGAGGAACGGAAGCATGTATGTCACGCTGCAGGACAGAAATACAGTATTGCTGAGAAACAAGTGCAGAAGTTGGGTTCCAGACTGGTGCACAAGCCACAGCTGTCTCCCAACCTACCATCTTCCATTGCACACACACACACACACACACACACACACACACACACACACAAAACCAACCCATATCCATTATCAGCATCGATGATCGTGAGGGAAAAGCTTCAAAATGCAAACTAAAATGTATCTTATGCAGACATGTTTATCTGAGCTTGCAGAGAGCTTTAGAGGTGTCAGCTAACCAGTCACCGCAGTAAGGGATTAACTCAGACAACCATTGTGGATATTGACTATTTTTGCTTTAGAAAGCTGATTTTAAGTGCAGGGCATTTGGAAGGATGGAATTTGTCCTCACATATGTATTATTACTCTTTGATTTATGTCTGTGTCATACTGGACCTAGCCAGGGTTGGAACCCAGAGCACATCAGATGTAGCTCCCTTATTGCCCTTGGAGCCCGCCTTGAACTCATATTGCCAATGATCCCTCACTGTCCCTGTGACAGATGTTTCAGAGGCCTTTCTAAGCCTGTATGGATGCCCTTTGATGCTGTAATAATGACAGCTAAAAATAGGACTGATCAAAAAATGATGATCATTTGCTACAGAAACTCCTAAGGTAGTGGGAAAGAGGTGAGGTATAGTTATTTGTGATATTACAGGGAAAAAAAAACATTTGAAATACTAAAATTTTCTCTAAAACTTCTTTAAAATGTCTTCAGACATCTCTTCTTTTTGCTGATGCCTCAAGAAGGAAGAAGTTCACGGCCAGGGACCCAGAGACAAGGGTTCTGTAAGATTCTTTCACTGATGATGTTGTTACTGTTGGGAAAAAAAGAAAAAAAAAAACAGAAAATATCAAGCAAGACAGAAGGCATCCTGTGCAATTACTTATTCAGGGGAATTAAAGGGTTTTTTTAGCAGCTATGTTTTTAGCAGCTTACTAGGAAAAATCTCCCAGTTTCCAACAGACCTTGGAAAATAAGTTGAATCTTCCATTTCCACACACATACTCCTTCACTGACTCATTTTTCTGTCACTGGAGGAGGGATATGCTATATCTCTGAGGTAGGAAGGTATGTTGAGAGGTTTTAGCTTTTCATTGATTTTTTAAATACTTACCTAATCATTGGCATGCTTTTATGCTATGCTTCACACCTACATGGCACGCTCTTGTCTAGCAGATAGATACTGCGATATAAAGCGAAATGCAAGGGGTAAAAAATGCAGATTAATGCTCCCCAGATACATAATCGTAGCTCGGCTGTTCCTTTCAGCCAAAGTTTTCAGCCCGGGTACAGAAAGCATTCAGGTTGCAGGCAGCAAGCATTTCACCCCAACGTGGAACCTGCTTTTTCCACCGCAGCGGGGTGATCACTCACTGGAGGTTCCCTCAAGGGTCAGTGTAAAGGCAAACCCCCCAGGCAGAGTTTTCCCATCATTGTTGGCAAGCTCTCAAGAATGATATTTTTGATTTCCTCATTTTTTATCTGTTCCCAGTGACTCTCCATTTCAAAATGAAAATTCGATCAGTAAAGATTTCATTTCAGATGATCACTCCCAGTTCCCAAAGCCCACCTGAATCACCCCAGCATCAGTGTCTATCATGAGTAATGCATGGGATGGAACCACACACAGTCTGTTCGAGACACTGAAACCATGGAAACTCTTCTGACGAGAGTTGTTATTTGGGATGATCATAGGAAATAGTGGCTAACGAAAGCTCATCTTGTCCCTCCCTCTTCACCAAGGCCAGATCATGTCTCCCTAAGTGCATATAGTGTGAGGGACTTCAAGAGTATCAGACTTCACCCCCAGGAGACTGCTGATAGTTTTAGTTAAGAAAAAAATCTAAATGAAACTAGAAAATGGCAGCTATATAATTTCATCTCTGAGATCTGAATACTCAAAACTGGGAGCACGGGTCTCAGCTGTGATTCCTTTTGACCAAGCCATCTTCACAACCTCTGGTTGCCTTTGCATGCAAACCCGGATGTAGAAGCACGACAATTTATTCCAGTTATCCCCATCCAGTGCGGTCAGCAAGATGACCAGGATTGCAGGACATATGGTGGGCAGTGCAGCTTCTTCATAACTTAGACATACTCCTTGATTTAAAAGATACCTTTTAAAGGCTGAAGAAGAGAAAAGCTGAGAGAAGGAAGAGGCTGAGGAAGAGCTTATAAGAGCTGCATCCCACCTCTGTAATTAGCATGTTTAGGAAGGTATCCACAGCCCTACGGAAGCGAGTCAGGCACTAGTTCTTTGCTTCTGGGAAGTTCGTCCGTGCTGCAATAAATGGCATAGTTAAAATAGGCTCCAGGTTTTCAAGAACAGCATTATGGAGTTGTTGCATTGCTGTGCCATGCTCCCCCCACCGTCTTCGGAAAGACCGTCCAAAGCTAGACAATTCAAATCGCTAGTTCTTTTACAGATTTTGACTATAAGAGCACAAGCTAGGGAAAGATTGCAATAATCTGTAGGCCAGATATGTCTCAGGAAGGGGGTAAGTGGCAGAGGGGACACTGGCTTATCAAGTCTGAGATGTGGAAAGAGCAGAAAAAGCATCAAAGACTGGGCAGCCTCCAGTGTGCCTCTTGTGCCCATCAGCCTCCCTGTTGAAACATTCTAGTGAAGGGAGACATCAGAATGGTCGGAGGACAGATTTTTTCTTTTCATTTTGTTTTCCAGTCATGCTCATGACAGTTAGACCAGTAACAAGAATGGTTTAGATGCAATATCCCAGTTTCTCAGTGTTGCTGCATGCCACAAATTCTCAAAAACTATTTTCCATGAGTTTCATCATGCCTTCTCCTCCCTTCACCATCAGCTTTTCCAGGCTCAGAACCCAACTCATTCATTCACCTGATCCTTCTCCCATCTATTTGGAAGTGTTTCCAAAGGCAGGGCGGGACTCTCTCTACTTATGGGGCACATTTGAATGACATAGAGCAGCAAATGCATCTAAAATAACCATCCTCTGGAGGGGAAGCAGCGGACAAAATCAGGCTATAATCTGAAAATTTAGAAGGAAGAAAAAAATCTCAGGCTAGTTATTTTGCAGCTTCTTGAGTCATCCATGTGGAGGCAAGCAGCTGCTGGGTGAGATAGAGTGATGCATATACAGCAGTGGAGCTTCTTTCAGGATCCAGTGAAGCTTCAAAAAGTATTAAGGAGACATATAGCATATATTTGGAATGCTACATCCACCTCTGCAGTGAAGTGGAAGAAAGATCTGACAAAAAGACTCCTAAACACATCTGTGGGCTGTGGAGAAAGGCCATGGCTTTTCAACAAGGCTCAACAAACCTGTAGCAACATCAGAGCCTGAGTCAGTAAGCTCTTGAGTAACTTTTTCACCTGAACAGGTCCAGAAAAAGTCAAAGAGATTGTCACATGCTTAAAATAACTATGCGCTTAAATTAGTGGTTTCCAGAAACTTTCCAGAAACTTTCCTCCCCATCTGTGAGGTCTGGTGATGAGCCTGAGCATAGTTAGGAATAGAGTCTAAATCTGGATGCGAACCAGAGTTTAGTCAATACTTTTACTTCATGTCTTGCTTCTTTCTCTGTCCTCCTCATCGATGTGCATAAACAGCACAAACTGATTTCTGATCTCAGTCTCACTCTAGTGAAGAAATTATGTCACTTTTCAGTGGGTGAATTTTGATTCATAGCAGATGAAGCAAAGGGGGACACAACCCCATTGAATAACGGAAATAGCTAATAATTGTCTGCTATTTCTGTTCCTAGGTGATTACTTTCCCAAGAAAAATCCATTCTCCTTCATCAGCAGAGGAAGTCAAACTATGTTGCATTCCAACAAAAGGATGTTTGCTGGGTGTTTACCGCTACTTACATTATTCTGCGTATACTGTACACCACGAATGGCACATATTAAAACGCAGTGATGACTTAATAAGTAATAGTCATGCAGTTGTGTCATTCTTCCAATAAGATGGAGAAAGTGTTGTTACGCTTCCGATTTGCCAGGTGTCCAGTCAATAAAAGTATATTATATTTTAAAATCCCTATAAGTGGCATTGTCCCTGTAAGAATTAAAATAAACGACACCAATAAAATAAGCAGGTTAGAACACATTTTTTAGGAGCTGAGATAAAAGTATATTAAACTTGTTGAGATGCATATTAAAATCAATGTGAATTTAAAAAATCCCATTAAAACGAATGATTAAAGAGGCAAAATCACAGTGGAAGAGGATTAGACAGCTCTGCGTAACTCTAAGACGAAGGGGCACAAGAGTTTCTAGTACTTGAGTTCTCTGTTCAGTCTGCACAGCAAATATTAGCACAACAGGGAATTTAACTGCTACTCAGATACACCTTAACGGATCTACTAATAGCCTTCAAGCCAAACTAGCAAGACATCCTGGGTGTAATGGCAATTTTAAAACTCTCTTTTACAGCTAGTGCTAAGCAGTTATCCTTCTTGATCAGTTATGAATAAAAATACATGACTGTGGCAGCTCTTTGCAGCTGGCACTGAAGTCTGAGAAAGACCAGGCAGGCTGGGTTCATCTCAGTAAAATGTGTTTAAACTCATCCCAGCGCAAGGTGAAATTTTAACAAGAAGAACGGAAATTGCAGGCAGGGAAGGGGATTGTACCTTGTGCAAAACACATTCAGCCAGGTATGGAGACTCCTGGCCAGCAGTACCTGCTGTCCTCCATTGCAAAGGATGCTGGAAAACTGGAACGGGTTCAGATTAGACCTGCAAGAATGAGCCAGTACCTGGAAAGCTGGAGGGATCAATGAGCTTAAAAGGAAAGGAGAGCGTCATCAGCTATCTTCATGTAACTTGAGCAAAACACCTGGTAGTCTTTTGGATGAGCTAAAGAAACGGCTCTCTTCAGGCACCTGACTGTCGAACATTTTCTCTAGCCTTGCAACAACATTTGCAGGTTAGACCTATGGCCGGGGATGTAGATACGTATGTCTGTTTTGAGGGAGGTTTGTTTGTGACGTGATAAGAGTCAGGTGAGTGTCTCCTACTCAACACACGTACAGATATATATATATAAAAATGAGTTTGCTCCCTCATTCTTTGTGTTTGGAAGAGTCATGGACGCCAGGTCTGAAAACTGTTCATAGTTTCTTCTGGAAAGCTGGACTCAGTCTTTTCATCATGTTATGAGAAAGAGTAGGAGTTTACAGCCTTTCATATTCCATCATATTCCATTAATGTGCACTGGTTTAAAGAAAATAATAGAGCAATCTGATTGGGAGCTTCTCAATGGACTTAGTTTCTCGGAGAAACCTATCTTTCTAGATTATCTCTTATTTTCCTAAGGGAAAGATTTTAAATTTTTTTTAAAGAAGTTTTCTATATTCTGCTGCTACGTGGTTCTTGGCTTTCCTTCAGTATCATCAGCTCCCATCTTTCCCACAGCTGACAGACTGGGTTCCAGGCTCCTCAGTGAGCCTCAGATATGCTTCAAAAAGATTTCAAGGGAATCCTTTCACACCATCTAAACTGAGTGTGCTATTTCCCATTCCACAGGAGATTTGAGCTGCGTTCCATTTTAGAAAACATTATTTTTAAAAAGAAAGACAAGAAAATGAGGGGGGGGGGGAGGGTGGAGAGGGGTGGATTTTCCGAGGAACTTCCAGGGAGTTCCTGTTTCAAGCCAAATCTATAGATAGATATAGTTTATTCAGTGCTCGGAAATAAAGTGTGAATCTTTTAGCCAGTAGGGAGGATCCACCCGGAATACAACAACTTCATACAGGATTCCAAAACACACAGAAATACATGAGCTACTTGTCGCAGCTAAATCCTTGGCAGAGATCCCACCCCTCGTTCAACAATATTTTCAGAGAGTCCACCCCTTTCTGGACTGCAGCCTCCAGCGGAGAGAAAGTCTCTCGCAAAGCAAAGCAGGCCAGTTCGAAAAAAGGTGGATACGCGCACATATTTGTCTACTTTGTCCAACTATTCTTCTTAGTTTAATTACGGGTGTTGCCTCTATCTACAATTCATGTCTTGCCCACAGCATGGTTAAGGATACCCCGGTACTACTATCTTGGTTTCCCCAGCAGTACTACCATTTGCGTATGGAAGATACTGAATTAGAAATGGAGACTACCAGACATGGAGAAGAAAGAAGTCATACTGCCAAACCGTCACATCTACTTCTTAAGCTTATGCGAGGAGCATAACATCCTTTGCTGGTATTTTGTTTTGAAGCTTGTGCTTCAATTCAGACCTGAAGAAGAGCTAGCGGGCGCTACAGCCTACAGATCCAGGTGTGGTAATCAGCATTTTGAATGTGAAGCTTAGCCATTTTTATTCTGCAGTCAATCTTTTTAGGCTTTGTTGCAGGTCCAGCCAAGAAACTGTAGTGAAGACAAGCCCTTAAAGCAGAAGTCAAATTCAAGGAACCACACTTATTTCTTATGTCTTTAATGCCATTACAGTTGGAAAACTCCACTAATACACAAATGCACTGTTACTTATGTACTTGAAATCCCTCATACTTCTAGGTAGACAGATACTTAACACTTTGGAGCTGGTTACGCAGGGTGAGCAGGATGTATGGTGGAGGGAACACCAGTAGGAAATTTCTCTGCCTGTATTTGAAGACGGTGAAGGATGAGTTCACCTCTGAATACTGCCTAGCCCAGCACTGTATGTGAGCTTCAAGGCCCAGCTAAGCGGAAGCAGATGAAAGGTGATGGACTTCACCATGCTAATATAGATCCAAGCCTTCTGCAAACTGGCTTGGATGATGCATGAGGCCACGCAGGTCTGCTTCTGTGTGCAGGCACGTCCTGGAGGAGTTCAATTCCTCCATAGATCCCTGAAGCCACAATATGAAAATCTAGCTCCCCGATGCCCTCTGTTGTGCAGTCTTTCTCTGAGGGCCTCCTAGCCCTTTTGCTGCCTCTTAATAAACTCATTTGTGTCTCTGCCTCGGGCTACAGTGACTGCTGCTTTCAGCTGCTAAAGCTTTGGTTCAGGTCTTACCACTGTTCCCTCTAAGAAGCGTTGTTACAACAAAACCGAACCAACCAACTAGGGCTTGATTCACCTTTGCAAAGACCCCACTTCCCTGTTTCCCCCCTCCTCTGTAAATTACAGTGACCTATATTTAATGTCGGAATAAAAATCATTCTCTGTTCCAAGCAGGCAGCAGGCTTCAGTCACGTGGACTTGCCCGTTACCAGCAGCGGTGCCTGGATGGAATGGAGAAACACAAACAATCCCTCTGTACTGTACGATAATCAACAAAAATTAGCTGCCTAAGGGAACCGGGAAACTCTGCCATGAATGCAGCAGTTAGAGACTGAGCCTATTTATTTAACAGGTGTCCCCTGAGCTGGGATGCCAGGCTCTGTTTGCCAAATTTGCAGAGAGAGGGAGACAGCTTGAATAAACAAGGGCAAGAGGGGAACAATCCTGAAGGCATTTCCTTTGTTTTTTCCAACAACTTTTTCGTTGTAAAAAAGTATACGCTAGCTCTTGGCTGCACATATTCAGAAAGAGTGATCTGTGTGAATATCTCGTCTCCCTCCTCGCAATGGTGCATGGTCTAGCTCAGCCACAGGCCAAAGTTAGCACTGCTGGATGGCTTCATGATTGGTTTGTTTGTTCAGTTTAATTAAAATACAGTATGGGGTATGGCTTGGATTTAAACCCACACCACGCTGTTAGGAAGCCAGAGCCAAAACCAGCAAGCTGCGCTGTCTAAATCATCTCCCTACCCATTCTCGAAGCAATGGAAAAGTGCTTCCAAACACAAGTTTTTGTGTCTGTTGTCCTGGAAGCCTTGGAACAGACCAGACGTCACAGCACCAAGCATCGCACGCGCTGCATCTAGTGGTCCCTGTTCCAAAAAAACTCCTTCTAGAGGCAAGGGATGGGTGCAGACAGAGGGGAAATACTGCATATATTTACACTGCCTCTCAAGCAGAGGGCAAAGCCAAGCCACTCATGAAGGATTTTGGTGAGCTCCGGAGTTTGCTAAGGGAGGAAGCGCAAGCGAATCCTTAACTTCATTCTGGAGAGGTCTCCCTGGGTGGTTATTTTGTTATATATTCCCCATCGCCTTACAGTCACACCAGAAGGCCAGTGCAAGGCAGAGGAGTGAGCAGAAAGACTTTGTAGAAAGCCCACTGTAGCATGCAACAGGGCGCTTTACGATCTGCAGGCTGCTAAGGAACAGGTGTCTTCTTGCCTATGATGTGGGTGCTTAGGAGGTGCACTGGAGAGCAGGGGCGGTTTAGATCACACCTTGTCTGGAGCTTCTGTGGACAGTTAAAGTCTCACACCAATGAGACACCGCTGACCAGCCTGAAAGGTAATGGTCTGGCAAGATAACAGTCCAAAGCTTTGGGAGACACAGAGGAGGACTTTTAAAGAAAGGATCTGAAAGAGAACAATCATATATCTGCAACAATTTAAGACTTAGATGGTGAAACAGGCTTCAAAGAGGAAAGGGAGTGCTGCAGCCCCAGTTAACAGCCCAAGCTGAAGGAAGCGGGTAAAGCGAATTGTCCTCCCATCTGCAGACCAATTCTCAGAGAACACCCCAGCCAACTCCCCCAGAACAACATAAGTAGAAAAAATGCCTTCTCCAACCAGAGGTTTCTGCCTCAGAAAGGGAATTGTTACCGATTGTAGAAGCTTCTACTGACTGTTCCTCATAAGCTGTAGTAAATGTTCGCCTACTTCAGTGGTGAACTGAGAGATAATCTGATAGATAAATGGCAAGACTACATCTAGTTTTCACTTTTTCACTTAGTTTTAGTGTACAGGCACTGGCCCTGTGATAGTCCTTACATAAAGTACACAGATTTCCAGGCTGATGCCAGCCGTCTCAGATTCATTTCTTGCTGATTTCAATCACGAACGGGGCTGACATTTACATCTCATCTAGCCAGAGCGGACACCTGGGAGAGGTTCGTCTCAGTGGTGAGACAGAGATGTAAAGGTCTTGGCTCACGCCTCCCTTCTTCAGCAGCTGTGAGCTGAACGGACAACAGCATGAGCCGAAAGCTGCCCGAGGTATCACTCGGTGTTGTCCATGTGTGACTTGCAGCAATCATAAGCGCACTATGAAAAAGAGTTTGCCACCGAGTCCTGCCTCCTGCCACCGAGTCCTCAAATATTGCTGCCCCCAGGTCTTCCACAGTGAGGGTGAATCCAAAGACAGTTGCTGCTGTGCAAAGTGAAGTACAAGGAGTAGCTTTTCTCTTGCCGCTTTATGGCTGCAACAAGTGTGCAATGCAGAGCTGAACTCTTTGTCTGCTCAGCTAGTCTGCTTGCAAAAGGCCAGTCCTGCTGTTCTCAGGGTCAACGGCTGAATTCATGTGACTACACATCCATCAGTGCTGCTTCCAACGCTGTGTTGCCCTGGGCATCCCCTGCCACCACCTCTGTGGCAGAACCTTCTTCTCTCTAATCACCCCCAAAAGCTTCTCGTCAGTGACAACGAAATCTTCGGCAGCCCAGGGACAGCTCAGCTACTTCCCACAGCAAGATACAGTATTTTTAGGTCACTGTTGCCAGATTTTTGTCTAATTTTTAATGGCCTCCCATGATGGAGATATCATAGGCTATTCACTCGAGTGTTTCACAGTCCTGAGCATTGGAAAGTCTCTCCTAAAGTCTAATTGCAGCCTTCCCTGCAGCAGTTTAAACCTATTATGTGTTTTCCCATCCACTGTGAAGATGGAGATATGATTTCTTTTCGTCTGATAAACAGTCCTTCATGCATTTGAACACTGCTACCACATTTTTCTGTCTCTCCACTCTGAAGGAGATGTTTTCAAACTTTCCCTACAGGTGATTTTTCCATGACTGTTGGTTATTCCTGTGGTTCTCACCTAGATATTCATGAAATAGGCCAAATCTTTCTTGAAATGGAGTGTCCCACTTTATATACTCTCCTCTGACTGAGGCCTTCCCAGGGGTGAGCGGAGCATTGATTGCAGGTTACATAGCATTTTACAGCATTTATCGTTTTCTTGACAGGATGATGTGTTGATTCAGCCTATGATTCACTACAGCCACAGATGTTTTTTGAGAACAGAGGTCTGAACAGTTCTTCCCAGCTCTGGATCTGTGCAATTATTCCTTCCTAATGGCACACTTTGCACTTGTCCCCACAGTGTTCTTCAGTCCACAGGCTGGGGCAACCAACCTTAGCAAGATGATTTTAAATTTTGATACTGTCTTGCAGGTACTTGGCTATGGGAGATTTATCATCATCTGGGATTAAGGGGAAGAGGAAGAAGATGGAGCACCTTAGGTGCCAGTGGTATCCTGGCTACTATCGTGATCCGCAGTGGAGAGAGAATGTCAGGCTGCCACAGCTGGGTGCTTGAGTTTCTCAGCAAAATGATGGAGAATCACCTTGTACTAATAATCTTCCTCTTAGGGTTGGAGACAAGAGTGAGATGACTCCCACCCATTTGCAAGCCCAGCTGCAGATTTCTAACTGGTAGGCACCTAAGTCTGTTCTCAAAATCTCCTGGTGAGGGGACAAAGGTCTTCTCTTCCAACAGCTCATCATCCACTTATCTGAAACACTCCTAGGATGAAGGATTTTAGTTCTCTCTCCATACAGGAAGGTGCAGGTGGCTAGTTTGGACTTCAACTTCAGTTTTTATCCTACCCAACATGGTTAAAGTACACTTCGGAGACTCAAAAACTGGAAGAAAAATAAAAAGAGCCTCTGTCTGAATGAAAACAAAACCAGTAAATGTAAAGCGTTCAGATGATTGTTTCTGCAGTGGTGGATGAAGGGAGGGACCTCTGGAAGACCAGCAATACTGAAATTATTGTATTCACCCCATCAGGGAAGGAGACTTTGTGAACACTCTTACAGTGACTTAGCAGTGACTACTTTTGAGTTGTGGAAAATAATTAGGAAATCTCTGAGGTTAGACTTCCCTAAGGAGCTCTAGCTAACACCATTCTGGAAGGAATATCAAGCTATAGGCTGAGTTTATGCACACTGTGTCCCTTGATACAGGATTTGCCATCCTGGCCAGGACCAAAGTGTATCTTGTCCAGTCTCAGATCAACTGATAATGGGTCTTTAGAGGAAAGTCTAAGAAATGAGGAAGTAAAAAGGGCTAATTGAGAGTGGATCATTGTGTGTGCAGTTATCACCTTTTCATTTCTGTCCTAGCTGTTACTTGGCTGTATCTCAGGCTCAAAGGGTTCGTAATATTTTGAGTCACCAAAAACCCTGGGTTCTCCCCCAGAAACATCTCATGTCTCAACTGAAGCTTCCTGGTTTATAATGTGGACTTAGACTTGCACTCAGCTGAGAGTATTGTCATATGCCTGGGTACCTCTGTGAGACCTTTTTTTTTGGTGTTGAGCCAAGCTAAAATCCTGAGGCAAAAGAAGAGTCATCTCCACATTCTGTGCCACGTCAGGCCTCATTAAAATCAGATCAAACTTGCTGATTTCACTGAACGGTGGAGCACCTATTACCACCCTCTCTTTTATGAAAGAGAAGTGAGAGAAAGACACAACTTCTAGACCAGAGGCCGTTTCATCTGATTGTGGAACGCAACAGGAATAAGCACAGTAAAGATTTCCATGAGCCTGAACCATATGCATGTAGGTGTCTTGTTGGCCCTACCCCAAATCAGCCGGGAAACAAACAAATAAAAAAAAAGAAAAGCTTTCCCTCAGTTCATAATGGTGACAGTCACAGCCTGCTGAGGTGAGAAACCGATTATTAGATAATATTATGTCACCTCTGTAAAGGTAGGAGCTAAGCAGAGGGCAGGGGAGGACAGGAAAGGTCACAGTTATTCAGTAGCTACTCAACCGCAGTCTACTGACGCAGAACCACTGACTTCTAAACAAATCTTCCTATTTTTCCACCAATTTCCCCCCTCCAACAAGGGATTTGACACCCTTTAGCATTCAAAGGGTATCAGCCTTGGAAATGTCAGTGCGAGTTTCTCCTAGGCTCACAAGCGCAAGCTCTGGAGCATAAGGGCTGCTCATTCCTAGCAGCCACCAAGAAGTTCATTTGACTCATTGACGAGTGTCATAGGAAGGAGCCCAATTAGTCCCGTTCATTAGGAGGTTTGTTCTGATAGGCACCTTGCCACTAATGCTGAGACATGGTCCTCCCTAACAATATGACCTGTCCATGATGTTAAGTGCTGCCAAAGAGAAAGCAAGGGCTGCACTGAGATGAATGGATAGAACTTCAGTCTACCCATGGAACCACACAATTCAAGCCTGTTCCAGATGCATGAGGGTGAGATGACTATTACATAAGTTGGGGTCCCCTTCCCAAGCTAGCAGAACTTGCATGACTCTGGTATGTCCAAAAGAAGGTGCTTTTCAGCTAAGTGCTACTTTTACAACCTCACGTTCTTTCATGGTAGAGCCTTAAAGCCAGCTTAACCTGCATTTTTACTTTCCCATCAAAGCTACCCCAGCAATGGCAGGAGCTCCTCTCCAGTCATCCCTGGTTGCTGCTCTTGGGGTGCAGAAGAGGAGCTGAACTCAAGCAAGTGATGCTCTCTGCAATTACGCTTTGCAGACCCAGCGCTGGGAAAATACACAGGAAAATGTGTGACTTTGCCAATACTCTCTGCTTGGCTATTGAGAGTCCAGCCCTGAAAACCAAATTCAGACCTGGCACATGTGGCCATAATTTCATCACCTTCTCACTCTCACAGCCCTTTCTACACTTTGGTAATCAGCCTTAGGCTTCTAACTTGTAATACATGAAACAAAAGGTTTCTCACATATGTGTCTGTATGGAAAAGCAAGGAGCCTTGATGCAACCAAGGTCTCTCTCTTTCAGCCTGCATCCACACTTTTTGAGCATGATGCCCTTGTATCCAGGCATCAGTTTCTAAATGCCAACATGCAATGGCAACTTGCAATGCTACAAGGAAGCCTAACATCTTTGATGCCCTGGCTTTTTGCATATTAAAAACCTCAGCTGGGATGTTAATGACTTCATTTGCTTTCAGATTGTCAGCGTTTCTAGCCAGGTTCTCAGCTACATAAGCAGAGTCATAGAAGAGGTCTAGGGATAAAGCTTATTGTTGTTAGAGAAGCTAATTAGGAACAAACAGTCATATGATTATAGCAAGGAGCACAACAGGTAGCTGGGGCCTAAGGCTAACACAAAGATTTCTCTGCTTGGGAAAGAGTTCGGAGATTATACTCTGGGAGCAGATTAGACCTCAGTAGAGAGAGGGTGGCAGGAGTGTCCTAGTGAGACAGAAGATAAAATGTGCAGAAGTACTGTTGAGTAGTAAAGACAGGAAACTGCTAATCGGGAGATTTAGCATCTCTTCTTAAACCTGCCATGGCAAGAGCTAGTGAGTGTCAATCAGTCAGGGCATTCATCCCTCCTGTGCCTCTGTTCCCCTGCCTGTGAAAGAGGGATGGTGCCAGTTTCACAGGGGCCTTCACATCCTAAAACTGCCCCAGATTAAATAGTCTGTCGATGGACAGATATTATTCTGAATGTCAGTGCTTCTCACACCATGCTGCATCTGCTATCTTGAAATCTGCAGCGTGCGTATTTGCAGGTAATCTGTTCCAGATGATGTTGGGAGTGAGGGACATGTGATTCTCTGTTTTGTTTTTTTAAAGGATAAGCATAACATTTATTCAAATTGAAACATAATGGTATGAGGCAGCAGCAGCACAGAAAATTAGCCTAATTTCAGGGCTAAATCCAAAGGAAAAAGCTGTTACAGGTGTGTGAGTTTAAAGAAGAGCTCCAGCCTGTTGAGAGACATAACTTTTCTAGGGGTGAAAATTCTCCTGTAACTATAGCTGCAATGCAGAGCTTGCTAACAGACTTCCTTTTCTCACCTCTGCTCTGTCAACAAATGTATAGAAACCTCCATCCAGCTCTCTAGAAAAGTTAATTTCCTGGGGCTTCATGCTACAGAAGCCCAAGTGCACAAGCATGTGGGTGTGTGGATGTAGGTGGTAATTTAAGGGTCTTGCCATAATCAACTCTTCTGGGAAAATTTAAAATACCATTCTCCTGTGGGTGGGGATTTGAGGACTTTCTCCTAGCAAATTAGAAGCTTTTTTTTTAAGTGCATGCGTGGGTGGTGAAACTGGGCTCACCTTCGGCAACTCCAATGTAAAAATAAAACTTGTAAGACATTTAAATCTTCAGAGAGGATTTCAGACCTTCCTGCAGACAAATTAGCAATGAATATCTTACGCATTTGTAGAATACACAGAGCGGGAGAGAGACAGAGCTGGTTATTATTAGCACAACGTTAATATCTCTAGAGGTTTGAACTGAGACGGAGGTGTCATTGGGCAGGACATTGCAGACACTAAAAGGGGGGCAGCCTTTTCTTTCTTGGTTATTTACTCACTGATTGACTTTCTGCTAGTTCTTTATTCCCCTACACGCTACTCAGTGCATTTTTGGTCATACCAAAACACTTTATGAATCTAGGTCAAATTTCCAGGTTAATCTCAGCTAAAATAAGTAGGTATATCACAAAATAATGGCACTGTCAGGCTTCTGCTCAGTGGCTTACCAGTAGGGCCGGAGGCGATTTGCTTTGGGATGTGGTTGTAATGGTCTTTTCTGGCTGCCTTTGAATCAAAGCTTTTCCCTTTTGCTGTGCTCTGCCCATGAGGATCTAATGCCAGGTGTGCCATTTTGTTCTCTAATATGGGATACATAAATATTGACAGAGAGCAAAAGAGACATATGACTGTACAGTCCAGGCCTTAGAGCATTCTTTCGAGTACAGAGGACCTGGATTCTTCCTCCAAAGAACTAAGGAACTATGTTTGGGAAGTAAAACAATGTAAAAAAACAACCTGGAAGTAACCTCAACCTCAAAAAGCCAAGGAGAGGTTCAGAGGTAGGACCCTGCTCTCTCCTTTTTTCAAGTGTAAGAACTGAATCTGTTTCCCATCGCGTAGGTTCAGGGGTTAATACAAGCCGGTGACCTGTCCCCGTAGTCAGCTGAAAAGTATCCGCTCAGTTTGGAAGGTAAGAGAGCTGAATACAGTGGACGAGGGCTCTTCTAAGCCGGAGTCAGTTCCTCAGTCCTTAGTGCCAAGTCATAGGCAAATTTAACTCACCAGTGCAGATGCAGCCCTTCTTTAGGGGGGGATAGCTCTCGTGTTGGTTGTAGCTGGGTGGAGATCTGGCTCAGCAGGATTCAGTTAGACATGCAGCCCACTGTGATTTGTGGCTTATTTACTATGGTTCTGCATGTCACACAGTCATTAATGTTCTCCGCAGACCGCTCAGAAGTGAGCTGAGACGTCTGAACTGCACTCCTATTCTAGATATAGTCCTTCTTGTTCCCAGTTGAGATTTACCCTTGGATGGAAAACTTTCTGTGCTTATGTCTTCTCTTGGGTCTGCCCTCTCTGGGATTCTCCTAAACTCTCTTGTATCTTTACTTTTTCTTTCTTTCTTTCTTTTTCTTTCTTTTCTTTCTTTTTTTTTTTTTTTTTAGTTAAAGCCAAAGAGATGTTTTCCCGTGGGATTTACCATTTCTGATGTGCAGAAATGGACAGCTGATGAGACCATGGTTCATATCTTTAGTCTGCTCAGTTTTCCTAGAACACAAATGACCTGTAGCTATATGATAACGATGAACGCCTGAGTCCTCATAACCAAGGTGACTTCCACCTTCATAAGGTTAAGATCATTTCAAAGCAAAAGACTTGACTAACATTTCTCTGAACTCACAAGTTTGTGGGCAGAAAAGAAAGGGAAGGCATTTCCCTGAATTTCAATGGACACAATGCTAGCTCAAGAGTTTCTCCTGGAGGACTGTCAAGATTCACTGCGTCTTTGAAGTTCAGAAGAATGCCGCTGCACCGGCTTTGTCCCCATAATGTAGCTTCCAGTAAAATCAGTTTGAAAGTCATGCGTGCGTGGCATGATAAGGTCTATTTCTCACAGTCTGCCTTTCTTCCAGATATATTTCTGGCAAATATAATAACATAAATCAGCTAGTCCTAACAAGAAGAAGGATCATTAATGAAAGCAGCTACATCAACAACATAAAATATTGAATTTCAGAGGTGTTTATTCCATCATTGTTAAAAAACAAAATAAAAAAAAAAAAAACAGTGACAGAGACAAGGTATCAGCATTTGGGGAGTGGAAGGTGAGGAAGAAGGAGGCAGAAGATAAAAATTGACTCCAGGAGACAATAACATGTCTCGAAGAAGAAAAAGAGGAGACAGTGATATTTACCGCAGACACTTTGGCAGTGATAGTTTTTTTAAGGTCATTTAACTTCCCACTTTGGCCCTGTTATATGTCAATATCACTTACTCTAATCACTGCCAAGTCACTGCTACCTTGTTTTCCTGCCCTGTGTTTGGCCTAGCTCTCTACAATCTGTTATCCTGCATCTAGATTAGATGTTCCTGAAGACGTGGACCACCTTTCCATTTTCTGTCACTGCTTTAATGCTTGTGTATGGAGTCCCTTATACTTACCTGAATTCTAGAAAAGTGCCTGGAAAACATCAAGTAGTAAAAAAGATGTTCAGGAGCTGTTGTTTTTCCAGAGCTGTTACAGTCATCTTAGTACCTTGCAAAACAGTTGAGTTTCTTCTCTTCAAAGCGCAGGTACATGCATCTACTCAGGTTGGCCAAGACTGGAGAAGATTAAGCCAAGGAGTAGAACTGCATTGTGGCTGAGGAAGTTTCTGAGACCCCACTTTCTTACAACAGCATCCATTTAGGATACCTCACATCGATCACCTAAAAGGGGAAGCGCCCCAAATCAGTAAGCATATTTTAAATGGCTGAAAACCACTCAGACAGCCCAATATAAGTCAAAGCTACAGGCAGGAGAGTGGTCAGGGAGAGGAAGTAGCTCAGAGCAACCAGAGGTCCAGGAAGCTACTGAAAGAGTGGATGGCTCTGCAGTAAATGTTTGCTCATGTTGTTGATGTGTATAAACCTCACTGCTGCTGAACGGCAGTTTTCTTGTGTTTGCTCAGGATAAGCCATCAGTTGTAGACAAAAGATATGAGTAGTATTGGCTGGTACATTTTATTAATGCTTCCTAAGACTCAGCAGACTCTTAAGAAGTTGGTCTATAACAAAATTATTTTCACCTCATATTTGGGCAGCTCTCTTTCCTGGTTAGAAATTGTTTCCGGTCCTGTGTCTGTCCTGTAAGCACAGCAACCCCTTGCCAGAGCGTTGGCAAGCCTGATGTTCGCAGACTCCGTTCTCATTTTGTGAATAACGACCATGCTCAGCTCAGTGGCAAAGGCTCATTCAAGTTTATTGTCTACAAGGAACGGTTCTAATGCTCGTGATTTAACACACAAGCTCTGAAAATGCATGGCAAGATATAGGCACAGTAGCACACGCGTCTCTCTAGGCTAATATAAACCTCAGATAATTCCTGATTCTCCTTTTATGCAGTGGTCAAACACATATTAGATTACGTTTGTATCCTGAGCTGGAAGCTCCCGTTCCATTATTATTCCAGGGTACTGGGATACACAATGGCCAATAAATATACCTCCTTTATTGCCTTTTTTCTTCATCTGTGTTATTTTACAGGACTGTTTATCATGTACCAGCCTCTCTTGCTCATTAGCACGTTCTTGTGTAGACAGCTCATCTATCGGTCACAGCTTCTATGGAGCCCGTTTTGATTAATGTTTTTAGCAAAGCTTTTCTGTAATTATGTGTACTAATCAATGCTCCAAGTAAAGCCTACAGAATAAAGGGCAATACTTTATTGTAAGAGGTATTTTAGGGAAATATGGTTTCTGTTAAGGTATCATGCCCTTTTCTCTCAAGTGAACATTTCTATTGCCCTCAAATATATAATCAAATTATTACAAACTTCACTTTTATAATTTAAAAAGGTCTTTGTCTGTTGTATAATATTTCATAAAATGTCTATTTGTTCATCTATTATAACTTTTTTTTATTTACAGACATAATGAATCTAACCTTGATTTGAAGTTCAACCTCAACAGAATCAATATTTATCAGCTTCCGGAACTTGTTTACCTAAAGAAAATATTATTTTTATGGTTGGCTTGGAAATAAGAATGGATAAAACAAATTCCATAAGCTTTAAAAAAAAATAGAAAAAAATGAGATTTTAAGAAAAAAAACTCTGCTCATTTCTGAATGCAAGATTCTTGAGGCATGTGGACACAGTTTACTGAATCTTTCAGTTTACCCCATCCGCCTACAAAAATCCATATTCATATGCTTGCTGATCTCATTTCTTTTATAATGATCATGACGTCCTGAAAAAGTTAACTTTTTTTAAAGGAGGTAGATAAATTAGATTAAGAACATCGTGTTCCCTGAAATCAAATGTCTGGTCAGGTATTTCAAAAGTAGTTTACATTGCTGAAAAAAATTCTTTTTTCATTTTTTTCTGCTTTCCTATCTCATCTTTTTAGATAAACGACAAATTTATGACCATTTTTTCATTAATTATTTGTTATAACTTGTCTTCTCATCACTCTCTTATGCCTAAACTTCAGTGTAAGAAAATCAGATTATTCTAAGCTTAAAGCTGAATCATAAAAAACAGCTTGACTTTAAACACATTTCAAAAGACACATTAACACTTAGCCATTGTAAGTGACTGTCATCCCCATTTTTGTTTTCTTTAAAGAACTTAGAAATTGCAATTGAATAATCTTCTCCTAAAATGCAAAAGAAGTTTTCTTTTTTTAATGGGACGAAAACACACTAAAATGTTTTGTAATCCAGGGTAAAAAGAAAACAGTCTTGTATGGACGTGTCTAAACATTTTCCTCAATTCCGGATTCACTCAGTGAAATATCTCCTGTAAACTTGAAATGTCCTTTTGAAGGATTAGGAAAAGTCGTTAAGAACTATTATATAGCATTCAAGGCCTTCCTGACCTAAGAGGAGTGATTGACATGCTGGACGGCAGAGCATGAATCCAAAGAGAACACAATAAACTTGCAGACTGGACCAACATCGTTACGTTCAGTAAGGACATTTGTGAAGCTCTGTATTTAGGACAAAATCACCCCGTGAATCAGTACAGGCATGGACCTAGGTGGCTGAATGCACCTCTGCTGAAAAGGACCTGGGAGTTAGGGTGGACAGAAGGCTGCATATCAGCCAGCAGTGCACTCTCATTGAAGCTAAGTCAACTCATATCCTACACTAAATTAAGAGGAATCTGTTCAGCATGGTTGAGGGGAATTTCTATCCCCCTCTACTTAGCATTGGTAAGATTGCATCTGGAATATTGCCGCCAGTTTTGGGCTCCCCATTCAAGAGCGATGTGGAGAAACTGGAGAGGTTTCCAGTAAACAGTTATTATGGCATTTAGGGGCCTACAGCACAGGTCTTACGAAAAGACGTTGAGAGAGCAGGGGATTTTCAGTCTGACAAAGAAGTGGCACAGAGGCAACCTAAAAGCTGCCTATCTCTGTATAAACTGCAGTTATGTAGACAACTGGGCCAAACTCTTCTCGGCAGTGTTGGATGATATAACCAGAGACAATGTCCACAAATTGCAGCTCGCAAAGTTCATGTCAGACATTAGGAGACAAATATTCACCAGGAAAGTAGTGCAGCCCTGGCACAGGTCACTAGAGAGGTCATGGAGGTTTAAAGACTTGACTAGAAAAAAACACGGCTGACTTGATTTAGTGTTGGTAATAGTCCCAACTGAGGAGGGAGGTTGTACTAGATGGCTTCCAGAGGTGTCTTCCAAGTATCAGCTCTGTGATTCTGCGAACTTTTCTGGCAATTCAAGTCTGAAATTGGAGCAACGGCCTTGACAACTAATTAGTGGTTGAGAATAATCAGTTCCACTCTAATCTCACGATGTTAAACAAGTAGACAATTTCAAAGAAAAGTAAAGCTCTTTGGTATCTGTGGAACACATGACAATGTTAGGAAGGTGACAAAGTCATTAGTCCCTATGGAACAGAAAAAAAAAGGTAATTATTGCCTATTGAATTGCACGTATATTTTATCCAGTGCCACCATATGCCAAAACGGAAAATGAATAGTGAAAAGGTGGATGATCATCAGCATAGCTCATACACAGAAATGATAGCAGATAACCTACAAGTACCAGTGAGAGGAAATTTTTCATGAAACAAACACTCAGCCTTTGATTTTTATGTCCTGACCCTTAATAGTGGTCCAATTAACTCTCTCAAAAGAAGATCTGAGAACTGAATTTCATAACTGTACTAGCCAATAGCAATTCAATATTCAGTAGAGATATCCTATACGTTGCCCATATCTTATCAAGCTCCACTTTTTAGGAATTATCCAGATCTTGACATTCAGTATTTCATAGGCAATACTTAACATTTTTTCTTTGTGTCCAGGAGATGTTAACCACCTTATCACCTCTCCTACTACCAACCTCTCTCTGGCTCCACAGATACTTTGTTCTTTTTCTTTCAAAATATCCATTTGGTTAATAAAAGTGAGATTAACTCTGAATAATGATTCTCAACCTCTGTCGAGCTTGGAAGGCTCCTGATTCTACTTCAGGTTTGAAGAAGACCTCATGTACCTAAAAGCTTATTAGATTTTGTTAGTTATTTGTTAATTCTTTTGCTCAGTTATATCAAATTGTCCAAGAAAAGATATCATCTCTCACTGCAAATTTTGCTCTCTTCATATTTTCAGATGTTCACTGACCAACAACATTACTAACATTACTCATGCTATAAAAGTCAGTATTAGCTTTGTCGTCTGCAAATGATGACACATTGTCAAGCCAATAGATTTTAGTACACTTCTTGCATTTTAAAGTATTTCTAGTGCAGTTTTACTGTTGTACTGAAAATAATTAAACAGACAATGGATCACTCCTCTTTCAATGGTATAGGAATGAGCATCTGCCAGAAACACTTAAACATTTCCACGGTTTGAAGCATCAGTGGCCACGGAGAAAAATATGCCCTTTTCAACCAAGCCTGCAATGATTCTTCTGATTGAAAACGGAGCTAGTATATTACCAGAAATATGCAATGCTTTTGACCAAGATGTATTATTTTAACTATTGGTGAATACTGTGGAACAACCCTATTTAATTGTTTCTTTCAATCTAGTGACCTACAGGAATGATTGTAGAGAATATTGTGGCAAACAACTTGCTTCTGTCACTGCCAGCATGCCATTTTCTTCACGTCTTAATCAGGGAAAAAATTTCAAGCCTTCTGTGCTTAGACCTTATGTCAAAACTATTTCGGGAGATGCTTTTTTGGCATGCTGACTTAAACCTTGCTTTGTTAGTCGAGTGTTACCATTTAAGGCACTGTCAAAATATGGTCCATATACAGGTGTAGTTCAATTAAATCCACACATGTAAGTAATAATCAAACAGCTGTTGACAATAATCAGACTGTCGGCCTTGGACTAAGTGTTTTTAAGGCCCTGCATACACCAGTAGGTCTTAATTGCCCTGACCAGCTTCACGTGGGGCCTCTGACAACATACCTTCCTGCCATTGCTCCAGGAGCTGCATTTAAGCTCTGACTCTCGGCCTCAGTCCTTGCCTGAGCTATGTTATCAGTAGGTTCAGTTGTGACTGATATATCATGCACCTACCTCATTGCTGTGGGCTTGTCTGGTGATCTGGACTTTCACCTCAACCTGGTTACTGCTGCTGGCCCTCCTTTGTTTGCCTTCCTTGGGTGCTGTGGGAATGGGCCTCTTGCTGATGAGGGCTTTGCCTGCCTCGCTGTCACCCTCAGCTCCTGTTTCATCTTCCTTTGTGGAGCAGCCCTACTCTGTCTGGTCCCTGTCAGCTCTTACCTTTCTGAGCCAAGCACCGTGGAGCTGGGCCCTCAAGCCATGCAGGACCTTGCCCCCAGGATTCCTCCACAGATCCTTACTTTCCTCCAAAACCTGCAGGAAATGATGCCCATTGTACAAAGGTAAGTCATTGCCCTACGGGATTCCCTAACATCCCTCTTCCCCCCTCAACTTCCTGAACCCTTGAGTGGGGATCAGGTGAGTGTATGGGTGTTCATTAGTCAGATGCAGCTAATCTCTACTGCCTACCTGATCTGTACTAGTTGCTCAGTGATAAGCACAGAATCAATGAGATTGGAAGGCACTCCTGAAGATCACCTAGTCCAACGCCTTGCTCAAAGTAGAGCAGGGTCATGTAGCATAGGTTACTCAGGGCTGTTTCCAGTTGGGTTTTGAGCAGCTTCAAGGATGGAGACTCCGCAGCCCTCACTCTGCAACCTACTCCGGTATAACACCTTGGGCATGGGAGAGGGGGTACTCTTTCTAATGTTTAAATGGAACTTCCTGTACTTCATTTTGTGCTCACTGCTTCTTGTCCTGTCTCAGAGCACCGCTGTGAAGATTCTAGGTGTCTTCTTTACCACCCCTATCAAGTATTTGTACTCATGGATTAATAATCTCCTGGCTTTTAGGGATGGCCCCAGATTGGGTCACCTCCCTATACTGAGTATGATAGCATGGTGCTATAAAACCCTGAAATCATATTCACTGTTTCAGAGGGGTTTTTTTGCTGACCAACAACAGCATTGCAGTCCTCCCAGTTAAGACCTATTGATGTATTCAGGGTCTGACAACAATCTAGGGGCAACCTGACCACTAATGTGACACCTCCATACTCAGCATTTATCTCATGATAAAGATAAAAGGCAAAATCATCAGTAGACAATGGAAAAACTGATTACATGGCACAGTCCTTGCTCTGCTTCCACTAGGTAGATCAGAGAGATTCTAGAATTAGCTTTCAGACCTTTGCACTGAAGTCAAACGCCTTAACTTGTAAAGAAATTTAGGGTCTTTATTGTTAAGAGCCATTCAGATTAGTAAATTATTGTCATTCTCCTACAAAGATGTTTTACTTGATATCAAAATGATTTAGGTAAGGCAAAATGCCTTTGAATAGAGTTATGATTCCATTGCACAGTCTGAGTCAGGGGATCTTTTTTCAGACCTACTTTTCTCAAGTTGTCCATCTCGGTGTTCTCCTGAGGCTCTTATCCACACCTTCTCCGATATCTGAAAGGAGCTCACTTCTTTCTGAAGTTTAGATGTCCTCCCACTGATTTCCTGGACATTCATGCAATGCCAGTATTTGTTGCAGACAGGCCCAGAAGCTACTGAGCCTGCAAGATTGTTTCTAGGTACTTGTGTTGAGGCTCCTACTGCAAATGTTTAGGACCCATCAGAAAGATCTCACTTGCAACCGCTTCTCAAGGCTTTACCCAATGAATAACCTCATTGCCGCTTTGTAACAAAACATGTTGGTCTGCATCTCCAGTGAGCATCTGCTGTCTACAGAGCTGTTAATGGGCCTTTCACAGGTCTACTGCCTTGCATGCCATTTCTCTACTTGAGTAAAAAGTGTAAAAGCAGATTTATGGGGTAATATCACACTTTGACAGGAAAGCCCATTATTTTCATTTCCAGAGTGTAATTTAGTACTGCTGAGGACAACATGAATGAGGTTTTCTTAAAATAATTTGTAGAGGTTTGGGCTCACTTTTGTTAAAAGGTTTCTCAAGGCAGACTTTGCACTGAAAAGTGCAATAAACAGCCACTCTGCTTAATTTTGTTTTGCACAAGTTTGCTTGATTAAGTTGTGTTTTTAACTGAAGTAGAAGAAATGACTGAAACAGAATTATTATTTAAAGAACAGCTGGTCATCTTTAGGGAGGTCCCAGGGAAGGAAGTGACCACCCCTTAACCCAAGGGATGCTCAGTCCATCTTTCCCTATCTCTCCCTGAGAATGTCTTTCATCCCTAAACATAATCACGTCTTAGAGGATTTGCAGGAAGTGATCAGTGTGTCTGATGCTTTGTACTAACCTGCTCCTCATGAGTCTCCCTTGACAGGTACTCTGTAGGTGCTAACAGAGCACCTGTTAATAGGTGCCCATCTTTGGAGGGGTGCTGAGGATGGTGTCCTCCGTATGGCCTCTTTAAACACTACTCTCCAAGAGCAGCTTCTCAGATTCCTTGTGGTGGCAGTAATGTAGGGTCGAGGCACCTCTTAATGGGAAATTAAATTGCAGATGCAGCTCTAGTCGAGTCTGTCCCAGCAGCTCCTGTGATGTTTGAGTGTCTCCAGCACCACTGACAGTAGAACAGGTTTATTGATGAGGGATTCATCTGTGTGTACACTGCCATATGCTGTAGAGCCTTACAGACCACCTAGAGACATTGTCAAATTTCTTGTATGATTAAGCTTTTGAGGAAGGTGGAGAGGGAGACTAGAATAACCTGAGGCATTTGTGACTTTCATTCAGTTCTCAAAATGTCAAAGATTTTTTTTTCTTGAGTTGGACATGACTAGTTTAATTCTCTGTGCTTATAAAATAAGATATTTCTGTGCTGGTTTCAATTGTATGTTGCACGTGGCTTCAGGTCATACTACAAGCAATGTTAGAAAATGTTCCATGTTGCTCCAAGCTAATATCAGTAAATATGATACAGCTGTATTGTAACACAGTTGCACGGAGTCTTTTCTTGGATCACTCTATTAAATAATGATCCCATATCTATATATCTGAGCTCTGTTTCCAGACTTTCTAGAAATAATAGTTTTATCTCAACCTTGCTTCCTCCTCATTTTCTCTGGACATTTGACTTTTACACAAGTGTCACAAAAATTTTCATATAATTTTAAACCAACACACAAACTGTTTCTCAGGGAGTGTAATCCATTGTACTTCCATTGCTTAATTAGTTATTTGCTAAATGTTAATGCTTTTGCATGCATTCTATCATTAAAACCTGCAAAGAGGAAAAAATGAAATACGAAATTTTTTAAAAAAAGGATCAGGGGATCATATCTTCTATTCCACCAAAAATTCAGTTGGTGTGTTACATTGGTGTCTATTCCAAATGTTCCTCATGCCAGCACTTGGGGCTTGTTGTGTTTAAGTAATCTGCCTCTCGACTCACAGCGTAATTCTTCTGAGGTTCCCTCATCAATAAACACTTATGCACAGGTTAATTTTAATCATGTGAATAGTTACACTGATTTAAGCAGGATTACTCATATGGGCAATGTTAAAGAAGATAGCCTGATATAGTACTGTAAACTCAAATATTTAAAAAACAGTAATCACTTCTCTCTCCCTAAAAGCAGAGATCAAAAAATCAAGAAGGATAAGTGTACCTCACTTCTGATTTTTCAGCTTTTAAATGAATTCAGGTCACACTTCCAAGCTTCTTTCCCCAAATAAGAAAACTGTCTTTTTTTAAAATTTTAGTTTAGTATTAGCTAAGATTTCCATGTAATCATTTGTGTTCAAATATTGCAATAAGTTTTTAAATATGTAATCAAAGCATGGCCAAGTGTCAAAGGCTCTAAATTTGATGAGACTCTTAGTGGATTTTGGATCAGATCCACAAATAGGATAGGGAACGTGAGCATTAAAATTGCAGAACATCTAAACCTTTAACGTAATGGTTTTATCAGCTCAAATGAGCTAAGAAACAGTGGTTTGGTCTCTATTTTAATCAGTGCTCAGATACATCTTTGAAAGAAGAGAAAAATAGAATAGTTTCTTCATATTGCAGATAATTAACATGGTAGGTGGAATGGTTTGTCTTGCTTCGTGTTTTTTCTTCCAACAAACCAGCTCATATACCAATCGCAGTTACCTTCAGCACACTGAAATAGAATCATATGCACTGTTATCACAACCATTCATGTTCTGCACATGTACAATATAGCCTTTCATCTGTGTGCTTTTAATGGCTCTCATGTACAAAAGATCACTTAACTGATCTAAAAAATTTCGTTTAAATACATCTTGATTGTAATTCTGTCATAAAACAGGTATTTAAAAGAAAATGTGCCAAATATATGCATACTCATACACAGCTCAGTATGCAACTCTGATGTGCAAATAGCATTCCTTTTTTCTTGCGTGCACTTTAATCTGTGCCTTATAAACTGATGCATCCACAATTTTTTATTTTAGCCTATCTGTCGGAGCTGCAGAGCATACATAGTTCCCCTAGTTGCAGGTGTTCAAAACTACAGTTAATGTATCCAAGGAGCAATGAGTACATAAAAATGTATATAAAACAGAATGTTTGCCATGATTCTCTTATTTCTAGTGTAAAAGAGGAAGGTCTGACTTCTCGTGGTTCAGGATTGAATGTCGCATTCTGTGCCTTTCTAGATCTCAAATTATAAAGGAAATTCCTCATTTTGCAGAAAGATTTCTCTAGGAGGTTGATACTGCAGAGGTAGCCACCTGAGTTTGGACAGCTTACGGGCTCAAGACATCCACGTGTAAGTGAAGCATGTGCAAGAGTGAAAGCTAGGTAAGCTCAGATTTACTGTGTAATGCATCAAATCCAGTATAAATGTGTAATTGCACCCCAGATAAAGCTGATATCCATGTAATAAATAATTGTGATGGGAAATAAAAAGGTTATCACTAGCTGAAAAAGCTATGCACTTACTAGACAGAATCAATATGATCTTTTTAAGATCTTCAATTAGTGTAAAAGCATAGTGACAAAGTTGTTATAATAATGAAAATGGGCTATCTACAAGGATGTCTTGTGTCTGAAGTCATCTTGCCATACCTATGTATCTCCTCTAGAAGGAAAATATACCCTAAGGAAACCCATATTAGATTTTCTAACCTTTTCTGAAAAATACAGGGAAAAGGGTATTTAGAGCATGAATTTAGGTCTTCATATGGATTTTCATCCATGTAGTTAATAACTACCTGGGCTGGGGGGTCAAAAGTGACTGAATTGTGTGATAACATTTATTAACATGAGTAAAGGCCAGTAGCACAATGGGATACCCTTATGCTAAAGAAATGTTCTTTCTACTCAGTTTGACCAATGCAACTTTCATATTCCGTTTTTCTTAACATGTGTGTTCCTGAGCAGTTTAAATATGAAATTAGTCATGGAACTTTTCTTTGGTGATTTCAGATATGTCCCCTTTTTATGCTGTAAAAAAGAACTCGCTAAAATGCAAGAGAAGGATGGTGGTTTAACTATTAGGAAATGGCATGTGCCTGAGGGAAGTCCTTTCCTGTTTCTTGGAGTCAGAGATTAACGTTAGATTGGGATGGCTTTTTTGGATGCCTCTGTACTGGTAACTTAACTGCCTGGGAACGTCCCTGGGCACCAGGACATGATCTACCTACCTCAGTGAACTGCTGGAATGCTCCTCAGCATGCCTTTGGTCTGTGCCAACCAGATTCTCCAAACAATGCCCAGGCACAGTTCAGGCATAAGTATGTTTTAGGGATCATTCTCATCAGGCAGTTTGCATGCAAACACCCTGCATCCGGTTTACTAGCATTGAAGTAGTTAGTGATGTGCCAGTTGTCCTTACTGCCCATGAACGTTTCTAAATGTGCTTAACTTTTGAGTACAGGCAGCCTCAGTGTCTCTTAGGAAAAAGCACCTCAAGATTCCCTCTCCGCAGGCTGAGAGGAATTCCTGCTCTTGGGTTGCTGGCAGCAAAAGTCTGCATTAGGGTTTTAATTTCTGTGATTCTGTGATTCTGTAATTCAGAAAAGCATTTTTATGTGTGTTGCTAAAACATAACAGATGTCGACAAATGACCTTAGGCCTCATCTAACTTCCCTTCACATATGAATGGCAACTTGAGTAATTTTCCTGCTGCAAAGGCTGACAGTGAAAATATAAACTTTCAGAAGGCAGATTCAGAATTTCCAGCACAAAGGATGCTCACAGCGATAACCTCTTTTTGACTTTCCCCCCTGTAAGACAATACCGAAGGGTCAAATCCTGACACAACAGTAAAGTTGCGTGGGGCCTTAATCATTTCGAAGACACTGCTAGGTGTACAAGTTGCCATTCACTCAATTACTATACATAATAAAAATGAATAGCAGGTATTTCTGTCCTAGGGTAGCAACGTTGAAGACTTCTTCAGAGGTAGGCATCTTACACTGTTAGAGTCCTAGCCTCTAGTTTTCATCTGTGCAGAGCCTGGTAGTGACAGCTGTGACTCATACATGCAATAGGTTGCATGACCTTCTGTGAAAACAAAGCTGAGCACTGCAGGCTGCAGCAGTAACCTGCCCAAGTTAATGAGGGAGGTTTGTTCAGTGTGTATAACACCTCTCATTCTATGATTAAAGGAATGATTTGGCAGCAAATGTGCTATGAATGAGCTGACAAGTAAATATACCAACTAGCAAATGACATTTTATTAGAGTATGCATCAGCAATGAATATTTATTTAGAAGAGGATTTCCAAGAGATACAGTGGATCTAAAGGTCATCTGCTCCAGAAGCTCTTGGACTGTTTCATATTGAGCTTGCTTTCTTTTCTAGAACAGCTGCGTAACCTGTCTGTTTCCCTTTCCCAAACTCCCTTGAAAAGTACTGTTTCCATCCTGCTACCTGCACTGGTAAGAAAACTTATTTTTCATATGGCTTCAAAGAGAGAACCTTTGGGGATGGAAGTGGCAAACAAAGAAGGAGACACCAAGCCTAAAAGGATTTTTCTAAAGTTTCTCAAAACTTCTCAGGAATATTCTTTGTCCCTAATCTGGGAACCTCTGGCCAAGTTCCTTTCTCTGAACTAAGGCATAACCAAGGGTACTGACACCGTTCCAAAGCGTGTTTGCCTCAGGTGGTCTTCTAAATATCCAAGGAGTTTTCATAACCTCTCTAGACAGCGTTCTCCTTTCATTTTCTTCCTTATGGCATTTAATTTCTCTTCTTGCTGGAAGCTGAAATGACTTCTTGTTCTATTCACAAAGGGCACAGAACTATTGATCACTATTCTCTCCCTCTCCTCTGTCGGAAGAATATATATCCTGGCTTCCTTTAGGTTTCCCTTTTCCAGACTGAACAAATCCAACTCCTTCAGTTTTTCCTCATGTGTTTTCAAATCCTCTTCTCATTTTCACTTTTATTTTCAAGAGTTTTAGTGTTTGGGCTCTGTATGTCTATTGTGCTTTCTCCTGGGGAGCTGTCGCGGCCAAAATTAATCAGATTTCTGATGCTGAAGACTGGTACTCTGTTAGTGAAAGCAAGAAAACAGGGGTACTTATCTCCAGAGAACTCCAGAGACTCTCTCCAGCCTAACTAGTCCTTTATCTCTTTGTTCAGATTACTGAAAAGCCTGCAAAATGTTCAAAGGCAGGCTTCGTGATAGAGACGTTGGGCTGAGACTAAGGAATCCTGTTCTTTGAGGAGAAATGAATCCCCAAACTCACAAGGAATCAGCTTGTCCCATCCCCATAGCTCAATAATCTTGGGTAAATTCTTTTTCCCCTCTCCAATGGGGAACCCGAGCAAAGCTAAGAGGCAGACAGAATTCCTTACCCAAAGGACAGGCGTAGCTAGCGACTACCACGATGATCTTGCTCCCTCAGTACCTTCTGTGCTTAGCAAGTGCGATGGGAATTCTGAGCCTCTACACGCTCATGTCCTCTCAGGGCTCTGTGTTGAGATTATTTGGCTCTGAGAAAGGTCATCTTTGCTAGAGGAGCAGCTGGATGTAGCAAGCCAGTGACCTGCAGAGTTAAACTGCCCAGAAGAGGGTTCCAGGTGAAACAGAGCAGCCATTTAGGCAATCAGGTCAGTTAATGAAAAGAATTATTCTGCACTTTGATGACCGTGTCCATAGCTGCCTTCAGACATGAATATTGCTTTTCCTCACAGAGCACCGCACTGTACCTATCTTCAATCTCCTGGCAGCAGCAAACTTCAAAAGTATAGGCGAAAGACAGTGTTAGAGCTGCAATCTAATCGGCACTCCAGCCTAGCCCCATTTCTTCTAGACCCCGAAGGCAGCCCACAACCAGTGGGGGAGGAAAAGTTGTCACCTTGCCCATTTGAAGCATACTAAAAGGGAAAAGCCAAACAAACGTCCTGCTGTTGCCAAACCCAGCAATCCTGCTCTATCCATTGCCGCCGTACTAGCAAAAGCACTGTCTTGCAGTTGGTTCAGGTAAGCTGCATTGCAAGCAAATGTTTTTCTCAGCAGTTCAAGATTAGAATAAATATTAAGGAGAATAAAAAAAATATTGAGGACAAAAAATGATGACAAAGATTTACAAGAAAAGTATCTTCTGGAGCATTCTGCTTAGTGTTGCCTTTGACACATAACAGAGAGGGAGGATATGACCGCCCAGAGGACAGTTAAAACCCTTTTGGTCTTATGCAGGTTGCTGGCTCAAGCCTACTTCTTGTTGTCAGTGTCTTTTGTGAGATTATGAAAGACAAAGCTAGTTTTAAGAAGAGAGATTTTTGAAACGCGGTCCCTGCCCTCAGAAAAAACAGTTGCAAATAGAGCTTGGCAGGAAAATCTGATCACTGACAAGATACAGCTTTTTCAGCTATCTGAAGAAAAAAATATAGCAGGTGTCCCAGGTGCTTTCAGGTGTCAATCTAACACGATGTTATTTAATGCAACAAAGACGGTCTCCTAAAGCTTTTCTAAGCTTTCAGATGCTGATACAGAGGGACATTAAGGAAATTCCTTCTCCATATACTTTTTTCTCTCAATTCCTCCAATCTGTCAGCATATTTTTTGTTATTAAGAACCTCAGAAGTGCATACTGTAACCCAAGTAAGACCAGCCAGCCTAAAGGTATGTAGAGAAGGAATAGCTGTTCTTTGAAGCTGACTGTAAAGGCTGAAAATCATGACAATGTAGTGTGTTTAAAATCTCAGATATTATTCTTTTAATTAAATCTAAGTATTCTCTGCAGACATTGTTTACTTTCTCTGATTACTGTACACAGACTTGAGGCAAAGACTTTAGGAAGGCATCTCAGCACTAAGTGGGCGTGGCTACCAGTACGGCTATTCAAATCAGTAGGGAACATCTGGCTCATGAAAGTTTTAGGGAGATAAAGATCAGGAAAGCTGACAGAATTGGAAGATAAGTCTACATCCTTAATTCAGAGATGACAACTCTTAATTTGTTGCAGAGGATAGCAAGGCTGTTTCATGAAGATGTAAAGAGTTGATTTAACCTTTTAGAGGATGTGAACAAGAGGTAGAAATGTGAATTGATCAGTCCTTCATACTTTTCAAAAGGTCTCACAGTAGGGCATTCTTCAAATATAATGATCAAAATAGTGCCTAAGGACTTGGCAAAAATATAGCCCCATTAGGATAGGCATCGTACAGAGACATAGTAGCAGACCGTTTCTGTCCCCAAAAGTTTATATAGGCAAGATATACTTGGACTCAGGACAAGGTGGGGAGATAAGGTTACATGTGGAATAGGACTGAGCTGAAGACGCTACGGGAGAGGAGACTCCTTGCTGGTTAGGAAGGGCAACAGCCCTATTGGCTGAGGAAGGAGAAAGTCCAGTCAGACAGAAGGCTGTGGCTGTGCAGTCTGGTTTTGGTACTCTTTCCACCAGCTGGAGCCCTTGGATAGCAGCTTTCTCCTGTTCTTCCTCCCAGATCACAGGTATCTGCTCTTTTCCCCCAGAGGGAAGAGTAGAGATGGTGAGTTTCCTCATCTCGGTTTCAAAAGGAAAGGGAAGAAGAGTGGCCCTGGCCCAACCCTGTTTCGCTCCTTCCAGAAGCCTGGGCCGGGACTGCTTTTGTAGCCAATCCCTCCCACCGGAGTCTCTGGCTGATCCCATTTTCTCAACTGCAACTCGTTCAGCTGCCAGTGGGAAATGCAGTCAGAGTGGAGAATACACCTAGTGATCCTTTCTGCTTTTTAAATTCAAGAAAGACATCCTGAGAGATCAGGTCTGTTCAGTACTTCCTTCAAGAGGGAAGTAGAAGGAGCAGACAAACTGATAAAAACTGATGCAACAAGGGATGAAATAAGGAAGAAGGAATAAAAGGGTTAAAAATGAAAGGAGAATAACAAGGACAGGTCGAAGAGGAGAATACAATATCCTTGTACCAGTGAATGATCTCTTACTTTATTCCAAATTTGTGGGTATCACTCTATGCTACACTTTTTTTGGAGGCTGAAGGTTGCAGGGCACTTATATCAATGCTAAAAGCAAAAGACTTAGCCACACTATCTCCTTCTTTGGAGATCAGTGGCTTATCTGCCAGGCTGCCTTGTGCTGTGCTTCTCCTGCAAGGCAGAACCCGGAGATCAACTACGGAGGCTGAAAAACTTCTGCTCAAAATTCAACATGGACTGTCCCTTCCTCTGCCATCCAGCCTAGCATCAGGGGGCTCTGCAATCTGAACTGGATGACACAGCACAGAGGCCTTCAAAAACCTGAGTCTCAGAAACCTGCATATAACTTCCTCTCCTGTCTTTCTCCAGGACAGGTAGCTGTAGTTTGCCTAACTGTTTCCCCTCCTGGTTTCTAATGGAGACATAGCTCATATCATTCCCTCAAAAACTATTAAAAAGGGTCACAACCTCACTATTACCGCATCAGTTCACTCCAGCAGCAGAGAAGATGTTTTCCTGAAATCATGGCAGGTGATCAGACGGTATAAATCAATCTTCCCTTGTTCCTTTTGCCGGGCAACGATCTGGTTTACAGTATCTGCCAGTCCCTTCAGTTTCTTGCAAGCATGATGCTCGATCATCTCACAAGCACCTGCATTTTTCCACGTCTTCAGATCTGCAAATAAGCTACAGAAGATTATCTCACGTTCTCCAGTTTCCTGGAGACAGGAGAATCTCAAAAGGCATTTGCAGCCATACAGCCAAATACAAATCTGGCATTTGGCATTTGTGGAACTTGCTTTCTACGACATAGAAACACACTAATACTTTAGTCTTTATGCCCAGGGTAAGTGTTATGCTACATATCAGGATCAGCTCTTTGGGACTGTAAGACACAGAATCAGCATGCAGAAGAATGGGTGAGTTAACTCTAGCTCACTGCCTAACAGGCAGCCACAATCTGAAAGAGCAGAGAAGCCACTCACCTGTGCCTGTGTCTCAAGTGGGTGGTACAGATGTGTGCAGATGTTGAGGACTGCTCATGGTCAGGTGATCTGTCAGCTTCTTTTCAAATCTGATTCCTAAAATTTGTGAAAAAAGTTGGTATTTTGAATATGAAGAGAAAGTAATGTCTTGGGAATATCTGGATGAGTAAGAGTGGATACCATCCACAGAAGCAGCCTGAAAAATCTTGTGTTGTTTCTATGCACTGCATCAGCGTGCAGAGACATGGATACCTGAGGAAGTGGCTATATGTTTCCCAAGATGTGAATACGTTTACCAGCCCCTTGCACCTAGCTTAGGTATCCCCGAAATGACTTTGTACACAGAAAGCGGAGTCTGGGGTTCTCTTGGTGGGGAACTGCACTGCTCTCAATGCCATCCTGAGGGGTGGGTTCTCACTGCATTTTGGACTGCTTGTATACTTCAGATAGGGGCTTATATTGGAGGCAAACTCACTGGAGACTTTTGGAGCATTGGTAGGGGCAGACAATGCCTTTTAGTTTTCTTCAGAGTGCAAGTGCTGAACGAGCTCCTCCTACAGAAGCGGATGGAACCGCCCTTGAAGGGGTGGAAGGGAAGGCAGATATTATCCCAAAGGAACAGGAGGATGGGCACGCATGGAAGAAGAAGGGGATACACCTTGCATAGCTTCCATAAATAGTACTGCCCTATATGCACATTCCACTCCCTATGTCACTCTTCCTTCAAAAGCCAGCTAGTTAAGGGAGGTATTTTTTCACACACTGCATGACTGAAGTGTGGAAGTCATCACCTCAAAGCTGTTGTAGGGATGGAAATAGATTCAAAACGAAATTAGATGCATTTACGGAAGGAAGGTCTGTTGAGGGCTACCCATCCTAAAGATGTGATTACACCCTAGCTCAGGATGTCCTTCAGTCGCAGGCTGCTAGAAGACAGAGGATCTTCATTTTATGCCTGCCCCATTCATACACTTTTTTCCTAGGCATTCACTTTTGGTCAGTGTCAGAGAACACTCCCTTGTCTAGCTCAGAGGACCTTTGGTCTGATCTACCATAGCTTTTCTCATGTCCTTGACTGTAGGGGGTTGAGATGGAGACAAACTTTGCCAACCTCTGCCCTTTTTGACTTCATAGGACTCTGTGCATCTGAAGGAAGATCTCAACAGCATACACAGGCTCTCCAAATGAAGGACTACAGATGAAACCACGCTTCCATGGTGCGTACAGCCACAGTGTTGATAAGCATGCTGCATTACTTGCCATCTCACACAGCGTAGAGCTCATCAGCAGATATCCAAGGGTAAGCTCAAGCCCCAGTGACACCTACCCTCCACTCCTCCATTCCTAATTATTTCTTGCTCTCACTAGTCATTTCAAGCCTGGCTCCACCCAGCGTGCTAGGATTTTGAGTAATACTGCTTTCAAGGGCAAAGATCTCTTTTAAAAGAAAAAGCCTTCCCTTCTATACAACCCCTCCTGCTTTCCAAGCAACAATACACGCACCAGAGACAGTGAAGCTCATCTAGTCTAGAGGCTATGGAGGTACCATGAGAAGGAGAAAAACAAAACAAAACAAAGCATTTTTAGGAATAACGTGCAAGACAGCTTTCTAATAAAATGAGACATATTTGCACGTAATGCAAAATTACTGTTGTTTCATTAAATCTTAACGAGAAGCAAAGCTTATTTGATTTACACCAGTCACCATTTGACTCCAGAGCTCTCAAATGCCTTTCCTGATTTTTATGGCATTTCTCACAAAATCTCTTCCCTGAAACAAAAGCGGTATTTCAAATGCAGGAGGTCAGTTTCTTTTGGGGGAAGTTATATGGACTGGTGAAATTGTAATGGCAATCTAGAAACAACCTAAGAGTGGAGCAAAAAAAAAAAAAAATACTGCTGTTCTGGGGACATTTCCTGCTGACCTTACAATTACCAAAAACAAGAAAAGCACAATTGAAGTCAAGCACTTCTGCCCCCTTACGGAGCATGGAGGACACCGTTATTATAACTAAAGAGTAAGTCTTAAGCACTCCAATAAACATATAATATATCAATGTCTTTTCCCTTGTTTTAATTTCACACGCAAGATTTATGAACCTGTATATTTAGACTGTTTATTTAGAGCTCTGGCATGCAGGCTACTCTTGGCACAATAAAAGAGCTTTCTCTGAATCTCTGCTCAGGCACTGTTTTGATTTGGCTTTACTTTAATGATTTAAATTAAGGAATCCATCACAGCCTTCCAAAGATCTGCTCCAACTTAACAAGGTCAAAGCTATGTTTTGTGTTATTTTTGATTCACTTTCAGCCTCATGTTTGAACTACATCTGATTCCATACGTGTCAAAATCTCTCCTCTCCTTTCCTCTTAACGTCCTTTTGGTTCCTTCTTTAAATCTCAGCCTGTCATTGGTCTTCTGCGCTGCCTTGTGCTGTTATTTCTTCTTTTCTGTATGGAACGCTTGGCTTGTAACCAGATGCCATTCTGGAATTGAACCAGGGGAGAGAACAGTGATATTCTTTAAGAGTCCTCCCACCAAAGAGCATCCTTCTCCCTGTCGCATCAAAATGAGGTCGAGAATGAATATAGATGTGTGTGAAGTTTTTGAATTCCTTTTGAATTCCTGGCTCTCTCTTTAACTTACTAACCCGCTTTGATAGCAGCTTTGTCTTTTGCTTATATCTTGCCTACACAGCATGGATGCCATAAGGATTGTCCTCTCCTGTCATTATGGGAATACCAAGGGAGTTAGGACTGCTTCTCTCCTCCCCATTCCTTACCCTCCAAATGAGGATGGATGTTCTGCAATTTTTCAGTGCAACTGTGTAACGGATCACTTCTTTTCATGCATCAAGGCCTAAGTATCAGTAAAATTTAACATCACCTACTGTCACTTAAATACGGGTTTCTGAGCAGTATTAATGATATCTAAATATTAAATAACATTTATGAGTTTTGCTTCTAGGGTTTTCCTTTTCATAATCAACGTTAAAAAAAAAAAAAAAAGTTTCCAGCTTTCTTGGCGATTCTGTGAAACTCCTTTTGAAATCTTCCTAGGAAGAAAGTGTTGTGACCCTTCCCCGCCCCCATTAGAGAAACACTGTTGGGTCAGTGACCTGATGGCACTCAGCTAGCAGCCACCACCAGAGAGATAAGTTTCCTCAAATGCCTCTGAGAACGTTGCAGAGTGTCAAACATTGTTCCAAAAATGACCTTTGGATCTGTCTCAATGGGGAGACAGCAAGCCTTTCTCCTTGCTTTTTCACACTTCCTCCCACATGAGTATTCCTTGAGTGGGATGAACTGTCAAAAGCAAGGACAAACACTTTCCTCTTAGCTTACCTGTAGAATACCTCTTCGAAAAGTGAATAAGGCAGTTTTAAGGAGATCTCAGTCTAGACTAGGTAGATACTAGTCTTCGTGATTTGACTTGGTTGAGTAAACTATCGCAGCCTTAAAGAAATGGATTCTTCCCTTATCAGTGTGCATTTTTTCGCAATTTCAAGGGGGCCATGGGGAGATTTTATATGGCTCTGGGTAACAAGTTTAGCCTCATATTGCATTTCAATTGCTCAGTAAGCCAAGAAAAGGGTTGAGCAGATTATCCCTAACGAGAATGAGAGCCCAATGTCACTGTTGAGTAAGGTCTTCCGACTGGTTTTTGAACGTTGCCTTCTGATATTTTATGTGAGTGAGAGTGTAAATGGCTTGGTGTAAGCAGAGCAGGTTAGCCTTTTCAGTACTTCTTCAGTACTTCTTGTTCTGCCGAAATGCTTAGTCAGAGATACTGGAAAAGGAAAGGAGAGCTAAAGGACAGGACACTCTCTCCTCCTGCTTGATAAATGTCCTTCGATTTTTAACTGGTTGACCAGAATGCTCAACTTCAGTCCAGCAAGCAGTCACACAAAATACAAACAAAAGATTTTTCCCCTCACTTGCTTAGGCCTAGCCTGGGCGTTAATGGGTTTCCTTATATTTATCCTTTTCCTTTTTTTATCTGACGATTTATCTGTGATTCTGATGAGAGAGTTTCAACTAAAACTGTGATCACCCTAGGCTCCCAAGAGTCTCCATGCAGAAAAAGTCACTTCCAAGAGTACGACTCAGCTTACCTAACCTCACAGACATCTCACTCACGTAAAATAGAATTCTTACTGCCTGCAACCAATACTAGACCTCAAAGTATCACTCATGACTCAGCTAAGATAGGTTTGTACCATGCAGTAGAGAACAACGCAAATGTGCCAAACTATCAGAGACATAAATCAGCGAATGCAGCATCACGCAGACATCCCAGTTCAGGCCTGAAGGTGACACAGCTCAGAGCATCCAAAATCTTTCTGGGTAATCAAAGCTAACTCTATACTGCAACTGGTGTTGGATCCAGTAAGATCTTCCAGAATTTTAATAAATCTGTCTGAAAATAAGGTCTTTTGTACCCGTTGTTAGGAGTAGAACGCTGTTTCCAATCCTCTCACCTTAATACTTAAGGACTTTCCAAACTAAATTCATCCACTTCCAATGGATACCAATTGATTCTTGCGCCAGTGTTCTCCCTTTACTTAAACGCTCCTTCTCTATCCTCTGAGATCAATTCACTTGCGTTTAGAGAGTAATCATACTCCCTCTCAACTTTCGTTTTGATAGGCTGAACAAAACCCAACACTTCTAGTATTTTCTTATTTGGTAACCTCTCTATGCCACTGACAGTCCCAGATGTACTTCAGTATACATTTAAATTCATATTTCTTGTATGTGGAAACCAAGAATTTTGTACAGTGTTCTACAAGCTTTCTCACTATGGTCTCATAGAAGAGGAATAATTCTTCCCTACCTTTCTTGAGAACATCTTAGCTGAGGCATCCTTGGGATGTTTCCCTTTTTTCAGGGCTGCATCATGCTGTGATCAACAAATCCAGTCTACCCCTTATCCTCTCTCATTTTCCACTGACAAGCTCCAGCTTTACAGCTGATTTTCTTGTTATTAATCCCTAAAAGCATGACCTTACTCTTTGTACTATTATATTTCCTACCCTTACTTTTAGTTCTCCAAATCATATAATTCACCTTACTAATGTAACAATCCTCTTCTGAATTGCTTATGCCTCTGAGCTTTGTGCTGTCGACAAAATTCATTAGCAAATCTCTATTTTCTAGGCCAGGGTCACCAATGAAAACAGTAAATAAGATTAGTCCAAAGACAAAACCTTGAGAAATGCTACTCACATCCACTGTCCAAACTGAAAGTTTTCTTCTCTATAAAAAACCCTGGTCATTCCCCCTTAGTAGTTCTTCACCACCTTAAAATTTGGAAATGATCCACATTTTCTCCAGTTTACCAGTAATTTCCCATGTAGCACAATACTGATATTGCTTTATTGAAGCCTAGGTGGATTATGTCTACAGTATTTTTCCTATCCATAAAAATCAGTTACCTTTTCAAAGAAAGGTATCAGACACAATCTCCCTTTGATAAATATGTATTTCCTTCCATCTTATTTATTTTCACCTCCCTGTGGTTCCTTTTTCGTTATTTATTTATTTATTTTTGTTTCCTTGAAGACTTTTTCTAAAGTTTGAGGTTAGGTGGTTGCCTTTCTTCAAATGTGTACGTTATATTTACTATTTGACAACCAGATGGACCTACCCCAACTTCATATATTTATTAAAAAGCCTTGAAACGTGAGCACTGCTTCTACGATCTACCGCTTTCAAATATCAAGAACGCTGATAATCCAGCTCCATATCTCCTCCCTTTTCCCTAGCTAAATGGACAAAGTTTAGAGAGTTTTTTTTCCACTTTGGTAATAGAAATTTCCAGGTCTACAGTCCTTTTCCCATTAATCATCTTGCCTTTCCTTAGCAGATTCTACATTAGGGTCCTTACAGAAAACTTAGGTGAAGTACACCTTTAATTATGGGGTCATATTTGCATTATCTTTAATCTCTGCCTTACATTTCTTAGCCCACTTTTTATTTCTATCATCATATTTAAATGCTGAAGAAAACCTTCCTCCCTATTTTAGTTTTCTTTGCCAAGTTTAATTTGAATTGACTTTTAGCAATGCCCATGTTTTCTCTGAATTTCTTGAGCTTTAAAATGTAGCTTCTTCTACTGATCTTTTTGTTTCTTGTAAGGTCTCTGCTTACTCCCACTTTTCTCTTAAGGTGATTTCAGTTAGAACAGTTCTTCTGAGGAAGCCTAATGAACTCCATCTTTGCATCACATAGGTTGGCTCCCAAGTTTTGCTCACCTGCCATGAGACAGAGATTGACTGTCCTTTGTAATCTTTGGCCATAAATGTGACACATCCCCTCCATCATCGTGTTATACTACTACTGTATGGCACTGAGGTCCAATACAAATCTTTAAAATAAAATGGCAAGTTTTAACTTGAAGATAGAAAGAAACCAATAGCCATTCATATTTATGAATGCATGGCTTTTCAATGTTTCTAAAATTAATTTCTAATCCACCAGGTAAAGATCTTGTAGTTATCAGTATTTCTGCAATTACAAGGTACTATGGGGCTATTTTGAGGGGGGGGGGGGGGAAGTTAAGATACAGTTTCATGTCCTGCCTAATTTGGTCCAGCTTCAGGCTGCTGCTAAAAGATGTGGTCCCACTCCTTTCTGCTACCCCTACCTACATGATTTCTTGATCAAATTTCTGGTAGTAGCCCACACTGAGATCAGATTGTAATGCAGACCTGCGCACTAAATCAATGGCATTTAAAATATTTTAAGTAAATGGATCAGTTGGCTCACATTTGCTACTGTTGTTTGTGAAAGGATATCACGTTAAGGTCAAGAGATGTGGCTCATTTAAGCAGGGGTTCATTAATATCCTAAAGCATCGGACTATGGAAAACATTTTGCTGAGTTAATAATTTACCGCTTTTATATATCATCCTGATGAACGCACATATCCTTACTGCCGTCTTTCTTCCCATAGCTAGCCGAAATACTGCATTATCTCAATGGCCTGCAGGTGTGTAGATTTGTATCCCATTTTATCAAATCTGCCTGAGAAAAAAGCAAATGGATATACCAGCTCACTAAAATGAAGGAATCAGTCTCACTCTGACTTCATATGCTTTAATCAGACTGATCAATAGACTTCAACTGCAATCTCAGAATAGATAATAAGTAAAATAATTTCAAAAAAAAGTTTTATTCCTATGATATGCAAGTAAGTGAAAACACTAACTTGGATTTATATAAAGCCTTCATCCTAAATTATTCAAGAACACTTTATGAACTGACATAGGAAATTGATCTATAGCTCATTAACTCAGCAGAAGTCCTTCCATTGACTTCACATTAACTTCGGACCAGTACTGAAATGACGCTGACCCACTGCTGAAATATAGCCACTTCTGATCAATATGTAGTAGCTATTCAACAGCATATCAGCAACAACCATCATGTAAAACTTTGGGGCACGTATCTTAATAAGCTACACTGGCCAATTTGAATTCTCAGTGAAATATAAGCAGGCAAAATACACCCATTCAACCTATTACCTGGCCAGGGCCCAAGAACTAACATGCCCTTTCTTAACAAACCTCATCTGCCCTTCTCAACTGCATATGATCAGGCGCTTCAACTAATTCAGAACAGAAGGATTGTCCAGTAACTCAGCATCCTTTTGGTCACAAATTGAGGCATCTGTTTGGTTCTGAATCAGAGGAAAGCTAACCTTGTGGACACCTTCCTACAGTATCCAGCCTCTTCTTGGAGGTGTGCCATCAATGACAGCTTTGCAATGGCTGAATGACTAGTACATTTTAGTGAAGTCAATTCAGTAAAGGTGGGCATGAGATATGACTGATGCCCAGACACTGCAGCATGAATCCACGCCTAATGTCCAGTGTTGCAAGGCCAAATCTCAGTGCTCCTGTGTGTTCTTCAGTTAGACATTCAGCATATACCTGTATGCATCTCTCCCACCTGCCTAATAAAATATGCTGATCTGTCATCATGAGCGTTACGATCTAATTATTTGCATTTAGTATTTATTTCATTTATTAAAAGGGTGTCCAATCTGAAAAGGATCAGAGATAAAACCTTTTCTATAAAACATACAGCTGTCTCTTACTCCAAAATTTATTAAAAGCAGATTGTTAAGAGGAAAGGCAAAGTAATTTTACAAGCCCTAGGAAACCTACTTTTGAAAAACAAAGAACATGTGCAGCAACTTTACAAAGGGCATCCATTAAAGGATGTGTCTTCTATTATTTCGTGAGATACACTTTCTAGGAAGAAAAAACTCTCCAAAATGAGGATTAGGGAAATTCAAGCAAATTCTACCCAACGACTCCTTCTTTATCACATCAAACACAATTATTTTGTTTTAATTTTATGAGTCTCTTGCAGTATATTCTTACACCCCTTCTGCCCTCTCTTCCAAGAGGTTGCCTAGGAGCCCCTCTTTAATTAACTACAATGCTGCTGTTCTTGCTGGCTGTTCCTTCATCAGCTCTGTGAAACCTGAAGACCTTTTTCCTGCCCAAAGGCCCAGCTTTGCCTAGCAGGATAGAAAGCAGCTTTATCCCAACTGCATGATTCTTACCTTCCCCTAGGACATGGGTATGGCAGATTGGAAAGCTCCCAACCTGAGAGACTTGAACCTAAGCCGCACACCTCCTAAATAAGAGATCTAATCCCCAGAATATTACAGACAGGGCAGATTTTCCATTACCAGAGAGCCACGGTAGCGTTATTGGTGAAAGCTGTGTGTATTTGGAACATATCTGTGAGATAAAATTCACTGAAGTGCTTAAGGTCAGTGTGCCTATGTCATGAATGTCATGAAGCACTGGGAGGGAACAGCTCAGGTCAGCTGAAAGAGCAGCACTTCTGGATATAAAGAAAATTTTAGACAGCCGATGTTTACTAGTAAAAGCATTGACACTCACGAACACAGGTGCCTAAAAAGTTAAGTAATATTTTTGCAGATAGTTTGGTAGAGTAACCAACTCAGCCCTCCTTGTGAAACAGGACCTAATTGTTAAAATTTGTTAATGTAGATCCTGTCTCCACTGCTAGAAGCAAGTATTGGCAATCAGTATTGGCAACCTGTGCTATGAGCACCTCGTTAGCCAAAGTGCTTTGTGTGGGTCTATGTGATATCTTGTTGCCTTTTTTCTTGCTCCCACTATTGCTATACACAGTCACGACACTGAGAAATTTTAGGAGAGATTTCCTAACATAAATAAGGGCAAATGAAAGCTTATTTCCATGATCACAGACTATCTGCCAGCCATTCAGATGGGAGGGGAGAAGTTGATTCAAGCTGCTAAATTTAATTAAAGCATATGCTCTTGGGCTTTGCAGTTGAATATCCTTAAATCTCCCTCACTTTGTCTCCTTTCCAGGTCATAACAAAGTTTTAAATCACTTTGAAAGGTTCTTCTTTCATTCTGCAATATTTCTTTTTCTAAAACTTCATTTTGTCCCCTCTCCACTTCCTCCCAAGAAACCACAGAGAAACCCCCCTGAATAGGTCACTAAGGCAATTATCAAGAGGCTAACAAAATTAAGACAGCTGGAAGACCAGTTAGGAAAGAAATTACCACTTATTAAAGGTATTAAAGTGAAAAAAAAATATTCATATAGTGCATTGGTGTAACATACAAAGATAATTCAAAGATTCGAAAAGCAAGCAACGGGGAGTCTTTGGTCACGGCCCACGTTGATACCAATGCCACAAGCAAGGGAGGGAGAGGTCCTGTCTGTAAAGGCACAATTTAGGCTCATGAAAAAGAAACTGAAGAGCAGGATTTCTAAGCTAGTGTTCTCTGTAATGCTCCCATTACCTCCTACGGGTTCGGGGAGAGTGATGGAGAAGCAAAGTTTGAATGTGTGGCTGAGAAAGTGGTATAAGAAAGGACATTTCAGGTTCCTTTGACACATCTAGAGCACAGGATGCGTGTATAGGAGAGATGAAGTTCATCTGAGGTATTGTCACTGGAGATCGAGAAGGTTGTGAGTGAGCTTTTAAAGTTGAGAGTGAGGGAAAGCCAACGGGTGCAGAAGAGCATATGGCTTAGGACAACATTTCTAAAGATGAAGGCACAAATATATGTACCCCTAAGTGAAGGACAGGAAGAAAGTAAATAATCAAACAGGCAACAGAAAACAAATAGATGGTCATTTGAAGAGGGTCTCAGGAAAGGAACCACAATGGTGGTACATGTGCTACTACACAAATGCTGGGAGCCTCAGAAACAAAGATGGTGCAATTGGCCTGTCTGAGCCTGCACAAAGAGATGGATATGCTACATGTATCAAAAACTCGGTGGAAGGAAAACAATCAAAGGGACACTATACCAGATCAGCAGTATACAGGAAAGATAGAGTGAACCATGCCATAAAGAATCTCTGGATTTAAACTACAGCCAAAAAGGAGGAAAACAGTTTTGGGTCTATAGATGTTACTGCTCACCAGGATAGTGACACTGACTGATGCTGACAGAAAACAAAGAGGCAGGGAGGGAAGGGAATACAAATGTATTGAGTGACTTCAGTCATGAAGACTAACCAAACGCCACATCAGAGTCTGAAACAAAGGCGAGGTTTTTACATGCCCTCAATGAATGTGTCACAGAGCAGCAGCTCACTAATCTCAGAACATATGTAACCCCTGAGTTGGTCCTAAGTGTTAGCCAGAATCTCGCTTAATCCCTCACAATGAAATCAATATTCTATAGAAGATTCCACGATGCGCCTGTGGTCTATATCCCTATGGGAGCAACACAGGTCAGGCAGTCCACCAAAGCTTTGCCCAACTTCATCAATGAGAATGCGTAAAAATGAGTTCTTCAAAATGTTAAAAGAGGAAGCTAAAAGAATTAAATCCTTACAGGTGGTGTTGACAGTACTGAGGGGTGTGGACTGGGAGATATACCACTGGTGCACAGTATCTCTTAGGAAAGACTTGAGTAAAAAGAGGTCATCATGGCTGAACAGAAGAGTAAAGGCTGCTATTAGCAATAAGAAGGCATACTGCAGAAAGTTAAAGCTGTACCTAAAAGAAGAAAATAGAATCAGGAACTCTAGCAGATTCAAAGTAAAAATACAATAAGGCAGGCCAAAGGAGATTGAAGAGCAACAAACTCAAGGAAACAATACTGGTATTAAGTTCTTCTTTCAACACATCAGGAGCAAAAAGCCTGCCTGTAAGACCAATTGATAGCAACTGCATACAAGAAACACTCCCAGAGAAAAAGGTCACTGCAGGGTAGCTATGTGAATTCTTTGTGCTGGTGTTTAGAACAGAAGAAACAGGAGTGATAAATGTCCCAGACCCTCTTTGAGGAGAGAATTCAGCAAAGAGTCTGCTTGAAATTGAAATAAAGTAGAGATTAGAAACACAGAATAAACACAGACAAAACAGCAGGACTGGACATATTTACCCAGGAGTTCTACAGAAAATCAAAAATGAAATATCTGAATTCTTAACACCAATGTGCAGTGTTTACCTTAAAACTTCCCTGGTGCTTGAAGACTGGAGAGGATCCAGGAGAGATCCAGGGAACTACAAGCTTATAGCCTGACATCTGAACCAGACAAATTAGCTGAAGCTTTGATGAAGGCTGGAAAAAGGATTTCTCTACTGAGAAATTGTGCACTACAGATATCTTGATTTTTTTTTGTGGATTACCAGACTTGTGGATATCAATAACCCAGGAAATATAATGTTCTTGGAGTTCCAAAAGACTCTTGACAAAAGATGTTTATAGAAAATAAGCAGCCATGGGATAAGATTATCCTCTTATCTGGTTCTGACAAATATAAATACTTTTTAAAAGATAGGAAGCAGAGGGTAGGCATAACAGTTAGCTCTTACAGAGAGGGTGGTAACCAGTAGAGTTCCCTAAGCGTCTGTGCTGGTATTACTGATGTTTGAGGCAAAGAGCTGAAAATGGGGGTCAGCAGTCAGATGGTAAAGTTTTCCATCATGAAGTCATTCAAGGCAGTAAGGACTGGACTGCAGACTGTAAAGAAGTGCAGAAGAATATTCCAAAGAAGTGCAATATAACAGGATAGGAAATTCAAATGAGAGAAATGGAAAGTTATGCAGACAAGGAAGAACAATCATAATTTTAAATATAATGTGATAATGGGCTTTGAGTTGACCATTACTATGCAGAACACGGCCCAGGGTTGTAACAAGTGCTTCCCTACAAACAGTAGCTTAGTGCTCACTAATAGTAAAAAAAAAAAAAAAAAAAAAAAAAAAAAACCAAAAAACAGATCAACCATTAGCAATTATTAGAAAACAGATAAAAATCATAACAAAGAATATTATCATACAATTGTATAAATCCAGGGTCACCCACACCTTGAGTACAATCTGCAATTCCAAACCATGCATCTCAGAAGGATATACTAGAACTAAAAAGATTTGGAGACAGATGATTAAAGATATAACCCAACTTCCTTACAGAGAATCCTTGGGTTGGCTGAAGACTGTGAAAGACAGTTTGGGGTGCATATAATAGATTGCACAATCATGAGGGGTGTGGAGGGCTGGAGAGGGATCGACAGTTCACTCTCTCTTCTAGTGTAAGAACTCATACGAAATAAAGCGAATGGGACCTAGGCTCAAAATAAAAACAGAAGTTGGTTTTTCATGCAGCAGGTTGTAGGCCTGTGGAACTTTCTGCCTTAAAAAAAAAAAAAAAGCTGTTGTGAATGAAAAAAAAATGTATATAGGCTTAAGGGAAGTCTTAGTAAATGCTTGGAAGAGAGAATCACCAAGGACCACAAGATGGTCATGAAATCCCTAGGCTGAAAATAGTTGGGAGACTGGGACAGTAGTCATATACACCTGCCCTGTGCTTACTTTTCCTTCAGCATCCACTTTTGGGCACTATTAGAAGCAGAATACTAGGCTAAATAGACCTTAGTCTGAATTAGTTCTGTTATTCTTAAATTTTAGGTTAAAACAGAATATTTTTGAACTTTTCATAGGCATAATCAGTATTATGTTCCATCTCAGACATTGTCCAAATCACAGAATATATCGGGCTGGGAGGGATTTAAGGAGATCGTTCGATTCATCCCTGAAATTATCTGAATCATCACCTAAACTATCTTCACAGAATCACAGAACGGCTGAGGTTGGAAAGGACCTCTGGAGATCATCGAGTCCATCCCCCCTGCTCTTGCAGGGGCACCTACAGCACATTACCCAGGATTGTGTCCAGATGGTTTTTGAATATCTCCAGCGAAGCAGACTCCACAACCGCTCTGGGCAACTCATGCCAGTGCTCAGTCACCCTCACAGTCAAGAAGTTTTTCCTCAGGTTCAGACAAAGCTTCCTGTGTTTCAGTTTGTGCCTGTTGCCTCTCATCGTATTGCTGGGCACCACTGAGAAGACTCTGGCCCCATCCTCTTGACACCTTCCCTTCAGATACTTATACACATTGATAAGATCCCCCCTCAGTCTTCTCTTTTCCAGGCTGAACAGTCCCAGCTCCCTCAGCCTTTCCTCACAGGAGAGATACCCAGTCCCTTAATCATCTTAGTAGCCCTTCACTGGACTTGCTCCAGAAGGATCATCTTCACAGATGATTTGTAATTTGAAATGATTTAAAAACTTCCAGCAGCAGAAAGTTCAAGCCTTCGCAGATAAGTTTGTACAAGTGCTTTACCATCCTTAATGTGGGATAGTATTTTTTCACATCTAAATTAAATCTCCTTCCAGCAATCTAAACCCTTACGTTCTTGACCTGTCCTCAGTGGACATGGGGAATAGTTTTGTTCCCTTTCTTTTCGTAGCAAGCCTTCACATATTTGAGTAGTTACCATATCCCACTTCCCTAGATCTTCTATACTACAGACTAAACAAGCTCACCTCTTTCAATCTTTATCCATAGCTACGTTGCCCTGAATAGGTGATCTCTCTTGCTGTTGTCTTCTGGACTTTCTCTAGATGACGTATGTCTTAAAGTGTGGATGGAAACTTTGACAGAACTCAGGATGAGTCCTTAAAAACACTGGATAAAGTAAGCTGACTCCATGTTTCAAATCTGCATAGCCCTTTATAAATCAGGGTGATATTTTCTCTTCCTGAGTGGAGTGACAGTGCCTACATTGCAAATACAGAGACAGTTGATGAAGTTTCAAGTGAGCTCATCCAGGCACTGGAAAGCAGCTAGTCAGGACGACAAGACCTTTACAGTCTACTTTGATTTTCCATTTGGATAACTCTCTTCTTCTAAAAAATCAAGTTCTTCCAACAGGCTTTCAGATTCTTCGCTTTATCTCTGAGCTTGATAGCCAACTGGAACATGGAAGAACCATGCAAAAATTGACAGAGGTCATATTCCGTTTTACTGCATACCATTGATTTCTGTTTGGCATTGCAGTCACGCTGAGAGCAAAATTTTTACCTTTGGAAAAATGCATAGAAAACTCTACTTTTTGATTTTTTGTTTGCCTTTTTTTTTTTTTTTTGCTAAGTATATTCTCTGTTTCTCTACTTGCTTGCACCTTTTGACAGTGAACCCCCCAAAATAAGCATTTGTCTTTGTTCATATTTTAAATCTCTTTCTTTGAGAAATGTAAAATTTTATTTCACTTCTCAGCATAGTATTACTACTAGTTAAAAATTATTTTGCAGTAACACTTACAGGCTGACCAGACTGGGAATCTATTGTGTGAAATGTAGCATAAATATATAGAAAACAATAATCTTTGCCTCCTAAAATGTGTAATTTAGGACAAAATCTAATAACTGGATGAGACCACAGGTGGAAAGGACAATTTTAACCAATCAAGAGCAGTAACTGCAGGTCTAATAACAGGAGCCAAACAGAGAGATGATTCTGGTAGTGAGAATTTAGCCATAGAACAAGACAATGAATCAAACCTCTATTTTTGTAGAAGTAACCCAGAAATACATGTTTTAAAACAAGGCGGTTTTCTCACCTTCTGTGTATCTACAGCTCGTATTTCAGGGTTCATCGTTTCGCATAGTGTGCTTACTTGTTTCACATGCATATTTTGCATCATAAGAGGAGCTTTTCAGCTGTGCTTTGGATACTAGTTGTGCTTTCAGCCATTGCAGGGAAAAACTGTACTAAGACTTTGACAGCTGCAATTTCCCTTAATTCACTCTCTGCAATGCTCTTATTGCCGGTCTGGACTTGTGACTGCTGTACCATAGCTTTTCTACATAGGTCAAATTTTCCTCCCGATCATATCAGTGCAGCAGCAATGGCATCAATACAACAGAAAACCAGAATTCACTCCTAACATTTAGGCATGAGCGTGGCCTATTTTCTGCCTTCCAGAACTGAGCAAATTATCAGTGGTGTTTTGTCTTCACGTTAAGTGGGATCAGGGATTTGTTCCAATGTTCCTTATTCGCTTCAAAGTTTTCCTCCCCGCCAGCTTGGTTTAGCCTTGTTCCCTCTTCATTGTGTTATGACTGTTGCACTCAGCATGTGTTACTTTACCTCTGTCAACATTAATTTCAATTGCCACTTGTCATCCCTGCTCAGTGGTGAGGAGTTCAATTTAATATCTCTAGCTTTCATAAACAAAAATAGATCACTAGGATTATTGAGGGTATTGGGCAGGCTTTATTGATGAGGTGATTGACTTATCACTGCCTCGGATGCAAAGTTTTTTTATATTGGTTTATGGCTTTTATTTCTCTAACTCAGACCCAGTAATAAATTTCTAAAAAAGGAAGGGTCAAATCCAAAGACACTAAGATAAATCCAGGTATAATGCCACTAAAATCCATAGTTATTTCAGATACATCTACTGTAACTGAGATAAGAATAAATGCCAAGTATTGAAAACAGGCTTTTTACAGTTGGTAATTGCTTCTTATGACATACCTGACCTGCCAGTTAGTCACTAATTTGGGATACGTATTGCTGCTATTGAAATATTTGATGGACACAACTGTTTTATGTCCAAATCTGCTAAGCCCTGGAATTCAAATCTGCCTTGGAATTTAAACAGACTGAAATAAGGCTGTTAGGGATTATTTGGTGTTCTCCAGGTTCCTTTTATTGTTGCTATAATATCTTTTTTATTAAATTGCTCACAGGGAACAACATACAGATATATTGTAATACGCTAACCCAGCTGTAGTGTTTTCAGGGAAACTTAAGTCACCATCATGGAAGTCTGAAAAAGGGAAATAAGTACCAGCCTTGCATGTTTTGTGAAGCGTTCAGAGTAACTTCTATTTGTTCTCCAGTGCTGATTGCATTTAACTGGTTTGGTATGTAAGGCATTTGCCTGGAAAATAGCATTTTTATCAAACTAAAATCAGCTTTCCAATTGTGCAATTGTCCAATTAATCCGGGATTGAAAAGTTAAGTTGTACTAAAAAAACAGCTTTATTTTGTTCCGTAGTCTTCAGAAAAGCTGTAACCCCAGCCCAAATACATTACAGAATGCAGAAACATTAGCAAAAGAAAGTAGTAATCTGGAGAGAGGAAGGGGAAGGAAAATATTTCTCCTAGAGATATGAAAAGAAGTGATGGTGGTCAAGCAAACGGAGAAAAGAATTTCTGAAAAGTTTTTTCACAAAAAGTGGAGACTCCTTCAGCACAAGAGCAAATAAAAACTGTTCAAAATAAATAGTTCCTAGATCATTTTAAAATCTATAAAAAATTGTTTGTACATATTCAGGACAGATATTAAGACTTTCTTCCTCATGCCAGTGAAAAGGTAAGTTGCTCTTTATTCCTCCCTTACTGTTACATCAGAAGAGCTTTCTTGCCCTATTTATATGGTTATAGGGAGTGACATAGCAACCGGATTTTAAGGGGATAAATCAAGCAGTTATTAAAGCTTTCTTATGGTAAGTTAATTACCTCTCTTTTCCTAAACATATCAACATATTTTTGTAAAAAGTAGTATTAATAACACAAATGAAATTAGAGCCTAAGAAATCTATACTGCCGCCATGTACTCTTTGTGCAAGTTATTCTTCTGTGCTTTCACGCTTTGTGGAAAACTCCTGTAGAATTTCATATGAATTCAACCCTACTGGGTTACATGGAAAGTACATAACAGGATTTAGCACACATTTATTTCTGTTCAATTTTTTTCTTAAAGCTACTTCCCAAATTCAATAGCAAAAATACTACATTTTTCTCTAATCTCTAAGATATTAGACTAACATAGGTATATCATTTTCTATTAAATTCTTAATGATTTTTCCATAAGGGCATGACTTGTGTTATCATGTGTCAAACAGACAGAAACCCAGCAGATGACGTAAAATAATGACGGTGGCAATGGAGGCAATAAGGCCCAGGAGGTATCATTACAGGGGAAACAAATAAATACAGCTCAGGAAAAGTAACCTAGATGACTATACGATAACCTTTCTATAAATATTTTAAAAGCATAACTATTAAAGGGTTATAAGATGGTTCACAAAACAGATTGGTAGCAATCTGTTCCTACCAACAACATAATGAAACTGAGGCAAAGAAAATTCCTTTCAAACATGAGAAAGAATCCCCTAAAGACACAGTCGACTCAAGTGGGTCATAGTCTCAGTAGGGAAGAGATGAAAGCATCTCTGTTGAATTTGTTTAATTCAGGTAGAGATTCCCTGTTGCATCTCTTTATAGAGGAGGGGACCAGAGTACAAAAAAAGTTCAACGAATTCTACAGAGTCCCAGTGGATTACAACTGATGTAAATGAAATGCACTTGCTCACGTCAACATGATGAGCTTGCTTTCGCTCCTAAAAAAATATTTTTTTTAACCTTAGGGTACCTAGCGAAGAGTGCAGTTTCCCACAGTAGAAACATGCTGACAACTTCAGGCTGAGATATCATTGCCAAACTCAGCCCTAAGCAGGTATACAGGTTGCACCTCAGTGAGTTTACCTCGTTACAGAACTAAAAATCTGCTTCAGCCTTGGGAATTGTCACACAGTAGCTGGCAAACGGGTAGCCTCCTCCCGGTAAAAGCAGACAAATACGAAGATTAGGCTGCTTAAATAAAGCCTTGACCCTTAGGGCTTTTGGTTTCCCTAAAGCTGACTATATATTTTTCAGATTTTTCATATTTGTGCATGCTAGTAGTATCAGATGGAACAAAACAGTTGTTAATTGTTTAACTATTTTCTCAATTCAGAGGAAGTGTCAATTTAGTCAATGCAAGATGACTGCCTGGTTACATGAACAACCTGATTCCACAGCATGTGAAGAACCCTTAACTCATTTTGAAAAGTATAATAATCAATAAGCAGCTGGTAATAACAAGGATCAATCCTAATGCACACAATATGATTGTAGGTAAAACTCCAAAGTCCTTGGAAGAGAAATGTTCCAAGAGTAGGCACAATATTATTACTGTATTAATAACACGGTTATTGATTAACCAGTATTTCTTCAAGGACAAAATGCCAAACCAGCAAGATGCAGAGACTGCAAAGCAGAGTAGTCATATGAGGTTTTCCTCACTGCGGTGAGGAATCTCCTTTGATGGCATCTCTCTCCTTGAATACTTTGTCTGTACCTTACACTAGCACATGTTTATATCCATTTTTTTCTTATTTACTTTCATGATGCTCCCATTGAAAGTAAATATGATTTGTACTGAAAATTACCAGACTGTCTTGCACAGTGTTTTTGAAGCGTAATCTATGCTTCCTGTAGGAGCAACCTGCTCCTCCTTCCCCCTCTTCCCTTTTCCCCCCTAAAAACACTCAGTAAGAAAGTTGTACCCAGGTAACTAGTCACAGATGGCAAGCAGAACAGCTGTATTTTGTTATCAATGCATTTTTATGGCCCTTTTCCTAAGGGATTTTCTTTAGAGGTTGCACAGATAAATGATTTAGCAATGCAGCAAAAGATCAAGGAAACTGCTCTGATAGTAGTTTGGTGCAATAAAACCTTGAAGTTTATGGAGGCTTAGGTGGCCCCTCAGCCCTTCTAAAACTTTTTTGGCAGAGCTGTTGGTGTAGAATTACATTTCTGAAAAGGCAGCTGGCTTGTCAAGCCCTTGTTAAAATGAAATGTCGTTCAAAGGCCCTATCAAGAAAATCCTTGCTTTATAACTCTTTTTGCAAAGCCAGCCACTGCTAGCCCACTTAAGTAAAGCTGCTGTCACTTAGCAAGTAAAAAGCAACCCCCCGCCCCTGTTACGATCTGAGTCAGAGCCGTTCTCCGGGTCACCAGATGCACCGTGTGCCTGATTTGGTTTGTTAAACCACTTTGACGGCAAAGCACCTAAGTCAGGGTCTATGTCTTATGGTGTTTTAAATAGCACTGCGCTGATGGACAGCACCTGAATGGCAATAATGCAATGACTTTTATTTATTTGTTTCTGTGTCCTAATTGTATGCTGCACGCTAAGCACTGCGTAAGCACAAAAGAAGGCACCATCCTTTCCGCAATGAGCTTATGCTGCTCTCACGAGTAACAAAGAATATTTATAACGATTAACAGTGAATCAGCTCATCCAGGCTAGTGATTTTCTTCACTTCCACCAGCCAAGAACAGGCACTTCTTCCTCTTTGCAAGGCCGTGACCTAGGAGGCCAGGCCAGCAAAATCATCTCCAGTACTGGACTCTGAGCAGCTCGCCAGCTGATGAAATCAAAAGCTAATGAACCACTTCAACTTCTTTTACTTAGACTTCAACACACTCCCAGAGGAAGACTCTTGGGGTTAAATCTCTTCACTGAGAAGGCACCAGTGGGCGGATGCAGAGGAAAGGTAGCCGAGATGCTCAGGGGGCCACTGCTTTCATTAATGACACAGGAGTGGGAGGAAGAGGAGCACAAGGGCTGGTGGGAAGCGACAAGACAGAGGAAAGATGGGAGAAGGGAAGGAGTTGTGCTGTCCGAACACAAGAAAACACTTTTTCACAGAGGAGGTGGCTGAACCCCCGAACAGGTCGCTCAGAGAGGTTGTGGAGTCACCATCCTTCGGAGATATTCAAAACTTGACTGGACACGGTCCTGGGCAACCTGCTCTAGTGACCCTGCTTGAGTAAGGGGGTTGGACTAGGTGATCTCCCTTCCAACCTCAACGACGTGACTCTGCGAGTGAAGAAAGCGACGTCGGCCGGCCCTAGCTCACAGGCCGGGAGAGGGGACAGGAGGGGGATCGGCCACCGGCAGGGAGCGAGGAGGCGGCAGGGCAGGGGCACCAGGGACACAGCACGAGGGCGCTCTGCGTGGATCACGGAGGCGGGAAAGCCTCTGAGGAGCGGGGAAGAGAAGCAGGAGCCTTCGAGGAGGGCGCGGAGGAACCGTGAGGGAACGGCCGGGGGGCTACTGCAGAGGATGCTCAGATGAGCGGGAATCGGGCCGGGGAACACAGCGGGGACCGCAGAGAGAGGGCGAGTGGCGGGGATCCGGCGGGCAGGGGAGCCCTCAGCAGAGGTAGGGGGAAGAGGCGGGCGGTGGGGATGGGGAACGAAGCGGACGCCTGCCGGGCGGAGGGCGGGAAAAGCGGGAAGCGCCCGGCCGGGCCGTGAGGAGAAAGCGGCTGAGGCGGTGGGGGAGGGGCGGGCGGCTGCCACAGGCGCACGCCTTCTCCTCCGGGGATTGGTCGGCTGGGGAAAGAGGGCGGGGCGCTGACCGAGGGCCGGCGCGCGGTGCCGGCTGGGAGTTGTAGTCCCGCGCGGTGGCCAACCTGCGGGCTGAGGTCTTCAGCGGGCGGGGAAGGGGAGGGGTAGGGAGGGGGAAGAACACGTGGTGCGGACGGGAGGAGGAAGGGCCGGGGCGGGGGGGGGGGGGGGGGGGAGGAAGGGCCGGCGCGGTCACGTGATGTTTGGGTGCCGGCGGCAGGGCGCAGCCTCGCGGCGGCTCGCGCGCGGCGGCAGGTGAGGTGCGCGCGCCGCGCCGCGTGCCGCCCCCCCCTCCCCCTCCCCCGCTTTCGCCTCGCTCGGCCAACGGCCCCGCCCTGCGCGGCACAGGGGTGGGTGTGGGTGAGGGGGTGTGTGGGGTGGGTGTGAGGGTGTGGGACAGGCCTGGCCTCGCGTGGCAGGGTGTGTGTGCGAGCTCAGGGCTGTGAGGGGCCTGGCGCGGCGGGCTGTGTGTGTGTGGGGGGGGGACCTGAGGGCTGTGACAGGCCTGGTGTGGTGGGCTGTGTGTCTGTGAGCTCGGGGCTGTGAGGGGCCTGGTGCGGCGGGGTGTGTGTGTGTGTGAGCTCGGGGCTGTGAGGGGCCTGGTGTGGTGGGGTGTGTGTGTGTGTGAGCTCGGGGCTGTGAGGGGCCTGGCGTGGTGGGCTGTGTGTCTGTGAGCTCGGGGCTGTGAGGGGCCTGGTGTGGTGGGGTGTGTGCGTGAGCTCGGGGCTGTGAGGGGCCTGGTGTGGTGGGGTGTGTGTGTGTGTGAGCTCGGGGCTGTGAGGGGCCTGGCGTGGTGGGCTGTGTGTCTGTGAGCTCGGGGCTGTGAGGGGCCTGGTGTGGTGGGGTGTGTGCGTGAGCTTGGGGCTGTGAGGGGCCTGGTGTGGTGGGGTGTGTGTGTGTGTGAGCTCGGGGCTGTGAGGGGCCTGGTGCGGCGGGGTGTGTGCGTGTGTGAGCTCGGGGCTGTGAGGGGCCTGGTGTGGTGGGGTGTGTATGTGTGTGAGCTCGGGGCTGTGAGGGGCCTGGTGCGGCGGGGTGTGTGTGTGCGTGAGCTCGGGGCTGTGAGGGGCCTGGCATGGTGGGGTGTGTGTGTGAGAGCGCGGGGCTGTGACAGGCCTGATGTGGTGGGGTGTGTGTGTGCGTGAGCTTGGGGCTGTGAGGGGCCTGATGTGGTGGGGTGTGTGTGTGAGAGCGCGGGGCTGTGACAGGCCTTGTGTGGCGGGGTGTGTGTGTGTGAGCTCAGGGCTGTGAGGGGCCTGGTGTGGCAGGGTGTGTGTGTGAGAGCGCAGGGCTGTGACAGGCCTTGTGTGGCGGGGTGTGCGTGTGTGAGCTCGGGGCTGTGACGGGCCTGGTGTGGCAGGGTGTGTGTGTGAGAGCTCGGGGCTGTGAGGGGCCTGGTGTGGCAGGGTGTGCGTGTGTGAGCTCGGGGCTGTGAGGGGCCTGGTGTGGCAGGGTGTGTGTGAGAGCGTGGGGCTGTGAGGGGCCTGGTGTGGCAGGGTGTGTGTGAGAGCGTGGGGCTGTGACGGGCCTGGTGTGGCAGGGTGTGCGTGTGTGAGAGCGTGGGGCTGTGACGGGCCTGGTGTGGCAGGGTGTGTGTGTGTGAGCTTGGGGCTGTGACAGGCCTGGTGTGGCGGGGTGTGTGTGTGAGCTCGGGGCTGTGACGGGCCTGGAGTGGCAGGGTGTGTGTGTGAGAGCGCGGGGCTGTGACAGGCCTTGTGTGGCGGGGTGTGCGTGTGTGAGCTCGGGGCTGTGACAGGCCTTGTGTGGCGGGGTGTGTGTGTGTGAGCTCGGGGCTGTGACGGGCCTTGTGTGGTGGGGGGTGTGTGTGAGCTCGGGGCTGTGAGGGGCCTCGTGTGGTGGGTGGGTGTGTGTGTGTGAGCTTGGGGCTGTGACGGGCATGGCGAGGTGGGGTGTGCGTGTGTGACCTTGGGTCTGTGACAGGCCTGGCACCACATGGTGTGTGTGTGTGTGAGCTTGGGGCTGTGAGAGGCCTTGCACAGCAGGGTATATCTGTGTGCAACCTCGGGGCTGTGACGGGCCTGGCACGGCGGGGTGTACGTGTGTGAGCTCGGGGCTGTGATAGGCCTGGCACGGCGGGGTGTGTGTGACCTTCGGGCTGTGACAGGCCTCCTGCGGCGGGATGTGCGTGTGCGACCTCGGGGCTGTGACGGGCCTGGTGCAGCGGGGTATGTGTGTGCGACTAGGAGCTATGACAGGCCTTGCACAGAGTGAGTGTGTGTGTGTGTATATTCAGCCTAGGGACAGACCTGGCACAGGGCTGCGAGTGCAGCCTTGGACAGGGGGCTGGTCCTTGCCCGGGGGCTACGCGTGCAACGCTGGGGTTAGACCCACGCCTTGCACAGGTGCGTGTACGTGCATCGTGCAGCAGGGGCTGGCCGCGCACACGTGTGTGCACGCCTGCCTGCAGCTCGGCCCGCGAGCCCCGTGTGCAGCCCCGGGGGGACAGGCCTTTTTTGCGTGACCTGCCAGCGTGGTTGTGAGTCTGGTGCTGGTGTGTCTGTTCAAGAGGGGTGGATGTTCCTCCGTTGCATAAAATAACACGGATTTGCTGTCCCGGTGCTCCCTTCCCTGGGGTATGCCGCTGTGTGGAGGGTGATGTGCATCTGCTGTTGGTGTTGAGGACGAGTAGGGTCTGGGGTTGGGGGTGGGAGCGTTACCTGCGTGGAGCGGGTCTGTGGGCCCTTGTGGTGGGGCTGGGAGGGAGGAGGGCGTGGGAGAAGAGGAAGGCACTTTCCCCAGGGGCACACACGCGCCTCTCGCAAAGCTTGCGACCTGGCACTGAAGGCAGAGATTTCCACACCTCTTTGCCGTGCATTCCCACGAAGCGATCGTCCTTCCTGTGCTCCAAATTTCCCTCTTCCTGGGGAACCCCTGAAGAAAAGGTGGGTGTTGGGGAGGGCTATGAGCTACCAGCAGCTCTTGGTAGTCCCCATCCAAAACGCTTGAGCAAACCCCCTGGCATGTCCCTAGGGACCTGAGGCATCTCGGGGTGTCCAGTGCAGAGGAAGGTCATATTTTGCTAAATCCTCCGGCTCCCTTAGGGTGCTGCCTGCCCTGGACTGCCAACTTCAGAGAGTGGGAGGCATCTCCACGTGCACGGCTGCGCTTGGGCTCCCACTCCCCCCTTTCCCCTTCCATATTAAAATATTTCACGTGTAGCAAGTGGGGGGGGGGGAAATCAGGCTTTTTATTTGAGGAAGATTTATAGTACTGCTATGTAGTTGGGCTGGTTTTCTGTTGCTATGACACTGTGTCCTGTGGTTTCTTAATACAATGAAACATTGATGTGTCGACCTCCAGGACGATAGCAGTGTTGGCAGTGTTGAATACTGTTCTTTGACCCTTGTATTTTAATAAAAGGTTCTTGCTCATTTCTAACATCACTCGTGGATGTAATGGTGTATATGTATTTTTTTCCTTCCTGGCTAATTCAAAGGATAGGCTTTTGAAATAGCTTTGTCATGACTGAGTCAGTAGGATGGTCTTACAAATAACGCTTTTGGGAAGATACAGGAGCAGAAACAAAACTACTTCTAAAGTTAGAAAGCACCACTTTCTCTAGTTGTCCTTGGCTGATTTTACCAAAACTTTTTTTATTATCTCAGTACAGGTTTGTGATCCAGAGATTTTAATAAAAGCTAGCGATAATTTCATGGTACAATTAAGGTACGGGATCTGGCAGTGGAGTGGATTTGGGGAAAATCTGCATTTCCTGACTGTCCTTTGAAATGCCGAGTGTCATTGTGTGCATATTAAAAAGCAAAGGGCTTATGAAACCTAATAGGATGTTTTAATTCTTCCAGAAATACACCAAATGTGTGTTGAAAACCTTCTGTCGTTTGCGTTTCCAATGTTCTGTGACTCGAGCAACTCGAGCGCTTGAGCTGTGGCCTTGTGTCTGGAAACGCTGACTAAACAAGCAGTCCCTGTTAGCACACCTGGGGGTAAGCACACGCACTATGTGCAGGTTGTGGCCTAAGCTTTGCTCTTCGTGCTTCGTCCTAGTTAATCCTGAATTTCTGCTAGCTACATTAGGTTTGTGTGGCCTGGGTCTGAAAAGGGTGAACTGAGCTAGAAGTTTTTTTTTTTCTTTTTCTTCTCTCCCCTTTCCTGTTTATCCAGTAATAGTAGAAATAAGATTCGTTTTTATATATGTTTTCATTTATATATATGGTATTTACCCCTTTTTCTAAGCTGGTGTTTTCCATCGTGATGGGGCTGTGAAACGAGCAGTGCCACATCGTACCGCGTTGATATTTTCCCTGGGTTGCGTGCATGGCAGAGGGGCTACGCTCAGGGCAGGCGGAAGGCGCAGCAATTTTGGCAACAAACCCTTAATGTCTTTGAGGACCTGATGCTATTGGGAGGTAAAGCGAGTGGGTGTTGGAGGGAATTTCACAGTATGATGCCCTTGGGTAGCCTCCGCCATTGCTTAACTGTCACCGTAGCTACGGTTGTCCTGGTGTCCAAGGCTGCCTCTGCTGTGAGTGAGGATGACTGTAAATTATTTGGCTGAGGTTGACTAGAGAACAGTATATCACAGCGATTTCAATGTGAAGTGTTTTAACCGAGCTCAGAAGTCTCTGTGGTTTCCCATTCTCTCTTATCTGGATCCAAGAAACCTTATTCTTTCAGCCTTTTCCTACAACACGTTTGTTTTTAAACCTCTGGATACTTTTGCTAGTCTCCGGGAGACTGACCTTGTCTGCCTTCCGGTGCGATGCCTGGTCTGTGGGCGGGAGACCCTCTGCTGAGGGCCAAGACAGAGTGGGAACAAATAATAAATGCCTCTGTGTTTTGAACAATTTGCACATAGGTGTTGATAATAAAAAAGTAGGCGAATGTGACTGTTCTTCCCCCCGCTTTGCTTATAAATACATATAAAATGATATTTTGAATTGCTGATTCTTCTGGGAATTCAGGGATATTTAAATAGCGAGTGTGAAAGGGTAAATAATATCAAGATAAAAATAATACTTTCAATTCCCTGCCTGTGTCATAAACACGTTCTGCTAGATTAAAATGGAAAGAACTTAAAAAAATGTAATTTACTTTTCTCATCTTTGTTATCTTGCTTCCTACATTTCAGCTAGCTTGAGCGGTGGAGCTGGATATATCCCTTCCACTGGGTTTTTCATGCACCTGCTGAGGGTTGCTGGCACCACACGGAACCGTGTAAATGTGTGCCACTGACCGATTAAAACAAAACTCATTAAAATATTTTGCTTCTTTTGGATGGATCTCACCCCAGTGCTCCATCTCTGCACTGGCCCTTGTCGCTGCTTAAATCCCGTACATTGGCTTAATGCTCGGCACCCGGGTCCTGCGGCGAGCCCTTCGGGGACAGACCTCATCACAGCGGCACGCAGGTAGAGAGCAGCGTCCACACGTAACTTCTGCAGGATTGAGGCCATCGCCACCGGGGCGGAGGCGGTTTAGCTGCCTGCTGAGGACCTACGTGCTGCCATGAAAGTTGAGGGCTCGAAGGCTGGGTGCCGCGGGGTCACATCTCGCCGAGTGCACGTGCGCTTGCAAGACAGCGCAAGCCTCTTGGTGTGAAACCCTCCAGGTATTTGGGTTAAGCAAGCTTGACGTGAGGCAGGAGCGCGTGTGGTCTCACCAGCTGAAGTACTGGAGCGGGTCTAGCCCTTTGGTACTTAACGGAGGTCATATTAGAAATCTTGTCCTGCAGTAACATCACTAACCACTTGAATTGTGTTTGTTTGTTTGTTTATTTGTTTTTGTTTTTATTTTATTTTATTTTTTTTTAACTTGGTGCCCTGGCCAGAAACTTGGGTTGGCGTTGCCTGCTGCGGTGCCAAGTATTGCATGGATTAAGCAAAACTAGTGCCCATCGCTTGGTTTTGTCCAGAAGACTATGTATAAAATACTCCTTTTCTGCTGAAAATACTCCTTTTCACGTCTATGAAAGCGTTTGTCGTTTTGATATCAGAACTGGGGTTTTTAATAATGCACTGTGTCTCTGATGAAGGGATACGATCGAGGTAAGAATGGTTCTCCGTTTTTGTTTTTTGCTCATCTTGCAAATGATGGTATGTAAGATTAAAATAATTTAAAAGAGTTAAATTAATCTGATTTAACACTTACAGGGAGGTTTCTATTTAAAACTCTTCTTTTTCTTTATAGTTTCACTAGTCAAGAAATTCAGTAGGCAGATGCCACGTCTTTGTTGCCGTGCATTGGTACAATGTCTTTGCTTCTCAGTTCTTCTGATGGTGAAAATACAGTTAGCATTTAACTGTAAAGGAAGATAAAGTCAGGGGTGGATTTTCATTTTTTCCCCCATTAGACTGTCCTTTCTGCTTACAATGCCATTACGACCCGAAGATTGTGTTGGTGATCAATTGTTCTTTGAAAAATGTGCGGAAGATAGGTTTAAAAAAATATATCTATGTATCAGCACGTGTGTTTTGTAGCGCTTTGAGATTCCTGGCAGTAGGTAAAAGTTCTCCCAAAGGGGATTTAGGTGTGTGTTAGCTGCTTGTCTGCTGGATTACTGCAATCAAAAGATTGCAAGGAAAAAATTGTATCTCTATGCCTTACGTTTTTAAGGAGGCCACTCTATCGTGTTGTTTTGGAGGGTCTCGTCTGTGTCTCTGCAGCATGCAGAGCGGTTGGCTGTTAGGGAAGGGTCGTAAGCCAAGCCATGCGTTTGCTCCCATGCGGCAGTGCCGCCAGGCTACACACGGGATCGCAAAAGCTGTGGAGGGGAAGCCCAGATGCGAAAACAAACCCACAAAAGCGTTTTCCGCCTTCCTCTTGCATGAAGTCCAAGTCAGATGTGGCTTTTGTCACATGGGCGCAGGGACGGTTTAAAAAGAATGTTTTGTTGCGGAAATATATTGTTGCGTTGCTTTTTTTAGTAAATGTCTATGTTGGTTGAGGCCGGGATTGCTTTTCTTGGTATCTGTGTAATCTCTTTGCTAAATAAAAGTGTAAAATAGTTGCAAAACGTTTAATGCTCTTCGTTGTATAATGTTCTTTTTTCATCCTTGTTCTGCGATTACATTTAGCTCTGCGGGAGATTAAGATATAGCCCCTTTGCTCCAGATTTCCCCCTCCACCCCCCTTATATCACACAAATACAGAATACGAGTATGGGGAAAGAAAGGACCAGTATTAAAACAGATAAAAATGCATCCTGTGATATTTGAGTTTACACTGAGGACTTGATTTCCGTACTGAAGAAACATGGATCTATCTCAATATACGCTACTCCAAGCATGGTGCATGCTACGGAGAGGCATTTGTGGGAGGGGAAAAAAAGAAAAACAACATGTGAAAGAGGAATAGGGAGCATGCTGGAGGGCAGCGATGGGGTCGTGCTGACACCATTGCATCCAAGAGCTTTGCACTGAAACACCGGACTCGCAAATTCACGTGCCCCAGGGATGCAATCTTTGAGGTTACTTGGAGTATCGTTCTTCATTCTTCCTCCCCTGCTGTATATATTTATTGTGATTGCAACCTTGAATTACCCGATTGCTTATATGTATATGTATATATTTTGGAGGACTCCTCTCATCATGTGCATGGAAGAAAGGGAGTGCAGAACAGACAGCTGTGGAGTATTTTGTTCCAACCCTGTTGCATTGGAGGTGGCCTTAGGCCTTACTTATGTAAAATACAGAACTTTGTTTTTTCCCTGAGGGATTTCCCGTCATGCTCGTTGCTGCAATCTGTTGCCGTTTTTCGGTTTATAATGCATCGTTTTGTTGAGTTGCTTCGGCTTGGAGGAAGGGAGGCGACCGTTGTGTTTTCTGTATGCGAGGAAGGGGCGCAGAGGGAGGCTGAGACGAGGAGCGACCGCTGCTTTTAGGTCTTGTGACCCACATTTTTAGCTTAGCCCAATTCTGCTTTGAAAAAAAATCTCATATAAGTAAAAAAAAAGAGGTTGAGGCATAATTCCCCTTCCCCCCCCCCCCACCGTTGAAATCCCTCATTTCACGTGGCTTCTGTTGTGGCTTGGACCAGGGTCCGCAGGCAGTGGTGTTCGCTGTGCAGCTCAGACGTGTCCCAAAATTTGAGGCTGTCTTGGAGGAGAGAAAGAAACCCTTCTAGGCTGTTTGAGGAAGAGCGGATGACCTTGATTGGGTTTTTTGAGGAGTCTCCCAATAGTTTCTAGTTCAAGGACTGAAAACCATCCGCAGGGAAAGCCTGGCTTGCCCGGGGTCGTGCTCGGCAAAGGCAGGGTTTTTGGATGCTGCAGCTGCTTCTACTTGTGAAAGCACAAGCTGAGATTTTCATGGGCTGGTAAAGCACGTGCTGTTGGAAAGCTATCGTAAATCCCTTTGCTGGAGGTTGGAGATGATGGCATTTTTGAAGAGAAACATCTTAGAGCAAATTATTTCCCCCCTCCAGCCAACTTGATTCAAAGCACGCCACTTGCGTCAAAATTTCCCTGCAGAATTTAGTCCTTAGTAGATAACTGCTATTGAAGTTTTTTAAACGTTGAGTAGTTCATTTGGGAAACGTATTAGCAGCTGAAAGGAGGACTTTTTATCAGCGAAAGCAGCGGCCGAAGCTAACTGCAGATAACCGCTCTCCGTGAACGCGTTTGCACGGCTTAAGCTGCGTTACTGCTGAACGCTGAGAACGTCCCTGCCTCATCCAGGCGTCCACCCACCAAGTGGGCTCTCCTCATGGAGAGCTGCTTAGTCCTCATCACCTGGAGAGATGTGGCATGCTCCGACTTCTTAGATTTAAATTTTTGCAGTTAGGAGAGGGGAGGAAGAAGCCCGCCCGCGCGTCCGTTTGCTGATGAGAAAGCTCGATGAGACTGCGAGGACCTGATAGACCTGTGCCAGCTCGCTGGTTGACCTCTCGTTAAATATAACGCTGTGCGTGACGCGTTCGCTGCGTTCGCTTTTGATTGCGCCTTCGTCCGCCTTGAAACGGGAACTGCAGGCCGTCGTCGGTTGGGTTTGTGTCGTTTTGCTGTTGCTTCGGGGGAAACGCACCTCGCCTAAGACGCGGACTTAACTTTCTGCGTAGGAATAACGCTGCTTGTTTGCTTACAACGCCGTTTGTGCGCGGGGCCTTGTCTTAATGTCCCTCTGGCGACTGAAAGTCCGTCTTGGCTGCTGAAACAAGTGGCTCAGCCCTTTAAATGGCTGTCTCTGAAAACATACGGGGAATGACCTTTTGTTTGCTCTGGATCTTCAATAACGATAAAGCCGGCTTTTTTTTTTTTTTTTTTTTATGGTAGTTACTACAACAACCTAAAGTTAACGCCAATCAACTTCATTTTGTATTCCCAGCTGGGAGAACAAAAAAAAAATAAAAAATCATATGGCTCTATGAGAGTAGGTGCTATGCATTAAGGCGTAGAGCAATTTCTGTCGCTGTTTTTTTAACATCTTCCATGTAGCAAACAGGCTGCATCCTTCTGTTGAGAGCTATGTATCTTTTTAGCTTTTCCTTACTGCAAAACCTCAGGAAACAAGAGTTAGACCTTCATGCGGGTTTTGAGTCCTTTTCCCCATAAATTGGATTTATGAGGCCTTGTGACTTTACTAGCTTTCTAGACTCTTGCGAACACTTGCTAATTTTAAGAATACCTAATTTGCACAGGTTTAAATATACCACTAAATAGCTTGAGATGTGCTTTATCGTTCCCGAGCGTTTTGGTGTCTTCTACCGTATGCCTGGTATCCCCTAGCAGATCTTTCACTTGTGACTGTCGCTGCTTGTAAGACCCTGCTGTCCATCCCGTCAGATGTTCCTCCTCGGGCAGATGCTCAGTCAAACAGTCTGCACAATGAGGTTTTTTTTTTTTTTTTTTATAGTGCCTGATTTTTGCTTGTTTGCTTTTCAGCTGCTGAGGTCGGTTACTTACAAATAAATAAATGAGTTGGATGTTTTCACGGCTTCGCCTGCTGAAGGTACCGCGGAAAGAGTTGTGGCCTCAGAGCGCAGCGGTTGCCCTTTGGGATCCCGTGCCGCATCAGTGCCGGCTTGGTCAGGCCAGCGGTGAATGAGCGTAGCTGTGATTAGGGAAGGCTGCCCAGGGTGCTCATGCTCACTGTCTTTTTATTTACAGCATCGTGCGGGTTGTGAAACGAGTCAGACTCCTGGTGAGGGTGAAAAATCACGTCATTTTACTAGGAGCGTTTTTGCTAGTGAGAAATAAGGCAAAAAATTGAAAACGGTGGTGTTTTAAGTTCTGTTTTGGCCACTGCATGTTAGTGACTTGACTTTTTTTTTCAAAGAGCCCTGTGGTGGCCATGCACCACAGTAACATCCCCCCTCATCTTCCCCCCCCCCCCCCCCCCTTTTCTTTTTAAAATATAACAGCTTGCTATCCTGGCAGAACGTCAGAACTGGTCCCCACTGAAATGCATCTTAGTGAGTGGTATAAACATTACTGCAATATTGCAATACGACAGGATGCTCTGACTGACTCAGCTTGGAATTTGAAAAACCAGAGTGGATGGACAGTCTCACTTTAGATGTTGCGGTGTCTTCTAGGTTATCGTCTCCAGAGCTTCAGGCAAATGGATTTCTTCCCCCTTACTCCAAATGTGGCACAATGGAAAAGATTCCAACTTCTTCTGATTTCCTCTCATGCCTGCAGTTTGGTTATAAAGACGCTTTTTCTTCACACATAGATACTCGTTCTTTTTTGTCTCAATTGTTCTGACTTTTATTTATTGTCTTTTCTGCACAGAGTTTGTTTTCTCTGGTATATAGAGACGTTTGCTGGGCTTGCAGGTCTAAAAGCCTGCTGCTCTATCTTGGTCGGGTTCCCTTCCTGAGGCATCATGTTAGTCATCCTCTTTTAATTAATTACATTTAGTATAATTCCTTACGCAGAAAATGGAGTTGTGGGTCTAGATCCTGTTTTGTGGTAAGTTAAAAGAAAAAAAAAAAGTTTCTGCCCCATGGTGGTTTTATAACCTAATAGCTTGTTTTGGGGGTGCAAATCACAGGAAAATTATTGAGGAATTGCTGGGACACAAGCGGGGAGCATAATAACCGCTTTGTGTGAAAAGCGTGGTTTAGATTAATCCACTTTGGAAATCCTTTCAAAGTGGATTAAACTAAGCTGCACATAGGTCCTTTTAATGCAAAGTAAACGTCAACATAGGAAGCCAATGTGGAAGAGTCATTCAGCTGTAGCAAGTCCTTACTAGTTACTACGGGCTTCTTTCCCCTGGCTGTACAAACCCTAAATAACTTGTGTCTGTTGAAGCTCTCGTGGTGGAGGCCAGCGTGCAGAGAGCAGCCTGAGGGTCCTCTTCTTCCTGGGGCACTTGCCTCTTTACTCCTCATATCTCTTCTAACATCCCCTTTCCTTTGGCCTGTGGTAAGACCCCAGATGGAGCTTTTTCTTTCTCAAGGCGGCTGAGAATTGAGTAATTGTCTAGCTCCTTGGAAGTGGGCAGTGGCCATCAGGATCAGGTGATGAATGGTTTTCATCCTGGTTTTGCGTGCAGCTCCTTGACCACCCCTGCCTGCACCAGCTTGCACAGAGGAGGACTTGCAGACCTGATGTCCTTCCTGGGCTGCTCTGCTACCGCCTCAAGGAGCTAAAACCATATGCTGGATTTTTTCCTGTTGCTTTCGGCTCCATCTTTTCCAAGGTCTGCTTCCCTGCTTCTCTTTTGCGGCTCTTGAGACCCTGTGCTCGTGGTCCCCGAGGGAACGGGCGATTGTCGTCTTAGAGCCTGCTAGCCCCACGGGAAAGGACTCGCTGTGCAACGAGGAGATGTTTTCTGGTGGCTCGTTGCGCTGCGTTTCCCTCCCTTGCCTTCCTGGGCAGCCCGAGGCTAGTTGTTTTGCCTGGTTGTCTGCTCGCTACTTTGCAAGTTTGCTCTCCTACGTAGATGAGGGTGACCTTGTACTTGCTGATTTGGTAGCTGGGCTTGGATGCTGGCTCCCTGCATTGTGACTCATAAATAACTGTGTTTTTGGGTTTCATTTCCTGGGCCTGTTTATGTCTTGCCAAAAATAATTACTACCTCCGAGACCGGGGTTTACTGGGCGAGCAGTAGGAGGGCACAGAATAAACCTGCTGTTGGGAGCTTTCGTACGCTTTCATCAGAGCAATGCAGCCAAAGGGGACCGGGAGCTCCCTTCTAGGGTATTAATCAGGCTGTGTTCACTTTTTCCCTGGATCTCGCTTATTCTACCCGTAACGTTTCTTTCCTCCTTCTTTCAGAGTTATCTTAAATTCATATCCCTGGCAATGCTTGCCTGCTCTCCTCTATTACCTCTTAATGCGGTTTCCCAAGTATGTGTCTCGTGCTCAGATAAACCTCTTCTGCTTTTGCGATTGCAAAATGGGCTCTTTCTGTGGCCTTCCTTGTCCGGCTACCTTGTGCTTGCTTGCTCCGTCTGTGCACAAGTCCTTTCTGGTGGTGAGCACTGCTCACCTCTCAAGCATTTTGGAGCCTGTGCGGCTTCCTTGAGAGGTAGACGGATGCCATCATTCCCGGTTTACATCGGAGCTGGCTTTAGCTGTGGTCATGTGAGGAGCCGGCGAAGAAGGCGGGTATTTTTAGTGTGTACTTCTGTGCACTGATCAGGGAGCCGCCCACAGTTGAGTATTAAAATAATAGCAGGGACATTGGGTAATCTCTGCAGCAAAATGTTGATATGCAAATTGCCATCTTAAGAACAAACCTCAAGGCAGTTTTGGCAATGCACTCAAGGCTTTGGAGCACTGTGTTTTGAATAAAGATTACAGCAAGGGATTTCACCCAGAGGGCACACTCATCTTATTTGTTCTGAATTTAGCAGAGCCAGTAATTCAGTGCTGGAAGCCAACAGTGAAACGTGTGCACCTTTAAAAAAGTATTAGATTAGCATTGGCAAAACAAAATGTAACATCATCTCCACAACTTGAGTTTCCAGAGTTGCAGAAGCAATAAATCTAGTTGCATTTCATTTGCAAGTGATTCCTGGGTGCTGCCCAGGCAAGAGTTTCTGATGGCTGCAGAGGTTTGGAGACATTATCAGATAATAGATGAGCTTCTGCCATTTGATTCAGTGCTGCTTTGACTTTTGTCTTCAAGTTGCTGATAGGCAGCTTAGTTGTCTGAAGTAGTTTGAAACCTTGCAATAAGAAATACTGGATAAAATACAAATCAGTTTTTTTCTTCTTTGTTTTTATTTTCCTGATTCCTGAATTCATGGCAGTACTACAGGGACGGAAGCAGAAACGTCTGCAAATCTGGTAGGTGAATTAAAGCAATGCCTTCGCGGTTTTCAATCCACAGCTATTAAAGCTGGGCCTATGTGCCTGGGTGATTTATCAGAGGCACCATCTCTCCTTTCCTCCCGAGCCCAGTTGTACTCCACAAGCTGCAGCCAGTGACCTGTGTGGTGGTGGTTTTTTTTTTTTTTTTAGGTAAGTCAGTCAAATACTGTGTTTCAATGTGGGCAGGAAGCACTGAGGGAGGTGAAGTAAAGCTATTGCAAGGCATCAGACAGGTTGGCCAAAAGTTGTCCGCAGTATTTGCGCGCTGCCTTCCGTTGCTGAAAACGGAGGACAGCGTTAACCTCTTTGCAGTATCTTCTGCACCGATGTGTCTGCTTTCCCACTCTGGCCTAGTCTTCATGTTTTATCCTTGATCCTACCTTTGAAGGCTGGCTTGCTCCTTGTGGTGTCTCTTTGTCTCATTATTAAATGATGAGTTTAAAGATTTACCTAGTGACTTGGGACTGATGACCTGAACGCTAGCAGGAACCTAGGTCCTTTCCATCCCCACAGAAATGCATGAGTTTCTCTGCTTATTTGTCTGTGTAAACTGAATGAATGAGCTTCATACAGCTTTAGTTTATTCGCTTGCAAATTGAAAGCTTTTAAGACACAGAGCTTGGTGGACTTGCCCCAGTCAGGTGACTAGTTAGAAACAGGATACGAGTCCTGAACCTTATTTCATTTATTCCAACTCTTGAGGAGCAAGTACGGTGATTCTCAAAGATATACTAATTTTTAGGTGTTTACATCATTCCTATATTGTAATGACTATGCATTTTTTGGAGAAAAAAAAAAATTGATGTGTGTCAGAATAATTTCTCTAGGATTGGAAACCAGCAATGAACTAAGCAACTTCTTTCTTGTCAGTTTTGATTTTTTTTAGCTCTGAGGGTTAGTATAAATCTGTTCTTTTTAAACACTGGAGAAGGATTATCTTGAATGGAAATGAGAGTAATTGGTGGCTAATTTTTCTTTCTTTTAATCTAGTGTGGAAGAACCAGGTGGCTGAGACTTTGTGGGAACATGTTCTCCTGACTTTGATACAAGTTTATGTTGATCAGCTCTTAATTCTGATCCTGCATTCACTTGTGTCCTTTTACTTTAATTATATGTTCCGACACCATAAGATTGTTAAATATCAAATTTTGAGGGTGTTCTCTGCCAAAACTGCATGGTTTAAATGCAGTTCCTGCTGGCAGACATTTTCAGTAGCTGATGACTTCCCTCCTTTGTAACCCTGTCCTCTCTGCCTTGTTCTTCCCTCTTTAAAAGTCAAACAGCATTTGATAAAATAGCAGAGTGCTCTGAAACATTAAGAGAAAGTACATGAGAAACTCAAAAAGTGTTAGTCTAGAAAGTGCTCCCGTAAGTGTATAGCCCTGCAAAGATCGCTGTGTCCTGCTTGCATCTAGGCAGTCCTAGCGAGTGAAACCAAAACCATTTTCCCAACTTGTTTCAGGCTGCATGTCCTGCATCCTCCTTGTGTCTGTCCTTTGCTGCATCGTGCATCTTCGTTGCATTAAACATAAGCTGCGTGTCGCTTCTTCCAGAGCCCTCGCTGGGCTGCCTTACACCTCGCGCTATCTCCACTGCGATGTTGACTCTTCCTTCTCAAGGTCGTGATTCCTATCTCTGCTGCTGACTTTTAAGTGCTCTAAGTGGTTTTGTCACCCCTTCGCTGTTCCTCCCTCTTGACAAGGTGGCCCGTGAGGGTTTTGCAGTGCCAGATCTCTTATTTTCTCCAGACGTTGCGTTTTGCTGGGATGCCTGAGGGAACGGCACTGCTTACTGTTGGGCTGGCGTTGCTGCCAACCTTGCCAACCGAGATGGTTTCTGCGTTTCCCAATACTCCCCGTCCAATGTACGTTCAACTACTTCTGTGCTCGGTCTCCTATGTTAAGGTCTGTAAGGTGGGAGTCATTTCCTTTACCCTGTGCTTGTACAGCATTTAATGCGATTCCAAATGGATGCAGTTGAATAATATATTTCAAAATGTTGTGGTAGTTAACAGTCTTTGGCACGCTGTTCTTTTTTTATATATTTTGGCCAGGAACAGAAGTTAAGATCCTGTTATCCTGGTAGCATGTGAACATGTCACGAATAATGAAAAACATTTTCCACCCCCCGCCATCCTGTCTCCTTTAGTAGCTGTGATATCAGCTGCTTTCTGTGGGGAAACTGTGAAATCTTGAACTCTGATCTTGTTGGATAAGAAGCATTTCGGTAAAGCTGTGCATTGAGACTAATTCTGTCGGCAATACAATGTGCTGAGGATTTGTGATCTTAGGCAGGCATTTGACAGATCTTAACTAGTTATGCTCTCTCTTGTCAATCAAAATTAAACGCCTACCTCCCTCCTTCCTACTTTCTCTCTCAGCCAGCTTTTATTTAGGTTGGTCATTAAAATCGCTTATAACCATAGAAACAAGGAAAACCCGCCCCTTGCGTTCCGAATCTTTAGCGTGATATTCTTGTCCTGACATCATGCGAGTTATGTGCAAGATGGCTTAAAACAAAAAAAGAAAACAAAAAACAGGTGGGCAGAGTTATCATTAAGTTCTCCCTACAGTAAAGTTGTTTGCACTAATGCCAGCCAAAGATCATTGCAGTCCCTGTTGCGTTCCCGTATGGTGCCTAGCGTAAAGAGAGACCCGGCTGTGAGAAATCATCTGATGAGATGTAGCTGGAGAAGAAAACAGATAGTTACGTGGGATGAGAAGGGTGGGAGGACGAGATAAGGAGAAGATGGATCGGAGTTCAGCAAAGAAGTCACAAGAGCAGCCTAGTGTGTATGGATAATTTCGGTATTGTTTTTCATCCCAACAGGGCTGTGCATCCCAGGCAACGTGCGATTACTGAGTGCTCCGAGAGATGGGCCTGATATTGATGCTGCGGTAAAACTGGGGCACCACCAATAACCTGTAGGTTTCTGCGTTTAGGGATTTTTGAATCCTCGTTTGGCAGGATGGGATGCGTCTTGATTTTAGCTTGTTTTGAACAATTAAAGTGCTTATTGTTTTTTAGTTTGGTTTTGTTTGCTCTCACTTGGAGAGGCAGGGACTGGTGGTTCTGAATCGAAACGGTTCAGGCACATAAATCTAGGGAATTGTAAGGAATTCATTTTTTAAAAAGCTCAACCTGAGGCCACAAGCTCTTACGTTAGGAGCTTTGGACATCCTGAAGCTTCAGTGCTGGACTTGTGTGCGGGACAAGTAGCGTTTCCATCTGGAGGAGGATTCCTCCGTATGAGATTTCTGTAGACAAGATTTCTGCCTTTTTTCCCCTGTTAAGTTGCAATAAATGGTGAGAATGCTAACGGTTCTTATAAATAGCACGAGTAATTGATCAGATCAAGATAAATAACCGTAGTTGTCAAGATTGCTCTCTGTAACTCACTCAATTTTGCTCCTTTTGTGAATTATGGGAGCTCTGTGCTTTTGAAACAGTAGCATATGGGAAGTGATACAGGTAGTCGAAGACCGACTTTCCTGGAGATGTGGTGGCAAAGCTTGAGGGGTTTCCTGTGTCTGTGACTTGCTGGGAGCTCTGAACGCACGGAGATATGGTGTGCATCGGAGAAGGAGATGAAAGCTCCTGAAGACCTGGCATTACAGCAGGTTGGTGTATATTTTAGCTGTAAACCATCAAGCCCCAAGTAGTTACTTCTTTGTACGCCACACAGCAGTGAGATTCGAGCTGGATGCTGTTTTCCAAAGACCGTTTTACCCCTTCTGCTATGTGCCTTTAAAGCCATTTCAGTTCCTTGACTGTTTTGTGGTCTGTCAGACTGGATGGATTTTGGTGTTATGCTGTCATTCATTACTAAATTTTTCTAATAGATTTTACTTTCAAAAAAGCAACAACAACAACAAAAATCTCAAACCACAAGGCTATTTAATGTTGATGTATAGACTTTCTATTTAGTTGCTTAGCATATGTGTAGATGTGAAAAGGTATGCAGTGGCACTTCATATCAATGCTTCTTAGATGTGTGTTGCAGGAAAGATAGGTTTTATGCAAGGAATCCTAAATCTCTGTGATTGTATGCGTATGCTTGATGTGTCACTGTGCAGTAATTACCAAGATTGAAGACTATCTCCTTGGGAATTCACAATAAGTGTTGATGTTTGGAAGGTTTCCAGGATGGAGACGTGGATTTTCCTGACACAGCTAGATGTGGGAGTTTCATCACCTTTTGTATTGGAAGGGTTATCTCTTGGAAAGATGAATTTTGACCTTTGGCCAGGGAAATAACAAGGAAGAAGTGTTGTGTGATATAGCATGGCAAGATGTTGCTGAGCAACCATCTTAGATTTAAAAGGTCTTAGTTATTTACCCTCTCTTCAGAAGTCAACTTCAGATACTGTACTTTAACTTCAAGGCTCTTAATGATTTTTTTTTCTATGTATCAGAGCTTCTTCTGTTGGCTTTTGAGGGTCTTGAAATACTTTGTGTCAAAGAGAAGGCAGCAAGTGTGTAATTCTTCTTAAGAGTTTGAAATTGCAGAGCAGGGAGTGCTTTCAGCATCCTTTGCTGTCCTCTCTGACCCCACTATCATCCCATGTGATTTGACTTTCTCATCTCTCCTTGTGACAGGATGGCTGAGAAGGTTTTGGTAGGTCTGAAAGGCAAGAGTCCTGAGTGGTGACGCTCCACCTGCTTTTAGAAATTATCTAAATTTTCAGCAATTCACTTAAAACACTTTTTTTGAGAAATAATTAATGTATAAAGGGAATGCTTCCGTGTCCTTAATTTTGCACAGCCTAAAAATACTTGTATCTGAGTTACCTAAACCTATTTCTTCTGCAATAGTTCTTAAAGAATGTTATTACAATTCATCCTTTTGAAAGTTTCCTTCGTCTCCTTCTTCCACTGTCCTCATATTTTACTTGCGTTTCTCCAGCTAACCTGTAAAGATTGCACATATTCCACAACACACCCAGCCATTCCTTTTTTAATTTTTTTTTATTTTTTTCTCAAAATGAATTATGAAGATACCATAAAGATTTTTTCAGTCATCCGCTAACTCTACTTTATGAACTGGTTACCTTGAGTTCATCTTTTTTCTGAGACACAGATGTGCGCCTTCTCTCTCATACCTATTTTCCTGTTTTCTAGTGACTTTTTATTCCCTGGTTGACAAACGCTGGTCCTGGTCTGCTGTTTTCAGTCAGTTATGTAGCTCAGAGCATCACAGGCAGAACGAGAACAAGCAAAACATCTTTCTAGCTTGCATTTGGAGATTTCCAAGCCTGGATCAGCTCCTGAGCATGAGTCCTCTGCATAGCTTCTTATTACACCTATCTAGTATAGGTTTTGCTTTGACCTGTTCCAGTCCTGGGGCCGCTTGGTTGTCCCGACTGTGTGCGTCTGGCTGGGATGGCAGCTCCGCAAAACTTATTAGCTGGATGGGCTTTCTTTTCATAGGGGAAGATGAGGAGAAAATTACATCAGATGCTATTTGACTGGCTAGGATTGAATGTGAATTATGGGACCGCTAATTGGAGAATATGACAGAGGTATGTGAAGCCACAAATGGTACTGAGAAAATGAAAATTATTTGCTATACCTCACTGAGCTTCCTGTAATATTTGCGCTCTGCAACTAAAGGGGAGCAGCTCTCTTGTTTTTAATACAGTCGTGCTACATTGGTGTCAGAGATACTGTGGACGCCAAAAGTAAAGCTTGCCTTTTTCCCCGCTGCCATCTCCTTTCAACTCCTTGAAGGAGACTCTGCGTTTTGTAGGGGAGCGGTGTGTGAGGAAAAGCCGCAGGTTGAACGCTTCCAGATGTTCTCCTCTGGATGGCATCTTCTGCTCCTGCAGTTATTTCCATGTTTTGACTGGTTGATGTTGGAGGGGGGAAGTTTCCATCCAGTGTCCTCCCCTGACAGCTGATCTCGTCTGCCTTGACTAGTTCCTTACGTTCTGGGGTGGCCTGTGCTCTCACTGTGTTGGCATTGAGTTAGGTTTTTTGGGCAAAACAAGTGTTGACGGATGCTCTGTGCTCGGAACAGATGGTCAGTGAATGTCTCAAAAAAAAAAAAAAAAGGAAAAAAAAGAGAATTTTTAGAGTTTTTAGCTGCAGAAGTAGTTTTCTTAAACTACACCTGTTTTCCCCACCTGGAATACTGTTAACGCTAATTCATAACGTGACCGGAATAATTGTTTCATCTACTCCAACCTGCAAATAATTCTTTTTATGTGGATTTTTGGTTTGTGTGTCTGCTCTTCTTCCTTCACAGAATACCGTAGAAATCAAAGGGGAAAAAAAGGGATCGTGTAGATGTTCTGAATCACTTGGCTAACTTGCCCTTAGTTCTTATTAAAGAAATCATGATTGCAGCATCTTTGAAATAATCCCGTGTAAAAGGATTTTCTCTCTCTTCCTCTGTTTTCCATGGCAGGGGGAGAATTGGCATGTTCCAGCCCCATTTCATATACAGAACTCAATGGAGTTGTAACGTTCAGTAAATAGTATGCAGAAAGTACGCCTATTAACGTTCTGAGTAATCACCAACAACAGAGTAAATACAAGGTTAATGAGATTAAAAGAAAAGAAGAACGTAACTGTTGCAGTGCTCCTCCCCATGGCCCCATAGGCAGTAACAAGCTGATTTCTGTTTACGAGCCCAGCGTGGGTATAGATGCGGTAGTGATTTTGCTGCTGTTCCCCATACAAATCTTAATGAGTTCCTACTGCTGACATTTTTCTTCAGATACTGTATAATATCATTAAATCCCGTTCCCTGCAAAAGGTTTTGAGTATTGCTTCCCTCCCTGCCCCCTGTTTTTTCCTAGTGCTGTGGTTCCGTAGTAAGTAATCTGATTAGTCCTTGTTTGTCCTCTGAAGTCTTCTCCCAGGCATCTTGTACCCTACTAGATGTCTACTCAAGGCTACCAGAGTAATTGGCCCAAGTCCTTTCTGGGAAATGTACTACTGTCAGAATGTCAGCCTCAGAAGCAGGTTGAGATGACTCTCTTGTTTTCTCATCACAAGTTCCATCTTGATTGGATTTCATTTTTTAACTTTGCCTTTCTCCTTCCGAGCAGCTTGTTCTCCACTAAGTGATGCAGGGAGAGTGGCCTTTTTCCAGGCAAAAACAAGTCTTTTTCTGCTGTAGTTCTCTCTCAATTCCTCTGCCTTTTGCAGTATTTTGGCATAGCAGGTTTTCTGGACGGGGAGCTCTCTGTCCATCCTCCTTTAGCATCTTCTGGCAGCAGCCAAAATTTTCTGAATGGTAGTACCTCAGAGTCAGTCATTTGCGTTTTCTCCACCCAAAACTGCATATGCGTGGTTGACTTGAAGCTCTAGGCACCAACTCCCCTTACTGGTCAGTTGACATACTGCAACGTATTTTTTTCTCTTTCAAATGAAAGTCCTTTACTGAGAAACCTATTTCATTGGCTCTTCAAGATAAATCTTGTACTTGTGACCCTATCTTTTCTTTTTCAGTCGTTCTGATTAAACCATGACCCTTCAATTTAAGCAGTTTGTGTAGGGTACGGGCACTGCATGTTCTCCAAATGATTCATTTACCTCATAAATCCTTTTTTTGTGTGTGTGTGTGTGTTTTTTTGTTGTTTATTGAAAATCTTATATTCTCCTCCCTTTTCAGTTGAGTAGGCCAGTGGTTTCTCTGTCTTATTAGCTCTTTGGCATTTGAATGTGATGATGAGCATTATTGCCTAGCACAGCTTAGCTTGGAGATCAGATTTATTTTCCAGATTGCGTTGCTAGAAGCCTGCCCAGCTTCTTGGCATTGCCTGGATAAAGTGGAAGAGCGCTCTCCTGGTGCAAGAGAAGCAAGAAGATCTAATTCCACTATGTCACGCATAATCGACACAGCCTTGGAAAGGCCCTCTGGGTTCTTCTTGACATGATGGTGCAATGCTTAGCTGCTATCTCGGGAGCTAAGAAGTAGTATTTTTGATAGCAGTGGTTCCTCTCTTGCTTTGCAAAGACTCGATGTGGGCGCTGTCTGAGGGAGAAGAAAGCATGCTGAGGATGGCAATGCTGGTTCTCATCTGGCTGAAAAATTATCTACTGAGAGGAGAGAAGGTCTCCTTGTAGAGAGCTGGGTTTTCTATGCTGTGTTTCATTTAGACATGGCAAAAGGTAGCTCTTGGATGTGTCCGGAAGGATACGTTGGAGTCTCTCTCCCCTTCTCCCCAGTTGGTAGCTGGGAGTCCAGTTGAGCTACATGATGTCCTTGCCCTGTTGAGGCCCTTACCTTTGTCATGGTGTTGGCGAGTGAGCCAGAAGCTCTCACTGACACTTCCAGAAGCTGCTATGTTCTTAGGTGGGGAGACTGCTGATACTCAGTTTAGCAAGCATTTCATGAGTGGAGGAATGCGTTAAATCAGCGGAAGGATTGCTTGTGATATCATTTTGATGTCTTTGCAAATAGAAAAGTGGTGGAAGCAGCGAGAGCGTGTGTGCAAGGGAGGGACCTGCACTTGCTCTTGAGTGATGGCAGGGGAAACTATTCAGCTTGCTGCAGCACGTTACTAACATTTTGTGTGAGGGGTTAAAACTTCTCAAGAGATGTAAGGCTTCAGAAATCTGTTTTGTTACTCCTTAAATGGATGATTGAACTTCAAGCATGTGTTTTTTTTTTTTTTTTTTTTTTTCTCTCCCTTCCACTGTGGGAATCTTAAACCATTATGCTTGTTTTCTTTAGAGATCATATTAAAAGCAAGAGCTGCTTCATATTTTTTTTGGAAAGTGCTTGTCTTTGCTTGCTTTATGCAAAAACACTTTAATTGATCTTTCAGATGGTCTAGAAGAGAAGAGGACAGAGAAGAGAATGTTTAATGTAACAAATAATTCTCTGTTTTTGCCTCAAAATATGAAGCCACTCTGTTAAAGATTTATGTATCTAAATGCATAGTTTATGCACGCAGTGCAGCTATATTTTATCTGCCTACTGCAGCAGGCGGATATAAAGAAAAGCCTTGATCAATGGTATAAACTGGTTCAGGGTAACACCCAAACTGTTCTTGTGATAAACACTGTGCTAATTTATTGCAACCTTGATTATAATTGCTGTTGTATCTCTTTAGGTTTGTGATTCTTTTTTTTTTTTTTTTAAATTTAATTTACTTGAAGCTTAAAAATTAAAATGGCATAACTCTATTTCTTGCTTTTGCTGAATAGCACCCCATTAAACCAATATTCTTTCTTATTCATTTCCCAGCACTAGGATGCTTCAGGGGAAGGTGCAAACGTCTGTGCCTTGTCTCTAGTTTTCCCAGATACATGATACTACATTACAAAGTTTATGCAAGCCTGGCAACTGAACACAGATTGCCTGAATTGCAAAGCGTTGCTTCAGTGTCAACACCTCCATCCTGTCTATTTAAGGTTAAGCAACTGGAGTGATTCGATGCGGTTGTATGCTTGCCTTGAAGGTTTGAGGACTGAGCTTCTTTAGTTTGCCTGTGCTGGGGAACACAGGAATACTTATGGGGTAGAATCACCTTTCTTCGGCTGCATCATAGTCAAAGGTCAAATAAAATAGTGTATACGAGGCCTTATTCAGTGATCCGTTTTAGCCAAGAGATGCCCCACGTCATGGTCCAGGTGTGTTAATGCATAGCCCCATGGTTTGCTTTTTTAATACTAAAGATTTCTGGGGATCTTCGGACAAAGCGTGTCGTGGGTCAGCTGAGAGGCTGTGCCCTGAAGACTCCTCCTAACACAATGTGCCATACCCCATCGTGGTGGGCTGAAGTAGGAGCTCGATGGACACGTGAGGATGGGTACCTTGTGCAGACAAGGAGAGATGGCACAATGCCGTGGGAGCGATAAAGAAGGGACTAAGCACTCATATCCCGTCAAAAAGCTATTCTGTGCACATAGGCAGAGCTGAGGAGTCATTTGGACAAAGAGACCTCCATGACTTGGAGGTTTTTAGTTGGATTGTTTGAAACATGCTGTATGCCATGCCTTTGGAGTATGCTTTTGGTGTATATGTATGTATATATTTGGGATCCCTCTTTTTCATGTTGAGTTTGAGTTGAATTTGGGAAGTCTATGGCTCCCTTTTCCATTCTGAGAGTTAATGAAGGAATAAAAGCTGGGAGACTGATCATGCTGATCATCATGCAAAGCCAGTCCAGATGGGGGTTGCATCCCGTTCTTGCCTCCCTCCCATCTGTGTTGTCATGCCTTTGGGCTGGAGGCCGTATTTTCACTTGCAAACTGGTTCAGTAAACTTGTGGTCGATGAAGTCTGAGTAGGTGAATGTTAGTTTCTTGCCATAACTGTTAAAGGAAAAAGAACACCTCACCCTCCCGCACTGTCCCCCCTCTGCCCTTCTCCGCACCCCCCCCCCCCAAAAAAAAAAAAAAAAAAAAAAAAAAGAAGCATGAGAGAAAGCCAGAAGTAAGCAGAAGAACTTGACAGGGAAACTAAATCCACTTAGAAAATCTACTTAGAAATATCTAATTTTGAAAAGCATGTTTAAGAGCTCACTCTGTACTCTTTTATTGCAGGAGTGGAGCATGCAACTGTATAGCAGCAGAGGACTATGTAATAGAAACTCCTTTGTCCTGCACGATTGTCGTACTATATGTGTTTTTGTGTTTACCTCACAAAATATTTTTCCTTGGTTTCCCCAGAGATGAAATGAAAGTGTAGCTGCTTTGGGCGATTAGTACAGGGTGGATGAGAGGTATATAAAAGGCATTAAATACTGAAATGGTTATAACAGAATTGCCTCCCAGGACTGGAAGCTGCTGTTAGATATGGAGAGGAAAGCACTCGAAGTGTTGCAGTGCTCTTGTTGTAGGTAGGCACAATCACACATACTTCCCATGAGCCTGAAGCCGCGGTGCGGTGAACTTGGAGCCAGCCGGAGATGATGTTGCAGATTCTTCTGCTGATGCACCAGTCTGCTGTGGGTAATGCTGTGGGACTTTACTTGTGTGCTTTCTCTCACGTAAGCATCATAGTCTGCAAGCCCTAGAGGAAGAAAACACTGAGCTGGTGCAGGTACAAGTATAGCTGCCCAAAATGGCAGGCTGAAGACCACCAGTTGCTACTTAACCTGTTTTTAGAGCTACTCAGAGCAGATAAAAAGAAAAAAAAAAAACCACTCATAGTTCCAAGCATAAAAATGGTTGGGAAAAAGCTCAGGAATATCTCTCTTCTTTCCTCTCGCAGTTTTAGTAAGCCCTGCAGGCCAAATACTTGTGCTCGTCGCAAAGATGCATAGAGTAGTCCACGAGCTACGTCCCACCACCTCCGTCTGACTCCCTGCCACAAGTACTGCAGCCTGTTGGGGAAGGAGATGGCCAAGGACTGGATCACAAGTGGAGCATGATGCTGTCTCCTCAGGACATCTCCAGGCAGGGCCAGGATGGGCACCAGGTGGTGTCCTCTCTGATCCAGGGATGCTGAGTCACTAGCTGTGGGTACTGAAACTCATTTTCCTGCTACCAGGATTGCTCTGGTCACCCTGTAGCCCTTGGAGCAGCCCAGTCCTTAGGGCTGTGGCATGGCCTACGTCCACGCTAGACTTGAACTGATGTTGAGGAATTTGTGTGGGACCCTGTCGTTAACGTATTAATCGTATCTGGTGATTAGTCATGGTTCTGCTGGGAAGCTGTAAGGGTGGGTTAGTGGTGTGTGTGTGTTTCTGGGACATATTGCTGAGCAGCTGGGTAGAAGAGGTTAGGATAGATCTATTTATCCCTGTGAGAGGACGTGTGTGGCCAGTGCAAGAGGATGGATTTTAGTTTTATTCCCTTCTGTCTATCCCTTATTCTACTGGCTGAGATTTGTGCTGTTCTTGCCACCTTCTCTTCAGAAATCGCTCTCATCTTAGCTTGCTTTTTTTAGAAACGTGCTTTCATCATTTATAATACTAAAGGCTCTCCTGCAATGGAGGAGTTTTTGGCTGTTATTTTTAACTGAATGTTTCATTGATCTGATTTACAGCATGAGCTGCGGGATGCTGTATTCACAAGAGAGCAGAGAGCCAACTGTGGTGTGGGGCAGGGAAATAGTTGGGGACGGAGCAATGTGGGGAGCTCTTAAGTTATCTCCCTTTCCAAGGCTAATGCATCATATACCTGTAGCCTAAAGACACAGCTTCACATGATTTTAAGCCAGTATAAGACAGGGCTTCTCTCTCTCTCTCTTAAGGGGATCCATGGGCTTCTGCTCTGTCCCCTCTTTTGGCATTGATGTCCAGGTGTCTGTGTAGTGAGCTCGTTCCAGAAACTGATTCATTCAAAACTATACCCTACCAAAAATAAAAGTGACTTAGATTTTGGCTAGATGAGATGTAGTTTTAGCTGTCTGCGCCAGCTTGCTGCGTGAATGCCTGGGAGCTCTCGCTTGGGTGGGATGCACACCCCCAACTGAAGAGGCTGCGTGCCAGCGCTTGATGCATGATGGTGGGATCTAGGAGGTGTAGTGGGAGGGTAGGTAGGTTCTCCTGGGCAATGATGTTGTCTGTGATGGTGAGTGCAAAGCGTCCATCTGTGATGCTTCACGATGCACTTAGTCAACGGAAACCAGAAGCTGGGAGTACCTGAAACCTTCAGTGACAGATCTGAGTGTTCAGCTCGGGTCTAACCAAGTCCGGGAATAAAACTAGAAGCCTGAGGAATGGATTATTTTTCTACTTGGTGAACTAGAAAATTAAATACAAATACAGGGTTTGGGACATGGGTATAAAAGCGAGAACAGACCAGTGCTATTAAGTTGTTTTCAGGAGTGGATTTTTTTTTTTTTTTTTTTTGGATATTCTGAAGTCTCAGAAAGCCTCTCCCCACTTCCACTCTGGTGAATTAATCACATGAGAGAGAAGAGTACAGATTTGGGCTTTTGTCCTCCACACAGCCATCACGTACATGTTCATGATGCACGTAAGGACTTAGAATCTCAGCGTCCTAAAGGGAAACACAGGAGAATTCAACAATTATTTATTTGGTGGGTGATCATTCGATCAACCAGTTAGTCAATGTACAGGTTTAGGTGACCCATGAATACTGCCTTCTGCCTTACTGGTACACGGAGATGATGCTTTGGAGAGGGATTTGAGACACGGATGGGAGCTTGAGACTGTGCAGGGAAAGTGTCTGTTACGAGGAGGATGCAGAGATATTGTGACAGAAGTTTCACAGGGGATGTGGAGTAGGGAGTGGGTTATAGTGACAGGGAACGTTTTTAGGGGTTGTAAGATGGGGATGCATAGCTCCACTGTAGACTTTATAAACATGTTGGGAGCACTCAGGGCTACGCAGGGTGGAAACGTGTGGCTTTATGGCTGATAAGGCATGTGGTGAGCAACAAAACAGGCTGGCAGACCCTTTAGTTAAAGGAGAATATGGCTTCTTTCAAGACGCTGTTCTGGAAAGGCAGAAGTTTAGGCCTTGCACCTAGTCATCTGGATCCAAAATAAGCAAACTGCCTGACGTTCAAGATGCACAGTGTATCCTCTTTCCTTTTGTGGAAGTTGAGCCAAAGAACGCAATACTAGAACTTCCAGCCTGTAGGAGATAAAAACTTTTCATTCATTGGCAAGTTTGAGGAATCCAGATGTGCAGAGTACCACCTTTGTTTTAGAGGTCCTGAGGTGTTGTTTTGTGGGACAGTGTGTGCCTATTTGTGTCCAACTTGATTGGTCCAAAGTTAGAAAGACAAATAGGGGTGAGATTCAGCCGGCCTGTTAGACCGAGCTTCTTCATTATTTCCTGTTCTCTCCTTTGGCCTCAGGTGGAACTCCTAATTGGAGTTTGGATCATAAAGGACCTCATTTAAGTCAGTGATACAGTGCTGCGTGCCAGTTGTCAGCTGCTGACATGCAAATGCAATTCTTTGTTATATTCTTCCAATGAGAACTCATCATGAGTTTCTCCTTTTGCTTGAAAAGTTGCATATCTGGACATTTCCCGGTGCTAGATTCCTCGAGTCTGTGTGATTTCATTAAATGTGTTCAGAAGGGAAGGACTGAACTCTTTGCATTGCTTATCTCCCGTAGGGTCTGCAAAAAGGCTGAGACCTTGTGAAGTCGGGCCAGCTCAGAGCAGCAATTATTTACACTTTGCTGGAGAGAGGCCCTTGCAACTGAGACTTCTGCGGTCTTGGTGCTGAACTGAGAGGAATGAGACAATTTGGAGACATTGGATAGCTCCATAACTCTTTGTTTGCACTGGTACGCGTGGCTTTGGCAGAGCGGCGGTCCCTGCCACAGCATGTGCTACTGCTGATAACACCAATGTGAATCTTGTACGCTTTGTAGGATCTCCTGGGCCCACAAACGATCACATATGTCTAGGTAAGGAGGCCCTTTCTCTCTTGCATGCTCAAACTTGCTTGCTGGCTGTTCCTTTTCCTGAGTGCACAAATTAGCACTTTTTTTTTCTTTTGAGAAGTTATTTGTAAACTTTAGCTTCTGCTGACTTCAATTTACCAGCAACCTTTTTTGCAGCCTGAATGCAGTGCTGTTGGTACTGTGAGCGATATAACCCGCCTTAAATTATAGCTCTCTGCTTCCATCCATCTCAGTTAAGTTTTGCAGAAGGATCATGCATTATCACTGTGAGTTTGCTTTCAGAATTAAGGCTGATCATAAATAAATGCAATGGGTGGTAGAAACCAGAGAATGCCGCTCTGGCGAGCTCGATAGGTGGCACAGGAAAAAGAAATTAATTTCCTCTCCATCCTCCTCACCCATTGCTTGCATAGCCCTGCTCTCCAGTCAGCCTTTTCTGGGATTGTAGGCAAAGATGCTCAAGTTAGCAGCTGTTTTTTTTTTTGTTGTTGTTTTTTTTTTCCCCCCAATCTGACAACTGGAAATGCCAGTTAGGGTGATTGCAATAATGGCAGCTGTGACTTAGCTAGAAGCTGGACTGATGCTAACTTTACAGTGTATGCATGCTTTTGCACGTTTGTCTCTGCCCCTGGAATTGTTTTCATCCCCATGAGATGACTTTTTATTGGAAACCTACAGGTGCCTTGCTCTATTTTTTCAGCAGTCTCTGGATCTCGCTTAATTTTTTGCTGCAGTTTAGTGGAAAGGCTGTTGAGATCCAGCTGTGTTGTATTTATCAATTTTGGTCTGACTCGACTGCAAACGAGGCTGTGTTAGATGACAGAAGTCTTTAAAAGAGGGAGGAAAAAAAGGGAGAATGTGCAATGGATCATGTAGATCTGATTTTGAAGTAAAGTGCCCAAAATCAGGTAATTGGTTTGACTGAAGTACCCCTTTTGGCTACTTCCCTGCTGCAGTTAGTTGGGCTTCAATGTCTTGATAAAACAGGAGTGTAATTGGGAGTGGGTGCATTTGTCAGAGCAGGACAGGTTAATGTCAAAATACACTGAAATTTGCTGATCGAGCACTGCATACTTGGGGACCAAGAGCATAATTTTTGGGCCTCTGGCTGCTGGACAGCTGTTCCTCCCAGATGGCTTTTGGCCAGCAATATGCTACTACTCTGGTACTTGTCAGACTATCTGAACGCAAGGAAACCCAAGGGGCGAACTTGACTTTAGGGCCGGAACCGTAGTACCTGGCTGCACTGTAGTACTCTGTCAATGTTGACCTTGTAGTTGGTGGAGACACCAGCAAGGATACAACAAAAGAAATGTCTAGGACGTGAGGCTCTAAAGGATTTACTCCATCAGCTAAAGAAGCAGAAGAGGCCTATTTTCCTTAGGATGTGCTTTTATGCTATGTTTAGAATGTCCTAACGTGTCTTTTACCACTTGCTACCCTTGTGGTTACCTCCACTGTGAGAGAAATCATAGCTTGGCTGGTTGCCCATTGGTCTACCACTAGGTAATCCATGTGTTGACCAGTTGGGTGGCTGCTGAGTATTGTGTTGTATTCAACTTTCAGCAGAGGTTCTCATTTACGTCTTTCCTTGACTCACCCCTTGTTTTTTTTTGTTTTTTTTTGTTTGTTTTTTCCTCACCCAACTTCCAGGATGGTAGTTATGTTTTAGGTTTCTCCCTTTTCTTTTTCTTTTCTCTTCTCTTCCCTTCAGTCATTGATCTAATTCTTTGTGATGAGCTTCACCACATTGCTCAGAAAGGCTGAGAAAACGGCGTCTGTCACTCCATGACTGAGGAAGGCTGGTCATTTTGTTTGCAAATGGGGAGAAACTGCAGGATGAGTGACTGGAGCCAGTGGCACGTTTACAAGCAGCAGAGACTTCTCTGTCTCTTCTAGAAAATCTCTTGGTGAGGAATGTCAAGAAAGGCATCTCCTGTGACTTCTACATCTCTTGTGATACAATCTCTCTTCTTGACTTTTGGTCCCCTATTTGTGCACGTATTCAGACAACACACTCTTACATGCTCTCCCCTCTGTCTTTTTCCCAAATTCACTGGCCGTAGCGTTTGCTTAAGAATAGACTTGATTTCTTTGTTAGGATGGGAATTTATTTTCTGACCTTACATGATAATATTTTCAGGCTCTTGTATGATAGCTGTTTCTGAGTTATTTGTAGCATAGGGTTTTTTCCCTAAATGCTGAAGGGAAAATCTGATCAGCGTCTCCATCTGAGAGGTAGTTTAGGTGTTCTCTTACCCAGACTGGGTTGTGCGAGAGCCCTTTGCGCAGCATTTGATTAATTGCCCTTTTAGATTGTTTATGGAGGAATGTTTCAAGAATGGATGAGCTGTGCTTGTGACATTTAGCAAGCCACAAGAATTTGCAGTCGCTTAGCTGTACGGACCCTTAGAAGATAAGCAAGCAAAGAGGAAGCTCAAAATATCCTCCCCCCTTCCCCCCCCCCCCCAAAAAAAAAAAAATCGTGAAGTACAGAGGAAGAGAATGATTTTTTTTTTTCCCTTGATGTAAACGAGATTGTATTTATTTATTTATTTATTTTTAGTTGGCTTTCCTGGTGGTTAGATAAGTTTTTTTCTTTGATTGACCACTGATTCCATCTTTCTTAAGGTTGCTGGCAGGTGACTTTTAAACAGTCTTTTTAAACAATATTGAGAGGATAATGCAAAGAGCATGTCAAATGATCGTGAGGTTGTAGGATATGGAGAAAGCTTTCTATAAAATTATATTCATTTGTGATGGGGTATATCTTTTGCATGCAATGTAATTGGAGCAAAATCCAGTTGTGTAACTTTGACATGGTTTGGCATCTGGTTGTCTGAAGGCTTAATGGTGCCTTTAATTACAAGTAGTCTAGGAATTGTCTAGTGAGATCCAAGGTTCATTTAGCTCAAGAATCTCTCTTTTGGATGGTGACCAGTAGTAGTGTGCTCAAAAGGAGAGAAAGTAACGCCAAGGTATGCAAATGTTTTGATAATTGCTCCCTGGGTTTCTTATGATGTTTAATCATTTAGGCTGGCTTAAGAATTTATTTTACAATTTGTTTTTAAAAACTTTGGATGTTCTTGTTACCTACTTTGCTGTACTTTTGGAGGCTCACTTTTTTGGCCTCTGCATCCTGTGCTACAGTTTAATAACTCATCGAGTCTAAAATATTTTCACTTACCTCTTGAGAATTTCCTAACTTTTCATTTTTTCTATGGAATATTTTCTGATTTTTTCAGTGTGTGGTAGGAATTACAGAAATTCCAAATCCATCTTCCCTAAACCATTCTTTATCGAAGAATGTTTGTTGTATTTGTTTCATTGTCTCTGTTATAATCAAACTCATTCTTTTCGTGTGTCTTTGTCTTTCTCCCTCCATCGCTACAGACCTCGTAGCATTCTTCCTGCTCCTTTCTCCTCTCTGTTCTTGTAATTTCTTCCTCTGGTGTGATGAGCAAGATCCCAGTGCGTTATAATAATCTCTCTATTGTTCTCTCTTATTTCCTTTACATCCTATTAATTCCTGAAAGTGGTAGGCTTGCGTAAAGTTCCTCTCTGAGCTGCAGGGGTGACATCCAGTTCCTTTTGTGAGCTTCAGTTCTTGTAAGGAGTATGAATAGCGTAATACTTCCCCTTCACTGTGCATTGCATTGCGTGTATTGAGCCTGAACTTTGTGTATCAAGACAGCTTTATCGCCTGCAGACTTTGCTTTCTCATTTCTTACCTTATTTTCCAGATCATTAATGAATATATTGAACAGTGTGATGCCTAATTCAGTTGTCAGGTATGTGTTAAACTTTGACCATATCAAAGACAGTTTGTTTAAGCAGATATATATGTGTGTGTGTGTGTGTTTTAATTTACCTTGTTATTGGACTTTCTAATCCATTGTTTTATTATATGTCTTGCTTGGGTCTTACCAACTTTTTTTAATGATCACTTGATAATGTTAAAAGTTTTCTGAAAGAGTAAATAGGTTATGAACTGGCTCTTCTGTATTTAGAGAGTCTGAGAGAGCTGGAACAGTTCAGCCTGGAGAAGAGAAGGCCTGGGGGAGATATAATCAGTGTGCATAAATATCTGAAGGGAGGTTATAAAGAAGACAGTGCCAGACACTTTTCAGTGGTGCCAGTGACAGGAACAAGAAGCAACAGGCACAAACGGAAACGCAGGAAATTTCACTTGAAGGTAAGAAAACACTTCAGTGTGAGCATGGCTGAGCACTACGACAAGTTTCCCAGAGAGGTGGTGGCGTCTCCATCTTCGGAGATATTGAAAACGTGACTGGATGTGGTCCTCGGTGACCTGCTGTGGCTGACCCTACTTGAGGTTCAACCTGCCGGGAGGTTGAACTAGATGACCTCCAGAGGTCCCTTCCAGCCTCGACCATTCTGTGATTCTGTGATTGGTCCGCAGCAGAGAAATTCAATGACAAGTTTTCTACTGTTGATAGCTCTAAAATAGATTCAACAGTATTAACTGTGTTGGAGTTGTAATCTGGGACAGGCTGCCATCATTTTAAACACTATGTCTTATATGTTCCTTTGCAGAGAACATCTCCTTGGAACAATAGTTTCTGAGACTGGAGTGGCTTGTTTGTAGGTGGTGACCATCCTAGTAGTCTTGTTGGGCTGAACCGCCAACAAGAGTGGGATAGTCTTCCTGTGCTCAGATAAAAGGCAGTGAGAGTGACTGAATGGCCAGATCCCAGCTGGAATTTGTACCACTAGCAGTTAAGATAATCTTATCCCTTTAAAACAAACATGGTAATGTGAAGAATCCTCCATGTTTCTTTAGTGCCTTTCATCTTTTGATAGCACTTTATTTATTCAGCTGCCTGTCATCTTTGTGAGGAAGGGAGGTATTGAGAGAGAATAATTTATAGAACCTCATGGCACGATGTCGTTTTGTTATAGTGTAATCGCGCTTGAAATATTCAATACATCATAGTTCTTGAGTTAATGGAAAAGACTGTTGTTGGATTATGTTCCTTGTGATTTTTTTGTGACGTTTTCTTGCTGTAGGTGAGATAAATTATTTTAGCTGTGTTCGTAATAGCTGGTATCAGCAGTGGAGAGCTTCAATTAAAATACTATTTTTTTTTCTTTTTTTCCTAAATAAGACTGTTTTATTAGTTTATATCCTTACTTTTTTTTTTTTTTTTTAATTCTCTTTAAATAATCCTAAGATCTCGATACAAATTGTTTCCCTATGCCCACACTCTGGAGAGAAGTTCTGTTTCCAAAAATAACAGAATTACGTTACGTCCTATATGTTGTAGGAAGAAAAATAGCTAGTTGGATGTGAATGTGAGCAGCAGAGTGAAAGTTCTTTGAGACAGGAATTACTTTTTCTGTCTTTGATGTATTAATTTCTTTATTTATTTTTTCCCTTGGTCAGATGTTTACCAGATGTGATTGTGACATGGAGGTGGTCCATAGGTGCTGCAGATATCGCTGGGCTGGTGGTGAGAACACAAGGAAGGACCATAAGAACACGATCAGAATATTTTTGTATTTCAATAGGCTATATAGTTTATTTCCCCATCAAAGCAAGGCTGAGAGAAGTGAATGCTGTTCAGAGAACCATTTTTAATTTTAAAAATCAATGTGGAAGAATCGGAATGCCCTTCATCCACAGAAATAAAGCTGAGGTAAAATAAAGGTGATCGTGCATAAAACCTTGAGTATCTTTTTTCTCCTAGATTTTCAGTAGATGTGATATTCCATTTGAAAAATGATGAACTTTGTGTTTAGTTGAGGACATATGTACTGTGCCTACAGCCCTGTTACTGAATGGAGGAGCTCAGCAGTACTTTGGGCAGCACTTTCTGGTTCAGCACCGTGTTTTATGTGCTAATTTCCAGGGAAGAAAGTACTGTCCATAATCAAACAGAGATGTGAGGGTAGACAGAGTGTTCCCATATGGTAATCCTTGCACACCAAAGTTACTAGGAACCTTTGATCGGTCCGATGCGTGATTATCTTCATATCTCAAAGGCTGATAACGTAAATGGAGATTTCAAGCTTGACCTGATTCATAAAGAGGATAAGTTAAAATGCTGAATGTGATTGAGTTACTAATTGCAGCTGATTCCAGGGGCTGATTGATCTGAATTTCAGCTGACAAGGCATTGAGACTGATGAGAAGGACGTCACTAAGCTTAATAATGGGGTGCCAGGGAAGGATGAGTGTCAGAACTAGGGTGCAAAGTGTAGGTAGACGGTGGTGGGCTGGCTGGACTCTTTAAAACCTTGATCTTCTGCTATAATTTAGTCTGCTTGTAGCAAAATAATTCACATAATAGAGTAGTTTATTGTGGATGATTTGTTCTTGGTAGCTGCAGCTGTGATTGATGCCTCTCAATGTTTTCTATTTACATAATACTACGGGATTTAGAATTATGGCTAGGAGGAATTTTGTAGGAAAAAATGGGGGTGTGGATGCCTATACAAATGCTAATTTGCTGACCAAGATTTTTATTTGTTGTTTTTGTTGCGTGAAAGCATATTCTGGCAGAATTTCTATTGGCTAAGGATTTTTCAGGCCATAATAGAATTTTGGCTCAAATCTAGACAAAATCATCTGTGATTTGCAAGACCTGAGCTGAATCCATGCTTTGCAAGTCTTCCTTCTCAGTTATCCCAGTTGTATCTCCAAACACTTGACTCATGAGTTTTCCTTCTCCTTCCCTTTCTAGGCTTGATGTTTGTGTAGCTAATTACACACAGGTTTAGTAAAATGTCATTGGGAAGAACTGAGTCATTCACTTGAGTTCAAAGGATAAATGTAGTTGTAGTTGACTCCAGATTATCGTATGCTTCATCCTTGGAAAATCTGACTCTGGATGTTTTTAATTAATTATCCTTAAGTTGAGGAAGAAAGCACCTATGAAAAGCTTAGATTAGTGCAATTCTGGACCAATCTCAGGAAGAGGCAGAGAGAGAAAGGCTCAAGTTAGCTTTCAGGAAAGAGAATCTGCTTCTGGTTAAAAGTGTGGTTGGAGTCCTACTGGCTGGTTGCTGCATGGCTCTGGTCAATGAGTGAATATAAGCCACCTTATGTATTGAGTCGGGAAGGCCATGCGAACTAAATAATAATGGTCAAGTAATTGTGTTTGTGTTAGAAACACAACTTCCATCATAATTTTAATGAGGTCCAAAAGCTTTGACATCAGAGAAGTTGATGGTTGTGAACCTGCCTGGAAGAGATCTTGCCTTCTGGCTGCTAGTATAGCTAGAGAAAGGGCATCCCACCGGGGCAGATATGCAGAATAGGATAGAAGGTGCTGACTAATACACATGCAGGTATACATCCCCTTTGGTATGGTTGTACACTCCACCATTTCGTTTGTCTCTCAGATGCGGGCCCAGTTCTGTTTCCAGCCTGTCTTGTTTGCCGATTCCGGTTACCTTATTTTCCATGTAAGGCAAATGCTCTACTGATCCACTTAACTGAAGACTCCTGCGTCATCAGCCACATAGATCAGTGTACATATATATATGTATGTATATATATGGCTGCTGTGTATCTGTGTATGGATACGCACACATGCACTTATATATTACACATATACTTCACACACACATATATGCATGTGTATTTTTTTTTGCCTAAAATAGAACTGCACTCAAGAGAATTGATTTTTGTCGTTCCCTTGCTGTTATAAACATAATTTAACCCCCTTGTTTCCAGCTGTTGCTCTGAACCGATTGACTGAGCGCTGGACCCTCGTGAGAAAGTTCTGCGCAAGAGTTAATTTTTGAGATTCACTTATGCAGAGCTGTAAAAGATTGTGGTGCTTTGGAAACAAAGAGGGAAGCGTAGCCTGAAAACCTTGCAAACAGAAAGCCCCCAGTGGATTTGGCTTTCTCGTTTATTGGTTCTGTTGCTTTTTATTTTTTATTTTTATTCCTATTTTTTTTTTTTAATAGGATCTCTTGTTGTCAATTTGGAATAGAAAAAGACTGTCCCATTCTGGAGCAGAGCTAGCAGGTCATCTTGTGCGTGAGACATCTGCCATAATTAAACAGGGGATATGTAGAAAAGGAACAAACCAGGAAGAAGACTGTTGTTTACAATGGTTTTCCCTAAAAAAAAAAAAAATAGCCTGATATCACTAAGTTTTATAATAGTACATATCTGTAATCACTTTGTACTGATTAAAAGCAGAGAGGTTCACCCTGATGGGATCAGGGCTTATTCCTCATCTCGGAGATGTCATGTTTCATGAGACAGTTGGAAGTGGGGATTTGGAGCGCAGAAGTGCTAACTGGAGGATTGCAGCTTGAGGTTGCCTGCTTAGAGCTGGAGAGTGGCTCGAAACATATCATTTGATGCTCTTCACTCGCATTTTTGCCACTGTTAATGCATTATGTTCCCAGCTTGTCTTTTAAATAACGCATTTTTTCTTTCTTGACATTAACCTAGTACAGCCACGTGTCCAAAGAAAAACAGTACACTTTCTCTTGAAGTATGCATCCCTTTGCATATATCTCATCTACTCAATCTGCATTATTTAACCTGCAAAGAATTAAAATGCTAAATGGCTGGAAACTTTGGCAACGTGTATTAAGCCTTTTCTAAATCAGCATTCAGTAGTCTTAAGTGCACTATCTAAATGTAAATAGCTACTCGGTCTTCCCCTCGTGCTGCCTCGTGCTGCTTCGTGTCTATGTCCTTGTCTTCTCTGAACTTCGCTCTTGCTGTGTTTCGTCTGTAAATCCTGTAAGTTGTAACTGGCCCCTAAATCTCTCCATCTGGTACAGAAGATTATCTTCTGTGTTTGCGTATTATTTTTAAGGGAGTCGTTTGTATTTGACCAGCGTTGCACAACTCCCTGTATATATAGCTATATCTTATTTATCCTAAAAAGGTGGTCCTGTGCTAGGTAATCTCCCTCAACCTGTTGTGAAGCGATGCCTCATTTTTATTGGAGAGTCAGGATTTAGATGCACAGTCAAAGCATCCTGCAGTTTAATGCGCTGCTGCAGAGCCACTGCAATAACTATTCCTATTTACACACCTCTCTTGTACTGTGCAGGAGATCATCTGATAGTCTTTTAACTTTTTTCATGTCCGAGGTAACCTGCATTTGCAAATAACGCGCGGTATGTGGTTGCCATGGCTTAGCTGTTGTGCACTGGCTTGTAAGATTGAGGTTACGTGACTGCATGTTTGAGCCTGCACTTAGCTTTGGGAGACTCTGAGTTACAGCCCCATTTTCTCCCATCTCTTTGCAGGATTGCAGCTTTTTCTAGGACTTTTCAGAAAATAGTGACTAGTGAGTTTCTTGCCACTCAAAAATCAGTGCAGTGTCTTGTGCTGTGAAGGCCTTTTACAAACGATATGCAGTACGGCTGCTGGGAACAGCCTCCCATAGCAACCTTCAGCTTGAAAGCTAAAATCACATCACCCCATATGACAGTTTTATTATTAGATTGGCATGTGAACCCTTTGGAAACAGTCTAGATGGAAGTGAAAAAGTTTCCCTAGATTTTATCTTCTGTTTGCTTTTTGAATTTTAGCCTGTATCTTTATAAATATTTTTAATCACTTAAAGGATTACTTTTCTTTCCTCTAGATTGAGTACATATTAAGAAGTGAAAAGCGCCATTCTAGGTAAGGTGGCAGATCACTGTCTTGAAGTATGACACATCACGATGCAGCTGTTGGATCACCACCTTCATCACGCCAGTTTGAAGTCCCCCACTGCTCCACATGGACAAGACAATGCCCTCGTTGGAAAGCTGTGGTAGCAGTAGAGTTGTACGCAGGCTATGTTATTTTGGGTTTGTTTTCACTCTGTAAGGCTAGAGTCCCTCTCGCTCAAGTGCTGAGCTAATGAGTGGTGAGAGCTCCAAGGGCATATACCAGTCCCTTCTGCACTGCCTCCATCTGGCAGTTAGGAGGTCGCTTTGGAAGGCATTAAGTTGTGTGGTCCAGCATGTGACATTTGGGCTTCACCTGTCAACCTTGATAGTGGGTGCCATGCATATCTGGTTAATCAAGGGGTTTGGCCCTGCAGGTCAAAATCTGTTTAAATGAAGTATCAAGTAGGGCCGGGGATCAGCAGTTCTGCTCTCAGAATCACAGAATGGTTGAGGTTGGAAGGGACCTCTGGGGATCATCTAGTCCAACCTCCCTGCTCAAGCAGGGTCACCTAGAGCATATTGCCCAGGATCCCATCCAGACGGCTTTTGAATATCTCCAGCGAAGGAGACTCCACCACCTCTCTGGGCAACCTGGTCCAGTGCTCTGTCACCCTCACAGTCAAGAAGTTTTTTCTAAGGTTTAGATGGAACGTCCTGTGGTTCAGTTTGTACCCGTTGCCTCTTGTCCTGTCACTGGCCTCCCTGGCCTGTGACTGGCCTCATCCTCTTGACACCCTCTCTTCAGATACATACACGTTGATCATATCACCTCTCAATCTTCTCTTCTCCAGGCTGAACAGGCCCAGCTCTCGCAGCCTTTCTTCAGAGGAGAGATGCTCCAGTCCCCTCATCGTCTTTGTAGCCCTCCGCTGGACTCTCTCCAGGAGTGCCATGTCTCTCTTGTACTGGAGAGCCCAGCACTGGACACAGTACTCCAGGGGAGGCCTCCCCAGGGCTGAGGAGAGGGGCAGGATCACCTCCCTCGACCTGCTGGCAACACTCTGCCTCATGCACCCCAGCATCCCATTGGCCTTCTTGGCCACAAGGGCACATTGCTGCCTCATGGTTAACTTGTTGTCCACCAGCACTCCCAGGTCCTTCTCGGCAGAGCTGCTCTCCAGCAGGTCAACCCCCAGCTTGTACTGCTGCATGGGGATTATTCCTGCCTAGGTGCAGGACCTTGCACTTGCCTTTGTTGAACTTCAGGAGGTTCCTCTCCGCCCAGCTCTCCAGCCTCTCCAGGTCCCTCGGAATGGCAGCACAGTCTTCTGGTGTGTCAGCCTCTCCCCCCAGTTTAGTATCATCAGCCAACTTGCTGAGGGTGCACTCTGTCCCTTCCTCCAGGTCATTGATGAACACGTTGAACAAGACTGGAGCCAGGACTGACCCCTGGGGGACACCACTAGCCACAGGCCTCCAACTTGATTCACCACAACCCTCTGAGCTCGGCCATCCAGGCAGTTCTCAAGCCACCTCACCGTCCACTCATCTAGCCCACGCTTCCTGAGCTTACCTAGGAGGATGTGATGGGAGACAGTGTCAAAAGCCTTGCTGAAGTCCAGGGAGACAACGTGCACTGCTCTGCCCTCCTCTACCCAGCCAGTCATCCCGTCATAGAAGGCTATCAGATTGGTCAAGCATGATTTCCCTTTGGTGAATCCATGCTGACTACTCCTGATCACCTTCTTGTCCTCCAGATGCTTAGTGATGACCTCCAGGAGGAGCTGGTCCATCACCTTTCCAGGGATGGAGGTGAGGCTGACAGGCCTGTAGTTTCCTGGCTCCTCCTTCTTGCCCTTGTGGAAGACTGGCGTGACATGGGCTTTCTTCCAGTCCTCAGGCACCTCTCCTGATCTCCAGGTCCTTTCAAAGATGATGGAGAGTGGCCTAGCGATAACATCCGCCAGCTCCCTCAGCACTCGTGGGTGCATCCCATCGGGGCCCATGGATTTATGGATGTCGAGTTTGGACAAAAGATCTCTAACCTGATCCTCCTCCACTAAGGGAGAGTCTTCCTTTCTCCAGCCTTCCTCTCTTGTCTCCAAGGTCTGGAATTCTTCAGGACTGGCCTTAGCAGTGAAGACGGAAGCAAAGAAGGCATTCGATAACTCTGCCTTCTCTGTATCCTTCGTCACCAGGGCACCCGCCCCATTCAGCAGCGGGCCCACGTTTTCCCTTGTCTTCCTTTTGCTCTTGATGTATTTGAAGAACCCTTTCTTGTTGTCCTGGACATCCCTTGCCAGATTTAATTCCAACTGGGCCTTAGCCTTCCTTGTCGCATCCCTGCACACTCTGACAACGTCCCTGTATTCCTCCCAAGTGGCCTGTCCCCTTTTCCACATTCTGTAGACTTCCTTCTTCTCTTCCCATCACTAGGGAGCTGTGAGTTGTCAAATGGAGTGTTTCTTCTGTTAGATAGTTATACTTTTGTCAATCTGAGCTCCACTGAGCCAGTGAGCTTGGCTCCAGATGGGTGTGGAGTGTGTTGGTGAATTTTGCTAGCAAAGCCTCTCCCTTTGTGTTCATGGTGAAGGTTATTCTGGTCCTTACCCATCAGAGCCAAACGTAAGTTAACGCCACGCGGGCTTGCGTGCTACCTGTTCCTGTTGCCCAACCTCTCTGCAGACGTGTGTTCGCATCCCTGTGTGGGTTATCTTGCTCGCTTCCTTGAAGCAGTCTGTGTTGCTATGTCCTTGGGAGGCCTTTGGGGTTGGGTGGAGGTCCTAGAAAGGTGGATGTGCTCCTGGGAGTAGCCAGGGGGCCAACCCATGGCATACCAGCTCAGCCCTGAGGCAGGCTGAGATAACGTTGGCCATGAGGATGTTTGTCCCCTTGGCTCTTCAGTGAGTTTAGCATTATTAACTGATGGACTGTTCCTCCCTAACACCCTGTTTGGGTTTTTTTTCTGCAGCAATCTGTCCTCATGATGCTGATAATGTCCTTTCTTCATCTACCCCAATGTTAGGGCTTAAGCACTGCAGTACATGAAGACACAGGAGCCTGGTTGGCCCCGATGCAGATCTGTTTATTGATTTATTTTCCTGAAACAAAGATGTTTGGATAGCTCATTATAAAATAATTGCTAGCACCCTTCTGCCTGTGTGGGGCCGTGAGGAACGGTCTGAGGTAGCGCCTGCCACGACTCCCAGTTGCATGACTGGGACGGAGATGAAGTGACTCGTGCTGTCGATAACAACAGCTTACGTGATCTCACTTTATTATATTTCCTTGGAGCATAGATAGTCCTTTTGGTATTTGTGAGGCAGTCTGTCCATCAGAGGAGCAGCATCCATCCCGCTTGCTATTGGAGCTCCGTGTTTCTTCCCAAACTCTTCTGCAAAGGAAAAACACTCGACGAGTTATTTTTGGGCAGAGGAGAGGGGGCGGCTTTCTGCGCTAGCTGTAGCAAGACGTCTGCAGCCGGACTCTGAGGCCCTGGGAAGGGTGTGCATCTCAGTAATAAAGGAAGGGTTATGGTGACCATGTGTCTGCTCGGGATTTTGGAGCTGCCTAGCTTTATCCATGACTCCCTTGGAAGCTTTTTGAACAGGCTTGGTTAGTCTGTCCTTCCTCTTTAAATCCTGCTCCTCTCCATCCCTTTGCACTTTTTTCTTTCTAGAGAAGCAAGGGAAAGTGACTCATTACACAGCCTACGAGGAAACTTTAATGAATAAATGCATTTGAGGTGGGGGGGAGAAGGGGGGAAAAAAGAAATAAATCAAAATTCTCTTGTCTGAAGGAGAGCGATGCTTTTGCTGTCCTGAGCTATGAAGGAGTAAGTTAGGCTGTTATGCTTTCAATTAATTGAGTTACAGCAAGTATTTTACTGGTGATGTTGTAGCTAATAGGCCTTTGTTGGGATTAGAGCTGTGGATTTTTTTTTGTTTTGTTTTATTTGTTTTTCATTTACTTGAAATTTCAAGAGCAAAATGCAGCAACCCCCCAGCTCTTTCCCTCCTCCTTACCTTCAACACCTGAAGGCCCTGCCGGAGGGAGCAGTTCTCTGCCCTGCCTTCCTTTCTGGGTACACTTTGCTCTATTTGGGGTGAATGTAACCACCCGTGCAGGAGCAACAGTAGCGGAAAGCTTCTTTTCCCAGGACTGGGAAGATGATCTGTCATTTTTGCTAACTTAGAAGTTGTGAAATCACCCAAATTTTGAAGTGCAGTGGCTGCTAATGTGTGCAAAATGCACGCATAAATTTTGGCTGTTCCATTGCTTTCTAGTTAGCGATGTAAAAGACCTGACCGGGAGGACAAGCGCTGGCTTTTTGGGTATTTGCTCCTTGGGAGAGATGGTGCTTTCTGCGATGCATCAGGTCACAGGAAGATTGACAGTAACCCCTGAGGCCTCGTGATGGTGCAGTGGCTGGTCCTGTGCAGCCTGCACTCGGGGCATCGCTGGTGCCATGCGAGTTGAGGGACCACCGCTGATCACGTACTGTGACTGTTTACCAGCTTCTGGGAGCAGCCTGGTATTATTGCTACTTTCTGTGCTATAAAAAAAGCCGTACTGCTTAGGGAAGTAATGTTCTTGTCTTTAAGAGGAGCTGTGCTTTTCTGGTAAGGCCCTGAGATAAATATGTTTATTTAGCCTTCTTCCTTCCTTTGCTGCTCGGATGGAAAGAACCCTTGTGATGCTTTTTAGTTTTTCTCCGGTAATGAAATAATCACAATACCTCTAGTTTTAAAAATACATCTAGTGCACATACTTTCTTGCTTCTCTATCTTCTGTTCTGCTCTGAATCTCTCTCCTTAGGACTTCTCCACTGAGTAAGATAACGCTGTGCATACATATTTGAAGCCATGCATGAGTTTTCCAATACGTAACTACGCTAAGGTCAATTGACTGTGGCTGTTCTAGTAGTAATAACTGAGAATTTCACTTGATTTCATTTAAAGGTGGATCTTCTTTTCTAAGGCACTCCTTGAATTCAAAAGCTTGTTACTGCTGTTTCTCTTCCATGAGCTCCAAGTCTCTTGTTTTTGTTTAAATACAGCAAACCAATGTTTTCAAAGGGAGAGAAGAGGGTGAGAAAGAAGTGTGGGTGCTCCTCTGAGGTTGAGCCCATCCATTTTTATCTTGTTATATATCATTTTTACTTAATGCTGTTATATTCTTTCAACTGTGCTTGGATTTTAGATTCAACGCAGAGATGAAGTTGCTATAACAACATGATGATTCACATAATGTTAGCAACAATCTGCCGGGATTTATTTTTCTGTCGTGACGACTTAAATGTTTTTGGTGGGGATTTCTGTCTATTTTCAGATAGACAGAAACCATGAGCTTTCAGTAGAGATTTTGTTTGAATTACCTGGACTCAAAGTAGTAGCACTTGTACTTATAATGCTGCTCACCCAGAGATCTCAGAGCACTTTGCAGAGGTCAGTAGTGTTATGGCAGACTGAAACTGGGAAAAATAGGCATGGGGATGTGGGACTTGTTCAAGCACATTGAGCATGTTGGGGTGGAACCAGGGCTTTTGACGCCCTGTCCTGGTGCTCAGTTAGTTATCCATCTCGTTCCTTCTTTTACGGGCACAACTGATAGGTTGGTTATTTATGAATTCTGGATCCATGCCATTAAAAAAGAGAGAGGCACAAGTTCAGAGCTCTCAAATTTCTTCTGGAAGAACATAGTTAGGATCGTTGTTACTACCTAAGGTGCTCTGAAGTCACTGGGGAGTTAGGTGATAGATCCAGGCGAACTTGATTAATAAACTTTTTTGTTTGTTTGTTTTTTTAATTACCGTCTGTGACAACAAAGTCTTACCTTTTGTCTTTGATGTTTAATAGAAAAAAATGCACAGAATTAGGGATGATGAGATTTTTTTTTTCCCCCTGTGGAAGATAGCAGATTATACAGACATATCTATCAAATGCCAATGTTAAGCCAATTCTCCTTTGCAATGAACAGTCTTGATGGGAGGTTTCATGGGATACCTCCAAACATTGTCAACGTCTCCTCTTTGAAACTTAAAGCAAGGAACGTAAATGCCTTTAGCATCCTGAAGCCTCAGACTGTGAGCTCTGTCCTCTGTTTTCTATTTTCTGCCTGGGATTGAGAATTTCAGATAAAGCAGCTGCAAATAGAGCAAGGAGCTTGTCACCTTTCTTGGAGTTGTGGGTTTTTCGGGTCTCAAAGTCAACACCTTTGCTTAAATGATACCTTTTCCTTTCTCATTAACAAGTCTAGGATTACTTGATCAGGTGTGTTGCTGGCTTATGCGGTGATACTTTTAGCCTTTTAGGTATTTGTGTGGTATGTGTAACAGCAGATGCTAGGTTGCCTTCGTGGCAAGATCAAGCCTTCCTTGCAGCTTATTGCGTGGGGCGTGCAACCTGCACCTTCCACGTGGGTTCAGTTCATGGAGTCTGCCATCATGGGCCCTTTCCAACTGGCCTTTTAGGAGTTTTAAGTCTAAGTTTCCATGAAAATGAAAGGTGTTTACATCGTATATGTCTGGCTGGAGATATATATATATATATATATATTTTCCATGCCCACGTAGTGCTATAGGAAGAACCGCTGCCTTTGGGGAAGAGCTGTTCCTCCACGCAAAGTCCTGTGCTAATCTTAGAAACATCCAGGGGTGGTAATGTGCTTTTGGCCAGCTTGACTGTTGAGTTGGAGTCTCTTTATCTTGCCTGACAACTGGAATGTAGTTGATATGGTAAAAAGATCTGGGCTTTCTGTCCTGCCTGATTGTGTTAAATAGCATTTGCATGCTAAAGAGAGTGATTGGGAGAGGATGTTGAAGCCTATATGCATTTTTAAATTTGTAAATGACATAAGGGGAGGCTAAAGCAGCAGATAACTGACTCTAACAGCTTTGCTGAAATGCACAGATATTTTCATACCTTTGCCTTTCCCTGCACTGAATCGCAGCCCCTGTGTGAGTTGGTGTCACCTGTGTTAAGGGTAAAGGAGGAATCCTGGCTGAGAAAACATCCAGCGTTGGAAACCTGCTGTGGGGGCTGTAATATCGGTACATTATATAGCAAGTGGTTCAGAAGGGCTGGGCTTATCAACAAAGTACTTATTTTTCATATGAATTTTTAAATTTTGTGAGTTTCATGTTCTTACCTCTGGCATTGCTGCTATGATAACATTTTTTCTGCAAAGTAAAAAAAACTGTTTTCACTCTGTCCTCCTATGTCAGAGGAGATATCTTCTCCTAGCTGCCCCTGTCCACATTACTTACTAAACTCCGCTCTGCTTTTTCAAAGGCTTCTTTGAATGACTGAGTATTTGGGCACCACAGTAAAAATGCAGTAAAACTACAGGCAGTGGAATATAGATGCTAGTAAATTATAACTTTACTAGAGGTTCAATCGAGCAGTTAAAAGCTTGTGAAGCAGACAAGCCAACGGAGTACGTGAACTGGTGCAGGCATCACTAAGGGGTGTTGCCTTCACCTCCTTCCTAGATATAGTTTTAACCCCTGGACCAGGTTGACGATTCTGATTTGATCACAAAGAGCTTCCTCCGTGAAACAAATTGCACATTTCGCCTCCCTGACCTCCTCTGTGCACCGGATGAAGACTGTCTTGTTTGGCTTGGTGGAGCCTTTGTCTGCAGAGACGGAAATGAGAAAACCTCCTCTTTTTGTCACAGCCTGGCCAGTCCTGCGATTTTAACTTCTACATCTTGGTGCTCTTGCTTCTTGCCTTGTCTGTCTTTGTTTTCTGATAGGTATGTCGCACAGAGCTGTGAATATATGGTTTGTGTGGTCCAAGTGGCTCAGGACCAAAGACAGTGTCTCACTAAGCTACTCAGGGTGCACATGTGTTTTTTTTTATGATGGTTAGAAGATGACTATCCCTCTGAGCCATGCAGTTCCTGTTTCCTTCTATAAGCTGATAAAGTCAATCGGGGAACGTGGCAGAAAGAAATGCAAAGTGTCTATGTTTCAAGTGAAAAAGCAATCATTTCTCTGTGACATTTTAGCAGCTCCTTGTACCTCAATTTGGACCCCAAAGTATGCATCCTAAATGTAGGCTGCTGTGTTTTCTGAGCTGGAAGGTATCCAAGAGGGTCCCAGTTTTATTGCTGGAGTCCTGATACTGTAAACAGCCATGGAGGAATCCTCAACCACGCGGATGAGGGAAGTCGTTTGAAAAAATCTGTTGGGGATTGGCAGCTGTTCCTATGAAAACGTTCGTGGTTACCATTTGCCGCTCAGAGTTATGGGCAAACTTGTTTTCTCTCGGTCCTCACCACCCATGTTCTTCTGTATTGGAGGATGACTAGCTTAAAGGAGCCTCACTATGTCTCAAGCATCAAATTCAGCCTGAGCCTTGATAGCCATCGCCTGTCTTCAAAGTCCTTCTGTGGAAAATAGTATTTTACTGAAGTGTCTTCTGGAGATATCCATCCTTGTCTCTTCAGAGGCACCTGCCTGTCATGGGGTGCTTTGGGCTACCCCTTGGCAAATCCAGACTTGTGCCATCACAGTTTTGGTACTTCTATAGGTCATTTTTATTTTAGAGCTTGTAACTTGCTACGGGTATATCCTTTTTGCTCCCAGAAAGGCTTTTTTAATGCCTATGATGAGTCTGTCAAACCGTTGCACTAGATTAGGTATGGTGGTAGAACTGATGCCTTATTTTGAAGTCTGCTAAAAGCTGCTGTGATTGCAGCTTGCCGTTTGCTCTTTCAGCTATTGGGAATCTCTTGACATGACGCAGGGAAGTTTCTGCACGGTCAATTTCAGGGAGCGAGCTGAGGCTGAGTATATATTTTAATTCCAGTTCTGCATGACGGAAGATGCTTGCAAGCACATCCTTCTAATTTCAAAATCTCTTTGATATCATGGTTATTTTGCTGGAGTAAAATGGTGGGTTGACTGATAAATAAGCAAGCAAAGCAAGAGTTTGGGGAACTGTAAAACCAACCATGCAGTTATAAGTCAGCCTGGACAACCTGTCAGTAACCCCATGCAACAGGCTGCAGTTTTCTTCCTTGACCTCTGTTTCTACCTTTAGGAAAGAGATTCAAGTGCAACTGCTGGCCCTGAAGCAGCTTTGCATCCTTAGTTTTTTGGGTTGTATTTATTGGAATGGAAAGACTACAGTTGTCCAGCTCTCTAGCTCAGCTATCTTCCACTGATCCCATCTGCTAATTAATCCTACAGAAGAAACAGTCTCTCTACTATGCCAGCAGGAACTGTCGTAAGCTATTTTTTATGTCTAGTGTTTGGGCATAGCATAGGGGAAGGCATGGACGTTTGTCAGAAAGGCGTTTGAGTAATGGAAGGTGATGGGTCCAGATGGGAGTGAAAGTACCTTCAGAAAAGGGTCCCTTCTCTGCTGCAGTTTCCATGCAAACGAATTTTGACAGCACTAAAACTTCACATAACCTCTTTCTTCAAGCCTTTGGTTGCTCAAAGAGGGAGCTGGTTACAACACATTTATGCCAGTTCAAGTTGAGGGGAACGTGGCATCTCCACAGGCAGTTGTTCCTTGCAGTGTATTTAGTACTTTGCAGAGAGAAGAGAGGTGGTCCAGCAGTTAGGATGCTAATTTTGGAGAGAAGAAGCAAAGGAGCCTGGGTTTCTCTCTGTGCTTACATGAGAATCTGCACCTGGGCAGGATGGAAACGAGGACCAAATCTTAGTGGGGTAATGCAGTTTGAAATGAGTGTTTCAGATTTCTCCAGCTTTGCTAATCAAAAGCATTGTTAGTAATGCAGGTGTAAAGGATGCCGTATATGACAGCTGATTTATGTTGGCACTGTCCTGGTTTGCACCTCAGAAGCTATTTAAGTTTCAGGGGTGATGCTGTACATCTGACAGGCACAGTTTGTGTGTCAGCTCAGGGAAATTCCTGGAGAGCCCACGAAGCAGTCTTCTAGGCAGCAGTCTTATTGGACATTGTAAAAGTGGGGGGGAATCTGTACTTCACTTTTTTTTTTTTTTTTTTAAATAAATATTGTGTTTATGTGCTTGGATGGCATTTTCATTCACAAAGGGAGGGAAGGAATGAAAGCGTCACCCGCACCCAAGGTGCCAGGCACATAACTCAGGAGAGCTACTCATAAAGCTGCAAACTCAATATCAAACTATGAAAGATATTTTCCACAAATTTCCTCAGTCTGGTCACAATCCTGAAATTAATCTCCCCTAAACATTCAATATCATTTTCTCTATCAGTGCAGGCAGAAATTGTTTCCTTTCGTGGCTGAATGCTTCAGACAAAAAGGAAGCCAAAGGTATACTTAACCGTTAAATGGGCACTTTCACTCTGGGTTTTAAAAAAGGACGTCACCTTCCGGATCCCAGGTTGAAGATCTAGTGCATCCCTTGGAAGCCGGAAGATTGATTGCCTTTAACATTTTCATTGTAGCATACGTATCAGCATATATGGCTTGAAATCCATTGCGACTTTGTCAGCCTCGTTAGAGCTGTTCTTCCTAATGCCATCCGAGGGTTCAGCATGCGGTTCTCACAGACTTCCTTCTCTCCTCATCGACTCATAATGCGTTTCCATCTGTCATCTCCCGTGCTCGGTTTCGTGCTCAGAATCCTTAGCAAAGGGCACGAACGGCCAGCGTCACCCTCGGCTGCACTTGTGCACGCCTCAAAGTCAGGATGCTTTTCACAGCGTTTGGTTTCTAAATGGGTCTCTCCAATCAAGAGTCTGCTATTTAGCTCTGCTTGAGAAAGCACAAATGCGCTATAGTTTGTTTTGTGCGTGGGAGCGCAGGTGAAACACACAGGTGCTTTGAGTCTTTTCCAGAGCAATTGGTGACTGAGATAGTTTTGCTCCCCCTAGTTCCCCTGTGGGCTTTAGACACTTCAGGAGGAGGAAATAGTTTTACCCTTTTGGGTATCGGATGGCGTTACCATGCCACACTTGTAGGATGAGCTGATTTTGTGGATCTTTCTTCTTGCCTGGAAGAGCTGGCATGAGCTTCAGACTTTCTAAGTACATGCTCTTCTTCCTGATGGAGAAGTCCTTTGTGTTTTAGATCCTCTTAGCAATATCTTGCAGTAAATGAGCATGGTGAGAACATGAGGGTTAAAATTCAGGCCTAAATACGTCTCTTACTGATGTTTCAGAAACACGGAAATCTCTTATGTAGTCTTCATCATACTCTTCCATTCGTACTCCTCTTCTTACGTTCTTGGAATGGGAGAGTCCTGCAATTGAAAGCACCTGGGCTTGGAAGTCATGAATTCCCAGCTCTTGGCCGTTTTTGCTCCGTTTCCTTCCTATAGCAAGGCAGTGCAGTAAGGGTGCTTTGGGATACCCAGCAGAAAAAGCCTTCTCTTCACCAGAATGGTGATGGCATTGCTCAACAAGAAGTCAGACCTAGGACCTTGTAGGTGATAGAAGCGAAGTGGCAGGCTGCACATTGCTTTGTCCTGCCTGGGTCGTTGCTTCTGTGCTGAGGAGGTCCTAGCTATAGTAAAAGTATTCAAGAGAAAAATCTGGGTAGAGCCAACATGTACAACTAACAAAGCTGACAAGTCTGTTCATCTCTAACATGTTGGTGACGTTTCTTCTGTCAACTGTGAGGTGTGGTTGAAGGCTTTTTAAAGGTCTGGTGCTGAGTTTTCCTTCTAGCTGGGTCGCTTTTCTCTGTGGTGCCTTTGGTGGTGCCCCTGACTGCTGTGCCCGCTGCTTATTAAGGGTGCTCATGTGATCAAGCTGTTGAAGTTTAACAAATTACCACTCATCAGGTAACAAAGATTATGGCAAATATGAGGGAAGAGTGGGCAAAGGGCTGAGCCGAGTTGCCCACTGGTGAATTTTATGGGTTATGTGGAAAGGTGGTTGGGAATTACATCCTCTAGCTGTAATAGTTCAATAAGATCAATATTTAGCAAACACCTCACACGGTTTCATCCAAGTCTTGATTAAAGACCTAGTCCAGTTGTCCTTAGTCTGAAGAGCAGGCTAACATACCTTTTTTTTTTTTTTTTTTTTTTTTTTGGTAAAGTCTCGATGTTTCTCACAGCCAGCAACAACAAAAAGCCAATACAAGAGGGGAAGGCACAGTACGTAATTGGCTTGATATACTTGCACAGAGGTCACTGAAGGCTGGGACTGCTGCTCTGGGCAGATATAAATCATTGCTGGGTTTTTATCTCTAAATTTTTCTGACTGGGGAAATTGAGTTCTTTTCTAGTGAGGTTTTTTTTTTTTTTTTTTTTTTTTTTTTAAATACGTAACATGGATATAATAAGTGTTTATTAATACCTGAAAAATTCTGTTGTATTTAACCAAAGAGGATCAAAGCAGTAGATGTTGCATCATCATTATTGCGATGTGTGAGGAAGGGCTTCCTCGATGATGTTAGCTGAGCAGATGAGCGTGTTCACTGGGGGAAAGGCCTTTCATGGGAGCAAACTGATGGATGGACACTGCAGTTTTCTCTATAGTGCAGTAAATTAGGAAACGCTGCATACTTAATAGCTGTTGCAAGGCAGATAGATACACTAAGGAACCCACTGTTTGTCTGGCTAATGGTCATCTTGTGTAATCCAGGTTCCTGAGGCCAAAAACTCATGTCACCTGTAGCACAGCTGTCAGTTGCATCTTGAAAGCTGCCTGGTGCTTGACAGATGCAGGACCCATTGCTCAGAGATGTGGAGAGCTTCTTTGTCCCAGGGGAATTGGGTGCTCTTAGCAGCGCCATAGTGGCATTATGTTTCTAGAAGGAGAATCATTAAGATAAAAGCTAAAAATTAAAGTTCTTGCAAGCTTGGGCTGTGGTTACATGTGTATAAACACACATAAGAAAACCTGCTAGTGAGAAATGCACAGATCTTGATTCTTTGTGGCTCTTTCTGTTCCCTCAAGTTTAACATATACTGAAACGCTTAACTAGGTGGTGGCCAGAAGGTTCTTCCCACACTGTGGTCAGGGTCCTAAAGAAAACAGGCTGGTTAAATAGGTGGTTTATGCTTTGTATCACCGATTCTAATTTTTACTTTCATCAAGTACCTTTCAACTAATTCACAATCCTCTGGTTTTGCATCTCTGATAATTTAGAGGTCTTAATACTCTTTAACACCTTAGAGCTTCATATCTTCTTTCTTTTTAAATGGAGGTGCTTCTCCCTTACTTAGCAGTAATGTCTTATGGAACCAACACTTGCTTTTGCAGCTGTTCATACAAAGCAGCTCAAAGAATGCAGGTTCTTGCTGGACACCAGAGCTCATGGCTCTGATGGTGTCCGTGTCCTTAACAATGGAAGTAAAAAAATTTTCATCGCAGCAACTAATCTGCTATCTCAATTTTCCTTCCAGATTGCACGGAAGTCTTTTGTGACTGGGAGAACAGGACTTTGGAACCAGTTGGTAAGAGCATTCCTACAGCACTGGATCACCTTTGCGTGTGAAAGGATGGAGCTTGGGCAGATGCAAATATCATATGTATTTCCTCATGTGAATTGGGTCATTTCTCACTTTCATTTATAGCAGGTTCGCTTTCAGTCAAAAAGACTGAGTTGGCAAAAGGAGTAACTGGTTTATGAACGTTTTGGGCTCCATACTCTCCAAAGCAAGGCCCTCCTAGACAGACCTTTTATTCTTTCTCAATTCTCCTAGGCTAAAACCCTGCTAGGTAATATTATTTTAAGTGTCTGTGCTAAAATGATGAGAAATACCACTTATCTAACTCGATTAAAAAACGACCTGTTTACCTATTCAAGCATAGCTGATGGTCTGGCTAATTGTCTTTTTTACTCCTACGTCCTTGGTCTTTGTGCCAAACTAGACAGTACACAACCATCCTACGGAAAGCTAGCTGGTGAGCAGGGTTTGCCAATATGTTGCTTTTGCTTTTCTGCCTGCTGATAGGATGGCAAGGCTAGGGAGGGAGTCCCTGTGCGTCATACCTTAGCTTGACTCATGAGGAGAGCAACCTGTATCCTAAAGAGAGCTGTAGCCATGTTTTCCTGTTTCCTCTCTGTTGTTGTTGACGCGCTGGTCATTTGATGGTTTGATATCTTCAACCTCTAGAGCTGCATACAAAACAAATGAAATATGGATAATGTCAGGGTTTTGAAACATGGGTACTTAAAGATGCAATGCAAAATTCCCTGAAATCACTGAGAACTTGGTTGTTCTGTGGGCTTAACTTCACGCTCCTCCTCTTGGAAACTCTTACTGGAGTGAGTAAAGCCGTGTACCACGCTGACGGTGTGGGCATGTGTCCCCCGGGTGCGCACCGGACTGGTTCTGGCAATGAAGTGCGATAGCGCTCAAGTTACGTCCCGGAGGATTCGCCGTCTGTTTCATCGGCAGATTTCGTGAGGGGATAATTCTGTTCTTGGCCAAGAGAGCAGAAGCAAAGCTTCATTGTTTCTTCCTGTGGCTGTTGTTTTGTTTCCATCCAGTTTTCCTCTACTTTGAGATGTAGGGAGCAGCTGTGAATTTACATGACTCTTTCATGAATACCCTTGGGACAGCGACTCTGGATCATCATCTGCAGGTCTCATTAAAAGGGAGCAGAGCTTTAGGTAATTATTTTTGCAGGCTCCAACGTAACCTGCTACAACTTCTCAGTGCCAGTGCTGAAGCTGTGGGACAGGCACCTGTTTTGATATGGATGAGGTTTCCCTTGGTTATCAGTGGTCGGTGCCACTATATCTTCTTTGAGCCGTGGTATGTAAAGAGGATTAGTGGTGTTACCACTCTTGAGAATAGTCACCCTGTCCCATGGTTGGCCTTAGAGGGTTAACATAAGTTGTCGTCCTGCAAGGAAGTGGGCTGAAAACTCCAGGACTTGGCTCTCAGTGCTAGCTAATCATGCTGCAAAACAAATTTTGCTGAAGGCATCTTTCTTGGTTTTATAGCTTTCTGTTTCCATTTCTTGCTTTAATGTGCAGTTTCTTCTGTGGCAGAAAGGAGGGATAGGTTGCATGGGAATAAGGTCTCTGGGAGCTGTGTAAACCTGTGTGTTAGAAAGCACTTTGCTGTTGCTGTAGTCAAGCAGGTGGTGGGGCAGATTTTTAGCAGTGAGGGGAAATTAACTGTTATGACATCTTTGCAAGCTGTCTTGATCTCGCAGGACCCAGAGTTGCAGGCTTGATGTGGGAAGGTGCTGGATGGTGTTCAGCAGTGTGAATTATGAAGGACGCCAAACCTGATGAATGTGAAGGTCCCTTCAGGCTCTGAAAAATGTTGTTGTTGGTGTCAGCTGGGGTCAAGCTATTTATCTCCCACCAGCTGCCACGACAGTCCCTGACTGTGTTGACAGTATGTTGGCCCTTGTTGATTTGTTGACCCCTTCAATTTTGTAATCGTTTCTGTGGTGTCTTCATGCTCTTGGACACTTCCTGGCTGCACTCTCCCCACTTTCTCTGTACGTACCGTGGAAGTTGGGGCAAGCTCTTGTGAGTCCACCCATCTTCCTGCTGTGTGATGCGTATAGGGAGAGCCTGTGGGAACTCGAGGGATGTTGTCTGGAGAGATACCACAGCCACAGGTTGGACATCGGATGCTCCCAAGGGCCTTGCTGTTTGGTAGCCATGGGGTTCTGCAGTGCTAGCCTGGGATGTCCAGGGAAGCCGAGTCTCTGCCTATTCAAGTTTGCTGTTTTTCACTGCCTAATATCCTTAAATTCCAGGCAACAGAGTTGTTTTTAGCACCTTGATTCTCCCCAGCCTGGATCCGCGCTGAGTGAGCTCTGAAGGTAGCTGAACCTGCAGCTTTGCTGCAAGGTGAGTACCAGGCTTGAGTGCAGTGTATGCTGTGGCCTGTGCCCTCTTCATCCACATGGCTGAGCGTTAGCCCAGAAGTAGCTGAGGCTCAAAGAGGCCATTCTGTGCCAATAAGCCAGCAAGCCCTCCCTGGGGATGTAGTTCACCTGGCCTGACTCATGCCTTTTGCATCCAGGTGATGCAATGAAGAGGTTAACTGAGGCTAAGCCTGCACCTGGATTCATGTTTGGGTGTGAGGAGTGTGGTTAATGGGTACAGGCTCAGATGCCCCCTCTTCTCCTCCGCTCACAGAGTGGACATATTCTGAGGATGGACCTAACTTGCAGTGCATCATGCTGCAATTTACCTACCCAACAAGCTGCAGCTTTGGCTTTCAAACTTTTCTTACAAGACTGAGTATTTTTCTTTTTCCTTATCTCTGACTGGTCATCGGTGTATTCGCACAGAAGCATGCTGATTAGAAAAGTTGTATTTATATCAGGGTATTAAAAATGCATATGTACACACAGGTGTGCATGTGCACACACATACCACACAAATGTACATAAAAGATACCTTTGCTAAAGCAAACAGACATGCAACATCCGTATGTTATGGATAGGCCTTTTTTTGTGCCCTGCTCCTTGTTGCATTTGTTGCATTTCCTTCTTATCCTTGTCTTTCTGGTCTTTGGAAGTGTGACCATTAAACCTCATAAGTGCTGTTTTTCATGGGATACTAGTTTTGTCTTTAAGGGAGCTAAGGGGTGGAAACCGTTTGCCCCAGGACATCCATGAGGGCTCAGAGCATGTGGTGTGGGCTTCTTGGTGCACTCAAGTTGCTTTTGCTCCTCTCCCAGCATGCCATTTCATATCCTCATCCAATGTGCAGTTCCTGGCCCTGGGATCACTTTGTGGGATGCTGTTGGGAGCATGCAAGGGGAAAAGCAGCCATCACAAAGCACCCTTAGTCAGCTGTCCCGGCTGTTGAGACATTTCAGTTTTGGGATAAGGTTCTGGCCTGATTTTGCCAGTGTGGTGGTCTGTGTGGTGAATTGCGTGGTTCATTGCTCCATTGATGGGGTTGGCCTCCGCTCTGCAGCATGTAGATCCTGTGTTGCTGCTTTTTCCCAGCATCTCGACATTTGAATTACTGCAAGCATACAAAACAACTGGAGTCATTTTCCTCCAAAGCGACAACTGTGGACAAATGCGTGTTGAGGCAGTGCATTAGGATTCCTGATTTGCTGGGTTGTTGTCCTAGTCTCTTTAGCCCTGAAATCCGCCACTCGGAGCTTCCTCAGTTTTGTCCCATTAGAAATGCAGTCTCTAAAAGAACCTGGGCTCTGCACAAAATCCTGCACTTTCCCTTAAGAGCTGGGAAGATGTTCATCTTCAGGGGCACACAGTTTGGTTTCGGCAGTGCTTCTGAGCAGAGCGTGCAACTGGAGTGAAAGACTTCTGCGTTTGGATGCGAGCGTTGCTGACTGGCTTTGGGGGAAAACCGAGAGCATTAGGGTTTGCCGAAGTGTCTGCCTTGTGGCTTGGGGAAAACAGGAGATAATTGTGGCGCGTTCACAGAGAGCCTGAGCTGGTGCCACCCTCTTCCTGCCCCTGCCTTGGTTTGGTTTAAGGGAGTCATTGCTATGATACAGGGCAATGGGCTGCACAAACACTGAGATGGGGTTTCAAGGAGCTCAGGAGTATCACAGTGGGGAGAGAGGGAGACATGTTGGTAAAGGAACCCTCTCTGCATGAAGGAGCTGTCATTTTTGAAACTGACTGCAAAACTCGGCCTTTTCTAATCCAAACTTAGTCTCCGGCGCCTCTTCCATCTCTTAGTCCAGCACGACAAGGAAGAAATCCGAATGGGCTGTCTCCACTGGCTGCCGGCATGAATTTAGCCTCGTTTGGCTGGGTCTTGCTGCACCCCAGGAGGGATGTGAGGAGGGAGAAGGGATGGTGCATTACAGGACCTGTTTAAGTACTCCAATATTTTACATGTTAGTGCTCAGTTGTACAGGGATGAAGGACTCCAAAAGATAGGAGAAAGAATAAGTTTTATCTCTTTCTGTCCAGTTTCTCCATAATCTTTCCGCCATGCATTTGTTGTGCATTGGGAATACTCCTCAGGCGGGGAAAATTTGGGCTTTAAGAGAAGGAAAGCTATGTCTTAGTTTTGAGATACAGGGGAATGCAGGGAGATAGAGTTATAGTTATTGCTGTGGTTATTGCTAAGGACAGCACTTGGGTGTTTGTCTTCCTTAAAAATGAGCTTGATGTCCACCATGCGTAAAGGGATTGATGTGAGCTTTCCTGTGCTGGACAGGTGTTTGAAGTGAGCACCAGCATCTGAAAAGGCATGAACTATGGAAAATCCGATGTTGCTCCTTCTCTTACCCTCCTGTTGCATCATAAATCTGCTCATGGTTGCCGTCACCTATTTTCTAGCCTGTCAGGGACCTATTTTGCAGCTTGGAAAGGATGGGGCAGACTGCCTTTGCCCTCCCTCTGTCAACTGGCTACCAGCATCAGGTCAGGATGCTCTGACTGGGTTGAGGATTTAGCTTTACTTGTGTGAGGCTTTTTGACTTTTTGGCAGTTCTGGTTGGAGCCTCCAGTTTTGAGGGCATATCAGCATATTTTGATTTAGCTGCACCCCCGGGCTTACAAATTTTCTCTTCCCCCTGTGGATTTTTGGATTTCTATGTGTTTTAAAACACCTACTTTACACAAGGGCAGGTTTCTTCGCTAGTTTAGGATGGCAGCCAACATTCCTACAGCTGGTGCATTGAGAGTTACATGAGGGTTTCTGCAAGCGAGGCAAATCCAGATATCTTTTTTTAAGTGCTGAGGAAGGAGCAAGGTGAGTTAAGTTCTGCTTTCAAGGATCCAAAAGGCCAAAAATATTTATCTCTTTGCTGAATGGGGTGGCAGCTCTCCAACTTGCGTGCCTGCAAAAATCAAGGTTATTTTATAGAGCCTTAGTGAGGATCTTTCCTCACTAAGAGGAAATTCTCACTAGAGAATGGAGATACTATGTGGGGATATGGTAGAGCGGAGACGCAGAGGGTTGTGATCGCAAGGTAGAACAACTGGGTGTTGTTTCAGAAGAGGATTTTATTGGTAGCAATAGAGCAGGGAGAAGGGAGTCAGAAAGTGATTGCTGCCCTGGAATTGCACAGGAGAAAGGTCCCCAAAACCCCCAAAGTGATCCAACATTGAACAGGAGGGAAGGAAACCCTATTGTGCTATCAGAATCTTGTCATACAAATTTTAAAGGAGAGTAGTTACTCTCTTCTAAAATGATATATTTTTTTCTATGAAATTTGAAACGTTGGTGGAACGTGGTGAAATCGATGGTGGTTTCCTGGCCCTGCTTCCCTTCCCCACCCTCTTCTTTCAGCCTGATGCAGCCTTCAGTGGGCTCCAAAAATCAAGCAAACAAAGAGAGTAAAAAGGAGAGGCAATGGCATAACACCTGTCACTGAGAGAGGTAGTTTTTTCTTTGCATTTGAACCTAATTCAAACCAATGATTGCTTTTTTAAGGCAGTTCTGCAGCTTCACTCATGTCATCACTCCTTGTCTCCTTGAGCGCATAATTGCTTAAGATATTCCACTCTGGCTTAAGCTGGCCAGCTGGAAAGGATCTTTTCATGGTTCTTGCTTAAAGTTTCCAAAAAAGTGTATTGCGAGTTAGGAAGAAATTTGCTCAAGCCAAGCTGAGATGGAGGATGGGCAGCAGAATAGGGAGTAGCCTTCCAGCAGGGAGCTGAAAAGGCTCAACTTCAAAACTGGTGTGTGGGAATATCATTCGAAATTCCTTGTTGGGATCAAAGCGTCTTTGCCGATTGCAGAATACCGTCTGTGCCCGCAAGCGTTGCCTCTTCTCAACAAGGTAGGGTTGCTCAGTAAGTAGTTACAATTTGAGGGGAAAATATCTAGAAGTGATTAAGAAAAAATATCTGCTTTCCAGTTAAGCTTTTGCCTGTGGCATTAAACAGGCTGTTTTTTCCCCGTCATTTTTAACAAACTGATTGTCACGCTGTAGGCATTCTTGTGATAAAAAACAGCCTCATGTATCGACCAAAGCTAAGTAACCTAAGGCAAATAGAACACCCTTGCCAAACAACAACCTGTGGCTGTGGATGTTGATAGCTCTAGGGACTAACGGATTTGGCATATCGGTGTGTTTTTAAATAACCACATACCCTCATGGTGCCAGCTAGGGAGGGGGTATTATTTCCATTCTTTCTCTGCCTCTTAAAATAGACCAGGAAAATATATAATGTATTTTGTATTTTAATCGTGGTAGAATAACGACGACAAAGAAAAGGTGAGCACTCAGGGCAGACTGTGAAATTGAGGGGATATAGATGTGTTAACACATCACTGGGACTGAAGAAAGCCCACTTGACCCATCATAGGACAACCAAGGTTGCGGCTCCAAAAGCACTTGCTGTATGTTGCTCCCATGTAATAATATAAGTTATTGCTAAAGTTAACACATGCCTGACTGTCCTGAGCTTGACCAAGGAGCCTGAAGGTACTCAAAACCCCTTTGGATTGGGTCTGGAAGTGTCTTTCCTCAGTAGTTGCTTTCATTATAGGGTACTTGAGGTCACTTGAGTCAGATTTCTTCACAGCCCTCTTGACCTTCGCTAGGTGTCACGAGTGCTCTTACAGACCCCCTTTAACTGTCTCAAGTGAGTGACTGGAGAATGTTAGGCTTAATTATCAAACTAAAAGGAGCTGAGTGCAAGGAGCAAACCATGAATATGTTCATTTTTATTCGATTTGCTCTTTCGGTTGACTGATACCTGTTTTGCTGGAGTGAGTGATTTTATAGTCAAGTAGATCATGTTGATGGGGTTAGACTTTGCTAACTCGGTGAGGTGACCTGTGTAAAGTAGTTTGTAGGACTGGGCTCGTGAGAGTTGTCCCCGGTTACTGCTGCCTTCGATCCAGAGAGGCTTCAGCACTTCAGCTCCACAGGAGTCCTTGGACCTGCCCTCCTGAAATCTCTTCTGTTGAGAAAAGTTGGCTGGAGGCGACAGACAAATTCATTGTTGGGAAATTCTTAGAGGAGAAGTGCAGCAGCATAGTGGGAACTTTTCCATTTGAGCCTTCTGGCACTTCTCTGTCCTTTGGCCAGTTTAGCTGGCTCTTTTTTTCTAGTTACTGAAGTCTGAGGATTCAACGAGATTTTCCCCTCTGTGTCCCTTAGTTCTTCTTTGGACTTGTGCTTTCTCCTTAGGACTGGGAGAAGAGAGGTGAAATTCAGTCGAATGAAGAAACTGAGTGCTGGAAAGCTCTGCCAGCCTTGAATACCTGGGCTTGGGCAATGTTGGTTCCCAAATGCTTTTGCTGGCAGCTCAACTCCTGCCCCTGAGTCATGCTTCCGTGATGGGTATCCATTGAGCTCCGCTGGACTTGGGAACCGACACAGTGGGGATTTTAGGAAAAAGGTGATAAAAAGCTTCTTACTTGGCTGATCTGCAGTTTACCTGGAGATATTCTTCAGAGGAGGGTGGCCTTTGAGTTGTCTAGTTGGCATAGTTCCTTTTTCCTTTCACGACTACCCTCACGCCTAACCTCTTGGGTAGAGAGCTCAAATTTGTCTGCAAAGCTCTGTATTTACCATAAGCAATGCATGCTCTGCAGCTGTTATAGGGAAGCCATAATTAAGGGAAAACCACCAGAGTTTACTGTCTAAATTAACAGGTAATTTGCACACGGTGAAAAAAGAAGGGGGCCTGGCTGAGGGGGAAAATCTGTAGGCTGAAGCGTTATTTACAAAATAACCTCATCATTTTATTTTGTGATCTAATTATAAAAGAACAAGGGGAGGAAAAAATTAGGGAGTAATCAGAGTAGCTGACTCATGAAATGGAGAGGATAAACAATTCTCTCTCTTGAAAAAAAAAAAGTCTATTTTGAAATTGCTTTGAGAGGTAATATTTACAGGACTGCAAACTGATAGAACTTCTTGTGTTATAACGAATAGTGATGCCGAAAAACTTTCCAACACTGTCACACAGTTAAATCAGATTTGGCAATGCTGTAGTAGGATTTCTTAAGTGTCTAATAATTAGCCAAGGAGAAGTGTGCTGGGAGAGACCCATGCTATGAGCCCACCTGTAGTTTTCCCATGTTCGCAAGAGTAGCCTGTCCCTTTAATGAGCATAAAACAAACAAAATCTCCACTTTTTGAAATGTCACGACCTGTGAAAACTAATCTTGCTGTTTTCTATCTTTTATGAGTGAGTTCTTCTGTGGCTCTTTTCGTGTTCTTGCTGCTGCTGTTCTGAAGAAATACTGAGCTTTGGTATAAAATACAGTCCAACTCTGTGTTTATCTAAAAACCTTCAGTCTGCTGACTGAAAGTAATTGCTTTATTTTAATATATAAAATATATATGTCCAGCAGAACTTTAGATAACATGACAGCTTTACTGATTGCACCTACTGACTCATTCCCAGTTAGAGGGAATGCTTTTTTCCTGACTCTCTCTTGCACTTCATCCAATAGATGCACTGAGTGTGTGAAGTTGTGTGAGCTTTTCAGGTCCATTGCTCGTGTGCTGACCTAGGAGGATATGTCACCTACGGAAAGAACAGCAGTGTGTGTGAGAGAGAAGGAGAAGTAGGAGAGTGTCTCAGAGACTTTAGACAAGTGTATCAACTTTCTTGTTTCTCCTTTGGCAAGAGTTTGGAGCTGTCGTGCATCCTTTTGCTGAAAGTGGATTTTCAGACCTGTTTTCAAATTTTCATGTCTTCTCTATGTCATCAGCCAACATCACGGATACTTTATAATTGGGGTTATGATGAGGATAGAGCTTCTGGAGGCACTGGAAAGTTACACCTTCATGGTCACATATACTGGTGCGGGTCTTCCTGCTTCTCTTGCTGGACTGCCCCAACTCGTGAGAAATGATTGAGCTGTGAATAGCTTGTTAATTCAACAGGCACCTGTTCATCTACCTGTACTTAAATGTGTCCATGCTACTGCCAAGCTGAAAGCATTCCTTTTGTAGCGTTGAAGCAGTCTCATGTTGAAAAGATATCCTAGTGTGCTTGGGCTTTTTCAGTTTCTGATGGATGTGGGCTTTTTCAGTTTCTGATGGATGTGGGCTTTTTCAGTTTCTGATGGATGTGTATCCATGACTTGTTGACTGCAAGGAACCTTTCTAGTTCTTAGCCTGGAAAAGAACTAGACATGCTTGACATGTAAATGTAGCCCTTACATTAGCGATTCTCCAAATGTAGTCTGATGATGCATATTAAAAAACATACAGAACTTTAATCAGTTTTTAAATGCTATAGTTCATTGCCAGCCCTGCACTCAGTGTGAAGGGAAGCAGCTCTTGGCAGCTGTGGATTAGGGCAGCTGCTCTGCCTGGATGGCTATGGTGAAGTGCTATTTTATTAACTTCTTTTCTTTTGGATAGTAGCAGTGCGTGCTCTGCGAGTTTAATTTTGCTCAGCCTCTCTGGGATGCAGAAGAGCCTTGGTGTAGCTTGGCTCTGTCTCTGAGGTGTTTAGTCTCCCCCAGCTGAGGAAGAAAGGGCCGAGGGAGGTGGTCGAAGGTGCTTAGGGAGATACTGTGAGCCAGGCATGCAGCTGAAGCTACAACCCATGGTTGCCCACCCAGGCAAACAGTGACTGCTTGCGTGACTGTCAGCACTGTCCACCCCTTAGCCTTCCCTTCAGAGATGGGCACAGTTCACAGTGGTGTTTTATTGTCTCCTTTGCTTTTCACTTGTGCATCACAACTTGGCCACTGCTGCATTACATTTGGATGCCACATCAATTTGTATATAGGAGGAAAGAGCCCAACTCCTATGGCAGGCCTAAGGCTCTACAGCAGTAGCTTTTTCTCTTTCAAAACCAATTGCTAGTTTGCAGACCTCTGACCTGATCTGAACCTGAGAAAAAAATTCTTTCCTGTGAGGGTGACAGAGCATTGGAACAGGTTGCCCAGAGAGGTAGTGGAGTCTCCTTCGCTGGAGATATTCCAAACCCGTCTGGATGTGATCCTGGGCAATATGCTCTAGGTGACCCTGCTTGAGCAGGGAGGTTGGACTGGATGATCTCCAGAGGTCCCTTCCAACCTCAACCATTCTGTGATTCTGTGACCGTTGCCTAGGCTTCCCTGTGTGCTCAGTGAAGACCTCTAGACTCCACCCCCCACTCCCCAAAGCAATCCGTGTGCCTTGAGGGTGACTAGAAACTAGAAGCTGGAAACCACAACCTTGAGGTTCAGTGCTCAAAAGCTGGAGAAACGCTACGTGTTTTATACTGATGAGGTTATGTGTAAGAATGCTTTGGTGATTCCATAATACTGCTGCGGTTTTTACCTGTGTGGTCCAGCCTCATCAGCTGAGTGATGGTGCTGGTGCCTGCCTTTGGTGTCCCTCGTCTCAAATTGATTTCATCTGCTTTTTGTTGTTCCAGTTGAGCGAATGCACCGGATACATGTTGGGTGAGGTTGCAGAAACTGCTCTGAGCTGAGAGTTAGGGTTTGCCAAGCCTTTGCACAGGGGACCACCAGTAGCAGGACTGTTTTGTGTCATTGTGATGGAAATAACAATGGGTGACCATTCACATTCATGGTCCAGTGTTGCTTGGGCTGTTGGTAGTGTGAGCTGTGTGAAGTGGCAGCCGATAGCTTTGGTGTTTTCTCTTACTGGTGCTTCCTTTGAGAACTTTCTGTAGAACTCGTCTCTTGTGGTAAGCTGAGGACCTGCTGTTACAGCTCTGCCTGCTGCTGGACTCTTAGAAATCTGTGGAGAATGGTGTTGACAGAGCAGAATGTAAAGGACCTTTTGAATGATTCAAATTTTATAGCAATTCAAGGCATGGCTGAGTTCTGAAATACCATATGCAACCTAAACAGTAGAAGTGGAGTGACAACATAGCCAAAACTTTTTGGCTTTTGCTCTTATTAAAAGAGAAACAAAAAAACTTGATCTTACACCAAGCCAGTGGAATCATTGAACTGAAATGTGTTCCCTGCTCGGGTATTCACCTTGCTTTTATGCCGCAGTGGTAGGGTTGAGTTACCAGGGTGAATGGCCACGATGCAGGTGAGGGCTGCAGAAGATTGCCCTATCCTTTGACTGCAGCCCTTCTCTTGCGCCTGGGCTGCAAAACCTTTTAGTGGTGGTGGTGGTGATTAGCTTAAAAAATTCTTATTGCTTTCTAGTAACAGTTGATGGGTGCCTGGGAATCTGTTTTCACCTTTCCCCTGGTTGTTTTTTGTGGGGTTTGGAGCTTGCAGGTTGAAGAGGTAGGGTGTCAAAGTGCTTGTTGATGGCTTGCCAGGAGAAGTGTGGTGTGTAATCAGTCTTTGAGCTGTCTCCACTCTTACATGCTGACAGGTCTACTTGCTTTGGCTACAAGCATTTGTCTCTTCTGTGGACTGTTAAATTCAGTGTAGTGGAAGTGTTAATCCTGACTGTGGTCATAATGCAAAGAACGATCTGTTGATAAAGAACACGTGCAGAAGCCAGCTTGTGAATCTTTATTCAGGTCAGAAGATCAAATCTGTACATGTTGCTGTTCATGTTTGCTCATTTTATGCAGTGAAGTTCTATCTACTAAGCTATGGAGAGCTGATTTTTATTGCCTCCTCCATCTACATAACTTGCAGAAGACAACTCCAGAGGATCCTTCTGTTTCTTCATCCATGGAACAGAGCTCCCATTAGAAACAAGGGTTTTCCTTGACTGTCATACATGGTGTGTGGGAAGAGCAGCTTGATTTTTTCCCACACCTCCCATCTGGGCTAAGCAACCCCTTTTGCTTGGGCTTACCAAAGGAGATAGACCTTCCGCCTCCCCCCCCCCCCCCCCCAAAATATCTTTCTCTAAACTGCACAAGTTTGCAATATATGGAGATACCATTTATTAAAGGCAATTTCTAGGCTGTAGCCCTGCAGGATCTAGGCCAGACTGATCCACAGCCCGAATGCAGCAGAGTTTTAAGTCTCCTTGACCCCCTGCATGTGTCGTTCCTGCCTGTAAGGGCGTTCCCTGCTAAATTAGGGCTCTGTGTTCCTGAAAAATTTCCTGGGCCCTTTGAAAGCACCTTGTGTCCTTCCCTGTCATCTTCCATCATGTGGCACCTTAAAGCTATTTCTGTTTGGTAGCTTTTGTGAGAGCTGGACTTTTCTTTGTTCTTCTTTCAAATCCAATTCACACTGGGAAGGCTGAGCCAGAGGCAAGGTTGCTGCCAGTTTTTGAAGCTTGTCCTTTGCGTCCAGGGCACATTTGTAAACGGTGATGTTTTGTTGGCTCCACGTTAGTTGGAGAGCAGGAGAGCTGTCCTGCCTGCAGGATTGCCTGTGCAAACTCAGCAAAATCTTACCAAACCCATGCTGGCCTCCTTTACCTGTTGAAAGCAATTTGGGAATTGCCATAGAGACTGCAGGACAGCACTTTGCTGAAGGAGTGAAGTCTCAGTGCAAAGATGGTGGTGGTAGAGATCCCTACCTGAGAGTGGAGAGTGAATTAGGGGAAAAAAAAACCCATCTGCTTCCTTGCAATTCTTCGGCATGGTTGTTCTATTAATGCTCCCAGCGAGGCTGACCAAAATGTCTTTTTTTATTTCTGTAATGGCCCCTTTTGCTTAGATCTGCCACAAAGAGGGAAGCAGGGGCAAAGAGAGTGGGCTGACCTGAAGTATCTTCTAGGAGAGCAAATGTTTGGAGCAGAAAATTATTCCATCTCCCATGCTTTACGGGTAGGTAAGCTGAAGTGTGAAAGGATCAATGGACTCTACGTGCTTCTGAGCCAACAGAGGACTCAGAATAATAAGATAGGTTTTTGCCTTTGTGCGCATGGGTATGTATTTTAGAATTAAAATCTTCCAACCCCAGGACCAGCTAGCATCACTCCAGTTGGATGATGCTCTGAGTCCAGTTGTAGACGGAGGAGCTCAACCCATAAAACCACCCTAGTTGCCCAGGATGGAGCCTGAGCATCTCTGGCTAGTGCTCTACCGCCCAGGAAGAGTGTGCCAAGTTTGTGGTGCCGGACTGGAAGTGGGTATGCGAGTGGTTGAAGAGTTGGCTTCCAGTGCTCTTCCCCAGACACGTTTTGGCAGGATATATTTGCAGTTTTTGAATGACTTATGAAGTTTGGAAGCATTTGACTGAATGATCAGTTTTGCTCTGAAAGGGAGTTTTTGTATATGAACAAACCTATGCAAGTCTCTGTTTTGGGACAGTTGGAAGGAAAAGTAGATGTATAGTTTATGATAGACAATCTGTTAAACGAGGAACCTAACCTCGCCTCACCCCAACTTCTCAGGTGCGACAAGCTCAAAGCTGAAGACCGCCTTGACTGCAGAGTGGGCATGAGATGGCAAATACATTTTTGAAAAATAAAGAACAATCAGTGTGTTATCAAAGGGAAAATACTACCTTTGATACATTACTAAAGGAAATCCTACTGTTATAGGTTTGTTTTTTTTTTTTCACTAGCAGCTCTAGAATTTACTGCGCTGTTAATGTACTGAAAGAAAACTGCAATAAATTAAAGTCTTTGTAGCCAACCACGCTAGTACTACAGAAATGCTCATATTTATGAGAATGGTCAAACATCCAATGGTGTCCACAGATGTATGACAGTGTTTACAGTGGGCCATAGCACTGCATGATTTATCACAGAGTAGTACACAGCAAGCTATAATGTGCATTGTAATTAGTGTAATGTACCCTGTAATAGCTGTGAAATAAATTCTGCACTGGAACTTGCAGCCCCAAAGCACAGGATCTGATAAAGATTCCACTGAAATAGAGGGAAAAATTGTCAAACATCTCCACAGCTGTGAAGTGAAGTCTATGGTAGACTGTATGTAAGCCATGTTTAGTTCAATGCTGTTCTGGCTCCTGTGATTGTCTCTTATTTTTGAAGAGGAGAATTTTGCATGCCGATTCTGTGCCATAATGGAGGGCATTGCATCGGACTGTGGCTCCATAGCACACAGGTTTCACGTGCAGAAACGAAAGGACAAAACAGCTCGATTGCTTTTGCTCCTCTCTTTGTTGATCCTGAAGCAAGCAAATAATAAAACTAGGAAGAAAAGAGGAAGGGAGAAAAAGACAAAAAGAGTCACTGAGCAATCCTTTAGCTTACAGGTGCGCGCAGGTCATGGATGGGAGCAGTCACTGCAGACTCCCCTCTCCTGACTTCCCAGTGGGAGAGGAGTTTGGGGGCAAAATGTCTGTTATTGTCCTCTTGGGTCCTCCTTTACATCCACTGAACAGGGCTCATAGCTTTTCTCTGCCCCATGGGCTCATTCTTCATCTGCCAACCCTTTTTATGAGAAATACCAGTAGCTCTGAGAGCTGCTACGTAAGAGAAGATGGGAACGGGAAATGCTTATTGATCAGTTCAGTTGACTAACACCACATCTTTACTTGCACCCTCTCGGAGTAGCTCTTTATATCGCTTGGTAGTTTTAGAGAGAGACAAACGAAAACCACCATTTCAAGCTCTGCGGGCATCTTCTCGTTCCTTGTCTTGGTTGCAACCTGTGTACTGAAAAACATCCTTTTTTGGATGGGAGTGGGTCACGAGTTAGACTTATAGAACGTATCCTGGGGCGTTGCTGAGTGACGCGGCCGAAGATCGGCATCTTTGATTTTTTACCCTTGGAAGTCATTTAAGACCTCCAAGGACTTAACGCTCCCAGTTTATGGGTGAGGGACCTCGCTCCCAAATTGCTTTCCCTGTGGAGCTCTGTCAAAAAGGGCTAAGCTCAGACTTTTTGGCTTTGCTTCCCCACAGAGGTGCCCTCTGAGTGCTCTGGGAAATGTCCTAGTTGATGTGGAATGGGCTTATGGGCTTTTCCAGGACAGAATTTCATTTATTAGGCTAGTGCTATCTTTTTCCTCTCTTTTTTTGTTTTGTCTCACTTTCTAGCTTCTCCATAGATCATGAGTATTTGACTGGGGGTGGAAGAGTCAAACCAAACCAAATTTATTTTGTCTGTCAAACCACCTCTCTGTAATATTCTTCTCCATGTAAAAGATGACACTAAATAAATCTCTCAGTTACCTTAGCTGTTCTGCTTACAGTGAGTTTTGCTCAATTATCATTATTTTTCATTTTGTTGCATTTTATTTTTTTAATCTGTTGTCAAATATATCATCGGATAACAATATTTATGCAGGAGGAGATCCTCCCTTCATTTGAAGATCTCAGCGTTGAGATGAATTCACATAGCCTTTCTCTAACCTTCTGTAGTCATATAGTACCGCTTTTATAGGTAGAGATACTAGGGTGAGGAGTTGAGCGACAGTCATGAATGAGGAACGAGCATCCTAACTCTCTTTCAAGACAACACTTGTTTTCGTATTGCAGAATGGGAGGTGGCTTCTAAGTTCTTTTCAAAGCAATACATTTGTGAGTGCTTCCAAATATCCTTTACTTTGCATCAGATTCTGTAGCTGTCCTTTCTCCCTGCTATTAGTTTGCCTTTTCAGGTTCTCCATCTTCTTTAAGATGGACTGAGAAAGTGAGTGTATGGTTTTAGGTGAAGTGAACCGAAACACAAATTCTTCCAACTGCTATTCCACTGACGTAATTCTTTTTCCCCGGCGTTCTGAAATTCTACTACAAATCCTTCTATATTTAACTTTAAGGGACTCCTTGTATTTGTATTTGTCTTATGGTGTATTTGTATTTGCCTTTGTATTTGCAGAGTTTCTGATTCAGGCAAAGCAAGTACGGATATGACTGACGCTCTGATCTGAACAGAGTGAACTACTGTCTTTTAATACTTCTTTTTTTAATTTTATTTATTTAACTATTTATTATAGTGAAGAACTTGCAGGACCTTCTTGTTTTCCTCTGCATAATGTTAACTCCATGATTTGGGGTACTGCTCTCAAAAGATTGGGGAAAGTTTTTTTGTTTTTGTTTTTTTGAGAGACTGTTGGCTGATGGCAAAGACTGACTAGAAGGATTCAGAGCAAAGGTGGACTAATGGGGCAAGAGAACACAGGAGCCAGTGATTTAATCCTCACTTGGTTTCCTGGAAGATCATTTTGTGAACAAAGGACTGAACCAGTAAATTTTAAGCCAAAACTCAGTGAAGGAATTAAATGTGAATCTGGATATGAGCCAGCAGTGTCCTTGAGCCAGAGAAGGTCAACCATATCTTGTATTAGTAAATATGTTCAAGAGGAAGATGCTGGTTTCCAGAACTCTCTGATGGTAACTGTGAGAATTATCCTTGTTTCCATTCTTCCCTTAATCTATTGAACAGATTTATTTCTTTATTCCTAGACTGGAAGTTCCAGTTGGGTTTGCAAGCTGGGTGAAATAGCCGTTGTCAGAATGATGAGATAACAGCAGAAAGTGGGTTATGAACACGAAAGAGAGGTATTTTGTAAAGAGATTTGGGAAGTGCTGATGTGCAGTACCAGTCATATGCTTGTTAGTCTACAATATGTAAAATTCCCCTTGCCCCAAGACTCTTGCAATCAAATGATGTTAGCAGTGGGGCAGACTTCAGGTGTGTCCCATTGAGCTTTTCTGTCAGTGCTGGCAGCATTTGAATTCCTAGCTCTGAAAAACGTCTCCTGGTGGGTTCAGTGTTTTGGGGTTTTTTGTTTTTGTTTTTTTTCCTCCAAACACCAAGAGTTTCTGTACAATGGCAAGCAAAAATCTTAAGAGATACCTGCCTTTTAAGATGTCTCAGTTCTCGTGGAGATGAACTGATCTCCTAAAGGTGTTACAACTCAGTTCTGGAATTGGAAACTGCAAGATTTTCTTAGGATTTTTCCATTCTCCTGCAATGACTGATTATTGCTGCTATAACCAAAGGAATAGAATGACCTGATGCCAATCTAAATATGTGGAGACCTTTACTCATCTTTAATAGCCTGCTGTCCAGTGCTATGGTGGGGTAAGTTTCTCTCTTTTTGGAAGAAGCTTTTCTTAGTTGGATTGACAGGACAGGAGTGTTTTAGCATGCACGTGTTTTAAGATGGGTTTGGAATATTGGGTGGCCACTAGCCTGTTTTATTTATTAATAAAATCTACCATTTATCTTCCTGTGACCAAGCTGCATGGTTGGATTTTTGTTTTTATTTTGCCTTGAGAGGCAACAGAGAGTCTCAAGACAGTAGTCTCTTTCTTAGATCTACCAATAGCAATTAACTTAAGTGTATTCACTGTGGTACAGTGGCCATATAGTTACTACTCAAAGCAATCCGACTCTGCTTGTATCCGTCTCTCATGATATCTATCCCAGTATGCCCAAAATGTTATATATAGCTCTGTGTTTGCTTCCTTCTGACCTTGGATATTTGGTTTTTAAGTAGATAGTCCTTCTTTTCCTCCTCCTTTTAACTTCACCTGGCACATTGGGAAGAGGTGGTATGAGCACGTAGATATTGTGTCTTGATTAGATGTTTGGCAGGTCTTTATTAGCCTTTTCAGTGTCATTCCACTGATGTGAGCCGTGGATCAGAATCTAGGTTATTTTAGGGGACTTGTAAGACAAAATATAAGCTGCTTCACTTCCCTGTCTTTCTCTGTGTATGCGCAGGCTACATTGTGGAAGCTGATGGAATTATATCTCTTAACAATATAACCTTTTATCTTTTTCAAACTGTAATATATATATAATCCGACTGGTTGGTTTATTACATTTTTGTAGCTGTTACATTTTTCTGAAGATTAGGCTGGGAGGAAAAATGCCCTCGGAGTGAGATCTATGAAGGTGTGAAATAGTCTCTGAAGAGAGGCGCTAGAAGCAGTGTGGCTTGAATTGTTGTGAAGTGAGTCCAAAGGACTAAGAAATATCCCCTGGGGAGGCATGGTTATCTCGGCTACCTGGGTGGAAGGGGTTAGCTCAGGTCAGGGGTTGTGCCCTTTGGATCCAGATGCTTGCAGGACAGATAGGTCCTGCTGGGAGGAGAATTCTCTGTAATGGTGGAGTCTGTTGGATTCACAGTGTCTTTGAGATGCATTTCCTGTAGAGCAGCTTGAGCCTCTATGTGTTACTGTACTTAAGGGCAGACTGAAGAGTCTGTTTCCATTTATTAATGGTTTCTCAGTGGCTAATTACTGAAATCCCCTGGTTTTTTTAAGGATTTAGTTGGACTCTCTCCCAGCATATCCCTGAATTTACCATATTGAAATTCCTTAGTGCTTTCCTACCTTATTTCAGGTAGGAAGGTGAGACAGTTTGCTTAAATCTCTTCATCTTGTAGCATAGCTAGATTGGGTAGCATGGTCTCACCCGTGCCAGGTAATTTAGTTGGTGTGCACATTAGTTGGGCAATACTTATTCTCTTTCTTAAGAACACAGCATGGATGAACATCATTAAGTGTTGTGATACTTTGTTAATCACTCAACTATTTTTAATGTGATTTTATGCTCAAAAGCAATCAACTTGAAAGTCGTATGGGCTCATGAGGGTATTTCTGGGTCCCCATTTTCTCATTTCTGTGGCTGGAGTGGACTTGTGCAAGGATTTAAGGGACTGTGTGGGTGGTGGTACTATGGTGGGGCCAAAATGAAGGAGCAAGTGCTGATTAGTAGGGTATAGCTCTTGGAAGCAAGAGCTGGGGGGTGTTTTTCAAAATCCCAAATCTTTCCTGGTGGGCACCTACCTTTAACTCTGTTTTTGTGGAATCTGTGAAGGCACGCATTATGCTCCCTAAAAGTCTACTTCCTGCAAAGATTGTCAGAGTTTTTGTATCGTTTTGTTTTTGTTTGTTTATTCCCCCCCTTTCCTGGGAGAGAGTGTCTTTTGTCAGGTGATGGGAAAGAGGGGAATAAATGCTGCAGCTGAACACTTGGAAGATTTTTCCCTACAAACGGTAGGAGGAAATTTTAATGGACGTTTTGGTTGGAAGCTTGGGCTTCATTTGTGGGTCTGTACAAATGCATGCAAGAAGCCATGTCTTTTATAAAGAACTTATGGTCCAGTTCTGCTTCTCTCTGGCAAAGCTAAATATATTGTACAGTGTCTTTGAGACCTCTTTCCTCTGTGCTAGAGAGTTTTCTGCTCTTTATACATTGCTCCACTTTACCGCAGAGGGGTTCCTTTGAATCATGCAAGGCCTGATTAATCCGTTATTCCCGTATAGATGTGAATCTGGGCTGGATCAGCTCATCGCCATATTTTAAGCTAATAAATTGAACTCCAGGTAGGTTATCGCATGGGATTCTTCCGGAGAAAATCCTCACCGTGTAAAAAGGTTAATTTTACTTTTTACGGTTATTAAAGATCTGGGACATCAATTGCAAGACTGTATCCTGGATGCTTTTTATAACCATATCTACTAAAATAGTTGTCTAGTTTTCTGTGATCATTGATCTCTTATCTGTTACCTTCACTGTAGAAAGTGCATTGCTGCATTTCAGTGATAACTTTATTCTTGTATATCTAAAGTAGTATTGCTTTAGGTTTCTGTAGTGCCTTTCATCATAGCATCTCCAGCAGCTTTGCGAAAATACTGGAAAGTAAGTCAGTGTTATTCTCATTTGTATGATAGATGCTGAGTCTTTTGGTTTCTCCTCAACCAATTTTTTATTGTTTCCAAGTGGTTCTGGCTGTGGACAAGCTGCTGATTTCTCAGCTTCATGGTGCAGTTACGGACTTCCTCTCCTTTTCCTTGTGCAATCGTAAACCACTTCTGAGCTCTTTGAGGGGCGGCCTGCTGTCTTATAAGCTGGTACCTAACTTGCAGTGTGTTTAGATGTTCTCTACAGTGTACCTTCCTCTCTTGTCTGCAAGATGGATCAGTGCTGGGTAGAGGGGAAGTCAGAATACAAAAAAAAATCTCAAATGCAGCAATTAAACTTAAATCCTTCTCTGTTTTTCTTCCCCCCCCCCCCACCCCTCCATTTTATTATTTTTTAAATTAAAATTGCTCAGGAGAGCCCAATATATCCATTACAGGCAATGGAGCAGTGCCGAAGGAAGGGCTGCATCAGCCCTGTTGTAGCTTGCAAGCACTCCTCTAGTTCATTGCCTTTATCAAAGGGCTCCGAATATTGTTTTGAATAGTTAACCCAGGAGCTGTCTGCTTCTATCACATTCACATCAGAAGTACCCTTATCCTTTAGGAACAGGCTACCATTAAATTGAGTTTGCCCCCCCCCCCCCCAACTCTCTCTACAACCCCCCTGCCTGTTTCCCCTCCTGTCTTGCTTGCATATTGCAAAGATCTTCAGCAGAAGTAAAGTAGCGGTCGTCTTTCTCTGGAGACCTCAAGTGAAATATTGGAAAATAATCTTCTTATGGTGAATATCATCCCTAAAGGATCGCAATTCTTGAGAATGTCTCTTGAAACGGTGCAGATATTCATGCTAAACTATTGCAGAGTGCCAGTATTTTTCACCTCTAAAGATAATGGGCATGTGTAAGCGAGCTTAGGTTTATTGAGTGGTGAGATCTGTGGTGTGTTCTGCACCGGTCTTGGGCGAAGCAGCTGGAAAACAGTATTTTTAGCATATTTAGCCCTTGGCTAAGTAAAATACATGAGCTGATGTTCTAAGGAGTAGTTTCAAGTGGTACTTGAATAGGCAGATCGAGCAAGAAAGACTCGTATGAAATTTAATCAAGATAGTCTTATAGCAGTTTAGGTTTGACAGAGTTCTTTGGGGTCACTGCATACTCTTTTAAGCTACTTTATGATAGTCTTGTGGACCCCGCTGGGCATCCACGAGAATGATCTCGAGCACCTACTCTGCTTCCCTACTCCTTCCACCTAATGTATGCTACTAAACGCTCGATTACCCTCTACAGGAAAGGGGAGAGTGTTGCTACTTGTCCCATGAACTTGAGATAACAGACGTCTTGTTAGATGAAGATGTCTGCATGAACTTAGGGTGTGGAACAGCTCACCCATTCCACTCTGTCCTTAAGGTAATTAATTGTTCTTGACTCGCCTGGGGAGAGCATGCAGCAGAGAAATGCCTGCCTCGAAATCTGGCAGCCAGCCTAGATTTACAAGACTGAATATGACCAGTCTCCTCTCCTCCATTAGGTTGAAGGTGGAAGATTCTTGAAGCTCTGCAGAAACCCAACCGTGGTCCATCATGGCAGAAGGCCTACTGAAAAACTGGGACCTGGAGGATGCAATTAGAGCTGTGTCTTGTCATCTGATAGGATGTTTATAGGTGCCCCCAATTTTTTTTGTCCTTGTGATGATGTTTTTTTCTTCCTCCAGATGAAAGCTTTCATCTGTCTGGACTGTGGCTGGAAGTGTGTGATTTTTTTTTTTTTTTTTTTTTTCTTTCCTGTGTGCTCTCTGCCTCTTTCCTTCTGGATTCCCTGTAATGTCTCTGCACGCCCATTGGGTTTAGGTATGTGGAAAGAAAGTGGCTCTCACCAGAAAAGGCATGGTAGTTGGATGATGGTATGGTATAGGTTGTACTAACGGGTTAAAATCAGTGCCTCTGGATTCAGGCTGTGCCACTGATTATTCTAGTGGGCTACCTTAGTGTCTGTTGCCTCTTTGGTCCTCTTTAGCCTATGTTTTAGGTGGAGAGAAGATCTTTGATAGAGGAGAAGTGAGAATATGAACTTCAGAGCACTCTGTGACTGCACAGAAAGCTACTTTGTGAATGTGATCTCTGGCTTAATATGTAGGTGTGAGCAGCAGGGCAAAAACAGAAAATACCACACCTTGGATTACTTAAGGGACTAAAGGGAGTTTGTTGCACTCTGTATCTCTTTCCTGAGCAGCATCTAAGCCTCTTCCTCCTTTCAGTTTAGGAGAGGTCAGTAGCTGAGGAACACCCTTCAGGAAAGGAGATGTGCTTTTCTATTTCACGGGGGAATAGCTTACGATAACGCTTTTCTGGAACGTGCCTGAAGAGCTATCTGTGGGATCAACACTAACACCTGTGCAGTGGTGACACTAGATAAGTGGCTTGTCTTGTCTCCAAGGGCAAATTCTCATTTTCTCCAATGGAGTCCATCAGGGTTTCCCCCCTTCAGTGACTTTCTTTCCTCCACTGAACTGGTTGCAATGCAAGCTTTTCCTGGCAGCTTATTGTTTTAGCAGAGGGGTAGCTAGTATTCCTTGACACAGTCTTTTGCTCACTAGCTTTGCCGGTGTAGCCTTTCTTCTCCTGCCTGTTACCCCATGCTTTTCTGTGGCTAGGTTGGTCAGGGCTGCTCGTAGCTGGAGCTGGGGATGAAGAAAACTAGTGAAAGCTGGATATTGCTGCCTGTGGTCTAAACTGTTCTTTCGCAGCTCTAGGTCACTGTGTCTTGTTACTTCCAGGTTTCTCATTGAAACCACTCTTTTATTATGTATCTCTTGACGCTGATAGAGCTTCATTGACTTTCTTATCCAAGGAAAGATCTACAAGATCTGGCTTCTCTGATCCTGTCTACAGACAACAGTGAGGCCGAATGTTGAGACTGTTTGTGCTCCTTACCTTACCTGTAAGAGGTTGTCAGCTCATGGGAGAGCTGATCATCTTCTGCCCTGGAAGCATTAAACATAGCAGTAGTGCTTATCTTGCCCTCCTTGCCTTTCCTTCTGGGCTGGTAACTCCACATTGTGACATGCCTCTGTGTTTTTTCTTCTCCTTTTTATCAAACTGAGGCTGGTTGTACTTCATATGTGATCTAGAGGGACTACAAGGAGAAGCTTACAGTGACTAAAGAATTCAGCTGGAGTAAGAGCTGAAAAATTTATCTCATTCTCCTTCCTCCCACCTTCCTCCAAAAAGGCATGGAGGTAGCACTGAAATACTTCCTACATGGGAACAGCCAGGTCTCCCATCAAATTGCATAGTCACAGACATCAGCTTTCTTTGCTGTTCTGGGTACCTCCTAGAAAAATACCTAACTCAAGCTCTATGGCCTCCTCCTTTTTAATTTTGTAGTAAATGAATCCATCCACCCATCCGTCCATGCATCCTTCTAAGGAGTTCTAGATCCCTTTAAAATTTCACATAGGCGATTGCTGGGCGCAAAGACATGCTGTCATGGTGTCTTCTGAAAAATACAAAGTAGTCCATAGGATGCAGGCTGAAAAACATTGAGATAAAATACTTTGAAGTGAAGTGGAAAACATCTGTTGCTCTCAGTAAATTTTAGTATAGGCCCCTGTTGCCTGTAAATAGTTGTATGCCATTGCTTGCAGTGAGTTTGGAAAGTTGGGCTCCAAATGCGCTCCTGAGAAGCAATCTGTTTTATTTTCTGGCCAAAATATGTCAATGTCTATTCCATTTTCGGTTCATTTCTGCTGTTCCTAGAAGGAGTGATGATGTGTTAATTCCCAGAACATGCACTTGCTGAGGATTGCAAAGGCGTGACATCTACTGATGCATCAAAATGTCCCTGATAAGCATTAAAATGTGCTTTGTTTGGATGTGATTATTAAAATTAGTCTTTTTCCCCGCCTTCCCTAAGATCAAAGTTCTCCAGAGAATTAGAGTTCTACACAACTATAGTTCCCTTCTTTAATTTGAATGGTAAATAACTAAATCTAGATTAATTTGCTTTTCGTATCACAGAGTTGTAGTTGCCTTTGGGGTGGGACATAGCAATATAAATTAATAACCTCTGTAATTATATCCAATCCCTTTGGAAGGAGAATGAATGAAAACAGGAGAAGAAAAAGTGAAACATCCAGCCTTTGAGAGATGTGGTAGCCCACTCCTGTCCATCCTGTCTGCAGAGTTACTATCTTTGTCGTTAAGAGTTGTTCATGATGGTACTTCTGAGCAACAAGTCTAATATGGATCTTTAATTAATGTAGTATATATGTGTGAAAGTCAAGAGTGGTACACTGGAAGCAATATAGATCATTCCTCTTCAAAACACTGAAAGATAAGGTTGCAAGCAACAAGTCAGATTTATTTCTTTGAAAATAATCCTCATCTTTGCAGGCAAAAGAGGGTAGTGCCTGTAGGAAACCCTGTCCATGGCAAACTGCTGTTATAAAAACTTGCCGCTTAGTTTAAAAGACATAGTTCTATGCCAAAAAGCTGTTACTCTCAAGTAGTTCAAAAGTTGATTTTTTTTTTTAATGTGTTTTAAATCAATTAGCAGAATAAAAATGTCACGGCTATATATAGGCTGTAGAAACTCGACGTTAGTTTTCAGCAGGATGTTCTAGGAGAGCACAGCTAAGGACAGAGCTGGTGAAGGAGGCGGCTTGGTGCGGAGCTGCCTGTTGGAAATAGCCGAATCCAGCCTTTGGTTGTTATCTTTTCTTTCCGACGTATTCCGTCACCCCTTCCCCAAACTTCGGTTCCTCTGCCCTTTGTGTGCTGTACCCCGTCATTCGTTTTAAATAGCACCCGCGCTGCGTTTGGGGGAAGGCGGAGATTGAGAAATCTGTGCTTGAGTTGCCTGAATGCCTTCCGAGTTGCCTTTTTTCAGAGCGCAAACGCTCAGCCCGGGGTTATCTATCAAGAGGGAAGCTTCTGAGCTGGCTGAGCGTATAATGCTTGTGGGGTTAGTTTACTTCTGCTTTTTAAGCCCTGTTTTGGAAAGCTTGTTCTGCGGTTTAGCGTTGTGGCTTTTGGACGGCACAGCGACCTTCGCGTGACGGCACAGAGACCTTCGCGTGACACCGTGCAGATGGGCTCGAGGACAGGTAGTGAGGGCCACTGCGGGCATGTGCTGTTCTCATCCTGCCAAGGATCCACACGTTTGACTCTTTCTACCCAACTCTTCCTTGCCCCCGGTGTTTGCCCACAGCAGTATTTGCATCCCTGCTCCTTACCCAAGCAGATGCTGACTCTTTTATGGGTTGTCTCAGTACAGTTGTCTTGCCTGCTAGTCGGTCTCTGAAGTAACTGCAGAGCACTTTGCGTGGTGTCAAGCATCCGCGTGGCATGTTAAATCTTACTTGCTTGCCTTTAAAGAGGCTATTACTGGGCTTGTCTCGCTGGCTGGCCGTCGTCGGAAGCAAACCTGGGCAGGCGTGGGACACGCTTGCAGCTCGCTGAGGGACGTGTCCATGGAGAAAAGCCAACGCTGGTAGTGATCAGTTAAGATTAGCCTCTCTGCAACTACAACCCTGATTGGGGGAAGCTGGTTGTTCCTGAAAGAGAGGAAGGGAGGAGGAATCTGTATTTAGTGGATGCAGAGAGAAAACACAGCGATGGCACGTGGCTGTGGGTAGCCATGTGACGCAGGCTCGTCCTGCCGCTCCGGATTGAGCAGTAAATTAAAGCTGGGGTGTTGAGATGTTACAAGAGCAAGAACTGGATTATGTGGGGACACCAAGGCAGAGGACAGTTCCTGTGTCCACATGAGTAACTTATTTATTTAGTTATTTATTTTTGAGACCTCCTCTTTGCCTCCCAAGCGCAGCGTTTGCTTGGCAGCGTTCCAAAGGCAGAAATGCACAGATGTGGTTTCACATCTGGAGAGCTCCCTAATTGTGTGTTTGCATACTTAAAAATTTCATTTGCACCGAAAATGTAATCGCAGGTCTGTGCTTGTTCGTGTGGTTATGGAGAAGAGATGATTTCTGTTGAAGAAGTCAGACTGCTGGTGCCTAAGCTGGGTTTCTTTGCTTTTTGAGAGTGTTTTTTTTCTTTCCCGCTGATGACTTTTTGCCTTGGATACCTTTCCGCCTTATCCCACTGCCCAGTCACTTTTCACTGCTTGTATTCAAAAAGCAGAGAAGTATAAAAAAAATTTGAGAAATAAATAAAAAAAAAATTACTGGGAGGAAGCCAACTTTTATACACAGCGGGTAGGATTTAAAGTGTATCCAGCCTTTAGGTCCTCTCCGATCTGGAACATGATTTCTTTCATCCTAAAGCCTCTATCCCAGATAAGGTGGATGACTTTCACCGAAGGTTACAACCAGTGGAGCAAAAGCAGGAAAGCAAAGATTTAAACCACCTGATAATGTTCACCTTCCCCTCTCTCGGTCATAGCCTGACATATCTATGTATTTTGTGTTGTGTGGTGAGCAAGAGAGCATGAAAAAAAAAAAAAAAAGAAGGTGAAAGAGTTCCTTGCTGAAAGGAGAATAATCCTCAGGAAGGGAACGTGCTCATGCTGCTTCCATTTATGACTATCCTGCTACCACCACAAAAAATCCTCCCACACAATGCCCCAGCCAAACAGCGGCAAAGACGCTTGTAGTTTTGCGGCCCAAAGTCTGAAGCAGGCTTCGCCCGCTCCTTAGGGAGTTAGGAATCTGCTATTCTGATTTTGAAGCTCTCTTGCATCGGTAGACTTGTTTCCTGGGACACAAAAGAGAAGTGGAATCTAATTGGAAGAAAGAAAAAAAAAAAGTATTTCAATTTGTATATTTAACTGATGGAACTGATTTCTTCGGAGATGTGGTTAATATGCCTACTTTTCTTAACGTTTTTCTGTCTGGGGATGTTAACGTGTGTTGAATATGTTTTATTTCCATCTTTCCCTTGGGATTTCCAGGCTAACTGTCAAAATGACTGTGGCTTGTCTAAGGTTACATTGCAGGGCGGTAATACTGCCGGGCATCCCGAATAGCTATTATCAGTCAAAACTAAAGGACTGGATGCATTCGGAGGAGGATAGAAGGCCACGTTTCACATTAAGGTTATGGCTGGTGGGAGAGGATGCCTGCAAACAGGTAACCACGGTCGCTTTTCCAGGACAGAGTCCTCGCTCCATTTCCTTGGGGACAGGAAAGAATAAATGAGCTGAGGAGGATGCAACTTTGGGGGATGCTGTTTTCTGGGGGACAGCTGGCCCTTGGGGAAATGGATGCAGTGAGCGTATGGCGGTTTGTGCACAGCCAGGAGGGTGCCCGGGTTCACAGAATCACAGAATCGTTTAGGTTGGAAGGGACCTCTGGAGATCATCTAGTCCAACCTCCCTGCTCAAGCAGGGTCACCTAGAGCATATTGCCCAGGATCACATCCAGACGGGTTTTGAATATCTCCAGGGAAGGAGACTCCACCACCTCTCTGGGCAACCTGTTCCAATGCTCTGTCACCCTCACAGTGAACAAGTTTTTTCTCAGCTTCAGATGGAACTGCCTGTGGTTCAGTTTCTGCCCATTGCCTCTTGTCCTGTTGCTGGGCACCACGGAGAAGAGGCTGGCCTCATCCTCTTGACACTCCCCCTTCAGATACTTGTACACGTTGATGAGTTCCCCTCTCAATCTTCTCTTCTCCAGGCTGAACAGGCCCAGCTCTTGCAGTCTTAGTTGCTGCGTGGGAGCATCGCCCGCCCTTTCCGTGGTCTGCAGAAGACACAGAGCCACAGCCAGTGGACACATTTCACCCACAGCCTGACCTGGGGTGGTGGTGGGTTTCTTCCATGTACGTGACCTGACAAAAAGCTAAATTGCTTTTGGGTTTAAGGGATACACTCTGCTTCCTGCAGCTGCAGGGTGGTCTTTTAAAAGCGACATATACACATTGAAACTTATCAAATCCTACTACATGAACTGATCTATCTTTTTCTTCCCTTTCTGGGTCCCCGTTGATTGTGGAATATCTCCTTCTTTATTTTTTTTTTTTATTTTTTTTTCTCCCCTTGCTGTAAAGTTTGTCTCACCAAATGCTACAGCTGCTCTTGACTGTACAAACTGCTCTTTCCCTGAAAGAGCATCAGATGAGGCACTTGCTTTGCAGCCGGTCAGTCCTGCTCAGTCAACTGGAGAGAGTTAGCCATTGACCTGTGGGAAGCCATTTACTTTCCTTATGGAGAGGACATGACTGAGTCTTAACACCATTGGCCCAAAAAGCGAAGAATTGGGGTTGATGCTGAACGCTCTTCCTGCATGGCATTGCCTTTCAGCTGCCTTTTTGGCCGTCTTCCTGGGCTTGGCCATATTGTCGCCTGTTGGCTTTCCTCTTATGGCGCTTCTGGCTTGGTTTCCAATTGCTGTGTCTGATTTTAAAAGCGTCAGGCTGTGAAAATACCACCGATTGCCTCAACCTGAGGAGCCATGGGATGGCAACCCCATGCCCCTGGAGTAAACCACATCAGGGTGGGCGTGGCCTAGAGATGGAAATGAAGGTTGGAGAGAAGATCCATCTGAAGGGCCAAGTGTATTGGTAGACTTTACACTCCTGTTGCGATGTCCACAAAAACCCTGTACACCTAAACAGCTGATGCCCTTAAATTATCGCCCAAGACGCTCCACAGTTGTGCCTGGCCGTTCCCCCGTGTGGTGCCATTTTCCCAGAGGTATGACGTGTCTCTTCTTTCTGTGATGACTTCTGACTCCTTTGGAAAATGAAACATCGTCTTGATGTCTGCATGACATCCCGCACAAAGGGGGCTGAGAACTTAAGTTAAACTTAATTCTGGCAGTACTTAGTTACTACTGTAATTTAGGCACCAAGAAGATGCTGATGATTGCTGAATTATGTAAACCCAAAGGGTTTTATTGCTTAAGTCAGAATAGAGGAGGTTGTAAAGAGGGTTGGCTGCATGGAGTTGATCCATGGTGATGATGCATGAGCTGTTTCGCAGAGTGTGGATTAGCAGGATTTTTCTTCAAACCCTATTTGAACTTAGTTATCCCCAATTGCTTACTCCAAAAATTCCTCCAAGCTCATACAACGCTAGATTATTCACAGGCAGGTCACTGCCCGTAGCAGGTATCTGCAAATGGAAGTGTTTTGCCTCAAAACGCGAGCGCTGCTGTACACTATTGCTGCTCGGCTGAACAGATATGAATTGCGGTTCTGGATTGCTCTTGACCTTGCGCTACGATGTGCCTCGCTGTTTCCTGAACCTGGCTGCTATTATGAACGGTCCCGCTGGTAGCTGAGTTTGGGAGGCTGTTGCAGAAGGCAGGGCAGTAGGAAGCCCTGCTCGAGAGCAGCCCTTGGGTGGTGGCGGGGAGGGCTCACAAGTTCTCTCCTTACCTTGCTCTTGTCAGGGAATTGCTCATGCATGGATTTTTATTTTATTCAAAGTTCATTTAAGACCTTACCGGCGTGCCCCTTTATCCATAACTTTTAAAGCTGTTATTTAAAGGACAGTGGTAGTCAAAAAAAGGCCTCTCAGGAAGCAATGTGGTGGCATGCAGTCAAGGATTGCTTCCCTTTGTCTTCTCCAAGTATGTTCAGGTCAGACACTGAAAATCTGAATGTTTTTTAATTACTTCCCCCCTCCCCTCCCCCCTCCCCAAAAGCATTGGCGCTCCACATTCACCTGGGAATCTGGAGAACCACTCTGTGTTTCTGGGTCATGCTCACGATAAGGATTTTGTGGTCAGGACTGAGCTTGACACTTCTTCTGATGAAGCACAAGGCAAAACAGGCTCCCATCTCCCTGCTCCCTGTAGTGACATTCACTTTTGCTATGCTAAGAGGAGCGAGCACTCATTTTTTTGTCGAGAAAGTTAATGATTGTGACTCAGAGGAAGCAGATGTGTTTAGTAAATGATGTTTTATGTAGTCTGGCTTTCCCCGCTAGGATCCCACCTGAGCCCGAAGGCCAAAATGATCGCAGATGTCCAGCGGTACAGCCCTGTATCCTGAATAACTCACTTTTGCAGGAAAAACATTTCCATGCTCATCAGCTCTGCTTTTCTAATTGAAGCACTGCCGTGCTGCAGCTACATCCTGCTTGGCCAGGGGGTGAAATGTCTTCTCCAGCTCGCTGTCCACTCAGCGTAACCTGTGGAGAGTAAGGCAGGCAGCTGGTGTTGAAGATATTTGAGGCAGGAACAGTGCTGTCTGGAATAGCGAGGTTTATTTAAGCCAGGCATGCGCTGCTGAGGACCTGATCTTTCTGTCCTGCTTCCCTGCAGCACTGTAATAAATTGGCTTCAGTGTTATAATTGCGTTATGATTCCCTTCTGCATTGTTCCTGCCAAGATTTTGGGAAAGGATGGAAAATCCCCACGCAGCCGACATGCGTTTCACATTTGAAATGAGACTTTACAGATGCAGCTTGCAAATGGAGTAAGAAGAGAGCTGAGATGTTCCTCCAGCTCTCCTTGGCCCGAGCATCCCAGGTGAGTGAGGATGAGCATGAGTGAGGAGGACAGGTTTGACCGGTGAACCTCCTAGTATCCAGTTTTCAAGGCATTAAGCCAAATGTGTTGAACACAAAATTAGCAAAATACATGCACATATTTGCACACTTTTTTTTTTTTAATCCCCCCCCCCACACACACACTTTGTTGATTTTAATCCAACTTTTTGGTGCTGCTTGGTCTTTCTCTGCAGCGTGCTCTTCTGTGCAGCTCCGCATGAGGCAGTGCATGTTCACCTTGGAGGTGTAGCTAGGAGAATAATTGGTGCCGAAATAAATTACATGTAATTGCTCCATGCAACCTGAGTGGCTAGCAACCTGAGCTCGGAAATACCATCTTTCCTTAATTTTGTGGCTTGTTTGCTGGTGTGGTTCTTTTGTCTTCTTTTTTTTTTTTTTTCTTTTTTTCTTGTTCCCAGCCATATACAGGGAAATAAGGCCAGTGAAGTGCGGCTTCTGTGAACTTGAGCAAACTCCAGCGAGTTCCCTAGCAGCAGGAAACGGCTGCATTTGCCAGCAACTGCCACGTTTGAGCGATGCTCCATAGGCAACGGTTGCTTTGTTGCTTCTGTCTCATCATCAGCTTTTTAATTAATGTGAAGAAGGTGTTGGGTGTGATTCCCCCCCCACCCCCCCCTCCTTCCCATCTGTAAATATATAGCTGGTGAAAACTTCAGGTCCTGAAAAATGCCTTAATGAACGGGATGGCAGCCAGGCCAAGGAATGGCGTTGGCTCTCCGATACGATCGTTTCCATCTTTGATTCCTTGCCTGTTGTATACAACACCTTGAAGAAACTGCTGCTGCAATGGGCTGATGTTAACTCAGAATAATCTTTAATAATCCCCGTCATTGTGTATTTATATGACCCTTTTCATCTGGCAGCATTGTGTAATTCTCCCATTACATACAGAAACAGCAATTGTATCAGGGGAAGAAACAAAACACTAAAAGCTGGGTTTTCTTTTTAATTGAGGTTTCTAACCTTAATTATGGCAAGCTATTGGTCCAGTAAACTTTTTTTTTTTTTTCCCTTCAGGAGGAAATACATCAACAGCATTTTCACCTCATTGAAAGACATAAAAATGAAGCCCCAGACATTTTGTTCTTGTTTGCTAACACAGAGAAATAGCAATTCAAAGTATGAATAATGTAAAAGGGATGCGGTAGTTTATGGGCGAAGAGATCCAGTTCTGCTCACTGAAGCAGTCTGAAAGTTCACTCAGAAAAAAACACCTTTTGCCATGACCAAACTATGAAAAATGTGTTTAGATATTATTTTTAATAAAAAGACCTGACATTTTGGAGCTCCTGGGTGGCCATGTGGGAGTGCAAGGGATAGGCAACAAGACTGTGAAATTGAGCTATCCACTAATAAAAGATAATATTAGAGATTTTCCATTCTGAAGTTTTGGAGAGGGTCTTGTGGAAGTGAAACGTGGAGAATTTGGCTTTCCTAATATATACTAGCTGCTGTATCTTCCCACCAAAATGCAGTTTTCCCTGGAGTGCAATTGAGCAGAACAATAAATACATAGAAATGCTAATAGTTTTGTAAACCGTGAATTGGCTGAGTATGTTAACATTTGTGATGTTTATAGGGACAGAGAAGAGTGGATAATACCATGTCTAATATTTCCCTTTTCAAGGCTGAAGGAAGAGGTGGAAAGTTCTCTTTATTTATTTTTTCTTCCCTCTCTCTAATTTGATTTTACCCGTCCTTGTCTCTTTTTTCTCAAGGACAGTAGTTTGTACGCTGTCTTTCAGTTCGTTTTGCTGCTTGGGAAGTGGCTGGTGTCTCTGAGTATCTTAAGAGAGTATGGAGCTGAAATTGCAGCTGCTCAGCACGCATTAATTATAGCGGTAACCTGAGACTAGTTGGGTACAGCTTTTCTGGGATGCTGTGATTTGATTCCGTGTGCCCAGATTTAAAACACTCATTTTAGATGAACGCTTTGCTTCCACAGTGGTTTCTTGTCTCCAGGAGTGTGAAAGGGTGGAAGAGAACTAATTTTTATGGATTTGTTTAATTGTTTGAACTTCCGCAAAAGAACGCCTTTTTTAAATCAAATGCCATTGCACGCAGCACGTTGATTTGGTGTGGCTTTGTGGTAGGTATTTCCGTTAAATCCCTTTCTTCCTCCTCCGCTCTCTTGAGGCTGCCGGCCCTCATGCGAGCAGTGTCATCTTCAGGTTGGACTGCGAGTGGTGGAGATGCCACCAACACGTCTGTAGAGAGAAGTGTGGGGAGTAGATAAATATCCCCCAGGGGATTTTCCTCCGGCTTTTCTCTTTCCCTTTCTCTTTGTTCTCTTTTCTTCTCTTCTCCGTCTGCTGGCAGTGGAAGGTGAAGGCTAGATGGACGGGTGGGTAGGTGGTGCTGCTCCTGAGGCTGTAGAAGGGAGACGTGTGTTGCGCTTTTAGCCCCCAGAGTCGCTCTGCCTTTGCTTTTCAGCGTACTGGCACAGTAGGGAGCTAAAGATGCTGCGTGTTGTGACGCCTGACCCCTTCCTGTGGCGACTGCCGCTTGCTCTGCTGTCGTCTCCCAGGCCGGAAAACGTAATCTTGCGTAGGAGGTTGTTCTCCGGCCAGCAGTTGTGTCGGAAAAACTGGAGCTCCTCGCTGCTACATCAATACAGGGTGCAGGACAAGAGGCAACGGGCACAAACTGAACCACAGGACGTTCCATCTGAAGATGAGGAAAAAGTTCTTGACTGTGAGGGTGACAGAGCACTGGACCAGGTTGCCCAGAGAGGTGGTGGAGTCTCCTTCGCTGGAGATATTCAAAACCCGTCTGGATGTGATCCTGGGCAATATGCTCTAGGTGACCCTGCTTGAGCAGGGAGGTTGGACTGGATGATCTCCAGAGGTCCTTTCCAACCTTGGCCATTCTGTGACTCCGTAATAGCTTCTTTTTTTTTTTTTCCTTCCCCAACCCCCTTCCTCCCATCATCTCATTTTCTGATGAAAATGAAGAGTTGTTTAAAATTTAAAGATCTGTCTGTCATGCTGTGCTAGTGCACAGGAGCTAAATGTGATGAGCAAGAGAAATGGGGAAGTCTATTTATGAGAAGAAATCTGATACCACTGACATTACTGCAACGTAGTAGGATGATTCGCCTGAGGAGGATGTTAAAACCACTGGCACTAATTTGCTTAATAGAGAATGGGCTGAGAAAAGGTGAGTGGAAGGTAGTGTGCATCAGGGAAGTCGGCACTCCTTATCAAGTTTGAGCTGAGAGTTGCAAGATCTTGAGTGCTGCAAGTCACTTGCACAGTTAACCCCTTTTCTTAATGTTCTTTTCTATCTAGAGATTAATGGAGATGGACAAATCAAAGCAGGTTGTGCATATTGTACATAGTTTAAAATAAAAAAAAAAAAAAGAAAAACTCTAATCTTCTTGTAGTCGATAGTAATGCTCACTAGTTTCTGCAGACTGTAGGCTACCATATTTCAGTAGGGAAAATGTGTTACAGCCCACACAAGGTAATTGCGGATCTCCTTATGCTAGGTAAATAATCTGGGAAAGATATGGATAAATGATCTAGGAAAGATTTTCCAGTAACGTGGGTACAGGAAAAGAAGAGGAAGGCAGCATGTTGGAACAGGGAGGCGGTAAATTCACATGGGAGTGGAGGTATGCACCTTGAGCAATGGAAATCCCAACCAGCTGGACAAGCTGCAGAGTAAAATTAGTGGATTCACTAATATCTGAGACTTTTGAGTTGAGACTGGATCTCTCCTTCTTTAGAAGATGCCCTGTGGTCACATACACAAGTTACAGGGTGATGACTGGGAGCTGGACAACGTTTGAATGGGCTATGCTGTGGAAGAGAGCAACGTAAACCATCTTAATTTGTACTTAACTTTATGAAAGCGTGGCGAGAAACTGCCTAGATTAATTTCACCATGCAACAGGAAGTTGTGATCAAATGCTGATCGCTTGCCTATAGCTAGAATGACAATTAAATGACCTATTAAGGTTTTAAGAATCCAAAGTAGCGCGTTTTTAATATCTTGCCAGTTGAAAGCTGTGCACATGTATGAGTTTGTCTTACTGCCTGTATCATAATATGCAGGTAAATAAATTTTGCCCGTTAGTAGCCAAGCTGGAGCAAGTGCAGAATTGTAGATGTTTTTGAATCCCTGCTGAGATGATTGCTTCAACTTTTAAAACATTATCTGATATTACAGCCTTTCAATGTTTTTAGTCTGAATTTCTCTGTAGATCCATTTTCTCCCCCTCCCCCTTTTTTAAGGGGAAGTTGGGGATCCCAGGTGCTGTATAAACATGGGAGAAGAATGCAACTCTTGTGTGAAACAGCGTGCACTCTAATCGTGGGGCGATGTGAGGAGGTTTGTGGATCAGAAACGTCAGGAGTCCCAGCCTAGCAGTTGCTGAGGTTATTCTTGTAGGCATTATGGAAAAAAGAAAATTTTGGTGAGTACAATGTAGAGATCTTGCAGGCGGGTTTAGGGTTTTTTCTTTAGTCATGAGGGTCAACCTTCAAGAGGATAGAAGAAGAGGGGTAGAGGACAGTGAATGGTGCTCATTTTGGATGATGGTGTTTTGGGGGCTAATCACATGTTGAATATCTTGATATTGCAATAGAGGAAGGTATAGGCTGCAAAGGGCTTTGCAAGTTGGAAAGATCAGCTTATGAGGGAATGGGGAACCAATGGACGGCAGGGTTAAATCTCTGGGTAAGGAATTTTTTTTTTTTTTTTTTTTTTTTTACATGAGCCTTCTGCGTCAATTGAAGCGGGATAAGACGCGTATATCAAAACTGGAGAAACAAGGACTGCAATAGTTCGAAGATGAGGAGAGGCTTTGTGTGCATTAGGGCAGGGAAGTTATCCCCAGGCGGGAACCAGCTACCTGCCAGAGCACCCTTAGAGAGTCCTTGAGGGAGGAAAATTACTCTCATCTTGAGTAGCATTGGAGCTGATCATCGTCCCTGAAAAAAAAAGATACCTATATAGACATAAATGGGTCTGGCAGAGCTTGGAAGGTGTCCACATGATTTTTGTGCACATGGGATGGAAATAACCAAGCGGGAAGGAGGAGAGAAGAGGCCAAAACTCAGAAACGGGTCATGGAAATGCGACACACTAAATGTGTATGTGAGAGGCAGGAGAGGTCGGGAGAAGCCTGAGTCAGGGAGCAGGGTTAAGAATTTACGTGAGTTTTGGTCTGTGATTTGTCTTTAGGAGGGCAGAGGAGATGGTGGTGCTTCTTTGTAAGAGGGGAACCACAAATCTAGGTGTGAAAGGACAAACTTTTTAGCAGTCTTTTCTCTCTTATTCACCATATGAAGTACCTTTAAGCTTCATACTCTGTCTCTTTATTTTGAAAATATTTCTTTTCCATCATTGTGCATGTATGGTAGAACGTGCCTGTGAAGACATTCATGCATCTGAAAAATCTCCTTGGAGCGGGAGAGAGACTAACAAACTGATTTTGAAAACTTAAAGTAAGACCTTCTGCAGCCCCTGTGGATGGTTTGAACTAAGCAGAGTTCACCCTGTGTCCCAGCTCTGCTTTGCAGTGCCTGTTGCAGACCAAGGGTACCAGGAACACCTCTGCAGGGGCAGGAGGGCTGATTTTACTGACATTGGAAAATGAACAAAATGAAAAGCACAGCAGTAAGAAGTCACATCCCCTTCTCATAAATCTCATCTGCAAATTGCTCAGTTAGCTTTTGAAGGGTCCCCATGTTTGACCTTGTCTCCTACAGTGTTGTTCCTGCCTAGCCGGAGGGGGCCTGTTCTCTGGAAGTCCAGAGCCCTGGCCTGCTTTCATTTATTCATTTGGTTCTGGAAGGCTGAACTTTGTCTTTATCTCTCTTTTTGGTGTTTTCTGGGGACCTTAGAACTCCTCTCTTCCTCAGACCTCCCTCAAGCTGTTGCTTTCTTAGTGCGCATGCTGGTGAAATCACTTCTGGGGCAGCTGGTCTGACTGTAAAACAAGGTTAGCCCATCGTTCTGTGTGTCATCTGTCAGGCTCCAGTATCCCATAGCACAGACCAATGGGGTAGAAGCTGTTCTACCAAAAACCAAAGCAGTAGCGCTTGTCTTGGGCACTGGGATAGTTGGCTTCGACACATGGAAAGGACCTTGTGGGCTCCCAGGCTGTTGCCTAATGGCGCCGGGCTTCCTAGGGGCACGTTGTTCAGCAGCAGAGCATGTGTCCTATATCTCAATTTTTATTTAGTTATTTTTTTATTATTATCTTTTCAAAACTCACTTTGACTGTCTGTATCTTCCTGTGAGAGTGAGAAGGGGAACCAGGTTTATAGGCGTCTTTGTAGAAATGGTCGTCGGCATGGTTCAGTGGTTTGAATGGTGGGCTGAGACTCGAGATCTGAGTTTTGTTCCTGGCTTAATTCAAGGTCTGTTGAGAGTTTCAGGGCCTCAGAAATACATACGAGCACCCTTAACGTTGGAGAGTGCATGGTGGAGGGAAGAGGTTGATATGTACATGAGAAAGCAAGGAGCAGAGAAGTTTTTTCCTTAGATGGGACCCAAACGTCTGGCAACGGTGGGGGAAGATGATGAGAGAAGAAGTGTGGAAAGGCTTTTTTTTTTGTTGTTTTTTTTTTTTGTTGTTTTAATAGCAGAAACAGGAGTTCAGCGAGGAGGCCGGTGAAGGCACTAGGTGTGGTGGGAACGAGCCTAGGATGGCTGCTATGGCATCGGGGGAATCCAAATAATGAGAGGTCGGACCTGTCTGGGTGAGCTGCTTCATGAACTGTGAACCAACTTAACTTCCCTCTCTGCTCTCTGTCCCTGCGTCCATAGGTGCTTTGCTGGCCCCGGGGCTGCCAAGTGAGGCTGGGTTAGCAGCACGGTTGACGTCGGAGCAGGTTTGGGGTTAGCTGGTGGTAGTTTTCATGCAAAACCTTCTGCGTTTCTGTGATCCTTGAAAACATTTGATAGGATCTTTGACACACCTTTATGTATAGAGTTGCAGAAGAAGTGAGAAGCCTGTACTTTCCCTACTCTTTTTGCCTCCCCTGTAAATTTGGACCCTGTGTAACAACATCTCTGACTCCCTCTTAGGTCCCAGAGCTGCTGTAATGAAGAAAAGCAGCAGTCATTTCGAGCTGTGCCTGAAAATAGAATCTGTCATTCCAAATTTTCTAAGTTTCTGTATGGGTAAATCCTCTGGTCTAATGCGTCTATTCATTATTATTTTATTTTTTTCCCCTAGCGCTGTATTTGCTGTACTAGATAATATTAAGGGTCTTATATATGCTGGCATAACAGATTTTTGTTTGTAGTTATGCTTTTCTGAAAAAAAACACTGCAGTAGGTGAGACACTGAGCATATTGTAAACTTGGATGTTGTACAAAGACGAGAAAGATGTTATGTTTGTAATATAATTCAGGTAGAGCAGCAAATGCAAAGCTGAACACACTTTTTTTTTTAACTTTTGCATATGGCATTGGGTTCCAAAAAAAAAAAAAAAAAGAACCAAACAACAACAGCAAAAACCCCAACCCATATCTCTTAATATTTAATGGAGAAGAGGAAGGATGCAATTTGCCTGTATAATTCAAACATTTTCACAAAGGTAGGCACAGGGGTAGAATGTAAACAACTACTGGGAAAGAGAATAATTTTTTTTTTTTTTATGGACTTTGAATAAAATAAGTTGCTTGTAGGTAGGAATAGCTATTGGCTGCCATTGCTGATTTTAGACAGACCCCCAGAGGAGAGGTTGCTGATCCTGCGAGCGTGGCAGGAAAGTTTCTACACGCTCGGTAGCAAGCAAAACTTTTCTCCTGGACTCATGGGACATAAGCCACCATTTTCTGCCAAATATAAGTTTTTTTACTTAAATTGTCTTTGCTGCCATGATCACCTAGAACAACTTTCTGAATTTAAGTGAAGTAGGAAACCTCTGCTGGAAAATGGCGTATATGCCATGTTTAGTTTTAGTAGTTTGGGTTTGTTTGTTTGTTTTGTTTTTTAATGCATTTCCTAATGGCCAAGCAAAGTGACATGAAGTTTGTCACGGTTTTGGCAAGCTTGCTTGTCCTTCCAAGAAATAACGTGGAGGAGCTGAAGGACGGTGACACTCTTCTTTTTAGGAACTTAGGCTTTTGCATGCAAGAGAGCAGGTTCCCAAATCGCTCCCAGCCGCTAGCTGGAAATCATCAGTGCAGCACTTTTTTTTATATTGCAAGAAGGATGATATCAAGGAGGAAATGTCTGAGCCTTTCTCCTTCCTAGCAGCAAAGGCTTTACAGAAGGGTCTTCCTTTCTGCTTTGCATTTTTGTTTGCTTCTTCTGAAGCTGGATATGGAGCGGCTCTGTCCCATACGTCCCCTTGTACGTGGGGGAAGCAGTGATTTTACAAGAGGAAAAAGCACTGGCAGTTGCTCCCCAAAATAATTTGTTTCATAAAGAGGTTTGCTTGGCCACCTTTCCATGCTGGGATGTGCTCAGGGCCCAGAGCTCCTGCCCTTGCTAGCTTGGGTGGCTGAACTCTTAGCACTGGATTTGAAGAGCGTCAAACAAGAGAGTTTGGAGATAGTGCTAAAAAAAATGGCTGGGGCAGACAGGTAGGGGAACAAGTGGCAATCTCTCAAAGACTTTCGCTTTCTTTGCCACCGATATTAAAAATTTTCAAGAGCCAAATATTAGTAGGCGTACGCCATTCATCTGCAGCATCGAGGATGCGTCAGGTGCTGAACTCACTGAACGCTGCCAGTTTTTCCTTAAGTTTTTTTTATTTTGACTGTGACGTGGGGGAACTTGTATAAAACTTCCTCTTTGTATGTTTTGCACTGAAATATCTGAAAGGTTTTTTTTTTTTAATTAATTGGAAAAAAAAAAAAACTTCTCTTAGCTAAAATCAATCAGCCTGCCACACTGTAAAGAGAACTAAGGAAATACTGGGGGGAGGAAAAAAAAAAACTTAATTAAAAAAATAAACAAACAAACCACATTTATGCCCCAAATCCGTTTGTTTCATGCAAAATAACGTTTGACTACCAGAGAATAATCAAGTTAACTCAGCTGTAATCAGGAACATCAGTGGCATAATCACATTCGTGGAGCTCAGCTTGTTAAAATAGCACGGTGCTGCCAATGAAGATCCTGCGAGGCACTTCACAGACACGGAGAGGCTGAGTGTGAGCTTGTTTATGTGAAGCTTCTCCAGATCTTTTTTCCAAAAAATCCACGGAGGAGCTTGTGAACCTTGCACGGGTGTAAGTATATGCCTAACCTTACCACTGAACGTAGCTCCAGTGATTGCGGGGGTGGCTGGGAAATGGATTATAAAGCCAGAAGGAGTCACTCTCATTATCTAGTCTGACCTTTTATATAGCAAACACTGTAAGTTTTTTCTTTTTCTTCAGTTATTTCCCTCTGAACTGAAGCGTATCTTTTAGGTGGGGGAGGGAAATCTAAATTTAGCTTATCCTTCATTGCATTTTTTTTTTTTTCTTTTAATCTCCAAAGTAAATTTTTCTGGCAGCAACGATCCCTGCTGATGGAAATTACTGCCTGATTTCTGGTCCTCGCTTCGTTTCGAGTTCTAGCTATGAGTTGCTTGTTTGGCTAATTAAAGAGCCAGTTAATGACTGTTCCCACACTTGGCACATCAACATTTAGATAAAAGCTGCGCCTAAGCCTACATTTGGTTAAACTCAACAGATTGTAATCCTGGAAAAATGTGAATTTCTGATACTTCGGGAGGTTTCTGGATTCTCTTTTGAACCTTGGTCAACGTTTTGGAGGACTTGGCAGAGAGTTGGACCCAACCTGACGACTGCTGGGTGCAGCAGTGACAAGTGCGGGGGTGATACAACCTCCGTAGTCCTGCCTCTGGGTCCGTAGATCATAAATTCATCATAAATTTGAGGTTTACACAAGCTTCCTGGGCTGCAGCAGCGTGTTCAGCTGGTTGGCCATCATTGATACTTGTGCTCCTTTCAGCGCTCTGACCTTAAACTATCTTCTATTAAGTCGTTAATAAAAATAACCCAGGACCAGCCAAAAGTCAGTCCCCATTGGACTGCTCTGGAAACGCATCCTGTCTGTGGTAATTCCATGCGTGTAATTGCAGTCTGCTATTGTTGGGCTGATTAGTCTGTAATCAGAGCCGCGTTGATGCCTGGCAGACGTCTGCGTGCGTCACAGTGGTATCTTCGCCCCTATCGGCACAATTTATAATCCCGTGGAGCGTGATAAGCTGGAATTCCCATATTCCCATAAATCCACGTTGATCTGCATTTTTAGAAGCCAGTCCTCCTGGCTGAGCGTCAGGTTTCCAGTAGTTGGAGAACCAATGCATTGAGCTATCATTTACTGTGGAGAAAACCAGAGGGGTAAACGGCCCGTTACTGCGGGAAATTGTAATATCCTCCTTTAATAATAGAGTCCAGCATCAGCTTTTTCTTTTTTTCCCTCCTCCTCGGTTTTGTTTTTAGATTGGCAGGCCGTTAATGAGCAGTGTTATTATCCATTTTACCCTTTAGCTTTGATTGAACGTTAGCTTTTCTCGTGGAATTTCCTTGGTTTTCCCAGTGGTGTCACAAACAAATCAGCGCTAATGAGCCAAATTGCTGCTTGCCCTGCTCTTTTACAGCGTTTGTGTGCGTGTTATTGAGGCTTGGTGGAATTAATCGCGTCTGAGCTGCTGTTGTAGAACTTTCTTGAGCAACTGTTGAGGGGGCCAACATTTCCCACCAACTTGTAGTGATTTTTTTTTTTTTTTACTATTGTTTGAACTATTTTCTATATTTAGAAAACAGTTCTCAATCTTCCTATTTTTTTCCTGAATTATTTCAGAGCTAGTCACTTCTGTCCTGCAGCAGCTCCGTTGCAAAATTTCTGTTAGTCCTTTTTCTACATGATTTTTTTGTTGTTGACTGTAGATGCTATGGTATGATCTTTTTTGTCAAATTGCTATTTTTTTTTACTCGTATTTGAATATATCAAGTTCATATGTGAACATTTCATAAATGTTTTGTACAATCTTCCCCTCTCCCATGGAAAATGGGTTGCCTTCCTCCTTAATTGAGAATTTTGGATTTCTAGGAAAGGGTATCCAGACTTCCTAGAGGTTATCTACCTTTTAATCTCCTCCAGCGGATTTGATTCCCCCCCTGCCCCTTTTTTGCTAACGTACCTTTCTAAAACTCTTACAACAGCTAAGGATGTATGTTAGCGTTCTATGTTTATTTTGTTTAAAAAAAGAAAATAAGAAGAAGTCGTCGTCATTATTACCTAAGCAGCCACTAGTTTTCAGTTCTTTGATCAATTCCTCTATATCAAGATGAGGTCTAATGCAAAATTCCCTTCAGCTGAGCACACTGCTTTCTGAGTTAGGAAGCTGTCATCTGTAATATTAAATAATTCTAAGGATGTTTTAGTCCTGGCAGCAGGAGACGTCAAGCATATGCCAGTCGGATTGAAGTCCCTTAGGAGAACTTCTTTTTTTCCCTTACGCTTCACAGACAAGTGCTTAAGCAACTGGTCTTCTCTTCTCTGACGTGCCATCTTATTCCGAATCCTCCTTGATTTGTCAGTGGCTTGGAAATATGGCTGGGAAATACTGTCACGTGCGACTTGAGATGCCGCTTCTTCTTTTATGCTCAGTTGGTCGCTCTTGAAGAGTTTATAACCTGGAAATGTCATGTCCTGAGTATGTAAAGATCTCTCCCTGTTTCGGTAGTATCAGTGCGTGCAGGCTATCAGAGCATGCCTATAGGGAGAACAAGCCTGCGCTTCAGACTGCAAACAGATACTGTTGCCACCTGATTACTCTTTTGAGGAGCAGATGAGTAAAATACCTCAGTCCTTTCAGAAAGATTGATTTATCTACTGGATCAACCCTTTTTTGAAATTCCTCTTTCCTTTTCTGTTGGCGGTTGTACCAAACGGTAATGAAGAGAGCTGCACCCATCTGCAACTTTGGCTGAAGAGCTCAGCGTTGACTTGCTCATGTCATGCTTCAAAAGATTCTGCAGAAGTTGTAGTGCTTTACTTAGTTCAGTGGAAAAATTTCACAAATTTCTGAGAGAGAGAATGCATGTGACTTCTGCTTTTTCCCCGTGGGTTAAATAGGAAAAGAGGTTGGATAGGATGAAGGTGCTGGAAGTTTTGGGGAGAATTAAGAAAAGAAGCGGCTCTCCAAAGGGCACAGCTTTAAATTGCAGGGTAGTGTTTTCCCTCTGCGGAGAATTTTAGTTAGTGCCTGGTGGGGGTCATCTTTATTTGGGATTCCTCTATCTCTGGTTCAGTTCATCATAGGCTGGTGTTTGAGAGGCACAAATCCGTACTGACGTTAGAATAATAGATCGAGATTGACTTAAGTCCGAGTGCTTTAGAGATGCTGGAAGGTGTCTCTCTTCAAGGGTCGTTTGAAAAGTTATTTAACTTATAAAATTAAAGTTGATGCATGTTTGTACATTATGATTAAATATTTATATATTGGTAATGTACATGCGAACCCAAAATGTTTTTCGCTGAAGAAGAAACTCACGTATGCAAAACTACTGTGAGAGAGTTAGAAAATGAAATGCCTGAAAGCTAAACAGGTATTCTCGTTTCGGGAAATGCAGCTTTCAGCCAGTTCAGGTTTTGCAAAGTAAAGCAGATCCTGAATTTTAAGAGCCTGAGAGTCCTTCAAGTTTAATTTATCTGTGCTGGTTTTAGTGGCAGGGAGACTGGGCATACGTGAGCATTTTGTTTTAGCTAATGCCTCTTCAGAGCAGCAGCTGGATGTTTCCGCTGTGATGAGATAGGATGTGAAGCTTTTTAAAATAGTGAGTAAAGGCAGGGAGGAAGAAAAATAGCATCTTCTCCGAGGGTCTGCTGTCTGCCTAGACCCAAGGATGGTCTGCACAGAGATGGCTGCGCAGAGAAGATTTTTAACCCTGCAAATCAGAAAATGGAGATTATGTTCTGGTGTTTGCTTTTGTAGCAGTTTTTCTGTATCGTTCGGACTTCAAATTCTCAGACCTATAAGTAGAGCTGGAAGAACTTTTCTTGTATACTACTTTTGAACTGCTGAGCATGACACTTGCATGTGTCTTACTCTGCTTGTGCTCTTGTTTGGACCGGCATGGAGTGGGATGCCATGAGGGTTTATGCACATTTCCTTTAGAAAGGAAATACAGCTAGGAAGACCGAAAGAAGAAGAGAGTTTGCAAGATACTGAACTAAGTCAGTGAAAATGATAACATGGAAGAAGGTGAACAGAGGCCGCCAGGGTCAGCCTCCTCTGATGAAATTACGTTTTCCAAGATTATTGTTTTAAGAGCTATTCCATCTTGTCATGTTTGAGAGCCTTTGCCACACTATTAAATCAGGAAGGGTGAATGGATTCAATGTGTTCTGAAACAATATTCTGATATAAGAGGAATATCTTAATGGGTAAGATCAGTTCATACCAGCGATTGCCAGTATATTTTTGGTAGCTAACATGTGTATCAAATACTGTTCGCTGCGCTCCTCCTGTTCTTAGATGGGGGAACATTATGAACCGTGTGCCTGTGATGGGAATGTGTCTGAACGTAAGGAACATAAGGAAAAAGCTTCTTTACGGTGAGGGTAGTAGAGTATTGGAACAGGTTACCCAGAGAGGTTGTGGAGTCTCCATCCTTGGAGTTATCTAACAGCCGTCTGGACAGCGTCCTGGGAAACGTGCTCTAGGTGACCCTCTTTGTCCAGGGGACTTGAACTAGATGACCTCCAGAGGTCCCTTCCAACCTCAGCCATTCTACGATTATTTCCAAGTGTTTAATAGTGAATGTTACATCTGGCAGTTACATTGTTCATAATGTGCTTAGCTAAATCAGTGGAGTTTTTTTTGAATGTTAGTTTTGAAGAAGTACCTCTTAATGTTTCTTAAAAGCTGTCAGTTGTTCAGATAGCAGAATTGTTTTGTCCTTTGGCTGCTAAAACAAGGCTTGACTAAAGGTGCTGGCTGAATTTGCTTGCCATGGCATGTGACTGAGGTCTCCTACAGCTCATGGAAAGCAAGGCATTGCCTTTACGGATGGATGTTACCAAAGAGATTCTCAACAGCTGATTACAGTCCTTGTCTGTTTGAAGTGTTTACGGGGAGCAGGATGTTCTCCTGGGTTGGAAGAAAAGGAGATGGCGCACGCTACAGCGAGATAAGGGAAAGCTCTGAATATAGCCAATGTGTAGAGACATCATATCACTCAGTGTACTACCTTCTTCGAGATAAATGCCATGAAAAGCCAGCAAAGTTGGACAAATTTGCTCTGCCATATGCTTGTGGAGGAGTGTTTTTCTGAAGCTTTTATGTATGCCTGGTAATCATAGCTTGCTTTAGAGAGACGTTTCTGAAAGTGTGAAGGGAAAGGAAGGACGGCATGCTAACGTGAATTAATTGTAGTGCTGATCAAGTCAACATCCAGTGGAGACCAATTCATTGTCTAGGCGCTTCTTTTGCTTTTAAGAAGCATAATGCTGCATTGAGCAATGAAAACAATAAATGCAAGAGAGGAGCTAGTTATTTGTGCTGCACGGAGCTGGCAAGACCCAACAGAGATGAAGGTGCAGGTTTAATGCATACATTGCAACGGAAAGTATTTGTGTTTTAAGATCTTGTAGCCCTGGTCTGGGGACAGAGGGAGGAGCAAGGATGGCCTGCATAACCTTCAGCAAGAAATCTGAGAGCCAGGATCTGCACCTTCATCCCCCGGTTTCTGCCTGCTGCTTTACGTTGTTTCCTTCTCTCCCTTTTCCGACAAGTCCGGAGATACCAAGCACTATGTGGGTGTGTGCTCTAAAACACACTTTGGGGCTAATTTTACATGGAAAAATGGATGTTTTGGCCTTATTACGTGTGATTAAGTATCTTTTGGTATCTAGAGACAGCACTGTCATGGGACTGGGCTATTAATTTTTTACATGAATGATGGTGATATCAGCCTGTGCTTATCTGAACAAAGTCTATTTTAGTGAACAAGCTCTTTAACTTGGAAGTTAGGGAATAACTTTGGGCTAAATTAAGTAAAGAGACAATATCTTCTTTTTTTTTTTTTAATAGAATTTTTGAGTCAGCATTGATTAATTGGAGTTACTTGCAGTAATTACAGATGAAAGGACGTCTGTGACTTTTTTTCCCCCCCAAGATCGTTATTTCTTCCGCACGGTCTTAAAAACAAACAAACAGAGACGGACAGGTGGAGAGCCTTTGGTTTCCACCTCATCAAAAAGAAACGTAAGTTTTGGTGGCAGAAGATCTGTAAATATTTTATAGAATTCAGCAGGGACTCCATCTGGACCCGTCTTCTTTTTTTAGCCTTTCGTTCTTTTATAGTTTCCCTTAATTTTATCTGCAGAGAGCCTCTATCTCAGCTTTTGGAATCGAGTATTTGAAAATTGATTTTGAAGCATTCCCTGCAAAATAATGGCCCAGTAAAGCGTGTATTTCTTTAGAGCGCTTTAAAGTGGGACCACCCATCCCTGCTGGAGCTCGTCCATGCTTTGTTTTGCAATGGAACAATGTATTTTGAAGCACTTGCAATATGTAGGATACCTGGATACGTGGCAGAATCTAACTGAAATATTTGTTTATGCTACTTAGTGGAAATAGCAACAATATAATTTGATTTTTTTTCTTGTTTTCTTTTTTTTTTTTTTTTTTTAAATGAGCATGTAATCATTAGGGACCAGACTCTCGTACCTTACCTAGATTACAAATTTAGTCCTTGGATTGCTTTTATTGTAACAACTGAGGCAGCCCACGATTCCATTTGAATGAAACCTGGTTTGATCCTGGGACTACCCCATTAGACACAGCTCTGTGCACCCTCCCTGTGCTCCCGTGGACTTAATGGCATCAGTTCTTTGGTTTTATACTTGACCTTAAAATATTTCGGTTGTGCTCCAGTTGCAGTGTGTTCGGTTGCTGCCTTATAACACAGTGAGATTGGGGTTTGATTGGAAAGGTAGAACGGGTTTCTACCTTCTTCAGATTTAAAGCCTGAAGTTTTTTTCTTTGTATAACCAACTTATCTTAAGGGTTTTTTTGTTTTTTGTTTTGTTTTGTTTTTCCCTTCTCTCCAAGTTAAATGTGATCTAATGAGGGAATATTAATGCTGTAGAAAAGGAGCTGTGAACTTAGGGTGTGCTTCTGGACACTCAGATATAGGTCAATTGAATTTCTGTGATGAGGGCTCAGACCCCTGAATGCAATAGGACTGAATGTCCATTTCTCTCTCTGAAAAAAAAAAAAAAACAAATAAATAAATAAATAAATTGGACAGATCAACCTGATAGTATTACTTGAGATATGTTGCTGCTTCCTGCCGTCATAGCTTGAAAACAAGCAATGCATACTATAAAAGCATTAAAGGAGACACATTTAATTAGAAATAGTGTTGTGATATACTTGGTTGAAACAAGAAGTCACCAGGAGAAGCCCAGGAGGGATTTCTGGCCGATGTGTAGGACAGTCAAAAATGCACGGGTGACCCAGTGCTGAGATTCACGCCTCTGTTACGCTCAGCAAGAGTGAGCTAGTTCTTAGCATCATCCCCAAAAGTCTGGGTATGTCCTTGTTTTCCTTCTTTAAGGCAGTAAGTGAATCCACTGCGATGATGGACTGTCAGCGTTTTGGGAAGCTGTACCTATGGCTTCCACCGCTTCAGCCAGGGCTTTTTGTCTGAGCTGAAACCACCTAAAGCCCATACGATCTCCAATTTTCTCTGCTTTCTCTGGCTCTCAGGAGTTCAGACTGAGGCTGATTGATAGAGGGGTGAAAGTGGCCAAAGCCCATTAAAGAGCTCTTAGATCCTATGATGGACTAGAGGTACCGAAAGCCTGTGGAAGGGATGCAGACTGCTCCAAAATTTCCCTATTGTCTGACTCATTTTTGCATGGCTCTTATTTCCCTCCCTCTGCCAGTGCCTTTTTTCCCTTCTTCTTCCTTAGTTTTTTTTTTTTTTTTTAATATTAGTTCTTCTCTAACCATTTATTTTTTGAACGTTTTGTGCTGTACATGCCACTCCATGCTTTTCATTTTTTTCTTGAGTTTTCTGTTTTCTTTTTCCAATCAAAACACTTTTCTTTGGTGCTCACACCTTGCAGCTCTAATTTTCATGGATTATTTTATGTCTCTATGGGTTTGGATGGCTTCCCGAAGCTTTGAATGTAGCACAAGCAAACAGTGCAATAGAATATTTGAATTATGAGTTCCTTGATCCATGTCCCAACTCCATTACAGTTTCCTTCATTTTATGTTTGTTTATTTCACTTTCAGAGTGATGCTTTCTTCAGGCTGGAAAGCTTGAGAGATAAAAAAAAAAAAAAAAAAAAAGAAAAAAACACAAGTAAAAATTGCATGCATTCATAATAAAGAGCGAGAGCGAGAGGAAACTATCCTCCTTGAATGCAAAACCTACCCTGTATGTAGAATCCAGCCACTAAAATTAAAATAAAGAATGGAGCCAGGACTATTAGGCAAGCTTGGATAGAGAGTAAAATATCATTTGGGGGAGTATGCATTTCTACATATGCGTGTATGCCCACACAATATCGCAGTTCTGTAGAACAATGTTTTTAAGGGAATATCTGTGCGACGAAAGTGCTGCTGGCACTACCATCACAGGCTGAAAGCGAGCGCAGCAGAACATTGTCCATCTCTTGCCTTACCTCATTGGAGACATAAACATTTCTACACCTTACAACCACCTTGATTCATTTGCTTTCTTTAGAAGCATACAGTTATACAATACAGTGACAGTATTTCTATTTAGGGGTGTGTAAGCTGAAGCACAGTACAGATGCGTCTTTTGCCCAGAGCTGCCCACTTTTCATCAGATGTAAGCTCAGCTCTCCATAAATGCATGGATGGATTTTGATGGGCCCCTGGGAGTGTTCTTGCTCTCTCCTTTCTACTAACTATGTCCCTTGGGTCTGTGTGTAGAGATGTCATAATTCTTGATATGTAGCTCTCACAGTTGGCTCCGCAATTGAAGTGCGGTGCACAGGGAATTTAGAACTGTTAAAATCCCCAAATGGGGTAGGTTTAGAACAGTAAGAACATCTCCTGGAAGCAGTGTTTCCTAGCTTGCGTCCTCTGGCCCAAATCCTGGGTTGTGAGGAGGGCACACTCGCCCTTGGTGATGGAAAGAGCATTTAGTGGTGAAAGAGGCAAGGCAGATCAGTTGACCAAAAGAGACTTTTGAAGACTCCTCAAAACTCTCTGGAGAATTCTGTGCTCCAGTTATATGCTTACCTGAGGGCTTTCCTTCTCATATGGTCATATGAAGAGGCAAAGTGGGTCAGAAAAGAGATGTGTGTATGCAAGTCGGACCGAGTCCGGTCTAGTTACGTGATAAGTAGTAATGGCTTAGAGATGAGTGTAAGAACACGAGGAACGTGGAGCACGGTTTTTCCCAGCCTTTCCCACATTCCCCGTATCAGAGGCGTTCCCATTTAATACCACCTGATGGATTTTTCTTTTCTTAGTCTAGTTGCTTTTTTAAGCCTGCGTGAGATTTTAGCATCCACAGCAGCCCGTGGCTTGACGCTCTAGCTTACCTAGACTTTACGTGATGGAGTAGCACCTCTTCTTTCTTTGGTTCCTGTCTCTTCTTGGTTTTGTTTCATTGCTCCCTAGCTCTTGTACTGGAAAATAGATGGCAGTTTGTCTTTTCCACACCACTGGGGATTTCACAGTATTTTATATACTAGGCTCTCCCCACCCTCATCCTTCCTTTCCCAGCCAGAAGAGAATTTGTCAGTTGTTGTAAGGGTGAAAGCAGTTCCACACCCTTGTTTTTTTTATTTAATGGGAAATAGCAGAAATAGATCAAGTATAGAAAATGCAAACGAGGAGGAACAGTTTACAGATATTCTTTTATTTATTTATTTGTTTGTTTGTCCCAGTTCATCCTCCATCCCAGGAGCTGCCATCTCCCTCCACTCCCCTGTTCACTGAAATGTGGGCATCTCCTGTGTATTTTCACTTGCTCTATAGGTTCCATTGACTGTGTTGACTAAGTCTCTGCCAGGCGTTGTGGAAGCTCAGACACATGGTGCGCACACTGAAATTTATATATCTTCATTTGGAGCCGGCTCCCACTCTCCTGCCAGCTGAGAAGGATGTGCATCATCTGTAGGTCCCTTGTCAGGCCTGCTAGCCCCATGTGTGTCTCATATGGCATCTCTGATCGTACTTGGCATCTGTATTTAGGCAACTGCATCCCACCCAGCATATCTAGTCTTCACCAGGGTCTTACACAGAGGTAGATGACTGTATGAAAACATACTGCTTTTTGACTAACAGTTGCAATCTATGTTTTTAAGGGCAACTTTGGGCTTATGCACGGTTTGATAGTCAGTTGTTTTGCTTTGGCTTGTTCGGGGCTTGGCATTCTCGTTCTCTCATGACTCATGCACTGAAGTGAAGCTGCTTTTCTCCTTGATATTTGCAGTTTGTTCCCTTTGGTGCCATCACGCGCTATATGAGCTTATCGGCAGGAAAGAGAAGTCCCTAAGTATGCGATAGACGTTACTGAAACTGAGACCCTTGGAAATGAGCTGAAGTAAGGCGTTCATAGGCTCTGGTTCATGACTGACCAGAAGCTCTGTCAAGGCGAGCCTGACAGATAAGGTTTTTTTCCATAGCATGGTATAGGTTCTGTGCTGGATGAGAAAACTAACTCCATCATCTTCTTTCTATGTGACTACGTAACCCAAATACGTCTCTTATTAGGGGTCAGCTTGGAGAAATGCTGCAAGGTAATGAGTTTTTTGTTAGCGGTTTCCATGCTTGGTAAACTTTCTTAGAATAGAGTTAATCTCGAGAAGACCGACTCCTTTGACAGCACGTATTTATGTGTTGGGGCGTCGTAGCAGGCTTCCTGTACGTTGGGTTGTCGTTTTTGCTTGTAAACCTTCAAACACTGCAGAGGCTCTTTTCTTGTATTATGCTAATCCTGCCTCTTACCTGCCGTGCTTGTCTGCGTGCACAAGATGTAACAGGAGGACGGGTCTAGTCATGTAGATCCTTGCTGGTGCAGGGTCATTTTTAGTGTATTCTCCAGGATCTAGGCAAATTTGTTCCTAGGGTCTTCCATCATTTCCCTTCAGCAGTCTGTGGCCAAGTACATCTCTTGGATTGCTTGTCCCTCTCCAACGCTTAGTGCTTAATTTTCATCCAGTTGTCATGTTATAAACAACTCCGGCAATTGCTTACCTTGCTGTGACTTCAAATATTATAAAGAACATCCCTTTCTGTGCAATTCTGCCAGCTGTACTGTTTGCATCCTGAACTGTTTGCAAAGACCAATGTTGTGGCCAGTGTTTTCCCGTTTCCAAGAGGTTTGACATCTGTTTTGCAATCACTGGTGTTGCAAGCAGCTATCCAGTGAAGATGGGAAGCAGCTATAACTTATTCCTTGCGTGGATGTGGGAAATGGTATTTTATGATTTTTTTTTAATTTATTTTATATGGGGAGAGGGGGAGTTGAACCAAAGCTAGTCAAAGTGATCGCCTTCCCTTCTAACTTAGCGAGAGCATCCTGTGGTTTAAAAATACCAAAAACAAAACAAACAAACAAACAAAAAAAACACACAACCCTTGTATGAACAGTGAATTGGTGCATTGTTAGACCAGCTGAAATAAGAGGGTTCATTTGAACTGAGTACTTTGACCTGCCAGGTTTCTAATCTCAGCTGCTCTGACTCGCTGGAGAGTCTCATGAACCACTTCACCTTCCTTGCAAAGTGGAGCTAATTGTAGTTTCTTTCCCTTTCAACTGTGTTCCAGTTCAGTGAGGGGTCTTGGCAAAGGTGGGTGAGTTGGAAAATTGACCATGCTTTTTTCAGTGTGTACAGTGGCACGGTACAATTTTGATGGAGGATTCTCAGCAAATTCACTTCAGTTTAGCAGGAAACTTGGCTCGCAACCATTGCTGTCTCTGGGCGGTGATTCTCAATGGTGGCTCCTAGGACCAGGTGCAATCGTTAGGGATGTCTGCAGTTTATCTTGGTTGCCGCACGTGTTTTTACGACTTGATTTTACTTTATCTTATAGCATAGTCATCATTTGGAAATCTTTTGTATTCTTGTTTACAAGTTGGAGTAACTGTAGAAGCACAAAGGGCAGAGAAAAGGATAGAAATATCAGAAGGCTTCTTGTCAGTAGAAAATGGTGGCCTCTTTTCCAGCAAGATTATTTGTATAAAGAGAGGAAGGCGATGAGTACATAACTGGTTGAAGTTTTCCTAATGTGTTTTGCGTGGATACATAAGTAAACGTTGCTACTGCATTCTTTTGGCCTTTCTCCAAGGGTGGTTCTTTCTGACCAGGGCAGGGAGGAACAACACAGTTTTATGAAAGAAGTGATTCCTAGTTCACCTGTGACCTTCCTCCTCTGTGGTGTCCTCTTCACGGCCTTTGCCTCTTCCAGTTTCAGATAACCTGCGTGCTAGGTTACCTGTTGGGTTGCACCAATGATGTTGTGGTTAGATGAACATTACTGAAGAGTTGGCGCCATGTCTATATTCCAACCAGCTGTTCCCTGGGGCTGTGTTGAATGATTTTCCCCTCTTTATCTCCCTGAAATATTTGCAAATATTTGTATTTCTCACTTTTGTTGTGTGTGTTTGTGACTTCCTCTTTGTAGCTCATTGAAGGTAGCCTTTGAGGCTTTTCAAGGCAGTCTGAGGACTTTCCTAGCCACCCTTCAGCTACTGACATGATTTTTCAGCGTGCTTTATTTTACTTTCCTGAGTGCTGGCCTTACCTCTTTCTTACAGGGAAAGAACTTGGAAGGCACTGAACAGCATCTCATTGTTTTTCTTTAAATTCTCATTTATTCCCATTAAAAAAAAAAAAAAAAAAACCCTTCTCCCACCAAATATTAAACTTCTGAGACTGCTGGCTGCGATCATCTCCCATAGTCTTGTCTTGATAGGAAATCTCAAATGAAGATACCAAATCGTTTACTGTTTCTTAGTGAGTCACTACTAAAAGGTAGAAGTAGATTCTTGAATTTCCAATCATGTACTATCTCTTCCCACTAGACCATGATATTTCTCGTTTAACCTTCTGCAGGATTTATTTATAGCACAATTATCAGTGAACATTCATGTAGATGAGAACCTAGGCTTATGTATTCTGACTGTGTGCATTGAATAGCAGTATTTTTACTTTGGGAAGGGGTGCATTGGAAACCAGTGGTGTTGGGTTGTGGGGGAGCAAGCCACTGGGATTCAGTAATCTATTACTTATTTCAGGAGTCCTGTTTTTACCCTTTATCTCCTTCCCTAAGGCATTGCGCTTTTGTCAGTCAGGATGTTCCTGGGGACTCAAAACTGCCTGTCAGCCTCTGCTTTATTTTTCCTTATTGTGCTGAAAGCAGGTATTAATTTATAAAAACATTTTCTAATTTGGTAAAACTCTGAACCAGTATGTTATCCTTGGTCTTTGTCCATTCCTAGTCCCACTTCTCTGTGTTCCTTCTTCCTGTTTGTTTACAGTAAGTAAGTATTAATATGCATCTTTTGTAACCACTGAAAACACAGATGAAACCTGGTTTCTGAACTGACTGGAAATTTAATTTTGCTGTTCACTGAAATATGTAATACTTCTGTGTTTATCTAGCGTATGGATAGATTAAGAGCGTTCTACATTCAAGGTTCACAAAAAGCAGATAACAGGACACAAAACAGCAGTTAGAAGAAGGGAATAAAAAGAAAAAAAAAAAAGGAAAGAAAAACCTTAGTGGATTAGAACAGGCGCTGATTGAGAGCATTAATATTGGTGAGATTCAGTGTTGGAAGCTATCATGATCATGTTCTCCTGTAGGAGCCAGAATAAATGTTGTTTAACTATTATTTTAATGTTAGCTTAAAAAATAGGAAGTATGACATCACATCTCGATCAAACTGAGCTAAGTGACCCAGCAATGAGTAAGTCATCTAGGCATAGCCATCCATGTAGCTTGAGGTTGAATAGTAGAAAATGTTATATACAACTCTGTGGCAATAGACTTTAAAACGCCTTTGATCTCCCAAAGCCAGTCTTCCTTGCTTTTTCTTGATCTAAATACCTCAATATTGTAGAAGCCTGACTGGTTCTCCCGGTGAAAAGAAATTTGGGTCCTACTAGTTGATCTAGCTGGTGCAATCTCTTTGTCATTTATCACACCCGGGTACTGCTCTTTGGATCCGAACTGTTTCCGTGTGCGCTGCCTTGTTGCTGCTTTGAAGAAGGAAGGCATCCATGTTTCCATGGCATCTGTGATCTTTTTGATGGAAGACTCTCTAGCAGCTCTAAATAGCTACTTTTGCTCCCTTGAAGTTTATACAGCTAGGACTGGGGTCTATGAATCTGAGATTCCCAAGCTAAACAAAATATATCCAGCTCTCATTCTTGGCATTTGCCTAAGGCCAGCTTGTCTACAGTGACACTCAGTTGGTCTGCCGACTGTCTTGGATTCTTTTGTTAGAAGACATGCAGTGGGGTAGATGTGGAAGGAAACTTATGTATTGAAGTGGCAACTGGGACTGACATGAAAGGAGCACAAGAGGCTTCCAGATTACTTGTTTTATCTCTCTTCTAAGTGTCTATAATATACAGACGTTTGTGCAATGTGAAATGAATGCCAGTGATTTGCAGGCATTCATTCCTTTCCGTTTTTATTACATGTGATTTCCTTCTCCTTTATATTATGTTATGGTCTATCAGATCTAAAGCCCACAAACATCAATAGAAGTTCTTAGATTGGGCCTTCAGTGAGCTCAGGGTGAAGGAGGTGCCTTGTGATGGGAAAGGGTCAGATGTACATGATGGGTGCTGTTAGCCACAAATCATGGGAATTACTGACTGATAAAAGAAGGGATGAGGCAGTAACAATTCATGCTGGGGCTGCCTAGTGTTGTGGGACTATGGGAAAAATGAAATGAACTGAAGTTTGCAATCAAGTGTGGTGATGTTAGCCACAGCCCTTAGTGTCATCTAAACTGGAAGTACAGTGAACCAGCTGACTCTGTCTGTGGCTCAACATTTATCTCCGTAAAATACTGCGGAGGTCTTATCCTGCTATCTCCAGCTTCACAGTCTGTCTTGACAGTATCTATTCCTGAGACAAACTCCTCTGCTCCTGGAAACGTGTATGATGGCAGCTATACCAAAGCGAAGAAGAGCTAATTCTGTTCAAAAGAAGGCTTTGAAAAGGAAGGGTGCAAAAAGAGAATTTTCTCATTGTTTCTGAGCAGATCTCCAGAATAGCGAAAGAAGCTTGTTCCTTAGATAATCCATGCTGTTTTCACTTTGCACCTACTCCACAATGCCTTAAGGCTGTGGGCGTTCGCTTAGCTCTGTAGTACACTTCAGCTGGAGAAGAGTAGGCAAGAGCGTGCTTCAGTGTATTGAATCAGATTGTTTACAGTCATAAGTGACGTTGTGCCTGTCAAGTACCGCATATGTGTCTTCAGAAGTTTCTGGAAGCCAAGTTGGTTTGTAGAAGGTCTGTAGATATCATGTCCTAGATTGTTTTTTATTGCCGCCTTTTGTGCCCTGCCATCTTAGGCTAGACACCATGCTCCTCAGGGCATGGGTACAACCATGACTTTGGTCTCCAAGGATCTTCTATCAGTATTAAAATTTACTTCGGAAACTAGGTGGAAGGAAGCACATATATTGTCATCTGGCAAGCTACCTCCCCTGTCCTACTGCCTGTCAGACCCCGGTCCTGGACAAGTTTCACTGAGCCATCGCTTCCTGCCAGTCACTTCTTCAGCTTCTGCACTGCTTCCTCACCTTACCTTTTCAAAGCCACCTGAGAACTGAATGTTAATATTACAAACACCACAGAAGATCCACAAGAGCATAAATTACCTCAGAAACATAGCCTGAAAAAAGGAAAGTCATCCCCTACAGCTATTGTGATTGACCTCTGACAGTCGTGTTACAAGGCTCAGTGAGCGCTCAGGGATTTGTGCAATCACACCAACTCAATGTTAAAGCTACCAATTTACAAAAGACAAAATGCTTTAACAGTAGAGCTTACTCATAAATTCAGGCTCTCTGAGAGAAAAAAGAGAGAGGCATTTTTCCAGGTAAAGAGCACAGTGATTTATTGAGTTTTGTTTTTAATAATTGAGAAAATGCCTGAAAAGAGGCTGGAAATTTGCATGACTGTGACATGAGTGACAGAGTCCAGTCTGGGGAGCAAACCATTACAGGAGATTTGGAAATACAGCACGGTTTGCAAATGTGTCCTTCATCTCATAGCTTCAAATAAAACCTTTCATATTCTGTTAATCCTAGTACCCTGCAAAAGGATGACTCCATAGCAGTCTCTCCATTTTGCACGCAGGGAAACAGAGGCATTGGTACAGAAAGCAAGAACATACTGACTGTTCTCCTTTCATGCTGTGATTTGCTAGCGCTGGTAAACAAGTCTCATAGCGACAAGTGAAAGGGGATCAATCTGTTTAGTTCATCAGAGGGAAGGTTAAGAGGCAGCAGAGAGTTCAAACAGCAAAGTTCAAGAGGTGAGGAGATGCAGCTCTTTAACAGAGTGGATGGCGCTAGTCCTTCATTACCGGGCGCTATAAAGTTTGTTATGGGAAGAGGTGACCCAGTCTGACCGGAGGCTGTAGGAACTGATGGGTAAAGATGATTTGTGTGAAATGATCTGCTCTCTCTTTACAAAGTCAGACTGGATGGTACAAGGATTCCAGCTGGCCTGCAAACCTCAGAAAATGTATCTCGAGTTGGCCCTCCGAAAATGGAGGTGTCGTCATTACCATTCACTTCTGAAAGTCCCTGAGAGAGGGACTTCTCCATCATCAAGACAGTGGTAAAACTGGGAACAGAGTACAGGAGGGCTGACTGCCAGGTCGTTGCTCTCACCGCCCCTTGCATTCATAGATAGCAAGTACTTATTATCCAAGCTGTGAATGATGTTAGATTTTCAGAGCTGAACAATAAACAGAAACAGGCTTCAAAGAGCTTTGTGGCAGCTATTCCTTTCCCCTGGCAGGAGAAGTCCTTGTGAGGAACCTAGCAGCATCAACAGCTTTTCCTGTGAAAGGGCAAGGAAGTTACCTGGATACCTAATCTTGGCTTGAGCTGGATCCCATTTAATCCACAATCTAGTTCCTGATGCTCTTTCCTGAGGAATCTGCAGGCCCTCCCTAGTATGTGATGGACCTTTCTTGCAGTATGTGCTCAGGCTGTGATGCACGTGAATGCAAGACTGCTGCGTCTCTGGAAGTTGCATGTCTGAGGTCGCTTTTGGAATGGATCACGTGGCCTGCATGACCCCTTCTTCCCATCCCAATAACAGTTATCACCCATGGTTTGACGTGGTTAGATGCCATGGAGGGCATGCAATTTATGGATGTTGGATGCTTCTAGAAAAGCCTGTCCAAGTTAGATAAACTGAGCTTTGACAGATTAATCCATTTAAGATAAAGGAAATGTGGCAGTTTGTGAAGGAGGCAAGGGTAATCCCATTTTGGTGTGTGATGGTCAAAAATAATGGAAGAAACATTGAGCCTTTTCTCTTATGCTTTGAGGATCCAGGTTTCACTTCAAGTTTTTTTCTTTTTCTTTTTTTTTTTTTTTAAATGTATCTTTACAGGTAAGATCCTATCAAGACAGGAGACTCCTGCATATTGCATGATTGTAGGTGCTGGGGCTAGAAGCATGCACAACTGGGTGTGAGGATGAGGGGAAAGAGGAGGTTGAAAACGCAAATATAACTCCATGCTCTGCACAGACATCAGTTAACAGGGGAGGTTATGCAAGTGCAGGAGCCTCTTCCATGGCAAGGGGCAAAGTTTTGGTCACCTTCTAGTGGTTTAACCTTCCCCTGTGGATGAACTGTCCGTACTGGTGATACTGTCTTACCCTTTGTTACCCTTTGAGCAGCTGGCATGCACACTGAATGAGCTGAGACAGGCTTTGTGCCTGTGCAGCACCCCACTAGAAACATGTTTGTGGGCCAACCCATCTGGTGACAGATGTAAAAACCCAACAGCAAACCGGGGATCCAAGCTGTTTACTTTTAGGATGAAGTGAGGAAACTACAGCTTTGCAAGACCCTCTTCTTTTCCCACCCTCCCCTGCCCTCTGTATATAGAGGGGCTGCTTCACTGGCAGGTAGTGATTTGACCTATTGAAAAGGCAGGTCAGTATTTATTTTATCTCCTGTCTTTTCTGTCTCACCGTATCCCACTTCTGCATTTCAGTATCTTTTGACTTGCTTTTCCTATCGTTATGGATATTGCTTCATGTGGATTGTCTGGCAGGGGCAGCTGCGCTTGCTCTCTTTCCTATTTGGCTTTACTTTTGGTAAATTTGTTATCTCTGCTCCCTGATTGAGATGTCTAAATTCTACTCTTTTCTCAAGCAGGTGATTCTCTTCTTGCATCGTCAGGACAACTTCTTGCATTTACTCTCCTGGTTGGACACAGTGCTTTTTTGGAAAGTTCAAAGTGTATTCTGGATTCAGAACACAAGAAGCTTGAGCAGGAGGTTGCACTGACACAACATGACTTGTCTTCCTCCTTCAGTCCTGCAAGTTGTTGCAGGACTGTTCTTCTTCCCTGGTCTCATGTGTTTTTTTTTTTTTTTTTAGTTTCTTTCCCCTTTCTTTCTGCTTTTTTCTTTGTATCTTTGACAATATTTGTTGATGGTCTAAAATGAAGCCCTTTGTGGGGTAAGCACAGAGTAAAGATGGCTGTTATAGATGGTAGAGTCATTGCACTCCCTGTTTGTTTTTTTTATTTTTTTTTTTAATTTTTTTTAGAGCTATTCCGTTGTCCACTGTGAATGTTTTACTCCCTGTGTTTTTGCAGTGGGTTTTCACAGATTTGAATGCTCATGTTTCCCCATCAGTCTTTCCTTCTAAAAACAACCCTATTTACTCAGTGTTTTCTAGCAGGTCAAGTTTTCTTGACGTGTTGTCATCCTCAGGGCTCCCTCTGCACTTTCTTCGGTTTCTGGCAAAGTCTTTACTGGAGTGTATTGCCTACAGCTGAAGGCTCTGCAGTGTAGAGTCAGGCAAAAGGATTATTTTACCTATCTTGAAGGTTTTAATCCTATTTATACACCCTGTGATGATGTCTACGGCTTTTTATAGGAAATGTCATTCTGTATTGTCATTGTGTCTTCATGTCATTGTATCATTGTGTACGACACAATGTGTATTGTGTAGAAATGTCATTGTGTATTCATATTTGACTTGCAGTCTTGTAGTGTCCGTAGGTCCTTTTCGGCAGCGGTGTTGCCTCTGGCTATTCATTCCCCATCCTCAGTTTGTGCAGTTGTTTGCTCCTTTCTAAATGCAGCTCCTTACAGTTAACCCAAATTGCATAGCATCTGATTTTCTTTGTCAACCATCGCTCTTGTTTTGTTAGGATGGCTTTGAATTCAGTAGCTGTCATCTAGCCTCCCTATTTGGTGTCATATATGCATTTAGTAAGGCTAATCCCTGGTCCATCACTGACCTCATTACTGAAAACACGAAATGGAGCTAGCCCCAGAATGGGGCTTGGTGGAGCCTATTCAGTTGATTCTTTGGCTATGACAGCCCATTTTCGAACCACAATGCCACTCCCCCCCTTCCCCAGTCTATTTTTCCTGCCATGCAAGGAAACCAAATAATAACATAAAACTAGAATTTTTTTTTTTTTTTTTGCTTCTTTAACTGTGCAACCTGATAACTTGATGCAGAAAGAAGTTAACATCAGTTTGATGTGACTTATTGCCAAATCCGTGCTTACTTTTACTCTGGTTTTTATCTTCAGATATTTTCATTGAGTTTGTTTATACCAGTGTCTTTCTGGAAAGCACCTTAGGAGGAAAAATAGCAAAATCACGAAATGGTTGACGTTGGCAGGAACCTCTGGAGATTGTCTAGTCCAGCCCCATCTAGTCACGTACAGCAGGTTGCTCATGGCCACATCTGGTTGGGTTTTGAGTATCTCCAAGCATGGAGAATCCACAACCTCTCTGGGCAGCCTATTTTTATGTTTGATTACCTTTGCAGTGTAAAAAAAAAATTTTGTTATGTTTAAATGGAATTTGCTGTATGGGTCCTGTGCCCATTGCCTCTTGTCCTGTCACTGGGCATCGCTGAGTAGAGTCTGACTCTGTCCTCTTTACTCCCTCCCACCAGGTATTTAAATATATGGATAAGATTCCCCCCTGAACCTTTTCTTCTCCAAGCTGAACAGTCCCAGCTCTCTCAGCTTCTCCTTGCATGAGAGATGCTCCAGTCCCTTGATAGTCTTCGTGGCCCTTTGCTGGACTCCCTCTAATATGCCTATGTCCATCATTCTCAGTCAAGCCCAGCTGATTTGAAAGCATCTGACTTACCTAAAGTGCCCTCTAAACTGCTTATTTTCTTCCATACTCAGATCTTCCTCTTTATTCCTACTATGAATTATCCTGGCCACCTGAATGTAGTTGGCCTTCTACATAGAGACCGATGCGTATGCGGGAACTTTTCTCATTTCTTTCTACTTGGTTTTGCCTGCCAATAGCTTTCCCAATCCATGAATCGTGGACCAATCCTTTGCTTGGGATCCCATTGAGGTGTGGAGGATAAAGCTGCAATTAAATCTTGTATTTTTTGTTTTACTGTATTTAGTATATTAGGCAATGCTTGTTCCATTTTCTGTGAACTGCCTTCACCGTAAGTTGGACAAGCTTCCCTGAGGGGCAGTAAACAAAAAAAGGGAGGCGCCATGGGGATGGGGAGGAAAATACTTTTACTGCCAATCAAAGCAGAAGTATATAGATCTGTTTTCAAATTTTCCTGTAAATATATTACTACAGGGTAGGAATGTGGTTCTGGAGCTGTCTAAATAAGGGATATTTCACTGGCTTGCTAGAGTGGAAGGGAGGTGGTTGTTTCTAAAAAGGTTGGTTAAACTGAAACAAAATATTTCATTTTCAAATAATTCTTTCTTTTTTTATCCCTTGGCGGGGTGGGGGGGGAGGGGGATATTTTAAAATGGAAACATGCTTTGAAAATGAAAAATCAACATGAAACATTTGGAGGGTTCTAAAAAGCCTTCCTTCTCCCACCCTTCCATGCCACTCTGTTTGGGGGAAAAATAGATGTATTCACTGTCTGCCAAAGAAATATTTGCCCAGTTGTAATCAAGTCATCTTACAACATGATGCAGGCTTTTACTCCACTTGTTTTATATGTGACCTTGGGGAAAGTCATGACAGCATAAGCTTCCAGTTGCCCATGTCTAAAAAGGAAGTTTACTACTTTTTTCTGTTCCCTCATAGAAGGATCAACCACCGTCTAGAGTTTTCAAACCGTTCTATTCTCCTCCTTCCCTGCTTACAGCCTTCTTAATCTGTAGGCACACTTGGAGGTGAAGAAAATAAGATAACGACTTGACGGATAGTCTGTTCCAGGCTCTTCCTGCATACGGTCCACGTCCTTGCCAAGAAACTTTCACGTAACTGTCTTCTGTATGTCCTTAGTTTCCCAGGTGAATGATAAGAATCGCTAGATCTTGGGTGGCATTTTACAAAGGAGGCTGTGTTACTGAGGTGGTTGTGGGCTAACCTGAGACATGGGGCAGAGGCAGATTTTGTTCCCATCAGAGACTTCCCAAGTCACCTTAGGCTGAATCTTCATGTGCTCTGTGTACTACTTAGTGGACATAGAGGAGAACTTCCTTCAAGACATCATAGATTATACTTCATTGGCACTTAGAGTTTTACCTGTTCAACACAATTGACTGTTTTGATTTTTAGTATATTAGAAACCCTTGGTTTGCCAATGCTTTCTTTTAACATTTAGTCTCATTTACTTAATTTTCAGTCTCTTCAACACACACACATGACACATACACCTACATGCACACGTCCCTTTTCTTCCTGGCTGCTTGGGTACACTGAGGCTTTGTGAGGAAGCTGTACGCAGGAGTTTCTCCACTTCTAATGGGTTTAGCTGGATGATGCATCCAGCTCCCATCCTTTATTCTCTCTAGGCAGTGGTGAGATGCACCATCATCTTTGTGTATGTGTCTGGCCCAACAAAGTAAGCATGATAAGTGATGTCCTTAATCTTAGAGATTCCCTGTCTGGTTTGTCTTAGCAGTAATTTTTTTTTTTTTTTTTTTTGCTTAATTTTGAAACTCTAAAAGAAAAAAAGGGGGAATGAAGTGCAAGAGGTTCCTGAGACTGTTGTCCCGGGAGATGACTGGGAATTTCTAGTGCTCTGCTCTTCACAGTGGACAAATGAAAGGAATAGCTGCAGTGCACGCTGCTGAGTCAGTGCACCCCAAAAGAGACTTCAACCCTCTGCTGTGTTATGCAACAAGGCCCTGGATTAATAAATCATGTGGACTTTGGGACATCACGCTACCTTCAGGATAGCTGAGGGTCATTATTAATACATAACTGGCAGTGTATCAGAAAGTTCTTTCAAACCAGCAGCCATTCCCAACTTTTTGCATATCAGAGGGAAGGTGTCTCATCCAGGCCATGTGCCTCCAGTATCAGAGCCAAAAACGAGGCCCTGGACATCTTGTTGGTCAGCTTTATACCCCAGCATCTTCTGCCACAGCACTGATGGGTTTCAAATGCTTATTGGGGAGAGATGTTTAAGACTTGGGTCTTTAAGAGGTCCTTCGCTTAGTAAGTGGCATTTATAAGGCAGAGCAGCTCAGTACATGGATGACATGCTATTTCCAGTCATCTCATGCCAACTCAGTCCTCCCTACTGGACTGTCCGATGCTGCTCTTCTGCAGTGTCACCGTATCACTTATGATGAAGGGCAGCCCAATGGGCAACATTGTCTTCTCCCCTTTTCAGTGAACAAGTCAGTCCCCAGCTTTCAGACTTTCCCTGTTTTGGGGTGTTTTTTTTCCAGCAGCCATTTCCTTACACCAAGACTGGGGTTTGGTCCTGCTGCTGTGTTTTACCCCTTGTGATGCAGCACCTCTGTCTGCGCTCTTCCTTTGCCATCATCTCCCTCATGCCTTAGGGCTGAGCCCCTTTTAAGTCCTGGGACCCTCTAGTACGATGAAGGGTGTCTGGGGGCAGTGGTGAGAAGACATCTGCAGTGGGGAGGGAGAAGAGAGAGACTTTCTTTGCCAGAACCTTATAGATTTCAGTCTGCCACTACTACCTTAGGTCTTGCAACTTTTTTTTTTTTTTTTTTTTAACTAGCAAGAAAAAAGAACTCTGGCTCCAATATTTATACTAGAGACCCAGGAGCTTATAACATAGCAGTAAACTGTCTCTTTTGAGAGCTCATCAAGACTGCAGTATGATGGATAGGTTCCTGGGCAGCTCCGTAGTGGTAACGTTCCAGAAGACAGCATTACCTTTTTTTTTTTGATAGAGTGCCTAGTGTTTGCCTATCAGCTCAGGATCTCGAAGCACTTTGTGAACAGTGAGGAATTAAAGTCCTGCCATGGCCAAAACAGATAAATGGTTATCCTTTATCACTGAAGAAAATAAGGCCCGGAGAGGTCAAATGACTTGGTTGCCCTCAAGAACAGCTATAGTCCAGGAGAGTGGGATTTTAGTGCCTTTTTTTCTTGCTGTTGGATATCCTGAAGTTTAGAGATAGGCCTGTGCTTTTTCATTTGCCTTGTTTTTTTGACATAGTACTGGGATTGAACTGACTTTTAACCAGTGTTATTTGTGTCCTTTTCTGTTTTTGTAGGTTTAAAATACAATCCTGCATTCATTGCTGTCTAGAAAATGTCTTACGGATCCATTGATGGGAGTGGATTTGGAAGCAGGAACCCATTTGGAGGCCCTTCGAGACAAGGCTATCAACCTCTCGGTAAAGTATTGATCCCCTGCTGTAATTTATTTTACCAGACTTCCTAGGGAGTGAAGTTGTACTTGCTCGTGTTCGATGTGGCTGATGCGTTTCAGTAGCTAAACATCACACGCTCTCCAGAGGTCATTTCTGCATAGTGATATCCAAAGGTGAAGGCCAAGCTTTTGCTGGGTTTGATTTGTATCAGGACCTGAGGGTGTAATGCGTCTTTTTGTTTGCCATCGAAGAGCAGTGCTGCTGTGGATTTTGGAGGCTTTTCTAGGGGCTTAGAGAAGAAATGGGGCATGTTCTCCACACCCGCATGTCTCTGCCCTCATCTTCCTAGCATCTTTGTGCAAAGGTTGTCCCAATGGTTACCCTCTGGCTGGCTGTAGGTGCATTAATGATGGGGACAGATGGGAGAGGGCTGTGCTTCCAGAGTGGGTACTCAACTGCTGGGGAGGCTACTCTAATCTGAGAAATGTGTTCAAATGTGGCAACAGGGAAGCAAGACTTGCTCAGAGAGCGCTGAAATCATGAACAGTGTTTTGCAAATGGCTGCAAATTCTGCTTTTGTGATGTGTTTTTAAACAAAGACCAGATTTACTCTCCTTACCTGTTCTCTCCTTCCCCCAAAGGACTCTAGAAATGCTAAATTAGAAAGACAAAAGCAACCAGATATCAACCTGTATATTTGCAGCAGTCTCTAAAGCACAAGGTAAAGCTATGCTTCATAAAAAAACAACTCTTAATACAATTGTCATAACACAGGGAGCAGCTAATGATTATAACCTCTAGTTGTTGAAGATATTTGCTCTAACGTGGCCCCTTCTTGACACAGGCAAGTTGTAGGAGGCAACCTTAGCCAGAAGAACAGGATGGTGGCAGCGGTGGGTAGAGTACTGAGTTTTCACTAGAGCCTAGGAGCTTATGTTGAAGGGGGATACTTGCCGCGCTCTAACTGACAGGGACCAGCGCACATGGTCATGGGCAGATAAGGCCGTGTCTCCAGCTCTCAAGATGCATGCCAGCTCCCAGCCCAGATGGTGAAATGCAGTAGGGCTGTGCTTGCTTTAGCTGCAGCATCATCTTACATTTCATTTTGAGACTGGCTCCAGCTTGCACAGCAGCGCGAGGCTGCGGCGGCTGTGGCGGTGGTATCACTGGAGGTTCAGACCTCAGCAGGAGCATCGGGATGTGAGACCTCTGTAACATGGCAAAGGGCTGTGTTTTCACTTGGCTCCTGGGAAAACGTCACCCTTCTCTTATATTGCCTTCCGTTTCGGCAGTGCTATTTATTAAGGCAGCCTGACTTTGGTTTCTGACTTGTCAATGTTGCAAACGGTCTTTGGGAAGTGTTTTGTTGTCTTGCGAATAGCTGCTCCCCCTGGATGGAAATAAAAAGGAAGTGTAAAGGTTCTATTGGTTTTCTGTTTTCTTATGAGTTTTAGCTTTGCAGTTTTTTTTTTTTTTCTTCTTCTTAAAACAGGGAGCAGGTATTGAATGAAGCACGAGTTGTCTGTTCAGTTTTAAATAGTGTTTTTCAGGGTATTCTACAAGGAAAAATTAAAGGCATAAAGGAAGGAAGAATGGGATATCTGGGCATAATAAAAGCACCATAAGAAAAGAGAATCAAAATGCAGGATAAACAAACAATAAATCTCAATACGTTGTAGTTTTGGTTAAAAAACACGAATAGTTATTATGCTGCACAAAACAATTTTTTTTTTTTTTTGATGCGAATGCTCGGACCAACTGAAGACTTTTGAAACCTGTAAATATTTGAATAGGTATCCCATTGCGCTCAGGTCACCTATCATTTTGTGGCTACCTGAGGTGACCGATGTAACACCAGGGCCCTCCTCAGTGGATTGTGAAAAAGCAAAAGCAGATGGAGAAACAGCAGCTTTTGCCAGACAGCCAGGCACCTACCTATAGATCCTATTTCCGTCACGGAGGGCGTTGCGAGGGGACTGCATTGCACCCATCGCAAATTGGGCTTCCTGACCTACTTCCCACATAGCAGAAGGAGGCTCCAGCCCCTGAGACAGCAGCCGAGATGGCTTGCAGACAGTTTTGCCCTGGGTGCCCGTGTCTGAATCAGCGATGCATCACCCGAACCCGCTCCCTTTAATCACGGGAGGCCCCGTAACGCATGCACACCGGTTACCTTTCTTTGCAGTCTCCTCAGATATTGTCATTAAGTAAATGTCAGGAGAGGGTAATGTGGAACGGGGCTCCTGCCCCGTGCTTCTGCAAGACGGGTCGCTGCCTCGCTTAGAAACGCTGCCCACTGTATTAGCTCACGACACGGCTGGAACAAAAGAGCGCGGCCTTCCTGCACTCGGACATGTGTGGGCTCACCGAATGAGCAGCCCTTGATGGATATGTTCTGTGTGTGCTTGAAAACACTGCTCTTCACTTTGTATCTTAACAAAAATAGATAAATTGGTACCAACATCCCTGCAGATGGTTTCCATCTGCCGTCATCAAACAGGAGCGTGTGGTTCAACGTAATGTTCAGACGGCAAACGGAAAGCCCTGAGACCCTACAATAACTGGTATGGACGATGCCGGTTAATAGCCTTACAATAATAAATCGGTACGGATGTCAGGGAGGAAGAGCAAGCTGGTTTCAGTAGCCCCAGGCACCCCAGGAGCTTGCGACTCCGTAATTACAAGCGTCTATACAGTGGGAAAGGGGGGTGGGGGGAATCACTGCAGGTTTTGTTTTTGAAGTCTTTAATTTCATGAAGGAAAACAAAGAAGAGGCTCGGGGATTTATTTATTTATTTAAAATAAAGTGTGGTACTACCAAGAGAGTGTCTTCTGTCCTATTACCTGTTAGTCTATCCTGGCTGCTCTTCCTCTGCACTGGCGTCCTAACACACTCACCAGGTAAGAAAAGACAAATCACTTGAAGACATTTCCCTCACCCTGAGGTGATAGGATGATGGATGGAGTTGCGTGCTGTTAGTGCAGCACCACTCACAGAAGCAGCATGGGGAAGATCTCCAGCTCTGTGGTGGTTGCTCTTGTTAACCAGAGAGATTAGAGAGATCTACAGATTCCTTGTGTAGAAGTTTTGGAAGGAATCCCAGAACTTCCGAGTTTTATGGGAAGTTTGGGTAGCCTGGGACTCCTGCATGTCAGATGTTCTCGTTTAAACTCTGTTCTTGATAGAGTTGCTAGATAGGCAGGAATCCTGGACAAACCACCATACAAGTTTTTTTTTTTTTTTTCCATCAGAAATTTCTGTGAGACAAAAGGGATTGTCCTCAGCAAAAATCAAAAGTTCGGCCACCTTAACCGAGGACCATCGTAAGGTGTTTCACAAGGGAGACGAGCAGGACTGCTTGAAATATAGAAGCTTTTGGGAGCTGGCGATGCCTTCGTGCTGCCACTGAAGAATGGTGAGGAATATCAGGTAGAGGCGTGAGCAGCATCCCTGCTCTGCAGCTGTGAGCTATGGCCTGCTCCAAGCAGTATCTCCATCTGCGCCTTGTTCTGCTCCCCAAAATCCACAAAAAACCAAATGTTCCCATGTTTCCTTAGGGGTGCTTTTCCAAGCATCAGCTGTGTATTGGGTGTTGCATGGTGAAGTTAGAAAGTAGATGTGAGAAAGGGCAGACAGCATGCTCTCAAAAGTACCTTGAAAACCTTTTTTCCCTTCTTCTTTCTTTTTTTAACATCAGAAAGGAAAAAAAAAAATGAAATGACTTCATACGAAAATTTTTCAAGTAGCAAACGAGACCTATCTGAAGTAAACGGAGACCAAACACTGTACCACAGCGGGACTTAAACCCTGAAGTGTTAGCACTTTTGAAGCGTGCAGCACGCACACTCTGCCATGCTAGACCTGTCCACCTACAGCAGGCTTTTTGCGAGGAAGATGAACAAAGGCTGCTGCACGCAGGAAGGCACAGAGATCAGGGAATTCAAATAGCTCAAATTAAAATGCCACAAGCCAGGAAATTTTTAAAGCTGCTTTTATTAACCTCACTGTGCCCTGGGCATTAAAAGAGAGATTTGAATGGCTGAGGGTAATCTCGTATTCCAGAGGTGCAATGTTTTTAGGTATGGTGGGGCTCAAGGGAGTGAGTGTTGAGTCAGTGGTTAATTTTACTGTGGTTTCTTTGAGGCCGTTTTTCCTCAGGTTGCTCGTGAAGATAGCATGTGGGACACTGGCCAGAGTCGTACTCAAGATATATCGCGCTTGCTGCTCTCCCTTTGTCTACTAGGTTAACCTAATCTTCTCAAAGAACAAAATTAGACTGGTTCATACAAGTTGTTCTTGGCAGTGTTCTCTGGGTATTTATCACCTAATTATCATTTAGATACTCAAAACTGATTATTAAATAATTTGTTCCAGCATTTTTCCTGGAATCGGGTCTATAATTTTTTGTTCTCCCCTCTGTAATACCTGCTTGCCACTGTGGAATACCATCTAACTCTTGGATGAAAAGTCCCACGTAAGCACTGGTAGTGTTAATGCACTGTAACAGTATTTCTCTGGCAGCCTGAGGAGCCAGGCTCGGTTCCCTGAGCTGAATTCTGCTCCAGGTTATGCTAAATCTAGGGCAGGTAATCCTCTGGTACTAAAGGTAGAAAGGCTCAAAGTTAGTGCAAGATGCTTGCAGGATCTCACTGGGGATGCTGTGGCTGTAGCAGTTTGGTGGCAAATGCGCGTAGTCCCTTAAGGGAGGTAGTGGGTTAGATGCCTGTAGAAAATCAGGGAGTTCACCTCTTGGTTTTCACCTCTTGGTTTCCCTTCTCTCCTTTCATGCGAAGACTTCCATGCTCCTTGGCCTGCTGGGTAGAATCGTTGCTGGTCGAGCTTTCATTGACAAACTCAAGAGTGCCCAGTGTCAGTGGAAGGTTCGTCCAGTGCTTACCCCCACAGTAGAGTGGAGCAGACCGTATCGGTGTGCTGCCTTCTCTGGTGAGTTAACGCTGATGCTGCTGAGAAACCGTGAATGCCATTGACCCTGCCAACTAGGTTACCTTCTTTCTGGATGCTGTAAAGAAAGGGAAGAAGAGCGCTCTCTGTTCCTGTCCATCTTAACTCCCCATGCGGGTGTGTTTGAGCCTCTCCAGTCCTATTTTGCTCTTCTCATCCCGGGTTTGGTAAGTGGCTCTTTCCAAAAAGCAACCTTAGGGTTTGATGTTGTATATAGGGTTGTGAAGTTGCAGGGTTCATGGATGAGCATGTTGCCTTGGAGGGGGAGCTCGCACCAGCTGCTTCTGTTTTGCTGGTGTGGGAGTGTCGGGAGCTCTCCTAGAGGCGCCGGTCAGGCGGATAAAGCTGGGGTAGACAATCTGTGGACAAGACTTGCTTAAAAGCTGGTGTAGGAGCAGCCGTGTTTCAGCAGCGTGGCCTGGCGACGACACGGAGCTTTGCTGTCTCTTGTTGCAGGTGTGGGGCTGACGGCAAAGCACGTGAAGGAATTCGCCTCCGGCTTTGCGTCTTGATACTGCAAAGCACTTAAGCACGTAACAAACTCCTAAGTACACAAGTAGTCCCACTGTGGTCAATTAACATTAAGCAGGTGGTTAATCCTTTCGCTGTACTGGGGCCTGAATGCTGCCTTGGCTTAATATTAACTTCCCAAATGACTTTCAGTGCTTTATTAAGGCAACGCTGAAACCTTTGGCCATTGCAGCGGTAGCCAAATGGCTTGGGGGATGAGCTAGCTCTGACTGTGGCGACTGTATTTGTTACTGAAAAAATGAGAGACCTAACCACGGGCTTAAGCCTCCCTAGCATAAAGTACTATATAAAGAGAGAATAAGATGAGAGCTTCCTCTGCCACACGGTTTCGCTTTGCCCAGCATCTTCTCTCTCCGCGCCTTGCCCTACTCGTGTAGTCTTTGGAGAAGGGCTGGGAATCCCACATCTTGTGCCCCCTACTCTGTGCAAGGTCTTTTTCTATGGGTGCTTTCTAATCTACTCTCAAATTTCCAACCATAGGGGAAGTCATCTGGGAACAGGGAGGCTGGGCCCTGCCAGGGCAAACTTTGCTTTATTTTTGTTGTATCTTAGCAGTCAGCTGCGGAGCTTGGCAAAAATAAATGCAAGGCACTGCAAAGTGTACTCTCTGCTTGTAATAGTAAAAAATCACCCAGTGGGTGAGGGGCAGAGAGGATTCTGGGATATAAATTTCTCCCCGAGTTAAAAGTGGTGGAAGAGCAGAATGAGGGAAGAACCAAATCTCTTCCTTGAGTCTCGAAACTGGAGAGCTGGTGTGCAACGTTAAAGGTTTTCCAAAAGGTGAAGCCTTTACAGCTGCACCCTGGTCGTGTTCAGTAATATAACCAAAGCGTGCATTTCGGATGGAGTCGCTTAAGTATATAATGGAAGTAAAGAATTAAAGTGTAACCTCTGTAGCACCTTTTAGCTGGGATTTGTAGCCTGGTTCACAACTATTAATCCAAAGGTACCACCTGGTCTGTAAAGAAAGTGATATTGCCTCTGTTTTATACAGCACGAAAAAGTAAAACGGTTTGTCAAATGTCGTGTAAAAAGTCAGCGTCTCTGAGAATCGTAATGCCTGACTTTCGCTTCTGACTCTTCGGTCCTGCCACATTGGAAGAGTTTTCTTAAATTGAGGGGCAGACTGAAGTAAAGGACTCAGGAGTGATATGAAATAAGTCGTTAATTGGCCTGTAATGAAGAGCAGGTCCAAGCCTAAAGAGATAGAGTACTAAAAATCGTAATAAGGTGATTTCCCCCACTAGACAACTCCGAAAGCCTTTTATGGCATCCACCGAAGAATTGTTTCACATTGCTTCTTTGCTTATTGCACAAGACTTCAGAACATTAAACATTTGTTTCCTTCGTCCGATTTCAGTAAATTTAGCAGATAGTCTCAGTTTTGCATCCAGTTCTTAGAGAACTTAGCAGTGATTTAATGAATTAATAAACCTAAACATAAGAAAACATATTAAAGAATAATGAACAGCTTATTTTATAGAAAAAGGAATTGCCAGGAGAATTAACTTTGAAACCAGGATTAACTTTGAAGTTGTTTGTTTTGAAAACCTCTGCCCTTATCCCTTTTAGCAACTTTAACATTATAATAAATGTTCCTCTGTAAGCTCAGTGTTTCAATGAAGTTAAGTGGAAAATGCATTTATATAACCAGCAAAACTAGAAAACCCCATTGGAGTAAATAAATGTTTTAATGAAATATGTCAGGGTGAGCTGTACAACCTCGTAGCACTTAAAAAAAAAAAAAAAAAAAAAAAAAAAAAAGTAAATACACTTACAAGGGACAAGGGGGGAAAGGAAACCTCTTGGGTAAAGATCAGCTTTTTTTTTTCTTCTAGCTTTTGTATTTGCTAGTCATCTTATCTTTGTCATCCAAAGTCATCTTACCATTAACGTGTAAAAATCGTACCTGGTACTTCCGATCTTTAAAGCAAAACCAGCAAACAAAACCACAGGCCTCTCCTTAGGCAGTATTCAGCTGGAAATATATTTAAACATCTCATCCTCTCTGAATAGCTTGTTCCATTTTCCACCTGATTACAGTCAAATTAGGAGCAGTTTAAGAAGATCCTCTGCCTTCGGTCAGTTCATCATATTGGCGTCGATACCTTCATAGGGAAACCAAAGTGGCGTGAACATGCTTGTAGTTTCCTTCGTCTCCCAGAGCAAGTGAGTACCTTCCCACGAACCCCAAACCTGAAGTTCACCTCCTTGGATGTGTTTTCAGGTGGAAAGACTTCCCTTTAGCAGCAGAGACTGTCCTGTGCTTTAATTTCAGCTCCTCAAATCAGTGCAGCTCAGTGCTTGCACTTCTGGCTGTTGCAGCTCTCCGATCCCTGGCAGGGATGGGACTGACGCCAGCCGATAGCCAGGGGCTTTCCCTTTACTTACGGGCAGAGCAAATGCAACTTGTATTTTATTATAAGAACTCGCCTCCTTCTTCTCTACAGTTAAACACTCATCCTCTGCTGTCGCTGCACATGAAGCTTGTAGCAGTTCTCATATAAGCTGTTTAGGCCCGAACAAGACACTAATACTCCTGAGATTTCTCTAATACTGTCAGTTCAATCTAATTCTCATTTGCCACCTTCCTCAGTCCCTCAAAGGCACTTCATGAACTCCAGTTAGAAAAGCAGAGTGGTCTTTGCTTTAGAGCACTTGTCCAGCTAGCTCTAACTGAATGCTTGGCTGTACTGTGAAATTCTTGCAAGTGCTGCAAGCCTTTGTTAACAATCTGTGTCTCCAGCGCAGATTTGGGATCCTGTTCTTTGCATCCCCTTCTAATGCTCCTGCCTCCCTTTTTCCTGGGATCTTGCAACTCCTTTCCTTTGACGGGGAGAAGCTCAGAGGTGGCTGAAAACAGTAGCTCCAGGAGCGGGTTGTCATTGCTGGACCAAGTTTATCCAATCTACGTTGCATTTTTGGTCCTGTTCTTTAGAAGATGCAGTCAATTTTGCTGCCCTCACGGCTTGCTGAAGGCTCTCCAAGCTTTTACATGTTCACAGCAGGAAGCCAAGACCTCCAGTGAACCTGGAATTAAGATTTGGCTTGACCTGTCCGAGGTTGGGTCGACTTGGGGATGTTAACATGCAACAAGTAACGCGATGCGTGTTCTGTCCCCTCTGTGCTGACCTCCTAGTTAGCGCTGTATCATCACCAGTAAATTCAGGAGTGCCCATGAGCATTGCTGGACATTGAAAGTAGAGTTAGAATTGTCCCTGGGATGATTTTGTCATGTCCCAAGCATTTCCCGGGTGTGATTCGGACATTAGCCCAGCCCAAGGAACGCTCCCCACCGTTAGCGTGGGATGCAAAGCCAGCTTCATGGTAACGGTGTCGCTTTGCAGGGATTTTTTTTTTTTTCATGCAGGATTTCTGCTCGTGGTTTTGTTGGTAGGAGTGAACAAATCTGCAGAAGTTGCAGCCTGGAATAAAGTTTGCGAATGGTAAACTTAGCCTGTACCACCCGCGCCGTCCTAGTGCGGGAAGCGGGGGCCGCCGGCGAGGCTGAGCTCTGCGCATCCCGCCGAGGCCGGGGTGTATTTACTTTGCCGTCGCAGGGAGCAAAGAAATAACAATAATAATAAAATCCCTGCATGTAATTCTCAATGACAGCGCTATTAGCCCACAAAAATGTCACACTGAGTAAATCAGCCTGATGGATGGATGGATGAGTCACCTGAACGTTACCATCATGCCGGCATCTACCCCGCGGTGTGCCCGCTGGGAAGGTTTGTTTGAGCATCCCGCGAGGTGATCCTTAGCTCGGAGGCCAGGGCTGCGCTCTCACCGCCGTCTCTGGTCTGGAGGGGGTGCGAACGCGCGCCACGGTACCCGCTTAGGCTTGAAACACGTTGTTTAAAAAGCGGAGTGCAAGGACCCTGTTTTCTGCCCGTCAGCAAAACCTCCGTGCGAGAGCGCAGCTCATAACTGAGCAGGAGTCATTTACTTTTTTGGGGAGCATCAAGCTTGTGTACCGCAGAGGAACGAGAAACTGTTTGCTTTGAAATCTGAATTTTAAGGTTCTGGACTTAGAAAGTCATGAGCTTTCAAGTCTTATCACCTCTGCCACAGCTCTATAGTATGGTCTTGTGCAAATCTCTTTATTTTCTCTATTTTCTTGTCTCCTTCCCTTCCTGCCCTCTAGTATTATCTAGTTAGTTAAATCCCTAAGGTCAGAGATTTACCTATATCTATTTTCCTGTATCTATTAGAATAACAGAATTTAGCATTTTCTGTGTGCATGTGGGTGTTTTTTTTTTTTTTTTTCTTTTCTTCTACTTTGAAAACCCTAACAGAATTTTCTAATGTTTGTTCCTGCCAGCAAAATGGGAATGGAGGATTTATGTAAACTCTTTTCCAGGTAGCTGCTGAAATACTGGAGTGGTGGATTACTGCTCTAAAACCTCAGTACAAGGATAGGTTTATTTGCACCAAGTGCCCGTGTTCACTTTTGTGCATTATGCGGTGTGCACACAGCTGTCACGAACTTAAGCAAACAGAGGCTAGACTGAGCGGGAAAGAAAGAATAAAGCTTTTATCCATGCAGCCATTCCAGAAATATCACCGATAACTCTCCTCTTCCGACTTTGACTTGGCGACAGACTGGCAGCTGGAAGTGGACAGGGATTAAATATCAAATATGAGGAAGGAAGTGACAGATGTAAGCAGGTAGGCTGGGGATTAGGGTGAATTACTGTGGCTAGCAAGCACTTAGGAGCAAGGAGGGATTTTAAATTGGACATTAGGATGTGCCTGTTGCAGGAAATCTCCCCTGAAATTCTGTTAGACTTCACCTGGGATATTTGTGGTTGGAATTCGTGAGCACCTTTAGTGGCTGATGATGTAGCTAAAGGTGTACGCCTGGGGTGGAAGGAGCAGCTTGAATAGGTTCCGAGATGGGCAAGTGATTGCTATAGGTATTTATAAAACCCATTTCCCATTGCTTGCCAATCCCAAGCTGGATAAGAGAGAGTGAAGGAGCAGCACCGAGAAATAAATCAAAGCCCTGCTGGTTTATACCTAAGTGAGCAAATGCAAGTGAGCTTAGCCAGAAAAATAGTGCAAAGTTGATTGCACTGACAGCTCTGCTTCTGCCAGGCTCGTGCGCGGCTGAATCACATCACGATGGTGCGGAAGGCGACTGTTGCTCAGAGCCTCAGCACGTGGACGGGGGACAGCTCTGCCCTATTTTCCTGTTCTCAAAACGAATCCATTGCCTGTCAGACCGCTCTGGCAATCATGTCCTAAGGTCTGAAGCTGGCTAGATTTCCATGCAGAAGGCGCTCTCCTTCCCATTCACGTGTCGCGGGGTTTTCCTGCGTCAGGTTGCTGGCAGCGCAAACGCTGTTGTGTGCAGTCACATTGTGGAGCAGAGCCGTGCTTTCCCGTTTCGGACTTTTTGGTTCACTCTACAGCTTTCCGGTGGACAGAGCCGACCAAGCACAGAGCTATTTCAAGCATAAGTGAAGCTTGAAATTTAATTTTGCTCTGAAAGACACCATGAAGGTATGGCCTTCTGGTCACTGTGTAAGATTTGAATGAAATCTGCTTATTTTCAATCCAAGAACTGAACAACTGATTCAGTCCTACAGTGATAGTCAGTAGATAAGGTCTGGAGACCTCCTCTTCTCGCCTGGCTGTGCATACGGACATATTTTATAAGTGCTAAAGTGCAGCCTTCCCATCTCTTTCCACCTCAGTATTTTAGAGTTGTTATTAAGTCCTGATTGTTCCCTTAAAACAGGGACCACTTTAGTCAGTGCAGTTTCTTGGCTTGCGATTCACAGGACTTGCTGTCATCTATCACTGGCCTTACTTTTAGCTCCCCTGTCCCTGTCCTGGGCTCATCCTTCAGAGCAGCTGCACGCTCTGAAGGACTTTTGAACATCTCCACAGTAGGAACCAACTCAACAAGATGTAAATTTGCTTTTAAATTTTAAAGGGAGTATTTCAACAAGCAAAGCTTACTAGTGGACGATTATCCCTTTTATACATGCCAACCCCTTGTCTTGGCAAAGGGGAGGGACCAATACGCCCTTAGGAGTGAGCACCAAGTCACCTTTGAGATGCCATCTGGGAGAAGACACCTCTGAGTGTCTCCTCCCAAGAACCTCCCCAAAAATGCTGTCTTATATCCCAACTCATGTTTTACAAATTAATTTTCTTAACTACATGTAATTTGACATCCCACATTCGATCAGCTAAATGTTAGCACGTTTGGAGTTGTGGTTCTTCTACGTTAACATGACTATGTTTATATTATTATTATAGCCTAAATTGCTGCCAAAAAAAAAAAAAAATACTTACTACTAAAGCAGATTTGGGACCGCTTCTACACCTAAGCTAGTATAATAACATCATATTCCTTCCCTAATTAACACAAAGCTACATAATTGTGCTTGGGTAAAACACAGGGTCATCCTACCTATGGGTCCCTTCTTCATGCCAAGTAGAAAGGACTACCCTCAGCAAGCTAGGGTGGTGGGGTCTGATTCTTTTCTTGGCACCAATCCTGGGAAAATCGGTTAGTCACTACTCTTTAAGCTATAAAGAGCAGGGACTATCACAACCTGTTTGTGGGATATGCCATGTAGTAGGTGCGTTTTACTCTGTAGTTTCCACACCTTCTTACTTTTTTTGCCTGAATTGACTCTCTTTTAGAGAAATCCCTGTGTTAGCATGTTTGAAGGTCAGTGACCATTGTCATCCACGTCCCTGACCACTATTTCACTGTTGGGTAGAATGACTTTTTTTTTTTTTTTTTTTTTTGGTGACACTGGTGTGGCTAAAGATGGGGAACGCTCCCCGTTGTTCAAAACTGCCGAGCAGCTCCTTTTGGCAAGGTGCTGTTTTTCATTCTAACTGGGCTTAGTCGACGTGAAATCCTTGATAACTTCTGTGCCTGGCAAAGACCCATGGTGCTAGTGTAGTGGCTGGGCATGCTGCCATCTCACCAGATGGATGGGAGGGCAGCGGCCGGTCCGTGGTGGAACATGTTGTCTGCTTGGCAGTACGCAATGCAATTCCCAGGTGATTCGCTGCCCGCTTCGAACTTAAAACACGCCCGAGGTCTGGCTACACGGATGTGCTGACGTGGATCCAGCTCTGTGCAGCAGTAACGTAATTAAACAGCAGGGAAATAACTCTGACAACCAATTTTGTAAGCTGGTGGGGCCTTGCAAAACATAGCAGTGAGAAGTTCCTCACCTTGGTCCCGTTCTTTGAAATGCGCGTTGTGAGCTTGGCTTGGGGTGTCCTCTCCTCCGGGCCACAGGGCAGTTTCGTGAAACATCTTCAGATGCGTCACATAGCAGCATCTTGGTGGGATGTTAGTGTTTCTCATCTGTCTCAAGCCTTCCTGTTGTTGCCCGCTGTGTGACGATGCTGCTTTGTTTTTAGGAACGTGTCATAAGTACGTTAAAGGCGCTTCAGTTCCTGCTAAACCCAACGTTTTAAGTGGGAATTAAGCCTGCAGCATGCTGACGTGGTAGGCAGGTGATAATTCTTGTGACTTGAATTGGGAGCTACAATACAGAGATGAAAATATTCACAGTGGTCACTTCACAGCTTAAATCCCATTTTCAGAAATGATTTTAAGGTCAGATTTCACTGCTCTCCAGGCACCTGATGCTGCAAGTAGGGACGTAGGAGTGGATATCCAAAGCCCACTTCTGCTCTGGAAGGCTTTTAAGGGTCTTCTGAGATACTACCTTTCAACTGAAGGCTTGTTTATAGCTAGTCAAACCAGAGCTCCTAAATCTCTTGGAGCCACAATCGCCCAAGTGCTAGCCACAGCTGGGGACCTCACTCCCACTGATTTTCCTGCACAGTTTCATGCTGAAGTAGGATTCAGCACCCTGAAATATTTCTGTGTGTTTCACCAGTGATTGCTCTGATTTTTTTTTTTTCCCCTCCCCCTCTGGGGAGATTTGGGTTTTCAGAGTTGCAGAGAGCTTTCTATAGATTTGATTACAAATTTCCATAGTGCAGGCACACACGGGGACTTTCTGTTTGCAGAGGGACTTCTTTTCTCCCCCAAATTCCTTTGCTCAGTGCTTTCGTGGAGAGCAGAATCAGACTGAAGAACTGACCCCAGCCGCACCACATAAAATACTATATACCCTCTGTTTTTTCTACTTGCCTAAATAGGGCATCTGAGTGCCTTGGCTATGGCTGCAGTAAAAAAATAGAGATACAGCCATTGGGGTAGAGGGACTAAAAGCTACATTTAAAAGATTGTAGAAAGTAATTAAACCATCTTTTTAGACTGGGATTTGCATGGGGCTGTGGACACGTGGGGAAACAGGTCTGTTGTGTATGAAGCTGTGCTGAGGCAAGACCGTTGGTAATCCCGTTCCCCAAAATAGTTTTTGAGGGAGGAGAGTCAGCCCCGGGCACCTGAAAATTTCAGACATATCATAAATAGCCCCATATATGGAGGCAACAGAAGTGATGGGGCTGGGCAAAATGACACTTCTGTACAGTTTTCTCTCACTGCCTTTATTTTTCCCCTACTTCTATAAAATCATATAAACCACACCACAGATTTATAAAGAAGACTTACTATGTAGTACAGTTTGCAAAGATTTTGTGTTTATGACAAAATGCCGCACAAAACCTTTCCTGCAATCCTGTAGTAGACAATATTTCAGATCTATTTAATGTAGTGCAAGAGTTAAGCAGGTTGGGAAAGATATGAATTGTCTGGTTCTTTTGCTAAACTGCTTTACTAACCAGACAGTGGCCAGATGGTTATGCCTTTGACTAATACATAAATAATACCAAGCTAGGATCTAATAGCAACAGAATGGCTAAAACTATGCAGAATGTATTTTTATATCTACGTAGCGGGTGAGCATGCATGGATATGTGTGTATATGTATGCTCTTAAAAAGTAATTTGGAGTTTTCAATTGTACTGTTATTTTATGACTCCTCTTTTATGGCCTTTTAGCGAAAACTAGGTGTTTTCTTTTTTTTTTTTTTTTTTTAATTTCAGGCTTGTTAACAGAATTTCAGAATTTTCACAGAGATTTTTTTTTTTCTCTCCATAGAGTTTTCGCACTTATTGCTCATCAGTGTTGGAAAAGAAGAAAAAAATGCCTTGTTAACATCCTGACAGTGAGAAAAAATGTATGCTTATGTACAAGAGTAATATGAAAATAGCCACTATTGCAAACAAGAATTGCTTTCTGGGAGACTGAACTTCCCAGAGTTCAGAGGGTTGCAATGCTTTGCCTAGGCAACTCTCCACTGTTATAAGTTACCATTTCAAATAATCTGTATTTATGTTCCAAAATAGCAGAGATGCTTTAGGAGATTTCACCTGTGGATGCCCAGTACATTAAGTCTCAGCATCATCTGCTTTCTCGGGGATTGGGGGAAGGTGGGTGGAAACCGGAAAGCCAAGGGTGCAGAGTGTGATTCTGCAAGCTGCTGGTGTTGAATGCCGAAAACACTGGGTGTATCCAATGCTCGTGTAGCATCTTTCCCCATCGGGAGGATATGGGGAGGCCCCCGGAGAGCCACTCACTACTCTGTGCGCTGTCCTGAGAGTAACAAATCTATCTCAGTTGCGTTCTCAAACATCTGCGATCAGGCCAAGGCGTGCAACCTTCGGAGGTGGTTTTGTGTGACGCCTGGCATCACTGGTGTCTATCGAGATGAAGGATGTTAACTGAGTAGTCAACATGTCTTCTGTGAGTATATCTTGTTTCCCCTCACTCCCTCTGAATTTTGTCCTGGGTAAGAATCCAGTTTTTCTTTTGGCTCCATTTGAGGACATCTGGTTGGTGTGAGGAAGGCTACCTGCCTCGGTGTTGTTCTCCAACCCTTTGGTTTCGGTTGAATAGATGCCCTCTGATCTATCTCGTGTTGTTGCTGCGTTTTACTTCTTCCAGTCATGCCCTGGTACCTCTTCAAAGCAGAGCGGAAAGGGGGACAGGATAGCAGGCCAGCGTTGAGTCACATGCTGGCTAGTGCTGGTGCCGTCTTGCTTTCCGGCAACACGAAGTCCTACTACCGCTTTTTGGGACTTTCCTGCTCCGTGACGTTCACATCAGGATAGGAGTGAGTCTGGCAGGGATACCTGTTGGTGGTGGTGGTGCGGTTGCACCTCAGCCTACCGCACAGCATTAGCTTTGTGCGATTTTTATGTCTGTTCTTGGCAAAAAACAAAAGCTGGTGTGCTTTCGAGGAGAAATGCTGGATCTTTCTCTTGCTTTGCAGTCTCTTTCCTATCTATTTCTAAAATTCCCACCCCCTCGGTATCCATTGGTTTTAGACACAGCAGGGACTCAGCTTCTTTTCAAAAACATTTGCTTTTCTTAATGGTGTTTTGTTCTGTTGTTTTCTCTTCCTTCTCTCCAGCCTTTTCTCCTCACTTGCCCGTGTTGCTTTTCTTGGCCAGGTTTCCCGAAGCGAAAGCAATGACATTGTTTTACAGTGCTGTATAAATACTTTTCATAGTTTGGCACGAGCATATTTATGTTCGCTTTCTTGTTGGTGCAGACTGCAAATACGCCTTGTACTCAAACCCGACTATTAATCTCCGATCGCCTAGAGCGAACTCAGACTACACGATGCAGCTCCTCAGGAGGAGTGGGCGTTGCAGTCCTCAACTGCTGAAATAAACTGTTCCCTCCATTGAAACAGGCACTCACGTTGTTAGGTTTTAGGAAATCCATTTAATCTTCTGATCTAAGATTGGGATCGTTACTTATAGGCTTAGATGGATTGTCCTGCATTGTACTGTGGGTAGGAATACATTACGGAAATCCTTTGCCAAAATGAGATGCATGTCTTTGATAGTCTTGCGAGTGAGCCGCATATTTAGCATGGCAAACAGATTTCCTCCGTCATCTACCTGCTGAAGGGTATGCAAGCTATGGGTATTGCTCTGGATATAACAGGAACACGCCCTCCAGTGAGCGTCCCCTTGGCCGAGGTTATCATAGCTATTTCTCATAAAGCTCTGTAGAAATGCTACATATGATGTTTACTGGCTAGTTCGTTGTCTTGGGTTTTCACGTCCTGCAGGCGCCATCCAGGAGCTGAGCGAGCTGGGCTCTGCCCGTGACTTGCCAGATAACCTTGACGAAGTCCGGCATCCCTTCTGCGTCTTGCTTCTTCCACATGAAGGAGGGGAGGGTGGAAAGGGTCATCGGGGCTCACTCGGGAGCTTTCCCTCCCTGCTGGTATGTGACACCTGCTGACAATTTGGAGGGGGATGGCTAAGAGACCAGCAGAAGGGCTAGGAGACTTTGTGCTCTGTCATATTTCTTGGTCAGCTTTTTTTTTCTTTTTTTTTTTTTTTTGGCATATTGATTTACCTAGGATAGTTTTCAGTAGTTAATCTGCAGTTGAACAGTGATTGTGTCAGTTCTTATAAGTTAAGTAGTAAAGAAGGGGTAACCTCTAAGGAAACCTCTGGTAGCAGGAAGACGAAGGTAATTCAGCAGCCACTGGTCCTAGTGGGTTATAAAACAGAGGTCCTGACAAATACTTAAAAGAGCAAGGATGTCACATTCCAGCACGAGAACGATCTCAGTTCCTGGGAGGAGGCTCTGCCAGGCCTTTTAATGACCCCCAGTGGCGGAGATCAGTTTTATCTCATCCTCGGCTTTGCAGAAACATGTAGCCCTGGATGAAAGGTTTTACATCAGAAGTCATTTACAGAAGTTGATGATGCGGGAGCCAAGCAGACTCCCTATCAAGAAATAATACAGCGATTACTGCAAATTTGGGACCAAACCAGAGGTTCCTTATTGCAGTGTTGGTTACTGAGCTGCAGCGTGCGGATGGTTCCCGATCGACCCAAGCTCAGCTTCTTCTGCCTGTGGCTGAATTTAGAAGATCAAAAAATAGATCAGGATATTGGCTGTGTCTGCTGGGAGGAAAAGTGAGTGTCACTGGTTTTGAAAATGTGATCGTTTAAAAACAATTTTAAAAAAAAAAGAAGGTTGATCTGCTCTAATGCAGAAGCTGTTCTGCAGCTTTTCTCTCTTTCTTTTCTTTTTTTTCAATTAATCTTAAAATTTCATTGCTTCAGAGGAACTCTGAAACTAGCTCTGCATTTGGATCTTCTGGCAGGCTACATGCTTTACTTTCTTTCACAGAGGATGTTTCCAGAGCCAAATATATCAAAATTTAAAAACAAGACAAAACAAAACAAAACACACACAACTCCTGGCACCTGCACTCGGCAGTCTGCTTTTTTAGCTTCCTTTCCTTGAAAACATAGTTGTTCTCAGCTCAAGATCAGGGGCAACACAGGAGGCAGAAGGGCAATAGTGGAAGCCTGGAGTTTTACTGTCTTTATTTTGTAACTTCGCAGACGTCTTGCAGTGGCCCATTGCGTGGCCAGGTACCTACCTTGGGTGGTCCCCTCTGGGCAGCTGTATTTGGGAAGGTGAAGACATGGGGATGGGGAGCACAAGGAAGCAGACTGTCTTACCCCAAAGCTCCTTGCAGAGTTGGGTCTCGGAGCGAGCGTGACAGCTTACTGTCCTTTCATTTACTCCACAACCCTGTAATGGGAGACAGCATTTACCTACTGTAAAGGATGAGCTTCTTGTATTGCTTCATCTTTTGCCATGCCTACTGGAGAAGATATGGATTATTCCTTAGCTCTTCATTCCTCCTTTTCCTCTGCAGCTGCTGTTCCCTGCTAAAATAGACATCAAGCTCGTAGCTGCTCTACTCGTCTCTACTCTAGATGCTGCTTGAGGCATCTAGAAAGAAACGTATCGAAGCTGGAGCAGGGAGGCTAGGAATATGGGTGGAAGAGCTCAGCTATGTTGTCAGCCTGTTCCCCCCTCTGACTTGCACGTGCACTTGCTGTTATTTTAGCTGTACATGTAAGTATGGTATGGATATGTATAATTAAACCCTTTAAAACAAAAGGCTGTACATTCATCTAGTCTAGTGCAAAACCGCTTGGATAGTTTAGTTTTCATGCTTTGGGATGTAACTGTTTGGGAATGGGTTGGGTTGGTTGTCCCAGAATTGCTCATGGAGGACTCAAGGTACCTGTCAGACTGTGAAACTTGCTTTTGGAGGATATCACTGAGGCCAAAGGTCTACGTGAGCTAAAATATCCACAAAACTATTCCTGTGGCTCCAAAGAACATGCACAACTGTAATGATAAATACTTAAGGATAAGGAGATTAGACCCTTTCACTTCAGGGTGTAACAGACCTCCTAATATCTGTGGCTTTGGAGGACTGTTCCTGTGAAGGTTATGTATTCATATTTTGTTTTCTGTAACTCTTCCATAGGTCCCAGAGGCAGGTATCAAAAGAGATGAAGTGCTGATGTGGTCCATTGGGTCAGATCTTGTATTAGCTGTGCTGTCTTGGGAAGTGTTTTGTTGGGGGAAAAGTGTTCTGAAGGTATTTCGATATTCTCTGCTGGAAGAAGCTTTAGAAGGGCAAGGAAGTGTCAGGATAAAAAACAGTAGGTGTCTGCAGAAGAGCATTTCTATAAATTTAGAGAGGCTAGAGATGAGGAAAATTAAGAAACTTTGTACAGAAGCGATTGCAATATCTCGTTGGGGGTTTATCAATGAATAATGAAGCAGGCTGCAGAGGGTCTGCTTTGCGCCTTGTCGGAGATTTATCTCGTGGAAGTTTATGAGACCCACTGGTGCACTGAAGAGAACTTTTAGAAAGGAATCCGTATTAGAGCTGTGTGGGCAAAGGAGAGGAAATGGGTCTGGGGTGGGAAACGGAGAGAATGCCTACAGCAACCGCATAGTGCAGAGCGTCCCTAAAATGGTTGGGAAATGGGACCGTTGTTCTCAAGGCAGCAGGAAACAGGGAACAGCAGGTTGGCTAGCTGTATATTGTGATTTTCTTGCAGTAACTAGGGTCAGACCACAGCAGAGTTGCAGCCCCATTTGGGTAACAGTAGCTTTCCTGGACAAACTGTGCAACCGTTTTGCAGTGTGAGTGCAACTCCATAGAAGACCAGAGGAGAAATAGTCTGTGCAGGGTGAGTTGCCCACCTCTGACGCTGGATCAAGAGTAAATCACTTATTTTGCTGATAGGAAAATAGAACAATTGTGGGACAGAGCAGAGCGTTCTTTCAGGCACAGCGCACAAGGGAATACAGCCACAATATCCTGATATTCCTGGTGATTAGATTTTATGCAGGATCAAATACTGGGCATCTCCTGCAGCTTTCATTGTGGTTCTCCTTGTGTCTGGGCTAGGAAAGGACCTAGCAGAATGGGAAATTTTGCTTGATTGAAATCTGCAAAGCATAACTAGTGTCCTTGCATATGCAGCGACAATTTTGCTTTGGGATTTTGGAGCAGACACACAGGTAGACTGTAATACAGCAGGAATGTTTGATATCCTATCTTAAATTCCAAACTATTAACATAATTAATATTATAGACTCTTAACATCTTGCCCTACTCTCAAGCTACTTTGTAGGAAATGGGAAAATGATGCTGATTCACCTCTCCTGGTCTTGTAGAGGCAGAAGTGTGTGCTGTTTGTTCTGAATTAATTCTTTCACTCCCAAGGTGCTCTTCAGTCTTTGAGAGAAAACTCCACATGGTCACTTTGTCCTGCTCCCTTGCTTTATGCCAGAGGTGGCTGCATTTTGCCAGGATGTGAGGTGATTACGCAGGTAGAAATACAAGACCAAACTCTGACCCTACATGTTGCAGGGATATATCAAAGGGTAAATGAGGTGTGATCCATAGTAAAGGTGGATGCTATCATATTTGTCCACTCTTTTACCAACATAGTATTGTCCTCTGGTGTAACCAGCCTGATCATGTGCAAGTCAGGGTGGGGGGACAGATTTTCCTAGGTAGTTGTTGGTATAACTGGGAGCTGGTTAAGGCTCAAAAGGTGGAGGGGTGGTAGAAGTTGACAGTTGCTTTATGGTCATCAGAAGTCAGGCAGAAAGAGATGCAGAGTGCCTCCACATTGACTAATTTGCTGCTTGCCTGGACCAAGGGGAGAAGGAGATGGTTAAGCTGCGGTCAGATGCATAGATTATGCTCAGTTTAAGAAACGTCGTGAAATGGCACTGAAGGTGAGCCACTTTCACTAGGTGATTCCTTCCCTTAACCGCCTACTTTAGGTATCTCCAGAGCATTCAGTTTAGGTCTGCATGTTGGGTGGAAGATGGAAACGGAGTGTGCTGGGATCACGAGGGTTTGTCCACATGCCACCACCTACATGCTTTTGTTGCACTTCGAAGCAGACACAGTAACCTGAAACCTGAGCGTATGTTAGGATTTGTTCTTTGGTGTCAGTAAGTTATTCCTGCATGGCCTTACTGTGTCTGCGAAAGTCCATATCTCTTTTAAACATGCAGCTGGTTTCAGCCTTTTTATTTTCTCTAGAAAAACAAACAAACAAAACAAAAACTCCAAACCCCTGTTTATTGAAGGAACAGCTATATACTGCTTGAAAGGACTGTTGAAGATGTGCTTGAACCTACTTAAGGCCCAGAAGAAATCTCCTCATTTTCAATAAGGTCTTCAACTTTTTCTCCATTGGGTGAGGAAGGGGGAGAAGAGATGTAAAAGCTTGATTTATCCTAGCTCTCAGTACAAGATCGAAGGCCAGGACGTAGAGATCTCTCTTCTGAGCTAAGACTACCTCCCGCTCCAACTCTGGTCGAAACTCTTAAGCAGCACATCTTTTCCTAATGGTGATGTTAACTTGCGTTACATATTGCTCTTTCATTTGTGGATTTTAAGCATATTGAGGACCTTGTTAAGGTCATGAACAAATACATACTTAGGAATTTCCAGGCTGGACGACAGGAAAGGAGGAAAAGCTTACCTTATTCTTCCTGGATGAGCTGGAAAGCTTTTTGGGATCCCAGGGGTCCCCAAGGGGACAGAGGAAGGGGGAAGGATTGGGGTGCCCAGGCACCTGCTGAAGATTTTGCATCCCATTAATTCCACTGCTCCCGGGTGTATTTCGTCATTATAAAGGTCTCCCCACAGATTTTGCTTTGAATGCTAAAAGCTTTGCTCCTCTCTACCTTCCTCCATGATTTAAAAGCATCAGATGCTGATACATCTCCAAGAGAGAATCTATTATACTTTTTCTGCCAAGCAGAACTATGTCGCTTTCTTTATTTCCTTCCTCCTAACACTCAATTTGTTCTTTGTCAGTGCTCAGCTGGCCGCATTGCTGAGCACCAGCAGGACTCCCTCTGCACAGTGGTTCCTATTAGCTTTTCCCTTCTTAATTTCATTATCCATTTCTAATGGCTTTTTAATGTCTTAGCTGAATTTACAGAACTGAGGACTTCATGCACCTTCTGTTTCTCCAGAAGTTTTTTCAGGGAGAGCATGATTGACCGTCTGCCTTCTTAGTCCTGACATAGAGAAGAGTTAGTCTCCAGAGCTGGCAATGTCCAGGGTGCCTGCATTTATTCAGAGGGTTTTTTTCCTGGGATGTAGATGGTGGAGCAGGCATGTCCTAAGCTTCCTTATCAGTTTACAGCAATTACTGATTTTCCTTTTAATGGAAAAATACTCGGTTACCTGTGCTTTTGAGCGAGTCTTTGTCCACTTGCTTCTGGTGAGGTGTGAGTAGGTTGTCTTTCCTAGACGGCTGTACAAGCATGGTTTGTAAACCTTACATCGTTTACTTTCTTGGCTTTTATCTTTCCTAATAGAGAATTCAGTAGTTCCGAAACTCACTTCCTACACCATTTTTGATTGCCTCGATTGCTCCCAGGGTTCTTCTCCGACTGTTCTTTCGCCTTTATCCCTAACTTTCACCTAGAGAGCCCCATCACGTGAGCCGTATAGCGGGAAACGAGTTGCCATCAACGTCGGCAGTTCTGGAGTCCCCCCATCACTTCCTCGAACCAGATTAGTACGTAAGCTCAACAGCTTGCCTCTGGCAAGTGCCACCAGCTTTTTACAGCTAATCTGTCTGTCTTTCAAGGCAAACAGCTCATGTGTGAGTCTTGGACTTGGCCCCAGTATCTTCGAGGACCTTCCTGCCAGAAAGGTAGGTGGCTTCCAAAGCCACCCCAGCACTCCTTGGGGTTGCAGTCGCTGGGGTCGGGTTTAGTGTTCCTACAAACATATGATATTTTTATTAGTCACTAAATCTGTCAGTGGTGGAATCGAGACATTCCACATTTTAAAGGTAATTAGAGACTGAGTAGCTCATAAAACGTGACGCAGCCAGAGGGGTGCTGGCACAGCACCGTGTGCGATGTGCACTTGCCAAAGAGAGCCAGATGTTTCAGGGAGAGCCAATGTCTTCCCCTTCCTTTAGGGGTACAGCGTATTTCCAGGCAGCAGCAAGACCTGAAGTGAGGCCTGATAACCCAGAGGTGACAGCATGTGATGGGATGAGTGTGGACATGTGTTATTAAAGTTAACGTGTCTTAACGGGCAGGACCAGCCCTGCGGTCCATCCCTACTGGATGGTCTCCTACACGTTGGCCAGAGTACTTTTAAATGTTCCTCATCATAAGGCTTCAATTACCTCCTCAGGGAGATTAATTCAGAGCCAGATTGATCTGTGATCTTCTCTGTTAACCCTTCCCTGAAGTGTAGCCCAACCTTTCCTTTATGCTTCAATCCTTCACGTTTACTTTCTTGCTCTGTTCCTTGGAAGGGGAAAAGTGGTTTCCTCAAAAGGCCACACACCGTAAAGCGGGAAGGAAGGAGATGAAATCTGTTAATATATACATGAACACCAGTGACCATCAACTAGCAGGGGTGATCAGTACTCATTACTGAGAAAACAGTAATGAGTACTTCCTTCTTTTCAAGGAGAGCCATAAAGAGAGCTTTGGGATATATTTCCCCTTCTGTCGCCTGCACTACTGCTCAACAGCAAAGGGGGAGAGCGAAGGGGCATTTTTATTTTTAAAACACTATTTCTTTTAGTTATAAATATGTTCACCATCTTTTATAAGTCTTAAGAAAACCCTGGGAGTGTTAAGTGCTCAACCAAAGCAAGGCCCTATGTTGCAAATGCCTCTCTGCCCGGGGAGAGAAGAAAATGGATGTGTAAGTGGTTTACACCACAAGCAAACATCAGTCACGTTGTGCATTTTGCTGAAGGGTTTCTCTAAGCAAGCTACAGCTCTCAGCTCTCATTTTCAGTGTCTTTAGGTCCTGGCTAGCCAAGCTGGTATGGTCTCCTGATGCGGCATAAGACCCTCCGAACTACCACTTCGGCTGCAGATTTCGAATAATTGCGTTTAGTTTAGGGCCATTCCTAAGCTAACATAGGCAGGGCAATTTAGCTTGGACACAACCCTTTGCTAATGTGGGCCATCTGCATCCGGCGGGTTTGCGTCTCTTTGGTGCGAAGGAGGGCACGTTTGGGTCTGGTCTGCCCGCCAACATTTTTAATAGTTACGATTATTGGTCTGTTCAGAGAAGTGAGATGTGCAGCCAGGTCTGAAAATAGTGCGATGATGATGCACCGCAGCCATTTATCTCATGTTGTAAGGAAAGAAAAGGAGGTAAGAAGAGCGGCACCAGCTCAGCACAGGTGCTGCCTTGCAGTCTGGTCGGCTCTGCCAGCTACAAAGAATAAAAGTAAGTCTTTGCCCTTGCGGCCTCTGGAGAAGTTGCTCAAATTGGCCAGTCGTCTTCCTTGTGCTTTAGCAATATAATCAGTCGCTAGACACTAATCACAAAAAAAAAAAAAAAAAAGGCAAAAATTTGAGAGGCCAAAAGAATAGGGCATTGAGGGAGGAAGACGTGGGCATGGATGAAGAAAATGGCATTACTTGCAGTTTGAACACAGTTAAGAGTCATTCAGAGAAATATATATAGTGCACATCTCTGCATATATTAGTTATTGTGCTTTGTTCTTTGCACAGAGTGACTGGTAGTACTTAAACACACTTAAAATAGCGAAAGGGGTGGGTTGTGGCTTTTTTGCCCAAAAAAGGCAAATGTAACTCTCAGGAAAAGGTTCCCTGCTTTCCCCCTGGCAAGGATGCCGGTGTGGTGTGAATATAATTTACACATGAAGCAAATAGATTTGTAGACTGTCTAGGAAAAGATAGGCTTGGCCGCCTAAAAGGAATAAATACAGCGTTGTTGACTGCCTGCCTTTAAATCCTATCTGTTTGTGTCGGGGCTACGGTCTTACATCACACACGAATAATCTTATTGTGCTTGCAGGAACTGCTAATAGACATAGGTCTGCAGGATCAGGCCCCTCCGAAAGTGCCGATTGAGTCATACGCCTGGCAAATTCCCGTACTTGCTCGAGCAAAGGAACATTCGGTTGGAGGCTCTTCTGGGAAGGAACCATGTAGTCATGTATGTTTTGTGCGGCGCTCAGCACGCTAGACTTCGGGGAGTAATCCTCAGCACCAGTGCAAAAATGGTGTTTAATACAATTATAACAATTTATCCTTCTAATACTGGGGTTTAACCACCCGGCTTCCCTGTCTTTGATTCTGAAGGTAGTACAATTACTTTCATATAGGCGAAGCTTGGATAATATGATAGCTCCAATGCTTACTCTGTAGTCGCTAATTTAATTATATGAAATGTCAAATTCGTTTAAGAAATACTTGGGGAAACCTCTACCTCTGTCGACCAGGAACATGCCAAGTGTTTCAGAAAATGGCACGTACCTTGCTATTAAAAAAATCCCAAACCAGAAAGTAACACATGCACAACCTCTGCGCGCTACGTAACACGTCTTGGATATTAAAGCACAACTGAAACGAAAGATATTACTTTCTTTTCTATTTTGAAAGGTGAATAAAAAGGCTTTGTGTTGCTCATGGTGTGTCTTGATAGACGTTTTTTTATTGCCAAAGAGTTTCAAACATAGTGAATGAATTCAGGATTCAGGGGGTTTGTTAAGGAAAAAAGTGTTCACTAAGTTATTGGTAACTCTTCCCAACAATGTAATCCTAGTTTGCGTATGACCTCTGCCTTAAACGGACTTCTAATCTAGAAGAAAGGCCTGGTTGAGTGAAAGGAACGGATACGCTCTTTGCTGAGATCAAAGAGCACGTTCTTTACTTGCACTCCTAAGGCTTTGAAGTGCAGGAAAGCTGCGTCGGTTTAACAAGTTACCGTGTAGCAGCCTGACTGCAATTTGTCCGCTGAACTTGATGCAAATGTGAGATAAAACACGCTTGCTTAAATCTTTCACAGGGGTATAAGCAAGTATAATTTATCTTGCTTTGCTGTGGGCTCAGAGTGCACATGCTGTTACTTACATTCACTCAGATGATGTAACTTGATTGTGCATCAAAGTCTCAGTCCTAAATCCTGGCAACTATTATTCTCTCTTTTTGCTAAGGAGAACTCGATTAAAACCTGCACAGGCTATTCTGCAAACGTCCCTGCTGAATCTGATTTTGTAACAGCGGTTATTAAATTTCAGATACACGTTTATGGTTGGAAACTGTCTTGTGCGAGATGTGAAGTGCAGCTGGTTCCTGTACTTCTGCAAAAGGCGGGCAATGCCATCATCCTTCCGATGCTTGCTTTGATGTAAACTACGCTTGAGATACAAAATACTTGAAAATCTCATCTAAATGCAAAGCTGAATTTGGTAATACCCTTACGGCATTATGAGATGAACAAGCCCTGTGTGCACCAATATTGTAATGGTATTTGAAGAAATGGTTAATGTTTTGGGGTACCATTTCTGTATAGAATTATTAGGATGAAGTGAGGAACTTAGTTATCCATCAATGCTTAAATAATACCTTGCTAGACTTGGGAAGAGAAGTGCCTTGTTAAGAACAGGCAATAGCTTTTTACTAATTAAAGATAAAGACAGCCTCAGTTTATAGAGAGACACCTAGAGAACTGAAATACTTTTACATTGGCATTAAGAGTATTTTTGGTGTTCTTTGAATCACAACTTTGCCTTCTGTGAAATCTCTTGGACCTTCAATGATCACTGGATGTGGGCTAAATACCAACAAGAGTTGTGACATCTTTAAAGGTGCAATTCTGAAAATGCCCTGCTATGAGAAAAAGGCAATTACAAGGCTCTCCAGCACACATTGACATGCTCTGCGGGGTACTGAACACATTAAAACCCATTCAGGGTAGATATGTTATTTGAGGCAGATCTCTGGAAGAGGCCTGTCATTTTCAATACCAATAGGGGAAGAGAAAACATACTATTTCTCTTATGCTTTCTCTTTGCTTTCTCTAAGCAAATGACACTATTGCTTCACAGATTTATTTTGAGGAGCTAAGGAGCCCTAGGTTTTGCTCTCGTAATCGCATGAAACGCCATGGAAAGCCATGCGTTTCCTTGCAGTATCATGACTTTACTCCTATCATGTTCACGTTGTGGCCGTATCCTTTCTGATTCACCCGCTGCGGACAACCCGCCACTTTGAGCAGCACCAGGGGAAAAAACAAGCCAAAAAGGCATAATCCAGTATTATAAAATGCAGCCTTTAAATTCAGGTCTGGGAGTATGGCAACACTGGTGAGATCTTTGGTGGGACTGGTAAAGCAGTTTGCAGAAGGCCTGCCAGGGCTTTTGGGTTTTCTTGTTGGGTTCTTCCTCATCATTTTATCAAGTTTCTAAAATGTTGTTATAAAGGATCAGTGATCCCTTCTGGTTTAATATATCCTGTTTTCTGAGATAATGGTGAAATTTCTGGTGAGTTTTTTAGCATTGTTTAAGATGAACTAATTTCTCTTCCTTGACTTCTGAACGAGCTCAGAGGTAGAACTTCAGTTCCATAAGTCATGGATAATTCGGCCCATTCGTAAGAAATTGCGTTATTTGTAAGGGTATGACATATGCCAGCCTCTCTTTGCTGGCGAAAAGCGTTGCCAGCAGAAGAGGTGCTTTCCGGAGGTCCGATCTAAGAGGTGGGAGAAGGTGCTGAGAGCCATCACGGGGTTCACATGTATACATGGCTGTCACAGAGAGCTGGTGTAGGTCATTTGTGCTGCTGTCTGCATGTATGATGTTGACTCTTCTCCCTTGGTTTATAGTCCCATCGACTTCATATTTGATGTGTTTATTGATCAGGACCATGCAATCATCTTCAATTCTGTCTCCTTCGATGTATACACGATGTAAGATGTTGAGAATCAGTTCCCAGAGCTGACGTTGCAAAATATTTTGATGCATTTATAATGATATGTATATATATAGTTTTTTTTTTCCTTATGAGTCATACATTTTCTTTTCTACTAAATTTGTTTAGAGTGAAATTACCTGGAACACTGTTTTAAACTGCCGGTTTCTAGTTCTGCAGACTCTGGCTGGGGTTTCTGACTGATCATTTAGCTGGTGCGCGGTCTGAGTCATCCTGCCAGACTCTGCTTAAGACCATCAGCATGGAAGTCAGCCTATTTGTGCAAGCAGCTTCAGAAAGATAAAAGTAATGGAAGAAGCACTTTATAGTGAAAAAAGATGTTTTTTCAAGTCTTAAGTGTTGTGAAATCCTACAAAATGATTAATGTTACTTATTTTGTAGGTGATCAGACACCTGAATTCAACTGAGAAAGAGCAAAAGAAATTCTAAAATGTGTACATCATCTTGCCCATCATCTTTCACTTCCTTTCCCATCAGGCTGGTTTTTACCTGCTCAATAACTTTTAGATATTTCAAGCCGAATGTGGGGGCTTTGACATATAAAACTTTTCTGCCCTTAGTCCCGCAGAGACATGGCAAGTTTGCTTCTGTTCTGGCAATCGGACAAGTTGTCTCGTGGTCTAGAAACACGTTTGGGACCAAACCATGAACCGTCGAAGCACAATGGGTACGTGGCGTGTTGGGTGCTGCAGTCACCATGGTGTGATTTTGTGATTTCATGCAAATCTTTTAGGACTTGCATGAGACCCCTACTGGATTTTATCGCATTTTAAGAAGCTACTGGCTGCAGTTGTCCAGCTCAGCTCTGGAGGATGCTGCCTCTGTAGCCGAGATGGCTGAAGTGAGCGTGACAGCGTGTGAGCCACAGTGCTTTGCAGCGATTTATTTTCTTAAAGAACCAAAAAAGGAAGATTTCCATAAATATTTTGGGCAGCGACTGGCACCACATGCTCTACTACTTGTCTGCCCCGGGAGGTAAACCACCTCGGTGGGGCAAGTGCTGTGCTAGGGCAAAACAGCGTATGCTCCTGCAGCTGTTTGCTTTAATGCATGTGAGTCAGAACGCTTAATTCTCTCTGCTGCGGCTCCCTCTGTAAAACAGGCATAATTGTTGCCTTCCTCACAGTTTTGAAGTATATTAGAAAGTGGAGTTTGCAAATACATTGTGGTTTTCAGACCCAGATGCTATAAGATTAGAGCTTCCTCCTCCTTTTTCTCATCTTTCCTGCAATTCTTCTTTGCACTGTCTGGTAGCCACGCTGGTAATCTCTGGTGCCTGCTCATCCCTTCTTTGTTGTTTTTGGAAGGATACCTTGTTTTAAGGGAAGAATTTCTGGGCAGCATTCAAAGCTGACAGGCTGCACTCCTTTCCCCTGGAGGTGCTTGTGTCCCCTCGATGGTGATAGCACAGGTTAAAAGTCAGACCTGAAGCCATTTCTTTTTCTGTGCTATTTGCGTGGGTCTTAGGGCTTTTAAAGACAAATCGGAGGGCTTTGTGTTTCACTTTGGTAAAATCATCAGTAGTGAAATGAGTGTTGAAAGCATTGTTTCTTGGAGAGGATCATGGTCCAAAGAGAGAAGTGGAGGACTGAAAACTTGCTATTGGTCAAACTAGTGGTCAGAGTAGAGCTTCGGCAAATGTGCCGAACTTGCCTCTCTTTCAGCTTGCATGAGCTTTTCTGCAAGGCATGAGCGCGTGCGCGCGCGCACACACACACACACACACACACACAAAGCCATTAAGGTGAAATTGGCTGTATTGGTGATTGTAAGCATTTAATTAATAGTTGTAAAGTGCTTTAACAATGACGGAGAAAATTAAACATTTCCTTTTCTTTATGTTATTGGGTTATTTCTGTTGTGGCAGCAGAATCCTCAACTTGCATGTTGGCACATTTTTTCAGACGTTTAAATATTTAAGCTTTCATTTCAGTATTTCTTTTTTAGATCTCGTGTATTAGTAGCAAAGCTCACCTTTGTGTTTTGGATACAGGCCTTTGAGAGGGGCTTGTTTAGGAAGAAGAGATCCCTAACGTGTTTGAGGAATTCAGCAAGGAAGAGGCTAGTTCCAGCACTTCCCTTTCAGAGGACAGCAGCAACAGCTTCAGTCCTACAGGGCTGTTCTCGAGATGGAAATTTAACGTTCCACAGTGCTTTCCGACACATTAAGCACAGTCCGTAAAGGTACTGGAGTGGATACCAACAACAGATGCATCAATCATGATTCACTCATCGGTTTTCCGCCATCAAACTGCAAGCCCCACTGGGAGATGGTAATCACATGAAGATGGTATTGGAGAGGTTTACTCTCTCGTGTATGAACAAACGGATGTGTAATTATAAATAGCTCTTATCACTGCTGATCACAAATGTGGGAGGGAGAATGGCACTCTTGTAAATCTGTTTTTCTCGGCCTCTGTGCTGCTGGTTGTTGACCTGGTTCTTGAGCGGGAGCAGCATTTCTCCAGCACTACAGGATCTTGACTGAGAAGACCTCTGTCTACATGGGAACAGTGGTGATAATTTACATGCCATAGTCTGAATGGACCAAATTCAGGTTCATCTCCACTACGCACGTTGTCCTACCAGGAAACTGTGCTCCAATTTCTTTTCCGGCATGACTTCAGGGATGCTCAATTCCATCCTGCATAAAAAACGTTGTTCCCCTGAAAAGATTCGAGAAATAGTGTCAGCTATTGCAAAGCTCTGTTGACCCTGTTAATGGAGAAGGGGGACATATCCCCCCTCAAACTGAGGCACTGGTAACCCAGTTTTGTTGTATATGTCCCACTCTTAATAAAATAAGGATAAACATCTGGCAGATGTTCAGGTGAGAGAAGTAATCCTGGCATTGCTGGCCTGCATTGGATAAGCCTGTGGGGTGGCAGTGTGGTGTGATGATATCACTTATGTCTCTTTGTTCGGGAAGAAACCTGCAGACAACAGCAGGAACGCCACTGCATGACAGAAGACCAACTCCAAATACTGCCATATCGCAGAGTCTGATTTTTTCCCTTTTGCTTTCAGGTTTTCTCTGCCACCCACTCAATGTCCTTCAAAAGCTGACTGCCAGGAGCTGACTAATGCAATGATGTTTATCCTTCACTGTGTCATAATGAAAAGTAGCTTCAGTTCATTGAATCTGGAAGTTAAGTTGTCATCGGAGACCTGAGTGGGCTCAGCCTTCCTCAAAGATCTTCACATTTGCTAGATCTCATTTTTATGGGTTAGCTCTAGTAGTTGAAAGCAGAGTTCAAAGTCCCGTTGTGCAGGTTTATCTTTGCTGAAGGTGGCACATGCTCCAACCTACAGTGCAACAAAGGAGATGAAGATGGGCTAGACAGTAGGCTCATATGGCTGACACTGGTGGAAACATTGCATGGTGAGGAAGAGGCACATCATTTTGCAGAAGGCCAGGAGTCTATCTAGTCTGCTCTTTCACAGTAATTCACATGGCATCTTGGCAAAGGGTACGAAAAGCCGTCTGCAGACAGCAGCGGCATAGTCTACTGCCAATGGAAATTTCAGCATCGTCCGAGACAGAGGTGAATACAAAACCTTTCATCCTTTTCTGCATGGTACTGTCATGCAGAGAAATTAGTTGGTAGTTTGCTAGACTGTGATTCTAAAGCTACCTTCTCAGCCTTTTCAGGAGCACTCTCAGCAACCCCTGAGTATGGTGCTCTATGTTCAGAGTTGAGCAGAGGCACAATGGCTTTCATTCATCAGCATTTCACCCAAGTTCACCCTTTCCAGCAGTTTGTTACGGTCTGGCTCCGAGTTGTTTCTACGTACTCACCCAATGGATGGGTACACAGTGTGCTGTGTACTCCTGGTGATTATGTTTTATTGTTCGCTGTACAGCTTTTTTCCATATAGCCAAATACCTGAATATTCATGATGTCCGTATAATTGTTCAGTCACTCTACAGAGTTCATTATAATGCCCTGTGTAGAGAATTTTTGCTGGTGAATGGTGGCCAGGCTGACAATAACCCCTCTGTTCTCAATTTTGTATCTGCTTCCTCTTGAACTCCTTCAATGTCTTCTCTTGTTCTCTGGACCTGCAAAGTAGCAAACTAATACAAAAGTGAGTTTCCTAGCACCATGCAGTAAATCAGTGGCTGGGCAGGAATAACTGTGCGAGCTACCAGCTTTTATCCTGTCTGTTCGTGATAGCAGTGGTCCACTTTTACATGCTCTCATGTATTCTCTGGAGTAACACGAGAACAACTTTTTCTTTCTGCCTAGACGCGTCTCCTACCTGTCCCTCCCTAAAGAGCTGAAACACATCTGTAGGTCAGTGTAATCTCGCCATGTGCTAGATATACTCCAGTGCCTGCCAGTTGGGCCGTTCTGCATTAGACCATTTTCCCATCTAGTAGGTTGATCATAACTGAGGGCAGCATATATTTTAAGCCTGATTTCTGTTTCAGTAAGTGAGCTGACTCTGTGCTGAGCACTAGATGTGGGCCTTGCAGGAGTGAGCCTTGCCTGTGCTTACTGTAGCAAGTGCTTCTACAAGCAGTTAATGAGGCTATGATTTGCCCCACTGAGAATAAATAAAAATAATCTGCCTGTGCTTAGTGCCTTTCTTCCAAACATCTCAGCCACTTTGTGAACAGTAATGAGTTTAACCTTCATGCCACCCCCGCGCAGTAGTCCAGTATTTATCATCCCTATTTTATGCATGCAGTTACCAACTCATGCAGAAGTGAATCAATTTTCTTGGGGTAACCCTATCATGGACAGTTTTTGGCATCTAGGTCTATAGGCTAAGATCTTTTTTCTTTTTCTGCAGTGTGTCCAGAAAGGGAGTTATCAGGTTTGTGGACTAGGAAAGAGATGTGAGATCTTTCAGAGAGGGTGCATCTGAACCTCCAGGAAGACCCTGGCAGACCTGTTAGCAATAGCTTGTAAGGAGCTGAAGTAGATTCTAGCACTTAGCGCACAAAGTACAATCTGTGGGGTTTTTTTTGGGTAGCAGCACAATAAAAATGGTAAGACCAATGAATAACAAAGACCCCAAAGCAAACTTAGCCTCCTGTGGTGAGGTCAGTATCATTTTCCAATCTGCAGTGAAAAAAATCATCACTAGGATGTGTTCCCCTGACATAGTCTATTCAGAAATGAAGAACTTTCCATTTTCTGATTCAGTGAGTAGTTCGCGCATTTGAGCTTTGAACTGTAGACCTGTTGGCTCAAAAAGCAGGACATTGAAGCATCTCCCTTTGGATGATTGTATGGTGACCCAAGAAGGGTATACAGAGAAGCAGCAGTATAGAAGGTGAATCGGGAATCTCTCAAAAACTGAAAGGAGCTTTCCACGTTGCAAAACAATTTCTCTTTCTTTCTTCGTTCATTCATTCTGCTTCTATTCTTTGAGTTTTTCTAAGAAGGATTTGGACTACTGAATTTGCTGCAATATTTCACTAAAGAAGCAGTTCTCGGCAGAAACCTTGGAGAGCAACTTGGATTCTCGGATGCAACTAAATCTTTGTTCTAATATTAAACCCATCTCCTGCTTGTTAAAAGCGAGGGTAGTGTTCACCCTCCGGACACCAGAAGAAAGTAGCGTGTGCTGTGTTCAGAACGCACAGATGGAGGGGAGCCTCACAGCAGTTACAGTTATGCCGTTGACCTCCTGGTTGTAGTTTGTTTTGAGTGCTGAAAGTGTCCATGCAGTCAAGGGGAGACCGAACAAGTCATAGTGGAGTAAGCGACAGAGACCCACAGTTGGTATCTGGGAAGGTGCTTGTGCAGGATCATGCATGCTTGCCACCTTCTTACACTTCTTACACTTTCTCGTCATCTGCTGTTTGCCACTGTTGTAGACTTTTGATCTGACCCATGGTATCCATTTTTATTTTGCAGGTCAGTTCAATCAATGGCTACTCATCCTTAGAGGCAACCAGCTGGGTTGAGGGCGTACTGGTGTGGGCGCACATGCCCACTTCATGTGGTAGGTTGGGCACTGCTCTGTTTATAAGGGGACTCCACAACAGGATGAAAAGTTGCTGCTAAGAAAGATCTGAATCAGCCAAGCCAAGCTTTTTATACAGCTATTTTTCTCTTTTACTGCCCCTCGACTTGCTCTTTGACCATGAGAAAAGGCAGAGTAAAGCCAATGTGTTCTCAGTAAGGGGTTGGAGAGGAAATGCTTAATTAGCAAGACGGTATGCCCTGGAGGTCACTGCAGTAAAACATTAATTGAGCAAGCTTCGTTCAGAACTACTACGTATTTAGCTAAATGTTTAATACTCAGTGTTTTTCCACTAGCTACAGTATCTAAGTTCAATGCTGTGCTGACTGTAATAAACTATACTAAAACATTCGGATTTCGGCCATAATAGTGATTACTGCAGCGGAGTTTTGGGCAGCAGTAAGTAACCGGACGTACTCTCCGTGCATCATTTTGTTGCTACCTCCTTAGTGTAGATGACCTGCTTATTGGTATCCCTACTTTAATTTTGCACAAAGCTCCGGTCAAGCTTAGCGAGTTAATACTTACACGGGGCCTGGGTGGAGGGGGAACCTTTTGTAATACGGGACAGTTGCCAAATATGGATACGAAGGTCGACATTTTTATTTTTCTTCTTGACAGGTTCCGGCACAGTGCATGCAATAAAAAAAAGTCGTGCATACAGAGCTCCCCTCCGTTTGTTTTTTGTTGTCGTTTTTACAAAGGAGTTATTATTTTGTTACACAGTGGCATGGGTGGGAAGGGACAAAGTGGCTCAGACAGCTCAGAGCAGGAAAGATAAGCTTTCAAAATGCATATTTATTTTATTAATTAACCAGGCAAGAAATGTCATTTGGAAGGGGCGAGAGAAGGAAGAGATGTTATCAGCAAAAGTGGGGTTTTCTTTCCATCTGTTCTTTCCTCTGTTAGGATAAAATAAATAAATAACTTTCTTTTCTTGACGAAATATATTTTTTTCTTCATTTCTGAAGTATAAACTTGATGTTTAATTAGATTGGACGATGCAGTATTGCTTCTTATCCTCTGATCACTTTAATTAAATTATTACAGGGATTGGAAAGTATTAAGCTCGTGGTAGGAGAAGAAATCAAGAGGTTGGAAAGTTTTACATTGTGTTTCTTGCCTGGAAACTATTCTGTCACCTTAGGTGGCTCCATGATTCTGTTTTCCTCCAAACAATTATTTATAATCATCTATTTTCCTGGAATATCAAAAAGACGGTATAATGCCCAGAAGTGCATGAAACATGTAAGGCATTATGGAAATGATGCTCTACATTCATCAAAATGTTATGTACAGTAAAAACTGAACAATTTCATTAACACAATGCTTTAGATTTACATGAGAAATTTGGAGTTTTTAGCAAAGATTTAATGGCACATGCTTTTAATGCGCTCTCATTCTACGACATCTCTGGAAATTACTTGCAATGAAAAAGTAATATGCAGTAAAACATATTTTCTGTATATCTGTGTATATACACAGCCACATGACGTGCGTATATCTACTGTGTAGTATGAAAAATTATTACTAATTATTACTAAACTACTAATTATTATTAACAAATAAGCAGCAGATTTATGATGGCTTCTGATGATTTTCTTTAAACTATTACCTTGCTTTGAAATTCCTAAAATACAGTGAATGGCGGGGGGGGGGGGGAGGATTGGCATTTGTGGAACGATGGGGGCAGAACATGAGTTTTTCTGGGTCGTTACTTTGTAATAGCAAAGTGTCTATATGCTGTTGGATGCAAGAGGCTAGGCCCTATGGATATTGCCTTATCCTCTGAAAGCAATGGCAATATCTCCAGGATGTTTCCATATTTATTAGAAGATGTGTATAGAGGACGAGCGACTGTACGATGCCTGATTGTAGTTACCACTGAAAAGTTCGTAGTGATTTTCTGTTCTGCTCTTCATATTTTGCCCCTGCCATTGCAGCAGTAGCTATTTGATAGAGCAGATATCTTGCGAGTCACTAGGGCAACTGTATATAATATAATGCTTAATATTATATATATATATATAATATAAATATTATATATATTTATATATATATATAATATATGTATATGTTTGCATATATATACAGATAGATAAAATGTCCTTCACTGCCCTTAGCAATTGTCCGCTGTAAGTGGCAGTTTGCACTGGCATTTTTTTCCTGCCAACCATGATGTGCTTTGAGTTTGGATTTGAGTGACAAGCTGTGAGACAGTCGGCATAGGGAAATTTTAATCTCTGTGCTACAGCTCTAATTAGATCTTTCTCTTGACCTGATTGCCTAACAGCAAACCTCTTACATAGGCTTGCCTCGTAAACGCGTTTGTAGTGATATAATGGGCAGACGCACTTGGCACGCATCACCTTTCCAGTGAGATGGTCAGCCGTCGCTGCAGAACATAATTGAGCTGCAGGAATAAGCAGCACATAAGGGGTTTGAATTTCTCTGTATTCCTAAACAGAGGGAAAAACAGTAGCTGTATTTGTCCGTGAACAAGGCTGCCTAATCTAGCAAAACCATGAATGGGATATTTACTTAATATTCATTTTTGGCACGGAAAATGTCATTTCCCTCAATGCGTTGCAGAACAACATTGATCTCCCCCCCTCGCCCCCTTCCTGAGGTCCTCCTTGCAGGGCCTGGAGCCTGCTTCTCAGACAGATTGATTGGTCTGTCCCGTTGTCAAATCAAGCTCTAGTCAAGGTTGCTTTATTGACTTAACTGTAATGCAAGTATTGCCAGATCTAATACACGGGAATTAAATGGCAATTATCCCTTTATTTGAGCTGGCTTCTTCCTCCTTCTGTGTTTTAGCTCTCTTTCGGCTCGCAGTCTGCTTTGCTAATTGAATGCTACTCCATCTGATGATGCCAGCTGTAGCAAGGCCAGGGAGCCCTATGCAGAGGTCCCGGGATAGCTCCTGACCCCAGCCCTGGGGAGAGCCTCGCTGGAGGCAGCTTTCTGTGAAGGACCCTTTCCAGTGTCTCTCTGCCCACCTTCGCAGCATAGACTTCCCAACTCATTCAGGCTTAGCTCTCGCGCGTTCTGCCCTGCCTTCTGCAGTGTGGACGTTCCTTCCTTGCCCTATCCCAGGTTGGCTGCTATCTTCAAACCAAGGGCCTTTCCTAAGTCAGGTGAAGAGAAGGCACATAAGGACACTAGCTAAGCAAGGGGCAATTAAGCTTCTCAGGACTTTTTCAGTACCCTCATGGCCTTCCATGGATCTTACAGTGCTTTTGCTTTTTCTTGTCACCCCATCAGATAAGCTAAAGTCTTCAGCCAAAATGGATCATTTCCTTCAAGTCACTTGGTTTGCAGACCTCCAAGGGAGCGTTTTGAGGCGGGTGTGCCCAATGGCCTGCAGTGCTATGAAATCAGGAGCCCTGGGTCCTAAAGTCCTGTTAAGTACAAGCAGAGCAGGGATGGCAGCAAGATGAAAATGTCCTCACGTGCCATGACCTCATCACTCTGTGCTGGGATGGACCGTGTAAAGGAGGGGAAGCATTGCTGTGCCAGATAACTTCTGGCCCATTAAAAGAACCAGCAGTTGGGATACATACGAGATATATGGGATGAAGCATGGGATGGAGCCTGTTTCTGTTATACCAGCTTGCCTGGACTTGATGTAGGTGACTTCTGACCTGGGTTCAGTGGGCAACAAGGGGCTGGAGAGCTTTCTGATCTTGTTGTGGGTCCTGGAGCTCACTGACTCCTGAGGGCTGTTTTCTAGCAATACCTAAATGCACATGAGGAAGGTAAGACTGTATCTCCTTTGTGCATGCAGTAAAACATATATCTTCCTTGCTACTGCTTTTTTTTAATAAACTATTTTCCAGTCAGTGTCTTACCACCATTTAATCATTTCAACTGCGAGTGCTTTTTGCTTTAGCCGTTGCTGGCATTTGTCACAATTTAGATGAGAGGTGCTGGCTGTTTCACGAATAGTCTGCTCGCGGGGTCCTACCCCTACTGTTAACGTCTTGAGCTTTAGTATCAGTGGGAGAAAAAGGGAGTTTTATTGTAGCTGTAACAGTCTGCAGGGTGGCATCTAACCGTGTGCCACCGCAGGAGCATCCCACAGGTGCATCACTTCTGCACAGCCCAGATGTCCCCTTTTTGTCTTTTTGGGGCATCACTTGGAAAATCGGCTCAGCAGAGCGTCTTCATATGGAGGCCACGTCCTGAAAACTCAATTCAAAGATTACCAGGGTATGGGCACTGCAGCTGGCATTACGCTGGGGACATGGAGCAGGTCCTGGAGCACTTCTCCCAGGCTGTAGGAAGAGGGATCGCAGCGATTCCTGACGTTGCTGGGTGGCGAAGCGTGCAACACTGAGATTTGGGAGGAATTTCATCATCGCTGTGCAGAATATCGCTCATAACGGCACGATGGGAGCTCGATGTTTGAAAAGAAATCAGGTTGTACCTTTCCTCATGCCTTGGCTTATAGTGCGACGCTCAAGGTCTGAACTTTAATCCTGTGTGCAAAATGCTACCTGTAGCAGCCAGATGATTCTTGCTTATGGCTGTTGAGCTTGAGCCTTAAGCTGCCAACACCTACGTGTGGACGGACTGATTAAAATAGAGCTCTGATTGAATTAATGAACTTAAAAAAAGCATCAGAGGGGAGAGTGTTCAGGTCCCCGTGCAATGATAGACTTTGTTTTTAAAACAAACTGCAAACAGGTTAAGAAATGCAAGCTTCCCGTTGCTCATTTGGGGCACAAGAATTTTAACTTTCATTTTCCGAGATGTTCGTTTTTTCTTTTAAGTATGTTTTAAGACAATAGCACAGAAATCCCCAGACATAATCCCAGCTCATTTAGACAGAACACACTTTTAATGGTGCACTCCTGCTGAAAGATGCTCCTTTTTAACATGTTCCACCTGCTCAGCCTTTTTTCAGAGGCAGAAGTTTCCTGCAACTTTTGAAATTCTGCTCTTTAGCCATTTTGTGATCTTGGGTGAAGACTTGTCTAGTTTCACATTAGCGGTAAGCCATGTTATATTTTGTCTGGCATTTCCTTCAGCTCACAGATTCATGGGTGTTAAAGCTAGAAAGGATCATGAGATCATTTTGGCCGTCTTTCTGGAGTAATTGCATGCTTACAGCGTATTGCAGTTGCATTTGGTGCATATTCATCTTCTCACTTTGGGAATTTGGATTTATCTGCGAGAAGCGTGAGGGCTGCCCCATCCTATCTGCATAGAGGGAGACTAGGACCTGAAGATGTTTAGGGATTCGGCCGAGATCACGCAGTGAATTTGTGGAATATCTCAGGTAAATCACTGTTGTGGATTTCTGAATTTAATGCCAGGGTATTCTGCTACAATGTGGCTGCTTTTGGGTCCGGAGCACAGCGGCTATTTAACAGCCCTGCCGTTGCCAACCTCTTCCTTTTTGTCCTCTACTGCTTTTATCTGTATCACAAGCGAAGCGGTGCCTGACGACGGAGCCGTAACGAGGGCAGAGAGGCAAAGCACCCGACCTGGTGCCCCATGCAAGATGGTCTTGCAAACGAGGCCCTGCCTTTTTTTTTTTTTTCCATCTGTATTTGAAATTCATTTGTTCCGCCTTGATTAACCGCGCTGCTGTTGGACATTGTGGAGCGGAGCAGCCCTCCGAAGGCAGCGGGATCCAGCAGCGCCTCCGCGTGCCGCCTCTGCCCACTCCCTGTTGGGGTTTGGTAGAGCAGGATTTTCTGGTAGTGTGCGCCATGCCTCTGCAGCGAGCTGCCTGCAGCTTGGATGGCTGTCCCAGCCCACGCTGGGCTGTGTGCTATGTTTTTAAGCAAAACTCAACCTATATCAATCTATCCCAGATTTGTTTGCACAGGTTGCATAGCTTCAACTGCGATGGAAACAGCTCCAGAGTGTCTAAAGAGACTCGGCTTAGCATATAATTTTATATGAATCTTTGTCTGGTCTTTGATTCAACAAGGTGGCAGAGAGATGTGTGCATGTGTGCACATGTGTGCATGCATTTTTTCTTCTCTGTCTATGTAATACTTAGTACAGCGGGACTTGGGCCTGGCAGACACACCGATAAAAGCAATCATCACAGAATCACGGAAGGGTTGAGGTTGGAAGGGACCTCTGGAGATCATCTAGTTATACTTCCAGTTGATGCGCAGTGGCATCATTAAAGAGGCTTTCCTCTTGAATATGCATGCTTTTCCCCCAAGACGTGTGCCCAGTGCCTTTTTGAGAAAGCTGAATTTCAAAGATATCATGGTCCTTACAAAAATGCTTCTCTCTTGGTGCGGTCTCATTATAGAAGACACGTGCACGTGCATGCACGCGGGCAGCTGCAATTTCAGATCACGTCGTTGATTCATCTAAACTAAGTGATGTTAACTGCTTGGGCTGCTGGTTAAAAAGAACTAACAGAGAAATACTGATTGACCTCAGCAGAGCTTGAGGTTTTTTCAAGCCATCTGAACGGTGGGATCAGTGCTGTCCTGGAAGCGGGAGAGGAACACGAGTCAACTGGGAAAAAACTTCCAAACTCTGATTTCTGCCTATTTTGGGGGAAGTTACCAGGTGATGAACTTCACAAAGGGCTCCTGATTCACACCCTTTTGCCTGGTTGAGCAGCAATGTATCCGGCTACAGCTGGGTTTCCACCGCACGGTGGCCTGGCCCCTCCGTTCAGTGCAATGGAAGGGTAGGAGTCAGCATGCGATGACAAAATAAGGAGTCCATGACACTAATCTTTGGGTCTTCCTCCCGCTTTCTTCCAAGGAAGAGCATGAACGGCTTGTTGAGAAAGGATGGACCAGAGCTTTCTGCAGCTGGGTGCGAGTGACACGCTGCAGGGGTGACGGGGATGGAGGTGCTCAGCAGGGCCACCGGGCTTCAGCCTGCCCCAACGGAGGAGGGTGTCCTGCCCCAGGAAGGCGGTGGCATGTCTCCCAGCCTCCCGGCGAGGCCTCTGGGGAGGACCTTGGCAAGCGGTGGGTGGATAAAGCGCTCACGAGGAGGATGGGGCAGTGATGGTGAGGAGGAGGAGGAGGGGAGAATAAAAATGGAAGAAGGCATCTCAGCATCCTCTAACGGCCATCCAGAGATCGGTCAAGGATTTGGCAGTGGTCCTTCTTCTGCTACAACATTGTATTATTGTCATTCTGAAGTAGCCAAAAACTCAGCCGTTGCTGATGATGCACTGCTAACGTGTTTAGATTTCTTATTAACAACAGCATACCCAAAAGCCAGTGGTGGCACATGTGCAAAAAATAAGGATATTAATCCACTCATAGCTTTTGATACAGGGTTTGCACAGGGAAAGGTTTATTTGACCTCAGTTTCAGCAACATGCCACAGAAAGCGCGTCAGGGAATGACTGCAGCACTTTGCAAAGACGTTTAAAGAGAGGCTACAGGATAAAAAGCAAAATGGCAGCGCAGTGGCCCCTACTTCTGTATTTGGCACCGTCCCTATATTCAGAAATAACTTCCCAAAAGTCAAAGTGATGCAGGTATAAGGGAGGTGCAAGTTCAGAACGGCTTTCCTGCGTTCAGTAGCACAACAGAAATGACTGCTGCAGCCCTGAAACTCATTTTTGTGATTCCCTAAGATTTTCAAAGGGACTGAAGGTTTAGGTCCTATGAAGGTTGACGTCTCCAGAAATTTTGCCCTAGGTTCTCGGAACCAAAACATTCCAAGGTGTATTTTGTTTTTCATTGCTTTGCTATTTCTTGCACTTCTGTCAGCAGTGATTCTGATATTCAGTGGGGCTATGTAAATAGTTGATTTTTATTTACTTTCTAATTTTTCCCCCAATGACTGATGTATATGTATTGAATATATCCCAAAAAGAGAAAAAAGGGGGAGTTGCACTGATTGAAGTATTTTGGATAACTTAAACCATTTTATCTAGCTTTCTTGTTCTTCTTGGAGGAGGCATTAAATTTGGACAAATTTTTACATTGCAGAATATTTTGAACCGAAAAATGTCAAAATGTTTCGCTTTGAAAACTTGAAATGGAAAGCTTGGACTATTGTAAAGGGAGGAGGGAAAACATTACAGCTGAAACCAGCCTACTGAGTTTGGCATTTGTATCTGTTGACCTAAAACGGGGTGCTTTCGCTAATAAACCAGCTGTCTAAAAAATTTCATTCAGCCTTTTCTTCATCAGTTTCCTATCACTTCCGCTTTCTCATACTTATCAGTATCTCAGTGCCATAGTTTTTTTTTTTTTTTTTTTAGGAAAATACTTCAAATCATGCCTCAGTTTTATTTTGGAAGAAAGGGAGAAAGTCTGTCTTCAAGTACATAATGGAGTCTTTTCGATAAAGACGAAGATCAAAATCTGGTCTACAGACATTTAATGAGTCATGCTGAGAATGATGAAGTGAGCAAAGTTCTGCTGAATTAAACAGCAAAAAGGCCAGTTTGTGTCTTGTAATCAAATGGATAGTCTTGTTTTTAAGAGGATGCAAAGGGCAAGAAAATCATCTCTAATAAACTTGTAACACCCGTGCAATCCTTTTTGGTTTTCTGGCTTTTTTTATTTGTTTGTTTTGTTTTGTTTTGTTTTTTGAGAGCAGAGGTATAAAATCCATTGTCCAACTCACATTAGGCACTGAGTAACTAGATTTCTTCCATAGCTTCACATCAACTTCTAATGAACTTCTCTCCCTACCTTTTTTTTTAGTGGGGGGAGGTTGTCTTGTTCTGCATGGTTTAGAGGTTGTCTTGCAGATGAACAGATCTATAAGGTTACACCTGAGATTGCCTTTCAAGCAGCAGGGTATTTACTTTTTTTCCTACTAAACAACTAGTAGTAAGGTGATGTTCGCCTCAGTCTACTGCTGTCTCTGTCCCTGAGGCAGGACTGTTGACGAGTATGTGTGTGTGTGTGTGTGTGTGTGTGTGTGTGTGTATCAGGAAAAAAAGCAATGTAATTCTGTAATATTTGCTCAGATTGACCATCTAACTGACTTACACTTGATCTCTGGTATCGAACAGTACTCCAGGGTGAAAAGACCACTGCTTGCTAATAACTTTCTTAGGGTCAGAGAACTCAAAATCTGGTCAATATGAATCCCGGTGGCAGACAGCTGTGCCTCTATCTTTTGTAATAGTCTTTCTTTTCCAGCGAATAATTACTCCCAGCCGTAGATATGTAAGAAGAAATAGGACATTTTATGGCCATTGCTACAACTTCTGTTGACCACATGCAGGTCCCGTAAGCTGAGGGGGACCAGGTCAGGACACAACTTCCATGAGAAACATCCTATGAGACTTCCCAGAGAGGTGATCGTGACCATGCTGTTTCCCCTTCCTCTCTGAATGACAAAATGTCTCTCTGGGTTTTATGATTTCTTCCAGAAGAGCTGGTCCCAAGGGGCAAATAGTTTCTGTTATGGTTATTCTTGGGCAAACAAATGAATTTCCCTTCCTCCATTCCGTAAGTGTTGGGAAGCTACTCCATATTGTTTGCATAAGTAATCAGTATGTCTATCTTACTTAAAAACATAGGTAAAGACTACCAAGAAATAACAAAGGAAGTATTGCACTTTTTCATTCCTCTTTAGGACTTCTAAAAAGTTACCTTGCTCCTTTTTTCCTATTAGCTGAAGTCCTCCAGAAGAGAAGGGCGCATCACTTGGTACTTTTGCTGTGAACTTGTTTTTTAGGGAAATCTCTTCCACCTCTCTCAATACTGTCCATCTGCAAAACACTCTTATTTCCTGTAGATAGAGGCCAGCTATCATATTCTTTGGTTGGTGTTTCACATTGCATCCCTTTTTTGGTAACTGCTGCTATCCTGTCATCCCAGAGCTCACTTCATCTTGCTGGGGCTTCTAGTTTATAAAACCTCTTCATGTGTCTTTCTATGAAGCTGTAGAGGCTTACCAGGAATGCTGCATTCCCGTATTGCAGATATTTAGCTGAGGCTCTGAGCAACATCTTCTCCATCCTTGAGATAGAGATAATCTGAAATATTGGAGAGCTTCAGCTTTCTAGTTCCGTCCAATAAAAGAGGTAATGAAGAAGGAGGAGGTGGGAAACAAGCATTTTCCGCAGTAGAGCTTCTTCAACCTTACGTTGGAACAAGCGGTCCATGGTTGACCCTGAAATGAGCTTGCTCCCCAACCAGGGTCCAGCATTGCATCCTGCAGCACCATCTTTTCTTGCAGAGCTCTCCCACGCTTGCTTGTCCTCCTCCAACCAATTTTAAGGGTGCTAACAGTGTTTTGGCAGGTGGTGGTGCAGCTGCAGGCTCTTGCTTTCTCCACGCCTTCCCTGCAGCCTTGCATCTGCTGGAGGGCCAGGAAGAGCGAGTTTCAGTCCGTTGGTTGCCAGCATCCGGAGCTGTGGGAGAGCTCTCCTTTCTCCCACACCATTGTTCATCTCAAGCTGACTGCCGCCACTATCCGGGCATACTTGCTTGTCGCAGACATTATCTTTCCTGTTGGATCAGTGACTCATCCCCAGGCGGAAAGCCCTCCAGTGCAGTGGTAGTAAGGGTAATCTCATGAATTATGCATAATATCAGCTGAGATCACAAATTCTCATTCATTTTTATTACTAACCTTTTATCCAGTATTTTTTTTTTTTTTTCTTTTCGGTAATCAGGTTTACGTTTTCGGATTTTATTTAAAGCATCCCCTAATTTAGAAGACAGGCAAAAAGTACCCAGTTGGATGTTTCTCGTAGGAGACCATCTTGTGTGGTGAGGTAATGTTTTTAATTATTTCTCTCTTTCATTCACTTGGTTGATTCTTCTGAGATCACTTCTTTTCATCACACAGACTTAATCAGAAAAACACACACACACACACACACACACACACAAATCATCTTCATTTTATTATTAATAACCAAGATCTTTTTAAAGGATATTTTCTAAGGCAATTAGTGGCTGAGTGCAGTAATAAGACCAAAAGAGAGACTGATTAAGAGCTAGTTTAAAAATAAAAGCGTTATTTAGTACTTTGTATCACCAATAAATCTCCAAATAATGTCATTTTACAAGTATTTGGAGTCTGCATTCTTTCTCATGGCTCTTTGCATGTCACGTTTCCTACAGTTCGGGCAGTGAGTGTAAGATCAATCCTTTTCACTGTTTCTCAGTCCATCCCTTTGCATTTTCACACACTGTTTGTGCTCGTGCCTCTATTTGCATTAGCACGGTACTGCAGACTATCCTGGGAATATAGCAGTGCAAACAAAAACCTGCTTTCACTAAGGTTTTATTTATATACTCATATCACATCATCACTGAAAAAAAAATATGTCAACCATTTTAAATTGCTTTTTTTACACTACTTGAATGTCCTTGTAAAAATGCAGGCAGGCACCGCCTTAATGCCTACTTCTGCTACTTCTCTGGAGCATGAAGAAGGGAACATGATTAGACTCTCCATGTTGGAAAGCAGAAAGCAATGGGATTTGATAGGGAAATTTTGCAAATGAATTTACTGGTATTTTCCAGTACGCTGACTTATTTCAAACAAAAAATGGATTGTCTTTTTAACTCTCTCCTAATCCACTGCTAGCAAAAATGATTCCAATCACTTTGTTTTTTTAAAAGCTCCTTAACTGCATCTTAGTAATACCTCACAATTATGCTAAACCTTTACCGTTTGCCTCCTCATCGATTGAAAATGGAGGAAAATTCTTAATTATAAAACTGTCCATCCAAAACTAAAATTCCGCACTCCACCAGAATTAGCAGCCTCTTAATCCGTTCCACAGTTCCGCTCTGTACTTATTTTTCATAAATATTTTCTTAAATTGTAAGTCTGTTTTACATTTGGAGAGGGTATTCAGGAAGCCATCATGGAAAATCAACAGTCTCTTTAATGCTTCTGTCTGGATGAGAGCACCTCTCTAAACAGGCATCTCGGTGGGGAAGGCTCCCTATTGCTCTGCCAATTATTTTATTAATTTTATTAAGATATGAGGAGGGAAAAAGGGGACGGAGAATCCCACCGAGTCATTTCCTATGGACTGCCAAGATGGCATGACCTTCAAATCGGTCTTAGCCATCATGTTCCCGCCATGAAGTGATAGGCTTTTTATTCGAGTAACGGTCTCATGAGTCTTTGACGTTTTCTTCTACTAAATCAACAAGAGGTGCTGTTTTCTTGTTGTAGGAATTAGAAGGTAGCAGAGCTTCCTTCCCGTAATGGCATATAGGATGAGAATAGACTTTCCAGCAGCAATGTTGTTTAATCCAGATGTAGAGACTCTCTCTTTTTGTACTGCAAGCCACAGTATGCTTTCTAGCATCTTTAACAAGCTTTAGAAGAAAAAAGTGAAACCCAACAACCATAATGTGCTGCTGGAAGAAATCTGATGTATTTCTACTGTCCCTGCAAAAGCAGGGAATTTGTGAAATGAAAACATAATGAATCTTGCCGGTTCGTTGGGCTATTTTTTGTTGGGTTTTTTTTGTTGTTGTTTGTTTTTTTACTTTCCCTGTGAACTTCGCCTCACCCCTTTTCTTTTACTATATCATATATCCCATCTTCCATGCATGGAATCTCTTAAGGCGTGCCATCAGCTCAAGGCTTTTAATCACGGCACCACCTTCCAGTTGCAAAACAAGCCATCAGAGTCAGAGAAACGTCGGGCAGGATAGGCTGCTACTGCTTGAGTCTGCTTGCCTGGAATAACCTGGCATTTATCACGGAGGAAGACTCTTGTCTTGGCCAAGATTCAGTGCCCTGGTGGGGTCAGGAGGAGTTTGTTTCTCAGGGTTTGCCCTAGAGAGAGCATCTCCTTCTCTTGATGGTCTACTTTGATTCTCTGTTGGCTGCCCTAATACTTCATTTTCAAAGCACTTTGCCTCCAAGGTTGTTAACACACTGGTTTCTGATAGTTCACCACCACATGCAGTCTCATGTCTCTCAACTTTCAGTACTTGTTACCTGCTTCCTTATAGGGTAACGTGGACCGGGGGATGAGCCTTATGGCCTCACTTCCCTTGTGCGAGCAGCAGAACATGGACCATGGTCCTCCAGCTGTGTGAGTGCGTTGCAGGGTTTGTTTTTATTGAGAACTGCAATGAGGATGGTGCAAATGTACCCTGTGGCACATGGAGGTGAAGCTGCAAATCTCTTTGACCAGGCTCCCTCCACGTGAGCTAATATGCTGGCACTGTCTGCAGCCATGTACTCCTGAACACGAAGAGTGAGCGGTAGGGATGAGAAGACAGCAGAGTTAGCAGCACACCCAGGATGGGTTGCTGCTTCTTTCTTCAGCAGCTGTGTGTTAACATATATGCTAAAGAAGGAAACAAAAGAGAATAAAAACAACTTAATTAGAAATAATGCAAAGCAAATCTAACTGAATCTTGATTGCACTCTGCAAAAGATACTGATGTTTCCTTTTCATCATGAATCGCTTCTTGTGGAATTACATTTCTGTGACTGTGCTATTTGGCCTGACTGGGAACGGTTTTCCAGAGGAGGATGGGAACATCGTGAAGCGCTCCAAGGTGTAACGCTCCATCCAACTGGCTTAGGGAAAGCCTTCTCTCTTGCTGATTTAACACGGGAGCGCATAGATTTTTCCTTCTGCGCCTTCCTTTACTCGGCTAGGCAGTGACGCAGGTACTGTCTTAATTCTGTGTCTTCTTTAATTTCTGAGGTTGGCTTTCACTGCAAGGTGGTGCTCACCCTTTTAACTTCTCTTGATTTGTATAAGAGACTCTTCTCCGTTGCTGGGCAGTCCCTTGTGCTGAGTCCTGTGTCAGCACAGCACAGTACAGAGTGTGAGAAAAAGCTTCTTTTTTGGACACTTTGCAAGCTGCTGAGTTTCGCTCCCATTACCTGAGACTGTTTAACCTATTTGTGGCCTCTTATCACTCTTCCGAGGTGTAGGGTCTCTATTTGTTACTCCTTTCAGAGAACGGTATTGTATGTGTATTTATAGCTTATTTTTCCTAGGATCTTCTCAGAAAGCGCTTGCTGTGCTCCGGTTAACTCTACCAGGAACACTTATGCTGGGGACACTGGGTGTTGCAGTTTACTTCTCTGGGGACATGTAGTAACTAAAGCCCAAATCTCATAGGCTTTAGAAAGGTGAAAATATTGAAACTCTTTATTTCACAGGGAAAAAAAAAAAAAAAAAAGTATCCCTAGGTGTGACTGTTACAAACCTGAAATGATTCTCACTGCCTGCTTTACCTCCTCGGCTTTGTGCGCTCACTGAACTGAGGCCCCATGCACAAGTTAGCTTGGATGTATTTGAGTTCTTGACGCCCCACACTGCCCACTTGCTCTATTCAAATGGTGGGTGGAAGAGGACTGAAGTAAACAGCAGCTTCCGCGAATTTGTTAAATTTGTAATCTCCTCAGCTCCCCTTCTGTTACAGCCATGCAGAAGACAGCCAGGTCTTTTATACGGTCTTTGCTCTTAGCAAAGAGCTTCGGAGCGTTTATACATGAAACAGCATCATGTTTGCTAATGCTGATGAAAAGCGTGTTGCCTGATGAGTGTGATCATTGCTTACGTTTCCTTTTATCACTTATTTCTATTTTTTCCATAAAGAAAGGAGTCTTGTCTAAACATACTTTTGATCAATCCCTTCTATGCTAGTACTTGTTGAACCTTTTTTTGACCAGTTTCAACACAAGAGCAGAGATCTTGAAGATAAATGAGGTTCTTGCAGTTTATGTGAAAGCAGCAGCATGGCTGAAGACCAAAGTAGTGGCCTTGCTGCAGGAGAGGCTGGGAGATGGAGCACGGTATCAGACACCAAAGCATCCACAAGCAGAGCGCCCTGGGAAACTGGCTTTATAAGTACTGCTGGGCAGAAGACTTATCTGAGTGGGTGTATGTGTTTGTGCCTGTGCATCCACCATTTCTTGCTTGTGTATTCATGTACTTTCTGTAAAATGTTCTTTCTCTGCCCTCCCCATGAGGAGCCGCTTATCTTTATTCTTTGTTTGCTTTTTTCCCCCTTTGCCTCCTTTGTCTTCTTCCATCTCTTCGTTTTTACTTCAACTGCCACAGAGAAGCTAAAAATAAAGAAATAAACTTAGCATTTTGCACCAGAGTGAGGCTCTCACTCTTGGACCAACAGCAGGAGTCAATCTTTTTCTCTCTCATTAGTTTGATCTCCTAGTACCAGAAGCGCACGGCGCTCTCTGTGGACCATGATCTGCAAAAGGGAGTTATTCTCTTGACCAGCTGATGCTGATGCCACAAAGACTCTTCAGTGAGTCTTCAAAGAGCCTTGTGATGGGCGAGTCGTGGACAGGTTGCTTCCCCTGATGATGTTGCTCCTTGCTTGAGTTGTCAGTGGGTAGAGGGTCTCCAGGCATGTGACCAGGCATATGATCTGGCACGTGTTCCTGCTGTGCCTGGAAAGTGACAATCCGCAGGGATGCAGCTCAGGTTGCATCTTGATTTTTGCAAAGTGGTTTGTTGTCCTCACAGACCTCATTTCCATCCTGGTTAGGCTGACCTCCAGCTGCTCATTCTTAGAGCTGTGTGGAGCTCACACAGAACTCATAGACACTTAGCAAAATTTGGCCTTTTCTTTTGTTTCCTCAATGTGGTTTCCAGAGCCTAAAATTAAAAGACCTAGATGTGGGAAATCAATGACTGTCTTTTACAGCACACAGAGACAGGCAGGATAGTAACTCACAGTGGTACATTGGGGCTAAATGTGTTGAGGTGTCAAGTTGCTTTATTAGAGCCATATAAGTCTTGTAAGTAGAAAGGCTGAATGCTCCTCCTAGTTTTTTTTTTTTTTTTTCTTCTCTCTCTCTTTTCCTTCCTATTGGAGTTACTGTAATTATTGCCTTTTTTTCTGCAGCCTTTGAGATATTTAGGGTTTGCTACAAAATTGAGTTCATGGAGGCAATTGACTACACCTAGCTGCAGAAAAGCTATTAGGAGCTTCAAATTAGTGTGAAGTAGTTAACAGGCAAGAAAGATTAACCTGGGGAACAAGGTCAGTTTTCATCCGTAGTAAGCACAAGGATATTCCTTTGGATACTTTTGCCATACGTGTCCTCTTGGACCTGTAACTATTCCATTCAGATGTTAATTGCATCCAGATTGGTAGAGACAAGACCCTGTAAGCCTGCTCAAGCACCACATTTGACTTAAAAAGGGACCAAAAGACCTTTCCACTTCCCACCTTGCCCAGGTTTCTGTTTCTCCTGCAGCAACTGCTGTGCACAGTAGTTGGAGCGAACGGCTGATTTACCCAGCACTGGCCAGCCTGAAGGACCACTGTGTGCATCAGTGGCTGCACACACGGTCCAGACTCAGTAACCTTGTCTTTTATTTTTTTGTTTTATTATTTATTTTGAACCTACTGCACAAATGTAGAGTTATCGCCTGATGGGACACTATTTTCAAAGTGATTGTTTCAACTGTTTTCCTTGTGCAGGAAAGTGATTTCTGGCACAATAAATAAAACAAGAAGGAAAAAAAAAAAAAGGCCAATATGTGCATTTCTGTGGTGGCAGCAAAGCGGATTATGAGGCAGTGGTCCCATCTCAAGCTGGGCAGTTCCTTCAGACCACATTTCCTGCTGGAGTTTCCCATTGCACCACGCTGGAGTGGATGTGAACACATTTTGATGGCGTATATCTCCCTCTTGGGAGCTCGCCCTTTGGGTATGCATAATGCACCTATATGTGTGAATGTGGCTTTTCAGGCAAATGACAAAAGAAGAGCAAACAGTAGCAGAATATCCAAAGTGACAACGTTACCTGCCACTGCTTTAGCGCTTGCAATGAATATATCGGCTCATCGCCATTCTCTAGGTGGGGAGTGGGTACAACTGATAGCTGAGGAAGTTGGGTTGTCTTATGCCTTGCCAAGGGGATTCTGCTGGGAAGGGAATGGGGAAAATAATTGGAAACTATAAAAGTATTTTGGGCGACGTCCAATTAAGGAAGCGGAGGAGAATTGATTTGCACGTGTGATTTGGTAATGTTGCCGCTGCAAACTCTTTGCTGCCTTCAGGATCCACAGTGTGATTAAAATTCACCTGTCCCCAGCTGTGGCACTGAACTCCGGTAGTGGTGGGGCGTGCAAAATATTTACTGCATGTTGGCAGCCTCGTGTTCCTTCTTGGGGAAACATAATATTTTCGCATGCCCTTTATGAAGTCGAAGACATTTCTTTTTTTTTATTAGACACAACTGGGTTTCACGTTCGCTTTTTCACTTCCGCAATCTTGGTATGTCTGAGGCACAGACTCTTCACTTAGCTTGGCGGTACAGATGCTTTTTGCTTTGCTTTCCACTGCTGTTTTTAAATTGTCTTGCTTGTCTACCTGAACTGCTGAATCCACCATGAATAGTTAAAACCTCTCTGCTTGAGGTAGGGAAGCTCTAAATGGGAGCAGTGGTTTAAAACAACATCCTAGCTTCTATTTTCTTTTTTTTTTTCTTTCTTTCTTTTTTTTTTTAATTGAAAGCAAAGGAAAACTAGAACTGTCAGCATGCTGTAACATAAGATAAAAGTCCATGGGCAGAGTGGGAAATTGTAAACCAGATCCCATGCAGTTTTATCAGATGAGCATTTCTCTGAGCATCGCATTTTCTAGGTAATTGTTTGGAAATGCTAGCCAAGGTTGCATCCACCTGTGGTTTTTTTCATTGAATTTGCACTTGTTTGAGGCATGGGGGTGACATGGCTTTCTCTGGTAGAGATTTATGGATTGAGACTGCAAGCCTTCAAGGGGGAGTTCATCATTTCACAGGCCTCTTGTGTCTGGCTACAGTAAATATCACCATGCTGCGGCTTAAAAAGTTAACTACTTCAGTGTCTTTAGAGTATGACCCTCACACATTGCCCTGTCCTGTTTTTACCCTTTTCTGCTAGGGAACAGCGGGAAAGGGTGGCAAACTGAGCTCCCTGAGGCCACCAAGAAGAGGTCGAATAAATCCAGTTTTCCCATATTAGCATCTGAATTGCTGGGCAGTTTTTACTTTATAGTCCAGCTCTGGAGACCAAACATGGCACAGCATTTCTTTTCCCCGGCACTGCATGGACACCACCATGCAAATGTGTGCTGTCCCCAGCATGAAATCAGCCTTCCTCCTGGCTTTTGCAATATTTGGGACCCTTTTCCTCTGCTTTCAGGGCTATTTGGCGTTTTAGGTGACCTAGAGGTTCCTGCTGGATGCTGTAGCTCTGCAGGAGTGTCGCCACATGGAAGCTTGTCGAGCTCTGTAGTTCATGTTATGTGGGAATTTTACTGAAATACTGTCTCTCGCCGGGTGCTTAAAACTGAGGGTTCGCCAGAGCTTCTAACCCTGAGCGGTTTGATTGCATCACGGTTCATCTGAGGCTTGATTCAGCGAGGTACATAAGTGTGTCTGGACATAAGATCACCAGGCTTGGACAAAGGTCCATCAAGACCGATTCAGTGTTTCCAGCACTGATGGATGTTTAAGGAAAAAAAAAGAAAGGAAAGAAAAAATAACAAGGAAAAAACCACTGATTTAATGAAAGTTGGATCTTGTTAATCTCAAGTAAATTTCCTGGGGGATCTTTAAGCACAGGCTGATTTCTTGTTCTGTAGTCCCATATACGGAGCGAAAGAAAGGAGCGTCTGGGACAGCTGATTTAGGAGGAACTGTGAGAGGAGAAGACAGGGAAGATCTCTAACCACGAGAGCCTGTACGCTTTGATTAAACACCATTTAATGCTCTGGCTTTGTATGAATCGGACAGACTGATCCAGGACTGTATTTACGCCTGGGGTGGAGCTGGGCTGTCTCAGGCAAATGTTCCTGCGAGTGAGATCGGCTCCGCTGAGTGATATTCCCCTGAGAGAAGCAATGGCACATCCACCGGTGACACCGTTTGGACGTGGGGCTTGTCCTAAAGCTCTGGAGGACACGTCCTCACCACAAATCTGAGCAGTGCCTCACCGAAAGGTTTTCTTTTTGCTCAATATTCATATTTTTCTCCTTGTTCTGTCACTGACTTTCTGCATTTCCAAATGCAGGTTAGGAGTGTGGTATTTAACAGCTTAGGGCAATCTGATTAGGGGAGGCAGAATATGTTGCAGTTACAGTCCGCTGACCTGAAAATATAAATCACAGCTTCTGTTGGAAATTCTGTAATAGTTCGGCTCAAAGGAGTAGATTGCTAATAATAGTGGCTGTTTAAATGTGCTGCAGTGTGTCAAGTGGACAAGTCCTGTGGTTTGGAGTTAGCAAAAGTTTTAGTTAGACCGGCTTCTGAGAAACCTGCAAGAGCAGACGCACAGGGGGAGGCAAAAAAGGGTTAAAATCATGGGAAAATGCACTACAAAGTGGTTGCCACAAAGCTGTGAAGCTGATGCCAAGCACATGGGTGGCAGTTACAGGCCTCTGATGACTATTAGCAGTCAAAAACCCAACCTTCGTTTAAAGCTTATTTAAGCAAAGCATCCTGCACAAGTAAAGTAGCCCCGTTGAACCTCTTGTCGCTCCTTCTCTGGGAATGATGAAGCCGTGGAGGAGCTTTGGGTGGTTTTAATGTTGGAAAATGATGATAATAACAAAAAAAGAAAGCTCTCTAGCTCCCCTTCTCATAGGGCAGATTTGGGTGCCCTGGGCAGAGCTGGCTTGTGGCTGACCACAGGGAGCCCCTATAGTCTCTGTCATCTTCACTGTGCTGATGGCCCTGATGTGGGTATTTGCCTGTCCCAGGCAAGTCGCGTTATCAGACACTGTGTAAGGCTACATCAGGCTACCTACTTCGGCTAAACTTCTGGCATAGAGCCTGCATCAATGAATTAGTGGTTAATAAGCATTTTAATGAAAGAAAGCATTGAAGAGTGTTGTTTCAGAACTACATGCAAGTTTCTGGACGCTAAGTGGTATCCGTGGTGCTCAGTGATTAATGTGTGTCCGTCTCCTTTGATGGCCTCTTGGGCTGAGGGACGTGCGACTCGAATGTCTGTGCTTAAATCTCAGCTACTTGACTGATGCTTCTCCTATATCCTCAGGCAACTCCTTTCCTTCTTCTGAAAGAAGCTGAGTAAGGGGGCGTTTTTAGTCATGTGCAGTCAGAACTCAGATCTTTGTGGCAAAACCTTTCTGTCGATCAACTAATGTTTATGTACTACCCTGAATGTGAAGAGTCTGACTTTTAGCCTAGCCTCAACCTGTCTTTTTTACATCCTTTCTTCACCTGAGTAGGAAACGTTTCAGAAGAGTGAGCTGTCAGGTTGCTATGGTGCACAGCACCACTGGGAGAGGTTAGGGTTCCCCGTCAGTTCCCTTCTTTGCTGCAGCAATGCTGCAGACAAGAAGCTATGTGGGACCTTCCAAAGCCATGTGAGACCTTCCAAAGCCATGCAGTACAACTGGAGGCCTTGTTCTTTTTAAAGACTGGCAAGGAAATTCTTTGGATTTGCTGGTCTTAGTGCAGGGACCAGCATGCCGTAAGTTTCCATTTCTCCTTGCTTCCCAGGCCCTGCGGGGATCTCCATGGGGAGAGCAAGTACTATTGTTCCTACAAGAATTTTGCTTTCCAGGGAAAAGTCCATATTCTTTGTCTGCCACAGGAGCTTCACACCCATATTACTCACTGGTTTTTCCTAGCGTTTGCTAGGACTGTGATGAGATGGTGTTGTGCAAGGAGGTGCAAGTTATCTTTGCCCACTTTCTGAGCTGATTGTGACAGCCCATAGCCGTTATTGCAGCAGCCTATGTATGTATAATATCTAGTCTTTTTATGACAGCTCGTGTCATACATGTTCTCTGCTGAGCATCCCCCTTCAGAGGCTGTGAGGTGAGCTCCTTTCAAAGTGATAAGTGGTCTTAATTATTGATATATCTTCTCTCTTTTTGTCTTTGCAGCCACCCAGATTGATCCTAGCGAACTACAGGAACTTTTTCAGGAGACTTCAGCCAACGTCTTCCGAATTAACTCCAATGGTGCGTATAATGAAGGATTTCGTAGGTAATTGTGTGCTGTCCTGCTGATGACGAGTGTTCGTGTACATGGTGTATGGCAGGTCCTGTTGTCGAGGAGCAAATATTAATGCAGGGTTTTTTGGTCTTTGTTTTTTTTTTTTTTTTTTTTTTTTTTGCTGCAGCACATGTACAATACACAGTTCTTTATAAGATGTAAAAATATTCCACCATATGTTGCATTAAACAGGCACAGATATATCCCAATCCTTACGGAGACCACATCGTTTTCTATTTTTAATTGTGTCATCTGTTACAATAGGGAGTTAGAACTCAGAAAGGTGGAACAAGCCAGACTCATTCTCTAATGTGCTGCAGTGCTACCACATTCAGAGCCTGTCATATGAGCTCGCAGACTATCATCTCCCTTATAGAAACACCAACACCAAAACTCTTGTATTATTCTTCACTCCATAGATTGAATAGGGAGGCTGTTCCTGCTCATGTCTCCTTGGACACTGGAGCTGCAGAGCGCTTCCTTCCTTTGGAGATGTGCTCTGAAACAGCAGTGCTTTGTTGGATTGAGCAGGAGGGCTGTACTTTGCAGTTAGAGATAGACTGACTTGCTGAATGGTAGTTAATGCAATGGTGTCCTAGTTCTAAGATACGTTATTACCAAACAAGAATTTAAATTATGAGTGCTGATGTTATAGTGGACCTTGAAATTGCTTCTGAACGGCCTGATCAGCTTCTTTCTATGGTCTATTCTGTGTCTATGGGCCTTGGGAAGGAATTGGGCAAGAGAGAGGGCTGGGGTAGATGTAAAGGAAGGGTCTTAGTACCTCCTTGCTTTTGTAATCACTCCCCTCGCCCCCCGCCCCCGGTGCAAAATCACTTCTCAGGGAAAGGGCCTTAGTCCCACAGCAAGATACCTTCAGTAGGAAGCTAAGGAGACAAAGGAGTTAAAGCTGTCTGCCTCCATTGCTCTCCAACACTTTGTGTGAATATCAGGAAAGTTTTAGGATCGACTGCTTCTGGGATGATGATAGCCTGTACCAGATTCGCTTGGTCCAGTGGTGGCCAGGTATACTGACTCAGGTTCACCAGCATATCATCCTGGTACATGGCTTTGGTCACTGTCTGCACTCTGTATTAGATGTCTGATTGCACGTGAAAGCTTGGCTTGGAGAGCTTTAAGCTGTCCTCTTGCCAGTTGCTGTCTGATGATGAGAGTGACTGCCAGGGAGTGAAGTCCCTGTGTGTTCATCCAGTGCTAGCAGTTGTTAAAAAATAATCTGGGCAAGAGGGACAATGCAATTGCTAGAAGGATGGGAGCAAGACTTCTAAAATGTAGTCCTCCCTTGTCTACAGGGATTTTTGCATGCGATAGAGCAGTCCAGTCTCCATCTGCCAGGCAAATACAAGCACCAGTTTTTCTATGACCATATCAGATTGGTAAGTTCAAGTTTACTTCTGACAATCATAGCTTGAGTCAGAGCTTCAGGTCCTTGTGCAGCACAGATATACCTCACCCAAGCACGTGAACCTCGTTACAACTCTCCGCTATCCCACAAGGTGAAGATGAGGGCCTGAAACAAGGCCCTGGGTAGGCGTCATGAAGATATACAAGTGCCCAGCTTGCTGTAATATCAGGAGGAAAATGCTTCTTTGCATCTTCTTTTGAGCCTAGGGATGGAATAACGCTGTGCAACAGGCAAGGATAGGATCTGTCTGGTTAGAAAGCAATTTTACAGGAAAAGACCTGGGGGTACTGGTCAGCAACGAGGTGAACATGAATTAACAGAAATCTTTTCTGCACCTAATGGGAGAGTGTAAGGAAAGTGGAGCCAGACTTTTCTCTGACCTGAATGATGGAAGAACAAGAGGTGATTGTCATAGGTTGGTATGTGGGAAATTCCAAATTAATTTGAGGAAAAGATTGACCATGAGGGTGGTCACACTTTGCAACAGGGACCTGGAGAGGCTGTGGGATCTTCATCCTTTAAGATGTTCAGAACTGGTGAAGGCCTTGAGCAACCTGCTTTCATTGGATCTACTTTGACAAAAAGGTTGGACTGAAGACCTCCAGAAGTTACCCCAACCTGTGTGAGTCTGTGATTCTTCATTAGTTTCTCAGAATCTCAGTTACTGCACATACAAGATGATTCTGAACTGGTCAAAAGCAAAACAGGAAATAGACGTTTCACGTTTATTTATTTTTTGTTATTTTTAATTGATGCATTACACAAATGGTTGTTCGAAGCACTCATTTATAGTCTTCTGGCAGCCTCCTTCACAAAAAAGAAGCTGAGAAATTCAGTCACAGAAAGTCATCCTTGGGTTACCAGTGATATTTGCCCTTTGGGATACTGGATAGTAGTGATGGGATGGACGGTCCTTGAGGTGACGTACGACTACGTGTTGCAGAAGGTGGAAAAGGGCCTTGAGAAAACTCCAAAGCTGTGACCTGGGCTGGTGGCCACTGTGGATGGTTGAACCTCTCAGGTGTGAGCGCAAGTACTCAGCTTTGCCTGCAGATGGGGGCACGATTTATAATATGCAGAAGTACCAGAATTAGCATCGATCCTGCTTGCTCCAGCCTTAATAGTGGCAACGTAACAAGGATACTGTAGGCTTCTGCTGTTGAATAGGAACCCAGTGTAGAGTGAAGTTTTACAACCTGCTTGCGAGTCTGTGTATGTTAATACTCAAGCTAGCTAGATCAAGATTGACTTGGTGAACCTCTGCTGTAATCACAACTCCTTGCTGTGGAGGAGTTTATCCTGAGAAACCCTTAAAATGATCAGGGCACTGTTTTTGAAATGCCATGATCCAATTTCTGTTTTTATTCTTCTTTGTAATTGCAATAATCCAAATTCAGTTAGCTTTAGACCAATTTCTGGCTGTCTTTGTTTTTCTTCTTGAGCAGGTAGTGTGTGTTTTCTGTTAGAGCTGCCTATACTGCATTCTCTCTGAAGCAGGTAATGATGGTGCCTACACTTAGACTATTTTGTAAAATTGGAGAGAGTACAGAGAAGAGCTATCACAACTGTTTGAAGTCTGCAAATCAGGCTTTAAAAATGCATGCCATATAGACTTCTGTTTGAGATATCTGAGAGGACTTGATCATGGTCTGTAAGTACCTCTGTGGAAAGAAAAACATCAAATAGATGATAGCATAGGGCTCATTAATCTCACATTCTCACCCATAACAAGATCAGGAGATGGGAGTCAAAGCTAGACAAATTCAATCTTTCTGTATGAGGATAACTAACCATTAGAAGTGCTTGCTGATGGGACATGATGGATTTGGCATTGCTTGGAACATTCAAATCAAGATTCAGATGTCTTCTTATGAGATGTACTTTAGTCCTTCTGCAGTCTATGGTCTTGATGTAGGAGTGATGGGATGAAATTTTATGCTGGGAAATCAGATTGGATAATCAGAATTGCTATCTCTGGTCCTTAAAATCTATGAATCTCTGAATTTATAATGCTTTTTAAAGTGCTTTTAGGTTGAAGAAATGCCCATAAGATACTGTACTGTTGTTTCTCTGTTCACTGCCCATATTATTTTCTGTCTGCTAAAGTGAATTTGATTCACTGAGCTTGCGGGTGGCTTCTTTGCAGCTTCCTTCCCCAAAAGTGCGTACAGCTTCACCCGGGAAGAAGGTGGTGAAAGTAGCGCTTAGGTTCTGCAAAGCTAGTACATATTAAGTAAAGAAGCTTATCGGGTTATAAAATGGGAAAAGGTGTCCATGATCCCATCTGCCTTGTACAGCTGTGATATGATCTCTGCGGTAAACCCTGCAAGCTCCATCCTGGAGCATGTAGCAAAAGTCAGTGCTATCACTGGTGGACCACCAGCTGAGCGGCAGAGCGAGGAGTAGAGCTTCTGCACTGCAGACGCTCATCGGGTGACACTGTACTCCTCTTGTGCTGGGCATGGTGTGTTTCAGGTCCTTCAACGGTGCAGTGAATTGAATCACAGCTCCCCTTTCCCTCCTCTTCCTGCCTCATGCCAGCCTCTTTGGGGATTTCCAGGCTCCTCGTTGCTTTTGGAGACTGAACTGTGCAGCTGAAATTCTCTACTTGCCTTCGATTCATTCAAATTCGATTCAAATTCTCTACTAGCCTCCCCTCCATCCCTGGAAAGGTGATGGAACAGCTCCTCCTGAAGGTCATCACTAAGCATCTGGAGGACAAGAAGGTGATCAGGAGTAGTCAGCATGGATTCACCAAAGGGAAATCATGCTTGACCAATCTGATAGCCTTCTATGACGGAATGACTTGCTGGGTAGATGAGGGGAGAGCAGTGGATGTTGTCTACCTGGACTTCAGCAAGGCTTTTGACACTGTCTCCCATCACATCCTCCTAGGTAAGCTCAGGAAGTGTGGGCTAGATGAGTGGCCAGTGAGGTGGCTTGAGAACTGGCTGGATGGCCGAGCTCAGAGGGTTGTGGTGAATGGCGCAGAGTCAAGTTGGAGGCCTGTGGCTAGTGGTGTCCCCCAGGGGTCAGTCCTGGCTCCAGTCTTGTTCAATGTGTTCATCAATGACCTGGAGGAAGGGACAGAGTGCACCCTCAGCAAGTTTGCTGATGATACTAAACTGGGGGGAGAGGCTGACACACCAGAAGACTGTGCTGCCATTCAGAGGGACCTGGACGGGCTGGAGAGGTGGGCGGAGAGGAACCTCATGAAGTTCCACAAAGGCAAGTGCAAGGTCCTGCACCTAGGCAGGAATAATCCCCTGCACCAGTACAGGCTGGGGACTGACCTGTTGGAAAGTAGCTCTGCCGAGAAGGACCTGGGAGTGCTGGTGGACAACAAGTTAAACATGAGCCAGCAATGTGCCCTTGTGGCCAAGAAGGCCAATGGGATGCTGGGGTGCATGAGGCAGAGTGTTGCTAGCAGGTGGAGGGAGGTGATCCTGCCCCTCTCCTCAGCCCTGGGGAGGCCTCCCCTGGAGTACTGTGTCCAGTTCTGGGCTCCCCAGGACAAGAGAGCCATGGCACTCCTGGAGAGAGTCCAGCGGAGGGCTACCAAGATGATTAGAGGGCTGGAGCATCTCTCCTCTGAAGAAAGACTGCAAGAGCTGGGCCTGTTCAGCCTGGAGAAGAGAAGATTGAGAGGGGATCTCATCAACGTGTACAAGTATCTGAAGGGGGAGTGTCAAGAGGATGAGGCCAGCCTCTTCTCCGTGGTGCCCAGCAACAGGACAAGAGGCAATGGGCAGAAACTGAACCACAGGAAGTTCCATCTGAACCTGAGAAAAAACTTCTTCACTGTGAGGGTGACAGAACATTGGGACAGGTTGCCCAGAGAGGTGGTGGAGTCTCCTTCCCTGGAGATATTCAAAAGCCGTCTGGATGTGATCCTGGGCAATATGCTCTAGGTGACCCTGCTTGAGCAGGGAGGTTGGACTAGATGATCTCCAGAGGTCCCTTCCAACCTAAACGATTCTGTGATTCTGTGATTCTGTGATTCGAGGTCCTGAGGGCGTCATGAGCTCACCCCTACCAGACCCTTGTTGTTTGAACTCCCAAATTGCCAAGTTGTGGGCAGTCTCACTATATTTTTTCTATCCTTGGGGAAAAGGGATCTCTAACGAAACAAGAAATCAACTGTGTACTGGGTTTTTAAAGCACAGTTGATTTTTATTGATTAGTACTGCAGAAGTAGTAAGTGTTGCACACTTTGCCCCTCTCTGTTTTCCTTGCTCTTTTGGTAGAAGTCTGCCGAAATTCTCCTTTAGCAGTTCGGGACTTGCCTTCGGGACAAGGGGAATCTTTGCAGTTTGGAGCTGGCCTTGGCTGCTCTTGAATACAAGTGCCTCCTGCTCCCTTTTTCCGCTATGGAAACGAGGATCTTCACCATGCATTGAATAAAAGCCTGAGCCACGACCACTGGTTCAATGTATGCGCTAGTGGATCACTCTCTGGCCAGGTTGTAACCTCAGGGACTTTTTCTAACCTTATAGAAGGTTAAATTTTAAACTTACAGAAGTACGAAGAGGTAGAAGGGTGTCTTTTCTGTTCTTTGCATCTGCTGTCTTTATGTCTAATTCTTTGTGAACGGTCTCTGTTGAGCACAGGGAAGTTTGCCTGATAGGGCTTTGGCTTTTGGGAGTTTTGGGAGTTTCTATTTAGTTTTTTGTCTATTTGTTTTGTTACAGGGAAAAAAAAGCACAAAAGCAAACTCAAGTACCAGCTGAATTTTTCTGATTGATGGTGTTTTTTTTTAAAATCTAATTTTCTGAAGATTTTGCATTCTCTTTCAGAGTATGCCTTTTAGCTGCCTCTCAGTAAATGCCTTATAAATAAGTAAAATAAATAACATTCCTAAAAAGAGTTGTTTTAGTGCATGGTGCAGGGGTGATCACTGGAGGACACACTGGAGTGATCAGACCTGTTCTGGCCAGATGGAGAACCTGAGGTCTCTGATAGGTCTCTTTTCTGTAATTCTTTCTATTTGCTCGTTAATGACTCCACATGACAAGTTGGTGCCATGTATGGTCCAGGGGCTGAGCCAAGGATTGTTCATCATCCCGTAGGTGTGATAAATTTGCCGTTGCCATCTCAGGATTGTCTCTCATCTGCCATTGATTTTAAGGTTTGCAACAGCATAGAAGATGATTGGAGCCAAACTCTCAGTTTGTGTAAATCAGTGTCATTCCAACAGCGTACCTCTGCTGCACATACCTCATCCTGGAGATCTACCCTACTGCCTTTTAAATACTATATGTACAAGGCTTTTTTAGTGATACCTCTGTGTTTTAACACTGGCCTCTCAGTATCTCTCCAGCACAGCTGGATGTGTTGCATGACAGTTACTGCTTGAACCATCAGAAGTGGTATATGATCTTTTGAGAAGAATTTTCCACACCCATCACAGAAACCAGGATGATTTTGACGGAACTCTTCTTGACCAGTCCCAAAATATAGGAGAGCTCTTTGGACCACCATGAGGTCCAAAAGACTTGGGTTTAAGTCTCAGTTCTGCCGTTTCCCATGTGAGAGCCATGTCAAATGCCAACCTTTTGGCTGTTCCAGAGTGCATCTCTCTAAACTTGTCCTTTAGGAAACACTGACCTTTATATAAGAGTGTCAATATTATGTTTGAATTGGAATATTAGATACAATTTTAGGATAGGACTTAATCCTGAGCTATTTTCTCCCCTGGCAGACAAACTCTTTGCTCTACTCTTGCATTCCTGTCGGAAGATCCTTTGTGTGTATGTGTTTTCCAAAATATTAAATGAATGAGAAAGATCTTGGATTTGTCCTAGTGTGAAATGGTACATGTTTGAAGGATTACAGTAGGAAAGCTGCTTCTTACTCCGTTCTGCTCTGAAGTATGCGGTAGCAAACGTCTGTCCTGTTATTGCAAAGAAATACCCGCATATCTGATCTCTGTCTTCCATCAAGCTCTCGTGTTCACGTGTAGGGAGACCTTGGCAAAATAGCCTTAACTTTGAATTGTCTTGTTTTTGCAGCTCAGGTTAGGAGGGTATCTGAATGCTATCGCTGCTTCCTTGAGTTGAACATACGAGTGCTGCATCCTCAGAAATTCAGTATCCACACAAGTGCTTTCGCTACCTTGACTCACTCTCCTTTCTCTGAGCAAGCGCTAGGCTCTGCAGCACGCTCAAGGGCTAATCAATCCAGAAATATTTTTAGAAGATACTGAATTTTGCCTTTGAAATAGGCAGAATATAGGTTGCATTAGGGATTGATATATTAGGATTGTGGTGCAGGAAGAGAGGGAATTATAATATCTGTGAATTTCTGGAAGATCAGTGCTGTGCTCCTAGAGAAGCAAAAGGATGTTAGTGAAAACTCTCAATTAATTCTTTAGAACAGTGTGCATCCAGCAAAGGATAATAATTATTAGCTCAATTGTAGACAGATCCTTGAAGCTTTATCTTCGTGATTTGCCAAATGCTGTACTGAAATCTCCTGTTGCGATCTTGCACAAGGCAGAAAATATATAGCAGTATTCAAGCTTGTTTTGAATATTCCTGTTGTCCAGGAGCGTAATTACATTTTATGCTGTTGGTAGCTTTTGGTGTCAACCCAGAAAATCCCAAAAGTGAAGAGCAGATTCAATTTTGTCTGTCAGTGAAAAAATAGTTAAGTGACTTGTTCAAAGTTACAAACGGAACTGAAGGCTGCAGAGTCATTAAAATAAAGGATTTCTTAAATTTCCAGTGAAATAATTAAGCCGTGTCACTAATCTGTTCTTTTTCCTTCCTTAAATATTGAAGCATGACTGGTAATGGGCTATGAGTTTTTATAACTGAAAGTGTCCTGAGAAAATCCCAAAAGTAAATAATGAGAATGTCATATATTTAGCATCTTTCATTGTGAAAGATCTTCAAGTGCTTTGCATACTTGATATGCTAAGTGCAAAAGTAGTAGCCTCCTATTAATTTGAAAGTGAAGTTGAGACAGTAAACATTTAAGGGTGTAAAAAGGCAACAGCACTCCTAGATTTCTGCCACTGTTGCATTTATAACATATTTACATATATATACACACATATATACACATATACATATATACAATATGTATATATAAAATGGTAGATTTTAGTGGTATAGCTTAAGTAAAAGTCAGCATAAGGGCCAAATTACACTTTTGATTTACAAGATCCCCATTGTTAGTTTTTTTAACTAACATTTGTTGCATTGATTTTTTCTTAAATCTTAAGTCATTGTGTATTGCCAAACAAAACATGTTTCCAGCTTCTAGCTACTCTAATGGATCACTTAGAGCAGAGTATTCCCCTCTCCTAATGCAAAAGCGCATGCAGCTCTCTGGCTCAAACACACTAGATAATCACAGTAGAGCACCCCATTGGCCTATCTGTCTGAGCCAAAACCTAGAAAAGTGTCGAACCTTGAACAAAGAGAGTGCAAAAATACAAGAATGGAAGATAGAGTTCAGCCTATTAATTGTTATTCTGAACAATTAATTGTGTTTTTATGCAGTTTTTTACTTCTTCAGGGAGGGCATGCTCCCAGCCACAAGTGCTTCATGCGCAGGTCTGTGGGTCCTGAGGGATGGGTTTCCTGCAGTTTTCCGCTCCTGCTAGAGCTACGTAGATCTCCCGTCCCAAAGCACAACTGCCTCCAGCCCTGGAAATTTTATGCAGTTGCACATTAAGAGCTAGAAAGTTTGGGGCTGGCAGAGTCAGAAGTCCTAGCGCTGGTAGCGTTAACCTCTCTGGACCATTGCAGGGATGTTTGAAGGCATCGCTGCAAGAGGACAAAGGAGTGGATGTGTCATGGTGTGAAGGAGAGCAGTGTGAGGCTTTGTGGCTCTTCGCAAGAAGCTCCTTGGCTCTGCACAAGAGAGGGGCAGGAAGATGCTCGTTAGGAAATATAGCCAATAAGCAAGAGAACTGTGTCCTTTGGGGAGTGAACCTGCACGTAACACGTGAAATCACTGTTCCTGCGTCCGAGGGGCCCAGTTTATCCGTTTTGATGTCATGGCCATTGCCGGATGGCGTCCCGTTTTGTCTCATGGGTTGCCTGTCCAAACACTGCTTGACTGTGTAGCTTTGAAAGAAAGTGAATTTAAAAAAAAAAAAAAAAAAAGAACAAAAATTCAATATTTTTCTCTGAGCAGGTGTACTACTTCTTTATCTTTTCTTTCTGTCTTGTTGACAGTGACCTCCTTGGAAAGAAGCCTTAGATCTCTGGGGACCTCAAATGATACTCAAGAGCTACAGGATGGACTGTGAGTCTGTTTTGAATTGCTACAGGTCTCTCTTTGTCCCAGCCTTTTCATTTTCTCCTCATCTATCCTCGCTTTTTCTTCTGTCTTTCTTACAGCTGGCCACCTTTTTATCAGGTTTACTTCATTTTCTTCCTTTTTGTCCATGATTAATGATGGTAGGACACGTATTGATCATATAAAGTTTTGCCTGTGCTGGTTTCAGATGGCAGAGAATGGTAGATAGATAACAGAAAATGATTGTCCACGCTGAAAGAGGGTTTTTTTGTGGTTGTATATATATATTTTTTTAATGTGAGGCCAGCCTTGGACACTTGTGTAGCTTTTTCCTTTCTTTTTCTCCCCTCTTTGCCAAAGATAGTAAATCTAAGAGGAGAAAATGAGAGAAGACTGGTACTGGAGCTTGCATCGCAGCATCACACGAGACAACACAGAGAAAATGAAAGTTTCACTTGCAATAGATACAGTTCATTAAACTCTCTTCTGGGTATATGTATACACAAACACGCACAGTTGGCTTTCATTGTACACATGCTAATTAGAGAATTAGAATGGCTTTTTCCAAATGTAGTGCAATTTATTAAAGCTACTTCTCTTAATGTAGCCTGCCTGCAAAAATCAGGTACTTAGGACTTGGTTCCGATTTTGCGGACATAACTGCAACTCCCGCTGAGGTTAGGCTGTGAACAGAGGGGAGAATTTGCTTCTATTTCTTTTTAACATGATTTAGTCTGCTAAGTAGGAAGTCCCATGTTTCCAACGATTTTGTCTGTCCTGACCAAGATTTTCAAAACAGATGTGCTTAGCAGAACATGCCCATTGCATTTAGCCAAAAAGTGGTTTTATGCTTCATAGACATACCTGATGGACCTGGCTGGCCTTTCTAGATGCAGTTTAGTCTCAGGCTGGTTTGTAGTCTCTCTCCTCTCTGCAGTCCATTGCATTCAACTGTGCATCAGATCTGCTCTAATTCCCATGTACACTGTTTCACAAACTTCTAGATTAAAAATAGCAATAATAATAATAGCCAGAAGATTTAGAACTAAATATAGGAGATTGGAGAGGATGTCAGAGTAAGAAGTCAGCCTGTGTAGATCGTTGTAATCAGGAAAAATGTTTGCGTGTACGAAATTATTTGCAGCATAAACCGTCCTGGTAGCTGCTGGAAATCCCTAACTCAGACAGGCCTTTTTATCACCCAGTGCAGCTATTATGCTTGCACTCCTAAACTATTCTTTATTTTATTCAAGAATCAATTCCCTGACTCTTCAGAGCACTTCAAAAATATGGGTAAATAGTTTTCTTCTTTCCTGAGCAGTTACATGAACATAGATGCATAACGTAGTAATTGCAATAATTATTTTTGATCTCGGAATTACCATTACTTGTCCAGATAGCTAAGCATAGATTATTTTTTATTTTAACCGTGCTTCCCTGCCCCCGTCATCAGCCTCTGAGGTCCTCCAGCTCTCCCCTTCCTCCCTCGTGGTTCGGCTCCTCTTCCAGGGCTCCAGCAGCAGGACTCTCCTGATTTTTCCCATTTGGCTTGGTGCATCTCTGAGCCGAAGCATTGCAAGGTGCCATGCAGAGAAGACCAGCAGCTGCTAACACTGATGTGTCCTTTGCTTTGCCCCCCAATTCCACAGCCAGATGTGAGCAAGTCGCCTTGAATGCTCTGCCTGCATCTCTGCCTGTCTCTCATGAGGGCTGCACCAGCCAAAAACAGAACGCCCTGGATCATGAGAGATGGTAGTGCTGCCTATGTTTCTTTACGTTCAGGAACAGGCAGAGAGGTCAGCCCTTCAGGTGAGACCTCTGAAAGCATTTTCTGCTTTTCCAGCTTGCAAATCACAGTTTAATCTCTTACCCCTTTGCCACTAACAGGTGCGCAGTCCTGCCACATAGGACATTTAGCTAGCGTGATTTGTACCCTGCAAAACTATTTGCTTACTTAGCTGCAGAGTTTTGCCAAAACAAAAAACTAAAGTTGTCTGACTCTTTTTCAAATACATGCAAACTTTCCAAATCTTATGCAGGGTGCTTGTAAGAGCATCATGGGAAAGCTGATTCAGATGAAAGAAGACTTCTTCATGTCAGGTAGGGCTATTCTAGGTCCTTCTCTGAAATAGTGTCACTCCCTTTGAGAGCTAAGTTATGCAGAATACGGACTGTGTTGTGGCAAGTGAATTTGAGATAGTTCATCAAAACAGCAAATCCAGAAAAACCAAGTGCCAGCTGTAATTAGTGCAAGTATATTATGTATGCACAGAACAAAGTGAATAATTATGGTCAAAGCTCTGCATAGAGCCAACTCAGGTACCTGTGTGCTATATGCTTGGAGCTGGAAGTGCCAGAAAATGAAATGTAGATGCACATAAGAAGCTCTAGGTGGAGTCGGCTGAATGCAGCTAACTCGTATTAATTGGGAAGGAAAAGAGGAACAAGAGGAAGGGGGACGCGGTAGAGCTGGGGTGAAAAGCTAGGACCACTAGGCCAAGACTGCTGAAAGCTTTCTCCAGTGATGGTTGGCTACAGACAGGTTATGAAGTACTGATACATTCACAGAAAGTCTACTGTTGTTTTTTTTTTTTTTCCTTCTAATCTTTGGTTTAATAATCCAAGCTCCCAAGGAATTGCTCTCCCTCCTTATCCAGAAAACGAAGCAGTCCATGACTTCAGGCACTGAAGGTAGCTAACTGTTAATTTAGGCAAATATAGTTAGTCACGCAGATAAATAACTCTCTCTGAGAAAGAGAGAAAGCCATTTTCTGTTCTTATTAGAAGGTACCCTCAAAAAGAGAAGCTGGAAATGCAGACATCCCTGTAACCTGGGCGATGTCCTCCAAGGAATGTGTTACACTCCCCCGTGAACTCTTGTTTTCCCACATTTGTTCGTTATGGATGAAGCAAGTTGTGGGTGATGGACACCTGTGCCCAACTGAATGCGGAGGCATGGGTCCCAGCATATTTGATGGCTCTAACAGTACGTTGAAGCCACAACACTGAGCTGTTAGTGGTAGAAAGGGTCTGTGATTCCTTTTTCATGTCCTGTGGAAACTGGCTTACCATGACAGCTGCCCTTATTCTCCAAATCAGTCTTCCTGAATTGCTCACCCGTACAAGTATGTCTCCTCATTGTACGTGTAGCCTGAGCTTACCTTATACCAGGTACAAGGAGGTCAAGAACAATATTGTGCTGTGTTACAGTCATAGCTTAATACCCTTTTTCACGTGTGTCTGGGTTATGTCACATGAGTTTTTATGTTGCAGCATTTTTTGATCCTTTAACAGTCAATACCAGGAGAATTTACCTGTTTAGGGAAGGGTTGTGAGAAGGATGTTGTTGAGGCTTTTAGCACTGAAGAGAATTTTTCCTATGTCCATTCTGCAAAATGTGTTGATTTCTCCTACTTTGAACAGCAGCCTGCCTTTTGGCTTCTGCTTCCCTTCCCCCATTGACGTGATTTGTACATTTATTTTTTTGTAATAATATTTTTTTTTCCTTTTTCTGCAATTGAGAGAGGACTCAGCTCTGCACTTCTACGATGTGTGAAAATGAGCCTCCTTTTCTTGTAGAAGTGATGTGGCAACAGTCAGTACTCTCTGTTATAACTCTCTCCCATTTCCCTGAAAAAAACAGACATCCTGACACAGCAAGATCGCTATAAGAGAACCCACAAGGACACAAACACTTCTGTATTCAAATCCTGGTTAAAGTGGTGCACAGCAGAGAATTCCTATGGCCGTAATTTGGGTGTCACATGTGAGCAGTAACAGTGAATAGTTCCCCTCAAAGTGGTCACTGTCTGCAGAACACTGATGAAATGCATGCTTTTCAATGTATAATACTCTAATGATTTTATTAGGGCTGTGCAGTAAAGCTGATTACAGGACAGTACTAAAAAGGAATTTCAGAGTATTTTCGGAACAGGAAGCCCAGCTAGAGATCTGAGCAGCTCAGGGACGAATCGAAGGCAATCGTCCTAACAGAAGCAAAAAGTGCAGCTTTTGGATCGGTGCTTGCGTATGGCTTTTGGCCAAACAGAAACCTCACAAGGGACCTTTTTTCCCTGGGGTTGCAAGCTGTGCCAAAATACATGGATGGTTTGGCTAATCTTTCCTGTGATTAAAAAAGCCTCTATCTTCCTCACCCTTCCCCAAGAAATTTGCCGTGTCACCAGAAGAATTTCGTTGTGTGAGAAAAACGACTTCATCAATTTAGTTTGCAGTCACCACAGCCCTGACTCAAGTGAGACCTATGGTAAATCCCGCCAATGAGACATATGCGGGGTGCCCAATTTGGGGTGCTCTCAGGAGGAGAAGCATCTCTGTTCCAGCCTGAAACCTGTCTGAACAACAAGAGTCAATTAAAGAATGACAATGAGTCTACTTAGGCTCATCCCTTACCTGGTAGTCTGCTGGACTTGTAGAAGTGCTTTTGAAACGCCTTGGTGTTCAGGGTGTATATGTTGAGTCTAAGATAGATTGGATCCAGCTGTGGCTCTTTCTTGACAAAGGCCATTTGTGGCACCTTCATATCCATATCCATATAAGGCACCTACAGGTGTCCATGTGAGCTCGGTCAGTGGTGTCTACTGAGCTTTAGCTCACCTTAAAGTAGATATCTGGTCCACTGGCAGACTCTTGAGGCAATTGAGATGTGCTAGGGTAGGAGACACATATGTAGGGCCAGTTCTGCACAGGAGTTGGACTGTCTATTCACTTCGGAAATAATAGCTGTAGGCCTGGAGGGACCCTGGGACATCTCAAGGACATCTGGCTGCCCACCTCAATTAAATGAGATCATTTCTGCTGCTATTTCTGCAACCCTCAGGGCTACTGATTAAAGAAGTTCAGATTCTTCCCACTGAAATGATATTAAAGCAAGAACCATAGTAACCCTTGGCTTTCTCTTGAGTTGTGGTGTGACTCTTACCTTAGCTGGACTGCAATGCCCTGTGGGGATGTCCAGCTTTCTGTACGTGTGCTCCAGGGAGGCCGAACGGTAGTTCTCACTGCGAAGAGCCTCACCCCCTGGCTGGGGCAGGCAGGGTGAATCCGCACTCCTTGACATTTGTGCATTGTCTTAAAACAATAACCGTTTTTTTTTTTTTTTCTTCACTGTTGCATTTTATCATTTCTGCATATTATTTCTTTTTTTTTTCCTCCTCCTTAGGTTTGATAAGTTGGCAGGATAGCTTGGAAAATAAATGATTTATAAAAACAGCTCCTGTTAAGATGATTTTAATTCTTGTGGAATGCAGATTCGTATGGAGTAGAAAGATGTTTTAAAGTCATAATTTACTGAAAGAAGATTTTTTAAAGTATATCAGACAGAGGCTTTTAAGTGTCAGCATGTTTAATTAAGGATAGGATTTAATAATATTTTATATGGCTTTGTTATTCTGCTTGTATAAGCTTAAAAAAAAAAGATTTCCATAAATATTTTGAAACGTCGTTTTGATTCTGTTAATATGTTAAACCCTTCAAAGTAATACCTTCCCTGTTAAACTCAAAGCAGTCGGATTAACTTTATCTATCCTCTATTTATCGCTGCTGGCATCAGTTTCTGACATGAAAACCCTTCTAGGTTTGGCAGTAAAAATGGGTTACCAGATTGCAACATTTACATTTAACTGTATAATACACTTGCCTTAGTAATAATTACATTTGTGTGACAGATCTCACCCTTAAGATTCCCAGCGTACCAGACGTGTGACATCTCTGTGATAAATTATGGAAGCTTGTGTTGCACTGCAGAACGCTCTGAGAGCGATAAATTCATCTGCTTTTGACCACTTCCCCTGCTTCGAGGGGTCCTTGAAGGGGTCCTTCGCCTACCTGAGCAGTTCCTAATGGTCACTACAAATCAGTCTGTCGGATAGAAGTTTTCCTTTTCCGTGTTTTTCCTCCCAAATTGTCCTTATCAGAGGTCTGAGATGGACAGAAACCCTGGCCAAAGCAACAGCTTCTTCCCACATCAGTATACCAGTCTTTGGAAATAGACTGGGGAAAAGGGTCTGCGGTAACGTCCCCAGGCTTTTATGCCGTCTTGAACGCAGCTGTGGGTAAATGGAGAGCCGGTTATCATCTTTACCGCTACCAGTGACCAGATGCTGTAGATATAGGTCTGCCCCCTGCCCCAAACACCCATTTTGATCTCATTCCTAAGGTTAAAAGTATATACCCCCACCTTGGAGGCCAAAGACATCCTTAAGCAAGCGCTCTGGAGCAGGAAAATTCGACACTAGCAGAAACCTTGATTTTGCTGTGTGTAAACACGATAATCGTGCTTGGTCTTCTCATAAAATTGATCCAGGATATTTATTTGGGAAATGCTGAATTCACACTGTTTTTTTGTTTGTGTGCCCCCCTACTCCTATTCCTAGCGAAAGTATTGTCATCTTTAATTTTGATTTTACTTTTATGCCGTTTTCATGTATTGGAAATGAAAATATGGTTCTTGGATGGGTTAAAGACTGGCATTTTGAGTCAACAGGGCAAAATTCCTCCTCCTCTAAAAAAAAAAAAAAAGAAACTAACATTAAATATTTTGCCTCTTCCCTCCCACAGAGTTAGAGATAGCAAAAGAAAAGTTTGCTTTCTGCTAGCACAATTTTTTGGGGGGAAGGGATTGAAATATCCACAGGCAGGAAGTTTATTATACAACATGAGATCCTAAATGGAGTGACTTGCCCCTTTTGTAAACTCTTTTGAGTTCTAGGGGGGGAAGATGCATGTTTACAGTAAGTTTTTATGCCCATACTTGCACAGTCAGCAATGCAGTTCATATTGATTGACAAGAGGGACCTGTGGGATGAAGTTGGTTTAATAATTCATGTCTGCCTGCCCGGACCGCGCTGTTGTGAGGACCGAGCATCCATTCTGCAGCGGAGTCCTGCAGGAGTCTGACACGCTAATCCAAACATGCTGATATTTAGTGAAATACTTCCATTGGTTTCGTGTAAGGTCTCATATATTTCCTGAGACTTGTGCTGGCTGTAAAGCCAGGAGCGGCATTCCCATCAGCTGGAATTACGTTTCTTCTGATCCGTGCCTTTGGGTGATACATTCAGTAGCAGTTCGTCAGGCTGTCCGTGGAAGCAATTAACATCCTGGAGAAGGTTTGCTGGGTTTGAAAAAGCAACAAATAGAGCCCAGTCTTAGAGAACAGTGCGAGGATCAGCTGAGCAGTTGCTTGCTGAAGAAGTCCTTCTCTCTCGCTAATACCGCTGCATTTTTCCTCTGCAGTGCTCTGTCGGATGAGTCCCTTCACACTGCCCTTGAGCAGGGCTGTAATAAACCCTCTGCATCGAGACACCCGTCTTCCCACTGCGGGAGGCACCTCCGTTTTAAGCAGTTCTTGGACAATCTGTATGGATGGCATATGTTTTGACTGACTAAGGGGGTGATTTTCGGCAAGTAACACTCCAAACGAGGAGCTGAAGGCAAGGAGTGGTACAGAAGATCAAGGGGCAGTTTCCTAGGGGGTCGGGTTTAAACCCTGTTTCCTAATTTGTTTGAAAAGGAACTAGATAAGCCAGCCAAAGATGCACTTTGGGGAAATGGCCTGGAGGATGAAAAGTGAATAATGCCGGATAAAAACTGCAAAGACGAGAAAAGCAACTCAAAAGTCTCCTTTACACAAATGGTAACGTTGAGACCATTGACTGGCTGTTAGCAATGTCACAGCTTTGGAAATTTAGCGCTTAGCTTAGCCCATTTATTCTGGAAAACACTTCTGATCAGCCGTGGGTCCATACCCTCCTCCTGAATAACCAAGCTGAAGGTCGGATATTCAACAGACATGCGTGTTGTATTTTGAAGGAAGTCAAACCTCGAGGGAAGTGCATATGTTTACCAGAACATTTTATATTGCTGTCTCCTTATATTCTCTCCCCCAGCATTCACTAAACACAGATGCAATTTGTACATGAAGCGCCTGCCTGTTCCCATCCTGTGATCTTCATATGTTCAGTCTTGCAGAATAATGAATAAGCAATGTCATGCCTCTTCCCTAGATTGCAATGTCACAGAGCAGGAACTTCTTCTTTCTAGATTTAAGAGAACGAAGGAAAAAAAACCCAGAATCTCAGTTTGCCAGTACATATGCTTAGGGGTTGAAGTAGCTATGAGGAATTTTCCTCCTCCTCTAAGAGTTATTTTATTAATATTGATACAGTAAATAAATCCAGAAGGTTGACTGTGCACGTGACCCCTTCACTGCACAATGGTAAACAGTTCAATAAAGTTTGAGGGTTTGAGCAACAAGAGTGCTGTGCACTTGGTCCCATGGCAACAACCACGTTTCTAAAGGTGCAGACAAAGAAAGCAAACTTGTTAAAGCATTCAAAAGGCAGAGCATTCAGCAAAGTGTTTTGCTTAGCAATATTTCTTCATTTCTTTTTCGTAAGCTGCAGCAAATGTTAACCCTGTGCACCAAAATGTTGTCTACTACTCTTTTGAATGGTGTTGAAGATGATAATATCTGCCCTTTGGGGTGAGAAAAAATAAAAAAAAAGATAAATCTTTTGCCTTGAGAGGAGGTGGTAGTGGCTGGAGTCCAGTCTTGCTTCTTGGAGGCAAAGCCTAGTGGGGAAAATGCAAAAATAACAGTGAAGGAAGAAGTGGCAGCTTTTGTTTCTGGTGCTGACACCCAAGAGGTACAAACTGAAAAATCCTGGATATGGCCGAGAACAGTGCACAGTCCGGTCAGTCCTGTCTGGTAAACTTGTACCACCATTGAGCCAAAGCACTGCTTTTGGTTGCCCGTTTGATTATGAATTTACAAAGGGCTGTAGAAGAAGCTGACTGGGCTGGTTAAGATGCAAAAGGAAAGACGGATGGTACAGGCATGAGGAGAGATGAAGGAGCATTACTCGCTCCAGCACACCCGTGCCTGGACAAAGGAAGGAGCAGAAACTCAACCTTGGACTGTGGATGGTATCGCTGACGTAGCTGAACCGGGAGAAGAAGCTATTGTGATGTTGGAGAGCGATGCTGGAGTGGATTGGGTTGTTTAAAGTCTGTAGATGGAGTCCCAAGACCTGAAAAAGGTTCACGCAGTCAATGCCTCGAGTGCTTCCTGCTTATGCACAGGAAAATCTTTCCAGCTCCGATGTTAAGCTCTAAGTGCACTTGTTTCCTTTCAATATAATTACTGAGTAAGAAAGTCTGGAATGTCCTGGTGCCTGACCTGTTTTAGTTGTGTATTTGTGGTACTTTGTATGACTGCACTGGAGTTATTGTATGGCCAGGTCACCAATAAAGCCATCTTAGATGTTCCAGCTGGTGACGACGGATCATTTCTGCGTGTGGAACATTTAACAGCCTGAACTAGCACTTTGCAAATGGAATTGAACATGGGCTAGCATTAGCTGCTGAGACGTTTGAGAAGGTGGGCAAAGAGCTGAGCTATTTACCAAGAACGAAGTTACAGCAGCATGTTGACAGAAGCTTTAGATTATAGTGTCGATAAAGCCCCTCAGCCTCTCCTGCTTGATTCGCAGCTAGTGAAGAGGGAAAAATCCAAATATGTCACATTGTCTGAGGAACATAAATGAAAGAAAGTAAGATTATTGTATTGCTGAGCATGGCAAATTCCCCCAAGCCCTGTAGAATAATGTATTTTAGCCTTGCTGTACAGTTTATAAAGGTCAGTTTGCACTTCAGTTACAAATCTAGGCTTAGAGGTTGTAAAGGACATAGTGAAAAATAGTGATTTAATCTATCTATCTATCTATCTATATGTATATAAATTACCTCTTGGAATGCTAATAATATTTCAAGTTCATTTGCAAAAAGATTTCACAATACTGTGGAAGCAGTCATTTTAAAAGCCTCAGTGCCTTCGTGCTGAAAATCTAGGTCCCAGTTTTATTTCTTCGTTTTGCAGGTGTACAAAATAAGGTCTGTGAATTTTTAAGGTTTTACAGGGAATTAATCACAAACTCGGGGAAGAATCTTGTATTCAAGAGATTCAGTCAAATAACAAGTCAAGCTTAATTAAAAAGAACGCACAGTTGTTCTCCTCCATCCTTTTTTTTTTTTTTTTTTCCTATTCTCCTCTTTATTAGCATTCTGGAATTTTTTGTGTGTTTTCAGTTTTTTTGTTTATTTATTTATTTTTTAATTGAGTATAATTTCACTCAGGATCAGGATCACAGGGTCTTTGCATCCCAGTGACATCTAGGGTTGAATAGGATGACCTAAGAAAAAGGTGTTAGGCAGTGAGTAAATGTACAAGAAAAGAAATAACCTTTTTTTTTTTTTTTTTTTTCCTGTCTAGAAACACGCAGAATGGGACAAGAAATGTTAGTTTTCGAGTAGGTGTGTAGACACCTTTGGGTTTTACTCTGCTGGACCTAACCGCAGGTCGCAGTCATCCCTTAGTGCTCTAAATGTCTCTTCTTTTTCTTGGCTATGCCTGTGCAACCAAATTAACGACAAGCCATAAAGACAGAAATCTGGGTCACATGGTAAAGGTTACTAGATTTTGGTACCAGAACATGCTAATTATGGCACTGAAAAGGGAATTTGACTAGACCTAGATAAATTATTACGTTCCGCAGACTTATAGATGGAGATTTTTTCCTTTCTCATCAGCCAAGGGAAGTCCTGTCCCTTGACCCCCTTGCTGCAATCTAGTTTATGCGTATCTTGAGTCAACCATTTATTCCTGAGAGATGGACAATTTAAAAAAAAACAAAAAACAAAAAACATTTATTTTTACAGCAAAAGCGGTGCTACCTCTGGCATTGTACTTGTCATAGTGGTTTTCTATGTAGGGGGATAATGGTGAGGGAGGGAAAATGGAGTCAAGAAAGGGGGAAAAAAGGGAAAAAAAAAGGAAAACTTGGAAGATGCTCTATTGAAATCTGTCCATGGTGCATGTAGCTCCTGAGCTGCCTGGGTTCGTCTAAAGAGGCAAGCGGCTGATGGGTGGATTCGCAGAAGGAGTGATGAGCTGGGGAGACGGGGTATGGCATTGCTGCCCGGCCGAGCCGGTCGCAGCCCTATGGCCATGGCCGTGGCCTTAGAGCGCTCCAGGCACCTGCCAAATGTGCTGTTAAATGTGCTGGTTGGGGCTTATTATTCACAGGCAAGTAATGCCAGCTCTAGTTCATCTTAATTTTCAGAAGTTGCTGAGGCTCGGTTTCTTTCTGCTCAGGAAGCATAACCAACAAGTATTATTTTAGCATCCAAGTATGTAATTATAGATAAATTGTGCATATAAGTGTGTATATATATGTGTGTGTGTTTATGTGTATACACGACATGCAGACACCCATACATAGATATATAATAATCTGTCTGTTTCAAGTTTCTAAATGTCTTGTGTGTCGGCGTGAGGAGTGGCCAGGTCGGCGCATGAGTCTAGGCAGGGAAGGAGGTAAAATGAACAAAATTAAACTGGGATTCGGGTTTTTCAGTAAGCTGCAGCACTCTTTCAGCAGCTATGGTTTAAGGGACACAGCACGTGCGGTGCTCTTCATACGCTTGCCAAATAGGAAGATGCTGGATAAAGAGGAAAAAAGAGATGCTTATGCTTCTCAGCGATGCTTATATGCCAGTAAAAGCAAAACGCATTATATTTGCTTGTGAAGCTATTCCTTAATCCAGATGCCGGCTCACAGAGTGATTGTGTAGCTCTTAGAAAGCCAGAGCATCTCTTATTACAGTTGTCCCGATTCTCATTTTTGTAGAAAATGCATTTCCCCTAGACCGGTCAGAGGAATTTTGCCAGTCTACCCATCCAAATAATGTATATAAAACCATATGTGCACCTGCTTCCCTTCCGGCATCCCGTGGTGGGGCTGCAAGGTGGGGCGAGCTGGGAGGATCTGGTTTGTGCACGAGCTGCTGTGCCTGATCAGCACAAGGAGATTGTTCCTGCGCAGATGGGAAGTGTTACTGCAAAGTGCACCTTGGTGGCCTGCCTCTCCAGTGTCTTCCTTCAGTATTTTGCGGTACTCGGCGCGAACGACAAGTAACCCTGAGCAGTGTAATTTATTGCTGTGTAATTGCATGGAGTAGTGAGTGTGCTGCTTTTGTTTAGAGATTTGCTGCTCCTGGGGAATTTTATTTTATACTGCCTTCAAATTGATGCCGTTGCTAGATTTTGGGGGGAAGGGTCAAGCTGAAGAAATAAGTCACTGTTGGCTCAGCCCTCAACTTATTTTTTCTAAAGCACTAAGGGAGTTTTTGGTGCTGTGCAGGGTTAAAGAAAAAAACAGTGGGAAGAAAGACATGGCCCAAAGTGCCATGTGTCCTCTAGTGCAGGATGCTCTGAAATGACCACCACAAGCTGACCTTGCTCGTTCCAGGCCACATCTGATGCCTTTGCACATTGATTAACAGCTTAATGAAAGCACTTACAGAGTCAGCTGAGGATCAATAAGAGTCACAATGTGCCCTAAGACCATTAGGATATAGCAACTTGTTCTTCCCCCCCAAAATGGGAAGAGAAACGCTTACAAGGTAGACTACACCTGTGCTTTGGTCTGAGCTGCTTCAGCATGTACCTGCAGGTGTTGCAGTAGGAAGGGAGACTTCAGTTTGAGGGTCTCCCAGGAGAGACTCCACGTGGTTTCTGATGGGCTGTTCCTCTTTGGGGTGACTCTGTACAGACAGCATCTTATTCACATTAGTACGAGGTATCGGACCTATCAGTAAAACGTGGTAACTCAATAAATGATGGCGCAGGCGGCATTTTATTCATAAATGATGGTGTGGATTGAGGCACAACAAGGGGAGTAGGAGGTGAAGGAGGCATTAAATCTGGCATTGGTAGAGTGGGAAAATCACCAGCAAAGCCGGGAGCTGGAATATGATGGAAGTTTTGTTATGAGAGAGGAGAGATTTACGATGTGTGTGTGAGCGGATCGCTGTTTCCCCCATCACCTCCCTTTTTCATGGAAGGGTGGAGTTTCTAGCAGAAATCAAAGTTGTCCTAAGCAGCGCCTATTTAGAGCAACCAGGAAAAATAAATAAAATAAGAACCTCATTGTTACATTTTAAACTACCCTTGGCACAGTGTGAGCTGACTGTAAAACTGCAGCGATGCCTAGAAAACACAAACTCTGAATATATTCAATTCCTGGATGAAATGAAGAACGGGGTTGACTTCAAGAGGATATTATGCATAGTAAAGTTGAATAACACACAGAAAGCTGACTCAGTCATTTTGTACAAACCCACAAGCTTTCATATTTCACAGAATCACAGAATCACAGAATCGTTTAGGTTGGAAGGGACCTCTGGAGATCATCTAGTCCAACCTCCCTGCTCAAGCAGGGTCACCTAGAGCATATTGCCCAGGATCACATCCAGACGGCTTTTGAATATCTCCAGCGAAGGAGACTCCACCACCTCTCTGGGCAACCTGTTCCAATGCTCAGTCACCCTCACAGTGAAGAAGTTTTTTCTCAGGTTCAGATGGAACTTCCTGTGGTTCAGTTTGTGCCCATTGCCTCTTGTCCTGTTGCTGGGCACCACGGAGAAGAGGCTGGCCTCATCCTCTTGACACTCCCCCTTCAGATACTTGTACACATTGATGAGATCCCCTCTCAGTCTTCTCTTCTCCAGGCTGAACAGGCCCAGCTCTTGCAGTCTTTCTTCAGAGGAGAGGTGCTCCAGCCCCCTCACCATCTTTGTAGCCCTCCGCTGGACTCTCTCCAGGAGTGCCATGTCTCTCTTGTACTGGGGAGCCCAGAACTGGACACAGTACTCCAGGGGAGGCCTCACCAGGGCTGAATAGAGGGGCAGGATCACCTCCCTCGACCTGCTGGCAACACTCTGCCTAATGCACCCTAGGATCCCATTGGCCTTCTTGGCCACAAGGGCACACTGCTGCCTCATGGTCAACTTGTTGTCCACCAGCACTCCCAGGTCCTTCTCGGCAGAGCTACTTTCCAACAGGTCAACCCCCAGCCTGTCCTGGTGCAGGGGATTATTCCTGCCTAGGTGCAGGACCTTGCACTTGCCTTTGTTGAACTTCATGAGGTTCCTCTCCGCCCACCTCTCCAGCCTGTCCAGGTCCCTCGGAATGGCAGCACAGTCTTCTGGTGTGTCAGCCTCTCCCCCCAGTTTAGTATCATCAGCAAACTTGCTGAGGGTGCACTCTGTCCCTTCCTCCAGGTCATTGAGGAATATATTGAACAAGACTGGACCCAGGACTGACCCCTGGGGTCATATTTGCGTGCATCATGCCCCTCTTCCTCCTTGACTCACCCCCCCCCCCCATCATTGACCGAATAGAAATTATTCCTCTTGTTCACAGACTTTCCTGGTTTTCACAACTGTGGTTGCGCAGCTTTTGTAGCCCGATGCTGTCCACGTTGGAGGACACAGCAGCACAGTCGTGCTCTGATCCCTCTGTCTTATCGTTATTTAGTGTAGTTGTGGATTTACTTTAGGTTCTTGCATCATGGACACTTTTTGGTAGCATTCTGACCCAAAAATTTGGAAGCCACATGCTATGGCATTCCTAATTGCATGCCAATTTTATAGATACATTAGTTCCTTGGGACAACTCATGACTAGTTTTACAGATGGCTTACTTAACAAAAGCTTTAAGATCTGCTCAAAGCATATGCATATAAGTAGATGTGTGCTCACTGGCTCACGGGGGGTCTGGATGAGGCCATTTCTGTGGATTAGTGAGGTAGTACTGTATTTAAAAAGGTGTTGCTCAATATAAAAATGTCTGAGGGCTTGGAAAAGATTTGCACTGTTTGTAACAAGTTATATTTTTCTTTTAAGTTTTTTTTTTTTTTTCTTCCTCTTCTTTTAGGACTGAAGTCAGTTTTAATCCAATTTACTTGTCACAACGGTGATTACTCAGTATGGGAAACAACAACAGACAGATTATTATTAATCCTTTTTTAATCATTTTGCCTTCTTTGGTTGTGCACTGTTAATGCATGGCAGCAAGGTCTGAGCCACACATACTGTAACGCATTTAACTCCAACTTTTAAAACCGAATTGGTGAGAATAAAGACAAATAAACAAACATAAAAACCATGCAACCCTTTCTGTTTACTTCCGAAGCCTGCAGACTGGCCTCAGGGCCGTCCTGAAATCCCCCTTTCTATGCAGGGGTAAAGTATTAAGAAAAAAATATTGTCTTGTACCTCTAACACGGACAGCACTAAAGCAATTCCCCTCTGAAATCACCTTAATTTCGATGCTTTAGTGCATCTTTTTTGTATATACCAGAATTATTTTGTTATTAAGTAAGGTTTTAGGCAGCGCTGCAGTGCGGACCCACTAATTCTGCATGCCACCACCTTCCTCCTTGCTCCTGAGGTTTAATGGAGAGAAATGGAGAGCTCCAACAACTCCTTTCCCCTAAACGCATGTGGCACTGGTGCTGATGCAGGGTTTAAGCTTTTAGATGATGCTGAAACTCCCTCCTTTAAAGATGGGGCTGCCCGTGTCCGATTTCTGCATCTCGATTTTCACCATTCACTCTTCACCCACCTCCCTAAGGGATGAAGAGGAATGGGTGGGAAAAGGATGTCAACGCACTGCAAAATGTCTGGTTTCATTTATTTGTTTATTTTAGAGAATTTGTTCATTCATTTAGCTCGATAAATAACCCAGTTAGTTTAAAACGTGTGCACCAGAAAACGTGTGCGTGATTTGTCTGTGTTCTTGTTGTTTTTGTTAATACAGGCTCAGCACTAGCGAAGAGATTTAGTGTTAGGTGATTCCGCTCCCTCGAAGTGAAACCAATTCTCCTGGCTGTACTAGTATATCCAGTATATACTCATATATCCAGTATATATGGTGAAGAAGGATGGGGTGCATAATGGTTTTCCTCTGCCCCTCCATGGGTCTCCTGCAGTTGCAGTCCTTGGGGATGTCCTCGCCCTGGCGCTGGTCTCTGCTTTTCTGTAGATACAAAAGGTGTTGTGTTATTGACAAATACTGTTCTGTAAACGTATACAAAAAAAAAAAACACAACCTTAAATGGAGATAAGTTATACAATAGCATGACAACAAATGTTCTGGAAAAGTAAATTATGTTTAACCTTCGATCTGTTTAAGTAACTGGGCTTAAATTTGGGCTTTGACTTGAGTCCTTGGCTGAAGCAAGTGTTCCCAGGTGAAATATTACGAGTGAAATTCCAAGCCTAAAATAATTCACAGGAGCCTGAGTGCTTGGTTATGGCACATACCTAAATTTATCTCTGCCCTGCCCTTATTGCAGTGATGTCCAAGCTCCTGGTATTTATTACGGTTTTATTCAGTAGTTCCTTGAATATCGAAATAGCGTATGTAAAGCTCGTCCAGTGTTTACTCCACTTGGACGGCGGCTGTGCTAGAAACAATTGTAATAGTAATAGTAATCAGAAAGGTTGCTGGAAGGTATTTTAGTCACTGTCAGAATCAGTATTTTGTTTTCAAAACAGGCCTGTGTCTGTCAGGTAGGTTAGTGCTGTAGCAGCAGTGCCAGGGACTGAGGGATGCAGCAGAATACACGGAGCCCGTTGACTGGCATGGAGATGTGTCCCTTGCACCCACCCAGCACCTCCAAATCTTATTAGAGCAAAACACCATCTCTATGGAGCCAAGGATTTATTGCTAGTCCAGTTAATGTTTTAACAGTCTGGTAGACCAAATTACCTAATTACTGCAGAAAGCTTCATTAATAATGCAGTTATAGTTGTTGTTATCAGTTCTTCCTTTCTGTTGGTTCCTGATTATTCAGATTTTTGGGTTCTGTTTTACAGCTCTAAAGGTGGTTTTACCTGATTCGTAAGGTTGCAGTGTGGTAGTGAGTGTTGATGGACCATCGTGATTTGTGTGTACAGGAGAGGACGTCTGGTACCATCTCAAGTCTGCTCTCCTCCGTGCTGTGTTGTATTGCAGAGCCATAGACAGTTCAATCTGCACAAAATAACAAGTCATTATCGCTATAAACTAAAGCTAAACTCAAACAAATCTAGGCAGTAGCAATTGTCTAGACAATTGTTATCATGGCTAAAATAAGCTCAGATGAGCTAAAGCTGAAATGAGCCCAGACAAGTCCTTGAGACCTTGCACTGTCAGGTCAGTCCAGAGCCTGTGGCTTTTTACTAAATAATGGCAAAATCATATTTACTGGCTACCTTTTGAGTCAGACCACCACGCGGAAACAGCAGTGTCGGTACAGCTAATAAAAAGGTGACCCATTTGTTCATAGGTAATGGGCAAATTATAATAACTGAGATTATTCCAGAAAACAGGATTCAGTCCAATTTTGATACTATATTATGAGTGAAGGGCTATATGGTAAATGGCTCTGTGTTATGCCCAGTCGTTCCAGATTTGGGAAGAGATTTGCAAGTGGGGATTGATGCTGCATGACTGATGAGTCCTGCTGATGAGAAGCGTTTTGCAAGAATTAGGCGTTATTGTTCTCTGAAGGTGTGATCTTGTTGACATAGCTAGAGTGTAGTCCCTTTTTCCAGGGTTATTCATTAAATCTGAGGGCAAAAAATGAACACAAGCAGCCCAAATGTTTTCTAGGATTTCTTCTATTGTCAACCCCTCTTCTTCCTCAAGTGGGTGCGAAGAATATTGGAACATGTGTATTATCCCTGAACAAAAAGCCAGCATTCACTAGAGAAAAGCTTTGAGGACTTGAAGTGTTTAATTAAGGTTTTGAAATGTTTTCTTATTTGGGTTGGAAGGCATGCTCACCATTTTTACATGTTTGTTAAATTTCAAATTATTCCCATTAAAAATACATGCATCAAATGGAAACCAAAAATTTTTTCTTACAGCATTTCAAAATAATTTCTCCATATCCAAAGGATTAAACAGCTCTTTAACTTTTCCGTACTAGGATTGCCCTCATCCTGTGAAATCTCCTCTTTTCTATATATCAGCTAGATCTCAATGGGACCTCAGTTTGGTTTAGTGATACAGGAAAGACAGGACCTCTGTGTATACTTCTGGTTGTTAATTCTAGCTGGAACTCCTGCTCAATGATTCATCCAGTTATGTAGTATCAGTTTATATTTAGGTCATTTAAACTATACAACTTGAGGGTGATGTGATGGCAGGAGGGAGAAAGATGTGAGGAGGGAGAAGAAAAGGCCGGGGATGATTGCTCTATGCTGACGCTCCTCCACGAGAGCTGGGTCTTCATGAGCTCATTGCTCCAGGATGTCCCATCTTGCTTGTGGTTTAGCAGGCAGCTCCAGCTGCCACCCCACACTTGGGCAGCATGATGTCAGGGGGTTGTTGCAAAGCCCTTAATGACCTGATGTGTCTTTGAATTCATCCTTGCGTTGAGCAGGAGTTGGACCAGATGACCACCAGCAGTCCCTTCCAACCTCATTTATCCCATGATTCCAAAAGAATCAAATGCTGATATTTCCCTGTGAGATCTCAGGTCTGTTGCCCATACACGTGGACACAGTATGTTGTGATGAAGGCCACCTTAGTACAACATGTTCTTGACCAAAGAGCTATACTGATCAGTCATGTGTGAGGTATGCAAGTGAAGTTGCAACCAGCCTTTCCAGGATGGTTGGATATTATGAAGCACTTTTAACCTTAGCCTTCACAAATCTACTTTCATATGCATGAGGCTGATTCAATATCTGGTACAGTATTTTCACAGGCTCATTTAAAACTCCATCACTTGTCACAGCATTACAGAATAATTTAGGTTGGGAGAGACTTCTGAAGGCCTCTCGTCCAATGCCCTGCTCAAAGCACGGCCAGTGTAGAGTGAGTTGCTCAGGGCCCTGCCCAGTCAGGTTTTGAAGATCTCCAAGGATGGAGATCTGACAGCCTCTCTAGGCCCCTTTTCCAGCGTTTGACCATCCTGATGGTCATTCGTCTTGACATCTGCTCAGAATTTCCCGTTGCAGGTTGTGTCTGTCCTATCATCATGTACATCCAATAAGGTTCTGGCTCTGCTTTCTTTAGGCTGTTCCATTAAATAGCTGAACACACCAGTGCACCCAATTCCTGTATAGGTTTATGTGCTCTGGATTTATTAACAAACAAGTCTGCTGCATTGAAGATGACTTTTGTTTGGATACTTTCCTTTTTTTCTTTTCCTGGGAATCTTGTGGAGTTCCATTCACTTTTAAATGTTTCTTCCATTTCCTGACAATATTGTATGCCTTAATTAACTCTGAAGGATCTTTCACTGTCCTCCTGCTGGACTGTTGATTGCCCGAGCACTGAACTGAACTATTATGAAGTTATTAACCTAATGGGAGTTAAAACAATTTGTCTTTCTCTGCCTGGCAGGGTGATATTCCAATTTCATATAATCCTCTTCACAGGCTGAATCTTAAATTTCTTATAAAAATATAATTTGTTAATTAGACTTCTTCTGTCATGTACATTAGACTAATGCTTGTGGCTCATTACTTGTCTGAGGACAGTCCAGGCAGCGATCCATCACTTTGGGATGGAAATGGTTTTGTGATGGCTGACCTTCATAACCCAGACTTTGAGGGAGATGGGAAGAGAACTCTCTTCCTCTACAGGGGCTGCTTGAAAGAAAACTGTGAGTTAATGCAATGCTGGACTGAGAACCGTGGATACTGAAGCCTGGTGCGTATTCACAAAAGAATAATAGCATGGCATTGTTCTCCAAGGGGGAGAGAAGAGGGCCACTTCTGTGACCCAATTAGTCACTGTGGCTTTTTACATGAAGAAATTTCTCTTACTGGAAATGCAGGTGATTAAGAGCCGGCTACTGCCATGTGTATGTTCGATTGCAGCTGAAACAACCCGTTCAGTCTGAATCCAGCTCCTTAGGGAGTCAAGCTCATCTGACTTGCGAGGGGGCAGTGAGGATCTGGCCTCTGATAATTTAACAGAAGTTTCAGAGTAGTAAATACAGCAAAGAGAAGTCAACAAGGCTAAAACAAGCAGCCGTGTCTGTCTGAACAACAGGGACCTGCAAACGCTTCCGTGCCGCCTCATCCGCCTTCTCTCACCATCTACCAACTTCCTTGAGGGTTGTGACATGCCAGCTTTTGTAGGCCAAACAAAAATCCATACATTTTCCAGCTCATCAGAAGTGTCAAGGCTTGATGACCTTGGCTGCCTTTCAGAGATCAACTTTGCTGTCCTTGACGTGCGGGTCCCCTTCACACCTGGCTGAGTTGCGTGAACCTCGGTGCTCCTCACCTTGCTGCCTTTTGCACAGATTAAGCAGGGAGAAGGCAAGACTAAAGCTCCTCTGAAAAGTGAGGAGGACGTGCCAGTTTTGTAAATGAAATTCCTCTGGGAAGTCTCAAATTAGAGGCAGCTTCTCTTTTTAGGTTTGTTTTGTTGTATTAAAGGAAAGCCAAAGAATAATTACAAAGCCATGTGTGTTAGCAGCCTTAACGCGGGATTTGCCAAGCTAATCAGAAAAGTAGCACTTTGTGCTTACCTTATGTGGGTATAAAATGATGAGAAGGTTGCATACTACAGGAGGACTCGATAGCAGAACAAGCTTAGGTTTCGCCTTTTGAAGGCAGATATTTCAGCACCGCGCTGTTCACTGGGAGTTGGTCTAAATCAGACAGTTCTGTAGCGTCTGGGTATAAAAGAGCTTTTGTTGCTTTCATTGCAACTTACAGGCTTGTAGGTGGAGGCAACATCTTTTATTAGACCAAGTGTTCGAGTTGGAAAAAATAGATGAGCTTTGAGACGTACAAGACCAGTCTTGTAAGCCTAACGCTTCTGTAATTCTTCCAGCTCTACCAGTCGGTTTAATAAAAGATATTACCTCCACCTAAAAATGTTGTCTTACATATGTTCCCAGACCATCACAGCTGCAGCAAATTACTGCTTTTTACCTTGGGTAAGGAGAGAGTTTGTCCTAGGTATTCTGGGAGAAAAGCTTCTTTTTCTCCAAGCTGTCATGGTTGGCTGTGCCTGGATGTGACTGTTTTGCAGTGTTACCTGGGCTGACGAAGAGCCCTTTGGGAAACCTCTGCTTGAAAAGTGCCCTCTGGATATATCCTTTGCATAAAATATAGCTCATAGGATGCAAAATACAAACCATGTTTTAGTTTTTAGGGCTGTGAGCATGCCAGCTGAAATATTTAATGCCTCTCTTTTGCGGGACTAGGCAGTAGAAGCCGAGAAGAGGAATAGGAAAATAAGTTACTGAGGGACATAGGTTGTCTGAGGGAGGACAAGAAATTGTCCCTTGTTAAATGGCAGAGGGAAAAATAACAACTAATGCTGCTCTACTGAGCAGACGACTAAGGTAAGTGTTCAGGGAGCAGTGACAACTATAATAACTAGTTACAGTGCACTCCCATATATGATTCCCTCAATCTAACGTCACCAAGATATTAAATTGTAGAAAAAATAATGCTAATCATAGGACATTGTCTTGTGAATCTGATGCAGAGCTTTACTATTTTATTTTATTTTATTTTATTTTATTTTATTTTATTTTATTTTATTTTATTTATTTCGCCTTCAAATTTTGCAAACACCAGGACTGCAGAGCTGAAAACGAACCAAAAGTGTCTTGGTGTTTTCCATCTCATTTACAAGCTAACAGGAATGTCTGAAAGCTGTCCTAGTGCTCTTTAAGCACCATCTGATGGGAGAAGCAAACTAGCAAGCTTAACATTGTCCTTGAATTTAACAGCAAATTGCTGGCTAAAGACACTCTCTGTGGATTAGCGGGTCAGTAACATTAGTGCTAATGGGCATTTGTGCATCCGGCCCCAGCAGTGAGCAGAGGTGGCACTTACGTGGGTGGTGATTGCTAGCATTAAAGGAAGAGGTGATGACACAAGAGCTCATTTTGCAGCTGGCAGAACTGGGAGGTTTAGGGAAATGGTGGAACAAGGAATTGAAGATACATTTGGAAGCAAGGAGGAACTCCAAGCTTTTTGGTTTATTTTGTTATCTAGTATTGCTTTGTGTTCTTGAAAGGATTTCTTTAGACCAAGGTCTGTGGGGTGGGTGGGGGTCAGTGCAGAAGAGGTCCAGAGCTCTGCGTTCACCCAGAATTCAACCAGATGTGGCAGTTTGAGACATCACCACCCTGTGTCTCCTTTGCCCTGTGCTGGGACGAGACCTGACCCAAGGAAAATGTTTTTGCAGTTAGGACTTGTTGCCGTTCACAGTGCGACGTTTTAACACGAACGCAATGAGCTTAGCTCTGTCTTTTAACTGAAGAGACTGAGTCCTGGAGATGCTTTTCCTTCTCTCATCACAAGTGACCTTCTGCAAAGCGTAGAGTGGACACACAGAGCCGTGAACCATATGAACTTACGGATCAAATCCGGTGTAGTTTCCTCATCAGACTCCTTATGCTTCCTTCCATTGCTCTAAATCACACTTTGTTTACCTGCTGTGATTTTAACTATTTGGGAAACTCCACAAGTAGTATTTGCTGGGTTTGTGTCAGGACGTCAAAACATGAAGACTCTCTAAAATCATGTATTTGCTTAAAAAAAGCAACTTGCAAAAAAAAAAAAAATCCAAGAAAGAACTTCTTTCTCTTTATTCTATGGGGGATTGAGAAACCTAACTGATGTTGCCAAAGCTATTTTAAGCTATGAGAACACAATACATTTGAAAGTTTAATTGCTTTCTGAATAATGTAAGCTGTCAAAATAAATACTCAAGGTCTTGCATAAGGGAGAACATTAAAAAAAAAAAAAAAAAGAAGGCAACGCATGAATGTGAAGTCAATGAGAAGTGGAATCGCACTTTACCCCAGCGTTAACAGCAGCTTTATTTTTTTTTTTTTTTGCAGTCAGTAATTGTAACAAGGAGCCAGCACAGATTTCAGGGGTAATACTCTTTATTTTCCAAATTATTCAGAAGTCTCCTGGCTGGCTGCCCATAAGTGCAACTGTTCAGAGGTAACTTCCCTTTCCCAAAACTGACAGTTATGCAGGCTGCCTTTTCTTCAAAGTAACCAGAAGGAATGGTTAAGCTCCATTATGCAGCTGATAAAAGCTCCCACCTTGCAGAATGCAAAAGAAGCAACCAGAGGGGTGGCCATGGAAGTCGTCAGACGGACAGAAAGCTTTGGAGCACAAAGCTTGCCAGAGAGGCAGCTTGGAAAGAAATTGATGACTGGTTTCCTGTTTTTTTCTCATTTTATTGCACTTGGGGAACAGGTCTTTGTGCATGTTCCCTCTATAGAAAGAGTATTGCATCAGCGGTGTACCTTGCTCTTAAAACAATTTCTGCTTTCAGTAAACAGAATGAGAGAAACCCCTCCTAGTCCCTGTAAAATCCAGGGAAGCATGAATATTTGAAGTGTCTTTTCAGCAGGTCACTCCAATTCCAGCTGAGGATGATGATGAAGTGTACCAAGGATCAGCGCTCTCACCTAATAGAAAGCTTAGCTCAGAACGATTTAGGAAGAAACCTAGACTAAATAAGGAATTAATTTACAGCCTTGTTGTTCTGCAAATGGATTTTAATACCTAATGTTTTAAGTAGGGTTAATTAAGACTCTAAAAATCAAATCACTTTGATTAGGCTGTATTTATGGGCTAGGCTGGTCGTCCATAATGATAATGCTTTCTAACGGTATCTTGCACAGAACCAGATGTGTTGTTTTCTCATGTCCCATTGCTGTCAAAGGTAGAAAACTCCCACTTATCTCATTAGTACCAGGAAAGATCCTAATGTGTGAAGGTGAGAAAGTGCCATATGCTCCTCTCTGCCTGCTTCAGGTGAAGTGTTACAGACCTGTCAAGCCCCTTGCAGCTGACACAGCATCCCTGTGAGTGGAGCAGGTATTTTGGGAAGTCTAAGAGATTACGAGCAGAATTCATTATATTTTCTGCTGGCAGTGAAGTTGATGGTGTTCTCCTTTCCGTCACTTGATTTTGCTTGGAGAAGGTCACTCACACTGTTGTAGGCTGAAGGTGCTTTCCATAAAGCTGAGCATTCAGGGAAGATGTTCAGCTGCTCACAAACCCAGAAGAGCCATGGAGGGCACATCTCTTAATGTTCCATCTTTCGTTCCATCAGTCAAGCTGTGATGCCCAGATGAACTTCAGTAATGAGGAACATGGTGAGGCTGGAAGAAGGATTTCTCAAGGGTCCGTCAGATTGTATCTAGACTAAGTGGTAGACATTTACCGCCATAATTCCCTAGCTGTCCGGATTAGGATCTGGCTAGCATATACTGTAGCTCCTCCGGCTTACACAGCCAGCTCCCCTTTCCATGGAAAAGGATTATTCAAGGGGGAGTGATAAATGCCCAGGTCTCACTCTGATGAGGAACTAGAATACATCCATGATGCTTGCCCAGATCAGGGATTCCCAGATGCTCCCGGGTCACCTACAAACACCAATCTGTATTTCCCAAATCACTCTCCCCCACACAACTCTCAAGAGAAGTTTTCCTCCCTGGTCTACTGAAAGGTAGGATAAGGATTGTAACAGATCTCTACAAATTTAGCAGAAATCAAAACTGGGCAATTTTAATGGGTTTTCTCTATGTTTGCTACCTGGCCTTTTGCTAATAAGTGATTTCAGCAGTCAGCACTAAGTGCTTGTAAAAATACTGCCACTAAAATTGAGTGCTGGCACAAAGAGCAGTGAAACTACCGATGAGCCTGGAGCAGTTGTACAAAATGTTAGGCTGAGCCCTTTCTAGCAGCATGTTTTCATAAAGCCACATCAAGATATAGCTAAGGCAAAGCAATATGAACCCTTCTCATAAAACTGGGATGCATGTTACAAAGCAGTGGCCCAAAGTGGATTTAAGAGCATAGTAGTCAAAGGAACGTGGCATGAATTCCCAGGGAGGTGATACGCAAAGGTATGAACAAGTCGAAAAGTGAGTTTGGAGCAGAAGGGAAAAATGTGTTTCTCAGTGAGCCTGGGAGCACAGTCAATTTAGTTTATCAGAAATGAGGCTAAGTGACTTGATTACAGAGTACAAGCACCTTCAAGGGGGGGAAGTAGTGTCTTCCAAAGAGCTTTCAAATGTAGCAGGAACAGGTGTGATGAGAAGAGATGGTAAGAAGTTGGCATCAGAGAAATTAAATGGAAAAAAAAAAAAAAAAGCAAATACAAAAAGAGTCTGGAGTGTGCTTAACCAGGGAAACAAACCACCAAGGCTTTGGTAATGCTGCATTTGACTCCACTTGTGATATTAAAGAGAAGTCGAGCGGATGTATTAAAGGCTTTTGAGTTGCTCTTTCTCAGACTTTCACAGAAGAGAAACAAATGCTCCAACCAGCAAAGATGCGCAGATCCTGAAGGTGAGCAGGCCTCTCTTCCAGTCCAGATGGGATTCACACGTTTTCAGCAGAGATGTTTTCCCTGAGCTAGTCAGCAGAAGCTCTTTAGTCAATGGAGAGAAACATTTCTGTGACATTATAGCTGCCTGTATTTGATTGGATTATTCCCATTTGGTGTCTCTGGCCAAGCGTATTGTCACTGCTTTATTTTATCCCTCCTGCTGCTTCTTAATTTAAAAAATGAATCCCCCACTATACTGCCAGGAAGTAATTAATTTAGTGTTATTTACAGAGTGTGATGGGTGATGATTTGCGCTAGCAGGATGAACTGCAGGCCCAGGTCATCTCCCAGCTCTGGCTTTCTGAACACCCATGAGATAACCCACTGTGGTTTCACACTTGGACTGAATGGCAAATACCTCTTTATGTTTCTGCTAGATCGCAAAGTTCCTACAGTGCCTACTTGAAATCTTTCTTCTAATAGCCACGAGATGGGTTGCGGGAAGCTATAATTAAAAGATAGAACAGAAATTTCGGGTGGTTAAAGGAGACGCTATATGCAGACAGCACCTGGAAACAAATAAGGAAAATCTGTAGCAAGGCCAGGAAAGCATATATTGGAGAGCCCTGTCCCCTTTTGTTCTCAGACATCTTGGGTTATAAATAGAAGATAATGGAGTGCAGCGTCCTGCAGGAACCGTGAATAATTAGACAGCTGATGTACAAGAGCAAGTAGAGGTCACACAGATACACTAAAATAATGCTTGAATTTATTGGGAAAAAATGAAAAAAAAAAAAAAGACCTGGAAATGATTTTGGCTGACTTCTTGTTTTAATGGTAGGAAAACAAAATATATAAATCCTGAAAAGCAAAAGCTCAATTCAAGACACCAGCGCGAATCGAGAGTAATTCCATTAAAGCTAATGGAATTACGTCAGCGTAGGACCGGAGGTAAGTTCAAACCCAATTACATCTTGCTCCTGAAATAAGATTTCAATATTGTTTGCTAGTATTTGTATTGCGGTAAGACCCCAAATGAGAGCAGTGTATTGCTTGTGCTCCTGAGGACTTCCAGTCCCAATAGACAGGGTGCGCAGAAAAAGGGAACAAATGCAGAAATTACTTCTGCATAATAGAGTGGGGAACTGAGGCAGAGTGAAAGCCGAAACGATGATACAGAAGTAAGTTGGCTCATTAATCGCAGTTTTTTTCAGTAGTAGTTTAAAAGCAAAAGCAAATGACCTGTTGTCTATGAGAGCAGAATGTACCTGGCCGGGGCTATCAGTGCAGATAAATATTTTACCTTGAAATCACTTGTGTACTAGAAAACAAAAAAAAACAACCAAAAAAAGAGAGATTAGAAGGGATCAGCTCATGGGAAACAACTGGACGTGTAGCTGGAGGGTAGCAGTTTGTGGTTAGCTGCATTTTTTGATCTTTATATAAAGAAGGGACTTGCAAAAAGTATAGGGTAGGAAAATATTGCCTTTTTAAGGCAAAGGGAATGTGAAATGTCACCTTGTCCTGCAGGTATGGAATAGTTGTTTACTTTAACACAGGAAATTGATATTGCTGAATAGGGAACAAGGAAAGAACCAACATCTTCACGTGTTGCCTGTGAAAGAGGTCCCGTTATAGTCAATGGTTTCTCCCAAACCCACTATTTCATTCCTTTGGTATTATTATTCAACATCTAGGCAGTTTCAGAGAGCCACTAAGATGCTCTGCGTCTGTAGCAATGGACTGAAATACCTTGAATTTCCCCCACCATACCATCTGGAGACAGATTTTTTTTCTAGAGTCCATGACAGCTGTTACTGAGCTGCTGGGCTCTCCTTAATGGAGAGCGTTTCTTAAACCCTATTAAGCCTCTTATAACCTCTAATATACTATCCTGGCATATAACCTTTTACTGGGCTGGTTGGGAGGTGGTAGAGCACTTGCTTTTTTGCCTTGAATGACCATTAGGACTGTCGATGGTACTCAGGAAACATAACTGTAATATTTCAGTCTGATTTAATTATAAAATTATGGGCTTCCCTTAGCTATTTGTCACTGTTTCTTGATGGCTAACCCCCCCGCTATGTGGGGGTAGCAACTCCTACAGCTTGGACGAAGGGTTAGAAATAGCAGGTGTAGCTGAACAGACAAGTTTTGGGGCAAGTCTGAGGTTGCTCCACCAACTAATGAAGCTGGAATAGTGACCCAAGGGAAGTAAAAGACATCTTTAGTATTAAACGAGGAGTTGACAAATTGCTGGATTTCTCTATTAAAGATTGATTCTATTTTGTCCATGGGAGAGAAAGTAGGGAAATTGACCAGCAGATTAGCCGACCTTTTTCTTTTCAAGTAATTTCACTTGCAGTTCCTCATGCTCTTTGCATTTGGAAAGTTACCACACCAACACTGTGAGTGTTAAAAAGGCTGCTACCCAGTGAAGGGAAGAGGAATATTTCTGAAATATTTTTCTCTTCATTAAAAAAATGTCCCCAAAATGACATAATGACTGCTTGGGAAGCTAAGATTGAAATCTCCTTCCCCATCTATTTTTTCTACTGTACACCCAAACATTTGTTTCCCTTCTACTCAGCATTGGTGAGGCCACATCTCCAGTGCTGGGCTTCCCTGGACGTGCGGGACATGGACCTGCTGGAGCGAGTCCAGTGAAGGGCCATGACAATGATTAAGGGACTGGAGCACCTCTCATGCAAGGAGAGGCTGGGAGAGCTGGGACTGTTTAGCCTGGAGGAGAGAAGCCAGAGTGGGGAATCTGATCAATGTGTGTAAGTATGTGATGGGAGGGATAAAGAAGGATGGGACTAGACTCTTCGGAGTGGTGCCCAGTGACAGGACAAGAAGCAACAGGCACAAACTGAAACAGAAGAAGTTCTTCCTGAACACAAGAAAACACTTCTTTAGTGTAAGGGCTGGTCAAAGACGGGAACAGCTTGCCCAGAGAGGTTGTGGAGTCTCCATCCCTGGAGTTATTCAAAATGTGACTGGACATTGTCCTGGGCAACCTGCTCTAGCTGACCTTACCTCAGACGGGGGTTTGGGCCAGATGATGTCCTGAAGTCCCTTCCAACCCCCACTATTCTGTGATTTGACAAGTCGATTTTGAAATATTACTCAAAAGCTGCTGCTTTGCTTTGCTGATTTTACTTTGTGTGCTTTTCTTGGAGAGATATCCCAAAGACCTGTCTTTGTAGTTATACTGGGACCTTTCAAACACCAAAATAATATAAATAAAACACTCTGCAAAACCACATCAATATGTGAATGAAAGAGATTGATAAGGAATAGTACAACAGGTAAATCTGATTCGGCAGTCTCCTTGTAGAGAAGTTTTTAGGGCAGATAAAATCAGTCGCTCATAAAAGTTTCTTATCCTTAAAAGGTACAAAAAGGGTCCCTTTCTCTCAGCAGGTTTGGTAGGGAATGTTTTTTTGAACTAAAAATGAGATCCTGCCCATGTGACGGGGAGAGATCAAGCCCAAGAGACACTTCCAGCAATCACTTTCTGAGTGAGATAAAGCTGGTTGCAACAGGGTCCCTCAAGCTATCAGCTAAGTGGTCTCATCAACAGCCACCGAAGAAAAAGTGTCCCTGTCTTGGAGAAGAGGAGGAGGTGATACAGCATCATGTTGCACTGTGTCTTCTGGTGGATAAGAAAGTAGGTGATAGGGATTCGTCTAGGTGACAAACCCCAAATGAGGCCTAGCCCTGCCAGGTTAGGTCATGTTTGCCCTGCCAGGTAGCCGACAGCCTTTTCAGCCCGTTTGTTAGATTGGGTCAGTGTTTGCAGTATGTGTCATGCCAGGCATGTTACACGGAGGTGCCCCTGCAGATTGTGAGGCACCTCTATGCCAGACTCACTGAGGGTGTAAAAGCTGCCAAAATCTGTTGCTCAACTGGAAGTAAGATTGCCCACGAGAGTGAATTCATATTAATATGCTGGGTTGTGAATGACTGCAGCTGCGTTCAGGATCACCATCTGCATCCTCTAGTATGGGACTGTGAGGTGAGTGTAAAGACTTGGGTCTGGCAGTGCATACAACTTAGCAGAGTATAAGCCTGTTGTCTGATGCAGTTGCTTAGAAGAGCTTTATGACCACAAAATATCCAGCTAATTTTCGGTTAATGGGATGAGATGTATGGGTTGAATATTTGTGTCTGGCAAGTGCGGCTAAAATATCACCAGTTCTCTTAGTTGTTCCATGTAGCATGAACTGAATTTATTGTTAATTGACGTTAATATACGGAAGTAGATAATCAGGAATAAGTGATTTTATTTTAACTTACGTGATTACCTCAAGGCTTTCCAAATATTTTGATAAACTTTATTGACTGACCGGAGAAAGCATTCAGATGCTGGAAATTTCTTTCAGGCTGAAGTGTTTGGGAAAAGGACGATAGCTTCTGAGAAGAGTGTCGGTACAGTAAGACTGAGCACAGCTCATTGGGTTGAGGATGGTTTTGGTTGGAAGGGACTTCTGGAGGTTGTCTGAGCCAAACCCCTGCTCAGAGCAAGGCCAACTCTGAGTAGATTGCTAAGGGCCTTGTCACGTGCCATAGCCCTCATTTAAGGATTTTTTTTAATTTAGTATTTTGTAATTTATTTATCATGCCTTCAGCTGACTTACCTTCACAACTTCTCGGCAATAGGATGGAGGAAGAGATCCAGGCGAATGCTGCAGCCACGGGACATGATGCAAACTTTTGGTTGTCAGCAGCAGACCTAATTTTGGGGCTTCTCTGTGCAAAGTTCAGCAACCTATCAGCCTGGCTTGCAAGAGAGCTCCAGCAATAAGCTAGCTGTCTCTCTCCACAGAGCAGGTATTTTGAAGGCTTGAGAGGGAGCAGCCTAGGGGACTTGCAGCCTAAATAAAGAGGCACATTATATATTTGCTACCTGCATGATGAGAATGAGACAGTCCTGGATAACAGGCAATTAGATGGCTGTCTGGGATGTTATGTAGATTAGGAGCTCATGAGGCTGGATCTCATCTAGCATGACCCAGGAACTGGTTTGGGACAGCTAGGTGATTTGTTCTCAGTGAAAGAATTGACATTGGATGGTAAGGACTCCCATCTGGGGTGGCATCAAAGTGACCAGGAATCCAGTATCCCAGAGGCATGCGGTCCCCTGAAGCCGAGGGACCTACTGAATGTAACATTACCATGTTTAATCCTAGACAGTCTAGGATTAAAGGTATGAGGACAGGAGACGTGTTTAAGAAAGGCTTTCTTTTCCACGTGGGAGAACCTGCTTTCTAATCTAATGGCTTATCCTCACCCTTTAATTTTAATAGTTTTGTTTAGGCAATTTTAGGCTTATTAATTCAGATCCCTCAAACGCAGGGCAGGAGTTTGGAGTCTGCACGTGCCTCTCGTTCCTGCCACGGTGCACACCACAGGATAGAGTTGAGTTAGCTGGCGAGCAAGTGAGAGAGAAGAAACTCTCTCTGCTTCTTTTGGGCCAAGCCATCATCGTCTACCCAAGTTCTCCTGTCACTAAAGTTCTTCAGATTTTTATCATACTCAAGACGTCAGCTTTCAGCTGAACAAACTATTTTGTCCGTTTAGGAAAGAGAGGAAAAAATATATATGTAGAATCTCTCCCCTTAGATTCCTGAATTCCAGTCTGACACTATTTTCCTGTAAGACTGAGGTCAAGGGAGGTAACCCTCCCCCCTCTACTCAGCCCTGGTGAGGCCTCATCTGGAGGTCTGTGTCCAGTTCGAGGCTCCCCAGTAAAAGAGAGACATGGAGCTCCTGGAGTGAGTCCAGCGAAGGGACACAAAGATGATTAAGGGACTGGGGTATCTCTCCTATGAGGAAAGGCTGAGGGAGCTGGGACTGTTCAGTCTGCAGAAGAGAAACCTGAGGGGGGATCTGATCAATGTGTACAAGTATCTGAAGGGAGAGCATCAAGAGGATGGGACCAGACTCTTCTTCGTGGTGCCCAGTGATAGGACAAGAGGCAACAGACACAAACTGAACCACAGGAAGCTCCATCTGAACCTGAGGAAAAACTTCTTGACTGTGAGGGTGACTGAGCCCTGGCACGGGTTGCCCAGAGAGGCAGTGGAGTCTGCTTCGCTGGAGATATTCAAAAGCCATCTGGACACAATCCTGGGTAATGTGCTGTGGGTGCCCCTGCAAGAGCAGGGGGGTTGGACTCGATGATCTCCAGAGGTCCTTTCCAACCTCAACCGTTCTGTGATTCTGTGAGGATCCCTTTATCTTAAATAAGGTCAATCAGATGTTACAGTAACTCTTCTGCTGTGGTGCCTTGGGCCTTTAGTGGGTAATCCTGCTGTTTTTTTGTTTCAGTAATTTGTCAGCTGGATCTACGTGCTCAGCTTTATGGCAGCTGTTGGATAAACCTAGCATGCTTGCCATTTTGTATGAAAGTCTATTTTTAAGCATTTAGCCTTCAAGGAAACATATTCGGGCTGATTTGTCTGCTATTACGGTGCAGTCAGTGTGGTTTTCTCTGTTCTCATTTCTTTTTGCGACTCCGTCTGCAGAAGTGCAATTTGATTTTCACAATGTGGATGTAAAAAATATAATTTCTTAGTTTACCAACATTTAGAATAGCTTGTGTTGAGGCACAGTGACAGAGAATCAGGCCCTAAAATATTTTATTCTGTGCATAAGCTGCAATAAAGAGAGAAGAGAAATATTATTGATCTTTCATCAGGTAATTTTCTTCTTTCAAGTACCGGCATTGGCCTCTTAATAGCGATTCTTGAGCTGAATCCTTTTTTCCCCCTAGAGAACAAATTTGCTATCAGCAGCAGAGGTTTCTGATAACTGGTCTCACAGTTTTACATTTGAATGGATTGGGTCAATGGGATATTGCCGTTGTCCCACACTGTAAACAGAGAGTTGCTATATCTGAGTTCATTATATACTTGGTTCATTGCCTTCTGCCAGCAGAAAAAAGATAGTGTTGCCTTACCTGAAAGAAACTTGAGAGCCTGTTGATTTACAATGAATTTCCTCAGACCTTTTATTCTGTTTTTTTTTTTGTTTTTTTTTTTTTTTTTTATCATCTTATTATATGTTTATGCCCAAGTCTTATTAGGGAAGTATCTCTTAGAAGTTTAATTTTTTGGACCACTGGCAGTGCATTTTAATTGTTGCTCTTCCCGTGGAGATACATGTCCTTTTGGCCACAGCCTAAGTTGTTCTGTCATGGACCACGGATGGTGATTTGCACAATTCCTCTAATAGCAATGCCTTCTGGGTTCTAGTGCAAAATTTATTGCCCCACAAAATAGGGTCTTCATTCACATGGCCGCTCTTGCGAGTGTTTTATTGGCCAATAAAGTGCCTTGTGTTTTTGTAATCTAAGTGCTAGGCTGCTTTATGATCTGATGTAAGCTAGAGGGTGGTGGGGAAGAGCGGCTTGCCGTACATTGGGAGTTAGGCATTATTGTCAGCTGATGATCTGAACGATGTTTAAGTGGATGAAATGTGGGGCTGATCATGAGAGAAGCCTCACCGGCAGCATTTCCTTTAAGACTTTATTTCTTTTTGGAAACTTAATCATTCTTAAAAAGAGACAGAGACAACTTCCTGCCTGCTGGATTTAAACGTTGCTAGAAAGGCACGGCACTTTCAAGTGAAACATAAGCTGAATGCAGAGGACAGTGAAGGAGATGATAGGAAGAAAAATATTTAGAGATCAAGAACTGAGTATTTTGAGTGTACTGCACTCTGCATAGGGTAAATATATTAATTTTGCTTGCACTTCACGCTTGCCCTTATGCTCAGAAAGTTGCGGAGATGTCAGACTTAAAGAGGCGTATGAAGTAGATGAGCTAGAGCAATAGGTGGTAAGTAGGCTGCTGTGATCCATTTCTCTTCTCAGCACAATTCCTTTTAGTCATCTCAGTTCTTTCTGAAAACAAAGTACAATATAAAAACAAACAAAAACACAATGAAAAATCCTACTCTCAAGTAAACAGATTTTAAAGCCATTTTCTTCCATATATTATTTTAACTTTGTTTCCTTTTCTCCCCTGTCTTGCTCAGAATCAGACAAATCAGATTTTGGCCAATACGCTTCACGGAAATGCGTTCAGAAAGTATAAGCATTGTTGCCAGCTTCAAGGTTTATGCTTCACTTTGTGCTTTAAAATGTCTCTTTCCTCCAGCCAGCTTTCCAGCTGCATCCCACTGTGCTCTGAAATCACTTCTAGGGCAGGGAAAGGAGGAGGCAGAGAGAGAAAACAGGTCAAAGTTGTGCAGCAGTTAACATCTCTGGGTTCACTCTTTCCAGGAAGTTAATGGAGCTGGTCACAAAGGTAAAACATAACCGACATCAGCAGAAATCCCATTAGTTAGAGCAGAGGTTCCCAACCCATGGTACACGCAGCAGTCAAATGTCATACCCGGCAGCACTGGGAGCATCTGCCCTGGAAAGGAGCTGCAAGGTGACTGCCTTTGGTGGTAACTTTTTACTGTCGAAAGCAACAGCAGTTTGCAGGTCCCAGGTCTGGTCCTTGCATCATTTGACCAGTGAGTCTGAGACCTTCGCTTCTGGCTCACGACATGGGTGTACACGTGGAGAGGAAACGTAGGGTGAATTTTAGGTGGGCAAAGGAGTGGTTTGAGCATCCCACAGGGTGGCGAGGTGTGATCCAAGGACTGCAGTGAGAAGGCATGACGTCTTGATTCAGGGCAGCAGAGCTGTGCAGGTGGAGGGTGTGAGTGGTTGGAGGTTCTGGTTTTGCTCTGAGAGTGCATGGAGATGTAATGGGGCACAGGATCAAGTCCTAGCTCAGGGGAATTTATTTATTTAGGGAATATGTGGTTCTACAGTAGGGCATGCGACTTTGGGGGGATAGGTATAGAGCAGTAAGTAAACTGTTAGTATGCAGCTGGCTTTTTTATTTTATGGAATTAGAGAACACAGGACTGGTGTTTGGCTTAGGTGAACTGGGTGATGTCCTTGGGGGCATGGAGAAGACAGGGACAAGAAACTGAGTTCCTCCTACGAAGGGTGCATAGGAGAGAGGGTTGGGCTCTTGGACCAGGAAGGTGAGATGTGCGGCAGCTGGGAAGGTTTTGGGAACATAAGCGTGTTTGAGCACATAAAGGTACCATATCTTGTTTTTTCTGTGGACAGAAAGGTGTGCGGATGTACTGCATGGTACATGCAAGGATGCTTCTGCATTTAGGAAGATATGGGTTAACTGCCCGTGGGCCCTGCAGGTGATCTCGGCATGTGAAGTAGACATGTCCAGGAAGGCTAGATGTATCCAAATCAGCGGCTGACTAACCCCAAAATCTCCATATGCCATCTGAACAAAGTTTCTCTGTGGAAGAGAAAGAGGTGTCAGATTTTGGAATCCTTACACATCTGCCTCGGAAGCCAAAAGCTACTGCCGCTGCCTCTGCTGTTTCTCCCGTCTCTGCCAGTGATGGTACTCTAGCAAATTAAATGGATGAGGAGTTCCCTAAATGTTTGGTTACTTTGCATGATACTTTGTTGTCAGTGGATTTTGCATCTGTTTTCAGCATCTGTCATAAATAGAGCGCCATTTGTATTGTCCAGACGTCTTAACTAATTGAAATTTACAGCGGAATATTTATTAACTGTGGCATGAAGGTTTATGAAGGGTTTCTTCAAAGCCCAAACTAGTAGATGGACTGCTAACAAACGTGACATCCCACTGGTCACATTGGCTTTTGGTGCTTTGTGGTGACTCTTCCTACACTTGTCATCTGGGACAGGGGGGTCAAGGTAACTTAATCAGATACGCTTCCTTTGTGGACGTGATTCCTTCTGAAATACGCAGCACTCGTTTCTTAGCACGGCTGAACGTGGAGCTTTTGTATTTGCACGCTGCTGCAATACTTTTCGGATGTTTGTCTGTTGATGCTGAAAGCTGAGCTTCCTGGAGATGCTAAACCATCTCTTTTTGCACTTTGGACTATAAAAGAACTGCTTGGTCGTGGCCCTTCTTTTTCAGTTTCTTGCTAGTCAAAGGGTAGACATTATTCACAGGTTTATAAGACAGCCTGTTTGTTACACATTCGCAATTTCAGTAGTGCAATCACTGTTAATACCTTTTTGTTCTCACTTAAATCCTGACTGAGGAATTGGGTTTAGGCATACTGCTTATTTTAAGTATACACTTAGGAGCTCCTGTTGCTTATTACGTCTATCTAGAAATAAGCAAATAATAATAGCAAGCTGAAAAAATGTCTCAAGTTCTTTGTTTGCCTCTCATATGTTACTCACCTCACAAAATAAAGCACACCTCACATGTATTTGAGTGAAATGGATTCATTTTTCAATTGAAATTGCTGGATTTTAAGCAAAGTTGGGATTTTTAAAAATGAAACATGACTCTCCTTGGGTGAAAATGCCTCTCTCTTAGAAATGTGTGTGATTTATTTGCCTTTTGCGTGTGTTTGCTCTGCATGTTCTTGCCACCGGAAAGTTTGGCAGCAAGAAAACACATGAAACAGCAAAAACATCTGTTGAAAAAATAGACTAAAATCACAATAGATCTACGTCTCTGTTCACCAAAACTTTCTATACTCGTACCTACAAAGCACCTGCTCGGTTATTGATGATGGTTTCAGTATAGTTTCTCAAGGAGACCTGAAGCAATCGATCACCCATTCACATCAGTAAAGTGCCCTTCATCTCTGCTTTTCGCAGTGCTGTATTGACTATTAAAGCCACGTTAAATGCTAAGACCAAGAGAGCAAGCATGGGAAAGTTAATAGGCTACATTAGGCTACAGAGCAATTTATCTGCAGTCATTTTGTCCCTGCCATTCTTACCTGTATGTGTGCATGTAGGACGCTGTCTTCCAGACGTGTACACCCCCATTCACTCACCAAGGCTCTATCCAAATTTCTTCTTCAGTGGGGATTATTCACAGCAACTCACATGGCAGCCCTCTGGTAAAGACCCACAAGTAGGTATTGGTGCAGGTACCGAGGGGGACGAATTGCCATATGATCGGTAACACGGTAGCACATCAGATTTTTTTAAAAGCATGTAGCCCTGACAGAATACCTGGCCCAGTGTGCAGAATTTAAACTAAAATGTTGTCTTCAGATTTGCCTGCTGAAGGAAATGACGATACCATCCTACTCCGCTCATGTTTGGCCAGTGACACAGGACATCTGGGCCATACGTAGCGTTGACCTGTGGAAGGGAACTGCAGGTAGCATGGCACGTTAACAGTAAGAGGAATGCTCTAATGGTTTTGCAATGCCCTATATGTGGATATTTGGGTGAGGAAGCACCGTTTCTCCCTCAGGAACCTGGAAAATAGATGCAAGCACAAAATGCAGCTGCTCATTCGGAGGCAGTGGTTGGCCCGAGACATCATGGTCTGAATGCCATATGTAACCCTAAAGCTGCGTAGAACCGCCAGCGAAATAACGACCTACGTTCTGGTCTTTTTGGAGAGGCTGAAGAACCTGAAGGAAAGGGGTGAGGCTCAGCTGTGCCTGGCTCTTTGCGGCTGGCCAGAGGATGGAAAGGTCGTAAAACCCACACTCTTATTTATGGACTTCCATGCTGGGGTGCAGGCCATCTCAGGCTGCCCGGTAGGGCTGGATTTTGGTGTGTGCTCACCCATTGCAGGATGTGCACAAAGCCGCTGCAGAGCAAAGCCTGGCATCAAAACAGGTATGACAAAATTGAGGTCAGCCGGTGGCTATGGTGGGACACAGGGCTGTAGACACTGGGATTGGCATTAAAGTACAGTATATAGGGTGCCGTGCTGCATGTTTGCATGCTTTCCAGCATATAGAAAAGATGACTTGGAAACGGAGAGTGTGCTTGACAGCAGCCCAAGGGTGGGGAGAAGCTCCAGGAGGCTTTCCACAACCCTGCACTTGGTCACTCTTGCAGAAGAGGGTTTTGGTGGTGAGTGTGCAGCCAGCTGGGCCAGGCCTCTCCGTGCTGAGAACTGACGCAGCGTGGGGGGCAGCCGGAGACGTGGGAGTTAGGGATGGCACCAGTGACTCAGCTTGCAGATGGCTACAGGGCTGCGGAGAAAAGTTGATCCCAATCTGGCATCGCTCGGATACCGGCTGTAGCTTTCTGTTTTGCTGGCATCAAAGGACCACTTCGCCGTTCCCTGAAAGGCTGGGAAATTGCTAACTGGCTTCTCCCCTTTCTGGTGGTATCCTGGAAGTCAGGAGCTAACATCACAGGAGCGTGTGTTACGGGAAAGCGTTGCGTTTGAGCAGGTAACGACAGCCCGCTTGTTTTCGTCCGCAGGAAACGCTCAGGCTTCTGCATATTGTTTCTTGCATTTTGTTTCTTTGCGCTTGCGATCTGCTGGAGGCGCAGAACAAAAGGAAGTTTGCCTATATTGGAGTCCGCACACGTACTGTTTCTATGAAGATTTAGGTGTTAGAAACATTAGAAAGCGTCTAGGCCTCTGCGTATGTCAGAGAAGGGGGAAAATTTCAAACGCTCTTGTATAGTATATATATATATTTTTTTTTTTTTTTTTTCTGTGTTCCTGGAATATGTGCGGGACTAAGAAGCTGCCCTGCTCCCTCCTGTCTCTCTCTGCAAGTCGACTGGCTCCATTTAGAGTCCTGAATGCAGCAGCCCCGAGTTTTGGATGGGGGCAATCCTGCTGAAGAACCGTGGAGCGACAGCTCCGATCCATGCTTCAGCAAAGAGCAAGAGTGAATTAGTGCCAGAAACGTGTGGAGACCACTGTGTGTAGTTATCTAAATGTTGAATATCGCTTTGCTGTTTTCTGGCTTTTTTTTTGCAGCTGCATCTGTCTGTGCGGGTGAGAAGGGCTGCAGGACTCCACGCCTGTGACCTCTTCGTTACAGAGCCTGAGCCGTGGTCCCCTCGTTAGTGCAGAAATGCCAAAAAAAAAGGCAACAGAGTTTGAAAGCATAGGCAAAAGAATGCAAATAGTCGTGGTTGGAGGATATTTATCTTAGGGCACTACAAGGATAAGTGGGGCAACGCTGAAAGTCCAGGTCGTCAGACGGGAAAGGAGAGGGATCCGTTTGCTTTGTACAGAAATGTTATGCCGGAGAACTGACTGCTCCAACTTGGGGACAAAATACGTTGCAAGAAGAGGGAAGAAGAAGTAATCAGTTTAGCAGCACCTGGAGGGAAACAAAAGAAGAAGAAGAAGAAAAAAAAAAAGACTATCTTGATCAGTAGGCGCCAGGGTTCATCAAAATGAAGTTACGGCGAGCTAAATTAATTTCTGTCTTTGATAAGCTAAGAGGCTTACTGGATAATGAGAGAGAGGGAGGTGTAGTACAGCCCGGTTCTAGCAAGGCATTTCTGAAGGATCTGAAGGGCTCTTTTACTGGGAAACGAAGTGAAACTTTTGTCAAATCGAAATATACCCTGGAAAAGTATGGGTGGGGGACGGAAAAATGAGCTGCGGGGTAACTACAGGCAGTGAAGTCGTTAACCGGCTTCCCACGGGGTCCTGTTTTGGGCACGTGCTGATCAAGTCTGTCCATGACGTAGGGTTGAGACGGGGTCCAACACACTGTCCTAGAGATAATTTAATTGCAAAGCACAAACCTGAATTTCTGGCAGCAGAGCAATGAGTAACTGGTTGCTTACCAAGACGGGACAAATCCTGTCGGGGAGCAGCTTTAATTAGAATAAGCATTCTCTCTATTTTAATGACAGTTGTTTCTTATTTGTTCATTACTTATTTTTAAGAGGTGATGGTAGGGGGGGGAAAAAAAAAAGTGCCTGGTGGATATTAAAAATGCCATTTTGCTGGGGTTTGCAATGTTATTTATATTGCCCTGGTTGCATTGCAGTGATGAAATTGTACGTTTTGAGGGCTGCTGTCTGGCTGGAACTCGTATATTTTAATCCGAAATTGCTGAACAGTGCAGCTGTTCACCTAAAACCGTGCTCGTCTCCAGAGATGACACAGCACCGGTGCCAGGTGGATTTAAAACACCTACCCTTCTCTTCCCACGCAGCCGCATACCATCCCCTTCGCTGCCTACAGACAAATAGCGCCACATCTCCTAATACGTTCCCGGTGACAGGCAAATTGGAAATCTATGATACTTTTATTATATAATACAGCGTGCAGCTTGAAACTGGGAAGTAGTGGTCCGTTTTTCTCCCTGCGGGATGATTTACACCTATGCAAAGAGCATTGCCGACAGGCTGGAATTGCAGCTCTCGTTTTGCACGGGCGCGAAACCTTCCCCGGCGGGCGAAATCAGACCCTCAAAAAGAAAAGCCCCAAGAAGTTGTGTCGGTTTGGAGCAGATTTACCTTTCCTTCCTTAAGGCGACTTTAACGATACAGTAAAGAGAGTTTAAGGCTGGGCAAGCCAACCTTTTCTCCTCACTCATCCTTCTGCTTTCTTTACACCTGCAGTAAACGCTGGGAGACGACAGGCGCCCGCTGCTTTAATCCCTCCCCGGGCGCCAAAGCACAGCCGGCAGGGCCAGGGGACCGTCACCGCCGTTTGCTGCTTTTTATCTGAGCGGTGCGAGTGCAACCCAGATTTCCCACTTCTGGAAATACCCTCCGCTCTATTCGAGGATGAGTTGGGCCGCTTAGGAGACACCTAAGAAAGGGGGAGTCTGAGCCTCAGCTGCTGCAAATACCCCTTGCTAGTCCGTGGCTGTCTCTGAGGTCCTTACATCAAGTTTAATATATGTACGTGTGTAGTTTACCAGGCTTCAGCCCTTCACAAAAAGCAGCTCTAAGAGAACGGCTGAAGTCTTAGGGTGTGAATAATTTCCTTACGCATGCTCCATGCGCCCTGGACGTATTTATGCCTCCGACGACTATGGAAGACACGTAGATGCCGATATGCAGCCTATATCTGCCTGAGCCAGAGATCGTGCGGCTCAGCGCTCTGCTTCATATAATGTAATTTTTACCTCTTTCGGTAAAAGAAAACTGCAGTGAGCGTTAAGCAGCTGCTGCGTTAAAAAGTAAGTAAGTGCACCGTTTAAGGGAGAGTAGGCAACCTGGCTTAATTATAGCCAAACCTACTTGACCACCCGCTCCTTACATGTATGAAAGTACTCCGTTGCTCTTCCGTTGTGCCAAATGGGATGCTAAATCTAGTGCAGTTTAAGCTAGGGCAGTAAAGGTGTTCTCGATCTGCACCTGGCAAACTTGTTATTGCCCTTCTCTCGGGGCTCAGGGCAGAGTGAAATGAGCCATATCGTACATTGTAAATGCCTTTCACCTGCTGCAAGCGGAGCACAACCCGCTTTAGGATTATGCTGAACGCAGGCACGGCGAGACGGAGAGAAGTCTTCCCGCTGTCGGTCTTTGTGGGTTATTTTTGGGGGGGGGGGCTGATTTTTTTTTTGTTTTTTTGACTTGGTCGTTCACCAAGAGTCTCGAAGAACGGCGCAAACTGTAAGTAAGCTACTGCACCCGATCCTGCAGAGAAGTGAAACAGCAGCCGCTGCGGCCTCCTCTTTGCTGCACTCATTCTGCAACTGCGTGAATAAATTACAGATACGATGGTTGCAAGAGCAAAGCCGTGAGCAGCTGCGCGCCCCGGGGCTTACGGACTCAGTGGACCGTAGTTCTCTGATACAGAAAACAGCAGCTGTAGAAAACTCTTAGGCGGCGGTACGGCATTTCTTGTATTATTTAGTGCATCGTCTTTGCAATCTTGGTATATACAGAAATGCACAGCAAGAGGTGTTATTCTGCCTAACAGGTGCCCTTTTTATTTACTTATTTTTTCTTAGTGTGCTTATTTTCAGAGTTGCAGTGTAGCCAGGTTAAGTGTTTTACGACGTCTCTATTTTAGGTACGTTGCATCTCTATAGGTTATTTAACTTATTATTTTGTGGAAGGCTTTTCTCAGCGTTAAATTTTGTTCGTCAGAGACACCCCTTTAGTTAATCGCCACTCTTTCATGGGGAGAGGAATACAGAGAAAGCTAATAATAATACTGATAATAATGATAACAACAACAACGACGTGCCTTATTATTATTACATATTAAAAGAAAATGCTGCAGCGAGTGGAGTCTCAAGGCCTCTACTTTTAATGAAGATCTTAATAGCATTTAAAGTAAATTAAATTAAATATAATCACTGTCTGATTTCTGAGTGTGTCTCTGAGGCTGAAGAATAAGAAGGTAATTGTGCCGATAGCATGCTGGGAAGTGCCAAAATCAAGCACCAGGGTGTTGGTTAAAGTGCATTATTTCTTGTAACCCCACTTCCTTTGTTGAAGCAAATCAGGGCAAAGCTTGTGTAAGGCATGGATTTTTTCCTTAGGCTATGTAGCATCAAATTGACTTTAGAATACAAATGAAGGAGACTTTATTTAGCTTTAGAAATTGAAAAGGCTCTGATGCATAAGTCTGACCAGCCATTTTGCTTTGGGGATGGGGGATTGTGGGAACGTGAATCCCTGACTTGTTCTTCAGGCAGATAATTTAATGAGGTCTGCCGAATGACTGGACGTCAACGCCGGTGTCTTGCATGGCGTTAAAAGGAACTAGCTGTGGAAGGCTCAGCCTTGAAACGGCTTCTTGTGGAATTCTTGCACTCAGGGGCCAGATTTGTTCAATTAAAAGATATGGGATGAGACCAAATGTGTAGTCTTGAAGGTAGATGATGTGGCAGAATTCGATTCCCAGTTTTCTGTCTTGCGATGAGAGTATGGAGTACCTGTCTCTCTCTCTCTGGTAGATAAGACCTCTTATATCTTCAAGTAGAAGTGACGCATTTTATCAGCTAGTGCAGCGGGTCCTAGGATCATTAATAATGAAATTCCTTTTGGTGAATAAATAAACAAGTGGAATCTTCATTTAGGTAAGGAGAGCTCGGAATAACTCATTACTGATCCAATCTTCTCTCCATATTTGTTTCTGTTTCCTGTACGGTGACAAAAGTAGTCCATGTCTTCTATTTGCTTGTTCAGTCCTTAGCGTACATCCAAATTACTGTTCTGCAGCTCAGGAGATGTTACATTCAAGGTACGCTAAGCTTTCATTTGTATACCTGTTAGGTACAATTACTCTACTTTTACCTCGGACAGCTTTCCCACCTGTGCTGTCTGTGTAAAGATCTTGCTTAAGTGGATAAAAGCTGCCAAACTTGCTGTGGGGGTGAACCTTGCAGTTCATGGTGTCTATGGCATGTGAAGAACTGTAGCTTGTGCTTTTGGGGGCCATGCACAGGGCGAAGCGTTACAGGAGTGTCAGTGTGAGGGTTAGTAGATGGCAGATGAGGAGACATTCATGGGATCTCTTCAGGGGTTGAGAGGATTTAGGACAGGGAATCATCTGAGAGTCTCTCTCTGTGACATTCCCTTCTTTATATGCTTTTCAGAGAAGGATTCAAGAGATAGAAGGAAAGGATAAGGGTCTAGCATGATCAGAAACCCAGGGCTCATTGGTCAGTAAGGTTTGGCCACTTTAGTAACCAGACAGAAGGACGAAGCTGCTGTGACCAGGTGAAAATGCCTGTCAGTGGAATACGTGCTGAGAGGAAGGTCTCAGTTTATTTATAGTCAAGGTTATAGTAAAGACTGTGTTTTGGGGCTGGGAGGGAGGTCCTAAAGGGAGGCGCTGGAAGAGTTGGCATAAGTCTTGAAAGAGTAGGCCTCTGTCAGTCCTGACAAAACAGCAGAAAGGGGCTAAAGGGCTGGGACACAGTATGGGTCTTGGAGGCAGAGGAGCCATAAAGAGTCTTCTTAACATTTTATAATCAAAAACTGTCCATTCCCTTCACATCCTGCCTACCCTGAAAAAGAGCAGCTAACAAATGTGTCTTTTCAGTACCTCCATGGCTCAAATGTGGCACTCAAGGAGGAAAAAAGATCCTTCTCTCCAGATGTTTCTTGAGCCTTTGTAGAGTTTTTGACTGAAACATAATGGAAAAGGTACTCCTTTCTGAACAGCGTGGTGTGAAGTGCTCCTTGGAGATGTTTGGAGACTGAAAATGCTCTGTTGACCTTACAAAGCTTGGGAACCACTTGTCTGAGCTGAAAGAGTTTGTGTCTCTCCCACTAATTTGAGTGGTCCTAAACAAAGATGCTGGCAACCAGTACTTGCAAGAAATAATGATAATGGAATTAATGGTGTATAATAAAGGTAAAACCGTGAGAGGACATTTGACTGGTTTGGCTTCCTGACTGCATGTTTCAGGGCTTTGAATGTGACACTCGCATCTTCGGACTGACACTATTTCCTCAGAGTTACTGAGTCATTAGCAGGGATTTGACCATGGTAAGTCAGGAAAACTAGATTTGTCCTACTCAACTTCCGCCTTTTGGAATTTCTCTCAAAAACCCCTGGGCAGAACCATCACATAGCTCCCTGGTTGCATTTTTTTTTTTTACTATACATCCCCATTTTTCTTTCAACATTATTAGTTGCAATACCACAAGTCCATGATGGCCTGGCTACCTGCCTACCCCATATTTTTGCCTTGTCTACCACGACTGGTTTTGCAGGTCCACAGCTATCATTCCGTGCTGAACACAGGAGAGATATTTTAGGCCACTCCTGGCTAGCATTTCCTGCAGCCTTCTGGTTGCCATTGCTGCTGAAAGCCCCTTCCTAGTGAAAGCCTTACTGTCGTTGGATGTGGTTTGAGTCCTGTTGTCTCAACTGTTCTGTGGTTTGAAAAAGTTACTTTAAGTGTCTCACTAAGCAGTTAATTTCAATCGCAATTCCCCTCATCTCTCCTTTTCTGCAGGCACGCAACACAGCAAGAGACTAATAAAACCATCACGACTAGCACCAAAGCCATCAAGCAGCTGTCTGAGGTTGTCAGAGGCTCATCCAGGGTATGTGTCATTCAAGATACTTTTGGACAAAAGTGCTGAGTCCTACAGAGGGAGTAATAATGAGAAAAGGAAGTGGGGAGTGGGTGCTTTAAGGCTGTTGAGCTCCATGTCTTGTTATAATTTGCTTTCTCGTTATGCAACGGAAAACACAGCTTGTATTCGTAAGTCACCACTGGAAAAACAACTGCAGGAACCAATTCGTCTCCCAAAGCTGGATCTTCTGGAGCTAGAAGTCAACAGCTCAGTAAAAAACCTTGACTAGCTCACACTGTACCTACTCGGGGTATCATGCAGCTTAGGTGAAAGTACTAAAGAAATCTTCGGGTTATACATGAATTTGGCATTGGTTAGAGACTCTACTGCACGATGGGTGCACTGGGTGCAGATGAGTTAGGAAATGTGTTTAAGTATCTGTACAGGGCAAAGTATTAGAATATATTGGGATGTGGCATTCATTCAGTGCTATACACTTGCTGGAAGGCCACGGTGGAGACAGATACTTACCGGGTGCGGCCAGAGCAGATCAGGTTTTTGAACATTTACTCGACCACAATCCCATCTCTTGAAGTGAAGCCTGCAGTGACTGCTCTCCATGAGTAGGCATCAGTTTTAACACTTTAAGTCTTCCTTAACATGATAGTTTGATTTGTGATGGGCTGCAAACACTACTTTTTTTTCCTTTTTCTTACTTAATCCAAGTAGTAACGAGAGGGCAGCATGAAGACGTGAAAACTCCTGTGTGAGTTTTGATGGCTACAGGGTACAGAGGTGGCAGAGTTACGTTGGAGCTCTGTGAAGCGGAAGTTGCCTTTGTGACGATATGTCGATCTGGCTGTTTTGTGCTGATCTCCTGGATGCCTTTTGTGACCTAAATTGGGTCTAGAGGAGAATCAGGCAAGGTCATGTGAAAACCAATTATAGCGCCACACACACATGTCATTATTAGCCCTTGAAGCCCATGTGGTGTCCGGTGGGAACTGTCAGCAGAATTGCTTTTATTGTCAAGGGGAGAAAAATTGCTAAGTTAAAGAGAATATATTTAAGAGCTGAAGGAAATAGGTACACAAACAGTTATGGTAATATGAATATAAACTTGCAGCTCTCTATTGGCATCACATAATAACTTTTTCTGCTGCCTGGTCAATTAATTTAACCGATTTTATTTTTTTTTTTTAACTTTTCTAACAGTGTGCAGCTTAAATAATTAAACCTACAAATTTTGATAGAAAGCCTGTCACCCTTCTCCCTTATATAGAATAAATGGTTCTGGTGGGGTTTGGCTGCTGGGTCTGTCAGTCCCTCTTGGGGATCTGGGTAACATTCCAAACTTTCCTCCCATAAAATTTCTCACAGCATGAAAAGCCTTCCATTAATTTAGAGCTTTATAGTCAGTTCTTTCCGATCCATTATTCTGTGTATTGCTCTGCATGCACATACAGAAGAAAAGTTGTTTTTTTTTTTTTTTTTCTTATTTTCCAGCCGTAATGCACAGCCAGCAAGGTGCACTGTGGGAATTTCTCTGACTTCCCTTGACGATTTAGGTGCTACTAGAACTGTTGGAGTCAGGATGTCCACCTGGGCAAACTGATAGTATTTCAGGATAAAGATACTGATGTTAAGTGGACCAATGTGACACAAGGCAGGAGACTGATGTAAAATAACACATAGTTATACTAGGATTTCATTTCAAACTAACCTCAAAGGGCTTAAATAGAAAGGGCAAGTTTTTATAGGACGAGCGTTGGACCATTAGATCAACTCTCCAAGGAAACGGTCTTGTCTTATTCTGCATGTGTAACCAACATAAAGTTTATATTATCTGTAGAACAGGAATAATGATAATTACCCTATTCTAAAAATGATTTTTCGTCTTTGGATGAAGATCTGTAAGACTGGAATATTCTTCTATATTTAAATACTACCATTAAAAACTAGAGAGGCTTATCCCATCCTTTATAAATGTACATTTTTTTGTTCTTAAGCAGTTGTCTGCAACAGCTGAAATTGCTTCAAAGTTACTTAACCTTTTGGAGTAGTTGCTTTGGCATAGATTCACTGAGTTTTGTTTGCTTCCTTGATTTTTAAAGTAATGCCCACTTCCTCTCAGCTCATTCCCCTCTGCAAACTTGGACATTTGAGCTCATACATGCTTGAACTCTGCGATCCAGGAGGTGAAAGCGCCAAGAGAATTTCCGTTTCCTAGATGCTGGCCCTATCCACTCCACAGTTGAGGTTTGATCCCTTTATCTAAAAGCAGTGATTTTGTGGCACGCCAGATGGTTATGTACAGGCTTGACTGGAGTGTTTCTTCTGAGAACACATTGGTTTAAAATGTCCATTTAGTTATAAACATATTAATTGTAAGAACTAATTCTACTCCCACTAAAACCCCTGACAAAAATCCCATTGATTGGAATAAGACAGGGATTGGGGAAGAGATGGAAACCAGATTCCAATGAGAGCGATTAGTGGAAATAATGCAACAAAAAATGATTTTGATGTAAAGTAGTGGCATAGGCTATTACAAAGCTGGGATTCTTAGGTGGTTGTGGTGGATCTCACTTTTGCTCAGCAGTGCCTTTCGGTTGTGACATTTTATTGGTTTGTATTTTAATACCTGATAGTGCCCTGTTCAGAAGCACAGATGCAATGTGTCTAGATGTCTCATGTCAATTTAGGGTTGAAACACTCCTTACCCCAAATAATTGACGTCAGAAGGGTAACGTATTCAAATACTCAAACTAAAGAACTTTTGAATAGCTTTGCTACAAGGAGAAAAATCCCCTGGAGATAGATGTTAAACCATTGAACTTTCATTCAATCCTCTGTCTCATAGTTTAACGACTGCAGGATCCAGCTACACATCATATCCTAACTCTCAGTTGCTTTCCAATTTGAACTTTCCCATACGGAAACATCAGATCCCTGCTGCATTGGTCTGTTGTGCCAGCCTGATGGCGTACCAGTTGCCAAAGGTCTCAAAGCTTCTTGATGTATATTTAATGGAAGTTCCTGGTGTTGTTAATGCGGTCAAAAAGGAGGGCAGATGGATTTTTCCTCCTTGCTCAAGAAAAGTTAGAAATAGAATCCCATTTATTGCTATAAGAGAAATATAATAATAATATTTCTACCTTTATTAGTCTGTTATTGCATCCATTGGTGGGGCTACTGCTGCAGTAATTATCCTTTACTTGATATAAATACGATAAACATCTTTTCTCTGTAATGGAACATGTGCTGGGAAGAATCCAGCCTTCCTAATGACAGGTTGTCACAAGAGTGGGGGGCTCTGCAGGGCCTGCAGGAGTTGGTGGATATTTTCAGTATATCCCCTTTAAATACGGCTTGGATTGAACATAGATCAATATCTTGCTGGAGCCAGCTCCAGAGAGGAAGGCTTTCCATTTCGGGTACATACTTTGGAAAACAGATAAGTTGGATTCTGATAAGAGCTGTTGCAGCCCCAAGGCCAGTGAGAATAAGATTTTTGTGGGGGATGCAGTGGGCTTCAACCTCTCAAGTTCAATAAACTACCCATTAGCATCAAACCAGATGATGAACTCCATCATGTCGTATCATCTAAGCAAAGGACTTTTGATAGGAGGGTGTTCTAAGGTTATCGTATCCTGCTTTAAATGCAGGTAGACCAAGCCTGGCATTTGTTAAGTAGAAGCAGGATGCCACACTGCAACCATTTCGTTCTTTTGATGACGGTAAGGTCTTTACTTGCTTGTGTTTCACATGCCTTTAGGAACTGGTATTGGAGTGAGATCCCCTTCATGAAGTGGGCAGGACAGAAACATGTCCCAGTTTATATCCCTGCCAAGGAGAGTGTCCAGCTTAGGTGGTAAACTACACTGTAGCCATGACTTGAGCGTTACACTCAATAACTAAGACGGTATTTTTGGAGTTGTTTTTGCCTGAAAGTGCAAAGCATCTTGTGCTCCCTTGATAAAATAAAACCTTGTGGCATCCTGGTAGCCTCAGTGAAACTGATTTTTTTTTTTTTTTTTTTTTAATACCAGTTGTGCCCACCTTGTTTATGTGTTGTCTCCAGTGAGGGCTGTTACCCCTGGTCATAGACAAGCAGAACATGTTACTACTTGATTTATCCTTACAGACCTGCTAACACAGTTGTATTCACCATTGTCTTTCCAATACAGCAAGAGCGACTTCAGCTGGACAGGTTGAAGAACCAGCTGTCTGATGCCATCCAGCGATATGGGGCTGTACAGAAGGTGAGGGGCTCTCCCGCTTGCAAGCTTTAGTGCGTCAATTTGGGAACATTTTGAGCGGGTGCAAATGGACTTCTCAGGAGTGTGGACCATCTCCACAGACCTTCCCACCTGTAGTCCTTCCCTCTTTTCTTATATTATCAGCCAAGCAGGGTATGATTACACTGGAATATGCACACACATGCAACTGCAGAATAATTCAACAGCAGTAGGGGGGCAAAAAGTGCATTTGCTGGCTGTGGGTCGGGTGGACATTCAGAAGTAGCCATGGCATGGCCATGACGTCAGTTTGGTGCGTCTCCACTTTCTGGAGAGACGGGAGAGGAATTGCACAGTGTCCCCTCACCCCTTTTCTGTTTACAAGAAATACGTCTGTTTACAAGAAATACGCAGCCAACATCACTCTTACATTTAACCCACCTTATGGCTCTGCTATGGTATATGGCCTTGCTCTAAGGTTTCCAAACTCATCTTTTGGGTTAGACCTGTCACTGAGGAAAAGCTATTTAATAAAACAAACAAAGCCTGAAATCCAGCTCTTTCTTTTTTCTTCTTCACTCACTTTTTATCCTAGGGAGAGACAGTTGAGGAGCAGATTTGCTTTCCTTTTAAATGCCGTAGGAATGATGTAAATTTTCCGATGCCAAACTGCTTCTCTCTCATGCGGTGTTGTGTACATGTATCAGATTTGTTTGTATATACATCAGGATCAATCTAATCCTGTTTAAATACAACATGGGCAAACTCTGATTGCTTTCTTTACACTGCTCCAGTGAGCGTGACACATGCCTGCAACATATGGGAAGAATACACTAGGATTATACGGGTGTAATGAAATTTGGATGGCAACATGCACCTTATATTTTATTAGCACCAGTCTGTACTGTTTAATTTCCCAACACTTTCTGGCTATAGTTTAAAACAAAAAACAACCAAAAAAAAAGCTTTAAATTGCACTTCAACAGCATGTATATTGTATAATAGCTTTGTGCTATCTGTACAGTCATCTCTTCTTTTTAATACTTCGCTGCCCTGTTCAAGAGCCCAAGTATGGAGGATTAAATGAAATGACTTTATCCCATTAAATGAGAGTTTGGAAGGCTCCGGGTAAAGCGCTCCACCCCCATGTACGCACACCTTTTTTAAACTCCTGTGCAATTTATCTGAACGGTACATGTTTTACGTTTTTGTTTCTTTAAGTTTTTTTTTAAACCATCATCAGTACAGAAGTGCCAAAATTAGCCACTGCATTTTGTGAATGCCCGGTTGCGTCAGGAAACCAATCTGAGTGGTAAATTGCTACTTATCCACGTCCTAGCTGTCATTTCTTAAATGCCTCTTTCAATTTTGATAACCTTGTCATTTGGGAAGCGTTGAAGAGTTTTAATTCCCGCAAGACCAAACTTTTCAGTGCGGTTTTACTCCTTTTCTTCCAAATAATAGAGTTTTTTTTGTTCCTTTAAAAAGCAGAAGAAATAACTTCCTTATGGCTGTTTCCCTAAATATTTGGACTCTGTTTTCTCAGTAATTTTCCTTCTTTTTTCTTTTGGCAGAAAATAGCAGAGAAATCCAAAGCTTTACTTCCTACTGCGCAGAGAAGTAGCAAACAGGTACGTTCATGTGCGTCTGTGTGTATAGCCGAGTAAATACACTGCTGAAAAAGGTCTATCATCAAACTCCACTAATAATTGTGAAGACTGTGTCCCGCACTAAAGCCGGTGGGGCGGTTTTGTGTTTCAAATAATAGCGTATGACACTTTTGGCAGCAGAAGATACAGAACTCAGGCAAAAAGACCTGTCTGATTATTCTCTTTGTTTTCCGTTCCCACGGAACTGCTCTTCATGGTGTGCCTTTCCTTGGGTATTGTCTACTCGGGAATGCAGCACAGAACGGTCTTCGCACCCCCCTCTTGGGGAGCAGCACTCATAGTCTAAGAGAAATGGCTCTCTAAGTGCAATTTCTTAAAAGGAAGTGAGGGAGGTTTTTTTATCAAATCTATCCTCTGTTTTAAGAGGGATCATGTATTCTGCATCCTTCATCTACGTTACGCAGTAGTTAACAGTCATCTACATAAGCAAAAAGAGTTGTTATTTTTCTCTTTTTACCCATTTTAGGAACCTTCTTAATAAATTTTATATGTATGTGTAATTCTATATGTAATATACATTGTATGCATATATTTAGATGGGTATGTGCATGCATGTGTATGTAATTATATATTTATGAAGCATGATTAAATGAGTATGTGTCTGGGTATATATATAACATGAATAAGAGTATAAGGGGAGATGTATCCATGTATACACAGATGTGTGTATACACATGTATAAAATGTGCACGTATACCTATATGAATGGGTGTATGTATATGAACTCTCCACAGATTTTAATGAGAGGTTTGATGCCAAGATATTAATTAGCTGTAGTGTGAATCCACCAGAGATTAGGTTGGCCTTTCATATCCTACATGCAAAACAGCTTTCAGGTATCTTCAGCTGATATCACAGCACCACGAAACAGAACCTTATGTTTAATTTCTGTGATTATTCTTGATAACGCTGCGTTTTCTTGTGAGGGGCAGTTAGCAGATTTTCTGCTTTTCCATGAATCTTCATTCCCTCATTTATCATGCCACCTGGTTTACTAAATCCTCTTTGACTTGTATATAGGAACAAATTGTTTCCTTGTCACTTTCCTGCTTCTTGGTAAGGAAGGGTGGAATGAAGTCATGGAAGACCCTACAATTAGGGCAAATCAATAGACCGGAGCTTTAATATTAGATGAGCCTCAAAGAGCTATGATTCTGCATCAGACCTTGTCGCTTAGTTAATTTTAGGTCAGTGAAACTAAGGCCTTTGTGTGCCAAAGTGCTAATGTATTCTTTTCAGCTTATCAAGTGTTCCCATTGGCACCTTGGAATGACTGTGCACAAATGTTGCTTTTCGGTTATGCATTCATGGCAATCTTATAGCTTAGAGCTTATTTTCACCCAGCAGCTGGTGATCAGTGCTGGATGTGGGTATTTGTATGGTCATGAGTGGCATATTCTTGAATCTCAGCCAAATCCCACTAAAGCCAAACATTTATTAATTGTAATGGTTGAGCTCAGAAGTGTGGAGTTATTTTGTGCGTCTAGCATCCAGAAGTGTCTTGAAGCGAGTTGTCTGTGCTCCTTCTGCAATCAGCAGGGAGACAGAGGGATCTCTAAATGGCAACCCACCCCATCCTGGAAGGCTGAAACAACTTGGGTGGGTTTTCTCCCTTCGTTAGAAGAGCAACCCAGCTGATGCGCTGTGATTTTTACAGCACGTATATTACACTGCTTCTTGTATTTTTAACCAATTTTGTTAGACAGCAGTAGAGTGGACTGCAGAGGTGGAAACAGCTCTGATCCGACCAGGACAACCGCGTGGTGGCATGGCCGTGGCTATGCCACATGATGTGGCCATTGACCAGCTGCAGATTGGTCAGGACATTCGAAATAATAGTTCCCCCAGCAGCTGTAGCTGGACCACACTGCTATGTATTAGGTCATTAAAGTTAACACCCTATACAGTAATGCAAAATACTACATATGTTCAGGGCACCTGATTTATGAAGGTTGTGAGACCACACTGTGAACTACTTGCCTTTGGTGCACATGCAGTCTTGATTCAAATGCTGCTTGAATGCAGGGCTTTGTTTTATTTTATTTATGTGTGTCCCTAAATTCTTCTCTTGTATTGGTGGGTGGGAGAGGTGGGGTGTTTGGTAACACAGTTATAATATGTTTATTTTGGGAAGTAATTAATTCCCTAGTACCAAATAATAAGTAAAAATTGAAAAGTGGAACTTCAGGAGAATTCATCTCCTGACCGTTCTGCTTTGATGTAAGTAACGTTTAATTGGGTTTATTTATTTATTTATAAAGGTAAACTGAAGACATTGATCCAAAATTCCTCGCAGCCTGAAGTTGTATAAATTCTTAATCAACTATATGTTTGCATGCATGTATTTGTGTGTAGACAGAAAGATTCAGTTCTGCAGGTGCGTGTTACTGTATATATTGCAAGATGTATTTTTACTAATCTAAATGATCATTGTTAACTGTGAATTGTGGCATACTGGAACATGCATACATTACCCTGCTTTCTCCCCCTGTGTGGATGTACCTTGCTGCAAAGCAGCTGTCCTCCTCCCACGCGTACAACTGGGTTTGGGAGACGGTGTGTATCCAGCGTTGCCTGTCCCCAGCAGCCACAGCAGTGACTCAGAGCCGGCCTGGGATAATGCAGTCCACAGTAGGGAAGGTTGGACATCTGGACAGAGTTGTCCTCTTGGCCTGTGTTCATCCTGTAGGTCAACAGCTGGGTATCATAAAATATGACGACATGATAATATTGTATAGCACAGTATAGATTGGCCATAATATTATAAGAAATGGTAGCCTGGAGGAAATCAGCAGAAGATAGCTGATAAGCCCTTCAAGTGTAAGGGATCCTATTTTTATTTTATTCGTTGTGCATCTAACGTCATCTCCTTCCCATTAAAAGAGTGTGTTGTTATGCCCACAAACAACTAAGTTCAGGTGATCTTAAACCCAACAGGAGTCTAGCTTGAAAAGCTGAGAGCTCCTAAGGATCGAGCCCTGTTGAACCACCTAACATGGAAAGTCCAGTTTGTGCATCTGTACTGCATCAGTGACACTTCCCGGATCCTCAGTGACCACACTTAGCCTTTAACTCTTTCGGTTACTGAGGAGGAGGATGGACCTTCTTATTACACCAACTCTGTGACCAGTTCCCCTAAATCCCCCAAAATTAAGAAGGAAAAGCACAGCTCTGTTTGAGCTGAGAAATGAGTTTTAAACCACTCCAAAAATCTGGACAAACTTTTTTTTTTTAAAGAGGAAATTTTCTTGGCAATTTTTAGAAATTAAAATTACAGTAATTCTCATAGTGTAATGGCACCCCTCGTCATTTCCTGTCGCGCACAGAGAGAGGGAAAGATAATTACTACTCTGGAACATGGCAGTTGCCAAAAAATATGTCTTTGTCTCTTTTTTCATAAGCCTACTTGACCCTTCTCTCAAGGGTCAGTAAATTATGTTTCTTAGAAGCATAAAAATGGGTAATAAACCTCTATTTACATATACAAGCTTCTTTCTCCTGACTGCATCAATTTATTTGTGCTTTAAATGGACTTCCTTTTCACAGGAAGCATCATTTCTGTCCTTTTTCCTGTGTTTTCAAAGTTGTTCTTTTTATGTGCGTAGCATATAATTCTCGTCTTGGGTAGCAAGATCTAAACCTCGTCTTCATGGGAGAATAATCCCTTGGCAAGATCATCTGCATAATCTGCATATATGTATGAGTGTGATGACTCTGGTTACTTGTGGTGTCTACTCACTTTCAATTTTTACCCTTGTCGTAGTAGCTCTTGTAGTAGTTGGAGAGCCGGCTCGAGGACAGGGTCTCCGTCACGGCAAAGCTGTTGCGTTGTATGAACAAAGCTATTGCACTGTGCCGCCCCCAAGGAACTTGCAGGCTAAGCAAATGCCAACAGACTATTTTGGCTGATAATCACTGATGGCTTCTTAGGTGCGCTTCCCCCTGAAAGTCCAATGCTCAATTTGAAGCCGGCTTCAGCTTTTCAGAGAGGCTACAGTGTGCTCTTTTTCTGAAATGCGAAATTTGATTTCTCATGCTCAAAATAATACTTTTGCCCCGACAAACAGAGCTTTTTATTTGCTCATTCATCTTACTGATTCTAACGTCTTATCTTAGCGCTCATCCCAGTTCTTAATGTTCCAGTCTGGCTGGTATATCTTAGGTAATCAGGACTTAGCTTTGGCGATAATATATCTTGCATGTGTGGTAGCAATCACTATGTCTTTTCAAGGTCATTTAGTTTATAGTGGCTTCTATGGAAAAGTGTGTTATTTCAATAATGTCAGCTTTCTTTTAAATAAGTGCACATCCATTAGAGCCATATTCTAATCAGCCCACTCCTCTGTTCGTGGGCCTGTCAATAAGGAGCATTTAAATGGCTTGGCTATTTTTTCTTGACTTCATGTGTGGGTTTTCTGTTTTGTTTTGTTTAGTTTTGAAGGCAGTCATTAAAGAATCTCCCTGAGACAATCTGTTTTTTCTTTCGCCTGTTTCGAGGTAAGGAAATGGAGTTTGATACAGGGATTTAATAAGTGGGTTGGAATATAGTCGTGCTTGATTTTGTGTAGTTAGCAGCTGTATTCCCAAGGGATGTGGAATTTCTTCTTGCATGGCCCAAAGTACCATCTTCGCTGAGCTTTCAGGAGGCCTGAGGGGGAAGTCTTTTCTGCTCAACATGTCCAAAATCTTGTAAAAAAATGCCAGTGAGCTTTGTAGAGATGCTACTTTGCTTGATAACTATTCAGCTCTCTCTGATGGGTCGGGGCGCAGGAGCACTTTGCAACAGCAAGGGTTAAAATGAAGAGTCCTCCGTCCTTACCGGTGAGTTAGGCAAAATGATGCAAAATGGGCAGCGTAGCCCCTGGAAGGAGGCCTTTATTCCCTGTATCTGAGCGCGTTCAGGTGAACAGGAGCGCTTGGGACTTCAACGCTGCGTGGAAAAACCGACAAGAAAGGCCCCGAATCCCACTGCATCTTTAAAGGAGGTCATTTGCGAAGACAAGAAGTGCCAGCTTCCAATAACACATAGCCCCTTACTTTATGAGAGGCGGAAAATAAGGGGAAAAAAAAAAAAACAAAACCCTCCAACCAGCCAAACGAATCCCCCCACGAGCCTGCCTTTTCCGAAACCGCTCAAACAACTTCAGCACCATGGATTTTCCTTCGCGATCCCCTATCAAGCTCGTGTCATAGGATAAGCCTGCTTAGCTTGCTGGCACCTGCTGATTTAGCTAGAAACTGCAGCTGCCTTTATCAGCACCCGGGTGAAGGATTTAGTATTCATTAGCTGGGTTTTCTGGCTGTTTGTTTTTTGTGTGGGTTTTTTTTTTTTGTTGCTTTTTGTCTTTTTTTTTTTTTTGAGTGAGAAAGGACCGAGCTTTTTTTTTTTTTTTTTTTTTTTCCTGTGGGCAGAGGATGAAGGCAGAGGAAGGGATCCTTTTGTAGGAAACTTCCTCCGCAGCGAAGCTCACTGGCGTGTTGCTCCCGCTCTCCTCCCTGCTGGCTCCGAGTCACTGCTGGAGCCACCTCGCCAACCGAAGGTAGGGCAGGCTCTTCCATCCGGCTCGAGCACCACCACCTCGCCGCTGCACTTGGGAAACCCTTGCTTTTGCCTTCCTGAATCCTGAGGCCGCTTCCCGCGCCCAGCGCCGGTGGCGTGAACGCGAACGCGCCTTGGTGGCTCATTCGAGGAGAGCACATCTCGTGTCCAGAGGCTCCCTCAGATAATGTAACTCAGCTGCTACGCGCGTTATTATTTCTTTGCCGCCGGTGACAGCTCTGTGAATATTTCTCTGGTTGCTTGTGATAGTTCTCAGGATAGTTGCACTGCTCCTTTCTCGTTCCAGCTGCTACGTTAAGGGATATTGCAAATACCGACATGTTTTTTTAGGCCAGATCACGCGCGTTCGTGGAGGTGATCCCTGCATCCATCAAGACGGGACCCTCTTCAACGAGGGTCACCTTAGCCTGTGCTGTCAGACACGCGCTGCCAGCCCTGTAAGGATAAAAGAAATGGCAGCCAAGATCCCAAAGCTGATGGACTTAGGCTGGGTCTCTAGGAAGAGCGTGAACTTGATGGCAGTAGGATTATGATACAACGTTAACCTCCACATCAGTCTGCTTGCTTGGATTTTATTCACTCCGCTGTAGTGTTTTTTATTTTTTCCCTTATGTGTTCAATTTGCAGGAGCCTGCTGATGTAGCAAGCGGGTTGTTTTGCTGGCTGCAATTGGAAGAGGTTTCTGCCAGTGCAGTGTGGATGCTCATGTGTTTCATGACGTCATCCATCCCTCTCCCTCATCCCCACCTTTCAGAAATTACATCGCAGCGCTTTAAATTGACTTTTGCCCTGGCTACGATCATGCAGTAACTGGAGAAACAAATGGGAAACCTTACTGAGTGTGTCACCTTGTTCCAAACTGAATGCAGCGTTATTTAATACATTTTTAACCCCCCTGTGGAGATGGATTATTGAAAGGAAGGAAATTGTATTCTTCTAAACCCACTTTGATGGCTGCATTTATCACATGATTAAAGGTGAATGGCAATGGTATTTTCCCCTGAAAAATTTATTTAAAAATAGGTTAACCCTTGCATTACAAGGGTGATGACAAAAGCAACCTTTAGTGGCGTTTCCAGGTTCTGTCTGATATATTTTCAGGGTCTCAGTAACAGATGCTATGTCTACCATACAGTTCAAAGATATTTAAGTCCTTTCAGTCCTAAGTAGCAGTCTTAAGTAGAGCCCACTGTTATCTCCACCGTACTGTATTATCATCCTTGACATACCATGTGACGCTCCAGTCGATTCACGTACCAACAAGTCCACCTGGCATGGCAAGACAGACTTGATGTCTCCACCTTCACAGTGGATCACAGTGATTCGTGATTTACTGCAATGCAAGGACATACAGGACAAGGTTTGTAATTTGGACTCTGTTCTCTTGCATAGTTCTGGTACCCAGCTGAAAGCTGTAACCTGAAATTTCATTATTTTCCATTATTTTGCCAGATTAAGTTATCACTGACTTTTTTGTTTGGTTTGTTAAAGAGCTTTCTTTTCAATTCCTCTGATGACCCAATATTGCTTGAATACCTTTGGAGATCAACCACAAAGCTGGAGTTATATCGGAGAGGGCTTTTATATATAGTTTCTTCATGAGGTACACTGGGGTCTGTGAGACAAGGAAATGTGCTGCAGATGGTGTTACAAACAGTTACTTTTAAGCTGATAGCAATAGTCTATGTAATAAATAAAATAAATGTGCGGCTAGATAAACACAGACTGTGATTCTCCCTTATAACGCTTCCTCTGATTTGAGAAGATGCATGTGTAGCAGAAATGGACCTGCAGTTTCTTTAGGCTTAAGAGACTTCTCCAGGCGCTCTGGCTAGCCTTGCGTCAAACGGGTTTGGAACAAGGGGACAGGATGGTTCCTACCCTTGCCGAGCTAAATATTCCACTTGATACTGCTGAAGCTGTCAATCTGTAGAGCTCCTTGATTTGGGAAGGATTTATATATATTTTTTTTAACCTTCTTTCTTTTTTTCCCTGTATGGGAGTAGCTTTGCAAAAAGGGCTAAATAGTGGCACGCTGAGAAAGACAGATGATTGCTCTAAAAAAAAAACCAAACGAAATTATGTAGTCAAAGCATCTCCTCCCAAGCACAACTGATTTCTGCTGAGTGAGGAAGGTGTTTTCTCCCTCTTTGTGCCCAGCAGTTCATAATTGGTTAAAAGTGATTTAAGGGAAGGGAGTGGGAATTTGGCGTTGTGTGCAGCATGACATACTGGCTTCTTCTTGAAGCTGAGGACTGGGACGTTTGACAGCCCTGTTGTGCGCTCTGCTTCGATTACCCTGATATTCAAGCATGGTTAAAGCACCACTGAGGAGCCGTGTGCAGAAAGCACTTTTCCAGCCGATGCTGAGGATGGTGCTGGGAAAGCAGTGGATGCTGCACACTCTGGAGTGCCATCTGCTGGCATATGATTAACTTCTTAATTGGATACAGGAATCTTATTTTATAGTGCTCAGATGGAGGAGAAAGCTTGATGGGCCGTAGGTGTCTGTTGCTGTGTAATGTAATGTCATTGAGGTGGGGATAAAATCTGTAAGGAGGTGGGGTGGAATAGCAGGTCTTACACTGACCTCCAGTCTGTCAAAGGCAGAGCCCCTGTTTACTAGGTGGTGGAGACATGCAATGAGATAAGTAATCACCGTCCCTGGGCCAGATCTATAGGGATAGATCCATAAAACTTGGTTTGTGCACTCTGGTTCATCAATAGTGAGGAGTTGGTTAAATTTTGTGAAAAATGAAGATAGAGGGCACAGTCTTGGTTGATTGTTGGGAAATTCCGGTGAGTTGAAATGCAAACGCTCTCCAGAGGGAGTTCGTGTTTTAACAATGTCAAATGCAATACTGAGACAATTCAGGTAGAGCCGTGACACGTTTTCCTGCTGGTTAACCTGCTGAGAAGTTGTGGAGGGCCAGGAGCTGCCCAGTCCTACAGCTTATTTACGGTCCCACCGCCAGTGTTCTCCATGACAGAAGTGGAGCCCTGGCATCTGCAAGTGGTGGGCCCTGCACATCAGTTCAATCTGCTTGTGCATGACTAGAGCTTTTTTTTTTTTTTTTAAAACCACATTTTCCTTCCAAAATGCTGAGTTGTTGCACTTCTTTTTAATGTTTTGTCCCTCGTACTTCTTATCTTACAAATGTTCATCCTTTGCAAGGGGGATGGCATTTGTGTTCTTGTCCTATGCTAATCCTGCTGATTTGGAACTGTATTTTGTTTTGTGCTTAATGATAACAGTCACTGTAAAGCCTATTTCCCCTCCTAATGTTGCTTATTGCTTCTAAGCCTCCAGGCGTCACCCCCCTGTAGAGACTCGAGTTCACACAGAATCCCTTTAATCACCCTTCCGCCTTCCTGAATCTCCCCTTCTCTCTCTTAAATCTCACACCTCAGCAGCAGTAGGCATGCTTTGTGCTGCTTCCTCTACCCACAGCTGTAAGAACCTGGAAAACATTACAGAATATAAATTTGCAGCCACTAAAAGAGAAAGACAGGTTCAACGAAGTTTTCAAAAGCCAACTGGATGATGTCCTGAGCAACCTACTCTAGCTGACTCCGCTTCAAGCAGAGTATTTGGACAATTTGGTCCCCAGAGATTCCCTTCCAACCTCAGCTATTCTGTGATTCTTTTCTAATGTGGTTGAGGGCTTGGGGGTGTTTTTGAAAATGTTTTATTTAGGCTTGTTTTTTATGAACAGGCAATTGAATTTAAGACTTAGTGTGAAACAGGGGGAGATGAGATGGAAAACTCTCCAGTGCCGAATTTTAGAAGATATCCCTGCAGGTCTCAAGCCCTTTACAAATTAGGGTATTTCAACCCTATGAGGAGAACCACTGTCCCCATTTTGCAGAAAAAGTAGAGGTAGAATGGCGAGGGTAGATCATGCAGCAACTACTAAGTCCAGGAGATTCGATTATGTATGTCACCCATTATAAACAGAAGATATCTATTCCCAGAGTAACGCATGCCATGGGTTTTCTGGTTTGTTTTCTATTTCATGGTGCTCAGAAGGAAATGGAAATTGGTGAGGCTGGAGGAGGGTACAAAGAGGAGAAGGTCAATTGTCAAGAACAAGGACTTTTGGCATGCAAAGAGCCTGCAGACTTTGTTTCATGAGTTGAGGTTTGTTCAACATTGAAGCATTTGGCATGGGATTGGAACTATCTATGACAAGTTAGGTCAGTTAGTTACTTTTGGATAAGGGAGGGTATCCTCAGCGAGGTTGAAAGCTTCTGTTCATAAGAGCATGGGAGTTGGGCCATGGTGTCTTCACCATGTGAGGTTTGAGGAAACATACCTTGCTACTTTCCGTGGACTCGTGTTGTCCCTGCTTGCAGAGCAGGAAAGATGGAAGGGAGATTTATGTTGAAAGTATTTCACTGGGGTCCATCTCATAGGAATTCTTCTTCATGAAGGTTATATAATCATGGTAGGCATTGAGAGAAAGGGGTTTTGTGAAAGGGGGAGTATGTTGCATTGCTCTATTCCTTTCCCAGAATCTCTTGTTGTAAACAGTGAATGAATGAGATACATCGCATGAAGACTTCCCATTTGTCCAACATCATTACAGTTAACAGGTCTGAATTTTTCTTTTGATGTCCTCTGTTAATCCTCAACGTCACATCAGGGAACAAATTAATCTCCTTGTTCCCTGGCACAAATATTTGATGAAAAGGTTGCTGATAAGCTGTAAATTAGCTTTTATAGATTTTGAAGGTAAAGATATGGATGAAGTTCCTTACATACCATCACAGCTGGTTTCTTTTGGCACATTGCTACATTGAGTATGGTAAGGATGACTTTGGCTTCATCGTAGGACAAGAGATGCAAGAAGAGTGCTTATATGCAAAAGCTTTTCCATCATGAAAGTTCCTTGCACTGTAATTCATTCATACCATATGTGAGGGAATTAAATTCTGGATGAAATGCATAAAGAAAACCCCACAGGAAAAAAAAAAAAAAAAGGATTTGGCAGGTGATCCGTAGAACTATTTCAACCACCTCTAAAGAAAATGCTGTGATGCCGGTATCAGTTTCGTTACACATCTGGGCTTGACTCATCTGCTTCAATACAAGAAGAAAGAAATCCAAAGGAATAATTAAAGTTCATTATTGCATGGATATGAAATAGCATTATTAAGTATCTACCTCACATTTATTTATAACCCTTCTTCCTGACAGAGCCTGACATGTTTCACAAACACCACTGAATGATTGTATGTTCTTTGCCCAAAATACAAGGATGTTGCTCTGCCTTTTATTCATCGCTTGTTCAGTCAAAATTTATGTTCCTGCACAATCCATACATTTTCCAAGATCTCTTTGTGTAGGTGTATTACTCACAAGACCTACGAGGCATCTTTTGAACAAGTCAAGGCGGGAAGGGCTCAATTTCTTTTGTGAGATTGTTGACACTTTTTGAGGAGTGCCGGATTAGGCACTCGCACGATGTGGCCGAGTAAGACTGGAGGAGAAGAATAGTACCGTCATCATTCAATCATCCTCGCTCCGTCAGTCATATTTTGATTAGCAGGATGCAGTCACCAACAATGGCACTTCTCCAGGACAACAGAGTTAGGATGGCTCCTGTCTGGAAAATTCCTGGGATCTTGGGTGATAACCAACGGTCAGAGACTACTGTACTATGCAGGCAAGTGCAGTTTCCTACAAAATTAAAGCACATGTCAGCATCCTTGGAAGACAGGCTGAGGAGATCCCTCAAGGGCTTCTCTCCTACTTCTAGTCAGCATCAAACCAATCTCATCCCTTCCATTTGCCAAATGAGACCAGACAAGAAACAAGAAAGTTATAGGACAGATAGGTGACTTTTGCCTATTCGCACAGCTCTCTGAGCTGAGCAGCAGCAGGGGTGAAAGCATGGACACTGGAAGCAAATGGAAAGATTCCAGCAGAAAGATAACGTAAGCCCATTAGGCACTAAAAATGCTGAGCTTGATCGATATTCCTTGACTGATGGGAAATGTCATCTTTCTCCCAGGTAGTTTCCCTGGTTCTTAGAGCGCTTTCTATGGAGAAAGTCACTGCAAAGCCTAATAATTATGATAAAATATGCAGCGATATTATGGACTTGATCAGGTTCCACAGTTTGGCACAGGAAATGTGTGTCCAGCATCTGCTGTACAAAAGATTTCTTTACTTAGTCTGATCTCAGATCACCAGTGCTTTTATTGTTTACCCTGGAAGAGAGTTTTACCAATGCTTTTCTTTACGCCATTCATTTTTTTCTCTATTACCAGACGTCCCCTGTGGCCATAAAGTTTTCTTCCCAGAAGGCAGATGGGATGTCACTTTATCTTGAGAAGGTACTAGCAAATACTTCTGCAGTAGAAGACAGAAATTTCTGTCTGTAAATGGGATTTATCACTCGACCACTGTGTACTTTATTCCCACATGGTTGGCTTGGGTGTTGTACAGGAACGATAATAGTAAAGTATAGGCTTATCTGATGGCTACACTGGTTTTGCAAAGATTCCCTACCTTCCTTGTCCCATCCTTGCTTCTGAAACGTCGGCACTACTAGGGGTTTTATCTTCTCAGCTAAAGTGATCAGATGTTAGGCTGCAGGGAACTGTAGCTTGTATCATTCATTTGTCCTTCCTTGTGAGGAAGATCTACAGATGTTCCTATCTCAGACCCTGTATTACCTGAATGGGAGACCCCTGCAACTTAGAAACATCCTTAATTTGCATTTGTTTTCCTTTCAGTTCTTTACAGATCTTTACAGCTTCTTCTGTGTCCTTCATTCTCTCCCACTAGTCCCTGCTTCTCTTTCCATTAGTTCTCCCTCTTGCTTTGTCACTATCTCTCCTCCCCCCGCCCCTAACCATATCTTACTTGGGCCATTCCCCTCTGTAAGAACTTTTGGCAAAGAATCGAGAATTGGGCATTGGAGCCAGTTCCGTAACATATGTTCCCCCTTTTTTTAGCATATATATGATCAGTTGCATTTCTGCCCATAACCATACTATTAATGTTTGAATTGTGCTTATTGACATAATGATACCTATTGTGAGACTAACAATATAAATATGCTCGAGGAACAGCTAGGAAAACAAGATAAGAGTATCTCAGTGCCCAGGGGAAGCACACAGGGTGGAGAGTAATAGGGAACATTATGTATTTTGCTCATCAACAATTTTTCAATAAAAGTGAATTTTAAAACTGCAGCAGTTTTCAGCATGTTTAGTGTGTAGCTCTGAAGCAAATTGGGATTAGCTTGTATAGTGACTCCCTTCTGTGCTGCAGCAAACTACTTTTGACTGAAGCTTATTTTATAAGGTTTCTCTGCTAGATTGAGTCTGTGGAGGCTCAAAGAGTTCTCTTCGTAAGAGTTCTCTTCATACTTGTAAATGGGAAGAAAATCAACAGTCCTCAACTGGAGATTTGTTTAACTCTTCAGAGTTACAGCTCTTGTTGGGTGAATTTTTTTTTCTTCTTCTTTATTTTTATTTCATATAACAGTACGAGTCCTACAGATGTGTTAACTAAGTAGAACAATCAGGTCTCTTCCCCAAGGCTCTTGCCATCTAGTAGATTAAAGTTAGGGAGCTGAGCCTAACAGTTTGGGCCTAATAAAATGAAACCTACAGTGAAGTGGTAAATAACTTCAACTTACTATGGGAAGATGAAGGATTAAAAAAAGACCCAACTGAGATCCATGAGAATTTTTCCATAAGCTTCACTAAGATCAAGATTCAGCCCTCAGTAGCTAGGTCCCAGGAATTATAACTCTATTTTCTTGCTGATATTCTATTTCTTGGTCAGAATGTCTCCTTGTCATAGCATGAAAGCACAGCCTGGAGCTTGGGAGAGAGGAACTTGGAATTTGTGAGGAAGCCAACTTTAAAACAGCTGCTTCCCCACTTCAGTACATCTTCCTTGGGCCATATTGGGCCTCCTTTGACTGATTTAAATTGACCTTCCAACCTCTTCCTGTCTCTTACATTGTTCTGAGCACTAAATCCTGGAGAAACAAAGACCTCTTGTCTGACCTAAACAGATTTCAAGGATAATCTCTGTATCCGTTCTGTAGACTCTATAATGTCTTCAAAAGAATCAGCATTGAACATCTGCTTTCTCTTCTCTCCCCACTACCAGTTTGTTTCTAATGAAATATTTATTAAGAAAATGATTTTTGCAGTCAGAGAAGGAGATAATTCACGGGAGCAATCAGCTCTGGGTTAACTGGAGAATGAAAATGTCTCGGACCGTAGCAAAAACTCATAATCAAAGGGCTCCCCAGCTATCCATCAAACAATCAATTACTGTGTCCATTAGTCCCCTTTCACCACACATTAGAACAATTTACTAGACATGCTAATGTTCAGGTCATTGCTCCTTAAGGATGAGCAAATAGCACAGGCATCTATCAAAATTTTGATGCTGTGTGATCTCATATAGTGTGAATGTATAGCTTAGATCACTTCCTATCCTCCTGTTGTCATAAGTCTATTAAGGACCTGATCTGTGGGGGACGTGCTAGTTACCGTCAAATCTCAGCAGCTTGAGTAAACTGATCCGAAGATATTCAGCATTTCATATTGTTCAGCTTTCTCTGTGGTGGGGTAGAAGGTTACTCTGTGTAAAACAGGAGTAAACAAACTATGTATCAGTATAAGAGTAGTGTTTTTGCCTTGGTTGCTCTGGCCAGATAATTGCAGGCAAGTTTTCTATTCCTACATGTGCCATTTGGAGGAAGAGAGGATTTCCCCACAACGAGCAAGTTCTGTGTCGTCACTGCAGATCTATCTTGCTTCACTGGACTCATCCAGTACAAGATAAACCTAGTGGGATCTCAAACTGTGCATGTTGGAGGTATCCACGTTAATATTTCCACAAAGTAGACTTCTGCATCTGAAGCAAAGGAACTGGACTCCTTTTATAGTCAGTGGCAAGAAACAGAAATACTAAGGATAATGTTTTTGTACCTTAAGGTACTCATCTGAAGTTAAGTAGGATGAATTATTCGCTAGAGAAAAAAAAAAAAAAACAGGCAAAATGTTTTTTGTTTGCTTCTGTAGGCTCCCTTGGGTGAGATTCATCTGGCTAAACACGGGCACGTGAGGAGTAGTTCTCTACTGAGCCTGACGTCCACGGCTCCCTTCACAGTTTATCATGCAGTCTCATGTTAAGTAGCTGTCAATCTGTTTAATCTGGAGAATAGACCTCTTATCTCCATTGACTTTATTGACTGTGTCTCCACTGAATATAGCGGAAGTCTTAATAAGGAGCTTGGATGTCAATATTTCTAGTACAGATACGTAAAGATTTGTGAGATGGATTTCTCTCAGTTCAATTTGGCTGATGAATTCAGATGTAGACATCTACCTTGCAAACATCTCAAATTATTTAAGAGGGAACCTATCTACGTGTCTAGACCTCCAGCCCCGAACCAGTGTCTGCCTAATTTACCCCTCTCTGTTATGCTACTCTAAATGGGACACTCGACATATAGTTGGGACATCATGACATCTAATTTTATCCCTATTAGGAGCATACAGAGCCTTAGAAAGTCAATGGAGAAAAGGCAAAAAACTGCGACAGAGTGATCGAATCATCCACGTTTGGATTGAATCACCCACTGGAGAAGATCTCTTCCATATTGAATCGACAAGAGTACAGAAGAAAATTAACTTTCTAATGGGTGGCAGCGTGAGGACCCTACCTGCAGTTCACCTGGTCCCTTTCTCTCTCAGTACATTTGTGGCTCCTCGGACAGAGAGAGGACAATGCCAATAGGTGTGAGCAGTCTTGATGCCATATGCCCGTGCGTACACCCTGTATATCAGCAAGGAGCATCTTATATAGGAGCAATATGGTGTGTGATAAAAGGCTTATCTCCTGCCACACAAAGGAGCATAGAAGCACAGGGGCCAGTGGGGGGACGCTGATAACCCAGCCAGAGACACGAGGCCTGGTCCTGGCCCCTGAGAGCTGTCCCAGGAGAGCATCAGCCCATGGGCTGGGGACACCCACCAGTGAGTCGAAACAGCGACTCCCTGTCACCTCGCAGACTGAGGGGGGTGTGGGACTCCTTATGCGATGCTGAGGAAGAGTCTTTTGGGATTGCACAACAATTATTATGAGATGTTTAGAGGAGGAACAGAGGTGGGGAAAGGGTGGGATCTAGGTATTTTAGGGAGGGATAAGCATGGGAAAATAGAGGCATAAGTGGAAAAAGGGGTTGGTTGCATGTAAAGAGGCTGCTGGTTGGTGCCATTTGTCTATCCATGCCCTGTACCTGATCGGGACAGTCTATCCTGTCTTATTAGACTCCATTTCTAATTATTTTTCCTGGTGAGGGTGTCCCTATTCTCTGTGCATAAGTGTACAGAGGTCTCAGTGCCAGTAACCAGAGCAGGTGCTCAGGTCTCAGGCCCATGGGTCTGGGGTCCCAGCAACTGGAGCCGGTTTGGGTATGTGGGTCAGTGGGTATGTGTGATGGTTAACAAATATCGAGCTGGACTAGCAGACAAGGAGATGAAATGGCCCAGGAGCCAGGGGTGTGCGCCTGAGTGAGGCAGCTGGAGGAGCTGGCTACCAGGGGCACCAGGAGGTCCTGGCCAACTGCTGGAGAGACCGTGGGATTTGGGAGACCTATCTGTGGCTGTGTGTGTGTATGTGGGTGTGTGTGTGTGTGTTAGGGTGCACAGGGGGGTCTCTAACAGCAGCTGGAGTGGCGTTGCAGCCTCAGGGGCTTGTCCAGGTACCAGCAAGTGGGGAGACTGGGGACCCAGGGGCAGCTACTGGTTGGACTGTCTCAGCCCAGCTGCTGAAGGGACCCCACATTGTGTATATCTATATATATATCCCACTAACAGACCTTAATCTTGGTCAGCCAGAGAGACGAGCAGGATGAGGCCATTTATGTATGCCTGAGTGCTGTGTTTTCTGTCTGTGTTGATCTACATGGCTGGCTCTGCTTGTGTACATATGTATGCATATGTATATGTTGTATATATGTTGTACGTGTTTGTACTTGTGCCTACTCTGAGTACATGCTCGGCCTCGCTACTGGTTCGATCTGGGGGCATGGAGCTGTGGCAGTCTTGCCCCCATGGGGTTAGCGGATTCGGCAACCCCAGCACAGTACATTATACACTAGAAATAGAAGCCCTGAGGAAAACACTGTGCACCACGGCAAGCCGGGAATGCACTCATGTGCTACATGACCTGGAGCAGCTCATTGCTTGAGGCCATAAGTCCTAATTTGCAAAGGGAATAAGTAAAATAACAGAGCATTTTGAATAATAATATGTAGTTATTTTGGAAGGCGTTATGAAGGTTGAGGTGTAATTCTGGTCTTCTAAGGAACAGCAGAAAGCTGCTCCCTTTCTACTGAGCAGCTCCTGTTCTAGTGTGTTTTTGGAGCCAGAGGTGTCTATTTCAGGGAGTGAAATATGATTTTAAGTCAGCGAGTATGTCTTAGCCTTGCAGAATCAGTGCATTTCTCCTTTATTACTGGAGAAATGGAAAGTATCCAATTTTGCGCCCCTTGAGAGTAGGTTGAATATTTAAGAAAATTACCGAGATGCAACCAACCAACCAACCAACCAACCAACCAAAGCCCCATACAGCATGTTTCAGAGTAGGCTTCAACATGTGACAAAATTCTGGATGCGTTTGGATGAAAGTTTCCAGCAGAAATGTAGTTTAATGGCACAAGCAATGAAGTCTTGCAGCTAATGGCTTGGGAAGGAAGGGTATTGATATATACAGAGAGAATAAAAGAGAATACAAATAGAGTGACTAAAATAACCTGAGGTATAGACTATCAAACATTAGATGAGAAAGTAAGGGAGCTAAATTAAGTCATCGAGAAGAAAATATCAGAAAAGATATGATTACAGTCTATAAATACTTTCAAGGTGAAAATATAAATGAGGATGAGGGAAATTATTCACTCCGGTAAACAAGTGAGAATGGCCTGACGTTAGGAAAGAAACATGTAGTTTAAGTGCTAAAGCTCATAAAGAACAATCATGTAGAGGGTTAATGCCCCATCACTCTGGAAAGTCAAATAGTTAAAGCTTAAGTGAAATAAATAAGTAATAATAATGTTCCAATAAAAATGCACAATAGAAATTATCTGAATATTTATGTGTGGCCCCTGCTGTCTTTGAGGCAGTTAAGACATTATCCTGTTGTTCACTGAAAAAGTGCACGCATTTTGGACAATTTTGTTACACGTCACGTTCCTGAGGTGCTGAGCTGAAAACCTTGCAGCATATTTTTATCTATCTATCTCAACCCTTTCCCTGAATGTTTTATTTCGCAAACATTTTAGGTAGCTTTTCAGTCCTCATGAAAGCCTTCATCAAGCCTGTATGCTAGTCGTGTGGTATGGGACTGAACCATTGAGTTAAAGAAAGGTTAGCATCTCTGTAAATATATATCACAGAGACAGCATGGAGCACATGAGAATAATAAAGCTGGTTTACATAGCATTCCTTTGCTGGTACTTCCTATTTCTTGTCACTGTTTGGAAGATTAAATTAACTTTGTCTTGCCCTATTATGAACTCGTACTGGATAAATTAGCTAACCACAGAATTCCTTCTTTGTAATTCTCCCTGGACAAACTAATTCGGAAACAGGATTTTATCCACTTGAGCAAAGCTTACGCTTCCCATTTTCATTATGTCTCTTTGCAGGCGTTTTGTTCGCAAATATGCGTCTGTGACTCAATTTATCTAAAATCTTTAGTTTCTCTTTCCTGAGACTTTGTCAAGATCTGCAATAACTATATAGCTCTTCTTGAGGAGTAATATAATTTTCTTGCTGCTGTTTTTGTGTTTTTTTTAAATCAGTAAATATCCTGACTTCATTTGGCTTGTAATTTGAGTTGTCACTCTTCATTTTTGTCTAGACTGAAACTCACATTCCACAAATTAAGCTGACTTGTTGTTAAATGTTTCCAGGAATGCAGTGTCCTCAGATGTGGCTGCTTGCTGCTACATCATGGAGAAATCATGGTAAACATTTACGTTCCTTCCGCTGGACATTTTTTTTAAAGGTTTTCTACGCTTTGGGAGATTTGACTAGATTGGTTGTTTCCATCTATGATCAGTGAAAAGAACCAAACTCATCCTCTCCTGCATTATATATCTGGAACAGGTCAGCTGAATGGCCTCCTGGGAAGTCCCCGTCAGCGTTCCTGGACTGTAGAGGGAGCGTTATCAGAGGAATACGTTAGCAACCATCTAAGCATTTCAGTAGAAGAGGTCATGTTTTCTCTATTTCCTTGAGTATATTTCTTTAAGAATGGATGTCACAGGCCTTTTAATTGCAAAAATTCCTTTCTACGCAGGCTGTGCTGTGCAGCGGTGTGTCATAATTGTGCTCTCAAGAAGACAGCTGCTAGAATCAAATACTAACTCCCAGATATCTTCCTTTTCTCCCAGCCTGTGCATGGCCAATAGCACAACTGTGTCCCACAAGCGGGAACAGATCATGTTTGAAGGGAAAGCAAAAAAAAGTCTGGTAGAAAGCATGGAGAGGCAATAAAAGGAATGCTTACGTGTTAGGTTATATGCTCACAGCTCAGGATGGCCCTTGTGAGCTCCTGAACAGACATAGCACTTAAAAGAGCCCAAGGAACTTTCTCCCTGAGCCGTCTTTGGTTGCCACAAACAGAAAGCACAGCACGTAACACTGCAACAAAGCTGCCTGGTCTTGCTAAAGCCCTTCTTTGTTTTCTAAGTTCAAGGAACAGTGCAAAATGACTATGCCTTCCTACTCTTGGTTATTTTCTTGACTCAGGAGGAAGCAGAACATCTGTAAGAAGCACAGACAGATGTGCTCTTCCAGATCCAACTGAACCAGCTGAAAACACAACCCATTTGAGGTGTGTTGTTACTGCCTTCATTTGCCAGCAGGATGGGTTTTGTGATTGCTCCCAAATCCATCTCTAGCAAAAGCAATGGGAAAAAATCCATCTGCCTGTTTTAAGGTCACCTGCACATAAAACTGGTGTGGGATAAGGGGCATTCAAGTAAACTACTAGCCAGGCTAGCTGACTGCATGCCTGGATTTACTCCTTTGTTAAATAAATTAAAAAGAGACCCTAGAAAACAGTTAGAGAAATCTTACCCGTGTTTAACACTACTTGCGTTAGGAAATACCCCCAAATAATTATGTAGCCTTTGTTAAGAATGATTTTCTTCATCATCTTGACGTCCTTACTTTACTAAATCAAGATTTATTTGAGATGATCTTGATGGCTTCAGTTGCGGTCAGTTTTGGTTAAAAATACTGGTGTAATTAGAGCTCCCTAGAAATAGATAGCTTTCCTCAGACCTGATGGAAACAGAAGCCAGGGCAAGCCCTGTACCTGCAGTCTAACAGTTGTGAACAGGTTCATCAGAAGCTGACCACAGATCACAGGGCTGATCCCTGACAGCCTGCAGTATAGCAGTGCTGCTAGATAGTCCCAAATTAAATTTTCAATATTTCCATTTCAATTCAATTGATGCCTCCTGTTTCACTGCAGGTGTCTGTCATTTTGTGCCTTTTTAACATTTTTATTACTTTTGTTGGTGTTTTAATTAAAACCAAAAATGTCCTGAAGAAAAACTATTAAGGTTTTGTGTATAGTATTAGTGTAATACCTAACATGCAGCTGCCTGCAGTCAGACTTCGATCAATAGGCTTTATTGTAGCAAGTTTACACGTAAATTAAAAAATTGGTTTACATGGCATCGGGGAAACATGAACTGTTTTTGTCCTTTACTCCCATCACTGTTGTGCACACATGAAGGGTCTACAGAAGACTCTTTCTATTTTAGCTTCCCAGCTCCAAGATTTGATTTTTTGGGTTTCTCTGCAGGCTCTGATGAAGTTATGTCAAGTCATGTCATGTCATGCCACTGACTTCAGGCTCGCTTGGGCTGGCTATTTAGGATGGGGCAGATCCTGCCCTAGACTCCACTGATTGACTTACTCTACGTTGACTAGAAGAGGAGCACAGGGTCACGTTCTCAGATGGGGACGCTGCACTGGAGTCACCAATTAATTACTCAGATGGACTTTGCCTGGTTCTGACTCTTTTGCTGGAGCCTGTTTAAGTCTTGCTACCTCCAAGGTGTCTCCTACAAGGGGGTTGTGTGCAGCTGGCAGTGTCTGTGTCGCTGTCTGGGAGAGCAAGGACTGGGTTTCGGTGGGTAGATGTGACTGCTCATGCTAGAACGTGCCTATCATGATTGCCCTAACTTGGGATCAGGCTTTTGGGAAATAGCTGAATGCAGATAGTGCAGGGGCTGTGAAACGGGCAGGTGTTTGTTGTAGAGCAGCCACTACATGAGGCTGTTTCTCAGTCCCAGGCTGCAAACATCTGTTTCCACCCTGAGCAGTCCACTGAATCTCTGGTAAAGGCCAGTAACAAAAAGAGATTAAAAGACTGCTATCAAAAAAGTTTCTGTTTCTGTTTTGTGGGAGTCAACCATGTTTCAGAAAAAAAGTGGCTAAAACTCTAATAAACCTGAAAAGGGGGTTTAACAGGAGTGATTCTCCTCCAAAGTGCACGACGTAAAAATATACTCTACTTTTGCTACTTACATGTGGACTGAAATGCTCCTTGCTGCAATAGCAGCTGTTAGGACCCGGTAAACCCGGCCATTTTGATGCCTTCTGTGCGGCAGAAAGGCAGTCAGCTTCTTGAAGGAGAAGGTCACGCTTCCTACTTGTCCGCCCCTCCACACTACGGAGTGGCACTGTGCCCGTGTTAAAGGTTGCCTGTGCTGCAGGAAATCAAGCTGACTTTGGTTCTCGCCTCCGTAGGAACCCAGGAGAAGACTCCTTCCTCCCTTTTCAGCCCAAGCCGGGTGTTAAGGAGTGAGCCAGTGACTCAAACCTGCGCAGCAGCTGTGTGACGCATCCCTGGGGAGGCACAGAGCTCGCGGTCCTTTCTAGATCGCCTTGATGTGGCCGTGAGCTCTTGCGAGTGTGGTCTCTTTACCCGAGGGCTGGATGCTTCAGATGTTCAGCAAGGGAGCTGCGAGCGGGCGAGCTTTCTGCCTAGCATCAGGACCCGGGAAAGACGTACAGTACAGCTTTCAGCCGGCAGTGCCAGCCAAAACACTGTGCCAGCAGCAGAGCTGTGCAGAGCTGGAGAATTATGAGGATATAATTCAGCTAGGAAAGGGCAGGAACAGCTTTAGAAATGTGATGGGATGCAGTAAAAATACCAACGAATTGCTCGCATTCGTGACAAACGTAGGGAACATTTATCCACTTGGTTTGCATGTATACAGATGCCACCTGAGGCTAGTGACAGCACTGGTAATTGGCTTTGGGAGGGGTGAGTTTATACTTTGGTGATCAGGCTTAAGACATTAGATGAAATGGATTTTAAAAAAGAAAAGAATGGGAGTTTCAGAGAGGGAAGAGTGTATACCTCTCTTTGTTGTTGTTTTTTTTCATTCCACCCACGTTGCCACAGGGCGATCTACTGGCACGGTAGAAAAAGCAGTCACACCACGGGAAGAAGGGAGGAGGACTGGAAATAGGAGCAGGGCAAGTTTCCCCTTCCCTCCCATATGGAGCATCTATAAGAATTCTGCAGGGTGAAAACAGGTGACAAAATGTAGCCCTCAAACTATCCTGAACTTCGCTCCGGAAGCTGATGCTCTTCACGGCTAAGACACCTGACATCAGTCTCTGTTCAGTGTCCGAAACCTTTCCCCTCCCCACCCAGACCTGGTGGGAAGAGCATTCCTCTTAGATTTGGGCTTCACCTTGGGATGAAAATGCACTGTGCTTCTTAAAAGCATGGTGGATATCACAGAGCTACAGCTCAGGCCTGTGGCTTATTTTCCTTTTTGCGATCTACTACAGGCATGTCATTTAATTCCCCCACTCTGAGTACAGTAAGACGTGAACTAGAGCAGCCCTAGGTGCTGAGGTCAAGATTGCTAGGAATGAATTTGGTAAAGTAATAAAGCCTTGAAGGAAAAATGAAGAAGAAAACAGTAGGAAGCATGAACTAGGTACTCTGTTACTGAGTCTCTTCTAGTTCCAGGAAACTAAATGGATTTTCTTGGTCTTCATGACTGCAGAGACTCGAACGATTAAATTTAGAAATGCTGAAAAATGAACGAGTAGAATGCTTTCTGGTATTACATTTTCCCTCAAACTAGTAATTTCTTGCAGATATCACAGCAGCAAGCTGGTAGAAATGGTAATTTTTCTTGCTCAATTTCGGGTCCCTGTCGTTCAAAAGTAAACAACGTGATCAAGAGTGAAGGCAGCAACACATGAGAGATTTGAGTTAATTTAAATAAAAATGCACTTTGGCCCTTCCCTTTATGCTAATTTTTCCATTCTGGTTTTTTCTCATGCTACATTGGTGCAGAGTAATCACATTTACATAACTTGAAGAAAATACTGGATGCATTTCTGTATTTGCCCATGCTGGTGATGCATGCAGAAAGGATGGAAAATATGCTGCTTAAAATTTTCCTTGTTTAGGAGCTAAAATTGGTGTCTTTAAATGTGCTCAAAGCTTGAGTGAAAGGAGAGAGCAAGTAACGGTTAACTTCCGATAGGAATTCTTCCCCTGTTTTGTGTGAAGCTCCTCTCATAAGATAACAGAGCTCAGATTACCAATCACTGCTGCAGTCTTCTGTGTGAAAGATAATGCAAAGTTGTAATATCACTATTTCACTTCTCTAAAAGATTTAGAAGTCCCAGGCTGCTTGTTCTGTGGCTGCCTGAGGCCTTTCTACCTGTAATTGCTTTGGGCTTTTGCTTGGCGAGATACAGCGCTAAATCTCATTGAATCTGCAGGGTTAGTTGTTTTGGAAGGATGGTTTGAGAAAGATTATCTAATCCAATTTATCTGTCTTCTTTATCTGGCTGTATATTGTAGGTAGGCAGGTCACACTGGCTTCTCCGTGCCATTTTTGTTCTGGACAGCTTGCAGTGCCAACATACTATTAAAAATGTTTCAGGCACAGGCAGGTAGCATAACTATGGCAGTATTCTGCACAGTGGACCTCGATGTAAAATATTTTACTGATCTTTAATGCAGGCACTCTGGCCTCATTATTCTACATGCAATAAAATGTGAATCTCTAAGCCTGCACGCTAGTGAGAATAGGATATCCTCATAAAGTGTAGTCTGGCTGTTTATGTCTATACATACTATAAAGCAGGAGATAAACATCTCTGCATTTGCATTTTGTCTGAAAGCTAGAGCCAAAATGTTACCCAAGGAGACGTGATAATTTGCAGGAGGTGTGGGAAGTGTGTTGATTACCGCTTGAGCTGGCCATATTCCTGCTAGAGATACAGGAGGCTCCTGAAGATTAGAGAAGGCAGAATCAACACACCTCCCACAGGTTTTGGGTTTTCTTTGGTTTACTACCTGAGGCACATAAGACCTCTAAAATACTCAGTTTTCATGGCTGCAAAAGATTTCCTCGGAACAACCTGCAGTATGTAGTACAAAATTAGATCATGTGAGTGGGACTTCTTTTTATGTGCTCATATAAACTTGGAGTCAACCTGTGAATTTGTGAGATACACTGTGCCTGTCAAAGGAAGGTTATTTTCTGGTTTGGACTGGCTTTGAACTGAGAGAAATGGTTCTGTGTAACAGAGCCAGATGCCAGACTAACTCCAAGACCTTGCAGGATGATCTGGAATACAGGAGACATTTTTCAGTCTAGAGTGTCTTGCAGTCATGTGAACATGAGGACAGCTCTAAATTCTTAAAGTGTACATGCAAGTGGGGAAGCACGCAGATAACTGCTACTTGTGTTCCTTCTCATTTCCCAGAATTAGGTTCTCTGTCCAGTAACGAGACCTATTCTCCCTGTTTTGGTAGTACCAACAGCTCTGTCACATCCATCCTACAAGACAGTGAGGTGGAACCCATTGGTATGCTCTTCGCGTGTTTTCGTGCACTGTCAAAAATCAAACCATATGTGACAATGCAGTGTTGAAGATGACCCAGACCAAGGAGCACTGGCATTTCTGTTTTCCTCCTGGTCTGTATATAGCTTATGCAAGAAACTGAATTCACCACTAAGATGATGGCAGTCCAAACCACAGAAGGAGTCATATCAAGGTGAAACAGGTTGGTGTGTGCATGGAGGCTGTAGCAAATTCATGGATAAGCTTCCTGCTGCTTACTGGTCATGGGGTTAGTTAGGAAGTGGTCAACAAAAGAGCTTTCTGCTCAGGGAAATAAACCTCACAACTTGCTGAACTGAGGGTTTCTGAGCTTGATTTGGTTGTAACAAAGCAAACGTTTTCTTCTCTCTAGAATACAGCTCCTGGTCGAAATCAGAATGGGTGGAGATGGGAGGAGAAGGGATTCATGTTGTCTGATTTAGGGTGCTGAATGCAGGACAATCTCTCCTCTTTAATTGCCTTCATTCTGAATCTAAAGTTAGAGGTGTGCGATATCTCCCTCAGCCTTTCATCTGCCTGTCTTGGCAATTGTGGCATTCATCTGGTGCAGAAAGTCCATAGGTCCAACTCCAATAAATCTTGATTACTTACTTCAAGTATTACAGATCCTTTTGGAGAGACTGTGAGAGCTCCACCTTGCTGTAGCTGACGTTGGGCACCGTTGTTATCAAACTAGTAGATAACCTGAGCTGGAGGGAGCATAAGTGTGCATCTCCCTTTTGACTGCTGGTGAGGGAAGAACTTGTGAGGAGCGTTCAGAAACAACATCATTAAAGTTAGAGCTGTAAGAGAGGGCTACAGGACTGAGTCATTACCAGGGCACATCTGATTCCTAGAGGACGTTGTCTGAAGATATGCAGAGATGTTGTAGGCCAGGAGATGTTATATCTGGTGCAGTTCCTGTTAAGTTTCTGCTTCTGGATGGAGCAAAGACAGAGGTCGTTTCAGTTCCTAACATGGTGGTTTTAAGTGACAAGGGTTGTAAAATTCCTATGTACATAGAGAAGAAATTGCATGTGTTAGTGTTCCTCTTTTAGCCCTTCTAAAATACAAATGGGGAATTAGGAGCAGGTCTAGGAGGAGATGATCTTCAGAGGAGCCTCAAACATGCAGCTTCTAATGCAAAGAATTTATTACTGGTAAAATACAGATGCTGACAGAAGTTGTGCTCGTCTAGATGAAACCTTTTTTACCCCTTTTCTCTATCAGCAGCTGCATATAACTTCTCCTCATTTGTCGAATAAATCTGATTAAAAAAATGTAGTTGTAAGCAGCAAAGATTTTATCTTACTGAAAAGATTTTTATCCAAGAGAAAAAATGTTGTGCCTGGGCATCGTTTTTCAGATATGATGAATAACAGCAAAGTATGACCCTCAGTCCTAAGAATTTCGTTTAAAAAGAACTACTGAGCAGATCAGATTTGTTTCCCTTCTATCAGTTTTTTCGCAGGCGGAGTTTGGTTTGCAGACACATCTTGACAAAAATCTGCCACAGGCAAATTTCAACAAAAGAGCAACTTCAAACACATCCAATTAACAATTTATGAAAGGAAATCCAACAGAAAATTACACAGACATTTGCAGGGCATAAAGTTTGCCACTAAATCAAGTTTAAGATGGAAATGCCTGTATAGGGAGTTAAGGCCCCTTGCAGTGTATTTTCTGAAGGAACTTTGTCTGTGGAGACTCCATAAGTGCCCTCCATCATATCTATTTTTGCTATAAATAACACATTTTTTTCCAGACATGGCAATGAGCAATGCCTAAAAGGGGGAAAAAAAACCACTGATAAACCCCGTTGTGTGTATTTACCATCAGAAGTATTAAAAATGATTAGATTTCTTCACACTTTCAAATACAGGCTTTGGCTGCTGGTTCAAAACAAGGGCTTTGTTCATTTTATTACTGATAGAAGGGTCATTTTATCATCAACAAAGACAAAACCACTTTTAGTATGTCAGTGCAGCCAGCAAGCGTACATATCCCTATAGCAGGTCAAGGTGACTATATTTGAAGTTGCTACAGAGCCATTTTCATGTGTCAAAGAAAATTTCAGACCTCACGCATCCTGTTGTGTCTGGATTCAGAGTCACTCATTCATGCAGTTGTGGCTGGATTTTTCTTGAAAGATGTTAAAAGGATACAAAATCACATAACTGTCCTCAGAAGCTCTGAAATTGATTTAAGCCCCACTTTGTCTAAAGAAAAACATCTGTGTCTAGACCATTATCTGTTTAGACACATGAATAGACAGCTTTGACTGAACAGCATCACTGGCATTGCAGTAGCTGTATTAGGGCTTTTTATTTATTTTTATTTTAATTTATTTCTATTTATTTATTTAGGACCAAAAAGTGAGGATCACAGATAGGGGCTGACAGAGGTCAAGAGAAAACGTGCTTGTGATGTAAGCGTGGTTTTACGGAGACCAACGGCATTTGAGGACTGGCTCTCCTTTTAATCCTGTCACATCAGGACAGTACAGGAAGCATTTAATAACTTCAAAATAGTTACCATTCCCTGAAATGCATATCGGTGTGGGAAAGCATGGATTTAGGTATCCATTCATGTGCTCGTAGGTCCATGGTACGGCATCCCTGTTGTGACCGAGTACAAGCACTTAATTAGATCGCTATTTTTCTACCTCTTCAGAGAGCAGACACGTGGGCCCTTCCAGCCTACGTGGCCCTGTGCAGCTGACAGAACATGTCCTAGTTTGCCCACTGGTGAAGATGAGAGAAGACCTCTGTCACTGTAAATGAAGCATCAGAATACCCCAGGGTTTTTTTTTTTTTTTTTTTTCTTGAGTCTGTTAATGTACGCTTTTGGCAGTGAAACACTTTCCCAGATAACTTAGGGTCCAAGGCATATATTAATTGGTGAATAAAACACCCCTGGAGTATTATAATCCTATTACAATATGTATTTTAAAATGTAAATGAATTTTTAACCTAATTTTAAATGATGATTTTCTTCCTGTAACGCACGCTTTCTTTGTAGATAATAGATCTCAGGGAAGGAGGAGGGGAAACAATGCAAGATATTAATGTTAAAGATTGCATCTTCTGTTTATATTTTCAAAAGATACTAGTATGCTTACTGATGATTTTTCTGCAAGCCTTTACATCGTCTACCATGCCACCTCCTTCATCATGTTGTATTATTTTCCTTGCCTGCAGTTAGATGATGGTGATAATAATAATGAATGACTTTGGTCAGGCTCCTGGGTCTGTATTTAGGCAACTAGAGAAGTCTTTTGGTATCTAAATGCAGAAATTTTTAAGAGTTTCCAGATGCCTAATACACTTCAAAATCTAGCCAGCTAGAGTATCTAAATGGCATTGTAAGAGTTCAGTATTACCTTTCTCCATGCCTCCTTCACAGTTTCTCTAGGGCAGATCTTTAAGCAAACAAGCAATAAGTAAAACAAAGACACATAACAAGTGTTTTTTTTTTCTTCCCCTCCCTCCATTAAGCACAGCTGGTTCTGCTTCTCACGCTTTCCTAGGTGATGTGACATCATTTCCATTGCAACTTCTGTTCCAGTCCTTCAAGGCTCCATGCCCTTCCAGCGAGCTCCTGAACGGCCTCTGTTCCTATTCATTCTGTGGGAATTCAGGGCGGCGGACAACTGAGAGAACATAGCCATAGCAAGAAAGCAAAGGCCTTTATTTCTTAAGTACAACCCCTTGAAGAGCCTTAGTGTTTGCCCTTCAGCTATGTCTAGATGCAGAGAACTGAACATCCCTCTGAATTCTTGTGCTTGTTTTCTGTAGTTTTCGGGGAGCCGTTCCGGTCAAGCGTGTATGTGCTGTAGTGACTGCCAATTCTTCTTTCAACTTCAGAACATCGGAAGCTGTTGGATCGATGTTTTATAACTTTTGTTTAGGCATCAGAGCTCAGATCAAGCCCACTTTAAGGACCCGTATGCACGTTTAAGTGAAATACTCGTTCAGCTATAGCACTGGAGTCTTCAGCTGTGTCTATTAGTTTAGGACTTGAGCTTAACCTCCTGATTGTCCCTACCAACCTCGTGTTGATTCATTCTCTGAGTCCAGTCTAGACTGAATCTACAACTGCTGTAGGCACAGAAGCTAATGGATGGGAAGAGGAGAAGGCCTTGCTAAACCTCTGCCTCTGCCTTCAGCGTAGATGCAGTTGGCTCATGCCACTTAGCTCAGTGAACTTGGATCTGAGTGCAAGCACGGTTTCCAAAGGCTACATGAACATCTAGTTACCGAGAAAACAGTATCTGAGGTGTCAGTAAAAGCAAGTCAACTCTACAGAGGAAACAGAACGTGAAACTGTGAAATGAAATGTTTGAGCTCAAACTGATGACTGCACAGTCATGTTACTGTAATGGCTCTCCTCTTTTTAAGCTGTACTGATTGTTTATCTCGTAAATAAGATGCCTTTTGTTATGTCATGTGTTGTAAGCTGAATCATAAAGTTTTCGAGGCAAACACATAGGCTTTATGTATTGTTTCGAGAAAGTATCTAATTCCAGAAGTTTCCAGTAAAATCAACAAGTTGAAGATGTCATTTTTCAGATGTACATAGATGTTTCGTTCAGTTAGAATTGCCTGCAACAGAAGCTTTTTGCTGGGGCCGAAACGTAACTTGGAGGATCTTGCTTCAGGTCCTTACTTGAAGACTTGATATGCTTCCCTCATGTAACTAGTGCTATTCTGACCTGGGGAAAGAAGTCCCATGACGGTTTATTCTCATTTCCTGTATTAACATTTAATCTATCCTCTTCACCTTTTTGCATGGCTTATGCAATCTATTGTATTATTATTTTCCTTTACAGTATGAAGGCTATATGAAGCGAAGAACTTTTATACTTCTTCTGTTTTCTTTCCACTTTTCCATCTGAGCAGAGTCCTAGGACCCCCTTTTCTGACCTCCCTGATGACGAGAAGATCTTTAACGGAGGAGATGGAATGTGGCAGAACCAGAGCCAGGATCAAGCCTTGCTCTCGGAAATCACGGAAGAGGATCTGGAGGCCATCCGTCAGCGGGAAGAGGCCATTCAGCAAATTGAGGTCAGTAGCTCTCTCTAGCCGTGGGCTTGCAAGCTCGAAGCGGAGATTCCTCATGTGCTGGATTGCTCAATGTGAGGAAAGAAAACACTGATTTGCATACCTGACTGTACATCGTCACTAGATGTGGGAGTGATTGTCAGGTGTTTTTTGAAAATGGAAATTAGTGGCAGAATGAAGAATTAGAAATCCTTATAACCTCTAATGAAAATGGCAAGAAGTAATTAATGTTCATGGGCTAATATTTTTTCAAAGTGTCTTCCATAGCACAGTCTATCGTGAAGTCATTTGAGTGAGCTTGGTTTTGAAGCAAAACAACTTTTTTTGGGCATGCAAACTTGAAACTGGAATTTTTGACATGCAGTGAAAGTATTCAGCTTCGGTGTTAGAGAAAACAATAGGTAGATGAATGGAGATAACTTTTAAAGTTTTTCAAATAATTCACTATTTTGGTTTTAATCAAAGGATTTGGATGTTCTTAATATAGCTAAAAGAAGGATCATATTCTGTCTGCTCACTTTTTTCCTAAGTGTAGCTATAAATAACGTATGGAAAAAAGGAACAAAAAGAGGTCTTAATGAGTTAGGCAAACCCCATTTTTCTTCATATACTTTTCTTTTTTATACTTACGGAAAACTCAGTTGCTCAATATAAGCAGTAAATGAGTGAAAACAGAACATTTTAAATCTTTCTAATTTGTATGCTTTTACAAGCCTAAACTCAAGATGAACCAAAAGAGAGGACTTCAGAATAAATCAGAACATTTAATTAAGGACTATACTTTGTCCTATAATTAGATTGAGCTAATTTTATCAGAATGGATTTTGGTGTGATATAGCAGGAATAGTGATCCAGTTAGCAGTGCAAGAAAGGGACAAACATTTCAGCTGTAGACTAATACTTTGAGGCTTTGGCCTCTGTAAACAAGGATAACTGTGTACGATTCAATGCTATAAATAGGAAATTTGGGCAGTTTTATGGGAGTGTATACAGAATCTCTCCTACTGTGGGTTCTGTAGAGGCAATTGAGATTCATGTGCTTCTGTGCATTATCAGGGGTGAAATTATTAAAGAACAGCCTCACTCTGAGTATCCTTGAGTGAAAGTTATCCTTTCTTACCTGGAGCATCTCTTTGCGGGGTTGTTTTACTTCTGAGCGTCTGCCAGGAAAAATTGTAGGGAACTTTGCTGCAAGCAAATGCATGCTTTGGGATGTTACTGCACTTTGACATTCAAGAAGGGTGTAATGGTATTTCTGTAAAGGTGTTGCAAAGACAAAGGATGTTGTTGCGGTCCATTGTCTGAATTAAAGTCATGGTCTTTTCCTTTCTACCTTTATGCTGTGCCCTGCCCTGCACAGAAGAACATCTGGCTTGTACCTGTTAGGCAGTGGAGAGTGACAGAGATCCCAAGCCAGCCTTAACTGCACCATCTTTGGGAAATCAAAACCTGTAGTCGTGTCTCCTTAGAGGGCTACTTATTTTGCTGGTTAAATCCCATCTCTGTGCCACCAGCTAGTACCTGTGCCTGGTGCCGCACTGGGCCACGTGGCCATGGCCAGCACTCAGGGAAAGCTGTGCCATGTCTGCTCTGTGTTGCGCATCCCTGTGCAGTCTGGATGTTGCTTCCCCACGGCGGAGAAGGCTGGATGAAAGCTGCCTGTGTTGGAAGCTAAGGAGACAGCCAGCAGGATTAAGTGAATACAGTCCCAGTCCTATTCAACTTCCAAATAAATTTGGTGCGCTTGTATTTTTCAGGTTGCATACATATTGATTTGGTAGATTCCGTTTATCTTTTTGCCAGATACAAATTTCTCCCTGGATAACTTATTCAACTTTTGCATTTAATGAGGTTGAGACCTGTGCGTGTGTAGCTTGTTTTAACCTGTTGTTTTTCTCTACCTCCATCATAATTGCATCCATTTCGCATTGCCACCTGATATCTGTGTTCATCCCGTAAGGAGGACTTAATTCCACATGCACTCGTTCAAATGCAGCTTAAACATTTCTCCACAGGAGGAAAATTCAGTAGGTGATGAATTAGTTTAGGGTGGTTCATTTCTTGTCATCACATTGCATTAAAAAACATTTAGAACCAATAGTATTTTGTTTAATATCTCTTTTGAAAGAAATATGATGAAAATGAATTGAATTTTTGACTACTTCATACCTCTCTCCAGCTGTGTTTGGATAAGCAGATGGTACTTTTAAGTCATTTTCTCTGGCTGTTGTTTTTTCTGTTTGTTGACCCACATGAACATATATTTTGTGCAAGGACTGATCTTGCACATGTAATCTTTCCTGGTTTCATTAGAAGTTGTGTGTATACAGAGAAGGGATTCATTGAGCTCAAAGTCACCCTTGTCACTTTTTTCCAATATATTTTCAAACCCAGTAGGTGATCAAGAAGGTTAAAAGAAAACATTATTCCTAACTGTCAAACTGTCAGCTAATAAACTGAATTTATCGCCAGATTGATATATAGCATTTGTTCTCCTTTGCTGTTTGGGGAACAGAATGAAGGCTAGAGCTATGCAAAACGTGTCTTGTGCAGTAGATTGGTCTTGCAGGGTAGTTTTGACTTTTATGAGTATCTAGCACTGGAAAATGTAGACCGTAAGCGACACAGAACTGAGCAGGTGACAGAATGGTGGTAGGATGTTGTATCTGCTGAGACACCAGCTTGTGGTGCTGGTTCCGCTGCTGGGCCTTTTTTTTTAGATCACAGTGAATTTGCCAGAACAGATATACCTTTTCATTTGTTAAAGAAATGAGAAAATAAATTCTCCTCCCAGAGCGTGTCCTGAAAAATCGGTACAAAAATTGCACCCATAATAGACATCTTCTTAATGTTCTAATGACTTTTCCACTTGCATGTTTTCCACATTCCCAGAATCTCTTCAGAGGTTCAGGTTAATGGGACGTCGTTCTCCGTCACGTACATCCCTTGAGGCACATTTCAGCATTCACAGTTTCCCCTTAGAAAGATAACAGCCAGGTCAGAAGTTCAGCTGGCTGTTCACTTCATTTAAATGTGCTTCTTTTACTATTGCTTTCAGATTAAAAATAGAGAAGTCTATGAGGGCGATGTCTCGCCAAAATTTTACATTTTGAATAAAGATCTTTATTGCTTGGAAATGTCAAAATCTGGTAGGACACAACAGCCTTGACACAAGTGCTATTTCTTAAAATATTGCTTTGAACTGTTATATAAAACCTATTTTAACTTGAACTGTATTGGCAGTGAATAATAGATGCCATAACAACTTTATTTATAGCACTGTAAAATGTGCCATTGGAAATACAGGAATTGAACTGTAATGTATATTGTCAGTGCTCAGTACTGGCACAAATTCTGTCACAGCAAATATGTAATTTATCACCCTGTGCCTTTCATTGGCACCTGCAAACAGGTGAGAAGCAGAAGGAGCATAAACTTTGAGAGGAAATAGAAAAACATTGAATGAAGAACTTGAAAATTTCACCTAACGACTAGAGAGGCCTATAGAAAAAGGATGCTAAATGGCATACTGATGCAGAAGGCCTCCGATGATCCTCCTCATGTAGACATAGCTCCTCCAGGAGTGATGAGAAAGGAAGATGAGAGGAACCTACCCAGAAGTCGCCACCCATTTCCTCAGAGTCACTGCCTGGTCATCCCACCTCATCCATAGCCCTTTTTCCTTTCCTGTAGCAGTCTCTCCTCCCCTCCTGTGCTTCCCGGGCTGCTAACGTGGCAATGGACATGGTCCTACCATGAAGAGTAGGGAACAGATGGGACAGAAATATGCCAGCGAAAAGGCAGATTTGGAGAGCAGGGCTTTCTGCTCCTACTACTGGGAAGAGTTGTTCCCTAGAATAGCAGGTGCCGCGTTATGTATCCTAACTTCCCTACACCCTTATTTTTTCTCTCCATCCTTCATAGGAGGACAGCAGCAATAAAAGCTCAATCCATGGAGGTAGGCAGCTGCCTACTTTCTCGGCTACAAAACCTGACATTTCCAAGACCAGCCACGTTGCCTGTCAGCCCTGAAAGCCAGCAGATGTCAGCCACTTTGTACACAAAATTACAGTTACTAAAGTACTTAGCAAATAGGGGGTCAGTCATTCAGACCAAATGAATATAAGGTAAGTCTTACTGAAATGCAGTTTGACTATAAATCATTTTTGGCTGGAGAGCTGTTGCAAACTGGAGACCATCAGTTTCAGAAGCCTATGCAACCATGGAGAATGGCCCAATAGAAAGGGTGCTAGAAAGGCCTTTGGATAAAGTAGCTGAAGTGTTAACTCTGCCATTAACTTTGTTTGTGTCTTTGGCAGTGATCATACTGACCTTACTGAGGAGGAAAGTATCCTCCTGCATTTCAGAGGCAATTGGGAGGATAAGTCTTTCCTCATTCTGTTAGGGAAGTTAAGACGCAATCAATCGCAGGGAGGATTCCTCCTGTTCTCCCAAAGTATTTCTGCAGGTTTCTGTTTGTATTCATTTATTTAATTTAATGCAGAACTCGGCCATTAACTTTGCTGATGTGAGAAAGTGGAAAGCAATGCACGGTCCTCAGAGCACGAGAGCTGATGCTGTCTGGTGGTGCTTTGCTGACTTGTGGCAAGTGAGTAGAGGCTGTGAATGCCTCCATCCGCTTCATAACTATCAGCTGAGCATACCTTGAAGAAAGTAAAAGAAAGCAAAATAACGCAGCAGAACTTCATTTCAGTTTCTTGGCAAGAGAGAACAAAAATGGAATAGACTGTGGCAACAGGTGTGAGAGAGATGCTTTTATTTTTAGGAAAGGTTGTTCCCTCCGGATGAGCGCTGAGAAATGTTGATGTTCATTCCATATCTGTTTTGAAGAGAAGTGATAGATGCCAGCCTCCACTCCTGTCAGTCAAGCATTTGTAACCAGACCGAAAATGAAATACAATAAAAATAAAACAAAACAGCCCCACAGAGTCTGTCAGAGTGTGTTTGTTAGTTCAAACATGTTCCTTGTTCACTCATTATTGCGTATCATTTCTTGCTAAGGGGTATTTTCAGCGGTTTCGAAGGTTTAATGCAAGCTATTTTATATCTTTCATCAGCTTCGATAGTCCAGGGGTTTAACTTAGGAGGGCTCTGCCTGCCTCTTCACAGAGACTTTTCAACTTAGAATAATATATAAATAACCCAGTAGCATGGCAAGCACCGTAAGTGAAAAATCTGATTCTGCATGAGTGTCAAACAATGTTCAAATATGCTCGTTCACTGCAGTGTGTTGGAGCTTAATTAATACGAGAGACCGAGCTGCCTTTTAGATTGACTCCGCCGTCCCTGGGACTCAGTATTGAGTTGTTCCCTGAAGAATCCACTTGAGTATTTTGACCAGTCTAATTTAAAATGACCCGAGCTGAAGGACTGCCACCATTTATTTTGGGAGACTATTTCACGGTCCAGCAGACTTCAGTGTTGATGAAATGCTTCCCTCTGTTCTTGCTAAAGATCCCTTTTCTCATTCTCAGCTCTTTACACCTAGTAAAACTCTATTGGGCCCTGCGAATAATTCTTCTTCCCTGTTGGCATTTAAATTTTTCAAATACTAACAGTTCTCCTCCTCTTTGCAAGTCGATCTCCCTTGCTTTTCCATCACTTCAGTGCTCTTTTCTCAATTCTTTCCCATTTATTACTTCCTTTCGGCTACATCAGCATGAGGAACTGTATGTGGGATCTTTGCTCTCATGCCAAAGTTTTTGCAGAAGAAATCTGAAACACTTCCATGGGTCTGATTCATAGGCTACGAGTGCTGATGGAAGGACTCCTAGGTTATTTCTATGCTAGTAAAGCGAGCGGTACCAAGGAACACATCCAGACACTAGAACTGGGTCGTTACGCTCTTAAGTCGTGATGACATTTCCTGGCACACTTCTGACCAAGATCTGCCAGTGCTTTTCCAAATATTGATACCGTTCAAGAGTTAGCAGGTTTTCCATAAGCGTTTTTGAGGCAGCCACTCTGTTCGGAGGGTAAAAGGAGTAAATAGCGTGGATGCAGATACGCGTGTGCCTGTTTGCTTCAGGGCCGGAGAACGGGTCTCAGCGTGCCCCGTAGCTGTAGACTGATTGATTTGATGATCTGATTACAATAATTTTCTTTAGTCTTCATTGACATGTAGTGAAGAGGTGGAATAAGGTAAATTAAGGGTAAATTCTTCAGGAAAATGTGCAAGCCTGCGGGCAAAACAAAGGAAATGTGAAAATAACAGCTGAGCCTTTTTGAAAGTGTAGAGAAGCCTTAGCCAGTATTGAGAACAAACAGCAGCCCATCCCAGCAGACACACACAGAGATTATTTTCCTAGCGTGTTGGTTTGCCCATTTCACCCCCTCTGTCCCCTTGTGGTCTCCGCATCTTATCCACTGCTTCAAGCCTAAATTACTTCCTTTCCACATCGAAACCCTTCATAGACAACCTCCACATCCTTAGCACGTTGACTCTTGCCTCCGAGCCACCAGTGTCATGCCATTCGGCACTGGAAGATTATACTGGAGTTTCAAAGGGTCAGTCCTGAAAGGGCCAATTCTGTTTCAGTTTTTTCACTGCCAATTTGACTAACTCCCTGTTTCCCTCCAGGTCATGCTCTCCCAACCGTCCACACTGACCATGTGCTAGTTCACTTCCAGGCTTCTCTGTGGAGCATGTCAACTTAAGGTGTGTCTATATTAATGTTTTAGTTTGTATGGGATACGCGCTTTTGGTGGGAATCTTCCAGTTGTCCTCACATCCTGTGTTTTAGTTCACGTCACAGAGTGCTCTCAGAGCTCACAAACTAAATTCTGTTTGGAGATACTTCAACAGAAGATGTACTCCAAGGGTACACCTCCTGGACTGTAACCAGTAATAGTCATTCAGTCCTTAGGAACAGGCTAGAGAGATCCTGAGCTACTCCTTGAAGATATTTTGGATGTTGGGTCCTTAGCACCACCAGTTTTACTCTGTGCAGCCAATGCTGCTGGTCTGCACTACGTGCCAGTGTAGACACAGCCTTACTTCTTTCCAGAGCGAATCGCTGATAGTTTACTTCTTGGTCTTCTCCGGCTAGCCAGTATGATCCCATATTGCCTTAAGTTTGTTTTTCCATCCAGAACAATTTCCTGGCACTTCCCCAATGGGTCTTATGCCCTACACTGCCCTATACTTTTTTGCCATGTCCTAGAGCCCGTAGCATCATCATGCTAGAGAAACTTCCACATCATGCTAGAGGAAAATTGCTCCAATAAGCTCTGAAACTGCTCTCTCATGGTATCTGGCACACAGTACGGAGGGAAACACACACAAAATAGGATTGTATTTCAGGGCTAGAGAGGCACCACACAGGGCTGAGAGGGGATCCAGCCTGAGTGCTATGCAACGTGAGCATAGCCAGTCTGTTCTGGAGGGTGCTAGCCTTGTGTGATGTGGCGTTCAACCAGCCCATACCAAAAACTCAGGAGTCAGGGTCCTTTTCCTGTTGCTGCCGACACAGTATCGACAGCTCGGCCACATCCTGGAGGATGGACTAGGTAGCAGTTGCCTCCTAAAAAAGCAAACATAGAGAAATCATGGACAGACACACACCGAGTTCTTGCTTTATTTCCTTCTCTTTCAGTTTCCACTTTTTAGTAAATGCTGTAAGTATGTTGATAGACACCCATCTGGCACATAAATCCAATGAATCCAGATGCAGAGACAATAAAACAGGACTAGGCAATGCACTGTGAAATATTCTTTAATTGTCCTTTTTGCCCAGACATCATTTTTGCTAGGACTACTTGCAAAAGTCCAAACTTTTTCTTAGTGTCATTATAACGATAATAGCAACTGGCTAAAAGTGTATTTCGTCTTTTCCCCTGGGAAATGATCAGAGCTTGCATATTTTTGCAATTAGTATTTCGTTTGGGTTATGACCTGGGGTCTCACTTTGCAGGGCAATGCTGTGTATGGTAAAATGCTTTTAACTAAATTGTAAAAGTTTCTGCTATGCAAGAGAATTTTCCTTTTCCTTTTCCAGTTCGCAGTGCCTAATCCAAAGACTGTTATTGTCAAAGAGAGTCTCCCCTTACACCCTTCATACACTCGTCCTTTCAGTGAGTTTGGATGAAAGAGCTAGTAATAGAAGCCCTGATTCAGCAAATCGCTTAAATATGTCTTAAGAGCTTTGCTGAATAGGGCTGGACGTTACCACATACTAAAAGTGAAATATTTCTTCTGCAGAAGGAGAAAATAGTGCTAACACACAAATTATTTGCTAATAAACTGAATTTCAGACAGACACATATCTGCCTACACGTGCGTAGAACTTGAGCTGAGTTAAAGGCTCGTATCTTACCTGTCAATGTGCATTGATAAGGTAGAGAGCTGGAGAACGATCTGGAGTGCTTCTGATGAAATATTATAGCTTCTATAATTCTCGCTAGAGTGTTAATATATCCTTTGTTAAAAAGATGCATTGCTTTCCTCCTCAATTTACTGCACTTTTGCCTACTTTTCTGTTGCTAGATGATGACTGTCTCACTAACGGTAATACCTTGCTCCTATCTCTGATATTACAGGCAGTATAAACTCATCCATACAATTATTTTTGTGAATGCAATTTGCTGCCTTGAAGGGGAATTACCACTCTCACCTATTACTTATGTTAGAGCAACTCACTCTCCAGTACTGACTGATAACTATGCAGATCAATAGCTCATCAACCAGCCCCGATCCCCTAGCATCGCTCGCAAGGGCTGCTACCGCAGATCTGACTTTGTGCCCTCCTGGGTGGAGCACCATGCTTTCTTTTTGATTTCTTTTTTAACGTGAAATCACTTTTTGCAGTAGCCAGTTGCTTCAGAGCTCCTGATTGTACAGTAAGAAAGCTTCTTTCTCCATTTCCTGATGGCATCTGTAGGGCTTTACTAATATCCATAAAGTCATTTAACTCAGTGGGAAAGAAGTATTATGGAAGTGTAGAGTATTCTTATCACCAAAATCTCCATTTCCCATTGACTGTGATATACACTTGCTAACCTGTTGTTCCCACATTCTGAACTGGGGGCATTTATGATCTTTTTATCTAATGTTATGTCCTGAATAGAAAAAGCTGATGTGGCAAAGCCCTGGAGCAAGCCACCCCATCCTGACTGGTTTGAGAGGGAGTCAGCCCTTCGTGTGTAACTTGGGGGAGACAAGGGTGAGCCAAGTGTCAGTGTAAAGGAAAGACCTTACGGAGAAGGCAATTAAAATCCACATTTCGCAGTGAGGCCCAGTTCACGTTCCCTCCTCTTTGCCAAAAGGTGCCTGGTTCTTCATAAATTAGCCTTGACGGTAATATTCTTACAGAAATTAGAGTAAACATCACAGACAATCTTAACAGTATTAATAGTGGATGACAAATTTTGGAGGCCAGTACTGAAGACAGCATTATTTTATTTCCTCTGCACTTTGCAGACTTATTTTCTACTGGTATTCTTTAATACTTTTAATTATCTATCCCTTTACGTAAGAGGATTTTATAGAGCTATATTTTTGTGCCAGTTTCAAAAGCAGGAAGGAGGAGACAAAATTAGCAGAAAGCCCACACAAACGCTCTTCCCAGCTAGAGGCTTGCTCAGTCTTCTCAACTAGGGGCTTGCTAGCTTTGTAGTTTTTGTCTAAACAACCTGTTGCACCTCTGTGTTCCCATCCTCCCCAAAAGCATCTTCTCCCTTGCCATTTACTGACTCCGGGGCTCCCTTTAACTCCTCCGTGCCCACCTGCATGTTTGGGGCTCTACCCTCTCCCTCAGTCCTGCCAGTGCCCCTGGGTCCCGATATTCCCTTCTCTCCCTTCTTAGCTGGAGGCTTTCTGTGTTCCCACCTTGTCCCTCTGGGGTCCCATCCCATTATGCCAAGGTTTATAAACCCCATTCACCATCCATCTTCCTGGTGTGCCCCTCTGGCTGTTATTTCCTTCCCCACATTGAGGTCTTCTGTTCTCTTAGTCTTGAGACTACCAGATAGCACACTTGAGGCAAAAAGACTGTTAAGACTCACCGAGGTGTTACGAAGAAACACAACTTTTTTTGTGTGTGTTTGAGAGGGATATGAATTGCCCTGTAAGAGGAAAGTTGTTACATTGGATTTCAAGACCCAGCTGGATAAAGCCCTGGGCAAGCTGATCCAACCTCACAATTGTCCCTGCTGTGAGTGGGAGGTTGGATAGAGACCTCCTGCAGCCCCTTCCAGCCTGAATTATCCTGTGATCCTATGATCCCATTATTCCCTCTTCTCCTCCTGACTGCAGCACTGAGGGTTACCAAGAGCTCGTACCTTGCTTCAGCCTATAGCCAAGACATCTCTATGTCCCTGCCTTCATGAGGTTCTGAGTAATTCTCATTCTCTCCTCTTCCATTACTTATTCTCTCCTCTTCCATTACTTGTCACCGCAGGCAGGTGTTCATGCCTTGGTTGCCTCTTCACATCATGCTTATCACTTTTTTGGGAGAATAGTTAAGATATTAGGATGTCAGCATCCTTTCCTACGTCAGGTGGATGGGTGCAAGTCAGTAAAAGCTGGTGCATGTGAAAGCATGTCTGCACCTCTCTGAGAAAGCAGTATCTGAGACAGTCATGCACATATGAGGGGGTCTGTGTCCTCTCAATGTCATTACCCTGTGGGCATTCAATGGGCAGCCTATCCACATGCTCCATCTGGCCCTGAGTCTGCGTACTACGAGTGTGGACAATAAGTCTAGCGTTATGAGCAGCCATTGGACTTGCCCTTAGCTGTTCTGGTGAACAGAGCTGTTAGGTCTATAGATTGTTGCAGAAATATCTGAGAGCGTGGCTGGAACGGTAGGTGCTCCATGGTGGGATTCAGATTCAGATGCAGATACTCGGAGGGTAGGCATTTCTCCGTAACCTGGTTGCCTAGAGTCTCTTTATAGTCAAAAGAGGGAAATGGGAACGTCCAGTACTAGATTAGACCCAGAAACATCCTGAATGCAGGACCAGAAGCTAAGCTTTTCTGAGCTGTTGTTTGAAGGCTGGGGATCTCTGTGTACTTTGGAAGGATATCGAAGCACTCTGCCACATTGTTGCTCTTTCCTAAAGTTATTAGGTGACTTCTTTGCGTTTTTACCAATTTGCCAACTGTCAATTGTAACGAACTACACGTCTCTTGTACAGCCCTATTCCCCGTTCTTCTGCCAAGCATTTCATTTGAGTCCTTGAGAAGCTAGTATGAACTTGCTCTGCCTGTGCTCTCTACTGCCACAATGTCCCTCTCATACACCAAGCTCACCAGAAGTCCTATAGACATTATCAGCATGATCTGACCATTACTAAGGGCAGAGATTTATTAAGTGAGATTCAACAGAGTGCTAATATGTTGCTATGACTGTTGATCTTACTGGATTAGCCCAAATGGATGTATCCTTTCTGAGGACAGAACAGGAATAGATCCTAACGGAGTCTGTTGGAATGAGAGCTTTCTTGCCATATTTATCAATTCATTACTCCAGTAGAGAAAAGAAGCAAAGAATGGATAGCATAAAAGTTCTCTGAGAAGCCTGAATAATGTTCATTGCCTTGCAAAGCACATTTCTAGTGCTTAGTATTACTGGGTGTTGGTAGTTGCCTAAAACTTGCAGAAGTATATGTTTTAGCCCTAAATGTTAAACCTCAAACACCAAAACATAGTGGCTTTTACATATTCCTCTCCTTCCTGGAAATGTAGTAATCATACAAGTATCTGAGTTGATGGAGTGTCCTCACTTCTGTATTGCATATATTTATATTGAAAGTGAGCTATTCATTATGAGTCAAGAAGAGGATTGTGTTGGTGCTGAATATAAAAGTACAAGTAAGTGTAAGTACAATATATACTTACAATATACTTACAGTAAGTATACTTACAACAAGTATACTTACTTGTACTCAAAATAAGTATAATAAGTAAGCACAATAATAAGTACAATAAGAATAAGTACATCCAGTTTCATACTTTCAGAAGAATCCAGACCTATGTGGTCTTCTCCAGCAGAAATAGTGGGATGTAGAGGCACTGGAGTCAAACATTTAGAGAAAGTTCAGTTACTTTACTTAGGAAAGGAAGTGGAAAGTGGCCTTTTTAAAAAAAAGAAAAAGCCCATTTACTTATGTAGGTGTTAAAATACACCTTTTTTTTTTTTTTTTTAATTTGTCCTCTTGCTGATATTGTCCGATTATTCTGCACAGAGTTGAATTATCTGCTGACTTAAGAGCGAGGGATCCCTGCTGAAGAAGGGGAGACAGGGAGCTTTTGGGACAAAGATCTCTCCATATCCAGCCTGGCTTTTATAGCTTTGCTCTGAACATCTGTTGCTGAGCTGTAAGGGGCTAAATAGGCCTTTTCTTTCTGGATCGCTATAGGAAATCTCGTGAATGTCTAAGACTTCTTTCTCTCCATGTGTGTGCAGCAGACAGGGCTGCGTGTGCACATCAATGCGCATTTTCTTACATTATCTTACATTTCTTGTATCCACCTTTCACAACCGGGGAAACTGAGACATTATGGCTTGTTTCACTGCCAGGAGAGCTCTGTAGAAATGCAAATGCCTTACGTAAGACCAGGGAAACGTATTAGTGCCAGGGTTAAAATGCTACCCATTCTACCGTTCTGCATCAAATTCCCTTTTGAGCATGCTGTGATGTGAGATCCAAATACTAGATCTCGCATGTTTGTTTTTTAGTTTTTCCTCCCCTTATTTGAAATGCTAGGCAGATGGAACTTACTCTTGTTCACAAAACACACTGCCATCTACCCAGCTTGGATGAAGCTCAAGGAAAATACTAACCATCATTTGTACCTGAAGGCAGCTCTCCCCTACAGGGGGAGCTAGCTGTGCTCTGAAGTTTAGCCCAGGATATCATGGCTTTATCAAGAGAAGCTAGATAGCAGCCTGTCTCTCGGAGGGCGCATGGCAGATTGCACTGTCAGCAAGCGAGATAACTTCTTGCCCTCTGAAAAATCTTGGGATATGAAGATGAGGCTGCAGGATGGAGGGCAGGGAGAAAAAGAGCTGCTAAGATACTTGTACGCATAAAATACACCCAGGGTGAAAAAAAATTATGGGAGCATCAACTATGTTGGACGAAGTGCTGTTAAGCTCTTAAAAGATGACTGATCCCCTGAGTGCCTTGGGACTCACAGACAGATGTCGACAGTGGGGGAAGCCGGGACAATGCTCAGAGCTGAGCACTGGAGACTTTGATTAGCATATGCTGGCTTTCTGAACTAGGGTTTGCTGCTGGCTACTGTCATGAAAGGGGTCTGCGTTCAAAGCCCTGAGGTGTACAGCAGCACATTGCACATGTCAAGCTTCTCGGTGACCACCTTTCCCCCAGGACGTGATGGAAGCCCAGATAGCTGGCAGTGATGACGAGGAAAGAGTTTAAATCTAGGACAGCACTGAGAGCCCTTGCACTCCCTTTGAGAACAGTACAAGGAAAGACTGCCCTTTTCTCGTGTAAGAACAAGCTTATCTTAATGTGGCAGACAAGTTTTTGAGGAAAGCAGCTACTATGCCTTTGTCTGCCTGGTTGATTTCAGGGACTGGTCATAAATTCAGAGGTTTTCTGGATTTGTGGATCTTTTCAGCTTCTCTATCCTCCTTGCTGACCAGGTTTCTGGTAACCCAAAGTACCTTTGGAAAGCTCCTGTTTGTGCGTCGTGAAATTAATTTGGTCTCAGTGAAGAGGCCATACTCCAAAATTGGCTGTTCTAGATCATTGCAGCAGAAGGGGCTTGTGTGGAGCAGCCTGTGCTCTCCACATTGTCCAAAATACACAGAGGACCTGTACACAGAGGACAGAGGGTCACAGCCCCTGCGTTTTTCAGTGGTTTGGGTCTTTCTTGCCAAAGCTCAGATGAAACTAGAGGGGTCTCTTTATTCTTATTCTTCTTGGCATGGGATGGAAGCAGTGGGGAGTGATTTTGAAGCAAGGGTGGGGGGTGAGTAAGAAGACAAAGTAACAGGTGCCTTTAGATCTGCACTGAATCAGCAGAATGTCATATTTAGCCTCATTTAAACAGGCACTATAAATATATTGCCATTCAGATTTCAGTCCATCGGCCTGATTTGATTAACACATGCTGCAAGCAGCAGGGGCCCCCAAATCACTCCATTAGCGTTAATCCCTGTATTTTGCTTTATCCTTTAAATATTTCTAAAAATGAATTCTGTGAAGCACCTCAGTTGTCACTGGTGGCATTACTCTCCTTCATTCTTGTTCCTTGCTAACTGCAGATGAAAAAAAAAAAAAAAAATGAAGAGCAACACCATGATGTGTCAGGGGCTTGCCAACTAATATTTTTATTGCTCAGGAGCTGAGCTTCTCAAGTGAAACAAATCAACATCAAATACCCCTGCACCCTTCTAGGATAAGAAAACTGTGTTAAAACAGAAGCAAACCAAACTACATTCACTTTTCCTGAAAGGCATTTCCACAGTGAAAAACTCAGTCCGAGAAATGTAGCACCAATGCAATATTTGACCATCAAGAAAAGGGAAGGAATGCCATTCTTATAAGAGCCATGCAAGCAGCAAGAGGGTGTCTGAGCCTCTTTGATTTCAGCTCCTGCTTATGAGTATGAGTCTCAGTGTTGGGACGCTGGTAGTTCTGGGATTAGGTCCTCCCACCCTGGGTTTGCCTGGAGTAAATAAAGGGAAATCCTGTACCTTTCCATGGTGTTCCTGATCGCTACAGAGAGAGCCATCTTCTGCAGTGGTCGGACAGGTATAAGCCGTGTTCCTTCAGCCGATTACTCTGTTGTCCATTCTAATCTAGATCACTGTGAAGCGTTAAGGAAGGTGACTTCAGGTGTTGCCATTAGAAAGTCAAATTGCAAACATACAGCATTAAAAATAAATGCCACAGTGGAATTGCTGAGCCAGTGAATAAAGAGCTTTAAATGCAAACAGCATATAAGGAACTAGCCAGGCATTTCTCTCCCAGTCATCTGTCACCCCATCTGAGCATTAAGGGCTCTGCGTCTTTTATTCCTGAGTCTTTACATTTAGCTCCAGGTGTGGCTGAATGTCACACAGTTTTACAACTCACTGATTAAGATTTAGAAGTCTCTTCCTTTCATTTGGACCACAATTGAAGGCTCATCACTTCTTCTGAGATGTCACCTTGTAGGAAAGAGACCCAAGGGGAGTCTGCCATAAATCAGTGGGTTTTAAGTTTAGATAATGTCCCCCCAAACACACACCAGCTTTTAGGAATCTGGTGGGTAAGGTAGTTTGCTTACAGGATAGGCCCTCAGCTACTGGAGTTTGGTATAGATCAAATGACTTCGGTGCTGATATCTACGAATGAACTGGTGTTTCATTTTGAAGGGCTTTCAAACACCTCCAAAGAAAAAGCAGAGCAGCATTTCTTTAGTCTACAGCTTTCCTCTCCCCTTGGAATTTGGTAAAGGCATGTGATATTTTACAAGCACATTCAAACAGATCCTGCCATGTTGGGGTATCTTTTAGCAATATACCGTATTATCCCTCTATATCATAAACCAGCACTCCTCTGCTTTCCCAGTCCACTCTCCATCTGATCTGGTTTTAGCGATAAGCTGGGGTCTGACCTGAGGGGCTTGGTCCGCTGGGGCACAAGGCTGCCTTCCACAGCTCGTGCCCTCAGTCCTTTCGTCCCATATCTGTGGCACCAGGACGGTACTCTGGCCTTTTACTGGGGGAAAAAGCAGTGAGAGTGTAGCATCTCTCTGGCTCTCTTCTGCTCTGCACTGTTGGGCATGAGGACACCTCGTGGGAGCATAGTCTTTGCTGTGGGCAGAGGAACAGCCTGAGAGCAATGGGAGCTGGTGGCTGGAAGCTGTGCCACATGGAGCAGGTCTGGGCCAGGCTCTCCAGTGGGGCATGAGATGGGGGATAAGACTAGTATCACTAATGTCATAACAGTCTTATCATCTCATAATTGGGGACAGTGCAGTATCAGGTAAATTGGGAGTTCTGATATCCCAATGGCAGCAATATATCACTCACTAGAAGCATGCTGTGATTATACCACAGTGAAGTCTTGACTGTTCAGGAGTGTAAAGAAGATGGAGCTAGACTCTTCTCTGTGATGCCAGTGATAGGATGATTTGCAGTGGGTACAAAATGAAACACAGTAAATTCAGTGTTAACATAAGAAAACACCTTTTCACTTTGAGGGTGGTTGAACGCTGGAATAGGTTGCCTAAAGAGGTTGTGGAGTCTTCATCCTTGGAGATGTTCAAAATGTGACTGTATACAGTCCTGGGCAACCTGCTCTAGCAGACCCCTGCTTGAGCAGGGGAGTTGGACCAGATGACCTCCAGAGGACCCTTCCAACCCCAACTATTCTGTGATTTTATGACTTGAATTGTAGCTCTGTCTGAGATCTCCTTTGTTTTCTCCTTTTGCCCGGAAATGGCTGTGTTAGTTCTGTAGCCCTTTGTATGGATGTGGTGAGGTTTAGGTTAAACACTACCATATTAATACCTCTTGCTAATAGTTTTCACCTGATGCCTGTTAAACTGGTACATCTATTGTTGTATGCCATCAAAAAGACTGCCACCATAGCTTTGGAATGGCCCTGAGAAACCAATGGTTTGTTTCACAGGTGGGTTTTCTCTGTGGGCGCCAGGATGGTGGGAGGTTCAGCCGAGGGGATGGTGGAGCAGATGGCTTTGCATTGCACTCTCTCTGATGTTTGTGACTTTCAGACAAGGTATGGCGGCGGCTGTTCCTCCACGATCCTCTGGCGTGAGTCCCACTGAAGTGCCACCTGACTCTGCCACGTTGTTCCTAAACAGAGGTGCTGGGATCTCACTGGCAGTATTGCATTAGCATGGTGATAAATTACTTCTTTCCTTCTAAGCGAGTTCAGGGCTGCTCAATGATACCAGACTGGCAACCCTGTATTATTTATCGGCCTGTTCATTGTGCTTCCTAATATCTTGTTTGCTGCTTTGGACGGCGCTGATGCATTAAACAGTGGTTTTCTTTGGGCTGCTCAAGTCTGTCTGGTGAACTCACATGCTGCATGTAGAGTCACGTGAGCTTTACAAAACATTTTAATTGTTCCCTCTTACACTTGCATTCATCAGTGTTTAACATCATTCACTGTCATATTTATTTAGAGTGCTTAGGTCTTTCTGATGTTTGTGACAGCCCTTTCTAGTCTTGGCAGGCCTGACTGCGAAAGTGCAGTCTATTTCTGCCCAGGGCATCACTCCCAGTGGATGACTTTACCTCTTTGGTGTACCAGATGTATGTAACTCATTTTTCCCTGTTTTCTAGATAGTTGTCCCCTCACTGCCTTACACCCACACCTCTGTGGTGCAATCCGGCTTTACAGTCTGGCTGATCTGTGCTGCAAAGTCTGTGCTGATCTGGCCAAGGCTCGCTTTTTCTCTGCAGCTTTACTTTCCTGCTTTTAGTCAAACTCTTTAGAGGGGATCTTCCTGAAGATTCAGGCAAGGCTCCCAGGCTTTCCACAGGCATGTCCTGAACATGGGCCTACTTCATCCCTTGGAAGCATGCAAGGGCGTCAAATATGAATGGGTATCAAGAAGTACCTGGATTCATCTTCCATTTTAGATCCTTGGCCATCCTGTAGGATATTGTGGGAGCTGGTTGCTGTTGCCCAGGTGCCTCCTATCACTCCTCCCCGTGCTTCTGGGGTTGGAGAGACTCTGCTTCTCTCACTAGACAGCTCCCATCTCCATCTCCATGGACATGTCCCAACTCCACATTTCACTTGTCTTGGCAGGTTTTTCTATTCTCCACCCTCCAGGCTTGAGTGAAGATTTTGACAGAGGGCTCCGAGAAGTCAGTGGGTCAGCCTGTAACCCACGGAGTGTCGTGTGCTCTTGCATAGCTATACCTATTCCACCTACGTATTCGCCAGATGAAGTCGTTCAAGAGATCTCAGGCTGGCTGATAGTCCTGTTTCACATTTCTGCCCTAAAATGAGCAGATCAAAAATCACAGTCATAAACAATCTTCTGCACTTGTATAGAGTTTGCGTGGTGACATGGATCCATTTACCAGACTATCATGATGTTAGATTGAGATTTATGGGTTTTTTTCTTTTTATTAATTCCACCGCTGATTCGTGTTCCTGGGGTGATAATAAGTATATTAAGCAAAATGGCATCCAGCAAAAAGGTGAGAGGCAACTGGCTGTTAACTTTTTGTTATGACAAAAATTGACCTGCTTTTAGCATTATTTTTTTCCTGATCTGCTTTTGCACTTGACATTTTTTCGTACCTCACTCCATTACAGTTACCTTCTGCGGGTGCCTCAGGTAGGAACAATATCACAGGCCCTTACAGTCTGGAAAAGAATAAACACAACTGTTTTGCAGTTCCTTTTTCTCTTCCACTGACCTGTCGACTCATTTAAAGAATTGCAAGGGACAAATGAGACGTGATTTTCCTTTGCAAGGCCCAGATAATCACAGCCTTGTATATGTTTTGTAGTTTTGTCCTATTTTAGCTATTTTACCAGGACATGTAAGGTTTTATTACTCTATTCGTCCTTCAAACAGAAGGGAGGAAGTTCCAGGAGTTTTTGTAGACCTGGGTTATTTATAGCCTGTAGTCCACAGCAGGGGTTATTTTAAATAGAGATTAGACGTTACTGTTAGCAAGTCAGCCAGTGTATACTTTAGCTCATTAGGCCTTTTTGTTACGCAGAGCAAGGCAGCTCTTCCCTAACCTTGGTTACTAGAATGTAGATGTCTCCATCTGACTTAGTCACTTTAAGGTCCCATTGTAGTCAATGAAAAGTCACTTTGAGGCCATCTGCAATGATTTAGACGTCGGCTCAACCATGAGCTGAACTGCCATCTGGAAGCGCCTGTTTCTCCCCACGTATTAGAAGTGCTGCTTACGTGACCAGCTTAGACATACATGCATAACCATCAATATTTTTTTTTTCTCAGATGTCTCTCAGCTGAAGTATCTGGACATAACATTATTGTTGTGATTTTTTTTTTTTCTGTTTGAATGACATTGCTGCATCCCTGCTTCTGTCGTCCTCAGGTCTCAGATCATCTTCTCACTTTGGGTGTAAATTAAGAAGCTTTTGTCACTTGATCGTTCATCTTTAGCTATTTACTTTTCAGTGCCCAATCTTAACCTTCTCATTTTCTGCTTACTCTTCAGAGTATGGTACAATATTTTAATAATGACATTGTTTGTTTAATCCATTCATTCTGGCCATGGTATGGTTGGAGAGAAGATGTATAGTATTGCTTTGACAACCATGGAGTGATGACCCCATAACTAAATAGATTTATAAACTATGTCAATCTGTGAAAATGAAATTAAAGAAAAAAGTGTCCTAATTGTGATGCTTACTTTTAACTGAACAAGTGAAAAGCTTTCCATTTAGGCATATTGGGGTTACCTAAGTAGTATTCTGGCATGTTGCCCTTTAGTCAACGTGACAGTACATACTAGCAGTGAAAAGGGGAAAAATCGATTCTATTGAAAAAAAAAAAAAATCTAATGTTAATTACAGCTCAGTTCAGGAGAATGAATTTATTTTTTTTCATTTAAGAAAGCAAAGTGAAAATGTTAGCAATAGAAAGGCTGGGCCACCTCAGGGTGAAACTCATGTCTTATTCTTTGTTGGAGAATGATGTAATATATCCTGTGATATGACTTTACAGGCTAGCGACAACATCTGGAAATAGGCTAAGATTTCTAGAGCTGACAAAAGATATTTTCCTGCTGTGGCTGTGGTATTTAAAAGACTTACGACCTAAAGGATGCACAGACTACACTTCTGCAAATAAAAAGTGAATCTGCCCACTTACACATCCAAATATATATATATGTATATGTATATCTATCTAAAGTCTGGGAGAAATGCAGAAGAGATCTGCATATAATTTCCAAGAGGAGTGAGATGGAGGAGAAAGGCATATAAAAGCTGGATTGCACTGCGATAGTACCGCAGAGACGGTGTCTGCATGCCCCTTTGTATTGACCTGCTCTGTTTGTCTTCTCCACGGTTCAAAGCACAGGGCTGAGCAGCCTCGTGCGCATCCATCACGGGCATAGCGGGCACCAAATTCGCACCAGGGCTGAACGTGCTCTGTTCCCCATGATCCCGAAGGGTTTAAGTTGTTAGACCCTTTCGAATCTTACAAAGTCTCAAGGTGGTGATGCCATCTCGCTACTCACAAGTCTCTTTGCTGGGCCATTGAGCAAACTAGAAGTTGCCATTAAGGCACAAGGAAGGCTCAGCCTGAGATAACAACAGAAGATGCTTGGAAGGGTTTAACCCTGCCCGGCGGTTTCTTCGGTGCTGAGGAAACGATTCGCTCTGCTGGCTGCCGTTGTTGGTGCAAACAAACTGTTCAGATCTTCTTCCCTCATGTTCGGTGTTTTCCCTGCATTGAAATGTTGGTGTGGCAGAAAGGGAACTGTAACAGGAACAGCCAATAGGCATATATCATTCCTTGGGTAAAATTGCTGTTTTCCTGTGGCTTGAGTCAGATCGTAGCCTATTCTGGTTTGATTTAGGTCATTCTGGTAGGCAGGAGGATCACAGCAAGCAAGGATGCAAAGGACGTTGCTGGGGAGATGAACAATCCAATTTCTGCTCAGCAGATGAGCAGGGAAATTTAAAACCAGTAGCATTACTGGAGAATTTATCAGGGAAAAGCAAAAAGGCTAAAAGCAAACTGAAATGCAACTGCGCTTCCCTAAAGTTTAACTTCTGCTCCGTAACACAACTTCACGTTATGTGATCATAATGTCTGTACATTGAAAATCATAGTAGGTCGTGGCGTTCATCTCATCCGCCCTTCTACCCACTACCTCAGCAGAAGTTGGAAATAAAGGCAAAGGTGGGGGGGATGAATAAATAAAAAAAGAAAATCCCAATTGGAAGGAAGCCCTGGAGTTGGCAGCTGTCAGCAGCCCACAGGACAAGTGATAAAATGCTGCATTAAAGTAGCTACAGTGTGAAATGCCACTGACCGAATAACTAGGATGGGAAATCGCTTTATAAATGTGCTTACCAGGGTAAGCAGATGTGACTGAGGGCAGCTCCACTCTGTCACTAAATGGTAGGAAAGGGCAAAATTTATGGCAATCTATTTTTTGTTCCAAAAAAAAAAAAAAGAAAGAAAGAAACAAAACGAAACACGAAGAGGCTTTCAGACAGAGGTGAGAGTTCAGTGCACATGTCTCATGGCTAGAATTGGGGCAGAAACACTCTCTATTAATAAACCGCTCTGAGAGCCCAATAAATCGAAATGTGGGAATGTTTAATAATGCGGAGAAAGGGGGCAGGGGGGATGTCTAGTTCCTGACTGAATGCTTTGGGACGGCAGAGCCGCTCTACAGACACGACCTGGCTTCTTGCAGAGGCAGACCGCACAAGAGACATTAGTCTTGTTTTTCTGCAGGTGGCCGAGATGCTGGACAGTAGCTTTTCGTGGAGGCAGCCCAAGTTTAAAGAATCCTTTAGGCTCTGGCCTAAAAGGGTTCGTCTCTCCTCAGTCCTGCTGGTGGGAGCTGAACAGCAGTTGGTAAAGACCAGAGAGCTTAGACTGTCAATTAGTAGCCATCAAATAGTGAGAGCTTATTGTCATCAGCCAAAAAGCAAGCCAATGGCTCGTGTTCCTCTCACCTTTAGAAGCGTTTGAACTACTTCAGTGGCTCTTGGACTTTTTTGGCCAAGGTGTGATGTAAGTGTGTGGATGTTACTTATTATTAATCAAAAGGAAAATATATATATATTTGTATATCTATATATCATTTTACTCTGGAACGTATACTCTAGGGTATGATGGGTACAGTGCTTAGAGTCCTCTGTGCTGGAAAACGAATCAATTTGCAAATCTGCCGTAAAGGGAAGAAAAAAAAAAAAAAATGACTGCAGTCTTCACTCAGCAGGGGTCTTTTCAAAGTATATTTAGCTTGACAGCAGCTCCCAACACATGCTTCTCCTTCCACATCCCCAGCCCCCGCCAGCTTGCCCCAGTGCTTCGTTTTTGGAGCTCGGGACACCCATGTTTTGCCCAGAGAGAGCTGAAGCCCCTCGTTCAGTTCCAGACCCTCACTTGACTTATTTACGAATTAAAACAGACTTTAAAACAGTCCACTGAAAACTGATTTTAATTCAGGGAGCGTGAGCTGAGCATGACTACATATGCATGTTTAAAACTTTCTAATAACTTGGAGTGACGAATGCAAATACATCTACATTAGCATTTCCTTGAGGGGCTAGCACAGATGGGAATGAAGACAGGATAACTGTTTTACTTCTGCTTTGAGTAACTACTGGTATAATAAGCACAGGAGTATTTTTTTCTGCTATGTGTGACGCGCTAGACAGTGGCTAAATGCAGGCTTTGGGCAGCGGGTGTTTGCATTTTGTTTTCACATATAGATGACACCTTGTTGTTAGGTTTGGCTGCCTGCAAATGCTCTTATTCCATGCTAAAAAGGTGAGATGGTGAGATACTGCTGTCTGATTGGTATCTGTTGCTATTTAATGATAGAAAAAGTCTTCATTGCTATTGATAGTCTGATTAAAGCTTATTGAGGTTTGCTTTTTATTTCTGTGGACAGAGGTGTTTAGCCAAACCAAGATTTGCTGAATTTATCTTAGCACATAGCAGCTGAGGAAGAGGTGCGTGCTCTAATCAGTTTAGTAACTCAAGCTGATAGGAAGGCTGTGGATGCTGTCTGAAAGAGCGCATCTCTCTAACCTCCAGGATTTGTACTGACTGCATTGAATATTAGACGAGCCAAGTTAAGGGGAATCTTTAAATATCATCAAGTCCATCTCTCAGTGCTAAAACAGGATCAGCTACCAAGATCATTAACATCTTGAGCGAGTGCCCTCCATCACAGTTTAAAAATTTGTGTCCACAGAAAAGAGGTTATTCGCTCCCTGTTTGCAACAGCCCTACTTATTTGAAAACTATTATCGTGGCTTCTCTTCGTTCTTCTCTCTTCCAGATTGGAAAACATGCTGCTTCCTATTGTTCCTGTTGGGCTGTGTTTCTGAGACCTTTGGTTATTCCCATGGCTTTCTTTTGAATTTTCTTGGGGTGATTCACATGTTTCTTGAGATGCTTGCTCAAAATTCAGTGCAGCGCCGCGGCTCACAAATGCCAGCGTTGTCCCAGAGGCCCTCACAGTGCTCGTTTTAGGACTGCTGCCTGGCAAATTGTTTCCTCTTCTGTATGACTAACAGGATAACTTTTTAATTTCCTTACTTGACTTCATCTTTTTTTTTTTTTTCTTATAACATTTCCCTAATTTAACAAGATCATTTTGAATTCTAATTTTATCTTCTGACAGGCTCAAAATCCTTTTGAGCGTCACTGCATCGGCATATTTAATAATCATCCTTTCTACTCCATCACCTCTATCCTTGCTGAAAAATACCAGTTAGTTCTGGGTCGAGGACAAACCCATGAAGAACTCATCTCAGTGCATCCTAAGAGCTAAGCATGGAGAACTACTTATTAAATATGGTTTCCCAGCCAATTTTACAATCCGTTCAGCTAGACCATGTTGCCCTGCTTGTGTATTTGTCATCCGCTTCTTCTCCCCTCTTCCCCAGCTGTGTTGCCCTGACCCAGAAAGACACTAGTTTACTCTTGACAAATCCATACTTGTTGCTGCTCATTTTCTTGCTGACTTCTGTGCAACTGCAAATCATACATTTGATTACTTGTCCCAGCATCAGTACTGTTGTTGGGTGGATGGAGCTGACTTTAAACTGACTGGCCTGTAATTCCCAAAGATTCATTGTTTTTGTTTTATTTACACTATACTCTGTTTTCTAGTCTTCTAGAAATTCACCCGATGTTTTCCATGAATTTTCAAAGTTAGCAGTGCTAAGGTTGCTTCAGGCATTTCCCAAAAGACTCCATGTTAATTTTCATGAGGTCCAGGCAGTCTGAAGATAACTAGTCCTAAAACTCAGCTCCCTGAAGGCCCAGTTCGGTTACCATTGACTCTCAAGGGAGCCCAGGCCACCTTACTGAGCAGTAGATATACATGTAGCAGACATCTACATGTAATCCACCATCTGTGCTCTGTAAATAGCAGCTCTGTTCTTTAAATGACCTAGGTCTTTCTCCCTGAGAGCGTTTTCTCTCCCTCATGTGACCACAGCACATAAATAAAAATTGACGAAGTAGAATTGACAATTCATTGTGTGAACGAGATCTGCTTTGGTCAGAAAGAGAGAGCGGCATGCTGATAGTCCATAACCATCATTTTAGCTCTTGAATAATAGTATAACTCATAGTTCTGCTCTTAGATGAACAAAAGATTTCCAGATTTGAGATGTCAGACACTATCTAATATTGGATTAGAAATCTTTATACATTAGAGATATTATGGGTGTATGGCTATGTATCAGTTATGTTTCTATATCTAGCACTATCCAATTTGCTTTTTAGAAAGAAACATGCATCTACAGGTGCAAAATTTTGCTGTTTCATTTGTTCTCCCTCCCCAGAATTTGGGGTCCTTCTCCAGAGGAATTCAGTCTTCCCTACCTAGCTGTGCAGAAAAAAATATCACTTGAAGGTGACTCGTCAATTGTTCTCCGAAGGAAGCAAGACCAGAGTTCAAAATGATCATCCATTGGCCTTCCACAAATATAAGTAGTCTTTCTTGGTCGCTTTCTTGTTCCCACCTCTTACTGAGGAACTCCTTTGAGGTTTTCTACTTCTGGCAATGCTAAACAAAGACAATGGACATGGCCAGCCCTCTTTCGAAGGTGAAGGCCAAAATAGCAGATAAAATTGTCTTTTATCTGCCTAACTAATGTGACATGAAGAGGAACTAGCGGGCCAAAACTGCTCTGGAGACTAAATTGGTTATAAAGACCTGAATGAATGTGATTTGTAGCTGAAGAAAGACAAAGGAAGGGAGTCTGAGAAATCTCAGGCATTTAAAGGTAAAAACACAATGAGAAAATTAAAAAAAAAAGGGGGGGGGGAGGCTGTTATATTTGGGGTTTCTGCCTCCTACTGTAAATAATAAACAATATATCCTTGCTCTTCTCTGTAAAGGCACATTCCTTGGCCAGTCATGGGTAGAAGGAAGAGTTTCAGCCCCGGATTTTGTTTTGCACCAAGAGATGTGTCTAGCAAGACTGTAATTTTGAAACAGATGGCCATGTTGCCAATGTCTTTACAATTTCTTTTATTTTTCTCCCCAGAGCTTCAGCATGCTAACGAGCATTACCACTACAAAACCTTAAAACCTTCAAGGGGGCTAAAGCCACTGGCTTTCAAACATGCCTGCTCTTTGTCAAGGCCCTGGGATATTTGAAATGCTATGGTGTCCTGCACTATGCTACACAAAGTGAACTATCCTCCTTATAGTTCCCATAGTCACAGGGTAGATCCAAACTTTGTCACAAAGACATTGAATAATTCAACAGAACTGATCTTTGTTGAACTTCATAGTACCAAACATCAGTCTTCCTTGCTATCTTCTAGGAATTTCTAAAGATGAAACAAGGTGATCAACTTAATATTGTCTGACATCTTCTTCGGACATTATCCGTAGTGCATCAGGACCCCTGTTGTCTAAAGCAATGTGTGTAAAAGGTACCTTCTCTCTCCTCTTCTACCTTATAAATAAGAGGCATCAGTCAGTTAAAAGCCTGTAAACTTTATTCCCTGTGCTTGCCCAGAGAATACTATACATATGTAATATAGTATACATATTAATTTCCTCTGAATTCATGATGCTATCTTAGTGTTCCAGAGGCTATCCATGTGCTTAAAAACCAAAGAATAAAAATAGAATCCATTTCTTCTGGAAATATTTTGGAGTGATTCATTTCACTTGGAAAGACCCTGTTGTGAAAAGCCTACAGTCCAGTCCTTGGAGCTTCGTGCAACTCCTGGCTGTGCCCAGCCTGAGGCTGATGATGCAGACTTTGCTCACAGTCAAGATCAGATGTGCCCTGTCTCCAGGGCTAGCAGTGTCACACTGCATTTACCACCCTCGGCTCTCTGGTCCTTGAAGAGTCTCCAGCACTTTTGCCTTTAGCTACTTTGTAGGTGAGACACTTGTGTTTACCTACTTGCCTTGTTACTCTGCAAGCCACAATTTGGCGAAATGGCACAGGTAAATAAAATGAGATCCTTAAGGTCTTGGTTGTCATCTAGGTTACAAGAAGAGAGATAATTGACTGTGGATGGGTAACCATGTAACTGGAGTGGCTAAGTTGGTTTGCATTTTGAAAAGGAGAAAGGAGTGGCTGTCATGAGACTGTCAAGCAAAAAAAAAAAAAAAAAAAGAAAGAAAAAAAAGAAAAAAAAAGAAAAGAGAAGAAGAGAAGAGAAGAGAAGAGAAGAGAAGAGAAGAGAAGAGAAGAGAAGAGAAGAGAAGAAAAGAAAAGAAAAGAAAAGAAAAGAAAAGAAAAGAAAAGAAAAGGAAATAAAAAGAAAGGAAGGAAGGATGCACTGAGCCTCTATTCCCATGTCTGGCCACCCTCATAGGGTAATTTTCTTTTTCTTATATCTAACTGCAATTTCCTGTGTTTTAACTTGTGCCTCGTACAATCACCATGCACATCTGAGAGAAACCTGGCTCTATCACTGCTGCATCCTCCCTTAGGTAACTGTAGACAGCATTAGGGGCTCATCTGAGTCTTCTCTTCTTCGTGTTGAACAAACCCAGCTCTTTCAGCTTTTCTCAGCTGCTCCAAATAGGTAATGAGCTCCAGACCCCTGAAAGTGTAGTGTTACTCTGGCTGGATCACTCCGATATGTCAATGTCCTTATACAAAGGTGCTCAAAACTAAAGGGTACTTTGGATGTGGTCTCACAAATGGTGAATAGAGAGGAAGTATCACTTCTCTGGACCTTCTGGCTACGCTCTATCTAATGCTACCTTACTGGTGAACGTGCAACTTGTTGGTCACCAGGACCCCCAGGCCCTTTCTCCAAAGCTGCTTTCCAGGTGATCAGCCCCCAGCCTGTACTGATGCATAGGGTTATTCCTCCCCTGGTGCAGGACTTTCTATTTCCCTTTTGTTAAACTTCATGAGGTTCATGTCTGTCCATTTTTCCAGCTTGTCCAGGTCCCTCTGAAAAGGTCATCCAAGGAAGATCAATAATAATGTTCAAGAACTGGTCCAGATCAACAGAAAGTAAATGACATTTTGGACAGTGCAGGGCATTATCAATACTAAAGCACAGCCTAAGCAGAAGCTCTGAGGAAGCAGTTGCATATCATTTTAGAGTGTCAGACACTCATAATCCGGCTCATGATATCCAGCTCAATATAGTTACCTTATCGTGTGCCAGTACAGCTATGTTATCTGCAAAGCTGGAGGCTCAAACTGCCTTTCTGAAACACATTTTTCCCTCTGGGTGAGGGGCTGTAGTAGCTCAGACGACTCTCTGTCCCTTTGCAGTCCTACCTACCATGTCAGACTCATCTCACTTCTACGTAAGTCCCATATATCTGAACTATTTTCCAAAGGTGCCTACCTCCCTCTTATGCTTATTGAGGGAGCCTAAGGAAACTTTTCTTCTAGGTGGGATGTCTCTGGGATCGTGAGTGTAACCAGCATGAGATTTTTCAGCTTTCTAATCTCCTTATGGGGCACATATTGCAGAAGCAGATCTAAAATATCTTTTCTAGACTGTTCAGCCAGTGGCACCCACCAGAGAGATGCAGCTACCTCTGAGATAGAGGCTCATCAGCACGGTGTAAGACACTGCAACAGTTTAAACCAGGAAATGAGCATTTGCAACTGGAAAATACATACAAACCTTTAGAAAGTAAAACAAACTGTCTTTAGCATCCACCTTAGGCATTGGCACCTTTTATCTGATAGGAAGGTGTGTAAGAACTGCAGAGGTGTTTGAGCTGCTTTTTCTATTAGAAATTTGGAGATGATCCAAAGGGAAAGAAATGAGAAAGAAGTATTAAGTATAATTTATGAAGAGTGATTACAGGAATTTACCAAATGCAGGCTCAGAAAGTGCAGCGGTGATTAGTTGAGCCATGATGACCATGTGTAATAGCATTAAAAAAGGAGTAGAATAATTTAAAGCATTTAAGGTTGAGGATAGTAGCAAATTACCAAGTAGAAACTAAAGACAAATGGGTGTAAATTAAACATTAAGAGAATTCTGTGAACAATGAAATTAATTATTTTGGATATAATGGATGCTTTCAGAAAGAAAGTCATACATACAGAACAAAGACTAAAAGCATGTGAGAGTTTCTTTGGAGAATCAGCTCCAGCAAGTCTGATTTTTACAGGAGATGAGAGCAGTCAAGCCCTTCTTTTATAAGTCTTAGCTGCAGTTGTAATTAATGGTCCCTCAGATGCCTTTACACAGCACTTATGTCTTTTAACTAGCCTGGATCATTGACTAAAAATATTACAGAGGATGAGTGTCAACAATATGGTCTTAGTTACTGCAGTCCGCAGAGCCAAAATCTGTCACAGTCTACAGAGATCGTACCATTCACTTCAGAAGCTCACAGGGAATAAAGGGCACGGGCATTTTATTTACTTGTACTGAGGATGTATCTTTTCTTTGCCCAGTTTATACCACTGAGACATGTGCTTCAGGAGCACATGAGCCTTGGGTAGACCCAGGATATATGGCGACTCAAGGAGCTAGCACTCTTTGCAGCTTTTAGATACCTGGAGTGCCGTACTCCATCTTTGATGGGAGCAGCCCTTTCATCCTTGTGTGTCCCGTGGGTGGTGTTGAGGCATTAGGCTTAACCAACCCCAAGCCAAGAGATGATGACCAGAAATAAGTGTTGTTGCTGTGGGGAGCAATAAGACTGGGACAGAAGCCATCTCCTACAATGAGGACCTTTAATACAGATAAATATTTCTCAAGCCTATCTGCACTGAAAAGTTGGCAACCCATTCTTTGCTGTCGCCTTCTCCACAGGCCCTGAAGTCCTTCCTCTGTGATATCAACAGATGTGTATTCATGTTATGGCCAAAAAGCAGCTGGCTCCTGTGGTATGATGGTCATGCAAATGTAGGTCGGGTCATAGCGTGGAGAGTTGTGGGCATAATTTACCCAATGACTAAGCTTGTGCTTAACGCGGAGTGTAGAGCGCTTGGATTTGGGCTGTGCACCTTCACGTTCCTGAAGACAGAGGACCTGATCTTAAAACCCTCAGTGATATATGTAAAAGACTACAGAGGCCTCCCTGCACCAAAATTGTGGACACCACTTGTAATGAGGACTGAATTATCTCCAGACTCTGTACAGAGTACAGTAGTTTCAGCTATTTCCAAACTGAGAATTGGCAGCATAGCAGAGAATTGCGAAAAGATGTTATATATTGTCATTTTCCCCCTCTCCCTTGTCCCTTCATCTTTTCCCTTTTGGCTAAAGTTATTTTTTTTAAATTTTATTTATTTTTTTCTTCCAGAATAGATAGTGCTCCTAAATGAATCACTTAGTTGATAGCTGCAGATCAGACTCTGCAATCAGTATTTTATTTAAATAAAATAATTGAATGGCAATTGATAATACATGACAGCTTAAGATTACTCTTATTGCTTGATTTCCCAGAACACTCCTGAAAAGAAAATGAATTTCTCCATTTTATTCTTCTGGTTAAATGACCCTCATGGAAATAAATTCAGGATGAAGAAGTAATAGTGTTGCAAACAAAGTGTAGAAAGAGTTGAGATTTTTGTCATAATCTTTGCACAGTTTCTATTTTTGAAGATAACATACCACCTGCAAAAAACTACCTTTCCCGGGGCTGGTATCAGCCAGTGTGATAGATTGCAGCTGCTTCCCTCACTACTCGAATTATTTCACACATGGCAGCCTGGGGCAGAAAGTAGAGGATACTAAAGGAGAAGTCAGTATGTAAGATACTGAGCTTGGAGTTTGGTTATGAATTTCCATATCTTTGGTCACTCAGTACTCAGGAGGCTTTGCTGTTCGGAACAGCTACAAAAAAAGGGTAGCTGTAAATATTAAAAGCACTTTATTCTCTTTTTTTAAAAGAGTTAGTGTCCCCAAACAAGCATTTCTATTGAAAAGAAAAGTTTTGCCTAGGTTTTTTGTATGAACCCATATATCTCGCTTTTCACAGTTTGTTGCTGAAGAGACCCATGGCTCATTGGAGTGGTTTGGAAGCTGATATAAAATAACTGTGTAGCATAGACTAATAGTTCCTGGTGGGCAGGTACCTACATCATAACGCAGTCCATGGCAATTGCATCTTATCGGTGTGTTTATTGTCCAGCCCTTGCGGAAAGGACCAAGCGATCCGCAGCTCATAAATCTGGCAAGGCTATGGATAACTGTGGATGGACGGTTCTCCAGTTGATGTGGCATTAATTTTTACATTTTGCCTTGTATTTCTTTTTTCACTCTCAGGCTGGCAAATTCAAAAAAAACTCTCAGCTCTAACTTCTAATGTACATGCTCTACTGAGAGAAGCTTTCTTCTTATCTAAGCAGTTTTATTTCCAGTATATGCAGGCCACAATGTCACCCATTTCCTTATCTGTATTTACTTTTTTTTTTTTGCTCTTTTATGCCTTTATTTTGATGCTGTCTGACTGCCTCACAAATGTAAAGGAATTTAGCCTCAGAATGGCCTCCTTTATTCAACCCCTGAGAAACTAGGGCAGATGAGTTGCCCAAAATCACGCAGAAAGTGTTCTCGTGCAGCAGAAAATAGAAGCAATATTTGCAACCTGCCAGATTCCCTCATTTAAAACCCTTTCAAAAAAAAAGATATAAAGATATTGATCTTTCTTTAGTGGTAGAGTAGGAAAAACTTGTTTCTGGGAGAGCACACTTGGTTTTGTAGTGTGGGTGCAGATGTTTTCTTCCATAACATTGTAAGAAAAAATATGCAACCTAAGAAGTGTTTAAACATGAGTATTAGCTGTGAGCAGTCTAATGCATTTTTGGTGTTATGCCTTCCAAATATGCCTTATAAATTCCCGCAGGCTTGGGCCATCTGTACCCACAAAGCGCAGCAATGTCAGACATGGAGCAAAAGGAAATAAAATTGCAGCATAACTCCTTTCAGAGATCAGACTTTACGTTCTCCTTTGTACTCAAAAGAGTAATGAAATCACTTCCTTCTTCATTCATGTTATTTGCAGATCTCCCTTCGGTTTTCCCTCTTTGTTGGCAAATCGCTTCCAGTGACTTTATGAGTATACGGGGGAAATGGTAGGAGTGGGAGGAGGGTGGGGGTAAAGGATGGAAAGTGCATTGAAGGACAGGGAAATGCACACGCTCTCCTCCATCACAGAAGATTTCCGAAACACGATTCCATTGTTCGGCACCTTGACGTTGCGTAATTCCTTTGTTCCCCGCTCAAGACTATTGCTTCTCTGAGCCATTCCCGTCTCTGCTCTGCCTGAAATCAAACTATCATACCATTAATCTGAAGATAAAATGGAATCAATGTGGCTTTTGTTGTCAAAACTAGTAAGGCCTTTTTTGTTGTTATTTGCTTGTCTGTTATCAGAACATATCAGTGTTCGTGCTTATCTTCCACTGTAGCGTTTAGCCAGGAAAACAGCCTGAGATTTACGTTGTTTTGTGCTACTGCAGATAGAAATAGGCTGTGTTTGTATCTCTGCAATCTGTGATGCCTCAAATGCTCATTTAACACATCTTAAAAGAAAATTATTAGCAGATCTATATATACAGTTACTATTTATACAAGTGGCTATGTTTGTGGTTGGGTATAGAAAAATACATGTATATGTTGCTTATATGATAGTCACATATGCTTATGCATTTCTAAAGTCACATACTTTTATAAACTGCTGGGTTTGAAATAAATTTCAAGTACAAATTAATTTGAAGTTCCAAACCATGGGCAGTAAGATGGTTTTTCTACTTTTATGTATGCCTGTTTCCCAGATAGGAAGTGGGGATACCTGCTTACAAGCAGAGCTGTTGAAAAGCTCATTCATTAAGGTGTTTCCCATTTCCAGATCCAAAGCGTTTTAAAAAGGCAAAATATTTATTCCTACCATTTCTGTTGTAGTTTCCTGAGACACCAGGCCAGTTCTGACCTTCAGCGCGGACTCAGAACTGATAAAGCGAGGAAAATACCTGCCTTAAACAGTCTGCAATCTGTGTAAGGGCAAAAGACACTGAGGGGTATAGAGCACATGAGTGACAGTGATGGGGATGAGTGCTTGCAGGCAATCTGATCTAAATGCACCAGTTGTAATAGTCGAAAGCAAGAGTGTGCTGTAAGAGAAGGGCTAAAAAATACTAACACTCCATCTCACAGTAACGTGCGATTGCCACTGCATGATACCTCCCACACACTTCACATAGTATCAAAGATAACGGCACCTATCATTAACACAAGCTGTAGAGATGTCTTCAAATGAGCTGAGAGGTCTAAGAGGAGAGACACTTTCCAGGGCAACGGCCTGTCAAACCAGCTCGTGCTCAGATGGCTACCGGTTGGAAGTCACACATGGAGGTGGTGGATAAGGTGAGTCGGAGGCCGAGTGTCCAATTCCTTCGAGCGCATTGCTGAAATAAATAGCAATCACGTTTCTGATGAGTCGGTAGCCTCATTAGCGTGGCCAAGGACAAGTGGGCTGCAGTAAATGAATTGCCACCTTTTCCGCTCTTCGGTACTGGAAGAGCAGTTGCTCCGGCCTCTTCTTCAAACATGCGGAGCAATTTGGTCTTCTCACCCTCCAGCCTCGCCCCCATCATCACACAAAAATTTGCTCAAACATTTTCACCAGAGATGGAACCGTAGATTGAACATGTCATTGGGTTATTTCTCAGGGCGTGACGAATAATACTACTAGCTGGCTGGTTCCAGGATCTGAGATGCCCTCTGTAATGGCCTCACCTCTTTTTAATGAGCATGAGGCATTGCACTTTCCAGAGCCTCTGTTTTGCTTCTGGTGGACATGAGCGCTGTTTGTGCAATGCTTTAGAGCCCATTGTCCCCAGGAAGACGTAGGATTAGCAAGCTGAAGCTCAACACAACTATTTTAATTATGCCATACAGTGCTACACTTGCTGAGATGACACTGACCCTTAAGAGAACAAAAAAGAGCAGAAGCGCACGCAAGTGAGCAAGGGGGAGAGAGAAACTCCCCACGCTGGCTGTTGTGCAGTCCCAGAGGAGATCTAACTCAGTCTGTAATTGCTGTTCTGGATAGCTTCTGCCCTCAAAACAATTTTCTGCTGGTCTGTTGTTGCTTAGGCTGAATCAGTTTGATTTATAGAATGTCATTTTTTTCTCCCCAGCCATAGACAAGAGAAAAATATTTGTTGAAAGGCTGTTGCAGCAAGATTTAGTTTTTGCCCATCTAGTATCAGAGAAGCTTGCTTCTTTTTTTTTTTTTTTTTTTTGTATGAGGTTTTTCCTTTCCCTTCCTTCTCCTACCTCTCAGAAGAGAATGGGGGAAGACAAACACCACGCTTTGATAATCCTTTTCATGTGCTTGGGATATGTGGTTCACACACGCTGGGCAGCAGGGCAGGAGATGCCCCAAGGATATTGCAAATGGGCCAGTTTAAGAGGAACACTTCTTTGGTAAAACATACCAGAAACTGCAAAGAGCTTTTTCTTTATTGTTTTGTTTTTCCAAGGATATCAAGCAAGGACATCAAGGGTTTTTTTCAGAGTTTCACATACAGCAATGCACACACAGACATTATATTACATATTTCAGAATCTATGCGCAAGTATTCAGGTTTATTTTATAACTCTCCTGGTTATTCGTTTGCAGAATGGATGGTGGAGCAGAATGGGAGCTCACTTGTAAAATTCAGCATCACCTGAACATTGAGTCAGCAATTAATGAAGATGTTAATTTGGAGTCCTTTAAGAAGTGGGTGGGTGGTTTGCAAGTACACACATACACACGTGCTAAATGGGAGCAATGCCGATATTTCTGCTCCCCTTTTTTACACCAGCCTAAGGCAAGCATCCTTAGAAATTGCGACTCTTGCCTTGAGGACTTCAGCTGACATTGATAAAGGATGCTGGGATTTGGCTAAATGTGAGAGAGAAATTATCGACAGCATATGCTTGTTTCTCACTCTTTTGTAGAGAGCCTGTTTCCCCCCTCTCTGGTTTATTTAATGTTGTTCTCATGGCTGGAATACAGAAGCGTCCTTAGAATATAATTAAAGTCAGGACTACGCTGAAAGTTTTCAGTGTGGATAAATCTTCACCCTACTAGTCATGCGAGTGGAAGCAAGGGCAGGTTTACTTGTTTGCTCTCTGGGTGAACACCTCAATAATGTTCTTTCTATGGGGAAATGGGCTGCTGGGATTTATGATTAGATTGTTCCCATCTTGGGAACAATGTCCGGGTTTTATGACTCAAGGCGTTCCCAACTTGTTCAATTTAAAAATGCTGAAATTGAGGTCGTGTGAAAGTAAAAAATGGGAAATGTAAATTTCTAGTTTAACTGTGAACTCATGCTTCTAAATATTTCCAAAAGTTTCTGTGGAAGAACTAGAATTTCAGGAATTTTGAGATATTTTTTTCTCTTTGTTTATTACCCCCGAGACTGAAAGAGCTTACTTTTATACAGAGGTTATGTGATTTTGCAGATCCTTGTGCATGCTTTCGTTGGTTATCTATCATTTCTTTTCTTGCTGCTCCTTGCCACACCTGCTCCCTCTCGGTTCCCACCTTCATGAATTTGTTCAGATGGAGATGGGCGAGTGCCACATCCTACAAACACTCACTACTTTGCAATGACACTGCTCACTTACAGTCTCAGGTTAAATTACTCAAATACTCCTCCTCTTTTAACCTAGTAATTTCTGTTATGAAGTTTTCAAACTAATTCTCTCTTGCAAGAATTTATTCTTCAGATCTTCAGAGTCCCAAATTCTTTCATTTCTCTGGTTTTCCCATCTGCATGACTTGTTCATTGGCTCCTCTTCTCTTCTTTTTTGGTCATCTTCACCTGCTGCCATTTCTTTTGTCGTTTGGAAGTTCCCCTATGTCCTTCTGCATGTGGCTACCTGAGGGCAGGGACAGACTTTGGCTAATTCAGTTCAATTTCCTTCAACCATCAGCTGGCCAACTACTCTTCTTTGAGCTCTTTTCTTAAAACCAGGCGGCTTCTGCTGACTCTTTCAGAAGTACCTCTCCTTCGAATGATGTATGCTTTCACAGTTATAGAGGTGTGTGTATGCAGGCAGAGAATCTATAATTTCGTAAGTGGGTATCTAGAAAAAGAAAGAAAAGTATCTACGCATATAGAATTATCACCGCTGATTTTACAGAGGACAAGGTCTCATGCCTTTTTCTTCTAGGATGGACTACCTTAAACCTAGCATACTCATCTGTACGTTGAATCTCTCCTTTGGGAAAAGAGGATTAAGAGGAAGCAATTAAAATCAGTCTCCCTCTTGCTACCTAGTGTAGGGTGTGAATTATTGCCAGACAGGAGAGGCTGGTATTTACTAAAAACCAGGAAATTCACACCGGCCTGGCAGGGAGACAACAGTTTTGGAAAGACAGCTGGCTGTTGTACTTCCAGTTTCTGTGGAGTCAAAAGGATTTATGAGGAGCTGTATTTCACTCTGAATTCTGCATGGTATACAGAAACACAGGAAACCCAAGCAGTCTGATTTTGTTAGCAAGCTCCAATGACTGGCAAGTTCAGGGGTATTTCATACGATAGAGCTAAACTGGAAAAAAGAAGTAGGAACATAACTCCTAGATATACCCTATTATGAAAGCTCTTTATTTCTAGCGGTTTTTATTTCTTCTATTCTTTTTTTTCTTGTGTTTTGCTTACATATTTCGGATGCTTGGAAACCTCATATTACCAGGTTAAGTTATACAACCAGTTCCATGCTTCAGGTGACATTGGTTATGCTCTGTGCTTTAAAACTCACTCCTGTTCCTTTTTTTTTTTTTTTTTTTTGATTAAATACAGTACTCTCTTTTTTTCTTCCTCTAAAAGCTGAGCGGCTGGCTTAAAGCAATGCATGTTTGTTGAACAATAATTTTAAGCGTGGTTACAATGTTTTGAATGGGCTCTATACTCTGCAGCAGCAGATGGGTAGTTTGTCCCAAGTGCCTGAATATGAATGGCAAATCTGAAGCACTGTAGTTCATATATAGTACTGAATTTCCTTTCTCATTCTTCCTTTCTGTTTGTGTCATGATATCTTGGGATAAGTAGACAGACAGTTCAACTGCCTGCATTGAAATTAGCTGAGAAGGACCATATGAGGCATCAGTATACCATCTGATCTTTCTTAGACCAGGTCCTCCACTTGTTTTATTCCAGTGGAAATACCGGAGGGATGTATAATGCCATAATTTGTTATAACCTCTATCTAATCAAATGTATGTGCAAATATAAATTCATGGATTTTAGGTTGTGTTCACTTAGAGTGCTATAAAAGAAAGAGCACAAAACAAAGTAGATGATTGACTGAAGAGTAGAAAGAACCTGGTTTATGTCACAAACAACAGAGATCAGTGACTGATGTCAGTGGGAACTTAACCAAGAGAGACGAATGAGTATTTGGGGATTTTAGTATTATTACTGGTTTGTTTAATTTTTCCTTAATCGTCTTTTACAAAGCAGTTAAATGAGAGCAGCCCAACACATTACACTTAATTCTCAGTTCTTCACATTCTGCTAAACTTTAGCCTTCTTCTCTCAAAGATTTTTACAAAAAACAAACAATTCCCCCACCCCAAAAAATCACAACTAATTTCTCCTCATTTCCTGGCAATGATTTACTACCACCATGCTCAAGTGCAATCTCAAATTACTTAAACTTCATTGTTTTTACAAAATATTCTGCAGAATTTGTAAGTTATGAATAATGCCATACATAATTAAGGCTCGACTGTGCTTGACAAGTGAATGAATGACATGCATTTTCTAATGCGTTACGCCAGTCTTTGCTTGGGGGGGTTGGCTTTTGTTTTATTGTGATCTCTCACTTTTTATTAAAACTTTTTGTTTCTCCTACTTCTTCAATTTTTCAACAATTTGGTGTATTCAGGAATTCACAATGTGTCTCCCAGGTTTTATTACCAATGAATCTGATTCAATAGCGTTATATGATTGAATGCTATGCCACTTACATTCTCAGAACAAACTTCAGAAGACGGGCCTGGATTCGTTTTGCACAATTTCTAAATTTGCTAGGAGGGAAGCTGAATTCTTTAAAACTAAGGTGGAAGCAATTGGACTTCTTGGCATGACGGACTGAAGTTGCAACAGGACCTGAGCAGAAAAATGGATTACCATGCAGTTAGCCTTGTGAGAGGTAGTTTCTTAGGAAATGTTTTCTTTGCTTCACTCTGGGGTGATTAGGAGAGAAAAAAAATATTGCACATCACCCTGTGGCGGATTCCCATATGTACTGCAGGATATCTGTGCGTCTCTCCTCTATGGTTCAAAGCATGAAAAAGCAAGATTGCTCCAAAATACACACATACCCTAAGACTTCCAAGCATCCTGGGTTGTTATGTTTTGAGAGTATGAGCTGAGAAAAGTCAGTACCATAGGAAAATTAATTTAACCCAAAGTCTGTCCCCAAGCTAGATTGGTTTTGTCGTCTCTGTTTAGAACAAAAGTTTGCCCATATCCAGTGTCAGATATTGCTTTAAGTAGCTTTGCTGCTCTATGTCATGGACTCATAATGCTTCTGTCTTGGCTGAGCTTGGGTTTGATTTTGATTTCATAGCCTTTGTTTTATCTGAAAAGTTGATCCTATGAAGAGTAGAAAAAATGAAGTCTAGTTTTGTCTGCATTGTATCTTATTTTGATTTTTTGTTGCTATCCAGTAAGTTATGAAATATTTCTATGATTAGCACACTCCATAGCTCTCTGCAGTTTGGATCCTCTGGTGTCCAATAGACAATTTTTTTTTCAGACCAAATGCAACTTCTCTCCTCTTTCAATTAAATTCCTAGAAACTTAATACTTTTGTGCCAACTGCACTCTGCCAGTTTTGATTGAATGGTAGATGGTTAAAGGGTTATGAAGGGTAGGGGTGGAGGAGAAAGGAGGAAACACAGGACAACACACAGATACTGTGTTTGTATAAATGCAGTTTCTCTGAACTTAGTATATGGTCTCCAAAAAGCATGTAATATTTGAGTGAAATTTGTATTTTCTTAAGAATTTAAAGTAATTTGATATTTTCTGGCTTATGTATAATTACCTTTAAAGTTCTAGCTCCCTTCCTTGCCTTCTTCCCCAGAAAAGCCACTTCCTTTTCAAGGACTTCTTACCTGAAGAACTTTGAACTGTAGAGAACTTGCATACATTGAAGCGGGGGAGTGAATGAGTTTCCCTTGTTCTTTTGCTAAAAAGCCAAAAGAAAAGTTTACAGGATTAAGTCATTAGTACTTGTCCCTCTTAGAAGAGAGGACCTATCCAGTTTTGCATAGTGCCATTTATGACTCAGTTTTTCTTGGCTCAGGAAGCCACTGTATGTCTATCCGAATGTGCAGAAAATCAAGCAAAGGTGTCATGATGCCTGCGTGGATGAACAAGTTGCTCCCGACAAAGCTCAGTCAAAAAAAGTGTCAGAAGGGACAGGTTACCCCCAAGAAGCATAGAGACCCTGTCGGAACATGCAGGGGTGGGATTAGGAAAGCCAAAGCTCACCTGCAGTTCATTCTGACAAGGGTTGTGAAGGGCAAGAAAGGTTTCTACAGATATATCAGCAGTGAAAGGCAGACTAGGGGAAGTGTTGGCCTGCTGCTGAATGGGGCAGGCACACTGATGACATGGAAAAGGCTGAGGTAATCAGTGTTTTCTTTTTCTCAGTCTTTACTGATAAGACTGAACTTCAGGAATCCCAGGTCCCTGAGACCTGTGGGAAAGTCTAGAGATCAGACGGTCTTTGGTGGAGGAGGATCAGGTCAGGGAATATTTAAACAAATTGGGCATATACAAGGCCATGAGATGTGATGAGGGGCGCACCAATGACTGCTGAGGGAGCATGGCCAATGTCATTGTAAGGCCACTCTGGATTATCTTTGAAAGGTCATGGTGACTGGGAGAGGTCCCTGAGAGAAAGAAAATGTCAGTCCTGTATAAAGAAGACGTGCAGCTGCTGGAACGAGTCCAGCGAAGGACCACAAAGATGATTAAGGGACTGGAGCATCTCTCATCTGAGGAGAGTCTGAAAGAGCTGGGACTGTTTAGCCTGGAGAAGAAAAGGCTCCAGGGAGCTCTTATCGGTGTTTATAAATGCCTGATGGGAAGGAGTAAAGAAGACAAAGACAAACTCTTCTCGCTGATATCCAGTGACAGAACCAAAGGCAGCAGGCACAAACTGAGTTACAGGAAATGCCATTTAAACATAAGAAAAACTTTTTTACTCTGAGAGTGGTCAAACACTGGAACAGGTTGCCCAGAGAGCTTGTGGAGTCTCCACCCTTGCAGATTTACAAACCTGATCGGATGCAGTTCTCAGCAACCTGCCTGAGCTGACCCTACTCTGAGCAGGGCGAGGTGAACTAGACCATCTCCATACGTCCTGTCAACCTCATCCATTCTGTGATTCTGTGACTTAAACAGCTGAACAAAATGCATCCTTCCTGAATATCTTTTTTACGCTCTACTAATGCCTTTCTGGTGGTGCTTTCAGCATTATCTCATTGCTAGATTAATTGTTTCCATTAAAGCCATTCATGAAGTTAACATATTCTCACATTTACTCTTGCGTATCATAGGTGTTCAGGAATGAGGGAGTCAGTGGCAATATACTATGTTTTAACTAAGAAAATTTCTGTGCTGCATCTAGTTCCCTTTCTTCCTTTTTTTTTTTTTTTTTTTTACATTTGAAAAGGTATTCATGAATGCATTTTTCAAATAGCTGTCCTGATTGCCCCAATGATATGAATTCAGGGTGTTTTGTTTTTTGTTTTTTTTTTATCAGCTCTCCATCAATTTATAAATAGTCGTTTATCAGAAGGATACTATGCTGAAAGACCTGTTCATTTGCTTTTTTTAAAATAAGAATTTGCACTCTGGGATGAATGATCTGCATCAAAAACACTTTTTTTAGAAATCGAATGGTTTATTGCTGTTGTTTTTAATGTTCTTTTTTTATTCTCTTAGTGATCCACAATTCTGAGAAGCAACTGTATCGTCTAATCATTCTACTTGTTTCTTACAGAAGGCTCAAGTCAACTAGCGGACTTCGATCCAGCTAAGCACGGCTTTGTTTAAGGGAATTTCTGATTTACTATGGAAGCGCTGTAAATTTTTCTTTTAAACCTACACGGACAAGGTTCTAGGGGGTTTGTTTGGCTTTATCCATTCGACATTAATGTTAAAACTTCTGTCTTTTCAGAGCGACATGCTGGATGTGAACCAGATCATTAAAGACCTGGCCTCCATGGTGCACGAGCAAGGAGACACAATAGGTAGGTATCACTGCTAAAATACCTGCTTTATTACCATCCTGTACGGTTCCACGTTGACGCTGCATGTTGCCTAGTGAGAAACTTGGTTGATGTTGTGTTTATTTTTCCTGCGTCTCGGGCGTTTTGTTCACACAGCGCTGACAGATCTGACAAGCTGCCCTTTGTAATAGGGTTCTCATGTTTGGGATAGTTAGCTGATATGCCTAGCATAAAATAGGCTTTGCTGTGAGAATAATCCATTCACTTCTGACTGTGAAAAAGAATTGGGAGAATATATAGCATTAACTAGCGAAGCAATTCTTCCTTTCTACGTGGATTTGTAATCAAAAAAAAAAAAAACAAAAAAAAACCCCAATAATAGTAGCAGTTATCATTGCAGATATTGATGGTGGTGGAGAAAATTAAGCAGTTTGCTTCTCCTAAATGGAATTTCCTTTCCACATTACAGCATATGTCTGATTAAATTTACAGTAGCCTAACATCATAATATGTTCACATGCATAGTTGGAAATTTCTGCCCATTAGTTGATCTCCTCTTTTTCTCCAGTTATCACTGACTAGGAGCATGGTGGAGGAAACCTGGGAAGAGGCGGGATGAGAGAAATTGCTATTATTATCTTTCATCTGCAGCCCATCTCTGACAGGCACCACTTTTCATGAATAGAGGGATAAAATACAGTAGATCTACTCCTTTTAAAATCCCCTGACCTTTATATTTTCCACTGCTATCTTCTGATGCAGCTAAGAACAGTCAGATAATTTTCTGTGTCTCTTTATTTTACCAGGTGTGTATGATGATACTGTGAAGTGCTTTAGAGGCAACTGGCCACTTCCAAATTTGAGATCTAACAGTCTCAAAGCAATGTTGAGGGATCTAAATACCGGAGAAGCAAGTTTTATGGAGCTATTGCTAACCCAAAGTGCTCATTTGGAGTTCTCACTGGAGTTTGTGGGGGCTGTATCCGGATAGGCATATGCAAATCATAAAAGAAGAAAAGCTTCTCTGCTGTTCATTAATTACTCTAAAATTGTTTGCCAAGCCCATTCCTTTGCAAGTTTGCAGTAACATCAGGCATCTCCCTTCACAATGAAATGAGCTTGCTACATCACACTGAGAAACATCACTCAGGCTCACAGGCGCAGAACAAAAGCGAGATAATATGTAAAAACAATTCTTTTTTGTTTTATTTTCTTCTTCTTTTTTTTCCCCCTTTTTTTTTTTGGATTTATGCTTCTCAGACAGCTCATTTTTGTACATGGATAACTTTGGAGTCTGATTCAGCTTCCAAAATCACATCAAATGTTGATGCCTTAAGGGACGTCACAACATATCAGTTAGCTTCAAGACCTTTGTAACCCCTTTCATTAAGGAACATATATTATATTATTTTTTAGATGTTACCCATGTGTAGAAGTGACCCCAATATTAACTTACCTATGAGAAAAAGTTATATTGAGTTGGACGTTTTGTCTTTATGCCAGCCCAATGCTTTAGTTGCTTTCATATCTGAGATGTTCTTTCTTCTGCCTGTTGCACTGTGGCAGATTTTTCCAGTTTCTTTAGGAGTAGCTTTCCACCCTAGCAGCCAGTAAAGATGTTTCCCCAACCAATTGATGAGAGGTCCCACAGTTTATCTTTTGACATTCATGTTACACAGAAGTAGGAGGGATTAAGAACCAGGAGGTGAAGGAAGTCGAAACATCCACAGTGGAAGTTCAGCAGCAATTATGATGAGAGACAGTTCTCGTGGCGCTTGTTTTTTTGTTTTTTTTTTTTTTAATGTGTTCCTCTTATATGTGTGAAATGAAAGCTCTGTGTGTGCTCAAGTTATTGGAAAACATAGGGGAAATGCACATCCGGGGAATGTGAAGTGCCCCACTCAGCAGAAGACAACCAGGATTATAGAGCAAACCACCCTCTTGTTCACCCTGAACGCGGGGGATATCAATGGGAAAAGCTTACTTTTTGAAGATTCTTAAAAGTAGTTTTTCTGCCGCATGGGCCAGTTCCTTAATGAATACATCCTTAACGCTCCCTAGGGAAGAGATGGATTTCTACCATGCAGGAAGAGAATGGGTGAGGGGAAATGCGGAGTCAGGGCAGTGCATCTCTGCTATTTTACATATTCTGCAAATAAACCGCCATGCCTGGTTTCCTAGTCATAGCATCTTTCTGATGTGAATATTTAACTAAGGATTACAGTATCAGCGAGTCCAAGCCCTTGAAGTCAGAACAAGTCAGTGGCCTAGGTTACCTCTGAATCCCCAGAAAGAGTCTTTTCAACAGTCTTACAACAGCCCTTGGCAAAAGCAGCCCTACGCAGCTTCAGCACAAACGCAGGGAGAAGGATGTTTTCTTCCCCTTGCCAAATCCTATCATCTCATGCATTTTCTGTCCCAGTCTCAGTCCAGTGTTATTCGTGTTGTTCCTTTCTGACCCTGATCCCTTTAGTCAAGTTTCTCCACTGCATAACTGACCAAATTCTCTCCAATAAATTCCAGATAAAGAAAACGAGCAATATGAAGTATGGGCACAAACTCGTCCCATAAAATTAACATATTATCTTATTAATTAGCATATAAATGCCCACCCTTTGGTACTTTACTAGAAATCAACCTCAGCATGCTGCGATGAAACAGAAGTATCACACCAGAACACATCTGCTGCACAGCTGATTGCTTCTACTTCCAACAGAAGAACAATTACTCAAGGCTCAAGGAAAAATCACTACATTGATGCCCTCCTTTGATGCACCTCTGCCTCCAGAGCAGCATGGCTGAAGCAAGACAAGCGAGCCCATTCACACGGGACTGAAGTGTTGGTGGAAAAGGTTACTAAACTTTACCACACTTTTTGAGAGCTCTAACAAGGACCCCTGAGGGGATCTGAAGCACAAGTGACAAGATCTCCACGAGGTAGCAAGGAAAGAACTTGGAGAGCGTGAAGAAGCTGTGGCTGGAACTGGGCCATCTCCACTGATAAACTTTACACCCATGGAGAAAATGGCAGCAGAAGAGTTCTTCAGCCAAACATCCAAGTCAAGGATTAAAGAATTGAAACCTTGAGAAGTAAATTACCTTGGGGGTAATTGCTACAAGCGACAGTCCTCATTTCTCTGCTCACAGTTACCCACACAACTGAACCACATGGGCCTGAGAAGCTTGAAATGTTCCCAATGTTTGCTACTGAATGACGTTGTTTTACATGTGTGGGCCTGTTCTGCCCTTGCCCGTGCTGGGATAAATAGACATAATTCCATGAAATCAATTTTAAAATTGGTTTTAGGGAGAGGAGAATCAGTACTTAAATCACCAGTTCTTCTGAAGGGTGCATCAACAACACCGTTGCCATTATTTGTATTAGTACCTGGTTAAGGCCGGTGAATGTTTGTCCACGTCTGTGGGCGTTTGTTTGTCTTGTATTAGAGAATAATGATTACCTGAATAATGTAATCGTTGCATTATTTTTGCCCATGGCAAAAGAAAACGCTAGGAGTTTTTTCCTCCTCTTTGCAAGAGCTATTTTTCTCTCCTACCTGTGTATATTAACTTATTAGCTGTGTCAAAATAATATAGAAGATCTACATCCCTTATTTAAACTATTCCAATTCATCTTTCACCGGTTATATCACTGCTTGTAGCTTCATCACATTTCTTAAAGCCACAAGGAAGAATCCATGTGGTTCTGAAAGCATTTTACACATTAAAAAAAGTTAGGTTTACACATTAAAAAAGTCATATTTCTTCCTCTGTTGGACGTTTTTGTAACCAGCTGCCAGTGCGTCTGTAACCTCGCTACCTCCCTAAAACAGCAAGAGCTCCCAGGATCACATACTTGCCACTTACTTTAGGATTACAGCACCGGAGACACAGGAGCTATTTTATCACTGAACTGCTGAGCTCTCTACCTCTTTGTCCAGACCAAAGGTGTGCAAATCTGTATTTGCACAGCAGAGCCCACTGGCTGGAAGAAGACCCTATTGCATGAAGAAAAGTACTTTCTTTTTCTTCCATTCCTTAAGCAAGCTTAGATCTTGGTGCTACTAACCTTTCACTTCACTCTTGAAGTCTGGGCATTTTAAATTTGGAAATTATGAGGTTTACGGCAAAGAAACTTCATAATATAATCTAAAGTGTATGATCTTCCAATGTATAGACTTCAGCACATGGGGCTTGTCAGGCTAGAGCGCACAGACCTGCCCCAAGCTAAAGATACAGCTGGTCCTTTTCTTCAATCTGTAGAGAACTTGAAAGGGCCAATATAGTCCATCCTCAAGCAGTGCTGTTGTTCACTGACATACCACATTGTTATTTATCGCGTCATCATCATAATACTAAGCCTCCTTCAAAGGAAAATATATTTCCATGAATGTAAATGTGTTACTTATTTTGGAAACTTTGGGATGTTTTCTTCTTTTCAGTGAAATCAGCTCTGCTTTGCCACTATTGTCTCCTGCGTTATCGTTATTATCTTTCTAACCTGGAGTTTGATTTAACACACAGACTCTCTTAAGAGTCGGGGGGGAAAGAGGGAGGTCATTGGCACCCTTCCACATGTGTCCTTTTCCAGTCTGAGTGATCTAATGGCAATGCGAAGAGTCCGTTGTCAAAAACGCACAACTGCACAAATACAAATGCACAAATGCAAGATGGGAAATTATTCAGCTGGAGCTTTTATTAGGCTCTCCTGAGTTATGTGCCTCAGCTGGGACATCTGCAGAAAATAATGAACACATCTTGAGAATAGTCCCTGAATACCTGAATGCAACAGCTCTGATATCCACATTCAGCTGAAAGAGGTCTGCAGACTCTCTCTTTTGACAAAGTTTCCTAAGTGATGTCAGAGGAGACTATTATGTGAATGGGTACATTAAAGTTCTTAGTGGTTTCTGATGAAACAAGAAATCTTCTCCTGGCTCTCTTGATTTCAACCACTTGTTGGGACGTGGAATTGCATGTCAGTGTGAAGAGCAGCCCATGCAGGCAGTCTGCGCTGGGGTATTTCTGAGTCAGTGTTCGTGTGTTTCACATGTAATAGAAACCTCCAGTTTCTTTCTGCATCCTAGGCATATATCCTGTCATCAATTTATTATCAAAGTCTAGCGAAGCTTTACTGTAAGCCATCCCAGCTCTTGAAATAGCTCAGTATAGCTACCTCGCATTACCTTCCGAGCAGCAATAGTGTAAGGTCACCGTGCACTGTGCTTTGTGCAGCGCTGAGATTGCTCTCCGTGTTTATCTGGAGTGCGGCAGCAGTGGGCTCCACTACCACCTTTCATATTTCCTTGTCTTCAGACACCACTGTGAGGATCTCCAGTTCAGGTGAGCCACAGGTTGGTGACCATTGCTACGACTTAGTCTCTGGGAGTTAAGTAAGGGCTAGCGTGGTCTTCCTTATCTAACTCATTTTACTAGAGGTAATAGGCAGCACAAGAAATGGATGAGCTTCCATGCTTCTTGCCTGTTTCTGCTCTCTGTCAGCGTGAGTTTTTGTCTCTTCTCTTGTTGCATGTGGTTTTTATTTTTAGATTTTAATGCTGGCTGTGCTGGTAAGACAGCACTTGCTGGTTTGTAAGGAAAAGAATAATGGGTGACTGTGCACTTGTAAATCTACTAATGCCTAAAGATTTGTCTGCTGCTCTGTGTTTGACCTTCATAATGTGATTGGGCCAGTGTACTTGCAGTTAATGAGCCAACTAATGTTGTTCAAGGAACGAGGCTCTTCCTTTTATGCTGTTTATTGCCACCAGTAGGATTCTGCTCACACCAATTGGTCTGAAGTAGTTATCAGGATGTCGGACCTGCTGTGCTCCCAATTTCTAGCGTTGTTGTGACTGAGCAGTAAATGTCATAAAAGTAAAAGCTGCCGAGGCGTTAGGTTTATTTCTGCTGGGAGGTGTTATGCTCTGTCACCGTGTTTAGGAGGCCATGGCTGGAGTAGGTTAAGTAAATCAAACAAGCTGTGCAAAGAAAAGGGGTCAAACAAGTTGCAAATATCAGTGACTGTACTTCGTAGGTAAAACTGAGTGATCTTTGCAAGACAGCTTGCAAAAATGAAGTTTATTTATTTCTATGAATCAATCCTCCCCATCATCCTCATTTATTCCTGTTTATGCACTCAGTTCTCTGAGGGGAGGGGAGTATTGTGTTAATTGTAAAAAAAAAAACCTTCCGCAGTACTTCTGAAAAGTACTGCATGAGAAAGGCATCAATTTTTGAGATGGAGTTGGAAAAAAAAAGTAATTGGTTTGATCTTTCCTCTCTTTTTTGTCAGTTTAAATAAAGATTTTTTGTTGCAATTTGGAAAAATATTCTCTTGAACAAGGAAGTCTTAAGTTAAACAAAAAGTTTTGAGGTTACATCACAAGGAAAAAGGAGGAGTGTACAAGCAGAGGAGTATCTGGAATTTCCCAATCACAGCTAGACTAAGAGCTGTTTTGCTCTTTAAATTACTTTCAGATAGTATTTTGGAAAAGGTAGAATCTGACATGTCCACAAATTTCCCCACAAAAATGTCTTGTGTGTTGAAATGCCCTTTTGTATCAAAAACAACAGAAAATGATAAAACGTGTGAGTTGATTCTACTCCTATGATTTAGTATCCTCACACATGCAAATTCTGTGGGATTGAAGCCTTGGATTCCCCAAGCCATATGAGAACATCATATAGGAAGCCCGGATACCCTCAGGTAGCTGAAGGGCAATGAGAAGACAGGCCGTCCCGTGCCACTTTAGGACACTGTTGATGAGCAGACCCTTTCTTTTTTTTTTTTTTTTTGGTAAATACCAGTAATTTGAGACAACTTGTTTCTCTGCAAGAAAGAACAGTAAATTGCATTGCATCTAGTAAAGTGTCAATATTTCTACACTCTGTCATTTACCTCAGAGTAGATGATATGAGGGACCATGTTCTCTGGTGGGATGTAACATTTTCCAATAGATAAAAGGAGGACAATCCTTGAATTTTAAATCCCTAGAGGATAACTTCCGATAGGCGTGTCAGACTTCTGGCAGTCTGATACGGTTTTTCCAGTGTGTACGTATGTAGCAGATACTTAACATTTCCAAGATGTATTTCAAGGACACTGTAAATCACTTCTGGAGCTAAAGTGTTGTAAATTAATGCTGAGGTTTGGCCATTGCCTTGCAGCCACTTTTATTCATACATACCAGGACTTTGGCCTATTGGCAGAAGAAAAGCAGCAGGAAGAGCTGGTTGTGATATTTTAAGATAGCTATAATAGTCGTTCTAGGTCTGCTTGGAAAATTAGGGTGAGCAGTTGTTCAGTGATTCAGTTCCTACCACTGAGGGCCATGGTATGTTCGCATGTGGAAGAATTAAAGCTCTGCTAAAGCCGAATAGAAAGGTAGGCGCTGCCTGCCTTTGGTTGGAAGCAATAACCTCTGCTTTTGATGACTCGTGGAACTACAGATTGTATGTCACTGCCCCAGTCTAAGTCAACGCGGCCCATTAGCTTAGCTTGGCAAACGGGAAAGATTATTTCATAAATCCTCTCGTGTGCTGAATTTACAACTTGGCATATTTGCAGAAGTTTGCATTTGACTAACCCTAGTCATTTTAAACGTCACTCCAGAAGAACTACCGTAGTTTTCCTTTTTTTTAACACCCACCACTGCGCCTGTAGAAAGCCTGGGCATTTTTACTTCATGGAATCAGACACACATAGCTCCAAGTAGATGGAAATTACAACTGGTGATTTGGGATGTGGGGTTTTTTTTGTTTGTTTTTTGTTTATTTTTTGACACTGAAAGCAATTTCATGCAAAACTTGACTTTTAATTAAGAAAGAAGCATTTAGATACTACCAAAATATTCCTTTTTTATTGCACTTCTCAGTATATTGCATTGATTATTTTTAGTCAGAAACGCAGTTAAGCTTATTAAAGCGCTAAAAATAAATGCATATTGTGAAACCTGAAGGGACCCATTTCAGTTATTGCCAATGAGAGCATTTTAAAGTTCTCATTCACAAGCTCACTTTTCTGTCTTTCAAGCAGCTCTACTAAAAATACTGCCTTATGAAGCCAGTTCATTGTTGCCACTATAAAGACACAGGTCATACAGGTGCTTCCTTGATGCATTATGACAAAAACCTCACTTCAGCCACTTTCACTCCAGTAATTTCGTGTAGAAGACTTCTGCTGGTCATTAGCAGGCCTTGATCTCAGAAGACAGGTAAATAGATAGGGTTGAAAGAGACCTCCTGGGTCATCATGATTTTTAGCTCTGTGTGAGAAAGGTGTCATAAAATCTTGTTAAATTGCATCTAAAAGCTGGTTAGCTCTTCTGCGTTCACTACTCCTATTGAAAAGATGTGTTTCAGCCTGAAAATTAGAAACCTTTTTTCTAATTCCAAGGCTGCACTTACTTGCCACCGGTTACTTTAGTGCAGCCATGCTGCTCGGTTTAATAAAACAGTGATCGTAGTGCCGTAGGGTTTTTGTTTGGTTCCAAACCGTACCATAATCACAATTTCATCACCTTTGAGTGAAGACACAGACTTCTTATGGGATTCGGGATACTGAGGTGCTTCTGAAAATCCCAGACCCAGGCCTGGATTGTCTCACCTATTTGGGAGCAGGGTCACTATACCTTCATGCCAGGGCCAACAGAGAAAGAGAAAAGCAGGTTCTTCAGTCCGTCTAAGGTCCTAGAGCACCTCTGGAAATGCTTGCCTTTCTATCCCTAACTCAGGTATCTCAGTGAGGAGCCTGAAATTAAGCAAGGTGAAGCCGTGAGCAATCACTGGCATTCAGGCAAGATGCACTGAAATGGCTGAGTGACATATTCATCACTGATTTATTGATATGACCTACTTACTCTCTTGTGATTCGATCCAAATTCTCTTTCCTTCACTTGCTTTGCTGGATAAGTCAGCAGAAATCTCTAGCTACATAGTATTAGGTATTTATGTCTCATTTTCATAGTTTTGGATCTCTTTTATGTTGTTAATTTGTTTGTTTGTTTGTTTGTTTGTTTTTTCCCCTGTGCTTCTTGGATTTATAACTGACTAGAAAATTTTAAATGGGACTTATTCTAGGGCTGGTATTCCCACATTAGGGGCACAAGTGAGTGGAAACGTTGCCACCAGGGTCCAGTCTCCTCCTGTAACATCACATCAACGCTTATAGGACATGTAGCAAATGTCTATTCCCTTCAGAAAAGCTTGGGCTTGGTGAAACACTCATAGGCGGTATATACAAAACATAATTCTATTTTTTTCTTAAGCAAAACATATGAATAGTCCAATCCATATAGTGCTAAGGGGGTATTCACAGATTTTAATTTTGTCTAACGAAGGGAAATCTCTTTAGGCTCCCCCCTGTAGGCAATAGAAAGTAGTAGGTTGCTCTGGAGGGCCGTTCAGGGAAGCTAAATTAAGCTCCTGCTGCGAATGCCCTCCCACCCCTTCAAGAGGAGCACAGAGATTACTTTCATTATACTAGGATGGTTTCTATAAATTTCCCCTCTATAGCTCTGCTCTGCCTAAATGATGCATTTGCTGAGGGCAATCAGCCTTTAAGATGCACTCATAAGTAAAGGGTGTTTGTACTAGGATTCTGGTTGACATCAGATGCGCGAGGAAGAAGTTCTGTCACTTTGAGTAGATATTTGTCAAGGTGTTCACCATGCTCCTCCCACTCCTTCCAGCCTTGTTTGCAACAGTCCCACCATGAAGTAGTTTAATACACAGAAGCACTTTTCTATGTACAGTTATGGTTTGTGATCCAAGAACGTTGTCTGGCTTTGTGCTTCTAAAGTTAACAGGTGTCCCAGCAGGTTTTATTCCTCTTTCTTGTTCAATGTCTTCCTTACTGGTCTTCTTCCCTACCTCTTCAACCCCCATCCTAACACATCCGACTGTTACAGCTTGGCTATAAGAAAGCTACGGCATGTTAGAGCTATGATCTGAGGAGCTGTGGTGCTGGCAGGGTCTGATTCTCAACTGATGCAAACTGGTGTTGTTCCAACGGTTCCTATGGACATACACGGAAGATGTAATGTGTCCGGGCAAATCTGGTTAACTTTGCATCATGCAATCATGGTTAACCAAAGAGGCCAGCACTTCTTACCAACTAGAGGACTAGGAACTTGTCCCTATAGGTAGGTGAAAAGTCATTCCAGCTGATGCATCCTGTCAGTGTTAAGTGTCAAATTACCCTTAGTGACATAGTAACCATTTTGGATTCTCTGCCTAGTGCACTGCCATCTCCAAACATGGAGAGAGGATTGTAGCTGTCAATTACACAGCACTGTCCTAACATACAAACACAGAGAACAAGCATGCCTCAGTCCTACAGAGCTAATCTAGTCTGTAGATTTGCCTCTTTTCAGCTTCTCCCACACCTGTTTTTCAGTTCTACACAGAAAACATAAAATGCCCCTCCACCACTACTCTTGTAAAGTACGTAGCATGACCCTTTGCGAATTCGTGGGTCAATCTCAATGCCTGGCTGAAAAAACATCAGGGCCAGCACAGGAGTTTAGGACAGATACTCTTTTTAACCAGGAGTGTGATTGCAATGGACAAGGATAGTACTTGTGGAGATGTGACAGCAGGGTTTTCCTTGCAAACTTGCCTAGGATCTGATTATTATCAAGTGACAGGTTGAAGTCTGTCATTTGCCATTGTTACTCAGGCTGACGTGATTCACGTGACCTTGGCTAGATCTGCTCACGTGGCAAAAATGCTGCTGACTGCAGTGCTGTTGCACCGTTCCTGTTTCTCTTGACCATCTTTGGTGATTCAGCACCATTATTTTCCACTCGTACTGGAAATAGAGAAGCGTCTGTCACTTTCCCAGAGACATCTTAGGATCAATGCAATGCTAGCAATAAACTCTTCAGGGCTTTAACACAGACGTGTGCTTGTGTGTGGATGCATGTTTCTGAGAAGCAGCACAGCAGCTGTTTTAAGGCTCTGTGGAAGCAAATTTTATATTCCTCCACAGCCAGATCTTGACTTCCTTAGACGTCTTTTTATCTCTTCCTGCTGAGTCCTGATTGCAGAAGAAGCGTTTGAACAGATCTCAGTGATGTCAACCAAGATCCACAGTGTTAGATTCTTAATAAAAGTTGTTTGAGAGGCTTTGGATATGGCCAATAAAAATATAGTATATCAACCTATAAAAGTGCCGGTCACGTAGTTTGTTCTTGTGTACTGCAGCATGTATAATATAGCATAAAAGGAAAGGAAAAACATCTCTCCTAGTTGTGATGAAAGACTTCAAAAAAGTTTCCAAATGTTAAGCTGAGGTTTGGGGTTTTGTTCCACTGTTCTTTTGGTTTGAGGTTTTCGTTGCTTGTTTGCTTTCTTTTGTTTTGTTTAAGTTGAATTATCGCAAATGCCTAATCACATTAACAGGCTTGCAACATTACTCCGTTTAGAAAGGCAAAAAATTGAACACAACAACTCTTGCACGGTTTATCTGCAAACCTTCATTTCTCTGCACCTCACAAAAGCAGCCAGTCTGTCTTACATTCTTTCCCTCAGAAGCAAACAAACAAAAAATTGACTTAAATCTTCTGTGCAAGCCCTTAATCTGACTTAAATCTTCTGTGCAAGCCCAAATCTTAATGCAAGCCCTAATACCATCAGGTGAAGCATTTCCATTAATCTTATGAAGGGTTAGAGACATCCTTGGAAATTTATTCCCAAATTTCTGCCAGTGGTTCAATTCCTCCTGACCATTTTAATATACTCAGTGGTAATAATATCTGCTCTAAAATCCATGTAAGCACATCAAGTGCACATATCCTGCAAAAGGGGCCAGATATTATTGGCTGTGTATCTCTTAGGGGACAAGTGGGTCAAGATTTCTAAGATTTCCATTATAAACACAAACTCTTAATTGCAGGTTTATACTATAGATATGTAGCTTTCTAAGCACAGCTCTGGAGTCAGGTTAAAACTTATCTTTGATTGAAGTGGAGAATTTTCCCACTGCTGGCTGCAGCTGCTGTTAATCTTTCTTATCTAGCCTCGTTTTGGTTGCGCATGGTCCCTGCAGCTTCTCCCATCCCCAAACCTGGCAATCTAGGATGAGATCTATCTCCCTTAATTTTAAGCACTGGCACTGCATCTCGGTCTGAGCCATTTGCGTAGATCTCCCTTGCAATCTGGAAATGTGGTGGGTAAAGTTTAGGCTGTGATTCATCTGATTTGATTAGTGGCAGGCAGCTACTATTGAGTGAGATGAATCGCACCCCACTGACTTGCTCTCCCTTGACTGCAGGAGAGTCTGAGCTCAGATAGAGACACCTGGGGATTGTCAGCAACTCAACAACTCACACTTATTCAGATGAATCTTATCTCTGAGCTCTTATTCGGACCAATTCAGATACAATCTGCAACGTCCCTTTTGTAATTTAACCCTCGTCCAGTGAAATTCCACATCTTGAGCTAATTTACTTGAATTCTCTGTCAGTCTTTTCATTGATTTCAGTGAGAATGGGATGAGATGGTAACTCCCATCCTCTGTGGTGGCACACTAAGAGCTATGGGTCATACTGCCCCTGACTGACAGGTTAAGCTTCTTTATTCCTCAAAACTTGGGTATCTTTCCTATTTTCCTGTAGCGTGACTGCCTGCAAACAAGAAACTGCTGTCCCTTCGTGCCCGTGAGCAAACTGCTGAATTGCTGTTGGTATGAAGTCTTTGTTTTAGGTTTGTACCCTGTAATTATCTTCTATTATCTTAATTTGCAGACAGTATTGAAGCCAACATTGAGACTGCATCTTCTAATGTAGAATCAGCCAATGAGCAGTTGGCAAAAGCCAGTCAGCACCAAGTAAGTGGGCCTAAAAAACCCTACGGATACATTCAGTAATAGTATATAAAATAAAAAGAACACTTGGCAGCTGTGAACCACATGGCACATGGGCTGCACTGGATTTGTGTTACCTAGAAAGATGATGAAGCATATCCTAAGTAAGAGCTAAACTCTTTTCTATATATATACATATATATATATATGTGTGTGTGTATGATTAATTTACTATAACATTGGCAATTTGCATTAGAGTAGTCATTAAGAGATCTACGCATTAAAAAGACATTTCCCAGTAGGAAACTCAACAATTAGTTACTGTTCTTCTTGGAAAGATGTCATAAAAAGCGCATCCTGTAAGTGTATGTGTTCTTCTTATTGGAGTGTTTCTCTATAGTCAGGCAACAGTGCTTTTCAAAAACAAGAGAGTTGCCAAAAGACATGATGTGGCTGGTGAATAATGGCTATGAGAATGGTGTTCAGCACTTCTTAAAGGCAATCTGTTTTTTTTTTTTTTTTCCTTCTTTGGAGCAAGAGTAAAATACACACATGCAAAACATTAATCTTGTTTGAAAATAGCTTGACTGAAGTGTTTGATGGTTATAGTTAGTACTTTCTAGGGATGAAGGAAAGAAGAAAAAAAGTGTTATTGCTTTCAATAGATGGACAGAACAAAAGGTGCTACGTTTTTTTCCCCCCCTCCATCATAAATCTCTTTGTTGAAGCTCAAGGTGAGTTTCCTCTATCTGGTGTCTTGTTATGGCAAACTGCAGCTGAAGTCCATGTGAGTACCTAGTGGCTCCTCTTTGGTCTTTGGACACGGTGAATTCTGAAGCTGGAGGAGTAAGAGCCACACGTATTTTACTCCACTGGAAGTGGAGTCATGTGCTTTCTAAAATTATTTACAGCTCCTTTTCTGGCAAAATGTACTTTGGGCATTGTAGCCAATAAGAGTAACTTTCATAGGACATTGATATTACAGAGACAAGGTATGGCCTTCAGATACATTTTGGTTTTCAAGGCGTACATTTTCAAGATAGTGTGTGTCATCCTGCATTTGCCTTGAAAATAGCCTGTTGTGTTGTTACAGCAGGAAGTCTGAAATGAGACAAGAATAAACTCAGTACTTGGCAGTAGAGCAGATTTCAAAGCTGTAAATGAATTAATGATAATTTCAGCTAAGAAGGTTAAAGAATAGTCAGGCAGAAAATGAGTGTAGCATAGTGTAGTGGATCTGCTTTCTGTAGCCAGTAGGAGTTGCTGAAATAGCCTGGCTAGTTAGGAGGTCCTGAACGCTGCTGAGTGAGGATCACTCGTGCCTACAACCCCAGCTCACTCTCTGCCTGAGATATGGACAGAAAATGGGGTGAAGGAGGTGTGACTTCATTTGCTGCCCTGCTGCCTGGGTTTTGTGCAATGGCATGTGACAGCTCCTCTGTCCTGTGCCATGATATCTGCTTGTCTTGCATGGAAAAGGATGGTGTCCCCATAATGTGACAAGAAGGGTCCTGGTCATATAGTCCTCAAGAACCTTTGTAGGAAGCCATGTTGATGTCACTGTCGTATATATAGATACTGCAATGCAAATTTGAGTTGTCATTTCAGGTTGTGTGTGTGTGGTATTTGCTGCTTTGGAAGCACCTGGGGTGGATTTGGGTGAATGATCAGCTGGGTGGCTTTGTAGATGACCTACTCTCAAAGGAGCTGTCACCATTTTACAACCTTTAAATCTTTTCAGCACTCTTTGCACTGTTCTATGCTGCTCAGAGAGCAAAAGCATAGATTTTTTTTTTTTAAATCTTACTGAGTAGTTTTCTTTTTTTTATTATTTTTTTTATTTTTATTAAACTATCAGTTCACTAATGTAGTCTGCTGTTACCTAGAACCTCTGGCACAATGTGACCATCCTGTAAATGCAGACTAGCTTACATATTTGTTACTTATCTCTTTTTGTATAAATATATATATGAATATAAATATATGTGTGTGTGTATGTGTATATGTGTTTGTATGTATAACTATGTATGTATGCACACGTGTAGCATTTTTACAAGTGTGTTGACAAATAAGTACATAAATTGAGAAATCAAAAATATCCACACTGCTGAGATCTTCAAGCTTAAGACCTACCGTATGCTTTAATGAAGGGATTTCTGTCAGGAGTAAAGATTAAGTAATAGGTTATTTAGCATAATGTTTGCATGTAACGCAGCGCAGTCACTTCAACAATACAACTTGGAGCACCAGTCCCAGCCTGTATATTAACAAAGTATCAGTAAAAACATTTTTTTTAACTTGTACAAATAAAGCATTTAGGTTTCATGCAATGACAGAAAGAGTTAAACAAATATAAATAGCCTCACGGTGATCGCCTTTCCTTACATCTTAAATTTTGAAAGGGGCTCCTTTACCTCGTGACGTTGGTCTAGCAATAGCGTTTTACTACTTGATATGAGATTTCACATGCTCCATCTAAACCCTTCCCACAGTCAAAGCAAAACAAAAAAAAAAAAAAGCACCCCTAAAACCACAATAAAAAATACACGAGGGAAGTAAATGGTATGTAAGGTGGTGGTGGCCACCTTGTAGACTGGACAAGGCTGCCAGAGAGCTCAGTGCAGCCCGCATCCGCCTCCTGCTCTCAAACCCGGGAAGGGAACAGGTAGTGGCTGTGTCACCCCTTTGCTCCTACCCCACAGACCTGCACTTCTTCCCCCTTTCCCAATGGACGTGTACATGAAAGGTGGGTCATGTGGTAGGTGCCATGGGGAGACCCCGTGTCCATGCTGGATACCGTAATTGCTAACCACGTTATTGCCTGTAATCTCTTGTCTCATCTGTAGACTTCACCCTCTGTAAACCAGAGGCAACAACGCTTCCCTTCTTCACCAAGTATATTCAATAACAACTCAGTGATGTTCTGATATTATAGAGACTCTGTGGACCCCATAGAAAAATAGCAATACCCATAATGCTTTTGCCTATCCATGATGTAGGAAAGATGTATCTCATGTCATATTTGCTTTATTTCCATATTTCCCTGTCATTGTAAATCACTGTATATACTCTCATTTCAGTAATGCTTTATTTATAATTTTGTATTTATATGTGCTTGCTGTATCTGTGCTGCAATAGAGGATGTGACAGGTAAACTTATAAGAAATTGTGAACAAAAAGGGTATTACATCCCAAAGGCATAAATGTTCTATGGCAACTTTCAGTGGAAGAAATACTTTTTTTTTTAATTCTTAATTTTGTTTTAAATTATAATTGTCATTATAGAATAATTTTTTGCCTTAAACTTATTTTTATTGGAGATAACAGTTAAGCTGGGCCCCTGCATTCCATCATTATCTTCAGAAAAATATAAAGTCAAAATGCATATGAAGACATAAATGTTAGGTATTGATACCAGGATTGTGTAGAGGCCTATTTTCATATGTAATCCGGTCTTGGTCACAGGAACTTGACTATTTTACTTTGTTGTCCTAGTTTTCACTAGAAAAGTGAAGTTTTAAAGAAAAAAAAAAAAAAAAAAAAGACAACCAAACCCCCTCAGAAACAGGAGAATCTGGCAGCTAGAAGCCAGAAGTACTCTTCTGCGCTAGACTTGCTTTGCTGTGCCTTTCCCTTCTGTGAGTGTCTCATACCTCTGGGACCTAAAGCAGACATGAGAACCCTTACCACTTAATACCAATGGCCTAGATCTGTCCCATGAAATGTCACTTGTCATGCACCTAAAGAGGATGATTCGTCCCACCTATCTGAGGCACCAGTCTTAGGGTGCGTTGAATCCCTACTGGGAAGGTAGGGATTTGTTGAACCAAACACAGATGTCTTTAGGGGAGGCATATAAGATTGAGTTAGCTATCTGGTCTCCCTTACATCAACAGTGAGGAAGAATTGCTTCTAATTCATGGCTTGTCTCGTCTTGCAGGAGACATGTAACACAGGTCAGGTGTCTTTCCGGAGATGCCTCTTCTCTCCTTTGTCTGTGAGGTCCAGATGATAACAATTACATTGCAAACATAGCTGCTAGAGAAAATTAATTTCATGCATAGCACCTACCCCTCCATGTGAGAAATGGGGGATCTTGACATTCAGCAGTCTCAGCACCTGCCCTTGAGATTAGGTTAGGTGTGATGAACGTCACCTAGAGGGGCCGGCCATGGTGAGATTGTGCAGTTTTGCTTTCTTCAGTTTGTTCATAGCTTGCTGCAGACAAATTGAGAGGAAGAGAAGGAAACAAAGACAAACTCCACAGATGCATATTAAACCAGTTACTCTTTTGAGGTGAAGTTTGGCCTAAGTTCAGCTCAGACACACTGACTGAAGGACTCTGTGTGCCGATTGTTGAGGCTAATCTATTTTGGAAGAGCTGCTTGTGTCATTCTGATTAACGCTAGTTGCTTTCCTTCCCGATATCCTCCACAGTAGTGAAACTAATTTGGATGCAGTATCCTCACAAAGACAAGCAACAGTTGTTAACCTACACAGATGGGTCACTGAACAGTGAAGTTTTTTCGTGTAAAGAAACAATTCCTGGGCCTGGCTTTCAGGGATACACAGAGGGGCACTTTGAAGGCTGAAGCTTTAAGGAAAGAGGCTCATAAATCTGTGGCAGTTGCTGAAAGATCTTATTGCCTGGAGACCACCAGTAAAGGGCTAGCTTCAACTTTGGCACAAATAACTAGCTGGTACTTTTAAAAAATGTATGATTTGAGTTTCAAAATCACCTTCTGAGATTTAAATTTCCTGGTGTGCTAGCCTCTTAAAGCACTTACCATTTATCAATACTGTGATAATGAAGAGTGTCTTCTTGTCTGTATGGATGTGCCCTAAGATCCTGACTTACACTGTCATTAAATCAGCTCAAAACTAGGGTGTGCAGCAGCCAGTTAGCACTAAGAGTGCCCCAGGATGATAGGATTGCACCCTAACATCTCCAACAGGAGAAGTCTAGGACCCTGAAAAGCTGCCTTGGAGTGACATAGCTGGAGTATCTCAATGCAAACATAGCTTTCTAGCACAGCTACTTAATCTCCTGGGAAGAGAAGAGGCTAGATGTTTGTTAGACAGAGTCAGGACTGAGATGTAATGATAATATTGCGCTAAGTCTAAGGTACAGTGTAAACAGTCAACTTGATGTCATTTATTGCTTCCTTGTGTCTGTCGAGAGCGTGGCTAAGCATGCTTCTTGTTCAGATAATTAGCACTTGAAAGTTTTATTTGGAGGATTATGAAGCTATTTTTTCTTCTGGCGGTTTCTGCATGTGCAAGTGATGGGAGCTGAATAAAAAGCTGCAATAGGAACTCGGAGCTCTTTAAAGCTTCCGAGCAAAAGTCATTACCAAAGTGACTGTGTAATTACACAACTAAGCTTTAATCCCTCTCTCCAACAGCCAAAAGAAACTTTGCCGCCATCCAGAATCCTCATGATTCTGCACTGTGATCCTCACTTAGTAGAAAAGTCCTCCCCAAATGGTTGAATTTCTCAGATACACTCCACTTGTAGTCGCTTTCTGTTCTCCTGTGTTTCTCAGTCTGCAGTAACTCAACCACACCAGGTCAGCTCAGAAACCTCTGCCTGAAATTTCCATGGGAGATAAGATATTTCTCCAGCTTCAAGGTTACCCATTCCACCTCTACGGCACGTCCTTCCACCTCATTTCTCCCCCATTAAGTCTTTTCCTTTTCCTCCATGAGTTCCAACCTCAGACCTCCACTCTTGATGCGTGGCTGCCAGTAACACGGCTATCTGGAACAGCCTGTTCTGTTCTAACAATCTCACTAATTTACTTGTCCCAGGTAGTTAAAAACAACCACCTGGAGGTGCTCGCGTGTGGTGGCACGCAGATGTGCCCCGTACAGTCCATACTGCCACAGAGCCTTGAAGCAGCTCCTTGCCAACTGCCTGCTCCTGCTTCCATGCTCCTTTTATCATGGCAGTGTGCTATGACTGGCCAGCAAGGCTGGCAGGGACAGTGCTTTGTACAATTAAATTGTATTACCCTTTAGTTTCCAGTGACAAATAGGCAGTAGCAGCAGGTGGTTCTGATAAAACGTGTGCTTTCTATTCTCCTTGCTCCACTGGCTTCTGATGAGAGGCGGGCTGAGATTTCAGACTTAAGAGTGTTTTATTTTGAAACGACTTACATTTGCATGGGTTTTTTACTATATTTTAATGCAGCCCATTTACCAAACAGCTGCTTACCATAGGAAATGGTGTTCGAGTCAGCTGCAGTGCGAGTGATAAATGAGCTGTCTGAATGCAGCAACTTAACCTCAGTGAGGTCTGAGCCACACCATTTATTTAAACCCATCCTTTTTCTCTAAATAATAGATCCTTGTGATCAAATATTTATTGAGAAAGGGTTTGTTTGGAGCTTTTGGATGTCATGTAGTTGGGTGTTCTTGCATGTGAAGGTAAAGTCTTTCAGGCTGTTTGTCACAGCTGAACATCTCTTCATTCGTACCATCACAGAGAGAGAGCTTACATTCACAGAATCACAGAATCGTTTAGGTTGGAAGGGACCTCTGGAGATCATCTAGTCCAACCTCCCTGCCCAAGCAGGGTCACCTAGAGCATATTGCCCAGGATCACGTCCAGACGGCTTTTGAATATCTCCAGCAAAGGAGACTCCACCACCTCTCTGGGCAACCTGTTCCAATGCTCTGTCACCCTCACAGTCAAGAAGTTTTTTCTCAGCTTCAGATGGAACTTCCTGTGGTTCAGTTTCTGCCCATTGCCTCTTGTCCTGTTGCTGGGCACCACGGAGAAGAGGCTGGCCTCATCCTCTTGACACTCTCCCTTCAGATACTTGTACACGTTGATGAGATCCCCTCTCAATCTTCTCTTCTCCAGGCTGAACAGGCCCAGCTCTTGCAGTCTTTCTTCATAGGAGAGATGCTCCAGCCCTCTAATCATCTTGGTAGCCCTCCGCTGGACTCTCTCCAGGAGTGCCATGTCTCTCTTGTCCTGGGGAGCCCAGCACTGGACACAGTACTCCAGGTGAGGCCTCATGAGGGCTGAGGAGAGGGGCAGGATCACCTCCCTCCACCTGCTGGCAACACTCTGCCTAATGCACCCTAGGATCCCATTGGCCTTCTTGGCCACAAGGGCACACTGCTGGCTCATGTTTAACTTGTTGTCCACCAGCACTCCCAGGTCCTTCTCGGCAGAGCTACTTTCCAACAGGTCAGTCCCCAGCCTGTACTGGTGCATGGGATTATTCCTGCCTAGGTGCAGGACCTTGCACTTGCCTTTGTTGAACTTCAGAAGGTTCCTCTCCGCCCACCTCTCCAGCCTGTCCAGGTCCCTCTGAATGGCAGCACAGTCTTCTGGTGTGTCAGCCTCTCCCCCCAGTTTAGTATCATCAGCCAACTTGCTGAGGGTGCACTCTGTCCCTTCCTCCAGGTCATTGATGAACACGTTGAACAAGACTGGAGCCAGGACTGACCCCTGGGGGACACCACTAGCCACAGGCCTCCAACTTGACTCTGCGCCATTCACCACAACCCTCTGAGCTCGGCCATCCAGCCAGTTCTCAATCCACCTCACTGTCCACTCGTCTAGCCCACACTTCCTGAGCTTACCTACAAGGATGTGATGGGAGACAGTGTCAAAAGCCTTGCTGAAGTCCAGAAAGACAACATCCACTGCTCTGCCCTCATCTACCCAGCCAGTCATTCCGTCATAGAAGGCTATCAGATTGGTCAAGCATGATTTCCCTTTGGTGAAGCCATGCTGACTACTCCTGATCACCTTCTTGTCCTCCAGATGCTTAGTGATGACCTTCAGATGCTTGTCCTCCAGATGCTTAGTGATGACCTTCAAGAGGAGCTGTTCCATCACCTTTCCAGGGATGGAGGTGAGGCTGACAGGCCTGTAGCTTCCTGGCTCCTCCTTCTTGCCCTTTTTGAAGACTGGCGTGACATTGGCTTTCTTCCCATCCTCAGGCACCTCTCCTGATCTCCAGGACTCAGTGACAGTTTAATCTCAGTGACAGTTTAATCTTTATTTTATTTTTTTAACCATGGATCTTTTAACCATGGATCTTTTAATCTTTATTTTATTTTTTTAACCATGGATAGGATAATAGGATGTTCAGAAGGAATAAATGTCTATTTTGAGCTCACTTTTTATTTAGCACCAATCACTCCTTTCTCAAGGAGGAAGTGGGAAGGGGCAGGAGTGGAGGAGGAGGACAATATATGGAAGAAGGTGTCGGAGCAAATTTAGCGGTGAGGCACTGCTGGTTAAGCTGCTTTGACAGATGAGAGGATGAGTGTGAGTAGCAGTTATGTTTACTGATCGCTCATCGAGCAGCCTTGGCGAAAGAGCTTGGCAGTGTCCAGCTCTGGACTGGTGTCAAGTCAAGATTTAGGAATATCAGTTACGTAATGGGCAAGGGTCTATATTCACTGTTTCAAAGACACGTGTTTTGTGTGTGAAGCTAAGCAAGTCTGATCTGCGACAATTTGGAGCTGGCAGAAAGGAAAGAGCATGCTGCCTTTTGTTGTTCTTCTTTAACTATTTTTCTTTGTTTAACAAAATCTCTTTCCAGGGTACAATTTCATTTTGAGGGGTCAGAGGTTAAAAAGCAATTTTCCCTCACTGACAGCAGCATAAACTGCTGAGCATTACATTGCTCTTGATGGCCTCATTTAACTGAGCAGTGAATGGAAATCTTCAGTTGCTGAGTGAGGAACCACATTTAGAGTCATCCTTGTTCCAGTGGCAGCACATATAATGAATTGCATTGTCCAAAGGTCAAATCTTTGAGAAATGGTATTAAACTTACCTCTTAATGGGGCTAAGAATACGAGGAAGTTATGAAATATTAACACTGGAGATGTATACCTAGCCTGACGTCAGATGAAAACCAGGGGCACAAAATATGTATTCCAGTGTAGAGTCCCAGCTGTGTAGCCTGAAGCTGCATTACGCTGGGCTGTGGTCTTGTCAAATCTCATCAAATAGCAAAATGATCAGGCCTGGTCAGTGTTTATACTGGAAACCACCACTGAAAATCTTCACATGCAGGCAGCAGAGTATTTTTCTCTTCTGGGGATAGCACTTCTTGAGTGGCTCCTTTCTGACAAAGGGACCCCATCCAAGCAGTACCGCCACTGTTGAGATGTTCCATCAACACCTGATAATTAGCGGTCAGTAAAGATGCCACATTGTTTTTTCGAAGCAACACTGAAAGTAAGAGTTGCATTCCAGTATGGAGACTTATATTCTGATTTCTGTGCTTTGAAATTTCACTTTATTCTCATAATCTTCAGTTTATCAGCTGATCTTTTTAATAGGGACAATATGGGGACCTGTTGGGGAAGTGTCATCTCATCTGACTTGTTACTTAAAATTTAGGCAGCTAGTGTAAGACAAACTAAGCTCCCTTTGCATACACCTCTGGAAGACAGTTCATTTGGCTTCTTTTGGATATTATGCCTTAGTTACAGATGAATAGTGTCCTGGAGGTGAACATTTCCCTTCAAGCTGACAGACATGTAGCTTCAAGAAATCACCTAACTATTAGGCAGTGAGTGTAGGTTTTGCCTGCCTAAAGATGAACATTTTGTATCCTTCCAAGCTTAGAGAATCCCACTGTGTTTTCAGCTTCCACTGTGGAGGTCTGTTGTTCTCTCAAAAATCACAAGTCACATCTGCCACCTGTGTTTAAATGTTTCAGAGAACCCAGGGCACCTCAAGTGGTCAGAAGTGTCCGAAAAAGTAAGCACATATTTCCTTATTGTTTCTAATAACAACAATTATATTGATCATGAAGGGAAGAGGATATATTAAGAGGAAATCACACTGGAAAATGAAATTGCTTCTGTTTCCGTGGTGGCACAACCTGAAAGCACATTAATCAAAGGTCTTTTCCAGATTTCTGAAAGAAAGCAGAGACCTGCTGGATACATTTGTAATATAGCTATCAAGTCATGGCCTAGCACTATTGGAGTTGGAGAACGGGAATTGTTAAGTATAACTTATGTTGAAAAGGAGACAGGATAGTGAATTATAGTCTCGTTAAACCTAACTTTAACCATGAACAAAGCTTTTGAAGACGTTTTGAAATGAAGGATTAAAAGCATAAAGTTCAGAGGAGACTAGGACAAAACGGAATTTACAGGCCAGTCAGAATGCTGTCTACAGCTACCTGATGGGAGCATGCAGAGAAGATGGAGTCAGACTCTTCCCAGTGGTGCACAGTAGATGGATGAGAGGCAACAGGCAGAAGTTGGAAGACAGGAAATTCCAATTAGATATAAGGAAAAAAGAATTCCCTCTGAGGGTGGTGAAAAATTGAAAGAGGAATCCAGAGAGGTTGTGAGACTCTCTATCCCTGGATATATTCAACACTTAACTGGACATGTCTCTGAACAACTTGTTGTACGTGGACCTGCGCTGAAGAGGAAGATGGACCAAAGATCTCTAGAGATTCTGTTATGATCTGAATCCTGTTTTTTCTCTTTTCCTTCATTTAATTACTGGGCAACCTTAGGAGATGATCAGAGATGTCTGGATACCTTAGGATTCATGGAAGTGGTATATGGAAATATTTTCTCTGTGGGTATGTAATTGCAGATAAATAAGGCACTTATTCTTAAAAAAAAAAAAAAAAAAAAAACACAGTCTAGTATTGTTTGATCTGGGATCCCTGTGCCGCTTTTTTTTTTTTTTTAATTCCTTGGTCAGCAGTATTTTCAGTCCTGAGGAACTAAAACCTTGACCTTCACACTTTGATTTAGTAATGACGTAGTACCATAGCGTAAAGTTAGAGACTCAGGCCTCTTAGGAGGAGTGCCTTCTCATTGGAAATGTGAGATCTGTTATGCTAATAGTTTTAAAGAAATTTGAAAAATGTGAATTTTAAGATTAACACTAAGAATTATTCATCTTATTTTGGCTGGACTGTCAAGTGAGTCTCTGCTTTTCATTATACCTGATGGTTAGAAAACAACAGGAGAACTGATTTTACTTCTTGGCTATTGATCATAATCCAGCAAACATAACTTCCTAGTGAGACAGATTTAAAATGAAAATCTTATAATTGCCTCATTTTTCATTTTTTGGAGGTAAAAACTGGTGCTCAACTTTTAAGCTAAAATTCTATGCTGTGGACATATTTGTAATAGTCTATAACATAAAATAGGTATTTAGGATACAGATCATCATGGACACAGGAACAGTTTGCTGTTAATTCTTGTCCTCTAAACTGAGGAGTGAGGTTCAGGTCATAGGCTCCCTATGGGCCCTGCGGTCAGCAAAAAGCCTGGCAACTACAGAGAGAGAGATCTAGACCTTTGTAGGTCTAAGGCATAAGTTGGAAATGATTCAAAGGGATCTTGCGCTTGTAGTTTTGTGGAAAGTGAATATTTAATTGGTTTTGGTGCAGTTGCTTCCTTTCTTGTAGTATGTGCAGGCTAAGAGGAGATTGTGCAGAGTCCCTTAGTTTAGGCTGTGAAACCTATAAAGAATCAGAAGTGTATACGGCCAGGCACACATCCTACAGATTCTTTAGCTCCTAGTGCTTTTGTGGGAGTTGCACCTATTTACTACAGGATAAAACGCTTTCATGCACAAAATACTTTTTGGAAGCAGCCATGTCAAATACATCACTTAAATACCATTGAGCAGCCATAAACCCAGCCTGCCCTGCCAGGTAAACCAGATATCAGCTATGTCTCAGTTGGCTCTCCAATAATTTTTTTATTATTACTGCTGTCTGTATTTCCTAATAGCCAAATCACTAGCTAGCCCGGCTCTGCAGGCTTAGTTCTTGTATTATAACAGTGCACATAAAAAATTGCATTGGTGATCTCCGTGCAATTAAACTCATATAAAAATGTAAGAGAAGCGATGGAGATTGCATTTGAGAAGTTTGATTATCATTCTTAATGGGGATAAACTTCTTTCACACATTCAGTTAAATGAAATTCTTCTGCCAGCAAGTGGTGATCTCCCTAGGAGCATGTGAAATGCTGAATCTGGAAAGTACACCTGGCCTGGTTCTGCTCACACTTTCAGTAGTTTGAGTCTTTTGAACTTCTTTTTAAATTGTTTCAGTATAAGTACCAAATCTGATCATAGGCTTGTTTTAACCTGTAAAGTAGATCTCTTCACATGGTATAAATCTGTGCAGCTGCCTGGAAATAAATTTTACACTGGATAAGAAATGTCCCCATTTCTGCTACAGTTAAAAGCCGATAGTATCAGTTGTCCTTGCTTATCTTCTTATTCATGTTCTATAGAGGACATAAGCAATTAACATCAGCATCAGTGTATCTATTTCTATATTGCTTTGTACCATTTCTAAGTAAGCTTTTGTCAACATCAGGAGACCACATTACCACATTACACTATTTCTAGGTTCTGGTGAGAATTCATCATCAAACCATCTTTTCCTGCTGCTTCTTTCCCCCCCCCCCCCCCCAAGAGTAACTGATTTAAATTGATTAGTGGCTTGCTAGGGAGAAGAACAAACTTTGCTCCTGCAGAATTTGAAATTGTATTGTCAGAGGTGACTAGAATCCATGTAAATTTTATGGAATGAGCAAGTCCAAGTGACTGGCCACAGATGGGTTTTGCACAGATGTGCAATATTATCTGGAAGATGTAGTCTGTGGAGACTGCTACCTAGGAACTCAGAGAAGTTTCTTACTCCATAAGAAGAGAGGCACCAAGGAAAAGATAATGGATAGAGTTGCTTGTCCAATATACCTGTCGCTGATACTGTGCTGGTGCAGATTTTGGGAGGTCCTTTGGCTGAACAGGAAGAGGCTGTTAAAAGAGGTTGAGGTCCTTCTGGGGGTAGTGGAAGACGGTGGTGGTGGTGGTAGGGATGTGGATGCTCAGAATTATGCCCTCAGAATTATGAACCTTTACTCAGGTAAAAACCCAGAAGAATCCCGATCATCCTTTCTACATAGCAGCAGTCCAGAGAAGGCCATAAAGGAAGGGAGGTGAAGAGTCTTTCTCAATAAAGTTGTCTCCAAAAGCAGTAAACAATTCTCCAGTTAGTGTCCTAATGACAGTCATATAGCTAACAGGTCACAGACTGGCTATTGCCAACAGTCATATTCATTGCTCGTCTCTTGCAAGATGTCCTGAAAGGCAAGGTTGTCTCTTTTACACAGGATCTCTGAGCTACTTGAAAAGCATCGATCCTGCAGAGAAAACAACAACAGCAGCAGCAAACAAACAAGCAAAGAACCCCATACAACAACAGCAAAAAACAAGCACACACAGATAGAGAGGAGTTTTTAAGTTCCAGGGTTTTATATTCAAAATATATCAAATGAAATAGGTACTCCAAAGACAAAAAAAAAAAATGCCTCTAGTTCATAGTATAAAACTTGAAAAAGCATTCATATCCACACAGTCCAAAAGCCCCAAAAGAACTTATGGCCCCAAATGCTTTTTCTAAGCTCACAAATATGGTGTCAAAGGAGGCACTCCTTGAGTGCTCTGCTTATGTGGGCTTCTTGTTACGCTGCTAAAACGTAGAGAATTCATGTTCTGATCTTCCCTCACAGATGAGGAGGTGAAAGTGCCTGCTTGCGTGTGGGTGCCTTGGAGGACAACTGAGATGTTTGTGCCAGCCTACACTGAAGCATTAGAGAAGCTAGGGTCACTATAGACTGATTTCCTCTTTCTACCCACTTCATCCTCACAAACCCAGCTGTTGGAAGGTGTTCATGCAATAACTTTGCAGCACCCCAAGCGTGATGTCTCCAAAGTCTGAGAAACAAGCGATGAATGCCCATCTCTAGCAAAGCGCTCTCATGTCCTCCTGGTACTGATAGCAGGGGTCTCTCTAGTCCAGCAGAAGCTCATCCTGGAGAACTTAGTGGAGCAGAAAAGGCTAGTAGATAAAGTAGAGAGTATTATGATATTTTTTAAGAAGACTCTTTAAAACAAACACTTTATATGGCGAGTCAAAAATTCGTCTTCTTTTGTAGGTCACAGTAAATACTGTAGTAGCTCCCATTTTAGTGGGTCCATCTTGCATATATTCTACAGAGCTTGTTTTTTTGCTTAGTGAAGGACAACATATCATTCTTTTTTATAGACAACAGTGCTGTCCATTTGTGAGAAACAATTATTGTATCAGTTCTTTTTACTGTGAAAGACATTTTTTCTGCCACAGATCTGAAGCATTAAAAAAAATAAATAAAAACTGTTCATGTTTGTATTTACTCTTTATAATCAGCCCCAGTGGATATTTTCCTTTTCCTGAAACATTTTAAAAAAAGAAAAGAGTTTAAAGAAAAGGAAATAATCTGTAAGGATATAGTAACTTAGGGCTTTTGCTGATGCCAAAGGATCATTTCTCATTGCCATTAATAGAAGGAGAATGGAACTCTACCACTATGTGGGTCATATTTGCTGATTTAATAGTACTGAGGAGAATTCATGAATAGGCAGGTAAGTTTTTTTTTTTTTTTTTTTTAATTTCTAAGCAGAGGAATCAGAAATTCTACTCATAGTCTCTTTTGCTTTCTCAGAGCCTCTCACCAATTCTGTGCTTAAAAAAAAGGGCATATTTTTGAATATTTAGGAATATAAGGATGTAATAATGACCGTTTCCAGCTATCGTCATTGTCATCAAGAATGTCATGATCATATTTTTTATTAAGCTCTGATTTCTTTGACCTAAAGGGAATATGATTTTGTTATGTTCATATAACTGTATATGTTTTTTGGGCCTCCTTCTGCCTTATTACTGAAAAAGCATGCAATGCATATATCCCCAAGATTCAGAAACCAAATACCAAACACCAGAAACCAAAACCCTGCCTCCCTTTGTTTTTAAATTTTATATTTCTAAGCTATTCTGTGATCTTCAAGGCTCTTCCTCAGGATGATTTTGATGTTATGTGAGCCATTGTCTGGAGCAGGCTGTTTCCTTCTGTTGCCTCTGTAGGTAGTGTAGGACAGCTGGCTTCCTATTTTGTCTTAATTAGACATCTAAAGTTCAATAGAATAAGTTTAAACACAAATGCTTCAAAGAAGAGCGTACGAAACCTTCAAGCAGGCAGAAGTGCAGTGTTAAGAAGTTCCTTAGAGTTAGTTTTATTTCAGGACCAAAGACTTGGGTTTCGTTTTTCTTGCAGCTCTTCTTCAGTAATATGGATGGACATGGAGCTGTACAACCCATGGACATAAAAGACATATGCAGGATATTTCTTGTTTTAAATCAACTCCGCAGTATCCTTTTCACAGACCAATAATGTAATGCATGGGAAGTACTGTGATGCTTATTTTTTTCCTCTTAATAGGTCAGCTTTCTGTTTCAGAATGCCCTTTTATTCTATTTTATTTTGGTCCTAACCGCATAATCCAACGTGAGGAATTGAAGGTCTGCTGATAGGTATTCATGCAGTTTAAGAGCAATGTTTCCTCCTGTCCATGCAGGATGTGAATAGATCTAAAACCCTAGTGAGGAAACAACTACATTGAATTTTTACTGAGTATTAACACGGCCCAATTATCCAGGTTTTATTTCTTTCAAATGAAAGGTCAAGACTGAAACTCACAGTTGGGTTATTGTTGCTTGGCAATAACTACCTGTTCGCTCCGTGCAGAATTATCAACCATGCACTCAGTTCTCAGCAATGCGGGATCACACATCTTTCCCATATTTCCTTACAACTTAAGGAAAAGAAAACGCAAGTAATTTCAATCTTTACCACAGGCTAAGAGCATGAATAGAAAATTCATTACAGTTAATTGACATATGGGATGGGTTTGATCACAACTAACTTTGAGTTCATCCAAAACAGGAAGGTACAGCTGAGTGAGTTCTCTATGTGCCCTTCATGTTTATTGGAGATCTAGCGAATGTCATGATTCATGCAGGGGTCTTCGCTAAGATAAGATCAATGACACCGTTGACCCCCACTGACTGTAAAGGGAATCCTCCCTTCCTGCTGCAGAGATGGCCTGTGCATTGTCTCTCTGCTCTGTGAGGGTATCTCAGATGCCTGCGGGCATCTCATATTGCTCCAGATGCCTATGTTTAGGCAGCCAAACAAAATGCCACGTTTAGTCCCACTGTGGAGCAGTTCATTATGCCAAGTTACTGATTGTGAGTCTGAGTCCTTACTTCAGGAATAGATGGTACCTGGGTTGAGACCATATGCTTTAGGTTCCTTAAAAATCATTCTGTCATGTGCTTTTAGTGGAAGTCTTCATAACATTAGACTAGGGCAACTTTAAACCACCCTAATACTGCAAAGAGGCTTTAACATAACTGTTAGTAGAATAGATGTCTCTTTCTTCTAGGGATTGAAATTACTCGTAGTACCAACCAGAAGCATACTTTCTTTATTATATTTCTGTTTCTTGAATTGTTACAATATTTCTTGAGAAGTAACATATGTCTTTTTAAATTTTTCCCCTCCTTCCCTTCATAAAATGTTCAACGTAAGTAAATTCCACAGATGTTGACAAATGGTGATAGTACTGCAGGGAAAAAAATGCATGTCAGAATCAATATGGATATAAAAGCTAGATTCTAATGCATTAAATCTCAATCACTTAAACACTTATTAAATTGTATACATATTTATGTTCTGGTCATCTATTTATGAGAGTACCTTTCTTCCCAGAAGATCTCAAAACACTTTGCAAATGGCTGTAGAAATTGTTCATAAAGACCAGTTCCATAACAGGAATGAAATCCACTTGGACGGGAAAAGTAAAATTCAAGGGTAAGACTCTGACTGATTGCAGCGGGGATTAAGTTAGATCCTGCCGGCATATCAATCTGCTATGAAGCAGTTTGTTTTGTGGATGATATTTGTATGTGTGTATGTATAAGAATCAAATAATAGGACAAACTCCCTCAAAATTGTTAAGGAATTTTATACTGACAGATTATAGTTACCCACATAGATGTGATCTCACAGTGAAATAATCATTTCACTCTCTTAGTGCTGTTAAGGGCCTTCAGGTAGTTATGCTCTCTGGTGTTGGGCACTAATTTGAAGAGGTGGGCCAGTTAGGGGGAGTCTACGGGAGAGCAGCAAGAATGATCTAAGGGCTTGCAAGCCTGACTGCAGAGCAGAGATTACAGAAATGGGAAAGAAGATGGAGGGGGTTGATAACAGTCTCTGGGTACATAAAAGTCTCCTGCAAAGAGGAAAAGAATAACCATTGCTCTTCATTTATCACAGAGAGAAAGAACAAGAAGTAATGGGCTGAAATTGCAGCAAGAAGAAGCCAGGGTAGATATTAAGAAAATCTGTCTAATGATAAGGTGTGTGAAGTACTTTCTGGGGAGAGTTTGGAGTCTCCAGCACTGGATGTCTGTAGGAGTATCGTGAGAGACGTATTTTGGGAATGGTATTGGTATAATTGCTTTTACTCTTGCCTGTCAGATCACACTGCAGTGTACAGTGTAAACAGGATATATTCATATTATATCACAAACCGTCATTATCTCATCAGAAAATGTTGCAGCCATGAATTATTCCAGTTTCCATCCTGTTCTCTCTCTCCCCTGTCTTCTCCATACAAAAAAATGTGGATAGTTCCTATCAGGCACCTTCTTTAGAGACCAAAATCACTGATTTTATTTGCCAGAGTTAATGAGACTCTGCATTTTCCGTCAGCTTTGGTTTGAAAGGCTGCTGAGTACAAACCCTGTAAATTATTTTGCCTTATCCAAACATTTTCAACCTGATTCTCGGATATCCTGGATTTAGCTTGCAATTATCTTTTTTTCTGCAAACTATTTGTGCAAAGAGGAGTCGATAAAATTACAGTGTATGCACTCTATGGTGTCCCAGATGAGGCTGCTGAGACAGAGGTTGAACGTGAGGAGTGTAGGAGCTGGAAGGGTAGGTTAGCAATGAACCTTCTCTAAAGAGTAGCAGATAATCATCACACTGGACTTGCACAGGTTCTTTGAATGCTGAGTCCTGGTAAAGTATGACCAGTACAGCGTCAGGGCTGGAAATGAGGAGCGTTTGTGATAAGAGGAAAAATTAAGGTGCTTGTAGAACGCCAGAGGATATGCATCTATACTGCTAACTAAAATAGAGCCAGGGGCAGTTTTGTGTCCCCTAAGGCCCGGTTGTGTCCCTGTGGCTAAAGTACCTCCCACCCAGAAAGAGGGTCCTGTCCATTAGGAATGATCCCTTGCATGTGCTGCTCCCTGGACCGAATCTGGCCGTTCTTCGGGCAGAACAGGCAAAGATGCACAGTGAAGCACGCCAACAAATTAAAGAGTGTGAGTGGTGGTAAGCCAGCTTTTGAGGTCCTGCTTTGTCCCTCTTTGGGTTATTAGTGCAGAGGTAGCTGCTTCAAGCTAAAGCCTATGTCAGGGTCCTGGATTTACCAGCAGGATCCACGTCTTTTCCCATCTCCCAGAGGCTTGGTTGTCCATGATCGAAGCCAGCTTTGATATGTCCAGATGTGTATCTTTAGGTCAGACCGCTGTGAGAAAGAGGTATGAGAAGCCTCAACAGCAGCAGCACCCCTTCACTTGGGGGATATACTGAAGCTCATTCCCTCACTCCTGGTCCCAGCCTGAGCTACGCTGTAGGGATGCTGTACCTGGCCATGCACAATGCTGAGCTGGACCATGACTCGCTGACTTGACTTTCTCAATTGACTATGGACCTACCTCATTTTTATAGACCTGTCTGGCCATCACTGCCCCATTGGATGATCCTGTTACCATCACCAGACCTGCTCTGCTCTTCTTGCTTGGGTGCTGTGTTACTGAGTCCTTGTCAGTGGTGGCACTGCCCCAGTCACCTTGATGTCCCCCTCGCTCCTGGCTTGCCTTTCCCTGCGGAACAGCCCACTCTTGCTGTTCCCTGACAGCTTTAAGGGTCTCTGGTAACATAAAAATCCTCCCAGGGACACATAGGCTTCATTAATACATGGAACGCTTTTTAAGAAAGCTGGACCCAGAGTTCACAGGGGTGCAACTACATGAGTTCAGATCGCTAGCTCTGTCAATTGTGCTGTGAGTCACATGATACCTGCGTTTTATTCTTGAAAGTCAGATTTAGAAATGGATTTTTTGTGCTCCTTGGGATTTTCCTTGACTAGGTAGATTTTTTTTCTGGTTTGTTTTTCGGTGTGTGTTTAAAAACAGAAGGAACCTTTTTGTGACCCACAGATTTTGAAGTAGTTGTAGCTTGGCCAAGAAAGATATTGCATGCTCATTACACTACTGATGCTGTTTTTTCATCGCTGCACAGGAATTGTTGACTTGATGCATAAGCAGCCTACTGCATCAATAACCATTACCATATACATCCAGTGGCTACTGGGAATTAGATTACTTCTGCAACATATATCACCAGTTTCCTTCAGTAGAATTGCCGTTGGTGACAGGGAGCACGGGCGTTGGTTTATTGCTTTACTCTAGCCTCCCTTGCATTTTAGCATCCAAAGCTAATTAGGATTGAACAATAGAAAGAGGTTGTTGAATGAATGTTCTTAAACAGATCATAAAGTTCTGGTGTACATGCTTTGCTTGCAGAAGTGGATAAAACATGGGCCACCATGTATTCACCCCCAGATGGCTCTTAGTGAGAAACAAATACAAACTTATAGGGCAAAACTTTGCCTAGTGACTGACGTTTTTCTGGTCTGTCTTATTAAAGCAGTTCCATAAGAGAGTTGTGCCTAAACGCTTGATAAGGAGTCAGTCTGTTTCCATAATACTTACATAAGGCAAAAAAAGTGCCACTTCAGATCTACTGTTGGAGGGCAGTAAAAGAGGGACTGATCTCCACAAGGTGGAAGGGAAATGTGGTTCTAACTCTACATTCAGATTCTCCTTTTTTTCTTTTATTTTGTTTTGTTTTTCTGCAGCCAATTGCGAAGGACTGTCTAGCACATCCCACCATCCTTTGCTCTTGGAGAGCCTTAGGTCACCGCTAGCAGGGAATGATTCACCACTGCCCAAGTATTTAAGCTGGTATAGCTCTGTTTCCATCTGAGCTAGTTTGATTTGATTCTCTCACTGTATTTCAGAGAGGAAGGTGAAAATTTTATTTACTCCCTGTGAAAATTATTCTTCATTCCTCTCTGCCAGCCTGATCAATTGCTTGAACAGCTTTTTGAGAGTGTTTTTTGCTAATCATTAAATATTCTTTACCGCAAGGTCCATTACTACTTGCTTTGACTTTGCTAACTAATGAAACAAATCTCTCTCTTTTTTTTTTATCATGTCTTCATTTATTTATTTATTTTTAGGCAATTAACATGTCTCCCTAGGCCAAATTTTTCTTATAATCTTTTCGTAAGTCTGCCAATAGATCTTACTGAACCTTTTTATAGGTGTGAGTGGTCACCTCCAAAATCATTTGTCTATATACAAGGAAAGCCACCTTGAGACCTTTTTATGGTAGAAAAGAAAGCGGAAGAGAGGCATCATGCCAGTTTTATAGGAAAGCAGGAGATGCAGAAGGAATAGCATAGTGGCATGGGACACTCTCTGGTTACTTGTGTTATAGCAGAAATTTGGAGGTTCTGATTGAAATTGCTGGAATAATACCATTGTGAAAGCAGGGTTTGGTTGTTGACACACAGGCTTAGGCAGTTTAAAGAAGTGTTGTGGATAGCCTCCTTCCCCAAATCCTAAATCATTACAGTGCATAAACGTTTAATTATGTAGTGTTTCTTGCATTGCCACAGTTGAAATAGATCAAGAGCTTCTTCCTAAAAAGTTTAACCAACCCTGTCACCTCCAGGACAGGGGAGAGTGACTGACTGGCAGTAGTAACTCTTCATTTGTTTTAGGAGAGTCTACCTCTGCTCAGCTGTCAACATTTGTAGGTTGCCTAAAATGAGCAAATGTATTCAGCCCTTTTATGCAATGCTTTTTTTCTAGACAGATGCGTAAAAATACAGTGAGATTCATGTGTACCCATCCATGACCAGAGCTTGCCCTGTGGGGAAGATGTCTTCCTGACCTCAGCTGGTGAACATCCGGTACCCAGGAGCACTGGGTATGAGGGAGCCCTTGTAATGCTTGTCCTGTCTGCACAGCAGCAGATGCTGCTCTTGACGTCAAGCCAATCTTCCACTGAAGTTTTTTTTTTTCTTTATTTTCTTTTATTTTTTCTTCTCCATAGAATTCTCCATCAGAGCGCATCGGTGATTCATTTAATATTTTTCATTCCCAGGACTCTTAGGCTGAAGTTGTACATAGTTTTATTTCTTACTCTTCCCCCCTCCCCCAGCCATATAGAAAATTGCTTTTCAGGGTGAAAAGCTGCTTTCCCCTTGTGCTTTTACACTCAAATCTGCTTCAAACTGAGGAATGAACATGATGAATCGGTGGTAAAATGTGTCTCTTTGAAGCACTTAGGAAGAAGGAAGTTCTTTGATATATATCGTTTCATGACTTAAGCTTTTTCCTCATGTTTACAATCAACACAATTTCCTGTTTTTTACTCAGTGAAGTTCTTCAGATGTTTATCTGATGTTCAGGGAGAATTTAGAGGTGGTACAGCAAAAATGAACATGTTTCACCTTTAAGTCCCATTTAAATTAGACAGCAAAGTACAATTCAGGAGCTTCCGGTCCTCAATATGCTCGTGAAGAATTAATGCCAGGCCAATGTTTCCTTATCAAATAGCATCCAAAGTGCCAACTGAATTAGAAATGTTTTCAGTGGAGGTGAGGTGTTTTCTGGGTCTTACTGAACAACAGGTTAATCCAGGCTGAATTATCCCATTTCCTTGCACAGTTGCCTATGATGAATCAGCCCTTAGGGTACAACGAAAGGGAAAGAGGAAAGTTGGAGGCTGCTCCCAAGCTTGCAGGGCTGGTCTGAATACCGGACAGCAGAACTTTTCACTAAAAAGTCTCCACTTTCTCTTCCTTTTCTCCTACCCATTCTTTCCTGTTCTTTGCAGCATTTTTTGGTGCTAAATGCCTCCACACTCTGGCCTCTGCCTCCTTTCTGCAAAGTCCAAAGTTTTGCTGTGAGCTTTGCAGATGATGTTAGAAGAAAATTTACTTTCTTTCCCCACCTCGCCCCCTGATACCTTCCTAAGAGTTTCACCGAGAAAAGCAGGCAGCTGCCTGCTTTTCCCTAACCCAAACACCCTTACCCTTCCCATCCACCGTCGCCAGTTCTTATGACAACCATGATGCGTGGCACCAATCTGGATTATCAAAGCTGATTTTTGAGCCTCAGCAAATCCACCTTCCTCTTCCTGGCGGAGGGGGGCACACAATCCTTGTCTTCACAAACAAGAAGTACCAAAAAATTCAAAGTGCTCCTTGGAAGACCAGAACAGAAGTCCAGTTTAGCATTCTTTGGTAGTGATTCCTCCGCTTGCTTTGCAGCCTCCAAAAGGATATATATTTTTTTAAATTTTCTTAAGTGAAGAAGTCTCATCTTGAGACATGTCTTACCTGTACTCCTGTTCTGCAGCCCAAATTATGAAAATTATGGAAGAGCCTAATTCCTGATGAATTAAGTGGGACAGAAAAACTACCTTTGTGAAGCTGGATGTCATAACTAGGATGCTAAAGGGAGGTACCACAGGGAGAAGTGGCTTTGAGTAAAGCAGCTTTAAAGACTTAATTGAAATTTAAGTTTCTTTAATTGTATTAATCAGGTTCTTAATAGGATTAAAGCAATTGTTCCTTCCTCTTGTATCCTGCAGCTTTTTTCTTTCCTAACACAAATTCTGTATTTATATCTACTTTTTCTTATTTGCATTTTCAGCCATTAATCTGAAAAACAGAACCTGTCTATTTCCGACTAAGCTCACCTCCCAACAAGTAATAGCCCAGAAAGGGAAAACTTGGAAAGGATTTCCTTCTCCTTATCGGAAGAAGTGTTTGCTGTTGTAAATCCAGATCCAGTGACCAAGCTAAACTAAAGATGTTTTCCATGGTTATAGTTAGAGCTGAACTAGGATAAAGTTTGATCTCAATTTTCCCGATTTAAATCTAGAATAAGTCCAGGTGACAAGGATACTTTATTGTTTTTTTTTTTTTTTTTTGCTTTGTTTTGCCCTTCCTCCTTTTTTTCATTTGTTGGTGGATTTTTGGAAAGGAGGGAAGAAGGTTGAAGAAAGAGAGGAGAAGGATTAAGTTACTGTTTCATTGTGTCAAATTTGGCTCTAATAGCCTCCACAGTAAAACTGGAGAAAGTGCTGAAATCAGTACTTATTCCAAATGTATCTTGAGGGCAGTGAAAGCAGAACTTCACCTACTGTGACTAGCAACAACCTCCCCAAAAGTACTTACACTTTTAATTTTCAGGTGCATTAGATTAAATTATCAGGCGCTCTATTTCATTAAAGGCTACAATGGGCCTTAACAACTCAGAACGCCCTTGAAGGCAGCATTCTTGCAAATGTCATTCAGTTGATCAAATTTTTATAAATTTGTACTTTCATGGCATTATGTACCATCCCTGCTGTGCTTCTGAGAACTGTAAATTCAATTGTTGATTTTTTTCCTCTCTAAAAGGAACTGGTGTTCTGTGAAGTTCCTTTAAACCCAGGTATACTCCTTTCCCCATCTCACATACAGTAGTTTAGTTTATTTCTGTTCTTCAAAATGGCATACCCTGTCTCTCTATATATTTTTATTATATATTATCCTTAGTGCAAACTTGAAAAATAGCCTTGGACAAAACTTTAAACCAATATGTTCTTGCGGATGAAATGTAAGGATGGAGTCAGAAGATAGTGTTTGAGCTTTTGCAAAGTGTTTAAAGGAAAAAGAGGTCATTGCAAGTAAAATGTAAATGCTTTATAGGTCATTTTTCAACTTTCTATCACTCCAGCATGACAATTACACATAGAGGTATAGGTGTAGATATATTTCCTTAAACACCTTCTAACTGCATAAGCTTAAAATTACCTCAAGGAACTCACTGTCTCATTGTAAATGTTGTTTCTTATTCATCCTTTAATTACATGTCAGTCGGCCCTCTTCGTCTAGACTGTATGTCATTTTTGAAACCCATAAAGAGTTGTAGCAGACAGGTTTACTCTTTCATCTCAGGCACTGTGGTGGGCCGCATCACACCTGAGCATATCAACATATTGGTAACATTTATTCTGAGGAGGAGAGAAAAGGAGCTGCTTTTTCCCCTACCACAAATCTGGAAAACTGGCACATAAAAGTTGGAATTCACCTAAATCAATCTTTTTGTACAGAAAGGATGGGATTGACCTGACTAAAAGCAAACACACTCAGGTAAGCGTCTCCATCTGAAAGTCACTTCGACTTGCTTTGTAGTCAGGGGTCAAAAATAGGCACGTTCACAGCACAATTTGTGGGAAATCACTATTATAAAACTCAGTGTCAGATTTCATGGAAGAGGAAGCTGATATTTATTTGAGAAAAAAATGATCTTGGTGATGCACTCTTACTCATACTCCTTGTCACATAGATTTCACTCACACATGCATACCCACGTATCCATAATCACAGAGGTGTGTACTTCAAGCGGTCCCGCCAGGATGACTTGTGTGGGACAGGACAAATGGCACCAACTCTTGAGTCCTTGCTATGCTAAACTATACAGTTTATCCTCCATGTTGGGATAACATTCCAGAGGAATGTCATATGTGGTGCAGTGTGACCGTGTTCTCCTCCTCCTGTTACCAGAGCACAGGTCTTCTGCAGACAAGTCATCTCTGCTTTGGTCTTATCAGAGCACAGGCTCTTTCGGGCTTGAAGTGAGGACACGTTCACTGGCCTTCGTCTGTTTGACTGCTGCTCGTTGTGTCTTGGATTATCGACGTGTGCCATTTTCATAATCTTTACTCTACTGGTTCTTCTGGTGCTTTTGCACGCAGAAATGTCCATTTATACTTTCAGATCCATTTTAATATTTCTATTACAAAGATCTACAAATCTATCTTATCCTAGAGGAGATATCTCAAATTGGTCAGGTGAATGTGTGTCTTTAAAAAGCTATTTATTTTTCTTGACTGTAAAGGGATCTGAGGATGTGTAGCTTGGTGAGGTGACCTGTATCTCACTCCAGATCTGTTCTCAACTGTCAAGGGATCCTTTATAATTGTTGAAGAAAGATTACTGCCTTTAAAGGGTGAGTCATCCTCTCTAATTTAGGGATCTAGTTCAGGATGCAGTGACGTGTCCTCTTGAGAACAATTAATTTCTTTGCTTGATTGGTTAATCAGCTGCCTTGCAGAGTTCTGAAGTCAGGTGAATTGAACAGGAACCTTTTGGCCCACTAATACTGTGTAACATAAGCCAATCCACAGATACTCACACCGCTAGCTCCAGGAATGCAAGCATGGTAGCAAGATCAGTGTAACGCACTGTACCTCAGCTACTAGGCTGTGCTGAAATGCCTGACTTACTGCCTTTTTATGCCTTTGATGTAGCTGTTCTGCCTTCTGAACCTGACTGATATCTGTGCATAGTGCTGAACTACCAGGATCTGCTAGCTCTGATGAAATCTACCTTCGATTTGTCTGCATCAAGCTTCATGGTGTAACTCACTTATACCTTAGATGACTTTCTGAAGGTCTCACAAGAAATCTGTGAGGTGGTAGTTTCATCTTAGTGATGAGAATTTTTCTTCTCTTGTACAGGCCAAATTGCATCTCAATAGATAATTCATACTGTGACCAAATAAATCAGACTTAAGGTTGGAGATTTTTGTCCTGAAGGCCTGAAGTAGGAGGTAGAGGGAAGTGGAAGAGTATTGGAAAAATTCATCTTTGTTTGTGGCCAAATAGAAATAGGAGCAGAAATTTCTAAAGTTTTCCTCTTTCAGAACAGAGTCATGGTCAAGTCTGAGAGTTATTGATTTTAATTTGCATTGCTTTTCTGATAAATTGACAGACAAAGTTCATTTTTTTTAATAAGCAGTCTCAGATAGTTGCCAACTCCCACCAAGTGAGTAGGGTATTAATAAGAAAACTGTCTACTCTCTTCACTTAAAATTCTTGCCACATGGACCATGGTCTTGAACACTGGTGCTACAAATTTACCAAGTCCTGAGTGAAAAAAGCCAAAATATTCTCTTGCTGATTAGTGCCATCACTTATAATGGCTGCCACCATTCTATTTCCGTTATTTGCTTTGTCTCCTCATATCAATTACAGAGACCAAAGATATTTCATTCTGGATGAAAAAGAAGGTAAAATGGATAGGTGATTCCATGGTTAAGCTTGGGAATGCTGGATACCAGATTCAAATAATTGTTATCCTGTAGACTCTTTCATCTCAGTCACATTATCCAGACCTGAGTGAGCCCGCAGAGCTGCCGGTGTATATTTATACTTGTTTGAAGACAGATAAATGGATGCATAGAGGAACTAACATTGGATATCAGTTAAAACTCATAAAGTTTCCTTGATTACGTGTAACTCATAGCTACAAAGAATTTAATTTCACTGTAGTACCTCATGGTTCCCCAAGTGAAGTAATTAGCGTTATTATTTCCTTAACTTGTCCCCCCTTTTTTTTTTTTTCTTTTAACAATAAAGTTGTATTTGTAGTAAGGCATTTACCAGTATATAACTAACACCAAAACAATGACCATAAGTTGCATTATTTCACTAGAAAACTATTTCAGCACAGATCAGCTCTGCCTTCCGAATGATAAATATACTCTCCTGTCCCACAGTAAGGCTGTGAGAAGAATTACGTTTACAAATAATAAGTTTCTGAGCAGTTCAGGTGTTGCAGGAACAGGAGCCATATAAGTATGTTAGATAGACTGCCATGTTCTTTTCCTCTTGGGGTGTGTTTGTGCATCGCCTTTAGGATATATATGGCATGTCATATAGATGTGCTTTGGCAAGGTCTGTGTCCTTTTGATGTATGTGAAATCATTAAGTTATAGGGATGTCTTCCGTCAAGCTGAAACTATACAGCTGTTCACCATGAGGTTTAGTTCTGTTTATGCAACCGGCTGCGGAAGGAAATGTGTGTTTCTATTCCACCGTGAATGGATGTTTCAGTAGATGTCAGGTCGTAAAATCACTTTATACCACTTCTTCAAAGCAGTTTATAATCACTGGAGATTATGCCTTTGGTCCATGGTACGGGGCATTGCCATATTGATTAAATGCCTTAGGCTGTTATGAAGGGAAAAAGTAAATATATTTAATCAATAGACCTGCACTTTAGTCACTGTTTCTGTCAGGCTAGAACAGAAATAGCTCATGAAAGGCGCTGCTTCACGTAAAATGTGAGGGAGTTGAAGTTTGCAGAGAGCTAAATAGTACTTTCCCCAGGCCTGTGAGAGAGTAATCAACATAGCAGTCACCAGTGCTGCGATGGAGATAGCAGGTCAGTCTGGTTTGAGGCATTCGGATGGGATGACCAAGAAACCATAGCTAGGTGTGCGTGGAATAAGAGCTGCTGGTTGCCACTGGGGCGCCTGATGAGCCCAAATCCTGAATGCACCTATGAAGATGAATCACCTCTCAGCTTCAAGGTGATTCAGGAGATGAGCCTCTCCATACCTCCTCTAGAGTAAAAGGAATTAAGTAGTTTTCTCAGGATGGCCTACCTTTGTTGCTGGGTCTCATGACGATGATGTTCTCTTCCTGTAATTTTCCCTTTATTACGTTACTGTAACACAAGGCCTCTATCTTTGGATATATTCCCTGAGGAGTAGCCTGGTGGGTGTGATTCACCTCACCAACTTTAGATGCCTTCATTGAAAGTGTCTGCACTCAAACTTATTGTCAGTGATCTCGTTACAATTAATCCAGAGAAGCAGGCACTTTTAAGGCACAGTTCATCCCATCTATTTTCAACATTTATCCTTGGCTGGGAAGAGCCACACTAATCTTATCCTAGAAGCGCGTGTCTCTCCCCATTGACTAGCAAGGGAGCCTAGGACGACTGGTTCTGGGGAAGGCGACCTCCCTATTGCCATCTTGGACAGCTGAAACATCTCTAAGACGTGAGAGGAGTTTTGTATTCAGCATTGGCATGGCCAAGAGGAGACATCTGTTTCTGCCAGCTACATTTTAAAACGGAGGTTGAAAAATTCCAGGTTGGAAAGAATTCCATAAAGGAAGAAACTAGAGGTGTACGTAGATTTTCAGAATGCAGACTGTGAGGAAACTTAATTGCACCATGGTCGTACTGTCCTTGCAAGAAAATGCTGAGTATTCAGGGTTCTCATATGTAGCAGAGAAAAACGTAACAAGAATCAACTCCTGAAAGCTGGAGCCAGACACTTTCTAGCTGGAGGGAAGACACTTATGCTTCATTATTTCTAGCAGGGAAGGTAATGAACAGCTGGTGGAAATTACCAAAGGAGCAGTGGGGTTTTCATCTTCTGATCCATTCCAGTCCAGGGTGGATACCTCTCTCAAAGAAACTTTCTCTAAGAAAATGATTTGTCCTGAGGCATAGGAAATGTGTGATACAGAGTGGAGGACTGCCTAGATTAATTAAGGTGACCTCATTGCCCCTTCTCATCGTGAAGCTGTAGGAATTTATGCCAAAAAAAAAAAAAAGTTTTTGAGAAAAGTGACACAATACAGTGTGTTTAATTCTCTTTGTGCAGATGCAGATCTTACATGGAAGTTGAGGTGTACTTGGTATTTGCTGCCTGCTTTTATTTATCTATTTTACTAGAGCCTAAGAAAGCAATTAGCTCTTAAGTAAGGTTCTTGGCACCTGGTGCACTTCAGTCATTGCTGTTCAGGGTGGAAAGGATTGCTGTATGTATTCAAGAACAAATACAGCTTGACAGCATATAAGCTGTTAAGACAACATGACCTTTGTGTGTCTACTCTATGAACAGTAAGCTCAATTAGCCGTAATGCTTCCAGGTCCTGTGCCACCATTAGAAAGTGCCTTATTCAGCACAAAGTGTTGGGTTTTGTTTGTTTGTTTGTTTTTGTCAGCAGAAAAGGGATTAAAAGACCCACTGTAAACACTGCTAGCCTTAAAGGGAAGATTCTCACATTCAGCAATGTTTAAATATGAATTAGATTTATTCCTTAAATGCACAGCAAATTCATGCTGCCATAGCTACGAACTTCAGAGCTGGGTTTTAGCCAGCTGGGTGCAAGCTGAGATCGGAGCTCTGGCTGCTGGAAGAACCCTTTTGTTGTGGACTTTGGGCTGGCACACAGCGGTTCAGAGACCTATTGAAATCACCAGCTCCTTCCACAAAGACAAGGGATGTATTCCAGAGGGAAAAGCAAAGGCTAATATTGATATATAGGACTATGAGTCCAGAGTGTGCATGTCTGTCAGTGGCTTGCATGTCCTAACATAAGTGAATTAAATGCCTCACTTTACCTCTGTTTGAATGGATGGGGTATGTAAGTAACCCAGCAAGGTCCTTGAAGTCTTCGTAATATTTCTGAAACAATTCCAGTATCTGAGGGATTACAGAAACAGAGATAAAGTGGTGTCGATTTTTGTTAGAGCAGAACGCAGGAGCAATACAGCAAAAATTAGCTGGTTTTACATGGGTGGTTTTTCAGATTTGTGAGGACTGTGAGACAAATTCACTTAGATATTGGAGCTTTGAGGCATACTGCAGTGACAGTCTGTGCAAAGCGTCTCATGATTTTGGTGCAGAATGACTTTCTCTAGAATTTGTAGGAACCAGGTGCCTTTGAGGAACTGAAGAAACGGGTGTTTGTATGCTGTCCGCATCACAGAGAATACAAGAAACACTATCTTTCTCTCCATTTCTTAAATGACTTTATATGTTAAAGCCTCTGAACCAAAAGTAGAGATCTCCACCATGGTAGACATGTTACAAAGAGAAAATCTCTTCCCTTAGAGAACTCGTACTTTTAAGTGGACTGGATACTCAAAGGAGAGGGAAGGAGATTTGTGCAGCCCTGGTTTACAGACAACTAATGGGATGATAAGGAGTTGCCCACGGTTGTATAAGGCTGTCTCTGAACTGATTTGCAAGGCGCTGCTGGAGTTTACTGTTATTGATGTGGCCACTGGATTCTCTTCCAGGGCCTCCAACCGGGTGTTCAGCATTTCTCTCTCCTTACTGTGGGCTTCTTTTCTTCTTGTTTATTTGGAACACTGGTGATATCAAGAGAGATGCTCACATCTAACTCTAACCCACATGTCTGATCAGTATTAGAGTTGTCCACAACACAGAGCACTGAAGATCAATTACATTTTTTAAACAAAAATTTGAGTGCCACTTCAGACAGTTCAGCAGTTTCAAGATATCCACAAAGGGTGTCAGATAAGATACAGGACCTCTCAGACACTCATGTCCTTCTGGATCAGCAGCTGGTGGCCAGGTGGGATGCCCTAGAGGCTTTCAGATAGCATGAAACTCCTAGGCAACTGAAATGAGCCTCAAAAGTCAAACTCCATTCCTAATCCTCTTCCCTTTCTTGAGTGAATGATTACCCAGGTTGTATGCTGTTCATCACCATTTCTCATCTACTACATTGCTAAAAAAAAAAAAAAAAAAAAAAAAAAAAAATCTTGTAAGTCTGGTTTCACAGTTTCCAATGACATTTCTTGTTCCCATTTCATTTACTACATATCTGAGGGTTTGAAATATGTTCTTTATACCCATCATACATTTCTCAATGCTTACTTTTCCTCACTTACCCAAATACCTTCTGAAATCTTGGCACAAACTGATATCGTAGCTTCTCAACAGGAGAAATAGAAGAGAGATTAATCAAGGTTTAAAAGCTGTTCCTGAGTCTCTGTGCATTGATTTTCATGGATATGTCCTTTAACTGTGTTTTCTCTCTGACCTCCCATAGCCTTCTGATGAAAGCCAGTCTTCAAATGCAGACTTGGATTTACATACTTGAAAAAAGTCTGCTTTATACCCATTGATTATTGTTTTTGATGTTTTTCCCTGACCCCTTTTGAACTGTGAACTCAGGGCTGTGGCTTGGCTGCTAATGGCTTTAATTCCTATCATACTGACTATAAGCGTGGATTTAACAATTAATGTGACAGGCATCTGATCTTTCTCCTGTGCAAATAGATGAAGAAAGAAACTTCCCACCCTATATTAAACACCAATCCATTTCCAAGCAGGAAACATAGTAACTGACAACAAATTGTTCACATTTAGAGGCTGTGGGATGAGAGAGACAAGCAAAATATGTATGAGCTTTAGCTGACACAGTCTGGGTAATTGTGTAGGCAACGTGTTTAGGCCTTTGTGTTTAAGATCTCATATTCTAGATATACTAGTGCTTCTGAAATACCGTAAAGAAACATTTTCTCTTGTACGTGTTGTAAAACTGTCGTGTATCCTTTCAGGGGAAGGAGATCTAATACACACTTTTATATTCCACTTCAGTGATGGACACTTTCTAGGAAACTGGGAACAGTCAGCATGGATTTACCAAGGGTAAATCATGCCTGACCAACTTGCTTGTCTTGTATGATAAAATAACTGGATTTGCTGATGAAGGGAGAGCAGGGGAGGTCATTACCTTGATGTTACCAAGGCTTTTGACACCCTACCCCACAATAGTTTTGTATCCAAATTAGAGTGTTACTGTCTGGATAGGTGGACAACTTGATGGGTAACAACTGGTTGGATGGTCAGTCTCAGTGAGTAAGTGATTAATGCATTGGACTCTACCTGGAGACTTGTAACAAGTGGAGAGCTGCAGGGATCTATCCTGGGACCTGTTGTGCTTAGCATCTGTATCAGTGACATTGAAGAGGTGACGGAGTCCGCTCCCACCAAGCCTGCAGATGACTCTGAGCTGGGAGAGAACAAGTTGATAAGCTTGAGGACAGGGCTGCCATGCAGAGAGAGCTGAGCAGGCTGGAGGAATAGGTTGACAGGAATCTGCTGAAATTCAACAAGGACAAATTGCCCTGCACCTGGGAAGGAATAACCCTTTGTAGCAACACACACTACCACGGAATGGCTGGGGAGCAGGTCAATGGAAAAGGCCCTGGCGGTGTGGTAGACAGAGAACAGAGTGTGAGCCAGCAGCATCAGTGTGTCCTGGCAGCAAAGAAGGTACCATGGATGGGCTGTGTGAACAGGAGCAGAGCCACCAGGTCCAGGGAAACCGTTATTACCCTCTACTCAGCACTTGTTAGATCACATTTAAATACTGCAGCCAGTCTTGGGGCAGGGGGAGGGGTATCACAATAGCGACGTTAATAACCTGGAGCAAGTTCAGTGGAGGGGTTGCTGAGATGGTTGAGGCTGGAGCGCTTGCCCTGTGAGGAGAGGCTGAGGGATCTGGGATTGTTCAGGCTTGGAGAAGCAGCAGCTTTGGGCAAATCTAATAGCAGCCCTATGTAACTATGGGGAGGTCATCAAGAAGACAAGAGCCAGAGTCTTCACTGTGGTGCGTGGTGTGGGAGGATGAGAAATAGTGGGCATAGATTGAAACAAGAGAGATTCAGACTGGATATAAGGAAAACCATTTTGCTCCCTGAGGACAGTCAAGTGTTGGAACAGGTTGCACAGGGAGGTCGTGCAGGTTGTGTCCTTGGAGGTTTTCAAGGCCCAACTGGATAAGGGCCTGAGCAACCTTGGCTGACCTCGTAGCTGACCCTGCTTTGAGCAGGAGGTTGAGCTAGAGACCTTCTGAGGTCCCTTCCAGCCTGAATTATCCTGTGATCCTATGAATGGTCCCTGCACAAGTGAGGCTTTGTAGGGTGCTCTGCAGTAGTATGAATCACAGCGCAAAAGAAAACTGATACCATTAGGTTTTATAACGATGATCTGGAGAACAGTTTTGATTAACCTTTTTGCATTACCTAATAAATACCTTGTTCATCTGTTAAGTACGTTGTTGGAAGGTACATAGTGTTAATTTATCTATATTGGTATTTTCTTTGCAACACAAACAATAAGTTTTAATAACATGTGTCTAAATACAATTACAGCTAATAAATCAAGGACTAGTTTTCCTAGATTTTAAATCCTTGTTGCTTTCTCCTGTTCTTTTTTCTCTCCTTTTGCTTTTCCTTAGTTTATCTCCTCGTATATATACTTTAACCGAGAAATCTTTGTAACTTGTCTCCTCTTTTAAAAAAAATGCTTCTTTTCATGTACCAACAATGCTAGAGGAGTCTAGATTCATCACCTAATACCAGTTTTCAGCAGGAGTAATAGGAATTCAATCAGGTTATAAAAAAGAACCTCTGTCTACTTTTTTTAACAGTGGAATAATTCATATGTATCGTTTACTGTATCATATGACCTTCATCAGTAAAGGAAAAAAAAAAGCCAGTTTCTTTGATATTAACTGTTTCCAATCCAAGGCTGTCATTGAGCTTGAACTTGAACTGGTGGCTTCTAAGGGGTGAATATCATTGACATTTTCATAACAATATAATATTTATATTATTTTTTCAGGAAATGGAAAATGAAGAAAAGTGTTCTTTTGTTGCTCCTCTGAGTACTCAGTCCAGCCTCTGAGTCTGAATGTCTCTGAGCTTTAGGAGTGATATATGATCTTATAAGGATTTGAGACCTGCATCAGTGGAACCATCCAGCTTTGAGGAGCTTTGGATCTGAAACAGGTCCATTTCCTTAACGCGCTAGAGCCATGTTCTTGTCTCAAATACAATCAGGCTTTGGAGAAAGGAAATCTAAATTCAGGTATTAGCTGCAAACATCTGTGCTGTATATGATTGTCTTTTGCAGCATGTGAAACATAGAATCCTGTCAGCTGGTCCATCTACGCAAAGCCATAGACTTGTTATGCCAGGAAAATCCCAGTCTTTTCCACCAGCTCCTCTTCATTTGGACTCCGTTGTTTTGAAAATGATTGTGTATGGGCTTTAAAACAGCTCTGGGAATGCTGCCTAAATATCCCATTTGCGCTTGCTGGTATGGACAGCCTGCGGAGGTATAGAGTGGTTACTGCAACTGCTGGAGCTCTTCCTTCCTCCTGAAAGCACCTTCAGTCCCACAGACCCTACTCTGTTATAAATGCCTCTGCTTTGCTTCTGAATTGCAAAATATTGAAGGCAGCAAAAAAGAGAGCTGAAGACCTGAAAAATATCAGAGCAGTCAGGGTCATGAAGGGCTGGATGCCCATTATCACTAACACACGGTGCTTTTGAAAACTAGCAGCGCTGTATAATGAACCTATATAGATGGCTTTCTGATAGACAGTTAGGTTAGCAGGAGTTAGTGCCACTTGCCACCAGTTTTATGTCTCCTGATACTATTGTAGGTCAAATGAATACTATTGTAGATCAAATTAATTCTTTTATTTCACTTACAGAGGTTTTTTTTTTTTTTTGTCCTTATCATCCTTTCCCACTTGCTACTGCTGTTTACCTGAGCCCATTTCAAAACTTGAAACTACAGCAGTTGCAACACAGATACTGCAAAGCTGAGAATCCACAAATGGAAACAACAGTGGATGTAGGATGTAGAAATGTCTTCAGCGATTCCTTTTGGCACATGCTGAGAGGTGCAAACTTAGATTTGCCACAAATAGTATATGCACTGTATATATTTTACATATATAAAATGCCCATTTGTATTTTTATCAGTTGACAACAGTTATGCTTTAAAAATATATAAGTAACATATGGTGATTATGGCAATGTTGTTTTAATTAAGCTTTAATTAAAATAAGTTGCTGTACTGTCAGGAGAAAGGCTAACAAGCAAGATCAAATGAGCAGGAACAGAAACCAGTGTTCCTGGAGCTGAGGTCTTGTATTTTACCCGTAAAGCTAGAGGCACTGGAAGAGTTTTAGAACAGAGTTTTAATTTTAAAATGAAAGCAGGTCTTAGGTTTTCAACTTTGCTAATAGATATAAGCAAATAAGCATGTCAGAAGCATGCTGCCATCCCCTGAAATTTAATGAAGTGCCACTAGAGTCTGTAAAATAAAGCACTATTTAATTCCATCTGCATAACTCCCTCCCCTCGGACCGGGTTCTCAGCTGCAAAAACTGGCAGAGATTCAGCCTACGGCACTACATCAATTTTGACCACTTGACGGTCTTGTCCTTTGTGACGTTGACTCAGATTGATTTTATTGAAACGCTTTAGTTTTTTTCTCACTCCTTTTAGCTCTGCAGACTGATGGAGCTATGCTACAGTAAGGTGGATGTCATGGTACTCTGCCTTGTGCATCAACAACACACTACCATTTACTATTTTTTTTAGACAATCTCTGTAACTGATGAGGACGCAAGAAGGAGAAAGAATGGATATCTTGATAATCAAATCCTGGTGGGTGATTCTTCTTCTTCTCTCTCTCTTTTTTTTTTGTTCTTAAATATAGATGCAAAGCTAATGTTCAAAGGCAGCATCATGCTGGCTCTTTGAGATCACAATCTCTTATTTTACCAAAACAGACACATATTGTAGAAACTGGCCATGCAAACTCTGTTCTCAACCTGAGCAAGGGAAATGTCCTCAGAGAGGTGAAAGGAACTTCAGCCTTTCCTCATTTCTTTGAGGAATGACTATAGGAATTTATTCGCTTGTTTTCCACTGAGTATGAAATGAGAGGATCCGTATGACCGCAGAAGCCACTGGCTAGAGATCCCTCGCTCCCTAAGGCTGAGATAGAGTTTCAGAGCTGCTGGGTGAGAGCAGATGGAAAGATCCTTCTCCCATTACCTTTGTCCAGCCAGTTTGGCTTTCGGATTGTGTCCCAGCAACATGTGCGTTTTTAGAAGTCGGGGCACTTCTTTTTCTTTTCTACCTCCCTGCTGCTCCCTTTCACCTCGACTATGGAGGTGCCACTTGCACCTGCATGCTGTTTGTGGGTCTGCCTATCTGTGCGTCCTGTCCTCTCTGCGTAACGTTAGAACCAGTTGGCTGATGTCTCTCAACATTTCCAAAATACAAATCTTCAGTTTTACGTTCCTTCAGAGTGTTTTTTTTTTTTTTTTGAAAAGCTGTACCCAGGTAGAGGAGAAAGATTATTAATACCTCCCTCAAGGGAATGGCATGAGTTCATTCCCTTGTAGCCATGAAATAAGCTGTATGACAGAAGGCTGGAGAAGCCTCAACAGGGTTCAATAACAGCTTCAATAGGGTTGGTGCTCTCTGAGTTAATAAACTTTGAGGTAGGTTTGAGAATGAGGCCCCATTGCTGCAGTGGAGAGCAAGAAACAGATGATCCAGCTGTGCACACCTGATTCTGCACTAGAAATGGGTTTGCCGTCGTAGTGCTCCGAGATGAAAGCAAGACAGGCTTTGTAGTGAAGGTCGTGTCTTTTTTCAGGCTGACCAACGCATCTGGGAAAAAATAGAGACTCTTTTAGGAGTGCAAACTCTTGGAGTGGCCTGAAGAAGGGCTTATGTGGCTGAAAGCTTTTCGCTTCTTTTCCTCAGCTATTTCAGTTGGTCTAATAAAAGACATGCTCTTCCTACAAAGCTTGTTTGACTGACGTCACGGCGGTCTAAATTAGGAAAACTCCAATGAAGCGAAGAAAGTGAAGCAACGTCCAAATAGGAAAAAAGAAAAAAGTATTTCAGAATCAGGCTCTGGAAAATCTTTTTTTTTTATTATTTATTTATATTTAAAACTCAGATTATGATGACGTTGCATGCAGCATTGAGAGAGAGACGGCCAGGTTTTAGCTTCAAGAATAGTCAAGTTTTACAGCTATAATTTTTCCCCTGGCTTGCGGAAAGACCCCAGGTCTCTGATGGAGCACACATGCAGATAAAAATTGTACAAATGAAGAGGTGGCTGTAGCAGTGATGTGCAGGTACCAAGAGATTACCCATTTAATAGAGCCAAACACCTGGCTATTTAATAGAGGTCACCAGCTAAATCAGTTAGAAATGGCTTAGGCAGGCATATGGAAGGAGGGCTGAATTAGAAATAAGTGAATCCTAGCTTTGGCCGCAAATGTGTGGAAAATGAAACTAAATTAAGTTGCTTCAGCCCTTTCACTGGCGCAAACGGATATAAATTGGTTTCATTAAAAAACCCTAACATATTTTAAAGCTGCAGTCCTAACCTATTACGTTTTGTGTGGTTGCTGAAAGCTAGTAGCTTACTGGCATTTTATGCAGAAAATGAACAGGAGACAAATAGAATTTTATTGCTTTCTAAATGAAAAGGCTGGGAAGTCACAGGATAAAATTGATTTTCACATCTGGAAAAGTTCTCCTTATCATCAGCTCTGTGCTTGCGCTCGCTCGCTCTCTTTATTTTTCACTCCGTTGTTTTCTACTTATTTCGCTAGGCAGTCCCGTAATTTTCATCCTCAGTCATTCATGTTCCCAAATTAGGTTTTTGTTTTCAAAGCGTAACGTTTCACTGTGTTTGCACAGGGGCTGGTCGGCTGGCCCGTGGTTCTGATGAAGCAGGACAGGCAGCGGTCCCTGCGTTCTTGCATCTCGTGCCTGCCAATTCAATACCTGCAAGAGATGCTTTTTGCACGTTCACAGAAATCATGCCGGCATTCAAAGGAGTTGTTTAGATGATACCTGTTCCACCAGCGTTCCCAGCTTTGCTCTCAGCTTATCTGTGCATCATACAGAATATGCACCCATGGCACAGTGCAGTCTTTATGCAGAAACACGTGAGCTTACACGGCACCTGAACTTACACAGGCACACCACGCTTATGTGGAAGGGATTATTACTTTAGGTTATGCACGCTCTTACAGTTTTTGTGAGAGCAGGGTGGTTTGGCATCTATTCAAGGCTCTGACGCAGCCATAATGACTTTTGCCACATGGATGAGGCAATCTCCATAAAGCTCACCCAAAGGTCAGCGTTTTATCCACATTTAATTCCTGGATAGAAACCATATGTGCCCGATTTGCAGTGGCAATTTGGCTTAAATTATGTCGAATAGCCTATCATTACGCCAAACGCCGTTTCTTGTGAATTGACAAGTGCCAGTTTAGCGAGGAAAGGGGTAACGCAGCAGGAGCGCTTGTCCGTGTATCCTGCAACATGCAGTGTGTGCTCTGGGCCACATGAAGAAGGAAAGAGGAGGCAGAGTCCCTTTCAGTGTCACAGAAACGTCATGCCCTGAGCAGTGCTCCTCAGAGCAGAGCTGGCACGTTGCTGAGCTACGGAAACTGTCAAGCAGTTGTGGCAACTGCAACACTCGCACTGTAAAGAGGAGAATGGCTTTTGTGTCACCTGCTGCTTCAGCTTCTGGGAAAGGGCCAGGATGCTAGGATGTCTTCTCACCTTGAGACAACCCAAAGGTGTTCTGCTTGCTGTGTCTTGCACCTCTTTTAGCAATAAATGGGACAATATGTGTTGCTGATATTACTGATATGAGGTTTGCAGCTTGAAGGGTCCCTCTCTGAGTTCTTTCGGGCTGAAATCCATCTCCCAGCGAGGTGCATGCCGTGAGGCCTCTATGATGTAGGGTGTTTGGAAAGGAAGTGATGGTCCATGCAGAGGTAGAAGGGCATGGACTGAAAACATGTCGAAGGGTGTAGTTTACAGAAAAAAATCTGAGAGAGGCATACGTGTGTTTAATCTGGAGATGGTGCAAAGCCATCCCCATCAGTGTAGCCCACTGACTGGGGTGTCTTATGTGCCCTGGCGAGCCATGCTGAGCTGGCTAGAGCTGAAATTCTCACCAGCTCAGACGTCTTTTGGAAACTGAGGGAGAAAATCATGTGAAAGCAGAGGTCCGTGTGGATAAAAACTGTCACTGCTAATGGTTTTTCTTGGCAGCCACAAAGATCAATTTGCCATTTTGTCTTTGGAAATCATCCCTCCATGTGAAACAGGAGGCATGTTATGGGAAAGCGTATTTACTGGTGTTTGTATGGCCCCTGCCCACACTGCTAGTGCTGCACCTACTTACGTTGACTGTGTTCTCATTAAATGCAGCAAATTCTTCATTCGCACACCAAAAAAAAAGCCTTACTGCCATATCAGCTGAGTTTGGGGTGGTGAATACAGAGTAATTTGGGGTTTATTTTGGCTTTCTAGATAGTCTAAAACCTGTAAACTTCCATATCTTCCCATTTGCTTTTGGTTGCTAAATCACGTTAAGTAAACACCGTTTTTATACTGAAGATAGGCCTCTGAGAACGTTTGTCTTCAGTGTTGTCAGCTGGTCACCTTTTACTAGTGCTGAATGCAATCTAAAGGGAATGAATTCAGTTAGAAGTTTTGCCAAGAATTCCTCGGCTCTCGGTGCCAAAATATTAATCAGTAATACCTCTTTAAAATTTCTCTTCACTCCAATCATTTTTATGGCCTGGCAATTTACTTCCTGCATGGAAGCAGTGTAGTTAAAGATAGAAAACATCTATTAAGTTGCATTATTATTCATATTTATCTGTCATTTACAGAGCTCCAAAAGGTGTGCACAGCACTTTCCAGCTGGTCAGCATGCCAGACAGCACAGTCCCTTTGCCAAGGCTTGCAGATGTAAATAGGCACAGGACAAAGAGCCATTGTAGTCAGAGAAATGTCTTCAGACAATCCCATGGAGCCTTCTGCTCAGGATGTCCTGTACTGTCTGATTAGCCTTCGGGAGAGCTTTTAAAATGGAAAGGGAAGGAGCATGTGTGAATTCATAGCGAGACAATACCACAGCTCAGACCTTGGGCAAAGGAAGATTCATTTAGAGAGGGGGAAAAAAAAAGAAGTAAGGTAACGTAGAGGTGTGTGCAGGACACGGCACTCTGAATTAATGCTAGACAATGCTTTTTTCTGTTTTGTTCTATTTTATTTTTTCCCTGTGAAACTTTCCAATATTTAATTTATTATTTCCAGTCTGCTCTGGAAGAAATTCAAAAAAGTTATTCTTTTGTTTTTTTATTTTCCTATAATAGATATACCTATTTTGCAAAAACAAGTATCTCACTCCAGAATAGTCAGCAGCCTTGTGCCCAGGACACTCTTAGATGCATGCAGGTCATCCACGGTCTAGTCATTACTGCCCATTCCTCTGTATCCCAAGAGAAAAGCCTAGTCAACAGAGCTGGTTGTTATTCTAGGGTGAAATTTTGATAAAATATTAAATATTCATTGCCGATGGACTTGCGCCTGAATCTTCTGTAGCCTGAGGAAGAAAAGGTGGCAGGCCTCACTGAGAAAGGTCATCTTCTATACCTAGAGTCGATAGATGACTGTTCTCCTCAAATCCGTTCTCAGCTGATTCTAGTGAACTTGACCTTAATAAATACGGAAACTACACACAATATTTGCTCCCACATCCTGCTCTATAATTGAGATAATTGTACTCAGTCATGAAACAAGTATGTGAATCAGCATGTAGGCAATTCTAATGAGGGAGTGAGTTTGAAGAAGGAGTGTTGTTCAGGCTTCAGTAGTTTTTGGACATTAAAAATAGCACAAACATGAGGTTCCAAATACTGGTAATTACACTGATTATGCAGTGGATGTCTTGTTTTCATCTTCTATAAATCCTTATTCCCCTCTCAACGTAAGTGGACTAGAGGTTTGGCGTCCCACTAATAAAAATATACAAATAGACTCTCATTAGTTACTATCTAAGAGCAGCATGAGGAAAGCAATGTCAGCGCATTTGTGCTTGACTGGGAAAATCACGATATCGCGTGCTGAAAGGCGGCACAGGAGCATTTAGTGTGCAGACACTGGAAATGAAAGCGTACGAGATAGATACCACCTTGGAAATACTGGTCAGTCTTGGTCTTCCAAGGCTGATTTTTATGAGTTTGTCAATGGTCTAGGGTCATTCCTCCTTCCTCAAACAGATAAATGTCACTGACAGCCTTGGCAGGTATTTCTGTCACAGTGAGATTTTAGACAAAATAATCTTTCTCTCTCTCTCTCTCTCTCTCTCTCTGTAGTAAGGTATCTGTCCTTGAAAACTCGCTTAACAGAAAATTCTGTTATTTCATCCAAAGATGTTGTAGATTCTAGCCCTACTTATATTTGAGTCCACGTTGTTGTTCTGAATTCTTATTTTTACAAACCACAGAACATTATAAAAAATCTGAAAACTGCTTAGAAAGAATCCTACAATTTCCTTCTGTTGCATTAGACCAATTACTGCCCTGTACAGGACAATAAGAGCGTTTGCAGGACGCTGCTTAGTCACAGCTGCAGTTGGATATAAGAACCAGAAGAAGCAATGTTGCATTTGCACCCCTCCCTGGTTTGGTAGATCTCATTGCTGATGCTTGCACAGTTCCTTTGAACTAATACTGGAATAAAAGCTGATGTCTGCTAGGATGAGACAAATTCATGAACAGCAGGTCCATATCTTCTGGGGAGAGCACTGGAGGGACTAACGCTTTATTGTGAGAGACTGAAGAAAAAGTATTTAAACCAAATTTATTGTGATCCCTGGACATTTAGCACCAGTTGGGCATAGTGAGATTTACTATGGTTGTACTGAAGTCCTTCGCTTAAAGGACATGTCAAGAGCATCTCAGACAAATAGGACATGTGAGAAGAACAAACAGATGAAGAACAAAGTGGTGAGTGGACACTCCTGAAAAAGCACTAAGAGATGGACACAAGCAGACCTGAGGACCTCTGAACAGAGGAAACCCAAGTTTATTTCTTTTTGCCTGTATGTCAGCACAGGGTTTGAACCTGTCCCTTCACATAAAAGTGGGACATCACCCTCCCAGCCTCACCTCTCACCTGCTTCCGCCAGATCGGCCAGCGAAGGAGCAGCTTTTGCCTGTGCAACTTGAAGAGCCCTAAATTACTTTGTGAAGAACCTTAAAGTGCAATGTGCTTCTGTGGCTTTGAAAGCTGGAAGAGAATGTAAGAAAGTGGATTTCTGTGAGTAAATTGTGAATGAGTAGTTTTCTCTGAACGGTTGTTTAATTGAGCTGCAGCTGGAGCTGATTATGTTTGTTTTTCCTTCAGTATCTCTCATTTCCTTTCGTTTCCGTTAATTCCTGCTTTCATTGGGTAACTGTTGCTGTACAAAATTTAAAGAGCACTAAAAAAATAGAAAAGAAAACAAGGAAAAAGTGCGTATTTTGGGAGCTTTTTATCATAGTTGTTCCTGAAGACACCTGTAAACTATTGAGCTGAATTGGTCTACAGCTGCTGCTGACTGTGTATGGTGTGAAGGAGAAGGGGCGTGACTCATTTTGCTGGTTGTTTCACCCTTCTCAGCTCCTCTGGCCATGCCTTTTGGGGTGGATCTCAAGCCACACGTGCTGTGATGCCTCGTCAGTTTGGCCTCTGGATCAGGAAGTTCCCAGATTGATGGTAACTGAGAGCTGGGGGTGTTTGAGAGGAAGCATCGCTCCCACCTGAACCTGGGCAGAGACAGGGTACTGCTATAGGTGGAGGCTGCATGTTATGACATTTGAAGAGACCGAGCACTTTGCTGTTGTATATGAGAAGCCAAACTGCCTTGTGTTCCAGGCAAACAACCTGGGTGGACAGACATTGAATTCTGTCTTATTTTCTAATCTACATCAGGAAAAAGGGAAGATGGTCGAGATGTAGCTCTCAGTGTGGAGGAACTCAATATATTCCTTTCTGTCCTATGGGCTGTCTCCTCTGCTTTGCTTTTGTTGCAGATAAGAAGCTGTGGCAAGAAAAGCCCGTTGCACAAGATCTGCTGGAGCAGCTAGGCCAAAGTGGCCATACGGTGCTCAGTGAAAAAGCTCCATATAAGCACAGCAGAGGGCTTGTGTTGGTTTTCTGCAGGGCAACGCTTGTCATCTTTGAAGCTCAGAGTTCAATTCCTTCTCCATCTCTTCTTTCATCCCATGCCAGACCCAAAGGAATACCCTTTGACTGTCTATGACGTTCAAGGCTACATGCCTAGTCAAATCCTTTGTGTTCCATAAGTATAGCTAGTTTTGTAAAGAAAGAAAGGGGAAGCCCTCTGAAGGGCCTTGGAGTCATGACAAAGTCAAAATCCTGTCTATTCTAAAAAAAAAAAAAATATTGGATATTCACATGCCCCTGGTCATTGACTCCCACTTAGATTGCACAAGTGCTTTGCCTGGAAAGCAAAGTCGGTTGTTCCTTCGTTCTGTGTCATCTCCCTTCTCCACCAAAGACTTTTCTATTTGGCATCTGCCACCATCTGAGAGTCACAGTCAGCTCGCAGTTTCCCCTCATGTCTATTGTGCCATTTACCAATTATTATGCAGAAAACTAACTTGAAGTCTCTGCTACTTTCTTCCCTGTAGTGTGGTTCATTTCTCACCCTAAAAGTCCTTCTTCTTCTCCGCCAGTTGAAATATTTAAATATTTTAGGTGTTTTTATCTATTAAATGTCTTGGTCTATTTAAGTGTCTTGATCTGTTCTGAATCCTCTGACTCTGGACATCAAGTTCTCTCAGCCTGTGAGAGAATTCCCTTTAATTCAGTAAAAATATCCTGTGGTTGACTTCCTAAATTGACGTTTACAGAAGATAGACTATGTAGCCGTTCGTTGTATTAAATATTTTCCCTATTAACAGCTGTTTCCTAACCACTTCAGTGCCGCTGAACGTGTCTGAACACAAAAAACTAAAAAGAGCTCATTTTCCCGAGTGTTTGTCAATCCTATATTTCTTAGTCATGCAATGCTAAACAGATGCCTGAGGTTTACGATCTGTCACCACATCATAGCACCACATCGTAGCATGATGGTCTTTTGAAAAGATATCCTACTTTTGCATTGCAACTGTGACTGAAAGCCCTGTCTTTTAACCCATCTTTGATAGCACGTGTATTCACTGAGGGATGTCTGGGCAACTAGGTGATAGCCTCTAAAAGCTTGTGGTCACATTTCTGGGAGGAAACTTGAGGAGAAGCAATTTAGGAGCAAGTCACCCTAAATTGCCCCTATTAAATTTCTCCTTTTGGGGACTATATCATATCCTTATATCCAGGCTTCCTACATAGCTCTTCTGAAGAACTTTTTACTTCCCAACTACATATCACCTCCCCTCTTCCCCCACACCAAAATCAGCTGTTTTTAGAAAATATAAGTTCCTTGGGGCAGTGTCTCTGCAAATTTATTTCCTCCAATTTGTAGATGCGCAAAAAGTGTTGTGTTTTAATATCACTTAATTTGTGATGGTGGGCCTGTATCAAAATACTTTTTTTTTTCCTCCCTCTAGTAAGTGCACCTTAGCATTTATTTGTGGAGTGGGATAAGATTTCTTGACTTCTGGTTTTAAGAAAAAAATTCTTCCTTAGGGACAGATTTTGCACTGCTCTGTGGTTATCTCCCTGTGGAGTCTCACCGGTTCTTTCCTTTGAACCACAAAGTCAAGGCAGAATTAGCCCTTAAAAAAAGAAGCAACCCGACTTGAAACAACTAAACTAGCCAGCCTTTCCCTTCAGCTGCCAATAAACTGGGGCAAGGATGTTTTCTGGGAGCGTAATGGGGAAAATGTTTTGTAGCTTGTTAAAACATCACCTACCAGCTCTATCATACCAGTACAAAGTCCCAAACTGTTGACAACGCAAAGAAAAAAAGCCTGCTTTATAATGTTCCTTGGGGACCCAGAAGTGGAAAGGGTTAATGTGTGCTTTGTGCCTGGGCTAGATCAAAATCTTGTTTAGCTTTTTTTATGAGAGAGAAGCTAGTGCATCAATCCATGGAACCTCCTAGTCTGCTTGACATCTTGCTTTTTGTAATGAATACATTTCCTGCATTGCTGCATGCTTCTCCTAGCGTAGATATATATGATTAATATGCCTTGTCTTTTATAAACAAACCTAATGCAAAGCCAATAATGTGAGTCTCATTTCTTCACTGCCAACCCATGGCTCAGCTTTGTTTGGATAGATATGCAAAGGAAGAAAGATGAATGTTCACTCAAGCTTGGAAGCTGGAGCCATAACAGATTTATGGGATGAAAAACGCACATCAGTGTGAGGCAAATAAGGCCTGGGAAGGTCTCTGCTTTACCCCCCTTAATCTTACTTTTTAATAGCAAGAAGACTGTATTGTGCACCCAGCCAAGAGATGTCGTACCACACAAGCACACTGCAGTGGAAGCAAACGTATTGAAATGATTGGGGAGCTTTTATCACTGACTAGATTCGGTCGTAGTATGCAAAATTACGAAAACAGAAGGGACTGCTGTGGTCACCAAAACTGACCATAAGCCAGTGGATTCCCCCCAAACCTCAGAGAGAAATAAGAGGTAGAGGGAGGAATTTCCAAAAAGCACAGAATTTGTTTTAAGTTATTTATGAAAGACATCCTACCACAAGCTTTGTCCTGCTGCTCCAGTGGTAAATCCCTTCAGTGCCCAAAATTTGCACCAGATTTCCAGAGTCCATTTGTCTCTTCCAAGGGTCCAGACATGGGATTTTACTTTTCCTATATCTGCTAGATCAAAGGGCCCATTAACTCTTCTCATCCCTACTTGGGAGTCCCACATTCAAGCCATCATGTCCCTCTGGGAGGTCCAGTTGACCTGACTATCCATGCTGACTCCAGCTTCTCAGGGTCACCCAGACAAGGATCCTCATCCTATCCGTATGGCCTGAATTCTTTTATCCTTAGAGTCCAGATTTACATTTGGCCTATTGACTGCTTTCCTCTTACGAAGGGCTCCTGACCCCTCTGCCACAGGGATCCCGCAAGCAGTGTGTCAGCAGCAAACTTCAAGAGAAGGGATATGTCAGGTTACTAATAGAAATATGCGGTGGGGCAGCACGTCTGTAGAAATATCAAAGAAGCACCATCTTTTGGAAAATCCTCTAGTTACTAAACAGCTTGATACCATTGTGCAGGCCAGCATTTGGTTCATATCACATGTACCAGGGGGCTGTGTTCCACCAGCCCAGACATTTTTTACATAATTATCTTAATCACACAAACTAGTACTGTATCCTTATCAAAAGGGACATGACATTAGTTTGAGACAATTTGTTTTCCAGAAGCCGGTGATGATTGACACTGATTTAGATCAATTTTCTTTAATTCTGTATTAATAGAGTCCTATAGCAGTTGCTCCATTATTTTGACTAAGATTAATGTTAGATTGGCAGGCCTGCAGTTGCCTGGGTCCTCCTTTTATGATTTGATTGCATCACCTGGCTTCATCCCAAGCAGTGAACAAAAATTTTATTCAACACTTTCACTTTTTTTCAGTATTATTATTGACGTTCTTCCTTTTTTCATGCAATAGCTGGTTCTACTTTAGGATGCCTTTTCCTTTTAGCATACCTAGAAAACTCCTCTTTATTGTCCCTACCAGTGAGAGTCACAGGTTTTTTCCTCTTGCCCTGTAACTCCCCTGATGAATTTTCTTCAGTTCCTGTACTCTGATTTATACCACATTCTTTTTATTCCTGCTTTCAAAATGCAATTTTTATTGATCAAATCCTGAAGAAAAGACAGGCAAGGAAAATTAGTCCTTATAAAGAAAACGGGTCCAAATAGCAATGTAATGTAAAAATACGAGTTAGTTACAGTTTAGGTTCCCGCATCCAAGAATGCAGTTCAGAAGAATCTAGCTTACCTGCGTAGGTACAATTTTCCGATTTCTTTTCAGAACTTTTCAGTTTCTGGTACTGCTACAATTTGATTTCAGAAGCAGAAAGTTTTTTTTTCTTTTTTACATTTTGGTTCTGAATTCACTGATTTAAAGGTCATGGAAGAATTATCATTACTTCCAAATTCCTTTGGATTGGCTTCTAATTCAGATTAAAAAAAAAAAAAAAACGGTTTAAACAAAAAACTGGATGGCAGTAGTGTCGTGTGGAAATCATAATTCCATTAACATAGAGAACTTTCCACCTCCTCTGAGATTTTGAAGTTCATAGCCCCTCTGATTTACACAGGAGGAGATAAGGAGAGACAATAAGTGAGTTACCCAAGTGGCTGCACGGTAAATCATTTGCAGAGCTGGGAGTGCAAACCTGGCTTCTCCCTGTCCAGAAGGGTGCATTGCTTGCTGAGGACAGGAGCATCACAGATGAAATAGGTGGTTATATGCTGTCAGTGGCTTTCCGCTACATTTAGCAGAAATTTTGGGTGGGAAATATGTTTTTGAATATAGAAGTGTGTGACTCCTTTGGAGAGCCGGTGTTTCTGAATTAGAGTAGCTCAGAGTCAGTGAGCAAGCGATTATCTTGAAGTTTGCTAAGTACTTTGAGTTTCCAGTAGTTCAGAGTGGTTATTTTGAAATTGTTAAGAATATATATTGAGTCACCTAGATTCTGGGATTGTGAAGGTAAACAGACTTTGTCGGAGAGGAAGGGTGGAAATGGACGACAGTTTGTATGCAGCATGGACAAAAATGCTGAAGATAAGGGAGAAATTGGACCCTTTAAGATTTTTGGCTTATTATATGTTTCTGTAATACTTCCAAAGTGTCAGTTTTAGAAAGTTCCCTATTTTGAGGAGCTTCCGTTATTTACAGGAAAGGGTTGATGCATGGAAATAAGGGCAGGGAAGTATTGCACATTAATCATTTTACCTAGGGAAGGGGGCAAATATGCTGTGTGACATCATGTCCTAGATTTCCCACAAATGCCCGTACAAAAAAGAACCTTTTTAACATTTTCACTGTAGAGGGAAGGCCGCTGTGGATGACCTAGGGAAGGACACTTTAGGAAGAATTTACAGCAGTTACCTTTACACATTTAGTTCAGGTGCCTAAATGAGGACTCAGCAGTATCAAATCATCCACTGGAATAATTTTTCTCTTCCTTTGGCTGAAAGAGCGTCTCAGGAAGAGAGGGTATAGCTAAGACATTTGAGTTTGGTTCCTAAAGTTAAGGTGTACGATTCATTCTTTACTGTAGTAAAAGTGCCTAGAGGGTAGCTGGAAGTCTGATCCTGTAAGGCTTTATGGACCAAAGCTGAAGGGGTCCAAAATTAAATGAGGGACTGGCAGGTAAGCGTGGAGAGGCATCGAATGTAGAGCTTTTTAGAAACCAAGGAAAATGAATTTAGGCTAGGTATGCTGAGGAAGAGCTTTAAAGAAGGAATCAGGATGGTCAAGACAGCAAGCATGGAACCTGAGCAGCACTTTATCTCTGAGAAGCGGGGAACTGTCCGAGAGGTGGAGAAGTGGTTGCGGTAGTTAAGGCAGGAAAAGAGGTTTATTTTTCCCACCTTTCCTAATAAATCAAGCCTGGAATGACAAAGCCTCTTATCATTCTTGTTGCTCCCCCTGGATTACTATGAGTTTATAGCTATAATTTTGAAGTTGCAGGTCCAAAACTGCACGTAGTACTTTACCTGACTGGCACTGCGTTCACTCGAATAGTCTCCTCTGTCTTATTCATAATATTTTCATCAAGACATCCTAAAATGAGATTTATTTTTCTTGTACAACATTGCATCATTGATTTATGTTGAGTTTGAGATCCACTTTCATCATCAGATTCTTCTCTAATGTCATATTGACCGACCAAATATTTTTGTATTTGTGCATTTAACTTATTCATTCAAGCTATAGCATAGTGCATGCATGTTTCTATATTAAATTTCTTCTTCCTAATTTCACAAATCTCTCCACTTTTTCTCAAGATTATTTTAGATTCCACCTTTGTTCTCTAAAGTGCTTAAATGTTTACTCAAGTTTGCTGTAATTCACAAGCATATAAGTAAACCTCTTATTAAAACAAGTCTGTGCTTGCATTTTGGGTAGAACTGGGCCTAAGACATGCTTGAGATATCTCAGTTAAGATCTCCTTCTAGTTTCACACTAGTAAGCCTCTGACAATTACTCTTTAAGAGTGATTTTCCAATCAGTCCTATCTTACCAGAATTAGACCTTCCTAACTTTATTGTAAGTGTGCTCTGGGGATAATATTAATTATTTTTCTAGCACCAAGTTTATAACACCTTTTTTTACATTCTTTCTCACCTGATCTTTTACTAAGAAGTTAGAAATTAAATGTGATTATTTTGAATGATTTCTTCTTGGTATGTCAAATTTAGATTTTATTTATTTCTCTTTAATCAATTCATTATCTTCTAAATATTTGCAAATGGTTGCTTGATAATTTCTTCTAGCATCTGCTGACAAGTTGAAGTTAGGCCAACCAGTCTGTAATTTCCTAGCCGCCAATTCTATTTTTCATAGAGGGGTTCTATATTTGTCCCTCTTCAGCCCTCTGGTACTGCTGAATCTTCCACAAGCTCTTTAAGATAATAACTAATGACTCAGTTTGCTTCGGCCCGTTTCCTGCCAAATCTTCAAGGCCCAACTGACTTGAACATCTCTGCCATCACAAAATATTTTGGATATCTTGGGCTTCACTGCGATTCCTATGTCGGGCTTGCTCCAAAGCCTGTTGCAATAAGCAGTGCAGTGGCAAAGATGGCGCCACCACTATTGCTGAGATTGTTCATTGGGTCACGCTGCAAGCCATGACAGTGAAATAATCCAGATGATTTTAAATAAATGAAAATTCCATAAACAAATATTTTCCCCTTAAACTGCCCCAATTATTCACAAATTCTTTTAGAGCAAGTGCATACGCAGAACAGGGTGAAGTTAGATGTGATAAGGTGTGTTAAGGAGATCTGACAGTGTTACCATCTCTAGAAAGGAGAGGAGATATTCCTCTTTTTCCCAGATCTCATACTCCAGCTTGCTCTGTGCTAGGTCTGATGTTTGCCAAGCACTGCAGTAAGCCAAATCTGCTTATTGACCTAGCAGAGCAATAACTCAAAAAAAAAAAAAAAAAGGAAATAGTATTTTCTTCAGTGTAAATGAATTCAAACACCTCCAAGAAGAGTCAATCTAGCACTAGACCTGGAATATGAGAGTTCACTGGATGAGTAAGGAGGGACTGGGGTTAAGGAGTGAGATACATCTCTCTCTCAGTGATATGTTTTTACGTCAACTCAAGCCAGTTATACAGCTTCACCCTGAGGAGATGGTGAACCAGAGCACACTGGCAAAGATGGATGGCTGGGAACTTCTTACCCTGGCTTTGCAGTAGGAAAAAGCATACCTCCCAACTACCAGTTCAGTGAATGTCTTCTGCCGGTGTCCGGCTTTGGATCAGCCCCAGGGAATACAGCAGTCAGAGCTTACCTAACCTGCAATCTTCATTTCCATGTAATGCTCCAGCTGTAGTTCTTCCGTGTATCTCTGCACGTAGTGTCTCCTTGGAAGCAGTAATAATAATGATAGAGAAGGCTGTGCAAAGCATTTGAGGAGGAAGCTCATTCACTTGTTTGCACTCCCACTCCCCAGCCCCTTTTATTCCTTTAAATATTATAGATTACATTCAATGCTAAGAAGCAAATGCCTGATTTTCGGAAATGCTGAGCTCCCATTGTCTTCAGTGGGCGTTGTGGCTGCTCAGCATTTCTGAAAACCAGACTCATAATGATCAGCATGTTGAGAAAATATTTAACAGCTAAATCTTTCCTGTCCCTTCCTCTCCACCCACCAACAGGCAGAGCTTCTCCCAACCCTGCATCCTGCTCCCAGCAGAATGACCATCTTCCTCCCTCTCTTCTTCCCACTCTCGTATCCCTGTCACCTAACGTCTGACAGGTTGCGCTCTTCGTGTGGAGCACATCTGGTGCGGTTCATCTGATTAAGTGCAGGTACCTACAACGTGGGTGTCTGCATTTGAGCAAGTTGCCCCAGGCTTTGTTTGTAGTCAATAGAGAAGGTGAGTCAGCAGGGTCAGTGGAGCTTAGGTCATGATTTCACATCCTAAAATAGACATCTGCGTTTGGTCAGATGACTCACACGCTGAACTCCATCGATTATATTCATTATACCTCCAGTGTCTTCAGTGGAAGACTAGAAGAGAAGCTCAGATGGGACACCTATATCACAGATACTTAAAGTGGGGTGAGATGAATACCACCCCTCTGTGAATGAATATGTTGACCCACTACACATCCATATGCACCTCCTTTGAGAATCATTTCTGTCTTAGTGTCAAAAGGGAATGACTCAAGCAATAAAGGGTAGAGAAGTAGAAAGATGATAGTAGGTCATGACAGAAAGTCAGCCAGAACCTTAGGTTGGATAAATCGGAACAGTTTTAGCGATACCAGTGCAGACTCTCTCCTTTTTGCTTATTAGAATAAAAGAAAAGAAGAAAAAAGAAACATAAGCTAAGTATGCCCATGAACTATCAAGACACGTTCTAGTCATCATCTTTCCACGTGGATTTATGGTCCATCATATTTTCCTTTCAACTTCACTGTTATGCTTTGGATTAGGAGACTTTTCCCAGCAGTAGGCAGTTCCTGGTCCTGGCCCTTGTCATTTGCTCTGTAATGCTGCAGCACCTCACTGATTTCTGGTCATAGGGACTGGTGGAGAACTGCTGGGATCTTGGTAGGATTGCAGGCAGATAGAGATCTCTAGCAATGTGAGATCTCATATCTAATATCCTCCACCTCCTTTGACATGCAAACTCATCTTCGGCCTTGGTAGTATCTAAGGATTACGAACGTGGATGGCTTTTAATTTCAGTGATAATTTAGGAACTGGCCAGTTCCCTATGGGCAAACTCTCACAATTCTGTTTGCCCAAATTACCAGTTGATTTACAACCAGAAAGTTTGCCCCAAACAACATGAGTTTACTTGGCACATCCCGGAAGCTCCAAATGCAAGTTAAAATCCATGTCTACGCAGCTTAGTCAAGTGGGGGACAGTACTGCAGGAAAAGCAGAGTTATGAAATAGATATGCAGGAATCAATGTGGAACATGCAAAAATAGAGGAGTAATAGTAATAAATTGAATTTAATTAATTCTCCTCTGGTCTTTGATACTGCCATCTCCATCTTTTACTTTTCCATTTCATCAGGCATAAGCATCGATGCTACTGCTACTTTCTACTTATTTAACATACAAAGCCCACCCTCTCTTCAGCCTTCGATATTTCCTGCTAACTCCCTCATTCACTACACTATCCAGTTTAAAATTACCCTTCTGGGTTATAAAACCCACCATAAAGGGAGATCAGCCTTTACCACAATTTTTTCTCTCTCTTTTTCATTATTAGCAGTCATTTTCTGGAGTATTTCTGCTGTTGGTGAGTCTTCTTCCCTACAGCTCTGACTTTATCCCTGCGCCGCGTTTGTTCTGACTCATTTCAAGCATCAGCTGAGAACAGCTCATCTCTCCCTAGCTTCTGCCTGTTAATTTCTCCTTTCCTCTCCTATTATTTAACCATAACCATATTATTTAACTCTAAAGCATTTCATGAGCACAGTTGGTATGAAAGGCTCTGCGTAAAGTAAAGTATTGTGGTAGGTGGGCAATTTGTCACGTACTACAACAGCTAATGGGCGTTTTACATCTGGTTGGTCTGAGTTGCTGAAAACAGACCGTGTGTTATTAAACCTCTCTCTTTATTAAGATTAAACAACATGTTTGTTTCCTCCGCTGCAGAAAATGCTAAGTAACCAAACCGTCTCGTCGTCTTTCTTTCTCTTGTCTGCGCCTGTAGATTTGTGAGAGTATCGCACCTACCTACATACACAAATCATTGAATAATATAAAAATCTTCCATAACGAAGCCCTGAGATCCCTCGCTAGTGAAGGTTGTAGTGTCACTCAGGGACTCGTTGACAAGCTTTAAGACAAGAAATGGATTCTTGAGAATGAAAGAGCTAACATCTATCAACCATAATTGAGCAAATTAATAGCTTTGTGAAGTCTCTTCTTTGGTTAGCATCCCTTGAAATGACAATGAACGTGGCAGAGTTTCACTTGTAGCCCCTGCTTGCTTTTTTTTTTTTTTTTTTTGGGTCTTTTCACTATTGTCTTGCGTAGGATGTGTGATGGCAGTGGAACAAAGGGGCTTCCTCCATAAAATCAGCAGCAATGTTAGCGCTGAAACAAAGACGTAAAAGGTGTAGATTGAAGGCTGTTCACCTTCCCCTTTGTTACTGACTTTGAAAGGAGAGCTTTTTGCACGTTGATGCCAGTTTTACCTGAGATGATCTTCTCAGGCACAGAGTAAGTCAGCAGGGAGCCAGCGATGGGACTTGCAGCTCTGACTGCTACTCCCCCACCTCTGAGTAGGCACTTTATGTCCTTTTCCTTCCCACTTCTTGGCTTTTCCTGGACATCAATGGCTATACAGCTGCCCAAGACACTGCCGAGTTCTCCTCAAAATAGGAACTTGGCTCTGTGCTCGCTACCAGGGGAAGAAAATTTAGGAGGAAAATGTGATAGCCCCTCATTGGAAGAGCCAGAAAGTCGGTGCTCTCTGCTCCCTTTACTAGAGTGAGCAAAAAGCCAGTTTTGGCCACCACCCTTATCACACTTCTTTATATTTCTAACAACTAAATACTGCTGTTTTGTTCGTGCTCTGAAGTGTAAATATGGTAGTAAATTGCCAGCGTTAACACCTTTACAAACAAAGGACGTGGAAACCATTCAAAATATGCCCAGCTTCAAGATAAAAGCAGGAGCAGGTGAATGCTGTTTAAATTAAAGTAGTACATCACAATACTCATCAGATTAAGTGTTATAAGTGAACAGTTACTAGAAAGTGTGGCCTGAATACAGATCCAGAAACCCAAATCCCTAACGTGGTACAATATTTTGTCATACTCTCAGGCGCATACCTTAACCTGTGCTGTTTTTTTTTTTTTCCTCCAAAACAGAAGGATGTCCTAAACAATCAGTGCAGCTCTTTGATTCTGTCACCTTAAAGCATTTCTTCAGTTTTAAAATAATATTTGTATATCTTTTCTGCATACTATCTAGTTTTATTTTTTCTTTTTTTTCCTAAAGGACAGCACTGTTCCAGTGTTCATCTCATTACATCATTTACAGAGTTAACCTTGGCTGTATTATTTGCTTTTAACTTTTCCCAAGTGTTCTAGATCTATTAAAAATAAACGTAAATGGGTCAATCACCTTCTAAAAAAGTCCCTTATTGTGGAACTTACCTGAATTGGTTTCGAGCGCTTTCTTTTGAGGAAAGTTTTCCCTACTGAACCACATATTTCTCATTTGTCTTTCATGAGCCAGTGCATTTGGTCTATGGATACTGTATATTTTGTCAAATGTACGTAGCTTCTAGTTGTAAGGAGAGATGAAATGCTCATAATAAGGGTTTCAGGGATGTGCAGTCCTGGGACAATGTGGGCTTTCTCTGCCAGTTGAGTCCCTCATTCTTCTGAGGTTAGAAAATGGTTCATTCTCTAGTTTTTCTCAATGCTTTTATTTTTATTTTTGTTTTCTCCACCTCAGATTTATTATTTATGGACATATTTGTTTATTTATTACCTAGAGGAGAAAAACTGATGAAGAAAAGTCAATTTAAAAAATGAAACCTGCGCTAACATGCCTGAAGTCTGCTACTGTGCTAGCAGGGAGAAGAGAGCTAGTTAACGTTTAGTCCATACAGCCACCATTATTTATTCATTATTTAGGAACATAAATGCATCAGTTTCTGTCTTCGTACCCATCAGTGTGGTCCTTCCCGCACCACCTCCTGCTGGAGAGCTATTCCAGAGCTTTACAACTCTTATGTGAGCAGTCTTCTAATTTCCAACTTTCATATCTTTTTGGCCAGTTTACAAGCATTTATCCTTGTGACAACTTTTTTCACTTAATTTAACTAGCTTGTCTCCCTTTCCTGCTCTTTACTTCCCTGCTAGAGGCCAGCCATACCTCTTCTCAGCCTTCATTCTGAATGTCTAAACCACACATGGGTAGTACACACTCACGCACCATGAAACATGCTGTCTTCAGAATATCTGTCTTGGCTTTTGAAATTTGTTTTGGTGAAATAAAGGCCATAATCAAAATCTTCCAGGCCATAGAACAGGTTTAGGGCTTAAGATTCACAGTGTTGATTAGTGACAGTGATGATGTTTTATGCCTTCAAAAGCAGATAGTACGGCCACTGCTAAAGAGTTAATTGGAATATTTTCTTGTCATACCAGTGCAAACTGGACCAGGTCCTCCATGGAAACGATCATTAATCTGCAAAAAAATGCACACGCTATATGTATGGTTTCATGAGGTTAAACACTACAGCAGGACACCAAGCTGGATCTGTCTCCTTCTTCCCTGCTTATGGGGTATGTAGAAGAAGTTAGCACATGGCACAGTCCAGAAAAGAGTTTGATGGTCCAGAGCATTGCTCTGTCCTCCATCATCACCATGTAGGATCCTATGTTAGAGAGTTCAATTACAATAGCCACAGGGCTCCTCCCTGAATTGTCTGGGCCAGGGCTAGGGCACATTGGTCCTGCGTGACAACTTCATTTCCTGCAGTCTCCTTTCCTAAGCATTGCTCAGCAGCAGGACACTGCATCACTTCCAGAGGAGAGCCATTGCTCATTCTTCCATGTGTCTCAAGATACGCGCACCTGCGGTTCGAAAACAAGATGGTATTCTCGTTTCATTCGTCACAGCAACCCTAAGGCAGGTGATATTCCAGACCAGTCTGGCCTTTCTACTGTGACTAACGTTGCACTTACGTAGTGTCTGTAAGCTAATGCTAAGCTGCAGGCCATCGTTTTCTCTGAAATTTGAGAGGTTCTCTTTGTGCTCTCACCTTCCCTGTCAGCTTGCTCTTGGCAAAGTTAGAGTGCATGAAAGGGAAAAAGATTTGCCAATTACATCCTCCCTGTCTGCTGTTCTGGGGGCAAACGCACGTCTTATGCATGATGATTCAGACACCTGCTTGCACATTTTTTTATCAACTTCTGAATGCTCTGGATTGATCTGGCAGATTGAGGAAAAGCAAAAAGTTTGGAAGGAGATAGTAGTTCAATGCGATATGTGTCTGGGCCTCAGGGTGACATTTTCCTCCCAGTGACACGCTGGAGAGCTTATTAGTACCCATCCTTTGGTCTTTGTGAGGAAAAATCAGGCTCTGATTTGATGCCGAGAGTACTGGTCACTGAAGGAGATCTGCAGCCCCAAAACTAAATATTATTTAGGCACAGTTTATTCCTGATCATAATCACAGGCAAAATTTCAATTGAATTTGTTTTAAGTTTATTTTATACTTTTGGTCTTAAGTATGCTGCATCCATGCTTTCCTCAGCACTGAGGGAATAAAGGTGACATCCAGGAATCTGCTAGGATCTCCTAAGTCAACAAGACCTTCATTTGGTATCAGAACCTACGCAAAACTTTTCTGTGTCACACTTTACTTTTAAAGCAATATATCTTTCTGACCTGCCTCAAGAAGCACTCCCAGGTGTGATCCACATGTTGACTCTCTGCACAGAGCAGACCTAAGAGCGAACGATCGTTTTGGAGCTCACCAGCGTCTCCCTGGGAAGGGACTAGTTGCTCCTGGTCTGGGGGTGAGCCCTGCAGCGTGGATAGCAGGAGGACTGAGGCTTGGGGATGAACCCCATTAGCGATGCTTGCTGCTCTTCTAGAGACACGCTGTCACTGCTGAAACAGCACCGCAGAGCCATGTTTTGTCGCACCACTATTTGTCCTTTCCTTAACGTATTTTCTACGTCAAGCTACAAGCAGTTGTCTGGCACAAAAACTGTATGAATGGCAGAGAAATTCCCCATCAGCTATTTTTGGGCAAAATCAATTCTTTGTGTATTTGAGAAGCTCTGAGCTTGCTAAGCTCCCTACCTTTTAACTGAAAATTGCTCTAAATATTTTCCCCTTATCATCAATACAGCACAAGGGAAGTAAATCCAGTTTGAGGCTGAGCTGGTAAATTTTCAGGCCAGTTTATACCACCTGTTTTCTTAATTTCTTTTCTCCCGCACATGCAAAACCCTGCTTTTCTTGCAAGCAGTGGAAGTCTTGCTTTGATATCATGGAGAAAAGTCCAGCCCAGAAAGGTCCAAAGCTGAAGGACTATCACCCGCTGTATTCACAGGGAGGGACGGATCCTGGCACTCGTGCCAGCTGCTATGTGTGCTGGAAAGCTAAAAATAGGCAGCTGTGCAGGTGGGCTGGAGCGCAGAGAGGCATGGCCAGGAGAAAGGCATTCTGGGTCCAAGCCTGAGCAAGTTGGGAAAAATGAGGACAAAGAGTCACCCAAAGACTTTCTGAAATCACCGGGTATGAGTTTAACAACCGGTTTGACTAAACTGGGCCAAGTTCCTTCCAGCAGGGATGCATCTCTTGAGATACAGTAGGGAGAGTAAAATACCAGTAATTGCTGTTGCCAAGTCCATATACTTATGTTTCCCCATCAAGCAGACCTTCTATGAGCAGGAGCAGTTATTGCGTCGCGTTGTACGAGACACAAAACGGCTTGTCTTCAAACCACTATTGTAATTTTCATCAGAGCTGTGCTTCTGACTCAACACGCTGTACTTAACACAATTTATGACAATATTTCTCCCTCAATAGCTTTTTGTGTGGTGTGCGCAACCTATTCTGCAGACTGCCGGTTTTCTTACTTAGCATCTATTTTATGGTCTGCATTTTAAATTCCTTTAAGTGCAGGCAGTTGAGGAACAAGTTTCTGAGAGAGAGAAAGAGAGATCACTAGTCAGTGCCAATTCCCTCATGCAATGCCTGTATACTCCTTATAGGCCAGTATCTTCTTCCCTAGAGACTGCGGCATTTCAGGAGTAGACAGAACAATGCCAGTCTATGTAAATCACTAAAAAATTATAATGTTCTGTGGGATTCTTCCCAATGTAAGATATAATATTGATAGTGATAAGTCAGTAACTTTTAGATGAGATCACAGACCTCTTGTACTAGGCATTACCCAAATCCACAGGGAGAATTTATTCCTGCTTCAGAAAGCTTGCATTGTAAATAGCTGCATCAGATAAAAGATGCATGAATGAACAGGAGAAGCCAAATAAGGTATATCTAAACTGTCAAGCAGCTCCAACATTTTGATCCCCTGATCATCCACACTGAATAAATACTAATTCTCTGCCATGGACTTTTTTGGAGAGATCCAACTGGTCCACTCCAAAATGAAATCTGGATGTTTTGGGGGATAGTTCATATCTGAGACTCCCCTCTGTCTGGATGGAAGCACATCAGATTTAGCTCCTTCTACCACCCATAGTCTTCCAACACTGCACCAAACTTGCATGGTCACGCTCGGGTCTCAAGGCATGTAACCCATCCCCAAAGTATCCTGCCATAAGAACCCACTCTGGTGGTCAGCAGCAAGGTTCTCACAGTTTTCTGCTTGCTTTGAAGTGAGGAGGGGAAAAAAAAGAAAAAAAAAACCCAAAAGACAAAACACAAAACGCAAAATTTCATATATATAGTCTAGGTCTGCAGAGGCATCTTGGTATGTCTAGAGGGACATGTTATGACCCATAGACGGTGCTAATCTATTTCAGAGGAGGCCAGTCCCAGACAGGGTGGATACAGCCACTCTGTACCATTTAGTCAGAATCCTGAAGTAGATATTTTTTAGCAGTGTGAATATAGCCATAATATAGTCCTGTGGCAGAACGGATTAAACCCCCGGTGTCCTCCCAAATCTAGTTTTTTTGCCACTGAGCTCAGCTTGGAGGAAAGGGGGATGAAGTGAAGGTGTACGTCTAGCATTGCTCTACCCTGGCATCCCAACGAGTGATCCCGCCATGAAAAGACCGCACTGGCACCAACAAGCAGGATTAGCCCTGTAAGAAAAAGCCAGACGTACAATCCCACAACATCAAATGTGCAGCTGGAGAGTCAAAGCACATCTTCAGACATCTGAAGGACTCTTGCTTGTGCATATATGATTACTTTCAGGACTGAAAAAGTGTGTTTTGATTATGACCTTAGCACAGGTTCCAATTTTGAAATCAATGGATAACTGTTGTGCAGGTGAAATCTAGAGGTCATATAGCAGAAACAAGCCCAAACTGTTTGGCTGAAGCATCAGCAAAATCCTCAGGATGGCCCGTGCAATCAGGGCACTTTGATTAGCAGCAGTGTCGGAAGCAATGGGAACGTGCAAACACTGGATTAAAAAGGAATCAGCAGTAAAGGTTTGGTTATGATTTTCCACATCACATCTACGCAACCAGCCCCTAGGCTTTATTATTCTGTGTACATTATGGGTTAGAGATTCAATCCTGTTTAAATAGTCTTCTGCAAAGCCTAGGAATCACTTAAATCCCATAAAGAAAACCTCTTTTGGGATACATAAATGATGCATTAGCTTCTCCCAGCTCTCTGTACCCTGCAGCTTGCCTCTGTATCTTGGCCGAAGGCATTAAAGGCTTGGGCGGGGGGCGCTAGGAAGAGACCTCTTGTCTGACAATTATGAAAGCCTAGTGGGAAATCTGGGAGATATTTTGACAAAAGGTCTTCAGGTTAATTTTGTGTCCCATGGCACTATATTATTATTTTTAATAAGGCTTTATTACAGTCATTGATATATGTGAACAATGTAACCATGTGCATTTTATAGATGCTACTCTTCCTTAACATTAATTTCATTAATTTGGCTTTTCTTACAAGAAGAATTTACACTTGTAAAAGAATTTCCATCTGTCTCACTTGTTTGTTTAAGACGCAGAGAGGTAAGGCACACAAAACGATGCCATGAACTGCAGGTTAGACTATCTGCTCAATAGTCCACGGCACAAAATATTCGTCTCCTTTTCTGCCCCTTCTCCTGCTCTCATAGGACCGTTCTGTGCTGTCTTAGCTCTCCCAGCAGCTTTCCCTCCCCCTGAGCTTCTCGTCCTTGTCTTCTCAGACTTTCCCTATGCCAATCATAATTCTGTCGTGCTCTTTCTCGAAATGAAATTGCCTGTTCTCTTCTGTCTTGCTTCGTTGGCAAGTCTTCTCAGGCTTCTGTTCATTTTCTTTGTTTGTTTCTGCCTCCTCCTCTCCTTCCACCTATTTTATTTCATTTCATTGGATTTCATTTCATTTTGTTTTCGAGGCAATACAGCCAAACTTGAATTATTCAAACTTGAATATTCAAGGCGAAGGCATCTTGTTAAATAATACAATGTCATTGTGCTACTTTCAGTACTATTCTCACTTCCATGCTTCATACACAATATGATTTTCTTTTGCTTTTTCAACTGCCATTGTGGATCGGGCAAGTATTTGCATGGAAATGTCCACACTGCACTCTGGACTGAAGAATTCAAGTGTATCAAACAAATTACTGAAAGCAGCCTTACTACGAGCTTGGAGATGTAGTTCATCAGACAAACTCTTCATTCTTATTTTCCATGGTAACACTGGGAGAACAACTGTCTAGTTATAGGAAACTTCTTAAGGTTGAATTTTCTTTTTTTCACAGTGGGGAGATTGGAGACCTTGGGAAGAAGGATTGTTCATTGCCACTGCACTAATCTGAGTCTGAGACAACTCAGCTCAGGTCCTTGCCCCGGCATGGAAAGATACTGAGCAAGTTGCCTCACCTCACTGTGCTTTTGTTCTGCATGAACAAAATAACACTTCCTGCCCATGAGGCATAAGACTATGAGGTGCAATTCTGCATTTGGTAAAAACAGGAAAACTCTCCTGACTCAGTTTCTCTAACAACCTCTATACTGTGACATTAGTAGCATATTTAGTCTCCTGTTATAAAAAAGTGGCATGGCCTGCAACCATGAAGGTGAACTTTGCTCTCTCCTAGAGCAGCCTAGCACTGTCCGCGTTGCCTACTGAATGCAGGATGTGGTTTGTGCAGCCCCATAAATGCTACCGAATCATCACCTGGGAGAGCACTGGGTAGCACAGCTCAAACCAGTGTGGCGGATGTGCTGACAATGTAGCGTGACATTTCTTACAAGGCTAATCCTGCTTGCTGGTGCTGATGCAGCCTTTTCATGATGGGATCACCCCTTGGGATGCCAGGGTAGAGCAACGCTAGACTTACACCTTCGCTTCATCCTCCTTTCCTCCAAGCTGAGCTCAGTGACAAGAAAGCTCGAGCTGGGAGGAGGGCGCTGGGGGTTTAAGAGTCTGCTCTGCCACTGTATTATGGCTGTATTCTCAGTGCTTAAAAATGTGCTGACAATTTAATTTAATGCACACTCACAAGCCAGTTCTTGAGCCTATACTCTGCCGTGCTTCACTTTGCTAGTGCAGACCTATATTGCTGTGGGGACAATCTGAATGATCCCATTCCGAGGAGCACCTTGATATGTACATGCCCGGCTGTGCATGTCAACAACACCGTGCGGTTGAACCATATAGGAGTAGGCAAGCCTGGGCTGCTTCATAAAGTCCTCTGCCCAAGCAGATGTCTCCTTCCCTGCTCTCATACCTCTGTTTACAAAGTGCCGCAGGATTTCTGTCCTATGTGGTAGGATGCTGTGTGACATACAATATAGACATGATATGAGCACAGTGGAGGCAATCTGAGGGCAACAGTGTGAACGTGGGCAGGAGGGACTTTCTCTAGGGCTGGCCTCAGGCACAACTACTCTGTAAACTAAGATATGTTAATCCCTTCTCCTTGGGAAGGGAAGTAAACCCCATGAGCTGGTTATATATTCAAGTCTGAATTAGTCTCGACAAGGACTGTTAGTGGGAGAAAGATGCTATTTGGGAAGATCGTCAGGAGCAGTTGAGTTCTGCTGAGTGAGGTAGAAGGCAGCATGGCTAGGGCTGCTTAAAAGAAAACGGAAATTTACAGAAAACTGTAGCTCTGTGGTCTGATGGAAGGAGAGATGAAAATCTGGACGTACTGGGGCAGGAAGAGCTAGAATTATTGCGTGCATAAGCTTTGTCTTTCAGAGGTATGCAGCGTACAACACTGTGTTCAGGTTAACTTCTACAACGAGGAAAGGCAAATATCTGCCAGCTGCACGTGTGGCACGGAGATAAACTCCACTCGCTTTAGTTTATGTAGACTCCTTGAAAGTTGCCCGGGGAGGCACAGTGGCCACGCACTGGCTGTTTTCATACGGCTCTCGAACTTATTCCCCTTCAAGCCTGCTCTGTACCCTACCTCTTATTGTCAGTGAAGCCTCTCCCCACAGCAAGCAACTTTCTACATCTAACATCAGTTCCATCCTGTTGGCATGTTCAATAAAATTTGAAGCACAGCCAATCAGTTCTGTCTTCACTGAGCTTTCCTGGCTATTTCAAACAAGTTGAAGACAAAGTATACGTAAAATGATTCTCTCTCACTCACTCTCTCGCTCTCTCGTATTCTTTGTACCTACGTTAAACCAATTTTTTACATCACATTCATGAAAATCACCAATGGTACAAAAATTAGTTAGAGTGGTTTCTTGTTTTCACATATTAGTGGAGTTATGTATGCCAATACCATGAGAATATCCATCAACAGTGCTTTTATTGGGTCATCAATGGAGGGGAACTTTTGAATCAGATAACCTTTCCGTTTCCAGGTTCCACTTTAAATAGGTAGAATAAGAGACAAGAGTTATCTTTATCTACAGATTTAGAGATAGGCAGACCAGAAAGAATCACCAAAGTTGTGAAAAGATCTCTGAAAATGATATAGAGAATTGCTTTATTAATAACATTGGATAAAGTGAAGAAATGATGAGTAGAGTGGAATTTTAATGCTTAGGGACTGACTTTCAGGGACACACGACGTAATTCAGCCATATTCCTGACTAGGGCTTGAGCCCTGTCTGATTTTCATGTCTATAGGACGTGGCATGTGAGGCCAAAAATGGTCCCTCTGGCCTGGGCAATGACCCCACCGTTCCCAATAGGAGGAAGTCAAGATTCAAGTAAACTGAAAACCTTAATGCATAAGTGGGAAATGTGTATACAAATAGTTTTAACCTTAAGAATAGTGAAAGCAATCTATCTAGACTTAGCGTATTCAAACCAGGGACTAGTTTTGGAGTAGAAGGACATCAAAGCTGCCTGAGGCACAAAATGGAAGCCTAGAAATTAACACTAAAATGATTTATACCCTCTGAGGTTTTTGAAGATCAGAAGCAATCTGCCCTGGGGAACTACAATATACTGTGTATGAGACTATAAATATCTAAGATAATTATCATTAGTTTTACTAGTGGTTGGGCATCCCCCCGCTACAGGTTTGGAAGTAGTACCCAAAACTTAAAATAAGAAATAAAAGCATATTTCTGGAGAAAATAAAATAGGGGAAAAAAAAAAAAAAAGAACTGAGTGATTTTCTTTGGAATTGGTTGGAGATGTTATCTATAGCTAGGACTGAGCATACATATGTGTATTTATCTGCCTGTCTAGCTATCTTTTCAGCAGCAGCCTATCTCCTGCTCTCAGATTAATTTCTTCCCTCTTGTACAAGTGACTCACCTTGAACTGTCGCATCTGGGGGTGACAAGAATGACCGAAATGCCAGGTGATTTTCCTGCAGCTATCCCGGTGAATGTGACCCCCTTACTAGTAAGAAGATCTGATAAGGCTGAGGATCCTGACAGCTGGTTATGAGCCCTCCTTTTTTTTTTTTTTAACCATGGAAAATGCCCCTGTGCAACCAGTAGCACCTCCTACACCCTTTTACCCCATTTACCAAAGAAGCCCTTGCCAAGTCGATGATTTGAGAAGAATATGCAGCATATTTATTTGATGCTGCGACTTGGGAATTTTCTTCTGAGCGCCTCTTCTTTGTATTTCACTATCCCAACTGCAGGAATTGATATCCTTCTTTGCAGAGGAAGATTGGGATTTAATTGCCATCTTTTCATTAACCGAATCATCAGTTTAGCCGGCAAAAATGCATTTCAGTCACAGCACTCGTTGCACACAACTGGAGGCAAGGACAAGCGCTCATTTATCCCAGACGTCCTCCTTCCCCAGCAGCTCTCCAGTGCCCCATCACCTGCTTGTCTTACTCCAGCAGCTTTCCTGTTTCTGATTCCTCTCTACTTCTGCCCCTCATTTGGTGTCCACGGTGTGGAAGTGTAGGGTATCTGATGATTTATTTGCCAAGTAATCCTACTTTTAGAGTGGTATGGGCTATCAGGTGCAAGCTAAGCATGCAAAAATACAGCAAACGGAGTGTATAAGGCAGAATAAAAATGATACAACATCAACCAATTCATCTAGTTCCTGCTGAAAGAGGTAATTACTGTCTTTAGATGCCTTTGGAAGTGCCTGGTTAATATAGGAAATAGAATCCTAGAAAGAAAGAGGTTGTTAAACCACAGGATACTTCACTCATTTATTTCTTATCTTAATATTCATTTACCTGTGAAAAATGTGTAATTTTGTTTAACTTCTTAGAGATCTTGTTTTAATAGTCATATACCTCAACCCAGACCCCTAATTTTTGCAAGATATAAAAGTTATTTTATTCCCAACTGCTTACACATTTGAGCCTCCGCATCCCTCAGCTGGTTTTAGTGCCACTCTGACAATGAAAAGGGCTAATTCAAGATCTATTCTTACATTTATAGCATCATAAAGAATGTTCGGAGTAAAGACTTAATTTGCATACATCATAAAAAATAAACAAAATAATTCTCATAAAAAAGCATCCATGTAGCAGTGCTTTCTCCGAACGAGGAACCTTGGGAAACATTGTCTTGAGATAAGAAAGAGAGGGAGGAGGAGAAGTTACCAAATGTTGGAATGATTTATGGTTTGGGAGAAAAATCTAGGTTTGTGACATGCTCATATAGCATGGCATGGTGCCCATATAGGTTTTTCTGGAATTTTACATCAAGAACATGGAAATTATCCCTGACAGCCTACCCTGAGAGTGTTTTGCTTAGCCATGTTTGCATCTCTTACTACTGCCCTATCTGATTTTATTTGGGAAAATAATTTTGCTTTATGTTTTGAGACAACAACATGTGATAGCTAAGCAAAGAGCCTGAAGAGTCCTGTGGGAGACTGTAGCCGTCCTGTGGTCTTCTCACATCTAGCTAATGAGTGTAAAGCAAAATTGCTATTCGGATGGAAGAGCCTTGGGAAAGGTTTGAGTCTTATGCCTGAGTAGTTAGGTTTAAAACGAGGGTGATTTGCTGGTGCTGTGGGAAAAAACTACTCAATCCACATCAGGATTTAGTGGTCCACTCTGATCCTACCCTAACGTAAAGGTTAATGGATACATGAACGCAATGTAATTTGCAGGAGTAGGGGTTTCTATTCTGCTGTTCTGGCCTAAATCTTCATGTAAAGACAGCACCTCCTTCCTATCCTTCATCCTGCAATTTAAACCATGGGAAATGTGCCATGCTCCTCGTGGTGGGGCTGCACAATGGTTCGTTTTGCACACACCCTGTTTTCCTCCCAAATGGCTGCATTTCAGCAGAAAAGCCACCTGGATATGGCTTGACGCTGAGTTGTAAACCATTGCTATAAAAGAGCTCCTTGCAGATCATCGCTTTATTGTGGGGCAAGAGCGGTGGCGACTGCTGAGAATGACACCTTCCCAATCCCGGTGGGCAAGACTACAGCAACCCAGCGCGGGTAGAGAAATACTAGGATGTTATCACCTGCCTTTGCCCCCACTGTCAAGCAGATTTGGGCCCTGGGTCCCTCCCCAAGGTGGCCCCAAGCCCTGGCTCTCAGACTCGGCACAGCTGCAGCCTCTTGCCCAGTCTGTTCCTCCTTACTCCTGGCACCTGAGGTCTTTGGGCTGTCAAAAGCAATCTCCATGGAGGAAGGGAAAGAAAACAAAAGCAACAAGAGGAGGGGGAATACAAAGGACGGTTGTGTGTTGTGTGCACTCTGCTGATTCATCAGGCGTTGTTAAAAATTCAGTGCTGCAGCATGCTTGGTTTGCTCTCCAGCACACACTGCTCTCTTCTATATAGGCCAGCAATTTTCTATCTGGGAATTGAAATGTTGCACGCTTTTACGATGGTTTTGTACCAGACTTGGTATCTTGAAACAGAATTCCCTTTAGCCTGTGGCCAACAGCCTGGTAGAGCAAACAAGCCCATTAGGTTGAGTGTGATGCTGGTGACACCAGCTAGTAATTTATACCGTATGACACAGTAGTGCAGGAGCAGCTAATGAAGTGCTACCTAAGTAAATAGTCATTTATGTAGCAGATTAAAACCTTTGGAAGTATTTCCAGCAGAGCATATAGCGCTAATGAATCTCATTATTACAAATCGCCGAGCAGTCCCAGGAAAACAGGGGGACCTCACCAATCAGACCTTTGCGGCTGCAGATCTTGCAGCCGTAACTCAGTGCGGACGTAACCTTGCACCACTAGGAGAAAGGATTCCTCAAGATGACCTCTGCGAAGTCGGTCTGCTTAGATATTGTGTCCCTCTCTCCTCCGCAGCCATCTCCCTGCCATCCTGAATTTCCCTGGCTTTGCTCTCTTCCTCCCCGACCTCACTTACACCGTCTGTTCTCACATTCTTCTCTTTCTGGGTTTAGCTTTCCTTCCGAGCCTCTTCTTTGTATCTTTTTTTTTTTTCTTTTTCCTGACTCTGCTGAATTATGCCAGAGAAACAGAAAATAAGAATATCTAGTACAAAAGAGATCATCCCTCACCCAGTTCTCCTGGCTTCTTTGCTACAGAAATGATCAAGTCAAATAAGATCAGCTTGTGAGGTTTCTATCACTTTTTTCCTCCTATTCACCTTATTAATATTGCGGCTGTCACACTGTATAATCTCATGTGTTAGCTTTACCCGGGCACACAGCACTCTGTCTATTCGTTTATTTTAATCAAAGTTTCGCCTCATGATATTTTTTCCCTGTCTACGCTGGAACAGAGAAAATGAAATTTCAACAGAAAACACACACACAAATCGTTAATATTTGACCTCTGGAACGAACTCATTTATTAAACATTTTTTTCCATCCCTTCAGGGTATTCAGAGACATACTTTCTTTGTGCGTTACTTTGGCAGTAATACTGTAGCATTTCCCCATGGTCTTCTCTAAGTGATCTCAAGTGTACACTAATAGCCCTTTGCCTTTGGCTTTCATGAATATAGCACACAATTAGTCACAGGATCCCCTTTGGGTGATGTGATTTTTTTTTTCTTTTTCTTTTTTTTTCTTTTTTGGCCTCTTTTTTTTTTTTCCTCTTCTTCTTTTTACAGCTTATAGGAAGATGGTTTGTTACTGTGTTTCAGTATGAAGTATAGGAGCCTTCTGCTGCAGCTCTGGAGTTTTAACAGATGGAGAACATTAAACCTTCATATATATATATATGTATATATGTATATATATATTTATATATATGTATTTCAGTGTGTAAAAGGATTGATTGCCACAGAGTAAGACACTAAAAGCTGTTTTTTTCATACTGAAGCATGGTTCCCTCCGGATGGTAAACAGCCCAGAATGACTTTGACATATTGGTTGCCTACTCACATCGTTCTGGGTGGCAGACACCCTTATAGAAACTTTAGAGATTGAAGGGCCTGGAAGTACGTATTAAAGAAAATTAAAAATCCAATCAAAACAACATAATAAAAAGGAACCGAAACTGCAGTTGCTGCACTAAGCACTAAATCTTGAGTCGGGGTGTTTCAGCAAGCTGCTTGGCAAAGCTCGACAGAGGAAACCTCCATTCGTTGGTGGAGAAAGGGATATTTCTGGCAGAGGACAACATGGGATCATGCCTTGGGGTAGGGGTGAGGGTAGGGGTGGCCACATGCCCAAATTCAAGGGCTCTTGGACCAGTACTAATTTTAAAATGCTAGAGCAGGTAGCAAGAATAGCTTCCACTGCTTAAAGATAGGGCATGAACCTGTGGAGCAGTCTCAGGTCTTCACAGCAGCCTGGGCTATGGGACATGTCCTCTCCCCAAGTGTCAGGTGGTGCCCCAAGACTTTTCCCTTTGGAGAGTGATAAGAGCTGGGCCTGTGGAAGAGGATTGACTAGCTGAGACACGTTGATATGGGTTTATACCCTCTTCTCTGTCAAATACTATATGTCTTCACTATATGGAGTATCTGGATAGCTGTCTTCCGTGCCTCCCCTCCTGCCCAAACACAACCCTAATCTCAGCCCAGATGTCCTGCAGGACCAGTGCTTCGCTTGCACTGCCTGGGTGATGGGACACTTGCCAGAGAATGGGGGATTGGGCCAGTCTCTCCTCCATTTCAGACCTACTGGGTTAGGCTCGTGCCACATCTTTATGGGGTTCAGCAGCAGGCAATCTGTGCCTGGCACTGAGCCCATGAACAGCTGTCAGGGACGATTTCTAAATGTTTTTGGTTAAGCCTTCATTGTATCTCACCAGCCTACTCTTTCTCTCCACCCTATCCCACATTAGCCCATTCATCTTGAGATCTGTTTATAACCTGTGATTTACCTACAGAAGTAAGTTACTTTCTGATTCCCGCTGGGCATATGGAACAGATGTCCCTTTCCTAGGGATTTAGCAGCAATTACAAATAATGAAGTGTAAATAAGTTTTCCGACACCTTCAATTATGTACATTAGCTTGAAGCTAATGAGACATGGGGTCGAATTTAAATCCATCGGCCTATAAATTTAGGGACAGAGAGGCCTGGTTAGAACCACAGCTTTAAGAATTGAATGTGAAGCCAGGACAACAAGGTGGACCAGATCCTAGAGGCAAAGTTCCTGGAGGTTTTCCTAGAAGCTTTGCCAGAATTAGGTTCATGACTCAAGCTTTCATATTTCTACCCCAAATACTACTTGTTTACTCATGCGTTGTCATTTAAAGGGTCAGCTATTTTAGATCCACAGCAGAGTAAAATAATCTTCAAGGAACATCCTCTTCAAGGCAAATCACAGGAGAACACAAATGTTAAGGGTCTGCTTCTGGGAAAAGAAGTTTTTAGCTGTGGTCTACCCAAATATTTTTAGTTGCCCATGCATCAGGTGCTTTAGATAGGAGTACATCTGGAGACTGTGACTCCAATGTCTCCTTAGAGTCCCTCTGGCTAAAGCTGTAGGAAAAAGTCAGAAGACTGCAGCCGTGTCCACTTTAGTAACTCCGCTTCTATTTGTCAGGCCCATTTCTTCAGGCTGATCTTTGCAATTCCTTCTGTTCCTTCTGCTTCTCTGAGGGAAATCTCAAAATCCTGTCAAATATCTATACCTGCATACACACACTCATGGGCACACACACACATACAGATATTTAAATACATATCTTGTGCCACAGATGCTTTTGCCTTAGAGTTTAGAAATAACTCAACCTAGTAGCTTCATCCATGGCCGGCTATTAGTGAGAAAAAGGAAGAAGAAAGGGCTGAGGAGCAGAAATACTTTGTTGGCCTTCTCTCTTTTTCTTCTTCATGGAGGACATGTCTACTGGTCTACCCCGAACTTAGCTCAGGGATACTCAAGATAACTGACATATATTGAATATGCTGATTTTTGTTAATCTTAGCTGAGGCTACAGAGGAAATGCAACAGAATTAAATACATACTAGAGAGATTAAAAACGTTCTTCTAGTGCAGGAAGGCAAAGCAGCCTTTGAAATCTGTGGGAGGTATGCCTGTGTTCTCCAGCTCAGATTTTGTATCAGATTATTTAATTCATTTTAGGACTGTATATTAACAGGCCTTTTTAACAGTGTAGCTTTACGTAATTAAAGTCATTGAGCAGTTTGTAGCAGAAATACTGTGCTCCACTTCTGCTCATTGTGTCACGACCAATAATAGATCACCAGCCCACAACTCAGTATAAAGTGAAGTTATATTTCTCCCAAAAGAGGATCTGGCCAATACTCTAAAACTTTTTTTTTTTTTTTTTCCTTTATTTATATTATAGATAGACAAACAGATAGCTAGATTATATTTTCATATAATTAAATAGAGATATATCTCTGCATATCTATGGTAGATATTTATATATCTATAATAGATAGCTATATATAGAGATATAAAAATGAAAATGGGAATGTTATTTCAGGAGGATATTCTGTGGACACACCCAAGGCATTCTGGAAAATTCCAAAATGTGTTTTTAAATATCATCATCCTGTGCAAGGTGCCCAAATAGACTTTAGAAATATGCTGTTATTAGAAATTGTTATAATAAGCAGAATCAACCAGAAGCCATTTCCTAATGGAGTTTTATAATTGCTTGTTGAATATTTCTGGTTTTTGGCTCAGAGCCTTTTATTCTTGTTGCTAACAGAAAAAGTGTAATAACCAGTAGCTGCAGTCTACTGTGGAGGACACCATCCAAGTCAGGAGAATATGTAATGAGCAGTTTTGATTCACATTCTCTTACTCTTTAGAAAATAATTCTAGTCTTTAACAGGCTCCATGCACCACTTAACTCAGTAATTGGCAGGAGAGGATAGAAATACAACGTTCTGCAGGCAAAAAGTCGCACATTGCAGAGTACTCTGCGAGGAGAGCAGGCACTCTTTGTCACATATTCATAACTTCTTTCCAGTTTTCAGTAAGCATGTGATATCAGCCAGTTGGCAGAACCTTGCTCCGCCTTGCGTGGAAGTCTTGTAGGAAAGGGAGCGAGGACAGAACAGGATGGTGCCTCCATGGTCTCCCGAAAACATTGACGTCACAGTCACTTGCGGATCTTCCATGCCTCGTTGGAAGTGTTAAGCTAGGCAGGAGCTGAGCGGTTGCAGGGCAGGGTCAGATGCTTTTCCAGTCCAAAGGGACTAGATTTCCAAACGAAGATGCCCTCAGACTGGAAGGGTCACAAAAAATGTCTGTTGTCAGTACAGCTCCCACTTACCGTATGGTGAAGCGGTCTTCAGAAAAATCATTGCATATATCTCACCTAGCTTCAGGTGTTCACAGTGTAGGTGTCTGTATTTTATACCTCTAGGTGTCTAGGTTCCCGTTATAGCCAATGACACTTCAGATCCAGGTCATCTAATCAAACATAAGCATCTGTGTTATTAAACATGAAATGCACCATGCCCTAAACTCCGCTGATAACTAGCTCTCCATTGACCATACAGAAACACAGACTCACAGAATGGTTGAGGTTGGAAGGGACCGCTGGAGATCATCTCGTCCAACCTCTCCGCTCAAGCAGGGTCCTCTAGAGCATATTGCCCAGGATCGCATCCAGATGGGTTTTGAATATCTCCAGGGAAGGAGACTCCACAACCTCTCTGGGCAACCTGTGCCAGTGCTCTGTGACCCTCACACCCTTACCTTCACCCACATACAGTATGCTCAGGTCTTTTAAAAGGAAAGAAAGATATCATGCATCGTAGCTTTAGCTGCTGTCATGTTATCCCAGACACAGGATTTCATACCAAAAGGCACAGCACAACAGATCCTTGTTTGTGTGGCTTCTGACTGCATTTCATGTTTCAGAGAAGCTAAAATTCAAAGGAAATTATCTGACCTTAAATGTGTTCTGCTAATCTCAACGCTTTCTTTTCAGTGAAACTTACAGGTATTAAAAAGCAAAGACCCTGCAGAACTGACAGTCTCTCTCAATTAACTTAACTTTCTGCAGTCAGCCAGGAGTTTAAGCTCCAGTAAGAATATTTTTAAGGTATAAAATCTTACTTCCTAGTTCACTGAATACTCGGAGAGCATTTTATTGACTTTATCTGCACTGTATCTTCAGGGAAGATAGTAAGTCTGTAAGTTGAGAGGTCTGCGAAATTTATGTCCAAAAATCAAGAAAGCAAACAGAGAGGGAAAGTATTCTTGACAGGACTACGTTCAATATTACAAAATGAAAAAGTTTTTTTTTTTTTTTTTTTCTTTTCAGTGGGAATGAATTCATCTGGGTATTTAAAACCAGAACTGAATCAGCTAGTTTCTCTGATATTGGCTTATTCTTTATGGGTAGTCAAATTATGGTGAGATCATTAATATGTTAAGTATGTTAAGTAAGTGATTAATATAAGAGTATATCAGAACAAATAGATTTTTCTTTAGAAATAGTTTGTTTTATCTCATCTCTGCCAAATCAGGTGCCAGATCTTGGATAGTTTAAATTTTATTCTTCTGGGAGGAAAGAGGAAATTTTCTATTATTCTAGATTTGAACTCTAATTTGGATGCTGGAGATGGTTTTTCAGTTACTAGAAGATGCCACATCTTCTAGTCCTAGTGGATCTTGGGCAAAGCTATTCACATCTTTCTGTATGAATCTTTTTTTTTTTTTAAATAAGGATACAGTTTCTCTGACTTGTCACATACATTCTTTAATGTACTGTAATCTCTTTGGGGGATATGTGACAAGATGAGACATTGTTTAAAAAAAAAAGGTCAATTCAGATCAGATTCAGTTAATATGCAAAGCTAAAATCAGCCAAAATCTGAGTAATTTTCCTTTCACAGAAGAAGGATAACATCAGTAATGGAATTTTAATTGATTTTCCTTTAGTCTAATCAGACCTCAAGAATCTCACAGCAAACTATGATCTGATAAAAGTCAGCCAAGCGTGCAGTCCAGCAGTTATAGTAGGAGACATTTTAGCCACCCAGATTTCAGCCTCCTGTTTGAGGAAGGATGGTCCACTGATTGATTGCTTCCTAACTTAACTCCATCCTAAAATTGCTAAGAAAATCCTGCGAGTTTCAACTCCTCGAGTTGTCATAGCGTCGTCTAAATGTCAGGGTTTGCCTTTTGGAGATGTAATCAAAATGCCTGCTCCCTTGATGTCTCGAGACCTGGCATATACTGAGCAGCAAAAGGTGAAGGCAATATTATAAATTGAAGGTAAGAAACACGGAAAATATTGCCTGGGTGACACCAAAGTTCTGTCTTTAAAGGGAGTAAGTTTCCCTACGTTTTTTGGGGGATTCAGGGGCCACAGCTTTTCATATGTGAAGGCTTAAGTATCTTTAATAATCCTATTAAGGAAATGTCTACATCGTACAGTGCACTGCTAGACAGACATATTTGAACAAATTTGGGTGGTAGACACAGCAGAGCTGTGTAGGAGATATCACTCACCTTTGGTCCCTGCATCGTACCACCTCCTTCTCTGTAGAAATACCCCAACAGGGTATTTAGGAGTGCATGCATCAGTCAGTGGGGTTCGTAAGACAGTAAGATTTGTTTAAGTCAGAGGAGAGGTTAAGAGACAGAGGAAAGAGGAACCTCCATAAAATAGCACAACCAGTCTTAACCTAAATGCTGGAGACGGTGGGAGAAATCACTGTGGGGTGTCTGAGTTTCTCACTCGTCCATAACCTGGTGTGGATTCACATCTTCATAGCCTGATTTAATTCCCACTAGAGCAGTGCTCTACCTGAAACCATCAAGACTTTTTTCCTTGCTTATAGAGAAGAGACTTAGCTCAGGATGATGCAATTAAGTGGAGAAAGAATTTGCTGCAGCATATTTCCTAAGGATTTTTGTCCCTTTCTGGCACTAAGTTCAGAGGTGAGTTTGCTAGAATTTCTTTCCTTTGTAGATCAGTCTAGTGGGATTTTTGTTGGTGGTGGTGTGTTTATTTTGACAAGAGGGCTTCTGTTGTTAATTCTCCACCACATTTATTTGTAGAATTACTCTACTTTCCATGCACTTCAATGTCTTACACACTAGCAAATTCCTTGTTGATGCAGATGACTGCATTAAAAAAAAAAAAGAGGAAGAATAAATGTAATAACTATTGAGCGGAATATTTTCAGCCTTTAATCTGACATTGATTTAAGCCTCACAATGAAAATATAAGTGAAGAAACGCAAATGAATTTGCTTACATAAAACTCACTTTTTATTAAAAGTGATAAGCAGAGTCCGGGAGAAACATTTTATGTAATTTCTTTTTTTTTTTTTTTATTTCTTGTCTGGGTAGATACAATAGTTTGCCAGTGATAGCCAGGGCGTTAACAGTCTGGCAGTGAGAGATGGTGGAAAATGGGAGGGCCCGTTAACGGGGTATGGTCACAGCAACGCACATCTCCCACCTCGGCACGGGTTTAAGACCTCCTTGGCTCCATCCACCACGCAGTAGAGGGATGCACGGTGCCCAGCTCCTCCCTCTGAGGTGGCTTTATGACTTTCACTGATCTGAGGGAATGAAGTGACTATCCACCCAGTTGCCACCTGCACCAAGCTGACTTTTCCCACTGCCAATACCACCTGTGCACTGCTTCATCATTAAGTGCTTCAGCAAATATCCTGCAGTAAGTCACTCTCAGTATTTGTACAGTGCCTGCTAGTCCGGGACCTCTTTTTCTGGCCTGTAAGTACTACTATCGACACGATTAACAATATTTATTATAAGTACACATTATATTATGCATTTTATGAGGCTTCTGCAAATCCATAGCCTTTAAAACATACATTTCAACTAAAATTCTACTAAGCCAAAGCAACCTGAGAGTTATGACACTGCAACACCAACAGAAAAGATTTTATTTTTCAATAACACTTTATTTTCTCCAGATGGAGTCACAAGGGATCTCTTTATTTGGCTACAGCTGCTTTCACTGTAATTTTCCACTTGTCTCTCTTCTCCCTTCTCAGGAATCACATTCTGATTGTATGTGCAGGGATTACACCCTTTACCGCTGGTATGCAGCCATTTCTGGGGTGGAAAGTAGAACCTTTTAATTCACATACCATTCCATATTGGGTTTATCCATTGGGAACTAGAGGTCAAAATCATGTGGCAGTATGTTATCAGTTTATTTCTATATAATCTATTTTTGGAGACTCACATCCAATTGCTAGGTCAGATACAAAATTTTTTTTTATGATAACAGATGGGTTTTTAGATAAGGAAAATTAAGCTGATGATAGAATGTATGTAAAAATCAGTAAACCCTTTGATATAGTATCACATGGAAAGTTAATACTTGATTTGGAGAAGTTGTAGATTACAAAAGACAGTTAAAAGTGGGAAGGCACTGATTTAAGGGGAGATGCCAAGACATAATCATCAGTTTTTGGATTTAACGTTCACAGTTCAGGTTGGATCCAATCTTATTTAGCATTTTTGTAATGTTATTTTACTATGGTGCACAGTCAGGAGGTATTAGCAATTCAGAGGAAGATTAGGTTATCGCTGAGGAAGAATAGTTTCACCCATGTTAGTAAAGCAGAAGACGCATGGCATAACAAAAAGTACCAGGTTATTCACTTAAGGGCTAATATTTTGCACCGTAAAATGAGATCTCATCAGTTAAAACTGAGAAAGAAAAAGGGCTGTGTGTACCAGGCTGAGAATAAGACATTAATCCGTAAGGTCATGAGAAGAAGTCTGTGGCCATAGGATATGGTAGGCAAGGTGTTTCAAGTGCTAAGGAAGTAGCATTGCAATTCTACAAGATACTGCAAGGCCCTCAGTTGGGTTGTCATATATCGTTCTGCCCAGCAAAAGTGAGTTCAAGTAAGAACGGTGCTTCGTGGGACTACCGGCATGACCCGGAGAGCAGAGACGTCATCTGACAGCAGGCTGGTGCACCTAGTGCAGTCTGCAGCCCAGCATGAAAACGTGCTACCTGTTGATCATGGTCTAGCTCAGGCAACAGCAATACTGGTAGGACATTCAGTTCCTGCACGCAAATTTACCTCTTTGCTTAACAGAGTGAAACAGCCAGAGCAAAGCTCCTGTGCCTAGACTCTCTAGTACTTCAGCACAGTTGTTAATAGCTAGGATTGCCTATCTCTGCGTGGCACCGTAGCCTCGCAAAATACAGGCTGAGAGGAACTGTTTAATCCTAAGAAAAATATCATCATAAGAACAAACAGATATAACCTGCACGTGAATAAATTCACATTAAAATTGGTCAAAGACCCTCCAGAAGAGACCACCTGACTAAGGCTGGGGTGGAGCCTGATCAGCTGCCAAACAGGGACTAGGATGTGGTTGCTGGCAATACGTGACATATTTCCCTTTAGGGAACTGTAGGGGACTGCACCTAAAAATGCAGGAAGGAGCTTTCTTCCTAATATTGTACTTTGAAATGTTCACAGCTACTGACCACTGTGGATCTGTTCTGCCACCAGCTGTTCTCAAACCAGCCGAGAAAAAAAGTAGCTTGGGTACAATGGAGTTTGGATCAGGTTTGGTTTATTTCTTTGTGTGATACAAAAATGGTGCTTTTAGTGAAACAGTCTGGCATCCTTTTCTTCTTTGCATAATGTGTTACTTCTTGAATTCATCTTACTCACAGGAATGTTAGATTTGAGGGTGGTTTGTTTATAATGCTTATCTATATGTGTTTTCCCAAGTTCCCATGTTCTGTGATTCGTTGGGATTTTAGTTCATCCTACTTACCTATGCATTAGATTTCACAGCTAATGCTTAGAGGAAGGCCATTTATTTTATTTAATGATGCAATTACCGAGGTATCTTGTTTATTACATTAGTGCCCACATCCACGTCAGACTTGTCTTCAGGAGAATTAGTATCATTTGTCTCATTCGGGACCTGTAACTTTATGCCTCAATTATTCTGTACCATGACATAAGTAACATTGCCAGGATCTCTATTAGATAGGGACACCAGGTGACATAGGGAAATTTAATACCCTGGCATTTTCAGCTGCAGAGCACTTGGTCCTATTATTAATCAAGGCTCCAGAGCCTTATTTGCCTCCTGATTAAAGATTTCAGCAAAAGGGAATCATGCAAGCTTTAAGTACAGTATTTTTAATTAGGAACAAATTCAGGATATCACTTTGCATTACTCCTTCAGTAGGTGTAATTAAAGAGCTGATCTGTAATGAGCCCACTTGGAAAACATATTCTTCTTTAAATCCTAGCAGCCTACTCTTAGAAAATGGACCCGAAGAAATGGGACATAAAATCTATCACTCAGGATTCTGTTTGGGAAATGTGTTGTGGTGATTGTTGTTATGCAAAGTCTGAACATCTTTAAGAAAGGCTGATTTGGTCACACCACCTAGTATGCAAAGACACACTCACACAGCCTTTTCATGCAAACTAAAAACACTGGATAGTCACTTTGGTTTAAGACACAGTTTATGAATCATCTGTAAAAAGCAGTAGAATTCACTGCAGCTAGACTTAACCATATAAATATGAGACATCTAGTTTAAATGAAATCATCTTGGCTTTTGACACTGTCTCCCATCCCATCCTCCTAGGTAAGCTCAGGAAGTGTGGGCTAGACGAGTGGACAGTGAGGTGGATTGAGAACTGGCTGGATGGCCGAGCTCAGAGGGTTGTGGTGAATGGCGCAGAGTCAAGTTGGAGGCCTGTGGCTAGTGGTGTCCCCCAGGGGTCAGTCCTGGGCCCAGTCTTGTTCAATATATTCATCAATGACCTAGAGGAAGGGACAGAGTGCACCCTCAGCAAGTTTGCTGAGGATACTAAACTGGGGGGAGAGGCTGACACACCAGAAGACTGTGCTGCCATTCAGAGGGACCTGGACAGGCTGGAGAGGTGGGCGGAGAGGAACCTTCTGAAGTTCAACAAAGGCAAGTGCAAGGTCCTGCACCTAGGCAGGAATAATCCCATGCACCAGGACAGGCTGGGGGTTGACCTGCTGGAAAGTAGCTCTGCCGAGAAGGACCTGGGAGTGCTGGTGGACAACAAGTTAAACATGAGGCAGCAGTGTGCCCTTGTGGCCAAGAAGGCCACTGGGATGCTGGGGTGCATTAGGCAGAGTGTTGCCAGCAGGTGGAGGGAGGTGATCCTGCCCCTCTCCTCAGCCCTGGGGAGGCCTCCCCTGGAGTCCTGTGTCCAGTTCTGGGCTCCCCAGTACAAGAGAGACATGGCACTCCTGGAGAGAGTCCAGCGGAGGGCTACCAAGATGATTAGAAGGCTGGAGCACCTCTCCTCTGAAGAAAGACTGCAAGAGCTGGGCCTGTTCAGCCTGGAGAAGAGAAGATTGAGAGGGGATCTCATCAACGTGTGCAAGTATCTGAAGGGGGAGTGTCAAGAGGATGAGGCCAGCCTCTTCTCCGTGGTGCCCAGCAACAGGACAAGAGGCAATGGGCAGAAACTGAACCACAGGAAGTTCCATCTGAACCTGAGGAAAAACTTCTTGACTGTGAGGGTGACAGAGCATTGGAACAGGTTGCCCAGAGAGGTAGTGGAGTCTCCTTCGCTGGAGATATTCAAAACCCGTCTGGATGTGATCCTGGGCAATATGCTCTAGAGGTCCCTGCTTGAGCAGGGAGGTTGGACGAGATGATCTCCAGAGGTCCCTTCCAACCTAAACGATTCTGTGATTCTGTGATTCTGTGATCTAGGTCCTTCTATAACCAGTGAGTAGAGAAAGACACCTCCAGTTAGTGATTCATCCCATCCTGAGACAAGTGCTTGACACTGGTTATAGATGCAGACTGTGTGATACAATACACGAGGCAATTAGGCTCCCCTGAGACATTTGATGAGACAAAGAAAGATGGACATACATAACCAAAAAGGCTGGGAAGTGACTGAATGCTTTAGAAGCTCAGCAAAGGAATTGGTTTCAACTGCAATCAGAAGCCTGTCTGGTTTGCACAAACTGTTAATTTCTGCAGTGTGTACTGTGGCTTTCTTTGGCCTGATGCTTCCTCAGCTTTTCCTCCTCTCTTCATCATCATAGTCTTCTTTCTCCCCCAAAAACTTTTCAAAGCTGAACCATGTTGGTTTTCTGGGGCTTCCATGGTGAAATGAGCCATGGAGCAGACCCTGCAAATAAAGAGAAACTCCGTGATACAGAATTGGGTTGGAGAGTTTCCCAAAGTGGTATGGATTTTAGTTGAGATAATGTGTTTAAATATTACAAGCTCATTTTTATGGGAAGCATCTGCACTAAAATGAAAATAAAGTTATTTTGCTAATTTATTTACTGCTCCTCACCGTAGATGCATGTTCTGTAATCTCCATGGAGTTCCCTGGTATGGCCTTGAGTTTTAGGAAGCTTCACAGGAATTTTGAGTCCTAAGCAATGCATAGTTCAAAGGTTCATCATGACAAGAGGGAACACTAGTTTATCATTGTCTTGCAGTCAGGTTCAAGCAGCTGAAAGAGCTACAACACTTCAGCTTGCAGTTAACACTTTTCAGATGAGATGCTGTAGCTGATGAACACGTTAGTGTTCCTGGCTCATTCCAGCACAGAATGTAAGAAGGACAGCATCTTATCTGAGGAGATACTAAGTAGGACCCAAGAAAAAATAAGCTCCCTGATTTCTATGAAAAGAACATATATAATGACAAATACAGACATTCCATAATAGATGCTCACAGGGTGACTGACACTTCTGAAGACAGTGGTTCATAGAGAGTTGATGGAGAATATGAGTATAGCAGTGATGGATATACTCTGGATATAAATACACGTCATGTAAAAACTGCAACTAAATTGAGCGTTTGCTTGCCTGCAAACAAGCCCTTATTGTTATCATTTCCAGTGGATCATTGGAGGTAAAATTAATAGGCACCTGAGCTTATAAGAAAGGTATATGGTTGCTTATAGCAAATCTCAGACTGCAGTTCTGAGATTTAGAGTTTGCGCTCTTAATACCAGATTTGAAAAGTTGCAATGCAATGCACTGATTGATTACACACACTCATCTGGTTGAAAATTGTTCCAAAAATTGGCTGGATTAACTTTGCTATGGAAAACTGTATGCCAGTTAGGTGTTGCCTCCCTGTCATTTTAAGTTTCTGATGGAACATGTTCCACAGAAAGATAGCATGAACTCTGTTTCATCTTCTAATTCGATAGAAATATGAAGGCACATTCACACTCAGTCACTGGTTGATGATCCAGTATTTCAGATCTAGTCTTGAGGACTGCAGAATCATAGTCTGATCTTTCCCTACTCTTCAATGACAGAAGGAGGTTGTACTGGAATGCTAAAGAGCATGTTAAATGTTGCTAGAGATATGCAGTCACAGGTACAAACCAATCTAATTCTACCAAAACACTTCCGTGCTGCTGACAGTTGCTGAGGCTCAGACACTAAATTTCATTGGGACAATTTAACTCATTTAAAATTTATTACATTTTTTTTTTAATTTTAAAATTTAAATGATTAAAATGAACCTTATTGCTTTCCAAAAATCCAACTGATAAGTAAGGGAAAGGAAAAACATTACTTACCTCACTAGGAAAAGTGCCCTCAGAGGCAATCATTCCTTTTTAATTAACCAAAATCACTTTAAGGGAATCAGGATGACAGCTGCAGAAAATTAAATGAGGGCAAGAATGTACTGAGATAGCACAGTAGTGGATCAAGAACTATTTTGAATTTAGTTGATTTGCTTAGAATTTCTGTGTAGGATTTTTCTACATAGGGTTTGAAGACTTGATTTAGTTCATATAATTATAATGTTGTTACTATGCCAGGAGTATTTTAAAATCAGTCCTTAGTGCAGAAGAGAGATTTCGTGGCTGTAGAACAGGACTGATCACTTGCCCTCATAGGTGAAGTCTTTTCTACATGCTGGTGTTTTCATTATTTTTGTAACAAAAGTACAAATGACATTTGCATTAGCATGGCCTAGAACTACTACCTACTAGCAGATGTTTTTAACTCTTGTGTTGTGAAGCTTAATAAGGAATTTTGCCATTGGGGATCAGCATCTCTGAGACGAAGAATCAGAAGCCTAAAAAGAATAAATAAATTTCAAAATTAAGATTCTGCCCAAACATTTATAAGGAAGGATTTCACACCAAACTGGACAGAATTTAAGAATGGTCTTGTTAGGTCACATCAAATGTCCAGCTGAACCAGTATCTTGCTTCCAAGGTTTACATTAAAGGATGCTTAAAGAAGAGCCCAGTACCAGGGACAGGCATGTAATGAAACATCCCTAACACAGCTCTCCCAGTGCTCAGCGCTCCCTAGGTCAGGTGCCTTCTTAACCAGAGATGGTGTCTGTGTGCTTAATAGGCTTTGATGGATTTTTTTTTTTTTCCATAACATTGTCAACTCATATTTTGCATGCACATTGATGTTTAATACCCACACTCTACTACAGTAATGACTTCCACATTCCCACTTCATATTGCAGAAAAAGAAAAAAAAAACCTTTCCTTGTGTTTTTGACTTACTAACTGATATTTTCATGTGAGGATCCATAGTTCTTGTATCAATAACCATGTCCTGGGGAAAAAACAGTTTATCTGAAAGGAATGTGGAAGGCAGCTGATCCACACACAAATTCGGAGGTATAAACAATATTGGGGTAAATCAGCCTGCACCTCTCATCATGAAGCTGAGGCATTAGTAGGAAAAGAATGACAAAGTGGCTGTGCCAAATGGAGTTTCTATCTGTGGACCATTGAAAAGGATGTTTCCTAAGACATAGTTTTCTGCCCCTGCTCAAAAGTATCTGAATTTTTCTCCGTGTACTCACTGGATAGCCTGTTCCAGCCCATTATCCCTGTGCTGTTATAGAAATGGGAGCTAGGTGCTAGGTGTTACTAAGGGCAGGAGGTCCTACCAGTGCGGAAGAGAAAGGAGAAGGGAATAAGTGATCCCGAGGATAAGCATAAGATGAAATGTAACATTACTTGTCATGCATGTAAGGTTGAATACTAAAGAAAATGATCCTACTATCATGTAATTTAGCCCATATTATCAGAGACAGCGAGAAGGACGTGAGCCAAGGATTAGGATGCCGAAGAGCTGAGTTCTAATCTTGTCTCTGCAAATGGCTTGATGTTTGCCCTTAGGTAAGTCCTCTCCCTTCTCTCTTACAGCTTCTCTTTCTGTATTAACAGGATAATAACATTTAGACGAGCTTTGTGTGGACTAATTAGTTAATGATTATAAAGTGCTTGAATATGTAAAGTGCAATGGAAATGCTAGGGATTATTATCATCTTGGAAACAATGAAGAATGTTTATTAGTTAGTTATTGTGATTACTTCCTTTAAATCTCTTTATTACTGAGTGTATAAGAGGCTGTCATCCATAAAGTGGGTTTTGCAAGGGGATTTAAAAGGGAAGGGATGGAGGCATGGTGAAGAGGCACAGAAATAATTTTAGCAGAGTTTTAAAGTTGCAAGCACACCAGTTCTTGTGTGACCGTGGCAGCTGGTAGTACAAGGTGGAAAACAAGTGTCCTACCTGAACTGCAGTGAATTTAGCCTCCAATTGTGTGTTGCCAGTTCTGCTGCGTGACCTTGCACTACCTGCTTGCTGGGTACAAGCACTCCTTGTCTGCGGGGCTCTACATACTGCTCATCTGCTCTTGGTTAAAAGTTCTCTCTCTACCACTGTAATAAGAGGATGGAGAGAAGAGGAACAGGAATATACATTGTTGGTCTAGCCTGTGAAGACCAGGTTTGTCTGGGAGCTCAGTTTAGACACAAATCAGGAAGTTTTTCTTTGACTCTGAGTAGCTGACAAGAGTCAGAGGATCACAGACAAGCTGATGTTGGCTGGTACCTCTGGAGATCATCTGGTCCAACTCCCTGCTCAAGTAGAGCAGGTTGCCCAGGACCATGTCTGGTCAGGTTGTGAACATCTCCAAAGAATGGAGACTCCACAAGCTCTGGGCAACCTGTTTCCATACCTGACCACTCTCACATTAAAAAAAAAAAAAAAAAAAAAAAAGGGGGAAGAATAATTTTTTTTCTTATATTTAGATGGAATTTCCTTTGTTTCAGTTTGTGCCTAATGCCTCTTGTCTTTTAAGTTGGCATCACTGAGAAGAGTCTGGTTCCATCTTTACTCCCTCCCATCAGATATTTATCCACATTGATAAGATCTCCCTGACCTGTCTGTTCTCCAGACTCCAGTACTGTTCCTCTGAAACCTATTTGCAGGACGTTTAAGCAAAACTCCTGTATTCAAAGTTGTCTTCACCGATCCTATTAGCTGAAGGATTGCACTATGCAGGAATGAGGAAGCTACTTCTGGAGTGGTTCACTTGACGCAGCACTGCGTTGAGAAGGTTTACTCTCACCAGCTCAGGAACTCTGCAGCACTTTTCATGCCTCGGTGTAGATGTGTTCCACATTTTCTCTAACATCCTAATCCTTCTACAGCACTTTGCTATTAGAGCCCCTAAGAGTATGTTACTACTTAACCTGTAAAAGCTCCACTTATCTTCCTCCTGCCCTCCCACGATCCCAAACTGAAAACTGCTGACAAGGCTCAGAGTTAGATAAACTGGCTCGTGAGGGCGCAGAGAAGGAAAGAGACTTAAGCTGACAGCCTTGATCTCCTCCTGCTATCCTTCTCCTCCAGACAGCCGCTCAGAGCTCCAGCTCGAGTTGCGCGTGGAACAACTTTTACATGAAGGCATTTGTGCCGCTGTATCGGTCACGTGAGCTTCTTACCGAGGAAAATGGATTTACTTCCATTTCTCTGAACTTCTCTTCTGCCAGTGTAGCCCAGCCCTCTGCTCTCCTGCACGCCCATTCAGCAGCCTGTCAAATGGTGACAGCGTGATCTACAGGCAGCTTCTGCGAGGGAGACTAAGCTTATAAGTGCCTTAAAATTTCACATGGAGATGGGTTTTCCGTTGTAATAAGAGCTGACGGTACCTTTCTATAATCAAAATGCAAACTCCCTTCCACTGCTCACTGCTCAAGAGCACAATTGAGAGTGACAGAATTTATTACACAACGGAGACAGATGGAGGACTTTAAAAAGAACCATACATCAAGAGCGGAGGTCTGTGAGTGTGCAGATAGTGGGCAAAAAAGCTTAAAAACTTCAATCCCCTCCATGCTGCTGAAAATTACCAATCTTCTTATCTTAGTAAAACCTTATTATGCAAATGGTTGTCAAGTGGAACACTCAAATTGACAAAATTACTTTATTGAGGCACTTTTTACCCTCCCTCCACGAAAAATCTGTTTTGCTCCTGTGATAAGTAAATGATTGATTACTCTTGCGATTTCAGAATAGCACACAGTGGAAAGCGATGTAGTAATTCTCTCCTTGGCACAGGCTACATTTAAACAGAGGGGTGGTACCATTTTTGGAATGAAGTGCATCACTTAAAAATGGCCCAGATGATAGTTTCCTTCCTTCTCTTGCTTTCTGGTTCTGGAGGCTGGAGAGGATGTGAAGTAGACTGGGATTTCCTAGACGCCAGACGGTTCCACCCTTCTACTCACACCGTTACGCACTTTGGTTGTTTTCAAACAGAATATGGCACTTCCCAGCACTTCTTCCCTGCCCAAAGTTATATAGACTCCGTATTTTTCTCTCTCTTGATAGTTTTTTCTCTGTGGCAACGTGGAATACTTAAGCATCCTCCGTTGTGCACTCAGTGACGAAATGTATGCATTACCTCCACGTGGAGAATATTATTGCCTGTTTGTTTGTTTGTTTTGAGAAGATAGGAACTGAAAATGGCTATTGAAGCAGAATTGCATGCTCCTTCTCTTCAGAGGCGTTCAGCCCTCTTCTCAAGAGCTATTTGAAACTGGCTGTTGAATTATGGACACAATATTGCCAGGTAGGCCTCAGCCAGGCTTCTTGGCATTGCCTAAGTACTGAATAATAAAGGGCATCAGAGACAAAGCAGAAGTGACATAAAACTCGCCAAAGTGGCCATCGCATTATGAAAGGGATTCTGTGGATATGTATTAAAGGCAACGGTGCTTGCAAACGGCTTTGCTGTCACAACAGGTAGTCTTGCAGTCAACTGAACAGTCTACAGGAGCAGATGGGATGTGCTGGTAGTACAAACGGGGGCAGATTCCAGCTCCCTGCCAGAAGGATTCCCCGTGACAGATGTCGGGAACAGCCTGGAGTTCAGATCACCGTCGTGAGTTCTCAGCCAGCTACGGAATAAGCAGATGCTACCTTGGCTCCAAGTGATTACTGAATATCAGAAAAACAAAAACCAAAACAGTCCTGTTTTTCTCCTTACACCTCAGTAGAGCTGCTGTAGGTCAACACTAGAATGAGTGAAGAAGAAATCAGACTATTATTTCTCTGAGCCAGGAGTTGAACAGTAACAGAAAAACATGTCCATGGGCTGACACTACAACACTTTTTTGGAGGACAAGTCATGGCGGGGCATGCCTTCACAGGCAGCATGCCTTCACAGAAAGAGAAATGCAGAGTGCATGTTTGCTCTTCTAGTTGCTTGCAAGTTGTTGTTGTTTATTTTCCCATCCATCTTTTTTTCTTCTCTCCAAATGGGATAAAAGCAGAAAAGTATTTACTGACACAGACTGGGCTGGACCAGCCTGGCCACTGGCTATGATAACAGTAGTAGCAGAGTCCTTATGGGACCTTTTACTGCTTGTGTTACATAGCCATGTATTCTAACTGCCAAGGACTGAATTCTGCTTGCTCTGCTCTCTGCTCATTGTCAGTCTTAGAGTGCCAACCCTTATCAAAAGCTTTCCAGTTCGGTGGCTATGGCTGTCCTTTTCCTAGCAAAGTCTCATCTTGGTAGATGTTTTCTAACAGATGCTGTATATGCTCTCTCTTTTCCATCTTTTAAGAAGATTGTTTCCCGTCATCTTTGTGTGCATGGCAGATCTTACAGCCAAATAGGCTGCATCTATACCTTGCTGTCAGGGCAGTCCCTGGAATAAATGTGGCGTGCTCTGCATTTCCACCATCTTGTACCTTCCAGTGGTGCCTGTTTCACTATGGAGGCACCTGGATGACCGAATCACACTTGGTACTAGACAGTTTAAGGAAAGTGAAATTAATCCAAGTCTGAAGCTGAGGCCTTTGCTTTCTAGGAACTTCCTCTATGCAAAGCATGCTTCACTGTACATAGGGTCCTGGTCCACCCAGGTCCAACCACCCAGACTCAGCAATTTTTGAAGCAACCTATAGGGTCTGTGCTACCCAGATACCCATTTTAGAGACATATGGGGCAGTGAATACACAGACAGTTCTTGATCAGTTATAGTATTGGGACTCCCTTTTCCCAGGACCTTAAGTGCTCTGAGATTCCCTAGTTTAGACATAGCCTAGCATGGTTCTTCTTAAGAACATATACCGTAAGATAAACTTTAAGCCTCATGAACAGATCTTGCTGGACACGCAAAGCACCACTGAAGGTAGCACAAAGACTTGCCTCCTAGACACGTTGCAAGAGAGTGCAGATCTGGGTCCTTGCAGAAGTCAGTGGGCCTTTGTGTGGATGAAACACTCTGCCTATGCACAGTTCTTGGTAAGATCAGGACCATAACTGTGTGAAAGTAAATGTGGAGTTAGCCGCCTTTATATGGGAACTAATAAATGCTTCGTGTAATTCTAATTCCTCACTAAATGAATTCTGTTGTTCATGCATTGCCACGGTTTTGTCATCTCTTCCCGGTGCAATATATCCTTTTTAAAAAAATTACAGCATTTATAATCCACTTAGAAAATGTAGCATTTTAGACAGCACCACTGAAGAAATAAATACACTTCACACAGACCTATCTAAATTGCATGTTTTCAGAATACTTTATCAGAAATGCAGTCTAAATATATATAAATATATTTACCTCAGATGCTGTATTTTATGAATATATTTACATAGAATGCATTTACATAGTTTTGATAAGTCCATTTGGAAAAGGTGCAGCTTATAGTCAGGACAAGTACAACATGCAGGCAATACAGATTCTTTCCACTTCACACAGGCACAGGACCCTTCTGCTCAAATGCTCTTTTTCCCTTCTTTGAGTTGAAGTGATGAAATCTAGAGTTCTGAAGCTGTCTGATGCCTCTGGTCACTAGTCAGCTTCACAAAATTTTGTATGTGACATTGATAATGTGTGAATTTTCATAAGTAATTAGATAATCTTGTCTGGTTGTTTGTATCTCGGCCCAGTTACTCCTCCATTCAGTCTCATAAATGTGTTTGACAAAAAAATCTATTCCAGTAAGGCATACAAGCTTAACTAGCAGACCAAGCTCAGAAATGATACCATTTGTTCCAGTGGTTAACCAACCTCACTTTTAAGCATTGTACCTTGTTTCTAATTGGAATGGAACTGATGTCTGCTTCCAGCTACACATGGTTTTGAAGTCTTTTCCACCAAGTTAGAGCCTTTTAATAGATGGCTTTTTCTGTCTGTGCAAAAATCTGCATGGATTGTAATTTTCGGTCTTTTACTGAAAGACAGTTTTCCCACCCTTAAATCTTTTTTGTGTCTCTTTTCTGATTCATGTTGTATTACACAGCATCCCTTTTAAACCATGAGTACCAGAAATATATTCATCATTTTCATACCAATCTCCTCAATGTCATACATAGTGGTGAAATCTCCTCCCTCTCCTACTGCCTGCATGCAAAGCCGAAGATTGCTTCAGACCTGTTGACACGATTGCAGCAGTAGCTCATCTTGAGCTGTTTATCCACTATGACTCTTAAATCCTTTTCATTCTCTGCTTCTCAAAATAAAGTTCCCCCTCTCTAGTTCTGTTTATATTTCTTATTCTCAGATATTTGGGTTTACATTTAGCTACATTACAGTGCATTTGTTTGGATGGATCCTTCTTGTCATCACATCCATCAACTTGTTTCATTGACATGCTTATTTAGCATTTTCAGACCACTGGTCTGATCAATAATCAAAGATCAGTAATACCGGACCCAGTGGCTGTTCCTGAGAACCATGTTTGAACCTGCTTTTCAATATATTTTTCCACAGCAGCATGAAGAAGTGGAAGGGTTTACCAATATGACCATGTCCCGGGAAATGGATCGTGAGTACCTATTGATGGGCTGAGACCTCCCATACCTTCCCCGAAGCAGATTACTTAGTGATGTTTGTATTGATGCTATGCAAGCTTCTTCACCTAAGATGTGCTTTATGGAAATTTCTCAGTGCTACATTTTTCACACAAAGGTTGTGGACTATAAAAGTCATACACCTTATCCTTCACTATCTCCACGGTCACCTTTAGCAATCAGTTCTCCAGCTTCTCCGAATGAAATCCGATCAGATCAAATGTTTTCAATTAAAAGAAAACAATTTTGTGTGGTATTGGTTACAGCCTCGTTCTTTAATTTTTAATTCATTGTCTGTTAAGTTCGGTGTTGTACTATTTGAAGTAAGGCTAAGCATGCTGCAGTTATCTCTTGCCCCTTTTGCCTTTCCTTGAATGGAGGTATAACATCAACATTTATTCAGCATTCTGGAATTTCCACATTATAACAGCATTTATTAACATTGACACACCAGTGCACCGGGCTCTACTTGTCTTTCTTTTTAGGAACACTTGGGAACAAGCTGTCTAGACCTGCTGATATATGAGTGCAGATGTTCCTAACATAGTCCATCAAGGGATATAAGTACAACATCCTTCATTACCCAAAATGCAATAGAAATGTTTACTGAAAGTTTTTGTGTTTTCTGTGTTCTTATTAGCAGTGTTTCTATCTCCACCCTAATTGGATTGTGACATTACTAGGATTTCTTTTATTCTCAGTCTATCCTAGAAAGGTCCCTCAAACTTGTTTCTTTAGCCTAGCTAGGAATTATTCCCGCTGGTGCCTTTAAACATCTCTTTCTCATATCTAGTTGGTATTGATTTCTGTCTATTTATATTATCTTTATTTTTTTAAGATTCATCTCTTAAATGAGTGAGATATATGCAATAAATCTGTCTGTCAGCTTCTATCATCACTGTGATCTGGGAATATTGTGGATCAAGGTTGGGTTTGGGCCTCCCTCCTGGGGAAGCAGGCATTGGTAATATATATAATAAAAATTGTGGTTACCAGTACAGGGTCATATACAGCCTGCTGGGTATAAATCTACGGGAGACCAGAGGGCGTTTGTCCCCTATTCATACAGAACTCCTTGAATTTCTAATTGCTGCCTACCCTTTATCACTGAATCACAATGAATTTTCCCCTTAAGCTCTTCATTTTTTGATTGCAAGATCAAAACATGCTGGCCAGCTAATAGACTGTTCTTTAAGTTCTTCCTATTTTCATTCTCATTTTTCTATTTACATGCTTTCTGCTGTCAATTTTGCTCATAATTTTCTCAGTTTTGAGAGATGTGTGCTTTTGAGGCATCATTTTATACATAAGATGTTACTAATTGAGAATTTCTTCTGTTTTTTCATATTGAATGTAATCAAATCGTGATCACTCATCCCTAGGAAACTACAGATTTCCAATCCAGTAATTAATTCATCTATATCCATCATAATCAGGTCCAAGAAAGTCATTTTATCTCAGGCTCACTAGCCTCATATAAAAAGTAGCAGCTGTAATTTTTATGCATTATTACTGGCTATTTGTGAGCTTCATCATATTCCTACCAAAAATAAAATTTCCCTTAACAATATAGCTTTTGTTTTTAATGTTCTAATCTTCTCTCACCAACAGACAGGTGCTTAAGGAGTTGTTTCATTTTCTCTGTCAGCTAGTTTCTCTGGTAGTTATAACAAATCCCCACCACTGTGTCTGCTCCTGGGTTTTACTTATTAGCACATCATATTCAAATGTCAGAATTATTCCATAATAATGGCCCAAAAATAATTCTGTAATTCTGAATTATTAGTAACAATGTCTTTGACATGGAGTTCATATTGTCCATCTCTCCACCCCTTTCACCTTCTTGAGCCTTGTTAAATAGGAAAGTGCTTAACATTAGAAGTGGTTTGTTTCCAGTCTTCCAAAAGGAATTTCATAATTTCAATTAGATACACTTTTTCACATGTAAGATTTCCCAATTTTCTTTTTCATGTTTTCCAAATTTATAGCAGAAGCATACAAGCAAGTTGAAAACATCCTATGTACATATGCTTTGTCATGTCAGGTCAATCACTTCACCACTATAGAGTCAAACATTGCAGCACATCTGCCTTGTACACATCCACCCTTTGCATTACGAGCATGGTTGGTCAGACCACTTTCAACCAAAAAAGATTAGTCCTCCTCTGCGTGTATTAGATGTACTTTACAAGTAAAACAAAGGTGCCATGAAACTGAGGGATGTCTGCAAGACCAAATATTTTCTTTCTGGCCAAGTAGAAGGTAAAATCCCAGAATCTTTTTGCTGCTCTCCAGCTGCCAGATGAAGTTTAAGTCCTTTACCCTCTTCTCCTCCCAGACTACCCTCATGTCAGCTAAGGAAATATTTCACCATCTATCAAGTTGCGTTAGTGTAAATCTGTGTAGCAGAAATGCATATCAAATAACCAATGACCTTTATTTGTCCCGGTATTAGACCTCTGACATGTCTCTGGCCTTTCATCGACATAACTCTATGTTGCTTGTTCAAATCGTCTCCAGAGCAGTTCATAACTCAATGCTGCCTGATAGCTGTTGTGTCTTGACTCCTCTTAGCTGAGCTGATAGGGAAAAGCTAGATGCAACAGGAAGTCATATCAGTTCCTTGCCAACAGATGTGAATAGGAAAATCCAGTTAAGAACAATACCAACATCTTTGTTGGCTGTCCTGATGAAAATTAAGGATTGGATATGGATTCAGAACTGCTCTCCCCTGACGTGTAGTTCTCTTGCATGGTAACCCTGCGTTAAGGTAGGAACCAGTGGACAAGTGGAAATGTTATTGTCTACACTGCACTGTTTTTCTCTGGAAGACTTGAATTTTTGAAGCTTGCAGCCCTGCATCCTTACCCAGGACTTACATAATAACTCTTGGCAAAAAGTCTGAAGATTTGAATCTTCTCCTGCAAGGAAAAGCAAGAAAAGAAAGAGCTTTAAGAAAATGAGAAGCTCTCTTTAAAAATATATGCTCTTTCTCCTTTCTCTTTTACCTCCATGCCCACACACTCATTTATTGTCTCGTGGCAGTTACAAGATGACGATCAGGAGATCAGCACCTGACCCCAGCTAATGAGACCAACAGAAGAACTAATCACATAAAGATGCTAATTGCTTCAGTTCCTTTGATTTGAACTATTTTGAGCGCCTAAGCCTGGTGTATCCAAAAAGTCTATAGTTGCACCAGTTTCTACAGGCTCTGAATCTGAGTGCAGCTCCAAAGACAATCCTGCTCACCTCAGAAAATATTTCTAAGTCACGGCACGTGTGTCCCTCTCGTGAGCTGTTGTTCTAACAGGTTATGAGAAGGGTGATACTTATTCTGTCTTTTCAGTATGAAGTAACACCAAGGTACCAGGTACCTGTCGACCTGTCAGTTTGAGAGTTACAGTCACACTTAAAAAAAAAAAAAAAAGCCACTTCAGGTCATATTGCTACACAGGTAACCAGGGAGAAGCACCTAAATTTTTCTGACATTGTCTACATCAGATCTCTGAGGACTCTGTGGTCTGCTATTAACTGCTGTTTGCACTGAGGGATAGAGCTGTGACTTCAGACAATCCTAAAAAAAAAAAAAAAATCCATTCTCATGCTGTTAGCCTTATTAACAAACAAATGAAAAATACTCCTCCCCATCTATTAATATAATTTTTGCTCCAATTAGCAGGTGGAGAAAAAGATATGGACATATTTTTCTTCTTGGAAATACCATCTACATGAGAAAATAACACTACACTCACCTGCCTGCCATCTGGATCATCTTCTGAGCCTTATTTAAACAAATAATGGAAACAGTTCCAAGATCTTTGCATGAGAAAAAAAAAGTCAGAACAAAATTTGGCAAGGCAGAAAGCAACAAGGTGTGTGGATTAATGACCAAAACAGCTTTGGAGATTCAGTTTCAAGTTCATTGGATATTCCTTTTTCCAATTTTTCTTGGCACAAAACTTTACAACCGCACTGAACACTGGAGTAGTGTGTCCAGTTTTGGGCTCCCCAGTAAAAGAGAGACATGGCACTACTGGAGAGAGTCCAGCGGAGGCCTACCAAGATGGTGAGGGGACTGGAGCATCTCTCCTATGAGGAAAGGCTGAGGGAGCTGGGACTCTTCCAGCCGGAGAAGAGAAGACTGAGAGGTGATCTCATCAATGAGTACAAGTATCTGAAGAGGGGGTGTAAAGAGGATGGGGGCAGACTCCTCTCTGTGGAGCCCAGTGACAGGACAAGAGGCAATGGGCACAAACTGAAACATGGGAAGTTCCATTTAAACCATGGGGAAAAACTTCTTTCCTGTGAGGGTGACAGAGCACTGGACCAGGTTGCTCAGAGAGGTTGTGGAGTCTGCTTCGCTGGAGATATTCAAAACCTGTCTGGATACGATCCTGTTCAATGTGGTCTAGATGAACCTGCTTGAGCAGGGGGGTTGGACTAGATGATCTCCAACCTCAGCCATTCTGTGATTCTGTGAGCAGGCTCTATGTCCACTCACCATTTGCTTTGTTCTGGCACTGCTGGAACAGAATCCCACAACTCACGTGCTTGGTGGCATTTAACTGAGCTGTTTGCTTAGTCTTTTCTTCTTATTTTTAAAATGCATGTAGTAACTTAAGAGCTTCTAAAGATGTTGAGCTGGGACTCCAGAGAAGAAAATCCTTTGAGCACAAAAGCTGTAGTGCAGAAACAGTGGCTTATGAAGCCTCTCTTCACTTCCCTCGATCTTCTTTTTCTTTTTCTTTTTTTTTTTGTTATGCCTGTGGATGGGAGAACACTCTGTATTCATGGTCTGTTCAGTTTTTGGCCTCCTTCTGCTAAAATGTTCTTACCAGCTTTGCAGTATGAATGTCTGACTTATGCTGGGATGCTTGTTTTTTTTCCTCTCTTTTCCTTGTTTTCTGACAAAATCTTTGAAGAGGATTTGTGATACTTCGATTGTCCAAGATCTTATGAGCAAGGAAAGAGACTGACAGAGTGCCCCCTTTCTTACAAATGATAGGGCTAATGACATGGCACACCAATCCCATTTTAAGAAGATATGATTAGAAGGAAAAACAGGTTAAAAATATGTAGTTTCAGTTTCATTTTTTATCTATCAGTAATGATCACAGAGCTAACTGGATAAGAACAAACTGTTTGTAATGGATATTTATATATCAGCATTTTGCTCGTATATTACGGGAATCCCTGGTAATTTATTTACAGAACTTAATATATCACGTGATAATATTTTGCAGGATTGCCATGGTTCACAAAATAATTCACAAAATGTTTTGGACCTCATATCTTTAGTGCTGACATCCTCTGCCAGTCTATTTTTAAATAACAGCAACCTGGACCCAATTTGATTTACAAACTTAAGTTAAACACAATGAAACCATACATTTAGCTGTTTTTGCCGCTCACCCAGGTTAGGCTGGATTCGAGAAAGCATCGTTCTAGTCTCGTATAGACTGTGCTCTATTTGCGTCTCAACAGAGAGGCGTGCTCCAAAAAGCAGGAGTTTCCCAAGTACAGAAGACTAAGGAGGCAATGAGGTCTTAGCTGTAATTGAAGGTAAAAAGCTGGGGAAGTTCAATGAGTCAAAACCTCGATGGGGTAAGACCTTCATATTCATTACTCATCAGTATCTACAACTCGGTTAGACCTGCTCTGAAAAAAAAGAGTTGATGATAAATTGCTTCCTCTCACCCACTTTGGTTAAGGGATGATTCTGCCTAATCAGGCTTCTGTGACTGACATCAAGAAAACGCCTTCAAGGCAGGAGTTTGTGCGTCATTTTTGGGGTAGTGCATATTCCGGTCTTCTGTCCTGTGTTTTGCCAAAAAAGAGGTAGCCAACTCTTTCAGTCATAGTGACTGATTTTCCATCAAAAGTTTGCTCCTGTGTAGTCCATCCATCTAGAACTGGTGTCTGCTATTTATGCAATAAATTTATCGTATTCCTGATAGAGGAGTTTCTCCATCCAGCTACCAAAGCACTTTAGCCACTTTTCATATAAATGTTTAGGACTCAGGCAAGAATACTTTAAAATAATACTTTAATTAAATATATAATATGTAATTTTATACATCTATGTGTATATTTTCTCCCTTAGGGATTAATTTTATATAGTGTAATATATCTTGGTGTTAAGACTTTTTCTTTCCTGAAGTTTAAATTGCTTCCCCCCACCACCGCCCAGAAATATAATGTATTCCTACTACTCCTTCTGGAACACTTTAAATTATTTCCATCTTATGCTTTACTTTTCAGCTTTTTCCCCCCACTTCCCCACAACAATTATGTGGCTTTTAAAAAAGTTATTAATAAATAAAGCCTTGGCTTCGTAAGCTCCTTGACATTTTTGCAGACATTCTGGCAATAGCTTGAATAAATTATATTATCAGATGTTAACCAAAGTAACGACGTATTATGAACGAATAAAAGCAAATAACACTAGATCAGGCTTGGCGTTTCAGTTCGTACAACATGTCAAGTGTTTTGTTATTGGATCCTTTGTCATTGTGGCAATAGCCAAACAATGAGCGTGTGCCTAAAGGCGGTGGTGGAGCACATCCCTCTGGCCTTCTGCGATATTATTTCAGTGGGAATGGCTGTTTCTTCCTCTAGCCCGCCCTTTTCCTCTCTGCGTGTGTGAAAGAGTCAGCAAATACCACAGTTTCGACACTTTCTGTAGCAAGTTTTGTGTCTGAAGAATGCAGCGGCAGTAAAATTATTCTAGGAAATTCTTCTAGTAGAAATTACTCCAGGAAAGAAACCGTCTTCTGTAGGCCTACAGCAATCCACCACCTTTTTCAAGCGTCACCACGCCATCAGCTGTCAACCCGTGCCATCCAACAAAGTCATCTCTGATTAATTATTCTTAAATGACAGCAGCATATTGAAACAAGCTCATAGCTGCTGACAGTGGAAATCCAATTAACCTGAATTACTGTCTTGATTGTGGCCCAATTAGTGTCAGCTGTGCCATGTCAGAAGTGAAGGCTTGGCTAATATAATTGTTTAATTAATTTACTGTAGAGATCAGTTGATGTGGGATTGTTCTTGTGCTGACTTCTTTTCTTCTTCTTTTCCTCCACTGAACATCAAATTTGAAAAATAAGCAGCTTGCTGTCTACAGCTTTTTGCTTAAGTGGATAAACGAACTTCCATCCTTAAATGGGGTTGGAAAGAGCACAGAGGAAGTAGCAGAGCTGTTAAACTTATGTTAAGAGTCTGATGTGGCCCGTTGCTTTAGTGAGTTTTGCTGTGTCCCATAGATGAGTTGCAAAGGGATCACGAGGACGTTTCTTTGAGGCCTTCAAACTGAGAAATGGTGTTGAAGTGTTAATGATTTCTCTGCTGTTTAAAGCATATATCATGAACAGCAGGAAGGCGGGTAATGATAAGTGATGGATTTATTTATCTTTAGAAATAGAAACTTAAGTCAGAGTGACAGGAAGTTTGTTGTTCGTGATGTCGTATCTGCCTGATGTCTTGAGATTATTTTGCGGTCTCAGATCGCTTGTGCAGAGATAAACTTGCATGTCAGAAAATTGGAATTTTGAGAAACACTCTATGACCAATTTTAGGAATGACTTAGGGAAAAAGGTCTGTTGGTCGTTCTTCCAGCTGAAACACATTACAACAACTGCTACAGTCTTTGCCATTTTCATTTCTAATTCCTCTAACTCTCTGCTGGTCGTCTTCCAATAGCCATAGTGCATCTAAAAGAAAATTCACCCTTACATTCAATACATAAAGGGCAATACAAGAAATAGACAAGAGCAACAAAACAATCTTAGGCCTACAGGTCACACTGAACTACTGAATAAAAAGCTGGAGTCTGTGGAGTAGATCAGGCAAAAACTTTCCTTCATCTGCACGAGAAACTTAGAAATATTCTTGAAAAATGCAGACAGGCTCAGACAGATTACCAAATAAGACGATTATAATGAGAAAAGGGAGCTCTAATGACTTAAAGGCGCTAGCATTAAAAAGATGAACTCAATAAATTAACATGGTAAGTACAGAGGCTTTGACAAGCAGAAGGGGGAAAACCATACACACATACAGATATCTATAATTTTTCTTGCATGTGCAGCTCAACTTTTAAAGCCCTTGTCTCAGATACCAGGGAGGAAAGGAATGGAGAGTTAGAAGCTTTGATCAGCTGCATGTAAAAAAGGCTGTGACACTCTTAACAAGTTCAGAGGTTTTCTTCACTTATCCATAGTCTTCGAAAGTCTCTGGTTTCTTGAATGCCAACCTCAAAAAATTCAATAGGCGGGACCTCTCAGGAGATTTCTGCCTTTGAATTTTTCTCCATATACCCCCAGCACATAATCTCCCATGGAGCTTTCAGTTTAGGTGGAAGTACTCAGAAACACTTTCAAAACTTTCTCAGACCTTCAGACCAGTCGTTCAGTTAAGATTTCAGGATGATGGTTTGGGTGGATTTGCATATAAGCCTTACCCTGCAAACTGATTAATATCCTCTTCTTCTCAGAAGCCTAGGAGAGCAGCCCAGCACTGACCCAGATAAGGAGTATATGGAATTGAAATTTAGTTCAAGAGCCACTCAGAGTCTGGCTCAGTATATTTTTGAGAAAAGCATGTCACAGCAAACTGAACTATTTGAAGAATTTTAAACTAGTACAAAAGATGATTAACTTTTTTGACTGAGTGTCTCTTCACAGGTGCCTTTAGAAGCTATGTACCTGAACATTTTTGTCTTGGCTAAAAGCTAGTTATAGTTGTGTGACATACTGTCTTTTGGCTTCAACTCCTTCTTTCTACCATGATGAGGAATCACATGTCTCTCTGTCTTAGTGTAAGAAATGTTTGTGAATTGCTTTTTTCTTGCACAGCATAAGTAGCTGGAGTAGACGTGACTTCTACTGCAAGTCTGGCAAACTGGCTGCAAATTGGCACCATGGTAGGAATCATGAGTGTATGTTTTCCAAGAAAAAATTAGGGGATTTAATTAACTTCATTCTACCCCTTCCTTTCTTGTGATGTTATAAAACATAAGGGCCGAAGCTGTTTTCTCTTTTGCCTGTGAAGATTCATAATTTCATTTAATTCTTTCTTTATTTTGCTGTTTGTCCTCTCATTGCTGCTATTAACGGATATACTTTGTAGGAATAACCATTGGCATTGTGCTTTGTGATATTCAGAGAGTCGCATTACGTTGTGCATCACAGTTAAGTTATTGCTACGTGCTTGGCATAAACGGACCTCTGCGCTGGCTGCACCAACTAGTCAGTGCCTAGACCTAGAGCTGCCATTTCGACACAGAGTCAGGTTCCAAGGAAATCTGTGAAGCAATCCTGATATTCAGTTATTTGTAGGAAACTGGTGGGTTTTCTTATTCTGAGTCCCTTTTAGCTTATGAACAAATAAGGATTCCGACCTAGGTGGAGCCAACATAGAAAGTTTTGATGGCACCAACTGCGAATAATGCAGCATGCTTCTGAATAGTGTGTTATTGCCAGAAACTGATGAGCAGTAAAAGGTTTAGTCTCGTGATCATTTTCAACCCTCATATCAGACATTGTTCACCATAGTTTTCTAGCTTAGTTTGGAGTAAAATACAGTTTAAGACAACTATTTAAGAGAGCTCCGAATGGTTGCTTGAGAGATGAAGGAAGGGAATGTTTTTTTTTTTCTCTGCAGTATGAACCCCAGTGTCATGCCTATACCTCTATTGCGTGATTTCATAATTAAAGAGAAGTGCTATCATCCAGAAAGATGTTAAAGCCTCTAATGTTAAAAATGGTTTAACTGGTTTACCTAAAATAATATATATAGATATCAAACTGGGTACAAAAAAATCAGCATTGATGGGTTGATATTGACGACATAAAATTCCCAGTATAAAGGAGACTCTCATACTCATCATTGCAGACGACCTTACTTGTGCTCTATGAAATTAATGAAGTAACATCCTTAACCTTATAAAAAGGGAAACTAAGGAACCAGGAAGTTAAATGACTTATAAAAGATCACATAGCAACTTAATGAGAGAAGGAGGAATAGGTGTTAGATTTGCCAGTAGTGCTGACTGCACTGTCTGCTATTTTAAGGTCTTTTTATTTTTGTCTTTGTATTTGCATGCTGTTCTTACAAGCCCTAAACTTTCTTCTCTGTTCAACTTTCCATGGCTTTCCACCTGCAAAACTAAGCAGGGAACCTAAGGAGAATGTTTTCTCTCACAAAATTTTCCAGTACTTTCTGCTTTCTTGTGGAGGCAGAAGTGCAGCACTAGACCAGGCTACCTCCTGGAGTATGTGCATTTGATCCATCAGAAAACTGAAAGCTCATAGGCCACTGTGAAATGAAAAAATAATAGAGGTGAAAATATTGTTCAGACCTTGAAGAACTTGTTTGGGTTTAGATAAAAGCTTATATCAGAAATTATGACTGCCTAACCAGTTTTCCATGGCTTCTATAGAAAACCATGCAGCCTCAAATTTCACTCCATCCCGCGCAATACAACAGTATGGAGGCATTGTTATTTCTTCTCAGCTGCACTGGTGTTACACTAGATGTGACTTCAGTCAGTACTTCTTGTCACATCAATCAGCAGTAATATAAAAGACATCCTTTCGTCCTTTAACGATGCTCATTTGGCAATAATTTAAGACTCTCAGCTTGTCTCTGTCTACTCTGAATGGGTGAAGACCTACATATAAGTACTTAAAGGGTTAAGAGGCTATAAAAACAGCTTAGAGTCAGCCTGTGTATCTATGCTGTTTTAGGCAAAGTGTGGAGGTGTGCATGTCTTGACTTTCTAGCACCCAGTTTGTCACTCTTCCCAAGTAGCATCTTCATGCCTGGTCTCAATTTAATTTACTCACTGATGCTTAGCATTTGGCCCCCAACTAGTTTGCATACTTCAAAGGAGCAGCAGTGACATGGTGAATGCTTGTAAACTGGTGAAAAACAGCATGCCTGGGGGTAAAAATCAGTCCTGAGCTTTAATGATATTCTTGATTGCAAAACCTAGTGGTTGTCTTTGGGTTTCCTTTTTTAGGAACATTCTCTGAATCTTACTAGTGATTTTTTTTTTTTCCTATAACCTTTGCACGTAGTATCAAAAAAAAACCAAAAAAAACAGCAAACCCTACTTACTGTGTTTAAAAATTTATTTAAAGCAGCAGATGTCATCTTTTTTGTGCAAAACTCTGCATTAATGCAGGAAAGTCTGGCCTGTTAACCACTGCTTGAAACGTTACTCATGAAGTGTTTAGTAGTGGTATAGATACTTCTAGAATAGGTGGTAATGATAGTCTAGAGATAGTGGTGAGCAAAGTTTGTAAGAAGTAATGTCTTGTATTAAATCAACAGATACACTAAGGGAAAAACAGATAGATGGTCAGGCAAGCAGCACTCCATAAGTGTTTTCTGTTTTTTTTTTTTTTTTGGTTTGTTTTTCGATTGTATCATTGGTCTAATGAGAAGTAGAAACACAGAATGCTGCCTACTATTATCTTGTGACATTTTCACCATGGAGATTCATCAGCTCCCGACATTGACTTTCTAAGAGGTTGATGGTACAGTACTTTCTGGGTGATCTTCCAGAAATTGGTTTTATTTATGATTCATAAGACTGGGAAGAGCATTTGAAAGGATCACTCACAGTAATGTACTAGATAATGTGGCTGCTGACTGGTGACAGCATCATACTAGCTTAAGTTTTTGGTTTGTTCTGAAGACTTACAAGGAAGGTAATCTATCATAATTACTGTTGCGATTTGAAGGTAATTCTTGATTCAAGAGTACAATACTTTGAAGACAGAAAATCCTTTCTTTCAGTCCCAATATGAAAATATTGTTATAGGTATTATATATAGGTATTTCCCCCTGCCACCAAAAGTGCCTTTGCTTTCCTTATCTGCCATTTGCATTTTTGGGGGGAAGGTTTGACATTCATTCATGGCTGAAGTCTACCCTTTATCATGCATTTTATTTCTGTTATTCAGTCCACTTCACTGGCCACTCATCCAGCCCACACTTCGTGAGCTTGCCTAGGAGGATGGGATGGGAGACAGTGGCAGAAGCCTTGCTGAAGTCCAAGCAGACAGCAGCCACTGCTCTCCCCTCATCTACCCAGCCAGTTATTCCATCAGAGAAGGCTATCAGATTGGTCAAGCATGATTTCCCTTTGGTGAATCCATGCAGACTGCTCCTGATCACCTTCTTGTCCTCCACATGCTTAATGAGGACCTCCAGGAGGAGCTGTTCCATCACCTTTGCAGGGATGGAGGGGAGGCTGACAGGCCTGTAGTTTCCTGGCTCCTCCTTCTTGCCCTTTTGGAAGACTGGCGTGACATTGGCTTTCTTCCAGTCCTCAGGCACCTCTCCTGTTCTCCATGTCCTTTCAAAGACAGTCGGGAGTGGCCTAGCGATAACATCCGCCAGCTCCCTCAGCACTCAGGGGTGCATCCCATCAGGGCCCATGAATTTGTGGATGTCAGGTTTGGATAAATGGTCTCTAACCCGATCCTCCTCCACCAAAGGAGAGTCTTTCTTTCTCCAGCCTTCCTCTCTTGTCTCCAGGCTCTGGAATTCCTGAGGACTGGCCTTAGCAGTGAAGACTGAAACAAAGAAGGCATGCAGCAGTTCCTGCAAGAATATAGGGGTATTTCCTTTGCTATCCTATGTAAATTCTGTTTGGGGAAATTTCAGGCTGTCTGACGTTTCAGCTAAGCACAATAGTCGTTACCTGCTTGAAAGTGTTGGCTAGATTTCCTATGTAGGATTAAAAAAGCTGCCAGAGGTAGGTGGCCTCATTCCAGTCCTGAGAAAAAATTAATCCTCTTTATAGTGAATTTGCAAATTACATTGGAGGCCTGCTGCCTTGAAAGACATGATAGAAATGTAAGCCATTATCATGTGTTACTATAAATGATGTTTCAGCCATTAAGAGAAAAACAAATATATTAAGGGTATATTAAGATTGCTAATTCAAGCATTCAAAAGTTAGAAAATGCAGCAATTAAATCTTTGTGTACAGCCTCACCATCAGCCCCTGCCTGATCTTAGGGAAACCAACACAGAGAAGAGCCTGCTCTTACCCTCAGCCTGACAGGAGACTGTTCAGTGCAGATGAGGATCTTCAGAAAATTACCTGCTGATTTTTGGACTAGTCATGAGTGTACATGGACTGGGGTTGTGGAGAAACCTTTGGAGAAACCCATCTTTGCCTAATGGACCCAGATTTTCTTAGAAACACTAAAAAGTGCAGCCTCATTAGTGGGACAAGCTCTTTTCTCCCTGCTGCTTCTCATATTCCCCAATTTGCTCCAGAGCGTGAAGGTGCTAGAGAAAGCGTTTGCGTCATCTTTTTCAGCATGGGCAAACTTGGACGTTTTTCAGTAGGGTGTTTTTTTTTCCCCTTAAATTGGCTGAAAAATTTTGTTTGAATGAAGAAAAACAAATATCAACTTGAAATCGACTTCAGGCATGGAAAATGTCCACCTGATCGGTTATTACTAGCTAAAAAACTAAGTGGCAGAAAACACAGTCCTACCATAGGAAATGCTGAGCAACTTTGCCTGTAGATGGCCATTAGTTTTACCTGGGATATATGCAAAGAAGATAAAGGAATAAGAAGTGAATCACGAAGAAACTTGAAGGGAATGGGAAGATTGCACGGATTTAGTGCAAAGTGGCAAACAAATATCAACTTGAAATCGACTTCAGGCATGGAAAATGTCCACCTGATCGGTTATTACTAGCTAAAAAACTAAGTGGCAGAAAACACAGTCCTACCATAGGAAATGCTGAGCAACTTTGCCTGTAGATGGCCATTAGTTTTACCTGGGATATATGCAAAGAAGATAAAGGAATAAGAAGTGAATCACGAAGAAACTTGAAGGGAATGGGAAGATTGCACGGATTTAGTGCAAAGTGGCAAACGTGGACAGAAGAGCAAAGGAAAACTTGAAATTAGTCTAAACCATGTGACGATAGTGGCAGAAAGGCAACGCAACAAAGCAAAGCGACCGTTCCTCTGCTGGTATAAGCTGGCCTTTTCCCGTTCCTGTTGTATCTTTTAAGGTTTACTCGTAAGCAAGTTGGCTGCTTCCTTCTCATTTAAATATACCGAAAGTGCTTAATATTACTGGCCTTTTCTAGCCAGTCTGCAGAAGCAGTGATATTTAATAGCAAATTCCTTGCTACTCTATTAGGAGGCTTTTCCATAAAGGTCACCAAATTTGGTCAGTGCATTTGAATTTGTACACACGTTAAAGGTCATATTCCCCAGCTCTCTCGCAATAGCGCAGTCTGTCTGTTTCCTGTCTGATAGGAGATGATCGCGCATGACTTATCTAAAGGAATCTTATCAATATAAGTAGAATATAACAACAAAAATAATAAAGATGAAATCACTGGTGAAAGAGGAAGGAGAAGTTTTCCCTCGGCAGGTTTACATAACACTTGGAGGTAAACATATCCACAAGGCCTGATTTTCTGCTGCATTATTCCAATATTTCCCTTTTTTTTTTTTTCCTCCCCCTGTGAGAATTCAGCAGAGTTCCTGCCGGTGAATATTGAAGTGACAATAGTTTCAGATTCACAATCTCATCTCCGTATAAACATGTCCAAAAGTAATTAGGGACCTGGGCTCTCTGTTCAGCAGACCTCAAATCAGCTTTCAAAGCGCGTATTAAGTGCACAGAGAAATGCTTTAGTGCAATGCCAAACGACCTCTGAGGGCAGTGGGAACAAAATCGTACAAATGTTTTTAATGTCACAAGAGCCTCTCCACAGAGATTTGCATATAAAATGTACCATTTTATGTCAAACAGGTTTGTTAATCCTACAGTGAAGGAAACAGTGCTTGATAATTAGTCAAGGTGAGTTTTCATTGCCCAACCGAGGCCCTCAGAGGCTCTGCCCTGGCAATTCCAGGCTGTTGTTGTGTGGTTTTTAGGTTTTTAAATTCAATCTTTTTTTTTGTTGTTGTTGTTTCTTTTCCTGCATGGGTTTGCAGGTAATAGATCTCCATGACAGTTGTATCTTCAATGGATACTGTACTGGAATTTTACTACCGGAATTCGCTGTAGTAATCCTTGCTCTGCTGGAGAACGCGTCCTTCTTCGTTCTTTACTTAGCAAACGCTTTCGTGCAGCAGGAGACCTAGAAAATGCCCCAGCCGTGCAGCCCTCGGTCTCTGCTCTGTCTCCACTCTGATGCAGTGTAGTGCGCTCTAAGGTGCCCAGAACAGACTAGCTGTAGTAGTAGACATATTTTCTTGAACTGATAAGCCTGTTTCTAGGGCTTTTAGCCTCTGCAGTAGAGCCAGTTTGGGAATCTCTGCTCTGCCTTGCCCTGTGCTCTGTAGAGAGTAGAGGAGCATGGTGCTGCTTTTCCATAGGTGAATCAAAATCCTTCATTGGTTTAACTCAATATTTTCTATCCTATATAAATATGGGAAAATTCTTTTCCTCTGGATCTACTCTCTTATTTATGCTTTGTCCCCAGCCAGCTTTTGAAACCTTAGCAACAAACATTTCTTTCCTCCTTGTAACTGTGCTTGCTTGGGAATTTCTAAGATGCAGCTTGCTTTGGTGGGCCTAGGGCTTTAATGGACTTTAATAGTTTCTAATTACTTAACTATCTGTTGTGACATAATTAAAATGTCTTTTAACATTTCACATTTCACCTCCAAGGAAGAAAGTGCTTCTAGGCTGTAAAATATGACCTGCAGCTGCTTTTATGAAACAATGAGGGAAAGGAGTCTTCCGGGCTCAGTCACATCCACATCTCCTGTCAATATAAAGTACTTTTCACTCGTGTCCCTAAATGGCCTTGCTGATTCCTTCCCTGCTTTTCACTCCTCGCTATTTCACATGCGTGTTTAAAGAGCCTCTGTCAGGATTAAAAAATGTCTTTACCTATAGTGTGTTACTAGTAAAACCTGAGAGCCTAGCAAAAATAACTGCAAAAAAAATTACTTCTTCCTGTAGATTCTCATTTATTTATTTTTTCCCACATTACTTTTTTTCTTTTTTCTTTTTCAATCTTGGACAAATGTGTGAAATGAAAATAGATTGGCTCCAGTTTAATCAAAGAATTTTAAATATTATGGGAAATGAGCTTACAACAGTACAGGGCAGAGCTACAGAACTCGATCAGTGCAGTGCAACAGTACATCAGCCAAGGTTCAGAATATGCTAATATAATTAATATTAATATGCTAATGTAATTAAAATGAATAAATTTCTCATACATTTTCTAGTAGAACATCCATACTTCCCAGGTAGGGAAAAGAATGGAGGAAGCACCTTTGCTTTTTGTCATCTTCGGGAACTTATAGTGAAATCTACATGTCTCTGCAAAAGCTGTTCTCTCAATTTTAATTGATATGTCTTAGAAATTGGGGGGAAACACCTGGATATTCAGTTTATGCCAAGAACAAACTCTCTTGATACCTCTATTGTGCTAGTAGCCCTATGCGTGTCTTATCTCAGTAAGCAGGTAAATATGTTTCAACCGCAAAAGCGGAGACTGGGTAAAATTATCTTACAATTGCTTCCTTAAGGAGTCACTAGCTCAGGTTGCATTGGGCAATATGAGCCGAGATGAGACCACAATGCCATATCCTCAGTGCTTCCCCTGCTGGAGCCTAGCAAAGTAGAGGAGAATAAGAAATTGCATTGTTGCAGACAGTGAAAAAGAAAGATTTCCAGTAATTGAGGGAAGGAAGAGCTGGAAAAAGAGGAGTGAAACTGGTGTTCACCAGACCCTGTTCACCAGGCACTGGCTGGTGTTTAGTCTAAAACATAGGAAATGTTGCAAAAATGAAAAGTTCCCTAAAAAATTATGTCCTAAAATAAATGATACATTTTACAGTTTTTTTTTTCCTTCATCTTTCTGTGGCTGGAGTGCTACATCACTAATGCTGAGGTAGAAACCTGGTAGCTGTCTCAAGGCAGTAAGGAACTTGCCGTGGGGAGAAATGGTCTGACTATAAATTTAGAAATGAATTGCCACTTCCACATAAGAGCAGATTGACCTTGATTCAAGGGATCATAATTGTAGAATCATAAAATGATGTAGGTTGGAAGTGACCTCTGAAGGTCTTTGTCCAACCTCTCCCTCAAAGCAAGGTCAATTAGATTAGGTTGCTCCTTGTCCAGCCTAGTTTTGAACGTCTTCAAGGATGGATATTCCACAGCTTCTCTGGACTCCTGTTTGAAAGTTTAACTACCCTCACGGTGATTTTTTTTTTTAATTATTTCTTTTTTATCCTTTTTCCCTCATAAACCCTGGTCCTTTTCTACATTACTGATGGTTTCTAACAGCAAGTTAGGCAGACCTCTGTCAGAAATGATATTAGTAGAGATTCTTGAGACAAAGGGAAGCAGTAAGAGATGGGTTCCTTCCAGGTCTGTCTCCTATCATCTAGTAGTGTTAGCTGCTCTGCAGGAGGTTCAATTAAACCAAATGCTAAGAACATTCTTCCCAAATTTCCTTTCCCTGAAAATCTCCAAAATAAGGAGTGAAAAGGGCAAAAAGGTTCGAAACCATCAGTCAATGGACATCTGAGCTGGCTGGAGCTACACCGATTCAGCAAAGGTACCAAGAGCTTTTCATCAATATGATGGAAAAGCTAACAGCTCTTCATTTGAATCATGACTGATTGGTCTTAATAACACTGAGTTCAGCTCTTTCCAGAAACAGTTTTCTGCCTTAAATCGCTCCAGCCTTTCATGTCACATGTTGAATCGGGTCAGTACTGGTCAGTGCTAAAGGTACCGGACAACAGAGGGAGTTTTTCTGCAAATGGTAATCTTCTCTTCAGGTAGATGTTGAACCAAAGAGCATTTCACAGCAGAGCACACATTGCCCAACTCAAGGTACCATCATTTGACTTTAAATCCAGAGGCTCGATGTCTTGGGGTTATTGAAAACGTAACTTTGCAATGTTTTTATTCTCCTCACTTCCCTCCAGGGGCTTTAGGGCCCTGGTTGTCTCCTCAGGTTGGCAATCACATTCTGTTAACCTAAACCATAGACAATAACCAGAGAATGTTATACATAATAGCATTATGTGTAGTGCTGATGATGTATAGTTATTGTATATTTAGGTAATGCTCAGGTGAGGCTGCCCGTAGTGTGGTCTGCCGATCTCATCTAGTGAACTATCAGTCTATACAGCCTGCTCTATCTTTCACCACTGATAAGGGCAGGGAATGGGCTCCGAGAGCCGTGTGAACAGTTTTGGCCGTCAGACTCCCAGCTAGTTTCCTTTCATCTTTCATAAGGGCTATCCACAAACAAATATGTGTCCACCAAAATATAGGAGTCTCCACAGGACAGGGCTGGTTTACATGGCAGGTGTGTCCATGAGGGTTGGGTCATATTGCATAGCTGTTTGTGTGTTGAGATGTGCATCTGTACCTTGAGGGGAACCATTGCCTTTTGCCCATTCGATGGTACTTTTCCATCGAAGTGACAAAGAGCAGCTGGGGCAGATGGCCACCCTTCCTCAGTGTGCCCAGAAGAGGCTGTGTGATTAGGCACTGCTCAAAAGCTGTGTCCTGCTGCTCTAGGTATCCTCCGGCATGTAAAATTTTATGACTGCAGACTAGAGGGTCTCAAAGAACTGAACGTTTCCCCTATTAAAATATAAAGAACTAGGAATTAACAGGAGAATTTTGTCACAGATTATATGACTGTGAAGGACAGCAATGCTAAATCCCCTAAGAGATATTTCAAACAGAGCAGGAACTATTATGCTGACTTACCAGCTAGGACAGAGGTCATAAAATGTGAACCAAATACCAGAATACAGTTTGGCCTAATCTCTTTTACCCTCTATATTTATGACTGAGTTTTATGCTTGCTTTACACTGGTAAAGGACTATTTAAGGTGCAAAGTAAAGGTGATTTGGACTTTGCAGTGCTAGGAAGAGCAAAACAAGGAAACTCTCTGTAAAAAGGCTGATGGAAAAGCCATCCTAAGTGATACTGTGTAGCCTTTGAAAAGCTCCTTAGGAATATTTGAGAATGGAAACTAAATGACCCCTTAGCATCATCTACTGCCAGAACAAAGGCTCTGACGTTTTAGAAGTGGGCAAGTACATCCAGGTGTTTTAAGAGAGTTTGAAGTTCTAGGCAGAGGTCTCCTGGTGTGACTTGGAGTTAATCAAAGTTAAAAGAAAATAGGACACCCTAGAAGGCTCATGCACTCAGCTTTTCAGCCTGCATTTGACTATGTTACTCACAGAGAAATGAAGGTTGCAGGCACAGAGCCACTGAAAAGAAACATCATTTAGTGGGTGAAAAAGTCTATTAAAGAGAGACAGAGAGAGCCCTGGTCCATCCATATTCTCCCCAAAACAGTCACAATGGGAAAGTGTGATCAAATGGATGCCTCCAAGCAGAATTTGTGGGGAGGGGGAGAATCCTCCTGCACACACACACACACCTTCCTTACATACCTGAAAGATCCTTCTCAAAGCGTAAACATGGAATGATATATTTAAGGCATTTACTTTTTTCCCAAGCCCAAAGAAAACATTTGTGTTCAAGTAATTGAAAAGCATGTGTGGAACTGAGATGAATCACTGGTTTTCTGCAAAAGAGGTAGGACAACCCAGCACTTGTATCTATTAAAAAAAATAAAATAAATCTGAAAATCTGCCCTTTGAAAAACATCAGTTAGGCTGGTGAAAGCCTGGACAGGCCAGGCACTGTGCACTGGGGATTTCCCTGCTCTAAACGCGTCTCAAGCTCTGTACCACAAAACTGGTGGGCCCTTGAGAGGGTTAGAAGGGAATGAAGCAGTGGGCTTGGGAGCACTGATGGAGGAGATGAGTCCCCTGTTGGTTGTAGTGTAAGAGGCCAAAATATCTGTAGAATAAACTAGCTGGGCAACTACGGTTTTCTCCATAAAATTATATTTTTAAGCAAGTTTTGGGAAATATAATGCAGTGTAGGGAGGTGAAAACCAGTGAACAAAGAACATGAGGCAGAGTGGGAGGGCTAATTACACCGATTAGGGGAAGAAAGGAAGGAAAAACGGACAACAGCAATAATAATACATAGTCTTTCCTCCGAGTGCTGCTTCGGTTGTAAGAAAGGTAAAAACCCTGGGTAAATGCAATTGGTTTATTAGGTCAGGATGATGTTATCAAGGCTGATGGCTGGAGGACTGGTTAATCTGGCAGAGTCTCCAGGAGAATGTGTGAGCTTGCTCAGTGTTTCACTGAAGTTACTTTTTTGTGTGTGTTGGGTAGGAGGATTGCTGGGACCATGGGGTCATGGAAGTATCCTTTCTCTAATCCACCTGAAGGAGAGAGAGAGAGAGAGAGAGAGAGAGAGAGGACTTGAACGGCTTGCAGAAGATTTTAACTGGGAACAAACAACATTTTGGCTATGGAGATCACTGGGAAGGCTGATGGGTCTAACTAGAAACAGATATCGAAATTAAAACCCTGTGGAATCTCTGTTACCATATCTCAATCTGAATGAAATCAAATGCTGGAGGTACATTTGTCTATCCTGTAAGCTGCCTGCCTCATTCCTGAGCAAAAACCAAACTGAACAGCTTTACTCAAGCCCAAGTCTTCAAGTGTAGTCTGCAGGTTTAGCGTGACACAGGCAATGATTTCAGTAAGAAGAAAATTGTGCAGGGAAGGTGATTATGTTTAAGGGGGATTGAAAAAGTTGCACATAGGTAGTTCAGAGGGATTGGCCCAGTCCAAAAAAAAGAGGCAAGCTTTCTGTGTTGTATTGACCTGTTTTCCCAGCAACGGAAAATTAGCAATATTTCTTCACGGATTTACCCTCCATCTTCCCATTCAACTGTCCGTATATTTATTTCTATTCCTTTCTCCTCTTTTAGCAACGAGCCAGGAAGATGAAGTGCTGCCTTCTCTCTGTCGCTTTGACCGTTCTGCTGTTTGTTGTCATAATCATCGCAGTCTCAGTCAAACACTGATCTGGCTACGGTTTCCGCAGGTAAAAACCTTTAACTAAGTCTTTTATCATACTCCATAAGAAAGTTGGGAGATAGCTCAGGAAGCTGATAATGATAAGAAAAATGTATCTGAGTTTGCAGGTTCAAGTATGACCTACGAAAACAGTTTTCTTTAAAGGGTATATCAGCTCAGAAGTAGCATCCTTGGTGGATCCTTAAAGTGTATGCCGAGGTGTTACTCAGTCTAAACATTTCCTTACCCATTCCCCTGCTGTTTGTGTTGTGTTTGTTTTTCATGTGGACTCACAGAAACGCTGATTAAAGAATCCTACGTCCATGTAAATTAGAGGGGAGGAAGTGGGATTAAAGACCCCTGCCTGACAAGCAGGGGCAGGAGGGGCAATTCATCGTCCTAAAATACAGAGATAATCCAAAGTGCACCCCCAGCAAACCTGGAGCCAAGCCCTCCAGAGGAGCAGGAAGATGAGCAACTGGAGATTGCAGTATGGATGGAATAAAAATGTGTTTCTGACAGACTTTGCTCTGAATCCACCCTCGAAAGGGATAGCAGTCTGTAGCAGGGAGACTAGGCTGTTTGCTTCCTAAGCTAGCTGAGGCATCAAAGCAGTTTAACCTCATTGGTGAATTCTTAACTAGAGTATATTTTCTTTATAAAGAATTTGCCTCAGAAGGAAAGCTTATGACAAAAAAATTTTTCTTTCCTTGTTGCTCTGGTAGAATGAATCAAATAAGTTATTTCATCCTTAATCTGTCTAATACAAAACATCTCCGAGTATCTGCTTCCTCAGAAGGCTGGAAGGCCATTATTCAGGGACAAATTACCAAATTGATAGAATTTCTACCATCCAAAGGGCTCTGGCCTTCCAGGTTTGTCTGTCTGCTGCAATAGCAGGATTTTTTGAGTGATAAAGCAAGAGTCCAAGAGTATTAACGAGAGTCTCCTGCAGACATCAGGCAGGACGACTTCTGGTTTAGAGAACTGTCATGTCCCTCATGGAGACCTGCATAATGCATGTGGGATATCAGCCAAGTACCTAGTAAATGCTGCATTATACTAAGAGTAACTAGGACCTTTTGGATAATTTTAGCAGAAATTTCTTAGTCTGAATTATCCTCTGAAACTAGCATAGAGAAAGCCTGAAGGATTGATAGCTTTTGTTTCTTGCTTCATTTTACAAGAGTTCAGTGTTACTAGATAATGCTGTCCTTCCATCTCAGGACTGATTGCCCTCTTCTGTACCTTCTTTCTAAATTGTACTGCAAATGTAGCTAGCAGGGGTTGGTTCAAAACAAACATAGAAAGATATTTTGTCACAGAACATGTGCTTCAGCTGTGGAACTCCTTTACCACATGACTTTGTGAACGCCAAAACTTGGGTGCAAAAAAGGGTTGGATAAATCCATGAAAGAAAAATCTATTGAAGACTATCAAGTACCAGCTCACCTTTTCTGGGTGAGGAAAATCATGAGCTAGGATGAAATTAAAGCTAGGAGAAATATCTCTAAATACTTTTCTACACTTTCATTCTTCCTCAGGCAATCAGCTACTGCACAGTGCTGAATAGAGCAAGATATCAGTGAGATGGACCTTTAGATGATACAGTATGGATGCGCTTATGATCTTTATATATCTTAAATATATGCCTATATTAATTCTATACATGTTTTCACCCCTCTTTTATACAAGAGACACTGGCTACAGATCCAGATGGTGATCTGTCCTGCTTATTTAAACCTAGAGTAACCCCAGTAATTTTGGTTATGTTACTCTGATTTGAAAATGTGATCCCTCATGGTAATTTATAGTATAATAAAATTTGGGTTATATATACTTAAATATTCTCAGCCCCTAGAAGTCACAAATCTTATCAGCAGTTAGCTAAATCTAGACACATTTTAATTTAAATCCCTTAAGCAGATAATTTCAGAGAACCAGAATATTCTAATAACAAAAGTACATTGGAAAATGAGAGTTAATCTTCTGTTAACCAATCCATGTGTTGAGGGAAGTGAACCTAGAGATCCTAATGAAAGCCCTAGGAAAAATATAATGCTCTACTTTTTATCATCAGTTGGGAAACTAATTACTGCACTTCTAAAACATAAGTTACTTTCCAGCAGTACAAGTACAGGCAAAAACTATGTTGAATCATATTGGAACAAGTACGGTTTCTGATCATTATAAACTATTCTTAATCTAGATTGACCCCAAATGCTGTGCCACAGATTTCACATTTACATTTTGAAGATTTCAGAAAAGGAACGTTTTCAGAATTTCTGTGTCTATGGAGAACATTTTTTCTATTCTGAATTGCAGCGCAAATGGATTTTAAAATATCAGTGGATTTAAAGTTTCAACTACCTTAACAAACTATTTCATGTAAAATTGCCTTACATACTTTTGGGAGATAGAGAACAGCTGGGTTTTAATGTATAACATTATGCTCTACATGACAGTTCAGAGAAAATAAAGAGAAAAAAGCTAGTTAGGGAATGGGTTACAAAATACTCTGAATTGTGCCAGGACACATAGCTAAATAAAAGCCCAGCTTTACTAATGATTGGCCAGAACTTCCACTTAACCTGTTACCCAAGAGTTTGTTCTGTGCTGAATCAATAAGGAGTCAAAAGAAACCTCACCAACCATACTGCTGAAATGGCTTATGCCCTGTTTGGATGATGTCCAGGCTAGGTTTCTTTAGCTGTCGTGAGTGCAGCCGTGAAATCTGAAAGTTACTACTCAGTGAGCTAAAGGAAAGAAATTATGTCAATATTATCTAGCTGAACACCAATATATAGGCTCCATTTTTTTTTCCATTAATGATTCTTCTCATGAGGACAAAAAAACCACTTTTTAAATTTTTCATGAGTCAGACATGACTTTGGCAGACTAGCCCATTCCTGCCATCAGAAAAATCATTTTATGAGGCTTGAAAAGTTAAAAGTACCTTTTCCAATAAGTTTTTCGAGCGGCGGTGGTGTCCTCCTGCCTCAGTGCATGCAGAGAGACCAGGTGTTCTGGAGCACTCTGAGCCCTGGCTTCTGCTTTGCGAGGACACTTTCATAAGGATGTCACTTCTCCCTTGGGGCAGTTTTGTCTGGAGAGAGAGAAGAGCATCTACAGAGGACGTACAGAAACACCTGGGGACTTAAGTCTGTATGGTTGTGTGTTGCCATCTCAGGAAAATAGCCCAGAAACTTTTGGGTCACATTACTCATATAGTAAGAGCGTTGCAGCTGCTCTTTTTGTTGTTACAGTTCAACATCAATAAACATCTTAAAAAGACAGAATAACAGAGCAGTCCTAAAGATGTCCCTCCTTTAACAGTGTCTTTGTCTAGTGTCAGGATGTCTTAGCCTGCACGGATCTTCTGTGTCCTCTGTCTTTTGTGACTCGTTTGGACATTTTTGCACACGCTTGTGCGAAAATGCACAAAGTGACCATCCAGACTGTTGGATTCCTAAGTCTTAGGCATTTTTTTTGATAGGGGAAAAAACGGTTTACAGACTTGGGGAAAAGTACTAAATGTACTCAAAGACTGGAAAATATGCTTTCCAATGACAACTTAATCATCTCAATCTGTTTAGCCAAAGACTACTTGACTGCTCCATGCCCTTTTCTTGGAAGTTGTTGCAGCAGAAGGTGCCATCCCTGTTTCTCAGATATGCTTCAGGCAGGCGAACTCGGTACACGGACTGTCATAGAGGCCCTTAGACCTTGTGAATTTACTGTTCTTTCCAACCTTTGAATCTGTCAGTGAATATAAGAGTAAGAGTGCAGAGGAGAAAAGGAGTGTTTCCCTGCTCAATAGCTGATTCAATAGTTCACAGCAGTGCAGGAATTTCTCATTCACAATCACAGGTTTTCCTTGCCTGTTTCATTTATTGGCTTATGATGTGATTAAATGTATTCTGTATCCTGCCCAGTGAGGAAGAGGCTCAGACAGTTGATTTTATACAGTCCCTGTTTGGTGACCCCCTTTTTTTTTTTCCTTACTTTCTCATCTTGAGTATTTTTTTCGTACCTCATGCTCTACAACTTCCCTGTGTGCTGCACCCCTGGCTTCTTGCAATGCAGTAGCAATCGCAAAACCTGCACTTTTGGTCTCTTACTTGGAGAAGCAGACCCTTCGTGAAGTAAAGCCTGAAGAAGTAAAGAACATCTTCATCTCAGAGCTTTAAACCTTGGAATTTGAAACCAGGATGGCATAAAGGATTTCTGTACTGCCGGATTTTGTCTGATCAGTACCAGAGAGCCCCATTTGATGTTCCTTTCCTTCATAGCAGCAGACTTCCAGGTAGACTATAGAGTATCCTGTGGAGCCAAGAGGAGGTGTTTCCAAGGCAGGACATCAGTCACACGTCAACAAGTGCAATCAGACACTGTATCAGCAGGGGTCATGAGGGCTGTGGGTGGCAGAGGGGACAAGATTGACAAGTGGCTTTGTGGCACTTGGCACTTAAAGCATCGTTGTTCCTACCTATTGGGAGACATGTCTGGGCACCCTCTTCCAGCACAAGCAATAGAAAATCTGCTGTTCTCTCTGTGCGTCTCTCGCCTGGCAATGTCAGGTTGTAAGAACACAGCAGTTCCTATCCAAGATGCAATTTGCAATAAATTGGCTTAATGAATGTTGTAAATAAGGGCAAAACATAGACAGCTTTGTTTCATAGAATTGCTTTTGCCTTTTGAATCGATATCACTGGACTAGCTTTACTTATTGTCTTTTTGCTTTTACAACGCATCTATACGTGGCTTAGTAACTATGAGAGCGGCTCAGTTTTCAAGCTTATTTCAACCTCTTGAGGCCTCTGGGGGGCATCATATTTGCTAGCTGTCATTCAGATTCTAAAATAATTCACCCCTCTGCCCTGCTGTTCTCATTGCTGCCATATTTGCTTTGCAGTACAATCAAGAATCAATAACTTTGCTATATCTTTTTTTCCTGTTTCTTACTATTTTGTAAAAGATCCTATACTTATACTCAGGTGTCATTCAATTCTTGCCTTTTAGTCTTGCCTTTACTCTTAATGTCTCAAATCCTGGCATCCTTACTGAAGTTCTACTTTGGCAGGAAGGCTGAGATACGATACATTTAGTAACTTTGTGTGCTTCAAACTTAAAAATACGATCTGAATTTTCACTGATCAATTTCTTGAGAAGGTTTGTCTAAATAAATAGTTGGGCTGGTATAAAAATTTAGCCCAATTTCTTAAATGAGGGTAATACGTATATTCCTTAGGATGATCCTGATTCCAATGGCCAGGTCTGCAGTTATCTAAGCTAAATTATTTCTATGGAAGACAGTTGAACTCTGAGATACAGGCATGTAAAGGAGAGAAATGGTTACCAAGAGAAAACGAGATTTTAAGAGACAAAAGGTCCTTCATACAAAAGGAGCTTCAAAATAACAGAGGGCAAGAAAGGTGCAAGGGCCAGGAAATAGGCCATTTTATTTCTAAGACGTTCTCTGAGTTGTCCCAAATCCTATACACCTCTTCCAAACCATGAGATACACGAACATTTTGATGGCAGGTTACTGTGGATGAGTGCACGTCAGGCCAAAACTTGGTAGCTGTCCATTAGTACGCTCTTAGGTCGTTGCCTAAGGTCATAATGCCAGGCCATTAATTCTGCAGTGAAAGAGAGCTAAGGCAGGAGGTAGTATGTGGCCTTTGCTCTAGATCAAGAGCCACAGGCCAACAGCTTCTACAGCTCAATGAAAATGCAGTAACTTGAATTCACTGTTTTGAATCCAAAGTCAGTGGGATTTTTAGGCAGTCAGCAGCTTGCTTAGTCCTGCCTCAGGTTTCTGCACGGTTTCTTTACAATCGGTAGGAAAACAGAATAAGCCAACTAAGTGGCTGTACACAGTCCTGACCCTTCAGACTAATGGAGAATCGCTGATCTGAGCTACTGAAAGAAATCTGCAAGCGTTAGTTATTCATGCTTTGCAATGCCTAAGCATGATGACAAACCTCTGAGGACCTGAAAGAGGAGGCTAATTGTCAGTGCATTCAGTTTCTACTGCAATCATGAACACAAAAATGGCCCTGCTAGTTCAGATTGATGGTCTTTCTGGCCTCATACTGTGCCATTTACAGCTACTTAAGGAAAGACTGTGTGAAACAGGACAAGAGCAGAGAAGAGCAGTCCAGGAGAGGCCATTGTTCATTCTGATCCTTCGTAGCTCTGAGGTGAACATACTTTCACTGGAGTCAGTTTGAGAAGGTGTGCGATTCTTTCTGATGCAGCATCAAGAGGCTCTTCTTCTCTGGAGAGCAAGTCCTCTTGAACGGGGGATGATCAGGAGGTGGACAAGGTTCCTGTACATTTTGTCACCATTTCGGTCTCAGCTGACTCCTTGATATTTGAAAGCTTTTGTATGTGAAGGAGAGAGAGTGAGAGAGTTTGAAAAAAAGCACTGCAATTCTGGAAAATAATAAACAAGGCTTTGCTTTCTCTAGTCACGTTACTAAAGTGCTGCTATTGTTGTTCTTTTTTTCTCCTTGAGTAACCTAGAAATCCAATCTCAGCAGTATACTCTCTGAGAACAAACGATTTTTCCTATTGAAGCAACAAGGCCACTGGAATTATGGCAATGCCTTGTCTCCAAAATCAGTGTCAAAGCCTGCATCTGTCTGTTTTTTCTCATTCTATGCATGCACAATAGTGATAATAGAAGCTCTGAGAATATCAGGTTTTGGTCCACTTAAATAATCTACTTATCTTGAGATGTAAATGTGAAAAACTTGTTTGCTGAAACGAGGAATCTTATAAATTTTCTTTGGAACAGGGCAGTGTGTAGTAAGTACATCAATGCCATTTACTAAATGGGAGGATGTGATGCATCGGTGGTATAGAAGCTACTTTAAAGTGTTACATGGGTATTATCATTGGTGGTGATTTCAAAGCAAAGTAATTTGGGATCAATGTGTTCTTGAAGAAAATCTAATAAATAGTACACTAGGCTTTCTTTGGAAACAGTGGGTTAAAGAAGAAATATTTTGGCAGTTTAGACAGAGGAACTGATTCACTATCAGGAAAGCATCTTCTTAGAAAAGCAGTACTTGTCATAGTACGCAGGGATGCAACAAGGAAGACTAAGGCCCGTTTGGAGTTAAATCTGGCAAGGGATGTCAAGGACAACAAGAAGGGCTTCTTCCAACACATCAATAGCAAAAGGAAGACTAGGGAAAACGTGGGCCCGCTGCTGAATGGGGCAGGTGCCCTAGTAACAAAGGATATAGAGAAGGCAGAGTTACTGAATGCTGCCTTTGCTTCAGTCTTCACTGCTAAGGCCGGTCCTCAGGAATTGCTGACCTTGGAGACAAGAGAGGAAGGCTGGAGAAAGGAAGACTCTCCCTTGGTGGAGGAGGATCAGGTTAGAGATCTTTTGTCCAAACTTGACATCCATAAATCCACGGGCCCCGATGGGATGCACCCACGAGTGCTGAGGGAGCTGGCGGATGTTATCGCTAGGCCACTCTCCATCATCTTGGAAAGGACATGGAGAACAGGAGAGGTGCCTGAGGACTGGAAGAAAGCCAGTGTCACCCCCGTCTTCCAAAAGGGCAAGAAGGAGGAGCCAGGAAACTACAGGCCTGTCAGCCTCACCTCCATCCCTGGAAAGGTGATGGAACAGCTCCTCTTGAAGGTCCTCACTAAGCATGTGGAGGACAAGAAGGTGATCAGGAGCAGTCTGCATGGATTCACCAAAGGGGAAATCATGCTTGACCAATCTGATAGCCTTCTCTGATGGAATAACTGGCTGGGTAGATGAGGGGAGAGCAGTGGCTGTTGTCTGCCTGGACTTCAGCAAGGCTTTGGACACTGTCTCCCATCACATCCTCCTAGGCAAGTTCAGGAAGTGTGGGCTAGATGAGTGACCAATGAGGTGGACTGAAAACTGGCTGAATGGCAGAGCTCAGAGTCTCGTTGGAGGCCTGTGGCTAGTGGTGTCCCCCAGGGGTCAGTCCTGGGCCCAGTCTTGTTCAATGTGTTCATCAGTGACCTGGAGGAAGGGACAGAGTGGAAGTTTACCCTCAGCAAGTTGGCCGATGATAAGAAACTGGGGGGAGTGGCTGACACCCCAGAAGACTGTGCTGCCATTCAGAGGGACCTGGAGAGGCTGGAGAGGTGGGCGGAGAGGAACCTCATGAAGTTCAACAAAGGCAAGTGCAGGGTCCTGCACCTAGGCAGGAATAACCCCCATGCAGCAGTACAAGCTGGGGGTTGACCTGCTGGAGAGCAGCTCTGCGGAGAAGGACCTGGGAGTGCTGGTGGACAACAAGTTAACCATGAGCCAGCAGTGTGCCCTTGTGGCCAAGAAGGCCAATGGGATGCTGGGGTGCATGAGGCAGAGTGTTGCCAGCAGGTCGAGGGAGGTGATCCTGCCCCTCTCCTCAGCCCTGGGGAGGCCTCCCCTGGAGTCCTGTGTCCAGTTCTGGGCTCCCCAGTACAAGAGAGACATGGCACTCCTGGAGAGAGTCCAGCGGAGGGCTACCAAGATGGTGAGGGGGCTGGAGCACCTCTCCTATGAAGAAAGACTGCAAGAGCTGGGCCTGTTCAGCCTGGAGAAGAGAAGACTGAGAGGGGATCTCATCAACGTGTACAAGTATCTGAAGGGGGGGTGTCAAGAGGATGAGGCCAGCCTCTTCTCTGTGATGCCCAGCGACAGGACAAGAGGCAACGGGCACAAACTGAACCACAGGAAGTTCCATCTGAAGCTGAGGAAAAACTTCTTGACTGTGAGGGTGACAGAGCATTGGAACAGGTTGCCCAGAGAGGTGGTGGAGTCTCCTTCGCTGGAGATATTCAAAAGCCGTCTGGATGTGATCCTGGGCAATATGCTCTAGAGGTCCCTGCTTGAGCAGGGAGGTTGGACTAGATGATCTCCAGAGGTCCCTTCCAACCTCAGCCGTTCTGTAAATCTGTAATTATAGTTGGCCATGAAGGAAGATGCGTTATGAGTGGACCATGATTTGATTTCAGTGTGTTAGTTGCATCTCTCAAAGGGGTCGTCTGTAGTTGTGTAGATAGGAAGGTTGCTCTTTCTTTTCATCCATAATAACTCAAGTTTTATCTCGGGGGATTGGGGTCTGAACAATTTGGTGTTCAATGGGTTCATTAGCCTGTCAATGTCTTTAGAAGACTATTATAAGTAAGAAAATGCAATGACTGAAGTGGTGTATAACTTTATCTCAGCAACATCCACTGAAGCCCTGGTGATGCTGTCATCCCAGCTGGAAGATGGCCTTAACCCATGGTGTGCTGCAGTTTGTCTAGTTCTTCTGTGCTGCCAAGTGCCCCTCTCCAAGCATAAACAAAGAATGATCTGGGAGGTGTTCTTTAAAGCTGAGAGTGAAAGCAGGTAGAGCGCAGAGGGCTTGTTAAGGCTGTTTCTATAACGTCCTTCTCTTTCTATACCTTCATTAACAAAACAAAACAAAAAGAATCCCACACAGCTTCAGACCTGGCTGAAGTAATGATTGTCTTGTCTTTAATAGCTATCTACCTCCTTGGGTTGAGCTGAGTAATATCTACATCTTGTTAATAAGTAATCGCTTTAATATACATATAATATACTTCTAATTGCTTTTATCTCTGGGATGGGAGATTCTCAAACCATCTTTAAAATAAGAATTATAATTCTACTGTACCCAGTGAAATTTCTGAAATATCCTGTGTAGTTTCATTAGGCTTTAATAGGAGTTGGAATCTGCTTCACAACAACCTTTCATTTACAGAATATGTTTCAGCGCTCAAAATAGCCTTTCTCGATGGATCTGTAAAAGAAGCCTTTTGACTTAAATAGCCATTAAAGAAATAACTGTCTCCGTTTCCTGAAAACTGCTGGAGAGATGGGTCTTTTGTTTTTAATTTGGTAAGGAAGTTGCTTAAGCTTTGACAGATTATTAATTCCCCAATTAATAGCCATATTTTTACACTGAAATGGCTTTCTACATTACAGTATCAAATGACGTTGCTATATAGTGCATAAACCATTTCTCTCAGAAATAGGTCATCAGGAATTATTATGTGAGAGCCTGTACAAAGAGACACCATATTTACAACTGTGCATCTCAAATGAATCTTATCATCCTAACTTCTTAGAAGACTGGTGAAGTTTCTTGTTACTGAAGCGATACACAAGGTGGAATAGGGGTAGATCATTTCAATTTTCACATTACTATGGTTTATTGAATTACCTCTTGTTAGCTGAACAGCTCTGGTTGTCTGTGGACAGACTGCTGAGAGTGCAGAGTAAAATACATTAGTTTTGATGTTGCGTCATCAAAATGTGCTAATAACAACGTTGCATCGGTTGCTGCCTCTCAGCTGACAAGCAGTAACTCATTAAAAAGCAGTAATTTGATCACTTTGATCATCTGCCTAGTCTTTAGATAAAAAAAAAAAAATGTTGTCTGTGGAACATTTTCAAGGCATCTGCTTTTTCTTCTTAAAGTCTAAGCATGCTAGAGTACTTTTAGAAGAACAAATATCTTTAGCACCTTAGGTTCAGTTCTAGATTGGAGGGATTTTCTGAAAATGGAGCAGAAAAAAGCCCATGCTGTACATCTTTTTACCTATTTCTGGAGATCATCTGGTCCAAATTCATGCTCAAGCAAGATCATCTGGATCAGGTTGCTCAGGACCGTATCCAGTCGAGTCTTGAGTATCTTCAAGGATGACAACTCCACAACCTCTCTGGCCAACCCCTTCCGCTGTTTGGCCACTTTCACAGTAAGAAAGGATATTTCTCCTTCCATTTAAGTGGAATTTCATCTATTTCAGTATTTGCAAGGACTATTTTCTTGATGTCAAGCCTTGTGTCTTATAAAAGTTTGTTATATGAAGAGTCTTGCTGATTATTTTGAATTATTCTTATTTTTATAACTACTATTTGTATTGTGTTTACAACATGCCATTAAGAATTCCTATTAAATTTTCTGTGAAAGGTGGATTCCAGTAACCAATATTTATTTACATTTTTTCAAGTACACAGCATTAAAAAGAAGGTAAAATAGAAATCTGATGCAAGGGAGAAGCTATAAAAGCTACACTTCAGCTGGTATGAACAAATTTGGATATTTATTGGCCTAGGAAATTTTCTCTTTTGACATTCAAATTCAGTTGTAGGGTGACAGACGCACAAAGTTCCTGGAATCCCTTTACTGGTAGCAATGTCTCCTTTATTAAATTATGTATTCCAAAGCATATCTTGTTAATAACCAGTATATGGCAAATGTAGTCTACAAGCTTATTAGTATAGAAATAATTGTAAGCGGCTGTTATAGTTCATTAAGGCTTATTTATTTTATAGTTCATTAAGGCCAATTTTATAAGACTAAAATATATTTTAATAGTCATTTTTGTCTCACTTTTTATATTTCTCTGCCCCCTACCGCTAGTAGTGGTTTCTGATTTTCTTCTTTGGTCCTGGATAATTTGCCACTGTGTTTACTGTGAAGTGCTTAGTGATGGCTTCAAATCAATGTTTTTTTCTGGGCAGCAGCAGATGCAACTCTTCAGTGAGATGTGTATTCAGTTACATATGCTTTCTATGGGTCCAAATGGCCAGGTACATTGATATCTCATTTCTTGGTCCAGCATGTTAGATGTTTTCGTTGCTTTACGGACAGGAATTTCACTTAGTGCAAGATGTGATGCAAGATTTCTGTAAGTTAATTCTATGAGTGCCTTGAAGAGCAGAATAGATTTGATTTACACTTAAAAAGTTATACCATGGGAGTAAAAAGGAATGTGAACAGTTTTTTTTTTTTTTATGATTATTATTTTCTTTTCTGCCAGTGTAGCCATGTTAGTAAAATCCTTTAAAATGTTTTCTTTCAGTGCGAACATGTAGTATATTGTTTAATACAATAAATGTATATCAAAGTCGTTTAATTTATGGTTAAACTCACCAGTTTGGGAGCTGTATTTCCAGGCTGAATTTGAGCTGTGTATTCTTTCATAGCTGTTGATAATGGGCTGTTACAATCTGAGCGTGCTCTTGCCCTTTGCACGGTGTCTTGCTGAGCCAGAAGGTCCATGGCAGATGGGTGCTCGATAAATACTGCATTGATGCAGGTAGTCAGATTTTTTACAGCTGGCGCTCAGGTTTTCTTATAGATCATGGAGGAACGTTCTCCATCTCTGATGCACTCTTGTTTCCCTATGTGAAGAGAAACTAAAGAGCAACCTTACCCTAAATCTGGTCAGATTAGCTCAGAGAGAGACTAATATGCAACTAGGCAAAGGCGGAATCCACGTCAGCTCAGATATGGGGGAAATCCATCTATCTCTTTTTTTTAAAAACCTTTTCCACTTTCAGTAAGTACTTAAGCATTCGGTGATGAAGAGACCAAAATCGCAACATACTGCCTCTTTTAACTGTCTTTAATTATGAGCCATATAACTATGCTTGTTTTCTGTCTGTCTCAGCAAATATTAACTATAAGAAAGACCAAACTGAAGCGCTTTTGCATGTCTTGTAGCCTCTTGACTAATGGTAGAGTAACCTGGTCCAAGCCTTTATTCTGGGTTCAGGGTGAGGAGCTGGGTTTGAATTCACATTTAACCGTCTAAGGCTAAAGCCAGGAGGAATACTATGAGGAGGGCTAAACTATGTTTTCTTCACTTCTTGTGGGATTAGAAGCACTGAAGTGCTAATATTCAGGACTATGCAAGCTCAGAGGGAGAATCCTTTCTGTCATTCATTTGCAGAGGGACATCAACAAAGTATGAGTCCCATTCAACTGTTGTAAAGGAGAGTCGTCTTAGCACACTCTTTCTCTTGCTCAGCTTATGAGCATACTGGGTTTTATAGCCTGCTGGCGTCGTTGTTTTCATAATGCCGTGTTCAAGCAGTAATTTCAATACAATTTTTTGTTGTGAGTATTTCATTTTAGTGAAGTGAACATGTTAATCTTTTGCTAAAACATACACAGCCATGTATGTGCAGACATATGCACCTAAAACCTGGTGCACTCAGCTACAAAAAACCCTGGACTTCAGGTAGGTGAAGCAAACAACTCTGACTGTGGTGAGGGATAAAAATAGCGATTGCCTCAGTTACAAAGAATGAAATAGGCTGTGGTTAATCAGAAGCAGTCAGCCTTCTCTTACATTTTCTTGTTGTTCAGGGACCAAGTACTGACAGAGAGAGCCTTAAGTATTATTTATGTACATGCATTTGTGTATCTGTGTGGGTGTACTGGGCATTTCTGTGTTTCCGTTCGTGTGTGCATATAGACATAGAGGCCGCTCTTGAAAATGGGCTAAGTTCACAGTGAAATATCTTGCAAATTGCATACTATTGGCTTAAATTGCTTATTGCAATACAAAGGGTTTTCGAATTACTAGCCATTGTTGTGATTAAGCCTTGAAAGCCCTCCTTTTGCACCGGAAGCATTTATGTAAGCCAAAAAGATGGGCATTTCTTCTCTTTGTATTATTTGTAATTAGTGTTCATGAGGGCTGCTTTTGTCTTAACACCCAGGAAGTTAATGGGCTTACTTCCACAGGAATAGGAAATCTCACTCTGAGCGCATATATATAAATACACACACACACACACACAGAATTTTTTATTGTCTTGGTAAGATTTGTGTGTGTACAGACACAGCAGAAAAAGGTTCCTCAGTAGCCAGGAAAACAGATTTCCATCTTCCAGATCATTCCACTGCTTTTCTTCTCTTGCCCTAAGTGAGACTGAAATTCAAGATTAAGGCACCTGTCTTGAATGTCAGTTCTCCTCCATGTGAGTCAAGTGTTTTGAACTCCCTTTAGAGTCACTAGAGATCTAGCAGCCTACACAGCAGTTTGTCTGGCTGCTTCGAGGAGCTCGGTGCAGTTGACCTCACGTTCATGTCTAATGTCTTTTGAGATGCCCAAGGCTACGCCACTTGGACCCCAGCTGTGAGTCCAGAAGGGCATACTTCTCAACTTGTCACAGCTCCTAGCCCTGCACAGATGTCTTGTAAACCTCAGCAAGTCTCAAATGGCGCTAGATGGTTGCGTGCAGGCGACTGGATTGAGCCTTAAATATCCACTATGGAGTGAATTAGTCTGGGCTCCTCTGACTGTACTGTCTAGCAGCTCAGTAACTGTAAATAGAGGTTGGACAGAGACCTCTTGAAGCCATAATTTGGATGCCTTAATTCTGACCTGAATCCTCAGTCCCAAGCAGAAGCACTATTAGGATTTACCAAAGTGAAAATGATCTGAAATGTGATCTAGAGGCAAAACTCCCTTTGAATTTCAAGTCAGGCATTCCTAAGGAAAACTGGTACTTTTGAGCTTTATTTCCTGCTGGGACAGTGCGCGGGCTGGACTGATAAAGGTTATACGTGCCAACGCAAATCTTCCACAGAAAACACAGTGCCTCCAGGCTCTGGAGTTTTAAATTGAGGAAGGGGTTGGAAACATTTCAGCTGATCTTAGCCAAAGTGACAGATAAAAGGACTCGGAGGCTGGTGCTGTATCTAATGTGACATTAACTCATCTGGCAGCCCTGACGTACATTTTTGCCTCATAGCAGGGATCCAAGTAGGTGGGTCTGTTGTTTTAGCAGAAGCCAACTAACCTTTTTCATCCTGTGAGCAGCATAATATTTCAATACGGTCAAAAAGCCCAGACACATATGACATGGCTTTCAGGCAGGAGCCGACAATGCCTTCCCAGGGTTTCCATCATTACACTGTGGGCTGGACTGCTGGTTCATCCGAAGGCTGCTAGTTTGGCTAGCTTTCTCCCAGAGCTGCAAATCTGGATTATGCAAAAGCCCCTGGGCTAGCACAGGTCTGTATGTGGGAATGGCTCATGCACTGCATCTGTCTTCAGATCCGCCTTTAGCTTCCCCTCTTCCAACATTTTGCCTCTGAGGAGCCAGTGTTTGCTTTGTCCTTGCTTCCTACAAAGGAGCTGTCATGGGAAGGAAGATGCAGAGACAAGGAGGCCAAGTGCTGGAGAAAGATATTGCTAACAGATTCTTCCACATATCTTCCCTTACTCTGGTTCCTGCTAGAAATCCAGCTTATTCACTTGGCCGTCACAGAAAAGCCTCTGAGGCCCCAACTTCTCATCTAGGATACCCTCCCTTTTCCAGACTCCCTGACATCCCCTGAGTTTCTGGGAAATTGCAGTTGCAGTTATCACTCAGTCTTCTTTCAATATCCCTCCTGAATTTTCAGCTTTTATTCCCACTAGAGATGAAATATTTGCATAGCCAGACAAGTTCATATAACTTGTCCGAAGTGATAAAACTTGGTGGCCTTAAGGAATTCCTGCTATAATAACATAGGGCGTGTTATTTTCCTGGATAGAATAAGGGTATATGTTAACTTCTTACAGTGATTGCACCTTAACGGCAAAGTTTCATCAACCCACATGGCTGAACATCTGCTCACTGTTTCCTTGCTGTTTAGTTATAGCTGTTCCACCTTGCAATTGCCTTGCTCCGACCTCCCCGGTAAGCGATGCTGATTCAGTGGGAGCCCTGACTCCAATCTGAGGCACATCAGGTATCCACGGAAATGATTAATTATCCCTTTCCCCAAAAAACAAAGACACCATCTTGGTTTCTCTCATACCTACTGCAAGGAGTCTGAGCGATGAACCCAAATTTTGTGTACAGTTGCTATGAAACATGACACTTAAAGTATGTTTCATCCCACCTCACTTTAGACATTCTCAAACTGAGCATTTAGGTCAAGCAGGTCTTGTAGACCTTCTCGCTTGTCCGTGGTGGAAGTTAACCACAGATTCAAGCTAACTGGCCCCTTTCTGTCTTCAGCACTCACATTAATGGTGGAGAACTTGCTCTCTTGAGATGTTTCTCTCTCTGTATAGAAGGACTCTATATACTATTTATGTCAGATATCAACTTCTAAGCAGCTCAACCCAGCAAAGGTAACACCGGATGTAGCTGGAGCTTTTGATGTGCAGATGGGCAGCCCGTATCCAAATGGGCACAGTGACTACCTCCCTCACCCACCTTAGTACACAGACAGGGAAAATGACAAATAGAGAGGAAAAGGGATGCAACGGACTAAAGCTCTGCTCTAGCAAACCCTGAGCACATGGCTGACTATGAAGCCTTGCTGCCTGGAGGCAGCTGGTGAAGCTCTTACTGTATTTAGGTCACATATTTCCCTGTAGGTGTGTTGGTGAATTAGAAATACAAAGTGAGCTTCTGGGTGAGCTGGGAATAAACCCCACTTTCTTGCCACCTTGTACCTGAACTTCCATGCAGGGACACACTTTGTTTTTTCAGGTTGTCCTGTTCGTGAGTATTCTCCCTCCCTCACAACCTACTGACAAGTATTCCACATAAATGAATAAATGAATACATAATTTTTTTTAAAAAAGAATAACAACAACAAACAGCTAAAGTATTAGACTTGGTGCCGCAACTCAGAAAGCCAAATCACTTACTGAAATGTATTGGAAGAGTTTAGACCTACCAGAAATATTTTGTCAGCCTATCTCTGGCTTTTTTAGGGTTCTCTTTGTCAGCTTTTTTTTTTTTTTTTTAATCTCCTTTTCATGAGCTTCCTATTGGATTTTTAGCTACTTACAGAAGAAAGTTAATGTTTTTAACTGCAATATCCGACAAAAAAAACATCACTGTAGAGATCTTCTTGCTCTCATTTTTTCCTGCTGTTGCTTTTACTCTTGACATTCAGCCTGTTCAACAAGTCCTGATGTGACACTCCATAAAATCTTTATCCTGTCAAAGCCCTGCTGTGAGCATTGCCCAGTGCTTCCAGCATTAGCATTTAGCATCCATTCATACGTCTAAATCGGTGGGGTTTTCTTATCATTGAGTAGCCCTGCAGCTCTATATGAAAGGGCATAAAGTTAATGAAAACAGCATTAAAACTCTATTAGCATTTACTGAGATTATTAAGCCTTGTTCTGAACTTAATATTAAGTTCAGCATCATTTTTTTAAATCACAGCACCCACAACCTGAGTCAGCAGAAACAGTCCTACAGTTGAGGGCATTTTTCAGGTGAAGATAGTATTTCAGAAGAGATTAAAGATTTTGGCTTTGATTAATAGGATTTGTTTTGTTTTGTTTTGTATTTTCTTTTGAGGGAGGAGCCACTAGGCTTTTGCTGAAGTCTAAATGAGTCAAAAGATGATCCCTGGCCTGAAGGCCGTGTGACAACAGCTGGTTCAAGTCCATACTGCTTAAGCATACCTTATTTTGTAGTGCAGAATGCTACTACCATCTATCACTTGCCTCTGGTCAATGTGGAGTTCCCCTGTGGTCCTAAGACAGCATTATTATGCATTTTTGGGTGTCCTTTGGGTACCTCATAGGTATAACGCCCACACTCTGCTAAGGAAGACTAGAGCTTGAGCACAAGAGGTATCCCACCACACTTTGCTGCAAAAGATGTAAAGCTTCTTCAGCTTTTTTCACTGAGATGTTTGGAATAGCTGTGGTTGATGGTGTCTAAGACATTCAGTGCTTGATTCACCCATGGAAAGTTAGCAGATAAATGAGGGCTTGTGTCAAGGTTTTGCATATGCATGGTGATGGTGTTCAGCAAAGGGAATGAAGGAAAGTGAGAGGTTCTGCCTGAAGGTTTTGGTTCTGCCCCGGGGAAACCCTTAGGTAATACAGATTTGGCAAATGTGTCTCCTCTGATGTTAGAGAGACATGATATTGAGGAGGACGGCCAGAAGGGTCCCAGCTGGGGTCCTAGGTACTGCTATCCTTCGCTTTGTGTAGACGGAAAGGCCCAAGGAATGAGAAAATTGTTATATCCTAGACTGCACAAAATCTTTTTTTTTTTTATTTTCAGCCTGTGTACCTGTCAGAGAAGGACTGGTTTGGTGGCTGGTAAGGAACTGGAAAGAGAAGCGACTATCCAAGCTTAGTTCTTGATTTTGACATAAGTTTGTTTGTCCTTGGGCAAATCTTGAGCCCATTTTTTTTCTTTGTTCATCTTCTCTAAATTTGTATAATGATGTGAGGCATAATTGTCCACTTAAGTTAGATGTTATTTCAGTCAATTTATCTAGTAAAAAATGATAAAATTCTTGTCTAACCCAAAGGTGTGCTTTGAGGGCAAATTTACTAAGGAATTCCAAGTCCGCAACATTAAGGGAGAGTATGTAAGTACTTAGGTTGCTAAGAGGACCCTAGGAGAAGACCAATACAGAATAATCTTTTGTCATGTGTTGATTCAGCTAATAAAAAGGTAGTTACTTAAAATGTCCATAGGCATCAAAGCATAACAGAAGTTTTAGACAAAGGAAAATAGTTGAAATTACTATGGACATAATGAGAAATACACTATCAGGTTTTACAAAGGCTTAGTACTGGGACTGGCTTCTCAAGCTATGGATAGTAGAATTGTACATAGCCAAGTGTAAAAAAAATTAAAAATGGATTTATAAGAGGATATGATGGAGGGTGGTATTAAGGGAACCACCAGCTCGTCCATTCTAGAGCTCAGCACAAAGCCAGATAGTGTCCTCGTTAGAATCAAAAGCAATTGCAGCATGAAGTACTAAGCACTATTATATTCCTCACATTCCTTTCATACAGGACTGCAAGACAGTGTGCTGAACTGAAGATGTTATAATACAGATGTTAATAAAAGCATTGCATGCCTTTCATCCAGCAGGTCTTTTGGCAACGTTACCTTACGACTCTGAGCACCCTCTGAGGCACAGAGCTATCAATACTCTTGGTTTATAGTCGGGAAACTGAGATACAAAGAGGTTAAGTAACTTGCTGGATGCAGTAAAGGAGAGTAGTTGTATCACTTGCTCCCATGCTCTCACCTTTCAAGCTCAGAGATGCTTTACTTACCCCTCACTCTCTTTGAAGTACATATTTAGAAAAATGAACCAAAAATATCTGTTGCATATATCTAATGATGTCAGTAGATTATTCTGAGGTTTAATTTGATCTGCTAATTTCCTTCTAGATACCAGAAACTGTGCTGTGTGTATTTAAAGCCTACTTATCTTATCTTTTGGGATTGCCGTGTGATTGTATGGGGTTGCAGTAGGTCATCTGTCTTCATGATGGTAATTTCTTTTGTTTTCAGTAGCACTCCATTATTTCCAACTCTGTTACCTTTTTCACTGTCTCAAGAAGTTCAGGTGAAAATGTAGTCGTCCTCGTCCCTCAGCCTCTACCTATAGTTGTTTTGCCTGGGTCAAATATGGATTGTGACACATCTTGCATAGGGAAGGTGCTGATGTTCAGCATCAGCAGAGTCCCTTTCTCATATTTTATTTCATGCAAAAAAATCCCTGTGTGAGCCAGCTCTAAGGCTTCCTAAGGAGAGATAGACTGGGTCAAATGAGGAAAGGAGATGTTCGTCTTCCTTAATTTATCCATCTAAAAGTTAGACTTTCAGTCTAAGCAGGTTCTCTAAACTCCTTTCTAGTCTGAGCAGAGTCTGATTAGTCCCACCAGTCTTTAAGTTTTATCTTTGATTAGGTTGAAATATTTTCAGAAGATGCTTGCCACTTTCTACTGACTATACACAAGTCTGGATAAACGTCTTTCAAAAAGCTGAAAAAATGTAAGGCAAAGGCATAGACCCATCCAATCCACTGCCCTGATTTGTGATTGGAGGCATTAAAGGATGCTGAAGAAAATGATTGAGGAAAAAGAAAATGAAGCATTTAGGCATTTCTGGAGGTAATGGTTGCATCTTACTATACTGTAGTAGCCAATCATACATCCCTCCTCCATGAGCTGGACTGATAAACTTGACTGTATGGCTGAAATGAGAGCATTGCAAGGTGTAAACCAAGACACACCTTGTCTGTATGACTTAACTCAGCTTATTGTGCCTATTGCTACTAACTAACCTATCCAAGCAGTGAGAGTGGTGAAACGCATAAAACCATCAGAGCTCCTCTCGGGCTTTCAGGAATAGCATGCTGCTAAAAATTAAGGGAAAATACAGAGTGAGAGAGATCCGTGATGGATGGAGAGTGAAGAACAGTCAGATGCCTCACCTGAGAACCACAGGCCTGAATTTGTTTTCTTCTTGCAATCCCAGTTCCCACTCTTGACCCCATTTCCATAACTCCAGCAGTGGGGGACCACTACTGTAATGTGCACAGTGCTCTCAACCTGCCAGTGACCAAAATACTACAAAAATGTAGCAAATCTTAAAAAAAAGAAGCTACCATCTAGCTTACTGATATTTCACAGCATCACAGAGTTGGGGTTGAAGGAACCTCTGGAGATCGTCTGGTCCAAGCCACCTGCTCAAGCAGGGTCACCTAAAGCAGGTTGCTCAGGGCTGTATCCAGTTTTGAATATCTCCAAGGATGGAGACTCCATAACAGGAGTGCTCTTCAGACAACTTGTTCCACTGTTCAACTATCCTCATAGTAGCAAAGTATTTTCTAGCGTTCAGGTGGAATTTCCTGTGTTTCAGTTTGTGCCCATTACCTCTCGTCCTGTCACTGGGCACCACTGAGGGAATCTGGCCCTATTCTCTTTACAGCCTCCCAGCAGATATTTATCCACATTGATAAGATCCCCCCTGAACCTTCTCTTCTCCAGACTAAACAGTCCCAGCTATCTCAACTTTTCCTCTTAGGAGAGATGCTCCAGGCCCTTAATCATCTTTGTGGCCCTTCACTGGACTCGCTGCAGTAAATCCACATCTTTCTTGTACTGAGGAGCCCAGAACTGGATGCAGTACTCCAGACGTGCCCTCACCAGGGCTGAGCAGAGGAGGAGGATCACCTCCCTCAGCCTGGTGGCAACACTCTGCCTAATGCAACCCAGGATACTGTTGGCCATCTTTTGTCATAAGGAAACATTGTTGTCCATCCAGACCCCAGGTCCTTCTCTGCAGAGCTGCTTTTGAGCTGGTTGGCCCCCAGCCAGTACTGATGCAAGGGGTTATTCCTCCCTGTTTGGAAATTACTGGCCATTTTCCTTAGCCCTACCGTTATAGTCAGCATAGTAGGTAAATAAAAACTAATAATTTTTGAATACAGCACTTTAGTACCTGTAACATGCTGGAGTGCAGCTCAGATTTATGGTACGCTTTTTCTGCTCTATTCTAGTGCTTTGCGTTTGTTTCTTTTTGTCTTTACTAAAACATCAGAGACTTAACAAAACGTTTCAGTACCTATTAAACTGACTTCCAGTTATATTAACTAAATACTTAAATATAGAACAGAATCCAGCTCTGTATTCATGGACTCTGTACTTGAAACTAGAATTGCTGCCTTTTTCACTGTATCTTGATTCACAGCTACAAGCAATCCCTTCGAAATAATGAACAGCAGTCTAGCTTCACAAGAAACAAATAGTACTTTTGAAGAAAAGGGTTTTTTCTCCCTTATGTTACGAAGATCAAAATAAGACAAAGATTAGAATAAGGTTTCTGAAAAGTGTTATTTATGCTTTAGTCCTTTTTCTTTGAACTTTACCGTGAAAATGCATTTGATAAAACAGTGTAAATGACATTACATAAAGCGCATTTTCAGCTAATGAGAGCAGAATATTGTGTGTTCTGATAATTGTTTCTTTTTTATCATCTAAATTTCAAAATATTTCTGATATTCATGAGAGATACTGGTTAGGTACATTTTTACCCCAATTTTGTTATTTATTTTGTGCTTTCCAAGGCTGCAGAAGTAGCTTTATATTTTCTTTTCTAAATGATATTAGAATCTAAAAAGAAGGAAACTATCATATTTTCCTCCTTTTTTTCTATTGTAATAATAATGATCAACGGCAGTAACATCTTTTCTACCTCTGTAGCACAATTTATCATCTGGAGATCTCTAAAGGCCTTTGAAAGTGCATGTTATTATCTATGCTTTAGCAACAGAAGAAACAGAGGCACACAGTTCAAGTGATTTTCCTGATATCACAGCGAAACACTATGCTAGAGCTAAGTGCAGGACCGCATCTTATCCTGTGTTATTCCCAAGTAGTTAGCTCTTCTGTAACCTCTTCACCATTTTCATCCTGTGTTAGATGGATTTCCTGCACCCAATTGCACTTGGTTAGATGTGATTTAATGATGAATCCATCTTTTATTGTTTCCATGATGACAGGAGAGAATGAATCTTTTCCCTTTTAAACTGAACTCAATTTAGGATGCGGTTTGGCCACTACGGGAAGGAATTACCTGAGACCCAGGGATGAGGCTCAGCAAAACTAAAAGTCTTTTTTATTCCTGACTGGGTTCCTGTGCTGAATTCTTCACTGTGGTATCTCAGCACATGTGGTGGCATAAGGCAGTTGCTTGCTGAAAGGCAGGTGAGTATCTGAGGGGCTCTACATGGATAGGTGGCAGGGGGTCCTGTCTCCTGTAGGTCTTTAAAATACTAACAGTAATGAGACTTGTAATAATGAAGAATATGCAGATCCCCAGTGAATGCACAACTCTGTTCTTCCACTTCTCTCAGAGCGTTATAGGGCCCAAGCACAGGAGAGATCTTTCTGAGTTCCTAGCGTCCGAGCCTGCTCTTTACTGAGACCCGTTGAATGCTGCAACTTTAGGGAACTATGCCTTCAGTTTTAAAGGGATATTGTGAAAAATGCATCCTATTCACTGATACAGTGCAATTCTTCTGATAACGACCTGCATAATAACCCAGCAGTTCTTCTAATAATAACCCACATGCAAGTCCAGCCACCCACTTTGACATCTTTCAGGTGTCACCAGATTGAGTTCTTGTCACGGCCATCTTTGGAATAGCTTGCTATTTAACTGATGTACCCGCCTAATCCTTCTGGTTGCACAAAACCTCCGCAGTGTGTTAATATCACTGGAGAACAGGCTTGAAGAATTAGCTATAGCACCAAAGAAGAGTTTTTTTTCTTCTAACTCCTTGTGGCCAGCCTTTCAAATCCCTTATTGCTCATTCATGGAAGTTCCACATTTAAAATGCAAATTCCACCCCATCCTCCTCCCCCTTCTCAATGCTTTTCCTTTGAAGTGTCCCTGGAGCTCTCGAGGTGCCATCCGTGATGGGTTCACTGTGATCAGCCAGTCTGCAGAACAAGTGCACTGCACCAGCTCAGGTGAATTCAGCTGAACCCTTCTGAGCAGTCCCAGCTTCGAAACGAACCTGACTTTATGGTAGTGGAGGGAAAAGGAGAAATGAAGGGTAGCAGGTATATTACTCTCAGTGCAAACATACGCGTTTCTTTCTTTGTTTAGCATTACTACTACCTTTAAGAATAATATTTTGATGAAGCCAATGTTGCCTTTCTTGAGGCATAGCTGTCAGACCCATAGCTGTCATCAGCAGAATCTGATGCACGTCTATGCAGTGAAGTCAATAATTTTGATAATTTTTTGTCTTGCACATATTCACTTGTTTTTATCTCCTGGCATGAGAAAAGCAAAGCTCTCCTATGCCATCCATACTGGAAAACAATGCTCAGGCCCAAGTGACATGGAGTTTCCACATCCACGCTGTCTGTGGGGAACGATCCATCATCCTTGCTATCACCCAAACCATAGATACAAATTATTTGGAGCAGTGCTAGCTGTCTCTGGATGAAACAGTGCTGGCAATAATTCTAACAAGTGAGAAACCCTCCTGTGTTCCAGCTCAGTACTGGTGGTCCCAAGGAGTTTTGGGAGCATATTGGAGGAGAGGATCATGTTTTCAGGAAAAGCCTAGCTCAGTGGAGGCATTATCGTGATTTGAACTTCTAGGAGTCTGTAAATACAGATAATAATGACTGTAATAGCATGGTAAATCAAATTATCAGTGATGGCTAAATAGTTTAATAATCTTCATCAAATGACTAAGTAAGTCCCTTATCCAGCAGTTAGACTTGCTGTCTCCTATTTGCTAATGCAGCCAGTGCTTGCAACAACAACCTACATTTTTTCAGTTTTCGTTATGGATTACGCTATTTGAGGTAGAAGCAAATTTTTATCAGTTTATATGCAGTTTGTTGCGTAGAACTCATATAGAGCAATGAAACCCTGAATCTCACAGCCATGAAGGAATAGTTTAAAATTTATCAAAGTTTGCATAACATTAATTGGGTCTCTGTAAGAATAATCTCCAAAAAATATTTTTTCCCCCTCGCAGTGAGTGCAAGAAGATATGGCATTCTTAGTCAAGTGCATTTTCCTAAAGTGGTAAATCAAAACTGTACATGTCTTGCTGGTGGTCCCCAAGGTCATGGATCTATGTAGACCTTTTATGTGGGCAATGCTCCATATCTGTAAACCAACCACCCTGCCGACTCTCAGCTAGGTTTTTTTTCTCCAGTTTGGTTTCAGGCCCATCAGGCATATGCCACGCAGCTTGGTGTCCCTACATAGATGTACACTTTGACCATCTTAACGCCCTTTCCCAATCTGCAACACAGTTATTGCATTATTCCCTTAAGAAAAATGTTGCCCCTTTTAAGTAAAACCAATCCTTCTCATAGTTCTAAGTACGAAAATGAAAAGGCTATTCCAGGAACCAATAGCTGGCAAGAGCAAATAGGACATATGGATGCTTAGAAAAGCCAAACGTCCTTACACGCTGTTGTGTGACCAAGTCTGCAGCTTCTCACAAATTTCATTAGCATGTGGGTAGCGAGTGCCTTGAACTTCCTTACCAAATTCCCCAAGCTGCATTTGGCTTCTGTGCTTTGTGTTTGGCTCCTCGGGTATCTGGGAGACCTACTCGTGCTTTTAAACATGATTTGTGTTTTTATTAAATGGATTTTGAACTTAATTGTGTTGGGATGGTTCTGCCTGCCAGCAGGAAACCAAGACAGCGTTTTCAATGCCCTTTTCAGCTGGCATAATCTAAATAAATTCATGAATGGGCAGAAGCACTTCTACCTCTTTCCTCTTGCCCAGCAACAAGTGTTGGCTCAAAGAGCTCAGATTTGCAGTAATCCCCTTTTCCTCTCCAGTAACTCTTTAGAAGTCAGCCGTCTCCCTTCAGATAACTCCACAACTTCCGCCACATTTAATTATCTCAGATTTGCCTCTTTTTATTAATTTTTGAATTGGGATATCTTGAGTAGCTTAAAAAAAGAGAAGATTTCATCAGTAATATGAGAATGAGAGAGCCATACTAGCACAAATACTGGGAGGATACGCTCCTCAGTTATATATCTGTTGAAGTCAGGAATGCGTTTAAATGCAGTCATTAGTTTTTAGTACTCTAAGGAATGAATCTTTTAAACAGGGTTATCAAAGTAATAGGAATTTATGGGTGGAAAATAAAATTCTAAAAGGATAAAAATCTTGATTTGGTAAGGGCTGGGGAAAAGGTCTTTGGTGTATTTTCCAAATGTCCAAATTTTTTTAATAATAAAAAATGATAACTATGTAAAATGTAATACCTTTATAATCCTAATATCTGATATAGTCTTCTTAAAAATGCATTTCCACAGAAGATGTTTATACTGTATTAGATGTTTCACTACTTATATGACATAGTTGTACATCCCTGCTTTGAAAAAGCATCAGAGGTCAGAAAAGACCACCTGTTCCATTACCCTCCAAAATATAAGGCTGTTTGTCATGTATGTCTAGTCCAGCTTTATAGGAACAAAGCAAAGACGTTTGCACTGTTTCCATTAAGAGATAATTCCTTGATCCTATATCTGTAAGAGTTTAGGACTTGTCCACTTACATTATTTGGTCTTTTCTTTTAATTTTTGCCATTCTATAAAATACAGTGGTCACCAGAGAGCTACCTTCTCCTGTGGAAGAAGTTGTGGGTGCTGGTCTTGGAACACTAAACAGAAAGATGAATTTTGACTACAGTTGTACCAATATTTCTATTTCTGGCATGCTGGCAGCTATCCCTTTTGTTTTAATATTTGGCCAGGAAAACTCAGGAGTTTTCTATTTGTTTATTTGTTTGTTTGTTGCTTTTTTTATTTTTAAGCACTTCTTAAATATCTCTAGTACCATACTATATTTGTTACTATATTTTTTTACCATACTTATATTTTTACTATAGTAAAAAAAACAATGCTGTTCTCTGACTTACCTCGGATTTACTGATATCCTAGTATTGCCTCGTGGAATGTAAGAGAGTAGATGTGTACTTTGTTAGTACCTGCCCTCTTACACCTTTGAGGTCTCAGACCATCATTTGTATGCTTAGCAGTCATCTCTATACTATAAAATAGTGGAAATTGTGATTTTCCTACATTCTACAGTGATTTTTATCTCCCTTACCTTTACATATTACATATCTATGTATCTATGTATCTATTTACGCATAAAGTAAGAGGGTGCTACCGGGACAGAGAAACAACAGGTTTTTACTATCTCTCAATCCCGCTTTACGATTTAAATGATAAGGGAGATTATTTAAAACAGAGAAGATTAAAATACTCCTCTTATTTAAAATTTTATCAGAATATCAGAACATCAAGATCAGTGGCAAGTTAGCATCTTTACTTACCACCGGTACTGACAAGAGCGGTTTCTTCTTCAGAAAGTCAGTCTATGAACAGCTTGACATCTTGTAGCAATCACATCCAAAGACAGGAGATCTCCACTGGAAAGAGAAAGGAAAATCAATCCTAGAAAATGAAAGGACATTCTACCTGTCAGCTGCAAGTTTTGTTACTCAATACAGGCTAGATCACGTCTGCTATATGACAATCCAGCTATTCTTTCCGAATCACATATCATTACTAATAGTACATTCTGTCGTAGGTCTGAATACAGGACGCAGAGCTGAATCCATCTTACTTTCCTTGCAGTAATACTTCCGAGGAATGAAGCTTATTTTTGCCAGTAAAATGCAAAGACACTCGTATAAATGATACCGCTCGTTGTTGCATCAGCGAGGGACTCTGTTGAGTGGAGGATGGCTGTGAGGCACTGGCGTGCTTGGTTCATGAAGACCCTTAGGTTTATCAGTTGAAACATTTTCAGATGGGATACACAGAAATAAGGCAATTGGATAGGGCACTAATGCGACTCCATTCTGGAGTACAGCGTGCACTTATGGTTAAGACAAATTAACTCAGGCTGGAAAGGTGGGACAGAGGTAGAAAAAGACTACGAAGAGGGTTAAGATAGAAGAGAACTTGTCTTACAAGAGGAGACTAATGGAGTACTTTCACCATGCAGTGAGAGGTCCCGAGGAACCCAAGTTAGCTCTGCCTTCACCGTGCACAGTAATGTATTTCATTCCTGGGCTGAGACACTTGGACTGAATTAGAGATTACAGTCTTACAATACTTTACCCAAATGACAATGCCCTTTTCCTCAGCTCTTTCGTGTTCCTCTATGTGAAGAAGATGTGAAAAAAACCCACATTTTTAATTTTGTAAAGGGGAGTCCAAGAGGGGATACAACTGCTCTCCGCACATCCATCAGGAAGATGGATTCCTTTCCAAGGGAAGTTCCAGACAATAAAGATTGGGTTTCTATAACCATGAATAAATTAATGCATTGACCCAAATGCCAGTTCTCCTCTGTTTATCATTTCTCCTCCTTTCCTTTTCATGTGCATATTACAGACCCTTAGTCCGTGAGTTAGGCTCCATGTTCCAAAAGGCTCTTTAGCTCTGCCTTTTTTTAACTGTTTTCCAGTCCTGTTTCAAAAAAGTGCTTGCTTCGGTGAGAATAATAAAGGGTTAAACCAGCTTGTAGTGGACAGTGAAACACACAAACTTTGAAGAATTAAATCTCTGATTTTCGAAGGCAAAGGAAGACTCTGATGGGATCGAGTGTCCCATCATCCTTCAACACTAGTACTGGTGAAAGAGAGATTAGAAAACCTATTGAGCTAAGTGGAGACTGCGGCTGGAAGATAAGTGAACCAGCATATCCATTCAGGGCTCATCTAGTCAACTTTAGTCATTCAGAACTGTTCTGATGGAGAAACCTAGGTCTGAATACAAAATTTGTGGCGTGTTCAGCTCTTCCACCACTGTCTTAACTGTCATCATTCATTCACTGTCATGCTTTAAAGGATAGTTTTTCAGGTTCAAGCCTGCAGTTGAGTTTACACTGTGGAGTTAGTCCATGCTTCCTCTGGTTTGGAGGTCATATTTTTAGTTTCCTTTCTGTTGTTGGCCAGAAAACCTTTAGAAAAACTAATGCAGGAATATTATTTTTGAGTCAAAGTATGGTATTCTCCCTTCTGAACCAAAATTAATTGAATGTTCATGGGAAGCATGGATATTGCAGTTTGAGTTGTCAACTCTTAGTCATTAAAAGATCCCTAAGCAGGTTTTCCCAGGAATTTTTCTAACCAAATTTGAGGACAGATAATTATTTTCTGCTTATCTAAATTTAATTTCATTCAGATGTTTCTGTTTTCCTTAATTTCCACTACATGATCCAGGCTTCAGTGCAAAAGAAAATCCACCAATAATTCAGTTCTGGCCTGATGATTTGAAGAATAAACAGTGCATGTGCATAGGAAAGTAGAAAAGATATTTGGGACAACCTCTTATGTGAAGAGAAGGCTCAAGATGAAGTTAAAGGAGAACAAATATATTATCACATAGAAAGAAAAATATTCTCCTTTATTCCTGCAAATGCATTCTCTATTCCACTGAAAAAGTATCTGCGTTTTAACAGCCAGCATAGTGACATTCTGTACGTAGCCTGTCCCTTGAATAATAGCAATGATTAATTGATAGAATTGAGTCTTAAAATGCTGAGAAAAATACCTGAGGGCATGAAGTATATGCTTCTCTCCTGTCTATCTCCAGTTTAGACGGTGCTGTGTAGATGCTTGGCGGTTGAGACGATCTCTGGACAAAATCAAATATTTCAATTTGAAAGGGAAAGATAAGGGACAATTTGACCTAATTTTGATATTTTTCAGCGTCATCCTAGGTCTAGTCAAGCTGGATTGATATTTTTGTATTTTGAAGCAGAAGCGCATGGGTAGTGCTGGGTTAGTATCTTGAACAAACAAGGGTTTGCAAGGGTGCTGGCAGGCTGGGGAAAATCATTTTGGTATTGGAGTAAAAGTGAAAGAGCAAGCAACTATTCAAGAAGCCAAAGTCCTTGGGAGTCAAGGATGGTTTCAAAGACAGAAAATGTTGCTAGGTCTTAGGAAGCGTAATTTGCTAATGGACTGTGGTATAACGATTAAGGGGGAGAGATTGTAATTGTAAATTACCATGTGCCATGTAGAAAGCACTAATACGTTTAAAATACAATAGTGCATACATCTATGACTAGTAATGAAGGTGATAATCACCTTATATTCGCAAAGGAAATGATGTAATAAATCCTATATAATACAGTTTACAGGTTACCTTGGCAAGGGCGCTTGAATCGACAAGCAAAGAACAGGCAGTCCAATAGCTGTGGTATATATTATAATTAGGAGCATAAAATTGTAATGAAATGTTGTCCTAAGTAATATTGATTCCAATTTGGTGGGGTAAGATGAGAGAGCAGAGTACAATGATGTAATGGAATTGTGTTAGTTTGGTTCACTAAGGAATTAGAGAAACACAGATACTACCCTTGATGGGTCCTTTCAGCGTTACTTCCTCCTCTCCCTTTACTTTCTGACTCAACTTACTACTTTCTGACCCAAGAAAGAAAACGATAGGAAAAGCTTCCTGCAAACACTCAAATGCAGGAGAAGCAATTTTCCAGCTTTAATTAGCATAAATTTAACATCCCATGTGAAAAAGATGGAGCTGCAGAGCATACGAGCTGAACAAGCCCTCCCAAAGGCGTTCTTAATTTCACATCTCACTTAGTGCTGGGTGGGCTGAAGGTGTTCGGAAGGAAAGTTTCACTGCGAGCCAGCCCTGTAGGGTGAGGAAGGGCTACACATCGTGTGCGAAGTGGTCGAAATGAAGTAATGGCAGCTGTTAAATGAGCAGTGTGGATGCTGTGGTACACTCTGGCTGAAGAAGAGCAAGACGAACTGCATTTCTAGCTACAGAACTGTGATGGGAGATTTGCAGAGGTGCAAATAAAAGCAGCGTTTGGTCACCTGTGGGCTTACTCTTATTAATACCCTAATCAGCCATAGAAAATGATTGCCAGTAGTTGACTCAGACCTATACCATGGGGTATATGTTTTCATATAGCAATTGAACACAACTGCAAACCTAGCAGATACTGAATATAGATCATGTGTTTTTCCATTTCCACCTAAGACTGTAAATAAAGTAATGCTAATGCATCAATTCCTGACAACTTTACCCAGAGCCAGACTCTAACCAAAGTCACCTGAGTAAATCACTGGGATTCAATTAAATTACTTTACTGTAAATAAAATTAGAATTATTTCGTCACTTCTTTCAAAGGTCCTTCTCATTCAGACCTCTCAACCAGGGACTTCAGAAGGCAACAGTCCTATGGAGCTGGTAAAAATATGTAAAAAGCAGAGAGTTAAAGGTGTAGGTAATTAGAATGTGTTTGTATTTAAACAGAGTTCTGAAGTCCTACTCAAGTATCCAATTATTCTTTTAGAAGCCCTACACAAATAGACCGGGATTTAAAACAGCTTCATACTAGGATGAGAAGAAAACATCTTCAGAAAGCCTGATTCCTCTAAAGATGATGGTTACCTCTGAAAATGATGCTTATCTTTCTTTTTAGTCAGACAAAATTTGGTATAGAAGGAAACATGAAGACACAGTAAGGTCTTTTAATCTAGGCACGCAGAACAATGAGACACCCAGAATTATGAATAATCAGGGAGACTGTGGTAAATGTTTTTGTACTTTTTACTTACAGTACTATACCTTAAGCAGTAAATAGTAGCCTTGTACTCATGAAAATTCAAATTAGGACATTTTAGAAATGAGCTCATCTGCTGTTAAGAGCGGAGGAGTGAAGATCTTAATTTTCAGCAACTTGCCTTGTAAAGAATGAGTCCTACATTGATTAGCATGCTGCCCTAATGAAATTCTTGTAATATTATCATTTATAACACTAAGGCAAAGGGACTATCTCACCCACCCAGGCAATCTCAAGAACTCATTTTGTCAGGCTTCAGAATAGGTTCCTATCCAGTAAACACATAAACTCAGGTTAATGTTATTAAAAAAAAAAAAAAAAAACGTCACCTGTTTCAAGGCAAGATTTGGATCAGTGAAACAACAGATGTTGTAGATAACTGCAATGGGATGCAAGTATAAACAGAATGGCCCACAGAACTGGATATCATATCCCTGTAGTTTTCCTGAAAACGCATCCTCCTTCCCTGTGTATCCATTTTTATTTCAACTTCAGTCCTCAGTTCCATATGCTGTTCATTATCGGGGGTTTTGTCATATCCTGTGCTTTGCTCCAATTCTGCCTTTGTCTGTTCTCCTTCTGAGTTTTTCTCAGCCGGGCTGACATAATTTCAGTGCTACCAACTTTCAGTGCCAGCCTAGCAGACAATGGGATCATATCTCAAAGGCATCGTCAGCCGTGGTAGATGAGTGAAGCGCAGAGAAGACGGGCTTTTAAGAGACTGAGCAGAGGGCTAGATCCAGAGAATAAGAGCCCAAAATACACCTGAGAAAACAGGGAGCTCATAATATTTCTGGATGGACTTGAGGTGGAAGGGAACCCTTGCAATAATGGCATAAGATTATGGGAGTTTTTGGGGAGACTGCAGTCTGGACTAGCCGTATTGGGAAATTTGTTATGGTTTATGGTAGATAAACAGGATATGTCAGGAAGAGTCTGTGTAGAGAGATGTCACACATCACTAATCAACTGGAGTTTTTTGAAGTGTCAAATGAACCCGCCGGCAAGGAGAAGGGGTCAACACAGCGTATTTTGATTCTCAAAATGTCTCAGTAGTGCACTTCCCCAAAGAAATGCTGTCATACCCCCACTGAAGAAGTTGTCGTAGTATAAGAGAGAAGGCTGATCTATAAGAAAGAGTGAAAGATGAGCAACAAAGCAGATAAGAAACAAAATGAAGAGTTTTTGCAATCAAGGGAAGTTGTGAGCAGGAGCCTGTATCACTTCCCATGCTGTTCATAATAGTCATGCAGCGGTTGAGGTAATGAGCTGGTGAAGTTATTGCTGACACAGAGTTATTCAGTTTATTTAAAACTAAAGAGTCTGCAAAGGATCTCAAGATCCTCACGCTGCAAAAGCATAACATCCCGTATTGAAAAAATAAATTCATGAGCAGAGGTAAAAACAGTGCTAACCTATGAGCCAGCTGTTAGCATTTGAATTAGCTGTTACTGCTTAGGAAAGTGATTGTAGCGTCATCACCTGAAAATGCCAGTTCCGTGCTCAGTGGCAGCCAAAAGGGCAAGTATAATGTTAGGAATTATTATGCAATGAATTGAGAACACAACGGAAAACGCCGTTGTGCCAGCATGTAAATTCACAATATATATTCGCGCAGAATACAGCATGCAGGTCTAATTGCTCTGCCTGTGAAAGCTATAGCAACATCAAACAAAGTATAACGAAGGGCAACGAGGCTGATCACAGATACGGAATGATTCCCATGCAAAACCTTTTGATGATGAAGCTCTTGACTCATATTCGGGCCTGGGCACAGCTGCTCTCCACACTGACCACCTGGTCTGCTACATATACATGTGTTATGCGAAGACAGTCAGGAAAATGAGAGCGGCTTGAATGCTATAGCACATGTTTGAGTGAAAGAGCGAGACTCCAGACTAGAATTAACCACAGGATTAATTGCTTTCTTGATTCCTTTTATTGCTGCACGTTTTTTATCGTTCTTCCAGTGAAGCAGAAAGGGACAAAATAGAAATGTCCCTCTTAAGTTCAGGAAAACTGCCAGTACTTAGCTCCTTGCTGGGAAAAATGCCAGCGCTCCACTCATGCAAGACTTTTCTCACTCTAAACATGCTCTTTAGGAATAGGGGGAAGAGTACAAACCAATGAATGCACAATACAGGATAGCGCGCTCCATCTTTCTTATGCACCGAGAGAAAAAATAAAAACCATAAAACTGGAGTTTGCTAACTGGGAGCATACAGGGGGATTTGTATTCATCCAGGATGTGCAAGTGCTACTTCGCATGACTTTATAGCTCTCCATTATTGGCTATGCTATTTGCAAAGTGAGCTTAAATTGCAGGCTGGGAACTGAGGGAATGGAAATTCGGAAGGATATTGCAACCAAAAAGGCTGCAGGGTTTAGGAGGGGTCATAGAGTCTTTTTCATTCTCAGCTTGGATTTGAGGCACTAGCCTAGATGCGATTTGACTTATGCTGGTGGTCTCAAGATGACACTCGGATTCCCTGTTATTTTGGCAGATGCATGAACGTGAATTTTTGTATCAGTGCTAGGGCTGTATTTGGGTAAGAGATCTGGCACAGAGTGAGTCAGCAGCAAAATATTTTTTTTTTAATTGTAGAAAGGAAAACCCTTCAGAGGTCCCAAGGAGGCCTACATCCCATTGCCTTTGGAAGGATTCTTTGTTTTTGTCCTTTTGAAAAGATCCCTCCAAACACCTAATGCCACCATCTGTGTTACCATCAGCTGCTCAGCATTTTGTTTGGTTCTTGGGAACAATTAGAATTAGGGGCATCTGCAGGGACTGTACTAGCCTCTCACCCTTCTCCAATGTCATTCATGCCTGTCCCTAAAGCAGTTCAGAGATGGTTTCGTTGCTGTTGCCTATCCTAGCCTTATCTCATATATAAAGAAAAAAATGGCAGTATCTAGTAATTAAAAATAAAATTGCTAATTCTTCATGTTTTACCTAAGAGCATGCAGTATATAACCTAACATAAAATGTCCAGGGCAAAATGGACCTTTCAGGCACTTAAGAATCATGTTGCTCTCCTGGATGTGCTCATGTTACGTACTCAGCGGAGCCAGCTGTGGTAGACACTGCATTTTGAGGCCTGAGGATTAAAAGACGAACACTTAGGAAAAGACATTAATGAGGATTTCCCAATTTTAGGGTGCCATAGGGTATACGGCAGTGTTGGAGCATGGATCAGATGTCAGTTAGAATGAAGGTCCATGGGCTATATGGCCAGGTCTGGAGGCCTGGTCCTGTGATCATGGAAATAAGTGGGAAAAGTCAAGCTGCTTTCAGAAGGGAATGGGGGGATTACATCAGGGAAGACTGAGTTATGGAAATAGTACGGTAAGTTTTGAAGCAGGATGACAGAGAGAAAAGGTGTTAGCTTTTGCTAATTACGTAGTGAAGATAGTTTGTAGGCCATCTGGAGCAGCTTCGGAAGGGTCAAGAGGAGTTCTGTAACTTATTTATATGATTCCCGATAACATATTGGAGCTGACACATCAAAGTACGGAATTGCACTCATGCATAGTAAAATGCATGTATCTGAAGGAATTCCAGTGAGTGCAGAAATAAATAATAGAAATTATAGCAGAAGAATGTCGCAGTGCACTGAATATAATGCTGAGGATTGTTTACAGGTCAATGCTTGGGCCTGATCCCCAGAAAATAACCTTTACTTTCACTGCAATTGTATCATGCTTTTGAACTTGGGTATATGATTTCTATCCCTACATGGTAATTGCATGTTTGTATGTGGTCTGGTTTTAAATGGCTGAACTTATGCTGATTATTTAGCACTTGCAGGGATTTGTACCCTAGACACACTGTGGTGACGGAAGATAAGAAGAAATACATTTCTTAATAATGTGATTCCTCAGTTTACTTGTCTCAATAGAAAAAACCTTTCATAGTATTCCACCTACAGATCTCATTGTTTAATATCTTAACATCTTATTTTAGTTTTATTAAATGTTATCCCAACTTATATGTATGCAAATAATGCACATTTTTATATTCAAATACATCTAAACAGCCAAAGAGAAAAAAAAAAAAAAAAGCACAAGAAAGATAAAGTGTAAAAAAGTTACTATTAGAGGAGTACCAGTTAAATTTAAGAATGGAAATCTGAACGAGTTATTTGATTTAATTTTAATTTTTCTCATTTCTACATTCTGGATATAATTGTAAGTGAAGGAATGTGATTTAACTTCCCAAATGAACCTATTTTATTTTGAAAATGTCAATGGATAGACATTTTTGTTACTGCTTCTTTTAACTTATTTTGATTTTTTTGTCAAAACCCATGCCCTCACCGGGCTTTTTTTCTATTGTTGTCAAGAATTGTTGATTTTTCATCCAAAAATTCAGAATAAAAATATGTCTCAAACCTAATGATAACCTTTAGGTATCTCTTCTTGCTTATTTACCTCCTTCAATTAGTAGAACATAGATACTTTCTCTTGAAACATTTTATACTTCTTCAGTCAGGTAAGAAAAAGGAAAGGATAAGAAAAAAATAAAACTATATGACTTGTAGAATTTAGTATAACGAAATCAGACATTTAATGACTTTAAAAGAAACACACTTAACCGAGTAGATTAATGTGAGAGCTTTAGGAAAGAACCACTGAGAAAAAAGCAATGCTATCTAGAAAAGCCAAAGCCATGGATATGTACATAATATGTAGTGAAATATTTTTCTTCTCACTCCTGTGAGTGCAGACACTATGGGCAAAGATGAAGTTTTGTCATCTTCCCTCTCATCTTGGGTCCGCTCATTCAGGAGCACATTCCTTTACTAGAAAAGGTTATTCAGCCCTTGCATCTTCTTCAATGTCTCAGAAAAAGAAATTGGGGGGATCTAAGCATTGAGGGATCTAAGCTGGGACATCAGAAGGCCAGTTGTAATAAGAAGCATAAATACTAGATTTCTATAAGATTGTAAATTCCCATTCTAATTGAGTTTAGATGTTGCTCTGTAGGAGACATCTAGGAATTTTCTCAGCCTTAATCAGAAGGGAAGAGAAAACAAAGAGGAATCAGAAGTTATTTGTGTTTGAAGTTGGCCAACCCGGCTGTTTGTGTGTGCTGTGGTCCCACAAAAGGCCCTGTGCTTTGCAGTGGAGGCGCAGCCCATGGGAGGAGTAGGACGTGTCCTGATGCCGTTCTCCTCAGCCCCACGTCCCAAGGGCAGAACTGTGCCTCACCCACAGTTGTGCAGCACCTGGGATCACTCACATCTCCTCCTTGCCACCGACACGGAGTAGAGAGAAGTAATGGGCTAGGAGAAAGGCCAACATGGAGAGGAGGAAAAAGGGGAGAATAAGGAGAGGGAAGGACACTGTCCAAGGTCGCATAGCAAGTCAGAGAGGAAACTTAGTAGAATGTATTATGGATGTGTCTTCCAAAAGAGGCTATTTTGCACCCTAAGCCACACCTGCCCCATTTCACATCCTGAATTTGAACTGCTGATTTATATAAGAAAGATAAATATATATATATATAAAAGTATTTATGTTTATATAAATATATATATATATATATATATATAAATTCCTCCTCTGTGAGGTGGAAAGGGTTTTCAAAGCTCCAGCGACTAGCTCCAGCGACTAGTGAAGTGTCTCCCCAAAGGTCATACAAGAATCCATGCTGCCATGCTCCCTCTCAAGTTTAGGTACTTAAAACCTTCGAGACACAGAAGACATTTAGCATTTGGCTTCTTTACAGAGAACATTAGCAGCGTGGTTCCCAGGAACAGCACTGAGACCATCCACTCGCTTCATAAAGGCTGCAAAGTGACTGCCACCAAATTGGACTTTCTAACATGTTGCAGGGTGTCATTGCTTTCATCCAAATCTCTGCAGCGAGGCTTCTGTTGAGCGTCTTCATAGGAAGTGCTGCTAAATTTTTGCTCACTTAGCTAGCTGGCAGGAGGCAGATAAAGGAACCATCTTTATTTGTAGAGACTCTTTGAAGGCTATCGTTAGCGAGTGGGCCCTCCTGTCTGCAGCAGGATCTTAGCTGCTCTGCTCCCTTCTTCTGCTATGATGGATTAACTTTCACTTGCAATTTTTCTTACAGTTCATCCCCACAAAGGCTGTTCTTCTTCGTAGAACTGTAATGGATGAGATAGATAGTCAGCGGATAGGGTGCATGCGGTCCTGTTCCAGCAGGCTTGTCACTTAGCGACGTGTTCTTAAAGATGTTGGTAGGTCCATGTTCCAGGGAGTGAAGGAGACATATGGGCATGTCAGCCTGTCCTGTTATTCTGTTCAAAAGGGTCCACACACACACACACATACACATATTAAAAAAAAAGTTTTTGTGGCGTATATTGGAAGGGCACAATACTTCAGAGGCTGGCTGTGGGTACCCTGGAAAGTGACTTCATGAAGTGGAATTGTGCAGTGCTGTCTTTTGCATCGCAAAGATACTTTCTTAGAAAGTCGCAAAATGCTGGGTTTGTTTGTTTGTTTGTTTTCTAATGCTAACCGGGACATGCAATTGGTATATTTCATTTTGGACTGGTCCTATCTAGGCCTTGCAATTAGCACCTGTGTTACGGAGGCTTCCTTCCAGTATTGGCCCTGAGTGACAACAGCGATGTCACCAGCAGTGCGTCAGGCAGCCGTGGCACCTCTGTGGGCTTTGTCATCACCTTGGGCAGTGTGCAGAAAATGTATTCTGAGACAGACAACCAATCGGCAGGGAAAATAAGGCCATGCATTGGAGATACCCAACGGATATACAGCCAAAGTGTAGACATGCCAAAAAAAGGTGGCTTCATTGATGCTGCCTGTTTGTAACAGCCTTGAACCTTGCAAAGCCTAGGGGTTTAAGTCAGTACAGTGAAAATAGCTGAGCCTGCTTTTATGGATGACTGACAACCAGCTGACTTATTCCAATGTGGATCCAAAGTGTCACCCTATTAGAGGTATTGTGGCTGTTTGGAAAGATTGGACTGGTGTATAAATTCAAGCCCAAAAAACATGCTGGCTACAGCATGCTCTCAATCTTCCATCTGTCCTAATTTATGTGATATAGGTCATCCTGTTTTCTGTGCAGATGGCATGCCACTTTTATCTATTCTTCCTTCCTCTTTCTCACGCACCATGGAAGTTGCAAAATGTGTTGGGCTCCGTAACTGCCTCCTGAGGCCTCTGAAGTCTGCCTGCCTCTTCGCGGTATCTGCATGACTCTGTCTCTGCCACAGCTTCTCTGTCTGCACCTAGGGACTTGTCCTGTCTGCAGATATTCTTCAGGTTACAGCAAAAGGGAGAGTCTGTTAAATCCAGCCCTGTCAATTCTGGCATGCTTGGAAAATTCAGCTCTGGATCGCAGTTGGTGCCAGCGCCAGCAGCTCCTCCTAATGACGCTCCTTGTGTCTCTGCTCAGCAGCACCAGGGAGGCAGAGGTCAGAGCAGTGCCAGAGAAGCGCTGGGCCATTGAGTCCTACATTAAGCAATTAATTTAAATGAAATATGAAGAGTGATATTGAAACCAGAGGGAACCTTCTGTATAAGTCAGACGAAAGTTGCGGCTAACGTGAAAGGTGTCTGAGGTTCTCGACAGAAATAGAAAGAATGGGTTTGTTTTTAAAGCAGCCCTGGCAAAACTAATACGTTGTAATAGCTAACCTCCAAGGGCAACTAATTCCATCAACATGAAGCGTAAGAACCCCCTAAAGGCACATGCTATCGTATTATATCTAACACGTTGGGAGAAGCAATGAGCCTTCAACAGTAGGCGGCATAACAAGCTGAGACTCATAAAGGAAGAGCAGCCAGCTGTGTAGCCAGCTCTAATCCTTTCCTAGTTGAAATCTAACCAAAGAGGAGCTCCTTGGCATTTGGCTGTGAGTAAGCTGTTCCCAAAATGTGTGCCATGGTGTCAAGTACCTAAAAAAGGAGACAGAGCTATCATGTATATCAGAATATATCTGAATGAAGCATTTTGCTCTCAAACTTTAGCTTAACTTTAACTTTAAATGTAATCTGGCAGTAATTTACAACTAGTGCCTGACATGTAAAAGTTAGAGATGTAAAAGAGGGAGAGGTTCAGCATCAATATAGGCTACATATTGAAGTCAGATAGAATTAAACTCCAGAACCTTCTCCTCCCTCTCAATAGCCCGTCTAAATCCTATTTGGTCTCAATAGCCCGTCTAAATCCTATAAAATCCTATATGGACTTTGATGATCCATGCTCACTGCGGGGTGATTTTGACATATAGCATTTTTAAAGGGGTGTGTGTTATCTGAGAAGGATATTGTGTATGTAAAGATACAGAACTTTAAAAGAACCATGAGGTTACAAAATTAAACTATTCGACAGCTAGCAAAAGCAGAAAATAGTATTACATGTGTAACTTCTATCAGCTTCCTTGTATACATATTTTGACATAATGTAATCTTCAGTGATTTGTTTGACAGGACCTAGTCTTAGTCAGTGCACAGGATGGCAAGTGGTCTGCGAATGACCACTTATCCTTCTCATCTTCATCAATATGTGGCCACAAGCCTTATTTACTGCGCACCATTGAAATCCTGCTTTGAACGTAAAATTAATTGCATTCGTTGAATGTTAAGATCATGTCATGGTGAGCTTCCGTGTCTCACTTAACAATCTTATATCTGAATTTATCTCCTTAACATCCCCCTCTGTGGGAAGATGCCTTGCTCGGATTTAATGAATGAGGACCTAAAGTACAGAGGTGTTATTGTCAAAGTGATTGCTGGCTTTTGGATGGCAAGTTATGCATGCTTATGGCCTTATTTTTCAGAGAGCTGAGCTAGATGATAATCTATGCATTCAAAACACATTTTAGCAGCAGATTTGTATGCCCAGAAACTTTGGAGAAACCCAAAGGTTTGACTGCTTACTCGTCCTGTGAGTGGAAGGCAAGGGGAACGTAGAAGAGATACTCACTTTGCCTGAATTTGGGGCTGAAGATGGAAGTTAATGCAGGAAATCCTGCAGTCCAAGATGCGGTTGTTCTGCAGGGATGAATCATACTTCACGCAGGTGACATTTCTAGAGGATTAGAATCATCAAGCCAGCAGTGAGCATGGGAAGCTTAGATCGTCTTAGCCTTGCCTCTTGGCCAAGTGTAGTTTTTGCATGAATAACAAAAGTCACAGTCCTGATATCCTTACCAGCATCAGTTCCCCACTTGAAATATGATTACTCTAGAGTTTCTCAGCAAAGTGTTTAAAGAATATTTTAGTAATGGGAAAAGAGACATAATATCCCTTCATTTTGGTTTGAGAAACGGGTGAACCAGATGTTATTTGGTTAATATTTTCTGAAGTCAGACCTAGAAGAGTATTCAAGATGGAAAGTTTTGCCCGAGTTTCTTATACTTGTCAAGAGTGAAAGCAGCAGGCAGTCATAAGATATCGGTGCTGGAACTGCTTAGTGTGGTAAGCCTCTGGGCTGATTATAGCCACTATAAACTCTATCTGTAATATAATTCTGGGTAAGCTCATTGAAATGGTTATGTGCCACCTTATGGCACCATCAATGAAGCTATTGAAACTCAGGTTATTTAGAATGAGGGATACACTAGCACATTACAAACTCAGGAGGAAAAAAAAAAAAAAAAGATTGGTAGTGAAGCAGAGAGAAAAAGGAGAATAAAAATGCCAAGATTTTGACAAAGCCAATTCACTCCTCCTGCTGTTAGAGATAACCAGTGATCTAACATCCATGATAAACTATGTGACAACAGAGATAAAACCCTGGGGAACAGAAAATCAAGCTTAAAATAAAGGTATACAACTTCAGAATGAAAGCGAGAAGCCTTTACTGTCTAATTATAGAAGAAATGCACAGAAAACAATTGACACTAAAAAAACGGCCACTGTAGTCAACAGCTGTTGTAACAGAATTTTGAGCTTTATATTACCCGATTCTCACATATAATACTAATTCCATCATTTACTTGTTATGCAAGTCTAGGTGAGCCAGTTTCTGTGCTTTAATTCAGTCTTGAAAATGCCTTCAAGGACTCTTAATCTATCTCTTGTATTTAATCACCTGAAACTAAAAATGCAGCAAAATACCTGTTAGAGTAGTTTATTATTCATTTCATGTTCCTAGCTCAAGCACAGTTTTCATTAGCATCTCACTGTACCTGGAATAGTGCATTGACTTGGGGGACAGGAGTGTGGAGGGGACTCTTCTCAGTGACTTCAGGTCTGTATCAACACACGAATATTTCATTGTTTCATTATTTCAAAAAAAAAAAAAAATTCTTCCTTTATAATGATTTTTCAGCCAGGGCAGGGATGGGTGGAGGTGGGAGAAGGTGGTCTTGATCATTTAATGAGTGTGCTCATTTATTTATTTGCAGAGTGGCAAAGAAGTATTTGCATAGAAGGTAATGGATTGGTCTGAAGTAATAAGGGAGTAGAGTGAGAAAAGGAATCCCAGTTTCCACTTCCCTCTTACTATTACTCAGTATTCTCCAATTTGAATTATATTCTCCAGCCATCAAAACTGTGGGGCTTGTGTTTAGTTAAATCTTTCGCAAAGACAGCTAGCTATATACATATATGTATGTATCTATTATATATGTGAGGAGATATGGCAAAATGGAACCCAGTCATGATTGCGCAACTCTAAAATAATCTACTATAGAAAGAAGAGCCGCATCTTGGGGTAATGGAGGATGATGAGTTTGGCAACTCTAGTTACATTTGCCAAAAAGGTTACAACAGGCGGTGCCTGGTAAAGTTTAAAAATAGTCAGAGGAAGCTGTAAGCAGTAAAAGACAAGGCAGTGGCCAGACCTGTGAGGAACACAGCACCATGTCAAGGGCTAATGCCAAAGAGTCACATCTGGGCTTCCTTTCTCCCCTTGAACGTGCAGCTTCATGCTCACATTGGCCTATCGTTGCCTTTCTTTTGCCTCTAGCCAACAGCCACCTTTCTTGATCATTGCTCGAGCATTCGTTTCTGTGCAGCTAGCATAGAAATACCTTTACAGTTATTAAATGTCTAGTTTTTGAGATACTAAATAGGACTCAAAGTGATACCTGGCCTGGGTTTCTACACTGGGTCAGTTTTCACTCCCAGTGAGAGATTCTGATTTTAGGTGCTTATGAGATGGCAGCCCTAGGTTGCCTTTTACAGTTGTTTGAGAACTAATCAGTTTAGCCATGGAGGTTAGGACACAAGTCATCTGACCAAACGGAGGTAAAGATAAGAGCACCAGCATGACTTTCTCAGACGCAAACAGCTGCATCCTGGTTGACACGATTAGTCACAGAGAGTGCGATTCATCCAACTAGCTGTGATGTGCCCAGTATAGGAATCACCGTTTGGTTGGTTCAGTTGGTGCCTTCAGTACCACTGAATCCTGTAACCAGGCTGGGATTCCAGTTGGCTGGTTCCACCTGAGATACCAAGAGCATCCGGGACATCTGCACAGGGCTGGCAAGGAAACATGGAGCCTAGAGGAGACCCACAGACTTTTCTAGCAGCAGGAGGATGGCGGGCAGGGTAGCCCAGTGCATCTCAAATGGCTCTAGGCACCCATATGTGCACTACTGAATGAAGCCCCAAATTTCTACCCTTTAGCATCCTCACACCGTTTTTTTTTCTTCATACCATTCTTTTTCAGTGTCTTAACATATTTTGTACCATAGCTACATAAGTAGCTGGAATGAGCTAGATCTTCTGCTGAAACGGAAAGCTAGAGTTTCTGCAAAGTTTTAAGAAATTCACTTCTTTTATGCAAGCACTTCTGACTGTAAAAATAACTGAACCTGTAGCTTTTACTTACGATGTTACTCTTACTCTGGGTTGAGCACAGACTGAGATTTTGGAGTGACAAAGATTACATAATTCTATCTCACTCAGGCCTGCAAAAAAACTTAAATAGGCACCATGTAAGGCTAGATGGTGGGGGAAAAAATCCCTTTAATTAAAAAATACGTGCAAACTCATCAATTCACGAGACGGGAAGGTGGAAAATGACCTATAAGGCCATGATGCTGCCAAAGTGCAGTCGTTCCACGTGGAGCTGCGGAGAGAGGCTGCTGTCTGAAAGAGGTGCTGTTCTCAAGTGATTTGTCTAGTTTTGTATCTTGCTACAGGATTTTCACCTCTCCCTTCTTCTAGAGCATTATAGATTAAGATGTCAACTTTTATTCTTACGCTTCAGCCTACAACCTTCTTGGCTCAATTTACATTGGAAACACGGGAGAAGATCATCTCTGAGCTGTGATACAGATATTCAGAAGAAAATGCAGGCTATTCTGAATAGACGGATGCAAAACGCTTCCTTTCTCCCCCCCGTCCAAATTATGATTTCATACTAATTTCTAATTGTCAAAGCTGGGATTTAAAACTATTAGCTCTGAAGGTATCATGCAATTTCAAACTTCTTTTCAATGCTGTTGCATAAGATTGATATTCTTATTATATACACCTATAACTAGCTGCTCCGCTTAGACCTGGGTGGCATTCAGGGGCAGGGAGGTCCACGGTATGAATACATAGTGTCTGTATGGAGGGGAATCTGTTAGTTGCTTTAAATGCATCTTTTCAGTACAATCAAATTTATTCTTGCTCTATATCTTTATCCAATTCTGAATTCATTTTGAGTTATAAATCAGATTCTGTAAAATGTGGTTATTATACATGCTTTTAGCTATATTATCATGTTATTGAATTTGCATAATATACCCCACAATCTTCTCTTCTTGTTTGGGAGAGTATTTTCTTCTTGCCAGTCATTCTGTCACTGCATGCCTCTTGATCTAATTCTGTGCTGTGCTCTAAGTGATTGACCTGCCACCTTCAGTTTCACAGTTGCCAAGCGTTGTAAACTCTTGCCACGCTCCAAACTCATTAGGGCAAATTAGAGACATTGTGCTGTTCAATTTTTCCCTTCAGTCTGTCCCTCAGTCTTGCTTAGGTGTTTGTTGTCCTTGTTTAGACATTAAGGTGTCTAGTTTGTTGAAAAGAGGAAAACTGCTCTGCGCATTAGAAGAGGACACATATCCATCAAAAAGATGGCTCTTACTAGGTAAAATTAGTCTCTCTATCTTATATCTTCCTCACAAATAAATGTTGTTTTGTGGTTTTTACTAGCATAGAGTTGTAACACAGGTATGAAATGGCTGGTTTCTTTCCTAAATTTCTAAGCAAATGAAAGGATTTTATCCTGCTGATAGTTATCTGTGTAGTTCAACTTCAACAACAGTAGCAAATGTCAAAGTTACTTCCTTTTCTCTTAGCCTTTTGTGGAAAAATCTCCACTTCATCAAGTGGTTTGAACAACTACTTCCACTGACTTCCAACGCTCCTAAGCCATTTGTGGCCATTTATCATTTCTGGCCAGCTTTTCAACTATATGAAGTAAGGTATTCAAAAGCAATTTTGCAGCCCTCATATCTTCGGGAAGTTTGCATAGGTCCGTATTTGCTTCTTTAGGTACTGAAGGACCTTTGAAAACTTTACCCTAGCGGGTTTTCTACTGAAAGTGATGTGTTGGCTGGTACATAGCTTCATGGCTGAATGCTCACAGCATATCAGGAGTACTTCAAGAGGCTCAGTGCTGAAAAAATCTGAAAGCAATTCAATGAAGGGAATTTCATAGCTTTGCCATTAACACAGCCTCTGCTATTCTTAGTACATTTTTATTTTGCACGGTGAGTCACACAAATATAGTGAGAAACAACAAAGAAGACGTCAAGTTCCATTACTGTAGTAAGATGGTGGATGACAAGGGCATATGGTTGACAGAACAGTACAGAAAATTGCACTTTGTCTGGCAATTAAGAGAACAAAATGGAAAAAAAAATGTCACTGTCCTATTTCTGCTTAACTTCAAAAAAAATACTTATGATTTCTGCCTGGGGAAGTTCTGTAGGTGGATGCCTGCCTTCTAGTGCTTCTTAAGCACCATTTTGTGTTTAGAGTGGAGGAGTAAACCAGGTGATGAAATATTCATCTGACTAAATTCCTGTCTCTTTTTGATTTTGCTGTGGGAAAAAAAAAAAAAAGTCCCATTACTGACTTGTTTCAGCATGGAGGTTGATATAACTACTCATAATAGGGTATTGTTTTTTATGAACTTCACAAATAATCTGTGTCTGGCACCAGCTGGACTGGGTGATGCTACAGAAACAATGAACCTAAATCTCTTTTTTCAGAGCTAAAATCAAATGCCAGACTTACTTTACTTCTAAAAGATTTAAATCACACCAAAAATTTCAGTCCTTTATCCTGATAAGGTTGATCATAGTACCTTCAGCTATCAGAATAAGTAAAAAAAAAAAATCCTTTTCCAAAAAGGAATTTGAGTGAGTGATTCCAAACAATTTAGTTTCAAGTTGAACTTTTTTTTTATTTTTTTTCTTATTTGTCATTTTCAAAATCATTGATTCCATCTCTAAAAAATAAAACAAAACCAAAACAAACCAAAAAAACAGAAACCAAATCCAAATATAGTCCTTTATCAGTGGGCTTTCTTGTTAAAATCGAAGGAATTTTATTTTATTTTATTTTCATGAATGGAATGGAATGCAAGGTGGGTCTTGGCCAGGTTGTGCCTTGGTACAGGTCACACAGAGCAGGCACTCTGCCACACAAAGCAATAACAGCAGCAGAGTTGAGTGAATTGGGAGTAAGAGCCCAAACTGTATAGATTTGGCTTTTCCCAAAAGTTTCTCAGACTTCTAATTAAATTAGTAAAATATTAAATGTTATCACTTAATCAGTCTTAATGACTTCTACTGTTACAAAACACTGTTAAATGAGGTAATAGAATAGACATTCTATTCTACCCTACTTCCAAATGTGTTAGGAAAAGAAGATGAAAGTATTCCACAATTCACAATTATTTCAAAAGCGTGAGTATCCTCAGGGAGACCATGGAAATCTTTTTTCTTTTTTCTTTTCTTCTCTTTTCTTCTCTTTTCTTCTCTTTTCTTCTCTTTTCTTTTCTTTTCTTTTCTTTTCTTTTCTTTTCTGTTCTGTTCTGTTCTGTTCTTTTTTCTTCTTCTTCTGTTCTCTTTTTTCTTCTTTTTCTTGTCTTTTCTCTTCTCTTCTCTTCTCTTCTCTTCTCTTCTCTTCTCTTCTCTTCTCTTCTCTTCTCTTCTCTTCTCTTCTTTCTTCTCTTCTCTTTTTTTCTTCTCCTTTCTTTTTATTTTCCTTTTTCCTGACAAATGATGTATTGTAGAGGTCGTTGCAAGTTGACATTCAATAAGAACCTGACAGCACTGGACAGTCTGAAGCTCTTATCCTACTTAGCTCTTCTGAGAAGATGCATGTGTCCTCCTCCTGGGAGCAGTAAGGAAACTTGGAAACTTCTTTTTCTAAAGGGCCGCTGCCCAGGGATGAAGATGGTTAATTGCACTGGAACTGTCAACACCACAAAGCCGTGTCTAGCATTTTACACCAGTGCCCTTGACAGATGTTTCTCTTTCCAAACTGTTTCTTCTGAGGTCTCTTATTCAAATATGATATGAAGGCAATACAATAGAAAGCTTTCAAGTGCAAATACAAGTAGGGAAATGGCTTATGACAGAAGGAACTGGATACGTCTGTGAAGGAGTATTTAGCTTTTCCTTTGCATAATGTTCCATAAACATGTCAGAAAGTGATGCTCTGGTGACGCTGGTGAGGGTAGTCCATGTTGTGATTTCTTCAAGGGATAACTTGATTTCGGCAAAATGTCCTTTTTCATTTTTTCCTTTTTTTCTTTTAAGAAGTGTGGTTTTACTGGGTTTGGAAATAAATCTCTCCAGTTTAAATGTAGGTTCTCCAAATGAAACACAGTTCTTCCACAGGCACCACTTTTGAAAGGGGAACAGCATCAGGAAACATATTATGCATTTCTAAAACTGATTAGCATATATTTCACGGGACCAAACTGCAATTCTATCTAAATAGAAAGTAGAAGTATTGTCAATGTTTGGGTTTCAAGACATGAAGTGCTCATTGATATCAAGAAGGAATATCTATCGTGTTGACCTTTAAGTCTATTATTTCCCCTTTCTTCTTCAAACTGTTTCTTAAAACATCCTCTATAATTCCTATGCAAAATTAGCCCATACTAAATAATTCTATTTGGGTATATTTTGAGTGTTTCAAATTTGGCTAGGTTTTTAAAAGATCTATTCCCATTCTAGTGCAAGAGTTCATGTTATAGAATTTGTTTTATTTTCTGGACTATACTCTGGACATCAGCCTAAATTTTAAACACGATCTTTTCATCCTTTTTAGAATTCTCTAAATTGTTATTTGTCCAATGTATTGAAGATACCTCAAGCCAAGAATTATATATATATATATATATATAATTTATGTATGTATGTATGTATGTATGTATGTATGTATGTATGTATGTATGTATGTATATAATGCAAAATATAACATATAATCATGCCACTGAGCTATGCAGAGATTCCCATGTGGCATATATTGCAACATTTACAGTAATCCCAAAAGAATATTCCGTGTTATCAGATTTTGCTTGGACAAGATTTTTATGATATATGGCCAAACACCTTAAAAATCTGTGAAATTTAGGTATATGTAAAGATTGGTGCGTCTCCTTCACCTTGTCACTTGATTATTACTCTGCTGTCTTGCGTACTTTTCAGGGCAGGGAGCACTACGCTGTAAATATATTATTCAAGAAATATGCTGAACGTATTGATTAATGGAAGGTTTATTTACTGCCCTTTGCTATTAGAACATTTATGGTAGTAAATATACTTTATGTACTTTTTTATTTCAGTCTATGCCAAAATGTTCATTTTTAATGAGAAAAATGAAAAGATATATGCAAAGAATATATGATGCATTGCAACTATTCCTTTTGTAGTCATATAGACTCGGTCTTCCAAAGAGCAGGACAGTTTCAAATCATTAGTATTAGTGGATTTCTCTCATATTTCTCCCCAGCCATAAACATGTATGCTACCTCTGCAAATTAGGCATCCAAGAGTATCGGGGAGATGTGGATGTTTGTTATAACGTAGCTGTGGAATTGATAAAATATCAGAAATTTAGGATTTGTTTTTTATACTTTCCTTTGGGCTCCAACCAATTTTGGAGAAAGCAAGCCAAGCATTATCACAGTAATAAATAAAAGCATTGCATAAGCAGAAATAGGGAGTTATCATCACAAACAATCAGGTGGCTCACAAGTCGTTAAAATGTTATTGCAGTTGAAGGTAAAGGGAATCTCTGCTTCCCGTTTCCCCAGGCATTTCTTCCTTGCAAGGCCAAATATTTTCTCTCAGCCTTTTTAAGTTTATTATTTAGGTTTATCACTGTTGCCCTTGATTCATTATCTACTCATATAGGAAGAGTAAGTAAGGACTCATGAAAACTTTTACCTTTGAATAAAGTGTTACTGATTTGAAATGCTTGAAAGACATTGATTTAAAGAATGTACGGTATCAACATTTAAAATTAAAAGGCCAAAATACTCTCAGCTGTCATTCAGTGAGGGCTTAGACTCTGTAACAACTGCTACATTGCCTTTCTCCTGGATGGATGGATGGATGTGACCAAGGATTTTGTTGTTGTTGTTTATAATGTCTCTTTACTGACTTTTAAACATTGCTATAAAACGGCAGAAGTAGTTTCAAGCACACTAGAAAGCACCTATTAGAATCTCTGGGCCTTATTCTGTTTCCAACAGAGAGCGCATCGCAGTCAGCTTTCTGTCTTTCAAGTTTGAACAAGCAGGATTCACTCCTTTCAGGATATGCAATATTGGGCAGGCTAGGAAAAAAAAAAAAAAAAAAAAGTGAAAAGAATCCCACAAAAAAAAAACCCAAATGTAAAGCCTCCCGCTGTGGTTTCAGTGACGCCAACGTTAATCATGTCCGTCAGCCCCACGCTCGACTCAGGGATGCCCTTGCCTTGTGGATGACTGATCCATAACGATTTCTATTCAGCTGTTGAGTGCAGCTGGACTGAAGCATGACGGGTCCCATAGGCCACTCAGGGACATACTTCTCTGCTGTCGCGCTCCACATGGGCACATAGAAATTACACCCCTGCTGTTCGGATAAGTGCACTGAACGCCGCGCGTGGCGTTGACTGAAAGAAGAGTGCGCCATATGCTGCTGGGCAAACGCACGACATAACCTCCACCTTTATATCATCCACTGGAAGTTCCAGAAACAATGAACATGCTATTGTTCAGTATTTCCTTTTATCTTAAGAATGCAGTGATTTTTCCAGCCATTAGCCATGTCTCATCTCAGGCAAAGCAACGGAATATAAAACAAATCTTTACCTTTCTAAATACGCTAAAGCGAGGCCACCTCTTTTAGCAGCTATTTGGTGGTTTTAGGAACTGTGCTCAGCTTTTTAGTACAGGAGGAGGTGAGATGCCTCTCACCTAATATTAATTCTGATCAGTTTACCTAGATTCTCTTTATAATCACAGGAGGGAGACAGGCACTTTAGGCTACAGTATTTCTCTTCCAAAAATGGACATCTGAAATGAGTCAGTTGTATCATGCTCTAAAATCAAGCCCATTTCCCTCCATTGACTACAAAGAGGGCTGAACCAGAGCAGCTGCAAAGATCAAAGTTGTAAAACACCCTATTCTGTTGAAATACAGGGCAAAGTGAAGGAAGGCAAAATATAATAATCAGATGTGTTACGTCCCTGGACCTACATTTGAATGCCATCCCTTTCAGAAGCTGGTGGTGTAAATAAGTCTGATGGAAAATCATGATATCTTGGGAGAGAAACTCTAGATTAGTGATTGACACAAACATATAAAAATGAAACAGGCAGCTCCAGTCAAAAATCCTCAAAGTGTGGGGTCAAATTCAATTATAATATAGGATTTGATGATGATCTGTGGGTGTCATTTGATAATGTGTGCCCAGTGTGACCTACAGGGGCCATTGAAAGATTTGCAAGATGACAATTATGAGTAGACCTAGTTTGCCCAGGTAACATTTAGCCAGTGTAAATACAGGATTCAAATCTGACATAGATCCATAGATAGTTTGGGGAAAAGAATGCAAAAGAAACGGAAACATCTTATTATATTTCTATGTATTATTTCTTGGGGTTAAAATTTAATAGTATCCAATAGGAAAAGTTGCGCTTTGTTGGAAGCATCCAGCTTGGCATTCTAAAACACTGAACTATTGCAAAGAACAATGAATAATAATAATAATAATAATAAATCTGTAAATCGTGATTTTCTTCCTAAGGTATTCAGATGAACTATTAAAACGACAAGAGAGTGTCTGGATAAAGGAATTAATGCAGTCATAGGACATTAATTTTCATGGTACACTGGTGGACGTCAGAGAATTTTGAACAAATAGAAAAAAAAGCCAAACTAAGTATGGATTAAATACCTCCAGTGGAGTCACAGTTTTTACAGAACAAGATAATAATTTGTATTGTATCAGGGGAACATACAACATACTTTAAACAATGTGTAATGCAATACTGTAGGAGAGAGATCTGAGCCTGTAAAAATACATAACCCTGTGTGGGAAGGTCGCAGAAAGAGTGCAGTAGTGTTAGCAGGGTGAATTATCTAGAGCACAGTGTTGTGAAGGTGCAGCCACACTGGTTCTGATCCCAAATCTCATTAGTCAGTGCAAATTACAGTAGTTTCACATTCTGTGCTTTGACATCCCCCTAGGAAGAGAAGGTCCATGTCCCTACTCTGAGAATAAATGATTGCCACCAAGCTCCAACAGGCTTCTTGAGACAAATCAAACTTGCTGCAAGAAGTGGGAAACAAAGACATATGATGAAAGGAATGTTATTTATGGAACTATCATAAACCAAAGATGGGAAGAGATGACAGGTGCCAAGCACCTGGCTCAGGCAACAAAGCCATGAACATCTTGCAAGCTTGAAACCTGGAGGTACGGCAGATGTCTAAACAAAATTTGGAAACTATTATGAATGATGTATCAAGCATAACGTAAATGGAACCGCATCACTATGGCCTATACATCACCCTATGGCCCCTGTGGCCTCTAGTCTTATTTTGGAAATTCATTACCCTCCATACAAGCAGACTATTGCCAGCTCAGGGCCTATCTGAAAGCTGGACATTCCAACGAATGACTGACTTACCTTCAAGGAGCCTCTCTTTTCTCGTTCCAAGTCAAGTCGGTATTCACTGTACTTCCTGTGCAACTTGGTTCAACACTGAGTTTTTCAGCTGAGGTCTTCTAACCATTTTCTGATACTACCCAAACTTGTTGAGAGTGTAAAATATGTTGGAATCATAGCTCTAGAGGGTAAGAGCGCAGCAGAAGTTAACACTGGAAATTTTAATGCTGTACCTAAACTCATACAGCTATTGGTTGGGCCAACTCACACTGAGATCAGAAGTGGCTTTTCTGCTGGAAGCCCCGTAAGGATAGTCCTTCACATAGTAACTCTGATTCCAGGGGTCTGAGGAAACAACACAAAAGTTCCTCTTTCTAGGATAGGGAAGAAACAAGACCTCCAGCTGTTCTGAGCAGAAATGGAAGAGTTCAATAAGAATTAATTTGCTGAACTTTATCTTCCTTTCTTCGTTCTCTTTCCTGACTTTTTTTTCCCCTCTAGTATCTAGCATTCACCCATCTGTTAAAAAATAAAAAGGGCTCCCTCTGCTAGTATCTATTAAAGTACCATATGGCTGAGGTATAGCCTTAGGTGGTGAGCATCACAGAGTGCATCTCTGAGTGAGTAGATTTGTGCATTTAAGGTTTAATTAGGTAAGTATTTTTTAAACAGCGTCACAGCTCCCCCTTAAATATTTACTATTCCTCGACAAAGAAGAAAGAAGACAAGGCTGGTCTAAAAAACAGTCTGACATGTATCAATGAGTGTTCCCATCCTTCTCAAAATGATAGTCATCTCCTTCATCCCCACTGTCAGGAACAGCAGGGAAAAGTGGTCTCCTGAGTGTTTGCTCATGATCCCTCCCTCCCTGGTCTGCCCGGCTTTCGTAGTTCATTACTGCTGCTACAGATATGCTTATAGTCTGAGTTACACAGCACCATCTGTTACAGAAGAGGAAGGAGTTGTTTATTTCAAGATGCAGATGCAATATAGCTTTAGTGACGGGGGGGAAAGGTTTGAAGGAATTGCATGCTTTTAGATCTCACTTAAAATGATGGACTTGGGTGTCATGCTGCAGAAGTCTATGACCTTCAAACAAGTAGGAAACCAGTACAGGTAAGGCAGAAGACAAAAGGAGTCAAATCAAAGATGACAGCGAGGCAGAGCTTGTTGTCTCCTTAGTCCATTTCTGAGGGACTAGCTTAGCTCAAATATGGTGACTAACTGTATCTATGTAATAATCAATTGCAATGAAAAGTAAAATGAGTTTACTTAAACCACTGATGAAGCTGGAAATTTAGTTTCTATTTAAGAACTATCTGTGTTAAAAAACCCTCTAGCACCATTGATGTTTCTTTAATTAGTGCTTTGCTAGTCTTAAGATTTACAGCTAGTGAAAGGGTATCCGTGTTATTTCCCCTAGAGGGATGAATTTCACAGTGGCCGGAGAGGGCATGGGCTTCCATGGAGCGTGCCCCAAAAGCTGTGTGTTCTCAGGTTCTGATTTTATCTTGGGGTAATCTCACACCGCTACACAACGGGTGGGAGGATGCAATAACCTCAGGCCACTGCAGTAATTATGAGCCCACAGAGAGATTTGCAATAGGTTGCAGACCATGCCACCAAAGGCAATCACGTGTGACCATCATGCAAGCATGCGATATTCAGGATTTGACATTCTCAGCCTGTGTGCACAAAAAGACCTCTAAACAGAGAGTTAGTAAAGCATGATTTAAGATTATTCTGATCCTCCCAACTGCTGCCAGTGGCAGGTCAGGAACAGAGCGGAGAACTCACTATAAATATTGTGGGTTTGTTATTTCTTTGCCTGTTTGTTTGCTTTTCCAGTGCCGCTGTCATTCTTGTCAAGGGTGAATTTCTGCATCTGAGCAGAGAGGAACTCCTCTTGTTTGGTGAATGCACGGGTGTGTAGGCTTCCACTCAGTCATGGTGACTGTGACTTCCAGAAACATCACACTAAGAAAGGCAGAGGCAGTGCCAAAATCTATTGCTAATTACTGTTGTCTGTGGAGATCTCAGTTGTGCTAGATGGAGAATACTGCGTAGTAACTACCACAAAAATTATTCTACTTTTCAAAGAACATCTAGGGACATGGACCAGATAGCTCAAAAGCCCCTTTACATCCATCAGATTCATAGTAATTCCCTACAATTTATTCCTGTATGTTTTGTCTAAGCTGATTTTTCACTTTTATGTTAAGCCTGTCAAAGACCTTGGTCATTGTGGTATCCAGGATCCATTTATAAAACTAAATGAGTTCTGCTCTTTCCTTTCTCTGCCTTTTGTTCAACAGGCTTTAACTATAAAAAGGCTTATTTGATACGCAACAGTTTTCTCTCTGTCTCCTGAAGCCCTTAAATATCTCATCTCCTCTCTTGTGTCTGTTAATCCCTTATAGCAGTAGATGATAAAAAGTAAGTAAAATTTTAATCGTTTCCATTCCCATGAATGGAACCAGTGGCACCGCACAGAATACATAATGTATAGCCAGCTCTTCATTGACCACTCATAGTTATTCTCCTTCCTCAAGAAATTTCTATTTTTCTTCAGAAGACACTGAAGACACTTCTAACAGTCTATATGATCCTTTTAGTGATGCTGTTCAGAATAGGTATAGTAAACAGAAACGAATGGAATAGATGCAGCACCCTGATAAATCCAGCATGGCTGATTTTGAGGACGTAAGGACACCCACTCTTTTTCGTTCAGAAAATGCTGTCTCATCCTTTTCCTGCCTCCAGAAGCACCCGTAAGCAGACACCTGTGAAGAGCAGTAGTAGATGATGTGTACAGGGTATTCCCTCGGATACTCTCAGGTCTGCTGTTATTTTCTGCTCAGGGTCTTCTGATGTCATTGTTCGTTTAGTGACTCAAAGTAGATCTCTCATTGAAATAGTTGTCCATTCTGCTCTTGAATCCATGGGAATTTTTCCATGTTTGGTGAGGATTTCAGGAGAACAGACATATTAGGGGAGGGTATTGCGTTGCTATCTAAAAATACCATTCTATGGAACACAAGATGGAAGTTGCATCCATGCACAGAAATTATGAGGTTGTCATAAGATGGCTTTCAATGACTTTTAGTATGAAAGTCCCCACTTAATGATTATCTGTAGTTCCGGTAGTGCTTCCCAATGGAACTGGTATAATCTGGTCTCCATATGAAAATGGGAACACCACACTTTGTGGGACAGCTAAATAAAAAAGCAGAACTTATTACTTCCAAGGTATATTTTTTACGAGGATAGGCTTTTTTTTGCTTACACTAGTGGTTACAGTACTAGCGCAACTGGCCACTGATGATTTGTTTATAGAACAAATACACAAGGCAAATCATTAAAACTTGTGAACAGAAGGACATAATGCAAAAAAAAATATATTTTTGAAGCAGATTATAAAGCAAGTGAAGTGAGATTAATTTCACTTAACTTTAGGCATTTAAGCCTGACTCATCACCTGCAACTCCCTTTCACGCTACTATAGAGATATAGACATCTTGAAATGGCAATTTATCTGATCTGTTAGATAGCCTTAGTTAAAGGTGATCAGAATTATCCTCCAGCAGTGCTTCTCTCTCTCCAGGCACTGTAAAAGAAAATGAGAGTGACTTCTGTTGATCCAGAGACTTTGTATTTAGATGAATATAATTTCATCCATACTGTTCCCTATTTAATTTTTTTGGGACCGTACCAAAAGGGACAAACCTACAAAAGACAGGATATTTCAACAACGTAGACTAGATGGATGGTGGGAGAGGTCGAAGTGAAAGTCAACTGTATTATTCTTAACTTCAAGTGAGGACCAAACTCTGGCACCACAAGGAGGTATCCAAAAGGCATGTCTTGGTTATCTATCATTACCAGAGTGAACTCCTTGACATATCTACCTTTTTCTGCTACTAACTTTTGCTCTGGTGCAGGGCCCAATTGTTTTAGTAACCCTTGTGTATCCTAAAATATCTCCCTTCTAATAGACTAATTTTTTTAAAAAATACTTTTAGTACTTTTTGCTAACAAGTAAGTGAAGCAGTGATGTGAAGCTTACTTCCATTCAGTGCTTCAGCCCTGGCACCATATGTATGAATAACACTGACATATGTGTGTAAAAACAGCATCACCCAAGAGGTAAAAATAGCTAGGGTTCAGATGGAGGAAAAACAGCATTATTTTAACATCCATGGAATGAATTAATTCTATTTTTAATTCTATGTGCGGCAATTTATTTCCAGTGCTATTCTTGATGAAAACTTTATTTAAGTTTCACTTCAAATTTTAGTACTAGAATTTTTGTGCATTCCATCTCTGCCCTCATTGACCAAAATTGATTGTTACCCTATTATTAGATTATTCTTTTATTACCTCTGCCGCTCCACAAAAATACAATTAAATGAACAAGCAAATAAACAAAACAAAGCAAAACCAAGCCCCAGCAAATTCTCAGACAAGTACTTATTGCATTTAAATAAGCCAGGCTGCTGCACTGGAATACCTATCGTGTGTAAGGCAGCAACACTGCTTCACAGTGTACATAGTCCCATTGCGTTTTTCTTTCCTGACGGGTCAGCTTTTCGACTCTAATCGTCTCTAATTCTACCAAAATCACATCCTTTTCCTACCAGATCCCATTAATGAAACAGAAAGCTTTCAGTTCCAGTTCCCCTAGTTGAAATAGCTGTAGTTCAATATTAATCATGCTGTGTATCTACTGTAGGTTTCCTTTAGGAATTATCAGCTCTATTTCTGCTTCCACCTGAATAAGAATTTAAAGGTTTCTGTCACCTTTTACAGCTCTGATTTGCTTGTTCTACAGTTAAATGCTGCTGCAAGGTGAAAGTCTGGTATTTCCCTATGGCTCTTGGCAGATTCTCAGGAATGGTGAAATAGTAATGATACGCTGAACGGGCACCGAGTGATTTGTATGCGAGGCAGACTAAGGCTACGTACCGTCATGTTTAAGCATCCATTTCCCTGCAATTGTCTCTTCCTGCAGCCAGGCACATTTTCATCTGAGTCAGCATCTTTGCTCCTGATAGTTACTCCAAGCTGAAAGTCAAATGTCAGTAATTCTCCACGTTTCCAAAGGACCGTAAGATTGACAGGTTGGTGCAGACGGATGGTTCCCCAGGTCTGTTATCTGGTCTCTAATAGCCACCAGCAAGTGATGTCTTATCTGGTCAATGCCTCTCGTTTCTGTGTTATCTTGAGTGCTTCCCCAAATAATTCAGTATATTCATAAAGCTAATTTTCTCTCCCCTCCCTCCCTCCACACAACAGGATTTTCCAAATGTGAGTCTGGGGGCTCTGTCTTTCTAGGGAAAGATAGGCAAACTCAAACGAATCTGGCCTCTTTTAAGGAAAGTCAGACTCCAGGCACTTGGCCATGCAGTTGGGGGAATGGAGATTTGTATTCTCTGGCTCAGATGTTAAATCGCTCCTGAGGATGACGAGGTAAAAGCACAATAAGAAAATAAGAAATTAATGTTCAGATTGGCTTTGGGCACTCTAAAGGTCAGATAAAAGAGAAGAAAATGTCGGAGGTGGTGCCTCCGTCTTTTAAGACAACGCCTTCAAGTTGCCTCTATTACCGTAGAAGTCTGATTAAAGAGGTGCAGTGGGAGCACAGGCCCTGCTGGTCTCTGCTAGAAGCTTTTGCCTGACGACCACACCAGCTGCGAAAGAGTGAAGAAAATCATTCACCTGTTCATTTTGCGTGGTGACAGGAGGAAACATCCTGCCTCGAAAGGCCAGCATTTCCAGGATCTCTGTGCGATGTCCTCCTTTTCTTCCTCCTCATTCCTTCCTCATCAAGCAGGATTTCTCACTCTTAAGCTAACAATATCTCCACACCCAAAGCCCTCCAGCTTGCTTTCTAAAAATAAGAAGATAAATGCAAGAAAAAGGCTGCATCTTGTAGCTGAGCAAAGTTAATGCAGCTTAAACTGCAAACAAAGCTTGTTGATGGAGAACGACCCATGCTAGTTTCTTGGCTGTTCAATGCCATCTGTTTAATGTCACTTAGGTTTAGATCATGCATTGCTGGCAATTTTAACCTTTTTTCGAGGCAACTAAATGAAGTCATAATCCTTCTGCCACTGTTAACCCCACCTTGAGACTCAATCATTTGAGTTTCATTATTTTGAAGGAGAAGTTTCAAGAGAAGTTTTTTTCCCTTGTCACTGGAGAGTTAGAAATGAACATCCCAGATAAGAAGGATTTTGTTTAGGAAGTTGTATGGCAATGCTTTTAAAAGACAGATAATGAGGGGAGAAAATGGGTGAGCGTTTTATGGAGGCCTTATTTTTGCTTGCTTTTGGTTGCTTCTTTCTCCTGCCTTGCACTGGCATAGGCTTGAAGGAGTTCTTCCTTTGAGCTCACCTGGATCAGAGAATGGATTTGCTTGTTTACTTGTTTCTGTTTGTCAGCTTTGGACAAATCTTCCCATTTCCTACCTTTTATTTTCTGGTCTGAAAACACACAGCTCTCTGTGGCTGCTTTGGAGGATCCTGAGTTAGAGCAACACGCATGAGAATAACCACTATATAAGATAGTGAAGAGTATATCCATAGTTAGAACAGTGTAGCCAGCATTAATAAGCAGTGGTCTAAAATAAGCGGTGTAGACAAAGGATTGGAGGAGGTGAAGCTTTAGCAACCAAAACAATTGGCTAGAGACAAAGCCGGTGAAATGTCAGTGAGTCTTTGGTGAATTACATTTGCTCATAAATTTGTGCTTCAGTTAGCTCCTGGGGGCTCCTATCTGAACCTACTGGAAGAACTTGTCAGAATCCAATTTTTAGACTTCACATAACCTCAAAACAAGGTATCCAGTGCTTTTGTCAACTCTCTGAATCAAATAATAAGACCTTATCAGAGGCTGAAAAGCAGCTATGTCTTGGAGTAAACATTGTCGTGTTAAAGAACTATATAATGACCTTTCAATCATACACAGCTCTGCTATGCGTAGTGTGTCATGAGAGGAGGAGAAATGAGGTCAGTTCATTCACAAATCGAAAATTTTTCCCTTCTTTTTAATCTGATAAGGCAATATTGCTGAGATGTGATATGCCATTTGCTATTTAATCAGTATGGAGCTTTTGATATCATTATCTGATGTTGCACATATGACATCAGATAATTCAAAAATCCTTGAAGCCAATACCAAATCATGAAGTTTGAAGGCTTGGTGGCATGTTATTACCATATAGTCTTGCTACTTCCATAGCAGTACTTAGTTTTAAAGGGATGGGGTAAATTACTGTTATGCCTTGCTTTCCTTCCCTTCTCATCCATTATGTATCACTTCCCAAGCCCTGGACTTTTCACCTTTTTGCGAAATGAAGCTTCTCACAATTTCCAGAGTACTGCTAGCACTGTTCAGGTCTGAAATACAATATGCCTATTATATTTTTTGCCATAATTCTGCCATTTTCCTCAGTTCTGACTTTCAGGTGCAGACTGACACAACCTTTTCTATAGGTCTACATTACTTGAGCAGCTCTTTCTTTCTTATTTTGCCATGTACTGCGGCACTGATAGGGACTATGCCTTGCTAAGATAAATCTTTGCAGCTCAGGATTAGCAATGCTTGGGAGTAAATTCTCACTAGGGACGTGTTAATCTTCTAGCATAAAGCTGGAAAATGATTGAGGTGTCCTTTTATGTAGTGAATGCCAAGGACCTGTCTAATAGAGGCAACAACTCCCTTGAGATCATCAAAATATGCCTGTAGTATGGGATTTGGGTTCTTTTTTTTCAGTATCATCTCTTTTCTTGATTTAGTTTTGTTTTAAGAATATTCATGGATCAGTCTGCACTAACCATAAGATACATCTATTTCTTAAACTTGAGGTAGCCCCCAAAAGATATCCACGCACTAATGTCAACATAGGCCTGTTAAACTCCAATATTATCAGTAATCTCTAATGGCTAAATTTTAAGCCACTGACATCAGGGCCAGAAGTCCTCTGAATGTCCAAAGCATTAGGATTTCTATCAAGGTATATTTCTTCAAAAAAAAAGGAAATTATTTCAGTGACATTGAATCAAAGATGGTTGCTTGGCCCCATGCATAAAGTTAAGAGAATGTACAGGAGAAATAAATGGTAAGTGAATATGAGGCAATAGTGCATGGAGCGTATCATCACCTTGACAGCTCATTTTTTCTGACAGACGACTTCTCGGTTATTAGGTCTGTCCTAAGGAGTTTTGTTAAAATTGCAGCCTAAATCTAATTCATTTCTAAGCAGAAATGTCCAGTGTGGCTGAATACAACAGCAGCATTTATGCTGTGGACAATTGTGTGCTAGAGAAATGTCTAAGATGTCTCTAATGAAAAGTGTGTATCATTTACTTCTCTAGAAAATTAGTGGGAAGAACTGCTTAAAAAGGAATAACTTTAGCTGATGGAAAACCAGGTTTTATTGTGAGCAAAATCTCATCATCTTACAATATCTTTGAACAAAGGCTCAGATAAAAGCTTAAGTCTAGGAGATTCACAATGTCAGAAATGCAATTTTCAGACTAATCTTGTATCTGATTAGCTTCAGTTTCAAACAGATGGTATGCGCTAGTGTTTCGATACTGTGAATTTTGTTTCTTTCTTTTTTACCTCTTCTTTATTCTACCCTGAAAACTCATCATTCAGCAATTAAGCATATGATAATAATTTCTCACCAACGTTAGGGAATGCATCCTCAAGTCCCACCCTCTTCATTCTGCTTCTAGCATGTCTCTTCTCAGAAATAGTTGGGGGGTACACCCGTAAGCCAGATAAAGCACTAATGTACTACATAATTGGCCAGTATGCGCCCAAATACAAAATTTAAATCCTGAAATTTTGTATGTAGCTGACAGATAACCCTAGAGGAGTTTAGGTTCCTATCTCACTAAAAGATTGAATTCCAAGTGTAGGTATGACAGTATTTAAATTAATATTTCAGTATAAAAAGGGAAAACATGAGAAATGCAACTCACGTTACCTCTTTTAGACATCTACTTTAGGATGAAATGAATCAAGTTAATTTTGACTAGGAAGGTAATATAAACTACTCACAGAAATGTGGGCATGCAAAGTGTGAAGTCACCTGGGTTTCTACCAGTAAAGTTCTCCAGAATTCAAAAGTCTACTCCAAAAGAATTTTTAATTTTTTTTCAGCTAGGGGTTGTAATTTAGTTCTAAATTTGTAAAGTAGCTAACGCAAGACTGTGTTGTCCGTGACTTGAACTACTAAACTCAGCATTAGTAACCCTACTTCAGCAACTAATAAAAAATCTTTTTTAAACAAAAAGAAATAAAAATATTTTTCCTATAACTCAAAATAACTTATTTTTGCCCTCAACTACACCAGAAACATATATTAAGTCTGTTGGTTCACTGGTCCAGTTTATCTGCAGTTAGACTGGAGAACTTCTCTTGTTACATTCAAGAGCCAAATCTGCAGATTATCCATTTCTAATTTAAATGATTTTTGTAATGTTGAACACTTTCCCTGCCTACAAATCAGGATTCATAATGCTCACTAGCTGCACAGCCTGCCAAAAGTAATGGCTTGTGTTGGTAGTGGAGTTTGCTTGTATGCCAAGCATATGGTGCCCTTCAGCCCAGTCCTCAGAGAACAAGCCGGTCCAAGGTCTGCAGAATGTGACTGCATAGCATTCGTTCAGTCCCATACGTAGGCATATGTGCACTCACACATACACTTACATGCACACATGGTCCTCACAAGGAGCATTAACAGCTTTTTTAAGGAAGACATCTATTAAGTGATTGACTTGAAGCAGTCCTTTATGGGTTGATTGCATTTGAGTCAAGGAGTCATTGACTGCTTCGTTTGAATGTCTCTGAACTGAGGAGGACAGTACTAAGAAATCTAGACAGCCGCATGGCAGCTCTGTGGTGCTAACACACAGGACTTCAGAAGAGAGATGCCAGCAGGTTGAGGGAGGTCATCCTTCTTCTCTACACCTGGAGTGCTGCATTCAGTGCTGGGCTCCTTAGTACATGACAGACCTCGATATACTGGAGCAAGTCCGGCAAGACTTGCCACAAAGATGACTGGAACATCTCTCTGCCAGGGAGAGACTGAGAGAGCTGGGACTATTTAGTCTGGAGGAGACAAAGCTCAAGGGGGACCTTGTCAATGTGTATAAATGGCTGATGGGAGGGTAAAGAAACAGCAAACTTTTCTCAGTGGTGCGCAATGAAAGCACAACCTGAATTATAGGAAATTCTATTTAAACATAAGAAAAAACTATTATACTGTGAGGGTGGTGAAACCCTGGAACAGGTTGCCCAGGGAGGTTGTGGAGTTTCCATTCTTGCTGATATTCAATACCTGACTGAACAAGGCTCTGGGCAGCTTCGTCTGCTTGTCCTTGCTCTGAACAGAGAGGTTGCACCAGATGATCTTCAGAGACCCCTTCTCACCTTAACTGGTCTGTGCTTCTGTGACTTGCATAGGCAGTGAACATAATAATTCATTTGCACCTATAAAAAGACCTTTTTATGTAGTTTTCTTTTCACTCTACTTATAGCGTTCCCTCTTTGAGGAAAGGTTGGGCAAGTGTTAAGAGTGAACAGGAAAGTGAGGATGGTTCCAAAGTGTTTGGAAGGGTTATAGGATTACTGGTGTTCATCTGCTTTCCAGATCCTTTCCACTTGTCTGAGTCAAACTCTAGCAAATCCTTTTGTAATATTAGCAGAATTCTTACTATTAAATTTATACAATCGAATGTAGGTGCCCACAGTGTACATTTCTTCATCAGAGGAAGTTATCCTGAATATCCCTCTGTAGTTAATGCAGAACTAGTCAATCTAATAGGTGAGATTTAGGTCATTTTAAAGTTTATGTCTTTATTCAAATGACCCCCACCCTAAAAACTCATTGGCTATATTGATTAGATCTGTAATTGCTGTTATTGGAGCCTGGACAGATACTCAGATGGAGGTATTTACACCTTAAATTGGCTTAGATGAATGTCATCTCCAGTAGGGAACCCTTTGTCACTAAAGAAGTTGGTATTTCTAATAGCTTTTTGCAGTGTTTATATAAATGCAAGGCAGGAGTTGTCTTCTATGCTTTATACATACAGGACAGCACACAACGGATGTCTGATTTCAGAAGATCATCTAAATACTACCATATTATGAACAATGTTAATAATTGACATATAATACTATGTGCATGGTTTTGCATTGTATTTGCTTGGGGGGAGTCTAATTTCTGTTCTGTTTTAACTTACTGTTAATTTACAGCTTACAGTAAAGCATATTTAAATTAAAAAAATGTTTCTAAACTTTTCAGCAATAGACAACCAAAAATTGAGTTGTGATCATTTATTTACTTCCTAATAATAACAGGTCATTTCTCCATCCGCATCCTATCCCTTGATTCCACCTAGGACCGGTTTTTCTACCGAAGCAGGAATTCAAACAATATTAGTAAAGAAGAACACATATGCAAACACTACAAAAGCCTGCTTTTATTTTTCATGTTGATGCTTCCTACAAATGAGGGCAAAACATACAATTTGTCTAGCCTTAGAAGATTACTGTGCTGATGTGTATCTTAGAGGTCATCGTAGTAGGCTTCTCTTATAATAATTGGAGAGAAACATGCACTTTCATAAAAAAACTTACCTCTTAAAAAAACTTACCTTTTAATTTCCGTTAACTGTCTACATTATACAGTGTAAGTGTTTTATATTGTAGAGATCTGCATGTGGTAAGATGAATATTTCCTATTAAGCTAAAATGCATACTGGCTTCACTGTACGAAAAAAATAGAGAATGGACCAATATTTCTTAGATATTGTGAAGTGAATCAATGCCACACTATCAATTCTACACCTAGAGTCTCATGCAGGAAAACACTTTTTAAAAACTAGACTCAGCATCCTTCAATATGGGAGCTGCTAGCATTGAAGAAAATCCACTCATTTTACATTAGGCTAGACCCAGTCTTTTCTTATAAGTCTGTTTTATCTCTACCCTCAGACTCCCCACTCCTACTTCTGCAATTACTTTAGACCAGAAACAGCAAAATAACACTTTTCTGAGATTGCGTCTACTTGTTGATTATGCGTTTTGGGACCATCTTGAGCGTCCATCCTTCTATCAGCAAGAACTTTATATCAGCAAATCTCTGGGAATCCCATGAATACTTATCAGTTATTTTTGCTTTTGCAGAGCCCCTGATCACCCCAGGAAGTGGGATGGATCCTCAAGGCATTTCACATTCAGGCCCTACGTCAGTGTCTGCTTTCCTGATTATGTTGTGTTAAAACTACTATAACCAAGAAACACTGCACTTGTATGAAAGAAAGGTTAAGTTTTATACCATGTATTAGCATAATTGTGAATAAGTTTTCCCTTTTATTTCCTTCATTGAAGACATACCGTGTTTGACCTTGCGTTATGGATTTTAAAAGAATCCCTTGTGTGTCCAGGGAATGTTATTTCTTTGCCTCCAAACTTGATATTTTGTGTGCTGTAAAATATGTAACTGTTAATTCATCTTTCTTGTTTGTGTTTTTAACATGCTTCTGATTTCTACTTTTGTTCATTTTAAACCATGCAAGTTAATCATCTGTTTCGTTTAATTCTTTTTTACTGTTTTTTGGTAAGTTTTAGACATCTTCCAGCTCAGATTCTCATACTGTGCGCTGCTGCTTTAAAATTTGCTCTGCCAGATCAGAATTAAGCCATTTCATAATTACATATGCCATCTGCAAACAGATCAGTTAGGTGCTTAGCTGATCATGGGATCATGCTCAGAATAACACATTTATTTTTGAGACACAGTAGTGAACAAATAGGACAAATGAGCATTAAGATATAATATTATCCTTTTTTTTCAAAAAGTAAAAGATATTTGATCTGGTTGAAAAAATCAGGAAAAGTGTGTCATAAAAAATATCAATTTTTTTATTTGTTTCCGTTCCATACATTTCAATGAAGCCAGCACCTGGGATTTTGTTCCATTTTCCCTCACAATATTTTCTACTGAAAACATGATTGAAAATGCCATTTAAATCCATCTTTAAATGTGTCATGTACTATAAATGCAGTTTTCCTCCAGTAAATAAAACATTTCAAAAATGATTTTAATTAAAATGTCATAGGAAGTATTGAAGAGAACTTCACAAAGTGCTATGTTGTCAATTCTTCGTAAAAAGGGTACATCTTTTGGCCAAAATGTGTCTCACTAGAAGAACAAAAATGAACAAGCAAAAAAACAGAACAACACCTAGCTCTGTATGACATGTATTTTTGGTTACCATGAAGGTTTAGAAAAGACTAAAAATGTCAAACTAGATTTTCACCTGCTGCACTGATTTCAGTTATGCTACTCCTTTTCAAAAAGCGGACAGTCTTTCATCAGTTAAGTTTGAGCGCAGAAAATACTCCATATATTACCCTATTACTCCATATAATACCCCATTCAGGCTCAAAACTGTAAAACTTCATAAATCAGTACAATTATTTTGGATGAAGAAACAAAAGTCAGATCTTCAGCTGGTTTATTTCTAAATACAGTAGGTGAAGTCTATGCAACTAAACCATTATGGGTAAAATGCAATAGCTGCTATTAAAGAAAGGCAATTAATGGAATGCTACTTTTCCAAGTAAATTTAATACTGGAATGAAGTTAAAAATGATGATACCTACTGCTTTACTGAAACAGAGCACTACGTTTATTGCCAGCGCAAACTGCAAGCCGCCTCTATCAGCAAATTTGGCAAACCCTCTAGTGATGAACACGATTTCCATCTAGTCAGTAAGAACTGACATAAACCCAGTTCATAGCCGATTGCAAGCAAATATTTTGAGAGCCTGGAGCTGCATGTGAACGAGGGATCCAGAGCAAACAATCCTTGCCCATTCACTAATCCCGTTCATTAAGAGCTCGGTGAACCTCATTAGTAGGATGCGGTGCAGAGACAGTCTGAGGGAGCTCTGAGTGAGCCAGCTCATGCAGCAGATGCATTTGGCATGGCTGGCCCGGGTGAAACCTTTCTCTACCAAGACTACAAAGGCTGCCTGGCTTAAAGCAAGCGTGAAATCTCTACATGGCAATAGGGACATCCTCTGCCTGTTGTGCATTATAGACTAGGTTATAATGGGAAATATTGTTTAAACCAAAAAAAAAAGAAACAAAAAAAAAGAAAATCTGTTATATTGCTATAAAACAGTGTGTTCATGCTGAAGATATGTTTACTATTGCTTCACTTACTTCTGCCTTCTTCCTCACAGCAAATGAATCCAGCAATGCCGTTAAACACTTGTTTATGCTACTGATGCTTCTGTCCATTTGGATGAAAAATCCAAAATGAAAATGAAATTTTTCATGGATGAAAATACTTAGTGTGTTTCTTCTTTACAATATCACAGGCAGAGTCACTGAGTCCAAGGCCTTCCAACAAGAGGCAATTCAATTTGGAAAGATCCCACAAGCCAACGTCATGGGGGGAATATGAGAACAGGATATGTCGGGGAGAATTCTAATAAAACCTTTTTTCATGCGTGTTCCTGAGGAGTTAGTGCACCCTGGCAGCAATGGAAGATAAGTTAAAAAAGATCTTGACAAAATAAATTAAAAAGAGGCACAATGGAAATATAGTGAGCTAAGTACCCAACTCAATTATTAAGCTATCAGACCGTCTTAAGAAAGGAAGCTTTTTTTTTTCTAATTCCTTGAGGACAAATATGAACATCAAGAAAGCACACCTGTGTAGGGTGCTGTTAGCATCACTTAGACAAGCCATTCACAAGCCAGTGAAATTTCTCACATCTTAGATCTTGCAAAGGGGGACCGTGACCATTCCCCCAAGCTACAAAGGTCTACAGAGGGATGTCAGTGTCACAAGTAATACTGCTGTACCTACCCTCAAGGGCTCAAGGATCTGTTTGACCCTTTTTCTCCTTTCAGAACATATATGGAGACTTAGGTACTTGTATATGGGCTACGTAAATCTGCTATGCTGGGGAGACGCCTACTTAAGCCAACCAGAAGGAAGTCCTGAGGAGCAGTGTAAGTTGTCAAACCTGCACTACAGGACACAAAAACAGAGGTACTGATTCAGCTCAAGGGTCCATGTCTTCTGGTGTTCAGCCCCTTGCACTTCATAAAAGAGCACCTAAGGGAGAGAAAAAAAGCACGTACAAACCTTTCTCCCTAATAATCTTTCAGCCTCCAACTATTTTTCCTGATGCTGATGTGGCTTACCTACTTATTCCCACTAAATGTATTTCTCTTCTAAATTCTTGGATAGGATTGCATGGAAGCTGTGAAAACTTTCTGCATCAGCAAAGTTCATTGTAAAGGAGTTTTACTGCTTTAGAGGAAGTCTACTATCTACAGAGCGAGAAAAAAATTTATATTTTTTGGTTTGAACATGGCTCCTACTGCTATTGTTTGATGTCCCTTTTTTTTTAATGGAAAAAAATGTTTCACGGTCTGTCCCAATATACTCTTTCCATTCAATCACGATTTTGCAGACATCTATCATATATCCCTTAAACTATCTCTTTTCCAGGCTGAACAGTCCCAGCTGACTTAGCCTTTCCTTGTGCAGAGGAACCTGTACAAGGAACCTTTTCTCTGAACCTTTTCTAATTCAAATGTATCCTAATATAGCCTAATATAACTGGGGACTCACATCCGAATTGTAGGGACAACCTTCTAACTCACCCATCTCCTCAGTCAGGCTTCACAAAGCATGCATCCTCAGCTAGATTATTTACCAAAAATTCCAGGAAGTGGTAAACTTTCAGAGTGCATGTGCTGAACACCAAGCTGTCTCAGTGGAGAATGAAACAGTTTCAGCCCATCTTCCACAAGATTTCCATGGAACGCTTGTATAGCCATTACATTTTAAATGGGGTAGGAAAAGTGGGGAAAAAAAAGAGGAAAGAGAGAGAGAAAGAGAGAAGGAAAGCAAATGTTTCTAATAGTGTACTTGGGTAACTTGCCCTGTCTACGTGATTTATTCTTTCTGTCGATTGTACAATGATACTAAACAATAACTGTAGACTATATTCCTAATTTTTAGACAGCTATAGCTAGCTGAAAGGAGCCTAGTATATAATTTAAGTTGCTTTATACTAGCAAGGCATCTATTATCCTCTGTGCGTAATGGGCTTTGATCCAAAGCCAACTGAAGTTGTTGAAAGTATCAGATGCTCTATTTTGCCGTTCACTAATTCTGATAATTTCTTAAGCAGTGTCAGAGAAAACAGAATGGAAATGGCAGTGACTGGCACGTTTCTCCTCTTTAGCACTTCAAGCTTCTAAAGCATATGGAGTGAAAGTGAAGAACGATGGGGCAGGTCAACAGCTCACTCTCTAACTACTTATTAATCTACAGTTCTGTCGGTCTAAGGGGCCTCGAGACACTGCAAATGGCTGCAATTCATCCATTTAGTGTAAGTGCATTAACCCACATAATTAGGTGCAGCCTCTTCCAAAGCAGCAGCCCAGAGCATATTAATGATCACTCACATGGATTCTGAACTATGTTTCTTGTATGTTCATTCGTTACAGGCTTCCAGGCTGTGGAACTGCGTTGAACCTAATTAGACCACAAAGAAATATGGTTATAATTGGTCCGGACAGCTTAGTAAAATATACTAGGGTAGTTTAATTGAAAGCTTCTTTGTATTAATGATTTCAGAATTTATCTTTTGCTTTGGACAGTGGGCCAACTCTGCCTTACCTTGTCATGGAAAGCAGATGAATAAAACATACGATGATGAGCGGTGATTTGGTTGATGATTATATGCAGCAGTGGCAGAAACCGATGAGCTTCACAATGAAAGTCATGGATTCCTGATCCCTGGATGCTGCTAGAAACTGCAATGTCTGCGTTACGTTTATTAGATGAGATTTAGGAAATATGCTAGGTTACTGCTGTTTGTAACCTATATTCCAGTGAATTAAAGGTACAGCCAGTGCCAAAATCCCTGTTGATCATAGCTAGCAACTATGGGGACAAGCATAAAAACAAATAGAGACCTACTATCAAGATGAACATGTCAGATTTTTTGGTTGATATGAACAGGGGAAAGAGGCCCCTATAAGGAGGTTGTGGAAAATATGCAGGAAATTGAGTATTTAAAAGATCTACCTTGCTAATTTATTAGAGGGTTTTTATTTGTTTGTTTTTGGTTTGTTTTTTTTTTTTTTTGAAACTTCTATAAAAGCTAATGAATCTTCAAAGCACCATTCTTTGGCTCGTGGAGCAGAATTGATTAAGAACTAGAAATAAGACCCTCGTGAAAATGGATACCTTTGACTGTACAGTATCAGGACACAGCTATTTCAGCTAGAAAGTTGATGCTGGACTAAAATTAGGTCCATGGTGGGTTAGATGTCAGAGCACAGTAAGAACCAGGAAAAAAACATTAGAGTTTGTTGGGTTTCCACATGTAGTGAATGCATTGGTCTTGTCTCCAGACTTCTTAAAATATACAAAATAAAACATAAAAATAATTGGTATGTTCAGAGCTGTGGGGAGCGTGACTTCTTAAAATATGTTAGGAACGTGCATCAATCCAATGCACAGACAAGGGAGAGAAAGTGAGAGGGAAAGGGAGGGAAGGAGAGAAATTCATACGGGTGCAAGTGTAAATACAGATGTTCAAGGTGATAAACATGACCACAGCTAATTTGTAGCTTTTACAAAGTTGGCTACAGACACTCAGGTTTACAGAAGTGCAGTGAACCACAAAACTGGGATTATAAATTAGGGCAGATTAAAGGGAGACTGATGCATATATACTTTTGTGCATGTCTAGGTACACCCTACTGATTCTGTAAATGCTTAAATCCCATATTTATTCATATGGAGATCCTCAGATTCCCTGCTCCTGATCCCACAGTCAGCTACACCGCCATGGTGCTGCACTTTCTCCTATCATCTCCAATGATCAGGAGATCTATTTCTTGTAGTTTTAAGGAATGACTTCAGTCAAGTTTTTTAATGACTATGGATGACTCCCATCTGTTTCAGAAGTGATTTGCCAACACATGTGGGAGGAGAAGACAATCTATGTGGAGACAGCTGAACATTCATGCATGAAGAGGATTCAGAGGTTATGAACATCTAGTAAAGACAAACAGCTTTATTTTTTTCCATATGTGTAACCAGAGAGACTGGATTTCTGGGTGGATGTTGCTGTTATTTCTTCTGTTAATGTGACTGGATCTTCCAAAGCCAGCGTGGGTTTTAGAGATGTGAGCGGGGTCAAGTTTGGCCTATATGAATTAAAGTAGGTTCCTCATCCTTGGTCCTACCAAAAAGTGAAAGCAAATATCACCAACTAATCAGTGCTTTAAAATATAAGTGACGTATTTGAGGTAAATACTTCTGTCGTTACACTAACTACGTGATTCGTCTGGGCTGGGAGATGTCCTTTTGCCCTCTTCTAAAGGACAAGAAGAGGACAGTTTTCAAAGACGGAAGAAGGGCAGATGCACAGCCATGCACTGATGACCCAACCTGCACCTCACCTCACATCCTGCACACATCCTCTCACATGGTGTTATTCTCTGCAGCTAGTGAATCGTTGGCTCTAAACCAGTTTGATTTTGCCTGATTCACTGCTGAGCAACGTGACAGGGTTTTTTTTTCTTTCTTTCTTTCTTTTTCCTCAAATATATTAGTGTAGGGAAATAAAAGGTTTGTAACTGAATCTACGAGTGCATTGCTCTGTGAGCTATGACAAAAAGTAGCTGTGAGGTGGCCCCAAAAGGCAAAATACCTCCTGGGATCTGCACTTCCAATTCCAGCCCTTAAGGGTACCATATGTGTGTATGAGCATGTGCGGTACCAGGGAAAGGATCCAGAGACAGTATCAGGCCTCCAGGAAATGCAGATAAAAGTATGTGTTAGCAGTGATAGCAGAGCAGAAAACGAGGGAGAAGATAAGAGCTCTGGAAGACAGCCCATTGAGGTTTGGAGTGGAGAGACAGTTTAGAAAGGTTTTAGAAGGCATCTCTTTGGAAAAGGGTATTCAATGGCCTCCTTTTCTCCCTTTTTCCACTCTGTCTGCAGCACTGAAACTTCTTCCCTCCCTAAGTCCTTCCCATGAATTTCTCTCAAGCTTGTGATAGTTTAATTAGTGATATGATCTGTCCAGCCAAGAGCACAGATGCTCATTTTGGGAGTGGAGCTTTGTCCTTAGCCACAGCCAAGAGAGGCAATCCTGGCACTGTCTTCTGATCCCATTAATTCTTGACTTGGTCAGAAGTAAAGGCTTGCCATTGACTTATGGATTATTTGGTTGGGGCTCAAGCTGTATTGATGCTAATAGACTCAGAGATTGTGTTCAATCTCCCAGTAAACCCCTTCGTAATTAAAAGGCCAAAACATAATAGAGAAGAAATGACCAATACACTGTTCTCCTGCTCTCCTGCTCCCATGTACTGTTAAGCATAGTTGTCCACAGAGAACTGGAACACTTTTAAATTTTTGTCCCTATGTTAAGTGATGACGTTATAAGATAGAGTCTGTCTCCCAGAATCCAAAGCCACTGCAGTTAATAATAATAATGTTCCTTTTGGTTTTAGCAGTCTTTGATTCATATGTTAATTTGTTATTCACTTGGCCATGTTCCTGTTCTTACTTTGTAGCACATGGAAACCTGTGCATTCCTGTCCAGAAACTTAGTTCTCTCTGTAAAGCCTCTTGAGATATGGCAAGTACTAAACTCAAGAACTAGAGCTGAGAATAGAAGAGCAAGATGGTAATCAGAACAATAAAATTTCTCGGATCACCAGTCAGAAAAAACATCTCCATACACTTTTGGAGAGTGAAGGTTCCCCAACCGCAAGACAATTATAAGTTACGTGGAAGAGGGAGGTTGGAAGTAGGAGAACTGCCTCTTACTGGTCTCTGTCATAGCAAGTAAATAAAGTATAAATACATAAAACAAGGGGAACTGTCCCGATCAAGTGAAGAGATCTGAAGGGATGATTGTAGATGAACTAAAAGCCAGGACTGGGTCATGCAAAAGAGATACCGTTTAGTTTGGTAAGCCACAAAAGTCTCAGTAGTGTTGGTCAAAGTCTTCTAGTGCTTCTTTCTTGACCACACCACATGCAGAGCTATTGCTTGTGTATAATGAAGACGTAATTTGACCTCGAAACTGTGTTACTGGCTTAACCTCACAGGTTTTCATCATGTGTAACCAATGTTGTGCTACAGTAGTTTTATAAAATAAAATTTTGTACATAACACTTCTCTTTCTCTTAGTAATTTTTCACCTTTATTTTTAATGGACTTTTCTAGAATCTTTAAGATGAGACATACCAGAAAGCTATGCACAACTGTTAGAGTTCCTGTCAATTTTGCTGCTTAACGAACCTTGACTACCGAGCTCCAAAGAGGGAAAATCAGAAGAGAAAGATGTTCAGATATTCAGATGTTCAGATGTTCAGATGTTCATCTGAACCATAGTTCAGATGTTAGAGGCAGAACTCTACAGGATAAATTGACCCCAGAAGAGCAAGGATCAGAAATCTGGGGAGGCAGAGATGTGAGTGAGAAGTGAAATGGACAGAAAGTATCTTACTGTCCATGAGAAAACTGTAACGCATGCTGCTGTGAAAATATTATGCCTCTTTTTCTGTGCTCTGGCTGATTAAATCTGTTGGTTTGAGTACGCAATGCGGATTGCAGGATCCAAAATGACATACCTCCTCTTCTGCAAGCGTGTTTGCTGCGGCTTGCAGCCTCTCATAATGTGGACACTGTAACACAGAGATTGGACTTGTTTTCTCTGCTCACCATAGGCTTTCTGAGGACCTGGCAAGAGAGATGTCCCTTCTCAGCTGGCTGTGCCCTGGCATGCGCTCACTGATACTCTGTTTTCATCGCATCAAGGACTGCACATGAGTATTTCCTGCTCAATTTAGGATTTTTCTTAAAAAGAACAAACAAAATAGTCCTGATTTTAAACTCTCCCGAGGTGGCCAGTCCAACCTGTTAGCTGATTTCAGAGATTAATTATCTTCACTTAAACAAATGAATAAACTAACTTTATTTCTACAAAAAAAGTTGGCTTGCTTTAACTTGCCAGTATTCTACCTAGTCCAATGATCACTTTATTGTCATGTCTGTGTTCCCCAAGGTGCACAGACAAGTGATCAAATCTTTCATAAGGTACATTCCTCTTCATAAGCCCTGCTTTCTAGCCATGGAGCAGCGAGGGCACTTTTTCCTAGATCAAAAAGATAAATCAAGGGTGTGAGTGATAACTAGGAACAACAAAAGGATATGGAGTGGAAAGGAGGAGTTTGAAGAGTCATATGTTGTAACCCAAATGCTGCAATGCACTGCTCTCAATCTCCTTCAGTTTATGCTTTTTTTTGCTTTTTAGTGGAAAGAAAATCCATCAGCTGTGTTTGCAATGGTATGGGACATTGTCTGTGGGTGCAAAATCAATCTTTTTCCCTTGTTTTGTTACAGAAACATCAGAATGTTTCTATGTTGTTGCCATAGCTTAATACTGCACTTTCACCTACGTCTATAAGTCCCAACTAACAGAAGCATGTAGGCTCAGAGTCACCATATCTATGTAGGATACCTCACTTAGAGGTTTAGTTGTTACGGGAACTTTCTTTAGTTAATGGAGAGATGTTGACAGCTCCTGAGGGTAGTTGATGGGGGAAGAATCGTCCTGTGAAGAGATATTTTCTCTGTCAACTGCATGATGTGCCTGGGACAAGGCTCCTGATTATATTTATGCTTAAACGATTTGGTGCTTCCTTCAGGAAGAAGCAAGATGAGGAAAAAGCTGTTTTTTTTCAAAACTAGGAGGCTGCTCAGGGAGTTGGATTATTGTCCAAATCAGAAAATGTAACTTAGCGTGGACTTGTTGCTCTGGAACTGCCATCTTCTCTGTCATGTAGGCCATGATCCCCAAAATGTGGGATCTTTGCTCTGCAAAGAGCAATGTAAAGCTGTCTTAGAATGACGTAAATTGTCTCATTCATGTCGAAGAGGCATTGACTGAATATTGATATATTTAAATGTTGACTTTTTGAGCAATGTCACTGTTGATAAGGGCAAAAAAGAAGGGAAAGGAAGCTCTATATCCTCAAAATACCACTGTTTGTGGTGCATGAGTGGCTGGCACAAAACGGACAGGGTAAGGTGGGAACTGCTGCCAAGAGCCTTACAGAATGCAACAACAGGAGCAAGTTCAACAGAGGAAGCTTCAAAACGACAAAGCCCAGCACGAATTCTCAATGCTACATTATGACATAGCATTTGAAAAGGCTCGGTAGAGACACATACAGAGGTGAACCTGAACCAGTGTAAAGTTCAGGAGTCCAGTGGATTTTTTCACAGCATTCAGTGGTATTTTGCACATACGCTTTTTGGGCCAAGGGATGAATGCCAGTCTTCAAAAAACCTTGTGAACCACCTCATCCCATCTCTAATACACTTTAAAATATTTTTGAAATTCTATGTGGATCTGTGTACCAGCGATGGACACTTCACTTGTTTCATTCACTTGGATCACCACCAAAGGATTGTGGAGTAGAGTTTGAGTCATTAATGAGCCATAACTGACAGCACCTGCAGGCAGTTTGATGGCATTTCTGTAAATGTATACTGCTCTGTAGTATGTTCCTGCCAGTGTTCATTGTTCCCATTTTTCAACATAAAGCAATGTTCTTATTCTGCTAAAGCAACTTTGAAGTGAGAGTTACTGGTAGATGATGGCACTGGATGGTCCCAAGGGACTACTGAACTCTATAACCTTCCAGAGCTCAGTCATCTATTCTTGTTTGTCTTGGTCTAGTAGTATCCAAAATTCATTACTTATCTACTGGCTCCATTAAATAAAATGCATTTGGTGGGTTCAGTCCAGTTATGAGTGGCCATTCATCAAAATACCCTGCTGGCACTAGAGCTGTTGCTTTCTTCAAAGAGGCAGAACACTGTGAACAGACTGTGTGGACTGAGCTACTGTCTCCTCACTAGAGAAGGGCCCTGCAGGACACAGCTAAAGCATCCTAGTTTCTCCAGAGCAATGGAGATGCTTTCTTAACTATATAGATAAATACAGCCAGCAGTCTCTGGAGCTGTCTCTCTGATGTATTTCACCACGATTAAATTAGATTGCAAGAAAAAAAAAAAAAAAGAAGAAGCTTTAATACAGCCACAAATAGTGTAGGATTTCATTCAACATCTTTTCAAATTTTCTAAAGAAAGGTGAAAAAAAAAAAACCTGTTGCTTACCAAAGGTCGCTTTTTCAAGTATCATATATGTTCACTGGTTAAGTATTTCTTTACAGCGCAGATAAAAGCCCCAACTGTCTCTAATGGTTAGTGTTACCAAATTTTATTTATTGCCTTTTGTAACATGATTTATCATAAAGGACACCTAAGTGTCCTTTTATTAACGTACACTTGAATTTCCTTTTGGATGGCAATTCAATTTGGTGCAAAAAATATGCATCTGGCCTTTAAGGACTTATGAATCCTTCATTATGTGATTTATATAGGTTTATTTCTACCAAGAAAATCATGAGCATGTAGTTTTCACATAGGAAAAGGAAAAACGTATTTGACGTATTAAAAAAAAAAATCCAAACATTGAATCCTAAGGAAGGCTTATATTTCACTCGACAACCAAAGTGAACAACCAGGATATATCGTGTCCATCCTCTCCGATTGTCTTTTGACAAAGAGGTAGTGGTTTCAGCAGTCCTCAGAGTAGAGGGACGATAAATATCTTCTTGATGATATGGATTGCATCAAGTTAGAGAGATTCTCTGTATCTTCAGACCATGAGAGAAAGCAGTGCAGAAAATAAACGGGTTCTTGACCTACCTCCTGTGTCTTTCATTGGGCAGATGCACACACTGTGCTTGAAGTTCAGCTGGAGGAAGTCTGGGCTCACATTTGAGTCTAGATTGGTAGCATGCAAAAGAACTACTAATTATTGGACAAAAAAGTGTTTGAAAGTCGAACCTTAAGGTAAATCATAGGACTAACAATCCAAGTATTATCCTATTATTAGAGAAGCATTCACAGACCTCCCACCACGTTCTGTCATGCAAATTAAGGTGTGACAAATGGTTGCAAGAAAGCAGAAGAGGATAAGACAGAAAGGATGAATGTAACCACAATAGGATTATACAGTGTCATAGACTAGCTCTGTGCATACTTAGCAGGGCACAAATCAAAACTCTTTTCAGAAGTAAAAATGCAATAATAATCTGGGGTGTGTAATTAGTCAATGATGATTAAATAGTCTTCAAATTTGTAAAAGATTCCACAGAGAGGAAGAGAATCAGCTGTTCAATTTTCACTGTATGAAGCCACATATATACTTTCCAGTAACGAACTTTCACATTAGACTTTACATTAGAGAGACTTTCTGACCAGAAGGGTATTGAGGCTTTGCAAGGGATGGTACCGAGGCTGAGGAGCGTAAAGGCAGCCCCTACCCTCGGATGACTTCAAGTGCGGCCAGCATTAATGAGCGTCTGTCAGAGTGCCAGGCGCTGAGCTGACCCTGCAGGGGACTGACAAAATGACCCCTCAGGATCTCTTCAAAGCCTTGTTCCGTGGCTCTACAGTCATCCACACCTCGGGATAAACAATATCCTACAAAAAGCGAAAAAAGGCATTTTCTTCCCTGCCCTCATGCCATTGCATTAGAGGCAGCTCTGGGACTGATCCCTCCGACAGCACTGAGATTGACAGATCCGTCTGGAAGATATTAACCACGTGATGGAGAAGCAGGAACAAGTACTGAAAACTTGTGTGTATCTAAAATGCATATACATATGGGAATTTCCAGGGATGCTTTCAGCAGTTAAATGTGCTGTGGAAGGAACTTTACAATATCAAAAGTGGTCCTGAGTAATGTTCCTCCTGGGAGACAGGGAAATTTCAGCAGGCTAGGGGAACAGTCCAAGAGATGAAGGGTGGTAAGGAAGTCATAGCCCAAGAGATGGGGCATGGTAAGGCAGGCATAATTAAAGAGACAGAGTTATAAGACTGTTTTGCTCCAGTATAATTTAAATCCAATTCAACCTGAACTTAAAATTTGCAATGTCAGTTGGGGGATGGGGGGTGGAGTCCCTTAAGATATTTACGGAAAGGCCACACAAACCCTCAAACCCATATATTTCCACCTAGGAGATGGAAATGATTAATGTTCTGTGGAAAGGTCTGAGAAACCTCCAAGGCACAGAGCACTTCTGCCCCTCTCTCCTCACGCCCAATATAGCTGAAAGCTATCAACAAATATCAACAGGATGTTAGTGTGGTTGCACCTCAGCAGTCTTCTAAAATTAAAGGGCCAAAGAAAGCAGCAGGTTTACCTGTATCATATATGGCCAGCCTCATCCCTAGCTCTCTAAATTATTCAAATCATCAGAAGCTATTACCATAAAGAGGTTAATTTTTAATGGATCTACTTATCCACCCCTTCTCTCCATTCTCCCTCCAAGAAGGAACTACTCGGTCTACTCAGCAGATATAGAAACATATCTTACCTGTAGGTACAGTCTGAGCATGGGTCAAGAAATCCATGCACAGCTCAGGGAAAAAGAGAGTAAGACCCTTTCACCATAAATACTCTCCCTCTTTCGCAAAACACCTTTACTGTCAATAGTGAAATTCTGTTAATCTTCTGCTTCAACCCCTCTCCCCTTCCCTAAAAAATAAGAAAAAAAAAAAAACCCTTCTGTAGTTATCTGGATCTCTCTACGGACTAGTCAGGGAGCTTTGACCAATTGCTCAGACAAATTTGTGCGTCACCCAAAGCAGATGAGATGAACCTGCCTAAAAGTACCTAGTATCACAGAATCACAGAATCACAGAATCGTTTAGGTTGGAAGGGACCTCTGGAGATCATCTAGTCCAACCTCCCTGCTCAAGCAGGGACCTCTAGAGCATATTGCCCAGGATCACATCCAGACGGGTTTTGAATATCTCCAGCGAAGGAGACTCCACCACCTCTCTGGGCAACCTGTTCCAATGCTCTGTCACCCTCACAGTCAAGAAGTTTTTCCTCAGCTTCAGATGGAACTTCCTGTGGTTCAGTTTCTGCCCATTGCCTCTTGTCCTGTTGCTGGGCACCACGGAGAAGAGGCTGGCCTCATCCTCTTGACACTCCCCCTTCAGATACTTGCACACGTTGATGAGATCCCCTCTCAATCTTCTCTTCTCCAGGCTGAACAGGCCCAGCTCTTGCAGTCTTTCTTCAGAGGAGAGGTGCTCCAGCCCTCTAATCCTCTTGGTAGCCCTCCGCTGGACTCCCTCCAGGAGTGCCATGTCTCTCTTGTCCTGGGGAGCCCAGAACTGGACACAGGACTCCAAGGGAGGCCTCATGAGGGCTGAGGAGAGGGGCAGGATCACCTCCCTCCACCTGCTGGCAACACTCTGCCTAATGCACCCCAGCATCCCAGTGGCCTTCTTGGCCACAAGGGCACACTGCTGCCTCATGTTTAACTTGTTGTCCACCAGCACTCCCAGGTCCTTCTCGGCAGAGCTACTTTCCAGCAGGTCAGTCCCCAGCCTGTCCTGGTGCATGGGATTATTCCTGCCTAGGTGCAGGACCTTGCACTTGCCTTTGTTGAACTTCAGGAGGTTCCTCTCCGCCCACCTCTCCAGCCTGTCCAGGTCCCTCTGAATGGCAGCACAGTCTTCTGGTGTGTTAGCCTCTCCCCCCAGTTTAGTATCATCAGCAAACTTGCTGAGGGTGCACTCTGTCCCTTCCTCCAGGTCACTGATGAACACATTGAACAAGACTGGAGCCAGGACTGACCCCTGGGGGACACCACTAACCACAGGCCTCCAACTTGACTCTGCGCCATTCACCACAACCCTCTGAGCTCGGCCATCCAGCCAGTTCTCAAGCCACCTCACTGTCCACTCGTCTAGCCCACACTTCCTGAGCTTACCTAGGAGGATGTGATGGGAGACAGTGTCCAAAGCCTTGCTGAAGTCCAGGGAGACAACATCCACTGCTCTGCCCTCATCTACCCAGCCAGTCATTCCGTCATAGAAGGCTATCAGATTGGTCAAGCATGATTTCCCTTTGGTGAATCCATGCTGACTACTCCTGATCACCTTCTTGTCCTCCACATGCTTAGTGAGGACCTCCAGGAGGAGCTGTTCCATCCCCTTTCCAGGGATGGAGGTGAGGCTGACAGGCCTGTAGTTTCCTGGCTCCTCCTTCTTGCCCTTGTGGAAGACTGGCGTGACATTGGCTTTCTTCCAGTCCTCAGGCACCTCTCCTGATCTCCAGGACCTTTCCAAGATGATGGAGAGTGGCCTAGCGATAACATCCGCCAGCTCCCTCAGCACTCGGGGGTGCATCCCATCGGGGCCCATGGATTTATGGATGTCAAGTTTAGACAAAAGATCTCTAACCTGATCCTCCTCCACCAAGGGAGAGTCTTCCTTTCTCCAGCCTTCCTCTCTTGTCTCCAAGGTCTGGAATTCCTCAGGACTGGCCTTAGCAGTGAAGACTGAAGCAAAGAAGGCATTCAATAACTCTGCCTTCTCTGTATCTTTTGTCACCAGGGCACCTGCCCCATTCAGCAGCGGGCCCACGTTTTCCCTAGTCTTCCTTTTGCTATGGATGTATTTGAAGAAGGCCTTCTTGTTGTCCTTGACATCCCTTGCCAGATTTAATTCCAACTGGGCCTTAGCCTTCCTTGTCGCATCCCTGCACGCTCTGACAACGTCCCTGTATTCCTCCCAAGTGGCCTGTCCCCTTTTCCACATTCTTTACACTTCCTTCTTCTGTTGGAGTTTGGCCAGGAGTTCCTTGCTCATCCATGCAGGTCTCCTGCCCGCTTTGCTGGACTTCTTCCTCAGAGGGATGCACTGATCCTGAGCCTGGAGGAAGTGACGCTTGAATATTAACCAGCTTTCTTGGACCCCTCTTCCCTCCAGGGCCCTATCCCAGGAGATTCCCCTAAGTAGGTCCCTGAAGAGGCCAAAGTCAGCTCTCCTGAAGTCCAGCGTTGCATCTCGCAGCGTTGTATCTCACAACAAAAGCTCAATAAACTTGTTCTTGTGAGAGAGGTTATATGCAGAAGCTGAACCGAATGCCATGTCAGGTACTTCATATCTCCATAATTTGCTGGTATGGTTTGCACCACGGGGCGAGTGCATGTGTCGTGCTTGGCACAGCACAAACACACTGTCAAACACAACTGCTGGTCTGAAGGATTTGCTAGACAAGGACAGGGGAGTGTGGGGTCTGAGTTCATGCTATTTTCTCTGAGTGAAACGATGCAATGATTCCTCACTGCTCACACACCGATCTTTGGTAAAGCTCACACTTTGTTCCCAGTTCCCTGCCTTCCTCCTCCCGTTGCTCACAGACTGCTGTAGCAACCAAGGCTGCTGCTAGGCTTTAAGACAAGTAACGTGTGGTGCACAGTCCTCGTCCTACGATTTTGCAAGTTGCAAAGCCTTTTAAAGCATGCAGTAGCTTCCCTCTGGTCTACATCCTCTAGTTTTCTTTGCATGAAATTAAACAAAGATGGGGAATGATGGTTCCCCAGAAGTCATCCTGACATGGACTTGAAATGTGGCAACAGTAAGGCCCTGAACACCAGTCTCATACCATAGGCAGACCCTCAGATAACCAGTCCAGTTAGTCCAGGAAGCTTTGACAGCGGACAGTTTGAATCAGACTGGATTCTCAGTGCTCTTCTCATCTAATCGATGGCAACGTCAATAAAATTGCCAACCTGTGAAGGAAGTTACTGTCATACAGCCTACATAGTGGCTGACCCAGGAAGTACTTGCCATTAGGTTATCCCCTGAGCTATATGACCACACAGACCGCGTGGCTATCTTTGGCTATCTTCAACGAAAGGGAAGAAAAATTACTGCAGCACTCCCTCAAGGATCAGTTCATTTGCTTTCTCATTTTTGGCTCAGCATAATGTATGAGTGTTTAACGTGGATTTGAAGGGAACAATTCCCCGAATGCACCAAACAAAGCAGCAGCCTCTAATATGAATTTCCCCGGAGTTGGGGAGAAAAAGGGTTTGTCAGAACTGATAATGGGTGAATCCCAAAATGGGCTGTGAGGAGAAATTGTCTAATCCTAGTCGTTTCCCTTGGCAGCCAGCTCCGCTTTTGCTAGGAGATGCTGCCTGGAAATATTTTATTCAATATCATGTTCCATCTGTATTGACCTATTTCAATACAGTGCTACTCTCAGAGACTCCTCTGAAGAATTACAGTTTTGGATGTCAAGCATTAGATTCTCAAGTATGAAAATGTTAATTTTGGTTTTGAAGTATTCTCTGTTTTTACTTGAGGAAATACCCAAATCAATCAATGAGAAAGCACTTATCCCCGGTGAAGGAGGCTGGAGGTTGTTAAAGGAAAGAGCTCTAGTAACAAACAATAAATCATTACAATAATAAAGAACTAAAAGGTGTCGTTGGGGAACAAGAAACTACGCAGAGAAATTCTTTCCAAAGCAGAGAGCTTCTCGAGTTGTGCGAAATGCAATGTTTAATATAGTGTTAGGAAACAGAGTTTCTTTCTTTTAGGGAACAGAGCTAATTCATCAGGGAGAGCATATGTCTTCCCATATGATTTAGCATCTGGGTCTCCACGGTGCAACACACCGTTGGAGTTAACGCTCACGTCTTAGTTCCACCCCGCTAAGAGCTATTACTTATTACGCTGTATTCCCACGGAGCGCTCTCTTTCCTGAAAGGTATATAAATATTCACTTCTGTTCAAGAAATGCCTATGCACAGTCCTTCAGTTTGAGATGGAAGCTCTCTGTGGGCCAAGGAAAAAAGCCTCTTAAATTGAGTCGCTGGGACTGCCTCGATGTTTCAGTAATTAAGTCTCAGACCACATGGCTGGCTGGACCTTTTCAGAAGTGTGTTTGTGCTGCGAAACAACTCATGCGAGGCGAAATCTTCCACATTTGAGCATTTTGCCTTCCGGCTAATGCAATAATTGTGTGAAAACTACACTGTATCCCTAAGGATGGATCTTTTTATTCATAGAGCAAACACATCTATTTATTTATTTATTTATTTTAACCTGGAAGAAAAATAAAACATTATTCTCTATTTATTGCATATTCAGCATATGTTTAAGGTACACCGTTTGGATGAATTGTACATAAGGATACCTGCCTGTGAAATTGAAACTAATACTTATATTATAAAAAATGGAATTGGCCGCTTTCCCCATGGTATTTACCAAATTTTAGATGTCTTGAATGTGGTCACAATCTATTCTACGGTTTCTTCAATATATATTAGATTTGCGCCCATTAAAAGTACATGGATGTGGATGAACTGGTCCAACTGCGGATGAAGTGGTCCAACTACACTGTCCAGCTCAAACTGGGAGGTTAGCTTTGCAGTTTAAACAGAGGACGAGGACCCCAGAGATCTGACGTTATTGCTTCCCGTCATGACGGACACTTAACTGCTCTTTGCCTTAACTCTCCGTTCTTTAAGACCCAGATGATTCCTTTACCTCACTGGAGGCTGTAGAGGATGAATGTATTGATGGTTGCAAGGTCATAAGGTAGCCAAATTATGGGGCACAAATAATTATTACTGAGCATTAAATTTTAGGTACCTAGGCCAGGTAATCACTTTTTAAGTCCTTTCCTCTTTTTAAACTGTCACATGGAGTACTAAAAGCTGTTTTAGGAAATGCTGTATGTTCATGCACTGAAACAAGAGAAATGTTAGTTTTTTTGAAATTGCTAACCACCATTTAAGGTCCGTAAAGAAGACAAGCCTTTAACTATTCTTATACTCAGAACCTCTCTCAAGCATGGTAAAAATAAAACCAAGGACAGACGTCAGAAATTTCGTCTCGGAAGAACACTTCTCTCTCTAACCATGTTACATCTGTAAAGTTTTGTGCTTTTTTTAAAATATATAGTTTTGACTACAAGACTTCTTAACGATATAATTTAGTTTTGTAAACTGTGCCCGTTGGTTAGGTCATTCATTTAACGTTATACAGTAATATAAAATATTTACAGACATCCTACTGTAAAAGATGGTTTGAAAACACCTAAGAACATAACTTGATCTCTCACACCACATAAAAAGATACTGGATGTAAAAACATCTTCATGATCTTATAAAAAAATAATCAAAGGAACACATGAATATGCTGCGAGGTTATCTGTCCTTGTTAGTCCACTTACAGGAATCATGTAGCATAACCCGAATAAAAGTAAACCATTTTATGCTCATTTCATTCCTAAGGCCAAGGTCAATATATTATCTCATCTGTTACAGAAACTAACAGCTTCTCCAGTGAATAACCAGTTTCCGTTCACATTAATGTCTGTTGTAAAAAGTCTTGGTGTGAGAAACACACCCCTTTATCTACCGTTGCCTCAATTGTTTCTGACCTTTTATGCAATTGCTGATTCCTTCCAAAAGCAGCTGCAAAGCCAGGCAGCACGTAAGAAGCTTTGAGTTCTGAAGCAAAAGGACATGCTTGAAATTACAGTCTATTAACCCACCTCGTCTGATCCAGGCCTGAGAAGATTCAGGGCGTGCTGACCATTGCCATGACACCATTGCCAGATGCCTTTTAATGGAGGGTGTGAAATGAGGACAAAAATATGGGACTCCTGAAGAACATTGCTTTGTATTGTAGCTTGGTAATCATTATGTCTTTTTTTTTTTTTTTAATAAGGGCTCTACCATGTACCGTGTCTACCAAGCAGACATATTGTTTCATTCTTACTGAAAACTACCGTGCTTTAACCCCTTTCTTAGGGATTTATACATTTTCAATCTTTGTTAAAGATAGCAGCTCCCTACAGTGATGATGTCAGATATACTTTATATGTTTCAAAAAGAACAATCTGATCTCTAAATTATTTGCTTGCCTAGCATACTGGTTTTGTTACTCATCGAGCACTAGGATCCTGAACACTAGGCTTCTTTTCATACTGGTGATTGATTGTCCCTTTAGATGCCAGGACTGAGTGCCTAAAATGTGATCCAGCTATTGGAGATATAAAGGCAGTAGACACACAGGTCACTTTCCCAACCTTTTGACCCATCTCCGCTGCTGTGTCTGCAGAAACAAAGTATTGCAAATGGGTCATTATACAGAAGGCAGCTGTAACATTTCAGCAGCTATACATGCTGAAAAACTGAGCACCTATATTTCCTGGTTGTGGGGTATCTGCAAAATATAGGATAGAGGAACCTCCTTTTCTCCCAGTTCCTCTCTTCTTCCCCTTGTTTCTCACCTGTCAGCCCCCAAGGGAAAATAAAAGGGCATAAAATTTTCAGCTATCTGCTCACCTAAGAACCTGGGGTAGAAGGGAAATTTCTAGACAAGGAAGGAGAAAGCACTGTGTTTCTTCACAAAATCAGATGAAATAGCTGAACACACTTCAGTGAAGGCACTGAAGCTCCTAGGAATGAAATACTAAAGTCTTCTGTAGAATGGAGCTTTGTCCCACATAAAGGAACTAAAAATTGGTTCTTCTGTCCTAATTTGGAGGTTCACAATTCAGATGTCTCCATCTGCGCTGAGTGTTTAGGGTCTCATTATAGTTAACAGGCATCCAGTCAGCAGAGTCAATGGAATTAAGGATGTGACTCATCTTAACGAATGTAAGTGTCTGGCTTTGAGGTGAGATAAGTCTCACTCAGAACAGCACTGACTCTCCAGACTCACTGTCCATGTGAGCTCAGGGGCCCAGGCTGACAACAACACCGGGGTTGGGACACCCCTATACTGCAGAAATCTATATTTAAACCTCACCTTGAGGACTTACCTACTCTGATGGACGCAGATTTAATCTGCTCTGAACCTGACCTACTCCGTCTCGTCTCTCACAGTGCAAAAGTGGCTTTGCATTCATCTGCTCCATCACAGACCCTCCCTCAAAATGACCCTGAAACTACTGAGATGTGCAGGGATGTGGAGGTTTTCTAGGTGGAGTGCTGGGTTTGGCACCAAGACACCTCGGTCTGAGTCTCCACACAGGCAAAGACCGTGGGCTACAGCAAAGTCATCTATCCTTCCATGGCCACTTTTTTGTCTGTCCTCCCTTGCACAGGACGGTCCTTGGGGCTGAAGCTGTCCTTTACAAAGTGCATCTGCAAGCCCTAGCGCAATAGGCTGCTGATGTCAATGGAGATGGCCAGCTGCTATCATCATAATAGCAAAAAGCTGTAGAGAAAAACAGGGCACCTCCTATGTGTCTGCTACCAGGAATATAAAAATAGAGGGAAACAAGCAGAGAGACAGATGGTGGAAACAACTGACAGTACAAGTAGGATTCATCTAATACATCTTAGCAGGATAAAAGTTAGGTGTCTAACCGAAGTTAGCCCTCCTGTAGTCAAATGATACCAACTGGAGCCTCCAGATGATGAATCATCTCACCATAGTATGGATATCTAAAATAGGGGGCAACTTCTATGTGCTCCAGTAACAACTCACCTCGAATCCAGTCACCATTCAGTTTGTAATTTGATCCCCTTCTGGTTTATCTTGGTTCCCTTTCCAAATGGAAGGAGTGAAAACTGTAAAGCTTTATATTGCTCTACAAAATATTTGTGAACCCCTAAATGTGAGCTGAAATGGAGACTGCTTTTGAATTCAGAAATTTGCCAACACGACATGCTAACATATTAACGAACAAGATTATTTTATCAGGTACAAGTCAATTTATAGTCCATGCTTTCTTTAATAGAAATACGGCATTTTCCTACCGTTCATTTAAAATGGGCTTTTTTAATTTTCATTATGCAGAGTCTCAAAAAGTTGCCATTAATTTTTCTCCCCTCTATCTTTATGCTGACTATAAATCAGATGCAATAATAACTTCTGAGAAGCTGGAAAGGGCATATTTATCTCCCTGAGAAAGTTATGAGAATGACAGCTCAGTTTTTCAGTAGCGTCAGAGCTGTTACATTTCCATTCATTAACTTTTTCTATATAAAAACATATAATTGGGACTTCCCTTAGTGGAAACATTTAGTGCATCTTTAACGGGTAAGTCAGAATCACAGCTTTTTAAGCCTGAATCTAAGAGTTATTGAGAGCTTCCTGAGAGCTGCTAAATGCTATGTGTTCCCGTAGACTCAGCATCTTGCAGGATTAGACTCTTGTAGTAATTTTAGTTCTAATAATATCATTCTTCTGTAGTTCTTTTGCTTGCAAAAAATGTGTTGCATGCTGAACTGCTCCAGAATTATCTGACTATTCTTTTTTTGAAGTACAGTTTCTCCAAGCATTAAGTTTTAATAATAATATCATTTCTTCCCTCTTCACGATAAAATTTCTAGTCAAAATAAATGAGACATTCTTTAGAATCACTTACTGATCAAATGCTGTTTCTGGTGAGATCAAGAATAAAAATCATAATCTGAAGAAGGCTAACAAGTTTTTGATCCTGGTGGTCTTGACCCATCAGAATCCCAGATGGTTTAGAAATTTGGTAAGGAGTTCTGGACTTCCCAGCCTTGCAGTTTCATACCTAGCAGATGGTTAATTTGTTTGAGGTCAAACTGATCGCACAGCCTTCAGAAGAGAAGGATGGATAAGACAGAACTGCTCAAGGGGACTCTTAGTTTTATATGCCACTGCCATAAATTTCCTGCACAATTCAGGGTCCCAGAACTCAGCTCCCGAGAAATGAAGAACATATAAAGAATGGATATCACTGAAGAAGAAACTTGTTATGGGCACAGGTGAACTTAGTGGGGCCAGACTTTGGGCAGAAAAAATTATCCAAACACAACTTATCTTAGAGAGGAAACCAGTCTCTAACTTCCCCTGGTTCCTTTTCTCAGAAACTTTACCTTCTTCAAATACTGCAGAAAATTACAGACACAGAGCCCCCTCCTTACATGATCCTGCTGCATTCCCAGGGCAGGCTAGAAACCCCGTCTCCCATAGTAAAATGCAATATCATAATGCTTCTAGAAATGTTACTCTATGTGCTTGACTCTGCAGCCCTAAATATATTATTTGAATGTGCTTCCCCTGATAAGAAAATGGGTGGAACTGAACCACATCCCCAAATCTATGTGCCTACTACTGAAAATCACTATCCTATTGCAATTTTTACTTTAATTTTGCAACTATGTTCTCAATCACTGAATGGGCTTTGGGTCAAGCAAGATTGTAAAAATGTATCTGTTTTCTGTTTCTAAAAGCAATCAGCAAAATTCAAAATTCAGTCACTTTAATGTGACTTTTCACTTTCTTTGTGCTTTCTACAGCTCTTGGCATTCAGACCCATTCCCAAATCCCAAATTTTGCTGTGATATGGCACCACATAGAACAGGCCAGCACTAGAATATTAAACACAGGACTATCACTGTAGAAAGCTCAAGTTCCGAAAGAGACACAAGTACCTGTTATCTGAACTGAAGAAGCCCTTCCAACTAGGAGTTGTGGTACGTCCTTAACCTTTTAAATATCATAGAAAAGAGTGGACATAAAGGAAGCCCCATGCTGTGCTTGTGGGAATTGCAAATACATTATTTTCCATCTGCATTTGGTTCTCATATTCTTTTAGGTGCTTGGCTTCAACTATCCTATCCCTCTTCTCTATCGACAGCTGCAGTTATTATGTCCTACATAACATCTGCTACAACATTTACTACCCACATTCAGCCAGTATTTTTTTTTTTTTTTTTGCAGATAGCAAAAAACTCTAAGCAGAGCTCAATTTTGAAGTGCATTTTTCCCTAGAGATGCTAACAGCCAGACATCATGGCCTTCTAATCAACCAAATTCTGGGGCTTTGTGAGGCATTACAGTGCATCCAGGAGCACTACTAATTTCATGCTGCATCTCTTCTTCCACATATCTAGGCAGAGAGGTTGTCTCCTCCCTCATCAGGATGGAGAGGCCATACAGACTTGCCTGATGATGTTGTGATTTCTCAGAACCTTTCTGGATATTTCCTTTTTCTTCAGACATCACCTTCCCAGACATCATCTGCTCTTGACTGAAGGCTTCCAAGTGGTCCTTCAAAACACCAACACTGTCAGGGAAATGGTTTCTTCCAGTTGTGCTGGGTTAGCAACTGCTTAAATTAATTTGGCTCATCTCACAGAGACGGGCTCACACAGGCAGCTCCAAAGGCAGATACAAGAGACTAGCAGATACTTGTGGAGGGGACACTGCTTGACTTGAAAGAAGACATTTTTCTCTTAGTTTCCGCTCTCTCACTGTGTGGAAAGACAATCACAAGTAGTTGTCTTTATGAAACCCAGAATCACAGTTTCCTTAAAATTTACTCAGGAAAATTCAGTATGTCCCACAGCCTGACCTACCGAGCCTGGGGTTTGCTGCTGTTCATAGAGTGCCTGAAAGTTATTGTGGAAAGGAAATCAGAAATATCTGTGCATACATTCCCTGGCCTGCAGTTGGTTCTTCAAAGGATCAGGGATTTGGTTCTGCAAAGAAGATCAGGCAGAGGAATGCTAAATCCAGAAGCAAAGATTTGTGTCTGAATTTTTATGTCAGGAAAGACCTTACTATGCCCAGCTCATCTGACCGTTTGTATAATAAAGGCCATATAGTTTCAGTTCCCAGCTATCCTGGTCCTTGGCCAATTACCCTATCAAGTTCATATTGGATGCCAAAACTGTACACTGTGCCCTAGTTAAAGGGCAGTGCCAACTTAGAAACAGTGGGCTAAGATGAAAGGTAAGCTGGAAATTCAGAAAAAGTTTCTAACCCGTAAAGAAGTAAAATTGTAGGATGGCCTATGATCAAAGGCATGGCAGAAAAATTCTGACTACTTTGAGACAGAATATGAAAAGTTGTCAACAAGGTCATATGATATAGCTGTCTGCAGTAATTGGATCTGAATTTGATGACATTGGTAATTTCTGCAGCCCTAGTTAACGCTGAATTTGTGAAGGACACATGATGGGGAAGACTGGAAATGTTTTATGTGAGAAAATTTTCATGGTTTGATTACGCTGGATTCCACATTTTGACATGGCTGGACAGAAAAATTTCTCAGTATGATGACATTTGAAAAGGTTCAGGGGAAAAAAAAAAAAAAAGCTGTACTGGGCTACTAAGAAGATGAAGGGCCTGGAGCATCTCTTATACGAGGAAAGGCTGAGTGAACCAGAGCTCTTCAGCCTGCAGCAGAGAAGACTGAGGGGAGATCTTATCAATGTCTATAACTATCTGAAGGGAGAGCATCAAGAGGATGGGGCCAGACTCTTCTCAGTGGCAGGACGAGAGGCAGTGGGACAAGCTGAAACGCAGGAAGTTCCATCTGAACATGAGGAAGAACTTCTTGTGACTGAGCATTAGCACAGGTTGCCCAGAGAGGTTGTGGAGTCCTTCCCTGGAGATATTCAAAAGCCATGTGGACACAGTTCTGGTTAAATGTGCTCCAGGTAACCCTACTTGAGCATGGAGATTGGACTAGATGATCTCCAGAGGTCTCTTCCATCCTCAATCATTCTGTGATTCTGTGATTTGTGATTCTGTTTTTTGATAGCTGTTTCCTAAGTCTGCATATACCAGGAAGCAATACAAGTTTTGCAATGATGTGTGCTTTGAAGACCACATAGCTTCTATTGAGTTAATGCAATAAGTTCCACTTTGTTTTTAAAGATCAATCCATCTACCCGTCTTTAGACGCATAATGAAGACACCTCAAATGGGAGCCTAATCATCCTAAGCTTCCTCTATAGTTATTGGAAAAAGGAAGGCACAACAGGGTGATTCCATTCACTCTGATATTGAGATTGACTCTGCAGATACCCCTCCCTCTCCACTGACACTCAAGAGAACGTACTCACTGGAGAACAGTCATTCCAAGCGCCAAAACAGAACCATGCCCGGAAGACTACATTTTTGTTTCCTTTTTAAATAAGAGTTGCGTCAACTGCTAATTTTGAGAATATAAGGTTTTATGTCAAAATTCTGTGAGTCAAATTCGGTGTTTTAATAAGCCTGGCACAGGCCTTACTGATTAAGAGGTCTGAGGATCCAGAAAGGCACATCTCTTGGGATTAATTTTCACCCTTATCCCAAGAGACTAAAAACAGTGGCATACTGCTTTGTGAGTTCACAGAACGGAGGCACTGCTTAGAGTGCAGGAAGTTCACATTTAGAAATCATTTCTAATTTCATGGCTTTGAAACAGCACTAAGGGTATTTTATTATGAAAAACCAAAAAAATAACCATCAAAATCACTTTGATTAGTCTGTGGCTTTTATCTGGTTCAAAGAAGTGCATGAAAAATGACCGAGAAAAGAAAAATTCATCCACATGATGTCTCCAGTAGTTTTGCAGGAGATCCCATGCTTCTTACTTCTCTAGGAGGATCTTCAGTGCTAGCTGCTGAATCTTAAAGGGGCTGAAAACTAAAATACATTGGAAAATTGTCACTTTAGGCCATATTTGTATTCCTACCACCTTACACCTTCTCCACACCACATATCAGTCTTAGATTATTAGTACAAAATAGTGATTCTTACAAATTTTTACCATGTTATTACAGCTATTTACTTCATTAGTGCCCTCTGACTTTGCTGAAATTAGTGGTAGATTAAATATTTTGTGCTGCTCTCAGCCTCATCCAGTAAAATGCCACTCCTTAAAGTGCTCCATCCTATTTTGTCTTTTATGATTCAAGGCAAAGTGAAAGATAAGCGGTTATTTCCTCTGGTTTATTAATAATATTAATAATGAGAATAATTTACTGAGTTTCCATTTAAGATTATCAAAAACAGTGTGCGATTATTCATTACACTTCCTAGATGCCTTGCAAGTAAGATTAGCTTTGTTTTGGAGATGAAAGATGGAGACTGAAAACAGAGAGATTAGGTGTTTGACCAAGGCTCTCCTTGACAAAGAGAGGGTACACACCTCTCACACATTCCCAAACGGCTCCTCTGGACACTGATGTGCTTGATGATTTGTTCACGCAGCAGTGTGATAAACTTTGATTAGCAGGTGCTGGGCTGTACTTGCAGTTAGAAGATATCAGAAATTTCTTGCCTTGTTTTCTACAAGAAAGATAAAATATGGATAATGCACATGTCATGTTTCTGACCTCATCCACTGTTTTTTTTTTTAAGCTGAGCTTTATGAATCTGATGCAAGATTTTCAGAGAAGCTTTGCATTTGGATTTTCACTGCCGTTTGAGGCTGCTCTTTGCTTCTTAACCTGACTATTTTTGGCAGCAAAAGCATGCGCTATAGTCTGTTCCCCACACAGTTTCAGGGCTGCCTGACACTCTCATTTTCATGTGATAGACTGGAAAAATCTAGTCAATGATTTGGAAAAATATGGGAACACTTCCAAATGCACGCCATAAGAGAAAACTAATCGGCTTGGGATGGTGGTTCTTCTAGTCACCTTAATTAAACACTGTGCTGTCCCATGGGGTCAAGTGATAAATGCTCACAAAAGAAATTAGAAGGTAACATAAGACCTTTTACAATGTTTATGACATATATGAATGAGTCCCTTCACTCCCTGCTTAAATACTTTATATGAAACAACACTTTTTACATAATAGAGAGGCAATCTCTAGTGCAAGGATCAGAACGCGGGATTTTTTTAGTAGTGTCTAATCAGTTATTTTCCACTTTGAATTTTCTCCTGCAGCTCAGAGAATTTCCTTGGGCTGTGGAGGGAATTCTCCAACTCGTTAGACAGCAAAGATAATCATGAATCTACTATATTAAAGGCAGGCAGCACAAAGATTACTGCTCCAGATCTATATCCCAGATACTAGACCATTCACCCATGACCTTAGTGTGTGGATTCTCCTGGCTTTTAGTCGGTGTACAGCAATATTTCCCGATAGTCCAAAACTGAAGAATGTAATATCCGTTTGACATTTCAAAGATAATTTAAGCAGGGTAAACTGAAAAAAAGACATATTATAATTTGGCCAGGAAACAAAATTCAGTGGTATTACCTTTGCAAAGACAGCAGAAAATTTTTCATTGCATGAAAAGGCCCTAACGTCACATTTAACGACTCCCGAGCAGAACAATCTTAGTGGTGCAGTTCTGCTTTGCTCTCACGCAGCCCCTTGACTTGTCTAACTTCCTGATTTGTAAAACTACCCCCTACCTCTGGATCTCCCTAAGAAGTTTCTTGTCCAGATAGTGATCTTGTCCAAATAGTGACCTACCACAAGTCCTCCTAAGTCTGCCAAGGTCACAAACATGTGAAAAATCTCTCAAATCTAAGAAAACCTTTATTCCGCTCTGATTCACTGCAGTCAATGTCATTGCGTTAAAACTCCTCATGCTCTCCCCTGCTTGCTGCAGTGAACAAGGGGGTTAAGAAGCTAAGCGAAATGAATACGGAATTGTTTCATGGGGTTATAATAGAAACTTCAAAGTAATTTGATCAGATATGTTCCAATATACCCCAAAACCATTACTGCCATAACCGTGATGAGGGAACGCAGCGAAATTTGAGGCTCGATCGTGTGACTAATTCTGAGTTTATTGAAATGAACAAGGACAAATGAGGTGCTGTGCTCTCTCCCAGATACACAATCAATTATTTCAGAAGGGCTGCAGCACCTCTCTTGTCAGCCTTCAAGCTGCGAACTCTGGCACAGGTTAGATCTGACAGCTGGTCTATGCCTAATATTAGGCACCTTAACTCCTTACATAGCCAGTGAAAAAAGGTGAACACACATATGTTTTGCTATAGATCGCTACTACTGGATAAAAAGGCAGAAGTAGTCCCAAGTGTTGGCACCAGGACGTTCTTTGGCATGCTCTTAGGCGTGATTCCTAGTTTTCTTTTTGTCATTAACCACATTCAGTAGTTTCCTTTTCAACTGCCCATTTCTGACCTCGTATCTCCTGAATTCGTGGCTGCCCACACACATTACCCAGCTAAGAGGTTGGGAAGCACTTTTCACAAGAAAAATCTTTAGCCTGGATGGCAGACCATTCACTGAAGATGCTAGAGAGGTGCTTTTAAACACCTGAGGCCAACAAGGTCCTAAAATGCAGGCCTTCCATTTCCCGTGTGAATACACACAAGGCTGGTTTAGCATGGCAAAGGTATGTGTTGCCATTTCCTTCTCGAAAGACCCAGGCTTGCACCAGCCAGCTCTGATTTACCACAGATGTCTACACGGGCTAGATCCTAAGTGAACTGAAGTTCTCAGTAGGTCCCTTTACTCCCCGTGGCAAGGTAGAAGCTTAAAAGGATTGACTCTGCTACAGATTGAGGTCTTCTACCTTTGCCCATTGGGATTATAGGAAATTCAAAGCTGACTTTAAAATAATTGTGTCTCCCTGTGCCCCCACAACTTTATTCTGCAAATTGTCATCTAAAATATGGGTGAAACAATGCCTACGTAAGGGCGACTAGGGCTCATTAGCTGGTCCTGACTTTTGTATTTAAAGGCTGATGAAAGAAATGATCCCTTAGCTTACTGGCTCTCTTTTGTCAATGCAAATCCAGCACCCACGAGAACTAAGTCCTCGCCCTCACTGAGGCTCCTGGTGCTACTATAACTCCAATATTAATGGCAATCTTCAATAACACTGTGAGGGACAAAATGTGCCTCTGGTCCTGTGGAATCAGGAGGAGCTGAGTATTGCTAAAAGAGAGAAAATATGTTTTCCCCTGCCTTATGAAGTAAGTAGAGCAGTACAGAAAAGTATTGTTCATGTAAAAGTTAAGGCTGCAATCAGTTTAGGCGACCAGTCTTTAAGACTCTACCCCAGGCTGAGTGGAAATATTTTCCAGACTTTTTAAATGGTATTTTAGACTTCCATTAACTGTAATGGCAGCTTACATACCTAGGGCATACGTGGACACCTCCACAGAAACACGCACAGCTAACTTTCTTGATCACAAGGAGACCTTCAGGGTCGCATCGTTCAGGCGGCATCGATGCAGACTTGACAGTGTGTCCCGGCAGGAGGGCGCTCTTAGCAAACATTGCAGGTCTGTCACGTCACTTAAAGCTTTCAGCCTTGGTTCTCCTTGCTTGAGGTCTCTCTAGGGAGCATTCTGCTTTAGGATTGCAAGCATAAAGCAATAAATCCAAAATCCCACCTAGCCATTTCTATCAACAGAAAAATAACTCAGTCATGTCAGGCAGCTGACCTAAGAGTTTCACGTTTGTTACTTGTAAAATCACAAGCAGGTCACTCTCTGAGTGAGATGTGAGGTTGCATATCTCACTGAAAATTGGAGTCCTAAAAAGACTAGCTTGTTTTGAAATGTGTAGGACTGGGGCAATGTGAGGATCAGACTTCGTGCATGGTTCAGACTCCACGCATGGTTCAGACTTCATTCACGGTTCATAATTCTATTCATTAAAATGTGACTTTCATCCAGAAAAGCTCATGGTAATAGGCCCTGAAACAGCAAGCATTTATCGACACAAACACCTGCATACACATGTCCTGAAATACGGTACTCACGCACTTATAAAAGCCCCGGTAAAAACGCTAGCAGCAAGCACCAAGAGTGAGAATCCTCCTTAGGCATTACAGAATCACAGAATCACAGAATCGTTTAGGTTGGATGGGACCTCTGGAGATCAGCTAGTCCAACCTCCCTGCTCAAGCAGGGACCTCTAGAGCATATTGCCCAGGATCACATCCAGACGGGTTTGGAATATCTCCAGCAAAGGAGACTCCACCACCTCTCTGGGCAACCTGTTCCAATGCTCTGTCACCCTCACAGTCAAGAAGTTTTTTCTCGGGTTCAGATGGAACTTCCTGTGGTTCAGTTTCTGCCCATTGCCTCTTGTCCTGTTGCTGGGCACCACGGAGAAGAGGCTGGCCTCATCCTCTTGACACTCCCCCTTCAGATACTTGCACACGTTGATGAGATCCCCTCTCAATCTTCTCTTCTCCAGGCTGAACAGGCCCAGCTCTTGCAGTCTTTCTTCAGAGGAGAGATGCTCCAGCCCTCTAATCATCTTGGTAGCCCTCCGCTGGACTCTCTCCAGGAGTGCCATGTCTCTCTTGTACTGGGGAGCCCAGAACTGGACACAGTACTCCAGGTGAGGCCTCCCCAGGGCTGAGGAGAGGGGCAGGATCACCTCCCTCCACCTGCTAGCAACACTCTGCCTAATGCACCCCAGCATCCCAGTGGCCTTCTTGGCCACAAGGGCACACTGCTGCCTCATGCTCAACTTGTTGTCCACCAGCACTCCCAGGTCCTTCTCTGCAGAGCTGCTCTCCAGCGGGTCAACCCCCAGCCTGTACTGGTGCATGGGGTTATTCCTGCCTAGGTGCAGGACCTTGCACTTGCCTTTGTTGAACTTCAGGAGGTTCCTCTCCGCCCACCTCTCCAACCCGTCCAGGTCCCTCTGAATGGCAGCACAGTCTTCTGGTGTGTTAGCCTCTCCCCCCAGTTTAGTATCATCAGCAAACTTGCTGAGGGTGCACTCTGTCCCTTCCTCCAGGTCATTGATGAATATATTGAACAAGACTGGAGCCAGGACTGACCCCTGGGGGACACCACTAGCCACAGGCCTCCAACTTGACTCTGCGCCATTCACCACAACCCTCTGAGCTCGGCCATCCAGCCAGTTCTCAAGCCACCTCACTGGCCACTCATCTAGCCCACACTTCCTGAGCTTACCTAGGAGGATGTGATGGGAGACAGTGTCCAAAGCCTTGCTGAAGTCCAGGGAGACAACATCCACTGTTCTCCCCTCATCTACCCAGCCAGTCATTCCATCACGGAAGGCTGTCAGATTGGTCAAGCATGATTTCCCTTTGGTGAATCCATGCTGACTACTCCTGATCACCTTCTTGTCCTCCAGATGCTTAGTGATGACCTTCAGGAGGAGCTGTTCCATCCCCTTTCCAGGGATGGAGGTGAGGCTGACAGGCCTGTAGTTTCCTGGCTCCTCCTTCTTGCCCTTTTTGAAGACTGGCGTGACATTGGCTTTCTTCCAGTCCTCAGGCACCTCTCCTGTTCTCCAGGACCTTTCAAAGATGATGGAGAGTGGCCTAGCGATAACATCCGCCAGCTCCCTCAGCACTCGGGGGTGCATCCCATCAGGGCCTGTGGATTTATGGATGTCAAGTTTGGACAAAAGATCTCTAACCTGATCCTCCTCCACCAAGGGAGAGTCTTCCTTTCTCCAGCCTTCCTCTCTTGTCTCCAAGGTCTGGAATTCCTCAGGACTGGCCTTAGCAGTGAAGACGGAAGCAAAGGCAGCATTCAATAACTCTGCCTCCTCTGTATCCTTTGTCACCAGGGCACCCGCCCCATTCAGCAGTGGGCCCACGTTTTCCCTTGTCTTCCTTTTACTATGGATGTATTTGAAGAAGGCCTTCTTGTTGTCCTTGACATCCCTTGCCAGATTTAATTCCAACTGGGCCTTAGCCTTCCTTGTCGCATCCCTGCACACTCTGACAACGGCCCTGTATTCCTCCCAAGTGGTCTGTCCCCTTTTCCACATGCTGTACACTTCCTTCTTCTGCTGGAGTTTTGCCAGGAGTTCCTTGCTCATCCATGCAGGTCTCCTGCCCACTTTGCTGGACTTCTTCCTCAGAGGGATGCACTGATCCTGAGCCTGGAGGAAGTGATGCTTGAATATTAACCAGCTTTCTTGGACCCCTCTTCCTTCCTACCCCAGGAGATTCCCCTAAGTAGGTCCCTGAAGAGGCCAAAGTCAGCTCTCCTGAAGTCCAGCGTTGCAATCCTACTCATTGCCCTGCTCCCTCCTCATAGGATCCTGAACTTAATTTCAAAGAAGGAACTGCTATTCTTCCTTTTCTGAAGCTGGGATGTTTTGAGTATGTATGTTATAGAATTAAGTGAAGTAATTTTCAGCAGAGGCTAATTCTCAAAAAAAAAAAAAATCAAATTCTACTTAAAGACTTCAAAAAAAGCTACAGTCTTGCTGACATAGTAAAAAAAAATTAAAAAGCTAATAAGTTCAAAAATAATATAATGCATTGAGTTAGTTTCATATGTTTTTATTTACCATTAACTTTTCTTCAAAGAATATAAGAATTGATTGAACTTTAAAATATCATCTGCTCCAGGTAAAATAGGTTGATGTAATTATGATAATAAAATGGAGTTATTTTCAAAAGTAAAAATTTCATTCTGAACACAAAAATGACAAATAATAAAATATTAATAATTATTTTGATTCATTTTAGAATTTAAAATTTTTACTTAAAATATTAATGTAAAAAAAAACAGCATGAAATTCAAAATAGTAAACTTGCAATTTTTAAATGAGAAAAAAAAGTTTTGATCAGGAGTTTTTGGTTGACTTTAATTTTTCTTTCTTTCATCGTCCTTAGATGAATATTCTAGCACATTCATGAGCAGGACTGCTGTCAGCAACCTTTAATTTACAAGTAATACTGAATTATATTCTCAGAAAAGGACTTTTCACTGTCTTTTCTGTATTTGTCCATTTGATTGCATTTCAGCAACTTACAAGTATTAATGCACTCAGTTTAACACTCTCCTACCGAGGTATTAGCTTCGTTTTTTAAGTGAGTAATCGAGCTACAGAGATTAATTGACTTGCTTTAAGTCATTCAAGAATTCTCCATCGCAGCTAAGAACACATCTCAGACTTTCATGTTCTTATACAATACCATAGTGACTTAGGTTGCGATGGTATTTTTTCTAAGATTGGTGGTAGAAAAAATTGTTCTATCTTATATTATCCATAGAATTCATAAATATGAACTTCCTTGTTGTAAACCTGCTTCAGAGTTTAGAGACCGAAGCATACCTGTACAGCTTATGTACAATATGAAGAAAGAGAGGGATGAACTTTACACACAACTAGCTGCTCATGTGTAGTTTACTGAGGAAGAAATATTCAGAGACTGGTAAATGAGACTGAATTTATTCCATAAAATATTTAATTCCTTAAGTATTTCATCTATGACACTGGGTGGGATCTGCTCAACAGTGTGGAAAGAGCTGGCTAGTATAATTGCAAAGTCCCTAAGTCACCAGTCACTCTCTAGGAACAGCCAGGGTGACTTGGGAAGATCCTTAATGTTAGGAAAAAGGTTAATATGACCATCTTTAAGATAGTGAAGATGGAGGGCTGAGGGAACTGAAGACTGGTCTCCAGTCAACTCAGGGGCTGAAAGGTCATGGAATGGATCCTCTTGCAATCCGTTTCCAAACATGCAAAGCAGAACGAGATAGTCAGGAACACTCAGTATGGATTTATCAAGGACTGTTTTAGGCTGCTGAAGGGGAAGCTAAGGTGGGATTTAGTTGCTGTCTTCATCTACCTGAAGAGCGTTATAAAAACAATGGAGCGAATTCCTTCTCAGTAGTAGCAGCTGGTAAAACAAGAGTTAATAGCCAGAAGGCATGACTAAACAGGTTGAGGTGGTGCATTAGGGAAAAAAACAAACAAACAAACAAACCCTGGATCATCCAGAGAGGTGGTAGAAGTTTTTAGGACTTGATGAGACAGAGCAATAGCTGATCTGATCTGCTACTGGCCTTAACATTGTGACAAGCAGGAGGTCGGACTAGAGACCTTCAGAGGTCCCTTCCAAACAACTTATAGGTTTCACTGGCTTGAGACCTGTGCACACAGACCAGATAGAACAAAGGGGGATAAATATCCAGACACAAATGAATGGGATAGAAAACAGATACAGCAATTCTGAGAACCTGCTTAGACAGACCTAATAAATCTTGAATCTTTTTTGAATAGAGAAAGTTGACTTTCCAGAATGATGAATTTACAAGATGGGTTCCCAGCTCACCCAGCCTGCTTGGTGGAAGATCAGCTGACCTTATTCCAGTATTGCATCTGCCGATTGAAGGCACTTTTATACACACCTAGTTTCACTGGTTGTGGGAAATAACTTCTTTTTTTCCTACCCTAATAACTTTTTTTTTTTTTTTTTTGCCTTTAAATTCCGGTAAATTTGCCAAAATATCTTAGAATACTACCAGGAATGGCTGCTACAACACAGATGTCAATGACTAAAATAACTATAGCAAATCTAATTTTCACCTTCTCTCCTTATTGTATTATTAGTAGCAGCATCACTGGACGACTAAGGAAATGCAGTCAGAGTTCAGAGTGGAAAATCACAGAACTGCTCTTCAGCTCTGTTCAAAGCATAACACCAGTGACAATCACTGGTTATAAACAGAAAATAAGGAACTCAGTGACGACATAAGAAAATGATGAGATGATACCAGTCCGTGGCATACCAGCAACATAACTGTTTTCTGAATTTTGTTTTCTTCCTGAATAGTCATCACTGGCAAAGAACAGATTTAAAATATATATATATATATATATGTAAAGGCAGATAATTAAGCAGCTTTGGGTAGTCTTTTAGGGGATCCTCCCACAGATGTGGGACAGAGCTCATCAGAGCACATGAAGTACCAGAGTCTGCCAAAAGGGGCTCATTTGGCTTCCTAGGGAAGCAGAAAAGTTGGGATAGCCTCTGGGAGCCTTTGAAACAAGCAGCCAAGAAGCTACTGCTGGAGGAGACTGAGAACAGGGATCCAGAATGGGCTAGACGAGCGATAGCCAAAATAACAGATGAGGTTCATTCCTCGAGCTCACCAACAGAGCTCTTGCGAGGACAAAGCAAAAGGAGTAAGTGAAATTGAGGCCAATAGCTCTGACCTTTTTCTTCTGCCATCTGCTGCTATGGAGCAGGAGGAGCTGCAAATCCAAAGAGATGGGATGTACCCCAAAATGACCCTAAAGAAGTGCGAGGATTGGGGACAAAATGTGTGCTGAACTCAAAAATGTCATGTTACAGCCCTATCCACCATCATATGGGTAGCACGTAGGCTGAGCATTGTGAAAGAAGCTTACACTATTGCAGCTTGCTCTGTATCTGTTTTTAGATAAAGAAATTCAATTTCTACACTTGTCAATCCAGTGTTGGGCACCAGCTTTTAGCCACATACACAAAAATGCAGTGTAATAGTTTTTTGAAAGTTGTTACAGGTAGAGCTGTCAAAAGGCGCTTTGGTAACTCTGATTTTTAAACACATGCTGTGTTTTTTAATGCAATAAATAAATGCAACAGGGTAGACTGTAAGAAACTGTAATTAAAAAAAAAAAAATCAACCTTCAATAAGCTTTCGTAAACCGAATGAATATACAAGATGCCTGACGTGTCTGTCATGTGCATACAGCACCTAAGTAGTTCCAGAAACACAACAAAAGATAAAAGCAGCTGAATTCTCGATGGCCAATGCATGTATTACACTTCTGAGATGAGGTCTCCTTCTTAGCTGGTATGTTTGAGTGCACAATATATCCTGAAACACGGCAGGAGTTTCCTTTCAATTATCCCAAGACTGTGTGTATGAAAGAAGATGTAAAAAAGTGAACAGTAACAACTATCCCCATTTTTTACTTGCAGCAAAGGAAGTATCAGCTAGATGCTAGAGAGTGAAGTATGGTTATAGTTAGCACAGGGAGCATGTTGACTTGTCGTTACTGCACTAGGTTGCAGCAACACTTGTCAGAAAATGCTCCTGGAGAGCTCCTCTCAGTTTGGGGCAGCTAGCTGAACTTCATGCCTTTCTCTGAGCCATGTTTTCTCCAGGTTTGTGATTATCTTCAGTGAGCAGAAGCATCTACTTGTTGAAACAAAAAGAGGAGCTGTTGCAGTGTGACTGCTCTTTTGTTACAATTACAATCAAAAGCAAGTCATAATTAGGCAAATTCATTCAAATAGAGACTACTGTTAATGAGGGTGGAGTATTTTCTACTCTCAGACAAATCTATATATACCCCTAGAACTTCACTCTGAAATATAGTCTCAGCAATTAGAAACATCAGAGTTTATACCGGGGAGTTGCCGAGTTTAGGAACTGAAAACTGAGCTCTTTTCATTGGGTAAAAATGGCCAGACTTCTTCCACAGAGGTGCTGCCTTCCTTTGGGTGAGATGGTTTGTTTTAGGAGCTTCTAGTTCCTAAGATCTAGGGAAACTGCATGGAAAACTTGATAGGACTAATATTGATGATCTGCATATAGCATACACCAAAAAAGTGCCTTTTGGCACTTTTGCCTGCTTTCACAGGGATGTGATACAGTCAGGCACGGCTCATGGTGCTGTCAAGCGTCATCATTCACATCTCCATGTTCTTCCAGACCTTAAGAAATGAAGGGTGCTGCAGTACAAATGATGTATGTTTGTTCCTTTTCTGTACAGAAAACAAATTTTATGCTAGGATACCTGCTGGCATCCCGTACACAACTGCAGTGGGATTGTCCAGGTTTCGTGCTCTTTCTGAAAGTTGATACTAGAATGTGCCTTTGCTTGAAAGTTATGCAGTACTGACCTGTTGTCCCTGCTGGTGTTTGCACCTTGAACGTGATAAGAGGTGTTTATTTCAAGCACTTTATGGCAGGGTAATGGGAGGCTAGGGAGCGCAAAATTCAATTATGCGAAGTGTGTTATGTATGTGTGTTTTCATGATTTGTATGGATTCACATGCATGACGGATTGGTTATAAATTGGGTAATATATTGGCTTGTAAATGAAATATATTGGATTGTGGGAGCGTATTAGGCAGTGTATTGAATTCTCAGGGCCATTATGATATTTTATCTGTGGGTGTAAAGAATCTCTGTTATCTTGTGTGTGTGTCGAGTGTAATTGGTTTACAGGAGTGATACCCGCGTCATTTAGGGAAATATAGCGGCACAGCAAAATGCCAGGTCACCAAGTGCCCTTGCCATCACTGAAGTGAAGGGATGAGTCTATCTCTCAGAGAGCAGACGGTCACCTCCCATGCGCAAGGTCACAGCTAGCACTAGCACAGCTAGCATTGATAGCCTCACAAAAAAGATACACCATGTTGACTGACACACTGAGCTCCCTCCCCATTGAAGAGTGGGAATTTGGGGGTGAATGAAGTAGTTAGGACTGCTTTTCCCGTGGCATATCTCCCATGTGTGACAGGAGGGTTCAGTCTTCAAAGTTTCTAGACCAAAGGACCAAATCTGGCCTGCAGTATGGTAGCAAGCTCACATTCCTTTGAGATAGCATCAAAGCCACCACAAAGAAAAACAATCCTACTCGATCGAAATACTAAAAGGCTTTGTATCAGAGCAGAAGAGAACAGTTCTGCATTAGTGAAGAGATAACTAATGCATAATTTTCTTTTCTAGGAGCAGACATTTGGTACAGTAGCTGAGGAAAGGATGAGGCCATCAAAAAACAGACTATCTTATACAGCCTTTGGGTGTAGTGCTATAAGCGCAAAGGCATCCCACTGAAGAGAAAATGCAAGGGAGAAATTTCTAGGTAGGAGCGAGCAGGAATTGGGGAATTTTGAAGGCACAAAGGTGGAGAAAGTGTTATTTTTCCTTTACAACCATTACCATCTCTTGTGGCCTCTGGATAGATTTAGTCAACAATTTGTCACTTTCGACTGATCTTTCTAGCTGGCAAAAATTCAGAAGCAAACGCCGCAAAGTTCATTCCTTTTAGGGTGGGGAGTGGAAAGAAGATTTATTTCACCTTATTATTTATAATACTTCATATAGTTGTAAAAGTATTTCAATAATCTTTATAGAGCTCAATTATACCACAGCGAATTGATATGACTGATTTCAGTACTTTTTAATATGCTGTTTAAAATCTCCAATGTAAAATATTCTTAATGCATGACATAAAATATATAGCAATCTCTTTTAATGTAACTAAGTCCTGGCTTCGTTTTGTAGCTAAAATGCAGAAAGGCTAAAGATTGAATCTGCATTAGATTATAGTGATGCTTACTTCACTTCAGCTGAAGTTCAGTTCATTTCTAGCTGGTAACAAGGTTTGCACTCATCTGTGTTACTTATGCATAAAAATACATAGTTATTTCTTCTGTTCCTGGGTTTTAGCTGTTCTTGGCTGTGTGAAATTCTATGCTCTGTGCTATGGAGGAGGTTAAACCAGTTGGTCGAAGTAGCTCCTTTTAGGTTTAAGTTCTAAGGATCAGGTTTCCAGCAGAGTGACAATATTGTATCGTGAAAGCTTTATTGTGAAAGTAGTAATTATGAATCTAGCTTCTTTATGAGCTGGAGTTTTGCCACCTCATTCAGCAGGAGTCAAATCTTGGTATTAGTATTTATCTACCAGATGTATATGGCCTTTGGAGTTTGATCTTTTAGACTAGCTTCTGCAGAAGAAAAGGAGTGGAGACAACACTTGTGCTACGGGACGTTTCGTGTACTAAACAGCTATATTCTCGAGTTTCTAAATATGTGATGAAGAGCACTTTACAATACTTTTTTTCATAGATTGGATGGGAAACATTCACAGCAAAAGGTGAAAGTGCATAGTGAAAGGAGGAAATATCGAACCTAGGTCTCAAGAGATGAAGGCTTCCAAGAGTGAAGGACAAGTCTCCAAAACACTACGGGGTAAGGCACAGAGAGGCTTGAGTAAAATAATATGTCCATGCTGCACAAAATAGTGCCTTGCAGAGGTACTGGTTTCCAAAATAAGTCCAAAACTGAATGGCTGCTTTAATGCTTGTGATTAGCCATGATGACTTCTTGGCTATTCCCCTTCCGCTCTGGAGCTCTTGGAGTCCCACTGCCTAGGTACTACTGTCCACCAGCCTGAGGTGCTGCATGCCCTTTATATCGGTTTCCCCTGCCGTTCAGATCTCTCGCCTATAAATGATACTGCGCTTATCAAGTCTCTAAAGATGAAAGATGCTTTGAATTTTGTGATCATAGAGCGATAACTCATGTCTCTCGCTTTCCGTGCTGTCACTCTTTTGAACTTTTATCCAGCATATATTATGAACCTGCAGTATATTATCCCTGAAAAAGACAACTTGTCATCACAGGGTTCTTGTCGCTGTACAATGGGCTGATGACGACCCTGAGGTAGCCCACGTCTCTCCTGAGTCATCTATATAAATGAAGGTAATAGTCATAGTTAAAAAGCAACCTGCATCAGCAGTGTATGACTTGATTGGCAGGCTTAAGTCGGCTTAGCATCCTAATTCTTTCTGAAATAAGATTTTCTTCAGACTAATAATATATTCCTGTAGAAGCCAGAGAAAGATGGACAGCCTGGTGCTGTGTACCAACTTAAAAGGCAGGTATAGTCTTTAGGGAGGGAACATTCACGCATGCTAATACACTGGAATGAAATGTTGTTAGTGTTTTGTCTGAGATTACTAGCAAAGGAACTACACATCATATATCACCAAACACAAAGATATTCCCAAATATTTTACTGTGAGGGCACCTTGACCAGGTAAGAAAATAATAGGACGAGCCATGAGGTAGGAGGACAAAGGCAACATTGGTAAAATACGTGTTTTTTTCTTCAGCAGATGTTGGACATCTATACTACATCCATGTTGAACTTTTAACCAATCATTCTTCTGAACAGGGATCAAATGTCACCATACTTCCACTTTGCACCTGCCCTGTCTTTTCTGACCTGCCTACTCTGCATCTGGTCACCTTGCACTATAGTTTTATATCTTCCAGTTAACAGCTCTTCTTCTTTCACTCGTCTTTTTCTCAAAGTTCGTTAAAGGACTGTTTGACGTTTTCCCATTAAAAAAACGCCTGTCCCATCACGGGGTCCTAGCTGCAGTGTGAGCTGCAGGATGTTGAATGCTTTTGTGGGTGGAGGAAGATAATTTGTTTGCATACCTAAATATAGACTTAAAAAATTCCTGATTTATGAAATTCCTTTCACCAAACTTAAATCGCAACTCCATCTCCAAGAAAGCTGATGGAATTAAAAATTGATTGTTTTTCTAATGTAGTACCACAAGTAGAGTTATCCTATGTTCTTACTCTAGATGTTTATCACAAGTAATTTCTGAGTTCCTATTTACTTGCAGTATTCATGTCCCTGCATACTCTGAGAAACTATATTTTTTAAAAGTGGAAACTAGACTTCATATTCTAAATACAAAGAAATCTTGTAGGTAGGGCTAAGACATTAGGGAATTTAGATATTTTCTGGTCTTTGAATGTCAATATGAAAGGGTTGTTGTATCCGTGTAATATATTTCAAAACGTTTCAGGCTGGAAACTGAGAAATGTCGTAATTTAAAAGGTGCTTCATAGTTTATGACTCACGCGCTCAGAAAAATAAGACAGTATCAGTGTGTTTTCTCAAATAATTTCCTAATAAAGACTGTGAAGGTGATAGTTCTGGAGTCATAAGCTGTTTCATCTCACTGCCACTGTTTGCCAGAACAAGATGAATTGTGTTTTTAATTTGAGAGTCGCTCTGGCACTGGGAAAGCTGCAGAGCTGCCTCTCCACCTTCACTCTAACCCCACAGCGGGGAATTTCATGGATCTTCTCCCCAGGATCCCTCAGATCTGATTGCGATGAAGAAGGATTGTTATTACAGAGGTGACCGTCCTGCAGGACAGAGGAGCGGAGCTTTCAAACACAAGTCATACATTGCAAACGTCTATAATCTCAACCTGCACCTTTCCGGGCCTGTTTTCTCAGGACTTGTTGTCTATGAGCTCTCGTTGTCCTTACGTTTTCTGTAGCTGAGCAATAAAAGAGGACTGCAGTGAGTGAGGTCGCCTCAAAACCTTTACCCAGTTTCCTGTTCTTCTCTTTTCACTTGTACTTAATTAATCCTGCCAAACTTAGTGCCCCACAGCCCAAACATTTAATGCACTGCTTTTCTTGGAGAAATAGCTCTATCATATAAAAAGGATTATCTTAGCAATTCTATATCTGAAAAGCTGAAGGTGATACACTTGTTTAACTAACAATGCTGAGTTAAGATGGGATTCACGCTCGCTGAGCTATCTGCAAGCCAGGTAACTCTCTCTCTTGGCTTCCCCAATAGCCAGCGGGGAGAGCTGGACTTCTCTGGGAAGTGATGCATCCCCCTGTTTTTTAGGTCTGCAAGCATTATCCTCTAGAAGTGTATTTCTCTTTCTCCATTAACTAGACAGGAAGCCAAGGTAACTAAAATAAAATGGCCACCTAACTTTCCTACTGCTAAAGCTAGGGAAGAATCATCTCACCACCGACTGTGGACTCAGTCACTAGAAGTCCCTAAAGAATCAATATGAAAAAAATAAAGCTAGCAGGAAAGTGGCAAGGTGGTTGGACTCAGACATTTTCTGCTCCACTGAGGAATCACCTGGAAATGCATATACACACACACACACATATTTATTTATTAATTTATTTTATTTATTTATTTATTTATTTATAAATAGTTGGAATTCTTGAAAAGTTCAACTACATTTTAGGTCAAAGTTTTGTTTTGCTGACTTGTCCTTTCTAAATTTCCTGGTGAGTTACGGAGTAAGCAGTAATAATGGCAGTGGAAAAGGCTGCAGAGCAGTGTATACTCTTTCCTCTGTGTCTTTTTCTGTGGAATTCTCGTTCACAGAACGGCAGGCAAAATTTTTGTAGCATCCCTGTGACTTTAAGTGTCTTATTTTTGGGGTCCTCCTCGAGACAGACAAAGGACGCCTAGTTTTTTCAAAGAGCCCAATTTTCAGACAGTCAGATTTCATTCTGGGTGACCAAAAAGGAATCACAGATCACCTTAGGAAAAATCCATAGGACTTACCTAGTTCAGCTGAGGTACAAGGAGAAGTTCACTGTCGTTATAAGTTCTCCTGAAGGCTGAGGGTCATCCAGAGGAACCTCTTCTGCTGTAATTTGGGGTCGAGATAGTCATGAAAATTGCCCTTCTAGATAGTTTATGAAAAATGGTAAAAATAAGTGTCATTTATTTTTTTCAGAGATGAGTCTCAAAGATCTACACTTATATATCACTCCCACAGACATTGCTGCAAACAGAGTAGCTCGAAACATACTTTTTTGTAAGAGTTTACTACCACCTGGAAATCTCAGAGAAATTGAAGGGAAGGCAGGGGAAGAGGACAAAAAAACAGAGTTAAGTTAAAAGAGAGAGTTAACACTGAGCGATGAGAAGAACGAGAAGTTTTCAATTTTAATTCAACTGATTCACCCTGACTTAGCATCACTAAATCTGTTTCTGCATTTCACCTGTCTTTCCACAGCACATTAACTCCCTCTGGATTCTTTAATGCACATGGTAAGAATTATTGCTGGAAGCTAATAACAACTTGCATTGCATGTTGTTTCATGTAAAACATATTCTTAGCAATTACTTTGGATACTAATTGTGCTGAACTAAATAATGGCATGTTAACTTAGTTTATTTTCTGTGATTCAAGGATTTACAAAGGATAACTCATTTAGGGGTTAAGGTGCCTGTGTTAATTGTTTTCCAGAACAATACATCTTTCAATCACCTTTACCAATATCCATTATCCATGTAGATTAACTCCATTGTCTTTGGAAGTAATTGACACTGCTCATCATTCTTCTACCACCTTATAACAATGTTAATGTAAATACAGCAAGAGGTAATTGAATCAGCAAATGGGGAAAATTCTGCATGCTATGCAAACAAAAAGAAAGAAAAATCCAGGTAGATTTAGTCAATAATACTATGAGCTCAATCATATCTTAGAATAGGGATATTATCCAGCTTTGTTTGTCATTTGTTTTCCCTGAGTTTGCAAGTGTACACAATGTTTTCCTGTGATTACCACACTATGGTAACTGATGAACCAAGGGAGTTATTTATGCGTAAAGAGCAGAAAACAGCTAGGTTACTTTGGGTTGTTGTAGGTAATGGTTCATGGATGTTGATATTATAATAGCTAATCCAGTGGACCACATTACCTGCCAAAGAAGCCAACTATATTCATTTCTGTTCAGATCAGTTCCACTTTTTCTGCACTATGAGCTATAAAAGTGTTTGTTTAAAGAAATAAAAGAAAAACCTTTCAGTATTTTCTTTGGTAGGATCTGCCTAAAATAGGTTTATACACAGTAATTAAGGTTTAAACCATTTTGTCTTTCTTATCTGCTTACCATCTTGCTGGGAAACCACATGGAAATAATGTATTGTTTAATCCATCTGCTTCCTTTTTCAGGCATAATTTATCCTTAGGCTCTGAGTTATGAATGTACGAATTTTGTGTTAATCCTTATAAGTTGTTTGGTGCTCAAGCAGCAAGGACTCAAAGTACCGACCAGACTGTTTGGACTGCATGACAATACACGCAAGTGATCAGCAAGAACACTAATTAAAAACAGCAGCTCAAAATATCTGCATTCGGCTGAGTGCAGTTATCAGCACGATACAGGAATATTCCCAGGTTTTACTCGCTGCCACCAGTTAATCATGTGTGAAGCCCTGTTACCCTTGACAGTTACTGAAAGATATGGCACCTTTTGGAGGAGATAAAGGTGCTGAGAACTTCTGAGAGGCAGAACGTTTTCGTTAGTAGATGAAGCTGAGATTTAACTTCCCAAAAAGATAATCAGGTTTGACATTTTTTGGCATAAATGCCTTTCCTAATATCAGAAAAAATGTCAGAAAATCCCTTTTGTGGTGAATGGCACAGATTCCTGAGGGACATGAAAATGTAAATGCTATATATTAGGTCTAATAATGGCCTACAGTATTTTCCAGATTTAAAATATTAACAGTATAGTACAACTATAAAACTATTTTGAATTACAGGTCTCATCCACCTGAGGCTGTAAGGTAAGTTCATGTGTTGCTGGTGAAGGGGTTCTTCTGGGTATTTAAAGGGTACAAAAGTAAAATATTAAGCAATATTAAGCTATTAGACCATAAAATAATTACCTGAACTAAGCAACATTTTTCTTGTTAGCTCCGTATACTAATCTAATATCATTATTTCTCTTTTTGACAGAAAAAAAACTCAACGATAAATATTTTTGTAAAAAGAAGCAGACATTTCCCTGGTAGATTCTCTTTTAAAGGTAGTCTATGGTTGGGTAACGTTAATGGTTCAAGGAACTGGGAATGGTCAGAACTGCATATTGTCCTTCACCCCTATGGAGACAGCAAAGAGCGCTGGTTCTTTACACCTTCCAAGCTTTCATGAACAGTCCCAGTCCAGTAATGTTTTACTGATTTAGCTGACCTAGATTACTGCAGAGGATGAGAGTAGTACTGGTATCATATGCTCCATTTCTTCTGCAGTGATTCGCTTTCTGAGCCCTGTCGCATATTACCTGAGATAGGAATTGCCCATCAAAAATGCTCACCTTTTGCTCTTCTGTCTTTGATGATGTAATAAAATTGTCATTATGGGAAAACAAATTCATCTAACCCAAGGGAAAAAAAAAGGACCTTTCTTTCAGAATGAGAGTTACTCCAGCTTTAAACAAGACATTTCTCATGCTTCATTCTAACTATATATAATTTCAAACAATAAAAAATAATTACAAAAAGTTATGCATGATATTTTGCTTGTAGAAAGGTATCTTTAAATTAGAGACATGCCTGAACTGGAATCTTCTAATTTTTGCCATTTTCTTTGAGACACCTAAATGCAATCTTTAAGAAAAAAATCCCTGTCCAGCAAGGAACACATAGTGCCAGTGTCTTCTGAATCTATACTGTACAAAACACTTAATATAAAGAAGAGTTTCATGTGCATTTCCTTGGTCGATGACTGTCAAGTACCTTCCAAACCTAATCCTGTGTTCCTGTACCCCTTTTATCAGTAGCTTTTGCAGCTGGGAGGCATACTAAATCATAAAGCAGCTCACCAAAAAATATAGTTATTCTTCATCTTAAGCAGTGCCTCAATCCAGGTCACCAAACAGCTGTCCAAAGAGTCATCCAGCCCAACGCTGTGGCTGGTGTGGTTGTCGGAACAACCAGCTGAGGAATTGTAGGCCGGGGAGAGGGAGTGAAAGGGAATTGCTTAAGTTAGCTTAAGCAGCAGTACCACTGAATGTGCAACCACGGAAATAGTTTTATCTTCCTCTGCATATGAGGTTCTTTATATGGAAAATATATGCAAATGGACCAGATGTACCAAGAGGGGAAAGCATAGAAGCTCTGATTTAGCAAAGTGCTTAAGCACACTCTTAAAGTTAATCATGTGCTTAAGTCTATTCACCAAAGCACTTGGCACATATGCGTGCTTTTGCTGAGTTAATGTAATAAAGCAGATACCATAATAGTAGTCCTAGGATAAACAGACAAGCTGAGTTCCTACAAGCAGAGTATGTGTGAGCTCATGTTTCCTATATCCCATCCTTAAATAGGTCTCTAAGGCAGAGATGAAGCCCGCTCTGCAGGCTCTTCTCTCCTTCTGTTGTGTGCTGAGGAAAATCAATGATTACTTTCGATTAGATGACAAATGTTTGCATGGCCCAGATTCGGTGACCTGCCTTGTGTGTCAGAAAAGGAAAGTTATATTGCCTTCAAGTAATAAGCTACCCTTCAGGCCAGGGATCTGGAAGTCTGCTAGGAGAAATAAGAAAAATAGTGCCTCCTGATAAGAAACCATTGTATAACACATCTCAGCAGATGCCCAAAGTGCTCCTCACAGGACTGGGCCCTTGCTGAAAAGTAATAAGCAAGTGCCTGCTGCTAACCCGAAATATGTAGAGAAAGATATTTTCAGGCAACAGCTGTTGGTGCTAAGATGCACTTAGTCCTCCAAACTCAGGGAAGCAGTGAGCGATTCAGGGAGGCACATGCACCTCCAGAGTTAAACTCTCGTATGAGAAGAACCCTGTTTCTCACCAGTGACCGCATAGCCAGCCAGGGTCCACAGGAATTAGTCACTAATGGTGGGAGTGAGCTGTAGGTGAAGACACTTAAATTTAGATATCTGCACAAGGATGTCCACATGCACATGAGGTGTCAAAGCTGCTATGGCAGTCAGAAGAAAGCTGATCCGTGTAGTCAGGGGAGCCTAGAAAGTAAAATAGCTCTTCCAAAAAAGGAGAGAGAGGCTGGATCCTTGATTTGATCCACTCTGGCTTTTTTATATCCTTGTGTTATGTTCTTCTGATACATAGACATGTACTTAGTCAATGACCAGTGATAGGGCTTGATACTTTCATATTTTGTACTTTCATCAGGACTTCCATTTTTTTCTCTTGATTTTTTTTATATTTACAATTTTTACCTGCTTTTCATGTGTTTTAACAACCAAAGCCCACTGTACACTTGAAAACTCATGCGCAGATATTTATAGAGATTCATATACGCATGTATATATACACGCATACACATATTTATATTTCTTTTTACTCACAGCACTCTCTTTTCCAGGACTCTATATCCCACCTGCAGTATCCCTTGTACTCACTCGTACCTCATTGCTCGAGACAGTTCATACACCACTGAAGTCCTCACAGCCATTTTACTTGACTGTGAAAAGTCAGATTTGGTTATCATCAGCTACTGATAGGAAAAAAAAAAAAACAGTCTTTTTGTTTAAGCCAAAACCATAAGAAGTTCAAAATATTTGTCAGAAAGTAGCTGGATAAAATGGATCAAGAAACATCAGGGCAGGTAAGATTTCCTTTTTTGGGGGAGAGGCGAGGAGGGGAAGGAGTACTTCAATTTAATTGCTCTAATAACTTTTACAGAACAGTTCGCAGACCGAAAGGGAACAAATATCCTTTACATTCCTCAGAAATTTATTGTAATATCAGCAAGCACTAGCTACATATTAACTATTGTAGGTGTTCAAAAAGCAAATTAATATCTAGGTTAATTTCAGCTGGAGGGGAAGACAGCAAAACCAGATTTACTGTTTAAAAATAATCCTTAAAATCGCACCGGTCTAAAAAAAATGAAGTGTGGCCTGTCAAAAGATCCATTGTGACTGGTGTAAATCTGCACAATAGAACGAATGTGCGTGGGTTTGATTTGCCACTTCTGCTCAAGCTACTCAATATCTAAAATGTAATTTGCATAATACAGTTGCATTCAATTTTCAGTGTACCTGATAAACTGAAGGCAACATAATATCAGATCGCTTTTATTCACTCTCTTACTCATCGGGCTATTTATATTCTTTTTTCACACGGATGAAAGAGATCCTCAGCTTATAAAACATGGAAAAAAAAAGCTTACCCTTGCAACCTGAATCTACTCTCCCATAAATTTTACACCGTTGTGACTCTGTTGACTGAAGGAGATTTATTCCTGATTTAATAAGTGATCAGAAATAAGCCTTTTTAACACAGTTGCTTTACTAGGCAATCTTGTAGGTCTGGTGTCTGCAGTGGGTACAAAATGAAAATCTCACTACTACTGCACTTTAATATATTTAATTTGGTTCAGGAGTAGCTGGATGACAGTACAGTGACTTCTCTGACATACGTTTTACAGACCAAACTTTATTATGTCTACTAAAAGAAAATGACCCATTGATGTCTTGTGCAAGGAGAAACTGAGCTAGTATATGAAACCTGGCTATCTCAGAGTTCAAGGAATTGCTTAAAGGAGAAGAAAGAGGTTTAATGACAAACCAGTATGACTGTAAAATAGGTTAAATTAGGCTTTTCAGGAGTCAATATCTACAGTGTACGTTTGATAAAATTACCCTCGGTTCTTTTCATACGTCATGGAGAGGTCGATCGTATAGTCAATGATTTTAAGATTTGATTCGTTTCCTTATACAGGCATCTATATTTGGTTCAATATAAATTCTGTTGACAAGCTTTTCATTGACTGTAACAAGAGCCTGGAGAATAGATGCTGATTTAGCCACCCCGTTGTAGACATCTGGAATTAGGTGAGGTGAATGTGACACTGTTATGAGCCTTCCAGTTGAGGATGCAAAAGCTGACCCACCAGGCTTGTGAACATGAGTGACTCAAGTCTGGTGGTCTGCATAGGTGACGACAGAGGCCTGGGGACAATAACCATTTCTATCGCAGAAAACAACGCCGTTCAACACGCACATTGTGGCGTTTCAGCTTCCACTTCTTTTGCATATGGACCACTCTCCCATCCAGGACTTCTGTTTGAAGAGGTAGCTTCTGTTTGAAGAGATGTTTTCTTCACCTCAATCTCCGCTGTGACTTATATGCAGCTGAGAGGGCAAGAGTTGATTAAGAAGTTGTGCTGAGTCAGTTGTGCTTTTGAAGCGTCTTTAGCATGATTTCGTGGGCAACCGTGCCTTCTTTTTGCACACTCCAGCTCAGAGTGTGAGAGCTGCTTGGGCATTTGCATGTTTTACATCCAAACAGTTCTACTTTCAGCGCATTGCAACCAGACCTTCTTCGTGAAAGTCTCTCTGGACATGCAGCAAAATTGCTTTAAGGCTCTATAACTGGTCCGTTTGTCACACGGTCTCAAGTGGAATAGTGTGTGAAAATGCCCCTGGTGAAAATCTACCTAAGACGTATACCTTGTGCCCAACATCAAAGTCTCACATTGGTAAATCAATGGAATAAAAATATAAAACTGAAAATAACAGTTATGTATACCTTTCATATGGAGGAGATCTTGGACCATACTCATTCAGTAAACTTGCCGCAGGCCATGCTGTTTTATATCTTTCCATCAATCCTGGTTTGATACTTCAGAAGAAAAGAGGTAAGGCAAGTGAAATGACTAGAATGATGATTATGAATGGCTAGAAGTTCAGTTTCAGTGATGCTAAAGAAAAGCTATTATTTCCTCCAGAGTCTGCTTGACATTTAAGGTCTTTCTTTCTTTTTTTTTTTTTTTCCACCCTTAAAGGTGGAAAAAAGTTAGCTGTGGAAAGAGGGAGTTTTTTGACCAACAGTTGAATATTTTACTTGGAATGGCAAACTAATGTGCAATTGGGAAGGACTTTGAGAACATTTACTCAATGAGGAATTTTACCACAAGAACAAGTAAAAACGGTTTGGGGCATATCTTATATTTTCTGGGTTGAAATTCCAGACCAATTTTCCAAGTTCTATCAGTAAATAAAGATGTAGCGCCAAGAAACAGTCCTTATTTACCTCTCTGACTGCAGATAATCATCAAATACCTCTACGCCTCTGTTGTCTGCCTGTTAAAGGAAGACATTTCTTCTTTTCTTCTCCTATCCTTTTCTTCCTCTTTCCTGCTTGCAAATTAGTTGAAGAAAGGTTGATATTCATGCATTCATGAAGCTCCTAGCACACCTGGATCTTTGTTGCTATCAAGGAACTCTAAATTATCAGTACCGCAGAGGCAGCAATAACGTCAATTTATTTGAGTGACCACCGAATCAAACTCCTAATGAAAAGAATTGAGTTTGTTCTAGTCTCGATTACACCTGCGTGTATATATGCCTGCGCCATGAAAAAGGACTTTATTTCCTTGTAGATGAAAAGCCCCTCTACACATGAAATATTATTATTACCTCAAACCACAACCCTTAATCGAGAGATCTGAAGTTATTACAGCAACAAGACACATTTCTCATTCGCCGTGGATATTACTTTAAAAATTTATGCTTTGTCATTTTAAATATGCATTCAAAACACTGAAGGCTTTTTGTTCAAACATTAAGATGGTGGTATTACACTGAAATCCCTAAGTAATAATTAATTTTATGATGCCAACAGTTAAGCTCCACGGGCCAAGTGCTGAGAGAGGCACAGGAGGTGCAGAATTTGCCTCACAGTCGATTCATATTTTGTAGCATTCTTGTCTTTTTGCCATTTAATTCAGGCACAAGGCAGGCTTACGGTCTCCAGGGAATCTGGTCTCTGGCTTCAGATCCAGATCACCATGTGGAGGGGACACAGGAGGTCGGTACCAAAGGCACTGGATCCTTAAGGGGCAGATTAGTGTAATTATAACCATTTGTGTGATGCAGATCTTGGACCGTTTTCCAGTAGGGTTCTCCATAGCACCATAGTTGCTCCTTCTCTCCTTAGAGAAGAAACTTAGTTGGGTTAGCAGATGAGAGGCAGCTCTCTCTCATCTCATTGTAGGAGAAAGGGCCGTGGCGAGAGGTGGGAAGGCACTTGCTCTACTGCCAGTTCTGCATTTCCTGAGAAAATAGAATACCCTTGAATCTTTCACGAACAGTGCATTTTATGCAAGGTAAGCAAAAGCACTAGTGAAGGCTTTCTGAGCTCACATTAGCTGGTCTGCCTTACAGATGACATGCAATGATGTAATGGGGGAATCAGATGTAGCCAATAGCAGAGCACCTCAACCGGAGGGAGAAATGTTCCCTCTTCACTCATCACCCAGGTAATTTTTTTTTACATTCAAAGGATTAAGAGGGGACAAACTGGTGAGAACCGAACTCTTAAATCTTTCATGGTATTGTCCAGTGCACCAGCCACGTTGTCCTAGACCATCAGGCGGAAAAGTAGCCGCTGCTTTCTAGCACACTGATGTTTGGACCTGTGAAATCAGGAATCCAGAGACTTCATTGTCATCTATCTCCAGCAACCTTCTCCTTGTCAGATCCACCTGAGGTTTCGTATGCTTTATTTCTCCTTACTGATACGTGCTCTGGGGTACAGTCAAGAGGCAAACGACAGCAGCAACAACAGTGATTCAACCATAACTCCCAGGATCTTTGCCTTCTGCAGCTTAGCACTTATACCTGTTTGCCACAGCTCATCCTCTAAAGCAAATGTCATTCACAAACCTGCCCTGAGCTTTTTGCTATGCGTATAAGCATGATTAAACACATGAGTCAGTTCACGGCACACCTTAGGGGAATGGAGTGAACGTTGCGCTGCTGCAGAAACTTCAGGCAGATGGCAGCATCAAAACCTTCACTGGTCTGACCGTGCTTTCTTAGTAGGAGCCACAGGCTTTGCAAACAGAGCAGCTGGGATCGGTGGCCATATCAGAAGGAAGTTGAGCACAGGGGCTTGTATTTGGGACATCCTACAAAGACAGTTGACCTGAAAGCAAAGAAGCAATAGTGTTCCTTTCCCTGCTGTGCTTCTCAGGAAAATGCTAATAGACAAAATCCTCTATCTCCACTTCTGCTGCCGTTGCAGCTGCATGTGCAGCTTCCCCTGACCCATCCCTAGTAGCCTAGTTCAGCTCTTTATCTCCAGGAGCTCAACGTAGAGAGGAAAGTCAATAAAATGACACCTGGGAGAGCAGATATTGAGCAATCGTATCTCCAGCACGCCTGGTGCAAACTGGCATCGGCGGTGTGTCACCGAGTTCAAACGCAGATAGATAGACTTAAAACAGTCAAGAATCAGTGCCCAGCAGTCGTCTTACTTGAGTGAGAAGAGAATCACTCAGTTGATGGCTGTCACTGTTACAAAGCTTCAGAGAGAAAAAAAAAAAAAAAAAGAGATAGCTCAGTAGAGGAAAAAACAAAAGAAAGCAGCTTGAAGGCTAGTGTTCGGAATGAATTTTGTCCTCAGCTCTGCATATGGAACTGCATGGTAAAATAAAATTGCTCATGAGAGTAGGATGTGGCTTTTATTATGATTGAAATAAGGTCTTACTATAGAGGGATTGTAGCTTTAGTCCTTCAGCACCCAGTGATGCAGGCATGGAAACAGGAGAAGATACTGCAATCACGGCAGAGATTACAAAGGGAAGTTACACTTTAGTCTGTACTTTCAGAAGAAATGACAAGGTTTCACTTCTGTGTTTGGTTGCTATGTGTAGTAGCAGTGACAGTTACTGACATACGATATTGAATTACATAAAACAGTTTTTTTTATAGTAAATTTCAAAATTTTCATTTGAAGTGATTTTTTTTTTCAAAATGTCCAATAAAGGAAAAGCCTGGATTCCTTTTCTTGAACATATGAAAAAGTTTTTTTTCCAGCCCAGCCACTTCATTTCCCTGCAAGGTTTGATTCAGAAAAAGAGTGATTTCAGCATTTCTCAATTTTTTTTTTTAAATGGAAGAAAATATGCGTGTTTCTGAAATGATTCAGGGCTGCTAAATCTGTGTTTATATAAAATAAAATAAAATAAAATAACCAGTGCTTTTTATTATACTACACATATTCCTTTGATGTGCGTGTCACAGGAACGAATTTAATGGCTCAGTAGGTATTTCACTGATCCAATTGAAGCACTGGTGTATTTAGTGCAAAGTGTTTATCTATCATCTGCTCCGTACTTAGTTTGTTTGGATTTTTTCATTTGTTTAGATTTCCTTTTTTAATGCAGTATCACTGTCTTAAAAAATGTCAGAAAAGAATTTAAATGAGAAAAAGAATTTCAAAACATTGTCTTTCTGGAGTGCTTTCAACCCGCTTTATAATTAGAGCTGCAGTGAAAAGATGTTATAACATTTTTTGAACCCAAAAATCTCCAAAACTCTTCAATCACAGCAGCGAAACTGCCTCATTAGGCATTTGTGTGAGATGCAACTACTGTACCGACCAGAGATTTCTCCTTCTTTATAGGAGTAACTGTCATGTTTCCATGTGACTGGAGTCAAGTATAGATCATGTCAACCATCGCCCGAGACGAGGCTAGAAACAAACATAGAAGACAGTTTGGGTTTTCCTATTCAAAACATGCCAAAGTATTTTATAAAGCAGCAGAGAGGTGTGAAAGGTACTGGTAACAGGGAAATGATGGTTCAGTCAAACGGACCAGGCATGTGCTCAGCAATATCTCACTTAACCTGGGGCATCTAGAACTTATTTTTAATCAAAGGAGGGATGCCGTGATGATGGATTTTTTTTTTGTACAGTTTGGATGGGCAGGAGGAACAAGAGGTGGTAACCTTAAGACATGGTAAAAAAACAATGGACCAAGAACGTGAGCGGTATATACACAGACGTGAAGATAGACACAATAGATAAGAGCCACACAGCTGTCACAGGGTAGGCACATACATAAGGAAGTATAGAGATGACAGAGAGACAAACTGTAGATACTCTCTGTTATCAGTTCAATGCCTTCTCTTAAAAAGAGTTCACACATACTCAGACAACCCAAATAAAGACTAGCGCAATGAGACATTACAGAGGAGAAAATAAAATGAACATGCCTGAGTGACAGCGCACAGATGTGCAACCAGTCAGTTTACACTACATTTGAGCTGGTAAGTGAGCAATTCTGTAGCTCATCTCCAAAAGGACACAGGAAGCAACATGCCTCCTCAATGCAATATATAGCAGCAAAGAAAATAAGGCTGGAAGATACCTCAAAAGGTCACCTGGTCCTTCCTTCCGCCCCAAGGCATCATGCAGCCCTGCTGCACCATTCTAGTCTGCCTAATCACATCTCGGGAACACCCAGCCATGAAATCTCTGTGTCATGTCTGGGCAACCCTCTTCTGTGCACCTTTACCCTCCCCATGAGACTACATTTTTTGCTTAAGGCTCGTCTAAATTTGGCTATGTGGGGATGTCAATTTAGTTACCAAAGTCACAGTCTTTTTGGTGCCCCAGGTCACCCAAAATGTCTACACGGGGTGACAAAAGTGACACAGATCCCGCAGGAGACTCACACCCTTCTGTGAAGGGAGCTGGAAGCCGGGCAAAATGCACTAGGGAATCTCAAGTGGCATTGAGGTGCCAATTGTTTTAGAAGTGTCACTGAACTGTGAGTCTAATGTCTAATCTAAATCTCCCTTGCCACTGCTTGAGTTGACTGCTTTTCATCCTGTCCACGGCTGATATGGATGCCAGTCTTGACTTTCAGAAGGTTGTAATTGCTATTCCAGACAAATTACTCCAATGGTTTAGTAGCCTTGTATATCATATTTTCTAGATTATTTCACTCTTTCTTGCTACTTCTTTTTTCTACGCTTTTACCTGGCGTGAGATTCAGTTTGAGATTAAGGCTCCCAGACTGAAGTGTCTAGATATAATCTGTATAATCTTTATAATCTTCCATTGCAGTCACTGGAGATCTAGTCCAGAAGGCTGAGGAAGCTTAGAAGATCGTTTAGCTGATCAGAGAGTACGTGTCTACTTTAGGACGATGTGAGGTCCTCTCCACACTCCAACAACTGGATTGTCTAGCTCTCTTTTGAATAGAATAGAAACAGACACGAGGTGCATGAGAAAACATCTGCGCGTAGCATCTAAACACTATAATCTCAAATTAAATCTTCCCCAGAAGAAACCTACATCTTTTTGTCAGTAGTGGCAAAAATTGAAGGATTACTTCACGTGTCTAGCATATATATTTGTGCTTCTCCAAATATTTCTGCACAGTGTTTGTCTTTCTTTAACCATGTGACTCACATTCAGCTTGTGAATCAGTAATACTCCAGATTCTCTGTTACAGAATGACTGTCCAGTCTGCCATTTCCCAGCCTCTACCTATAAAAGTGATTATTGATACTTAGGGATAAATATCTGCATTTATCCTTAATGAACTGTGATGTAGTTCTTTGAGACCACTGCTCCAGTTTGTGAAGATCATTTTGTATACTAATCACGTCCTCCAACATGTCCTCCTGGTAGCCCTACTCAGCATGACGTTATCTGCAGATTGGCTAAGCGTATCTTCTATTTTATATTCCAGATCACTAATAGATGTACTGAAGAGTGGTAAGCCCCCGGCAGCTCAGTGGGGGATCCAATATGGAAGTGATCCATTGATAATTATTCTATCAATGCAGTGTTTCAGCTAGTTGTGCACCTACATCACAGTAGCTCTGTTGAGATCATATTCCCAAAAAGAGATACCATGCAAAACAGTGTCATCTGCCTTCCTAAATCTAATGCGGACGATGTCTATCACTTTTCCATATCTGCAAGGCTTTCACACTGTCATAGCAAGTGTTCAGATTGGCTTGGCACAATCTTTTCTTGACGAATCTATTATGGCTGCAACTCACCATTTTGTTGTCTTCTAAGTGCTTACAGATAGTTTGACTGATTATTTGTTCCAGTATTTCTGCCAGGATCTGAAGTTAGGCTGACTGGTCTAGAGTTCCTTGGCATTTCTTTTCTCTCCCACTTTTAAAGAGAAATATTCAGAGTTTACTCTGCTAGTTGTCCAGAAACACATCTGCATTTCATAAGTTCTCAAAAAGATCCACGAAGAATTCTGCAATTTCTTCACTCTGCTGCCTAAGTATTGTTTTGAATTTCATGAGGTGCAATAGATTTTAAAACTTCTGCATTTTCTAACTACTCTAACTTTTATCCTTTTCCAGTGATTGCTGTCAAATTTCACTCTCAAAAAGATACATTCATTTTTTTTCTTCAAACAAAAAGCAATGTCATTTCTTTTCAATTCTGTTTATCTACTCAACTAAAAAATGTTCTACTCCAAACCTGCCTTGACCTTGCATTTCCACAACCACAAAATATAGTCTTATATAGGCTTATAGACTTATCCAAGAATTTCAGAGAGTATTGTGCTTATTTCATCGTTGCTGCTTATGTTCTTAAGGGCAACTCAGAGAAGTTTCTTCTGAGTTTATTCAAGAAATAGTCTGCTGCTTATTATGAGTTCAGAAGATACATAGTTCATAATAGTTTTCAGGATTTCCTTAAAGTTTCCTCCTTCCCCAGAAATGACTTACAAGGTCATTCTCTTTTTTGGATTCACTGATCTCTCACATACTAGATTTTTATCTAAAGAAATTATCAGAATTAACTCAAGTGATCTATTATCTCTAGGCCTATCATTTATCATTTCATCTTTTGTTATATATAAATAGAGATGAATTTCTTCAAATTACTGGACTTCAGTTTAGGGTGCTACCAACTTCCAGTCACTAGCACTAAATGATCTTAAAAATGTTTTCTTTCCTCTCACTGTAGATCAAAAGTACACTTAATAGGTCATTTTTGTGGGATTGTTCAAAACTCAAATTCATAGTGCTTTGATTCTTTTGGCTAAAATTATGGAATATCCAACTCCATGAGTAAAAGGAACATTTCAAATTTCAACCTGTTTCACACACATCCCTTTCTGGTAGCCACCTTGAATTTACAATGAGATTAACTCCATTATATTACCGCATTCTTCATTATCCTAATTTTCCCCCTCTTGTTTGCAGCCTGCAGACACTTGCGTACAGTTCCTAAGTGCGACTTTGAGAAGCTGTGTTCAATCTAGTGATATTATCTAGGTAACTGGAAACTGGAAAAGCAGTGTGAGTCTGGATCCCATCTTCTCCTATACAAGCTCCCTTTAAACCTTTATAATGCTTCTATTATTGCATAAATAAGCAATATGAAGATAAAATCTGAAGCACTGAAGTACTCTTCCACTTGCATTGTGAGATACCATTTCGTTGGCAAACATTGTGTGTCATGACTGCAGTATCTGAGCGCTTATTACTGTTAAAAAATTTGCCATCCTAATAATCCTCTGTGCTAGGGAAATGTGAATTCCTCATCCGTAAAACAGAGATGAGATACAAAAGAGAATAAGTAACTTGCCCAAAATCACACAGGAAGCATGTGGCCAGAGTTGGACTTGATCCCAAGTTCTTCTGAGGGAATGTGTGTATCCTGCTATACCATTTCCCCATCTATCACTTCTACTGCCGCTGTTGGTTTAGGTCCCTGTAGTTAGGATACCACAAAGGAAGAAATGAAGATATAATTTTGCAGTGCCCATCCCACACTCAGGGCTAGCTGGGTTTGAGGTGGGACAACCTCTCTAGCCAAAGTGCAGCCCGCAACCTTGCTCAGAAGCATCTTAATGACCAGGCTGAAATTTGCTTACAAAAGATTCAGTGATACTGCGGAAATTACAGCCATAATCTTCCACCTCCATGGGTGCACGGTATGTAATTAGATGCTAAAAATAATCGCAATCTTGCAAGTGGAAGCCAGGCATGTAAAATGTGCAAGTATCCACACTTGTCTGACACAGCATCGTTAATAAGATGCATAATCCCTTCCTCAGGAATGTAGGCACAGCACAAGTGAGCTGCAGTGTGAATGGTGGGTTATTAAATCAAGGGAGTTTGGCAGAGAAGATAAGTATAGGAATATAGATTTGTGTGCATAGGGATATTGCTATGTTAATAAAACTTTAAATTTTAATTGAATTCTCTCTGCCAATTCAATTTCCTTTTTCCCTTCCTCTCTCTTGATTTCTGCATTTTTTTAAAAAATTCCCTCTTATTTCAAAGCACGGAAAATAATGAGGGTCAATAGAGAAAGCATTTTTCCTTTCCAGATTTATGACCTTTTGCAGGAAAGCTAAGAATAGCATCCGACAAAACAAAGCACATGGAGAGCTGTGTGCATTTGCTACTAGCACACGCAGAAAACGTCTAGAGGTGGGCTCTGGAAAATAAAATAAAATAATGGGTGAAGGGGGAGAATGAACAGCTGAAAGCAATCATAATGTCAAAGGATGAATTTTCAAAGACGCACCTGGGAATTTGTTGCCCGGTTTCCATTAAAATTAATGTTGTGCCATCGCAAACCCTGTCTGAGGATCACTTAAGTTTAAGGAGAAGAAAGATTCTGTGGGTTTCGTAGACAGCCGGAGAAGGGCAATATCTTCCAGTAAAACACAGGAAAAAGAGCCATTTGAAGAAATGAGTATGTAAGAAGAATAGGGATGAAAGGGAATAGCATCTCAGGTGAGAAGTGTGCATTAAACTTCTTGAAGTTACAGGCATGAACCGAAACAATAAGGTAAGAAACAGAAGAGATTTAATATTTATAAAAAGAATGATATATTACAATAATAATATCCTCAGCTAGTATGAATCAACATATACCTATTGAAGCTAAGGTAATATCTATCAGCAGGATTACCTGCTTCACCTTAAAAAACAGTCAGCTTTCAGATTTAGGCTGAGCATCCGTTTCAGAAGGCAATGACACTGCCTTGCCATGGATTACAATACGCCGGGAAATCCACAATTACTTACAAATTCTGTGACTGGGGCCATGTTTCACATCCGATTGGGACTAAAGAAAAATCTCCTGTATCAATCTGTATCTTGGTTAAACACAGCAGAAAAACTGTGGCCGCACCAAAAACAACAGCAGCCTAAAATAACAGTGTTGTAGACAGATATACGAGCCTACACAAGCTGTTCATTATCGTTTTGAGTGACAAACTAAGCAGAAATTGGCGTCTGTGGTTTGGACACTTCTCTCAACAGCCTTGCAAATATGGGGAAATAATTGACTTATTGTGACATTTTCCCTAATTTTCAATATGTAGTAACTTCCCAGACCTCTTCTTTCAAAGGCCTTCTCCGTCTTTGCACAGCTACTGTAAACCCACCAAAATGTATCAGCGCTTCAAATGAAGCCTTGACTCAATCGAAATCAACGGGAAAATTTCCATGGACTTCAGCAAGGTCAAGGTTTCATCTTCAGCATCCACCTTCCCTTCTCTTAGACGAAAGCTATTTTTAAAGCCTCCCTGCCATGCTCTGCACCTATTTATAAAGCCAAGATGTCAAAGTGCACTGCTCTGCTCCTTTCAGACATATAGCTGTTGGGTTATGCTGTCTAGCAAAGGTCTTCCCAGCTGGGACACTCAAGGCAGCAGTTTCATTAGTCAGGGTGAACCAGTAATCAAGAGGTCAGTGCCCAGGAGGTTTTGAAAACGCTCAGTCCTCCAAAACATAACATATTCCAGTAGGATAGGAGGGAGGACTGCCTTCAACTGCCTGGTGTGTTTTACAGCTCTTCTGTTCAGAATGACTTTATTTTAAGGGGCTGAGAGAAGAGGATGGATATCAGTAGGTGTCCAGCTGGCTTTTCCAAGCTCTCAGGCCCTCTTGGATGGTCACTGGTTATACAACAGGGTGTTGGTGGGCACCAGTCAAAATTGTTCCCCCCTCCCACACACATCAATAGCCAACAAGGAAAGAGAACTGTGTTTGATCCACTGCATAGAGAGAAAGAGTAAAAGGCTTTATATGAAGAATTCAGTTAAAGAGAATTATTTCTCCCTCTTAAGAAATTATAAATGATTCTATCAAGTACCATTATCAGCTGTAGCGGAAATAAAACCTGGCATTTGTCTCTAGAGGCTTTCACATTAAAGAATGATTTTTACAATTACATTCTCCAAACATTTAGTTCACTAATGGCAGAGAACAAGGTATAAGGGCAGTAGTCAGCAAAAAATGAGATTCATTTTCCTGCATGTGAAAATTAAGGAGATGGTTAGGAAAATTCAGCAACCGGGGAGACTTATATCCCAGCCTTTGAGACCTGAATGTAGACAGTATTTTTAAGTTAAAAGCTCACTTTCATTAGTCAATGATGAGATTAGCTGACTACCTTTGTAAAGAAGAAATGGAAACTTCTGGAAATGATTGGATTTCTAAGTGACAGAGATTTTTTGAGTTTTGTTATAGGCCAGCTACCATAATTAGGCAACTTCTAGGACTTTTCACACCTTTATTTGGATAATGTGAAACTGGACAAGGTTGAAAAAAAGATTGTAGACCAAAAGAATGATCAGTCTAATTCACTCTGACAGTTCTGATACTTATTAAGAATATCTCTTTGAGGTAAAATAAAAGTAACTGTCTGTTCTAGTTTTATTCAAAAGAGAAAACTGATTTTTCAAAAATTCATGCTTCTTTTTTTTGTCTGAATCTATCTGACCTACCTTTGGAATGAGTACAGGAGTTCATCCAAAACAGAGCAATCGCTCACAAGGGTATCAGTAGGAAACTTTGTAGCCCATCACCCTTCCTTCAGGCCTGCAAGACAGTGAGGAAACCTTCCCAGGACTAAGAAGAAGTTCAGAGCCTGTTCAGGCTCCCCTGCTGAGCGTACGGAGGAAGAGAGGACAGCAGAGGACACTGCAGAAAGGCAGAAGAGCTGCTGGAGCCCGTGACCTTCAACATTACCATCAACTTTTCTGACCACAGAGATTGTTCAGAGGAGGTTCATTTGAATATGGTCAAATAGTCTGTCTGCTCCCTGATTCATGGGTGCACCATTAAAATTCGTTAAAATCTCTGCCAATAACTTTAGACACTTTTTTTTTTTCTTTTTCCTTCCTCAAACTTTTCTATAAGTGTTCACTACTGTAATAACTAAAATACATATCTTCCAATTTCAGAAGCATGTTGTATCTAAGCTGTAACTAAAAACATATAGAAGTTCCCATTTGTATATAGCTGCAGGGGATAAACCCAAAGCTGCCATACCTAAAATACATTTGCTAATGGTGGGGAGGCTTTGCAAGTGTGCCTCCAAGAAGAAGCAGGAAGGTCAACAGGACTTGTAATGAATACTCAGCACTGGATAACACTTCATCTTTCCTTCTTTCTAATTAACACTGAAATAGTACTCAGAACAGATCGGCTTTACATAAAAAAGAATTCCTGATAGAGATTGGCATTTATAATTAATAGCTAGCTGGCTGAAGTGGTAGCTCTTTACTTTTAAGTGCTCCATTATTATAATTTCTCTTGAAATTCATTGTGATAACACTGATCACAAAGAGATCATTCATCTTTGATTTAAAGAGATGTTGTCAATGATGGGGCAACAAAAATCTGACCTACATAAGAATGTAAGGGGAAGGCCATGCTTTAGCACTTGGACCTGTGGAGTTACAGGAGACTTGATCATCATGATAGTGGCTTTCAGAGGTACAGTAGAGAACAAGGAGATGCTCAAACTTCCCATTCCACAGAATTCACTGCTGACTTAATATTGTCACGCTGGAACTATCTCGACACCCATGTGTCTAGTGTGCACATAGACATTTTAGTTTAAAGGAAGACTGAGACGTTCTGTAGGAAGAAACACCTGAAAGTAATGAGCTTGTCTTTGATCTTCAAATCATGTGCCAGAAACAGGGGAATTATCTAGTCCTCCAGCCTGCTAATGACTGTCTACCCAAATCTGCAGATTACTTACAATCGGCATGAGAATTATCTCTGGTCTCCTTGAACTGTGAGACAGTGCATTTGGACCATGTCTACCCACTTCTACCCAGTCTCAGACAGCTGATGGTGGCAGTCAGCAGTTGTCCCAGAAATGTATGAATTTATCCTCTTCAAGCTCGATAGACATGATGGGTTTCGATGTTGCAAAGCAACTCTCCTGGATGTTTTGCAACCCAAACAGGCTTGCTCTGCCTATTCTATACGCTGCTATAAGTGAGCCATCTCTCAATATATGTCACTGTAGAGAAGGTGGTGAGGCAGAGTTAATAAACCTTTCTGGGAGAAGGTGTATACTGAGAGGATGCTTAGTGCTACAATAATACAGTTTCTTTTTAGCTAGCCCCTGTTATGAAAGACAGTAGGAAAGGTATCGTGAACATATTGTAAATCTAATATGTAAGCAGTACTAGTACTCAGAAATGCTGCATAATGCTATAGGAATAGAGGTGCACGAATATCTCAGCTTTTTTTTTTTTTTAAGTGGATAAAATATTCCAAGTACCTGCTTTTCTGCTTTGCTAATATGTGAAACAGCAAACAATGGAAGACATTTAGGTTTTTGTCTTACACTCCTGATTCACTGCTGTTGGGAAAATATAAAATGTAAAAACTGTTAAAGGTATAAAGTAGTCAAATATTCACTAGGACAATTTTTCATTCTATAATCTTTGATTAGGAGCTACGGACAATACAGCTAAAGGTTAATTAAAGTGTAAAACAGTCTCACATTTGTAAAATAAAATTACTTGTTTGAAAGTCTTCTCATTAGCAAAATCATCTCATAATGGTTCCCGGCCAGAAGTGGAAACAAGAGTTTTGAGCTAAAGTCAGTTTTCAAGCTTAGGGAAATATCTGATCTCACTCACATACCTAAAAGGAGAAAGGTTTCAAATAATGCCATGTTCCCAAGGTGAAATGAGTTTCCAACCTCTTTTAGCACTGCTACCGACTTCTCAGAGATGTCTGCTACCAAATTTAAACCAACCTCATAAAGCCAATGTCCAAATTCCTTAGGCTTCTTCAGAGAACTCCCTGAGAGTTTCAGTATATATTGTAGATCCCTTTGTCACTCCAATCTAGTGGATTAAAAATTATGGGGAGGAGAGTGCTGAAATCCCTTCATTTTTTTTTTTTTTACCTAAAACTCTCATTCAAAATAAAAACAAGTAGAAAGAGGAAATAGAGTTCTAGAGTAAGTAATGTGCTGCTGGTTTCCTTAGAGCTCAATTGAAAGGATTAACCCGAACAATGCACTTAACTCATAAAATATGTTTGCGGTCCAACCCATGGGCTTTCATACTCTCTGATAGAATGCTCCATCACAGCTAATTTTCCTTTTCTGCCTAGTAAGAAAGGATTGACTCTCATCAGGTAATACACACATTCCTAAAATGCTTCCAAATTCCCTGACATCAGAAATAATTTAAAATCCTTACTACGAACAATATTTTTTATTTCTATATCAACTCTCATCTCAAAGTACTTTCCTAACAAAGATTCAAAATTCATAGGTATTCGTAAGTCACTTTTATTTCCGCAAGGGCAAGCAGAGTAAATGAGTAAATTATTTAGTCGTCATTACAAGGGCATTGGCTTAGCTGAGAATAGAATCGAGATCTCGTGACTCGTAGTCCTGTGCTAAAGAGCCCATACTACTATTTGTAAGCAACCTCCCAAGAAGCCCATAAAATTCAAAGTGGCAACTCTATATATAGTGCTGATCCAACATTTGCCGTGGGTAATGTTTTACAGTATATTTGTTGCAAATCATTTCTTTTAATGCATTCTTCTGTTTGTACGTAATGATTTATTCAGTCTTCGTTGCCCGATGTGAATCATCCCCCTAAAACAGTATGCAAATTTATAAAAATGTGACTTCAGGGTTTTCGCCTCATGTTATTTGTTTATTTAAATCATAAATCTTTACACTGGAGGAATGAGCATTAAAAAACCTGAAGAAACACTTTCTACACTAACTTATTTTAGCCTACAGATGCCATATTTTTCCTCACCCTCAGATTTTTTGATGGCACTGGAAATTACAAAGGAAAAAGATACCAAAAATGTTTTTAAGGTAGTGCTCCAGTCCCTTAATCTTTTTTTGTGTCCCTTTGTTGGACTTGCTCCAGTAAATTCGTGTCTTTCTTGTAACGGGGAGCCCAGACCTGGACGTAATAATCATCTGAAACCAGCCACCACAGCCTACATATCAAAGGGAATAGGGTGATTGATCCATCCTGGTAGATCTTAGAGAAGTAACATAAATGGCATAATTCCTTTGTAAATGCTTTTTATTTTAATTGCCCAGGAGGTAGTCCAGACCATGAATTTGCACTGGAGTGTGTCTGGGTTTAAGACAGTTAATCTTAGTGTCATAGATGATGGATGATCAACAGGTATCACCTGGATTTATTCTGTGCAAGTGCGTTAATATCAATCCTGCTTGGACTGATAATGACCCAAAGACTACTTCTTGGCGGACCTCAATGTCCCTTATGTAATGGCTTCACCTTCAGACAATAACCTAGACATATATGATTTTCTTAAGCCATGGGCAGATCTGACTCTTACCTTAGTAGAACTAGCAGAGAGACAATAGTTTCAACAAAAACCCAGACATTTTAGGAGAGATCATGCCTAGCCAGCTGCTGAGATAGTGATCAATCATATTGTAATCACTATCCCTCTGTCACTTAGAAGCATGTCTTCCCATCCCATGAGTCTGGATGGCAATGCCACCTCCTATCTTTGATGCCTGTCTTCCGAAACAAGACCACTATTGTTTTTTTTCCTATTCTTTTGCACTTGGGTAGAGTTTCTGTTAAAGAGTGGTAAATACTGCTCACTCTCCCCTTCCAAAATGATCACAAATTCTCATTTGCTATATTCTTATCACAAACCTTGATCAAGAATTAGGCATTTGGCTAGGCTTCTGGTGGCTAGAAACCCATAGCCTTCATGCAGAAACACTAGTTCAACACTAGTTCTTTTTGTATTTCATCCATTAGTTCCTCTGGATTTTAATAACCAATCACAGGTAAACTTTTCTGAGGAAGCTGAAGGAGTTGCAAAAGCAGTTGCATGTGTTCTTAGCCATCTGATGGAGTTCTGCAGTTGCGCAGTTTTCTTATGTTCCCTTTTCCTCCAGTACAGATTCTGGATACATCTAGTGTTTTGCATTCATGTTTCACATCTTGTCTCATTTGAAGATTGGATCCTTTTGGGATCAAAGTTTGTCTTTTTCTTCTGTCTGTAGCATGTGTTACCCTACTCTGTGACCAAGGTGTCTAAGCTCTATAGTTATCAAAACAATCTGTAATCACATATACTAGGAAAGCATTGTCTTTCCCTGCATGTAGAAATGACTGTTAGATGCTCAGGACCCAATTTTTTCTGAGTGTCAGTAGTTGTCACCAGTCTAGGACATGTGCTTCACACATTTTAGTAGTGGACATGATGCATTACTTAGGTAGTCAGTAATAGACCCTTAAAGTAACTTGGAGTAACTTTTTGGTCTTAAATTCTCTTTTAGAGGAAATGAAGGCTGTCTCTCCAAAGCATGAAGAAAAGGGCTCCAGGATTTTTCCATTTGTAGCTCGGTGATTTATCTATGACTCTCTGGCCAATTGCTCCTTTCCTATAAAATTCAAATTCTATCCTGTCAAATGAGTTAAGATAAACTCATAGTTGAGTATGAAGGGATTTAACACCTCAGTAAATGGGAATCATAGCATTAGATTAAGAGAAGCTGTATCACGAGCTCTGCAGGTGTGAAGCAGCTCAGGCCAAACTGTCTGAATATATCTGAAGACCAAAAGTGGAAAATCACTTTCCCTTTTCTCGGTCAACCATTAAAACTGACTTTGTGACAAGACTTTGAAACACAGAAATGTAACTCACCCTAAACCTAGACCTCTCAAGCGAACAATAGTTGTGGTGGAGAGGGAGGGTTTGCTGGATTAACACTCATAATAAAGGTTATGTGCAGGACTCTTCTTTACTGCTTGGTCTAACAGTGTTTTGATGTCTTACTTTCTGCATGAACACACTCTGTTGGTCTCTTACTCATTGATGGTTGTCTTTTAAAAAATATTCCTCTCATCTACCTGCATCTTCCTTCAGAAAAAGAAAGGAAAAAAAAAAAAAAAAGAAAGGAAGAAGAAAATGCAGACTTGTAAGGAACTGACTGGGTATCTCAGAGCACCTCAACTTTTAAATATAGCTGATCAAAGGCAATGCACTGATCCCTGCTAAACAGTAACTGGCTTAGCAATACTTCCAGACTCCTGCGTCCTGAATTGTGTTTTGGCTGTATCCCAAATGTGCAGGTGAAAAGCCTACACACCAGTCCCACTTCTCCTAAATCTTAATTTTGGAGAAATAGAAACCCCAGTATATGGATAGGAGACGAGCTGATCTATTTATTGACATAGGTCATCAGGAGGAAAAGCTCGCCGGACATGCCACAGGTCACAGCATGCAGACCCAGCCGCTATGATTGTGGCAAATGTCAGCTTTAGACAATTACCCTTATCCTTGACTCAGGTACCCACCAGGTAGTGCTGCTCTTGAAGATGACACCAGTGCAGAAATAGCAACTTAATTACTGCTATTGCTTACTATTGTCACAATTTTAAAATAAGACGCCATGTGGTCCAAACAGACTTCTGAGCTCTGAATTCCTGGTGTCATTTTTTAACTTTTTATTTCCATGTCACTGTATCTTTCCTTTCAATTTTTATCATAATCTCCCTAGAGATTCATTTTGTACAGTGCCTGGGACAACTAAGTCCTCATATTCCCTTCCTAACAATAAGCAAAGTCAATTCCCAATTGTTTGTCATACCGTCTTCACACAAAAGCTAACCATGACATAGGTGGTGTGGGGCCCCATCTCATCCTACATAGGATCTGAGTTGTTCAGTTATTTGGTCAGACTTGCAAGCAATCTTTAATTTCAGCTCTTTCTTTTGAAAGGATTAATTTCAGCTCTTTCTTTTGAAAGGATGGTGGTCTAGCAGTTAGCTGTTTAATCCTGACCTTGCTGAGCAATTTTCTTGATATCTCCGTGCCTCAGATTACAAAATTGTAATTTAGGGATAATAATAACAATCTATGGCTTGTGCCTCTCAAGGAATGCCCAGGGAATTAGTTAATTAGTGTGACTTGAAACTGCAGTCAGCCTGAAAAGGAGTGGGAGGTCGACAGGTTTTAGCTATACAGTTTGAGAGGACCCAGGAAACGCAAGCTTAGTATTTCAGGTGAGAGCTAATTAATATTTCAGGACTTCATGGAGCTTGGTTTTAAAATACGTATTTTGGACACCTGTCTTGTCGACAGAGCCTGTCAAAGCATTTGATGCTAAAGAACAATGATAAATGATTGTCAAATAAACTTGTATGTCATTGAACAGAAGAGGAAATCTAGTGCTATGACTCAGACACAATACCAAAATAGTTTGTCACAGCAGCACAGCGCAAGTACCTCTTCTTCCTGGCAGCACAAAGCCCAGTTGATAGACTGATCCCAAGGCCTTCTGCATTCAGCAGAAAGACTTCCAGGCTATCTCAGACTAATTAGCTCTTCTGTCAGTCTGAATACTGTCAGTCATAAGAGACTTTAAATAATAGCACTTCAGTCTCCCCGGCAGCGCTAGCAATATATTGAACCTCCACACTCCATCCAAAACATGCTGGGGTCCTACAGCAATATTTGATCCTATAGCAGTGTGCTGCATGAATTATAACTTAATCAAAGTGGGAGCATGGCATATGATGCAACTCTTTGTGTTAATGTCAGAGAAGGCAAGGCTGCCAGGATATTTGTGAATTATGCTAATACATTTAAAATTTTCACAGTTTTCCTATCTGTAAATGGTGCTCAGTGCCTGGAGGGAGCCTGAAAACTCCTCCTGAAATGCCTGTCAAAACACCCACTCCTTGAGGCTCGATGTGGGTCTTTGATACCTTAGGTGCAGTTTGTAGCTGATTCTGGCCCTGGTTGTCAAAACGTACCTACGGCCAGGGCTAGGGCAGAGGGCTGCAGAGTCGCATGGGCAGTCTTGTGCCTAAGATGTTGAGCTCCAGTTTAACATCAAGTGGAAACTAGGCAATTTAGTCATTTCATGCCTCATCTTCCTCATTTCCAAATGTGTCTTTTAATCCCTTTTTTATTTGCTTTCTCTATTTAGGTCATTGGCATTTTGAGACCATGTCCATCTCTTACTGCTGTCCAGCATGCAACCTTTTACTACATTTTCTCTTCCTCAAAGTAGGTAACCTCTTGAAGTCAGTGGACCCACAGAGGTTGGAAGGTGCTACAAAGAGTGCTATGTGCTTGGCTTGGGTGTTCATAGAGCACCTGGCATACAGAGTCTGGACAGTTGGCTGAGACATGTGGGCCTTTCCATAGTGGAAGTTTTAATTGATTTCCTAAAGGTTTGAGGAGCAAAGCTGCTGTTCCAGCTGCTAAAAGACATTTTTTTTTCCATTGATGTTTCACACTCTACTTTCTCCATCTTTGACTGTTCCTGTTTAGAGACTCTTCACTAGCCTGACTTTCTTTAAATTTTTCAGTGCAAAGCTGAGTAACAGTTTGAACTAGGGAATCTTTGATCTACCACTGGGTCAGAGATTCTCACCACTGCTTTTAAAGGCAGCAAGGTCCTCTTTGGAAAAGGCGCTCCCTGTGGGCCATCCTTACTTTTTCTGAAGTCTGATAATAATGTTGCCTTGCACTTCCACTGCCTTTTACAGAAATCAAGGGCCAAATTCCTAGCAGTGTAAAGCAGCATGCCTCCACTGAATCACAGCTTTGAAGGCCCACATTTCTCCCCCAAACCTGCGAAATGGAAATATGAAAAAAAAACTTAGAGCACATTTTCAAAGCACCTCTTTAGTTCATGTCCTAAAAGTCATGCTATAATAAACCTCTTGTGTAGCCCTGACTGCTAGGAGTGCAGCAGAGACACGCTGGAGAAAATAATTGGGACCCACTGGTGCACGAGGGTTGGGATAGTAAACCAGAGCGGTCCTGTGACGGAGCAACTGTCAGAGAGGCCATGGTGATGCAAAAACTCTTGTTAAAGTGCTGGCTGCAGTGATTTCCAGGTGGGAGAAACCCTTACTGAAAGCATGAGATTTGACAGAACCAGTAAAAACTTATTTCCAAGAGTATTCTCTGACGATACAACTTCTTGAGGCAGGAGGAAGTTGTGACACCTTCCTTTAGCTCTGATAATCTAACCTGGATATGATTCATCAAAGATTTTCACAACTATTGACTTACTATACACGTCTCAACAAGGGCTAAGAAGGGGCTGGAAGGAGTTTGTCAGCAGCTGCTGCTCTAATCACTATATCCTATGACCTCCTGGAGGTAAGGAGACCATCATTTTTGTGTCGCTGGGATCCTTTTCCATGCATTGGAAGGGGTGAGTTGTTTCCCTGTGACCTACAGCCAAGAATTTACGACTACCCACTAAGGTATGACCTAATCTTACTCCCTGCTACCTGCCCTAATCACTCAAACGGCCGTCATGGATACATGGAAATACTGCCATGTTATCAAAGCGCAGTGTATGTCCGGGCTAGCAGGTCTTCATTTTCATGGATAATGAGCAAAAAAGGCCTCTACATGATGCTAACTTTCTAGAACATTAGCGAGGAACTGAGACTTGCCTAAATAATGTTCTTTCATAATGTTTTTTTTTTTTAGCTGGAATCGATATTCACACCTGTTTATTTCTCTTTCAGACGCAAATGAAAACAGTGTGTGCGATTAATATAGTTAAATTGAAAAATAACACAGTATTGATTAGCCAGCTTTCCATTATTCTGTACAACATCAGTCAATCTCTCCCAGACACCAGGAGAAACCTAATGGGCTTTTATTTATCACCGTCTAAGAAGTCCCCACAGCAATCTTCTTCAACTCAACAGTAAATCTCAGGAACTCTGTGTCGTACCACAGCTGAATATCCTTGCTAGCTGGACTACAAGTGCAAAAGCACGTACCAAATCCCAGACCCCTAATTGGAAATGTTTGGGTCTCAGAGGCCTGACAGTCTTGTTAGATTATTGGCCTCAGCTATCATGTTTTGAGGTATGTTGTGCATAAAACCCAGGTCTGATCCTTGACTCCTGTTGTGTTCAAGGTGTTAAAGCCCTTCCTCTATGCAGCTATGTTGTCTGCTCTGTGATTTGAACCCTCAGATGGAGACGCTAAGGTCAGAGACGGGGCTGATTCAGCTTCAAATGGGAGGTGAGACAAGTCACAGCACAGAAGCACTTAAAAAGCTGTTCTTAACCATCTCTCAGCTCTGATCTGCTGCGGGCTTTGGTGATTCTGGCTCCAGTACTGGGCAGCATTATAGCTGGGATCCTAAAATACTTTCATGAGTGAACAGAAGACTTTAGCAAGAAACTATTGTACAGGCCTACTGATACCCTGGTTTGCAGGAGAGCTCAGTTCAGTTGATGACTTGACCTATAAAAGGCCAAAGGTTTCAGAGTACATACTAGAATTGTGGTATCACTACCACAGACACCTCAGGCCACTTAATGTGGACATCTGCAGCATAATATATGCTTGGTGAGTTTCGTAAACTGCAGCGAACTTGCATCGTCTTGGTCCACATACAAACTGGTTTGAAAGCATATTTGTAAACTATTTTGGGTGCAACTGTAAGAGTAATCAGCTTTAGTAGGTTTGTAATAATAAATTTTTCCCCTTTTTTTTAATTAGGTGCAAAGAATGGAAAAGAAAAACTAAGAATCTCCAGTAGTTTTTGATGAAGAATTGCTTAGTTTATCAGAAGTGGTTTGCAAACATGGTTCACAAAATATTGCTAATGACCTCTAGGAATCCATGCATAAAGACATCTACAAGAAATAATGTTAAAAATATGCATGCTATTTTGCATTTGGGTCTAGAGTTTGCCACATAATAATCTATATTCTTTAAGTGATGTGAGTGCTAGTAGAAAATATTTAGGAATTCACAAACCAAAATGGGGTGGAAACCAATGACAAAGCATAGTTGCTGCCACTGGTAGGCAGCAGTAAAAAAGAGAATTTGCATCTTGCGTTTTTACCACAATTCCATTACTACCCACAAGGCAGTCAGAGCCTTAAAAAGTACTATAAATGTACTTTACCATATTACGAAGAAACTCAAAGGTAAAGGCCCAGTCCAAACTCCCTGTGCTCATGTGGGAATTTACTAGCTGAGTGAGTGGTTTAGTGAAGATTTATAACCTCAATCTTACTTAGAATTATGGGTTTCCAATGGATTTTTCTACTCTATGTTCTTCAGATGCTGAACTTTCATTTTTAGAATAATGGAAGTCCTCTGTTTTTGATTGGTCCAATAGTCTTTTGAAGAACAGAAGCGGAGGGTGGGGGGAAATCTGTCTGCGTTTATAAAGAAAAATCACGTTGGGCAAAATCTGATTACTTTTGCTGAAAGCTAAAAAACTAAAACTTAAAAAAAAAACTAGAAAACTAAATTTGAGGTTGAAAGGGATGAAGCAGGCGAGAAATATTTTGATTTTTCATAACACACATGCCACTGCCTATAGTGACATTTCACCTCAAGAATCCATCAAATTGCTTCAGTTAATCGCTTACGTCATGCAGGCTGCAAAAACCGTGTGGGGATGTAGTTGAAGAGGAGGTGTAGGCAATCTGGATCCCTCGGCATCTGCCTTAATATTTACGCATTAAGTACCAGAAGTCAACATAGGGTTCAAGCACTGAACACAACGCTCACGTTTTTGCATCCTGTATCAGCCAGGATCTACATGTTGGTGGGGAAGTGCCATATTCTTGCTCCTGTCCCATGAATGTACAGGGTGGATTACAGCTCAGTAGGTGCTTTAATCTTTGCACGGGAGGGGGCTACATGTCATACAGTGGGAAAGATGCAGCCACATTGTGCTGCCTTAAAGGCCCTACCATGTGACCACGTCTTCATGTCCACAGCAGAAGACCTTCCCTGTGCCATGACCCATCCTGGGGGTCTCTCCTATTTCACAACACAAGGAGCTGCGGAGGCAGGTGAAGGTCCACCCAACCATGGGCCTACCATCTCTCTATTTTATCAGAGCCCATATGGCAAAGAAACACAAGCTACCAATGGCACAAGACATGGATCTTACCAAGAGACAACAGCAACTCCTCAGTCCTACTCCTGCCACCGAGTCCAAAGAATGGGAGCCATTATTCCCAATTATTTATCAACTACTTTGAGAGCGAGGGCTTGTTCCTGGGTGCAGGGAATTAATTTTCTTACAGTAACGCCTGGGAAAGCGGAAGACGATTGGTTCTGGTTGATTTACCGTGTCAGCGTTTTTTTATTATTATTTCACGAACAACCTCCATTTAATCACAGGCATCTACAAATTAAATGCAAAAGGAGACCTTTCATTATTCACAGGTAGTATCTTCCTCAGTAGCAGACTTGCTTGGTTAATAATAACTGTAGTAAAAAAATATTTGCTCAGGTTAGCCTCATGGGGCACCTTATTCATTTCTTTTTTACTTTTAATACCTATAGGGATGCTGAACATGAACAAAACTCTCCTCTGCTGCTCTAAGGTAGAGGAAAGAAGTAAGAATTCATTTTTTTCCAGTTTGTCTTTACCTCAACATGTGACAATTTGATTCTACATTTAAAAGAGTGGCCCTACAACTGTGAAGAAGAGATCTGTGGCCTCTGCTGCACAAATAGTACACTAAGTCCCATTGGCCCTCAGCACTAAGCCACACAAAACCTATATCAATGCTAAGAATGACCTAGGTCCTGGACAGAGCTAAATATTTTATGCATAAAAGTTCTTTGATAGAAAATTTCAATTTTCATGAAATTCAAGTTTTCATAACATATTGCAACTTTTTTTTCTGAAAGATTTCAATGTCGAAAAAGCCTGAAAATTTTCCAGACCATTAAAAAAAAAAAAAAACTCTTGTTCAGTTGCTGGAAAAGGTTTTTGATGGCTCCAAGTTATCTTATGTATACACTTAGACAAAGTCTAAATTTTCTAGGAAAAAAAAAAAAAGGAAAAAAATCAATTCTACTTCTACGAGCGCAAAATAAGATTAAAAAAAGAAATGTTTCTAGGCCTCTTGACTTAGAAAAGGATCTTCCAATATCAGTGAAGGATAGCTGAAACTGCAGATAAACTGAAAGAAAGATCCAAAAAACATTATCTGCTTCAGTCCTCTTTACTTTAAAAACTACTTACCAGTCCAGTGGTGGAGCATATAAAAAGGGCCTCATGGACATCTCAGTAGGAACAGGATCATTATATTTTGGCTGCATTTTCCAATGACCCTTACATAATGATTTGCATAGATATATATAGGGCTGTTAGTCCGATTAAGAGTCCAAGAAAGAGTCTACAACCTCTTTCTCTATGTACACAGTGCAGATAATAAGCCTTAGCTTTCTGCCTGGGATGCTGGGAAAGCTAATTTGCTAATGCTTGTAAAGTGCTTCAAGATCTTCAGCTATAAGAAGAATAAAATATAACAATTACTTTTTAATGAACTAGAAATAATGAGTACTCAGTCTCAGTGCTCCGTTCTCCAAGAATGATTTCTCTTAAATTATGTATTTAATTCCCTCTATATATCTACTTACCATTTTTTTTTTTTTTTTAAGTTCACGTCACCATTTTATCTTGGCAGTGGTACAGAAACGCAGAGAGTTTTGCTTGTTTCTTTCCCCGAGAACTTCCTAAGCTCATTATTATTGATTTGGAAAGTATTGAAGATAAATTTAAGTAGCGGTATCTGCAAGCGGTAACGTGCCTCAGAGGGGTTCGTGCCATGGGGTAAACGATCTTGCAAAGCAGCATGTGGGAGAAGAGATGCATCAGGAGCTCTCTTTGTAGGAATTCCTGCACACCCCAGAAGGATTCTGCACGAGCACAGATGTCAGAGGCAGAATTTTATCCATCACGGGCAGAAACAGCACCGTAAGCCTGCCCATCTCAGGCCCGCCTCATCTGAACGCTGACTTCACACAGCATCTTTCCTGTATAGACTCAGCACGAAGTAAAACTATGAATTGTGACCTTTGCATTTTATGAGTGGGCTTAAGCAATACTCAGTGCACATTTCCTGCAACAGTAATAACTGCAGAGCATGAAATTATTTCCTTGTATGAATTTTTGGAGCACTATTGGTTCCATGTGAACAGTAAAGCCTAATCTTAATTCCGAAGGACCCTTGAATTCTCTCCCCACCTGGTATGATGTCTTTCCTAAGGGGAGAGGCAGTGCCAATTGCTGTAGCAGTACAGTGAGGAAATAAAGAATAAACCTGGCCAGCATCCTGGAAAATGACAACGTGCTTCACATCACCAGCTTCCCAGAAAAGGCTTAAAATCTAATTTTTGTGTGCCTTGTGTACACCTATGGTGCTATAAGAAATAATAGTTGTAATAAAAGCAATTAAGAATTGAATATAGTTTAGTATAAGGACTCCCTTACATTCACTTTTCTGGTAATAGCAAGTGCTCCTCACCGGAGAAACTCATCTACCTGATCCAGTTATGTCTGTGTAAGACTAGAATTATGATGGAGAGGGGAGTTGTTCTAAATAAAACACGGCTCGCATACTCAGTGCAGACAGTGCACCATCAAGAAAGGCCATGTCTACTGCACAGGATGGTCTTGAAGACATATGTGTTTTCTAGACCCAAAACACATCGAATTTGTTGCATTCGTGGGCATCAAAGCGTAGCGCCACTGGTCCAACTTAAAAAAAATTGGTTTTGATTTTATAATCGTTGAAAAACTTCAGTCCTGCTTTATTAAGTATTCTGCATTTGAGTTTACCTGATTTATGTTAAAAAAAGTCTGCTTTCACGTGTCCAGTTGTGACGTGAGGAGGGAACATTATGGGCACTTTATACTACTATGTCAAAAAAGACTCTCTGTAGGGATAAATTAAATGCTGCTATGATATAACCTCAAGCATTGAATCTCTACCTCCATATTATGGTATTAGAACAGACCATGGCATGATTTTAGGTCTGACCAAGCAGGACTCTCCCAGTCAGTAGCCAAACATGATTTGAAAGATATCAAGAACCAGGTACTTTTCCTAATAAGTGGTTCCGATATGGCCACTCTGTTTCGGAAGATGGAAGTTTTTAATGGCATGGGTATGCACTACTGCAGACCAGTTAGCCTCAGCACCTGAAAATAGTCCCAGGAATTGTACAAGTAAGTGTCTTCACTACTTTTAAAGTGCACCTCAGTCAAACCTCAGTGCACTTTGCTTCCATACTGGGGATTCAAATGCGTATTTGGGAAAACCCTCAATGAAGGCTGGAAGAGCAAACTTGGGACCACTCTTGCACTGAACGTTCATGGGACAGCCATGCCGCGTAGAGCGTTGCTGTCTCTGCATGCCGCATGCCTCGGAGGTAATGCCACATAAGTAGGAAGTCTGTCTGGGATATATTTCCATAATATACAGGACTCCCATTTCTCCTTGGTGACTGGTATCAACATTAAAGGACTTTCTTCTATGGATTTGGCAATAGTTTCTGAAAATGAGAGGGGGAAAAATCAGCAAGTGTGTGCACAGCCGTATTCTTAACCCCAAGCAGAGCTATGCTGTCTCTGGGCATGTTAAATAGGATCATTTGCTTTAATAAGGGCATGAGATGAACTATATTTTACAGCTACTTGAGGAAAAACCATAGGTTTTGGCACTGCAACCATGAAGCTACTGCAATAGTGACTTCTGCATTAACAGCAATATACAGGCAGCTGTGCAGACCTACAATACAAAACTACTGAAGAATCAGTGTGTACCATCTGTTATCACACACATGCTCTAAATATCTATAGATTTGTGTTAAACACTCAGAACAAATATAAATAGTAATTAAGAGAGTTGATCCATAAGGGTCTTCAACACTATATAGGATATAGACCTGTGCTTTTATAGTAGGGCATCTCTTCCAGTAATAATAAAGTCATTTGAACCACAGGAGAGCAGTAGAGAGGTGACATTGAGAGGATGCTGACTCCTTGCAGAAGGAATTCAGAGTGTCTTTGGAAAACAGCAGTTATTTTAAGGAGCCACTGCACGTGCTAATTCAAATTTCACAGAATCACAGAATCGTTTAGGATTTCACAGGATCGTTGGAAGGGACCTCTGGAGATCATCTAGTCCAACCTCCCTGCTCAAGCTGGGTCACCTAGAGCATATTGCCCAGGATCACATCCAGACGGCTTTTGAATATCTCCAGCGAAGGAGACTCCACCACCTCTCTCGGCAACCTGTTCCAATGCTCTGTCACCCTCACAGTGAAGAATTTTTTTCTCAGCTTCAGATGGAACTTCCCGTGGTTCAGTTTCTGCCCATTGCCTCTTGTTCTGTCGCTGGGCACCACGGAGAAGAGGCTGGCCTCATCCTCTTGACACTCCCCCTTCAGATACTTGTACACGTTGATGAGATCCCCTCTCAATCTTCTCTTCTCCAGGCTGAAGAGGCCCAGCTCTTGCAGTCTTTCTTCAGAGGAGAGATGCTCCAGCCCTCTAATCATCTTGGTAGCCCTCCGCTGGACTCTCTCCAGGAGTGCCATGTCTCTCTTGTACTGGGGAGCCCAGAACTGGACACAGGACTCCAGGGGAGGCCTCCCCAGGGCTGAGGAGAGGGGCAGGATCACCTCCCTCCACCTGCTGGTAACACTCTGCCTAATGCACCCCAGCATCCCATTGGCCTTCTTGGCCACAAGGGCACACTGCTGCCTCATGCTTGACTTGTTGTCCACCAGCACTCCCAGGTCCTTCTCGGCAGAGCTACTTTCCAACAGGTCAGTCCCCAGCCTGTACTGGTGCATGGGATTATTCCTGCCTAGGTGCAGGACCCTGCACTTGCCTTTGTTGAACTTCAGGAGGTTCCTCTCCGCCCACCTCTCCAGCCTGTCCAGGTCCCTCTGAATGGCAGCACAGTCTTCTGGTGTGTTAGCCTCTCCCCCCAGTTTAGTATCATCAGCCAACTTGCTGAGGGTGCACTCTGTCCCTTCCTCCAGGTCATTGATGAATATATTGAACAAGACTGGAGCCAGGACTGACCCCTGGGGGACACCACTAGCCACAGGCCTCCAACTTGACTCTGCGCCATTCACCACAACCCTCTGAGCTCGGCCATCCAGCCAGTTCTCAATCCACCTCACTGTCCACTCATCTAGCCCACACTTCCTGAGCTTACCTAGGAGGATGTGATGGGAGACAGCATCAAAAGCCTTGCTGAAGTCCGGGGAGACAACATCCCTGCTCTCCCCTCATCTACCCAGCCAGTCATCCCGTCATAGAAGGCTATCAGATTGGTCAAGCATGATTTCCCTTTGGTGAATCCATGCTGACTACTCCTGATCACCTTCTTGTCCTCCAGATGCTTAGTGAGGACCTCCAGGAGGAGCTGGTCCATCACCTTTGCAGGGATGGAGGTGAGGCTGACAGGCCTGTAGTTTCCTGGCTTCTCCTTCTTGCCCTTTTGGAAGACTGGCGTGACATGGGCCTTCTTCCAGTCCTCAGGCACCTCTCCTGTTCTCCAGGACCTTTCCAAGATGATGGAGAGTGGCCTAGCGATAACATCCGCCAGCTCCCTCAGCACTCGTGGGTGCATCCCATCGGGGCCCGTGGATTTATGGATGTCAAGTTTGGACAAAAGATCTCTAACCTGATCCTCCTCCACCAAAGGAGAGTCTTCCTTTCTCCAGCCTTCCTCTCTTGTCTCCAAGGTCTGCAATTCCTCAGGACTGGCCTGAGCAGTGAAGACTGAAGCAAAGAAGGCATTCAATAACTCTGCCTTCTCTGTATCCTTTGTCACCAGGGCACTCGCCGCATTCAGCAGTGGGCCCACGTTTTCCCTAGTCTTCCTTTTGCTATGGATGTATTTGAAGAAGGCCTTCTTGTTGTCCTTGACATCCCTTGCCAGATTTAATTCCAACTGGGCCTTAGCCTTCCTTGTCGCAT